>NC_058494.1:0-2500000 GCF_020382885.2 Scatophagus argus | reverse complement strand
GTCAATGATAAAATCCTTCTGAGATACTGTGCTGTGGACACATGAGATTAAATTAGAGCTTTTTTGTAAAGCATATCATTCCACTGTTTCCAGAAAATGAATTGAGGCCTTCAAAGAAAAGACCATGATCCCTACAGTCAAACACGGTGGAGATTCGTTGGTGTTTTGGGGGTGCTTTGCTGCTGCACACACTGGATGTCTTCACTGTGTGCATGGCATTATGATACCTGAAGACCACCAAAGAATTCTATGGCGCAATATAGGGCCCAGTGTCAGAAAACTGGTTCTCTGTCAGAGGATCATGGGTCTTTCAGCAGGACAATGATGCAAAGCATACTTCACAAAGCACCCAAAGTGGCCAGCAATGGGTCCACGTCTGGATCCCACAGAACACCTGTGAATTGTATCTCAAAACAGCAGCTGGGAGAAGAAACCCCTCCAATGTGAGAGACCTGGAGCAGTTGACAAATGAAGAGTGATCCAGAATTCCACTAGAGAGATGATTCAGTGCTACCAAATATTAAGTTGAGGGTGCAAATCATTTTGCCCAGTCCATTCTGGTTGTTCTGTGTGAAATGTGTCAAATCTGGCTTTTTTTTAATCTGCTTTTCTGTGTTGCTCCAATGCAAACAAAAGAAATAAACACAAGAATACCTAATCATTTGTAATTGCAACAATTTTCTGGGAGAAGTGCTGCACTTATCTGACAGAAATGCAGGGGTGTCAATATTTTTGGCCATGACTGTATGTGCTGAACTGTCTCAGGGGCATCTTTGCACAGCCTGCACCTGGGGTCCTGTCTGGTGTGGTAGACCCCAGCCTCTATTGATCTCGTACTGAGTGCCTGTTCTTGTACTGCCATGATTAGTGCTTCTGTGCTGTCCTTCAATCCAGCCTTCTCTAGCTGTTGGTAGGATTTCTTGATATCAGCCACTTCTTCTCTCTGTCAGGGGTGTGTGCCACACAAGGGTTTGTCATCATTATCATCATCATTGCCCGGTTTCTGCTGCCATGGACAACAGTTCATCTCTGTGGGCCATCTTCCTGATGTAGTCCTGGATCTTGGTGTGTTTTTGATTATGCTAGAAAATAAAGGCACACTGGTATTTGGTATATCACAGCACTGGCAACTAAGGAGCTGTCCAACATCATTAAGGAGGCAGTGGACTGTGCTGCAAGGCTGGAGAACTAAGCTCTGCCAAGAAAAGAGACCAAGAAGAAGAGACCACAGCCACCTCCTCCATCCCGTATGATGGCTCCCACTGCAGGAAAAACAGGCTGCTGTAGCAACCAGCTCCTGCCTTCTCGCTTCAAGTTCCTCAGCCCACTGTGCACTGCCTGTGCCTCCCGCAGTCCCTTATTGGTTGTAGTAAATACCAGCATCCATTCACTATTGTGATGCAGAGATGCAGCATTTTCACATCTTGATGACAATCGCTATGAAGAACAGTAAACAACAGTTAAGGCCTTTTCTATTATTTATACAGTCTCCTACGCTCAGCAGATCATCGTGCCCCTAACCGTCCAGCTCCTCCTCCTCTTTTGCTTGCCTCAAGACATCAGCTGGTAGTGTACGCAATGCACTTAATAGTCTTTCAGTCCATGAAAATCAGGCAATTGTCCTGTGTGTGTTTTTTCTTTGAGTTTATCACATTGCTAGAAGAAGCCAACAGGAGTGTGGGTGAGGCAGGAAGCGTGACCCTCTGCTAAGTTCAGAGGGGTGTCCTGGGCCCAGTGTGACAACTGCCACAGTTTCACACCATTTGCGCCAGCTGAGAGGAAGAGGTGTCCAACTGTAACCGCTGCATTTAATGTATCAGATGATGTTTTGTAAGCGAATGAAATGAGGTTAGCAAAGCATCCAGCAGGTGGTGATAAACATTTCAGTATGGAAAATAAGGGGCCATTGCTGCATAATTTACAGCTGCTGAAGAATGTTACGGTACCAAATGTGTTTACAGTGTTGATGTAACCTTTGGCAACTTAAGGACAAATTAATACCCCATGAGCACCTTTTTGTGTTTACTGTGAGAAGATAAGGGACTCAGAACAAGCCTTGTGGACTGCAAAATCACCGGCAATAACTTAAAAAAATAATTAACTATCAACAAACATAACTAATTTGAGAGTTTTGAGCTTATGTTCAATTTAGATAGATATAGATGGATTTTTTTTTCTGAAACTGTTACTTTAGAGTATCATGGCATCATTTAAATTGAAAAATTAGTATACTGGGGTGGGAGAGTGTACGTGTGCGTTGAGAGGGGTAATGCAGGGCGATCATATTTTCTTTAAAAATACTTAAACTTTTTTTGCTGACTTATTAATACTTGTACATGCATATTTATGCTGCACATGCTAAACTGGCTTCTTATTTATTTATTTCTTTTCCTCAGAATGTTTAGTTTTTTTAGATTGTATTTGTCTCTTAGCCTATATATTCTATTTTACTTATATTTCTATTTTTTTACTCAACTTTTCATTTCATATTTTTTATACCCTACCTATTGCTCCCGGGACCTGAGTCCTAATTTCGTACCATAAGCATGAAAATGTGAGCTGGTATGACAATAAAAGTTCCTTGATCCTAATATGTATTAAATGTATTATTGCTGGTTATTAGTTACTGTTTACCTACAGTGACATTACTGATCAGTTTAAGTTCTGACATTTGACTGAACTGATTTTTTTTTTTTTTTTTAGATATCCAAATTGCAAATCTGAGGTAAGCTAAAATCTGCCAGTGACGTGGATGACAAGTATTGTAAAAATAATGATTAAAGTAGAGACAAAATTGTGCAAGACATTAAAGTAAAAATCCCTAAGAGTTGATTCAGATCAAAACAAACAAAACCAATGAAAATGAGAAGAAAAGTAATAAAAAAGGAATGTGCCTACAGTGGATGTCCACTCAACCATCAGCGGGACACAGCTGATTGTGATCATGTGATGATGTCTTTAGTTAAGAATAGGAAAAGATTAGAGGTTGACAGTTTCTTTGTTGCACTATAGTAAACCTCCACAAGCGTTTTTTGACCAACAACCCAACAAAAAGGTTTCCTGTGCTCAGTTTTTAAAATTCCGCTCTTGCTCTGCCTCCAATGAGAAGCTTGTGGCTCTCACCCAGGATTCACTTGCTTGCTTCTGCAAAACTTACACATCAACATCAGTTTGATTGCAAAAAATTTGCCATGACTGCTTCTCTCAGATTTAATTGATTTGTTGATTTGAGTAACTGTTATATTTAACAAAGTGTACATTCTGTATTAGTAACTAGAGTTCAAAAAGTCAGTCAAATTAGATTATATAAAGTTCAACATACCCACATGCTGAACTTGTTAAAATTTCCCAGATCTTCTGCATAACTTCTACATTATAGAACATGTGTCTTAGAGGCTTCTGTGCCTGAAAGGCTAACTTCAAGTTTTGTCCCCCAGTAAGCTGAATGAGTATAAAATGTTTTAATCAAGCGACTCTTTCAAAACATTCAAAATGTTTTCAGTCCAAATGGATCAAATTCTGATATTCAAAGAGGTCATTTCATGGGGCTGTGAAAAACAAAAAGTATCCATTTTACAGTTGCTGCGTGAGCTTCTGCGAAAAAGTCTTTCTAAGTCCATGTTCAGCATTTTATCACACAGTTTGTCCACTTTGTCAAAGTGTCTTCATAGCCTGGCGTTCTTCCTGGGGGCTGGGTTCTGGGAAAGCATGATTTAAGCCTCTGAAACCTCCCACTCCATTCAGAGTACACATGCTCTCACAGAACTATCATCACAGCTCAGAAAGCAGCAATAAAATGTTACATAAACTGTTCTTCTATATTGTCAGAAGAGGTTTTTTTTAGCATCATTAGCAAATGTGTTATGATAATATGGAGTATTAAAGTTGGTACATTGATGTAATGAATGTTACACTGTCTACATTTAAAGGAACATTTAAACCACAGTGATGATAAAATATCCTTGTGTTGGAGGATTCAATGTAGAACAGTCACACTTCCCTGTCTCATCATTAATGTCTTGTTTTCAAATTATCATCTTATTATCTTCAGGGGTTTAGTTATTTTCCCTTGTGTTTTCTTTTCCTGTGTTTTAGTTTTGTTTCTTTTCTTCCTGGTGTGTGTGTGTGTGTGTGTGTGTGTGTGTGTGTGTGTGTGTGTGTGTGTGTGTGTGTGTGTGTAGAGCTGGGTGGGCCTCACCTGCACAGATGCAGCTCCACCTCCTGACTGCTGCTTTATAAAACTGGCTCATCCTCTCCGTCTCTGCCAGATTCTGGTTGTCTGCTCAGCTGGACACACGTCAGGCCTTTTTGAGATTCTAACATTTTTCTTCTGCGCCCCAGGCTCACTGCTTCGCTTCCCTTTTACCTGCCCAGCTATAGCTTCTTGACTCTCCTGTGTGTGTTTCTTCCTCTGGACCAGCTCCTTGGATTATTTGGGTTTATGGGCTGTTCTGACCATAGCTCTCTGCACTCACCAGCCACACACACCGTCATTTGGACTCATTCGCAAACCCTAGAAATAAGCCTGTATAGTCACCTTGCTTTCTTGTGAGACATCCTTCTGTATTTTGAACCATTCCACTCAAGTCTGCTTTCTGGGTCCTTATTTCTGATAAATCACAACACAGCCTATGTGCCTGTAACACATTTGAGTGTAAAAATGTGTAAAGAGTGTGTAAAGCTAAAAGTCTTGTCCTTAATTTAAGTGAATCCAAGTGTTTCCTGCATCTAAGCGATTATTTACAACATGGTGCTAAGATGATTTTGTTGATGGAGATTGTGTTTCAAAACAATGTCCTATTGTGGACACGTGCTCTGTTTCTGCCTGGATCTTGGGTGTCATGTATGTCCTGTACATGTGTGGTAAAATAATAGAAAACTACATTCCTTTTTTTTCCTAAGGTGAGAGAAATTACAGCTGCAATCCATTGTGCAATCCTGTATAATGTTGTATAATGGCAGTAAAGCTGAGTCTTGGACGCATTATTATCCAGATTTAAGAGTTATGCCTGTTGAGTTAATCTGGTGTGGAAGCCAGGAGGAGCACAACCTCAGTAACCTCAAGGTAGCAGCTGCATCAGTATTGTGGAATAAGCTTATAAGCAACAAGGAGCATACACATACAGAACTTTGTACAGAATTTTGTACCAAAACCTGTATGTAGTATTGTGTTCTGTAGCCTAAATTTAACTATTAATTTTTATTGATATGGTTTTGCATGACACATATGTAGAATATGATGGCAAAAATACAGCATTAAAACATACATATCTAATTTCCATGTCCATATTTTTACTGAAGGTGTCCACTAGAACAGGTTTCAAAAAAAAACTTTTTGTCATACTGTCCGTCACTGCTGCACCGGACTGACCCTCAGCTGGAAACACCAGTCAGCTCTGATTCAGTTTCCTGTTAGCTGCACTTCTACCATGAATATTCAACCTAAAACTTCACCACTTCATATGGCAGAAAAAGAATATGAGTCTATATTAGCCTGTTGTTGGCAAGCTAACTGTTATCTACACTATGTAGACAAAAGTATTGGGACATATCTCTCTGTTATTGATTTCAGGTGTGGTATGGGACTGTTTTTCAGAGGTTGGGCTCAGCCTCTTACTTTCAGTGAAGTGAAATCTTAATGCTTCAGCATATCAAGACATTTTGGACAATGCTGTGCTTCCAACTTTGTGGCAACAGTTTGGGGAAGGTCCTTTTCTGTTCCAGCATGACTGTGTCCCAGTGCACAAAGCAAAGGCCATAAAGACATGGTTGGTGGAATAGTCAGGTGCCCCAGTACTTTTGGCTATAAAATGTACGTCTGTTTGGATGAAAATTGCTGTGAGTCCTTTTAAAATTCAACAGTTTATGGTCTACATTGATCTGCATGCAAAATCTCGTTGTTGGTTACTTAGAATCTCAATAGTTAGACTATAATGACTGTAAGACACTCAAGAGCAGTGTCTTTTGATGTTATAGGCTGATTGAATTACTTACATCATGGGAAATAATTCAATTGCCAAGTGATGTTGGTCAAGCATGAGCATTTATTTTTCTTGGTTAATAGATGTGGAGATGTCCCTATGACTTCCCTATATAATGTGTATTTTTTTTTACATTGCAGGAAGGATTTTTTCTGTCTAAGGCCCCATCATTTTATATCTGTAAGTACTAATAATTTACCATTACCAAAAATGAAACAAAAATGAATCAAATTAAATAATGAGACTGTATGTCTGCCTGTATTTTGGGCGCTCTAAGATGGACAATAACAAGACAATAACAAAAGACAGCATACATGTTTATTGATCCCCAAAGAGCAAATGCAGGTGTTACAGGGCTAAAGTATATTTACAAGATATGGTACACAAAATAGTATGGAATGTGCATATATAGTAAATAATAAAATAAAAATGGTTGCAAAACATACACAAGATTATGTATAATGACAACAACAACAGCAACAGCAGCAACATTAACAATAACAAAAATACTACTTCTACTAATAATAATGCGTTTTTATACCATTATATTATTATACTATTTACCTATATACCACTCACTATTTTATTTACAATTTTTGTATTTTTTTACAATATTATACTCTATTTACACTATATATACTATTCACTATTATTGATCTAATATTATTTGATTCTTTATATTACTACAATTACTACAATCACAACACAACAGGGCAGGACCAATACAATATAAAGCTTCCATACTTTATTCTTGAAGTCCTCAGGAATAAATTGTAGCTCATCTGCCTATCAAGAATAGCAGGGTACTGCTTGAGGTGGCCAATCAGGTTTCAGGATTGGCCAGGCACCCCTTCTGGACACACCCCTGAAAAAGCTCTAGATGCTAGGGTACTGTAGGTTTGTTATATTAAGCAACCCTTTATATAACACATTGTCATTTGATGGTTAAATTTGAACAGTTCCAGTGTGTAACTACTTTTGGGCATGGTGTACAGATTGAACACACATACAAATTGGTTATTTTAAAAAGTGCTGGTAGGCATTTTTGTTGTTTGGATGAAGGATAGAAGGCAGGGTAGCTGTTCATCCCTGATTCCTGTATTTATACTATTAGCTATGCTAACTGGGCCCCATGTAGCTCCATATTTTATGGCACAGACATCTCAGCAAGAAAGCCAAGAATGATGAGAAGAATTTCTCACTTATCTCCGTTGGGATTTAGTCATGCAGATGATTTTGCTCTAATGTGTCCAGGTTTTAAAATACTCATTTTGTAAAGTAGTTTTAATGGGAAAAAAAACGTATTTTTTTCACAGTGCAGTGAAATTCCATTTTCCTCTCCAGAAATCTCAGACATGGATATGTTAGCCTTTTTTCTCAATAATCAAGCTTGAAGATAAAAGACACAGTGACTGTATCCTGGTCAGAGTTTAATATGGGATTGCTGTGTGAAGTCACAGCCACTTTGGTATCAGTGTTTTCATCTTTGAGCTTTTTATTACACATCACATTATATATTTGTAATTCAGCATGTAGCTGCATTGTTTGATGTGTCGTGTACTTGCAGGTTGTTTTAGTGGTAGTCTTCAGTTAATGCTGACTGACATCAAAGCCTTTTCATTTGTTTTTATATCAGATCTAAGGGTTTACTTTGTCAGGGCTCGTTAGCATACCTTGTGTATTTGATATTCATTTTTGTTCATGTATCTAATAATACATAACGTAGGTTTATGTTAAGAAAACATACAAGTTTTCGGTAATTGATGAATACATTGTTAAACATGTGTACAGAAAGCTAAAGCTACAGATAGATACAGAGATAGGATGCTAGAGAAGCCCAGATAGACAGAGTGAAGGGAGAGAGAGAGAGAGAGAGAGAGAGAGAGAGAGCAGTGTTGAAACAGGGACTTCCCTGAGCCTCCATCATCTGCAGGGAGGGAAAAAAAAAAACACTCTCACACACACAGCCTCCTACATACACACACACACACGCACACTGTGCTGAGAGCTAGCAAGGGGCTTTAAACAGCTTTACTCTAAACAGAGACAAAGGGACTGTAACCTGCCACAATGGAGGAAAACATGGATGAATCGCAAAGCCAGAAAGGTAGGATGGAAGAGCAAGTAGTTTATTTTTTATCTTTCATCAGATGTGCCATTCTGTCATTGTTCTGTTCATCCATCCCTCTCCGTATCATGGGATTCCTTTGTGTGTGTTGTGGGCAGAGAGGAAGAAGACAGCATACATGTTCTGCAGAAGAAAAGCTTAGATTTGGGTCTGTTTATTTAATTTTCACATTTTCATTGCACAATCCACATAAATCGTGTCCCTCATCATTCTTAACACCAGAAATGGAAAAAGAAAAGGCTTTGGATTTCAATCAAGCCATCTATATGTCTGCTTATAATAACACCACGGATTATGCAACTCGATGTAGCTTTGTGTTTCGATGAATGGATGCATAAATGAACAGATTGTTTGGGCTGAGGATGAGAGGAGATGGCAGACACTGAAGAGTCGATGTTGTTTTGGAGGCTGGACAGACAGATGGATGGACAGATGCATAGATGGATGGATGGATGGAGGAGGTGGGAGTGGCAGGGGGGTGGTGGTGGTGGAAGGGGGCGATAGAAGGAGGGAGCGTGGGGCAAAACCTTGCAATAAAGACCAAAAATCAGAGGGAGGAGGGATAAGTGGAGCAGTGATTGATGCCTCCATTGGGATTTTCTTTGTTAGCCTCCATTGTTGATGCTTCACGCTTGTCTGAACGCCTTTCCCTCTCCTCTCTCTCGCTCTCTGTATGTCTCCCTTTTTATCTGCTGTCTGTGTCACTCCCTACCCTTTCCCTCCATTTTCTTTATGTGTCTCTATCACTAGTTCTCTTGCTTTCTGTAATTTTTCTTCAGCCTTTCTGTCTCAGTATCTCTCAAAATGGATTTTCTGGGTCTATCAGACTGTCTCTTTGCCTCTGCAGGTGTCTGTTTCTCTCTGTCTTTTTCTGCCTCTGTCTCCCTAACCCTCTATTTAGACTCATCTCTGGCTCACCTCCATCTCACTCCACCAGTTCCCTCCCTCCTTCTCAGTCTTTCTTTACCTTTCCTCTTCAAGCATCCATTTCTTTGCCTGTTTCTTATCTTTCACACATTCCATTTCAATCAATACCAATCTCTCACTGTATGTTTGTTTTTTGCACACAGTGTATGTATTCATGTTTTTCATCGCCTCCTCCCATATTTTTGTTGTTGTTGTTGGCGGTAAAAATGGGCGTGTCCATTTTCTTCATCGCACCTTCAGTCAGAAATCAGCCAGAAGCAATGCTGTTTACACAGCTTCCAAAATGCAACAGACGGTGAAGATATTTTTTTTTTTATCAAAAATAATCGATTACGTGCATTTACAACCATTTTAAGGTTTATTAACACTGTATCTATGGTAACACTGTTATGGAATTGTCTACTGTTCTGTGATAGGCGGATTCATGTGTTTTTTCTGGAAAGAACCTGTTTTAGCCAATCAGAAATCCTAATGGGGAGGCGTGATGTTTCAAACAAACATGATTTTTCATTCCAGCCACTTTTTTTTCCCATAGCTATCACCCCCACTCCTTCTGTTCACCCATTCAACTAGTTCACATCCCACATCCGTGTCATTTTTTCCTTCTTCGCTGCTTTTTCTTTATACATCCTTATTTAGTTTGTCAGATGCTGGCCTCACCCTCTCTTTCCCTCTTCTTATAATTTTAATAACACACACACAGTTGAGGAAATATAGGAGTGTGGGATGAAAATTTGGCAGCACAGGTGAGAATGAGAGATGAGGAAAATGTAAATCTGTAACACAGGGCCGAGATGGAGGAAGTGATGAAGTTTTTGGAGAGATAAGATAAGATAAGATGAAGTGAGAAACAGTCCTGTATGATGTATATGGACTTAATTTGGAATTGATAGCTTTGATTCTTGACAGTACTGAAGATAGTTATTCAAATATTTAATTAACATTATCAGTTTGTTTGTCTGGTTCAGTTCTTAAACCAGTTTACTTTGAGTTTGACTGCTGAGCTTGTATTTCCCAGGCTCTTCAATCATCTTCAAAAAAAACATCATAATAAAAAAAGGTGATATGGTATTCTTTCTGTAGTCAGATGACCTTCAGTCAACTCCCGCTTCAACCCTACCTTTACGTTTTTGCTCTTAACGTTACGTAACTCTACACTTTTTCATACGCCTCAGTTGGATATATCTGTTTTCCACAGAGATTAATCTGAAGGACTCGCGCATCACCTGCCAGAGAATTGGATTTTGGCATATGCATTGCAAGCAATTTGAAAGCCTAAAGTTGTGTTATTTGGACACAGACTGAAGCGACTGGACTGGCTTGCTGCAATTCTTTTGACATTCTAGAAGAACTAGTTGTTTCTTTAGTTATTTTGCTGTACTTGGATGAACAGACGACTGACACAGATGGTGTGCTGGTGATTAATGTCATTAACAACAAACAATTAAATTGCAAAAATGAAGATAGTGCAACATTATCCTCAGTGGTTCAATTTCAAGAGTGTGCTAATTGTTCTTTAGCATGCCCATTAAGTCTTGTGGTGTAAATCCAGTTTAATAATAAGAACAGATTAAACTGATGACCTTGAATTAATTAATTAGTTCAAAATGGATATTTTCAACAAAATTACAAATTAATTGCTGTTACTGCTGCTTTCATCTGACCTAAAGTCGTTCAATTCTCAATGAAAGTTCTCCAGAATATTGCTGCATTTGGTCATTAAAGCTGGAAAATGATCACATCACCAAGCATTGCTAAGCTGGTGTTACTTCAAGTTTGCCATTGGTTACTGGCAAACGCATCACATGAACTGGACCAAGTATACATACATTGTTGGCTAGTTGTCTGTTTTGGGTTGAAGTGGCACCAGGTAACCTCTGTTATTTACCATTTTGACAGCTATTTATGTGCTGCTTTAAATGTTAACAGTGATTTCCCCAGTGTAGTGATAATAGACGTTGCAAGAGTTTAGGATGCTTACTGTGAGGCCTGGTTTATATTTTGAGTGGGATTAACATTAAAAGAGAGGTGGGAAATAAATATAAATAAACAATCACTGTGTTCCTCCATAGTGGAACTCATCATTCCAGTATTACAGCAGAGCAAAATTACAGGATGTGGTCTTTAATGGCAGACATTCGGGAAAATCTTAGCACGGGGACATGACACACATGTTGATATCTGTCAGTGTGATTTACACACCCTTAAGATATCATCATCAGAACTTGCCTGAGAATGATCACATTTTCAAGTTTGCAGGATCAAATAAATCCAGTTATAGTTATAGTCTGCACATCCATGGGTGCACCACGAATAACTCATTCAGCATACTTTCAGTGGTGTCAAAACGCAAATACAGCATATAAAACTGAGCTCAACCTACCTATAGCTCACATTGCAGCTCACTTGATTTATAATTAATATAATTTGTTCCTGATGTTTTGGTTTTTTTTACCATTTTGGTTCCCCAGTAAACCTGTATGCTGGTATCATGTTTCTATCAATCAGGTGAGCAAAAACATTTAACATACATAATTCAAATTTAACACTGAGCTGATTTTAAAAAGAAAATAAAGAAAGTAGCTCCTCTTGAGTAAAATGCTCAAACATCAACTTTAAAACACTCACATTGCTCTGAATGGGATTTAATTTACAGAAGGATCAACAACATTGAATAATTATTATTGGGGTGAAAATCACTTCACCTTGAGAAATAAATCCAAGTAATAAGTGCAAATGGGGCTTCAGAGTTATACTTCTCAAAATAAAAATATTGAGGGAATTCCATGATAAATAGTCTCCTGGAATTGTGACAGGCCAAATGAAACTGTTAGCTTGAATGAAATTACAGAGTTCTCTGGTTTTAAACATTGTTGGAAACATTTGAGATAATTTAAGCACGCAACTCAACAATATGTTTAACAAAGGTCTAGTTTGTTTTAGACATTTTAATGTGGAAACGTTACAGATTATATCTTTAAAACTCATTATCAGCTCAATTTTTCTATATAAAAATAACTTATAAGAAACCCGTAAGTCTCCACCACAATCAGTTAGGTTTGCTGAAAGTGAGTATGATTTGAAAGAGGAAGTTCAGGGCTTAGCGTTACTTTGAGAGATTTGTGGCCTTAATTGGATATTACAGGTTCTTTGTCTAAATCTTGGGTTTGTTTGTTTGGGGTCAGTTTTCACTCTTCACTAATATGTCAAATTTCCTTCTATTTAGAAGTGGAGTGGAAGCCAATGCTGAAGAAACAAAGTAAAATAATTTTAAACCATTCAAAATGCAACAGGTCACTTCATGCTGTTCATGCTGTTCCCAACCTAACTGACTGTCTAATAGCAAATAAAAAAAAGTTTTGAATGCATTCTTTTATCCCTGCTAGTGGATGATGGCTGAATTTTAAGCTTATTTCAACAATCTAGGTGAGAAAACAACTTCAAAAAGTCACCCGAAAGAACTGATTATGCCACCAGCATGTTATTTATTGTACGCCATCTCCAATCAGAGTCTTTAACTGGGAAGCTTGGACAAGTGGAAAATACCGAAACAGAAATACTTCAGAACCCAGCTAAACAAACACAAACCTGGGAAACCTGCTGTGGTCTGTGTATTGCATTTGTTTGATCTCTTTTTTCTTGAGTTTTCTGTTTGTCAGATTCGTGCTTGTAGCCCTCATTTCTTCACAACTCATGTTACTTATCGAATCAGGAGACATAAAACACATCACTTCATGTGTATTCAGGGTTTTTTCTCTCTCCAGGAAAGCCCTGTTTGTTGCTGGGTGTTTGTTGCTGAAGTGCTGAGAAAATGCACAAGTTTTAATGAACGGGCCAGAGACTGACTCATTCTAAATTACTGTTGAATGTTTTGGGGAACATCATGAAGTGCTTTTCAGGAATAAGTAAGAAGGGGTTCATGATATATACTTGGTATGGACTGGACTTCGTAGTTTATCCTTATGTGGCCACTTCCTACACCTGCAGAAAAGGAAATATTTACTTAAAAAATGCTTTTCAAATTTATTGTCAAAGGGAAAAACCAATAGGATTCATATAACAGGAAGCAGATCATGGATATTTGCTTCATATCCATTTCATTATTATGATCACTAATAGAAAGGAACTTAATGGAGGGAGGAATAAGTCAATATAAATTGACTTAGCAGGCCCAGAGTGGGTGAGAGAAAGACAGAGAGCAGAGGAGAGAGGGAGAGGGGGAGCGACAGATACTGGAGTGAAGGGGTTCTCCCTTCCTCTCTCTAAGTAATTTCATTACCTTCCATTGACACAAAATTGAAAAGCTTAGCACAAGGTCCTGTGAGTGCTGCTGTGAGTGTATCATGTTTACACTGTTTTACATTTACACTGCCATAAGTACCCCAGTGTCATTACATACACAGCGGTGTGTTCTGAGGCTTACAGCAGGATGGTCTCTCTTCACTGTACATTATGTGTGCTGTACCATACCACCCATACCATCTATCTACCTACTGTGAGCAGTCGGATACGGTGCTGTATCCTGACCCATAGTGGTTGGAAGAGGTTAACTCTAACCCTGAATGCAGTATATTATTACTCTGATAGTGGTTGCTTTGTCCAACCAACTCTTTGATCCAGACTTCACCAGTTTCTGGGCAGGCTGCCACGATTTTTTTTTTTCTATCAACATCAGCCAACAATTTCCACTTGTAAGCATGAAATCAGAATTATAATGAGCCGATTGCTGTGAAATTTACTGAGCACATTCATGCTCCACAGAGGAAGAACCTCTTTCATAATGATTGATCCACCCAGGTCAGAATGCCATCTTTTTACTGACGACTGTCAAATTTTCATTTTACCTTATTGTGGCCAAAGGAACTGACCATAATGATGTTATTGTCAAATGAATTATGCTCAAAATACAAGTAGATGGAGCCTGTTACCACAAAAATAACAATTACTCTTACTGAACATTAAAAGATAACCTGATGAACAGGCAAATTGACAAGGCTTAAATCTACACTGGAATATTCATATCACATTATTGTATGTGTATTATTAACATGATATCAATAATTCATTTTTAAATATCACAACTATCATCAGTAGTGACAAACTGCAACACCAATAGTACCTAACATACTTCACAGTCTGATGAGCAGATGGCCATGATATTTGCTGAATGTGCTCATCCTCCTGAGGGCATGAACCTTTGTGATTATAAAGATTGTATGACTTCACCTTTAACACCACCATCAGATTTTAGCCCCTTTTTCAAATTGTTCAAGGAGCAGATATGACAGCTGCTGATATGACAGTGTTGGAAACACTAGTCCATGGACTGAGGCTGACTCCTTTGCTGCGTTTAGTGCACTTTTGAACATGTTACAGTTTTTCAGATGCTAACTCCTCTTTTGATTATTCATCTCTGCACAGAGGACCATCAATTTGCGGTGCAGTGACACACTCTGTAGCGGTGACCAGTGATTGTGCTGGATCAATATACGAGCTCGCCGTGTCCTGACCGCTATTTGAATGTGTGCTTTCCAGCTGTGAATCAGAAAATCCTCCCATATCACTGTAAAGTCACAGAGGCTGCTGTCATAGAGTCCTGGCAGTGTTTCCACTTTTCACCGTGTGTGGAGCCGCTCCAGCATTAGTCTGTGGATGACATCACCACTACAGTCTGTCTCAGTGCTGTTTAGCTGAGGGAGGGAGTGGCTCAAATTCTCCATTTACGCATTTACACTAAAGAAAAATCTGTTTGGGGATTTTATCAGGTGGATTTTGGTTTCAACTGTAAGAATTCTTGCAATCTTGCAAATTAATTGTTTTAATTAATTTAATGATTTTGTCTGTTTTATGTCAATGGTGTTGATTTGTTGTGTTTTTGTTTGCTTTTTTTATCAATACAAAACAACATCAGTAAGGAAAAAACAAACACTGAGTATTTTTGGTCCATTTGTGCATGCTGGTGTTTTGGGATTTTGGGGGAATTGCATACAGTTAAGTACATTATTATTAATGTTCATTTAGGTTCATCGTTCTGCAGGCGTTTTCCTCCCACCCTTTCTACTCATTTCAGTTTTGGTTTTGTGAGTCACCTTTAAAAGCTCAATAGTGGAGTATTCACGGACACTCACACACCAGAGGGTTTCAGTGGGCTGATTTAACAGCAAACAATTTATTATGATCAGTCACAACAGCTAAAATGTATAAGATGAACTTGACTTGATGATCACGTGCCTTTAGTACTGCATAACTTCACTGGGCTAAAGGCATTTTTTTATGAATGGTTAATGAAATATTATTAACAACATGGAATATCTGGAACATCTCAAAATATAGTCCCAGTTAAACTCTAAATGTGTTACTACATTTGATTTTGGCAGGGAAACATGCGCAGTACAAGACCATTCCAGTAGTGCGACCACTGACAATATCAGCTGTTTAATGACTACAATAATTCGCCCTGTTTACAGCCTGCCTGGGTACTGTCTGCCTGTCTGCAAGGCATCCATCACTGAAATGTGATTAGTCTCACTGGGGCTTCCCTCTCCTCCTTTCTTTTTCATTTCTGCTCTGTGTCTTTCTTCCTCACTGTTTAAACGTGTGCACAAATTTCTGCCGCTTGTCTCCAGCAGACGTCCTTTCTGCAAGTATCACGTTTGCTGCTATCTATACTACATCTATCATCAGCCATTGTGGAAGCTGTAACCCGATGATAGTCTCCTCTTTGACAAGCTGGTGAAACCTGAGGATGCCTGTGATGTGTGGACGTCCAGGGTTCTTATGTAACAACGGTCTGTTAAGAAGAAATACTATAAAAGTAGAGAGAAGCTTAAAGAGAGTAGTAGAAGTGGATACATAAGCAATTCACTTCTACTTTTTCGAATCAGCACTGACTGAGTAACCTTTGTGTGCCTAAGTATTGATTCTGGGTTATTGACATGCTATTTGACACTCAGTTCAACAACTTCTCAGTGATTAACAGTTCAGTCATCCAGTCAGCACTTCTGCACTGATCTCCAGCTACTGCAGGTGAACAGAGATAAAAAGCATCTACTACGGCAAATAATAGCCAGATAAAGATCTGTTGTGATGTTTAGTGCATTTAACACTCTAAGGCTCTTCAGACTCACAGCAGGAGCAGTACTTGAGTCTGAGGTCATTTTTCTCAGGCTGTATGAGCGAGTGAGAGAGATGGAGAGGCACAGAGGGATTTGTGGATGAACAGACAATTTGATTGGCAGCTAAGGGAATCATTTCAGGAGGCCATGCTGTTAACTCTAACGGCTCTGTGTGTGTGTGTGTGTGTGTGTGTGAACATATCCACATAATCCATATGAAGGTTGTGTAAAATCTGCTTCAGACTTGAACATTTTAATAATCACAACCTGAAGAGAAATTTCACCATAAAGCACATAAAGGCTGATTCTTTTGAGTGTACATATAGTATATATTTATATTTATCTGGGTTATACTCCACCGTGCTGAACTGCATCTCACTCTAAATGGTGCAATGGGGCCGAACTTGTCATTTTCCATTAGAACAGTGCTTTGACTCTTGAGTGCATCTTCAGGCCACAGCCCCCCCACGCCCCCACCCCACCCCACCCCATGTATGTGTGTGTCCATGTGAGACCTCAGTAATCCTCTCTCAGAACTAAGACACAGTGATCCAGACACACACACAGATACACATACAGATTGTTAGACAATCAGGCTAGACAGAGCTGTCCAAATTGCTGCCTAATGAGCACCAACACTCAGTGTGAGAGTATGAATGTGTGTTTGAAAAGCTAGAAAAGAAATATCTCTCTCTGCCTCTGTCTCTCTCTCTTTCTCTCTCCGTGTGTGTGCGTGCGTGCGTGTGTGTGAGACCACAAACAACATGTTCATTCTGATGATTGGTAAAATTTGATCCTATACTGCCAGACGCTGCCAGAGGAAAGATCACTAAATGATTCAGATCTAAAGGATTCATCGATGTGAATGTCCTCACATTATTGCCGATTACATTGGGATGTTATGGGGTAATTTGTCCTGTTGATGGTGGTGGTGCTAGATTAAAAGTCAAGTTAGAACTCTTCCTGTGGGAGCAATGAACACTCACATAAAATCTAATATCAATCTGTCCAGGACCAATTTGTTGGATGGACAGACAGGACAAACAGACCGACGGACATAAAGTAGAGTCAGTTGTCATCTGCATATAAACCATGGGAATGGTGGGAATTTATGCAGTCTATTTTTTGATGCAGAACACTGTCACATTAAAACACAACAAACCAAAAATTTAAAATATGTAGGCGATAATACACTGTATTTACATTAAGTCAAATGTTTTCACAACATATTTTGATGGTGAAGAGAAACGTGGTTAATGGGACTTCTTTGAGAACACTAATATTAGCAATTCTGTCCTCATTCATCTCTACCAGTTGACTGACATTAAATCTGATATTAGTGGACATGATCTTACAGAGATCAGAACTGTATCCATAGCAGTAGTCTGCAATGTTGGTAAAAAATATATGTTTTGGACAATCTTGGGGGTAAATAATGTTAAAAACTAAAAATACATATTTATGTCATCATTCATCATTAAGTCTTATTTTACTGAGCATTTAGTAAAGGTTTTGTTTAGAAATGTGGTATGATATATTATGATGACATAGCGAAACATATTGAGATATCCATATGCCATTAGGGGATATTATATAGCTGCACTGTTTGAAGCTATACCAAACATATTATATTTACTGTATTTATATCTTTATCTTTAGATAGGCATTCCAGTGGTGGTGATGATCTTTATCAGTGCTAGTGATACATTACAGTAGTTTTAAATAAGGGAACAGTAAATAAAGATCATGTATGAAAATATTTACCTCTTCTGAAACAAAGAAAACAGCCACATGTAGACGGCGTTTAGCTACAGCCGTTTGTGTTGAGCCTGCCCCAGTTTTTACCAGGTCACTGGGTCTTTCCCGCGTTTAAAGCCCAAATATGGAAATATGACGAGGATTATAACATGGCTGAAATTCAGGGCACGCACTCTCACAGACACTTGCACACAAACACACACACACACACACACACAGAGAAACATAACTACATGGTCAAATTTTGCAGATACGAAAAAATTTAGATGCAAGACACAAACGCGCAGCATAAAACATTCTTTGAGAAACACCTCCGCATATGCTCATAACACATTTATATCACACTTCTCCTCTGTGCCTGTCCATCTGCCTATTGTGCTTGCACTAATGTAGCCTGAACATTATTCTTTCTGTATAAAAGTGAGGTCCAAATAGACACAAAGATGCATGTAGGGGGAACCAAAATTAGCAAGTAGCACATTAGCAATGACTGTTTTATTAAACGGAGTCAGTCCGTGCAAAATTGTATCATCCTACTTAGCGTGGCAGAGATTTTTATATGTCCATTGGTGGCTCATGTTTTCTGGAGAAACACTGTGGTATTGTCCACTGATGGTTTCCACAAACAGTAATAACAGCAATGTTGAGAAGAGCAGACTTTGTGTCTATGCAAATGGATGCAGTGTGAGAGTGTTTCTGCTGTGTGTGTGTGTGTCTCTGTGTGCGCGCGCACACTTTCATCATCGTGTGTGTGAAACTGTGCATCGGTGTGACTGTAACACTCGCAGAGCTGCGCTGTTGCCATGACAACGCTACAGGCAAAGTGGGTCAGCAGGCTCCTGCCACACCCCTGTTGGCATGGCAACAAGGCTGGTCAATTAAACCTGAGGAGCACGATGACTCACACACACACACACACACAAACCCCTTTCTGTGCAACAGGGAGGTGAAGGAGGGAAGCATCATTCTCTCTATCTGTAGGATTGCTGCTCTGTCTGCACGTAGGCTTCAGTGGGTTGTTGCGGCTGCATGTGTGCTTATGTGTGTGCGTATGTGTGGCTGATATGCATTTTTTTTCCCAAATCCGAGCCTTGCGTATAAAGAGGCTGATGTTTTGTTTTTTTTTTATATACAGTATATATAATTAGTGGATAGCCAATGCAGGGGGGAGTTCGGTGAGCAAGTAGTTGACATCACAACTGGCTGTAACGCAAACACATGTCATTCAACTGCAATATATTGGATAAAAAAGTAGGAGACACAAGACCAAATCAAGAGACCCTAATTTTTTGTGGAAAAGTATAATTAACCATGCAATTAGAAAATTCTTATTAACCGTGCATTTCTTGTTTTAATCGTTGGGGATGAAAAGTAGATTCCAATACAGTACAGTTCAAACAAGATATTCTTGGAGGCAGCATTTGGAAACACTCAGAGGAACTGCAGCTTTAAACACATCCGTAGTGATTTCACAAGTCAGATGTAGTAGTTGCCACTTCATTAAACCCGGTACTCTCACCATGTACTATGCAGGTCCACTTCCGTCACTTAAACAATGGCATAATGCAACTGAGACACGACAAATTCAATTATTCGTCCTGACACACTTATTTGCACTGTTGTACTGGAGACGTGATGTTATGGTGTGTTTACGTTCTGTCATGTTAAGATGCAATAGCATTACCTCCCCTCCTAACAGTTGATGGGTTTTCAAGGGGAGCACGTGGTCATGACTGCAATATGTGGATTGTTAAATTATTTCTGGACTGAAAGCTGTTCCGCTGCACTGTGGCCTTTTCCCCTCACCATTCTAAAAGAGGAAAGATTACCCTTTGGTAGCAACTACAGAAAATCACAGCAAAGGCAGCCACACAAGTGAGTCATTTTGAAATGCCTAAAGTGTGGGTGCATCATTCACAGGCACTGCACAATTATATAACAATAGCAGGTGAAAAACTAATTGATCAACACAGGAGGATAGATTGTTTTAGAAGAAACAACTGGATCCATCTAGATTTATTTTTATCCATTTTCTATACTGCTTGTCTTGGGGAGCTGGAGCCTATCCCAGCTGACTACGGGCGAGAGGCGGGGTACACCCTGGACTGGTCACCAGTCAATCACAAGGGGCAATTTAGAGTAGCCAATTAACCTAATGTGCATGTTTTTGGTATTGTGGGAGGAAGCCGGAGTACTCAGAGAAAACCCACGCAGGCACAGGGAGAACATGCAAACTCCACATAGAAGGGCCCAGACCGGGATTCGAACCTGGAACCCTCTTGCTGTGAGGCAACAGTGCTAACCACTGCACCACTTAAATTATGAAATCTGTGTGCTGTTAAAACAAAACTCCTCTCATAGAGTGCACTTCACAAGTTACAGGGTCAGTTCACGTAAACCACCAGCATATTTCACACTTGGCCTATGGCGTGGAGATAGATTTGGTTTTATGGGACCGTGTGTTGATGATCTGCCTCCACCCTAATACGGTGCAAGTAAATGGAATACGTTTAAAAAAATGTATTTCAAAAAATATTAACCGCTGCATCCTTTTCAAGAACTATCTCAGTTGCTGTGGGTTTAATCCAAAGCATGCTGTTGACAAAAAGAGAGTATTTCCTCCATGAATGGATAGAAAGTACTGTTTTCACCAGCTTTTTTGCCTCTCCTCTCTGATAAGTACCAGAGTTGTGTCATTTGAACAGCTTAGGGAGTTTTAGGTAGGTTATTTTTGTTCCTACATGAGCCAGGCTAGCAATTTCACCCTGCTGTTATCCTGTAAGTTGAGCTACATGTTGCAGATGTATATCTGTCTTGGACAGATGAAACCAATGTTGTTTATCCCAGCTGACTATGAATAACATGGAAATAAATGGATTTCCAAAATGTTCCTGACTGTTCCTGGAAAGTGAGCCACTTCTCTTGTCTGTACCTACTGTTCCTTACGTCCCCGCTGTGTCGCTTTTCACCGTCAGCTTTCTGAATCATCTGACTAGCACATGTGAACATTATGGCAACCGCTGTGATCATCATGCTGAATATGTTAAAAATACTGTCAACCTTACAACTGTGTTGTTTTGTGTGTGCTTAGGCTGTAAGGAGTGCTGCGAGCGATGTGTGGGCAGTCTGCCTTGGGCCTCTCTCATCGCCACTATTCTCCTGTATATGGGCGTGGCCCTGTTCTGTGGCTGCGGCCACGAGGCTTTGAGCGGTACGGTCACCATCCTCCAGAACTACTTTGAAGTCATCAGAGCTCCAGGAGAAACGCTGGATGTGTTTACCATGTGAGTGACTTGTTTTTACCTTCATTTCTCAAGAGAATTACAGGAATTTTCGTGCAATAACTTTAACTTGCAGATTTCATCACAGCACGCGTCTTTGTTTCTCAGTTCATTTCCCATCTCCCGTCAGTGGTGTTCGTTGGATTCAGTGCTGATTCAGTGACACCCATCCACAATTGGATTCCACTGATTTAGGCAGAATTCAGCTGCAGCAGCATGCACACTGCAAAACATCTTGATGGACCACTGAGCAAAATGAATGTCACAGTTTCAGACAGAGCTCAAACTCTATAGGGACATTTAGAAGGAAAAAATACATAAATCAAAATGGAAAAAAACAGAGTAAGACTAAAACAGGAAACGTAACTCTGAGGATATATTCACACCATCTGTTAAAACTGACTCAATTCAGATTGTTTTTGCTGTCATAGATGAAATATATATGGAAGCCCATTTCTGTTAAAGTAAGTTGTTTTTGCAGTAGATGTCCAATCACACATCACCTTAAGCTGAAGAATGCTTGGCTGATTTGCTGAGAGCAATACCATACAAATAGCCACTACTTTTCTAATCTGGGCACAAAAATCAATAAATACAAGTATTATTTTACTGAGAATGAAAAGTTATGATATATGAAGGTTTTAGTGCATAGTGGTTTTGTTTGTTTGTTTGTTTGTTTTCCCAAATGATGAAGAACACAAAACTATACATTTTTTGTATTTTGTGTCACACATGGAAATAAATTTGACAGGAATCAGACAAATCATCATAAATGAAAGTGTTGGAAATCCCCTCGACAGTCTCAAATCCAGACTCACCCTCCACCCTCACTTATTATCTCTGACTTGTTTAGGGCAATTACACACAGTAATTTGTTAGGTCTGCAACCCTTCAAAATGCAGTCGAGCATCAAAATAAACAGATAGTTATTAATTACTGACACTGTGTCTGTGTCCTCTTCACAGTATTGACATCCTGAAGTACATCATCTATGGCCTTGCAGCTGGATTCTTTGTGTTTGGAGTGCTGTTGCTGGTGGAGGGCTTTTTCACAACCGGAGCTATTCGGGATCTCTATGGAGAGTTTAAGATCACTGCCTGTGGACGCTGCCTGACTGCATTCGTAAGAAATCTTTGGAACCAGTAGATTTAAACCATATAGTGTGGCATATTTTGTATGTATTTTCAGATAAACACAGTGCTTCTAGACATAAGAGGTAAGATATTTTGGGTGATTGGCAGTAGCTGATAATGTAAAAAGATAAGACTGGTAATATATTTTACATTACTGTCAACAAATACCACAAAAAAGATACAAAAAAATAATAAATGGACTGATTCTACTAGTGGGTCTTATGTTTCTGTTTTGTTTTCATGATTTATGTTGATTAATATACAACATAATAACATACCTTAGTAGCTTCTCATATACATATATATAATTTAAAAAACATGGAATGTCTATGCTGTGTAGAAATAATTTCAAATTTTCATTAATGAAATAAGTTCCAAAAGTGCAAAAATGCAATATGTATCATTCACGTTAATTATGATACATATACATAATTAATTAAGATGGAAGAATACAGACTCAGCTAACATTTTATAATTAATATTACTTATTTACTGTACTGCATGTTACATAGTAATATTACACATTGCCAACTGAAGCTTAGCAAATGAGGACTGAGAGTGTTTCTGAGAGGTAGATGTTGTTTTGGAACAAACCAGCAGCCTTACAGATCTTTGAGCAGTTATTCCCCGCTTATTTCTCCCTGCTTCCCACTGTGAAACCGAGTCTCCATGTGGCATTTGTCTGTTAGTCACGTCTGACTCATGTGGAGGAGGCAGACAGAGAGATGAGGCTGTGTCCACATCTGCTAAGAAAATGTTTCTCCCACATCTGTAGCTCTGTGTCTGTGCAGCGGAGAGGGAAGGCTTATTGGCGTGGGGCCTCTGGAGACGGGAAACACACACACACGCGCACACACACACAACTGACAGTTACCTTCACACCTGTGCAATGAATCATGTAATGTGTGAATTTAATTTACAAACACCAAGAGTTAATGGCATGGGAAATGAAGGTTGCAAAGAAATGCTGTATTTTTTATAAGTATTAATGAGTCTCCATAATACATACAGTAAAAGTAAATGTCATTTGGTCACATCTGTTGGTCATCAGACCCGAGCACCTATCAATAAATAACCCTGTTAAAATGAATTGTTAATTCTATTCACTGAAACACTGTGCTTTTCATTACAGTGGTGAAATAAGACATCACTGATGAAAACACATCATCTCTGCCGCTCGTTAAGTCTTGTCTGTGCGTTTGCAGCTGATGTTCCTGGCCTACCTGTTCTTCCTGGTGTGGCTTGGGGTGACAGCGTTCACCAGCCTGCCGGTCTTCATGTACTTCAACGTCTGGTCCATGTGTCAGAACACCAGCTCGGTGGAGAGAGCCAGCTTCTGCCTGGACCTGCGTCAGTTTGGTATGTATAAAATGGATGGATGGATGTCATAACAACCTGTCATATATCATTTTATGACTGAAAAAATATGTCTTATCTTGTATGATGTTCTTAAAGATACGGCAGCTGGTGGTCTTCACCTACAATATGCAGACCAAATCCAGAAAAATCCATTTGTCAGATAATGAATTTTTTTACCAGAGAGACAGAATCTGCTAAGCTACAGTGCATAAAGACTGATTTTGATGAGTCAGATCACATTTTGATATTCCGCTCACTTCACTTCAAACACATGGCGAGGACTGAGAAAAGCATCTTTCTCTTCTCTTTCACAGTTCAAGCTGAGTGAACTTTGACCTAATTTTGAGCAAACTGTTGCCCACATTGGTTTGTGCAATTCATCAGTCAGTCATTCAGATTGCAACTATAAGTTAGATATTTTGAAAGGAAAATTTGGGATTTATTAAAGTGGGATGGTTTTTATATTATATATAGCTGCTCATCAGGTTTGAAGGCAGTCTATCCACAGTCTGTCTTGTACTTTTTTTTTAAAGGTCCTCATAATCTCAGACACCACATTTTCTCGCCCTGCCTGATTACTGACAGAACGCACACTGTATGTATCCTCCCGCTCAGCGCAGGCAAGTTAATGGCAGCTCACCAAAATACCAAACTGGCACACGTAATGGAAAAAACCAGTGTGTGTGACAAAATTGCCAAATTACCAATAGAAAGCCCACAGTGCACCATGTGTGCCACAATAAAGTCCAGAATCTTCCCCCTACACGGAGAGACTAATTCATCTGGGCTAACCTGGACTTTACTGTGGTTAAATAACAGAAAATTATGAAGCCCAGTCTGTGTATCTGTGTCTATCAGGAGATGTTGGTATTCCAGGGATAACACAGACAGGCTTGTGATTTAAAGGTTAGACATGTGAAATAGACCGCATGACTATTCCCTTTCCTCAGTCCTTTCCTTAATGGTTAATGTATCTTAGCTAGCTAACTGTGGCTATATATGTGTTATAGTTACTGCCCTGAAATACATAGTTTGTGCATAGAAATGCAGTCCAGAGTAATTTTGTTTTCCTGACTGAACCATTTCCATCAATTACAAACAAAATAAAATTGTGGAATGTAGAAATTTGATTTTCACAAAACCTGCATGTGAAAATCATTCATTTTTTTTTCTATGTGGGACCTTTCTGCAAACACTGACTGCACTATGAATCAGAGGCATGGTAGACACACAACCTTAATCACTGAGCACACAGTGGTCTAATGGTTCACTTCAGTATCTATTACATCATGTTCTGTATTCCAAAGATATTGTAATGGTTATGCATTATTTTACATGATGCAGTAACAGCTCTGTCCACCATGTTGTTCTCCAGTATGCCCACATGAAAGGCACACACCAAGAATCATTTTGTTGAGTCTCCTGCAGTACTGCCATCTACTGTCCAAACTGCAAACAGGCCTCCTGTCAGCAAACTATTTTTTATGTGCTGTGAACATGTCTCATGGGGAATAATTACAGTATTTCACTTCCAAGAAAATCGCTGGTTCAAAAGGTCTGGATTCAACATTGTGATAATTTAGAGGTCTACGTGAGTGCATTCCGACCAGTAGCACACTGTGGTCATAGTGGGCATGTCCCAGTGGCCGGCAGCGCAGACCCGTGAAGCATTATTATCTGTCAGTTTTAATTAAATACATACAGGAGTGCAGGAAAGTAATATCCAGAGGTTCTTCAGTCCATTCATTCTTGCAAAATATTAATGGCCAGATGGCCAGAGTAATGACGAACTTTTAATATTTCGGTTTGTCAGGAGCCGTGACTATCTCTGAGGAGAGGAAGGTGTGCACAGAATCTGAGAAGTTCGTCAAGATGTGTGAATCCAATGAGGTAAGTTGAAACATACAGAGAACGAGGGCTGGTGTTATATACTTGAAGTGAGATACAAATATAATGATTTGATGAACTAAACAAAAACCATTGTTGTGTGTTACAGCTGGACCTGACCTTCCATCTGTTCGTGTGCGCACTGGCAGGAGCAGGAGCTGCTGTCATTGCTATGGTAATGACCATTATCCTCACAGCTGATTGGCTATGGGCCTTGAGTACTAATTGATACTGATTGGTATGACCTCCAAACTGTTGGCCGACTATAGAGTAGGATGAAAATGGGCACATAATTCACCAGAACACCACTTGCGCGCTGTACTCAAAATGTCTACATTGTTCTGTATATGGAATGCTCTTTCTTTGAGGAGTCTGGAGTTGTTATCATTATAAGGGAAAATTAGAAATAGGCCTCACCGTCAATATCTCAGGAACGAACCTGATCTTGTGTGTCTGCAGTAATACAGACGATGAGTCACCAAGCTGTTCTGGTGTGGAGGGGATACATACATACACTGTAGCAGGCACTAAGTAACCTGGGACCTCCTTATAGAAAAATTTTTTTTAACTGATTCTAAAAGAGGAAAAATCCTATCTTTCTATTACAGAAACAGTTCCTTGGATTAAGAAATCCCAACTAAAACTGCAAACTCCATCATTCAATCAGCACCTGTCATGCTTGTATCTGTGTTTATAATGTACACAAGACTAGTGAACTTGGACAAGAAAAGATTTGTATGGGATATTAGCTTTGGTGAGCCAGTCAGAGGCATTAGTTAGTTATGTCAGTGGAGGAGAGGATATACCCATTAATACATGATCAGGGAAATTTTGAATATAAGACAGGGTCTATGTCATCATTAGCTGATAACTATGGCACAAAGTCGCCCATCCAGCTCATCGAATATTAATGAATTCCATCCATCCATCCATTCATCTTTCTACACCCACTTTATCCATCAGGGTCGCAGGGGCACTGGAGCCTATCCCAGCTGACTACGGGCGAGAGGCAGGGCCCTGGACTGGTTGCCCGTCAATCGCAGGGCTGACACACAAAAACATACAACCACACATGCTCACACCTAGGGGCAATGTAGAGTAGCCAGTTAATCCAACTTGCATGTTTTTGGTATTGTGGGAGGAAGCCAGAGTACCTGGAGAAAACCCACGCAGGCACAGGGAGAACATGCAAACTCAGAAGGGCCCAGAGCCAGTCTCGAATGCTGTGAGGCGACAATGCTAACCACTACCCCATTAATGAATTCATTCAATGAATTAATTTGTAAGACAGTTAAAATATTAAACAATTCTAATAAATCAATTTATTTATTTTACAAAAGTCTTGTTCCCACACTGGTCCTAGGAGAAATGTAGCTGATGACCAATGGTCCATGCCATCCTGACTTAGGGTACCTCAATTGGGAAATTGTTTAGTTAGGATGATTTTGTAGCTTGCTAAATTCCTACCCTATGATAAGATAGTATGCTTTCCACAATGTAGTTCAGCAAACATGTTCCTGTAATACCAGAAATCCTAAATGTAATCCTAAACTGTGATAAGATCAATTTCAGACTTACAAAGATTTTGTAATGAGGCCGTTGGGCCCATATCTCTCTCTCCTGTCCACCACCGTGTAGAAAGGAGAACATTAACACACATCCATCTATTTTTTGCAACTGTTTATTCCTGCTCGCAGGGGGTTGGAGTCTATCCCAGAAACACTCTCCACCACCCCCACTGTTTTCTTTCTGAGAAACAAATTGTGAAGCCTTTAAACACTAAAGAAGCTTGGCAGAGTGAGAGAGGTCTAATTGGACAACATTATACTGAAAATGACGAATGACAGAGATATGTCAAAGCTAAGGATGTAAAGTATATCAAACATGATATGACAAAGAATTCTTTACAGCATGTATCATTTAGGCTGTTTACAGTATATGTGAATCAGCTTTTATCACTTGATTAGGTCTCCACAATGAGAAGCAATAGTGGATGGTTGTCCTCATGATGGATTTATGAAAGAGAAAGCATCCAGAAGATGTGGATTTTGTCCAGTTTAATACAATACCAAAAAATTCCCTGGGAGAAGTTTGAAAGGAAAATAAAAATAATATAGCTTTAATTAAGCTAATGAACTGTAATTCAATTCAACAATAACTTTGGCTTCACCAAAATGCACTCCTGCATTTGGTCACTAGGGGGCACTAGAGTTACTCATATTTGGAGAGGTGTTTGTGCCTGTCTGATGAACATAAGTCCAATATTCACTTCCTTTCATCTCTTCACCAAAAGAGGTGAAGGTCAGGGTTGACTGGTGGGCCACACACTCAGCCTTCACCCAGGAGATCGTAGCTTGTATCCCGTGTGAAACCAAATATGAATCAGTCTTTCCTAAACCTGACCACATAGCTGTTGTGCATAAACTTGATTAAAGTGCTGTTTCATCACATGTTAGAAAGGCTTTGGTGAGAGAAAGCCTCAGCACATCACACACAGATGCTAAAGGGAATCCTGTGCACCTGGATGAGACACACAAGGACATGACAAAGTGTGTCTATCTGACAGTCTGGGATGATGAACGTGTTTTGCCTGACATGCAACAAACATCACCTGTTGGAATCAATCCACTAACGTTACAGTAATCTAGTGTGTACCTTCTATTTGTTTAGGAGCAGTTGTCTGCTATGCTCCACATGCGCTCTTATTAACCCTGATTCTTCCTGTCCTCCCTCAGGTCCACTTCCTGATGGCTCTAGCTGCTAACTGGGGCTATCTGAAGGACGCCAGCCGAATGCAGAAGTACGAGGACATCAAGTCGAAGGAGGAGCAGGAGCTGCATGACATCCACTCGACACGCTCCAAAGAACGCCTCAATGCCTACACATAAACACACAAGAAACGACACACACACACTTAACCTGTCAGACACACACAAGATGATACATGCACAAACACACACACTCACACACATACAGGGCCTGTCTGAAACATGAATTAAACTCAAAGACATAACTTAAGACACGAGTAGGCAAAAATTAGCTGATATCAATAAAATGATGAAAACGGAGACACCATAATCATCACTGTGTCCGAAAACAGATCGTTGGCTCAGGTGATCTGTGCTAACACTTTAGCATCCAATATGTTGGTTTTGTGCCATACATACTTTTTAAGTTTTTAACCCACTTCTGCTTTTGAGTGAATAGAAGCCTTTAGCATTTTTAAGAATTTCGGCACTGTGGGGCTAATAAATGCTTATCTTATCTCATCTTATCTTATCTTACCTTATCTTATCTTGTTAAAAGTAAGTGATGGAAAGCAGAGCTTACTGTCCTCATCAAAGGAAGTGATGCTTGTGATGGTGATTGTGTTCAAATTCACTGATCAGAAGCTACATGCTTCATCAACTTTAAGTAGTTCATTATATTTCACTCTGAAGTTTTTTAATATCAAGGCATAAATTTACCAAGGCTGCCTCAGCCTTTTTGGAGCTCTAAGCACTCCACCCCCTTCAATCACCATTGCCCAAAGTAACTTTACATTGTGTGACTGTGTAGAACAATCAACTACAACTGACCTAAAATCCGGGAAAGAGACAAAAATAAAAGTAACTAAAAAAAAAAAAATAGTAAAACAAAAAAGTACAGCATATGTAGAACAGCACAAGAAACAAACAAAATAAGAAGACTTGAAGTAATACCAAAAAGAAAAATGATGAGCAGAAGAACCCAAAGAAATGTTGCATTTGAATTTGGTTTGTGGCCCCTTGATGGTCTATGTTTTGGCTCACTGTGCTTTGTGTTAAAACTTCCAGTATTTTCCTAAAAGATTAGTCTTTTCTTTATGTCAGTTTTACTGGCTTACCATCACAGCTCGTTGCAGGCCTGCTCTGAGCTGTTAGCACAGCACACTAAACCCAGCAATCTACAGCAGACACATGAAAGTGTGTGTATGGTGTCTGTGAGCTCATCATTTAACGTGGGAGTCGTCCAACAGCCTCAGTACCTGCTTTACACACATCACACAGGATCTATCCACACACACACACACACCCACACACACACACATACACACACACTTAGATGTGGCTGAATGGTCGGTGTTGTGCAGGCAGTGTTGTATGGTGGTGTCATGCTGTGTCGTGTCGTTTCGCCACATTATGATGACTGGTATTGCAGAGAAATATGATCCCCGAAGAACCGTGTACCTCCTGGGTACAAATGGGTAGCTTTGCTAACTTTTCTTCCCCCTCCATCTCCTGTCCCGACCTTTTTCCTCTGATCCCACCCCTTCCTTCTATCTTACTACTCTGTGACCTCCCCATCATGAGCCCAGTTTCATTAGTTGTTCCACATATTCTTGTTCCACATACCGACCAGTATGTTCCACAAATGGCCGTCTGCAGGCCCAGAGGTAGGGTTTTTGAGCTGCAGTTCAGGCTAATTAGTTCACTGTAATAATAACAATGGAACCATATATTGACTAATAAAATATGCAGATGAATTGATGTCATAAATTCTCTTCTTTTGATAATTTCCCTAATACAGCTTTATTTGTATGGTATATCAAATGGTAGGCTCCTTGAGCTCATACTTTCAGAGTAAAAGCACTTAAGATGGCAAGCAGATTTCAAAGAGGCCATTTAAAACAACTAGTGAACCGGGGCTTTGTGTCCTTCCCCCTTCATCCCCAGTTTGTATAAACTTGTGATTTGTCCTCAGAAACAGCACATCTTAGCAGCACAAAGTCTTTTGAACGTGTGTCATGTTCTCATCAGTCTGATAAATAATGTTTTTTCTCACTTTTTGGAATTTTGCCACATTTTTATCTTATTTATGTGTAATTTTAGCATTGGGGTATTTAAATGGGGCAGGTTTGTGTCGGGGGGTTGGAGGGGGTTGTATCACTTTCATATCTTTATGTAGTGGTTCTGCACACACAAAAATACACACCAAAATACACACATACACATGCGTATACACCAACCATCTTGAGAGTTTCGATTCTTGCATCATTGTGTTTTCTTTTCTTTCTTTCAACAAACCCTAATGTGACCAAAATGACCATTTATTTGTGAACTGAATTTGGAAAATCACAGATGCTAATAGTGAACTTGTCATTGGTGACATGAACAGATGATTACTGTGAATTCTGGATGGTGTCTTTGAAGGTTGTTAAGGCTGAGCTCATTATTGTTGGTGTGGACAGGATGTGTTTCAAGATGGAGGATCGGTTCCTTAAAGGATTTTAGGGTGTAGATATTTGTAACATCTTATGAAGAGTTTGATTGAGTTTGTAAACTGTTTCCAATGAGATGCATGTAATGGGAGTGATGTAAGTTGAGAGATGGGACTGAATTATAAATTTTAAAAGGTGAGTGCGGAAGAAACTAGAAATGAAGAGATGAAACTCACCTTTAGTGGCTGCAGGGATTGATTTAACTGGACCAAGATGAATGATTTCCCAGCTATTAAGCTCATAGTTTAGGAATGATTTGTTCTGATAGGTTTGTGATTTTAGAGGATGTTCCCACCTTATGTTTCTCAATTACTTCCTCAGGCACTTCTATACTGGATGCTATTAATGTTGGATTAGCAGAATTTACTGAGATGCAGCATGAAGTAATCTGTTCTGATTGGCCCCTAAAGTTAGGGATTTCCAAAAAAAGAAAAAGAAAAAGAAACTAAAATGTAAGAATGTAATAAATGTAAGATTTCTTAAGAAGCTGATTAGACTTATTTTAGTTAAAATGTCAAAAATCAAACCTATGAGCAGTGCCAACTTTAAACTTGAATATATTTTGTTCTAATGCAGTGTACGCAACACTTCAGATTTAAAATAGGGAGGTTTGGAAATGAAAATACTTTGATTCTCTGTCACCAGCGTGCAGGGTTGTTAGATCTGTATTATATATTATGTTGAGCCAGCCATTAGGAAAAGAGGATTGTATGTTGTGTCTTGGTTCTAGCTGTGAGGGTAAGTGATGATTCTCTATCTGCCAGTAGAGATGACAGAGAGGGAATTCAGTTTGTCTTCAGAATTGTTGGTGAAGAAGTTGCTAGTGATGATGATGGTGACAGTGGTGATGATGATGTTGGGCTTTGAAGGGTTTGATTTGATGAGACTACCAGCACACGCACACACACACACACACACACACACACACACACACAAACATACATGCACACACTCCACCACCGCCATCACTCTGAGCCATAATTCTTTACTCTTTTACTTTTCACCAATAACATGTCACTATTTTATTATCAACTTTGAATCTTTGAAACTTTTTAAATGTGAAATCATTTAATTAGAAAAAAGAAGTGTGTTTCTTTTCTTTTTCTTCTTTGTGGGCAGTATTAAGCACTGCACCTACATTAACTCTGTATAAAGATATACATATATGTGAAACAGTTGAGGTGAGCAGCCGGGAGAATGATTTCCTATCGGTTACAGAGTCTGGAGGAGGTGGTTCAGTCCCAATGTCCTGAGCCTTTACTCCCTAAGAGAGCTGCATTCACACGCACATGAAAAACATGAGCTATTCAAGTCTTTGAAACGTACTGCTTTATCCAGAAAAGTTTTCCGTCTCTGACAGATGATTAGCTGATTTGAAGGTTAAAGGTAAGGTAAAACATTTTAAAACTAATGTCTTGGCAATAAACAAAGTGTTAATTGTAGTAAAAGGTCAAACATACAGCTGTGTAGTTGTTTAAGAGGCAGCAATGGTATTGGTTATTTTTTCCATAGTAATGACCATGAACAGTGTTATACAGTATTAACAACTCTGATCAAATCTCATCGCTGTCTGTTTGATACCAACGTTGGTTTCACTAAGAGGATTCATGTTTGTAGAGACCAACAGAACTGCCAGAGTGATGGAGACAGCAAGTCGACAACGCAATAACACAGTTAGTGGCTGAGTGTCCATACAGACACTAGAGTTGTGCTTGTCTGGGCTTTTCTTAAGAACCAAGGGGAATCTGATTTTCTCCCAGGATTATACTGGTTAAACAGATTCTGAATCTGGCTCTTTGTGTCATGTAAATGCAGCCGAATTTGACTAAACCTTTGAGGAACCTACCATCAGTGTTGATGTCGGGAGACTCCACCAGACTCCTGTCCTGTTCAGGTGTGTCTCGGCTGCTTACAGTCAGTATTTTTAAGGGTCTAGTTTTACAGTAACAGTATTTTATCATTTCATTGCCTGACAATGGATGTCTTGTCAGTGTTTTTAACCTCAGATAAAAGAAAAAATAGTTTTTGTGCACTTATTGACCATTGTGAGCTCTCTCTCTCTCTCTCTCTCTTATTCTTGGTGTGTAAGTGCATTGAGATCCCCATGGTGGGACCTGTGTATAGTCTTGCAGCATTGGTTATAACCTGAAGAAATAACAATGATGAAAACGAATGAATTCATAATAATGAAAATTAACTTATACTAGGTAAAAAAAAAAAAAAAGACAGTGAATCTAGTTGTTGTTTGTGGCATGGTTATGCATTCAATGGTCATAATTTTACTGATTAAAACAGTACAAAAAAAATATCATCCTTTTCCACTGGCGCTGTTCTGCTGTTTTTTGTTTTGTTTTCCACTTTTCAGTGTGCAGTATTGCAGTTCCTGTTGCTAATGATGTTGCTAAGCTAGCTTGCTTGATCAGCTGTTTACCACCAGAGCAATATATTGTAGCAGTTTGACAAAATCAAGACATGAACAAGAAATCTATACCCGTAAATATCTGGCATACAAGTGCATGAATCTATGATTGCAAGTCTTAAGTGATATGATCAGTGATATGTTCTTTATTGTTTATCCTAATAAAGCGGATTTGCAGATGTGTAATGTATTGCTCTGGCCACCCATTATCCTGCACCCACCTCTGCTCAGATCCTCTTCCTCATTCTGGCTGCTTATAGGCTACGATCACACCACAGCTCCGGTTGTTCAAGTCACATATTTCTGACCATATTTGAATTTAAAAGTGACTCATGTGTAATTTCCTGTGTGCTTGAAACAACCCGCATGTGTACATAAGAGTCACTGATGCATAAATAAAGCTCCATGTAACCAAGCAACAAGCACAGTCTGCACAGTTCACACTGCCAAATCACCATCTGTAATGGATGCTAACAAGGCAAAATAATAATTCAGGCGGCTTCCAAAGAATATTTAGAGCTGCACAATCACATTCAAAGGTGCAGAAGAACGAAACCTGCTTGTAGGCCACAATGACCGGAAGACATGAAATTCCTCTGAAACTGGAGGCATATGAATATGTACCAAAATAGATCTGAAAATATGGAGGTTTTTATATGGGCAAGATTGTCAGATTGTATCATTTTTTGCCAGATCTCATATTTGCTATTTCAACAGCAGTATCAGTTGATCAGGAAGAAGGTGTGAGCAGCTTGCTGTCCTTTTGATTAAGTCTGCTCATTTAACCCACATGTCCTTGTAAAGATGAATATGTGTATTGACACGTACTAATCCTGCGTCCTTCTTGTCTACCCGCTGGCCATGGCTGAACATGGACTCACTTTACCATTCCATGATCCTGACCACACGCAGTTGTGACAGGATTCAGAAACTTGACCATGTCAGCACAATAAAGCATGATTTTCAACAATAACATGAAATCTGATTTGGAAGCCTCTGTGAGAAAGATTTGATCTGTTTTTGACTGTTTTTGCAGCTACAAAACCTCAGCTCTGTATCACAGGATGAAAAATCAGATCCTCTGTGCCTGAATAAATTCAGCTCCACCATGAACAGAACCGCAGATCTAAAAGCTCATGATGTCAGTCTGTGACCTTACACTGATCATCACGTGTTTCAGATCCATGCATTTTGTCAGGTTGGACATTTTGGACGTTGGGAGTAGTTTGTTTGCTTGGGGTTTTTTCTTTCTTTTTCTGTTTCTCCGTAGTGTTCTAGACTTTTTGTACTTCACTCTGGTTGCTTAGTAGCAGGCTTTATCTGATTCACTCCTCCATTTTTGTACATATCTGTGCCAACAGCTTGGGCAGACAGTGGCTTTTTTTATTTGTAAAGACATAAACTTGCTTGCATATATAAATAAAATGAAATAATACACTTGTGTACTTGTTAATAAGGGAAATCATGAGTTTGTGTCTTCATTTCACATTATACCATTTTATTTTATTTATTTTCTGCTGATTGATTCATGTTATTATGACAAACAATCAGAAAATTCTGTTCTGATGGAGATTTTAAGATTATACAGTTTCACTAATAGACAAAATCATCTAAATTTGTGAGTCTAATGAATAATGAATGATTATGTACACGGCAAGGCTCAAATCTATACAGTTTACTGTAGAGTTAGTGGTGTTCACCTCCTGTAAAATACTCCATTGCATACATACATACATACATACATGCTGCATACACTGTAAACATGACAACCTGACTACAGAAATTCTATCAACAAAACGTGATATTTATAAGACAAAGGTGGCAGGTTAGATATTACCAATTAACACTTCAAGGTCACCTTATCATGGCAAAACATCCAGGTGATGATGTTACATGAACATTACATTTGACAAAATACATGTGTCAAATGAATCCACCACGCACAGTGTGTGTGTGTGTGTGGGGGGGGGGTACTTACTGGGGGTACTGGAAATGAGTTCTTCCTCTAAAGGAGAAAAAAAAAAACCTGGGAGATTTTTTTTCCACAAGCTAAAATAAAACAGTAAATATGCAGTTTCATATTTAGAGATAATCTAACTTGTGTAAAGGAACAAATCATAATTACCTTCCAACAGCAAGGTGATTTGGGATGTCACAATCTGGCACTTAAACTTAAACTTGGAACAAAATACCTACTTAATGCACAAAAGAAGTCAAGTCAAATCAAGTCAACTTTATTTGTATAGCCCATTTTTACAAGCAGTTTAAGAATAAAATTTTTGTTTCAGATCCAATCAAGATTTTTCACAACCTCTGTACAGATGCTGCCGAGCGTGCCAAAACAGTTAAATCTGTCTGCTTGAAAAGTCTCCTTGAAGTACATTTTAATGTCATGTGCTGTGATGTTCTGCCAGTAAATCTGTTTCTTTCATCTGCTGATGTGGCACCGTATGCATTCAGCTCAGCAAGAAAAATAGATTGGCTGTGCAAGAAACTTTTTACAATAGTAATATACAAGCCCATATTTGCATTTATTGTTATGCCACGACTTGTAGTGCCCATAATAATTATGATCAAAGGAGATCAGCTCACACGGTATAAAGAAAAACAGGGTCCACACAGGGACGAGGCTGGGGCGGATGAACGGTCAGAAAACAAAACTGCCAGTGTCAGACTTGTGTCTCGTGAAAACCAAAAGTCAACATTAACTTATTATAATGTAAGAAGTTATGTAACTAAGGTAATTATTTTCATTCGTGCCTAAACCTACACAAAGTGTGACTTTTTCGCATATTTGGATTTTTCACATTTTTTATCTTCAGTGGTCATATATATTCAAGGAAGTCAGTGGCAATTGACCTATTCACTCATTTAGGTATGAGGACCCCTTGGTCTTTTAGACGACAATATTTGTGTAAAGTTTGCAAACATTAGCTAAACATTAGCCACGACAAGCTACTGATCATATCAGTCAGGGGTTATGAAGTTGAAACATACATTACAAAAACATTATCTACAGTGTTCACACAGAGAAGTGACACAACCTACAAAGCAAAAATATACTTTGAGTAACACATTGTGAAAACGAAAAATACTGATTTCATCTTCACTGTTTAGATATAACTGTTTATACGACACAATACATAATTTCAATAAAAAACAAGCTGAGAAGTAACTATAGGGAAAATTTCTTGTCAGCATATCTAAATGAATATCTTAAAAGTCTGACACTTCCCTGGGCGTAAGTCTGATCCTGTCACTTTCTTTACTGAATGGCTATTAAAAAATATTTACAAAACATTTTTTAAACTTTGGCTGAAAAAAAACATTTTGTGCGAGAAAAGAAAGAAATGAGCCTAGCAGACCTCTCTAGCTGCTGCTCATCTCTGCTTCAGTCTACTTTAGCTTCTCAAACACACTCAAAACTCCTATTGAGTTGTATATGGTAGAGTTGCATTGTGGGTAATGTAGGCACCACGTTTTGATAAGGAAGAAAAATGTGTGAAATAAATCCATCTGCTGCATCAGTTTTAATCTCTCTTCTAAAAACTGTTTGTCATGAGTCCCAAAATGTGCAAAATAGATAGAAACGGGTGGAGTGATAGGTGGAGGGAAATTTGGCCCTCTCTAGTCTAGTTTTGTGGGCCAACTGTAAAATGCTTGTTTTACTTTGTTCACAGCTCATTTCTAAATGATCTAAATTAAATGATGCCCAGGTTTTCATAGATTACATCATCAAGAGACTGGTCTGCAGCCTTTGTTGTGCTCATACTGTTAGAAATAGCAGAAGAAGAGGAAGAAGAAGGTGAAGAGCAGGAAGGGACAAGGATCAAAGATGAAGAAGATGATGGTGTTGTTTTGCAGACTTGAGCATAAAGGTGGGAAAAAGGGTCCGGTTTACTCTCCTTTTTATGAGACATTTCCGCCTTGCTCATGGGCTCACTATAGATGGGTTCATCACCCGCCAAAGTGACCGTTTGTTTGATCTGAACTGGACTGATTTTGTCGTACACCTCAGAGTAGACGCAATCTGAATCGATGTTAATGGAGGGGACTGAATCAAAGGAAATGGGAGAGGGAGTGTCAGTTTTTCTTGAACTGGGGGGTTTCAGTGGGAGAACACTGGCTGGGTCTACATATAGACCGGTGGCCGATTGCAGTTTTGGTGCAGACCGAATGCAGTGATCTGGGTCAGCATATACAGCTTCTGACTGGCCTCCACACTGACCCCCAGAGTGACTGTCAAGTGTGGGGACCAGTGGCAGAGGCATGAGGGTGATAGGAGCTGGCTGTGCTGACACACACTCTGATGAAGCAACCAAATCTTCCCGAGCAGGTGCACTCTCCTCTGAAGCAGCGCATTTCCTCTCCTGTGTCCTCAGTTTGTCCTCGAGAAGGGCAGACATGCTGGTCATATCGGGTATTTTGGGGAGAGGGGAAAGAGCCTGTATGTTGGTAACGATAACTTTCTCACCCTCTTGGTTTTGGTTGCTTATTGTAACAGGGGAAGTCTTTCGTTTGATGGTACTCTGAATCATGGAGAATATTTTCTCAGCCTGCTGCGTCTCAAAGGTGAATGATCCAGGACCAGATTCACAGCGTCTGCCTGCCTCAATGGTTAAGGTGAGCTGGTGAGAACAAGAAGAGAATCAAATAAAGAACACCCATACGGCCAGCAGTTCTAAACTTGAAAACGAATCCAATACAGCATGCTGTTATAGAAATGTGCACACATCAGTTTTAATGGAAGCTGGGATTGTTTGTAATACTGAAAACCTTACCTTGTCTTTTCCATATCGTCTCAGCAGTTCGTATGGCCATTCGCTAACAATGTTCTTCTTCTGTTTTTCTCTCAGCAGCAGTGCCTCTCTCCCCACCTCCAGCCAGTATGACCCCTGCAGGCCGCAGCGAGTCGCTGCGTCAGTCTTCTGAATCGCCACCCAATACTCTGAGGCTGGCAAGAAAGACAATATTTGAATTAAATAAAACAAGATAAGACTAACCGCTGTTTTACACCACATATTAAAGATGCTGTTACATTTGTATATATTAAGTTTCTTTCATTTCTCTTTCTCCAGGTAGGAAGAAATTTGCAAGTTCATACAGCAAAGGTGCCACACCTCAGGCTGCTAAATTGTTCTCCTGGATCAACATTCTTCATTATTCATGTATTTCATAATCTATATGTATTAGAAACGTTGTCGGTGTATATTCTGTGATCTTGATAAGTGTGCGTATTACATGACTGTCTTTTCTGGGAGAAATCTGGGAGAGATCTTTTTCGTCTGGCTGTGTGTCTTGTGCACATGTGCTAGGATGCACCCGTGTGTGAAAAGATACCCAAAGATACATTCCCTTCAGTCTAAACAGGAGCGTGTCATGTGCAACCAATCACCACTTTCATAAAAGTATGCTGTTCATCACAATTGCTTTGCTTTTCATGCGACAGACTGAAACAACAAATCCATTCGAAACAGGAAAGTGAGATCGGTTAAGGAATACAAACAAGTCTCAGAAGAACAGACGGCTGTTGAAAGGTGGGAGATCAGAAGCTATACCTTCATCTGCTGAGGCATATATCACGTTCTCCTCCATATGAAGCCGACTAGAACTTGAGCCGCCGCCTCGCTGAGAGAGACAGAGGCCAAAGAGAGAGGGGGGTTGTAAATCAACGGAGAATACACCTAAACCAGGCATTGTATACAAGCTACAAAACTGGCATGATGCCCGCTTATGGTCTGTTTTAACTTAACAATTACCAAAGTGCAAATATTTAGCTCAGCTAATGTGAGTTGCGTTTTCCTCTCACCTGAAACGTGTTATGGCACAGTTTTTCCACCCAGTCCACACAGTCGTCCTTGAGAGCAGCAAACACCATTGTTCTGTCCTGTGTCTCCACGCAAAATGCTGACATGTTCTCCTGCAAACAGCACACATACCGCTTTGTAAATTTAATTACACGATTTCTCATAGATACGAAAATTAGAAACAACTTCAAAGAGTCACCATGGGACAGGCTTCGGCATTTGGGGGGAGTCTGAGGACACTGATCAGCTCAGACAGTCGGACCACCTTCACCTTCCTGTCCACATGAGGCTGGTGGTGATGTCTCCTGACCCCAGTACCATGATCCCCTCCAACTCCGCCGCCTGGAGAATACAACAGACCAACAGACACAAAATTGTTATATTGAGATTATTTACCAAGAAAACCAAAAAGATCATCTTAAAAGTTCAGTGTGTGGGAATAAGGAGACATAGTGACAGAAATGGAATTTCATATTCCTTATCATCACCAAACTAAAAAACACTTCTACATAGTCTGACATGTTGCACTGCCATGTTTCTACAGTAGCTCAGAATGGACAAACCAAGCACTTTGGTGATACTAAGTTGCAAAGCTAAGTACAGATGCTAAGCTAAATACAGATGTAAGGTGTATTTTTCTGTCCAATTTAACACATGCATAGCCTTGTTTCGGACATGTGAATCACTGCATACATCACATATTTATTTTCCAATTCTAACAATACATTTATATAAAAAAAGTGAATTTAATAAAGAATACTAACATGAAAAATCAGCCTCATCATCAGGTAAACATATGCACATACATCTCCAATACAGCTTAACACGCTGGAACTGGCATTCATGAGTTCAAGAGTGTACTAATACCACACAGTTTGTTTTTTAGAAACAGGACCCAAAACAGGGTCCTTCAAACCTAACAGATTTTAGGCCATACAACAAGCCAAAATCCATTAAGGGCAAGTGACTTGTGCTCTTCTTCTCGCACATCCATAACATACCATCCATGCAGGGTTAGTAGTATACACCTCTTAAATCAAATTATTTTTTTAACACATTGGGTCAGTAGTTGGTAATGTTGATGTTCAGATATTAGTATCATTAAGGAAGTCAAGTCAAGTCAAGTCAACTTTATTTGTATAGCCCATTTTTACAAGCAGTTTGTCTCAAAGGGCTTAACATAACATCAGCAACATCCTCTGCCCTTCGACCCTCACATCGACTAAGGAAAAACTCCCAGAAAAAACCTTTAACAGGAAAACTGGTATCTGAATGTCTCATCTCATTATGCATTACATATCGTGTGACGCTTGCTCACAAGGCAGATAGCTATTATTTACAGTGCTGCAACAAATCCTGCACACATGCACACAAACGGAAGCCTTTAGTATTTACAAGTTCAGCTTAGTTCAGTTATTGCCATATGTTTTTTCAGCATATACAAAGCTGTATTTACTCACCATGTTGCCCTTTAAAGCAAGAAACAAGAGAGAATAACTGAAACCACAAAATAAATCTTGTGTATTCCCAACACGACATCAAACATTCCTGCATCTTCACACACCTACTGGGCAAACAGCAAAGCAGTATGTTTTACTTTAGAACAGTCTTAAAAAATTGACCCTGGATGAACTCCAGCACATTAGTACATCATGGTTGGAGTGTTTAGCTCTTAGGCCTGTCACATCTTGTTGTTGTTTATTTTACATTATTTTACATGTTGTTTATTTGCTGAATGTAATTAGTTAACCCTGCTGGGGTTTACCCCCAAATACAGTTAGACCTCTATTACTGAGTGTGCTCTCTGTAAAACCCCAATGAACATGCCATAGTGCTGCTGCACTTCTCAGAGGCTGATGAGAAACAGGTTAAGGGAAAGGTGGAAAAGGTTATTAATTATGTGACAGGAAAAGAATTTCACAGTGTTGGACTGACACCTGGAGATGGAAGTTAGATGACATTGTTGAGGTTCACTCTATAAATTAAAAAATCAACCATTTAAAAAGTAAATACAATAGAATATAGTGTATGAGATCATTGGTAAACATTTTGCTAAATATGTAATTATCTGTGATTAATAAAGTAAAAAAGAATACAATTGAAAACATATTTTAAAAGACACATTAAGTTGTATTATAAAAAGTCAGACAAAACTGACTTATATGCAAGGACAAAAAATAAACACTAGAGGTCAACATTTTCATTTTTATGTCTTCAGCAGAGAGTTTTAAAAACATTTGGTGAAGAAGGTGATATATGACGTATTATTTATTTTATTCTGATTCCAAATTTTTCTGTTATTATTATTCATCAAATATTAAATATCTGGAAATGATCTGAGAAGCTAGTTGATTATAAGACATCTATTTGGATCATCTTGGCTTCAACACAAAATACACATATATACAAAATACAAACTCATAAAATATTAAAGTATGTTAGTCAGAGAAGATAAGGAAGTGAAGCTCCTTCCTAATTCAACCAGCTCTCACCATGTGGACACTTTCAAGTCAGCTCTCTGCTGTCTATTTTTATTTTCAGACGTTTATCGTCCCTATATTTAGATTTTATATTTAACTTTGTTTTCTTTTTAACATTCCACCTTTCATGTCTGTTCCTTTTATTTCTGTAACTCTGTTTTGTTATTTTATTATCCATTGCTATTCAGCATTTATTCGTTTTTATAGTTTATTTATTTGCTTTGTTTGTCTTTCTGTTCATACATTAACTCTTTTACATTATTTTAAAATTTATTATGCATTTAAATTTTTAAAATGATCCCACCTCTGGTGTTGCCTCAGAGGTGACGGTGGTGGGAAGGATTGTCCTGTTTTTTATTGTGTAAAGCTCTTTGGGCGACGCTGTTGTTTTGGCAATTATTGTATGAAAACTGCTATAAAAAATAACTTTAATTAAGGTTAATTAAATAAGTTTTAATTGAGAAAAACCCTGTGTCAGTGTTCACACTTTGGTGGGACCCCCTCAGCTGGTCCGTTGTCAACACACACACACACACACACACACACACACACACGGGATATCATTTAGAACAACACACAGTCTAACTGTGTTCCACTGTGGTGCATTGCACTGTACTACACACAGCGTCTATCAGACATCTGGACAGCTCTCTACACTGAGGAATACTAGTCACTGTTTAGGTTGCACTGCACATTTGAGTTTATAGTTGTAGGACCAGTTATCTAATATGCTCACAAGCAAAGCCTTCATGTGACATCAGGTTTATAACATCGTGCAGACGTATCCACTGAGTTCACATAACTCCATCACCAATTCTGGTCTTGAATTAAGCTTTCAGAATCTCTTCCACCTATGGGCTGTGTCTGCATCATTTCTCATGACAGGGGATGTCTTTCCCTGCTCATGCTTGTCTTCCCAGGAAGCGATATAAAAATGTTTTGCACGACTCTCCAAAAAACACATACAGCATGTAGATGTCATTGAAATGTTTGCATGGAGTTTGGTATTATTTAAAATGAATAGCATACTCATCTTGGAAACACTTGAGAAATAAACCTACTAGTACCCCTACCTGGTACCTTCACACCCCATTAACAGAGGATTTGTGTCAAAAGTGCTGAAGGCCAAGCTGAAATAGCTATCTGTTTTTTAAATTTTCTTTAAAATACTCTTTAGAACACCATCTACAGTCTACAGTTTCCAACAACAGCTTTTACTTGCTCAACACAACTCCATCATAAATGGTATAAAATCCTAAGAGCACAAAACATTGATTTACTGAAACTGTCCTTTTGCATGTCAGTGGGACAAATAATGGTAACGCGGTGAAAACACGAATGTACCTCCCATATCCTGAATCTCCAGTCGACCCACTCCACTGCTGCTTTGGGGAAACAGAGACAGCCACACTGGCTTCCATTTCTGACAAGAGACAGAGAGAGAGAGAGATGGTTAAGGGCAGAGAAAGCAGAGGTTGATCATGACAACTCAGGATAACACTGGCTACAATCAAGTGTGATTATATATCACACCCATCACGGATATGGTTGTTCAAGTTAATAAGACAGATTACTTAATTTTAGCATCCTTTCAGTTTCACCCCTCCCACATGTGACACAGAGAGATAAACATTAGTCACATCTTTTCTGTGTTTTCCATGTCTAAAGGTCCGGAGGAGTGTCTCACTATAAATAAGGACAAACCTCTGACTCAGTCCTTCCTTCAAAATAAAAGAGGGAGTGCATGCATGTTTGTTTGAATGCTACACAAGTACAATCTTATCATTACTGGAAGTAGCTCACATTTACAAATTGTTTCATATAATTCATTTAAACTGTAATCATTTACAGCAGAGTAACACTGATTTGAAGGTTATAGGTGTGATAGTTAATGTTAAGATTAAGTTTGGAGATTCAGTCAAATAGGCAGTGCAGATATGCTACGCAGCATGAGTGTGTGGTAGCTGTCAGGGCAGCACAGGAATGTGTAGAATGGAAACTGTGCTGTGTTTAAACTTGTTCCTTCGGATACCTGCAGTAGAGTCTCCGTTGAGTAACACACGGAAAGACTGAAAGTATTCTGTACCAAAACCATGGCTCATATATTCATTCCTTCAGCTAACTGCAGAATCTGCCTGACACCGGGAAAACAATATTTTACACTTATGTCTTACCAGTTAAAGCACTAGGTCACGCAGTATTATGAGCCAGTGTGACAGTACATCATCTGTTTTTTTATCATGTATTTACCTTAGCGTCAAGACAGTCTTCATATCTCACACTCGTGAATGATCGCTGCCACTGATAGAGGAAAGATCAAATACTCACTTTGCCTGCTCTGTGTGGCTGGAGGTAAACCTTCCCTGTTTTGGTCTGAGAGTCCATCTGTACAGCAAACACACTTCAGTTCTAGCTTGACGTTCAAAGTTCTTCTTTCTTCCTCTCTTTTTTTTTCTTTTTTCTTCTGGTGAATAGTGGAGTTGGGGCGTGCCCACGGTGAGACATTCTTGAAATATGATCTCCACCTGATGCACGTATGCATGCAGAGGTGTAGCTGGGATTGCAAAAGTGAGAGGGGCAGAGTTCAAGTGTTGCTCAGCTCACATAGATATTTATATGTACATATTTCAATTTAGAAACCTCAATCAGCACTTAAATATTTGTGATTTTATTGTTTATTAAAGAAGGTTGTACTAAAGGCCTAATCTTTAAAGTGAACAGACACACATTGAAGGTTTGGAGTTCAGCATAATGCAGTAAAATTCCAAATGCTATTTTAAGTGTCATGGTTTTAAGGTTTTATTTTAGTTATTTCCTGTTTCATTTTGTCAGCTGACTCTCATGTATCATGTTTTGTTTTATGCTTCTTGGCTTTGTCACTTTTCCCGCCTTCGTGATCGGTGACTTCTAGCTGTTCTTTGTTAGTTTTCTCTCCCACATGTATTTATAGCACATGCCATCTGAAATAGGAAGTCAGAATTGTTTTGACTCAGAAGGTCGGGAGAATCTCACCAACCTAAAATTCCAAAATGGATTCGCCTCTTGTATGGATATTTGCTCGTTTGATGTTGCTTGCCGGTTAAGATTGCTTCATCTGGCTTTAACAATGGCCTGCCTCTATCTTATGAAAACCTTTTGACCATTCGTATTTTGCTCATTAAATCACTGAATTGCACAAGCTCTGCTTCAGTGTGTTCATTGCATTCTCTAGTTAGTACCTTGTTTACACAAGTGTGACATGAATCACTTAGCACATAGCTAAGGTTAGGGTCTGCCTTTGAAAAAACACTGACTGTGGAACAGGAAAGAGCATCATAATTACAATTGCCACCAGAGGAGGCACTTGCTGAAACGGCTGGTGCTGTTTTTATTTGGAGGACATTTAGCTTGTGAGGAAAATACAAAATGCATATCAACTCGGTGACTTCATGTGTCTGTTTGCCTCATTTTGCTCACATTTCTGGCTGGGGACATGAAGGACTTGACAGCTGAGCTGCGACAGAATTTGTCTAGTGCCAAACCTTTTCTCCTGAGAAATTTGCTGTCGTCTAGAATTGACTGACCAATAATGAATTCAGTTCCACACCCCTCTGTTACTGGTGATAAATCTGTGACCATTTCCCCAAGGACACATACTCTGACTAGTCTGACAGCCTCTCCCTTTTTTTGCCTCTCCATTTGCAGGGGTTAGTGTTAACAAATGCTGAGGATACATACAAAGTTACATACTGCTAGGAAATTTAGCTGCCAAATGCTCTTCTGTGTTGACCAGCAACTAGTTTTGAGAAGTGAGCAGTGGGTTTCAGGGCTTTTTCTATGTCTGCCATATTTTAATATAAAGCTAATGAGAGCAATAAAGTTCCTGTCTGTTAAAACAAAACAATGTGCTGAAAGAACATTTCATATAGCTGATGGGAACCACAGAGGTGGGTGCTAGCTTTCATTGGATTCATCACTACAAGAGACAGAATTCAGGTTGAACATAACATAGTCATTTGATCTACTGTACTATTAAGAATTTGAGATTTGGGTGACACGTTCATAGGAAAAGGAACCAGAACAAAACAATTAACAGACAGTGATAAACTAGACCTCATTTTAAAGTGTTGTCCATTAGACCATTATAATAAGAGCAAACCTATTTCAGAATTGTGGGTGACCATAACAAACCAATAAGAACATTACAGTGTGGGTCATGTGGTCTGTGACCCAGAAAGATTCTCTTCTCATTAGTGGCAAATCATGATCCAGTGTTCTTGTTGACAGATTGACTTTTTCTGTGCCAGGGAATCTTAACATATCGACATGATGATTTCTATAATTAAAACGTGCTGCACCAGGATAATTGGGGAAATTTTACCTTACGGCATCCTTTGTTTATGTTACTTCTTGATGACCTCTTTATAACATATGTATCATGCTTAGCCACAAAAGCATATCACCATATACAGTTCCATAGGAAACACATCTGTGAAAGAGATGTTTCTAACCAGTCTGCTGGTAGCTAACTGTTCCTTCCACTGGGGAGGGGGCTGATTAGGTTGGGCCTTAATTCTACGAGGCAAGTCAGCATAGACTAAGCAGTCTCGTAAATCACAGTCCCATTTAGACACACCGGAAAAAAGAGGCCAGTTCAGGGTCTAACTGCTGAATGTGCCGCTTTTGCTTAAAAGCAGATTTAATAGCAAGAGAGTGAGCAGGATAAGTGATATTATAAGAAACTTTTTTACTTTATTTTTTGCTTACTGACTTTTGAAGATTAATTTTAGAGGCACTGCACAGGCCTCCTCAGTGAAAGAGGATAGAAAAGAGAAGAAATAAAGATTTGTGATTCATGTTAGACATTAATTTTAACAAAATTGTGTTAGTTAAGGAAAATATATTTTGGGAGTTGACATTACCTCCCCGAGGGCCCATAGAGGATCGCCAGCCATAGAAAACTCCGCCCACAAAATGACATTTTTGATTTATAAGCTCTAAGGCTGGAGTGGTTATGGAATAAAATCATTAATGACAATTGAACAGGGCTTTGACTGGAAGGTTACTCAAAATCCCTTTGGCATGAGCATGTAAGTTTGGTTGTCCTCGACTATTTGACTGTGCAGTGTACAGTATTTAGCAGGTTAAATTCCTGGGTTTGGAACAGTGTTGTGAAATTATGTAACCACTAAATATGAGTGTCTGTTTATTAACACAGAGTGTTAATAAAGTGCTCACAACATGTTCAGCACAGAGAAACCACAGGGTAAAATAACGCAGAGCAGAGAAGTGTGTGTGTGTGTGTGTGTGTGTGTGTATGTGTGTGTGTGTGTGTGTGTGTGTGTATGTGTGTGTGTGTGTGTGTGTGTGTGGGGGGGGGGGGGGGGGGGGGGTTCTATAGAGGTGACCTTCCTCAGAGGAAAGGATGACCCTCATTTAGGCCATTCTCTGGCTGACAGTGAAATGTTGAACAAATCTCACCAGCACACACACACACACACACACACACACACACACACACACACATACACACAAAAACATGATATGCATGAAATGCCCACTGTTTGCTGTATGTTTGTCTCATGTATCATGGATGTTTTTCTCCTCAGATCTTTCACAGAGACACAAAGGATGACACTTAGGTGATGAACACGCTGGCCACGCTGTTAATTAACATAACTAGGGCTGTCTCCAGGATTTTAATAATGCTGAGGTAATGAATCCACCAGCCTCCAAGCACTGGAGCCAATGGATGATAGAGTATACTATACTGTATGGTGTATACTATACATTAATATAGTATACACCATAAAGACAAAAATATACAGACGCACCTCTTTATTGGGGTGTTTGTCAGGGGTTGGGTTCAGCCTCTCACTTCCAGCAAAGGGAAATCTTAATGCAAGACATTTTGGACAATGCTATGCTTCCAACTTCGTGGCAACAGTTTGGGGAAGGACCTTTTTTATTCCAGCATGACTGTGCCACAGTGCACAAAGCAAAGTCCATAAAAACATGTTTGGATGAGTTTGGTGTGGAAGAATTCGAGTGGCCCACATAGAGTCCTGACCTCAACCCCATCCAACACCTTTGGGATGAACTGGAGAGTTCAAGCCAGGCCTTTTGGTCCAACATCAGTGCCTGCCCTCACAAATGCTCTATTGCATGAATGGACAAAAATTGCCACAAAAACACAAAAAATCTTATGGAAAGCCTTCCCAGAAGAGTGGAAGCCGTTATAGCTGCATAGCTCTCTGTGTATTTAGAACACAGTGTCATTCCCATTCAAGTCTCTGTTGGTGTAATGGTCAGCTGTCACAATACTTATACTATACTTATAATATAGTATAGTATAGTATGGTAAAGTGAAGTCAGATTACTGAAATATGTTATATACTTTGATATGCTTTGAAAAATAGTTAGTTACTGAATGCAAATTACATGGCATTTTTTGTAATCAGTAATGTAATCCATTGGATTACATAAATGTGATTTCATCTTAATACTTCTACAAATATTTTTTATTTTCTTCAAGAATCTCAGAACATTTTCAATGTTAATATAATACATTTTGCATATTCAGCATCAGAATACAAAGCATACTGTATTTGTTACAATTCATGAGTGCACATTTTCCAAACATTATAAAACTTTCATAAAAGACAGTTCCCTTCTTCAACCAGTAAAGAGGTCAATGACAGTAGAGAGAGTGAACGATATCTGTACGGCAGTGGCAGGCCGTGCATTTGGTACCTGGGTCTTCAGTGGGGACACACCTGACTTAGTCCACCTCTTAATACAACCAACATCGATACTATAGTATCTTTAAAGTGGGTTGTAAAGTTGGGTTGTTATGTTTAGGTAGAGGAGTGTTTCAAACCACAGCTCGTAGAATTTACAAGTCTTTTTCTATGTACAAATAATGATTCCTTATCTTGCAAATAGTCCTTTAGATGAGTTTTCCTGAATCCAGTTGTCTTGATGAGCAGAGGGGAAAGGCAGGAGGCAGGAGGCAGAGAGGTGAGGTGAGGTGAGGTGAGGTGAGGTGAGGTGAGGTGAGGTGAGGTGAGGTGAGGTGAGGTGAGGTGAGGCGCAGAAGGATTGTAGGTTATCCAGGAGAATAAGTCTGGGCAGACAGGTGATCTGTGCTGATTAACCTTGGAGCTGAGTGAGGAGAGCTGAGAACAATGTGGACCCGAACCCAATGCACATAGAAATCAAAGATTACTTGCAGGTTAGTGGATAATGAAGAATAACACTTGAGAAGAAGAAGAAGAAGAAGAATCAGCTTTATTGACACTTCTGCATTTGACCCATCCTTAGTTGAACACACACATGCAACACCCGGCAAATTACATGCAGTGAAACACACACAGGAGCAGTGGGCAGTCCTTTAGATGCATCAAGCATCAAGCACCCAATCACTAAGGCAGGCAGCAATGCACAGATCACATAGAGACACAGAGAAGAATGGGCTGTAAATGAACATAGAAATTACTCTAGCTTTCCCAACAAAATCATACAGCAAGATTTCAAAATCACTTGAAAAATAAAGCGTGGCCCTTATGTGATGGCTGGCACCGTTACCTAAGGCGAAGAGTTTATTTTCACATGAGCGTCATATCCACACAGATGACATCTTCATCCTATATCTACATTGAGCTCAGCCTGGAGAACTTCAGTGACAGTAGATGGGCATGTAGGGCATAATGCCTGCTGTAATCTGATGGACAGACCGACCGATGCATGTCCTTCAGGATGTTTACCATGAGAGCACAATAAGTTGACTTTTATGGGCTCCAAGCAATGTTCTAAAAAGGTATTTGTATCTGTGGGACATGTTGCAGTCACCCATGCTAGACCTAGTGAGGGGAGATAGGAAAAGAGAGCGAAATGAAGTCATGTGAAATCCACTCTCGATGAGCCTGGATGATAGCAAAGGTTTCTATCGGAGCAACTTCCATTAAACCTATTGCTTCAATAATGTGAGACAATGACATGGACTCAAAAACAGAAAAATGCATCCCTGTGTTACCTCACATCTCTAGGTCAGTCCTGAAATGATGAGACAAGCTTAATTGCCTTGCTAACTCATATTAAAACAGGCTACATTTAAACAAAACCATCCCAGTTTAAAGAAATCCTCAATTCACAGAGAAAAATGTGATATACGCTGTTTTCCCCTGATTCCTGATTGGAGTGTGCAGGCCCCTCCTAAGGACTTCTTATGACTCTGTGGTAGCCTCTGCTATTCACTACGCTGTGGTCTGTTGGGGACCGGGCAGCACGGACCGGAACAGGAGGTGTTGTAAGTCACCTCGCAAATCACCCTATTCCCTGTTGTCAGAATGTCCTTTGTGCAGTAATATGCTGCAACAGTCACTGCTGTGTCGCTGGTTTTATGATAATGTTGAGCTCAAGTGTTGAACGGAACAATCTTAACTAGTTCTTGATGCCCTATCAGCACCCAATTTAAAAAAATCCTAGGATGACCCCAATGAGAGTCATAGGTAGAATGAAAAGGCATCAATATAACCATCAACAAAGTGTACAAGTAAGAGTAGAAGAAAAAAAAGTATATGCCTCGGTATTCATATCATAATTGAAGCTGAACTTCACCACATTGTTGGATTCAGGATATAAGATAGGGGATAAAGAGTGCTGAGTTGACAAATTATTACCTGATTTCAATATTAATTCAAGTTCACATTTGATTCAACATGCTGGTTCCTAACTGGAGTTATTATCCTGACACTGAAATATAAAACATTTCTGGCTTCATATTCTTGTCACAGTGATGTTGACCTGTCATTCAGCCATAGCTCTGTGTTCTGTGCTGTTGTTATGCATCTCTTTCTCTGTCTTGAGCTCTTGTTGAGAAACCAGAGCAACATCATTAAACTGCCATCATATTTATATTTAGGGTAGGATGAGCTCATGCAAGTATAATTTAAATGGTACTGATGTAGATTAATATAGTATTTAAAGTATAAAGTATTTAAAGTATAAAGTACTAAATTATAAAGTCTGAAGATGTATTGAAGAGCCATATGGAATGAGACCTCCTTATCCTGTCCATGGAGCAGGACAGAGACGGCCTGACCTCTGCCTGTGCAGAGGGTGATGGACCGTTGGACTGAGGGTGATCGTTCATGTTGTTATGTATGTTTGCTTGTAATGTAGCTCTGTCACTTTTAAATTAAATTGTTTTTAATAGATATAATACTGTAGCATAGCTTCAGAATGGATGAATATGAATCATCATAACTGAAGAATTTTTAAAAAACGATACTTTGTTCAGATCTTGTTTGGGTATGCAAATGAGGAACCATGTGTGACAACAAAATATTAATCACAGGAGCTTACAGTAAATACATTTTTGGTTTAGACTTAAAAATCAAGTACTTCATTTTGAACACACGTAAGGTACAATATTTCAGTACATGGGTCACAGCAGGATAGAATAAGTAGAAGCAGAATTTGACAGGCAATGTTAAAAGTTTCACCATGCAGCGCTGCTAATACCCACAACCTAATGTCTAATTCATATGGTGCACATTAGGGGAGGATGAGGGCTGGAGCAATTAGTGAGAGCAGTGCAGAGTGCAGGCATTGCCAGTGCTCCTTGTTTCCTCAAACATATCAGTTCCGTGTCATGCTGTTGTAGCCCCCTCACGCTCAGTCTCACTCTCACTCTGTGTGTGGTTTTGCTTATGTTGTAGGTCCACTTGTACCAAAGCTCACATCCTTTACAGTTTTGGTGCTTCAGTGAAATAGCTGTATAGTACAAATGATACAGACTGTTCCTCAAACTGACTGTGAGGGACCAGAACGGTCTCCCCGAATAAAGGCAATTTAGATTTAGGTGAAAGAGGTTGGAAACAGGAGGCAGCGAAGTTTCAGGTCTCAAGTCTCTTCCTGAAACATAAATTCTCTACACACAGTCTGAGAGCAGACAAAATGCAAGAACAAAATAGCAATTGCATAAACTCACAACAGGTCATAGTACTTCTCTCCAAGAGACCAGAAGCTGAAGGAGGCTCCCTTAAATAGGGCTGCTGGTTGAGCCCAATTGGTTCAAACCATTATCAAGGGAATCACCAAAATCATAATGGTCCATACAATGTTATTAATCATAATAAATCAACACCAAAACAAAGAATGCGCCATATCATTTACCCACACACCATATATTTACATGTCACACAATAACTTTGTACAAATACTCCTTAAACAACACAAAGAAATACAAACACCCCTGAACGCAGTGGGACATGCCCCCTTGCACCGCGCTCAATAAAGCCCGCCCCTGCAGCGGCGCGCGCTTCCGCAGAGGAGCGGTGGAGCCGGACCGGGAGTGCAGGTGAGTACGTGTACGTGAGAGTATGAAGGACCAGAGTCTTTACAAAGGGATAGAGGAAGAGTGGGACATATAGTGGGTACCTCACTACACGCGGGGGGAAAACTGTCACGGGTGAGTTGTGGTTGCGGTGAGGGAGCGACGCGGCAGGCCGTGTTTCCGGTGCCAAAGCGTCCACGGCGCACGCCACGCCAAACATGTCACCAAGCACACACATATGTACATGAACAAACATCACTATGTTGAGTTTATTAACTGCAGCTATGTCTCCAGGCTATGACACCTCCGTCAAAAAGCTTCTCCAGCAGATGAAAGTATAAAATGTGCATCCAGAAACGATACAACTGAATCTGTAATCTTATTATTGTTAAATCTAAAATCTAAAAGTGTGTAGTCTGAACGGTCCTTGCGCACTATGTATAGCCCTTTGTGTTATGTCTTGTGTCAGTCCGCACTATGTACAGTGTTGTATTTAATTTCTAGTGCAGCACCTGGTTCCTGGAGGAACGCTGTCACTGTTACTGTCAACAGCTTAAATGACAAACAGAAACCTCTAGACAACTTGATTTGACTGAAGTGTTTATACCACATTCAATTAAATACTCACAACAACTGTGATAGATGTACAGTTTCAAAATTTCAACACATCATTCCCATGGCATTGGACAGAGCTAAAACGCCAAGTCACACTGAAAAACGCTACTGCATAGTAATTAGCATTACACTGTTGATGCACAATCCAGTGTTTTTGGAAACAGCAGAAGTGAAAGCCTAATGCAGACTTGAAAGCTTGCTGTTAAACTTTGTTCGAAAGGTATTGAAACATTCATTTAACTTAAGTATAGTACATTTCTCGCCATCCATATGCTATGTCTGTTGCAAATGCTGATATTTTTTTCTAAAATATGGCTAAATATTGAACACTGTTTACTTGTCAGACTGTTTTCCTGCTAATGCGCAGCTCAGATGGAAGCACCGACACTCAAAGATTACATTTCATGATCAGTGCTCAGAATCAAACTCACTTCCTGCAGTATAAAAGTAACTTGTGCGACACATTAGGTTAACAGCAGGTAAGCCATGAACCTATTAAACACCGTTTGTAGGAAGTAAACCTCAAGCACGTAATTAAGATGGACAGAAAGACACACCCTGACTTTGTGCCACTTTTGACATGACGTTGCAACTTACTGGCCAGGTTTTAATGGACAAAACTAGAACTAAATTAGTCATTAAAGAGTCACCAAAAATTCTATTTGTTTGTATGAGAGGGATTTCATTTAGTGCAAAGAAACAAGGAGCAATTACTTTAATCATCTCTCTAAGTGCATTTTTGTCATTGTAGTGAAAAACTGGAAAGAATAAGTAAGAAGTCCTAAATCACAAATTACAACTTTGTAAATATATATATATATTTAAAAAAAATGTATTTATACAACTCACAACACGCAATGTGGATTATATGAGGGACATGGGCCTGTTTGAAAAGAAGGTTATGCAAAACAAAAGTCCTGAGAAAAGTGTGAACATATAAATGTATACCGTAGAAACAAAACAATACTCTCAGCTTTAACCTGAGGATGGTCACATCTAAATTTGAAAAAAAAAAAAAAAAAAAAAAAAAAAAACATGTAGAAATTGAAAGCACGATATATACAAAATCCCAAAGGGTATAAAGCAGTGGGTCTCACACTTTTCACCTAATATGATTATAAACAGTGTGTTGTGTCAGTGTGTATGTTTAGAGTGCTGGAATAGAGCCATAATAAACAACACATCACTCTCCAGGTTCAGGGTCTGCACTGTACCCATTCCCGCCTCAGGGTCCTCTTGATGTAAATCAGAACTTGAACCAACATCTCCACTCTGCCCTCTTTGGCCACATATGGCAAACTGTCATCAACATGGGCTGCTTTACAGCCGGGCATCACAACCACATGTGACTCCATGCGATCCTGCCTAACAGAGCGGAATGGCAGATAGAGCCGAGACAGATGGAGGAAGAAACAGAAAGAAAGAGAAGAAAGACATGAAAATGAGAAGGATGGAGAGCTACATATCCACAGAGTGGGGGGAGACAACAGAGAGAGGGGGGGAACCATAATGCATGGGTGGGTGTTAAATTTGATCCAGCTCGCTGGGCTTCTAATTTCAGATAGCTAGAAAAATTAACAATACTGTAGACGATTGGCTGAGCTGCTTGCCAATCATGCCAATCCGGAGCGGAGGGCGGGTCTCTCTGCCCCCGTGCTTCACGAGGGCACAGAACGAGCCCAGAGCAGAGTCTGAACAGCTGTCGTGCGAGCCGCGCGCCGTTTCCTTTCTTAACCTTTTTTTCAGTTATCTCATTTATTCCGTGACATGTCTTGTTGCTTCCGTGTTGTTCTTCGTTCAGGTAGCGGGAATTAAGTGAAACACTGAGTTTTTCTTTTGGAGTTCCTGTTGCTACAGTATGTTTGTGAGTTTCCCCCCGCGTGCTGTTTAACCGCAGCTGGAAGCACGAGCGCTGTTCGCGGTGCTGAAAGCTTCAAGAGCCGCGAGGAGAGCAGAGGTTTCCGAGCCTCTGGAGAGACATGAGGAGGAGGAGGTTCTGTGTGGCGGGCTTTTTACTCGCCTGGAAACTAGTACTGTTACTCAGGTAAGACTTGGCTATATCTTCACCTGCCTAGCTCCTAACCTGCCCGATAGATAGATAGATAGAAGTTGCTATTACCACACTCATACCATGACTTAACACACACGCCCACAAACACACTTCCTTATATAAATTCCGTCTAAACAGCTTGTCATTCCTTTATGTAACTGTATTGTTACAGATTAGTTTGCAATAGTCTCTGTAATATCAGTGTTTGTCAGCACTGTGTAATGTCCCACACCTGGGGCATGTTGGATCATGTTGAGGGGTCAACAGCCCGACCGATACTGGGGAGCCTCATGTAGTCTTCCAGAAATTTGCACATTACAGATATGACAGTATTGGCACAAATTCTGGAGAAAATAATGATTAAAATTTCATTGCGAAAGTGTTGAGAAGACTTGAAACTATCAATAGGAACTATCAGTTTTCAATAATTAGTATATGTGTGTGTGTGTTATTGTTGCCACAACTCTTGATATGGCCTTTACAAACACACTGCTCACTTTATGCGGGTGTTATGTTCATGTTTTAAAATTGAGTATTGGCTTATTCTATATTGTTTACATGTTTTTTCCACTCTAAAATTTACTCCCGCCTAAAAAAGTCCAGTAACTTAATAAGTTGCTCAGTGCTTTTTTTTTTTGGTCAGATCATTTCTCTGTGTGTGGTTGTAAAGCCAATGTATGCTTGAAACAAAGCACTGGCACATCTGTTCCAAATAACTATTCTCAAAGGATAAGCAAGAAGGACAAGATGCAGTGAACTGCTCAAACAGGTATAAGAGCACAGTCTCTCGGTGAAGGCATTCACGGTATAGGGAGTTTAAAAGTTTCTTTGTCTGTTTCAAGTACAGTTGTTTTTAGATTGTGGTCATTTTGACTAATGCTGTGTATTTTCACCAGATGGATTTTAGTGATGGTGCATCTCAAGTTATGAGAGAAACGAGATGATGTCGTAACATTAACAGCAGCTCGGATCCTAGGCCCTCCTTACGTCCAGTGTCTGCAAGGGACCGTTGGACAAACACTGATTTTTACCTTAAAACCACTCATGTTCTTAACATCAACGCTTGCCCTCGACAAATGAACTTTTTTCTTGTTGCTGAGAAGGTAACCATTAGCCATCCCAGCAAAGGCTGCAGTACAGTCATATTCCTTTGTAAACTTGCCTTGAGCTGTAGTGTCTTTTTGAAGACATTGTCAAATAAATCCATAATTAGAAATCTGTCACTGTGATTATTTATCCATTTTTCACCATTGAGTCATGGTTGCTGCGTGCACGATTGCTAGCCGTCCACTGGCAATCCCGTGATGCGTTGATTGAGTCCGTTGACAAATCAGAGGTCGAGTTCCTGACTTGTCAGCCAATCAAGTCGAACTGACGATGGCCTTGTCTCTCTGTCCGAACAATGTTTGATTAACCAATAGCACGTATGGGTATAGGTTTGAGCAATACTCTGCAACACAGCATTGAGTTTGTAATGAAGGACAGCTGAAGTTGAAGAGGTTAATCCGCCTGGTGTCTTATCACTCAGTAACTGTAGATTCCTTGTTGTCCTCATCCGATCTTAAGTGTTCACTGGAAACCACCAAAGGGGCGGCATCCACTTTCTCAACCCTTTCCCCAAACATCCAGCATAAAAAATTAATTTTGTACAGACTGTGTTGTGCAGCTGCTTCATTTATTATTAGGTCTGCTTAATGGGAGGACAATCTGTGGTGTGCGATAATGCGGTTAATCTGAGGGTAGTTGATGGCTATCCAACACTCCATCTGATAGGTCGAATGTTTACGCGCTGAGTGTGAATGCATGGCACATATAAAGAAAACGATTTTGCACGTTCTTCATGTTTTAGACAGTTGATGTGCGTATGTTTTATTGATTAGCACCATTTATTTTATACTTACCTTCACTACAGCACCTCCAACAAGCCTTGGTGAGTGGTGAGTGGTGAGATCATCCTTTGTCAGATTCTGTATCATGGACATCACTAAACTTTACTTGAGATGAGATTTTTGAGATTCTTACTTGTAAACTCAAAGTCCCAAAAGGCAAGTTGATGGCAGCCTGCTGATATAACATGATTCCCTGTTCTGTCATATCTACTTTGAGCTTTTCCCCTTTTTTTTCCCCTTCTCTCTTCTTCCCGCTCAGGAAGTTTGATAGTTTGATACTCTGTAGTATTTTAGGTTTAGGCTTTCTGAAAGTAAAACACAGAAAACACATCCCCTAAACTTTGAGCAAGCTTTAGCATAAAAAGCAGCTGAAAAGATCAAAGCCACAGTAAATCTTCTTAGAGGGTCATGGATGGATTCAAAGACAAACTTTAACAGGCTTATAGTCTGTCATCCATCGGGAGCTGGACTGGATCTGCCTTCAGCTTGTCATTCCTGTATAATACTAGTATTTGTTCCTCCTTCTTTTTCCTTTCTGCTTGTTTTTTTCCTGTTGTTTCTTTGTCTGAATGCAGAGGGACATTATCCATGGTCACTGGTCATATCAGTGGCTATGCAGCAATGTATTATCTTGAACAGGCATATACATTATGCAGCAGTATGTTTGTGAGCATATGGATGTTCAACATGAGCGAAGACAGAAATTACTATAACCACTGATGTCATACTTTTACTGTTTCTTTCCCGAATGCATGTGTTTATGAAAGTCCTCTCTCCTCTGTTGTGTGTGAAGATAGGAGATCAGCCTTAAGGTGTGTTTGGCCATGGGAAAATGTTTGACACCAGTGGCTGACCTTAGGTAAAAGGTAAAAATTTGAGATGTGCATATTCAGTTGATAATTGTAACTCCCCTGCATGTAGAATTCATCCAGATTTTATTACCTAATCTTAATTGATCTACCTTAATCTCAGCTCTGATCACTGAATTTTATCTCTAAGGGTGACCAGCCAGAAAAATGCTACATTTGATCACTGGGATGAGTATAGCGTTTGACACTAATTCAAAAGTCCTGTAGAAAGTCCTGTAGCCCTGTCTCAGAGATTTTAGTGTTCAAGTATTTAATATAATTTCCATAAGTTTCTTGCATAATGCAGCGAGTGCATGCACACAAACAGACCTGTCTCTCTTTAATGTTTTAGTGTTTGCCTCTTTCTCCTCTCTCCATTACAAGACTTGTACGCCTCTGGCCTCAAATTTTAATGTTTTCAGGTCTATGTTTTCTGATGTGCTGATGTGCTAAATATTGTTGAGGACAAACAGGTAGATTCAGTACAAGATATATCAATTTTCCATCTTTCCTGTAGAGACAAGTCTGGTCTCACCAAATGCCATAGGATCTTTTTTTTTCGATAGTTTGCGATTTAACGCCTTCTTCCTTTTAGGCAGAATGCAGTAAAGAAAAAAACATTGTAGTATTAAGTGCAAGAAATCCCACACGTGGAGGAAGTTGTGGTGGTGGACAGGTCAAACAAGCACAGGACTTTGACCCAGGACACCAGTGGTCATGCCCTGTGTGAAACCAGAAGTAAATGATGGCCTTTTTTAACTTATGACTTTAAGTTACATCACCTAAGTAATGTAAGTGAACTTATTCTAAGCCAAAAGGAGGCTGCATCATAATCTATTACCAGTTTTTTATGATAATGAGACATATCTTATTTAATAGCATTTGATTTTCAAAAACAACTCAATCTCAATAACATTTTATATGCAGAAGAAAAAAGAAGAGATGAACAGCAGATTGTTTTTTTCCAGTGACACCGCAGGGCAGTAAGACACAGTGGCTATTGACCCTAAACAGGCAAATATAAATGGTTCGATTTTACAGAATTAGACAGTACAAATATGAAAAATGGATTTGACTGGCTTCACTGGGAGGAAATCCCACAGCATACAATGCGCTGTGACCCACAGTGGTCACAGACACGCTCCAAGGCCTGCATTTTTCTATCCTTTTATAAAAATGAGTCTGTGTCAGAGAATATTTGGTTAATGTGGCCCCTTGGTGTTAAATGACACACTGAAAGTGTAACATGAACTGTAGAATATTGTTAAAAGTGGCGTGCTATTAGCCATCCTGTGAGATCATGTTGTCGAGACAGTTATAGAGAAATTATCACAAAAGTGTGGCATAAACACCTATAAGAAACAAAAATGAATAATACTAATACAGATTTAAAGAATTTAATATATATTTTATTTAAAACACATCATTCCTTTTCTCCATTAAGCATTTTTCCTATTAAATGTTTTTTACTTGCCAAGAAGTATACTCTGTGTGTCTTAGTGTACTGTAATATGTCATGAAGGTTTATGTCAGCCTGAGGAGGATGCCACAAAAAGTAGAAAAGATAGTCCACACTCAAAAAAGTGGTCCAGGGGCTACAAATTCCTTTATCTCATTTATTAGCACAGTGGAATTAAAGCAATATAAACATTTCAGCTGCAGGCCTGCCTCAGTCTGCTCTAATCTGTCATGCAGTCTGTATTTATCCACTGTTTCACAGCGGTTGGTCCACAGTAATTCGACAATCCAGTTAAAATGATCCAAAGTATAAACAGATTCGAAACGAGATAATGTTGGTGTACATCCACCATAGCGTCAAACAAAGTCAGACATATTCGCTCGGCACACATGAGATATCAGCTGGTGTAATCTCTTGGAGCTACATGCACTCTAAATGACGATAAACACCGGAGAGTACTGCATACAGATCTCACTGTAAAAGCTGAATCAAAAGCAGCTGTACATATTTATGCGTGCATACAAGTTTATCCTGTTAACGGTTAATGCATGGATTTTCAAAGTAGTCCTACATTCAAAGTAAAACTTTTAATGCAGTTTTATGTCAACCAGCAAAGATCACCAAGGCTGAAGCAACTGTAATGACGCAGTAGGCTGGGTGGAGTATGTGGTGGAGTCTATAGCACATTGAGAGTATTTCTGTGATTATTCTCACTACCAGAAGAGGAGAAATGAGAAACAGACAAAATGTTGTATTACGCCTATCAGCTGGTCAGCACTGTGACAGACAGGCTCAGCATATTAAACCTCTGTTCCACCCCCTTCAGGTCTTCATGATCGCTTGCATGTATTTTCAGTGTTCACATTTAGCAGGTGCAATTGGCATATTTTGCTGTTTGATGTTGTTCAGTCGCAAAACACTGATTACAGCTAAAATATTTTAGCAGTTAGTCTGTTAGCCAAAACAATTTCCACAATTACTTCTGAAAGCAAAAGTAAACGTTGACCTACTTTAACTCATTTTGAATTAATACATTCATTTATGTTACCAATTTCACTGATATCGCATAGGAAAAATAAGTGAACTTATTTAACTGAAACCGTGATCTTTTCCCTCAGCTCATGAGACTCAGATAATGCACGTCACATGATGAAAGTCACCTGACTTTGTCTTTTCCAGCATAATCTCAAAAAAATGTGCACAGCATTAAGGTACACATGAATAGCTTAAAGTCATGTGCTGTTTATAAACCATCCCATGAGATCACGTGGGGATGCATCGTCATCACCTGAAATGTGAATTAAATCCGTCAAGAGAATCAGTGCTAGTTTACTGTTTTATTAACAAATTTTAAAGCGATAAATAGGGACCTAAACTGTTCAGTATCCATCATGTCAGACCAGGATTAAGATGTATATGTGCTTGTATGTGTCTTACATCGTCCCTCCTGTCATAGTGCATGATGAATATGACCAAAGGAACACTTGTTACTGTTGAACGAAACATGTGGCTGAAGAGCACAGTTAAGTGGTGCTCTGCTTGGCTCTGTGCATGTGGTGTTGGGGCGGTGGGGGGGTGTAGTCTCCACACTAAGTGAACATTTGGCTGAGGGCACTGGTCGACCCCGTCTCTGTCACTGCACTGGGCTGTCCTAGGCTGTAATGCCAAAAATACCCCAGGGGTAGCTGGGATATGCAGTGTTTCTGATGTATGTGTTAATCCAGCTGCTAATTAGTCTGAACAAGTACTACAGCTGCGAATAGACCAGAAAGGGTACATATTAATAGAAGAAAAATGAATTTCAAAATTAAAGCAGAAGGCAGACAAGAACTGTTTCTACCTTGTAGAGGAGCCCAGTGTCTGGAACTCTTCAATGCAAATATCTTATCGGGACAAAAGGTTAATTACAGGTTAAATTAATATGTGCAACTTTGAGAATAGAATGGAAGCCTCTCTTCACAAAATGTAAAAAAAAGAAAAAAAAAACTCACATGGCAGTACATATGCATATGCAAACATCTAAAGACCTCTCAGCCTTGCAGCACTTCTCGTCTTGATAGTTATAGCAAGACTGAGTGGTGCGGTCTGTCAGCGTGATCTGGGAGCATCTAGAAAGGAGCAGAAATGTCTGATGTGTTTATGTTCCACAGAGTCGACGTTACCCGTCACTGCCCCATCACTCAGGAGGTGATCAGCTCTTTGTGCTTGGGCACGCCAGTCTTTCTGTTTGCACGATTTCAATCCCCCGTGTGAACTATCCTACAAGTGTGGTACATTACGCAGTGATACAACGTGCAATGTTTTAAATTAGTCGAGGCAGAACGGCCTGTGTTTGAGGTAACAGTGATAGGGCCTGCAGCAGATAATCACATCTTCCAAATGTGGAGAGCAGTGACTGGAAATTGTGGTTATGTCAGTGCACCAGCTGATGACTGTTTTCTCGCTGAGCATTGCATTGTCACTGACACAGAAGAGCCAAAATGACGAGTCACCGGCGAATGCCCTAATTAAGTTGTGTTTTGGTGAAGCAGAGCCCAGACATCCATTCATATTTTAAGCTGAACATCAGTAACGGGCCCACTTTGGTCGTTGTCTTTGGCTAGAGCTTAGAACATGAAAAGACATTATCCAGGCCGAATAGATGTTGTTCTGTTAGGTCTTCCTCCACGTCTTTTCAACTTTACAGAGGAACATTTTTACTTCTGCAAGGCTTGAAATTAAGTGTTGGCGTTACACATTACTAAATTATTTGTAAACCTACAGTTGGATTTAGTTGCAACAACAGGCTGACAGTGTAACGAGCGCTGTTGGCCTGGAGACGAGAGTCACAGCAGATGATAGAGTGACAGTGAAAATATCAAGGGCATAACAGGTTGGAAGTATTGTCTTCTGTAGTACGTTCACACAGAAAACCAGAAGGTTTCCGCATGTGTAAATTGGAATCCACACATGTAAAAAGGCAATGGCATATGTAATTCACATGCGAAAATGTTATTTCCTCATGTGTGTGCAATATGTGAAAATCTCATCAAAATGTCCAGTTCACATGTGAAACAAATTTCATGTGATTTCATGTGTCACCATTTGTTTCCACATGTAGCCAATCCGATCCAAGACAGTCACATACAATTCCCATGTCAAAATATAAATCTCACATGCACCCACATGTCATTTATTTATGCAACACATTTTCTTCAAGTAAACTCTGTTTACTCATCGTCAACATTCTAATGTATCAAATTATGGCTGATTCCCTCCTTAGAGTCTTGTGTGTTCAATAACTAGACTGGAAAATGTATATAAAACCATGTATTGGCCCTGCAAAATTAATGTTTTCTTTCCCCAAAAATCGGCGTCTTTTTTTGTCCATGCTCACTCACCCAAACTCAATTTAAAGTCTGCATCAAGATCTTAAAAAGAACTCAGCATGTTGCATTACACGCCACATATTTCCCATGAATCCTGTCCACAGTGAAGTGGATGCAGAAAGGAACTTTACTGCTGGTGCTTTTTTAAAAATTCCAGTTAAAATTCCTTAAATTTTCTTTATTGTACTGTATATGGACAGCGATAGATCTCAGAACCTGAGACAAGAGAATTACCTGCACGCTCTGAGAGGAATGTGTGAGAAAATATGATATTTTGTAATTTAGGTGGACATCCACTTCAGGTGAGCGCTTCGTTGTACTGAAATGTCTCGATTCGAGCATATTGTGCCTCGTGTGTAGACGCTCCACATGTGGGTGGGTGTGTGTGTGTGTGTGTGTGTGTGTGTGTGTTGTCAACAGTCCAGTGTGCGACAGTTGACCCAGCAGCAGTGTCTCTCAAAGTGCTGGTGTCCCTCTGGTCTCCTCCTCCTCCTCCTCCTCCTCCTCCAGCACCATTGGGTCTGCTTTTGTGTGCTAATGCACTTTCTGGCATCCCTTTTAAAATCATACCACTTTTTTCTGAATTTCTTCCAGCTGGTGGTTCTCAGAACTTACATGACTAATCGCATCTGCCATTCTTCTTTTTTATTTTTTTTGATGCCACTGCTTAGGCCTCCAGACGATCTATTTTTTTTTCCTGCTAGTTTGTTCTCTAAAGTTTTCAATGGCACCGAAATAGAAGACATAGAAAATTCTTTCACCCTAGAACCTAAATGAACCTTTTTCTGCTCATACAGTGCATCACTTATACAGAAGCTTACTTGCATAATAATGAACTTCAACTATCTGGAGATTAAATGATTAGTCAATTAATCAGTTGATGACAGAATAATTATTCACAAATGAAGTCAACTATCCTAATAATGAATTGATCTCTGAAGTCTTTTTACCAAGCAAAAATGCAAAATATTCATTACATCCAGCTGCCAAAATGGGAGGATTTGCTGTTTTTGGTCTTATGTGATAATAAACTGTTATATAGTGTGCATATGGATATGTACAATTTTTCTGAAATCACCACAGATTTGTTAAAATGTTACTCAGCTTTTTCTTTGTGAAAACATTACATCCACCTGTCAGGTGCATCATATCAAGATGCTAATTAATCAACATGATTATTGAGCAGGTGTGCCTTGGACGGGTCACAATAAAATATCCACCACTCCAAAATGTCCATGAGAAATAAGTTCTTTTTTGTGTGCATTAAAAAATGTCTGTGATCTTTTGATTCAACTTGTGGAAACTGGGAGCAAAAACAAAAGCGTTGTACTTATAGTTTTGCTATTTCTAATATCCATCCATCCTTCCTTATCCTTTGGAGGTTTTAATGATATATGACAGAATATATCCACATAGTATGTTGTATGATTTTTGATATCCTTACCGCTTGCATGTTGCGTACTATTAATGTAAACTGTGGAAACTTTCAGCCCAAAAAAAGATAAATATCGAGTCTGTAGATAAAAGCTTCTTGAACTGTGGTGCAATCTCAGCAGATGATAAGAGGATGTGTCTGCTGATGTCCTGGGATTGTTTTTATTCCTTTCTAACGATTGTTGAACACTCCTGTGATACATTTAGCTCACACTCATCCACAGATCACACAATAGAATAATGGATTCTTGGGCATTTTACTTTCCTGCATGCTTGTTGTCGTGCTGATAGAGATAGGATGTTACATAATGGTAGGGATAAACCAAGGTCTCCTAGGCACACTCACTATGGCCAGATGAAAAAGGCCTCCTCTCTCTGTCTCTTCATGTTGGCTTCATGGGGATGTTTTATTGCATAATCAGAGAGCTAGTTATAAATAATTCTGTCAGCACTTCATACCAGACCTCTCCCAGACAGGGTTGGGCTTTTTAGCATCTTAGTTGCAGAGAGCAGGTGATATGTTGTGTATATATTCAGATGAATGCTGATGCTGCATCCTCTGGGATGTGTGAGTCTGTATTGCCTTATCACAGTAAAGTTCGGAGAAATTATATTTACTTTTGCTAAGAAAGGAAACATCTTCAGTGTTCAGACAGAGGACGTTAAGATATTAAAAGCCACTAATTCTTGTGTCACCCACACACCCCTAACTCTCACTGACATTATTTTGTTCTGCGGATTTGTAGCCTCCCTGTGTGCAGATTCTTGCTTCTTGTCCAATGTACACGGTCACTAAGAATGGCCAGTGTGTGGGTGTTGAATGCTCATTTTTATGTTGTGGTGCAAGCTTTGGTCATTTTAATCTATGGAGTTAATGCAGGAGTAAATATCCTAATTGTCAGTGAGGTAACATTATCTAGATACCTAGAATTTACTGAACTGAAACCCTAGCAAGTACTGAGCATTTTGTTGTGAGCACAGGGATCCATAAGTCATACATGGTATGGATCTCATGTGTTTGTCATGGGTTCTTCCTGTTGCCAGCAGCGTCTGCCCCTGGCTGCCTTTAATAGATGAGACTTAAGATTTAGAACAGTCTCAGATCATCTCAACTTGTGAACTTCACCGTGCATTTATTGTCATTTCTGGTCTGTTAGTGCAGATGTTTTGGAGTACATTTTTAGAATGGTGCTGGAATTAGAGAACTCGACCCTTGAATGTAACGATCTGAAGGTCATTTGGTTATATCAAGTGAGCTTTGTATTTACTTTAATAAGGTGTTTTATTATCTGTTTTTGCTTGCTTTATGCCCTGTACATGGGATTTGCAAAGTATATTGCAGGCTGTTGTGCGTGTATGTGTGTGTTCATATATGTGAGTTGATTGCCTTTTGAAGTTGAAGTACGCATGTTTGTTGTTTCTTTCATTTCGCAATTCTCTGAATGTAAAAATGAAATGTTGTTCAACTGCCAACACTGCACTCACAACCACACACAGGATGCAAATTTAAGTGTGACACATTTGGCTCCGGCTTAATCCACACAACAGTTGTAATGTGCCAGCACAACAGAAAGCACAGCCCACTGTCACTCAGCTTTAGATGAAAAAAAAACTTCTGAATCCCTTGTATGCTCAATGACTTTTGTCCTAAACTGTAATGAGATGGAAACATTTCATTTTCCCCGCATTGTATTTTTAGTTATATTATTGTTGTTATTGCAAGCTCTTGACAAAAAAACTGTGCCCACTTCACCTCCACTTAGAAACCACCAATGAATGCGTTATTATTCTTGTACTACTGCTACTACTAGTAGTAACTGTAGTAGTGGCAGCAGATTAAAACATGAAAGAAAAAAATACATTAAATATATTCATCTCTCCCCTTTAAGTGGCCTTTGTGTGTGAGAGAGCTGGTAGTTGTAGATTCAAAGCTCATCCATTATTGATAAGGACTGGATCTTATGCTGTGTCGCTCTACATTGCTTCGTATTGTTCTGTCATGTTTCAAACGAGCAGAGTATAGAAGAGGGAGGGGACACAGAGAAGAGGAGAAGAAATGGAGAAGAGAGAGAGGGAAGAAAAGATGGGGAGAGGTAGCTCTACAGCAAGCAAAGCAGCTTAGCAGCTGAGTTAAGATGCTGACATCTCTGCATGAGTGTCCAAAGAAAACACAGCATGGTAAGACTGACAGACTAAAGTGGTGTTTCTGAACATGTACAACTGCTGATATCATATACCTCCTCACAGTCGAGTGGGCAACTAAATATTTAAAATTTCTTTTTTTTTCACATTTTGAAGTCGATAATGGAGATCAGCTGCATAGACTTGAAGTTATTATGTCATGCTATATCCTCTGTTCCACCAGCCTCTGCTCCTCATAGACTTACTCTCAGACTCCACACATTTAGTCTTTCTGGAAAAAAAAAAGAAGCGTGACCCTGGGGTTTGCTTTCAATATTCTAAGACAAATCAGCATCCACTGCAGCATTCAGTATTAGTAATCGAAATCCTCTAAATTTGAATAAAGTTAAACAATATTTAGCTTATGAGCAACCATCAGCTCCTGTGAAAATTTGCAAGTGCAGCAGTGCATTTAGTTATGCTATCATAACTTGTTTCCTCTACAACCAACAGAGCCCTCTTCTAAAGTGTGCCTATCAAAATCATTAGCTTTAATCTCTGCTGTCCAAAATCCAGCATTCATTTTGCTCCTCTCTGTCCTCCTGTTACTACAGACATGTCTGTGCCAGCCAAGACACCTGAACTTACTCATGGACTTGCTGCTTCTGTTGAACTGCGATGTTTAGCCTGCAAAATGGGAAATAGCATTAAAGGCAGATAAAAACATAAATTTAGTAAATTAGATTAATTAGATAAATTAGATTTCCTGGAAAATAATTACTGTCCTATTTGAAACACATGAAGCAAGCCACACAGCATCCTGTTTGAGAAAATCTCTGCAACAAAACTGGATTTTATATTATCACATTTGTTACAAATGTGAGTGGGATTTTGAATGTGGTTTTCTTATTCCTGGAGAAGAACCCAGATGTTCCAGTCTCACTTTAGCTCCCTGTTGTAGGAGACAAAAAAAAAATTTGATCTTTGCATGAATTGTTGAATTGAAAATGTTTTAAAAAAAGAGAAAGTTCTCTGTCGTATTGCTCCCTCAGGGCTGGGAGTAGGCTGCTTCCCCAAGTGAAGGAATTCATGAATATTTACCACAAGTGAGAACAAAACTGAGTAGTAGTAGCAGTAATGCAGGCGGTGTACCACATCATGGTGGCAGGGAGGGACTTGAGCCAGAAGTCAAAGCATGGCATTTACCTGTTACCCGGGAGCTCCTGGCTCGGCTCACTGTGACTGCTGTGTTCACACTACAATTGTTGTGATGTGTATTAAGTTGTGTAATCAACTTCTTGAAAAGCCTAAGAAGTGTGAAAAAGAACAACACAGCATACTCTGTTGTTAAGATCCCATCTCAGACTATCTTTCCTAATCTGTGCAGTTCTTCAGATGCACAGGAATGCACAAAAGTGACTTTTAAAGACTGAAGATGGGTCAGCAAAATCATTAAGAATCAATGGCAATAGAGCTGAGCCAGCATCAGGCTTCAGCAGCACCTGCCTCCACAGACGAGTAGAAACACAGTCTCAGAGAGAGAAACGTGAGCACACACATACCCATACATGATGCTGAGCATGACTCACACACTTCCTAGCAGAAACATCCATATCTATGGGCAGACTTGTACAAACATGAGACAGTGTGTATGTGTGTGCGTGTTCGTGGCGCCAGCCAGGAAGCTACACTCGACTCCCAGTGGCGCACTTCTGTCAGCACTCTCTGGCCAAGAGCATCATGAGAGATTGTACCACTGCCAAGCTAGATGGTGCTGAAGTGTGACAGGACAATGAGAACAGATTTACGTTTGAGTTTATACTATACGAAGATATTTTCTTGCTAATCACGATAGCTTTGTTTCCAGGGATGCTAAGTTGATGCCTGTAATGATTTATGCTCTAGCTTACTCTAGGCTGCAACTTGTGCATCACAGTCGTGAAATTTGGGCATGAATTATTTGTCATGCAAATCACTGGGATTTAATTGTCTATTTCTGTTAATTTTTTGCCTGTGTGCTACTAATTTTCCGAATTTGTTTAATTAGAAAAATCTGGATGGAAGCCAAATTTCACTTCAAAAAACAAAAAAGATACAGAGATTTTTTGTATTTGTCTGCAAAGAGTTTATTTTTGTCCAATGGAAGTACATTTCTCAAATAAATATTGATGTAGTCTGTACTGCGTGACAGATCAGCCGTTTGGTGATACCTGTGTGTTAATTCTTCAGTCTGATGTCATTAAATCATTGCAGAAGAAGCAAGCACAAAGAGATGCCCTCTAAAGCCAGTCAAACCTGTGTTCCGAAAACAAGATTAAAATATGGCATTTATGATTATTCCATCTGTTTCTATTCACCTGTTGTTATGGCAAAATTGAAAATGCGTGATTCTAACAATGATGATCATGGTCAGATTATATACATTTTCTTGTTTTATGTGATTGACAGGAACAGACTGACTAAAAGGGTTGTTTATTTAGGGTAGTTTATTGAGCAGAAAACTATTAGAACATGTGAACATGTTGACCTTTTTATTGGCCATAACTGCTCCTTTGCTTATAGCTGAACTCTGCATGACTTTCTCCTGTCTCAAAGATCCTGTCTCCAGCTGTCGCTCTTCTCTCTGTCGCTCTTCAAATCCCAGAGCTCATTGGAAATGAATGAGTATGGGACGCTTTGTCTCTTGCTGTCAGCGTGAGTGCATGTTTAGAAGAGGTTAAATGAGTAATCAAGTGATGGTAAACACAATTCTTGAGATTGTATGAGGCTCCTCCCAGCAGGGTGAATGCTAGCTACATCCAAATGCCAAAGTAAAGGTTGATGATCCTGAAACTGCACTTGCGTGGGCTAAATGATGTGTGTGTGTGTGTGTGTGTGTGTGTGTGTGTGTGTGTGTGTGTGTGTGTTTAGCAGTATCACCCTGGCAGTGAGAGAGAGTTATTTTTGGATATGTTCCCTCTTGTCCCAAATGACAAACACACAAATGTAGTGACACGATCACCAAGCTTTACCTTGGCATGTAGATGCTACTCCCAGAGAAGAGCACAGGCAACCTTTGTAGCACAACAAGTAAACTATCATTGTAAACAGTATTAACCTAAAAGATTAGAGAACGTTCAGGGAATTGGCTCACTGGCAAAGTATAAAGAAATCCTTAATCATCTTACTCGAATGAGCCTCAGCTCTTGAAACATATCTCATAACACCCAAACATATAAGACTCAGACGTGAAAGGACAAACCACACATGTTCTACATCATATAGTTAAAAAAAAGAGGCTTTGCTGTAGTCAGAAAAGCGTCTCTGACGCAAAGGGCTGAACCCCGATGCAGAGTCACAAAGTAATATCAGCAAAACTCAAAAGGCTCACACTTACTGTGGCATGGGATCATAAAAACTGTGGCGACAAAAACATGGCATGGCATATCTACACAGTCCAGATGCCTTGCTTCAACTCTTTGTGTGAATATGACCTGGATGACTGAGAATCTCCACAGATAACATGGCATGATGAGACAAGTAAATTCTGGCATGGAGAGAAACAACGGCATGAAGCAAAAGCAAGTACAAATACAACGAACTGACAAATGTGACTGTGAAGATGAGGACTAAATAGACAAGACAATAAGACACAGGTGCAACACATTAGGGAGGAGAAAGCAGTCAGGATAAACTAAAGCAAAGCTACATGAAACAGACACACAGTGCCTGGAATGGTGCCTTTATTTGCTTAGTCTTCCCTCTCTTTTCCCTCTCTTGTCTCTTCTGTCCAAATTTAAGTCCAGATTCATGATTCACATGGGATCAGTATTATCCCCCAGGACATTCCTCCTGTCATGATTACCAACATCAGGGCTTGATATGATGGGTGATGGAAGACAAAAGACAAAACTATCCTTTCATAAATTGCCATCCCAGGGTTGTGCTTTACATCATTTAAATCCCAACGTCACATCTTTCTCCACAGAAAACGTGCCTCTGCTGCTCAGCAGCATATACTATGGTAGAGAAGGGGTGAATAAAATTGGATGTTACATCACAGCTTCCTCTAATTTGCACTACTGCTATGATTTCCCTCATTCCCACAAAGGTCAGCACTGTGATGATGGCTCACTAATGCAATTTTGTGTACCAAAATCAAAAAGTTGAAATACTTGGTCAGAAACTTCAGACTCTAAAGTTGCATTTTATTCTCAGGGTGTAAATTGACTCACTATGGTGCTTTACATCAGTTGACAAGAAGAGTAGCAAAATACACATCCTGCTGTGAAAATGTCACAGACGATTAATTGTGTTGTGTGTGTTTTTCTCTGACAGTGTGGGTCAGTGTAAGGAGGTGGACAATGCTGCAAGGACACGGCAGGCCCCAATGTCTCCCTCTGATTTTCTGGACAAACTGATGGGGCGGACATCTGGATATGACGCCAGGATAAGACCAAACTTTAAAGGTATGTGCCTAGCTATTTATGTGTGTCATTTCAGACACTGTCCACAATAACATTGATAAATTGTGCAGCAGCAAAATAATGATATTGTTTAACTCCACTGACTCCACTTAATAGTGTTTGAGAGACAGCATAGAGATAGACAGATACCCATATACCAGAAACGTAATGTACCAAATTATCACCATGATCATGTTATGTCTTTCACCATATTTACAAGGTCTTATGGATTTATTCAAGACTTGAATCAAACAAACAACTCTAGCTAAAGCTCTGGCCACTTCACATCTCAACTCTAGATGAAGTTGTTAGCATGCACAGTAAGGAGGCACACAGCTCCATCCTCACAGCAGGGGAGATGAACAAATATGATTACTGATTATCAAATACCTACAGCTGTGACTGCAGCACTGTTCCACCTGCTGCTGTCTCCTTCCTCAGGCAAACAGAGAAAATCCAATCCACTGCCACAAAAATATTTTATCATATTATCATAACTGCTGTTGATCTTAGTGCCTTTCGTCATCTAAACTTTATACCAAATCCATGGAACATTATGTGTTTTGGGTTTTTCTTAAAACCCAAGGAGAGTTACAGATTTTCAGTAATCAGATATGCCAGTCCTCTTGAACATTATTGAGATTGAGTTATCTACTTTCATTGTACTGAAACCTAAAGGATTGCGTAACAGAAATACAGGGAATACAGACTAGTGAGGCACAGTTTGATCAAGTCCAGTTATTTATTTGCAACCAAAAATCTTCATGTACCAAGGCATACATTTCATCCCTAATCTCTGCCATTACAAACAATGAAACAGGAAAACCTAAAAAAAAACAAAAAGCAGGACAATGTAATTCAACTTATATATTAATAAAATAAATGAAAACTACAATAAAAAAATGAATTAATTAATTAAAAAACTAAAATAATAATTCAGAATGGAAGGGAATCTGTTTATGAACATTTTTTTTGTGTATTTTTAGAATATTTTTATAAATTTTACCTAGGTGGGGGTAGGGATCAATAATGCCCAATCAAGAAGCTTTAAAAGAAGTATTTTCTCGATGGGCTAGCAGGATTCTAAGATTTTATGTATTTACTTTGTCAGAGTCCAATGGTGTGATTTGAAGTTATCCGTTCTGCATGAATGTGTAACTGCTCAACACTATAAATGTGCTGTGCATCCCCCAAGGCTATACCAAGACTTTTTTGAATGCTGGAGGGTAGAAAGTACACTTCAAAACAGCTTCAAAGAAACCATCTTTGAAATATTTGAGCAACTTGTTAGTCTGTCTTTTAAAAATACATTTTATAATTTGTATTATATCCATCTACTGTAATCATTCTGTCTTGCTCTCTCTATCTGTAGGTCCTCCAGTCAATGTTTCCTGTAACATTTTCATCAACAGCTTTGGCTCCATTGCAGAAACCACTATGGTAAGCAACAGAAGCTACATGAAACAACAATAAATTAACACACATTTACATAAACTATTGTATACATAAAATAACTAATGTGAAAAGTAGCATAACTTTTATTGTTACTGAGAAGCGCTTTCTGCACAAACAAACCTACTGTGTATTTTAAACTAAGTACATTTGTCCTTGTCAAGATGCTCAGTCCTGCCAGTTCATTAAATACAGAAGCTTTAAGCTTGATGACCATGTGCAGATAGTAAAGATATTATAAGGCAACATTTCTGTCTTTGGTAGTAAAATGTCCACCAGGCTACAATGGCTGGTGAGATTAGTCAACAGAAGAATAACATCCATGTTTTTTAAATGTATGTTATGTAGTTTCTGCCACGCTGTCTCTCTGTCAAAGTAGAAAAGAAAAGAAAGATGTAAGTACTGTGGGATCAGTCGGTCATTGTTAATCAACCACCACTGCCGATGACAATCCATCTGATGTGACTCATGCAGAATTGTTCATAGACAAGTTAATGTTTTAAAGTTTTATTCATGTTTTGTTCAGTTACGTTCACCAACTTCTCTGTGACTCTCTCCTGGAAGTTAAACCAGTCAGCAAAGATATTATTACCACTGACAGGTGAAGTGAATAACATTGATTATCTTGTTGCAATGGCACTTTGCAGTGGGTGGGTTATGTTGGTACTGTCATTCATGTGGATGTTACTTTGACACGTACCACCTACCTAAACATTGTTGCTGACTAAGTACACCCCTTCATGGACACAGTAAAAACAGTTCAATCCATGGAGACCCCACCTCACAATTAACAGGATTTCAAGAATCAATTGGATTGGATTTCAAGAAACCTTCAGAGGTCTAGTGGAGTCCACGCCTCGACGAGTCAATTCTGTTTTGGTGGAAAAAGGGGGACCAATCAGTATTCGATATTAGGCAGCTGGTAAAAATGTTATGGCCAATTGGTGTAGTGACAGGTGTCCAAGTGAAATATACCATTAGCTTACAGAGTTCTCTGGTTTTGAACATTGTTGGAAATATTCGATATAATTCAATAAAACATATAACAAAGGTCCAGACTTTTTTAGACATTTTAATGTCGAAATGTATTATGTCTTTTGACCAGTGGCGGGCCTTCAGGGCCAGCAAGGCCTTCTCTGCTGGCCTAAACACTATCAGAAGCACTGAACTACATTTACAACTTAAATTCTAATATTTGTTTCATGAAATTGATATTAATCAGTGAATATTAATTTATTCCCAACAATTTATTCTCTTCATGTCGTATCATGTCTCTCGGCTGCACTGCTTCCAGTACGTGTATGTGGATGTTTTTTTGTCCAGTCAGATTTCAGCCTCTATGTGTTGCCATGTCAGTCTAATCTGCCCAAAGCCTTCAGAATCAGTAGTGCTAGCCCGCACAATTTACACTATATTAGCCATTGACTGTTTCTTTTACCAATCAGATTTCAGAATCCTCGCTGTGATGCTTCCTAGGGCCAGCTAGCTGGCATTTTTCCATCCTCTGATTGGTCGGTCAGAGCAAAAGTCACAGCCAAGTGCAACTAGCAGTTCTGAACTGCTTCGGATGATGTACATGGCATGGTTGTAGTTGTAGTGTAGAGGCATGGAGTTGTCTTAACTGTGTTTCTTGTTGGTAATTATCCTCAACACGCAAAATTCTTCTCTCTAATGCCACATCTTGTCATATTGGGCTTTTGGCTAGTATCGATGTTTGTTTTTTTTTAAATACTTGTGACGTGATAGTGGTTGTATCAAGAGGTGGACTAAGTCAGGTGTGTCCCCACTGAAGGCCCAGGTACCAAATGCACAGCCCGCCACACTAAACATTTTGTAAAATTATTTAATATAATATCACTTATTCTTTTACAATTGTAAAATGTAGTGTTAGAGGTAGATTGTAGCAAATACATGAAGGGCAAATAATTTGCATGAGGAGTAAAGAAATGCTTCAAACTGCGACCAGACGGGATGGCACACTGACAAGCAGAAATAGTGTCAGAGGGAAGTAGACAGAGATAGAAATCAAAAGAGACAGACAAGCAGACAGGAATAGCAGATGTGCAGTGAAGACTTTTATCGACTCTGACAGCAAATACTTTAAAGTGACATGACAGTCAGCCCAGGCTGCACACATCTGCCTTCATTGATACTATGCACACACACACACACACACACACACACACACACACACACACACACACGTAGACGTACACAAGTACATAGACATGGGTCACGATTTTTATGGCTTTAATGGTATGTTGCCATTAGATTAGCAGAAATGTTGTAAAATTGTTTGTGACACATATTTGTTCTGAGCTCCTGGCAAAGGACTAAAAGCATTTTAACATCTTTCATAGACTGTGAAATTCACCTCATCTCCACAAGGATTTAGGAGAGCTGCAAGCTGTCCCAACTTAGGAAACCACCAACAAGGGGCAAACGATGGGACGAACAAAAATAGAAATTTCAGTGTGTGTATGTGAGTTACAGAATCCACAATCCATAATGGTGGATTAAGAGAAGCTGCGATTCTTTGTCATTTTATAATATGAGCTGCAGACAACGTCCAGACAAACAGGTGTGGGCATTCATACTGTACATGTAGCACAAGAGACTGCATGTCTCAAGCAAGTTTTCACCGACTGGTTTCCGTGAGGGGTGGTGCCTGGTTAGAGTTTGCAGTAGGACATCGGGCATCCATAATGTTGAGTGCTTTTGCATTGATACAAATAATGTTTTTGAGCATATCAGCAATAATAGCTAAAGAATGGAAAACAATATACGGGAATGCTAAAGCTGAAGCTGAAGCGGTAACAAGCCCCATGCAACGTCATTAGTGTCAACAATATTCCCGCTCTTTCTTTCTATGAATGTGCCGCAGTTCTCCTCAAGCAGACATAACACAGACTTTGTGCTATGGAACGGGGCAAAGTGCTGTTAATATCACACACAGTACAGTTCACACATATAGCTCATCCGTGAGGATGAGCTATATGTGTGAACTGCATCCGTGGGATGCCGTGTATGTATGAATACGACTAAGGATGTCACCCATTGACACTTGCAGCTAATGCCTAATCATCAGCAAGGACAGGAAGTTATATATATATATAATGCATACTAATAATTCCCTTGAACCTAATGTAATTGAAATATTACGTGAGCATGAGCAAAGCCCAAATAAGGTGCTGGTTAAACATGTTCATACTCTCCATTCATTTTAAAGATGTGAGATTTGCTGTGCCTATATATCTGATTTATCATCTCATGACTTCAGATAAACATCTCAGTTTTTAGGGGCCACAAGCTGGTCTTAACGTGTTTACAGTCATGTTAACATAACATGACACAGAAAGGGGTTCTGGCTTTAGCTCATGCTATATGTATGACCTGAAGCTTATTTTTACCCTTCAAGTCTGTTTTCCTCAGTTTTACATGCAAAGCTACAGCGATTGTGTATTTGGCTCTGAGCATCACCAAAACACATTTCTGTGCCTGAATGCAGCCTGTGTTGACAGGGTGTTAGTCTTGTTGGCTTAAAGAACGAAACAGTTGCTACTGGCAGCTGAGAATTGCCCCCCATGAGCCAAAACTGATTGTGGGATAGATTTACGTGTGCCGGTGAGTCAGTAATGATTGAAGACGTTTGTGATGCTTCACCACACTGCGACACCACTTCACTCTCTGTCTCTTGCATAATTAGCAGAGCAGAGCTGCTTGTGATCAGTCAAGCCCTCTCTAAAGATGGATGGATGGACGAGTGGATGGATGATTGAAGCGACAAGGTCTAAGTGCTTTCTGCACCACTGGGACATGTTCTGACAGATACGCCATTTGTATGTCTGTGTGTGTATGTGTGTGTGTTGGTGTGTTTGCCTGCCAAGCTGTCGTATTTCAGAATGTACAATATTCCTTTCACTTAACTTTTATTATGTATTGGACTCAGATACATTTTTCATGACAGTATGTGTGTGTTTGTGTTTGTGTGTGTGTGTGTTCCAGTTTTGTGAATGTGTCATCATGGCCCGCTGTGACGTCTTTTTTTTTGAGTCTGTCTGTAAAACCTAACATAAGCAAGGACATTTTTTTGTTTTGACTTTGTCACCTGTACTTAAAAGCATTTTTTATGATTAGTACCTTAAACAAGCCATTAATTGAAGAAGCTTGTTGTGTTTTTGGTGCTCTTGAAGGGATATTTTAAAAACAGTCAGTATGAGGAGTGCGCAGAGTGAGGGGCCTAATGCAGAGTGCATATGCAGAGGTCATGATATATAGTTTATGTGAGCTGAAGAGAGAGGAGCACCCTGAGATACGTAGATACAGGGGCCATATGTCACATTAGGATTAAGACCTTTCTCTCTTCTCACCATCTGTCTTTCCATCTACCCACTCCTCTTTTCCTCTGACAAACAAGAGAGCACAGTGACATAACCTCAGCACATCAACAACACATTTTAAATATGTTTTACTGACACGACGGAAGTCTAACTGCTGATAGACATCGACAACAGGGAGGGTGTAAATAATAGATGGATGGATACAGTGTCAGAAAAATCTGTAATGTGTTAGACAGTTTGAATTGTTGCTCTCTGTTTATTTTTTATTAGTGAATGGATTACCTGAAGGATAGATTGTTGAGATGTGTTTATGTGTTTGTTGACTTAACTGCCTCAGAAAACTATTGAGGTCAGAGTAGGATGTGGATCTGTAACGCCCACTCACCTCCAGGTGGCTGATACTTGTTTGACTTTCCTCCCACTGCTCAGCACTTAATACGACTGCATGCTGTGCTTCCTAACGCACAGTTTCACCAGTGAAATAAAGACTGCATGTCGATAGTATCGATGGTAAAGAGCCCAGCTCTCACTAAGATCTTCCTCCTGAAGTTGAATGAAACAGTGATAATGAGACACATGAAGGCAGATTTCTGAATTTCTGTGATAGTTACATTTAGGCTGGGGAAAATGCATGAATGGATCTTGTAATGTGAACTATAATCACTTAAATTCATTTTAATCCCTTTTGTTTTTCCGAGCTTAAGTTAAGCACATATACATTATGAGAAGGTACATTATGGACCATATTTTGTAGTGGTGTTGCACACATGTGCCTCAAAGAACTTTCTAATGGCAATATATTGTTTATAACGCTGATTCTATACTCTGTTTTGTTTCATTGTTATTGAGCGAGTGGAGAAAAACAAAGAGGAGGATTGATTCAGAGTTAATTTTTGAATGCCCAGTGTCACAGATACAGTACATACACACACACACACAACACACACAGAGGGCTTAGAGCCAGGTTGGCTCTCTCTGGGCTGTACACGCTATCTATGTTAAACAGATTTACTACTGTTAGACTCTTTTTTTCATTTGTTCACTCAATCTCTCCATCCCTCTTAATCCATTCTGTGTTAGTGTGTGTGGGCAGTGTTTAGTTTTCCTGGCTACACAGGGAGACATGATACATGATGGACATGATTTTGTTTTTTGTTTGCTTTTTTTTGGGGGGGATACATACAATACTGATATAACAAACAGTAACAAACGGACTGTTAATGAACATTAGATTGTTAGCAAACAGTTTCCTGTTTCCATTTTCAGCTGCCACAGCACAAAACAGCCTTCATTATGGAGTTGTTTCTGGCAAACAGATGGAATTCAGTCTCACCTAACAGATTAATACCTGATGTGCTGTGGCACCACTTAACAGTGAAATAACAGAGTCCGACCAGTACTATTACTTGCTCATCGTTAATGTTCCTCAGCGTACTGCATACAAGCATCCATGACCTTTGTCCGTAACTCTCCATACAGCTAAACATTTCACCAAAACAACAACAAAACATTCGCCTAGCATAACACTCAAAGAACTATTTCTGCTCCTAAATCCAGCAACACCTATTGCCCAAGTGGAAGTTCCTACCTGTAGTGTAAGTGAACCAAAGCACAACATCAACACCTACTGTACCAATGTCCTACATACATTTAGTTCTAGAAAAGAGCCATAATAATTAATAGTCTAATTACCAACTAGTGTTTCTGGTGCTGACTGCTGAAGATAGCAACATTTAAAGTAGTCAACTAATCGCACATACTGTATCCCTAATCACAAACTGTTTGTTTTTGTGCTGGGCCAGACTTAATGTAATGTATTTTTTTCTATGAAAATTTGTTCATTTGTGAGAGTGAAGTTAATGAGAAGATCATTCTCTGTGGGCTCTTCTCTATATGCAGCCTCTCATGACAGTTGTTTGATTTGATTTGATCCAATGTTAATATAAAAATATTGATTAATGCAGTTACAGTTCAGGTTCCATAAGCAGATATGGGCAAATTGAAGGCTCAACTTCAAGATAGAAAACATATTTAAATATGTAAGGGTTCATAATTAAAAGAAAATTAGTTGCCAGCTATTTTGAAATTGATTAATGGTTTAAGTCATTTTTCAAGCAAAAATATCAGACATTTCCTGGTTCCATCTGCATTAATGCAAGCATTTGCTGCTGCTTCTTTTATCACAGTAAATGACAAGTCTTTTTGGGATTGTTGGTTGGACAAATGGAGCCTTTGGGTTCAGGGAAATTTTGAAGAACATTTTTCACAATTTTCAGGTATTTTATAGATTAAACAATGTAATGTCTGTAATGAAAATAATGGTTTGTGACACTTACTGGTAACGTCCACCAATATCACAGTGGAGAAGGAGCATGGGACAGTTCTGGTTGTTCTGGTCTGTGCATGTCAGTGCACTGTTTGCTCTCCTTTTGCTTGATTGAATGGCTTGATGTCTCCTAAACCAAGCTGGAAATCACTTTCGCATTCACTTACTACATCTGAATAGACTCTGCTCTATTTTTTTTTCAGTTCTTTTCCATATATCAAAATGCAAATTAGAATAGCCTTCTGGCTGGTAGCACAGTTGCCAGTAAGAGGAAGGACGGCATATTTAAATCTGTGCCCAGACACTGGTAACAGAGACATCACCAGAAATAACTGATAACTGAATAGGTCAAATGTAAGCCTCTTTACTGGCCAACAGAAATCACATGTGTAGGTACGCGCATTCAGGATAACCCCAGGCAGGCAGGCAATCCCTGTACAGTGAGTGGTATTTCCAGCTCTGTTAAGGTTTGAGCATCAGTGAACACTGGGACACTGATGAATTTGTTACATGATTCATAGGCAGCAATGATAATTACATGTTTGTTCTCTTTATGGTGTAAGTGGTAATGAAAACTAAAGTGTAAACAGTTAGATAACTGTATTAACACATTTGTAAATTCAGTTTGTTACACTGCTTCTCAAGGGGAGGCTTGTCATTGTAAGTGCAGAGAAGACTTAGCTCATGAAATAAAAATTGCGTATTTGACTCATGTAGGCCAAAAGCATCAGCAACAGTTAGTATTACTGTCACACCTAAATCAAACTAAATCAAACTAACCCTTGTTTAATTTCATTAGCCCCATCTGTGTTCACCGTGTGGTGACTCTGGCTCTGTTGGAAGTGTAGTGAAGTGGAAGAGTAGTGATGTCACTTCCAGTCAGTGAGCATTGTGAGCAGAGATGCTCACTGTCTTTTATAGTGCATTCTGGGAATTTTCTAGGGAGAAGAACTTGCGATGCAACGGAGTGATACTGGCATCAGGACACTCAGTTAACTATCAGGGGACCAGTTTAAGACTGCCACACCCCACCCCCCACCTCCAACACACACACACACACACAACCCCCAGATGCTTACACTGCTTTTGTTCCTGTACTATTTAAATCATTCAAAAACAAAGAAATGACCCAAATTTTCCCCAAAGCATTTTCTGCTCCACTTAAAGGAACCTGAGACCACGTATGATGACATTCCTGATCTATGCGTCCCCTTCCCCTCCCCCACTTAAGCCAGGTTTATCTCCTCTACCATTTAACAGGTTAAAGCAGCTGGGCAGATGGTTTGATTGTCAGTATATTCCTGTTGATTGAACCGCTCTTAAATATGGTGTTGGGATCAAATATGGTTTGTAAAATACCATTTAAATCAGATGGAGGCTTTAGTAAGTTGCTGTGGGAAAATAATACCATGATTTTATGTAGGTTTGGAAAGAGACTGCTGATTTTGAATATAAGATATTTTGGCCAAAAGCAGAGATGTGCCAAAAGATGGCATTCTCTGCACCTTTCCTGTAAATACTATTATCGGTTCTAATAATGGGACTATGATTTGCTTACTTAAGGCAAACAATAAGCAACTTGAGCGCATGACGCTATTCATCACCTTTTGTGTACAAAAGAAAACTCTGTATAACAGTCCTGTGGCTCACAAACGTGACATGAACATAGGTATCTGCTTCTCTGGCCCAAAAGCTATATTTCTCACCTATGTATCATGAATGAATCGTCTAACACAGTGATTCCCAACCAATGGTACTTCACTGGTTGAGCTACTCCAATTGAATACTGTAGAGTATCTCAACCAATTTGAAAAAAAAAATGGTTTGGATAAATAAATAATTAGCAAAAAAGATATGGGTACATGGTTTAAATAGACCACTAAAGGCAGTAGATAAATGGTTGGATAGTTTGCCACTCAGTGTGGTTGTAGTAGGAATATATTATATTTGACCAAGGTGAGGTAAAAACTTAAGTTATTTGAAAATATGGTGTCATCCACTGTTATATCTAACCAGTTATAACTATATTTATCCAGTCTGAAATTAATTCAGATATGTTCATAGATGTAGAAACTCATCCATAATCCAAAATGTACTGAGCCAAACTTGGTTCATCATGCAAATGTGTTATGTAAGTGGTTAAGTAATCAACCAGTTACTTCAGGTTCTTAAGAATTTCTCTTTGTGTAACCAATTCATGTGATTCTGTGTGTGTGTAGGACTACCGTGTGAATATCTTCCTCCGTCAGCAATGGAATGATCCCAGGCTTGCCTATGCTGAATACCCAGATGACTCTCTGGACTTGGACCCCTCTATGTTAGACTCTATATGGAAACCAGATCTGTTCTTTGCGAATGAGAAGGGGGCCCACTTTCACGAAGTCACTACTGACAACAAACTGCTCAGGATATTTAAGAATGGGAATGTTTTGTATTCTATAAGGTAAGTGTTGGGCAGGCCCTTTTCAGCTGGTTGGTGATAAGGATGGGAGAGGGCTGCCATAGGCCAATACTGTGTTACAACTGTGTGTTCAGTCATATCTGAGAGGCTGTAAGACCATGTATTCAATAGCATTTGCATGGCTAGAGTAGTACAGTGGACCCACCCACAGTATAGCTGGAAAGAAGATTTGGAGGAACCATTATCTGTGAATGAAAAATGTATTTTTACTTAACTAATTTTACAATATCTTCTGATATAATTCTTTTTTTAATGTACAGTGCATAAACTAACAGTGTCCTTGCTCCCAACATAATGCACAGTTTAAAATAAATAATGTGGAGTAAACTTAACTAACCTGTTCATAGTTAAAAAGCAAGACCACAAAGAGATTTTGTCCTGTTTTGGAGACTCAAAGATTTCCCATTCTGTGCTGCATTAATATATAGATAAGCACAGGATTTTGATACTGCAACTGTGTATGACATTTTGAAATTACTTAAAACCTTGTCACTGTACTCAAATCATGAATGCTTTATTCTCTCCTCTCTCCTCACTTTCAGACTAACATTAACTCTGTCATGTCCCATGGATCTAAAAAACTTTCCCATGGATGTTCAGACCTGTATCATGCAACTGGAGAGCTGTAAGTACACTACACACACAGACACACATTCCTAGCCTCATACTCCAACCTTAGCCACCGTAATTAAATGCTCAACCTAAACTGAACCTATATCTTGTTCTAACCTTAGAGGACTAAACTAACTTCTATGACTGTTCTAAACATATCAATGCCAGTATTAATACTGACAAATTTATAAAAATCTGCATTTCATGGGTTGAAAATGACTCAACATGCCATTAAATCATCCTGATCCGCGCATGGCCAGTGCTGACAAAGAAAAGAGTGGCGTCCCAGTGACCAGTTGGATTGCTCATTTTTAAGTATATCATATATGTTAATCAACCCTCTAACTTGTGCTTTTGACAACTATAGAAGCACCACCATACCGCATTCTTTCATTTGGTGATGATCCCAGGCTGCAGGCTACATACACTACTGACACTTCCAACAGACACACACACACACACACACAACTCCTCAGCCTCTCTGAGACACTAGGTCAGGTAAAACACAGGTATGACACAGAAACTTTTACAAAGGGCCATAAATATACTTTAGGGGCTGTCAAAGCTCTGGGTTTCCAGCTGTGACACAGAAGGTCTGACAGCAGCTGCTCATGGCTGGTTAGATCTCACTATCAGTTGGCTGTTCCTGCTACACTGAGCTCAGTTCACTCTGTCTCTCTGTCAGAGTTATTGTGATTGGTGTACTCTGACTTCCTGTGTCACACACTACATAGCTACATGGCCGTGCCCTAAACAGTGGCTGTCCTATGCAGTGTTCTGCTGCGTTTTTTTTTTAAATTTGCTGAGATGGAGGGAGCTTGCAGGGGTGGTGCAGTGGTTAGCACTGTCGCCTCATAACAAGAGGGTTCCAGGTTCGAATCCCGGTCTGGGCCCTTCTATGTGGAGTTTGCATGTTCTCCCTGTGCTTGCGTGGGTTTTCTCCGGGTTCTCCGGCTTCCTCCCACAATACCAAAAACATGCACATTAGGTTAATTGGCTACTCTACATTGCCCCTAGGTGTGAGTGTGAGAGTGTGTGGTTGTTTGTCTTTGTGTGTTGGCCCTGCGATTGACTGGCGACCAGTCCAGGGTGAACCCCGCCTCTCGCCCGTAGTCAGCTGGGATAGGCTCCAGCTCCCCCACAACCCTGACGGATAAGCGGTATAGAAAATGGATGTAGGGAGCTTGCAGAATTTGTTTGCGTAGTTGCTTTAAGCATAAAAAAAAGTTTGAACCTTAAAACAGCTCTTTGAAATTCCACCAACAAAAATGTCTTCACTCACTAGCTGTGAAATGCTCACAAACACTGATTTATAAGTCTAGGAATGAACTTTTAAAATAAAAACAGTTACTATTGGCACATACCTCTGGTGAATTACAGCTATCTACTGTGAATTAAGTGAATATTTTCCTCATTTGTATTCCTTCAGTTACAATATTTACAAAGGATTTTTTCTGCTTGTTATAATTTGCACACAGAGAGAGGTATAAAGTGTATGCTCACCTTTTGGCAGGGGGGATTTTCTGGATGACTACCTAAGAATATGTGCATATCTTGCAGAGTAGGCATTTGTTCCCTAAGCCTTTAAGGCATCGCCCCTTCACAGGCAACGTGCCCCTGTAAAATGGCAACAGGTCCATGGAGATGTGCTGTCTGAAGGATAAATTTCCCTTGCTATCATTCTTTAAGCTTATGGGGAGGTATGAAATGGATGAGCATAGTTAAAACATTAGTAGCTAGCTCATTGTCGACAAAAACAATAGACCCACATTAAACACCTGAACAAGGTGGTTCGTTTCACCTTGGTATGACTTGGCCATTGTTCCATCAGGTCAATATTCCAAAATCCCAGTAATTCAGTTAGACCGTAAACCCATTTGCCATCGAAAATACACACTCTGTCATCACCAACATAACTGATATGACTAACATACTGATTTCAATCCAAACCATAATCTTTTTCTAAACCTAACCAAGTGTTTCTGATGCTTAAACCTAACCAAATTGCAGCTGTTTCACAAAGTTAACCAAGTGTTTATTATCCTTATGCCCATATGATGCCCAAATAGACTTAGATATTATGGACAAAGTAATTTCAAGGAAATGTAAGTGTATTTTCAGAACAAGCCTTCTGAGCAATGGGCTTTTGTTTTCAGGATAAGGGTCGTAGAGGTCGTAGCTCTATCTCCCTCGGTGTTAGCAGAGGGGACAAAGACTAAACAAAAAACTCAAAGTACACGTCTAATAAATTCTTATCAAAGAGTAGATGTATGTTCAAGTGTTCACTTTTCTGATAGTTTTGGTTTTATTTGGTTGTTTGATGGGTTTAATGTAATGATTGACAGCTGTGCGCTGCTAGAGAATGGGTCTTCAACTCTGTTGCCTCCTTCTCATATTTTTAATATTCATCATATAATTCATCAAATCACACTGGAGCCTTTACCGATCAATGATAGTTGATCGGTAAAGTCTATAAGGATTTTGTGACATTAGGACATTTGAACAAAACTTAGAATTAAATTGGTTAAAAACAATCAAAAGTCTCACATCAGAATCCTTACAAATCAGCAGTGTCAGTCACACAATGTTGATAAATAAGTTAAGATCACTCAACCCATGCTCCCCATCTCCTGCTCCAGTTCATTATTCATCATAATTGCAATGGCTTCTCCTGTTCGTGCCATGTGTATGTTCCATACCTCAGTGGTGTGACTGCTGGGGTCTGTCTCTATACCCACAGGGGCTTAAAGTGTGCACACCACTGAATGATTAGCATGCTGCTTGGATTCATACATACGTACATGGAACACCACCACCTGTGCAGATCAGAGCTGGATAATGCTAAGAATAAAATTAATTAGAACAAGTGCACATTGTATAAACTCTGCTACTGTAATTGCCAGTGAAGTGCAAAGGTATGGAAGATATGCACCATTTCCCATGTAATCCTTCTGTTTATTTTGCTATGTATGTCACATGTTTTCTCATTTTTCATTCAGCCATATGTATTATTAGAAGTCTATTCAGTGTCATGCCTTCCCCTCGACTTCCCCTTCTTTGAAACAGTACTAACACACGTGTCCGTATCTTTTTAGGGAAACACAAAGTCATGTATAATAATGTTGAAAGGATTATGATGACTAATTTGTCCTTTGTCCAATCAGGAGCTTAGACTGGCCCCGGGGGACATATGAAATACTGATTATTTGTCTTCATTGGTGGTTTTATTCTGCTCTGGCCAGAGGCATTACCATACATAGATCTAGCTTGTTTGTTTTAATATTTATATATGTATATAGATTATTTTTATTGCAGTGTTGCTGCTGTCTCTGATGCCATGCAGCAGAGAACACAGGAAGCAAAAAGACACGCACAGAGACACACGGAATAGGAGGGGGATGATTCCAGTCAGGGGATGATGCATGTTAGTGAGAAAAAACTGCCCTGATCCAGCTCCAATTCAATTTAATAGTACTCATCACATATAATATGTAGTATTAAACTGAACTGGAGGGTAACCTGATTGTTGCTCATTTATAACAGTGATATAATGAGGGTCTTTTTTCTTTACATCCGACTGAAGCAGATGAAATGGAAAAACAAGTGTTTTGAGTAGCTGCAGTTGCTGTGACCAGCAGAATGTGTAAATGCTTTGAGTTGACAGTCAGAGACACTGTTGCCACCAGGGGCAGTTGTAAGATTTAAAAACATCCTGAGCAAAGCACGAAGCTTCCAGTGTGGAAAGCTAAGGGCATGGCCTCCTCTGTTTTTGCTTTCTTCCTTTTTTTTAACATGCATACACTTTTCACACAGTTTTAGCTGAACCTTAAGAGGCAAGATCAACTAAATTTTTTGTGAATGTTGTAGGCTTGTAACAGCACGTACCAGCTGCTTTCTGTTTTTTCCTAAAAGCCCTACAGTGCACTGACTACATGCATTTTAATGTGGCTTTTGTAGTTTGTTTCTTGTCCTAGTCTCTCGCATTGATTTTCTTCACTGAGCACAGTTGGAAGATTTATGTGTGTGTTGAGTATTTGAGCACAGCAACTTGAGTTTGTTTTGTATTAGCACAGTAATAGTTACCATTCAGCCACCTCTAAGCTGACCATGTGTCTGGGCACACTCTGTGGTGGTTAAGTGTGTTTTCAGAACCAAAAGCTCTGACAGAGCTGATGGTCCTAAACACATGCAGCCTCTGTGTCAAACCCAACAAGACTACCAACTATGGCTCTGATGTTGCGTCGCTCTGACCTAATCTTGTCCCCTCACAGTTGTGACGAAACATTATTATATTTACCTCAGCATTACTGAACTTTGATAAGTCTTGAGAATAGCTGAATGTGGTTGATGAGAAATTTCAGTGTGCTGTCACACTGTGCAGCGTAGAGAGGGACTCATCTGTGTTCTCTCTCTTTCCCCCTCTCTCTCTGACGTTTTTATTCCTTTTAGCTCTCTCCAAACAGGATATGCAGCTTTGGTCACTGGGTCCTCATTTGATACCCCTAAATCAAGTAAAGGCAGTTTGACATCGATTTAGTGGATATTAAGCCATTTAAAACAAAACTTGTGCTTCAAAACAAGCCCCTCATATGTTTAGTTAGTTAGAAATTGAATTAAAGAATTTCCCCTCTGCGATAAATAAAGGAATTCTGAAATGTAAACATTATGGCACTTTTTATTTTTATTCTATTTTATTGTGGGTTTTTTTCCACACCAGACTCATCCAACCATGTCTTTATGGACTTTGCTTTGTGCACTGGGACACAGTCAGGCTGGAATAGAAAGGTCCTTCCCCAAACTGTTGCCACAAAGTTGGAAGCATAGCATTGTCCAAAATGTCTTGATATGCTGAAGCATTAAGTTTTCCCTTCACTGAAAGTAAGGGGCCGAGCCCAACCTCTGAAAATCAGCCCCACGCCTCACCTGAATTCAGTGATAAAGAGTTGTGTCTCAGTAATTTTGTCTAAATAGAGTATCTATGAAACACTGAAATTTCCCTGTGTCACTCCAATGCTGTATGACAAAATAACAAAACTTAACTTTTCATTGTAAAGGTATTTAGATTGCAGTGACCATTTATCCAGGAGGAGTATGATACCCATGTATACCAAATTACTTCTTCCACTCCTGGCTGCTGATCTGCTGCTTCATTATTCCAATTATCTTCCAAAATACTAAATACTGGCATGAGAGGATGTAAAAAAAAAACAAAACAAAAAAAAACATTGTCATTTGATTGACATTTGTTGAATAAAGTACAGAAAGAATAAGTAACTCAACATTAGAAAATCATGAATGGTCTGATAAACATTTCTATCACTTCAATGATTTCTGCTTGACTGAGTTTATGTTAAATAATGCTTTGTTAATTGTAAATTATGAAACTGTCCCATGTTTTGCATTTTTCAGTTGGTTACACCATGAATGACCTGATCTTTGAGTGGCAGGAGAACGGACCAGTCCAAGTGGCCGAAGGCCTCACGCTCCCGCAGTTCATCCTCAAAGATGAATCAGACCTCAGATACTGCACCAAGCACTACAACACAGGTAACACGCACACACAGACACACACATACTGCCCTAAGCATCACACCACAGGTAATATGCACACAGGGTGAAACGGCTGTCACATTTCATCAGTCATGTTTGCAGTGCTGGGATCAAGACAAGGAAAAAAAATCAGCTGCAAGAGGGAGAAACAAACAAACTGTCATCCAGACTGATGCAGTCTTTTCATTAAATGGAATGTGACCATGGACAGAATACAAACATGGATGTGTTGTTTTTGACCTGGGGGCACTGTGTGGGTATGGGGATACTGAATGACTCAGGAGGCATAGAGGAGGACAGAGATTATTGATATTTATAGATTTTGGACTGCGTAATGAACCGACTCCATGTCTAGACCAAGTTCTGTAACCACGCCCCTGTCTGTGACATAAATAACACAGTTTCTAAAGGCCTGTTGTTTTTTAAAGTGAATGCCTGCTGCCGTTAGGTTGGGGTTCAAACGTCAAAACACTTCATAACTGCCCTAGAATTATTGCTGACATGCTTGATAAATGGAACATGCAATTAAAAATGTGTGAATGTTATTTAAGCACGTCTCTGCTTTGCTGCAGGTAAATTTACTTGTATCGAGGTGCGGTTCCATCTGGAGCGTCAGATGGGCTACTACCTGATCCAGATGTACATCCCCTCTCTGCTCATTGTCATTCTGTCCTGGGTCTCATTCTGGATCAACATGGATGCCGCCCCGGCCAGAGTGGCACTGGGCATTACCACTGTCCTCACAATGACAACTCAGAGCTCAGGATCCAGGACTTCACTGCCTAAGGTCTGTGTTTGTGTATTTATTATTCATCTGTGTCTGTGTGGGCTTCCCTTAGGCGCCCCACTTCCTCACACAGTCCCAACACATGCAGCTTAGGAGAATTAGAGGCTTCAAAATGCCCACAGGTGTGAAAGTGAGTGTGAATGGTTGTCTGTCTGTATTTGTCAGTCCTGTGATAGTCTGGCGGGCTGTCTGGATTTACCTTTGCCTCACAGCCAGTGTGCATAGCTGAAATGCTCAAGCCCCCTGCACAGGATAAGTCAGTGCAGATATGTAACGAAAACTCTGTTGGAGTCCCTCTCCCATCTTATAATGGAGTTGCAGTGCATTTCAACAAGATACTGTACTGGATCCTTAACTGTTTTAATACAAGTCTGCTTTTGCTTGGGTTTCACACTTTTTATTGCTTATGGCGTTGTCACTACGTGTGTTTGCTCGGCATGTTATTTTCATATTTTCATGTTTCATATTTGCTAGGTATGTTATACTATTACTACACAGAAGTGGTAGTACACATTGATGATGGGGAGCTGTCATTCTTCTTCCGTTACGTTTTTGTTGCTTATTTTTTTTATTCATTAAATGTAACTGTATAAATATAATTTGAGTTTTTGCCATCAGTGATACCATCATGCTTTGGGGGATGTAAACAGGAAGTGTAATGTTGCCATAGTGCAATAAGTGCAAGCAGTTCCTGTTATACTGTAACCCTGGACGAACAGACAGATCATGTCCTTCTGGTCCAAAGAGTTGGGTCTTTGTCACGGCACAGATATAGTTGCATATTTAGGAGGACATATTTGAATGAGGTGGACAAACAGAGTGCATTTGTGTGTATGTGGTAGAATTGATTCATTCCCTCTTCACAGACCGAAACCTCTTTTCCCCCTCCGTTTTTATTGGTGGATATTTTGCTTGGACATGCACAAGTATGTGTTGATTATACACATCATGCATCCACTAAAGCGCGAGTGAGAAAGAGCCCCTCAGTCTTGTTCTGGTATCTTGTATGCATGAGAAAAAATCAGACATGGAGCACTTTGTTACATAACCCTTATTAGTACATCCATCTCTCTCACACATACTGTACACATACACCTCAACAACATGACTGAGGCTCTGTGTGTGTGTGTATGTGTGATTTTAGAGGTTTCTCATGTTTCCACTGCTCAACAGAACTTTGCACTTCAGTATATTACATGTGTCTGAATAAATCATTATTTCATAAAGGATAGATATGTCATTTTGACACCACAGGTATCAGTGGTGTATTCGTGGATGTTTGTGACAGGCAGGTGCTGCCACCCTAAAATGGTGTCTGTAGAAAAATATAATTTAGTTAGGACATACATTGAAAGAAGGGAAATGAACTTGTGCAAAAATAGTGAAAACTGTGTGTTTACAGGTCTCTTATGTCAAGGCCATAGACATCTGGATGGCAGTGTGTCTTCTCTTCGTCTTCTCTGCACTGCTGGAGTATGCTGCTGTTAACTTTGTGTCGAGGCAACATAAAGAGCTGCTGCGATTCAGACGGCATCACAAGAACAAGAGCAAGGTAATGAAAAATCCCTCAACAAGGAACGCAGTCTACACATCATGCAGTGGGACCATAAAAAACATAATTACACCTTTACTCCTATACATGCCCTCTATACCTGCACACAGACATACATATATACATACTGACTTGTGAACTTCTTTAGTGAAAACAGTATTTTGCATAATAATCTTGCTTTCTGCTTTGAGGCTGTCACCTTGTGGTGTAATATTGTTACTGCAGTTTGCAATGCTGGATAAGTATTAGATGAGAAGGAGGAAGGAAAGGCAGGGCTAAAAAGGAAAACCATGTTGCTGGAGAGTAATGTTGAAAACCTTTCCAGATGTGTGACAGTAGATACAAAGTGTCAGTGCATCTGACTGTGCATGTTTGACTTTCCTGAAACACCACATCTCACTTGCTGTATTAGTGCATGACAAAGCATGGCCGTCACTTCATCTATGTGGTTTCATGATTCTTTAGCTCAGTCGACAGACGTCCGTCCACACAGAGAATGAGCCTGTCATCAGTGCATGATTAGGACCTCCGTGGGTTGGGGAAGGATCAACTCAGCATTCAGTCAACTCACATACACAAACAGCAGTTATTTCTGTATGTCGCAATCTGTCTCAGAGAGTGCAATGATCTACCAACTGGACAATGATTGTTATGCTGATCTGACTGCAATTCATAAAAACAGGTTAATATATAACTGAATTTATGTTGAAGGAACAATGATAAAATTAAATGACTACAGCATAAAGCATGCTGTCCAATCCCCAGATAGTAGTCCTTCTGTTTGGTCAAGAATCAGGTCATGTGCGATTCACCATCAGGTGTCAACCATGAGCTATGTATATCATTTATAAATGTGTTTTTGATGGCATAGAGAACTCCTGGTGTTGCTGGATCCTGTTGCAAACTGGTCAAAAGCAAAAAGTAGAACTGCAGTTCTAAATGACTGGAGGAGATGGCAGGGTTGGCCCCGAATCTTAGATCATCTTTTTGTCACGTTGGAGTGTTTGTAGACGGGATGAGACAGTAACAAAAACACAATAAACCCAAGAAAAAGGAAGTATTTTGATCTGATAAAATCCCAAAAATGCTTCAGTGTAGGTGACCTATGTAGACTCCTGTAACGGTAGAATCTTTACCTGACGTGTTTTTGATAGTGACATTTGTGCTTTCAGCACTAGTTTATATTTGTCAGCTGTTCTATAAACATAACCAAATTGTTCAGAATTTAGACCTAAACAAAATGTAATTGACAGCATTATGATATGAAACATTTAACACACAGGTTGACTGAATGAATGGGCATCCCAACCCTGTTTTTGGAAGCTACTTGTTTTTGTGTTTCTTTTTGGTTTGTGTCTGTTGATGACTGGTGTGCATGCTGTCGGCTGGTAGAACAGTGGAGGTGCAGTTGATCCAGAGGAGCTAGCTGATTCCCTTCATCGTGTTAACATTGACAACGACCTCAAAGCAACAGACCCCCTGTATGGATCTATGACCAAAATCTACACCAGCAACCACAGGGTAATGCTATAGTACGCCTGTGTGTGTGTGTGTGTGGTGTCGGTGCGTGTGTGTGTGGCAGTCCCTTTAAACGTGTAATCAGTAGTAGTAATCAAAGTTGTAATAAATCAACATCAACAATTGCTTTTTGACTGGTTGAAGCCAACATGTCTATAATGTAGTTTTGACTAACAGCAGTTCTAGCTAAAGAGATCTATAATTCATTTCTCACTAGTCAGAAGTTAATGCCCGATATTAACCTTTAATTTCTCACAGGAAATGTTCATTGTAGGTCATAACTTAATTACAACCAGAGAACTTCTCCCAATGACTTCTTTTCAAACTGCGTTAGAGATATCTGTTATTTGACTTGGATGTGTAGTAATTTTAAGTAATTTCGATTTGTCACATTCTAATAAGCAATCTCTGCAACTCAATTCTCCTTAGTCAAAATGTTAAATAGTGATTATCCGAAATTCAATTGTCACTCGTCATATCTCATTGTAGATATCTACAGCTTTTCATAATACAGATAATATTATAATGATATATTACAGATTTGACTTGTAAGAATGTAATCTCAGATATCTGGAATTGCATTTTTAATACCTGAAACGCAGTTGTAACTAGTGAAAACTGCATTCATACTGGTAATAACTGTATTTCAGATATCTACGATTACTTCTGGTCGAAAATGTAATTTTTACACACAAAATATATTTGTAAATAAATAAATGTAGATAATAAATAAACTGTTTTACAACTCTTAAAATAACATGACATGTCAAAGTATGATTTCCACAAGTGAAAGTTGCTACTCATCAGCCCTACTGATTGAATGTGAAAGGGGCTTGCCATCTTGTGTGTGCGTGTGTGTGTGTGTGTCTGTATTTTTGCATGTATTTCTGCATGATCAAACCACTGTTTTGTTGTACGTCCTCTTCCATCAGTTTGCTGGCTTAGCGAAGACGTGGACGGTAATCTTGATCATCAGTCATCGTTATAATACTCGTGGAGCCATTCTGAACAGAGAGGATTATTTAGAACTTGACAAAGGATGTATTGATAAAATTGAAAGAAGAAATAGAAGCACCACATGCTACATTTTTGGCTAAATTTTAATAGACTATAATTTGCAAAAGAAACATTTGCACATAAGTTTGCTAGGAACAGCTGAGTCATTCCAAAGTTTTTCTCCTGTCATAATATAGTGCAAAATAAATCAGCATTGTATTTCCTCTTTTAGCAAAGCAAAACTATGGACATCTTTTACTGAGTGAAATTCAGTGAATAAATCATAACTGAAGCCTGAATTTAATCTTTAATCTAATCTGCTGTTTTGACTAGTGTGCCAAGTACAGATGATATCATCTTCCTTATTATTGCCACACATCAGCCTCAGCAGAATATGCTGTATAAGATTACTGTAACCTATTATACATTTTTATTATTGTTATTTTATTTTGTCTAAAGTAGCATAGTTTATGTGTGAAGTTATGAAGATAAATTCTGTAAGCCAGTTTAAATTATTGGCATTATGCTGGTGCTTTTTCCATTTATATATTAGCCTGTAGGTGGTGGTATAATGCTGACGAAGTACGAGGGTCACAAAGCCACATTGTTATATGACACCTGATGCATACAAAGTGTCCCATTCCCAATCCGAGCAGTGAACAGTAGAACATAAGAAGAAGAAGAAGAATCAGTTTTATTGACAGTAGATATATATATATTTACATACACACACTGAACTCGTCTTCTGCATTTGACCCATCCTTAGTTGAACACACACATGCAACACCCAGCAAATCACATGCAGGAGCAGTGGGCAGCATGCCTTGCCTTGCTCAAGGGCACATCAGCCAGCTAATGGAGGGGGGGAGCATTTTTCGCATTAATAACTCCACCACATCCAAATTTTTCCTGCCCGTCCGGTGGGGGAATCGAACCGGTGACCCTCCGATCACAAGCTGCTTCTCCAACCTCTAGGCCACGGCTGCCCCCAAGACCATCATGTCCTCATTCGTTTTTGATAAACATTTAAGACTTTCGCTAGCAATGTCTTTTTGTGACTCCTCATCACAGCGTAAGACCTTTTCTTTCATGGATAGTTTAATTTTCATAATGTTTATTTGTCTAACAGATGGTATCAGATGTTGTTTTCATTCTTGCTTATCCTTTTAATCGTTTTATGCCATCTCAGATTTATCTCGGGACTTTAACCATTGGCATAGGTCATACTGATACGGCAAACTATCATGATATGGTTGGTATGAGAATGAGAACAGTGTCTGAAGGAAACCTTTAAAAAATCAGTTATCATTCTATTAAACTGTCTTAAAATGCACATACACACACACTCATATGCACACTATATATATAGGAAATTTCTGTCAAATTTAACATTTCTGCACTAAACAGCAAAGCAGTCTGTTTAACCCTCATTCTGTGCCTTGCTAAAGAACCAATGACAACACATGCAGTGGCTAAAGAAAAGTATAAATGAGCACTATTATATGATCTACGACCCCCCCTTCCTCCTTCTTGTCTCCTCAACAGGAAGGGGAAATACATGAGAGCAGACTGACCTCCACAGCTGCCGTGACCTCCACTCCCAGCAACAGCAAGGATCTGAAGGCTGGTGTCAACAACACTGTTACTGTACTGAATACACCAGGAGGCACAGCGAACACTACCCAGAATCCACCTGGAGCGGCTACAGGTGGAGGGGGCAAAAGCACTGAAGAGATGAGGAAGTTATTTATCGACAGAGCCAAAAAGATTGACACTGTGTCGAGGGCCGGCTTCCCTCTGGCCTTTCTCTTCTTCAATATATTCTACTGGGTCCTTTACAAGATACTTCGACATGAAGATGTACATAAGCAATAGTGAAAGCAAGAGAATAGATTATTGATAAACAGGTTGTGCACACACATTGTTGTACCACCATTCATACATGAGAACACTTCATTAGCTATCCTCATGTCCCTGTTCTTTAACCCTGACCTTTAGAAACATTCAGGATGACCTCACTTTCCAAAAATGTCCCGATTGTCCTGGTGTAAACCTCATCATCAGTTCTCATGAACACACACAGCTAGCTCACCCAGGTGACACCAGGTGTCTTTGTTTGGCACAGGTAGGTGGAGTGTGACAGTTACTCATATCTGCTCATATCTGATTGAGTGCTTGTAGTTTCTGTCAGATGATTGACAGGTGCTTAACAGCTTCCACTAGTCACTGACATCATAGTGGATTAAAAGTAGGGAGGGTGTGGCCTTTAACTCCTGCAAGATTCAGTAGACTCATCCTGGTCGCCAGAACACAGACGCACGTTTTCTCACCAGAGATTCAAAGATGACAGGTTTGATCTAAATCACTGCACATCACTTTCATGGGTGGCTCTTGAGTTAAGGGAGCTCATATGTACTCTTTTTCTTTTTGTTTTTACACATGCACTGACTTGGCTTGTCCTCCATTTGACTTGGCGTGTCAGCCCAGTGCAGCAGGAATTCGCATTGCCATTACAACCACCTCTCCGTTGAAGGTGTGTCTTTAATTTTAATTTTAGCTGATGACGCACTTGTTTTGAGCCAGTGACATTTAGAAGCAGCAGGCTGATCTAGGCTGTGACGAGAGTGGCTGTAAAGTGGTGGGTAAACACATCTCATTTCCTCCATTATAGGTACTGCAGGTGTTCTGTCACAGTATGGCAGAAGCGGTTTACGTGGCGGAGGAGAGCTGTTTGCAGAGGTGCGGTCAAAGCCTTTTGTCATTCACCCCTCTAGCATTTCACTGTGTTGTTTCTGCATGTAATCTTGCTCCCTGCATTATTATTTAAGGCAAAATCAGAAAGCGTTTTTACCGGCAGTAGCTTAACGTGACAGCTGAAAGCAAACGTGATGAAACAGCAGATGATCTGAAATTACAAACTGGGAACTGGAGCCTATCCCAGCTTACTACGGGTGAGAGGCAGGGTACACCCTAGACTGATCGTCAGTCAATCGCAGGGCCCCAACCAGTAACATATGAGAGAAAATTAGTTTAACTCTGCTCAGCCGCAGCCACTAAAGGAAAGGCCCACTGAGTGCAACCAGCAACTTATTGATCTAATGCATATACTGCGTCTTTGAAATGTACTGTTGCTCTGAAGGCAACACAACCACAGAACCCTGCACAAAACCCCTGTGCAGTTTACTGCGTTCAGGCCATGTGTATGTGGTTTCACTCCATTTAAAAACTGGATGTGCTGAGGACATGCTGGTTAGACCTGTCTGAGTGCTTCAATAAGGTGTAATAACCAAACTAAACATGCTGCATGGATGGAAGCGTGGCACGTAGGGGAGAAGGGTTACTGAAGTTGCTCACATAGTCTCATTTAAGGGACACTGACTGGTTAGTTATTACATGAACTGTCGTTTCTTCACTTATATGCTCTGGAAATCATGTGTTTGTCATGGTTGGCTAACACCCTTGCCACCATGTATGCAGTGGTGCGTCATTAAAGAGATGTGAAGTGTTATGTCTTAACTTTGCACTATAATGCTTAATCCACATATTAAAACACCACCCTTGATGGGTGGTACAATCATTTGTACAGTAATCGGTGGAGATTACCGCTGTAATCATGAGTATGAGATGAAGGAGGCTTTCAAAAACACAAACACTGAACACGGCATTGGAGGTAGATAAAATTATCCCACAGAGATGTAATCAGCATATTTCATGTCACTTTGGACCTATTAGGTTATAAAATATCTTCCAGGTTACACTCGTTTTAAGATGGAAAGGCTTCAATGTGCTTTGTTAATGTGATGGTGATTTTGGTTAAGGTATGCTGGCCTGGACCAAAGTTATGGAGAGAGGAACAAATGGATTGATCGGTCAACCATCACATCCTCAGTTTTCTGAAGGTATTGAAGTAAATTAGCCAGTAAAGTCAGTTTTTGTTTTTGTTTTTTTCTTAATACTCTGCCAGAACCTCACAGTGTTCCTTTAAGAGCACCAGGAAGTGGTTGTATGGAAGATACCATTCAAATCCATGTCAGGTTCTTTATATTTTTATCAGATTCTCGGTTCTGTGAATGAATGAAATTTGTTTCTTGTACTGTATTCTCCTTCCCTGAATTTGTTACTGTGACACCTCTACCCTGATCTCGACAATGAACTACTAAAAGGCTCCAGGCATGGGAGGACAAGATACATGGAGAAACTTACAAAAATCAACCATGATAAAAAAAAGACTGCAATCTTGGCTTCAATCAGTCGAGACTTCTGTGGAGAGCAGCAGAAAATCTACTGTAAAAGAATGGAGACAAGAAGAAGAAATGAGGAATATTAGGAACCACAAAAGCACACACACACACACACACACACACACACACAAACTGAGCAATGTTTCACCCACTTGTGTCTTACAAGCACAGCTGTCAATGTGTTTTTGTCCCCCACACCCAACCTCAAACTTCCCAGGACACCCACACAAACACACACTCAAACAAAGCTGTTACCACCAAACCACATGCTGTACATGCCTGTTTTTATTAAGCTATCGTGGTAAAAGGCCCCAGAACCTACTGTAACATCATGATACTGAGTCCCTGTTTACACTATGACTAATGCTGCAACTGCTGTGGTACTTTCCAGTTAGCCCTTATATTCTGTCACACAGGTTTCTTCTAATAAGCATTTAGTCATTTAGACTGAACACTTAATTAGGGGGTAACACAATCCAAAATACAAAGGTCAGTACAACTCAGAACCATAATCTGTGTGTTGTGTTAAGAAAACTTAGTCAATCACTCTCTCCAAAATTTAGAAATAAAATGTTTTTCTAACAAACTGAAATGATAAAACAAGGAATTAAGTTGTTTGTTTCTCTGAGCAGCCCAGTCTCCTGCTGATTGCATTCACATGCAACTTTGCATGAGCATTTTACATTTTGGAGGAAACCCAATATTGGATAAAATGTAATTATGTTTCATTTTGAGTACCAATGTGGGAAGTAGAGGAACATTTGATGTGTGATTCATGTAAGTCCTGTGTCCTTGATGTGGAATATTTTGTAATTCTTTGATCAGATCAAGTCTGTTGCTAAATCATTGTTGGTTTATGAATTTGTGGCCCAAGAGAACACACCGTTGGAATTTTTCTAGGAAATCACTTGGCTCTAATGTTAATTCCTGTCAGCTGTTAACATCAGCAGATACTGTAACATTCATACTGTGGTGGAAACACTGGAGCAGTCTGCCAAGCTTTTTGTGCTGTAGTATTACATGATGTGTTTTCTTTCTACAAAGATAGCCATAGGTGCTTTAAATTTATGCCACAGTGTGGATTGTAGTTATTTTGCAGGTTTAGTAATTTCCAACAAAATACCTTTAATATCCTACCAAACTTTTTTTGAAAGCATGCTGTATTTTAGCCTTTCTGTTGAGAATGTTGTAGAAAAATGAAACCTGTTTGAGATAAGTCATCTGTCATAGTGCTCATAATGATATGATGGTCATTGATTCAGGCTTCAAGAAGTTGATTTACTCTTAGCAAATATATTCAGCAAACACTTCCATGTTTGTGCTGGAGTGTTGAAAAGGAGCCTGACAAGGCTGCTGGCAACTCTGTGTTGCTGAGTGTGGAACTGGGCAGCGATAGCTCTACAGCACTGGCCAGTGGGTTGGCTGGCATGCTGCTGACAAGCAAGTTGCTGGGAGGCTTACCTCCTTCGGGAGGGCTTCCTAGGGCAGGCACAGGATCAGGGAACAATCTGGTTCCGTGTTGGCCAACCGGTCAAATGACTGGAGACCAGTAGTCTGGAGGCTATCTGGCTTTAGAGCAAGGACTAGCAGAAAAGAGACCAGAGAAGTGGACAACAAAAGTTGTCGAGAGCCTCACATTGTTGTGGGTGCTAATGGCTAGTAGGATCACACAGAAAGGAAACTCCTGGGAACCGTTGGAAATGGAATCAAATAGAACGCTGAACACCTCAGACCACTGACCACCTTGGGAAATCAGGGAAAATGTATCACTGCCTAAAGGGGAAGGTACAAAAGTCCTGGACTAAATTTTCCAAAAACACTTACTTACTGTTAACCTGACTCACCAGATGAAACCACAGACAGAATCGTGGGAAGTCGCCAGTGGAAGCTATGTGTTAAACGGTTGGCTCTTTTCGAAAAAATACTTCGTGATTGGACAGAAATACTTCACAGCTCCAATATAACTGATGCAATCACAGCATCTATACTGATCCCTTTAAGAGCTGCCATTATTACCATCACACACACTCTTTTGAGCGAGAACCATACTGGTGCTTTTAATCCCATTACTATTACACATGTTCTTTTATGTCATTACTGGGGTTTTCAAAAATGGCTGACAATTCTGAATTGACTAAAACATCCAAGAGTTACCTCTAGGAGTTAAATCAGTGGCAGGTGAACTTTCCCCTTCACAGACTGCAGTGTTTTACGTGTTCAGTTTCCTGGAAGGATGTTCAGTTAGCTTGTTAACATGAAGCCTTTCCGTGCAGTCGCTGTGAAGTATTTACACCAGTGTTTCCCCCCCAGAAATATTTGCATGTTTCTGATAAAAACAACTTCTTATTGTTTGTCACGTTTGTCACGATATTTCTGCTGTCTATTGCCAAGTTCCTGCATAGGACTTAGGTTTGTTAAAAAACAAAGATATATGCATCTAGATGTTTCAAGTTTAATATTCACTCATTTTACTGTATAGTATATAGCACCAGCCATTCTTTCAGTCCATGATTCACACTACATATTGATACACATACATACACATAGTATGTATCATTTCCTGCTAGCAGGAAATTGTACAATAGTGCTAAACTTCAAATCTGCCTTTCTAGCTTTCTGTACACACCAAATGAAACTATGTTTTCTCATTTCTTTATTTTTCTACATTTGATTTTTGATTAAGTCTGGACATTAACACATAACAGCAATGCAACTATCTCAAACAGGTTTCAAGATGATTTTCATAATGCAAAATGGATGCTAATCACTGATGGTCGGAAAGATAAACGCATTCAAAATCCAAAGTGTGTGTGTAAAACAGTTGGCAGTTATTTAGGGTGTTCATAGTTTCTTTGTAATGCTGATGGTCTCCAATATTGCTCCAGTGAATATAGTCAGTTATTACACTGAAGGACCCTTAAAGCTCCTCCACTCCCATGGTTCACTCACACGGATGGTTTCGCTCCCGTTGCCTCCTTAGAGCTTTCCTCAGGAGTGTGTGGGCATGTTCAGACTGTGTTTAATTCACTTGTTCCTCACTCTCGTATCGGTTTTGATGTTCCAGTTTATGATGAAAAACACTACTGTCATTCTGATCAGTACATGTGCAGTAGTCTGGTGACCTTATGTAATTCCCGGCATATAGCGCCTCATTAACCTGGAAATAGGTCTAATCAACCAGAACAGGTGAAAACACCTGTGTGGGTGTGTTTGAGTTCTTACTCGAAGCCTTGCACTTAATGACTTGTGTTACTGCAGTTGATGCCAACCTTCTTCATAATCTCACGTAAAGAACTGTCTGTAATCCTGTTGGGAATCTGGTCAGACTTAAGTAGCCATCTAGATGTGTTTATCGCTCTGTTTTTAGCTGTGCCACACACACACACACACACACACACACACACTGTAAAAACTGCTATGCCATAAATACATTTCTATGCTCGGTCAAAGATTAATCCTTTCGTACAGAAAGAGAAGTTTGAAAATATTTTAAATTTGAATTTATATTGTATGAGTCATGAAACTGTGAACTGACACTGTGATTTTTGTCCCGAGTTGGATGTGTTACTTTTATTGTTGTTGGACAAAGGCAGCCAATGAACCAGAAGAAAGTGATTTTCAAACACTTTTATACATAAAAATGCCTTCCTTTGCTGTTTTAACAAAGAAATTGAATTCTTGAATGATGTCGTGTGCTACAGCTTTTCACTCTTAGACCACAGACGTGATCTATGGGTTCCCTCACAAGATTTCCATTGCAGTTTTTCCCACAGGATTTTCAATATATTATATGTAAAAGGAATATACAAAAATATAGACATAAGGTTAAAAAACCTTTCACTGTTTTATCTGAGCCACAAGTTTCGAAAATTTTATGTTTGTTTTGTATTTATACTTGCATTGTGGTTGAAATGTGGTGAAAAGTGTGTAGATTTGTGAAGAATATTTTCTTACATTGTTTTCACGTCACAGGTTTCAATTCACTGCAGTGTGAAAAGCTGTCATGGGAACCCTGGACAAGCTAACTCCAGATGCATCATGGGTGATCTGTATTCTGAACTTGGACCAATTTCATATCTCAGAGGTTCTGTTTCATAAAAACTGATTTTGTCCAAACACATTTTAACAAAATCTCTCATTATCCACACCCTTGTTAATTCTCCATCAGATTTAAGATTCACATACCAGTCAAAAGGCAACATGTTGGTAATCATGTGCTGTATGCTGACAGAATGTTCTGTCGTGATCTCGTTCGATTTCAAGGTGTAAAAACAAAAAGAAAAGCCCTCCTACATTTGTTCAGTACAGAGTTGAGAGCACATGCACTATTTTTTGTAAAATAAGATGTGCATATTTTACATTGTTAAAGTTAAATTCTATTGGATTACAATAAACTTGGTAGCCACTTTTTAATGTCGACTGCCTGTCTGTCCTCTCTTGTCTCTCAGTTTGCCTGAATAAGTTAAATAATGAAATAAATGAGTCCACCCTCTGCATGTCCTCTACCTGAATGAAAACAGGGACAAGATGCCTCCTCTTCCTTGGTCTTACTGATGTTGAGCTTCAGGTGATTGTTGCTGCATCATGTGGTGAAGTTCTCTATCAGTTCTCTGTACTGCCATCGGCAATGGCACAGTCATCAGAGAACTTCTGGAGGAACCGGAGTTGTAGCAGAACTTCGAGGTGTGTAGTGTGAAGAGGAGTGGTGCCAGAACTGTTCCTTGGGGAGCAACCGTGTTACTCAGCATGACCTCAGAGCTACAGCCAGAGCTCCACTCTGACATACCTGCTGGTCAGGTAGTCTGTAATCCAGCACACTGCGTTGGGGTGCACTTGCATCTCCAGGAAAGATGAAAGCAGGGTCCTCAGGTGCCTCAGAACCACATTCTTGAACATCTCAGTGACATATGATGTCAACGCTATGGGCCTGTAGTCATTAAGACTGCTGGGATGACTTTTTGGTATGGGGACAATGCAGGAGGTCTTCCACTGTTTAGGCACCATCCTCAGTCTCAAGGAAAGGTTGAAGAGCTGCTGGAAGGGAGCTGCCAGTATCCTCAGTAGCCTAACACTGATGTTATCAGGCCCACTGGACTTGCTCCTCTGAAGTCTGGAGAGCTCATGCTGAGCCTGGAAGCATATGGAAGTGGGGGTTGATGAGTCTGTGTAGATTCTCAGTCATCCAGGTCATCTTGCATAGAAGAGCTGAAGTTGGGGCAACTGGACTCTGCTTAACTGGTCAGGAGTCCCAGGTATTAAACTTAGATGGTAGACCTGCCCAGCCAGCATGGGACTGCGAGGGGGTTGATGGGTCATTGTCACACACAGCCATCATGTGACTGGTTATAGTCTGATGTGTCCCCCCAGCAGACTCCAGCAGAGGTCTTGGACCCAGGTCACTGCTAGGAAGGGATTCCAGCTTTCCATACATGGGATAAGCACACTAACGCACGCCACTACACGCTGCCCCCTAAATATTACTAAGAATTTTGATTGATGGATATGCTACTATTGTGAACTATAAGGAAGGTAGTAAATAACATACAAATACTTGACTTGACTTAGTAACCCTCAATTTACAACACAATGGTACATTATTAAGATTAAAGTTATAAAGCAGAAAACAGGCTCTGGGTTTATTTTGAAGTATTGCTGGACAAACAAACACAAACACACTGATCAAGCAACCTCATAGAGACGTCACATGGCTGGTTTAAGTTTGAGTGTGATGGTCATTCTGCAGTTCTTACTGTGTTTTGAAGTCCATTCCAGTTTCCCACCTAACGCAGAATAGACATCCTCCGCTGGGCCTGTGCTGGTCTGCCACTTCAGGCCGTAGGAGATCCCAGAAAGCTGAATGGTAACATCTTCAGATTCTTGTTGAAAGAATGTAGGAAGGATGTGAGATAAGGAGGACAAGGGAAGGAAAGGTGCAAAGGAAGGAGAAGGAGAGCAGTGTGGGAGTGTTCCTGAATCTCAGTCAGAGTGCAAACTATTAATAGTGGTATTTAATTATATTTAAAAAAAAGAAAGTTTTTAAAATTATTTTTAGTAAGTGGAAGAGATTAAAACAACCCTACTTAGAAGTTCACTGGAAGTCACTGTGGTCTTGTTTTACTCAAAGGACCAAACCAGGATTTTTACATATTTGTTTAACAATTAGCAGCTAGCTGGTAGCTATTATTTTCATTCATATCATTGCAGCGTGTATGTCAACATGCAGAGACCTGAAGCTCGGCGTAATGTTTTACTCAACAGCCTTACATGTTGTGTAACAGCAATTACACAAAAGACACAGAATAAACCAACACAGTCGTAGTCAAGAGGAGAATGTGAAACTGGCACCTTCTTCTTTTTTTTTTTTTTTTTCAAAAAATATATGACGTGAAGAGCTCAGGTGTGTGGATTAAACAGCACTGGGGGAGGGACAGAGCAGACAAAAAGAAGGGGGAGGAGGAGGAGGAGGAGGAGGAGAAGGACGTGGTGTAAAGGCAGGTACACCGAGCTGAATAAAACCTGTAATTATAAACCTACGGAGTTTATTTAGCCTTTGACTGACTCTCTCTCTCTCTCTCTCTCTCTCTCTCTCTCTCTCTCTCTCTCTCTCGCTCTCTCTCACTCACTCTGACACACATGCAGTGTGTTTGTATAGACTGATAAGAGAGAAGGGAGGGAAAACAGTCCAGCTTGAAGAGTGAAAACACACACACACGGGTGAGAAAGCCTATGGTTGTGTTACTGTGAGAGCAGATAGGTGCTTAAATACCCTGGAGGAGAACAGAAAAAAGAAGAAGAAGAAGTCAGAGAAGAAACTCAGTGAGACTGAGAGAGAGAGAGAGAGAGGGTGAGCGTAAACAGGCAAGTGAAGTGTCAGAGACAGAAGTAAGAAGACCAAGGGTAACGGGTTTTGCTGCTGTGCTTGGATCATGTCTCTGAATGGGAAGGTGGCTCTGGTGACCGGGGGGGCTCAGGGCATCGGGAGAGCTGTGGTCCAATCACTACTGCAGAACTCAGCCAAGGTCAGTCTGCCTTCATTCTACTGCTTTAACGTCGTAATGTCACAGCTCAGATGAACTAAAAGTGCTTTAACTTCACCGCGTTTGCTGTTTTTGTTGAATTATGGCCATACGTTTTGTTCTCTAGCTGTGCATTGACAGCTCAGATTCTTGTACAACTGGCTTGACTGTAATCTGCACTGCTCAAACACAACGTGTTTTGACCTTGCTGTTTTGAATGCCTTTCAGTGGAATGGAACTGTCTGCATGTCTGCTGTGGTTTTACTGGCTACACTGAAAAAAACTGAAACTGCTTTAAATTTTTAAAAACTTTAATGTGTTGAGAAACACTGATCTGATTTCTTTAGCAATCTTTTATTATCTCCATTGGTGTCTTCCTGCTTTTAAATGTTTTATAAAATTAGTACATTACAGCAGATGCTGATTTAGTTTAGTATAAATGCACTCTGTTGTTGATTAAAACTTTTTTCTTTAACCAGTAATGTGATGGCAACCTGCATTTCAGGGCTATAAAGGTAAAGCAAAAAGACTTGAAGTTAGTTTCTGAGAGCTTCTTTGAACCTCTGAAACAAGGCTCACTGCAACACTTGTCTTTAGTGTTTTATTTTTGTAACCTTTGTGAGCAGTCTACCCTTGACTGAACTGTTCACGGCCATAAGTGTCAAACCACAGATCCAACAGTGTGAGATATAAAGAACTTAGTAGCGCACTAGTTCTGTGTATGTGAACTTAAGTCCAACCCACAGATGTTTGTTGTGTAGGTGAGCATGGTGGACCTGAACAAGACCGGTGGTGAAGAATGCAAAGCACAGCTGGATGCCGAATTCGGAGAGGGCAACTGCTCCTTTATCTCATGTGATGTGTCTAATGGAGACGCGCTGAGAGGTAATACCGTCTGCAGGAGTCTTAGACGAGAGATACCAACTGACACAGAAGCACAGTTACTACATGTGGAGTGACACAATTCGAGAACTTTCATCAGCCCGTCCAGTTTGTTACATAATGTAATGGTTATTACGACTCATTATGCAACCTGCAGAATGACTGTTCACAAGAAGGTTGCAATTTTGTTTGCTCATTTTTAGCTTGCTCACGATGAATGAGGAAGTGATTTAATAAAGAGACAGAGAGACAGACAGAGGCTATTTCTGGCAAGCAATGAAACCTTTTTTTCCTGCAGAAAGTCACTGTTACTGCTCTTCGCTCAGTCAAACAGGACAGAAAAGCTGTGAGACTTGTGATTAAAGACAGCTCTGGTCCCTCCGGTGTGTCTCCAGCTAAAGATACCATTTATTCGACTGCATTCCGGTTTTGAGTTGCCTGCTCTCTGCTCCATGTGTACATTATACTGTTGTGTACTACCGCTTTTCACTTACCTTCTCCTTTCTTGCAGGTCTGTCAGGGCTGTTGTGCTTATATGTGTGCATGTGTGTGTGTGTGTGTGTGTGTGTGTGTGAGTGTGGCCATGTCAGGATGAGAGTGAAACAGAAGAAGCAGAGAATTAAATTATGAATAAGTGTGTCTTAGAGTGAGTGAGAGAGCGAGAGAGAGGAACAAGGTTTCATTGTCTGACGTTGAAAAAGTAAATCCCTGCAGGCTAACGGCTTTGGAATGCTGTTTGGTGTTGCTCCTAACTGTGTGATAGTACTACTGTGGATACTGTGGACACAGTGTAAGCCTGCACAGAGCCGATGGCAGTATATGTGGGTGTTTTCTAGGAAAAGATTCTGTTTATATGTGCATATGCAGCATGCACAGTGTGTGTAACCGTTAGTAAAGCCAATGTAAGATTTTCACGTTTTTTGTGTATGTGCCTTTTGTGCATAAGAGTTTATGTACAAGTGTGCATATATCAAAAAGTAAGTCTGTTAAAAGCAGATATGTTTGCTTCTAATTGTGAGGTGTCCAAGTGTGGAATGCGACAGGTTTCTCCCTTTGGCTGATCTGTTTGCTCATAGGGGGGAGATAAACAACCTGCTAGTGGATCTTTGTCTAAGAGCCCAGTGTCCCCTTGTTCATGTTGTCAGCATTGTCTCATTGTTTTGAGAGCAACGGAAAAACACACACACACAGACAACTGCAAGTAAGGTTTTCCTCTCCAGATATACAAGGTAGAAACTTTCTAAGAGACTTAAAAACACATGGACAAAGAGGTCATTGTATTGCATTTTTACGGAAGATGAAGAAAGAGAAGGCAGACAGATCACAGGATAGTGTATCACCCTGTGATGCCTCATTATCATGTTGACACCTGGACACTGGCAGATCACAGTCAGCGTGGTGTGTTTGGAGTATGAGCCATATATGAAGGAAAAGGAGTGACTCAGTGAGCCTGAGTACACTGTGTCTGAGTAAATGACACCTGTACATGTATAAACAATGTGCTCTCATAATGATAATAGCGTGTTTCTGTCATGGCAGACACTAAGTGCTAACTCTCTCCACATGCAGTCATAAAAAATGCACAACAACGAGGAAGTAGCATTTGCGTTCTAATTTGGAGCTGAGCTCGAGCTGAAGGCCCTGCTCTTGCTGTTTAAGATCCTGAGCCAGCGTCTTAAGTTATTCACTGATGGCTTTTTGTTTCTGTGGACTAGACGCATTCCAGAGCACAGTCGACAAGTTTGGTCGCCTGGATATCGTTATCAACAATGCCGGCATCAACAATGAAAAGAACTGGGAGAAAACCATACAAGTCAACCTGGTAAGATGATAAAATAAGGACTGCCATTCAGGACAAGTCAGTTTCGTTTATATGGGCCAAAATAATCACAGACTTGAGGTAGCTTAATCTTCCCGTCTCACCTTCCTACTGAGCACGGGCATGTGTCTGCATGTGTCAAAATTATATTCCTTAAATTACAAAAAATTATAAGTGTAATTATATTAATTTATGTCTGAATACATTTAAGTGGCTAGTGTTGCTTGTAATAAATAATCAGTGCATGATCCTGCTTTATCTCCAAGAAAGACCTGACCTTCAACTGCAAAGTCACGTTAGAATATTTTGTGAAACGCTAAGTAAATTTAATCTATAGGATTCGTGTAGGTAGCCATGTACACAAATCCTATAGATGAAATGTCCACAGTATTCAACCAACCGACTTTTTATTAACATAAAACCAAAAGCAAAGTGCTTTTTTTGCCTAAACAGGTAAGATTTGAGCCTGATGACATTTGATTTGATTCTGGTATGAGAATCCTGAACGCTGTACGCCCACCATCCACCCTGACCACCTCACAGTAGCTCCATGTCGATTTATAAAAGCAGCATTTTAATCAAAAACAAAACGCAGAGCTCAAATGATGGTTGCACTGAGAGTTACAAAAATAATAATAATGTAAAATAATGTTTACATTGTATTTCAAGACTATGTTTATCAGTTGTTAATTAATATGTAGGATCGATAAAAGCCAAGTTTCTTGCCTGTGGTGTAATGTGCTGAAATTATTTGAAATTAAGTTTATTATTACATCAGTAATGGTAATAGTTCGAGAGGGGGTCATGCACATATAAAGGAAAATCAATATTCCACATTCCTTGTTAAGACCTCTTTGTTAGTGACCTTGTTGTAAAGATTAATTAGTGGATTCATAATTGAGCCTAGTGGCACTTCATATTTAATGTTCTTTCCTATGTAGTAATAAAAGTAAGTGAGAGGAAAGTAGGAAGGAAAGAGCAGCTTGAGAACTGCAGTATAAAATCTAAAACAAAAGTACTGAAAAAATACAAGGAAGGAGAGACTTTTATGAATCACTGTTCATTCAGAGATCATTCACTTTCTTTGCAGAATTGTGCAGGCAAACAGCAGGCTGGAAATTTGCTGAAACTCAATGAGTTTATGTGACAAAGAATGTCAGGAATGGTTGAAAGCAGACAGGCAGTCAAAACATTTTTAGCTGGAATGTGATCCAGGTGGGATAATCACCTGGGAGCAGTCAGCACAGTGTACGTAAGGTATGTATGTGAAAATTGACTTCATACATCTAATTTATTTTAATTTGAGCCTTACTGTTCATGTAGATCAGCAAAAACAATTCATTATGACTTTCCTCAACTTTGATTTCAAACAGTCTAACCTGAGGCAGGAAAACATTATAAGTTATGCATCTGATACCAATAAACCAGAGATAAAAATCTCTCAATCCAGCAGCAGATAACGGAAAACACATGTCTCTAGGTTGACAGTAATGAAATGGTGGAATGGGCCGATACGGCTGCAGTACAATGTTTTCTCTCAGACAGGTGCTGAATCTTAAGAATGAATTTTCTGCTGGCAGTGTTGGCTACTGCATTACAGTTAGAGACAGGCAACTGGCAAACAAATCTTTCTTTTCAAATTCATATAACCTCAGGATAGGACTGGAAAGACTGGTGCATCAAGTTAACAAGATAACTGCACTAGTTGGTTTAACCACTTCCTGGTTTCTGTTATCATGTGTCTTACTGTCTGTTGACCAGACCTTAGAAATGTTCTGCTTAAGTCACTGTGTGGAACCCAGCAGTATGACTTTATCCCAGCATTTCCAACTCTGAATGTGACATCAGAGTAAAATGACCAGCATGTGTTTTTTTGTTTGTTTTGCTTTTATTTTGTTTGGGTTTTTTTGTTTGTTTTGTTTTTTCAGCTTGAGCAGAACAAAATACCATAAATGAGTGAATGCTGATAACAGATTGGCGTTTTAAAGACGAGATAGGATCTGATTCCATTTCTATTATTGTGCATTAAAAGTACAGTTTGGTAAACCTTAGGATACTGGGTTTTAATGATAAACTAAAACTCTACCAAATGACATCACGCGAAGCTAATAATAACATGTGTGATCTTTTAGAAAAGCTCTACCAACACTGCCACTGTTACTCAACAGGCGTTTTATGTTTCCACTGTCCCTGAAAGACCCCAGCCCAGGCCTCTCAGAGTACAAACCCCCTCCTCAGGCTGTTCAGACTCCTCTATTGCATCAGCAGGCCTACCGTGCCCTCCCTTTAACACCCTGTATGACACCATAGCAAACCTAAGGCCCTACTACTACATCTCTGCTAAGTAGAATCCTGGCAGCTCAGGTTTCACCAGTAGAAAAACATGTCCAACCTTGAAATTTACAGTCATAACTCCATGAATCTAAAGGCAAAAAACAAAGAGTTCACTTGAGTTGACACAGTTCTCCAGCTGCCCAAATACAATACCTATTTCATGAGACTGTTGGATTCCTGAACCTCCTGGCGCACCAATAGTAGTTCTGCATAAAGCCACGCAATAAAATGAGAACAGTGATGACATGACATCCAGTCAGAGATGTAAATCAGGAAGAAAAGAGTTTAAAAATGAAAAGGGCTCCTTAGAAAACATATTTATTTCATTTTCTTGCAAGGGGAGTAATGGCTGTGCAGTATTGGTTTGGATTACAAGAATTACTTCAGAGTTGGAAGAAAAGCTAGAGAGCTGGACAATAGTGAGACAGCAAGCATTATGTGTGCTTACGAATGCAGTCATAAAGCAACACGAATGTGTTATAATACGCTGTGAATGCCCCCATAATGCATTATAGATGTAGCCTCCACATGTGAGGAACACATCTGTTTATGTGTCTTCACATATGCGGTGATTCGTCCATGTTTTCTTGTACAAGGTTCATTTATCTATCATCATACATCAAAGGGATGTACAACGAAATGCAAGTTGTTGTCCCTTTATGATGCTCTCAAAAAAGATAATATGGACATGGTTGAATATAAAATAAATCATAAAAAAAAAAAAATTATTTGTGTTGGAGTGAGGAGGTTGAGTTCAGGAGTCTCGCAGCCTGAGGAAAGAAGTTGCTCTGTAGCCCTGCAGTAACAGATACTTCTGTATCTTTTACCAGACAGCAGCCAAGAGAACAGACTGCAGCCATGTGTGTTCAGTTCTCCACATTGATGCTGATGGATAGATATAGTGTGATACACACTCACTGCACTTGCATTCTTCCGTCATTAGCAGGAACAAAACATTACAACTGTGTTAGTAGTAAGTGTGTATCATGCTATATCTGAGCGTCAGAGCGCTGAGGGCTGAACCATGACGCCAGGGAGGAGCAGGATATCCCCACATCAACTGGCCACATTGCCACAAATATTTGCGTGTATTTATGATTTCAACAGGATGAGTCATGTTTACTACTGTGACCCCATAACCTTTCCCCTAGTACTACCAACAAAAAACTGTGGACTTTAACACATCAAAATCTTAAGAACAGATTAACATGAGAAGATTTCATTGAAGCTCCCAAGAAGCTAAATAACAAATGGTACAGGAAAAGTTGGTAGTATGTTGTTTGTTCTGTCCAACACTCCATCCATTGTACCATATAATGCACATAGCAGACACCTTTGCTCTTAGGGTATACTGTACAATGCAACTGTCACGGTCAACAACTCCACCACTGAACAGAACAGGAGCTTTGTTTTACTGCTTCTCTAACTGTGATGTGGCCTGAAATAATCATGTCAAAGTTCAAAATAATTCAGTTTCACTTCCTGCTTACATGCTGCATATGTTCTTTCTTTATTTCTCTAGACATCTGTAATTAAAGGGACCTACTTGGCTCTGGAACACATGAGTAAGGAATATGGCAAAGAAGGAGGCACCATTATCAATGTATCCTCTATGGCAGGTAGGCCAATGCATTACATTATAATGAATTCATTATAAAGATTAACCTTGTTACTTCACCACAGATTTTAATTTAGTCGGACTGATAATACAAACATTGCTCTGACTAGAAGGAAATGTTATGGGAACCAAAACTTAAACATTCAAAAATCAAAAAGTGTTCTATATATTCAGAGTATTTGCATTTTAACCAATTTAGAAAAATGTTAATGTAAGTTCTATTACTTAGATTTGGATAATGCTAAAACATTACCAAGGGAAATGAGACAGATGTGATATTCATATAGGCAATACACCAATCAGCAATAACCTTATGACCACCCACCTCACTTTGAATAGATCCCCCTTTTGTCGTCAAAACATCCCCAACCCACTGAGGCGTGGACTCCACTATATCTCTGAAAGTGTGCTGTGGTATCTGGCACTAAGCTGTCAGTGGCAGATCCTTTAAGTCCTGTAAGTTGTGAGGTGGGGCCTCCGTGGATCAGACTTGTTTTTCCAGCATGTTTGACAGGTGCTCGATTGATCTGGAGATCCAGAAAATTTGGAGGTCAAGTGAACACCTCAAATTTGTTGTTCGGTTCCTCAAACCATTCTTGAACCATTTTTGCCGTGTGGCCACCACCATCAGGGAATACTGTTTCCATGAATAGGTGTACTGTACATCAGTGTTTAGGCAGGTGGTACGTGTCAAAGTAACATCCACATGAATGGCAGGACCAAGGTTTCCCAGCAGAACATTAACCAAAACATCACACTGCCTCCTGCATCCTGGTGCCGTGTCTTCCCCAAGGAAGAGACACATATGCACTTGGCTATCCACACGATAAAAACAAAAAAATGGTTTAAAAAAAAGTGATCCATCAGACCAGGTCACCCTCTTCTGTTGCTCTGTTATTGCTCTGTGGTGCAGTTGTGATGCTCATGTGCCCATTGTAGGTGCTTTTGGCAGTGGACACGAGTCAGCATGGGCACCCTGACTGGTCTGCAACTATGCAGCCCCGTACACAACAAACCGTGATGCACTGTTCGTTCTGAGCTACAGTAGCTCTTCTACTGGACCAGATAACATGGGCCTTCCCTGAGTCTTGACTGCCCCTGACCCTGTCAATAGTTCACCAGTTTTCCTTCCTTGGCCCACTTTTGGTAGGTCCTGACCACTGCAGACTGGGAACATCCACAAGAGCTGCAGTTTGGGCGATGCTCTGACACAGTTGTCAAGCCATCACAACTTGGTCTGTGATTTGGTGATGATTTGGTTTGGTATCAGAGCATAAAGGGATCATTATGCTTGTTCAAATATTGTATTAGTATGGACTTTAACAGAAGAACTTTGGCTGGTTTTAATTTACCTTTGCAGGAAGGAAAGACATGTATAAGCATAATATAACCTATTTACACACACTGTTTTCTTTCCACTTCAGTGTATTTATGGTGATATCGTTCACTACTATATAATCCTCAAATTTAATATCACGTATTCCACTTGAAAATAAATGTATGGGTTGGTGGTGCTTTTGGTGGGACCTCAGTGCACATAAATTGTACAGGAATGGTTTAGTGATGCTTTTGATGCTGATGTACAGTTTCACACTGTGTAACTATGGACACATAATGGAGTCCAAAGCTCCACTGCAAAGAAAAAAAAATCAATTTAGCATTGCTGTCTATTTTCATGAAGGATTAGCAAGTTAACACAGTCTGATTTATTCATGTCTAACTCAGTGCTGCATTTTGGTGTTTACACACACGTGAACACATTCCGCTGATGGAATGGTAGAAACAGAAACAGCATTAGAATCAGGTTTATTGCCAAGTAAGCTTTCACATACAAGGAATTTGCCTTGGCACTCTGGTCAATAAATAAATAGAGAAAATAACATAAAAGTATTGCAAGGAATATGAACATATGATGAACAAAATATTAGCATGAATAATATGCCTGTTTTCAAAGGAAGAAACTGTACTGTTTGTGCAAATATTCACAGTATGAAGTATGAAGAATATGTGTAGTGTACACAGATAATAATCCAAGAGATGTGTGTTAATAAGATAAGATGACCTTTATTGATCCCGCAGCAGAGAAATTCACTTGTCATGGCAGCTCACAAGAACAGAATAGAGTGCAAAAAGCTAAGTGTGCAAAACAGCTTCAAAAATATAAAGAGTTTATTAATTAACAGTTTTTAAATAAACACTGTACAATATACTACTATATAGGCTATATACATATCAGCATAGTGGTGGAAGGTGGTGATAATGTAATAGTGTGTGAGATGTGTGTGTAGGCTACGGTAACATGGTGGGGGTGTGGGGGGGTGCAGCGTGCCAATGAGGCCAGCTGCACCCCCACACACTCCATGTGTGTGTGTGTGGGGGGGGGAGGGGGGGGGCAGCATGCCAATGAGGCCAGCTGCAGGCAGGTGCAGGCAGGGAGAATGACTGGTAGCTGCAGCAGCAGCAGCACAGCAGATGATGAAGTAGGAGGTGAGGATGGTGTTGTGGAAGGGCACAGAAACTGAGGAGGAGGTACATCCTCTGCCTTGCTTTCTTAGTGATGAACTAGCAGAAACACGGAATATTGATATCATGAGGTTTTAAACTTCTTAGTTCGTCTGGATGCCTTTTCTCTTTTCAGTAAGTGTTGGAGAGTTATGGTTACACACTCTCCACCTCCTTACGCTCGTATTTTGTGTGTAATTAATACAATAACATTGTTAGCATGAATTCTTTTGGCCATGAATATTGAGTAGTGCAAATCTGATATCGTGATAGCGCTATGATGAGCTATTGGTTTGTCATTATTATAACTCACTCCGGTGTGTGATGGTACACAGAAGTCTGCACAGAAGCTGGTGGGGGATGTCACAACCTCTGTGCACCACTCCAGATTGTCGGTGCCGTCCGTGAATGCACCAAGGTCCTCCACGTCTTCATCGTTCCACTGCTTTGATGTCCTCCCGGCGCGTTCACATAGCTTTAGTTTCTGCCTGTATGCTGGAATCAGGTGGACTCGCTCAGAGTGCTGCAGCGCAGATCCAAAGCACCCTCTGAGTTCGTGACTGAGACTACCTTTGTTAAAGTGGCAGAGGACAGTATTTTAGGAAGTTTCTTCATTTTACAAACGGTATTTTGGTCAGTGAGCATGAGCTGCAGTAAAATGTAAACAAAGACCAGGATGAAAGATACAAACTCACATGGAGAGCAGGAAGGTTTACGTTTTATATGAAAATCTACTGCTATTTCAAGGTGTCGCTAGGATTGTTTGTCTGGAAATGTAAATCATGTAATACTGAAGTGTTGTGACGAGGGCCAACTATAGGAGTAAAGGATAACTGACCCTGTTGAATGGAGGGAAGGAAAATGTGCTTTCATTTCCCTATGAGTCAAGACCTGGCACCTTGCATTGTAGCCATGTGAATAGTCTCAAATTACAGAGTAAAGATTACGATTCAATCATTAACTTTTTTCTATTTTTACAATAAAATTGAAGATGTATATGTCAGCAGAGACACAGAAACTAACATTCTCCTCTCTGGAACACACAGTTACTGGTGTCAGAATGTCACAGATGATGAATTTCTCAGACTCTCTGGAAGTCATGCTTATGAAAACAGTTCCCCTCTTCAGGCTGGCAGACATCCACTGCAACAGAAACTATTAGATCTGGATCATTCTGCACTTCTGTATCCGTCATGGAAAAGCTTGCACTCCTCCAAACCTTTCTTTTACTCAAAGCCTCACACACACACACACACACACACACACACACACACTAAACTAGAAACATACATACATGTTTTACAAGATAATTCCTGCTCTTTTATGGTTTTATATTGTCCTGATGGGCCAATACTCCAAAAGGTTGTAATCTTCTTCTACACTCAGATGAAAGCCATGAGGGAACTGAGTCACTGCGATGTTTACATAATGCAGTTTTTAAGAACCCAAAACCCCACATCATTAGAAGCTGTTTGTTATTACTTAATGGGGAAAATTGGAGATGTCACTAGATTTCTCCCCTCATGAAAAGAGGAGACGTGCTGTTCTTAATTTAAGTGATCATTCAGCCACACATGCTGGATATGAGTGGATAAATGAGCTATTAGTTTGTTGAGTTTGGTTAGACAACAAACTCACAAAACCTGTTTGTGCTGTTGTTTTTGGAAGCCACTTCTCACCAAGTGACCTGGTATAATCATGTGCAAATGTAATCAGAATCATAGCCAAACTTTAAAATATCTGGATCTCAACCAACTCCTGGGAAACAATATGTATCAGAATCCAGAATCCAAGAATAAAATCGTCTGAAACTATGGCAACGTGTGAATGTCACGTTTGCATGGAACTTTAGGATCACGTAGCAGTTCTCTCAAGCACTACCAGCAGAGTAATGACCTTTTCCTTTGCACTAAAGACAGCGATACCTGTGGTAGAGCTGCGTTCCACCTTTTTATCCGTCTGACGAGGAATTTGCCACTTTTGCTAAAGTGTTATGAGGGTTTTAGTTACCGGTAGTCATGACATTTAGATGTGAAGGTGAACTGAGTTTCGGTTTCAGCTGGATTCTGCAAAATATTCCCCAAAGCTTGCAAGAATTTTGCTGCTGTATGGAATTTTGATGCATGATTCCTGAGGTTCATTATTTTTCACTAGGACTTGTGATAACATCAGTGTTTGCGTGTGTGTGTGTGTGTGTGTGTGCACTGATGTGTAAGTCAGCTGGTAAATGCAGGTGTTTGTGTGTATGTATGACTCCTCTGGACGTGGACTCAGAGCATGTGAATCTGATGATTGAGTTAACAGTGTTTGTTTTGCTTTTATTAGTGTGAATGCTGATTCAGCAGCACTATTGTTCTTGTCATCTATCATTCCGTCTTCCTTATGTTTTTTGGTCGACTACTAATCCTGCATTCTTTCAGCAGTTGAAACCATTACAGCGTCTCTTTAAGGACACTTGGGTTGTACTCAGCTTTTGTCTGACATTTTTATTTTTTAAACTGTGAGACCTTTTTACAATGAAATTAAATGAGAACTACAGCACACACACACACACACACACACACACACACACACACACACACACACATTTAAGACTTCAACCTTCAACCTTTATCATACACAATTTCTACCTCAAAGGCTCCCATTTTAGACAATGTGATTATTAAAGCAATCGGTTTTCTAAATTTTGAAGTTTCTGCTTCAAAGCAACAAGAGAACCCCTCACCTGTTTCAGCGACTTCAGTGTGAGTGTACTCCTGAAAGTCCTGGGCAAAAACACAAACGTGGGGGCTCCTCATACACACAATGTTATGTTATGTGATTGCCTTGAAACACCTGCTGTGAATTTGGATTTGAATGTTTTGAAAGGAGGCAACTATGATGAGTTGCACTGAAAATAGTCATCATAGTTTGCACTGTAATAGTGGATTTTATGAAACAGTTCTCTTCAGAATCAGAATCAGCTTTATTGGCCAAGTTTGTGTGTACAAACAAGGAATTTGACTCCGGTTAGACTTTGCTCTCAAGTACAATAACAGACACCTAGCAGTAAAAGCACCTAGCAGAAAAAATACTATATACAGTACAATAGCAGTAAATCAATGTAGACGATGTAGGTAGACTAAGATTTAACGAGAAAAGAAGCTGAGCTTTATTTCACCAAACCTGATGAAGTGAACCACAGGTGATTACAAAGCAGATGCTGCTGCTGTGTTTGCGAGCAGCCCCTCTGACACAGCCGGCATGTTGGAAGCTCCCGGTCGGTGAAGCTCGTAGGAAACACACTGCATAGAAGCTGCATTCTGCAGATTCATGAAAACAGACTTAGTGACTGAGCTTTGTTCAATTTTTTGTCTCTTCACAATTCAGCCTTCATGCATTCTCCTCATCAGCCTGTCTACACTGCTACTAAACACGGAGTCATTGGCTTCACCAGAGCTATGGCGGTAAGACACACACACACACACACACACTAAATGAGACAGTGTCAAAGGTCATCTGTAGCTTTGTGTAGAATGGGATGTCCTCCGGGCAACTTAAGACTATGTACATATTCTTACAGGACGCGTCTTCTCAGGGCGACTACGGTGTTCGTATCAACGCGCTGTGCCCGGCCTTTGTTGACACACCTCTGCTGCATTCAGTGGAACAGGAGGACAACATGGGCAAGTTTGTCAAGTTCAAGGACGATTTCAAACGCAGCATGAGCAAATTTGGAGTTTTAAAGTAAGTGAACTCACACATACTGGTGGTTTACTCAGAATTTACTGGTGACATAGGTAGATGAAGACTTGCTTCCTGCAGCATTTCTGGACTATTAAGGAATTTAGGGTCTTTCCAGTCTTTTCACCGAGTAAACATCATCAAGTTTGGCACTGAAATGCGGCTTTGGACGACCCTCACCGCTTTCCAGGAACAAGCCAGGACATTTGGTCAGGACATTTGGATTCAGTCCAACTAATCTCCTTTTTTGCATGATTGCACAGAGGTGAACCGGAAATCAAACTCTTCCAGGTCATTAATACTCTAAAGTAGACTAAGAAAGTTGAGTTTTTTAGGCACTGAATAAGACTTGAAACAAATTGAAAAAGTGTATATTAGCTGTAAATTATCTAATGCACATTAGCATTAACTGAATATGAGTTATCCATCTTATCTATAAGTGCCAACAACCCACATCATTAAGATGAAGGAAAAACACAGAATATCTGTCAGAAATCTGGTTACAACATTTACATAAACAATAAAGTTTATCAGTTTGAACATTTATTATCTTGTATTTGTATTTTATTCAACTGGTTGAAAAGGTTTTGCAAATCAAGTTCTGTCTATTTATTTAACAGTGTTATGTGGAATCATTTATGTGCCCTCAGTCTGTTGACTGTGGGGGTTCATTCCAGTTAGCGTTGAGCGTCAATCAGCAACAACGGACTGGTGAAGTCATCGCTGAGGAAGGCTCCTTTAACAGTTCAAATGCTGCTCAGAGAGAAGCAGCATGAGTGAAGCATTTAGTGACAGAGGAAGTTGAGGCCAGATGGCTTCCTGATAGCACACACTCTTTTTCTGAGTGTGTGTGAGTGCAGGCGCCTCAGTGTGTCTAGCTGTAATCTCATCTTCCTCTCTGTGTCTATGTCCAGGCCAGCACTGATCGCAGAGGGCATGATGATGCTGATCACAGACACCACTCTGCATGGAGCGGTGATGAAGATCACCTGCTCTAAGGGAATCCACTTTCACACCTATGAGCCCATGTCTGCTTGAGCCTTGACATACTGGACATATTGGACGAAGCTGCTGACAAGAGTAACGCAGTACCTTCACCGAAGCAGGTTTTGAACATCTGGCTGACACTGAAGTTAATATCAGAACTGCATCAGGGAAAACTGATTTGAATAATCCCTGATCAATTACATACATTTGTCTTGATTGAATGCTATCCAAGTAATCGTTCTATGCACTGTCAAAGTATACTGTCTGGTCTTGCTAATTGTGTTAATGATGTCGTAACGATGATCGGAATTGTCAAAATTACTGTAGAAAGTCCAGTGTTTTCACTGCTAGTCAAGATACAAACTGATTATGCAGCTTTTTTGATTAAACAGTGTTATCATAGCAACTGTAAGCTACAGTTATTATTTAACAGCTGGTTCATATGGTTTGTATAGATATTTAAAAACATCCAGTGAGATAGTCTGATATGGGAATATGGGACTTATTTATTTGTATTTCATAGCTACCCTATCTCTGCAGTAAGCCATTCACATTTTTACCCTCTTTTTGCTGTGTGAAAACCGTCTACGTCCACATTAGGGTTTCCAGACCGTTTTTCTAGAGACCTGCGTCCGCACTGACCCGAATAAAGACTGTTTTTTTCTTCTTCTTCTTCTTTGGCCTATTTTCACTTGAGAAGCAAAACTGCATCACATTGTGATAGACAGATGACAACAGCTTTGACGTATTATTGGCTACACCCAGGTTTAAAGATGTGTTAGAAGACAAGAGGCCTGAGTCCAAGTCGCTGTGGTTACACCCAGTGCGCACTTTATGCAAGTGCAATTACTGAGTCATGACAGCGCACTTATTGTGTGTGCTGCAGAGGCATGGGTTACTGCAGGTAATCTAATTCATATTCCTCCCATTATAGACGTGTTATTACACCCACCAACCACATTAAGTCCATTATTATGACGCAGACAGTTTTCCTCCTCCTCAGTTAAATACTGGAGCATTTATTACTGGAGCTTTTATTTATTACAAGCAAAGCACAGTATAGCCAAGTTAATGGACCAAGCATTCACATATGACTTGAGGGTCTCTTGCACTCTCTTCTCTTCGAGAAATCTACTCTGATGATATTCTCTTTGCTTATTTTTTTTTTTATTGCATATGTTTTTTTAATCTCTTTCTGCACTTAGAAAAGTATCATTAAATTACGCCTTGATTTGAATGATCTTAAGTGAACATTATTTATTTGTATGTCTTTTATGTACTTGAGGTATTGGGTTAAATTCAATAAAAACCCTTGTTTAAAAAAAGCTGAATTAAGTTGTCTGATATCTGATATCTGATATCATGCTGTACCGTATCCAAAGCAGTACAGACTAGAAAACAGAGAAAAGCAACAGAATCCAGCAGCTTGTTCAAGTCAAGTCAAGTTTATTTGCACTGCCAAAGTCAAATGTATTGTTTCTTTACACAAACTCTGATGAACTGTGAGCTATAACACAGTGTCAGTCAGCCTTAGCGCTTCAGTCAGTGTTGACATTCCTCTTAACTCCTTGGCCCTTTTCCAAACCGATCTCTCTCTCCAGGAAGTCCTATGAACTCTGCTTGAGGTCACACTCTCAGTTATGGAGGGCTCTCGTCATGAAGGGGAGAAACAAACAGGTTAACTGTGGGGCGCTCTGCTTGCTCGGTCAAGCTGTTGTATATACAAGCATTATTAGCTGTAAAATAAAATGTTGCACACACACACACACGCTACAGGCCGTGAGTATGACGAAAACCTCCCACCATGAAAAGCCAGTGTGTGGGAGCTGCAGAAAGAGTTCAGAGGCATGATGAAATAATATTATTCAGATATGGAATTAAATTTGTTTGACACCTGCTTTACTGAGACTGAAGTGTTCCAAGTCAGCAGGGAAACAAACATTCTTTCTTGTACAAGAAGTGATTTTGAACAGCCCTCAATATGGCGAACCCTCAATGCCAAATGCACAAGTTGGGGACATACTTCAGGCTGAAAGGGCAGTGGTGGGAATTCAACTAAGCCATTGTTAAAAGTCTACTGTGGATTCTGGCTACTGAATTGAAAATCTCTGAAAAAAATAATGAAAGCTTAATTATCTCTGAAATATTCTAACACTAGACTGAGGTGGAAAAGCATGTCTGTATTGGTGCCACCTTATGCTCCACCAAACAGGCCAAAAAGAGTTGTTCAGGATCACCAGTTGTTCAAAATGAGCTCCTCATTCCACTGAACCGAAGGTCAGGGTCTTGTCAAAGTCAGAACACCACATTCACATGAGCTACAGCAACAGATTAACATTTTTCAAGAACATGACCCTTTTCCTTTTCTGGGATTTTTCCTTTGTTGTCACTCTCAGGCTAAACTACCATATGTGTCCCATTATTGCAAATGATTGGCAAGGTTTCATATTTCATCCATCCACAAATTTGTTTATTGGTCTTTATGAGCTTTACACAGCTGTTAGCAGTTCACCAGGCATATGTTAACCATTTGTTAACTTTTTACTGCAGCATCCTTCTTTTCCTGACATCTTTTAGCAATTAGGTGACTTTCTTTAATTTTGTATAAGAACTGGAAGCAGCAGAAAAGACCCCTCAAAGTCACTGCTCTCTGCTGCTGTTCACCAGTCTCAAATCATAGTTTTCTTTCTGTGGACTAATTAATAATAAATGATACAATGTGCTGAGTGGTGAGCTTTAGACATGTTGGCAGAACTTAGTCCAGTAGAGCCAGGACAGCTGTTTCCCTCTGTTTATAGTCATTAGGCTACGCTAATCTGATCCTCTGCTGGCACTAGCATTATATTTAGCTTGCAAATAGGACAGTGGTGTCAATCTTCCCATTTAACTTGTTAACAGAGTAAACAGGCATAGTTCTTGAAATGTCAAACAGTTCCTTTAATACACTATATCACATTTAAAATAGCTGAAGCTAATTAAGTTAATTAATGGCTTCCTTGATTTTGGTTTTGCCACTTATAACGTGTGAAAAACACTCCTGTCAGTACCTGTTCATACAAATGTAAGCATATTAGCTCCAGCTGTGTTTACCCCACTACTGTGTACTAAACAGCTCCTGTGCTGATGTGTTATTGTTCAGTCTTCTCAAGTAAGCGCACAAATTACTGCTTTTTCTTCTTTCTTACTATCTGCTGTCAGTCGCCTTCAGGCAGGCAATGCTGCTACATTTGTACCAAGAACACGTGACACACACATCTGTAGGCCACAATGTGATTTACACATCCTGCTTGTTGTCTTATACTGTAGTCGCTTGTTACTTTCGCTATTCCTGTATTTTGCATTGATGTCCTTATTGTTTTTGCTATCTGCTTGCTATTTTTGTATATATGGGTGGAACACAATAAGGCCAAGTCTCATGTAAATCTGCAGTGGTTGCTTTTATTCCAGTATTTTCTTTTGTACAACAACAGAAGAAAGTAATTCAGGTTTGTACTCTGTATATACATGCTCATAGTTTGAGAAATTGCTGGTTGGAGAAAAGTGGGAATCCTACCAAACCAATCATGTATCTCATTCAGTAAGAATCCCTCCTCACATAAAAAGCATGATGATTTTCTTGGTTGCTTTCCCATCACGAAACAGCTGAGCTACCCAATGTCAAAATCTACCAAAACCAAACAAATGAGCTTATTTGAAACTGAGTCATCCTCACGGAATCACAGATGTATTATTTGTTAAAGTCACTACTTTTGTTGGCTCAGTAAATGATAAAATGCAGTTGGTCATTTAGCTGAAGCACAAAAATGTTACTTGCGGCCGAGTTTTCATTTTCTTTTCCATTACTACACTGCACTCTCTTCCTTTTGTTTCATTCTTCCTTCAAATAAATATGTTAACCCTTCTCCTGGAATGTCCACTGTGTGTGTGTGTGTGTGTGTGTGTGTGTGTGTGTGTGTGTGTGTGTGCACATGGACACGTCTTCCTGGGGGGAATATGGGGACAAAAAACTGTTTACACAGTCAAACTGTGAAGGCATAACACAAGTCTCCACAATGTTAATCATTAAATCATCAGAGTGAAGACTTGCTTTAAGGTTAGGTTAGGTTAAGCTTAGGGTTAGGCTAACGTAAGTAATGTTTATTGTTATGGTTAGGTGGTGGTTAAGCCTCCAGGAATTTAATGTAAGTTTAAGTAATGTCCCCATAAGTGGAAACACGACTGTGTGTGCGTGTGTGTGTGTGTTAGAAGGGGTTGATGCGGAGTCCTGTTCCCAGAGGGGAGAAGGGGTTGACCTTTGCCCACATTAAAGCATCATTAAGGGAGATTGCTGATTTACCGTCCTCCAGCAAAAACACTGGACCCTGCGCATTCAAAAGAAAAGAACCATGAGAAAATTCACAAGCTGTCTCAATATATCAGTGTAGATGCACACAGGCTAATGAAATACAGACACACACACACACCTGTATTCTGTGTCCGGTGAAACAGGACAGTTGAACATCAGAGTGGCTTGGCAGATTGGAGCCTGTCACATAATCAGCTCCACACAAGACTAATGCAGCTGAGAGAGAGAGGAAGCATGTTTCACTGGTTAATGGTTACAGTCAGCTGAGGATGATGCTGCTAACCCCAGATGAAGTGAAAACCAACATCTGCTATATCCTGTGTGAGCAGCGTTCTATTTCCATACCGTCCCCTAACCCGTGTTCAGAGCTGTTATTTTTACCAGAGTCTGTCGGCTGGATTCTCCTCTCCAGGCAGCTGAACTCCTCTCTTTGACACTCTGAAGGAGGACTGGTGAAAACAGACAGATGGACACACAGCTGTGATTCTGTCTGTCCAGACTCACATAATATATACAGTATATAATGCCCGTTATTATTTCTGTTTCTGTGGCTTTTATGTCTGTTTGTAGCTTCCCAGTAGTGTTCCTTACAGATTCAAGAAATGAGGCATGGTTATACTTCACCCACAGGCGCAAGGCCAGCTCCACACAGCAGACGGGATAAAGTGTGCACTTCTGCAGAATTCACACAAAAATCTGGTCATGCAGCACCTTCCCACAGGGTTTTTTGTTGTACTTTAGAACATAAGTGCCACGAAACAATCATAAAATAATGATTTATTTGTCTGATTCACCGCTCCCCCCCCCTCTCTCTCCTCTCACTCTCTCGACCACTGCTGCCGTCTGTCTCTATCTGTCTCCGTCACTGAGCTGCACAGTAGCTTTGAGTAGTGTTTACATAAACAGCAGCCGACAAAGTCTGGAATGAAGGCTCTAATAAGAAGAAAATGATCTTCCACATCCAAATTACGAATCGAAAGAATTATCTGTCTCTCACCACTGACTGCTGTACAGATTCTTTTGCACAACGAGGTTCCGTGGGGGATACAGAAGGGGGACGGACTTTGCCTCTCTGGACAGCGGTTGATCTTGTCCTCACAGGCTAAGGCACTGCCAGACATCGTGCTGCCTTCCCGATCTGCAGACGTTTCCAGTTGCTGTTCGTATTTGTCTTTGATTTAGCTGCTAACTGCAGCTAGCTTACTGCTGCAGTCATTTTTTACAGACATCGATCCACTGATGGCTCTGAGGCATAATAACAACGACCCAGAATAGCAGGGCTCAATGAAGGCCTGCCTTTTACAGTGAACTTCTGTGTGTGTCTTTGTGTCTCTGCTAATATAGCGTATAGCGTTCATCTCAGCGCTGTGAACCTGGGGCCAAGAAGGGCAAGATTTGATCATACTGGCCAACTCATTTCTAATTAGTTATTTTAGAATTTGATTAGTAGTCTTTTTTTTTTACTATTTGAATTGTCTTAATTTTTATTTATTCCAGCCTTTATGGTGTCCACGACTGGCTACAATGCTGCTGCCTGACATCATGAATACAAAGCCGGCAGGTGCATTCATTTGAAGTCTGTTTCCTACACACAAACCCAGTGAGGTCTGATGATCTGTCAAGGCGCTCTTGCTTCATTGATTCTAAATTGTGAATATCCACAGAACTCCTTGGTGTGAGCCATGAGGCCCGATCAGTCTCTCCTCATCAATTCGTTGATGCCTCAGAAAGATGGTTATCGTCAGTCACCGGACCTGTCAGTCATGCAGCAACATGGCTGTCTTTGTCATCACTCAGCACAACACATCTGGCTCCTCAAAAGTCATTCAGCTGCTCTTCATGTCCCTGAAGCCATCTTGGCTCTCTCCTCTCCTGTGCTGCCATGGTAACTGGTCTCATCATGGCCTCAGCTTTTAGCATTACTCAACAGCAGAGACTAGGTATGATTATAATGCAGAGTCGGGACAGTGACGACCTCCTCACTGATCCCTGTTTAGCATCATCGCATCAACTCCACTAGACAGACGAGGAGGACACTACATCATCATCTTCCTTTTAAAACCTCTTCCACTCTTGGACCAACTGGTGTTAATAAGTGTGCTTTCTTACAATGTAGGCCGTCACTGTCTTAATACTATTCAGTAGTAAAAACATTAGCTTTGTGTGTGTGTGTGTGTACACATGTAACCTACTTGCTGTTGGTTTGCGTACATGCCCGCCAGGCATCCAGCTCCACAGACAGCTGCTCAATCTTCAGAGGAACACACACCTCCCTCCGCTTTAACAACTGACTGAGAAACACATAGAAAAACATGGTCGTTGGACTGGCTCACAAATCGTGAATCCAATGGCACCTGAGGAGGGACGAGTGAGGAGCTTGATGTCAGGCATGAAATTATCATTACAAAACACAGGCTCCATTATTGTTGGATATATCCCAGTTATTTACAAAGACTCGTTTCAATCCTGGAACATCAACATGTTCTTACCGACTCATGTCTATTTAACTAAACTTAATAATGAGCTCAAACTACAAATAAAATCCTGCTACTGTGTGAGGAGGTGAGGAGGCATCAGATGATCACTTAGCTCGTGGGTACCAGCAGGAAGCCAAGCACTCACTGTTAGAGTATTACATAAACACACAGCACTGTAATGAATGGTAAAATAAACATTTAAAACTAAAATTATAGTTAGTGTTTTCGACGCACTGACATGAGAAACGTTTACACTGAAGGCAACAGCTGCAAAAAAAGACTTCCTAATATTCCCACTGAAACGTTGTCATTATGGTCTTTGATGTATATAATCACACTCGATCCTGTGCCCTGAGAAAGACTTACACACACACACACACGTGCACACTGTTTTGTGCCTACCTGGTGTATTCGTAGAGTGCAGGCACAATGCTGGAGTATTGTCTCCTAATGGCCAGCAGACCTCCAATATAACCACACAGGATCAACAGCTCACTGCGCATTCTACACACAGACACAGACATAAACATACACACACACACATGTAATAAAGAGAGCTTAATGATGGTCTATTCTCACAAAGTATAGGCAACAGCATAAAGAAAAAAATATCATGTTAACTAATAAAACTACTGCTAAAGTAGTCAGTGTTCTTAGGCCGTATTACAGCGTGGCTCATCGTTACAGGCACAGCTGCTCTCCAGAAACGCCCTGGGAAAACATGTGGAGCAAACCAGCACAGCGAGCCTGTAGAGTGAGGCAGCTCTGGCAGTTACGCAATAAGACTGTAATTAATGCAAAAGGTGGTGACTGAAAATGATTTGGCTGACGATGCACTTGTGGAAAGGTGTGAATCTGTGTGCCCGGCTACTTACTCAGTGAACTTGGCCATAATAAGGCGGTCGGTTCTAATGTAACTCATTAGGTCCAAGATAGGCCAAACACTATCCACCGTCCAATCAGATCCAGTCAGCTGTTCTGGTGAGGAGGGAAATTAAAAAGTTTCTGATTAATCCACGCTTTATGAACACTGAAATGTTGATCATTTGTATTTGTACTGCCAACACTGATTGTTTAATGTTACAGGTTGTTTGATAGATGTGCCTTCATATTTAATATGTGTAGATTTTATGTGAACTAGGTACCCACACACACACAGACACAATGAAACTGAGTTGCCAATACCTTTGACGTGATCTACCCCTATCTGTAGAGCGTTCTCAGGTTCAGAGCTCAGCAGGTGGAACTTAACAGCTGAAAACAAATCTCCTTCGCACACGGCTGCTTCTGCCAAGGCCTTGCACTCCTCTAATGAAGGAAGGCCACACTTGAATGACAAACAACATACAGTCACAGTCAATATAGTCATCGGAAATGTTAATATCATATCATCAACATCAGAAATAGTGACCCCATTCCATTTCGTTCATAACATGTCTTAGATTTAACTTTAATGACTTCCTACTCACCCTGTCATGTAGCTGGTTGATTTCGACAGTACTTCCTGGGTAAAACGCACACAGCTTAGCCAGTAAAATGTGGTTATCAGGAATCATTTGGATTAGGTCAGCTGAGAGCTCCCTAAATGCAAACACAGTAAAAAAAAATAAAAGTGATGTGCACAGACTACACCTTAAGAGCAGCCATTGTAGATGTGTTGCTGTGCACTGTAACTCACCTGTACTCACAGTCCTGTGAGCACAGGTGGGATCTACAGTCACTGAAACTGATGAATGCAGAGATGAATTTTTTTTTTACAGTTGGCTTAAAGGACCAGTATCTAGGATTTACTGGCATCTAGTGGTAAGGTTTCAGACTGCAACAAACTAAATACCTCCCTGCTGCTAAAAACATGGAAAATATGAAAGGCCTTCTCTCAAGTCAGTGTTTGGTTTGTCCATTCTAGGCTACTGTAGAAACATGGCAGTGCAACAGGACAGAGTCTGTGGAAGAAAACCCTCTGTCTGTGTAGACTTAAAAGGCTTATCCTAAGATAACAAAAACACAACGATTCTTAGCTTCAAGTGACTATATGCAAAGGTCCTACACAATGGACCTTTAACACAAAAACAAATAATGGCAGTCAATGTTAGCACCTCACATGACAGTGGTTAGGAGCTAGCTGTATATGAGCACAGTCATAGTGGCATTTGCAATATAAGAGGATCAAAATGAAATGACTTAAAAGTAGAAAAAAGTGCAAGGACACATTTTAACAATCGAAATTAGCACTAAGAAGCCAAAAAGACTTTCAAGGTATAAAAAGAATGATGACGAATTCCCACACAGGACATGCACAGACATACCATGTGGGTGTGGTCATGTACTTCCTGGCCAGGAGCTCAAGGCAGTACGCAGTGCTCTGATTGGCTGCCTCTCCCAGGACAAGACCCACACATGCAGCCAACTCCAACTCATTGCCACGGATCAGACTGCACATGGCCAACTAAAGACATAAGAAACATACATATACATTTCACGTTTTTAAAATCAGTTCTCTTATTATCATCTCTCATGATCCGCAATGGTAAAGGAGAGACATGACATGTCACGATATTCTTAATGGAGGACACCGTGTATACAAATCCTGCACAGAACGTAGCTAATGGTGTATACCTTGACGTTGTCCACAGCTAAGTGGCAGCAGGCTGCCAGGACAGAGCACCCGTCCTGGAAGTACCACTCAGCTAGTTCCTTACAAACCTTATGGAGGAGACTGGACACAAAAAGAGCAAATAAAGCCAAGACACACAAATATTCTGCTATTCATTTCAGAGAGCAGTTGAATAAACCTAAATTTTCCTAACATTTTGATCTTGCGCTGCCCACAAATCTGACACATTGGTTAAGTGTTAGTTGCCACATGGGAAAAAAAAAAAAAAAAAAGAATACATGAATATGTGCGCCCCATCCAATGTTGAAACAAAGTTTACACACTACAAATCGGTGCTAAACTGATTTGGTCAGAGTCCAGGTCAGGGTGAGTCAATGACAGAATGCTATCATTAGAGTGTGTGTGTGTGTGTGTGTGTGTGTGTGTGTGTGTGTGTGTGTGTGTGTGCTGAACCTCTGGTACTGGTGTTTGTTATCCACGTCATTAGTCGTGTGGTTGACTGGGGAGCTCTGAGGTGCACGAATGTTACCTTCACATGCTCCCTGAAAGTAAAGAATTTTATTCTTTATTATTTTTTTAATTATTTCTGATCAATATCATAACAACTATCAAAATTACCTGCGCTATTATTAAGGCTTCTAGCAGCTGTCCTCTGCTTGTGAAGAAAGTTACAAGTTTTTTTATGTCTCCCGTGGCGATGCAGTACGGGATAGCGTCGTCATTATCCTCAGCCATCAGCTGGTCAGCTCTCCTGCAATATGAGCAAATTTAAATTACACATGCAAATAATATTTACTATTAAATATTTAGAATTAAAGTAATAATGATCATAATATACTTGAACGTAAACAACCGGCAACACATAAAAATCCAAATCTATCAAATATCAGGATGTCTAAAATTAAGATGACAAAATGGATTTAGCACTAGTAGTGTTATTTATCCATCAAGGCGCAGAGTTGTGGAGACATCAGCTGTAGAGATGTCTGCCTTCTTCTGAACATATTGGAACTAGATGGCACTTAACTTGTGGGACTCAAATATATTTGATGTCTTTCTGTATAACCATGCAGAAGGACACATGCATCTACTCATTTGACAAGAGGCTAGCTGACTAAGCTAAGCTAACTAACATTACAGCTCTTCTGGGGGGGGAGGGGCATCAATGCTTACATTCCACCCTGTCACGAACACGAGGCTCTCGTCCGTTTCCTTCTGTGTGGCGATACAGTCTAGTTCAGTAGAAGGAAAAACAGTTGAAACTGCTCCCAAGGTGTGTGGGTTATCTCGAATAACTGGCTCATGATTTCTGGAAAGAGACATTACTGTTGAGTTTTTCAAATGGATTTTTGTTGCTTTGAGTACCATAAGTGCCATCTAGTGCCACTGTACTGCAGAGAAGGCTGACACCTCTACAGCCGATATCTCTAGAACTCAGCAACTCACACAAAAACAATCTAGATAGATAAACAGCACTACAGGTAAGAGGGAAAGTGTATTTTTGATTCTGGGGTGAACTGTCCCTTTAACAAAGACTCCTGAAACAAAGAGCTGTTCATGTGTACTGTTAGTATCCAGGCTCTGCTGTACACCATTTGCAACACACACATTATTTTTAACATTTCCTGATTTATGGACCTTTTCCTGATCTGCTGCATAATCAGCACCTGTTTTCCTGTTTTTTTCCTCCCTTTTTTTCTCTCTTGATATGAAGCACATTAGGAGTTCTCCTGCCACTCAGATCTCTCATACAGTGGGAGCAGTGGGAGCCCAAATGTGTATTTAGCCTGGGTCTCACTGTCACTTACAGTTACTGGCACATGGGTGTGGTCTTGTTCATATCATTTACCTGTTCAATTGTATGGTGGGGGGAGGGAGAGAAAGAGAGTGAGTTTGGTCCACATCTTGCTTTAATTACTTCAGAACAAATAGGCTTTTTTTATGCACAGTATAAAACACATCTGTACTTGATTATGGCTTTTTATGAATGTCTCACAGTTATGAGCCTACTTAGCGGTCAGCCTGACTTTATGTGTTGTAGCCCTGACACTGTGTCAGGGAGGATTTGATTCATCTCTTAAAGTGGGCTTACCTCTGCATGAGTTTCTTCCAGTACTTCATGGATACTCCTGGTGCCACAGATAATGCTTTCTCCCACTGGCAGACAGACGATAATGCTTATTCTCCGTTTGCTTAAATCACATTGTCAGTATAAACCATTTATTTCTCTTCATTTCTGTCCTTGTCTTGTAATAAAAATTGAATCATTACAGTGACTGTGAGCATATGTGCTTGAAGCTAAAAAGTGACTGGACTGACGATGCCCAGATATCAAAGGCCTCCACACTTGATTCTTGTCTCTGCAGCAGCTGCATGTCTGCCCTGGTCTAACACAAGTCCTAACCACCAGCCCATCTCTTTGCAGCTTCTTTCACATGCAATGCAGGCTCTTAGGTTTCCACTATGACAAAGAAACTTTGCTTGGTTTAGAGCCTTTGTTTGTTGTACAATGACCTTTCATTTGCAGCTGACACAGTAAAGGGATAATAAAGGGACTAAGGTGGAGCCAGATTATGATTAAAGAACATGTTAAACAATAAAATAGTTCAAGTCACAGACAGAGCCAACACAAATAGTCACTCTAGTGTTTGAGTCCAGTTTTCTTGACAGAAAACTGCCTGCACACACGCACAAACACACACACACACACACACACTCTTTATACCTGTCCAAGCTCCACCATTAATTCACAGTATCGCTGAATCTGTCCCAGTCTCAGATGAATGTCTGCTGCTTCTTTCAGCCTCTCCTCTTTACTTGGTGCTCCGATACCTCCTCCAAATTTAGACATCTTAACTATAGTGAGCTCCTGAGCTTCAGACTGAAAGAAAACACAACAAATGGAAGAAAGTAAAGTCAAGTGAAATATCTTAGATCCGGTGCGCCCACATTTTTTTCCTCATAGGGCCAAAACAACGGCCACAGGCCAAACTCAAACATCTGTTGTATGGTACCGTAGTGTGTTGCATTGAATAGCATTGTATTGTATTGTACTGAATTGTATTGTACTGTAGAGAGATCCCAGGTTTGCTCGCATAAGTATCACACTGTGCTCAGACAAATGAAAAGTTATGAATAATTATGGGTTCTACATATTTAAAAAATGAAACAGCATAAACTTGATTATAATTCAAATAATTTTACATTGTAGTAAACACAGATAAATGATATGCTTTGTAAACAGTGTGACCCAGCTGTGTTGGTGCAGCTGTTGGTACTTGAACATAACACAAAACATGCAGGCTAATAGCATTATTTCTAAAGAGTGCTTAGGTTCCTATTTCAGGACAAAGCTCCTCAGTGAAGTACACTTCTCTGGCTCAGTCATTTTATTTTTGGCAACCTGATACAAACCACTGTTCATCTATCAATCTGCCCCTTGATGGCGTGGCCTCTCTGGGTTTCAGAGCTACATACCGTTTTGAACTTGAGCAGGTGTTTCATGTGCATCACTCCCTTGCTGTAGCTGGCTGGCAGCAATGAGTCGTCCTGGCCATTGATGACTGAAACCAAGTCCCACAGGTTACTGCTGCCTCCTGGAGGCTGCAACAGGATACAGTACGCACAAATGTATTCCGAAATGCTCACAAAACATGCTCCCAAGCACACTCCCACAGAGGAAACAAATAACAAGTCATTCATTTATGACAAACTATGTTCACTGTTTACATGGCACCATGTTTTCCAGCATTTCAGTGATTTTTCTAGCAAGTTTTATGTCTGCTGTCCAGTGTTGGACAGGATGAGCGAGAAACAAGTTGGACCTGTTAGATTTTACAGTGTGCTGTAGCTTATTAAAGGCTTTACAAATATGTGTGTCATTCTGATATGAATATGTCAATACTACACAATATGCGTTTTATTTTTTATGTTGTAGATGATGTCCACCACATGCAGGGAGCAAAGACAAAACAAAGCCTCTGGTTATAAATGCGCTAATACACTTTCTGCTTAATATTTATTGTTCAAATTCAAACTGAAAATTCTGCTTGTGTCTCAGTGTAACAGCACAGAGTTCTCCTCTCACTGACTTTTAATCTCACTGTGAACACATAATGATTTTTACATGTTCCCTTAGTAAAGAGAAGCTGTATCAGTGCCTTTTCTCTTCTAATCTCTGTGCTCGATTTGCATTCCCTTTAAGCAAACAGAAAATAAAGGGTGTGAGAAAGCCTTTTGTTGACTCACCTTCAAATTATATTCTGAAATCAAACAACTCAAATGAGCCTCATCCACAATCAAAAAAGCTGCACATATAGTTAACCCACAGCTTTTGACAATGGATTACATGACTGGAGTGATGTCACTTAAAGGGGCAAGTTGTAAAATGCTAGAACAGAAGTTAACTACAAAACTACAGGGGGCAGCATATCACCAGAGTAAGTGCCAGACAACAAGGTTCAGCTCTGCTGGGCTCAGCAGCCTGAGCACATCTGGGCACTTGACTGGCACTGGTTACAGCCTTTTACGACTCTGGAGCCTGCTGCTTGCATACATTTCCTGGCTGAAACTAACGGGGATATCAGACTATCCCCTCTAGAGGTATAAAGTGGTTTTACAGGATAGGCTGGGGCTAGCTGGTCAGTAAGCACCTTCCATTGCACTACAACTTACAGACACAGTTTGCTTCTTGCATGTGGACTGTATGTGTATATAAAGTGTATAAGCAAAGCGATTTGTGGATGAAAGCCTGCAGGTGAGTAAAGTAAAGGCCAGGAGAGGGAGATAAACCCACAGAAAAGATACTGAATGACTGAATGAAGATACTGATGAATGAAACAGTGGGTGCTAACAACAGTATGCTCCCCTTTTTGTTCACTGTCCTGCAAATCTCTGATCCATTAATCAGCCAGGCAGTATAACACATATAGTATGTCACCAACAGAGAACCTTAAAAAATGGAATGCTTTTTAAATAAATATACAGATATAAATACAATTTCATTTTATACCTGCATTAGTATACAAATTTCTAGATTTGCAGCTTTAAATAATACATTCTACAACAGGGAACACTGGCAAAATACGGTAAATAAACTTTGGGAAATGTTTATAAATTTTGTAAACACTGTGAATTAAAGTGAACTCCAGAAGTAAAGAGCGCACTAATGTGGCAGCAGACTCGTACTGTTTTAGTGTACGCCTCATCTGCGTCAAAATTTAGCTGTGTTTCATACTGCGAGATGAACTGCTGACAATGTCACTTCACATCACAAGTGACAATCTCATGTTACCGAAAAGCATTCAGAAAACCAGCGTAGCTTCTTGGCCCTGATGTCGACGCTCAGCTTATCCAACTCCTGCTTGATGTCACGAGACACTTTGCCACAGAGCAGCGGCGGTGAGCCAGGAACCATAGCTGTGTCTGCAGACACACATGTTTAAATGAGGTTTCAGGACAGAACAACACTGAACAGACTGAATCGGGAGTCTGTTCTCACCTGTGTTTCCTACGATCTTTTCCCAAGGCTGGTCGGTGACGATGCTCAGCAGCAGTGGAGAGATGAGGGGTGTGAGAGACCACAGCCTCACTGTACTGTCTCTGCTGCAGCTGGCCATGGTGAACGGACGGCTCTGATGACATGTCAAACCTACAGGCACACACACGCTTTGGTAAATATTAAATATAAGTGAAATAATGAGGTAGTAGGGTGGTGGTAACGGGCTCAGGTTCAAACCTCTATGTTGGCTTACTAAAACCAGTAAAAACGTATCAGCACTTTATATTCGGTTTACAGCACTTTATGTTCATTTCGTTTTAATGAACTTTATTTATCACATTAAAATTTGTGACGCTTTATTTGTTTTTTCACTGAAGTACATCATTCACCACACACTGCACTCGACACCCGTTACGTAACAGCAGTATGAACCGTCTAGCAGGGTGTTCTTCCGATGACTCAGTTTTACCATAGACATCAGCTCCGTGGTCGTAGACTGTATCTAGACAGGTGCCATCTCTTGTGTCCCAAACTCTGATTGTATAATCCCAAGAACCTGCAAAATAATACATCATTTTATCATTTAAATACAACACTCTCTGACACTAACCTAAATTATAGCACCATTCATAATTCAGTCTGGTTTGGTAGCATGTTTCTTCTCATGTAGATCTGTGTCAGGAGTCAACAACAGAAAAATGTCCTGTATCTTTGGTACAAGCCAATTTTTATCTTGTGTAGAGGATGCAGTCTGTACTATATTACTGGTTCCATGCACAAGACCACAGTGTATCAGAAAGCCTAGCTGTCACATCTGCCAGCTAAATGGCTGCAGAGATTTCAAGACTTTTAAACAGGCAGAGCTTTTAATCATGGAAGGAGCTTCGAATATGAATAATAAATGCATAGATTATGTCAGATTATTGAGTTATTTGATAGGCATATAATATCTGTTGTAGCTAACCTTAGCCATATAAGCTACGGTAATTATTGATGTGATGTAGGAAATCAGTATGTGTGGACTGGTGTGGTGATGTTGGATAAATAAAGAGACCTATTTTACTGTCAGCTCATTTAACATTACTGAAGATGTCAGTGGAGTCACAATATTATAGCTTTCAAATCACTGCAATTCATCTACTACTTATTTTCCCTGTAAAATGTTGCATGACATTTTATAGAGGTTACATTAGAGTATTATAACATAAAACAATGCTGGCTCTGTCAGAGTATTTTAGACACAGACTCCATCATCTGTTGACTGTAATATAAATGTTACTGAGAAGTGTCTAGACAGCAGAGCTGCTTGTTGGTGTAATTGGTATTGGTATAAAACTCAAAACGTCCATCAGTACGCAAAGCTTTCCACAAACACCAGCTACCTACCAAACTGTGGACTACTCATTCAAGTCCAGACAGTTACTTTATTATTGTAATGAAAATTTTTGATGATATGTGTACATTTTATGAACACAAGACTCCACTTCGAACAATGTGAACGTAATGACAGAGAGATATGCGTATCTGCCTGTTTCAGTCCCGCCCTCACATGTTCTGTATAAGAGTGTGCGCTCAGCTGAGAGGGTTGTTACCTGCTCAGTAGAGAGCAGAGAGTCATCTAAAGTGTTTGACAAATTAGCAAAATAATTATTGACAAAACACATGAGAAATTGCATCAATTGTGCAGACAGGAGACTTAGACAGTCTACTTCTGAAAACATGCCATGCAGATGTTGATGGGTTCAATAAATGAATGAATAAAAGATGTCTCTTTATTTGCATTGCACCTTTAACAGCAGTCATCTCTAGGACACACTGCAAACACATCAGAACAGGTAATGTTGTCAAAGCAACAGAGGAAAATGTCAAGATCGAGCATATGTTTCTCCACATCATACATATGATCTAATGCACAAGAAGTGGAATTCTCCTCTACATTGCCTCGCTACATGTCTACGATCAATTGAGCAAAAGTATAGCAGCATTAGGATGTGGCAGTGGCCCCTGAACGCCCCTATCCGGCTACTTTTCCCACTGACTGACTACTCAGTATCCTTGTGGAAGCCTTGAGCATGTCCTTATGAACACAGTGATCATCTTCTCTGTGCTGAGCAACTTTGTGAGCCAGTGCAGAAATGGTGACAGCAGTAACCGAAAGACGCCGCTTAGACGATCATACTGTGATGGACACTGCCTTGGTACTTATGTGTTGTATTGTTAGAGTATCAAGCAAGAGCACGAGAAGCTCAACAGCACTGATCATGATAACAAACTGATCACGTAACAGTTGGCATAAAGGAATATAAGTTGATAATCAAACAGTAGTTTGAGTGGCATCACCTGAGATGAGGAGGTAAGGAACCTCTGTGTTCCACATCAAGCCTCTGACTGGAGCTTTATGACCACTCAGCACATTGATACACGCATCCTGTGTGTAGTCCCATATACGCACAGTGCTGCCAAGACACAAACAACAGGAACGTCTCAGTATGGGCATTAACATGGTATTTACTGTAGGGACACGCACTAACACGTGTGACTGCAGAGGTTTGACTTCTAAACGACAGATCATTCTGTCGTGTGTTTGACAACAGTTTGCTGTGTCAAAAAATAACCTTTAACAGCATCGGAAAAAATGTCACAACTTAAACTTCATAACACAACAATAGACACTAGAATAATAGCAGAAATGACTTTTATTCATGCTACGCTTCGGCTTAATATTCTGCTCTGATTCATTTTAGGTACTTCACAGCTGTTACAGCGTTACATTTGCAGCTGCAGTGAAACAAAAGCCCATCTCATCCTGGAAAAGCATGCTGAACAATCCGTAGCTCTCTGTGTCCGCACTCACCCGTCATCCGACCCAGAACACAATATCCCCTCTCGGAGTGGAGACCAGCGAACATGGAATACTTTAGCCAAGTGCCCAGTGAACACCTTCAGAGGCTGATCAGAGCTGGTGGCCAGGTAATACACACGGACATTTTTATCCTCACAGCCCGTTGCTATCATATCCCTACAGAGAGAGAGAGAGAGAGAGAGAGAGAGAGAGAGAGAGAGAGAGAGAGAGAGAGAGAGAGAGAGGACGGAGGATGTGAAAGTGTGGCAACTTGTTAGCAACCACCACATGAGACAACACCTTTATTTGCATCAGTATTAATGCACTTGAATCCGACTTTACACAGGCTTGGAACTGGTCTGATTTTGCACACACAGTAATGTCTGTATTTGGTGCACTCGCGCTGTTGACTTCATGTGTTTGGATACTCCTCTTGTGTCTCATTAGTTTCTTTTGCTTCACTAGTATTAGCCTTCTTTTTGTCTATTTTCTAATCCTGCTTGGTTTATCCAGTAACATATTATGGTTGTGTTTTAAAATACTGTTTCTTTTAAAAAGAGGTTTGTTTTCTAAGTATTGTCTTTTGGGCCCAGAATTATTTATGGACTGTTCAAATAAGGGAAATAAATAAAACAACAAAGGTCTGCTACTTAGTCATGGATCTCTAAAGGGAAAATGTGGATACAGCTTCAGAGGTGGGGCCACGTTCATTCCTATGAATGCTGCTCGGTACAAAATCATCAGGATCTTCCGCACAGCTTCTGCACTGTGGGGCCCATAGAGCATGTGCACTAGACACCTCTGTCAGCCAAGCTACTAACCTGTAGGTCAAGCCTCTGCTAACTTAAATGATTTAGTCATGCAGCTATCTAAATGCTCTCAGACCTACTGAATGAAACTTTACAGTTGCTTTTATCAAAATGTAAGCTTATGGGGAAAAAGTCTTTTTGGGCCCATGTGCATCACGTGGGATTGTAATTAAATGATTTGGTCACAAATTGGCTTTAAGGCCCAGTGCTCTTCCTGGGGGCTTGCATGTAGACAGTTGCAGCATGGGGTCTGTCTAGGACCACAAGTGTCATGGAAACTGTAAGAAAGATTTCCATTAATAACGTAGAATAAAGATAGTAATTAATAAATTTATTACATCCATCCATCTAAATGACCAAGCAAACTGAATAACTAATATTAGAAGGAATAACACTGAGAAAACAGAAAACAGATTTTATTAATATAAGGGACACGGCAGATGGACCAAGGTCTTACTTGTTGTTCTGGCTCCAGTCACACCCAAATACTGCAGCAGGATGTTTGTACTTATGAAGAATTTTACCGTCAATGGTCCGGATGATGCTGTTGTCAGAACGATATAAAACATGTAAGACTCTCTATGAAGGACACATCATATGCTTTCTGTATGACAAAACAAATTATTCTCAGAGCAGAGGAAGATGAGGACTTACCAGAATCCATCTCCACTACAGGTGGCAATCCTTTTTGAATCCTTATGGCTCCATGATATGCAGAATATACCATTCTTACCATGCTGGAGGAAGACAGAGGTGTCACTGCAGACATGATCATATCATTCCATTTATTTTAAATAAAACTGAGTCAAATGTTTAACTACGGGGTTGTTGGCAAGAAGAGGATAATCCTTTATCAGAGCAAATTTGATCCAAAAGGTATGGAGACAACACACAAGAAGGGGGAGACAGCAGCTATATTTTAACTTAGAATTTGATTGAGTCGAGTAATTTGCACATGTTAATGAATCAGAATTCCTTTATTAATCCCTGGAGGGAAATAAATCCCTGGAGGGAAATTGACAAACATTAAAGCACTTTGCACTGAGAGTCAAAGTAACCTCATTAAAGCGAGTGATGATCTTTCCTTTCCTGACATCCCAGATGAACGCTCCATTACGAGACGTCGCCCCAGCAATGCAGTTCAGGTCTCCTTCAAAACACACACAGACAGAAGGTCACCGACTTTCACATGAGCAACAGATAATACAAACAGCTGGCACACTGCTGCTGAGAACTCTTTGTGGTTGTGTGTGTGTGTGGGTGCGTGGACATGGAGTACCTGGAGCCCAAGACAGGGAGTAGACCACTCCTTCATTGCCAGGGGAGGTGTAAACAGCAGTTAGTGTGTTTGTGTCCCAGATTTTGATGGTTCCATCAAAACTAGCTGTGGCCAGCAGGTTGGGATCATCTGGCTTAAATTTACAGTCAAAGATAGTCTCTACATGACCCTGGAAGTAATATAAAAACAGTGAAAGAGCAAAGAAATCGTGTGTGAGGAACACAGAACAAGGCATATTCTTTTACTGGTTTGTTCACACAATCATGTGTGAGCATCTGTAGGCTGTGAACTTAACAGAAATATGACAGAATACCAAGTCTCGCAGGAAGTCCCACTTCTTGGCCCCCATGTCATAGAGTCCCACCCCTCCATCCATGAAACAGCACACAGCATGGCCAGGAGGCAGAGAGAAGGACCGGTTCTGTGACAGGGTTGGAGGAGGTACTGCCTCACTAGTGGAACTGGTATGCAGACTTTTACTGGGAGAACAGGAAGTCTGAGCTGTGGAGAAAGAGAGAGAGAGAGAGAGAAAGTAGGAAGGGAAAGGAGTCAAAGAAGAGCATCCTGACATTTCTGAACAGGAAGTCTCAAGTCCGTTTTGGAGACAGTGTGCTGCTGAGCTAATCAAACAAAGCCTTAAAAGAAAAGAACTACCAGTCAGTGTTGCACAAACTGCTTTATAACCACACGGTATACATTTTAAAAAAAATAAGAGCAAATTTTCAGTCTCCTTTGTTGCGCTTTCGTGACTGACAGACCTGTAAATACAACTCCTGTAACCTTGAAACAAGTTTTTATCATTTATAGCACAGTCCAAAAACATTTCACTCTTTATTTTACCTTTCTTGGCAAGAGGGGAGTTGAGGACATGCAAAGCATGAAATCCAGTCTTTTTCAGCTTAAAGCTGTCCAAAGGAGTGGAGCGAGACACATTCCACACCCTCAACACTCCAACCTGGGAGTCTGTCAGACAGACAAAAACTAATCAGTCAAAGCATATCAAAGGGCTTTTCCATAATGAAAACGTGTCGCTTATTTTTCTTGGTCGGTAAACTTGTCTGGCTCAGTCGTTCACAAGCATAGATGGGGTGAGGTTCACCAAGCTCATCTGAACACAAAATGGGAAAGTGTGCTGTTGTCTGATGCTTCCACCTTTCAAACTGTTGTTGGCTAAACAGAAAAGGGACCATCCAGATTGTTACCAGCACAAAGTCCAAAATCCAGCATCTGCGATGGTACGAGGTGTGTTAGCGCCCATGGCAGCGGTAACTTGCACATCTGTGACGCCGCCATTAGCGCTGATACATGTGACATCATTTTCAGGGACGTTTCTGCGTGTTCCAACGAGATGATGCCAAACCACACTGCGCACATGGTAACAGTGCGGCTTCATAGTAAAAGAGTGCATATAACCTGCCTACAGTCCAACCGAGTGCAGCAGAATATAACAAGAGACCTGGACCGTTGACCAACTGAAGGCGCGAATCAGGGAAAAATTGCAAAGAATTTGACTTTCAACAAATAAGTTTAGCAGTTTGAACATAAATATCTTGTTTTTGTGTCGTATTTAAGTAATATAGGTTGAAAAGCATTGGCAAATCACTGCATTCTGTTTTCATTTACATTTTAACGGTTTTCATTCCCAACTTTGTGTAATCAGGGATTCACAAGGTCTATGTGCTATCTTAAGGTTCTACAATATTAAGTGGGTTGCATCATTGTGGTTTTAAGAAGCCAAATGTCCTTATTAACGTGAAATTAAGAATGCATCTATACATACAGACAGATGGCACTGTGGCAACAACAGATTTCACATACCAGCTGCTCGGTATGTTGGTTGAAAGACAAGCCCTCAAGACCTTTAGTGGTAAACACACTGGGGCAGAAGGAAACCAGGATCACACACACACATCCCACACAGAAATAGATCATCTTTACCTCCGGTGATGAACATGCCTGGTGCAGAGGGCACCCAGGCCAGACACTGAACTGATGCGGCAGCTGAGGGGAAGCAGAAGGACGTGATACAAGCCAAGGCCTCACTGTCCACCAGCCTGATACCATTATGGAGATTTGACACTGTGAGAGAGAGAGGGAGACAACGTGTTTATTATTTAGCATCTGTGGTTGTTATTATATTCATTTTGTAATAACCAATAACTGAATGGGTTATATGAATAGACCTGATTAACAGCATGCTATCTGAATGTGTAATTACTCAGCAAATGCTAACTTTACTATAAAAACTTTTTTATTCAAATCCCATCAGTTACCAAGTCCTGGTGATATTTTTTCACACCTAATAAATAATCTGTTGACAAAAGGTCCCATTCCAGAGCACTGACTGGGTCCTCTTCATCTGTCCCCTCTAACGACTCTGGACGCAACACATGCTTTTGGCTTTTACTCCCTAAACAAGACGGGACAGAAAGATTACTGCAGACTTGAGTTTACAAGTTCATGTGTCTACATATGGAACCTGAAAAGAAGAGCAAGATTAGCTAGGCTCAGAGTCTCCATTCAAAGAATACACAAGGGCATGAGTGAGAATGTGTTTTCATTTCATTTTTAAAGGGTCGAGGGAAACATCTGTACCTGGCTGAAACACAGACAAGCTTCCATCTGTGTGTCCAAACACCAGCTTGCCTTTTTTGTTGGGATGCCATCTGAAGAGACAGATATCAGACAGGAAGGAGTGGGCTTCTTTATGCACTGTGACCCCTGGGTCAGGACCTCCATAGACCCAGATATACAGCGGACCACGCTGAGAGACGAACGCCACCCCATCAGCTGAGTTCCAGCACCAGCTGACTGATGTAGGGACACCTGGGAAAGAAGACATGTTCTGATGCTTTACTGAGGAAGATTATGTTGCAGTAATTGAACCTTAAACACTCCAGTGCGCCAATAAAACCTGGTGTAGATCGGCCATCCACCTTTAGTATTGTCCAGTCTCGCTACAGCCTTTTGTTCTGCTACGTTCCATATGATGAGCAGGTTATCAGCAGAGGCTGACGCAAACAGATCAGGGTTATCAGGACACCAGCTGATGGCTGTAATGGTCTTCTTGTGTTCGGACATGATGGACCTCAACTTAAACTCATTATACTGCTGATCCAACTACAACAGGGAGAAAATGACAAGGAATTAAAACGGGAGGTAAACAGTTGCAATGACGGTAGACGTTGATGGAGGTTCAGTTCAGAGATTCAGTGCTGTCCTGAACTAATGACACTTCAAAGGACTAAAACAATTAACAATTAATTAATGCGTGGAGCAAGTAGGTTGCAGTTCTGTTCGGTTTGAATGCTTTAATAATTTGTGTTGAATAGTGTGAAATTTAACATTTAAAAGTAAATCACAGGGTATTCACAGTGCATTCAGCTGAACCTCACAAAGTCTGAAATTTATACTGCGATAGGGCAAGAAGTTTGTTTCAAATGGGAAACTTTCTTTTTTCTCTTATTTCCTTTTGTTAGAAATAAATAGATGATGAGATCAAAACAATGTCCCATTAATTTCTACAAACTGTAGGCAGTTTCTTTATAAATACATATTTATATATATATATATAATATATATTTTAAAAATGTAATCAGCAAGTTCAACCAAATTCTTCCCCACATCGTTTTAATGCAATGTTTTTTAAATAATAATATGCATTTTGGCCCTTAAAAAATATTAATGGATTGGATAGGATTGTGTTTTAATCTACCAGTCCCCTTGGCCAGTGAGATTCCGGAGAGATCAAGTGTTCATACCGGTGACCTCACATTTCCCATGAGAACAGATGCTTCAGAAGTTTAAGTGGTGAGCGGAACACATTCTAGATAAACACTCACCAACCTTAAGAACACAAGCACACATTTCACCCATTTCACCTGGTAGATGTATATCGCCAAAGTAGCACAGTAGGCGAAGCGGTCACCGCTAGCAGCACACACATCTTTATTCCAGGGCTGACAGCCTGCTGCCAGCAAGCCCACCTGCTTCACCTTGGCCATCCTCACCTGGAGACAGACATATGCAGACACTAATCATATTAAAGTAATTTTACAAATCCAAAGATGAGACCTTTACATAACTAAGTTTTATGTTATGATTAATGTTGATTAGGTGGCTATGACTTTGAGAGATGAGAAATGTTGGCTGTGATAATTAAGCAAATTCAGTTTTACCCAAATAATTTCCTAATAATTGAAATTTCCCCAGATTCCCAGTACCTCTGAACAAATCACGCTTAAAATGCATCTTAAACAGTGTCTGAAGATCATTTGTCAATGACATACTATTGGCTGTCATTAATTCAGCAGCTCTCTAAACATTATTTATTATGGATTCTGTATTGAATCAGTGTACAGTCCCATTGCTGATAGAGTAACACTAACATATACTAACATACCACTAGGATCCACAGGTTAAACCAGATAAGATGATTAAAGAGAAAGAGTCATGCAGAGAGGATTGAATTAATCTCTGCTGTGATTGGCTGAGACTGCTGCTTACTGAACACTGTTACTGTAAGGATCTGACTAGTGACTGGTTGTTCAGTATATCTAAATGGTGGTATTCTACTCATATTAGATGCTACACATCCTAAGAGTCCTGAAAATAGAACTGTAAAAAAATGTTTCTTTTGTATTAGTTAGCTGTTTGTGGTTTTTTGAACCAAAAGAACCCAAAAGATCTTCAGCTAAGATAATCATTAAATCTGTTCCTTGTATCTGCAGGGAGTTTCGAAAAAGTATCCTCACTAAAGGTGCTCTTGAAACAGATTAATGAGTGTCTCCTAGCCAGCCACAGAAATACAAGAGCTTCTTAAATCAGTCAGCCTGCAGGGAGAACTGTGACCTGCATGCCATACACGGTATTTGATTGATTCCAATTTATTTTTTTAGACTTTCATAATGAAAATGTTTTTAGGGCATCATTAGTGACTGTCTCTAAAGGGCTGATTCACCCAAATTGCAAGAGAGCAGGTATTTTCTATCAATGGCAATCTTCAAAAACCTGCTGACCAGTTAGCCCATCACTTATTCCTGTAAGGTGCAAATTGGCTGATTTACATATAAATTTCTCCCCGACCTTTTTCTGTTTCATTAGATAATAGCGTGATCTTCTGAACAGCAATGATTTGCAGTAATGACTACACAGCACTTTGATGAAGGAACGTGTTACGCTACAAGTGGACCCCTCTAATTACATTTTGCTTGTATTTTCACAGCAGGATCATGTCTTTAACACCAGATGAGGGTTTCACTTCTACTCCCCCTAATGTCATGAAATGTCACTGTCATGAGAGCTTGTCTTCTCTTGTTGGGTTTGGATTTAGTTCCTCCTCCACTCTGCTAGAGCACTCCTGGTGCCCAGCAGATGTGTCACACAGGGCGACTTGATGACACAGTGTCATTACTGAGAATAAATTTTAATATTAAGACATACATAAAAATTCTCTGCTGTTTGATATTTTTGCAAGGAAAAAAAAGTGTAATTAGAACATTAAAATACTTAAAATTGTGCCTGTGATATGCAAATATTTTTCATTTCACGGGATGTCTCCTACTACACTGTAAACTTCTTCTGTCTGTGTATGTGCACTGGAGACTTCGAGTATGCTGAATATGGGGACCAGTACCGGCATCTAAACAATTTAAACTATCATGCTGGCAGGCTCCACCTCTTAAAATCAGTCAAAATCAACTGAATAATGTCATCATGTAGGGGTGGACCATCTTCTGATTTTAGATCAAGAACGATTCTGAATTCTACAAGCTACATTTCAGCTGACAGATCACAGTATTTAAAATCCTTTGACTTCTGTTTCCAAACTTCCCATAACCTCATTGATTAGCAGATCCGTGCTACATGAACAAACCAACAGCGTGATGAACTACCAACTGAATGGCCATTAATTTCACATGGCACTTCTCTGGGTAACGATTTGTGACTAATGCAACATGAGTTATTGCTATCAGCACGGCAGATGATGAGCTAGTAAAACAACTCTTTATCAGTAAGTATTGTGTTTTAATGGTCAAATAGAGAAACTCATAGGTTATTTCAGGCGTCTAAAAATTGAGAAAAAAACACTGGAATATAGACTATGGAAGGTGAACATGATTAAACAGATTGTGATATTCTTCGCCCACCCCATGACTATTACTGTGTACTAATAACATGGTAAATACTGCTGTTTAGCAGTGGTATCAAGAAAAACATCACAGCAAACCAGGTCAAGCATGCATCAGTTTCCTCACTTTGTATACTGTCTCTTCAAACTAAACCCACCAAATACTGGAGGTACACAATATTTGCAGTAGTCAGCGCAGGCATTGATTATGTCTACTAATCAACAGTCAGTAGCACTCAGTACAAATACCTCTCCCTTCCTGCTTGGCCTCAGGGAGATAGCTTATTTTCTCAGCAAGATCAAACAAAGACATTGGCGTATATTCAAAACTTGGAGGGCTTCTTTCTTTATCTGCAAAATGAGACCATTTTCACAGCAGATATTTTGAATTACTGCAGCAGGAAAGGAAGGTGGACCAATCAACATTAACAATGGCTGTGTCCCAGGAAGCATGTCCACCGAGACAGCATGTACAACACCAGGACCCTGGCTCTGGCTCATCTGAATGGAATACAGCCTTGATCAATTTTAGTAATAATGTCTGTGATTGACATGTTAAAATGTCTCCTCTGAAAAAGGTTCACCATCACAAAATATGTTCCCATGGGAACAATCAAGACTTCATCTTTGGAAGAGGATATTCTCCATACAGCAGATTAGCTTACACCCACCCAGCAATAACACAATACACAGGGTAAAGATGTGGTCATAATAAGGTGTATTGTTATTTTAAAAAGATTTAATTGTCTCTTGACTCAAAATTGTGTACATACTCTGACAGAACCATGGTGCTGTCCAGTTTATTTTAAGGTTTGGGTCGTTCTAATGTGAAACTGATGTCTAAAGTAAACTGAGTAAAAATTTAATTGAGAATTGAAAGTTGTCTCACACGTCTACGTTACGTAACTGCATTTCATTGATTTATTTGAGCTCGTAAAGGACCCAGTTTTAAGCCAGACGCTAGACATATTTTTCGCATGCAAATCACTATAACCGTGCTCCTTGGTGTTGGTGTAGGCGAGACAACACAAGAGGCATTCTCTGAGCACGAAGCTAAAATGAATGCAAATACCTCTTTGTCAGATATGACAACAGTAATGAAACAGCGCTAAACAGAATACTCGTCTATACCACCGTTAAATTAACAGGCTAATCCTGTTTGTGAGCTACTAGCTGTTTTCATCCCAAACTGTTGCCACTACTGGCAACCAGATGCGCTTTGACGTCTCATTTCTGTCGGTTGTCTATTACATTTTAAGAATATTTAGATGGCATCAACAGGTTTCTGCAGCACAAACTAATGCATGTGGAAACTGGCTGTTATTGAGACTCGTGTGTTGAGTGTCGCAGATGTGGTCCGTCTGAACACCACACAGCGACAGGTGTAACGTGCAGTCAGCATGATTTTACACCTTTGTTTCTGTGTGCCATCGTTTTTTGAGTTACATTGTAATGATAGCAGGGAACTGATATGTCTCTGTTTGTCTTCTTACCGTTAGCAGCCAGTTGACTCGAGCACAACGAACAGCTCCCAGGTGCTGAAATGCTCCGAGCTCACCGTCATCCGCGTGAGGTGGGACGTAACGACGGCAGCGATTGGTTCGTAGGAGTGATCATTTTAATCAGCTATTGGCTCTCTGGAGTGTCAGTAAGACCTTTTCTGTTTAAACCCACAAAGGTTTACCTTCAAGGTAACTAAAGGAAAACCACTCAATATGCCCAAACACACCTTTCACATTGTTGTTTGTGTTATGCTTATCACAAAACATTAATGTCTGAGCAACATTTTATTGTCGCTGGTCGAGGTGGAGCTGATTTTAACCACTTTATAAAGTATTGAGCAGAAAAAAACGCTCCCTTACATTGGTATCTCTGTCTAACTGTACTAAATGTCATACTTTTTAATTGCAAATCTAAAACTGTCCTAACGTATTGATAAAATAGGTTTCACTTAACTACAGAGTATTATTTTCATATTAATTTAATAGCAGACCCCCAGATACAAGGCCTTTTCACCAATTACAATAAGCTCATTAGCATGCAAACATGTTATGTTGCTGATTTGAATTTCATAGCAGACCAGTGACATCCAAGTCCATAAATGATTACTTTAAAGCAGGCATCTCAAACTGGTCCAGAGGAGGGCCGCAGTGGCTGCAGGTTTTTGTGCCAACCAACCAAGAGCACACCGTTTGACCAATCAACTGTCTGAAGACGGAGATCAGTTGATTAAATGAGTCAAGTCTGGTGTGCTGCTACTTGGTTGGAAAGAAAACCTGCAGCCACACCGGCCCTCCAGTGGACCAGTTTGAGATGCCTGCTTTAAAGGACTAATCAAGTCATTTTCCTGGTGGTGAATACTTGTGAACTTTACCTGTACTGTTTAAGTACTTAGATCTTGCAGTACTTTAGATCTCAAAATCATTTGCTAGTATGTGAAAACCATTTCAGAAAGACCTCATTTAATCCACTTTAGATGTCAAATTAAATGAAGATTTCATCATTATAATCAATATACAAAATTTTATTACAAAAAGAAAATTCGTTCTACATGAAAGTTTTCAAAGTTCCACATTAAAAATGGCTGCAAACCTTTCAAAACTACAGATAACCCCTGGTAGTAAAATGACAATCAACAGCACTGCTAAACAGAAAACATAAGCAGTGCTTCCAGAAACAATACATTTAAAACTTTAAGGAGTTGCAGCCATCCACTGCCAGCACATGAATTTCAGTTCTTTGTATTACCACAGGAAATTGATATCTGGCTGCCTGTTTCGATAACAAGGATCAGCGATGTAATAAACACAGAGTTCTGCAGAAACTGATTTTAAAAAAAATATATATACCATTAAGGGAACTAAGTGACAAAATAAAAACTAAATCCCTGAATTTAAAGAGGAACATCAATATCCTACAGAGGCAGGCCAACAGGGACAGCAGGCTATACTGTTGCAATCATCCACTCAAAAAAAAACAAAACAAAAAAACCCACAATAGTTAAGCTGAACAATGCATTGCAAAATTCATATCCTTAACATATAAACTGCTTAATCATCATCCTCCTCGTCATCGTCATCCTCTTCATCTTCCTCCTCCTCCTCGTCATCATCTTCGTCATCGTCATCGTCATCCTCTGGTTCTGCTTTCTTGGCAGCAGGCCTGCCTGGGCCACTCTTCTTGCCAGCATCACTCTTTCCTGAGCCACCTTTGGCTCTGTAGGCAGCAACATCCTATGATGGATAAGACAAATTTTATGTACATGAGTTTCTTTAGCATTTAGCCTGGCAAGACATTTTTTTAAAAGGTCATTTGTTTAAACTGTCAGACTAACCCAACACTATATTGCACTACACTGCTTGTATAATGCAAAAAAACAAACGAACACGTTTATACCTTCTCATATTTTTCCTTCAGTTTGGCAGCCTTGGCAGCATATGGAGCCTTGTCTTTGGGACTTTGCGCAGCCCACAATTCACCAAGCTTCTTGGCAATTTCACCAATGGAGATACCTGGGTTGTCTTCCTTGATCTTGGGGCGGTGCTCAGAGCAGAACACGAAGAAAGCAGAACTGGAGAGAAACGGGGGTGGGTTAAAGTCAGAAAGTAGTCCAAGGATAAATCTCATAAAAAGCATCTCTTCGCTGGTCTCAAGTAGCCATGCACAGGGACATATGAAGACTTACGGTGGCCTTTTGGGTGCATTGGGGTCCTTCTTCTTCTTGCCCTTGCCACCTTTAGGGGGGATGTACGATTTCATCTCTTGGTCATAGCGGATCTTGTCATTCTTAGCCATCTCCTCAAACTTCACCTTCTCCTTGGATGACATGGTCTACAAAACAGAAACCATAAACATCTGCATTCTAGTCGTCCTCAAACCAATTTCCTGTTAAGTCCACAGACATCTACATCTTAAGTTTGATTTATTGAGAATTCTTAATATAACTTAATCCCCACACAGGGCTTTTAACTATTTCCTGGGGTGATGATGTGGAAAATACCATGTCTACCTCCATACTAATTTCACTGAAGCACAAACCATTGTATTTACAAAATTAACAATTACCTTCCACCTCTCGGAGCACTTCTTGGAAAACTCTGCAAAGCTGACAGTGGTCCCGGGGTGTTTCTTTTTGTGCTCCTCACGACATGTCGCCACAAAGTAAGCATAAGAGGTCATCTTTCCTCTTGGTTTATTTGGGTCCTTCCTCATGACTGCAGCGGATCTAGAAATGATTGCAAAATAAAAATCTCACATGAAACGAGTAACAATGATGAGTGACGAAAACATCTGAATGGGCAGCGTAATGTAATGTTACTGATTTATTGTGACTTAATATATATATTAATATTCGCTTAATAAGTTAACATAGTCACATGGAAACTTTAAGTTTATTTATTCGGTCATATGTTTTAAACATGCTGTCGTCGTTCGAGTTTTTCCCAAGTAACGTTACTGTAGCACAAACCGGGCAAGTAGACGCCCATGGGTGTTTTAAGGCTCTAATCGGATTTCTGCTTCACTGGGACAAAAAGACTAGCCTCCATTTTGTATCTTCCCGCCTAAACTAAACTGCGCCAAACGGTTATCCAACAAGTCCCATAATAGCCATTACTTTAATTTAATCCGACCGATATTGTGCTTTAACCAGAGCAAAACAAATTACGAGGTTGAGTCGAACTCAAATGGCGACTTAATCCAACTTTACATGCAAGCGCTACCATCGTGTAGCAAGCTAAGTTACCAAACCAAATGGCGTTTGAGCTGCATGTTGCGCACAAATTAATAACGTTATACCACGCTGCTTGTGCCACAGTGTGGAAACAGACCACATATTTTTGTAATGTGGATTAACTAGAATCATACGGCTTTCTTTGGATACATTTCCGTCAACGCTGTGATTTACACAAACATATAAGCGACTTAATTCACTAATACGCTTTAACTGATAAATATGCCCGAATGAGAAACAGTATCGTCGCAAACAATGCTGTAAACAAAGACGACACCAGTGATTTTATTAACAAAATGAACTCAATAAAATTGCAAAAAAACTTACCCGTTCTCAGCAAGACAAGTTGTGAACAACTGAATGAGGAAGAAAGCGCAACTGTTTTGTCAGTGTCTGCGAGGCCAAACTAACTTATCTAGAAGTACTTTCACAACTCCACCCACCCGTCAGCGGATTGGTCAAATAGAAGCACTTAAATTCGAACTTAGGGCACAAGAAAGGCAGAGTGCTGTAATTGGTTAAACTGCGTGCGAGCTAGGCATCAAGTTTGTATGCATTGCCAATACACTGATTGGTTGAATTGGGCTTTTAAACATACGGCGCGAAAGGTCCTTTGTTTGTTCGTAGTCAAAATATCTGTTGGTGTGTGGTCGGGGGTGGGGGTACCTCTGCGTTTTAACCGTTTATTTTCTAGTTTAGATTGACAGCAGCAGAAGCCACTACATAACCATTTCTATTACGTGTCATTCAATAAGCTGTATTACAAAAAGAAAGCTCAACCTGCTGCTCTAAGATCAAGTCAAAAACAAAACTGCACTATACTTTAACGGGAAAATATGACTGCGAAACGGGCCAGAAAATGAAAACAAGATTTCCGGGTTCAGTGGATAATTATACATACTTGCATCTAACAACTGAGGAGTCAAGATAATTATAAAAACTACTATGATTCAGCATTTCGACTTAATACACATACCAATGGTGCCCAACCTTTATGTAAGACACCCCACTCCCACTCCAGTCTGATGAACTCAAGTGCCCTTTCAACAACATGCTACTCATTGAAAAGTCAGAGTCAGAATAAGCTTTAAGATGAGATAAACCTTTACTAGTCCCGCAGTGGAGAAATTCTCAATGTCACAGCAGCACGAGGATAGCAAATGAAGGTCCAGGTAGGATTTTTACACATTTAAAAAAAAAAAATATGACACAAAAAACACACAATATTAACAGTACTGCACAATTATCTACCTTGTCAGCAGCAAGAAGTTATTGGCATTATACTATAAGTACAATGAAATTCTGTATATAATAGTGGATATTACAATATTTAAGATAAGCTAAGATAGGTCTTTATCTTTACATAGATGGATAGATAGATAGATAGATAGATACTTTATTGGTCCCGAATTCAAGAATATTAGAATATTTATTGGTCCCACATTGGAGAAACCCACAATATTTTCACAAACTGAATTAGACTTAGTTTGGTTTGTTCAAATTTGCATAGATAGGTTTTTTATATATCTATTTGTATATTGTTATTATTACACTGCTATTTTACTATTGTTTATTTTCACACATGTGTCCTTTAAGTGTATTTTATTCTGTTTTTCTGTTACTTCAGTATTTCATGTTATTGTGTGTTTTATTGTATTCAAATATACCAGACTGCTATGACAACAGCTATGATAATTTCCCTTGTTCTCCTGTGTTTGAGCCAAAGCAATGAAATCTCATTCTCATGTGTGCTATATGGTGTATAATCTGAATGACAAATAAAGTCGATCTATCTGTTTGTACTGCAACCACATGGACTTGCAAAAACTTGATGTTCCAACCATTTAGGTTTACTTTAGCAAATCACTCACCACTCACTCACACCTAGAAGCAATGTACAGTAGAGTGGCCAATTAACCTGGTGTGCAAATCTTTGGGATTGTGGGAGGAAGCCAGAGTACCCGGAGAAAACCCACACAGTCACAGGGAGAACATGCAAACTCCACACAGAAGGGCCCAGACCAGGATTTGAACCTGGAGCCCTCTTGCTGTGAGGCAACAGTGCAACCACCATATTGACTACATACTGGAGGACCAACTGCAATATCAGATCGTGTCATTTTCCAACCCCTTTCATGTAAAGACATACTGTCTTTCAAATGATGGTATGTTCTAGATTTCAAGACCATACCACAATATTAAAGTGAAGAGCACTTTGGAAATGTGCATAAAACTGGACTGGAGAAATGACAAAGGGTACACAGTGACGTTAATTTCCTTGGAGGCAGTGACATGTACAGTGTGAAAAGACCAGAAAAAAACCCCAAATTAATTCATATAGGGTAAATCAGCCAAGTGTGCTGATACATTTTTTGCACACCCAGTAGGTTACCACAAGGAGTGGTGTCTTAATCAAACCATAAAAGAAGATGCTAATATCACACTCATCAAGGAAATGGTAGATATATGAGTCTATTTTTCCTGCTAACAGTTAGGCCGGCCACCACTTATTTAGAATCTATGCCTTTCCCTTCGCCTGAGTGAAGTACTGTCCCACATTTGAACGATATTTCCAGAAGTGAATATAGGGTACGAAATATGCAGTATAGTTACACCATTTGATGAACCACTTCATCATCACATTGCACCTTGAACTTTGGCCCTCTTGCGCACACATGAATTGCTGTCCATAGCATACACTTTGAGGTAAAAGCCAATGATTTGCCTTGTGTCTGTGCTCTTGGTGGCTCAGTCTAGTGCCCAATCCAGCATTCATACTCACAGACTTAAATAAATTTAAAAAACAAACAAAAAAAAGCAAACAGCAGTTTCAATGTTTGCAAGTGAGCCAGGACACACAGGAGGCAACATTGTGCAATGAAACTGTTTTCCATTTCTGCCCTCTGCCTTAAAATGATAGGAAAGCTAATAATAATAACACGGGTTTTTCGGTAAACTCAACATCTATCTTTCTATAATATATGTAAACATATATAAATATATATATATAGTGATAATATTGCGGTTTTGCAGCTTCTTAGCCGTTTCTAGGACTGCCCTCTTCTGGACAGAGACCCCCTTTGCCCCAGTTACCACTGGCACCACTGCTGCTTTTACCCTCCACATCTTTTCCGGCTCCTCTTTCAGGAACCCAAGTGTAGTCAGTGACAGAAGAGTCCTGAAGCATGACAAGCAGACAGTCCAAAAAGAAATAAATCATGAGGATCAGGTCCAAGAGAAAAATGGGCCATGATGAAACAAGATTCAAGAAAGTGAGTGAGAGCATATCAGGTTGGAGTCACAGTGAATACTGGTTTTTAAGGGCAAGATTAAGTTGATTTTTGGCCGCTGTATTGCTGCTGAAGTGGAAAGTAAACCTGAGTCAACAGAAATAATTAATGCTGGAAGAAAATTTAGGATATTGTTGTAATTACTGGAGGGGAAGTGCAAGAGAGGCTTTCAGGCCTTCTCAGAGCCTATACTGAGTAGGCTATATGTTAGTGAATAATGGGATGATTGGTTTGGCAACAACTTAACTTCAGTTTAGAGAAAACAGAGGAGCTAAGTCTTTCAGTCTGGTGTGAAGCCGTAATGCAACAATTTCGATGCAAACAGCCTCTAAAAACAAACGAAGAAGATACAGTCCGGTTGTTTGCCAACTGCCAATAAACGTCGCAAGAAGAAGAAGACGAAGAGGAAGACGAAGAAGAAGTAGTAGTAGAAGAAGAAGACACACTCCGACGCAGCAGGTGGCAGCATACACATTGTCAACACTAAAGAGGAAGAAGCTAGTTTCTTTAGCAGAATTAGTTGTCGGACCAGTTCTGTAGTTGGAGTGTACTGTGCAGAGAACGACAGAATAGGAGAATATTGGGAGCAAAGCCAGAAAGTCTGTGGATATACACCGACTGATCACCATACATCAGGGAGCAAGAGGAGCTGTGTCCACAGTGAGAAACAGTGAGAAGGCAGACAGTCTGAACCCTAAGCAGACAGACGCGATGAGTGACTTCGCTGTGGACTCGAGCACGCTATGCCTCTTCGATGTTGACGGCACACTTACGGCCGCGAGACAGGTATTAAATGTGTGTGTGTGTGTGTTTGTGTTTAAAACTAGTGTTACACCTGACTCTACTCATACAAACATCTGACAGTACGTCATTTCAATGCAACTTCCGGCTCCACGTTGTAATTGTAGTTCTTCCGAGTGATAATGTGTTCCGCCAAAACCTTTCCTTTGAATAATTGTTCCACCCCAAAACATTAGCCGGTACGTGGTCTGACCGCTTCCAGCGACAATCTCATCGGTCTAAAAGTAATAATAATAATAATAATAATCAATTGACATGTTAGCTATATGAAGGAAAATCTCAAATACCCATGTAGTTGAAGTTTGAGCTTCACTGTGTAGAATATACAGTATACGGACACGATAAAGCTGTTTTCACATTCACTGCTGAAAGTGTAAATTTTCTTTCTACTAATTGAAAATGGGATTTTAAGAGGTGATGCCTAAGAACATGGTTTGTGACATCACACATAGTTTGGAAGCCAGTCCTGGTCCTATATTCATGTTACACGTAAACCTATGACAAATGTGGGCATGGTTGTCATCTTGTATATTCAAAACCATACCTGCCTTTGTCATTAAATCAAACAAGGTTGATTGGCTTGGTTGCACTAGAATTTTGCTAACAAGTAGAACCAGCCTTACAAGTATGTAGATTTTCAATGGAAACAATATAGTCTTTATTTTACCATGTAAAATGTGAGTGAATGTTATTATGATTATGTAGTAGTCTTGTCGCTGTCATTGCGTGAGTGTTTCAGTCCTGTCAGTGAATGTACGTCTGTGTGTGTTTTCAGCGTGTCACTCCACACATGGCGGAGTTCCTTGAGAAGCTGAAGACTCGAGTTCGAGTCGGAGTGGTAGGAGGCTCAGACCTCAACAAGATCAAAGAGCAGCTGGGAGATGATGGTGAAAGGCATACACATGTATTTATTTAGTACAGCAACTGAGGTGTGTGATCAGTTTGACTCTATGTTCTTCTTTGTGTGTGCAGTGATCCAGAAAGTGGACTATGTGTTTGCTGAGAATGGTCTTGTAGCCTATAAGAATGGACAGCTTCTCTCTGTCCAGGTAAGAGTTAAGGTGTCTTGACCTGTTGGGTAGAGAGAGGGAAAGGGAGAGGGACATAATAGAGTAATATCAACTCTTTAACTGTTTTATCAAAGCTTTGATTTGACAGATGAGATGCCATTCTAGTCTTGTTTTTGTGAAAGATACGCATGGTTCTGGTACCAGGAAGTTTACTGTCTGCTTGCTCTTGTCAGTCCATCCAGGCCCATATGGGAGAAGAGTTACTGCAAGATTTCATCAACTTCTGTCTTAACTACATGGCCAAAATCAAATTGCCTAAGAAGAGGTATGAGCACATATCTGAGTCATGGGCTTATTAATGATATTTATTTGTTTAATAAAATAAAAAAATTAAAATTCAGTTATTAACTTCTCCCCCCATGCTAACTGAAAGTCAGATAAACAAGAATGACATTCAGTACATTCGACATAACTAACAACATCAACCAGAAATCACGACCTCATCTTAACTAAGTATTCACCAGAATCCCAGAAGCTTGTTTCACATCTTGTCCAGCGGTTAATTTACATGCACTGAAACTTGTGCATCCAAACAAGACAGGGGGTGAGTGGATAAGAACTGAATTTTCGTTTTTGGGTGAACTGTTCTTTTAACACTTCTGTAGACCTAACGTAGAGGGCATGGAGGAATGCTTTTTGCTTTCTGCACTCCTCTTCTGTCCTTGTGAGCTGCCACAACAAGTGAATTTCCCCACTGCGGGATCAGTAAATTTCATATTATCCTAAGTCACAAAAGTTGTGTAACATTTGAAAGTGCAGAAAAATAAAGGATAGTAACGATCTGGTCTTGCCTTATGGGGACTAAACTGTGACGTGTGATGTTTTATAGGGGAACATTCATTGAATTCCGTAATGGCATGTTGAACATCTCCCCTATTGGCCGGAGCTGTACACAGGAAGAGAGGCAACAGTTCTACGAGCTGGATCAGGTGGCACACACATTCACTCTCTGTGCATCATTGAAAGTGGCACTAATCAATATTTTTGTAATGCCAAATGATCATATAATTGTGTGTACTGTGATTAGGGTCACTCGTAGTAATGAATCCATAGAGAATTCTCACCCGACTCAGCAGTTCCCTACAGCTTTTTATGGTAGAGCTATCTGCTGAGGTTAACGTGCTGATCAGCTAGCCCAGGCCCATCCTGTCTCATAACACTAGTTTTTACCCATTGAGGCGATAGTCTAATAGTCCCTGTGTTTTCTGCTGGAAGATCTATATGAGTATTATTTCACAAGCTCTTTTAGCTTTATACAGTGCCTACAAAAAGTAGGAAGTGGGTGTTGAACAAAAAATTAAAAAAAAATAATAATGTCAAAGTGAACATAGATTTCTATAAAGTAATGTCAATCAATTAAAAATGTATTATGTAAAATAAGTGACTGCAAAATATTCACTCCTTTTAATGTGATTCAGCAAAGGTCCAGCCAGTTGGTCCTAGTAGTCTCTCATTAATGAAATGGAGATCACCTGAGTTCACTGTAATGTTTCTCAGGTGATTGTAGTATGAAGACACCTGGAAGGTCCAGTCACTGGTTAATCAGTATTCCTGGCTACAATTACACTGTGAAGACAAAAAAACACTGCAGGCAACTCTGATAAAAGGTTATCGGAAAGCATAAGTCAAGAGTTGGATAAAAAAAATTCCAGTTCACTGAACATCCTCTGGGATTTAGTAGTAGTACAAAAAATAAATATTCTCACACCTGTTTTTCTGACTAAGCAGAAAAATACAACTGCACACCTTCTGAATTCAAGTTTCTGTCTTTTACTGAACTGAGACGACATCAGTCATTAGTCATAGTCAACATTACTCATTGTTAAACATACTTCACTGAAACAAGATAATAAAACCCACCAAAACCGGGGTGCTGACATCAAGCAGGTCATCCAGAGAGCTGGGCAGGTCAATAAAGCATTTCCACTCTTTTGGCTCCATGTTGTTGGCAGCTTGATAGGGGCCCCCCACACACACAAGGGCCCTTGGTAGCTAAATGTCAGAGGGCCCCCCTCCCTCCCTGTTTTCATCAGAGGTCCTATAACAGAGTCAGGGGCCCTGGTAGTCAGAGGATCGCATCGCAAATTGTTTTGGGCTAGGACCCCCCCCGGACCCCAAGGGCCCCTTGACTTGCCGGCCCGGTCCATAATCCGTCCCTGTTCCTTCTGTTGAGCACAAAAGGGCTCGGACCCTGATTTGCCATGTGTGTGGCTGTACTTCTATTTATTTTTTTATTTGTATGCTCCTTACAGAAAGAGAAAATCAGAGAGAAGTTTGTGTCCACGTTAAAGGAAGAGTTCAAAGGAAAAGGGTTGTCATTTTCAATTGGTGAGTAATATGCAGTTGTGGCAATTAAACAGTTTCTGTACACTGAGAATCTGTTTTTGAAAGCATCAGTAGCAGCTTCAGACTTGAGTGCTTTAAGTATCAGGCCAAGGAACAAAACAAAAAGGACTACAGCTTCTGAAAGTGTGAGCTAACTTGCGGCTGTTGCTGCTGTCAGTGTGATGTAAATTCTGCACGTCATCTTTCCTGCCTCTTGGTCTTCATTTCTCTGCAGGAGGGCAGATCAGCTTTGATGTGTTTCCTGATGGCTGGGATAAGAGATTCTGTCTGGGGATTGTTGAGAAGGACAACTACTCAGCCATTCACTTCTTTGGAGACAAGACCAAACCTGTGAGTGTGTCAACGACTGCAGGACACCACAGTAATGACTGACTGTGTAGATTGTTTCGAAGACAGAATATCAGTGGCAAAAACACCACACAGACAACCTATTGAGATTGTTGTTGTTTTTGACAACACACACCATATAGACAAAAGTATTGGTGCAGAGCTGAGAGTAGAGTTGGTCCCCTCTTTGCAGCCATAACAGCTTCCACTCTTCTGGGAGGCTTTGCACAAGATCTTGAAGTGTTTCTGAGGGAATTTTTGCTGATTCATGCAGTGGAGTATTAGTGAGGGCAGACACTGATGTTGGAAGAAAAGGTCTGGCTCACAATCTCCATTGTAATTCAACCCTAAGGTGTTCAGTGGGTTTGAGGTCAGGGCTCTGTTTGGGCCACTCGAGTTCTTCCACACCAAACTCATCCAGCCATGTCTTTGTGGACTTTGTTTTGTGCACTGGGACACAGTCCTGCTGGAATAGAAAAGGGCTTTCCACAAAGTTAGAAGCATAGCATTGTCCAAAATGACTTGGTATGCTGAAGTATTAAGATTTCCCCTCACTAGAAGTAAGGGGCCCAAGGCCAATCTCTGAAAGACAGCCCCATACCACACCTGAATTTAATAATAAAGAGGTGTGTCTGAATACTTTTGTCTATATAGTGTACTTTACGCCAGGAAGTCTGTGTTGTGTGGCTTGCACCATGTGACACCTACAGCATACAGTACACTTGCTGAGTTAGCATCACCCTACGCTAACCTGGATGAGTTTCAAAATGCATCCCTTTCCCTCCTGTTTGGCCGTCAGCTGTTGTCTTAATGTGTAGTTTCAGTGTGGATGGATGTTTTGTGTGTGTGTATGTGTCTGATAAATTTGATGAGGCTAGGATCAGACATTAAACTGTCCCTCAACAGTGTATGTGGAACAATGAAGCTGCTTATATTTTGCATGACCTGACACAACCTTTTCTTGTAGTATTAACTACTACTACTACTACTACTTCCCATGTGTAGGCCTGCTTATAAATTGTTTACTGATAGAAGATAAATACATTCCAACATTCTGAATGTGTCATGTTTATATTTAGTCTTTGACTAATAATTAGTTGTATAATGCATGCAGCTACACTCAATATAAATATTTAAATTTCTTTATATGTTTGTTTCTAACCCCTCTGTTAGTGTAATATTTTCAAAGTGTTACTGAGCTTCTTCATGTGCTTCTGTTTATTTATTTAGGAGCACATGTGCTCCTTTAGAAAAACGCTAGCGTTGAGCCCTCACTTCTGTTCAAATGTCAGGGAAAGTAATTATTAAGAACAAGTTTCGAGGCACATTTTTTTTTCCAAGAGCAAAGAATTTAAGCCCCAAGATTTCATCCCAGCTCAGTGCTGATGTTTTAAAACTGCTCAAACACATTTGGGGATTCGGGAGAAAAAGAAACCAGGGAGTCTACCTTTGGGTTTGTGAGTTAACCCTCAATGCAAGAGTGTTTAGAGCCGATTGTCTACATGCTGTGTTGTGAGATCACACCAGGTGGTGGATTGTTAAGACCTAGCAAGGGGTGATCACACCTCCCCCTTCATAAACATTTCCCTTTTGTTTCAGTCTGTCCGGAGTGGATTGCTATGAGCGCCACCAAACTGTTGGCCTTTACACATATGGAACATTCGAGATTTCTGGAAACTACACAAGACATATTTTGAGGGGGTTCATACTTCGCTCTCCAGTATTCGTTTCATGACTTTATCAACAACTTCACAGCAAACTTTTCCTCAGATCTACCCCCCCCCCCCCCAAGATATTAACTACTCCCCTGCAGACCAGTCAGTTTTTTAGTATCCGTTCAGTTTGCTTGGAACCTCAAGTGAGGTGATACCAAAAAATTACCAGCAAGTAGGGTCAAGTCTTACCATGCGGTAGAAAACAATATACCAAGAAAGCAGGGTTTGTTTGTGTATGAGCTTGACTTCTCTAATCTGTGATTTAGACCATCACTGTGTAGCCAAGCTGAGATTTGCTTGTGTTTTGTTCCAGGGAGGAAATGACTATGAGATCTACTGTGACCCACGGACTATTGGCCATGAAGTCACCTGTCCAGAAGAAACACAGCAACTTTGTCAGCAGCTTTTCTTCTCCTGAGAAAGAGAGAGTGTGAGAAGATACCAGCCTGTCACTGTTATGTTCCTGTACTTTTTACAAGACAGGGGTCTTATCTTGAGGTTTAATTACTAAAATAATTTAATGCCATTGTCTTTTGTAGTGTCAAGGAAGGAGAAGGCAGTCAAAAACAACAAGAGGAGGGATTTCTGAGTGTGTTTGGTTGGGTTTTGAATGGGAGTTGTGAGTCACAGTGATGAGAATGAGCAGTGAACTTTTTGTTTTGTGTTATCAGGATTACCTCATGGTAAGTACTGAGCCAAAAACCTTAGAAACATAATTTGACTACTTGCAGAGACTAACACTGATTTTAATATTTTTTATCTGCCTGCTTGTGTCTGTCATTCCATGTATCCCGATTCTCAGTCTGGTTTTAACTAAATCCACAACTTCCACGTGACCCAGTGTGCCTCTGATAAGCTGGATCACAACACATGGACCCTCAGGGGCATGTCTGTGCAGGAAAAGTGTAGCATATAGCATATGACAATTTATGAAGTGTAGCAGAGGTCACAAGTAATGCTTTGTTATGTGTCCCACTAATACTGGATTTCTGAGACTGATATTAGAGAGTCTAAAGCGTGATGATAACGTGTTGGCAGATTTTAGTTTTTAACTTCATCGCAAAAACAAACATTTTTGCTATTTTGAAAGTGGTTACTGAAGAATTGCACCTGAGCGAAACAGCTTGGAGGTGAAAAAAAAAAAAATTGACCTGTCAGTGCTCTCCACTGACATATTAAGATGGACGATGTGCCAAAATATCCCATATACAAGGGCTGCCATCTTGTTCCAGTGGTGCCAGAGTCTGTGCAGTAGTGAAAGATGAGTAAGCAATCTAAATCTGAAGCTCAATCTGAACTGTTGAACATACCTCAGCATGATAAGAGCTACCTGTAATGACATAAACCATCTTATGGCAGAATTTATGTGACGTGTACTTTGAATTTTTAGTTTGGCCCATGTCCCATGCTAACACGCTGTCCATCTTTATATACAGTCAATAGTGCTCTCTGATGAACAAACTATATCATGGTGTCTGTTTCTAAATGACCTTACACACATCTGTCACATCTGTACTTAATGTCTTGTTACATGTTTCCAGTATATCTGTAAAAAGCTGAAACTGGACCATAATTGACTCTGTATTGTGTATTATAAATTGAGGGGAACAAAGATGTAAATGTGTTAATAAAACAAAATGTGAGAGCTTTCTTGAAGAAGTGCAATGATTGTTGTGTTGCAGTGTTAACATGCCAGCGGCTGATTTGATAAAATGACTTGAAAAGAATGTTCAGGAAGAAGCTCCAGTGCAGAGAAATGCATCTTGTTTTACAGCAACCCTCCAATCAAACGGCCAGTATTTCATGAGGCGGGGCAACTGTGGCCTAGAGGTTGGAGAAGCGGCTTGTGATCAGAAGGTTGCTGGTTTGATTCCTCCACCGGACAGCCAGGAAAATGTTGGTTGTGGTGGAGTGATTAATGAGAAAAAAATGCCCCTCCCCCTATTAGCCAGCTGATTAACTTAACTTAACCCCCAATTTGCTTCCTGGGCGCTGGGTGTTGCATGTGTGTTCAACTGAGGATGGGTTAAATGCAGAAGACTAATTCAGTGTGTGTATGTAAATATATATATATATACTGCCAATAAAGTGACTCTTAATTCTTAATGAGCTTTATCAAATCTGCCCATGAAGTATGTGGTTGTAACTGCTCAACAAGCGCTTCATCATCTCAGTTCCTTCTCAAACAGTTTGGCACTGTAGCAAAGAAATAAAACAACTCCCACGTTTTCATATGTCATGTCGAATTGTAGATCAGACCCAGTACATTGCTGTTCTTTCCCTTTAATGGTGCATTTACTGATAGATCATTCACATCAGTGTATACAGAACACACATACATACACACCACAGACTACGGTGAAATGTACAAGCTGAGAGGTAAAGGACATCTCGGGACTTCAGTCGGTGCTGTCGCACACATCCAGAGGTTGGTGACATTTATCATTTATCATTGCGCACCTTCTTACCAGGCCAAACTGCTCCAAACTTTTTAAAATATATCGACAATGGAAAAAAGGGCAAAATCTTGTCTCTGCTTTTCTTTTCTACAAGTCATTGTTCTTAAAGGTCAGAGGTTAAAATCTGGGCTAAATGACAGTATCTGTGCCAGAATATATGGTCAGCATCTTTCTCCGGTCCTACAGGTGGCGCCGCAGCAGGTTCTAAATGCACTAACACAACGAAGCGCTCACCTCTCAGACACCATACAGTCCGTCATTGTTTGTGCTTGTTAAAATATGGAATGCGTTTACATACAGAGATCCCTCTGGAAGTGCAAAGAGAGGTTTGTTCCTACTGCTGGTGATTCACGTAAAAAGGTACACATCACCTGAAAGGACACAAGCTCTAAAAGCATACATCAGTCTAACAGTGTGTATAATGACTTCCCAAACTGCAGTTATCTCTCAAACGTCACTGGATTTCTCCATATACATGTTGTCATCTGTAGGATTTAGTTTTGAGGATATTATCAGTGTGGGCACCAGGCTCCTAAAAAATGTCATAAATTACAATGAAACATAACAGAAAAATCATGGATATAAACTAATATATTGCACACAGGACAAAAACAAAATACTGTATTTCAGCATTTAATGTAAACACAAATATTCTTGTTCAGTTTTGTTCCCTTTTCTGCTAATCTAATCCAACGATCAGTAGTTCAAAGTGGGTCTGAGTTTCGGTTAAAATTGTAAATGTGTGACATATTCACTTTCTGTTGGGAAAGCAAATTTAGTTTTTGAAAAGACTGTGTCATTTTAAGCTGCCTTTTTTCTAATCTGAAGTTACAATGATTTACTTAAACTCTCAAAACATAAATACTGACCCTTAACGGCTCATTTCTGTTTCACAGAGTGACGGTTTTGGAGAAGTCCAAGTCAAGTTATGAGGAAACATTTAGATTTAATTTAGGATGTGCATGCAACTGAAGAGGAGGCTTCATGGAAGTTCAGGTGAGGGAAGAAAGTGACTGCTCGGTGGCCAGCCAGTGTTTACACTACCTAATGCAACATTTTCAAGTTTCCCTAGCAGCAATACCACAGCTCCAATTCTGTTCTTCCATTCAAATAACACAATGGAGGTCCAATAAGGGGTCAGTCTGAAGGCCATACACATTTAAAACCCCTCAGATTCACATGAAACAATCTGCTTTCCTCTACGTGGACAAAAAGGATCACTTCCAGAGCTGCAATATTAATGTGACTGACTCAACTTCTAATTATATACATCACTATAATACTAATAACTCTTACCGAACTCAGTCTGGACAGTCAAACAGGTAGATCACATCTCAAGGAGTGATGACAGGAGGTCAGTTTGTGAGGACACCTATCTGCTGCCTCCAGTGTTTAATAATTTAAAATGTCTGCTGGCCCTACAGAGTAATACTTCATAGTAAAACCCTTATCACTGGTGTCATAATGCATATCAACACAGAGGAAGGAAGACTGGATGTAAATAAATCATTCAGCATGTCTTCCACCATGTTGCTAATTATTTGACATGACAAACATGGACCCATGTTAAAGGGAGAGTTCACACAAAAGGCAAAAATACATATTCTCTCTTACCTGTTGTGCTATTTATCTTTCTAGATTGTTTTCATGTAAGTTGCAGAGTTTTAGAAAAATCAGCTGCAGGGATGTCTGCAGTCGTCTGACCAGTTTCATTTAGGGACTTCCTTTCCACTGAACTACACTTTATCCCCACACGGAAGCAAACATGCATCCAGTCATGGATGAGAACCTCGTGAAGTGACAGGATATAAACAGTAACAGCGCACTTCTCAGGTGAGCTGTAACATTATCTAGCTTAGTTAGCTATCCTCTCTTTTATGAACAGATCCATGTTTCCTCCTGCACAGTGGCATGGAAAGAAAATAGTTCTATATGCTGCCACTCACAGTAAGGTCTGTGGGCTACCTTGAGTAACTGGGCTTATGACTTCTGGAAAGAGACATCACTGTTGAATTTTTCAAATGTCTTTCATTGGCCCACAACAAGTGAGGCGCCATCTATTTCTCTTACACACAACAGAAAGGAGACATTGCTATGCCACATCAAAACAATCTAGATGGATAAATAGCACTACAGCTAAGAGGAAAAATATTTATCCTCTAAGGTTTGTCTAGTGGGTATGTTTGCTGTACTCTATGATAATCTAACTACCTTCATCAAGCCTGTGTCATACAGTGTTAGGCTGGTTTTATACACTATGTAGACAAAAGTATTGGGACACACCTCTCTATTACTGAATTCAGGTGTGGTATGGGGCTGATTTTCAGAGGTTGGGCTCGGCCCCTTACTTCTAGTGAGGGGAAATTTTAATGCTTCAGCATAGCAAGACATTTTGGACAATGCTATGCTTCCAGCTTCGTGGCAGCAGTTTGAGGAAGGACCTTTTCTATTCCAGCATGACTGTGTCCCAGTGCACAAAGCAAAGTCAATAAAGACATGGTTGGATGAGTCTGGTGTGGAAGAACCTGACTGGTCTGCACAGAGTCCTGACCCCATCAAACACCTTTGGGATGAACTCTATACTCCATGTTAATTTCTATGTATTTAGTATGCAATGGCATTAAAGTCCCTGTTGGTGCATTGTCAGTTGTACCAATACTTTTGACTACATAGTATGTAATGTTTGTCCATCTCACAGTAGTAACAGTGCATTCTTCAAAGTACAAATGACATTAATTGAGCCTAACTAAAAACAACACCCATGTATAAAAAACAGCCATCTGCAACAAAGACATAAGATTTAAAAAAATCTCAAATTAAAATGCTAAAATGTCATCTTTCAGTGCCTCCATCAAAAGGTAAAACTGTTAAACAGTGTGTGAGATTACCCCTCCCTAATTCACTGTGAATCCCTTTAGGAAAGAGACAAAATCCGACTACTGTTCACTCAGTCTGTAGCCATCATTAACATGGCTCTCCTCCAGGTGTTTGAATAAATATTTAGTGGTTCTACTTTGATTTCCTCTTTCACCTTCCAGCCAGCAGGATTCCCTTTTTGCACTCAATCAGTAGTAAAAGCGGCCTCGTAGGTGTCCTGGTCCTTTCTGTCATCCACCCCGCTGGATGAACGGCTGCTGAGGTCGGCCACGCCTGACTCCAGGTCGCTGCAGGTGGAGAGGTCGTCGGGGTCATGACTCTTCAGATGGCTGTGCGGACCCAGAGGCAGGGTGAGAGCAGGGTCCTTGGTCTGATCCTTCTGATTGGCTGGTACAGAGGAGAGTGTGTGACCACTGTCCTGTGCAGGGCTGGTGATTGGGTCTATGTAAGTGGTGGGCGGGTCCGGCCCGCAATGTTTCCGCCGCATGTGGCTAGTCCTCCTCCTCGCAACCTCAATCTTCTCCCACGTGATTGGCTTCCCTGTCAGTGTTGATATCCTCTGCAGAGAGAGAGAACATACGCTTTATTTAATTAGCTGGGAGGTCTTTTACACATAAGCAATGTTGGCATACTCTCCTCCCCGTGTGTACATAGAACGTGTGAAGAGGTGGGAAATGTGGATAGTTAAACTTGAGTTGGACACTGTGGATTCGAGACAGAACTCTCTTATCTGAAAATCCCTCTACAGACTTTACAGAGGATGTTTTAAAATTCTCTAATGAAGCGCCACTAATATTTACACACATGTGGTTAGTCCTCAATTCTGGAAAATCCTGCCTCAGAGTGCCTGTAGTTAGGAATATGCTACAACATAAAACACTTTGCTTTCCTTAACTATAACATGTCCTCCTTTTCCCTCATTGAAAAATCTAGAACCTCTGCAAGTAATGTTTATTTCACAAGTTTTACTGCTCAACACAGGATGTCTCATGTTTCCCCATTCTCAGTGCATGTGCGCTTCAGGCTTCAAGTTTCAAAGTTTGCTCAGTTCTACTCATGTGTACTTGTGTTAAACTTAGCTTTCAGATCTCAGATCTTGCAAACAGTAGTTCTCATTTTACCTTGGCTGTAAACAACATGTTCATTGTCCTCAGGCTTCTGAAATACTGTCACACTTAGTGTTGTTACAGGTAATGTTGTATGCCCCACCCTGACTGTCTCACTCTGGAGAGTGTGAATAACTGTGTGCAGAGAATTCACTTATTCAAGTTTTCAGACTATTTCAACCCTGCTGTAATTTTTTAAATACAAAAATTCTTCAGTGGGAAATTGTCCAATTTTGTCCAAATTGCAAAAGGACTGTCTAGTTGGAGTCCTAACTCACTGCAATGTTTTCATGTTTAGTGTATATTTTTCAGTATAAATTTTTGATTGGATGAGAGCACAAATTGAGCCAGTGGCATAAGAGTTTACATTGGGCAAAAATAGGGAAACCTATATGATTTTATGGACAGCCATTTTATGAGAATAATGGAAATAAACAGAGCCATGAAATAAATGTGCCCTGAAATACATAAACGGTCCTGTGAAATAAATAAATGTAGTCTTATGAAAAACATCATTAAATGTATTTATTTATTTTATTGGGTTTATTTCATAGCCATATTTATTTATTTCAATTGAATAAAACAGCTCTCCTTATGATTTCAGTTGGATTTTTGACAGATGGTCAGATTCATTTTGGAGCGAAGGGTGTTGAAAGGTGGTTATGGTGGTTTGTTTGTGTTTGTGTGTTGTATGCCTTGTCTGGAGCCCAGGTGGTGGTGGGCGGTTCCTCCTGGTGGTACCTCCTGGTGATTGGTCAGCTCCTCCTCCAGCTGCTGGGACTGCTCCCTCACGGCAGACAGGAAGTCAGCAGGAGACTGGCGAGGAGGCGTTGATTTCTCCACGTGGTTGTAGAGACCCTTCCACATCCTTGAGACAAGGAGGGAGAAAGGAAAATGAAGGAATTGTACATTTTGTGTAATTTTTAGTAAATTATGTAAAAAAAACAAAAACAAAATGCTTTTGACTGCTTTAAAATATACAATATATTATATTAATTTAGGGCAATCAATTCTGTACATGTTGAATACTTTTCAATGGTCACATGATATGACTCCACATTGTATAAAAGATGATAAACCAGTGTACTACAGCATATTTATCATACACTTCTGATTGCTTTTAGCTTTATGTGACAGAACAGTCACATGTGGTGTCAGTGGGTGTGTTTGCTGCAGTGATTTACTTGAAGCAATAGGGGGTGGTGTTGGGCCTTAGGACACCCTGAGTCTGGCTCAGCTCAGCATTGTACAGAGGATTGGTGTACTCAGCTCTGTCCCTCCACAGCTGAGGCCACACAGAGTGGCTCCGTTCACGAAGCCTAAAGTCAAACAAGACCAAAAGATGATGAAAAATAATGCGGTCAACAACTTTATGATGATGTAGTGACATAAAAAAGAATCTGGGGATCTGTTAATAGGTGGCTCCGTGGCGCAATGGATAGCGCATTGGACTTCTAGGCACTGACGAAGTGATTCAAAGGTTGTGGGTTCGAGTCCCACCGGAGTCGCATTTTTACATTAGCAGCCGTGGCCTAGAGGTTGGAGAAGCAGCTTGTGATTGGAAGGTCATGGGTTTGATTCCTGTGTGTGTGTGTGCACGTCACTTGGGTGGGTTAAATGCAGAGCACAAATTTCGTTGGAGTGAGTTCCCTCCAATGACAAAATATGTCACTTTCTTTCTTTCTTTCTTTCTTTTGTATTCTATAGCTTTTAAGCTGTATCAGTCACACAGCCCTGTATGCCAGCCCGAAACAGTCTACAGTCTGAGGTGATTTCGGTCAAGTTAGACTGACGATGATGATGATGTGTGGATCAGAGGTACTAAACATGTCAAATACAGCACTCAGTCTTTGGTTCAGAAGATGAGGAAGCGATCTACATCCCAAAGTGAGTCTTAACCATTGACATATATAAAGATGGGTGTCATCAGGAGCCAGACTCTGCACAATAGTGATCAGCTAACAGAGCTGTGGTATCGAGTTTCTGGCCATACACCCATCTGATCCAATCACCAGCAGCGCTCAGCTGCCATTCATGACGTTTTACCTCCTTTTTATAGCATCAGATGACTAATTAAAACTAAACGTATGAAGAAAATGAACACTTGAACATACATCAGCGTGATAAGAACTATCTAAAATGACAGAAACCATATTATGGAAAAAATGATTTGACATGTACTTTGAATTTTAGTTTATGACTTGTGCTGGAGCTAGCCACCAGTGGGTGCTCAGATGTTTTTGGCTTCACTTTTGGGGAGCTCCCATGTTATCTTCATTGCAGTCAAAGGACTGGACCTTCAAGATCCACTTGGCAATATTTATATGTGGATATACAGGCAACATAAAACAGTACAGGTCAGCACCCAGTGGGCTCCTCTTTATCCTACTGGTCAAAATGAAAGGACTTCATTCCCCTCAAAGCTGCTGGCAGACATCCAGACCCAAATTCATTCAGGACAGAACAACTCTGACGGCAAAATGAATTGATTATATGGATGTTACTGTCCCCTGTCATGAGTACAGTCACATGCCACTGTTTTCTGTAAGCACCAATTTAACTGCAGTGGAACTGGAAAGTTACAAATATGATGCCTTTTGATGTATTCTTTTTAGGGTTATAGACTCTGACAGTTTTGCCAAACCAACAGAAGTTAAATGCTGAGATAAATAATAAAATACCAGACATAAAGTTTTAATGGTGTGAAAAAGCATAGAGTTGTAATACATTATTTGTTGCCTGAGAGAGAATATGTGTATGCTTGAGTGTGTGTTTGTGGACATCAAAAACATGTGCATCAATTCCACATTATAATAGTGAAAATAATAATAATAATTTGTGACACATTAAATGAAACTTTGCTTATTGTGCTTATTTCTGACAGAGTAACCAGACAGGTAGCAAGACAGTTTGTGTGTCTCTGTGTGTGTGTGTCATTCCTACCTCATATCCCTGCGTTCCTTCTGGCAGTTGCCTAGGAAGGTCCCGTAATGACAGGAGTAGACGTTTGTGTGTATGGCGATGAGGAAGCGCTCGTTGAACTCAAAGGCACATGGGAACTGCTCGGACAGCTGCCACACACACTCCAGGAACTGATCAATGACAGGTGACACTTCTTTAGGATCTCCATCCAGGTGAGCGTACCTGAAAGGGGTACAGCTCTGTCTTAGGCATCCATCACACTACCCAGATCAAGATCTTTAGAACATGCGGCAGTAGCGCTCAGTGCTCAGACCACTTTTGTCCACAGGAACTACCAGAATCAACACAAAACGGATGTTCCTTGTAGCTGCATTAATAATTAAAATATTTATTTGCAGCCCTGATTTTAATTTAACTGTCACCGTTCAAATGACTATTTTTGAAAATCCTCTTTGGCAGGTAATGCAGAGCTCATCATCTTTGCAGTCTTCCTCATTTTATTCTCTGTGGGGCTGTTCCTGACTGCACACAACATGACATTTCTGATAATCAGAAGTTAGGACCACTTGGGGAGAGCTCACATAGCCTTTGTTTAAAAGTCTGAAATGGAAGCGATAACAGGATCTACTTTTTGATATAACTGCTCTAAGTACATTGCCGGGTTGTGGAGGAAAAAAAACTTCCTCAATCATGGAAAAACCTGAAGCGATTCTGGTGCTGACCCAAATATGCTGACCTAGTATTTAAAATGAACTAAAACCTATTTTTCTGTCTTTATCTGTCTGTCACACATTCCCTTCACACTCCCTTCTATACTCACCTCATCTGTACAGAGACTGAACTAACCAAATCTGCAACCTCTTATGCTTTTAAAAATATGATACTCACTGGTTGAAAAACAAAGTTGTAATAACGAATTACTAATTTACTTAAGTTTTTCAAATTTCCTTTTATCTTTACTCATAAAATTATAACTGCATGCAAAATATATAATGTCTGACAGTTGGCCCTATCTTAGAAAATAAAATACATAAAAATGACTGTAAGGATATTGCTCTGCAGACACTGTTTAAGTCTGATGAAGTTAGACTCAGCCACTGACCTGTGGGAGAACTTGTGCCCAAAGGAAACCCAGTCTCTCTCTATCAGCAACTAGAAAAGAAGAAAGGAGGGCGTGGAACAGGAAGAAGGGCAGGACAAAGGAGGAAGAGAGGAGAAGGAGTAGAGAGCAAGAGGAGGATCCAGTCAAAGATGAGAACTGCAATGGTCTCAGAATAAGATACTGTCAGTGCTGTGTGTGTTACCATGAGTCCTTTGATGGTTCTGTAGAATGGGTCCAACAGTATACTGGCTACAGAACAGGCTTGGGCTGTCCTGTCCCAGCCATCTGAACAGTGAACCAACACACTGACACCTTCATCAGCTACTGCCTAAGACAGCAAGAGAGACAAGGAGCATGTTTACTCGGACACCCTATCCCTTTCTGGTGTCTTTTCTTCCGTCACTCAACATCTTGGAAGTGATTTCATTGCTCTCTAAAAACATCACCCTCATCCTCTTCTAGTCTCTGCTTTGTTAAGTTAAGTTAGTTGGAATAGCTAGAGTTAGCTGCTTTTTCTATAAACTGAAACTTTTAGATTTTGGACTGTTGGCTGGACAAAACAAGCAATTTGAAGATATCAGCTTGGACTCTGGGAAAGAAGTGTTAACATGGAAATGCTGTATGTCTCGTATTTCTTGTCTTTGTTGTGCATCTTATGTAGAAACAACAAAGAACGTATGAGTCTCATCGCTAACCACTTAAAATGAACTGTAAAAGCATGATTTTTTTTCCCTTCCATTTTTTTCAATCCATTCTCAGATGGATTCAAATTAGAACCCAGTCAGGAGTGTTTGCATCTGTGTGTGTACACACTCTGGATATGAAGACCCCAGCGTCAAGTATGGCTTTAATGTGTTTGAGCCAACCAGAGTTCTCCAGACCCCACAGGAAGTCAGTCATGGATGGGGATCTCATCTCACCCACTGCATGGGAGGGAGGGAGAGAGAGAGGGAGAGGGAGAGAGAGAGGGAGAGAGGGAGGGAGAAGAGGTTTACAAATAAACAAACACAAACTCAATACTATCAGAAGAAGTTTAATGATAGCACCTCTGTGTGACAATTTTAATATTTTTTCCTCCTCTTGAATTAGCTGTCTCTATGTAATGCAACATCTTTATGTGATTTTTTTTACACACACACACACACACACACTTTTCTTCTTACTGTCAATGATTTTCTGCTGGCTGCTCCTCATTACATGAATGTTTTCGATGCCAATGAAGTGCAGCTTGATATTGATGTAGTGGTCCTCGTTCTCGTAGCCTTTACCTGCTGCTCGATTTGCCATGGCGTTCAGCTGGACAGACACAGACACACACAAACACAGTAATGTATGTCTCATTGTTCATTTGTATTATTCCCCGTGCCTACACGTGGGTGTGTGACTGAAGAAGCGTGTGTTACCTTGGGCCTGGTGTCTACCACATAAATGTAGTCGCTGCCAGGGTTGGACTTCATCACAGCCTGCAGCATCATCTCATCCTCCTGAGAGCGTCCACTGAAGCCTGAGAGGGGCTGACTGCACCGGCACACTGCTGCCTGTAACAAACATCACCACCATCATCACACTTTTTATTACCACGCATTATTACACACCACAAGATTCTCTCTCTTTGCACCAGTACTTCATTTCATCCATGAATAAATCCAATTTTTATTATTGTCTACTCAACTCTTTTTTAAAGGGTATGTTAACAGTCACATCACCCCATAATTTTTCCTGTGTGTGCTTGTGTGTCACACTGACCAGTGTGTCCTGGTGGAAGTAGGTCAAAGCAGGAAACCGTCCCCGACTCCTGAACCTAGAGCTGCCCACAATGATGGCAGGTGTGGCCGACTTTGGAACAAACAGCTCTGATGGGTACGTATCACACACCTGGGACAGCACACACACACACATTAACATCAAGTTAAACATGCATTAGTTCACAGGTGATGAACCTGTTATTTTCTTATTTAGAACTGTGTTCTGGTTTACCCTGTTTGTGAGAAGGTAATGCCCATGAGGGTAAAATCTAGTAAAGGATAAAGCTGACAAAGAGCACACCACCAACAGATGAAGTGAACAACATTAATCATCTGTTTACAATGCAGTGTTCTGCGAGGAAACCTTGGGCTCTGGCAATCATGTGGATGTTCTCTGACATGCACCATCCAGAAAAAGAAGCTGGAACCAGGGAATGTTTGAGATTTTGCTTCAATAATGACTGAAACAACAACTGATTGTCACTAATTGATAATTCGTCTAATCAGCTAATGAACTAATGGAAAAACTGTTAAAAAACTGAACTAAAACCATTAAAATATTCTTTATGAAACATGACTGCCTATCTGTAGTTAAATTTAAGTAAATATTTGAAATCTGAATAGGCTGTTAATATGCGCCCTCTTTGCAGTCCACCAGTCTAAATAATTCTAAGTAAAAAGCTGACTCTGTGGTCTCCCTTTGTGAAGGCTGCTGATAAGAAGTAAGAGAGATGGAAGGGAGGTACATACTATCTTATCTATGACCTTGTAAATATCCTGAACACAAGGCACATTCACTGAACCTAACAAGAGGAACAAGGCAGCCGCAGTGGCTTCAATAGAGGTATGATTTCAATTCAACTCCATCCTCTTTAATCCAATAAATTTATTTATTCATATTCATTGTCTGTGAAAAAAAAATCAAACTTAATGGTTGTCCCATTTGTCTGAAAAACACTTTTACATCTGAGTCTTATTTCTACACCAGAAGCACAAATCACAATCAGACTGACCTTGTATTCACTGTTGGCCGCTGTACAGACCCACAGGTTATTAGGGACTCCCATCCTCTTGTAGTCGGCCATGAGGTCTATGAAGTTCCATGACTCTTCTCTCTCCTCTTTGTTCACACTGGGATTAAAGGAAAGGCAGTACAGCTCACTGTACTTCTCTGAACAGAGAGAGGAGGGGAGAGAAAAGACTCATTTTAAAGCACTATTTTATATGTGCTTAACAGTAACAACACACTAACACGCCTGTTCATGACACTCCGCCAGACAAGTGTTTGTGTGCACTCTGAGAAGCCACTTAGATGCATTAATACACGCACACACCTGGTCGTGACAGCCTGACTAATGAGGTGTAGACATCCAGACAGTCTCTCTCCTGTGGAATGAGGATGTGGAAAATCCGGAAGTCCTTACAACGCAAGATCAACTGACTTCCTGCGGGAATTGTGGGCGGCCTCTCCACACTGCTCACCATGCTGTGTAGCACCTGAAACACACACACATCTGTCCTGTTATTCATTGTGGACACTGTTTGTTCAACCTAAACAGGTGCACACTCAAAAAACAAACACGTTTTCTCTGTGAACTCCCTTTGTGAATAATTAACTAAACTGGGCTTCATCTGTAAGTGCAGAAGTGGGTGCAGTAAAAAAAAACAAAACAAAAAACCCTAAACTAACCAATACGTGCCACATTATTGTGTAAGCTGTCACATGATCTAAAATATTAAGGAAGGGATGTCAACATCAGTTTCTGGGGAAGCTCCTGGGCTTTTCTCATAGCACATAGTGAAGAAGAAAAAGAAGAAAAAGAAGAAGAAGAAGTAGAAGAAGTGGGTGGTTGCTATAGCAGTGGTTCCGTTTTTACACAAGCTGACTGGAATCTGTCTTATTTCTTGCTGCTAATCCATTAGACACAGTCGGTGCCTGCTGGGTGAAATCTGACCCCCTGGATTTTATCTAGTCAGGTCCAGAGGGACAAAGCCATGTCCTCCACCATCTCCCACAGAAGATTTGAAATAGGGGGAAGGGTGGCATATATCCTTCCTGTGTCTGGAAACGGAGCACTCACGCAATCAGGGATGATGTAATGCCAGTTCTTTCAATAGACTGGGTAGATTCTCATTCAAATGTATGTATGTGCCAGTTGGAGATTTCACTCTACTTGATTCAAACCATAATCAAGCTCAAATACGACCACCTTACCGGTCATCTCGACAGCTCTGTGCTTAAAGAAGTATTTCACTGATGTTCTTGTCATGAAATTTGGCTGTCTGTGCTGAAAGATACAAATACTTCTGAAATTAGTGCTATATGACAAGATAATATAAAGAAAAGGGGGGCTGTGGTATTCTCATTTGCTCAAAAGGTAAAAAAAACTGACACATTCAGAATGCATGACACTGCGCCAAACCAATAAATACTGGTTGGTCATGTACTGTGAGTTTAGCAGTACTTTTAGCAGTTTTGGCTGGTTTTGGTTGGTTTTGAAGCAGGAAACAGTATGGCGGCGGCTAATAACAGTCTTCTACTGCAGCTCAACAGAACACTAAAATTCGTGGAGAGAAGTTTACCATTGTTCGTTTGCAAATACTACTCACATTGTAAAGATACAAAGCAGGTTGAAAGCCGGTCAAGGCAGATGGCCGCCCATCTTGAGCCGGGGTCTGCTCCGAGGTTTCTGCCTTCTAAAAGGCAGTTTTTCCTCACCACTGTTGCCAAGTGCTTGCTCAAGGGGGAATGTTGGGCTCTCTGTATTACAGTTTAATTAAAGAGTTTGGTCTAGACCTGCTCTAATTGGAAAGTGTCATGCCATTGTTGTGAATTGGCGCTATATGAATAAACTGAATTGAAACTGAAATTGAAAATTGGTAGTTTTCTTTCAATAATGCAGAAGGGGGTGGTGTATGATACTGTAGCTGCAAGGTCAGTTTGTGTCATTTGCGTATTTTCAATCTTCGCCTGCTTTAATTTTTATATGCTTTTTCCTTTTGTACTTGGTTTACTAAATATATGCATGGAGATCCTTTATTGGAGTAGAATTTTCTATCACAGTAACAAAAAAAACCATTTCCTGAACTTGAACTGACCTCTGTACTCAGCCTTTCTTGAATTGTCAAAGGATAAAAGGATGAAATTGTTCAATTGTTCAAATCTCTGTTTCATTCAACTGTCATTCACATAATTGAAACAAGTATTTTGACATCTTGCTTGGAGGAACTATTTTGATATTTCTGTAACTAATATGACATATCACTATCCGCTGGGTTTTACTGTCAAACGAATGCTTCTCTGCGGATCACATTTCTGTCGCAGCATCACTTGCAGCATGTCTGCAGGATGTTCTCTATACATCTATCCACATTCACTTCAGCTTTGCAAAGACAAATGTGTTAACACTAAATCAATTTGCTCATTCACTACAGATGGAGCAGCAGTGCTGGTCTACACTCATGGCTAACAGGTGCAAGATCCTGCTTCCAGCTTACCCACGTTTCCTTGCGTGTCTCAGGGTTGTTCTCTACAAAGATGACATGTGTGGCAGAAAGGTAGAGAGTCCCGATGCTGGCCTTTCTCTGCCCCGACGACCGCTCGAGGAGTCGCACATTTTCTACCTGTCAATGTCACACGTGCAAAATATCAGCTCAAAGATGAGCAAACATGAGCAAACAATTAGGAAGATCTCTTCGCTCACCATCACACACACATAAACAAAACAACTGTAATAAAAGCTCACAGTATCCTCTAGTAAGGTAAACAGATAACGAGATTCACTGAGCTCAAACTAAAATGAATCTGAAAATTAAGGACATTCAGTAACTAAAGGTTTGTATGGAATGTGTGTTTGCATGGGACAATAGCCTTTTAAGGATGTGTTAGTGCTATGCATGTGTCATTATAAATTCTGCATTTATGTCCTTCTTTAACACGCCAGACCATAATGATGTGGTAATGAGGAGGCTTGTGTCCATATGAGGCTGGTGTGCCTTTGCCAGGTTGGCAGATAGAAGGAAAATGGTGGTTACCAGCACTGTGCTACGTCATGGTTGAGCAGATGTGTAAGGGCAGAATATCTCGACTTTATTAATTTACACATTAATACTCCGTTAGTAACAAAAACAATAAGTGCATATCAATGGCAGCGTGACCACATGAGCATCATAACATCCACAGGCGCCTGGCGGTATTTATAACGTTAGCTAAATACCCAGAGTGCGTGCTTGTGTCCATTATCGGACACGTGATGTTCGCTTCAAACAAATTTTATGGTTCATATTTGTTAAGCAGGTGATAAAACGGTCCAAATTTCACGACCGCACAAGACGTACTGCTAGCATAGTATCCGATTTCAGTGCGATTAAAGGACGTCTTCCTGCAGGCTGTCGCTTAACAGAGAGTCGTTAGTTTTGGGATGTCTCACACATATCGATCAACAATGTGGAGGCAGAGAGAGATGGGATGGAGAGGACAGAGAGAGGACTGGAGGAAGGACCTAAGCGTGCCATGGAAGGCTAAGCTGAACGACCTGGTACACCAGCAGAGGAGAAACAAAGAAGAAGCACAGAAAGAGCCAAGTGAAGTCACTGGTGTTTAGATGCCGAGCGTTGTTACCTTGGGCGTCCGGATGTGCTCCATCACTGCCAACCAAAATGGTGGAGATGGGGAAAGAGTAGCCCGAAATGTAATTTTTATTTTAGCGTAAGCGGTTATATTCCCTGTTTCACGTCAGTGAATGAGGTGTATTCTCCGTGGCTGCTGTTCCAGGTTTGCCCTGGAGTATTTTCCATGATTTCCGTCCCCCTGTCTCCCGGGTTTGCCTTATTAAACCTGAGGAAAGAGACTCTAATCTACCACTGCCCGTCGTTAACGGGTATCCCAGCTCTGTCTCTCTCTGTCTCCGATAGCCTGTGACGCTGATAGCAGCAGCGTTACTGCGTACTACACCATTGTCAGTGTAACAACAATAAAACGCACGGTCTCCGGTTATACCTTTCAAAATAAAGTACGGGGGGAAGTATAAGTATTTTAGGAAGGAAGAGTCCTTAAGCTTTAATAGTTGCGGCGATCGGACAGAGCATATACACTCTATGTATAGGGAGAATACATGGCATTTCTGCATGGCCGTTTTGCACAATGACCATATTGACATTTTGCGGAAAAAGACCATTCGACTCTTTACGTGTTTCATTTATCAATTTAAAACCCGTGCTTTATTCTGAAAATTATGACTGAGGGTTAAACCTTTTATTCTTGCAACTTGATGCTGGTTCACAGCTCGTGCCAAGAGCGTGCTCGTGCGCACCTAGGATCACCCGAAATTGCGCGTGCGCAGTTCCGCCCTCGCATGAGATTAAAAAACCCTCTTGTTTTACTTATACATCATAGAGTTTCACTCTGTTTTACTTCTTTTTCTAGCCTGTATTTTGTCAGTATAGACTATAGTATAGTTCCACCTCAGCCCAGTAGTGGCTGCCCTCAGCCCTAAGTGTGTGTTTTATCAGAATTTTGATTTTGTCATTTAATTTTCTACAATCACAACTTAAAATACACTTGAGTAAAGTAACTTTTTGCCTTTGTGTATGTCAGCTGCGTTCTGTCTTTGTGTCTATACCTTTGTGTCATATTGGTAGGTCACTCACTCGGAGTTCGTCACTACTTTGAAAACTTTGACTTTCTTTGTACTTTACAGGTAGTGAGGCACTTCATCAGTAAACGAAGTTTATTCACATCGTTAAGGTGTCTGAATGGACAGGCTCAGTATCTGGCGAGTATATCACAAGCTGAGTGCATAAAAAAAGGCAGAATGGCAGAGCAGGTGGAAGTCACATTGCTGAGCACACTCCTGTGTACAAACAGTTAGAGATTATGAGATGTTTTATCATGTCCTATCTCAACACATGGCTGAAGTAAACAGGATGAAGGAAAGGAGACTTTGACTGAATGTCACTGAATTTAAGAAACTGTGATTTTTTTGTTCTTGTTGTACCTGTCTTTACTTACTTATGCCTTTATTTCTCTTGAAAGCTTTTCAAGCTTTGTGATGCCACATAGCTAATGTGACTTGTTTTCCAAAGGTGCTTGGACTGCAGTTTCTATCCAACAGGTGGTTAGCAGACAGCTGCAGATAATGCAGGTATCACATGAGCTACGACCATTCATTCATTCATTCAACCATTCCTATACTATCATGTTTTTTCTACACTTTCATCGTGTCCATTTCTGTATTTCTAATTTGGACTGTTACCCTGTTACCTGATATTTTTGCCCAGTTCCAATGCGAAGGCTTCCATTTTACTACTTCCACTTGTCAGTCTTCATTTGGCCACTAGATGGCAGTGTCGGGCACGACTATGACCAGTGGTTAGGCAGGTAAACTAAGGTGACTGCAAAACATCTGTAGTAAAACGGTGAGCACCGTGTAAATTTTTCATTCCATTAAAAACAACAACATAAATAAATAAATTAAATTAAAGAAAATAACAAAAATGCATAATGGGTTGAAAATTATGCAATAATATTGATTATAAGACACGTAAAAACCCATTTATGGAGGAAAACATCTCGTGAAAAATCAGCATCTAACATGGGGTTGAATAACCCAAGGTTTATATTAAAAAGAAAAGTAGCACCTCTGTAATAACAACGCAAGAAAACTTTATACGACACGTTATTCCTCCGCCTAGCAATATAGTCCCTGAGCATGTGAGTAGGCTGGAGGTGCGATGATTAATTTGATCCATTAACTGTTGATTATCCGCAGGTGTGTATGCGTGTGGTGGCTCCTTCGTGACTCAGCTGGCCATAGTGGAAGACTGCAGCAATCACTGATAGTCTGAAAATCAATCATTCTGTCGGACCATGGCACTTCGGGCCAAAACGGATGCATCTCATGGAATTTGGAGAATCTGAGGTGGGAGTCTGATGTAATTCACGCTGTGGTCGGGGTGTATCCAGGTGAATGCTGCAGACAGACGTACCCCACGCAGGGTTACGACGGTAGGTGAGAGTTTATTATCACTATTCTACATAGAATTTGTGCATGAGTGATTTTACACTGTTTGACACCCAAGCTGTCTTGGTGTTTAACCGGCTTGGACAATGCCGCTTTGCTTAGTGGTTGTTGTAACGGCAACTCCATTGAAACGTGACGGTGTAATGTTGTCTCTTTTCCCGGGAAAGGTAGGTGCCACCTAAAAAATAACTGAAAGCTTTTCTGAGGTCTTCATGCACTTACCGCATATTCGGCATGCGTATAATTCAAAAATAAGCACGATTCTAACTTTAATATGTTTCTATGTTGCTTATTGCCCTGGCGCTGTTGCAGTAGTGTGGAAAGGTTAAAAAAAGAAAACCTGTAAAAATGAAGATTTCATCTCAATAAATGCTGCGTTAAAGTATTGACGGCACGAATAAACAACGACTGAGCTCTACCACACTACCGCTGCAGTCGTCACAGTATTAAACTGACACATTTTTGAACGGAGTCTGGCGTAACCTCCTCAATGCAGTAAATTGCCATATTTCGAGGAAAAGTGACGTCGCTTTTCTCTTTTATAGCCGGACACGCAGTTGAAGTTAATGACACTCAATTTTTAAAAAAAAAAAAAAAAAAAAACCTATGAAAGTTAATACTTTGTTCTCAAAGACTCTTTATTTTTTAACTATCAACAATCCGCTGTTTCAGTAAGAATGTAGGTTTCAATCCAAGGCAGCAGTTCCAGCCTGTCTATACTGTCAAGAACATTTTCCTTTGGAATCTGTCGTTATGTCGGTATTTATGTATACGGTTTGCTGTTAGAAACAGAACTGTCTTTCACACGTGCCGCTGTGCATACAAGTGTATGTGTTGTCTCTTTGGCAAGCACACTGTGCACGTGTGGACATTTATCAAGTGCAACTGCATCACCGGTTTGGCACTGTACTGTATGTGTATGGCTGTTTGGGACAACTACAAATGTCCATGTGATTCTGCTGCCATTTCTGAATGTCATGGTGCAGTTATGTCCATGTACTGCTTACAGCCTTGTGTGTCCACTGTGAGTATCCACGCAATGAAGTATGCTGGTGTGTAATGGACATTTCTGCTGCAGCAGCATTCTGAGTGTTACATAACAGGTTGTCCTCTGCATCATCCTGCAGGGCTGCCCAGGATTAAATAAAGACTCAGTGCTTCTCCTGGGCATGGCAGAGCACTTTGTGTGTCTCACGAGGATTCACCTCTACTGTTTTATCAATGCCAGCTCTAATGAACTGTGCTGAATCATAATTTCTATCCCATTGATCAATGTAATAACATTGGGCCCTCTGTGGTGGTTGATCATTAACAATAAATGCTTCAACACACTGCTTCATTCTAAGTGCCGTTTTCTTCTTTCAAAAGTCCCTTACGCCCCATTCTGTGTTAGATCCCACAAGTCGAGCAAAAGACGTTTTTGTTGAGCCAAACAAAATGCTACTATTTCTCCTCAGTGTTTAGTGTGCTGATACACCTCTTCATCTCAATGTGATCCGTTTCTGTCCATCACAGACTACCCTAGCAGGTCCTTGTTCACATGTAGAGGCTGAGACATGTCTTTAGTTTCTTACGTCTGCTGTAGATACCCCTGCACTATTTTCTCAGGTTATGCTGGGAGTTTGGTGTTGGAAAGAAGAAAACAATCAGCAGGCCTTAGCTGTAATGTGAAAACAGGATCAGTAATCACATGAGTCATATAGTCATCATGCCACCCAATCATCAATTAAAGAATGAAATTCAAATTCAAAAGCTAAGGTGTGATACAGGTGTGATTTACACAGTCTGTGACTCAGTTTCATCTACTGCCCATGTTACACTCCCTTCATGAAAAAAGTAGACGTTGCTCCTAATGGAAATAATATCGGATATGATGATGGAGTTTTATTGCCTATACATTTCTTTCGACTTCGTTCTTAAATTGAGTCGTACTGGTATGAGGTAAACAACTGGCTATGGATTTTTTTTTTTTCTTTTTTAAATGTTTTGACTGTAAAAGGAGCTCGGTGCACATTTTCTATCAAATGTTTCCCAGCTGTTCAGCAGTGAAGGATGTTACTGTACCACAAATAAATAGATATACAGGAGCACTATACTACTACATATGTATTGTAATTGTATCTCTGCTCTGCTCCTCGTCTAATCTCAGAGTTAGTTTGCCAAGATTCCTCAGTCAGTGTTTTATTTTAGCAGCTAACCCATTTTAAATCCTGGCTTTGAGTGATGATGGTATATTTTCATGTGTTTCCTCTTAAAGAACTGAATTCTCTTGTATCTGCAAATTGTTGCACTGTCTTCACTTACTACCGCAGCACTGTCTTTACTGGCAGTAGAGCTAAATGTATCGTGGGCCAGGTTTCTGCAAGCATAATACAGCCACTCCTTGAGTGTGAAGCTGTGCATGTTCACGTGTATGGAGGAGTGTGTCTGTGAGCACGACTGACATTTTGTGTGTGAATGTGTATGAGGTAGTTGAAAACCCTCCTCTGCCCAGACTTGTTGCTGAGATTAACAGAGTAACTCGTTATGATTGATTGGAGCCATTATACACAAGAGCGGACTAACAGAACAACATTTTCCTCTTTGATGCCATTTGGCCTTTTATCCCAACCCTAAACCTCCGCATTAATCTTCACCACAGCAATGGCTGTTAGCTGTCAATCAAGTTGGATCGAGGTGGTTTCTTCTCAGCAGTCAGATCTGCACCGTCTCACACAAAGCTTTAGAACTTTCTCTGCGTCTAATGGTGTAACTAACAAAACGTGTTAAATTCTTTCTAACTGTTTGGTTCTGGACAGGTTGCTTGCAAAATTAGTGACTGGCTGGTGAACATAGTTGAGCATTTAGCAGCTAAAGAGCCAGATATAGTAAATCCTTCAGGTGTTGTTGGGAACAAGAACTGATCTAAAAGAGTGAATATTGGACTTGCATAATTGATAAATTGGTTGCTAGTTCTGACTAATATTCCATTAATTTAACAGAATAATCATTAGTGTAATTGAAAAAGCAATCATTAATATTTTTTTAAATAAAAAAAACAACAACAACAAAACATTAGGTGCATCCCTACACTACATTACACCACATGCAGAGAGAGTGTGGGGTTAACTACTCCCCTTTACCTGGTCTTGTGTTTTTGATATTAACGTTCTGATAACCATACACAGTCAGTGCAAACAAGCCAAGATAAGCCAAGAGTCAAGCAAAAGTTCGGTGTAATAAATACGGGAGAGCTTGAATTGACAGTGAGATCAGATTTTGGAGGATGATTATCGGTAAGATGAGCCTCAAAAAACAAGGAGGATGAAATTAATTACCTTTTGATCAGTGCAGAAGTGGACTGAATGAACCATTCAACTCAACCATGCACTTTTGAGCTCATCTAATTGGTTTTAAATGGGTTTCTTAAGTCGCACAACTTGGAGCAGATGGAGGACCATGGCACTCATCATTTCAGCAATAGACAGATTGGCTGAACCCACACACTTTTCTGAGTTTGTGGTTGCAGTCTATTTTTGGGTTGTTTTGCTCCCTTTCATGCACTCCTCCTGGCCTTAGTGTGGAGGTACCTCAGTTCTGTGGTATGGATGGAGGCAGGGGCTCATAAGACCTTCAACAATTAATTAATCAGTTAGTCGACCAAAAGAAAATTAGCTGCCAACTGTTTTGATTCCAGCTTAAATGGTTTTACTTGTTGCTTTTCTTCACTCACAGTCTGGGAAATTTTAGAATTTTTCCTTTTTTTAAAAAAAAAAACAAACAAACATTTTTTTACGTTTCATAGACTAAAGGTTTAATAAATTCATTGTGAAAGTAAATGCCAGGTTGATAAATAATGAAAATAGTTTCTGCCCTGCTGGTTATTTGTGGTTCTATTCAACCACTGCAACACAAGGTGTTATTTACCAGTTATACACTTACCAAAAATATAAACGTTTCTGCTCCTATTTTTGTTCCTGTTTGGGCTGCTCACAAAAACATGTGCAGTTTATCTTGGAAAAAAGACATTGAGCACTGAACCATGGACTTGACATAACCATATCTGGTGTGGCCACCGTGTGCCTCGAATAGAGTGACACATCACATGGAGTTGAGCAGTTTGTTGACTGGACCTGTGGAATGTTAGGTCACTCTTCAGTGTTTATGTTTAGTTGCATATGCTACACTTGGCAGGTGGATTGATTATCTTGTCAAAGGAGAAGTGCCCACTGCCATGGGTTTTGCGGATTTGTGCTGGAAATGTGAAAGAAATAAGCCTTTTCTGTGCACAGAAAAAGCCTTGGATCAGTCACTTCAGCACGTGGAAAATGGGAGCAAAAACAAAAGTGTAGCTGGAACTACTGTATCAATGCTGATGTTAATTTCTGTATGGACATTTTGCAGACTGTATATGCTGCTTTAGGATTGTACTTTGCAATACTGACTGGTGCTTTGACTATTTAATATATCCTTATTGATATATCGATTTAATTCAACAGCACTATACCTCTAGCTGCCAAGATTACAATAAAGTTGAAATAATGCCTTTCCTTCAATAAACAAACAAACAAACAAACCTACAACGGTAACATGGCTTTCCGGAGAACAGTGTCAGGACAGTGCACACTGATAACGTGTCCAAGTGATTAATCTCATTGTTGACCATCGGGACGCTTCGATTTTACATACAAACGCAAGCAGCTTTTCTGTTGAATTGCAGTTGATTTCCCTTTGGGTTATACTCCAGTGGGTTATACTCCACTTTTCATCTACAAATGTGAAGTGGAGACACAGGTTTCACATGTCACAGGTCTTTAGATTTTATTGCTGTTGTTCGTAGTTTGGGAAGAATGATCTTAATTGTATTTTAAGCATTTCTGAGATCACTTGATAAATATGTGGCAGCTACAGTGCAAAGAAACAGACCTGAGAATCCAAAGACACCTGAGAGACAATGATGTGGCGTGTCAGTGGAGACGGTTCACTGAAAGAGGCTCTTTATCATGACAAGTAAACACACACTCGCTCTTTTTTGCTCACACTTCCTGTGTCAGACAGGAATTGATTAGACTATCTATTTTAGTCTGCGTTTCCAGAAAGACCAGCGGCTGAGAGATTGCGTCGTCTCCTGTGGTCACAATACTTTGCCTACTTTTTTTTTTTTTCTTTTTTGTTCACACACGTCACAGAGTGATGGAATTTCTAAACCGTTCAAATTATTTGGAGCCGTAACATTACTGACGACCAAGTGCAAGTTGTCTTGGGTGTTTCCACATACAAAAACATAATGTGTGCACACGTGCAGAAACATGTCTTTGCTGTTTGCTGTCTACTCTCGGGTCAGTAAGTGAAACACATTCTTGCACTGACTATAATTCACTGCTGCATTGGAGGTTTTTATTTCACCCTTATTTGCTCAATAAAGTGTGTGTGTGTGTGTGTGTGCTACGTGTTTGTACAATTTTTGTCCCCTAAGCCATTGTATGTTCCAAAAGCTTCAGAATTCAGCCCATATGACCTTATTAGCGTCACTTGTGGAGCACTTCAAGTCTTTCTATGAAGATCAAAACTTAATCAGATTATTGTGTTGTTATTTCATTCCTGCTTGCACTGAGAAAACGTGGAGAGAGTTTTAGATTCATAATGCAAAGTCACATGATTTTAGCTTTTGGAGACATTTCAGTTGAAACCGTATTGGGGGGGGGGGGATCTGGAGCAGCACAGTGTGAAGTGCTTTTGTGTAGTTGTACATGTATACGCATGTACATATAATTAAGCCTACACAGTCACTATAATCACGTGCACAGTGATGTTGAAGCTTTCCAGCGTTTTCTTCACTAAGCTGTAGCATGTGCTGTATAGTGACTTATGGGATTTGACTCACCTCAACTTTCTGTTTGTTCTTGAGGCCTCACAGCTGTTTTAACCTCTTTAAACACCCACACACTAAGCCCTTTCCCATACTTCACACAATGAGCTGTGCATCCATTGGGAGGTCCTTTAGTTAGATGCAGACAAGTAGGCCAAAAAAGGCATCCATTAAAGAGAATATTGTACCTACCTGTCATAGCTCCCTGTTGTTCTGTTGTCATATTGGTTCTAAAATAGGCCTATTTGTTGTTGTTAACTTGTGCTATTAAAAAAATATAAGTTCTTCTCCAGGAAGAACATTTAAGAGATTCACTATTAAAGAATGTCTTTCTTGGCAGGGTTTAAATTACAGGAGGAGATTTTTGAAAAAACATTAATTGTGACTACACCTACTATCATCACTAATTACCTACTCCCGCAGGCGCACAAATCCAGTTTGGTTAGAAATTTGTCTTCTGATCACATTTAATCTGAAATAATGATTTAAGTAGATTAAGCAGATTTTTTTATGCAAGCCTTCCTCCTGTTTGCTTGGTGGTGTTGGCTGAGTGGCTAAGCTACTGATTGTTGTTTACAGGATGAAAATCCAAATTCTAATTTTCAGTTTCATGTTTAATGTTGTCCTGGGGAAAATGACAGTCAGCTATTATGAGTGTAGTGTATGTCAGTGAGCAGCTCTGTGTGTAGTGTTAACTGATAAAACAGCAGGTTAGAGGCACCTTCAGAACATGCCGTATAGCCCCTTTATGCCAAGGCAAATAGCTTAAAGAGCACTATAAAAGTTTTCAGAATAGTCTTACACATGTAGTTAAGTCCAGTTGTCGGTCAGAAAGACACCTAGCTGACAAGTAAAATCACCATATCTTCATCAAATACAGTTATGGCTAATGTGTTAGCTAAAGATGGCCTTGTGTCACCTTCAGAGGACATTACAGCAACATAGACATTCATTTGCCATTGTTTCCAGCCTCTTCACAAATCTAAAATCAATATTCATTCACCTTTTAAATCTGCTTTCATCTTTACCAACCCCTGAAAAAACACATCTCGCTCTTAAGCTCCTAAATGTTTGACTTTCTTGAGAAACTAGCTGCTAACTTTATTGTTTGCTGCTAAACAGTTGGCATATGGAGCGTATTAAAGGTTTCTCACAGTTTTTGCAGGAGCAGTGACATTGAACCAGGGGTAGAAAGTAACTAAGAAAGCATTAAGTATTCTACTTAAGTGCAATTTTTAGGTACTTACCGTATTTTCTGGACTATAGAACGCACCTGAGTATAAGCCGAACCCACCAAATTTAAAAAAATATATATATATTTGTATATATATAGGCCGCACTTGACTATAAGCCACAGGTGTCCACGCTGTAACATGACATACGTTTTCAAGTCTGGGCCATCTGTTTTTATTACCTCTGAAAGCTTTTGTCGTCTTTTTGCATTGCGTCAGTTCTTCACGCTGCCGTCTCCAACGTCTCACCATTGATTCATTTACGCCAAGCTTATGTGCAGCAGCTCTATTTCCTTCTTGGACAGACAGTTCGATTACTTTTAACCTAAAAGCTGCATCACATGCATTTTTTGGAGTGTTTTCCATGATGATCGTATGTGCATGACACACAAAATGACTGTTAAAAGTTACGCTTCTTCCTCTTCACATTACCGGGCAGGTAGCCCGTAAAAATCTATAGATTGGCCGCATCGTTGTTTAGGCCGCAGAGTTGAAGGCATGGGGAAAAAAGTAGCGGCTTATAGTCCGGAAAATACGGTAAGTATATAAATGTATGCTGCCTGTACTACATTCTGTTCTACGTCTGTCTATGAATACAAATATATATATATATATATATATATATATATATATATATATATTTCCCTTTCTTGTAAATACTTTATTCTTCATTTTTATTATTATTATTGTTATTTTGTATGGTGCACAGGACAGAGAAAAATCCGAAGTCAAATTCCTTGTATGGTCACACATACTTGGCAAATAAAGCTGATTCTGATTCTGATTCTAGAGGAACACGTTGTACTTTTTAATTTCACTACATTCAGCTAGCTAAATATATTTCTTCTCATGGAAGGCTCCATAATTTAACACTGTTAAAGGGGTCATTTTGCATGGTGATTTGATACTATAGTAGAGAACATTTTGCAGGTAATACTTATGTACTTTTAATCAAGTAGAATTTTGAATGTGTGCTTTTACATCTCTGTAGCATCTGATTACTTCGTCAACCACTGGACTGAAGTATACAGTAAATGTGCTCTAACATTAAGAACAATTCATGATTTCAGCACAATTGGTAACGCTTTCACTTTACATGGACAGGTTTTGTTAAATCTTATAATCGTCAATATATCAAATATTGAATAACGCAAGTTTAACTTGTAAAGTGAGGCAGGCTATATACTGATTTGCAGTTATGGCTATGTTGCATTATCACACGTTTGGAGGAACAGTGTTAACATCATTGTTCATTTTCTCATTCGCATATCAGGGTGAATGACATCAAGTCATCTTATTAGCTTCACTGACTCAGTGTATTGCTCAACCACCCATGTTAGACACAAAGAAGACTTGCAGAGTCTCAGTGAAGCCAGTGCCAACTTGAATTATGCAATCAGTGTGTTGAATCCCGATTTGGCTATTAGAAGGGATGTGTCAAGTAAGTTGGTAATTTCTTATAGAAATGCAGTTTAATGCTTGGATTTTATAATGTGGTTCTTCCTCAAAGGAAAGTAACTTGTTTAACAACCTGGATGTTGTTATTGTCTGGGTATGGGTCTTTGGTTTAGTATCTTTGTTCATCAAGAAACTTTACTCTGAAAGATTTAACACTGTGATTCGGGAGCATTCAATATTCAAAATGACAATATTTGATTGATTATATGTAATATTTGATTTGTTGATCACTAAGCAGTGACTGAACGGTCAGTTGTCCAGAGATTTCAGGCTTTTATTACTCACTGTCCACCTTCTAGACTGGTAGGGAATAAAAACTCCTCACCCTCTTGGAGATTCAAGTCATCCAACTCCTCCACCACCCACACTGAAATGGTAAAATTGCTCAGCGATGGAGGTTGGAAACAATCATCTATCACTTTAGCTATAAAGACTAGTTTCTAATTGACAAACTTATTTTCCCTTCCTGTAAATAATGTAAAGTCAAACAGACCAGATGGCTGGGAGGGTGAATGTGTCATTTGCCCTCTGTAACTTTTTAACTTGCTTATGTTCAGGAAGTCAACCTGATTTAAAGTGCGTTTTTTGAGACGTACTCAGCTTTCTCAGTCTTTTGTCACCCCTGTCCCAACTTGTTTGGAGCATTCAATTGACTTTATGTCAGAAAAGATTAGCAAATTATCGCTTTCTGTGTCATGTTTTAAACAGTGTCCCACACACCAGGGTTGTGTCCTGTGTGGGACACTGTAAGGAGCACCGCAGGACTGTATGACCTGACCATTTTCCTGCAGGAAGGCTTTTCCTGACAGCATCTCACACTTTTAGTAGGTGACAGAATTGGTACAGAAATCGGAGCCAGTGTACGTCTGTCTATGAGTACATGACAGTCTTGAAAACCTGTTTTGAAACTAGATTTTACACTGTAAACACATTTCAGCTGCAGTATGTTGGAATAATATGTATGCAGTTAGAACTGTAAAAAAAAAAGACCACTGGTAGTCCAAGTCTATATCAAGGCCTGGTTTTGTTATTTTTCAGTCTATTGGCAGTTCCCCCCCATTGGTCCACCAGTGCCTTAGCTACTCCTCCCTCTCCTCCTACCATCCCCTCCATCAGATTACATGGGTTACTTTTCCATTACTCTCATTGCCCCTTTCTTCTTCAGTCCAAAACCTCCCTCTCTGTTTCCCTTCAGACTCCTCTGGCCAATAACAGGGAGGGGGCCCAATGCAGCTTAGCAACAGCCAACCCTTTCCTACCGACCAGTACTTTTCCCTCCTCCCTTTTGGGGGGTGGAGGGTGGACCCTGACTAGGGTAAGATTACCTGGCAGACACACACACGCACGCAGGCTCTCTGTAAACACACATGGGACTGACGACCCCTCCCACACCAGACCGTGAGGGAGTTGTGTGCGTTTCAGTTGAGGAATGTCGTTTCCCTTTTGCCATATTCATGTGCCAAACAGCAGTTTGGTTGAAACAGCATTTGCATTGACTAAGTCTTCTCATTCTCGCGCACACACACACACACACACACAGTTTCTTGTTACTGCAGCACTAAGGAGCAGCATGCTCGTGTTTCAGAACCAAAAAGGGAAGGTGTATTTCCCTCTCTCCCTCTGTCTCTCTCCCCCTCCCTTCCTCTCCCTGTCTCCTCCTCCCTCTCTTGACCACAGTCACAGCCTGCGTAGTTTTCCCTCACACACACTCGCACACTTACTGCAGTGATGGGATAAGATACGGCGCATGAATGTGCAGTGCGGCGAGGACTGTGTGTGAGGAGGATCGAGTGTGTGTGCGTGCATGTATGAGGATAGCCATCCAAGTACATGTCAGTAAGAAAAGAGGAGTGTGAGACGGCCGAAGGAGCCTCCATTATTCTTTAGCTGGATGTGTTTTTTGTAGCAGTGCAGCCTGAGCTGGAGACAGAAGAGTAAGTTTTGGCATGGGATCAACACGTGTGTGTTTTCTACTTTACTCGTGTGTGTGTGTGTGTGTGTGTGTGTGTGTGTGTGTGTGTGCATGCGCATGCATTCTGGGGCATAGGTCTGTTGGAAAGGAAAACGCTCCTTGCACTTTGATACTTTGGCTGCTGCAAAACAAGCCAGCCATTTAACATTAACTTATGTGTCATGATGGATCATTTCCAGGCAGTTGGCTTTAATGATTTTACACAGCTAATTTCTTTTATGGTCAATAATGTAATTACAGTAAAGTTATTACAGTGTAGTAATTATGTTAATGTGTGTGTATGTGTAAATGTGATTACATTTGGAAGTTATGTTGTGTGTTTTCAAGTGATCAAACTTGTGCCTGTAGCATAGACTTGCCATGCTTGAGTAAGTACTAAGTTTATGTGAAGTTCAGTTCACATTCCTGTACATTTTACCATAACAAAACAGTAATTGGGTTTTTAATTAAGAGCATAACAAGATGATGTCAGGGTGATGGTCCTGTTACCAAACATAAAACACAGCCATTTGGTCTTTCCTCTGTAGACTTTGAAGATGGTGGGCTTGATTGTTTCCAGATGCTTTGTTGAGATGATTGCTCATGTAACTAAATCCCCTCACAATGTATATACAGTCAAAGCATTGTTTCACTGGGCTGCACAGGTATTTTTTTTAGTTTTCTTTGTCTAAATGTGCTTTAACATGGAGTCCAATGCAAACTTCAAATCAAATGCTTACAATATTTATTTTTTTAAATCCTTATTACTAGTGAAAAGACAGTCAAGACTTAAGGGCCATTCAGCAAACCGTCATGTCAACTGGCATTAAAATGCATTTTAATGTTGAATATGACATCTTTGTTTAAGAAGAACATATGCATACATTTAAACATGGGAATGTTTAACTTTCATCATGTGATTGTATGAAACTCATGAGACCTAAATAATCGCAGTCATGGTGTAATATAACTCTGTAATGTTAAGAGACAAAGTCACCTACTGTGTCCTGCTAAATGCTAGTTGCTTCAGGAACCCAGTGAAACTAACTGCAGCTAGTGATGGATTAATAACTTTGGAGGATGACATAACCTGCTAGTGATGAAGTTCAGCAGCTGGAGTCGAGGCGTCGCTGTTCCTCGAGGAGCCTCAGTCTGTATAAACAAGATCGTTCAGCCGTTTAGCAAGCAGCAAACTATTTTAGCATTGTAGACACTCTGAGATATGAATAATAAAAGTTTTGGGGATACATTTCATACACTACAAAATGTGTCCTGAAACTGTTGACATTTTGGAAAGACCTGAGCATAGGGACTTAATACCTCGGACTGTGTGAACATTGCTGGCCATGTATGGACGGATCACATGTTCTGGTCTTGTATTTTAACGATGGGGATCACATCCTTTCCCTGTCACAGGCTCTAGTGTAGCACACTGTAGAGAGTAGTGCCATTAATGGACTAGTTTGAACCTGCACATCAAAACATAAACAATACCATAATAATTAGCGCTGTGGCCTAATAAACAGGGGGGTGGGGAATGACTAACCCTGTTAATCACTGTTTCTACTGTACTTTATTGCAAATGTACAGTTTTTGTTTTGATTGGTCATTTATACATGAAATTGCCGTTAACACATCCCTGTTTTTATCCACTGCTGCAGTTTATCTCTGCTAATAATTCTACAGTCCGGTCCTGTTATGTAGGTATTGATTTGGTAAGCTGTGTGAGAGCTGGAGGGGGGACAGCTAGCTGGTTATATAATCACTCTATCTACGCTACACTGTATAACCTGAGGACGTGCCCTCATTGGCCTGGCAGCCAGCCAACCAGCTCTGTTTCTCCATCTAGTAACTTGTCATTACTCTCTATGCTGTCCATTAGGATCACTATCATTACTTTAGTGCTGTGCATCTTTGTGTTTCAGCAGTTCACCTTTTTTTTTTTTTTTTTTTTTTTTTTTTTGCAGCGTCTCCTAATGCTGTGCCATTTTCAGCTGCTTTATAACTGTAATGCTCTGTCATATAAATGTCATAATATTCATTTTAGATAAGATCACTTGGTGTTAATGTCTCACCAGCCTAGTTCCTCTACAACCCTCACAATGAAATTACAGGAGGACAAACTTGTGTCCTTCTCTGTGAGCAGTGTCACATTTCCTGCCATGACCTCATGCAGTGTTTATCTCGGACCTGAATGAATGCATACAAATGTACACATGCACATCTGCTCGTGCTGTCAGTACACAATCTGTGCCAAACAGTCATACAGTCACATTCTCGGAATGACTAAGCAGTCTGTGTATTTCTATGGCAACCGCATTTGCTGTATCCAGCGTGTCCTTTTGCATGTGACGTAGCAAGAAGCTGATTGGAACTTCGTCTGCTGCCTTTTACATACCACTGTGTTAGCTGGTGTCACTGTCACTGTGTGTGTGTGTGTGTGTGTGTGTGTGTGTGTGTGTTCAGTGATAGCTCTGTTGTTGGTCTGTGTTGCTGTAATGCGATGCAGTGATGATGCTGGCCAGGTGTTTGTATGATGGAAAGGTGAGCCCACTGCCTCCTGCCTGCTAACAAGCTCCCTGATTGGCTGTGTGCCCAGCGCAGCACAGAGCCCGCTTTCTTTTGCATCATGAATTAATCAAATGGATTCAGATCATAATCAGTTCAGAAGATGGATATTTTCTTCAAAATCTGAAATAATGGACATATTTATGCATTGAGAAGCAGGGGCAGTGGACTGTCATCCATTTTATTTCCACACTGTTTTCATTGTAAATCATCTAAAAAAAAAAAACAGTGTGAGATTGCTTCAGTAATGTAAAACCACTGTGTAATGCCAGTGTCTGATGTCCTGTAGCCGCTGCCTGGTCCTGTCTGGTGGATGATTCTGAATCCTGATTGGGTATCATTGCCTCAGTCCTGAAACAATATTTGTAGAGAGGATGCTGGGTATTTCTCAACTTCTCCTGGTGGTGTAAACTCACTGTTTTGTCCTGCTTGGTTGACGATGGCTTTAGAATTGAGCATATGAGACAATATAATGCCCTCAATGAAGAAGCTTCTGTGTAGAGGGTTTTTTTTCTGTTCGGCACAGAAGAATATGCTGCCGGAAGTTAAGTGGAAGTAGTCCGCGAAGGTTCAGAAATGTGTTTTTGCTTTATTTCACCAGATCTGATGTAGGTTTTAACCCTAGAAAAACTGAGCAGTTAACCAAAGGTATGGCTCCAGTTCGAGTGATGGCTTGTGAAAATTCAATGTGTTCAAATCGTTTTTGGTTGAGCTGTTCTAAATGTTGCCGGTTTGAAAGCAGTGGCACAGATGACGCGCAGGAATGTTAGCACAAGTGTCCACTTGATTTAGCTTGAATGTACAGAACATTCACTGCCACTAGAGCTCTCAACCAAAACAGTGAAAGCAAGAGACGGTAGTTTGATGGAGTGAAGTAGTGTGCAATCATGGGAATGGTTGTCATGGCATGACTCAGGCAGAAGTGTTCATAGATGAGACAATATTTTATTAAAATTTTATTCACGTTACCTTTTAGTCATGTTCACCAACTTCCTCCCTCTCCGGATCTCTCCTAGAAGATGTAGTGACAGAAATCCAAATGAAACGCATGCACATTAGACTGTATAAAATTACAAAACATTTTAAAACAAAATGTAGAACAAAGATCTAGTTTTATTTTGTAGACATTTTAATGTGGACATTTTAGGTGCTTCGCATCCAGAGCAGAGAGAAACCAAAACTCGGCTTTGCTGCCCACATAATGTACTTGTACACTCATGTTTTTACCTTTACCTTCCTATCAATTTCTTCCCAAACTTCTGATCCTTCTTTATCAAGCTGGTTGTCCTGGCTTGAGTAGTGAAATCAAATTATATATGAGAAACAGATAAGGCAATTTAAAAACCATAAACATCTGTTGGCTGAAGTCCTGTCTTCCTGACAAATATTATGCCTCACTGTGTCTACATTAATTTCCCTTTTGCTACTGTGTGTATGTTTGTTCAGAGTTCTGTATTTATTTTAAAACAATTACCAGTTTTTTGTACAGCATTCATGGTGCACTTCCATACATTACATACCTTCAAGGACTTATTTCCTGTTCGCATTCGCACCACCATAGGAGCGCTGAAGTGCAAGTCGGCCAATACTTGATATGACAACGGCACTTATACACTGCATACAACGATAAAAAATTGACAATAAAATTTTTTTTTGTTTGTTTTTTAAGGCTACTATTACAAGCTGTTGTAATGTTTCACACAGGTTTTCAAAAACAGCGGCTGACACAATGACAGTGGGTCAGCTTAATACATTGACATTAATTACGGTGAGGGACAGTGAAAATCAGCAAAAAGGCAAAATAGAAAACAGATACGGTGATTAGAGCCGAAACTTACATCACGAGCCTTTGTCCCTGTGAGTAAAACAAACACTCCTTCAGAGCCATATGATGTAATATGGCATCTGCAGAGGGGCGATTACATATCAGCCCGATCATAAAAATAAAACTGAATGTGATCATTTGCTAATCCTGTGTGACTGCTGAAAACGGTATGAAGTCAGTATATTAATGACCTCATCAAATGCATTGATTTTTGTAAATGTATGCTTATTGAATTTGTTCCCAGCAACACATCTCAAATAAGTTGGGTCAGGCTCAGCAACAGACTGGTAAAGTTGTGTACTGATTTAAAAAAATAAATAAATTGTTGACAGTTGATGGTATTGGCATTCTAGTTCAGTGACTGCCGGTCTTGTCTGTGGTCCTGAACTGGCTGTGGCTCAGGAGGCAGATCCTCAGATTGCTCCTGATGGCTGTCCCATTAGTGTGAGGCTGCTTGGCACCTTAGTCTATGAACGTGTGTGTGAATGGGTGTGAGTGCTTTGAATGCTCAATAAGACTAGAAAAACATTATACAAATACTAGTCCATTTCCTGTTTTTGGCCTGACATTATGTGATGCCATAACCTAAAACCTCCAGGAAAGTTTATATGTATTTTCAGAACGCTGGGCCTTTTAAAGCAGTGAGCTTTTGTTTTTGTGATATCGGGCTTTTGGACAAATGTGCTGTACGCAATGTAAATGTAAAATCAAATCTTTGAAAAAATGTATGTCTTCCATACACTGTTTTGTCGGTATTTACTGAGATGAGAAAACAATATGCATGTAAGTGGACTTACTGTCCCATAACACTTATTTTCCACTTGTCTGTAACATTTAGAATTTCACGCCTTACCAGGGCAGTATGTACATTTGCATTTTATTAGAGTCCTTACATTATTTATAAACTACAGCATTAAAAGTTTTCTCCATAGTACTAAGGAAATATTTTCCACCTGGATTAAAATTCACAGTAATTGTTAAATGAGTTGAGTTAATTTATTTCGTTTACTGAACCATTTTAAAGCCTACAGGTTATTAGTCCTCCTGTTGTAATTGCCGAGTCGTGCCTCTTTAATCTTGTGTTCATTGATGTCACTCTCTTCCTCTTCATGTTTTCCCTCTTCCACTCCATCCAGCTCTGTGCCTAACCTGCTTGACAACCATGTCTTAATGCATAGCAGGGTCCAATTGCTCAACAATAGTCATTAAGCTTGTGGATCAGTCCTGTTATTCGCTTCAGGCTCTCTCTCACACTGCCACACTCAGTCGTACCAAGGCCCCCTGAGGCCAGTGTCTCCACAGGCTGATTCTAACAGGAACGGATGAACTGTTGGGTTGGTGAAGGACAGTTGAGGAGTTTAAGCCACAGGAAGTCAGTTCAGTTGTGGAGGCTTCATGTCAAGAGAGTGTGGCTGCTCACTCTTCCTAACTGAAATGTAGGACAGTCTTTGACTCTGTGCCTTTCTGTCTTTGCCTTTTAGTCTCTTTTCGTGATGAAACAAATCTTGTTGCAGTGTGGTTGTTGAGTTTGAACATTAAGATCAATTTGTCTATATTGTAGTCACAGTAAAGAGTGGGGACAGAAACGGACATGTCAAAGAACTGTGCACGGAGCATTGCCCTTTAAGAACTGTTTAAACTGAAATGAATTTTTTTCAGGATATGGGTTTGAATAGCGATGTTCCAGTCTGAAATGGCCCATTGATTGCCAGAGGGCGAGCTGCTCTCGTTTCCTGACAAAAAACGTTCTCATAGATGGGACAGACCAACCTGACAGGAATTCTTCACTGCCATTCTGAAGCGGTAGTCCACAAGCTCCTCAGTTGGTTTTTATTTTGTCTGCATCTTTCCAGAATTGCTAGCTGAGCCAGGATGTTAGAAAATCTGTGCGCTGGGTGATTTTCAGAGAAACAAATTTGAGCTGCATTTGTTCCGTATGTGCTGGTGAGGTTTGTTCAGGTTTTCTGGGTAAGAATGGTGAAAAATGTGGGATGAGAATAAGCTTGTTGTGCAGGAGAGATGCAATGGTATTGGGCCACGCCATTTTGTCTACCGAGGATGATAAGGTGGTGGTTTGTGCTGCCCTGAGATAACGTGTCTGTACACAAGTAAGAAGTCTGAATTTTCTTTAGGTGATGTTTCCTTTATTTGCCAAATATTGAATAAAAGCAATAAAATATGCTCAGGACCCAAATGATCCAAGATTCTGATGCGGATGACCTCAGAATACCCCCAGAGGTCCTGGTGTTTCTTCCCCTGACAGGTCAGAGTTAATTTGATGGCACAAAGGAGACCTTCAGAATGCTAAGCAGGTGGTTTTAATGTTGTGGCTGATCGGTGCATGTGGTGCATTCTGTTTACCCACTGCCATTTTCAGGGTCCACATTCTGAATGTAGGATTTCTGCTTTTATATAATGGCCTCTTAAATTGGAGAGTGGATAATTGTGTCCATGGCTTTTGCGCTACTGTCTGTCAACAATCCTACAATACAAGGTATCACATTTTATGGATGTGAAAATTACTGTTGTGTGACACATTGATTTTATATATAAAGATGGAGTACATGCGAGTTCCAAGACATCATGACTGGTGGCTGGCTACAGTATAGTATATAGTACAGTAGTTCTTATCACTCTGATGTGTGTTCCAAGTGTTCGTTCTTCTGCTAAGTAAGGTAAAAAAAATATATGTCCATGTGTGTGACACTATGCATGTGGCACACACATGGACATATATTTTCTCCCCCTCTCACTGTAGCAAAAGATGCACACACAGAGGTGAAGTAAAACATAACTTCTGCAGCAATGAAGCAGCTTGCTCAGATGAAAAGAAGTGCATATAATTTATGTTGTCATTGGTGTTTGTGTGGCGATGAGTTTGTTCCAGGTACGCACAGTTGGATACGAGAGCGAATTAGAGTTCAGTGAGGTAATGTTTTCCTGAGCAGTTTAAGGCTGACTACGTATCTCCTCTCAGTCTACCTGGAAGTGAGACGCCCTGGGGCTCTGCTGTCATTACTGGGTAATGGAGATGGAGCAGTGGCCTGGATCTGATCGCCTTTATATAGCTGCTCCTCTCTTTTCTCTTTGTCCCTGACCCACATACACACACACACGGGCAGCCACACACTTACAGCAGGTGCCAGTCTCACTGTTTTTTATGCCACAGTGATGTGCACTAATGTGACAAACATCTATTTGCCAAAGATGAAAATCAGAGCATCAAGACCCATCAAAGCTGGATTAGTTCAAGTTTATTGTGGTCATTCAAATGGGCTTAATGTGATTGCTTCTAAAAGGGGTTTGACTTACCGGCGACTGATCTTTGCACTCACTTCACTAGAAATTAGCTACCCAGGTTGTTCACGAGAAAGGCAAGAATTTGTTGCAGTCAGTGAAGCACCAAAGTCTGAGTATGAGTTGTTGATTTGAGCCTGCAGAGGGCAGCATTTCTCAGCTCTTTACCGTTAGTGTGCAAGCATTGGTTCTCTCAACAGTTGTTTGAATGTCAATTCAGCAGGGTAAAAATAAGATACATATAAGCAATAAATACTAAAAAAAACAACTTTATTGTTAACATTACATGAAGAGTTATAGTTATTGTGTAAAACTGCTTTAGTTTCCCACTAAATGTAACATTTAATTTTCCTTTCTTCTTGCTGTTTTTGTTTTCAACAGCAGAGTCATAACGATGTGGAATCTTGTCTCCATATAAGATTCAAGCATCAGGGCCCTGAAATGGATATTTGTCTAATTTACGCTTCAGCGCTTGTCAAGGACATGATGACTTACAGCTCTTTTGGAAATACTGAAGAATTATTTTTGTGCTGTGTTTTAAATGGATAAATGGATGGACTGAAACTATTAAATATAGATGTAGAAATAAAAACAGAATCCTATGGAGACTGGATGTGTATGAGAGAAAGCTGAGAGAGGGAACTGTTCATAGTTCTTGCACAACTGGCAACAAACAGTAACAGAAAGCCAATGGACAAATAAAAGCCTGTACATTAAAGGTCAGAAGAAAGAGAGCGACTGACGCTCCACATTCCTGACCCAGAGATGAGTGTGCCTCAGCCCAGTGAGGGTTTGCCTGTCAGGGGAGAAAGTGGATCCACCATGAGGCTTCCTCTTGCCGGTGCAGGTGACCACAACGGGAATGCCTTCCCAATTTCCTCGTCGTCCTCCTCTTCCTCCTCCTGTCTGGGGGAGTCGTCTCCTGAGTCTCTGCGGAGCCTGAGCAGCCTCAGTGGGGGCCGGACTGACAGCCCTCTGGACTATGACATGTTTGAGGTCACCCTGATGACAAATATGGACAAAATGACAGCTGTTGCCATTTCAAAATGGGAACCAGTGGAGGAAACTAAACCAGATGACAGCGATGACATCTCAGTGGGAAAGATGCAAACAGCAACAGAGCTAACTGAATCCAATGACAACTCTGTGTCTGTTTATTTGGATGCTGACAGTGGCGATTACCACCAAGATACCTGGAACGACAACCTGACTCTGGCCCTTTCCCTGACGACAAACAGCGGTAGCCATGGAAAAAATAATAATGACCTCAGCAGTGCAAGTGGTAATGAGAGAAGGCATGGCTCCTCAACGCCAGACTCGGACGCAACGGAAATCCCTGCTGATGATGATGACGAAGAGGAGGCATTGTTTCTGTCTGTGAGCTCTGACATGGATGTGCAGAGAGGCAACATGACCCTCATAAGCTCAACCACCTGCAGTGGTCGCTCTGCTGTGATGACTGAGCTCCAGACAGATGGGAGTGTGGCTCTGAGTGTAGCTGAGGAGAGGTCGGAGCTGGTGTCAGAAGGGTTGGCAGAGTTTTCCTGTCCACGTGGTCTACATGTGGAAAGTCAGGCGGAGCCTTCTGCTTCTGAGGACCTGAGAGAATCCACCGAGATGTCATTATCGTCATCATCTCCCTCTTCTGCCAATCCAAGTCAGAATGCTAAGGAAATCACAAGTACCCCGCTTGCAGAAGCTGAAAGATGTACAGTGGGGCCCAGATCTCACACTAGTCAGCCAGTCAGAGCAACAAAAACCAAATCAAACACAGCTGCGTCAGCTGTTCCCAAGACAGGAGCGTCCACAGCCACCAAACAATCCAGTCTGGAGCCAAAGAGACTTTCCAAACTAGACCCAAAAAATGTTAAGGCTAAAGTCGGATCATGGTCCACCCCATCTCCAACTAAAACACCCAGCCAGGTATTGTTACTGAAAAGCTTACAGTGAATGTGTTAAGTATTGATTCTATCTAACATTTGTAATTCTTCTTCTGCGCAACAGGACAAATCTGCTCCAGCCAAAGGGAAGAGAGTTGTTCCTAAAAGGGAGGAAAGGCAGACTGGGGATTGGGATAAAAAACAAAGATCAGCAGGCCCAGTCAAAGTGGCTGTGGTGGTGAAACCCATCAGAGGAAAGAGCAGTAATCTCAAGATCAACCACAAGGCAGCAGCCAGTGAGTCCACTCAGCCAGAGAAGAAGAGTGTGGCCATCAGTCGAACACTCTCCACTTCATCCAGCTCTCTGGGATCTGAGGATGAGGACAGACCCCTAGACTCTCCCAGGAAGGCTCCCCAGGAAGTGCCTGATAAGCATGAAACAACGGAGAATGAGGAAGCTCTCAAAGAGTCTGTGGAGGACCAAAGGGAGGGTTCTGGAATGGCTGTAATAACAGAGACCACTGTGGAGAAACCAAAGAGTACTAGCAGGGTGAGTACGTGTTCACGAATGTTTAAACCGTGTGTGTACGTGTTAGGTCATATTTAACATATTAAAATGATTTTTTTTCGTTCAAATGCCATAAAGATACAAGAGGATCCAAAGGTCTGCCTTGTGATACAGATTAATGCAACAAAGGTATTGTGAAACAGATACAGAAGCAGATCATCTGCTGGAATGTTTGATGTAAGGCATTGGGTCTTTGGGATTTTTTAGTCTAAGGAAAAGGGAGCTGTGCCTATGTGGATATAAACTAACAAAACAAATGTCTCCAGCTTAGTTATTTTTTAATAAAAGCACTACTCGGTTATTTTTTAGTTAAATAGAAAATGGCCACTATGGAATGTACCATACTGCTGTTTAACAATGTCATTAACATTTGCAGCTGGGGCAGGTAGGTTGCAGTGAGCTTTAGATGCCCTAAGCTGTTTTGTTGTTGTTGTTGTTGTGTGTGCACTCACTGTGTTTTCAAACGAGTTACGTATACAGTATGCGTGCTCTCTCTGGTATGTGTTTTTAAAGACCAGGTTTAAAACCTGTCCCAGCGTACTCTGTCATTGGCAGCCTCTGGGGTTGTATCAGCGCAGGGTGTGTTTAGTACAGGTTGACTGTGCCACGCACACATATAGTAAAAACTGGTGGAGATAACCGCATGCATCACGCTTTTTTTATGCTTGTGAGCAAACAGAATTGTATTTTCAAGAAGCTATGAGCAGCAGTAATGAATTTCTTGCTATTTACCTCACTAATTCACACTGATTATACACAGCCTGTTTATTCCATTTGTGATATCCCCATCCATATGAGCATGAGTTTGGATGCCTGTATGACTTAATTTAGATGTGCTAACTTTACTTTATGATGTTAGGAGAAATTTTGTCATACTTGTGGCTAAATGTTCACTATCCATCCATGTATTGCCAAACAGAGCATCAGTGAGGCCCGTTCCAGCTGCCAGCTAGCATGTCAACACATGATTTAGAGTGTATTGGTATGCTACAATAATCCTTGGGCTCAGCCTCTTGGCTCAGCTGAAAAGTCGAGGAGACTCTTAAGCTACAAGAACACTCTGACGTGTTTCATCTTTTCTGAATAAGCCTTGTGTCTTCTGCTCTGCCATTATGTGAAGGTGATAGGGAAATAAATACTTTTTGAATGAAACCACATCAGGGACTTTATCTGACAATGTCTTGACCTAAGTTGACATAAGAATGGATTTGTGAAGTTTTTTTTTTCCTCCTCTCTTGTCCAAGTTCATGACTGCTATTTTAGCACAAATAGTTGAGCATTGCCAGCTAACAACAGTTTCTATGAGTCTCTGCTCTGCAAAGACTGAGACAGATGAAAGACCCTTATCCACAAACTCACTCCATGTGTGCTGGTGTTTATAGAGGGGCGGGGGTGGGTGGAAGACAGACGGAGAAAATAAAATTAGCCTGGTCAGAGATGGGATTCTCAAGGGGAATGTACAACACAATAGCAACTTTTTTTGTGTGTGTGGTTGCAGCACACTCCCAACTGTCCCTCCTCCCTCTCTTTCCTTCTCTTTCTTTTCCTCCTCCCCCTCTGTGTTAATGCCGTCTCCCCTTCACTCCTCCCCTCTGCTCCTTCCCTGCCTCCCTCACTTTCCACATTTCTGACTCTGAGTGGCAAATGGCTAACACCATGGTCTCAGTGCGCAGCTCCGAGCTGGGGCACCTCAGCTGGGATGCTGTCACTAAACGTCGGCTCTTTCTACAGAAAGTCTCCTCCAAGCTGGGGCCCAATGTCAGACAGCAAGGGAGAGGCATCAGAGTGGATAAAGGGCCCTTGGGACCAGCTCAACCCCCAGGATCAGGGACCGGACTTCCAGGACAGGGGAGTCCCGGGCCCAGGAAAGCCCAGAGTGATTGCTCTGCTTTGAGCGAGGATGGACAGAGCGCTGGGTGTGGATCTCCAACAAAAGCGAGGCAAAGCCAAACTCAGTGCCAGGGTAAGTCGGTGCGGTTTCTGTATAGAGACATAAACATGACTTCATGAAACCTGAAATGTAAACACACAGCAGCATGCTGCACATGGAGTGCATGTCTGCTCCAACACAGTTTCTCAGCTTCTCTCTCCGTCTGTCAGGCATGTTGACTCATGTGTCAGTTGGTGTGCTCGTGTGTGCGCGTGTGCACGTGATGGGGGGGAAAAAAACTGCTTCGTGTCTGCAGCAGGCTAACACTGCAGAGCTGCATGTTAAAATGCCTTCCACATACCACTACACACTGCACATGCACACACACTCACTCCCAGACACACTCTGTTCTGCAGGCCCTTGCACACACTGTTGTATGATTTCCACACTTTGTCTCATACAGTGAGCCACTTGCTAACTGACAGGCATGTACTGTTGCCGGCTGTTCTGTGTGTGTCTGACTGTGTGTAATTGGTGAATTATGTTCTCATGTTGGTGTGTTTCAGCTGCAGTGTAATATAAGAGCGCAACTCTATTTGTTTAAATGTTTTTCTTTAAACTCTGTCTACATTTACGCTACAGTACACAAACTTACACTGTGTGTGTGTGTGTGTGTGTGTGTGTGCGTGCGTGCGTGCGTGCGTGCAACACTAATTTTACCCTGCACATCCCTGTTTGTCTTCAGAGGAAGTTAAAGACCACATGGACAACAATTTTCTCTTTCTTTTTTTTTTCTTGTTTTTCTCACTGACTTCCTTTTCATTTTTCTCCTCTTTCTTTTTCCCTCAAATGAATTTCATGTCTGTGTTTGTTTCCTGTCTATTGTGTATCGTGCAAAATGATTTGTGTTGACTAGTAAAATGGAGGAGGCTGCCGGCGTCATGTCAGGAACATCCTGACATTGTAGCCCTCTATGTGTATGTGTGTGTGTGTGTGTATGTGTTGTATGTCAGCAAATACAGCGTGTGCTGCTAGTGATGAAACCCTCAACTTAAACATGGTGTCCCCTGTCTGTTGTCCAGTGGCCTGTAATTCTAGTATTGTATGTGTATGTGCATGTAACTTAACTCTTGTTCTCCAAGATCACTGAGTGGCAGTGCTGATGTGCAAACTGTGTGTGCTTGTCTGTGAAATGAAATGTGTTTAATGTGTGTGTGTAAAACCATGTCTTTCTCCTTAGAAAGGCCAAATTCTGATGGACAAAAGCTTGTCTGTCCTCTTTGCTGAAACACAGGAACGAGCAGATGGCTTTTGACCTCAGACTGAGATTGCCATCAATGGATGCCTTTCAGTGTGTGTCTGCCCTGGGCCATTTTGTGTTTGACTTGATTACTTCATTACAGATCTTTTCCTTTCCAGGTTTAACCAACATATTCATGTGCTTTTCATCTGTCCTCGGACGATAGGCTTCTGTTGAGTCTGCTTTTAAGATAAAAGAAATGCACCTAAATGAGGACAAACTTAACAGTCCACATTTTATCAGGAGGTCAGTTTAAGGTCAGGTCCTCCTTTGGCACAACAGCAGTTTTCAGTAGATTGTCTCCTGGGTTCGCACTCTTTAAAAGAGCACTTCACCCAAAACTAATTCTCCTGTTATCCACCTGCCTCCATGCCTGTGATGTTATGTCACGCATAACATCGTCATTGTATATGGCAAAGGCACATTTACTGAGAAGGATTTAGCTCTGAGGAATACTTTAAGGCCCAGGCACACCAAGCTAACATCACAGAATTAGTGATGACAAAGGTCAACTGTTGCATTGCCCCAAATTGCCTGTTTATATTGCATTTTAACACACCACAAAGATATATGCTCTGCACCTGCATTATAGGGGGGAAATAATTCCCCTTACCAGCAGATGTCAGTAGTCTAGGACTGGACCGAGGGCTGTGGATATACCATACAGTTATGAGCCATTTTCACACTATAACCAAAAAAGCTGAGGTATAAAATATATATATATTTTTTGGTAAAGTTAGCTTAGTATCCTGGACTCTTGCATTTGAGAAAAGAACCTGACCATCTTGTTAGTATCCTGCACATGTGGGAGGCTCAGACAGCTGACATCTGAGTCAGCCGCGGAAAAGTATTCAAAAGATTCTTAAAACCCAGAAGAAAAACAATTGGTAAACATTGTTGTGAAGGTGTGTAAATTTCAGGCTTTAAACTAACATCTGACTTGAACAGTCAGCAGCAGAGATTATAGTTAGTTATAGTTACAATTAGATTAAAGTCTACGAGTACAGTAGGAATGTCACCACTAAAAGGCCCGGACCGGTCTAGTCAGACAGTTGTGTGTGCATTCTTTTTTTGTTTGGTTGTTTTTGTTTTGTATGTGTGTATCAACAGCAGGCACGAGGCAGATCTGTTGTGAGCCAGCTCTTATCTAACATTGATTTCCTAGGTAAGAGAGTCCAGCTGCTTTCCTCTGGCTTGCTTTTCATCAGAACTGAAACCAAACGAAGCCAGATGTTTCCTGCTGGCTCTAGTCGCATTACAAGTTTTACTGCTGCTCTAACAGAGTGTGTGTGTTAATGTGAGCCCCCCCCCACCACACACACACACACACACACACACACACACACACACACACACACACACACACACACACACACACACACAAACACACAGCCTTGCGTTGTCACAGTTCTTTGTGCTTTTGGTATCCTTGTCTCCTTTCACAGATAGAACTCTTGTTTGCAGAAAATCTGTAAAAGTTTGTGAGTGAGGTTGTTGTATATAATAGGATATAAATAATAGAACAGATTAGCATGCATGACAAATGAATTTATAGCAAGTGCACGATGCAGAAATGAACAACGGTAAGTCATTTAGCAGAAAAGGTTCAGTATATATCTAATGTTAGTCAACGTTCCTGTACAGTGTCAAGCTTCAGACAGAGGAACTGTGTTTCAGGCTGTCTCTGCTGAAGTCCTTTTTGTATGTGATAGTAGTTATTTCACAGTTAGTCTGTTGCGCAGGCTGGAATGTGTCACAAAATGTTTTCATTAGATTTGGCCCACAATTTGGAATATTAAAATAAGCAAAATATTCAGCTGTAAGATGACCTTTTGTTCCTGAATGAAGTTTAAAGTCCTAAAATGAAGGAGGGGTATTTTCTGTCTTCCTCACAACGTAACATGTTGTAAGGAAGTTTGCTTTATCAAATTTAAATATGGACAGCTTGTTAGACCTTTCTAATTAATAATTTATTTATATATCTTTATCTATAAAAAGTTCAGGAGACGGTATGTGTAGTTTAAAGGAAGGCAAGGTGTGTGCACGAGAGACCATGAGATCATGATCATAGAATGCTTTGAAATGAAATTTAGAAAACAAGGAGCAAGAACAGGGCGTCCATTACGACCGCTCACACACACACACGCACAAAATTGTGTGGAGCTGTGGGAGATGTCAGCAGCACTGAATTGTGAACATCGGTATAAACACGGAGTACTCAAAGATTACAGAGAGCCAAGGCTGAGACTTCACAGCTACTGTAATCACATGATCACAGTGGAGGGGGGGGGGCTCCTTCCACAATATAATGCTTCACTTGAATAACACTGTAACAGCCTGTTCGTCCATGGCATCGGTCAAGTTGTCATCAGGACTGCCAGGACCTCCCTGCTTGGCTGGAAATCAGGCTGCAGACACTGTAATGGACTCTGCTTTGAAAGGGTTTAGAAGTTCAGAAAAGTTCCCGAACTGGCTCAGAGTTAGACTACTGAATGAAGTGAAATAAGGTGAAATCATTCTTAGTGGTTTTGACAGCTGTGGACAGTACTACGGTATTTTGTGATGAAGCTATGGAGTGCTAGAAAGAAGCATTTCTTTTATTTAGAATATAAAGCAGCATCAGCACAAAATGTTGGAGGCATAGAAGGTGGTTGATCTGCATCGTGGACACTTGAAATGTTTCACTGACTCTGTTCTACAAAGCAGAGCTCTCAGCGTTTGTCACCTCACATAGTTCTCTTACTGGTATTTCTTTGTGTCGTAGTCTTCATATCCCTGGTTTGGTGTGAAAGGGAAGGCGTCATGGCTCTCCTTTGGTTTGCGGGAAAGAATGTGTGATTCAGTCCACAAAAATGACGAGAGTTTGAGACGACGTGCTTGAAATTTCCATAAGTATAGAACTGCAGTCTGTGCTGCGGCAGCACGTTGAGAAAAATCCTGAAAACCTCCTACGTCCTCTGGATAGCAACAAAAGAGCCATTCTGTCATTTTGGAAGACTTTGAGTTACAGTTAGTTGAATTACAGGCCAGGTTCGTTTGCTTCATTTGTGGTGTTTTTTTAAGCCTTTAGTTTTTCAACACAGTTGATCTGTCCATTATTTTTTTTTTTTTTATTTGCAGAACCACTGACTGGTAAAAGCACTATTTTTGTTAAGGAATCACCTTTCTGACGGATGGATGCATGGATGCTAATGCTCTGTTAAAGTGGTTCCACATGTGCTTTTCTCCATCTTAACCACATGTAGCTCTATGACAAGGATGTGGTGACATTTAGGCATCTATGTAGTCATGATGTTCAAAATGCAAGTCGTACAGAGTTAACTCTGAAATGTTTTCATCGAGGAGTGACCCAGCTGTCTCTGGTTCTGATAAATAATTATTAGCGGGCAGTACAACAGCAACAAAGTCCTAGTTTGATTCCTTTTTGAAGCAGGGTCTTCACATGTGGAGTTTGAATGTTCTCCCTTTGCTTGTGTAGCTTTCCTCCTTCTTCCATTAAAACACGTGTGTGAGGTTAATTCTGTGATCAGTGTCCTTTTCCAATGTTTAGATGTGGAGCTGGTCCCTGGACCCCTTACTGTGGCTGCCCGCTCCTCCTCAGGGATAGCTTAAGAGGTGGAGGACCAGTTTCACTATGTTTTACCACACGCTGTATGTGGCTTAGCCTGCAGCTATCCAGCTGCTACCAGTGTCAGCTATCACAGGTCAGGCTGTTGTAGCTGGTTGTGTTGCAGTGTAAATATTGAGCAGACATCATGGAAAGCGTTGGCCGATGCTCTAACTTTTCTTTTTATTTATTAATTTTTAACCTGTGCCGTGCCTGCATGGCCTCAGTCTTGCCCTTGTAGTTGAGAAGGTATGAGGTGTGCAAACCATGGTGGGAGCAGGACTGTATAATATATAAAAATGTTATTGTTTTCATAAGCAGCTTTAATAGTTATTTAACATGACCCAGTGCGAGATGAAACTCTCTGTCCTTCACTGTTTGTAAGGTGCTGTTCTCACTGCATTCCTTACTGACATTTCTCCTACTTGTGTCACGTTATGGCAAATCCAACGGCACATAAAATACAGGCTGAAACAAAAACACAGGGCGGATAATGCAGTGTCACATGTTGCATTTAATTAAAGTCGCTCTAAAATGATGGCTTTCAAGCAAGGATGTCTCACTTTTTTTAAAAAATGTCTTTTGGCTTGATTCCTCTGCCCTCGTGACTTTATTTTGACTCTTTTGCTCACACTTCAAGTGGGAGGAAAGGAAATCTGTTCAGTCTGTCTCTGTCTCTATTTACACAGTTGCATCCACAAACATGTAGACACACAAGTATATAAGTTTTAAGTTATAAGTTATATTCCCATGTTGTATCACAGTCCAACAGACAGTTTTAAACCTTTTTTAAACTTTTTTCAAAGTTATGTCCGTAATGATGAATCAAACTAATTCCTGTCCTTCTGTATTTCTTCTCTCTCTCTCTCTCTCTCTCTCTCTCTCTCTCTCTCTCTCTCTCTCTCTCTCTCTCTCAGGTATCCCCAAACCTCGCACCACCACAGAGCGACCATTTACACTGGCTGCCCTGGGTGCCGCCACATCCAACTCTAAATCAACATCCAGTCAGCAGACGCCATCAGGGTCGGTCGGACGACCTGCGACACCCGCAGCATCAAAACTTCCTGTTAAGGGATTATCCACAAGCCTCAGTTCCTCATCCCTGGGGAGCATTGAGAACAATGGAGCTACAGGCGAAGGTGAGGTGCTGGGGTGTGTCTGCCTCTCTAGCTCCCTTCCCTTCTGTGTCTCACACACACACACTGTGTCATCAGAGGTGGTTTTCTTTGGTGTGGTTTTCCTGTCACTGCTGACTTAACTTCCTTCCCTTTCTACTCGTTGTATGCGTGCGTGTCTCAAGCACGCATACACTCAGTCTCTTTCCACTGTGTATGCAAACTTGTGTTAATACGTTACACAGAATACAATCATCTGCTAAGACTGTACTGAGCTTCATTAAGACTCTTGTATGAACAGACTGTTAGTGTTAAATACACACTCGGTTCCTCTCTCACTCTGTCATGCTGTCCTTGCACCCACTCGTCCTGGGGAATCTGGGAGTGTGTGTGTGTGTGTGTGTGTGTGAGAGAAAGAAAGTGGAAAAGAGTGAGTGCCTAAGTGTGTGTCTAATCTACAGTCAGAACAGCAGAAATCTTTTTTTTAACTGTGTATATTATAAATTCTATTATGTTTCTGGTGAACTTTTTACTATGTTTCTGTTTTCTTGTACTTGTATGTGATTAAGATAGAGTTGTAGACACTGGTCAAGTTCATGGTCCTGCTGTGGTCCTATTTAACAGAAATGTTTTAATGTCCGAGAGAGAGATCAGAGAGCGTGTGGTTGTGCTTTGCATGACTTGTAACTCTCAGCTATAACTTTATTGTGCACTGGGGAAAATGTCTTGCAGCCAGGTGAAACAAAACAAAACTCACACTAAACCTAAGTTACATAAAACATAATAAATTGCACAAACATAATGAAAATGCCTCAAACTAAACACAGAAGCTCATGTCCCTGCAGCTATTTCAAACCTGGAGTACATCCAACCCTCATCATCTAACCCACTCATCATCCCGCCAGTGTTTTTCTCTTTTTAAAACATGTTTTTATATATTTAGGACCAGGAAAAACTTAATCCTTCTGTGGTTAGGTATCTCTTTTTCTTAAAGGAGGAGCAGTCACACTATTGGACCTTGTATTGGCCTCCCTGCCACTTTTTTTTGTTTTGTTTTTTTGCCGTTATACACTCTGGTACACAACTGTCTTATCAATAAAAGGTCCATATGGAAGAGAAACAAAGAAAAACATTGGCATCCGTCAAGTAACACCGTACATGTAGTTTACTTCCAGTACAATCGTGGTTCCACAAATATTTTGAAGCAGTCTCTGCCCATGACCCTAGTTTTCTGTATCCTACATGCTCATATTCAGTCGTGGTAGCGTGAGCCTTCTTTTTGTTGCATATTGTGTTCAATACCTCTGCTGAGGAGCAAAGTTAACAAACTTCATGCACATCTATTGCATGAGTTTAGTCCTGTGAAGCCCATTGTGCAGCTTTTTGGAGCTACATGTGTTTTTATTTTTTTCACTGAAGCACTAGACCAAATTACGAAAACGGTAATCAAGCTGTGACAGAGCTGAAGCATTTAGATGTTGTCTGATGACATCTGGTGGCATAATTTAGCTGTTTATAGGCTCTATAAACTCCTTAAGACCATTAGATGTGGTCAGAGGCTCAGGCAAAAGCGAGTAAGTGGAGTCTGATTATTTTGAGAACAGAAATATTGAGTTAACAGCTCAACAGATTTTCCCACTCACACAAAGTAACACATCGCTACCCACCTCCAGGTTGTTATGGCTACCAGATTACATTCCTAGTTACCATGGTAATATTTAGGTTTTGCATTTATTCATATCAGAGAGGAGCATCAGTGTCATACACCTCCACACAGCTCTGTCATTTTATAAACACACATTGGCAATGCTCTCATTTGTTCTTCCATGGTATGTGTGTGAGCTCAGGACATTTGTCTGTTGATGATGATGACTCTAGGACTGTGTCAGATATGTTGCAGTTTGATTATAGTGATGAAATAATTTATTAGTAAAAGTAAGTAGAAGTATATAGAACATATTTTCATCAAACTTCACCTAGCATTTCTAATTATTATCATTGTTCTCAGTGGAAACACAGTATTGGTGTTCTACAATGACGTACAGATGCATCTGTCAGTACACACTCAATGCCAGTTTTATTTCGGGGGCTGGAAATGGTTAGATTTTCAGGGAACACACTGTTGCTTAAATGCTCATTTCTGTTGTTTCTTGTGTGGGGGGAAAAAAGCATAAGTTTTTGCAGAGGAACTACAGGGACACATTTACATTTAGTTTTTGTGAGGATTGCTCTCTGATGAACCTTCCTCCCACAGTCCAGTTTACTTCTCAGTTCTCTGCTGTGCAAAGTTAAGCAGTAATTTAGGTCTCCTCAACTTCTTGTCTCTCCCTTTTCTCCACCTTATTCTCTCTATTAAGTATGATTTAACGACATAACATTGACACTCAAAAAAAACTGACATTATGAGCTCCAACTGTAGTGTTGTGCTTTTCTATCTCTTGCATGGCAAGCATCCTTAGTATTTAGTATCTCCTATATCCTCTTAGCTTCAGCTTCTGCATCATCTTCAGGAGCTCCAGCAGGAACCAAGCCAGATGAGCAGGCCAGCAGAAGCACACATCCCCTGGGCAGCCAGAGCTCAGCAAAGCCCCCAATGTCCAGCAGTGCAGCTACCACCAGCACCAGTGCTCTCAGTCAGGCAGTTACCAGTGATAATAATGGTGTCATTACTGCTCCGAAGCCTACTGCAATAAGGAGCAGAGCTCTGTCATTGCAGGCCAGGACCACTGCTACAGGTGAGTGTATGTAGATAACATCTTAGCTTACAACACAGGACAATCACATTTCTTAGTTAATACATTTAGATGTGGGGTTGGTCTGTCCTGATCAAGACAGCTTATTCATCATCAGTGGTACTATTTGTACTGTTCAGTGGGAGTCAGATGGGCTTGGGTGGCACAGACGTTGTGTTTCTGTATTGATTTAGGACAGACTGGGTCATATCTTAAAACCCTTTTGTTCAAAACCCAAAGGTGGCAGAAAAGAAAACCTTTACATTGTTAGAATACAATGTAAGAAACTGGTTTGGATTGCTTTATAGCAGCAGGACTTGGTTACCTTTCCTTTGCACTGGTGCAAAAAAAACACTGTCTCTGTGGTGTATCCTATCTGGGTCAAAGAGTGGATAATACATCCTATTTTAGAGAGAGGTGACAGAGAGAGTGAAACAGAGAATGACTTCAGCTGAGAAACTAGCTTTTAAACATTGAGGACCAAGGGACATGAGAGGATGGAGCAAGATAGAAGATAAAAATACACATTCCTTGTCATTATCTGGCTTCCATGGTTTAAAATTTTCCTTGTTCTACTGTCTGAACCAGCATAACTCAGAGGGCGTAGAAACCTGGCTCAGGGTTGATTTTGTTTTCACAACTGCAGTAGGAAAATTTGGTGAGTGAAACAAAGGTTTGGAGAAGTTCTGCGATGGGCTTTGACTCTTTCTGTGTTCTCACCACAGGTCTGAAGACCCCAACAGTCACCAACCACAACACAGCCAAGACAGCCAATCAGCACACAGCAAAGATGGCTCCCACTGCCAGTCACCTGGCCAAGCAGGCATCCCAGTATCCCTTGCAAAGAAGCGGCTCAGCAAGACTCAGTCGACAACACAACACAGGTGTGTGAGAGGTTTCTGTGCGTTAGAGGTTATTACCTGCTTGTGTACTCATGTGCACAAGTGTTATGACACCTACTTGTACTGTGATTTGTTTGCTTTGATGTGTGGTTGCATCTCGAATGATAAAAGTGAATTACCTGAAGCTGTTAGTCTGTGTCACCTGGCTTCCTGAAGATATTCTGGTAGAGCAACACACAGTGGCTTTGATTTGATTGTATAGAAGTGTTCAGATGATGCGGTTCTCTGAAAGCCATTGCTATTAGTAGTTTGAACATTGTTGGAAGTATTTGGGATAACATAAGTGCAACTCAATAAAATGTAGAGCAAATGTCTTGTGGCTTTTAGACATTTTAAATGGAGATGTTATATAATGTATCTTTAAATGCTACTCATAGATTAACTTTATCAAATTAATATTCTTGATATCATATATATATATATGATATCAGACGTTATTAGCTCATTGATTTTAACAAATGCATCATCACTCATCAGTCCTAAAACTAGTCTTAGACAGCTGTTAGCAGCCTTTACTCTGCATTGTGTGTGTGTGTGTGTGTGTGTGACTTTGTATGCCAAGTACAACTTTTAATAGTGATATGAGATCATTCCATTAATTCCAAACCACACTACTGGATGTGTACTGTTCAGCTGCACACACATGCACATATATTTGGGGTGACTGAATATGGCCCCTGGAAACTTAAGCAAACTTAATTATCATTCCTCTGCAGTCTCTCTGTAATTATTCTACTGCCCATGACACACACTTGTGTGCACGACATGTTCTTTGAATTTTGAGTGGTACCACATTTGCATCACAGCAGTATTTTAGTTGGATTTAATCTTTTAATGCTGTTTAGTGTGTAGAAACGCTCAGTTCTCAAACACTCATGTTGGCTGGTTGACTGTAGCAGCAGCAGTCAGTAATGTGCAGGAAATGGCATCACAGAAAGTCATTTTAAAGCACTATTAGAAATGATTTTGCCATCAAGACAATATTTCAGCTAGTAAGTAGCTGATGCATGTGCAATCACAGATTATGTCGAAGCTGCTGGTTTCCTCCATTGGGGCCCTGTGAAGCCAGGGCCTGTGGTTGCAGCCTTCCCATGTGGTGTCTCTGGTTTGGGCCTGGGCGCCTGGCTGCCTCCCTTCTGTGGCAGGTCCTTGAAGTCTTTCTGGGGCCTGTGGGGAGCCACTACTCACAGACATGCTGTCACCCTTGTGATGGCAGGAAGTCTACACTTCATAAGCGCCATGCATTTGATTCATACACCTCTCATTTAAAGACACCACAGCAGCCTTCAGGCGACACTGGTTAGCAATGTGGGCTTTTAAAACCCTCAGTGGCTTTCTTTAGCTCTTTCAGTTTCTCTTGAACATGGACATTATTGATTCTGACACACACATCATGGCTGAGTCGCAGAGTCATTTGCTTAGTCATCTATATATATCTATATATATTTATATCTATATAGATATATATCTATCTATAGATATATAGATCTATCTATATATATTTATATCTATATATATCTATATATATATATATATATATATCTATATATATAGATATCTATATATATCTATATATATATATATATATATCTATATATATAGATATCTATATATATCTATATATATATATATATATATATATATAGATAGATATATATATATATAGAGAGAGAGAGAGAGTCAGGGTTTTTTTTTCTTGCTTGTATTTGCTGTACAGTGCAAAGAGCTTTGTGTAAAAATGTATCTTAATAGCTTAAATCAGAAAGTAGCACTGCAGGAAAGAAAAGTATGCCGAGTCAGTTACCTCCTGCTATCATTTCAGGCTGCCAGCTGTCAATGACCAACTTTCTCTTTCTTGCTTGTTTGAAATGAGTACATGTTATTTGGAGTCCCATAAAGTATACCATAATTGAAAAGAGTCTAAGCCTTGTGAATGGGCATTTGATACTCACTTACTTACTTATGTTTATTTTTATTTTTATCATTAGAAACATGCTGTCCTTTTTTTTTCATCTTCAGAATACATTTACAGAATACAATTCAGTCTGTGAGAATCAGCTGCAGTTTTAATGTGCTGTAGGAAGAAGCTCTTGAAGTGCTTCCTCTACTGCTGCTCATTCTGTATCAAGTGTCCACTTAGACTTTTCTAAAGACACTTTCCCTGTAAGGAGCAATGTAACTGTTGGTTTATTTTCCTGTCTGACAGATCATTTCAAGCTCTCTTTGCTATCACCTTCAGGCCCAGCTAGCTAGAACAAACATTGTAGTACAACAACTTTGCAATACCTTCTTGAATGTTATTATGCTCAGCTCTGTTTATTTGAGAGGCATAAATGGGGCTGGACATTTCCAGTTATTAACACTGTGCATACTGTGTAGAATTGAAGAAAAACCAGTTTATGGGGGTAAAAGATAAACGGCATTCTAAAACTGTGACAGATAACAAAATCTTACTGAAGATACAGGAGGACAAACAGGGCTTACAAAGCCTCAGCAATTCTGTCTCTCTGCAGCAGGAAGTGATGGATTTTAATGTCAACCCTGAGTTTTTGAATTTTGAAAATGCTGCCAAACTTGAACAAACAGTTAAACTACACACACTGCATGTGTGTTTGTGTGTGTGCTTATGCGTTTTTGTAAATCGAAAATGTCTCTTCACAAGGCGTCTGCGTGCAGCTGAATAGCTTTAATATGGCACCTGCCACTGAGAGATGAGGGGAGTGTGTGTGAGAGGCTCCTCCCAGCCTCTCAGTCTCCACAATATTTCTTCATTATGTGGGTCTTTTGTTAACATCTAACATCTCAAAATGAGGCAGAGAGCACGAAAGACTTGAGTAAATAATGATGGATGGACCAAGCAAGGGAGGGAGCGAGTGAGAGAGCGATTATTCAGATCCCACCCTCTCCCCCTCCCCCTCCTCCCCTGCAGCATCCCTCCCTCTGTGTGTGTGTTTGTGTGTATACTGTGTTCAAGGAGCTTTGGAAACGGCCAAGGGAGGGAGTGTATGGATGCCTGTCTTTGTCCCAGTGTGTGCGTGACACACCTCTGTGGTGTGCGTCAGTGGGACGGATCACTGTGTTTTGCATGTAACTGCGGAGACGGACTACTAATCATCACCAGTGCTGAGGATTTTCTCCCCTCCCTCACTAACCCACACACACCCACACACACACGAGCACTACCTCTGCTGTTTGGTCCTCGTTATTTCCATTATTGTTGGATGATTCAGTACCACCTGGACGACTGGGATATTTTTGGCGCCATTTTGTCATCTTTTTCCTATTGGCCGGACCACAGAAACGAGTCCTCCTTTGGTTTTCTTTTTATTTATTTAATTATTTATTTTGCAGTGGCGACTCTGGCTTTGAATCAGTGAAGAGCAGCTAGGAGCTTAGCGAACTCCATGTTTTTCCTCTTCTTTTTTTTTTCACTGCTTTTATTTCCCTCTGTACAGACTCAGAGGCTAACCGTTTAAATTCAAAATCCCGTTTTCTGGTCTCCACGTGGCTTTCATTGAGATGGAAGGTGCAGATTTCAGCAGCCACAATCTTTAAGTCTTTTCTTTCTTTTTCCTGTGGAATAATTTTCATTTACTTTTGGGATTAAATAAGAAGAAAGGAATATTTTACTTAGTAGTCTTTTAAGACTTGATTTTGAAGAAACTATTGTGTCTCCAAACATTCATATAGGGAAGAAATGCTTTGGTAGCATTCAAATAATAAGAAAATAATTTCCTGAAATAGTTGACAACAGTAAACTGGTCAGACGGACAACACTGGAAATTTAAAGAAGAAAAACTGCAGCCCTGGAGTCCTGGAGAGTTCAGAGGAGCCGATAAAGTTCTGAAAGTGCTGAAACAGAGTCCAACTTAGAAGCATCAGTCTCAAAGGTCTTGAAGAGCATTGGCTTGAAAACACGGACAATGTTATGGTCTCCCAGACTGTCGCTGTCCAACTTCCATGTGAAGCTGACGGCCAAAGGACTTTTCCGAAATCTTCAGCTGCTGTCAGGATGCAGGAAGAACACTGTGGTTTTCCATGCAGGTCTGGATATGCCATTGTCCTGTGCATCCATCCCTCATCCAACCATCAGTTGTTTCTTCCTTTCAACACATCCATCTTTCCACTCGCCAGTCAACACAAGTTTCAGGCCAACAGGTTGATCACTGCATCATGTCATGGACCTCCAACCTATCTGTGACCCGAGCTTGTTCGTCCATGCGTCCTTCCATCTATCCATTCATTATCCATCACCCTCAGTTTGCTATGTGAGTTCTGGACAATCCTCCATGCAGACCTAGAGCAGATACCCAGGACCTTACTTCATCCTCCATAGTTACTAGGCTACCACACCCTAACAAAGGACGTAATTGTGTTCAGTACTACTCATTCTTTACTGAGCATAATGTTTGCTATGTTGTCCTCAATAGCTATCCTTTTAGTGAAAAAGAATCAATTATTTTGAGGTGTCTTGAAGGCGATGTAGCATGACCAAGCACCTAGCTGTGCCTTGTGTATCTATTTGCTTAACCACACTCAAATACTTGTTTTATGTAATGTCCAAAATCTCCTTGTCCATACTTCCTCCTCTTTGTGTGATGGGTGCGTTTGCCTTTGAATAAAGTGTAAGGATCAGCTTTCTTGGCCATTTTTTTAGTTTTGTCATTGGATGGCAAGCCTAACAGATCAGATTCAAAGGGCACTTCACTCTCTCACACCTCCTCCTCCTCCTCGTCCTCCTCTGGCTCCTCCTGTTTTCCTGCATGGCGTTGGCAGTCATTGTTGCATCCACCTCTCCTCCTCTGTGGGGGCTTTCAGTATTGTGTATGTCGGCTACCACAGCCTCTATGAATGTAAAGGCTTACAATAGGGCTGTCAGTTGTGTGTACACAAGCCTCTCTGTGTGTGTGTGTGTGTGTGTGTGTGTGTGTGTGTGTGAGAGAGAGACAGAGAGAGAGAGAGAGAGCCTGAGGAGTGGCGTGATAAATAGCCATGGCTGTGGGTTCCTTTTAGCTGTCCTATCGATGCCTAGAGGAACGCCAACCACGTGACTCACTAATATACACAACCCAGAAATAGCCAAGGACGCATCTGGCCTTTACTTATTCCACCATTAAGAAGGTGCTCCCTATTTGTGTAAGGCTTGTGTCTTCTGAGTAATGTGGCAGAGAGTCTGTCCTCACTGTTGATGTCATGAGGTACAGTATTAAGCACTACGCTACTGTGTTCCTCTTACAGTGAGACAGGGAGGATGTGATTGTGAATAAGTCTACCAAGCTAACAGCACACAGTGTTAGAATTATGTTAGCATATGTCACAGCTCAAGCTGCTTTAGTGTTTCGTGCTTTAATGCATGTTATATGTCAGAGGCTAAACAAAAACATGGTCCAGTTCCAAGCCTCAGTGGATAATCAGAATTCTGTTATCCAGAATACAAAATGCAAAACATTCACATATCAGATGTGCATATGAAATAGATTAAAACAGGAGCAGTTGAGCTCACATAATCCTCCAGAGTGTGGAACTTTTTATGCATTTATTTGTTTACAAGGACCAAAGAAGCCAAAGGCAGATTTGCCCAGTTTGATTTGAACAGGTTCACGTGGGGTTTTCTTGTGTGTTTGCCATCATTAGGCCACAGGGCTGACTCTGAAGCGTTCGTTTCTGTGTTATGTGTCCTGGCTGAATTATTCCCCAACTCCTTCATCTTTGCCAAATGATTTCGAAACATTTATTAAACTCACTAAATTGTGTGCATGTTTTTTTTCCATGTTCAGCAGAAGATCATCTACAAATCAACTCATCCGGTTTCGCATTTGTTTTTTTTCTCATAGGAACACATTCCTCTGGTTCTTCATTAAATATTCAGCTCAGCCGTACTTTTCCTGTCTCTGTTGTACAGTTTATTTCTTGCTGGCCCATCTGAGCCCAGCTGCACGTGTTTGGCTGCAGTGTGATTTCTCGGTCTGAGCTCCACAAACCCACTTCCCTGCTGCTGCCTGCCATCACCCTGAAATGTAGGTTAGAGCAGGCTTTAGTCACCATGTGTGCGTGTCCACACACACTGAGCAGAGTCACTCAACCACACTGTGCAGCGTTTCAGCTGAGTTTAGCCAATCGTGCGAGCTTTAATCTGATGTAGAGATTTTTTTTTCCTAACGTGATGGCAGATGAGGGCATCAGAGGTTGTATCTGCTGGACTGGAATATTCTTGATGTACAGCAGATTTGGGCTACAGTATTCTCTAATATTTGTAAACTAGGTAAAGATGTTCTCTGTGCAGATAAAGAACATCCAGCCACTGGTTGTGTTTTTATCCAGCTAACATTTGAATTCTGGCCAATAAGAAAATTGGTATGTTTCATTGAGAGTTATATAAGAAATAATTTTTATTAAGACAAAAAATTCAAAAAGACTTCCTTACATCGACTTTTGCTCTTAGTATTGTTAAGATTCACTTTGACCTTGCGAAGGATGACCAAAAATCCAGATGAAAAGCTACAAAATCTTTAGTGCAGTATCATCCAACATTTCTTACTTTGTAAATCAATCAAATGTTCTCTTGAGTGCAGCTTTTATTATAGTTCAGTACATGGTAATATATGCGTTAATATACCTAGATGGAAATCATTTCTTGTTACCGTTGGGTCCATCTTGTCCTGTTTCTACTATGTTGTCTCACAGTTGAGCCGATGAGACACATGTAGACAGACTAAAAACATCTGTCTGTCCTCATGCTGGATAACATGATTGTTGGACAGGTGGACAAAAATGGCTGTTGCTTGGTGACCACATGTTCCACTTTGCATGTAAATAGGTCATGTGGTGGACATATACACCAACATCATGCTCTGCACACGTTTCCATGGTAACGGTTATGTGGAAGCTGAATCTCCGATGTAGAGACAATGTGAAGCTATGATTGTACCTAAAGAATTGATCATTAGTGAACAGTATGTTAGGGTAAACAGATGGTTTCTTGTCTTTGTCCTGTGTTCATCAAGGAAGAATTCCTCTGCCACTTCAATGGACAGATGATTGGTACAAGAAAAGACTCTTAGGCTGGATCTGGTCATTAAAACCCCTATGTCAGAGCATGTTTAGTCATAGTCGCTCCTGTAGTTGTGTGGCATCACAGTCATGCTGTGGTCCTGTAGAAAACTGTTTGTCTGCAACTACGTGGAGACTGAACATGAAAAAGTAGCCCCTCTACCTCTGTATGCACCTCCAAACATAACAACCACGTGATATTAGTGGTTACTGAAATGTTGGGGGTTATAGTTTAATGTTCTTTGGTGAAGATCATCTCAAATGTGATGAGATTACAGTGATGGAAAGAATTTTTGTATCATGAACCCAACCTTTACAGTGCACAGACACGCTGTCCCTCTTTAAAAACCCGCCCCTCATGGTTACATGCTCAATATTCCATCATCTTAGTCTGAAGTATTCCAGCTGCTTTCTGTACTTAATGTGAGTGCCAATTTAAGCTCTGGGAAATATAGTTTTAAGTTCAAACCTCTGTCGGCATCTCCGTCTTCATCAAGATGGATTAGACTGTAGTGTAGCAGATTAAGGGCATTATGACCACGACATCTACCTTTAGTGAATGTGTGGTGAGCTGGCCTTGTTTATCCTGCTCTGATGGCATACTTTTGTCCTGCAAACACACACACACACACAGAGTAATTTAGCACTAATCTGTCTCTGTGTGGTGGTGTTTCATCTGAGCTGCACAACAGCCGTGCAGTAAGCTCACAGCCCACTCTGCCTCCGCTGGTTTTGTTTGTAGAGGATATATCTGAGTGAATGAGTGTGTGTGTGTGTGTTTTAATTTGTTAATAAATTAGAGGAAACACAACACAAAGCTCCCACTCCTTCTGCACCTGACTGTTTTGTTGCCCCTCACTGGTTTTCCCTTAATGGTAATTGATGTTCTCATTAAATACACGTCAGACAGTCCTGAGTGGTCATGAGACTGGTACAAATAAGATGGCTGATCTGATGGTGATACTTACTGCATTGATATATAAAAGATTTCTGGTACACTGCATAACAAACAAGTGTCTATGACAACATTCTAGCATTTTAAATAGAACTCTTTATCCTGATTAATTGAATCTGTTGAAACTCAGTTACTTTTTAATGTCCCTGCCTTCTGGTAAGTCACATGAACAGTCTGTACGTGATCACATATTATGGAGGTCATCTTACTGTGTACTGAGGGAGGTTCTCATGACCGAGCAGGAATAGTCTTTTCTGTCTGTGATGTGCATGCTAACAGTGTTGTTTCTCTCTCAGTCTGGGCTCAGCAGCTCTGCATGCCTGCCTGGCAGCCTCCAGGTACAAACCACCGTCACCAGCACTCACACAGCAGAGACAAACACTGAGATGAAACGTGTTGTCTTGGCAACAGCTCTCTTGTACCTAGTAAATGCTTTCTTAATGCAGTGGTGGAATATAGTTTTAGCGTACTTAAGTCCAGATTCAAGACACTTTTACTGGAGTATTTCTGTTTTGTGCTACCGTATCCTTCTACTCATTATATCTGAGAGGCACATATTGTACTTTTTACTCCATTACATTTATCTGACAGCTTTGACCTCTAGTTACTTTTCAGATTACAATTATTCATACTCTTCCTGTCCAGTGAATACCATGTATGTCCAGATGTTTTCATTGTGAATGTTTTTGATAAACTTAAGGATGAAGTGTTTATGTCTTGATAAAATTGTCATACTTCTTAAGCTAAATAAACTCCTAAAGTAAGGTTTTGAATGAAGGACTGTATATTCACAGTGTGGTACATGCAAAGTGTGGTACTTGAGTAAAGGATCTGAATACTACTCCCAACACTTTAAATGAGGCTTTGAAATGACATAAAGTGAAAGGGAAATTTTGTTTTATCATCTTTGTTGCAACCTTGCGAATGTAGAATTGACCTTCAATTTATTTATCAGCAGCAACAGTGCGGCTGTTACGGTTCTACGCTAGTGTCTGTGTGTGTGCATGCTATAGTGTAATAGAGGAGGTGGCACAGCGTCGGTGTACTGCCATGATAATTGTGGCAGCTGTGCATCCTGCCACAAGCGCATTTCTCTTCATGACAGTACATATCAAGGTTAATATCCGGTCTGCTAAGTGAGACTGTCTGTGAGACTTTGGTGTGTGTGTGTCTGTATAGCTGCAAATGAGTTTTGGCCTTCTGTTACGAAACCCAGTAAAAACAACTGCATTTGCTATTTGAATATACCAGGATGGCACAAAGTTTCATTATTTTATTGTTTATTCGGTGTGTGTATCTGAGGCATTTAGTAATGCCTCAGATACACACAGATGTTTAGTGATGAATCTGTACCTGTAGTGTTCACTGTGTGGTCTAGTAAACTGTGGGTCATTGAAATGAAACCGAATCATGCCTGACTGTAAGACAGCAGTAGGTTGATACACATTCAACCTTTGCAGATCCTCAGCCGCATGCTGCTCACTGAATCAGACTGGTATGAACCAGCATGTTATGCTTGGTGGCTGCCAGTAGGTGGCAGTACCTGTAACAAAATCACTTCCAGTCTCAGGTCCCTGTTGTGTAGGTCTATGCATCAGCTCAGACTTACAGAGTGTGGATGCATTTGAGTTCAGTTTGAATTTTGAATGTGTGTAGAGTTTTAATTGGAACAAATGCAGTCGGCACACGGCCCTGATGGTCTAAATTTAAAGCAGACTCATTTAAAGTTTCCATTTCTTACAGATCCAAATACTGAACAAGGAAGCACAACTTGTACAGAATGATTCTCTGCATTGACAGGTTCAGTTCAGTTTTAGCTAAGCCTGACAAACCGGAGATCAAAACATGAGCGATGATTTCAGATGCCACAGCAGTGATGCTCCAGCAGGTTGTGCAGACAGTGCTGATCAATGACTACACAGACAACCTGAGAATCTGACAATATGCAGTCTTCTGCTTTATATTGAATTATTTAGAGAGACAGAGAAAGAGTGAGAGACTCTAATTGCTTCATCTCTGCTGCACTTAATGCACACTCAGGACCCATCACATACAGATAGACTGGCCATCATTACCACACAATCCCATGATGCATCGCTGTCAGCCTAGAACAGTCAGTAGGGCGTATTCTCATTTACCAGATGAGAGCGAATGCATTAGATGTGTGTGTGCAGCTTTTTCTCTTTTCTTTGTTTGGATGTTGTGGTGGTCAACTGACCGACACTGTGTGTGTGTGTGTGTGTGTGCGGATTCTTTCTTCTGTTTCCTTTTACACACATGTATTTGGTTGCAATTTATTTCAGAGGATGAATGAGTGTTTTCTGTTGTTGCCCTGTAGCGTTGCATACCACACTTGGTTAATGGGCTAAGTGGGTATTCTGTGTGTGTGTGTGTGTGTGTGTGTGTGGACACCATGTTGAATGTTGTACCTGGGACCCAAACACTAAGGCGTCGCCATTTTCTTTCAGTGGACAAAAACAAGCCCCGGGAGGCGCCAGCAAGACCCACAAACTTCAACAGCAGCACACAGGGAGCAGCACCGGCAGGAGGAAATAACCAGCAGCAACCTCCACCTGACCTGGTATGTTGTCATCTTCAAGTTTTGAGCTTTAAGTTGCAAAGTCAGCTCACAACATCAGATACCATTACTCGGTGTGATCTGGTTGATGAGAAGTATAGCAGGATTATTCCAAGCTGTAAGTGTTGGCGGTGGCAGAAGCTGCCACTCATGTTAGCTGGTTCTTAAAGATCCACTCACGATGTGTATAAACAATGTGTCTGATATGGCTTTTCCACAAAAATGTTCAGTTGTTTTATTGGTATTTTAATGACTTCTACAACTTCTTCCTCTTTTAAAATTGTAGAACATAAGATTATTTGAAAATTTGTAACTCTAATCCTCAAGTTTAACTGCTGTACAAATGCTCTCTTCCTGTACTGTAAAGTCATGTCTCAGTGTGTGTGTGTGTGTGTGTGCTTGTGCGCGCACTGAAGGCCCTGAGTTTTACATCACACTTGTGTATGCTGAAGATTGGAGCAGGATTTGCCTCCACACCATTTGTGATGTTTTAAAAAAAAATCTTGTAGGCTGTGAGTCCTAAAATCAGAAAATGTACACTTTGAACAGCGACCATGAAAACAGCTTCATAGTGTCACAGTCTGCACATACTTCATTCTACTCAGTGAGGCTCAGACATTCAATTGTAGGAGCAAGAAGAAAAACACAGTTTTGACTACTGACATTTTTTAAGCAGTTACAAGTTAATCAGCCACAAATCACACATTTATTTATCAGAAAAAATAAAGGAGAGTTTTTGCTATAGTTACATTTTTTGGCTGCGTATTTTCTTCTTCTCACGTTAAGAGTTATGAGGTTTTGATCTCAAAGAGGTGTTTCAACATTTTTAAAAAAAAGGCATCATGAAGAGTAGTCAATTTTTTCACATTACCTATTGAACATTAGTCTTTACTGAAGACTTTATGTTGTTTATATTGATTTTTGTTATTTATTATTTCTAGCTACCAGACTTGGTGAATGCTAATGCACCAGGGACCCCAGTTTTCCCCTTACCTGCCACTGATACCACCAACACTGGACAAAGTACCATTGGAGTCTCTGGTGTTGGGTCCAAAGCAAGAACAGGGTCACGATCCAGCCCCAAAACAGGATCCCGCCCACAGAATTCATCCAAGCCTGGAGCGGTTGGGTCTGTGGTGGCAAATGGGACACTCACAGTTAAACAGAACCAGAGTAAAGAGCAAGCAGAGAAGAAGAACCAGGCCATCAACCAGCTGAGGAAGCTGCTTGTCCAGGGAAATAGGAGGGTGGAGGCTTTGGCTACAGTCATCCAACATCTCTTCACTGAGGTACTGAGCTGTTATATATACACCAAACACTGAGAAAATACTGATATCCCTTATAACCTGCTTTACAAAACATGAAGTAGAACAAATGTTTCATTAAGTGTTCCTAAGCTGTGGACAAGGAACACATTAATGGCCGTATGACAAAAAATGGAGCGGTCCAGAGCTGCTTGCTTGGTGTTTAAGCCTGAAGAAATACAGAAATGACTGTTTTCAGGAATGTTGGCTGCTAGAAAGTCCCAGCAAGAATCATAGAGGCACATGAAACACAAACACCTGGCTAATGTGACCAGGTGGGATTTTCTTTTTTTCATTTTTTTTTTTTTTAAATGAATAAAGTTCCTTCTTCCTGGGACAAATACTTCCTGGATCATTGCAAATTCTAGATTTTACATATTGGTGGCGATGACAGGTAGCTGTCTGAATATTGGCAAAGACAGCAGAAGATTGTGTGTGAAATCACTGTCTGATGCTTTGGATCTTGGCAGGAACCTTGCAGCAAAGTGTTGACTTTGAAACGGTGTTAATTTTGCTTAATAGCTTTATTGATTAATATGATTTTTCTCCTTCATCGTTTTAGTCAATCACAAAATGTTTTAGTCAATTTTTTTTGTCGATGAAAAGTCTCTTTCTGTTTGGCTGTGGAGCTTGCTGGAAGGTCCAGCCCTTTTTTAATTCAGTTTTCTCTGAATGGACCTTGGTCTGCTTAGTATGAGTCGCTTCCCTCTGGTGTAGCACCCCCTTAACGCTTCAAAGCCAAATAAGGTGCATGTGTTTGTACATGTAAAGACTATATGGTGTAGTGCAGCTTCTGAGGGGAAACACACCATCCTTCCCCTTTGGCAAATTGGAGCCAAATAGCCACAGCCTATAATTAAAGCATCACTCAGCAGTTGTTGGTGATATGGCAGTGTGGCTATTTAAGGTGCTGGTTGAGATGCTTGAAGAGGAGGAGTGGAGTAATGAGTAATGTCTGTTTTTAGTAGGAAGCATTGAGGCAGCAGGGAGAGGCTTGTCTGAGTCCACACCCAGCTGTCATTAACAACAACAACTCAACAACAGTGACAGAAATATCCTGCTTACTGTCAGTGATGTACTGATAGATTTGTGAATGTGTGTTATTTGTGTTGTGTGTAACAGTTGTGTGTACTTACCGTAAGTGCCTGCTGGCAGCTATAATGGAATTGTTTATGCCATCTGATGTTACCTTATTAAGGTGTGTGTGTGTGTGCACGTGTGTTTACGTGTATGTGTGTGCATGTGTGTGTGTGTGCATGCACAGTACCTTATGGCACATCTGGAGAGGTTTTCTTTCTTCAGTCAGGTTCAGTAACTCTGTAGAAACTGCTATAACTTCTTTTTTAAACTGAAGCATAACAAAATGTTCATCAGACACTTTGGGTCATAGTGATGACAGGTACGGCGTAGAAAAATATCATAGATATTAAAAAAGTCCAAGAGAAGATGTGGGCATTTTGTTGCCTTCATAAAATGGGTTGAAGGCTGGTTATTGGTCCATTCAGGCAGTAGGATGTGTCAGTCCCACAGTCCCGGACCTGGATAGGCTGCTCAGTAAATATTTGTTGTCTGCTAGTGGGACGAATGATTTTATGTTTGCAGAGCATGAAACCCACATAACTTGAAATCTGTTTGGTTCAAGCAGAATAACTAGCATCCAGCTGGGCACACCTTATCCAGTGTGTGACGCCCTTCAATACACCTGTTTTCTTCTCTGTCAATGTTTTTATTATGGTCTTTATCATGGCTTATGACTTTTAATGATTTCTGTGTAAGCACTTTGATTCGCCTCTGTGAGTGAATTGTGTTATTAAAACGAAGCTGCGTTGCCTTGCTCATATATACACACTTAGCACTGCGCATAGGCCTGTCTCTTTGGCAGTGTATGACTGAAGGGGCTGGAGGAGCATATGCAGAATAGCACTCATACCTTTAGTTAGCAAGACCACAAGGGCTTTTACAAGCACACTTACTTGAGTTGATTGTAAAAGCTTGTTTTTTGTACCTTCAGCTAAACATAGCAGAGCTGCTGTAAATTCTGTAGATTTCACCACTTGACCTGCATTCTGACACTAATCTGTACTACAACTTCATGAAACTGATTTTCACTGGAAGTATGGGTCACCATCACTTTCTTCTTTCAGCAAATCTCACAGCTTCAGAGTAAGATTAAGACTATACTGTTTGATTGAATATAAACAAAAAGACTGAGGTCTAAAGTAAATTGAATTGAAAACATATGTTTATATATTTTATTTGGAGCAGATTGGTTACATACCTGCAGTTGTTAAGATCCTAGTAAGTTGACCAATGTACCCATAACACACACAAACACACACTTGTCTGCAGGCAGTGTGTGGGAAGCACAGAACAGCTGTTACCTGCCTGCATGTGCCTCTTTCAGGGAAAGTAACTCATTATCTGTAGAGTAACCTGTTATCAACAGTAACAACCCGGCACACATATGAGCGTGTGTGCGTGTGTGTGACTGTTAAGTGTTACATAACTCTCAGCTTTGGCTTCCTGAATTGGGACCTTGTTAGAATGGTTTTCCAGCAGCTTATTGTGACATTGCGTGATTGTAACAGGTAAAGATCAGCTGAGAAGGTTCACTGTGTTATTGATGGGATGGATGGACAGGGAGGGGGGGAGGGGAGGAGGAATGTAGCAGCTGCAGCCCTGAGGTGCTTTGGTTTGCATGTTTGAGATAATTTGGTGTGTCTTTTATCTGAAGCTTGAATACTAATGCTATCTAATCTGTCCACTACATTTGAAAGGTGACTAGTGAATATAAACAGCACACTTTCCCCTGGGGGTGAGCTATAGGCGAGGGTGTGCTTTTTGCTTTAGTGAAAGGGGTGGGGCTTTAGATTGAGTGGGTGGGGTTATTAAAAACACATACTGGTATGACCTTTTCAATGCAACTTCACCTATTGTGTGCACTGAGTCTTTCATATGTTAGCAACTGTAAAGGCAGTCAGAGGTTTAAAGGACCTCAATACCCAGAAACTGTATGGAAGTGTAAAAAAAATAAATACCGGTAAGTTAAAAAAAATGCTGGATGCTGAGATCTTCCCCTCATTTCCATTTCTTCGGGCACATTTAGCATATACTATACTATTACTTTGAAGCCAAATTTGACAAACTGAAACTAAAAAAGTGATAAATCCTCACTCAGGGTGACAACAGGGTGCATGGTGTACTTTGAGAGCAATAAAACAAAAATTTTCCTGAATTTAAAAATGTTATAATATAGGTGTTCTTTCAGTGTTGTCACAACATCAGGTTGTGCTTGGTAAAAAGAACCAATATTCCACAGGCCGAATTTATTGTGCTTGATTAATGTATGTTGTATAATTTTGTTATTTTAAAGTATATTACCTAGTGAAGGTTAGTTACTGAAGTATAAAGGTAGAGAAAGATGTGAGTAAAGACAAAGTTAAATGCAGATACAGCAGTTTTGTGTGGAAATGACTGATGAACTGGGAGCAGGGGAGGGGGAGATACGAATACAGATATGAAGAGAGGACAGTGGTGCAGAAATAACTGGCATTCCTCCATCATACAGTATTCAGGCAGGAGGAGGAGGGAGGACAGGGAGCCCTGTGGTGAACAGGTACAGAGTGGGAGGAGTGGGAGTGGCTCAGCAGTCAGTCAGTAACACAACACAGGGAGAGAGAGAGTCACATTCAGGAGGAGGGCAGAGAGTAACTGTGTGTTCCTCTTGTGATAGTAGAGGAAATCAGTGTGAGAGGGAGAGAGAGAGAAGAAGGACTAAAGAAACGGGAGAAACTTTTTTGGAGGGTGTGTGTCTTCTTTCACTGAGACATGGGCGCCACGGCAAGCAAAGCCCATGCAAAACCCAGCAAGGCCCTCCCTCATCCCCGCAAGAAGAAACGCAAGAAGGTGTGTGTGTGTGTGTGTTTACTGCTTTCATTCATCTGCTGCTTCTTTCTTTCACTTCACTGCTGTTGGTGTTGCAGTCAGAGCTGTCATTAACCTTCTGGTGAAGTCTGGGGTTTCACAATCAGGCCACTTCACACGACTCAATCCGAATGTATTTTCCGCTTTGACATGTTGATCACATTAGCTGGTGATTTCAATCCAAACTGGTTAGAGAAACAAGATGGTGCCTCATTTGGATAATGAATGTCACAGATAAGTTATATGTTTTAATTATATAACAACAAGGCCACAGCGGAGCCTGAACTCTTGTTATCATGCTGTTTTTATGACACTTTTTCTCACCGTCGTTCATCGTCTTTTCCGTCTCCAATAATCTGTTTTTATTTGACTACTGGAAATGTTTGGTCTTTATTATGAACTGTCTTTTTACCATTTCTTCTCTTTTCCCACACTTTGTTCTGTCTGTCTGCTTTTTCGCTTTACTGACCTCTCAGACAACAGATGGACTTTATAGCTCCGTGTGCGAGTGTGTGCATTTCAAAGAAAGGTGGGAGCACCAGCACTTGGTCTCTGTTGTAAATTCCACAACTCCTGTTGTAAAGCTGCTGCTGTTTTATGTGTGTGCTTGTGTGTGTGTGTGTGCTAGAAGGAGTAAATGTTGTAATTTATTCAGGAGACTAATGTTCAGTTTTGTGCAGCAGTGTACTTTGGTATTCTCATGAAGTTGAAGTGTATGCCATTTTAACACGTTTGCATGTGTGTGTGGTACCAGTGCAGGCGGGCTGACAGTGTGGGTGATAGAGAGTGAAATGAACAGTGTGTATAAATGTGTTTGTGAGTGAGAATGTGAAAACATGAGAACAACATTATCTCCTGTGGAACTGGGATGTGATATTTCAGATTTTACAGGATGTTATTTGGTCACTATAACAGTACCAAATAATTTTTTTTACACCACAACTACAGATGGTACCAGGCCTTTATATGAGGCTGGCTTGTATTGAAGGGAAGCCTTTATTTTTAGGTAACTCCTTGTCTTAAAAAAGCATCATTGGTCATATTTAATACAAAGCCCTGTTTTTATCTGTTAAAGTTACTGCATTAAACTATTAATCCAAACTCAGCACTTCCTGTATCTCTAATGTTGCACTGGACTGAAACCCTTCATTTCTCACCTTAGTTTGAACCTTACCCGGAACATTTATTTACCCTATGGCTGTCTGACATGGCAAAAAAAAAAGATTAAGATTCAGCTGCAAGTGAAACCCAAACATATTACGTATAAATAATATACTGCCTAAATATTAGCATCGTTGCAGCTTTCCTTGATAAAAGATGAGAGATTCGGTCTCCTCCTAAAACATGATCATCTTCTTGTCCAGTTTGTCCCAGGCAGTAATGAACCAAATCACATCAACCTGCAGTCCCTTTCATTGCAGTGATGCCCCTCTCTGAAATCCTTTTAGAGCTGACTGTCTCTGTGATGTAATGAGTAGATCTGGGTCTTTCTGGGCCACAGCAGTGTGACGTCTTGTGAGGCTGTTGTGGTATTCAGAATGTTTGGAGTCGACCCCAGCTAGCCGCAAACATCTTGCCTCCATTAGCACTTTTGGCCATAACAGGTCAAACGATGCCTTGCTGATTTGCATTTCCATTACCAGTTTAGCCATGCAAGTTGTACCAAGCCGCGTCTGAGATGGACTACCTGCGAAGTGGGGCCAAAGAGCCGTCTGACCCGCTTCCAAGTAAATTGTGGCGATGTCTTGCCAGAAAGAAGGCCAAGTCAAGCCGGCACATGTATGGAAAAGCCTTGTAAGCGGTGCAAGCTGTTCTGTGTAAAATTATCAGATTTTTCAAGGGTCAGTTCCAAAGTACTGTGGAGCCTGAATTTTCCTATACGTAATGGTACTTCAAAACCATTTATCACAGCTGTCTTGAATGAATGAATGATAAATTCACTCACTTGTGACCTTCACCCCAGTCTGAGGTCCAGTGCACTCTGCAGCAGCAGTCATCTTTCCCACGACCCTTACTAGTCTCCCAGTTCCTGCTGCCGCAAAACATCCCCACAGCATGATGCTACCACCACCATACTTCACAGTAGGAATGGTATTGGCCAGGTGATGAGCAGTGCCTGGTTTCCTCCAGACATGACACTCATTCATGCCAAAGAGTTCAATCTTTGTTTCATCAGACCAGAGAATTTTGTTTCTCGTGGTCTGAGAGTCCCCCTTCTCCACAGAGCAACAGTGGAGCTCTGTCAGGGGTTACCATTGGGTTCTTGGTCACCTCCCAGACTAAGGCCCTTCTAACCTGATCACTCAGTTTCGTTGGGCGGCCAGCTCTAAGAAGAGTCCTGGTGGTTCCAAACTTCTCCCACTTATGGATTATGGAGGCCGCTGTGCTTTTTGGGACCTTTAATGCAGCAGAAATCTGAAGATCCCAGATCTGTACCTCGACACAATCCTGTCAAGGAGGTCTACAGACAATTCCTTTGGCTTCCTGGCTTGGTTTGTGCTCTGACATGCACTGTCACCTGTGAGGGCTTATATAGACAGGTGTGTGCCTTTCCAAATCATGCCCAATCAACTGAATTTACCACAGGTGGACTCAACTCAAGTTGTAGAAACCTCTGAAGGATGAGCAATGGAAACAGGACGCACCTGAGCTCAATTTTGAGTGTCATGTCAACGGGTGTGAATACTTATGTACATGTTACATTTTTTGTTTTTCATTTTTAATAAATTTGCAAAAAATTCAAGCAAACTTGTTTCACTTTGTCATTATGAGGTATTTTGTGTAGAATTTTGAGGGAGAAATGTAATTTAATCCATTGTGAAATGAGACTGTAACATAACAAAATGTGCAAAAAGCGAAGCGGTGTGAATACTTTCTGGATGCATTGTACATTGCTACAAATTACAGTTGACTGACTGATTAACACACATGCACCTTCAGGGGGTGAAATGGAACAATACTTAATAATTAATCCAGATCAACAAAGTGTTGACAAAAGCTTCATTATACTGTTGACTTTATTTAAAAATGAATGCACCTGGGAGATATTTTCTTACTTTGTTAGGAGTGTTATAGCTGTTGTAATGATCTGTGTGAGGTTGGGCGTTTTCAGTCATGATGGATGCTTTTAACAGTCGCTCTATTTGATTTTGAATTTAGTCTCTTCTTCTCATTTGTGCAGCGCGAGGAAGCCTTGAATCAGAAGAAGGAGTTGTCCCAAGAACTCACAAAAATCAGACATGAGCTGGGTAAGAAAAGTTTCCACACCTCCGCTCTCTGTCCCTCTTTCTGCATTTGCACATGTCCCACGCATATAAAGCTTATCAAGGACAAGTCAACTGCCATTCAAAACCTGGTGTCCTTTTCTGTTGTGATACTGAGATGAAACTGCTCTTCACTGTCCATACAGGCCACATCCTGTGTCCGTCATCTGCGCAGTTAGGATTTCAACTTTGAGACATTAATTGAAATACTGTAAACAATTTTTTTTTTTGCTAATTTTACAGCCCAGACAGAAATAGCTTTATGGCGTCAAACTATAAATACACGTTGCATATGCAATTTGTATCTAGTTTCTTTTTTTTCTTTGTAAATAATTTAAGCACCTTGTAAGAGTCAGTAATCTACCAGTATTATCGACAGCAAACAAACAACAGCCTGGTAACAGGAATGCATCTCTTAAGTCTACAAAGTCAACCACAGCCCTTCAGAATCAATTTATATCAGGGACGTACAGCAGATGAGTAAGACCTCAATAACCAGATGATCCACTTAAAGCAGAATGTCACCTGGTGCTACTGGGGGAGTTTCAGAAAATGATTAGGAAAGAGCCTTTGGGGTGTGTTACTCAGTAATTCCACAGCATTCGGCAGCTTGCCATTTTACTCTCAGTGAGACAATGCACAAGTTCAGCCTTGATGGTGCCAAACGAAGAGTGTTTATGAAGAGGGGAAACAGGCAGCGAAGATGGACCAACTGTAGGCAGGCATCCAGAATATGTTTTTTTATATTATTATGGTCCTTAAAGAGGTGTATAGTTTCACAATCATTTTTTAGAAACCAACAATTCAGTTCAGGATTTTAAACAAAGTTTTTCAAATGTGGGTTTTCCTAAACCTTTCTATTTGGAGATCTGAACATCTTTAATGTGAACGCTTTACTCACATTATGAGATCTGTTGGAACTGACATTAAGCTCCTCTGTGTCCTGAGTGCTAACTGATAGTGGTGTGCATGAACTAAGATAGCTGTGAGTGTGTATCATGTCAATAGCACCTCTGCCAGTTTGGCTGATACAGCAACATTATAGAAGACACACACACACACACCCATTGTACATTCACACTAATGCGCCATAGTGACACACATGCACGCTCACTGGATAGACAGTGCACCGTATTTACATGGCAACATGAAGGACTGCATGCGTGCACACAAACATAAACACAGAAATAGAAACACATTTGCTCTGAATGCCATCTTAAATTTGGCTGTCATTTACTATATGCACTGTACAAACCGCACACACACACACACACACACACACACACACACACACACAGCCAAAGAACATGTTGCTTTTTTTTTTTTAAACACTCTTTCCACTTTCCCTCCAGCATTGTGAGCAGCACTGTCTGTAATCTTTTCTTTTACTGCGTGTTTGACCTTTGACTCACCTCCTCATGTGAGGAATGTCAGCAATTTATAGACCCCTGCTGTCACCACATTCTCATACAGACACACACACACAGTTTATTTTTTCATGCCTGATTGAACCTTGGTAGTCTCCAGGAACATGAAGGACCTGTTTGTATCTCATTGTTTAATCTTAAATGGTTTAAAGGTTTTCCTGCGAAGTTTTACGCAGAGTTATTTTAACAAAAATGCTGCAACCGTCAGGATCAGGTCAGAGCAGCATTCCTGCTCTCTCTGCTGACATACAGAGTGTGTTTCAGAAAGCATTATACTCAGGAAGAGTGAAAGACTTTAAGAGCAGGCTCGGGTATCTTCTCATATGATCTCTGTTTGCTTCATAGATTCATACGCTCTCATGTTTTCATTCAAAGCTCTCTTCCCGTTCACAGCCACAAAGTAAACCCCAGGCACATGAAGTGGGGTCTCGCATGAAATTATATTATTATATTACACCGCCTCCTGCCAAGCACCTGCTGCCACACACACACACGCACACACACACAGTTTGTGTTGTCTGTTTGTAGAACAGGTTTGTGTCTAAGCTGCTCTCAGCTGTCATGGCCTTTGTGTCTCCATTGCCACAGTGACAGGCGCTTACACTCGTGCTGTAGAGTTCCATTCAAAGGGAGACAGCAACTGTCTCAGCTGCAGCCAGTTGTTACCCCACACTTACATAAGTTAAAAAAATGTATTACATTGTCAATGCTGTGTGTACAGAGTGGATTTTACCCAGATTTACCTTTGCATATGTTCCTGGTGATGGCTGAGTAATGCCTCACTGTTTCAAAATTTATTAAATAATCAACCTCACTTGTTCCTTGTTATTTTTATTTTTTTTTTTAATAGCCCTTTTCTTTCATGTGGAATATAATGTGACAGATTGAACACATGTCACTGTCAGTTATTAGAAGACACAGCTCAATAACTGACAGAGCATCATCTATTTTAGATGATTGTTTGAAACCCTCTTGAAGGTCTGCAAGGACTAAAACATTAATATTATCAATATTCTGATGAGAGTAAGAGCATTGTGAAAAACTTTTTCTCAAGGATATTTTGATATAGACACACCTTCACCTTGGGATATATAGATATGTCAATATCTGCTTCAGAAAGAGCAGTGAGAACCAGAGATCTCTGTTCATCCAGGTGTCTTTACCTGGATGTTTACCAAAATCTAGCACATTAGAAACATGCGTAAATCCAGGTGGTGTGTGATGATAGGTAGAGACGGAGGGAAGCGTGCATGTGCTTGTGAGAGTTGAAATGAATCATGAGAGGAATGAGCCCTACTGCATACTTCTGAGCTGACCTGCAGACGTTTAGTGGTTAGCTCTCATTTCTGCCGTAAGAGTAGTTAAACTGGAATGTGTTTGTCAGCGAACACACGCGCTCACGCTCACACAGAAAATCTGTTCTTCATCATCCAGTGAGACACCGACTGTTCCTTCTCAGTAGTGTGGAATGATATGATGTGACGGTTGTGTTGCTGTGTTTTATGGATATGGAACTCGAAAAATTGTCAAAATAGTGTCTCAGTGATGGCTAACTGCACATCTGGGCTCCACTCCCCTTACATCTGTCCTCAGGATTTCTAACTGAAACCTTATGTTGTGTAATAACCAGCTGATTGTCAACCGTCATTCTCTTTTTTCTTGTTTGTAGCAATGTCAACCAGCAGATCGAACCCTGACCCGTTTCGACTGTGAAATGTCTCTGTTTTGAAGTCAACATGATGTCATTGTGTAGAGCATGGCACTTTAGACTGTTGGACCTCATCTGTATATATCTGCTTTAAATATATCTCCTTTGTACCGTTAAGCCAGTGAGCTTTGTTTTCCATCACTCGCTTCTTAACTTTTGATCCTTTTGGCTTTTGGATCTAGCTGTAAAGAGTTTCACAAAACTTTTAATCTAAGGTCAGACCATGCAAGAACTTCCCTGATTTGATAATTTTTTGCTATAAATTTCTTAAAAGAAGTTATTGATTCCCAAAGAACAGTCCAGGCTTTCAAGGGCCTTTAAAGTGTTTTCAGTGCAGTACGAGTACAAACCAACATCTTTTCATGCTCTTCTCCTCTTCTCCCAGTCAAGTCTTCGCAGTGCTGCAAAGATCTGCAGAAGGAGAAGGAAGAGGTGCGTGTCGGCTTGGAGGAGGCCTTGAAGAGGCTGGAGGAGCAGCACAAGGAGGAGCTGGTGCAGCTGGAGGACAGGTGTGGTATTCACCTCTGCTCATGCGCTCGTAGCTGGAGACCCAGCATCACATATAAGAGATATTTTTAACTCCTCAGTGTTACCACAGTGAATTCTGCTGTACTCTCATGTAATTTGTCTAACTGTGTGGTGTGTGCGGCAGACTGAGGAGTTTTTACCAAACAGAGTGGGACAAAGTCCATCAGATGTACCAGGACGAGGCTGATAAATATCGCATGTTGATGGAACAGCAGGTCAGAGCACAACACAGAAACACACACACACGTTTTTCTCTTGTTCCAGTCACTCCTGTTGTATTTAAACGGGAACAAGTAGCTTCCTGTTCGTCTTGTAAGCCCTCATCTCTCCTATAAAACAAGACAAAGACATCACTCCCTCAAGCAATGCAACATGACATGCAATATATTTATGTGGTGGATTGATCTGCTGTACATGAGAACTGTAACTGCATTCTTGCTAGAGCCATGAGGTCACAATGTCCATTCAAAGATTCCGCAGATTAGAATAACTGACTTCTTTACTCAAACGCTGGTGTCACCTTTAGAGACACTCAGCTCTGACAGGTTCACAGGAACTTGGTGACTCGCAAAGCTCCCGTGATCTCTGAACCTGTCTGGGGTTTCACAGTCTGTCTGTCTCTCCCTCTCTTTCTCTCTCTCACACACACACACACATGCCACACAGCTGCTCATAAAAACATCTGTGCCAGAGCTTTATGATTGTCACCATGGTTACAACTCACTACAGTTGAGTTTGCATTATGTCATGCTCTACTACAGCGACACCTCCCACTGATCCACAGACGCTTTCAAGTTTCTATGTAATCTAAAGGTTTGATCCTACAGTCTGCATCTCTAATATCCAGTCCAGTTTGTAATAAGCAGATACTGATGACAGTAACAGGGACTGAAGGTGAGGGACCAGACTGGACCTCAGTATCTGGTGCTTTCTTGGTCTTAGTTGGCCTTAGTAAAGTGTTTTGTACGCTGCTCTAAATTTGCATGTGTATCCTCCAGGTGGAGGAGCTGAGGAGTCGGCAAGAAGCAGAAAGGAAGAACCAGGAAGTGAGTCATAGCCAGAAGATGGAGTCTCTCAAGCTGCAGTATGAGACCTCCATACAAGGTGTGCACGCCACAATTTTAAATAATCTCAGTCAACACTTTAATGATATATACTGAATGAATGAATAAATGTTATTAAGGTTAGTCATCAGTTTGTCACTTTGCTCAATTAACTGATGCTGATGTTTGTGCAATGTCAGAGCTGAAGAGGATCCAGCAGACAGACCTGGAACGCTTGGAGAAAACACTGAAGGAGACTGAAACATCCCTCTCTGTAAGATACATTCGTTGTTACAAAAGAAAGAATACAACTTCAGTGTCTGAGGCAAACTGCACTGACGCTTGTGTGGTTAAAGTCAAGTTAAATATTGTCAATTTAAAACCAGGTATGCGCTGTGCACAGTGAGTGTTAACAGTGTGTGTCAAATGTGTACCCGATGGTGAAACTGCCTGTGTGTGTGCGCTGAATGAAGTTGTGTTTTTGTCCTTATTGACTAGCTGCTGCAACAGTTGAACCACAAATATCTCCACTTTGGCTAGAAAAAAAATGAGTTCCCTTGCTAACCAAAAATACTTGTATCTGCACATGGTTTCAAGGAAAAATTCAGAAAATTCCACTTGAGGAATGTTGATGATTTATCATGGAAAATTCTGTGTCTGTGTGTTGCCTGCCAAATTCCCTGCAAGTTCTCGCTGGAAGCAAAATATCCACACAAAAGCAAAGCTATGATAGATATGAATACAAATATTCAAAGAAGTCCACAGTGAAGAAGAAGCAGTTTGATGAGTTTTGCCTGCTACCAAACCTCTGGCTCTGCCTCTGTCCCTCTGACCAGGAGAAAGTCTCTGAGCTGTCGGCAGAGAAGGACGCTCTGAATGAGAAGCTAAAAGCTGAGGAGGAGAGGAGGAAGCACATACTCAGCGACAAGAATCTGGTAAAGATTCTTACATTTATAACAACACCTTTTAGTTACTGTGACTCTTAGCTCAGACAGAATACAGATTTTGTAGACTGAGTGGATGCGAGTAAAGTTAATGAAGAAATGCACATGGCACAATAAAAGGCAGCCAGACAAACAAACAGTTAAATTCCTCCATTCGGCATAGTCTCTGAAGCCCATCTCCAGCTATTATAGATTATTACGGATCATCGGACCTGCTTTAAAGACATCAGGTAAATTGCGCCACTGATTTCTTAAGCCAACCCACCAAACATGCATCACTGGAGCTGCTGTCATCATGGATGTGAAGCACGGCGTTGGTATGAACGTGTTTCTCTGCTGAACGTGACGTTGCTCCCTCTGCTGGTTTGGAAGAGTCACACACTCTAACCACTAGCAATCCTTCATTCACAAAAACAACATAAGCCTGAGTACTTACTTATGGTGACTTGTGTTCAGGTTTGCCTGTTCTAACCTGTATGTTGTCTGTATTTGTGCAGAAGGATTCCCACACTGTGTACCTGGAGCAGGAGCTGGACAGTCTTAAGGTGGTGCTTGAGATCAAGAACAACCAGTTACACCAGAAGGAGAAGAAGCTCATGGAGATGGACAGACTGGTGGGTGTCATTCTGTCTCTGTCACATAACATCATCTTGGAGAGTCTGTACCACACTGTGGTCTACATGCTGACTCAAGGTATCGAATTGAGTTCAAAACCAATCTTGCGTGTCGCAGGTGGAGACTAATGTGAAACTGGAGGAGTGTCTGAAGAAGGTCCAACAGGAGAACGAGGACTACAAGGCCAGGATGGACAAACACGCTGCTCTCTCCAAGTATGTGCTCCTGCTGCTTGTGTGTGTGTGTGTGCTTAAATGGTTAAGACTGATACATGCTCTTATCTGTCTCGTATCTGTAATGCATGTGGATGTTCAGCTCGCTGTCAGTTGACTGCCTTTGCAGAATGAATGAAAGTTTGTGCGATCGTGTTGTTTTGTCACATCTGACCTTTCCGTCAGCTCAAGGTGTGACACTGACATATTGCAGATTTAAAAATCCAGGTTTAGTTCTTTCTCAGTGTTTTTATTTTGATGAAGCTGATAGCCAGAGCACATCTCCCTGCAGCACACTACAGCTCTCTGTCTCCCCCTACAGGCAGCTGTCTAATGAACAGGCTATACTCCAGCAGACACTGCAGAAAGAGTCCAAGGTCAACAAGCGTCTGTCCATGGAGAACGAGGAGCTGCTGTGGAAGCTGCACAATGGCGACCTGCTGGCGAGTCCCCGCCGCCTCTCACCCACCTCACCCTTCAACTCGCCACGGAACTCTGCCTCCTTCCCCACGACTGCACCGTTATCGCCCAGATAACCCGGACAACAGCAACAATCCGTTCCTCTCCTCATCACCTTTTCAAGCCTCACAAAGATGGAAGTTGTTGCAAATACAGAAAAAGACTTTAGTCACAGCAGTGTTGGTGGATATTACTGATGAACTTACAGTTGGAATATATTTCATAAGAGACGCTTATTTTGAGAGCGAAAAGACATTGCAGTGGCACCGATGCACTTAAGTCTGAGTGTGGGACTGGCCTTGATCTCAATCAGTCTCTATCAAAGACTGTTCTTCATGAAACATTTCTTCTTTTTCTGAAGAAAACCTAAATAACAGGCACACCTCAGGGTCTGTACATAGAGTCTAATTTTTTGTTATGACGATCCTTCCCATTTTTTTTCTTTTGTTGTGTTATACAGTTAAGTTGAGCTCATCCTGTTCTTTTGTATCCCTCTTTTTAAAGGGGAAGATGAGAAAAAATCTTGGATTTGTGGCGTATGTAAGCTTGTGGAAACAGACTCAAAGTTGTTTGGGTTTGGTAAATCATAAAATGGCGGGTACTTCCTGGTGGATTAGCATGGATTGTTCTGGCTTTTCCCATCTTTTATGGAGGATGTTTGGTTTTTTTTGTTTGTTTGTTTTTTTGTTCCCCAAAGAGCGAAGCTCAATCACTGATCTGTGCCGGACCTCTGAGAGAATGCATGGTCCTGATGTCTCTCTGTGGGCCAACGGGAACAAATGTTCGTTTATGTGAGGAACTGACCTCAATGACTGACCTGAACCCCTGGTCCTATAGATATCTGTTCCTCACAACCTCCTACCTTAATCTACTATGTGGAATGTAATCACCTTTGGATGTTAAATCTGAGCAGGCCAGTTCACACACACACAGTCTCAGAGCCAAATATGCAGTTTATTAACAAAAATGGTGTTGGTTATGCCAGTGTTGATCCCCTTTACCTTTTCCCTTAAGTCTCTCCTCAGTGAAGGTCACCTTGTGCCCAATCAGAAACAAGGCTGAGATGAAGATGAACCAGTAACTCGTCAGTTGTCTTTGCTTTGGGTCACATGGAAAATCATAAACCAACAGACTCTCCTTAACTGAATCCAAAACAAGTATCACTTTGTGTGTCTGGTATCTCTCCTCAAAAGCCTCAAACCTCAAATGTACCCAAATTGCCTAAGTCTACCATATTCTGCTTTAGTTTGGACACAGAATAAAAACAGTATGACAAAAAAATGAAGTAACATTGTTTTATTTTGAGTATTAAAATGCAATGGTGCGCATTTTTTTGAAAAAGCCATAAAGGAAACTTGTCTTGTAACCAGTTTTGTAAACTGTGATGGATGTGAATGAAGCCACATATTTACAAAAAAACAGGAAGGTGTTGCTTTCAGCCTAATAGCCTTGAGGAAGATCAATGACCTCAGCTTCTGCTTTGCTGGGGTAGAGTTGTCCCGATAAGGGGACGGTGATTTGTGGCGGACGCTCAAAGTCAGAAGCTCGTACCATCATGACCACGGATTTGATGGAGTACCACCAACCATGCCACGTGTACCACACCACCCCATCATCAGTCATGGCTTGGTATGGTCCTTTGTAGTAATGACCATTTAGGTTGCCTGAATCACACCTGAGGGGAGAAAGTAAAACAAAATAGACAAACACTAGAACAGTTGTAACTGCTGTGTATATACAGTATACATGTGTCTGTTTATTTTGAACATAGCTCCTTTGTGTTTCTCTATTAATTCAAATATCTATAAATGTTTGTTACCTGCTGAACCACCAGCCTGACTTGCTGTGTCTGATACATGTGGCGTCGTCATCATTCGGCTGGTCAAAGGTGCTGAATTTTCCCCTGCCTGACCCCAAACCTGGACCAGTCCATTCCTGCCCAGCAGACAGAGAGCTATGGACATCAGCCAAGGCGTCCCCTGCATTTCCAGTGTACTCTCCCAAATGTAACTGGTACTGGTCCTTTTGAATGGACACAACAGTAAAAGCAAAGCGTTTGAGTAATTCCATTTATTTTAAGCAAAATACATCTGTGATGGACTGATGGAAATGATGAGGTTTTATTCTCAATAGAGCAGTATGATTGTAAATGGCATCAAAACTGACCAACAAGAGGAATGGAAATATGGAGAGAAGAGAAAGGAGGAGATATGGATGAACAGAGAAGAGGAAAAGGCACTGAGGGGAAAACAAGAAGCATAAGAAGTATGAAAAGACAAAGAAAGCGAGGGATGAGGGGAGAATGAAAGGGAAGACTTGGAGAACAGCTGGCGGATCTGGAACCAGACGTCCTTGCTGCTGTTTCCATTAAACACAGAACATGTATAGCCCAAATAAGATCTTATTTGTTATGAGAAAGGAGATGGCGAGGTTAAAGCCAGAGAAAGAATAAACCAACAGACACAAAAGATTACAAGCTCTTTTGAATTGGTAGGAGAGCAGTGGACCACAGACATGCATAACATAAAATTTATGGATTTGAAACAAAATTATTTTGAAATGAATGGCTTCATACTTTCTTGTACTTTCTATTTTCATTTCGCAGCGTTCCTGTGTTACCTTTTCATTATCCACTCTGAAGTTCTTGTACTCTGCATAGCGCTGGTTACCCTCAAAGTCCTCCATGTCAATCCGCAGGCCATAGTTTCCTACAAGATAAAGTTACACAGGTGGCCATCCCGTAAAAACTGAAGCGCGCACACACACAAGTATACACACCTTGCGAGGTGAGATAGTGCAGAGGTTCATTGCCCAGCCAGAATTCTCCATCAATGGAATAAATGTCTCCAAATCCATGCTTGTACTCCGCCCAGGCTCTACACACAGAGTGGACACGCTGATAATACTTTCACTTTCTGTGACACATACACAAGGTATATTCCTGCTTTTAATGTATGTGTGTAATGTTGATGCACAGACCTGTCAAAGCTCTCTTTGCCATCTCTCCTCCTCTGGAAGACAGTCCATCCTCCTCCGTTGTTCATGTCACAGTAGACGCTCAGTGCAGTGGGAGAGCCGTCTGGACGGATCACATACAGCCCACTGGCCACATTACCATCTGCAAACACCTCAGAGCAGTCTGAACGCACAAACGCATCAAGACAGCAATATTAGGAGCAGGCAGATATAGCTTGTAGAAGTCAACAGAAACAGACACACACATCTCTGGAAGGATTAGTTACTGTAAAGCAGCTGCAGGGTCACTGGTGACACAGAGATGGACCAAAACTTGGTTAGTGGCTACGCATTCAGCAGGCACAAAGCAACATTAGCATTCATTTGCATTCTTGAGCTCTGTTTGAGCTTTCATGAACTCAAAAAAAAAAAAAAAAAGAAATGGGGCCCTACCTCTGTAGAGGTTCTCAGGGCCCAGGTGTGAGGAGGGTATGTGTTCCAGCTGCTGGGCCTGACTGTTGTGGAGCTCCCGGATGTACAGATGCTGCTCACTGATCACGTTCTTCAGGCCCTGGATCTCTGCTTCGAGGCGAACCACCTTCTCCTCACAAGGTACAGGGGCCTGGACAGAAAGAGAAAGATGAGGTTAGTAACTGATACACCAAGAGTTAACTGGACTTCAAGGGAAGTAGGATAGAAACATTCAAAACAGTCAGCAAGTTACATACAGTATATGTATATTTATATTTATATATACACACATAGGTAATATCAGCACAAACACAAGTCATAATTCTATATAACTACAATATAATACTATAATTCTATTATTTCATACATGTTATCTTAGCAATTGACTTTAAATGGCATTAATAATAATAAAATACAGTGGGTTATGCTGTAGAGCTCAGAACATGACTGGCACTTAGGGGGAAAGTGGGGCACATGTATCAGAAGCAACTTCATTCCCAACTACATTATTCTATATATTATAACATAATACATGTAATGCCAGCCAGTGATGGTTTTAGATTAGATTTGCTGTAAGAAGAAAAAACAAAGCTACTGATCCTTTTTAAAAACATTACAGTCAAGGTTGCACCTCAGAACAGGTGTGCTTTTAATGTTTTGTTTTACCAGCGATCAGGCAAAAAGTTGCATATATAAACATGTTTTAATCTGCAATCATCTGGGAACGAAACATCTGACGCTCAATACAGCAAACCTAACTATCAATCACTAGATGTAACGAACATAGAAGGACCAGCCCGCATCAGAACCAACATCGCAGCCGTTAAATCTCACAGAAACACCAAATAGACACTGAAGGTATACTTAAAATTCTACCATGTGTGTTTTGCCTTTAGCTACTGATTTAACATTGAAAATTTTTATTAAAAATTTACATCAGCATGTCTTTTCATGGAACAATGTCCTCTTTACTTTAGAGAACACCTCATCATAAGCAGTTTTCACTGGAATTCGCTGCTTTTCTTTGTTATTTAGGACAGTAAATAAAAAAGTCTTTTTTGGACTGTTTGTTGGACAAAAGGAGCCTTTTGAAGACGTCGCTTTGCGCTCTGGGAAATTATGAAGAACATTTTTCACTGTTTTTCACATTTTACACACTAATAAATACATTTTGAAAATAGTTGTTAGTTGCATAGTCAGGAAACATATTAATATTGTTTTGTATGTGTGTGGGTTTTTTTTTTTTTAATGCTCAACAGAAATTCCAATCACCTCTTATGTTTTGGGTTGAAAACATCTCAGAGGCAGATGTCTCAAAACCTGTGCATATAAACCAAATCTGTACACGGAATAAGAAATGATAGTGTGTAATACTAAGAAGTTTGTGGAGCCTCTTTCTTACCGCAAGAGAAGCAGCCAGGTGAAGAAGAAGAAAGGCCACTGATGTCCTCAGCACTGCCATAATCACCGATCTGATTGATCTGAGTGGCTGAATCAAACTGACACACTTTCTTGTCACACTTTGTCTTATCTATTCTCACTGACTGGCTCAATTTGGCTGTTTGTTGTTGGAGCATCACATCACTGCTTTTCCTCACTGTGATTCGCTGTGGCTGCATGTTAATAGGTTTTACAACGACCAGCACTTTGTAAGCTAGCTTCCATCTAGTGGTTGGACTGCACAGTCACTACATTGTTATCTCCTGTTTCTACCTAATGCATCACACTGAGTCTACTAACTTACTTTATTTTATTTGTTAGGGAATTATGTGTGTTGTAATGTAAGATTTCATTTTTTCTGTCTGAAACCCTATCACCATCTAAAACACCATCTACCCTGTTTGATAAACAGGATAAGCATATTGTGAATTTCATACCAGCAACACACTGGGACAGGAGCAACAAAAGACAGGGAAATCTGTGTACTACTCAAAAACACCTGAACATTCCACAGGTTAACACGTCCACTGGTAACAGCTGAGAGCATCATTAGCGGGTATAAAAGGAGCATCGTGGAAAGGCTCACTCACAAGCAAGGATTGAACAAGGTTCGAACAAACGTTGTTGTCGGTAGTTTGTTTGCAAGTGACTGCCGTCTGTTCTTATTGACATTTTACACAGCACACCAAATTTGGAGTAAATACATACGAATATAATTAAATAAACACATAATCCGTTAAATAAATTGGTAAATGTGTAATTTAGAGCATAAATAAACGTTGTTATTTTCAAATCAAACTTAAAAATGCGACTCCGGTGGGACTCGAACCCACAACCTTTGAATCACTTCTCAAGTGCTTGACTAGAAGTCCAATGCGCTATCCATTGCGCCACGGAGCCACCTGTTGAACGCCTCTGTGTTTATTCCTCTTGTAGTTTAGAGTGACGTAAACCGCGTGGTACCGTTATTGTGAAGACAAATGTCTTGCGTGAAAAATTTCGGAACGACTTTTGGACTACAGACGGCCACGGGACCGAAAGAGGAATAGACATTCAAGCCTCCTTGTTTTCCGGTCAGGTAATGTAACGTTTATGTGAGGAAGTCAATACAATATGCTTAACACTGTTAAGCATTTGTACACCTTAATGACTGCCATCTTTTGTTTTTTGTTGGGCAAAGTGTCCAACGTTAACGCTGACGTTATGAGTCGTCAAAGGATTCTCCCCACCTAGCTTGGTCGCTCTCTTCCTCTGAAAATATTTACTCGTAGATCGAGATCATCGGATCTGTAGTCCAATGAAAAAACCGAAGCGCCTTCTTTTTCTGTTTCTGTCCTTAAAAGATACATGATGGATCGACGTCATTCACGCCCCATTTTCAGTACTGCACCCTCAAATCTATGTATCTTAAACAAACCTGATAAAACTTCCTGTTTGCATGTGTGAGCCTTCAAAATAAAAGGGCGAATGTGCGTAAGCGAAGCGGAAATGTTAACGGTGATTCAATGTTTGGATCTAACTTTCAAGCAGTGGGTGGTTACGTGATGTACGTCATAACATTGTTACATTGTCATGAAAAAATGTTGAATCATCAATTTATTCTCGCCATATTAACCAACATGCACTGCCCAATGACCTTCATGACAGTATGAAGGATTTATTCAGGACTTAGTAGGTGATTGGCTTAAAGATATTGAACTAATTTATACTGTCCTGAATCTCAGTGCCTGCACAGCCCTTCTACGAACAGCTATGTACTTCCTGTTGACGCCATTGTACCGAAATTGGCTGGAAATTCAACTAGGGGGTCGCGAGGTAGTCCTCGATGAAGCTCAAATTCTATTTTAATTTTTACAAATGTAGTATCAACTATATATCAGAATTGAAATGAAAAAAAAAATATTAACCGAAGCGGTTATATATTTTTCTTACATGGGAGGCACTTTTGCCCATGACAAAACACAACAGCAAACAAATTCATGTGTTGAAAACATTACATTTATCAGCTAAAAATACATTTTAACAGTAAAGCTGATGTTGCCATATCTTAAAACATTAGCAAGTTTATGAAGTGAAAAATGATTTTAGCAGACCTCCTACCTAAGCTATGCTGTGATCAGAAATGACACTAGTTTAACAAGCTATTTAACACAGCTTGTTCTGGTTAAGTGGAATATTTCAGGAAGACCCTGCTCCAGTCCTTCTCTTTCTATCAGCATGTTTTGATTTACTTTTCTTGGACAAAAGGACCCAGGAAGTATTTTTAAAATTGTCAGTCAGTCAAAACATAACTTCCAAAGGAAAGACAAAAACATATGACAAGGCATTTATCTCCACTTGCAGTACAACAATGGGTAACAAGGAGAGACCTCAGTGTGCTGTGGAACTGAAAATTTCAGCTTCTAACAGAAACGCCACTTGGAGACAACACATACAACAACATGTGCACAACAGAGTCGCTTTACCAAAGCTGCATCTGTTCCTGCAAATGCTCAACTAGCCTGGTACAAAGTAGAACACGGAGTTGCTTAATGTAAAAAGCTGCGTACAGTAGCCGAGGAAGTAATATTTCCCTCTGCTACTGATATCGTTTCAATAATGAAGCAACAGTCAGCAAGCTAAAAGACGTTTCCTTTGAATGGCTGATGATTGACTTGTTAAAAATAAATTCCAGTGGAGTTTGTAAGTAAAAGATGTGTGTGTATGTGTCGGAGTACTAAAGTTAAGTACAGATAGACGAATAATGCAATTAAGTACACCACTCAAGTAAATGTACTGCATCACTATCCACCCCTGCTCATGTAATCAACTATTCCACATGGGTTGGCTGACTGAACTACACTAAGTAGCTCAAAGCTGAAACAGGAAGTGGTTCTGTAGACTTTGGGTGATAATTATTCACAGTTCACCTTAGCTTTGATACCTGAGAATCACTGGCACCACGGCAGAGTGTTATTGTGTTGATTCTTCCAAACAGGCCCCAGGACCAAAGACATTTACGACACAGTGGAGATCACCCAGCCTGTGGAGCCTGCAAACAGAAACATAACCCTTTTGGGTATTAAGGCTGGTGATACATCAAAAAACAATGTGTCATTTCCATATTTACATTTAATATCACATTTTAATTGTTATATTCATTTGTCTTTCAATTACCGTCTCGGAGAATTCTAAACAGTGAAGTTCAGATGTATCTCATCAAGCTGAGCCAACACAGAGTAGTGCTTAATAACGTAGTCCTTCATGCCATTGCACTAGTAGATACAATATGAAATAAGAAATGAAATAAGTATGTAAATGTATACTAATTTTCACAGTTTTTTTCTTCCACTCACTGATTTGGGCAAAAGTTGCTGGTTTCACCTTGCAAATCTGGATGACCAGCATATGGTGCTTTATTGGGTTTAATCAGACTTTCTTATTGTTCTAGTCAGAACACCTCTACTTATTTGCAGTCAAAATATGTTAATCAGTATCTATTGTGACGCAGAATAGTTCAAAGAGTGAGAGTGAGCATATGAGACATTACAGTATATTACCATTATTGCCGGATGAGTCATCCACAGACATGTCTGCTTACCATTCCCCCGCCTCACTGTGCCTCAGCCACACAAAGAGTAACTTGCAACTGTAAACTGCCTGAAGAGAGAAAATGTATCTGAAGAGAGAAAATGCATCTCCCTGAAGGGTAACAGTAAGGATGAGAAAATCATGAAACCAGAAATCAGAAAACATGCAACAGAGAGTGAATGAAAAAAAGGGCATAAGGTAAAACTGGTTTTGTCAGTTACGATACTATCGTCTGACCTCTGAGAATGAGGAAAACCTTAGACAGAAGGAAGCAGGGATGAAAATATACAGGCTGAAAGAGATGAAGCAGTATAAAACCAAATGTGACGAGGGACAAAGAAAGAGCGATTGAGGAATACACACAGAGGAGACCTGCCAAGTTAAGAGAAAAAGTGGTAAGAGATTGCACCTTACATCATGACGTATGCTGATACAATGAGAAACTGAATTAAAACACTAATAATGCTCTGTAGGGAGAATTTGATGAACTAGTACAAACTACTGAACAAATCAAAATCAGCAATAGTGGGAAAGTATTCAGACCGTGTACTGTTAGCTTTAATACCATATGCCAATATACCAAATGATCGTAAATGAAAGTCTTGCATACAAAATCTTTTTTAAAGCTGTACTAATGAAAATCTATATATATGTAACATGAAAGGGGTCAGTGGTATGGACAAACTCACAGTGATTATGACCAAACTCTGTAGTACCACAATGTAACAACCTTAAAATTTGATCATAAGTCATTGTTGTGATTAAAGCTTGTTCTGATGTCCTCAAGTGGACAAAAGCCAGTTTAAGTAAAAGCTTTAAGTAAAAGCATGGAGGTATTTCAGAAAAATCTACTCAACATGCATGAGAATGCGCCCTTTCAGTATCATATTGTGACTATATAATGCAGTATTTTAGTAGATTATTATTTCTGATCCTTTAGTGTCTAAGCAGCATTAAACTTGTATAGCCAGTTGAGGTGAAGCTCATTTTAACTATTTTATATACTTAGGATAGTTTAATCTGTAAAAAATCACAATATTTTACATGCATTATATAAGTTGAAATAAAAAAAACATATTTATTTGTAAAATAACTAACTTATAAGTATGCTTTTATTATGCTTGTGTAAATGTACTATGTAATTTCCACCACTGGACCTTATGTAAAATAGATTGATAGATACTTTAATAAATACATAGTTGGAACATACAGTGTTCTGTATATCAGAAAGATGTGAAATGTTGTTTATTTCATTAATGTGGGGTGCTACTTTACGTATTGTTTTTGCTTACTATGTATTGTATGGATAATGATTCACGTTGCCTCTTTCTGTTTCTCTCACATTAGACTGTGATACTCCCTAAATGGATACATGCTCAAAAGTACACACTAATCAGAAAGATCCAAATACTCACCAAGTCACACTCAGACCACCACTGTTCACAACCACAGACACTTAAACAAGTCATCAACGTACTGGCTCTGTACCAGAAAGAGACTGAACAGGACTGGGACCTCATGTTAGATCCAGATCCAGATCTATCATTTGTACTGCTCGGGAAATAAAGAGCTCCACCTCTGCGCACATTCCTGAAATGGACAACAGAAAAGAACTGACGTTTCCTTCCACACTGGCAACTCCTCCCCCACTACCTCCCAAGTCTTACCAGAGGTCACCTATATCTGCAAAAACTTTATGCCAGGGCTCACAGTTGAAAGCTTCTAAAACAGAGAAGAAACCCTTGAACTCACTGGGATGCCATGCAACTCCTGTATTGGGTGGAGTTAAAGGAACCAATCAAAGCTTGGGTCATGTGCCTGTGGAAGAACATGGCATGCTCAATAGTAGTATAGTTGGAATTTTACCTAAATTGGAACCAAACAGCCAAACACAGTATTCTCCAAGACCTCCTCTTAAATCAGCTATAAAAACTCCAAGGTCCAATAACTCAGAAGAAGGAATTCATGGAAGCAAACAAGAGGCGGAATGGAAGGAGCTTAAAGAAAAGTTGATGGACAAGAAGAACATACAAGAACAAGATCTAACTGAGAGAAATGAGAAGATGGAAGAGAATGAAGAAACATCTCAAACAGAAAACCATCTGGATTTATCAAAACCTCCACAACAGATGTTAGTATCATTTACAGACAAGAAGAATGGTGGAGAGAAAGGACAGGACAGGGAGAAGGAAGATCAAGATCCTGGTAATATTGGGTTGACCACTTCTACCATGACAGAAACTTCATCCCTGCCTGGGATGGACATTACCACAGATGAAGAATCTGACTTGGCACCAACTAACAGGAACTGTACATCTACAGCTTCATCAAAACCAGAACCAACAATTCTGCCACACCCTCCTCCAAAGCCACCTCGAAAATATCCACCAAAATTAAACATCAAAACTCCTCAGTCCATTGACTCCATGAAGGCTGGGACAGAAGAGGAGAAGGAGATGGGAAAGCAGAATGATGAACAGTGGATAGACAAGGACTTGATGAACAAGGAAAAGGATGAAAATGAAGGAGAAGTAAAGGACAGAGAGAAGTTAAATGGAGATAATGAGTCAACCACTTCAATCATGACAGAAATGCCTTTCCAACCAGGAGAAATAACAATGAACATCCCCAAATCTGCAGTGAATCAGGTGGTTGAATGGCCAGCAGAGGGGCGAAGATTTTGTCTCATGCCCCCTTGTAGAAACAGAGCAATGCCAGTAATCACAACAGAGAACGACGCAGTCAATTATGAGTCTCAGAACCCCAGAAAAGAACACCAGAACAAAACAAATGGACAACTCGGTCCTCTTTCACAAGAGGTTCTTGCTCAGGTCAACCATTCAGAGACAGACTCAAACATGGAGACACTCAAATGGACAGAAAGCACAGAAATCCAGATGTCAGGTTTGCAAGGTTCCGTAGGAATGTCTGAATTGTCATCTGGACATCAGGGAGAGACAGATGTGATGGGGGTAAAGTTGGATCCTTGTCAGTTAGGGTTGAAGAGATCAGAGGGCACACAGGAAATTGCTGAGGCACTTCTGGATGGGCAACTGAAGCACACGAACCAGAAGACCAATGCAAGGGAAAAGGTGAAACAGTTAGCCAAAAAGGTGATGAGTAAATTGAAAGATGGAAGAGAGGAGAAAAGAAGAACCAAAACAGTTGAGATGGACATGGCTGGAGTAAGAGAGAATGATATTGATGTAACAAAGGTAAGTTCACTTAGAGTACTTCTCAAAAACAAATCACCCTCGTTTTAGAACTTGTATTTTATTTTGGAAAGCCAACATCTTGTGGCCAATTTGTGTTTTTACGTGCTGAGTTATAATGGATACCATCATACCAAGGGGATAATCAATACAACCACCAATTGACTAAATGCTAATGTTAGCGAACATCAAATATGTTGTTTTACCTTGAAACATAGCCCAATGTCCCTCCAAATTGTCGCTATGCATTGTCTTTTCACTTTCTGATCAATTGGTAAGTGTTGAAATAACAGTGATTTGTCCAGTTCCCTGTGTTTACATGAAGTGCATCCACAGGGCACAGCAGTGTGACATTACTCCAGCCACTGAGCCTCCCACCCTGGACATTATGCCAGAGGAAAAAAGCCACTGCTTGAATATATTCTATTGTAGAGATTGGAGTAATATGGATTCTGATTGACTCAGATTTAGTTCTACTGTTAACTGGAGTTCTATGTGCTAAGGAGGATAAAATGGTTGTCACCTGGTAACCATCTAGTGTTTCTGAACCTTTAGCGTGAGTAGTCTGCTAGTTGAACCAGCCTTCCTTGATTGTTTTGAATTGTTGAACCTGAAGGATGTAAGGAGGCACTGGGAGGAAGGTGGGATAAACGATGAGGAGAAATCAGAAGATTTAGGTGACGATACTGTGCACCCATCAGCAGTGACGGAAAGAGAGAACCATGCTGACCTGAAGGAGGAGGGGATTAAAAGAAGAAATGCAACATCAGAAAGGTGAGCACACACTCTTAAGTTAAGTAAAGATACGCTGTTTACAGGTAAATGAAATAAATATGTTTTAGTATATTCTTTAAACATATCTGACATAGTGCCTGGGTATATTTCCCAGTTCAGTTTTTAAAATCTGTTCTGGCACATTTCTTCTTTTATTGTCTTTCCTTGTTGTAACTTCCCCCTTTGTTTCTATCAATCACACGCACACGCACGCACACACACATGCACACCCACACACACGCCCAAACATGCTGTTACTTAGAGTCCTTGTCTTATCACCTTATGACAGACTATTAAAGTTCAGGCTAGAGTGATGAAGTCAAACCTGTCTCACCACTTTAATATCTCATTATTTGGTCTTTTCCCCAGCTTTCTTTTGTTTCTCCTTCGTTCTTTATCTCTTCCAACATGCCCTCTCATCTTTTCCTCTTCACTGTTCCTCATCTTTCTAATTCTGTCTGTCCCATGCTGTTACCGCGGTAACCACAGGCATCTCAGACCGACCAGGTCTTCAGACATCAGAACTCATATATATGTAATAGCCTTTAATAATTTAGTCCTGCAGCCCATTTAATACCAGGTTTTCCTTCATTCTTTATCTCTTCCAACATGCCCTCTCATCTTTTCCTCTTCACTGTTCCTCATCTTTCTAATTCTGTCTACCCCATGCTGTTACCGCGGTAACCACAGGCATCTCAGACCAACCAGGTCTTCAGACATCAGAACTCATATATATGTAATAGCCTTTAATAATTTAGTCCTGCAGCCCATTTAATACCAGGTTTCCTTCATTCTTTCTCTCTTTCAACATGCCCTCTCATCTTTTCCTCTTCACTGTTTCTCATCTTTCTAATTCTGTCTATCCCATGCTCGTATAGACTCCTTCCTCCCTTCTCTCTGTTGTCATCTGTTCTCTCTCTACCTCTCTTTTCATTACTTAGAAAGTCCCCTGTTTTTCCCATGGTTATCTGTTTCAGTTATGCACACATGCATGCTCACACACACACACACACACACACACACACACACACACACATATTCACCCCAATTACTTGACTTTGACATTGGCTGTTGCACTCCAAAGAGAGAATATGAAAAATGCCCCATTTTGTCATTATGTTCCTTTTGAAAAATCTGTTTTCTTATGTATTTTTAATTCAAGTACATAAATCACAGTGTTGTAGTGGATGACATGTTCCTTCAAAACCATGAACACAATCATTTTATTTTATATGCACCCAGACACTGTCCTGCTGTCCCAAACACCTAGACTAGAGCACCAAAAGTAGATTAATCCGCTGCTTAAAATGATCCTAAATGAATCCACTATATCCACCTTTGCTTCATACAAACTACAGTTACCAGCATACTTTAATTTACATTACCGGTACTTTACATTTGTGAGATATTGTGAAATTGACATTATTTATAGGAACCAAAATGAGGTGAGAGCCAGAGCAAAGGAAGTCAGAACTAAAACCTCTGTAAGAAAAGTGCTCAAAACAGCATCTGAAAAGGAATTCTTTAGTGCCAAAACTTGCTGGGCTGTCAGACAAGTAAGCAGGTGTTCAGTGTCAGCTCTCTTTTTTCATTCTTTGTGGAAAGCAGAGTGCAACAATATGAATGCCTTAAACTTGAGACTTACACGTTATTACTAAACAAACTCAGGAGCAAAAGGGTTCAAAAAGCAGAATTGTTGATTTTCTCTTAAAAAATGTAATCAGTACCGCAGGTTTTCTTTGACATTTTTCTACAATATTTTGTTACATATACTTTCATATTTTGTGTAACATTTGTGAAGTATCAGTGAGGGTTGGAAGTAGCTGGAAGCATTGAGAAAGACTTAGACACCTCTCTTAATCTCCAGAATGACCGAAATACTTTCAGATATGTTTTCAATCAACAGTACAAATTGAAAGTCGAGGTTCAATAAATGGGATATTTTTGGAAAATGCACTTACTTGCTTTCTTGCTGAGTTATTACATAACATTGCAGTGGTTGACGAAGCATTCATTCTGAGTTTAATCCATTTGGAGTTCAGTAAGCAGTCAACAAATAGTAAAACATTAAATGTATTTGTATAAATGCTTACTCTGTAATACTGTTTCCATGAACTGTTTGCATTCTTCACAGTCCTTTCAGCTCCTTCAAGGTCTACAGTTCAGTGAACCTGATGGAGGAGCTTCTGTCAGGTGATGAATGGTCACAGTTCCTGTACAGAGACATGAGCTCTGGACATGACCCACCTTCATGTCAGTCACACTCAGGGGACACAGGACAGCTCAGTGAGAACTTTCAGTTTAACTCTAGTACTGAACTCACACCAGATGTGTTTGACGGCACCCCTGCTGTCCTAGAGGAACCTATCTATGAGCCTATCAGCCTGTCAAATATTGTTACAGAAGAAAGCCAAACACATGGAAAACAAGAGATGGACAGAGTACCTGTCATACCAAAGATATTACTGGATGAAGAAACAAATCAGATGAGTAAGTATAACCAGACATAGATGTGTTTTAAAGCCCAGTGCCATCATGTTTAGATTGAATGTGTATAAAAACCTGAAGCAATGTTATACGATGATATTGAGCATCTTACCCAATATTTTCTGGATTAAATAGTCAGCTGGAAGGTCTTTAAAACACCATTCAGATAAACTTGGCACACTTAAACTCCTCACTGAAAGCCACACTAATTTACTAATCAAAACAAATTTTTGATATTATTTATGGTTGCAATAGCTGCATGTATTTCAGTATATTTACATTCCACACCTTGTATATGTATACCTATATGTATAGAATCAGTCTTCATTGTTTGTGACAGAATCCACCGTTCAAATTGGCTTTACATACTGTACATGAGGGATTCACAGGAACCAATGCAGCATATAATCCTATAATCCGGCAGTATTTAATCTGATTGCTATCAGGACTGTATGACCATACGGGAGGAAAAGTGCATCTGCTCACAGACTGTGCTTGTGACGGGGAGGATGTAAACATTAATGGCGTGTTCCTCTGCTGAGCTGTAGCGTTAGTTAGCTCATTAGCTCAGACATCTTTACAAAAACAACCTGAGCTTGTTTGGCTGCACTGTTAATAGATACACCATGTCCTCTGCTGTTATCACTGAGACTGCTGTTACCGCGGTAACCACAGGCGTCTCAGACCGACCAGGTCTTCAGACATCAGAACTCATATATATGTAACAGCCTTTAATAATTTAGTCCTGCAGCCCATTTAATACCAGGTATTGGCACCTGTACCTACTAACAGTATTGTTTTAATCTGACAAGATTAAAAGATAAATTTCTGGAAGGACTTCAAAGTCTATAAAGTTTACTCCTATTTTTGCCAGCTCACTATTAGTATGCATAGTATTCCACAGGACCTGGCCATAAAATGACAAATGAGCTTTTAAAATGCACCAAAGACCACTTACAATATTTATCTTGAATTGATGTTTACAGAACTTGACAAGCTTTCTCCATTTAATTTTTGCAGGCAGAGATTAAATTTGTGTGAGGTAAACAGAGCAAACATTTAAAACAATATGAATCTTTCTTTATTTCAAAACTACCAAACACGGACTTCAGATGTGGCCGTGGATACTCTGCTGGCCATCTTCATGTGTCATAACCATCAGATCATTTTCATCATCATAAGCAAGTTCAAACTGAACTGTTCAAAAAATGATTGGTTTATTAATTAGTTTAGTTTAGTTGAGCTGTATTTATTTATTTATTTACTGTGATTGTTTGTCTCCTGTGACAAACACCCCTTATGGCCTATATGTTTTAGAAAAGAAATTTAATCCACTGACTTCAAAGCTATGATTGAAAGTACGTAGCTTTACAGGAAGTTACAGGAACGTCTATTTGTCTTTCAAATGTAGAGTAAAAGTCATAAGTTAAAAAAAAAAATACTCACGTTAAGTGCAGATAGTTGATAAATGCAATTAAGTACACCACTCAAGTAAATGTACTGCATCACTATCCACCCCTGCTCATGTAATCAACTATTCCACATGGGCTGGCTGACTGAACTACACTAAGTAGCTCAAAGCTGAAACAGGAAGTGGTTCTGTAGACTTTAAGTGATAATTATTCACAGTTCACCTTAGCTTTGATACCTGAGAATCACTGGCACCACGGCAGAGTGTTATTGTCTTGATTCTTCCAAACAGGCCCCAGGACCAAAGACATTTACGACACAGTGGAGATCACCCAGCCTGTGGAGCCTGCAAACGCATACATGAACATTTTTGATATTAAGGTTGGTGAGGCGTCAAAAAACAATGTTCCATATTTTGTGTTAAATTTCAGATCACATTTTAATTGTTATATTCATTTGTCTTTTATTACAAGTCTCAGGGGGTTTTAGACAACGAAGTTAAGAAGTATCTCATCAAGTTGAGCAAGAAGAGGAAACACAGAGCAGCACGGAAACGTTGTTGCTTTCGCAGACATGGTCAGACAATGCTCTCTTTTCTAATACCCAGCTATTTAGTCTACAGTCTAAAAGTCTACTACGTAGCTTGCACACATACTGCTTCAATCTCACACACAAACTGTAGAAAACTAAAAATAGAAAATATGATTTGTCTTTCTGCATGAGGTAGTATGTAGAATATGTAATGAATGTAGAAAAATGACATGAGTCTTGTTTTGAAGTTGAGACATCCAGCCAGTCTTCTTCCTCCACCTCTTCACAACAAGTCTTCCCTGCCTCCATCTTCTACAACATCCCAGCTTCAGGAGGAGAGGAGCAGCTCTTAACAGTCAAGGTTAGTATAAGAACAAGCCATATTTCATCACTGTGATGAGTCCTCTTCACCTGACATCTTTGATCTTGTCTTTCTGTGCATGTCAGTCTGGGGGAAGCAGCCCCAGAAGTCTGGCCAAGATAAAGATGGCTTTGAAGGATAAGACCATGCTGAGAGCAGCACGGCCAAAGGAAGACAGAGGAAAGTAGAGGATGCTTCTTTGATTTTATTCACGTGTTCGATATTAACATCAATTTTTGTAAAAAAAAAAAAAAAAAACATCCCCCGCCACCCCTCTTTTTTTAATTGTATGGATAATGAGAAGACTATACAAAGTAAGGATATTTTTCCTTGACTATCATTCATGTATTGTCTTACCCAGTGTGTGATCATGAAAATGTTTCATAACCAGCAGGCCCAGCAGGGGTGTTAATTCCTGCAGATTACTGTGTGATTTCCATTTCAATGTGAAATTAACCAAATTTTGAGTTGTTTTCAGTGTCCTTTTAATAATAATGCAATATTGGATCTTAATAAATGTAATGTTATAGTATCAGAGATTATCTACTCATCCCATGCTGATTTAAAGTAGGGTGAAGTTTCATTTCTGGAGCTCCACAGCAATGGAACGCAGCAATCACAACTGAAGAAGCTCGATATCGGCTTAAAAAAGGATGTAAATAACATCTTCAAATCAATTTGGAATCTCTGTACTACCTCTGAAGACTTGGATTACGCTGGTCGAGCTGTATGGAGCCATTTTATGTTTTTATGTTTTTTTTTTCTCATTTTAAAACAAGTCCCCAGCTTCTTCAGTTGTTTAAGAGAATGCTGCAATACTTTTTGGCTGTGAAGCTCCAGAAATGTTTTGTGGATGAGGAAACATTCAACTTTCCATTGCATGGGGGTAAGTAGATAACAAATGCATTTTCATTTTTAAGTTTTTAATTTTTTAATGCATATGCACCTATCAACCATAACATTATTACTACTGGCGGGTAAGGTTAATAACACTGATTATCCCATTATGGTGGCACCTGGCAGTGAGTAGGATATATAAGGCAGCAAGTGAACATTTGGTCCTTGAAGTTGTTCAGTTGGAAGCAGAAAAAATGGACAAGCATAAGGATTTGAGTAACTCTGACACAGACCAAGTTGTGGTGGCTTGACGACCGTGTCAGAGCATCTCCCAAACTGCAGCTCTTGTGGATGTTCCCAGTCTGCAGTGGTCAGGACCTACCAAAAGTGGGCAGGGGCAGTCAAGACTCAGGGAAGGCCCATGTTATCTGGTCCAGTAGAAGAGCTACTGTAGCTCAAATTGCTGAAAAAGTTAATGCTTGTTCCAACAGAAATGTGTCAGAACGAACAGTGCATCACGGTTTGTCCACTGACAAAAGCACCTACAATGGGCACATGAGCATCAGAACTGGACCACAGAGCAATAGAAGAGGGTGGCCTGGTCTGATGAATCATGTTTTCTTTTCCATCATGTAGATAGCCAGGTGCATGTGCATCGCTAACCTTACATGACACTAGGATGCACTATTAGAAGATGTTTTGAGCAATGTTCTGCTGGGAAATCTTGGCTCCTGCCATTCATGTGGGTGTCACTTTGACATGTACCACCTACCTAAACAGAAAGATACCACAGCATACCTTCAGAGGTCTAGTGAAGTCCACGCCTCGATGGGTCAGGGCTGCTTTGCCAGCAAATGAGGGGACCAAATCAATATTAGACAAGTGGTAATAATGTTATGGCTGACTGGTGTACGTTCAAAGGTTACATCACAGAGGTACAGATTCCCACATTTGTGAATCTGCATGCTGATCATTTTGTGAATGAAACCCACCACTTGATGTCTGTTTCAGGTGCTAAATATTTTGTAACTAATGATTACTTATTGACTACTGATTACTCAGAATTTCTGTATATTGCACTACGTTTGTACCTGTTTTTGTATCTTGTTCTTTGCACCTTAAGAGTAGTCTGAATGTTTGTTTCACTCACACTGAATTAACTTAGATACTGTACTGCACAAATGTATAAGAATTCATCAAGCCTCTCTTACCTCTTCATTTTGCGTCTGTTCTTCCTATTGCAGTCAAAAATATAAATCACTCTGATCTCGGAACCTACAGTCCATCCGGAAAGCATTCACACTGCTTTGCTTTTTGCACATTTTGTTATGTTCCAATCTCATTCCAAAGTGGATTAAATTTTATTTTTCTCAAACATTCTACACAGAATTCCCCATAATGACAAAGAAAAAAAAAAGTTTGCTTGCATTATTTAGCAAATGTATTAAAAATAAAAAAACAAAAATCAAGTCTTTTTGAGTATGATCCTATAAGCTTGGCACACTTATTTTTGGGCAGTTTCTCCCACTCTTCAATGCAGAACCTCAAAGCTCCATCAGGTTGGATGGGAGCGTTGGTGTGTAGCCATTTTCAGATCTCTCTAGAGGTGCTCAATAGGGTTCAAGTCTGGGCTCTGGCTGGGCCACTCAAGGACATGCACAGAGTTGACCCGAAGCCACTCCTTTGTGATGTTGGCTGTGTGCTTAGGGTCGTTGTCCTGTTGGAAGACAAACCTTCGCCCCAGTCTGAGGTCCAGTGCACTCTGGAGCAGGTTGTCAGCAAGGATGTCTCTGTACATTGCTGCAGTCATCTTTCCTTCGACCCTTAATAGTCTCCCAGTTCCTGCTGCCGCAAAACATCCCCACAGCATGATGCTACCACCACCCTGCTTCACAGTAGGAATGGTATTGGCCAGGTGATGAGCAGTGCCTGGTTTCCTCCAGACATGACGCTTGTCATTCATGCCAAAGAGTTCAATCTTTGTTTCATCAGACCAGAGAATTTTGCTTCTTGTGGGCTGAGAGTCCTTCAGGTGCCTTTTAGCAAACTCTGGCTTTCATATGCATTTTACTGAGGAGTGGCTTCCATCTGGCCACTCTACCATACAGGCCTGACTGGTGGAGTACTGCAGAAATGGTTGTCCTTCTTGAAGGTTCTCCCCTCTCCACAGAGCAACACTGGAGCTCTGTCAGGGTGACCATTGGGTTCTTGGTGACTAAGGCCCATCTACCCCGATCACTCAGTTTAGTTGGGCGGCCAGCTCTAGGAAGAGTCCTGGTGGTTCCAAACTTCTTCCACTTATGGATTCTGGACACAGCTGTGCTCTTTGGGACCTTTAATGCAGCAGAAATCTGAAGATCCCAGATGTGTACCTCAACACAATCCTGTCTTGGAGGTCTACAGATAATTTCCTTTGGCTTCATGGCTTGGTTTGTGCTCTGACATGCACTGTCACCTGTGAGGGCTTATATAGACATGTGTGTGCCTTTCCAAATCATGCCCAATCAACTGAATTTACCACAGGTGGACTCAACTGAAGTTGTAGAAACCTCTGAAGGATGATCAATGAAACAGGATGTATCTGAGCTCAATTTTGAGTGTCATGGCAACAGGTGTGAACACTTAAGTGCATGTTACATTTTTTGTTTTTCATTTTTAATAAATTTGCAAAAAAATTCAAGCAAACTTGTTTCACTTGTCATTATGAGGTATTTTGTGTAGAATTTTGAGGGAGAAGTTTCATTTAATCCATTGTGGAATGAGACTGTAACATAACAAAGTGTGGAAAAAGCGAAGCGGGGCGAATACGTTCGGATGCACTGTAAGTCTTGGAACTGGTTTATACTTGAAGGGGAGGCCCCATCAGAACACCAGATCTTTTTTTGTTTTAGCTTGTGAACAGCTGTTGTTGTGTTCCCTGTTGCTGCTTCACCCAAAACAAAGCTGTACATTAGTAATTTACTCATTTGATGAATTATTACAGGAGGAGAGAATATTGTCATTTTACTTATTTGGTGCATTTTACAGTTATAAGCTCAAACTTAAGCTCAAAGCATTTACAATCTATATTTTCATGTTCACATTGGATGGAGAACTTGTACAGTATGCAAAAGGAACTAAACTCACAAATAATCATCACCTGACTCAGTTCTTAGTCTTAAAGAGCTTTAGAGCACTTTTTAGCTCATAGTTTCATCATTTTAGTGAATGTCATAAAAAAGTAAAGTAATTCAGTCAATTACAGTGAAAAATGGAACCATAGAATGTTTGAGGCAAAGAAACATGGAGCATCATTTTTTTGTCTCTTTTTATTACTTAGTTATCAAAATATCACACATCATAACCTCAACTGTATTTAAACTGATCTTGTTCAGAGATACAGAAAGCAAAGGTGTGAGGGCCTGCAAGTAAAGGCAAATAAAGCAATGGTGAGACAGACAGATGGACGAATGTACAATAAAAACATGGTCTTTTTTTCCATGAGACTTTTCTGGTTAACCAATTCAAATCATTTGAGTCATCATTCTTATCTCTGTTCAGCTGCATTTAAACTTATTAATTCATATAAATTCAAAAGGTTTGCAAGAGAGATCTGTCATCTATTACCTATGTAACCACCTGACCACCTCTGCAATAACATGTCACCTTACCTACAACATGCTGATCAAATCAACAAACAACTGCAAAGCATTCACCTTCTTAAAATGCATGAAAGTCATACGGTGATCTTCCAAACATGAGGCCATCAGGCTAAAACTGAAACCACACGTTCACAGAAAAACAAGTGCTTCCTGTCATTAGATGACATCAAAGTTCTGTTCATCTCTGCATGGAGAGAGTCTCTTCTCATGGTGCAGCAGCCAACACTGAGGTCCTCTGTTAAAAGTGCACCAGGTCAAATTCTTTCATTGTCAACTATTGCAGAAAATCAGTCCACCTTCACAGCTTCTATCTTCTCTTGGTTCCTCCAAAACCTGGCAAACAAAAAAACAATGTTAGTGAGCCAGCTGTGCTTACAACATGTCACTGAATGCTCACGAACTGCTGAGGTGTTGTCACAGCGTATCTATGGAAACTCATCACATTCACAATAGTTATGTATGTTATGGTATTCTGTTCTGTGAGCGAATTTGTCCAGCAGCTGTCCTCTCAGCTCCACAGGAAGTGCCACTGACAGACAGCTGCTTCTGCAGGCAGAAACGCTGTGTGCAGGTCAGAGTCAGTGGTGACTGAAAATGACCAACGCCATGGTGACATTATTACACTGCTCCAAGCACAACAACATATGACATGTGAAACTTCTCCATTTGCATGACGTGAGAAGAAACAACAGAGTGACATTTTTTCTGTCGGAAATACGACATTTGTGTGTTCTTCATGTTTACTTTATAGATATGATATGTGATATGTGCTTACTCCTTGTCTCAGTTGATGCTCCTATGTTCTTAGGAAAATGGGTGAAATGGCTGAAGACAGATTACAACACTGTTAAATCAAATCACTGCATATAAACTACTAATTAAAAGTCAATGCAGTGTTTTCAATACAATATCACAAAACATAATATCCATACTTAAGTGGATATTTTCCACACATATCATATCTTGATGACTGAATTCAGGTGTGGTTTGGGGCTGTTTTTCAGGGATTTCACTTGACCCCTTACTTCCAGTGAAGGGAAATCTTAATGCTTCAGCATAACAACACATTTTGGACAATGTTATGCCTCCAACCCTGCAGCAACAATCCGGGAAGGTCCCCCTCCACTCCAGCACAACTGGGCCCCAGTGCACAAAGCAAGCTCCACACAAAGCCATGGCTGAATGAGTCCGGTACAAAAGAACCCAAATGGCCCGCACAGAACCCTGACCTCGACCCCAGTCATGTGGATGCTCCCCACACATGCTCAACCCAACAGTATGGAAGACCTATACAATCAGCACAGTTTCAAGGTGGACACCCAGAACTGGTGTCACCAATTCAGTATCTGACCAAATGTGAAATATGATCACAATCTCCCCTGAGTTGTTCCTGAGTTGTGAAACTCATACACACAAAGTTATACAGATTTATGTACAAATTTGTCATAATTAATACATGAATTTTCAAGTTATGGTAAAAAGGTTTTGGTGTTTCGTGAGGTCACAGTGACCTTTGACTGCCAAATTCTAATTCTACTCTGAGTCCCAGTACGCAGATGTGCTACATCTGAAGAAATTTCCTCAAGGCATTCCTTGTCATGTTCAAGAGAACCCAGAAAGTCAGTTAGATATTGATTATCTATAACAATCTTTTTATCAGTGTCTTCTCACTTCAGATCTGGTGTCACATGTGTCTGTATGTGGCTCTGTTTGCTAAGATGCAGTCCTTCTACCTGAAGCAGTGCGGGTTCCCGAGGAAGAGGAGGGGTTTCCAGCAGGAGGACGTCTGCTGTCATTGTAATTGGAGTAGTTATAGTTGTAGGGCTGGTTTCTGCAAAACAAGCACACACTAAAAATAACCTGACAGCTCTGAATGGAACAGGAGTGGAATAATGCTTTTCCGGGATACGAGAAAGTCATGTCATTTTTCAGAATTTTTCTCTCATTTCTTTGTTAAATGCTAACCTCTGACGGCCAAATAGATATCCCAGCAGGCCTCCTGTCCCCAAACCGGTCCAGAAGCCTCCACCTGTGCCACCAGCTCGGCCTCCTGGGTACTGATGTCTATAAGTGTAGTCACTGTGGAAACCATAGCCTGGGGTGGCACCAGGATAGTCTGAGCACACAAAAGGAGATCCAAGGTTTCAGCAAGATAGCAGGCAAGATGTAATCTTATTTCATACTACAGTACATATATAATTATTTCTAAGAGAGAAAAGAACATATCAATCTGCAGTGCAAACCAGACATCTATTGTTGCTCTATCAAAACCGTTCTACCTGTGAAATCAGGTTTGAATCCTGGGGGGGGTGGTCCTGCGGTGGAACCATGGTAATTATCTCTGGAGTAACCAGCCTGCCCATAGTCCGGCCCCGACTGGGATGTGTTCCCACTGAGGAAAAGCTTGTAGATGCCGTAGGCTAAGAGCAGAAGCACAGCGATCACCAGCAGACTTCCTGAGTCCTCACTGGCTGACGGATAGGAGCTCTGGTGGTTCTGCTGGTGGTGCTGGTGAGGATGATGCTTGCTTCCCGAAAAACCACTGAAGAAACTGGAGGCAAAGCCCCCAAGATCTGAGACAGACAAACAGGAAAGGTGTTTCTAAATATGCCTCGTGTGAAGCAGGAGCTTCATAATTCCCCATCTTCCTACCTTGAAATCCCTTGAATCCAGTGTGTGTCCTCCTGCCCTCTTCAGTCAGTTCCAGCGTGTACTCCAGCCCACAGGAGCCCTTCAATATGTAGGCATCAGCAGGGTGGCTGTAGCCCTCGCAGCTCACCTCAATGCGACCGAATCGGTACGCGTTGTCCATATCGGTCTTACACTCCCACTGTGAGGGGACAGGAGGGGAAAATTACAACCAGCGAATAAAAGTTTCAAAACTTTATTCTCATATTCACTACAAGCTTGAGAATTCCTTACACGTATGCAAATGCTTACTTCTCTTTCATTCCAAAATCAAGGAAGTTCACAGGTAATCACACCTCCTGGCATTAAGGAAACAAGAACTGGCAGACTCATGTACAGTATTAAGTCCTACTCTGCAACAGCAGTGACCAGTGCCTGCTCACTTGTTAGGGCAGGATTCCTCACTGGCTTCCCACTAAGGAACACAAACCATTGTTCTGGACATTTGAAGCAGTGTTGTCGAGCGTAACTCTACAAATTAGTGTCTCCGGTGTACAAACTCTATACATTGTATAGACAAAACCACTACACGAAAAAGAAAGAAAGAATTTCCCCTCGGGGATAAATAAATGAATTCTGATTCTGATAAGAGAATTTAATGACATCACATTCTAAATACACAGACAGCTTTGCAGCTATAACAGCTTCAACTCCTCTGGGAAGGCTTTCCAAACAATGTTTGTTTCTATGGGACTTTTTGCTCATTCATGCTGCAGAGAAACAGTGAAAAGGGTTGTCATTTTCAATTGGTGAGTAATATGCAGTTGTGGCAATTAACAACACACATCATATAGACAAAAGTATTGGTGCAGAACTGAGAGTAGTGTTGGTCCCCCCTTTGCAGCCATAACAGCTTCCACTCTTCTGGGAGGCTTTGAACAAGATTCTGGAGATTTTCTGTGAGAATTTTTGCTGATTCATGCAGTGGAGTATTAGTGAGGGCAGACACTGATGTTGGAAGAAAAGGTCAGGCTCACAATCTCCATTGTAATTCAACCCAAAGGTGTTCAGTGAGGTCAGGGCTCTGTGTGGGCCACTCGAGTTTTCCACACCAAACTCATCCAGCCATGTCCTTGTGGACTTTGTTTTGTGCACTGGGGCACAGTCATGCTGGAATAAAAAGGGGCTTTCCACAAAGTTAGAAGCATAGCATTGTCCAAAATGACTTGGTATGTCAAAGCACTAAAATTTCACTGGAAGTGAGGGGACAAACCCCTGAAAAGCATCCCCATCCCAATACTTTTGTCTATATGGTGTATCAGCCTAGCAAATCAGTCAGTCTTTGGTTGGAATGTGTGACAAAGCTGGAGGTGTTGCTTTTCTGTTTAGTTTTGTTTTGTTTTCTCCCCGTTTCTGTGGGGCTAGGTATCAAATTTACCACATGAACTTCATCTACTTTTAGGCACCAAGTGAAAAACCACAAGTTTGAATATCTGAAAAATGTTCTTGAACTCCCCCAGGAGTGGAACATAGAATTAGAGCTGCAATGAATAATCAATGCATCAATTATCAAACTAATGGTCATTTCATATCATTTATGACTATATTTAAGCAAATATGCCAAAAACTCACTCAATGAGGCTTAGAAAAAGTTTTTTTTAATCTTCTATGACAGTGAATTGAAGACCTCTGGGTTTTATACTGTCACTCAGGCAAAATGAGCCATCTGAAAATGTGAATGTGATTATTTGATGACAATCTGTGAACAAATAATTACACTGCATACACCCCACCTCACTCTCCTCACCTGCACATCCACTCCATCCCAGCCTTTGTTCTGACACTGGACCACCTCCGGGACGAAGGCCTTGCAGCCTGCCGAGCCTCCGACACACTGGAGCTGAGGGACGGGGCTGGAGCGCCTCGCCGTGGTGTAGCGACCCCTGTACAGAGTCAAAACTTGGACATCCCGCAACAGCACGCTGCCTGCAGAGCGGCGAGGAGAAAAACATTGGTTTCCATTTTAATATTACATATTTATGCAAACATACACAAGTTATTGGTGGAACACAATGTAAAGTATGACATACAAGGATTCTTGATAGGTTCTTTTCAAACAAGCCATTGTGAATTGGATCTTTAAAACAACAAGCAACAGGTTTATGAGGTAATGGCGCTTCAAATATGTTATATCCTAATAATTAGCCATGCTGATCAGAGGATGCTTGGACACGGACACACACACACACACACACACACACACACACACACACACACACACAGCAGGCCTGTAATAAATCATCCCTCTGGGAAGATTACAGTGATGCAATAAAGGTGAGGTGTTGATTTAGCTCTGTACTCATTTTTAAGGCTGTACTGGTGCTACTGATGAGCATCAAAACAGAACGTTTCTATCTTTTATATCACACCTCTGTCAGTCAGCCATGATAAATAGCTTGTACAGTATTTTCAAATGTGGACGTACTGGTTCTCATCTACATCAAAATGTATTTGATATTAAAATACTGACATAGGATAGGGAAAAATGTAAGCTAAACTGACAGGACAAGACAGAAAATGACTCCTTTACGAGCAGATGTCAGTGATATTGACAGCATCGGATAACATTATATTAAGATTAGCCTAATAACTAGATTTTGCAACTATGTGGCATATGGACGCCACAAGACCTGCTTTTACTTTTATTCGGTGAAAAATAGTTAGCACCAAAACTAATTTACGTAGCCTAATTTAAACTAATGTGCATGTTTAATTTTGTTGCAAATTCGTTTGTCTCTTTGAGTGCTGTTGGTGTACCACAATTCCTTAACAAGGAAGCTGCATATACATATACATATATATATATATATATATATATATATATATATATATATATATAAAACACATAAAATGACACCTCCGACGTTAAGTTTAAAATTATACCGAAGCAAAAGTTAACGGAAGTCAAACCTACCGTCGTCCCAACTTTTGGTGTCCCCCACCAATAAAAACAAAAACACAACTGTAATAAACCGTTTCATTTTCTTGCCGTATATCCAACAGTTTCCACTGACAAACGCTGTTTCTCTCAACTAATTAAAAACATTAGCAAGATGGAAAACGTCTGCGTCACGAAGTGTTGCTAACCCGAACACAAGAAACCCAAACTTCCGCGTTGCGTCAACTGTTTCCCTTGTGGCCAACCAATAGAGATCGAGCACGACTGCTGTAGTGGATTAAGAGAGCGAGACTTGGGCTCTGATGTAAATGTATGAAATATTTAAATAGCAGAGGCTTGTCTTATAAACACGGCCTCTCACATTGCTGATGTAACATAGCATTTCTATACAAATATACTGACTGTTTACAGTGTGTCACAATAAACCTGGCTCAATGAAATATGAATTCAGTTTAAAAAAAATAAATACAGGAATATTTGAAATTAAAAAAAATCCTTCACTACTGCTCTTTTTACATTCGTGGTTTTGAAGCTTAAAATTAAAGAATGGTGAACATTACTGTTGGAACCCAGGATGATAAACATGTTTAAAACAGTAAAGTGTATTTTTTAATTCCACAAATTTTTCCATTGGAGTCAAAACATTGTGTCTGTATTACCCACACAATACATCTCTAACAGCCACCAGTTGGATAACGGCACATGTGTCTATGGGACTGTGTGTGTGTGTGTTTATGCTAGTAGTGCCTAATAAAGCCTGGAGCCTCTAGCCTGCAGCAGACGTCTGCTAAGCCCCTTTTGTCTTAACTGCACAACCTCAGATGCATAACAAACAAAATTATACTCACAATTTTACTCAGACTGGAGGAAAAAAAAAAAAAAACTCTTGAAGACAGAACTCTCACACCATGAACAAAATATATTTTTTTAAATGACTTCGACCCCACTCGACTCCCCTCTCTGAAATAAAGACAGAACAGAGGTACGTAGTAGTAAAAATCTGATTTTTATTTGATCAATCACCCACTGTTCAGCTCATATTAAATCTCTGCTATAAGTTAAATATTTACACCATTCAAGGCCCTTCACAAAATTCATCATGATCATCTTTACAAAGAAATCTATTTACATTGTACAAAACATTGCATACATGATCATCCATACACCAAACCCTATTTCCCTTGCAAAAACAAACAACAAAAAGCAGTCAAATTTTCTTCATTTGTTGTTTTTTCCCCCAAGTTGTGCATTTCTCACTGGTATCATGCCCCACTCCAAAAACCCAGTGTTTTTTTTTTTTTTCCTTTTATTTCCCCCATTTTCAGACAGGCAATTACTAAGTCACAGTCAACTGGTCAGCTACTGAATCACTCATCAGGACTGTCAGTGAGGCAGGGAGTTCAAGTCCTCAGTCAATCAGATCACTGTTATTTAACATGTTTAAGATTCCTATAAAGCATCTCAGTTGTCTGTCCAAGTTGATGAAAATAAATCCAAGCCGATGGAAGACAACAGAAGTAACTGGCAACCAATCAAAGTTAAGAAAATACAGTTACTTTTATTAGTGTCCATTTCAAAGCATTTTCTAGAAGGGCTGGCTTCAGACAAGGCATGCTGGGAATGAGAAACTAATGCCGGATAAAGCTTCATGTAGGAGGACACGAGCATTGCTTTCCTTTGTCGTCTTGGTTAGGCTTTTGATACAGTGTGGTGAATTTGATTCTGCTGCTTCACCAAACAATCTGTTAGATTGCTGCATTAGCTTCAAGCTTGAAGTGGCCCTTTCACTGGGGTTAGTAAAAAATGCTTTTCACAGTGCAAATGTGAAGAAAAAGCTAATATAATACAAGATGTCAGTGTCAATTTTAGCATGTGCCTGTAGAAGCTTTACTTGCATCTCACTGGGATTTGAGAACGTTTCCACCTTTTGTCACCTTTTTGTCTGTTGCTCAAGACATCTGCCTAACGGCTCTTCAGACTGACTGATATAATATGTCCAACAAGTGCTTCTCACTGAAACAGGACCTGACTCACAGACGGTGTACGTACCAACACTTTACCTGGTTCATTACACTGATGACGTGACTGAATCCTCCACCAATGACTCTTTGGTGAATGAGCTAATCAGTCTGGCTAACAGATGATTGAAAATGTCTAATAAGAGCTTGACTCAATAGTTGGAGTTGATGTGATTGATTTCAGAAATGAACAGAGTGGTTTAGAAAAGACCTGAGAGCCCAAAAGATAGAGAGACAGTGTGTAAACACAATGAAAGACAGAGACAGAGAGCAACATGTTTCCAGTTCAGTGTTGGTCCAAAAGGTCATTCTGAGGACCGGCAACTTCAACCTCCACACCGACCATCTGGAGTATCTATGTGTCTACATGAAAGTTACAAAGTTTGACAAAGGCATGTTTTGGCTGAGACGAACAATTTTGGGTTGAAGCTGCCACTCTGACTCGATCATGTTGGAGGTGCACTGACACTGACTGGCTCATATCAGAAACATGTTGTTTCCTTAAAAGGACAGTATCAGTTTGATAGATTTGTAAACTTATAGTATGGATGTATTTCTTGGCATGTGTTAATCAGTGTGTACGTCTTCATACAGTCACCGTGTTGTTCTCTGTGCCCCCCTGTCTTCTTCATACAGCCACTATGTTGTTCATCTCCCATTTCTGAGTGGTTTTACTGGTGTCACAGTCTGATATGAACACTTTGTGGAGCAGGTCAGAGCGGTCCAGACATTTTCCTGTTAGGAGAACACAGATGAACGTTACTACTAGTGTCTGTTACAGACTTGTTATTTCACTACAACTTCTCCCATGCAGATCCCAAGAATCCATTTAATAAGTGGATGTATTCATAGGTACTTAACCAGAGTATTTAAGCTGTTATGTCTGAAAGAGGAGGTCTGGACTACAGCACAGCTACATGTAGCAGCTTATAACATACAGAAAAATTAAATCTGTCGTACAACCCAATGTGTTAATAGGCACCTGCACTGTCTCAACAAATCATGTCAAGTCAAAAACACCATGCACACACGCACACAAAATATGACGGCAAACTGCAAGCTACCTTGTATCTTTGATATTTCTGCCCTCCAAGTTTCTGTTGCTAATCAGCTCACACAAACACATATTTGCTCTGGTAATGACAGCTCCAGTCTTGCCTGAGCTGCGATCTTAAACGTTACTACTTGTTCTGATCAGAGGTCAGCGTTTTTCTACTCTGACTGTATAAACGATCAATCGATCAAGAGCTGTTATTATCCCTGTTAAAAATAATGCTCATATTTACCTGTTGGCACATGAGTGAACCGGTGGAGATCCTGGATAGACAGAAGGACAGAGGGAGAGTGAATTCTTGTTCTTTCCAAAACATTTTCTGTTTCTGACCAGTGTGCTCACATCATTTCCTGTTTGCACACTCATGAGCAGAACTAAGTCAACTAAGGAGATTTATTGCTTTAATTGAGTGACTGACTGACTGAGTGCGTCTGCGTGTGTCTCACCTTGAAGTACTTCCACTCAGTGTACTGGTTCTGATCACAGTGTGTGATGATGACAGCTGAATTATCACTTCCTCTGGTCAAGCACTGGTCATACTGCATCAACTGGTTGGCTTCATTGATACGGAACAACTACACACACACACACACACACACACACACACACACACACATTAAAGGCTGTAACATGACCACAGTTTAGTTATACAACTGCAACAATTAGTTGATTGAATGATTAGCTAATCAAGAATTAGTTACAAACTACATTGTCAATCAATTAATCGCTTCAGTCATTTCCCAAGCAAAAATGTCAAACATCTGCTGGTTTCAGCTTCTTAAATGTAAGGATTTCCTGCATTTTTGTCATTTATGATAGTAAATGAAAAGTCTTTGGGTTCTGGTCTATTGGTTGAACAAAAGAAGCAATTTGAAGAAGTCAAGAAGAGCATTTCTCACAGTTTTATGACATTTTATAGACTAGATGATTAATCATGAAAAATAATCATAATGAAAGTAACTGAAATGGCAGCCCTAGTGAGTTAAATGGGAGTTTCCATCAAAACCTGCATGAAGTAAGACTTGACCACAACCACCAAAAAACTCTGCATTCTTTTCATTCTGTAACATTATCAGGTGTCTGTTCCAGAAAGTGGCTAAGTGAGTACTTATTCAGCTGAGCAAAACTGAGCTTTCAGTACAGAAACAGAAACGGTCAGATACTGTGATTACAGTTTTGAACAACGCTCTCTGTGGCTTACATTCATATATTACATGCCATGAATTCACCCTCAGCTCAAAATCAAATCTTTATGTTGCCTGAAGGGTTTTGACAGTGCAAATTTCACTTGCATTTGCCCTTAAAAATAGGTCTAGGCAAACTGGAAAAATAACCTACAAATGCAGTGTGTGAGTAAAAATTACATCCTACTGCTAACCTCTTCTAAACATTCAAAAACTTTTCTGTGAGGAAGCAGGCATTGAAGAGTGAGAAGAGGGTGAACACCACTGAGAAATGTAACAGTACATTACAGTTACAGTAGCTCCTGAATAGGGAAGTGTGTGATGTGTGTGAGGGTGAGTGAGTAAAGTGACAGTGAATGTGAATGGAGCACAAGAAAAATTTAGTAGTAAACGCACGATGCGGGTTACAGTGTGTCAGTTAATAAATGCTGCAGCTTCTCAAGACCAAGAAATGTCTTGTCTGTTGTTTCTTCAACAGCTGGAAAAGTGAACGGGGGTAATCAACTTGGGGGAAGAGAAAAATAAACATCTCCCCTGTGCTTCCTGACCACGGCTTGGAAGCTAAGAAGGGAAGGGTAATACGTGCAGACATTGCTAAAAGAGAAGGCCATGGAGTTTTGTTTTCAGCACAAAGAGAGATGATTTGAATCAGCGCAGTGACAGGTGTCAGAACACTTTACTGCACATTCAAAAAAAAAAAAAAATCTGTATGACATTTCAGACACACTGTTTCGACCCCTATCAATTAATAATGATTTCTCATGCTGTGCAGTTGGCTGAGCTGATCAACAACAACAGTTAAATCATACATGAGATGATGTGAACTACCGGTAAGCTGAAGTGTTGCTGTGAGTGAACACAGTGAACAACACAGTAAACACAGAGTGATATCCGACACAGCTTCACAGTTGGTTGAACTCACTCTGATCAGCTGTTTAAGGTTCATCAACTCAGAGCTCAGGGCTCAAAGCTGAATCTGCCTTCTGGGACAGAAGGCCCTGCATTGCTTTGTGAAAACTTGAACAAAAAAATGTTCTGTTGTTGCTGAACCATTTAGTTCAATGACGACATGTTTCTTAAAAACCTGCAAGTCTGTGACTGCTGGCTCCTGCTGGTAATAGAAATTAAAAAAAAATTGTGGTAGACACCAATGCATACCAAGAGTTGGACATCTGGAGAAAATGACTACTGCTACTGTACTGTAACTACTTTTGTGTTGTGATTGCTAAACTCAAGTCTACCAAGAGATAAAGCTCAGTTCTGATGGAACATGTCCAATTAAGAAGGATATCTGTTCATACATTTTAGCATATTTGTTCTACTATCCTCCATGCTAATTATAGACAGAAAGAAACCAGGCCAAGACTGAACACAGCTACAGGCGATAAAGAAACACACCGCATCGGACACTGTGTGTTTTATTACCTGGTTGCCCCCCATCCTGTGGCAAGGTCCCGTTTCCACATTGCCTCCATTGGTGTGTCCCATACTGTCGATACAGTAACTTGTCTCAAAGCCACGAATCTGGACAGGATATACATACACACTCAATCTTATGGCAAGGGATATTAAACAAAAATGTGTTATTGAAAAACCGTGAAACAAACAGCAACTGAACATGGGGTGTGTGTATGTGTGTGTTTGGGCTTACCTCCCCCCATTCCACATTTTTCGGAGGCAGAGGGTAGTGCACTGGAATGTCATATGCTATTTCCTCCATAAACCACTTGAAGCTCTTGCATCGATGTTCCTCCCTGACAAAAGGTCCGGGGAACAATCAGCAAACAATTAATATACAAACACTGAACTTACAACTTCTAGAGATGCTACTAATAATAATGATACATTAAATAACAAATTCTAAAAATAAAAAGGCAGGAATTGCATTAATTTCAGCTTATACCAAATGTTAAGAATTTTTAGTGTGTGTGAAGATAAGTTTAAACCTTCAAGACATCTTTTTAAAAAGCAGGGTAAAATTCTGTTTTATTTTTAATCTAAGTTTAGATACCTTAAAATACACCTTTCTTTCTTCTTTTTACAGTGCAGTTATGGTTCTTATAATGCCGAGGTAAAGAGCTTCCTGATATGGCACCTATACACTGAGCAATGCAAATTTCCCAGCTTATTTCATGTCACACTGATATGGATCAAATAAAGCTTTGGATGTGTCTGCGTGTGTAACACTAGTTTTGATGCTTGTCAGGTTGCTCATGTAAATGTGTGGTGAGGTATGGCGTTGCAAAGAAAAAAGTACAAGCAGAGCCGTGTCATGGACTCGTATCGTTTGAGCATGTAGCAAAACAGCTGAACAAACTTTGGTCACAGCACAGACATTTGTACTTTCTGTGTTATATCTTGCTGTATTCTGACTGGGTGGTTTGTAGACATGGGGTGTATCAGCAGTCATGTTGTCAGGCGAGATAGAAGAAAACAAGTCTAAATGAACTGAGCATAAAGCGTAGATATTTTGTCGTGCGTATGTCATACCTGAAGCGTTTGAGCTCACTGATGTCTCCGTAGGCTAGAGTGAGAGTTTCAGGACGACTGGCATAGAAGAAGTCTTTATATTCATCCCACCATACCTCCACCACACGAACATAGTTCTGCACATATACAATTATTACACATTATATGACGTGAAAATACTTTACACAATATAAAATACAAATTTGTGATTTTATCTGCTGTAATAACGGATTACATCTAGGTTTAATTACACTTTGTAACATACAGAGAACCAACTGACAAGTGCCTTTGCATTGGAGCCATTGTTTTCCTGTTTATAATTTTAGGAAAATTTCTATTCTACCTTCAGAGTTGGTGACGATCCAACATGTGCAGGTGGAGGGTTGCCTTGCCATCCCTGAAGTCTGTAAATATGGCCGACACGAGAACATGGCACAAAGAGCAGCTGGCCGCCACACTGCCAGATCTATATAAACACAGAGAAATTTAAAGAAATCCAAGAATACCACTGTAAACCCTTTTAAACGGCGTATGTGAGGCTATTCAGCCTCATAGTCTATAAACAAGACAACTCCATGTCTACCTTGTAGGATATTTCAAAATTTTCTCCTCCCCATATCTGCAGTCCTGGGTCATAGAGTCCCAGCTCAAAGAAGAAGTCTCTCTCTATAGCAAAGAGGCCACCTGCCATGGCTGGAGACCTACCAGTGAAAAGACAGGCACAAACACATCCACATAGAGACACATACTCAAACTGGTGCATCACCGTGTGGCTCCAAATTATTTTCTAGGCATCTGTGAAAATCAAATAATCCCAATTCTACAGGTTGGTCTGAAAATCAGGCATTAATAGTTCATTTCTGTCTGAATATTAGCTTCTACATCGCCTTTACTAAAAGCAGTCAGTCACTTATTGTGTTAATAACTATGAGAACACAGAGCATGTCAGATCAGACTGACAGGAGAAGCAAAATAGGTAATTAGTGAAAGCAAATTTGATAATGAAAGACAGGAAGACATGATGAATGAAACAAGCGATTGGGGACAAGGTGGGGGTGAGGGTGCCCCATTCCGAACCCGATTCACACCAGAAGCTCCTCTGTGGACTCAACACGGACTTGTCATCAGTGTCGTGGCTTTTAGAATAGGAGCCAGTCTATTCTTGCTGAGGGAAATATTGCTATGTTGTCATAGCCCAAGTCCCTGTAGTTCAAGTGGGCTTAAAAGAAAAAGGACAGAAGGAAGTAATTTGGTCTTAATTTAAACCAAAAACATCAGAAGGTCAGTAGGAGTCATAAATTTCACCAAATGAAACAAATGAGGCCCACATCACACTGCAATGAAGCACCAATTAACACCCAATAGTAGAAACGTTACAGCACAGAAGCGTCAGTGGACAGGACAGCAGTAAGCTACTCCCCATCAGATTTAGTTGGTTAGTTGTGCTATGCAGCAAGGGTTAGACTGGTTATTTAAATTTTCCAAATGTAAATATATGAAGAGTGTATTAAAAATCAGCTTTTGGTACCCACACACCCGCTCTTAATATTTCTGTTTTTGAGGTTAATTTTGAGCAGTTCCACTGAGAGGAGTTGGTTTTCTTTATATTTTGGTTTACAGTTCTTCTAATTAGTTGGGGTATTTATTTTTATTTGCCTTTGTGTTGACATTGTCCAGATTAGCCACTGGGTTTCTGTACCTATAAGGGTCAGTATGAGTTTTTCGGAGTTTTTTTTCTCTGTCTCCCAGAGGAATTCTCTTCCAGAGCATGCTCCAGTCCCAGGCTCCTCTAGCAAAGCCATCCTGGTCTCCTCCCCCTTGGGGCTCGATGGTGAACTTCTGGCCATGGATGGAGTCGATCAGAGGCACCGTACACACCGTTCTGACAGAGTGGGGGTAGGGGCAGTGCATACAAGATACACGAGGGAAAGATGTGCAGGGATGGTATAGATGCAGGGAGAAAAACAGGCAAACACAAACAGCAGTGCAAAGAAGACACAAAGACATGGAGTGGGATATCAAAGACCAAGACAGAGTAAGGCACAGTGAAGGAAAGGACGGGTGGGATGAAGGGATGGGAAATGGAGACACAAACAGAACAGGGATGAGTGTCAGCATGCTAACAGCTTGGTGTGTACCGGTAGGGCTCGGTGGTATGTGTTCTCTTGGACTTCTCTCTCTGGCTAAGAGGTATTCTCTTCCAGAGCAGGCTCCAGTCCCATGCTCCTCTAGCCAGGCCGTCCTCATCTCCACCTTGCTGGGGCTCCGTAGTGTACTCATTACCATCTATATAGTCTATCAGTGGCACTGTACATACTGTCCTACACACACACACACGCACGCGCACACACACACACAAACACACCACACACCTCTGTCTGTATTGGAGTGTGATGAATAGTTGAAAATTTTGTTCAAATGTAGTGTAGCAGAATTTTACAGTTGAGATATGGAACTCAGACATGCATCTTGAGTCATTACTAAACCTGACAGCACTGTGATTTTGTTTTGCATTGCATAAAGCAGGAGTGCTGCTTCTCCTATGGGGCTATACAGGAAATGGGAAATTCAAAAAATGAATGGTTCATTGAAAAAATTAACAGTGCAGCCAATATTTGTGACTAGACGTCTTACGCGTAAAAATACGGTATGAATGATTAACAATCCTGCACACTGTCAAACCTGCCTGCTGAACATCTACACCCAGAAACAATGCAGACCGTTTCTTCAATCATCTCACCCAGCTGACTGAAATATGTGACATCTCAGCACTGTGAGCAAAAACAGATTTAATGCAGAGATAAAAATGACTTTAAAAAAAAAGGGAAACAACTGGAGAACTAATGGAAATGTAGACATCTGCAAAATATAAGCTACCCACAAATCTCCATTGCTGGAGAAGAAGTAAACCTTGTTACAAAGGGATTAAGTCTTTGAGCGGGCTGCAAAGTTATCCTTTAGTTTAGAATAAAGGTAAGATATGGGAAATGCAACTGGACACTGTCGTGATGACCATGCTACATGTAAAAAAAAACAAAAAGAAGAAAAGAAAACAGAAGAAACTGCAGCATGAAATATTTAATCTGAGAAATAATATTTTTTGAGCCTGTGTGTACCATACTCAAAAACTACCAACCCTATAAAACAAGACAGATGTTCAGAAAAGAAAAGGTATGAGATGATAAATGGACTGTATGTGAGTAATAAACTGGTCTGTAAAACATCTCTGGTGACTGAAAGCCTTTATAAACTCATGTGAGGTAGAGCATGTGCGTGTGTGTGTGTGTGTGTGTGTGTTACCTGTCTTTTGAAATAGGAGCAATCAGAGGAGCATACCAGTTGATTCCAACCTCACAGTGGGCATCAAGGTATATCAGCACCTAGAAAACAAACACACACAAACACTAATGTCTGTGGTCCTTCCCCTTCAAAGAAAATGGTGTCATTCTGACCAATGATATAAACTGTTCTATTCATTCATTCATTTTCTATAGCGCTTATCCGTCAGGACCGAGGGGGGGCTGGAGCCAATCCCAGCTGACTACGGGTGAGAGGTGGGGTACACGCTGGACTGTTGTGGAAAATTCTCTGCTGCTGGTGAAAAATGACTTCTGCTGGCCGACAAGGACTTTATTTTCTCCACGAAGCAAAGGTCAATCAACACACATTCACATGGTCAGATTGATTGAAAGACTCCGAACATGTGGAGACCTAAACATTTATACCTGAGGAATGCTCCTAAGGTATGTTTCACAATCTTCTGTGTGCCGCAGGAGTCAGTGCCTCTACTCGGAGCGTTTTCACGCTTTTCCGTCTGTTACCGGTACTGGCATTGACTTCCTGGGGTGTCCTGCAGGATTTTGCACGCAGGCGGGAGGTTTAAGAAGTCTAGACATGATAATTTAAAACACAAAAGGACCTGGTCTCTTTGTGAGAAAGCAAGATGTGGCTCATCTCATGTAGTTGATCACAAGAAAATTGAAATTATCATTACAGTCACTGGTCAATCACAGGACTAACACACAGAGACAGACAATCACACACGCTCACTCACACCTAGGGGCAACGTAGAGTAGCCAATTAACCTAATGTGCATGTCTTTGGGATTGTGGGAGGAAGCCAGAGAACACAGAGAAAATCCACACAGGCACAGGGAGAACAGAAGGGCCCAGACTGGGATTCGAACCTGGAACCCTTTCGCTATGAGGCAACATGCCACCATAAACTGTTCCAAGTTAACCAAATACATCAGGCTTATTTTGTTTAGTCTAAATCATTTTCAGTTGATTCAGTTCCATAAAGCAAATCTATGGAACTGAGACACTTCCAAAAGTGTGCAATGGGGTTGAGGTCAGGGCTCTGTGTGGGCAAGTTCTTCCACACCAAACTCATCCAACCATGTTTTTATGGACTTTATTTTGTGCACTGGGACACAGTCATGCTGGAATAGAAAAGGTCCTTCATTGTCCAAAATGTCTTGGTATGCTGAAGCTGAAGATTTCCCTTCAGTGGAAGTAAGGGGCTGAGCCCAACCCCTGAAAAACATCTCTTTACCATACTGGAATTCAATAATAAAGGAGGTTTGCTCCAATATTTTTGTCCATATTGTGTAGTTCAAGCTCAGTTACTATGGCAACGTATGCTGGGAAACCAACCTGGTCCAGAGCAAGCTAATTCTCGGGCTAAGCCTCGGTGAATACTTAACCATAGTTCCCGTAACACTGACCCAACAAAGGAGTGATGAGCTATCACATTATTTGACTTTATCAACCACTATCAGTCAATAAAACAATGTTTAAACAACTAATAAATACATTATACAGTGAGAAATGAAGATATACACCCACATACGAGGTTAATTATATGGCATTTGATATTGATATTTATAATATAGTTAACAGAAGAATTGCAAAAAATTGTATTGACCACAAATGTTGTATTTAAATCCACTCTTCTATCCTGCATTTTCCCAATAGGAAAGTATGTTCAAAATGGATTGGTTTATACATTTAAAATATTGTTTAAAAAGTGAACTGTGATGAGTTTAGTGGGTATATGTTTTTTCTAATGAATAATAATAACCAATAATAAGTTTATCAGTAAATGACCTCAATTCATGGAAGTTTTTTCATTCCTTTCATGTTGATGTTTCAAAGTACCCTCCTACCCAGTTAAAAAGCTGCATTTATTAAAATCATTCAAATATACATGTAACAGGTTGGAAATGACCAATTTATGAAGTTCATTCAAGTCAGGAGTTGGACTTTAATCCCGATTATTTTTTATGGACCATGTCTCTGGTTTGAGGTGAGGCCCAGAAGACAGAAAGTGGATCTGAAATGTTGTATGTGAATAAAGCCACTGAGAAATATTCATACACTAATAACAGTTGCTGTGGTACGAGCAGCAGCAGTGCACAAGCAGCAGCATACCTGTCCTTTAGAGGCCTTCTTCGCTCCTATACTCCTGGCTTGGATCAGTCCTTCTCTCTTTTCATTTCTGAAGAGTTTTACAAGACCATTCCATTGCTTGATGTACTCTTCCAAACGCTCCTTCAGATGGACTACACATACACACACCAGCAAAGGTAAGCCACCAACACACGTGTTTGTTTGACAATATCTGGGACTTGATAAAGCGATTCCAGTCATCATCTTAATAGAGGGTCAACTTATCACTCCTCATCCCACCATCGTAACCACATGCTGCTCAGCTATTTTGGACTCTGCTTCAAAAGTCTTGACAAAATCTTCATGTTATCAATGTGAAAAACTGGTGATTTAGTGAGAGAGACAATGAATCTCTTCCTAACTAAACCAAGGTGCTGAGAGCACCCTCCATAATCTGATGACTTTTTTGCGCACTAATGAATTGTTCAAGAGACAATAACAAGATAAGAAGAAGAATACATCTAATATGACATTTTTTCCCGATAATGTATGCGATCAAAGAAACTCACCTTTGTTGCTGAAGTCATCTATCATAACTATCTCAGCCAGGTATTTTCTGGGAGTCCTCTTGATGACACTGTGAACGGTTCGCATCAGCGTAGACCAGCCTTCATTATGGAAGACTATCACCACACTGGAAGTCAGCAGTCTTTCATCATAATGCCAGTATTTACACCTGAAGAGGTGAGACAGAATGACAACAGCAGGTCAGTTACATGTTCCCACTAAAAAAATGTTACTGCTATCTTTATCTCCAAAGTCAAAATTAATATTGCTGTGCAGAAATAACAAGAACCTCACTGAGGTCTGTGTGGGAGCTACTAATTAGCTACAGCTGACAGCAGGGTCAAATTCTATGTCAAATCTTATGATTACAAAAACATTACCTATTGTTAAGCTTTTGTTAACAGCGTATGCAAAAGCTTTCAAAAGGGGCATGCCACCAGTGTTATACGTAAAAAGTCAGTTTACTAGTAAGTACTGAATACTGCTCAGCACGTGAAAACAGTTATGTGCCTTCTGTGTCTCTGGAGGAGCTTGGACTAAGAGGAAAGGGTGAGTGCACTGGAGTCCAAGATATGAGAAAGTTGATAGTTGTTAGTCCATTTTTGTTGTGGGAGTCATTTCCATGTTTTCCCCCTAAGCAATCTCTATAATTTATACATGGAAGATACCATCAGCATACTTATTCCCACTTACAAGGCTCTCATTAGTTGAATATTTCTCCAACTGGTGAAAGCAGCTGTAAGTGATCACAACAACAGAGCTTCACATATGAATCACTAAACAAATATGGAATTTGACTAGCTTTAGATTTGCGTTGTGCTAAAATTACGACTAATTAATTTAAGGTGTGCCAAAAGAGGTGTGAGCTGTACCACAACATGTTGCTGCTCGAGCTGCCAGTTAATGCTAACAAACTTTTCTCATAATTGCACGCTGAGGTGGCGTTCAAGCTAACTTTACTCCTACAGAGATGCCACTGCTGAGGGCTGCTGCAATAACCTACATTGTGATCCAGTAAAAAAAGTTAAACCTGTCCAAGTGATGGGTTAGAGGGCAGATACCTGCAAGTACCCAGCATGAACATCATATTTCTACTGACTACATTTAAAAACTGTCATGACTATAGTTAAAATAACTGTTAGTAGTAACTTTCTAGTAACTAGTAACTTACTAGTAACATAGTAACTTTCATTATGAGCATCTGCCAACACGTTAAGTGCGGCTGTGACAGACTACTGACACGCATTAACTGTCTGCCTTTGTTAAACTCAGCAGACTTATTTCAACACAACGCTGGTGATATGATGAAACATAAACACACATGATTTTGTAAGGTGCCACAAATATGGATCCACCCTTAAGTACATATCCCTTCCTCTACAAGATAAAAGCTGTTGTACACACTTTCTTGTTTGATTCACAAATGGTCTGTTAATGGAGGGTTTTTCATGTTCATTGCTGGATATTACCTTAGAGGCAACAGTGAAAAACACTGCTGGCTTGTGCTGACTCACAAGTAAAGTTATGTCAAACATAATGCATCCATGAGCTTAACCATCCTGTGTAATCTGTGTCTGTCAAACCGGTTAAAAGGCAGCTTGCTCAGTGAGGCGTGTATGAGCCAAACCCAGATGGCTTCCGTGAGTGTGTTTGCTTAAAATATAAGCTAATCAACAGGTGTTTGGGCTGGTGCTAGATATATTAGGCAAACAATCAGACGTGTGAATATTTACAGACACATTACTACAAAACGTGGAACACTAAGGATTATCTCCTGTTCTCCACTTTGTTTAGTGAATCGACTGTATTTATATAGCTTTTTTCTATTGCACAAACCAATCACACCACATCCTCCCACTCACATTCATACACTAATAAAAGATGCTGCCAAGCAAGGAGTACAACCTGCTCATCAGGAGCAATACAGTGTTTTATATCCAAAGCATTCCACAATAGTTCTGCGCTCTGCCATTCACACATCAGGAGCAATTTGGGGGTCGGTATCGTAGTTATGTATGTAGACTAGGGTAGGAAGATTAAACTTTTAATGCTGATGGGCCAAAGTAGGATAAAGTTACAAATTTGTGAAGTGATGCTCTAAGAGTAATACACACCATATGGATAAAAATATCAGGACACACATCTTCAGGTGTGCCATGGGCATGTTTGTCAGAGGTTGGCCTCAGTCCCTTACTTCCACTGAAGGGAATTCTTAATACTTCAGAATACCAAGACATTTTGGACAATGCTATGCTTCCAACTTTTTGGCAACAGCTTGGGGAAGGACCTTTTCTATTCCAGCATGACTGTGTCCCAGTGCACAAAGCAAAGTCAATAAAGACATGGTTGGATGAGTTTGGTGTGGAAAAACTTGACTGGCCCACACAGAGCCCTGACCTCAACCCCATCCAACACCTTTGGGATGAACTACAATGGAGACTGTGAGCCAGGCCTTGTCGCCCATTATCAGTACCTGATCCTACTAATGCTCTATTGCATGAATGGGCAAACATCCCACAGAAACACAAAATCTTATGGAAAGCCTTCCCAGAAGAGTGACAGCAGTTATAGCTGTAAAGGGGGGACCAACCCCAAATTAATGTGTCTTAATGTGTATGTATTTAGAATGCAATGTCACTAAAGACCCCGTTTGTGTAATGGTTGGGTGCCCCAATAATTTTGTCTGTACATTGTAGGTCTGATATCAGTGAAAACAAACAATACTTTGAGTGGCAAACTTGTAGTCAGGGTAAACTCACTCTTCATGGCGTATATCACTGATGGTTCTGTCTAGTGAGATCATGTCACTAGCCACCATGTTAAAGCCAAACTCTTTGATGGAAGCCTGGACAGCCTCCTTGTACTCTGGACCCAGGACAAAAGGCTTGGCTCCCTCTCCAGGACCATTGGGTACTCCTGGAGGCTCTGGTTCCTTGGGCTCCAAATTTCCCAGGATACCTTTCTTCAGAATAGGGCTTGAGTAGGAATGAGTGTGGGGTTTGAATGTCACATACTGCTGTTGGATCACCTGATTCTGGTTCGGCTGCTGGTCAGGGTTCAGGCCATGGTTTGCCCCCCCTAGAGACAATATCCAAAAAAGAAAAGATGACGAAAACGTGTGCACCAGCCTATAGTTCATGTCGAAGGTCAAGACCTTTTACACCTGCAATTGCTTTAGCCACTGACAATAAAAGCTTGGTTCTTGGGTCCAATGTCAGAATAGAGGTTCTTTATGGGATGTTTTAAAAAAAACAGAACCGCGTGTCTCACCATGTTTGAGTCTGATGGAGTTGAGGTCAACCTCCACCCCCTCCACATGAGGCCAAGGCACCACAGGTTTAAACTGACCTGCCAGATTTCCTTTGGGTAGCAAACTGTCATCCTATATGAAGGAACACAACAGAGGGTATTACACAGAAATTAAGAAATTCATGGAAAATAATAAAAGAATATGATTTTATATGACTTTGAACTTTGTTTTGAACTAAATGTGTTTTGAAAGACTAATTACAGCTAAAAAGAGCCTGTAACAAGTAGTCATTAACAGAGGAGGATGAGCACAGACTACACAATGTTCTGTTGCTTTGCCATGACAAGCAAACCTAAAGGTCATTTTGTACACTGGTCATTTTATACACTGCTCACATATTTACAGTATGGAGTCTGACTCCACCTCACCTAAAGTTCACAGGACTCCATTTTTCAGCAAACATAGTAGGTAGCAAGTGGGCAGAGTCATCATGACGTGACAATTAATGTAGACAACAGATAAGAATTGTCTGATCCAAATTTCAGAGATGACAGTGGCTTGATGAACTGATGAATCATTCAGGTTTACATAAAATCACATTGTGCACATGATGCATCCCATCCTCACACACTGCATGAGTAAATAGTTTTATACTAGTTCACAAATGTACAGCCCACAATATACAGTGCCAAATTGTGCATTTACAGTAACTACGGCACCTACTGCCTTTGACCGAAAAGTCCACCATCCATAGACAACTGAAGTAATACCTCAACCTTATAGCTGCAAAAAGACTGTGGACATGGCCACATGTACTCTTAACTGAGAGTCCCTATTGCTTATAAACCACTCCTTATGTCAATAAGTGGACCACAGTAAACTGTTGGTGTTATGATGACGTGCTCTAGCTTGCTGATATCTTCAACTATGGAGCACATTTACTCAAGTAATTCCCATATGGTCATTTTGTGGCATAATGTCACAGTTTCAATGATAATGTCAATGTTTGTCAGCGCATGCAAACCGTTAGCTTAGCACAGGTCCGCCTTTGCGACGCACAAACTATGGTGACATATGCGGATATGTGCATCCTGGAATGAAAATCTATGATTTAGGACTGTAATGTTAACAGTAACTTATGAATACTGATACCAAACGAGGTGTGGATACAACTATACATCAAAACGTGTTTAATCATTAAAGATACATAAGTATTATGCAGCTGGCGTTAATTGCTAGCTAGGAACCAATCTCCATGACAACCAATGTAGTAAGGCTAGCCAAAGAGCTGAATGAAAATTTGTTTTCATGCTTGTTATATTACGAGTGACGCTTTTAGTGTTGAAGACACGAAAATCTGCTACAACCCTTCTGCCACCATTAGTCTTCGTCCACTGACTTTGCATGACTAAATGTATTATACATTTTGACGTGTTGGGTTCGAGTTATGCTAGCACTGATAACTGTTAGGGACAGCAGTTAGTTCTCTCTGTTGGACACATGGGGTTAACTGGCTTTCTGTAGTGAACTCACCCGTTTTCCAAAAGGGTTTTCGTCGTTCGGTTTCGGCGACAGAGAAGACCAGAGCAGCACCAAACCAAGGAACGTCCCAATAACGAGTAAACTCCGTAGAATAAATCCTACTTTCAGCCTCATTTTGGAAGCTCTTCGTGGGTAGCCGGACTGCCCACAGTTAAGCTAGGTTAGCAATGAAGGGCTAACCGGCTGGCAGGATATCCAGGCAGCTAACGACCAGTTAGCTGCTGATGTTGCAAGTTCGAACAGCGAGGCTGGTACTAAATCGTCGACAGACAGCGATAGGAATACGACTTTTAATGTTTTGTATTCCACCAGGGTAGGGGAAACTGCTCCTTTCCGGCTCTTATCCCTGTCTTCTTCTTTACAGTTTGTCACCCTGACCTGCTACTGCTGACACCGCTCCAGCGTAGCAGCCCCCCCTTAGTGCTGTAGCTCTGCCTAACTGAGAAGCACACGCCTGTAGGGGCATTAAATACCCACCGCGAAAAGCAAGACCTTTCCTTTATATATTAACTATCCCGTAATATCTTAAATGTATTTAACATACCAACTGTAAATATTCAAACTGAGTCCCTCAGTTCCTGACATGACTTAAGGTGAAAAAGGGCTCACTCCTGGATTGTCGGGTATTACAGTAGCTGCAGGTGTGGGAGTGTGCAACAAGAGGTATGTCCAAGTGACGTGCAGGTCAATTATCACAAAGGCTGTGGCTGGTAAAGCTACATGCAGGAATGCACACATAACACTCTAAATGAGAAAACAACAAGCAGACAACAACAATGAATATAAAATTTCGAATATACATGGAGTGTGGAGGGAAGTGTGATAAAAACAAAGAATTAGAAAAATAATAAATTGGTGTACAGCTGTCAAGTCTGTTGTAAATTTCATCACAGTCTGAAGGCTACACAGGGATGTTTGGATCATAGTTGTGCAAGCACTACAAGTGACATCCCAAGACCGCAACCAAGACAGCATCGCCTCTTAGACATCATTTAACATGTCGCCATTCCTTAGACAAAGGCCCCATTAAATACACTGTATACACAACAATACACAACTTACCTAGTGATAGCGCTGGCATAATGCGCAACAGTATACCACAGAACCACAGAAACTGATCCCAGTTTCTGTGGTTCAACTAAACAGTTCACTGATCACATATATTGGTTTGAGGAAACTAAGAGTGCTACTCTCCTTCAAGTTCAATGCCGTGAGTGTGTTGGACAGGTCACTGAGGTCATGTCATGCATCATTTATTGGTATTTACATATACATACAGATACTCGAAAGCACTTTCCAGTGGTAAGTAAATTCCAGTATTCACAAAAACGTAACCAACACTTCACCAACAAAATGAGTTCACAGTCTGAATCATTGTCAGTGAGACAATCATCTGACAAGGAAAATATGTGAAGTGCCATTTAATAAACATATAAAATAAACAGACTGTGTGAACTGCGTCAACATAGAGGCAATGTACTGTGTTCCAGAGTACAGCTGAGTGTATGATCTAGTGATGTTTCAGTACACAAACTCAACCATACTGTCTAAAACATTGGTGATATGTTGTGGTAAATAAGGGGCTTGGCATATCCAATTTTAAGCTGTTAAAGGAATGGAATCTCAGTTGTCTGTCATCCTGCATATGAGCCTATCATCCTCCGTGTGCTCCAGATAGTTAGTGAGCAGGGAAGGAAGAGGAAGGACTGGGAGCAGCTTCAGTCTAGATCGACCAATCAGATTCCTGATCTGGATGCGACACAGCTGGCAGAGACTCCTTGGAGAAACTAGAGAGAGGAACAAAATGATTTCCTCTTACTGTTGTGACACAGCTCAGACTGAATATTGACTAGTTTCATGCACCAGTGTTGAGAATCACTACAGCAGAGGATATTGCAGTACCTTCGAATGTCAGTAGCAGCTGTTGTGTTTGTCCACCAGGAGGCGCCAGCTCAACAGGTCGCTGATTGTTACTGTCTCTGAGGTTGACATCAGCTCCAAAGTCCAGTAACACTGACACCTGGTCAGTACTGTCCTGTCTGACAGCTGCATGCAACGGACTGTCACATCCTCTGCCTACATTAACGTTGGCTCCTAAACGAGACAAGGACAAGGGGAGAGAAAAGGACAGGGCAGGATAGGAGAAGAGAAAAATAAAATAAATTAGAATTAAATATAAGAGAACTGCCTATCTGACCTCTGTGTAGTAGGACAGAGTAGGACTGCTCTCTTCATGCCACAGCTCAGACTCCAGAAGAATATAATGAAACATCTTTTTCTCAGTGGAACAAACTAGAGTAGGGGTTCCCAACGTAATGGCCCGGAAACAAAATGCTCCCAAGATAATTCTGAGATGTCACAGAATGATTACAGGGAGGAGAAAGAAAAACAAAACATGTCTCTTGTCCAAACTTTTTACAAACTTTAAATACTGCATACTTTCAAACCTTTAGACCTCTAAAAATCCTTAAAATCAGTGTCAGCTCAAGATTTTTTTTCTGAATGCATGGCCAGATGTGGCCACTGAAAGCCTTTGGGTGGCACATCAAACCAAAAGCCACAAAGTGAACATCAGGAATTCAATTTTGCTGTTATAGTATATAGACTAGCTGTAGTGACTGTTTTTAGTCTACATTATTCTCATCATTATCCAGACTTACTTCTTTAAATAACCACGTTTTATGGACGACATAAGACTTCTTCAGGCGTAAACACAGCTAGGTGCCCTTGCCAGTGGTAAAACAACCACACTGCTCTGCTGTCCTGAATATCTGACAATAAAATCACACTTACTATTCATTTGTCATATATCTATGGAAGCCACGCAGGACAAGAAAATATCGCAGAGGTCAAAATAAACAGGAATGAAATCTGGAATTATAACTGAGATATTCCCCAACATTACACTGAAATATAAGCAAGTCATAACTATTAAACAATAAAACAAACTTGCTTCTGGTACATGGGACTTGCACTAGCTGAAAACTATGACAATATCAGAGCCAAGAAATCGCATACTTTGGTTTCTTATGTTACAGTTAATCTTGCTAATTATCTGATATACGTAGACGAGTACTAGTACAGGTAGTACAGGTTTTTTTCACAAGGGGTGGGGGGTTATAAAACTTTGAGCACACTGACTAAAGCTTTGTGGACCAGAGGGGCCAAAACAATGGCTGCTCGTATAAAACTGTGGGCACCTGCTCCCAGCACAGGAGATAATACAGGTGTGCCACAGGATGAAACGACAAAGAGCTGCAGTAAATGAGACACACCTCTGTGCAGCAGAATCTTTGAGCAGGCTGTGTGTCGGTGCAGACAGCTCATGTAGAGAGGGGAGCCCAGGTGGGACACTTCATAGTCTGGATCTGCTCCATGAGACAGCAAGGACTCTACACACTGGCTATTGCCTGCATGTGCACAAACACACAATAAGAAAACATTCACAAGCAGTCAGTGCTAAGTGAAGCTCAATCGGTTCCATTCTGAAACTGAGATGAGTCATTCAGCCAAATTGCACCAAAATCTGAAGATGTGGAGTGGAGTCACAGACTAATGCATCTATATACTGCACCCAAGGTTTCCGATCCGTGTGCGGTATTTACCTCTCTTGCAGGCTTCGTGCAGAGCGGACGGAAAGTGTGTGTGTGGTGTGTGTGTGTGCGCTCCACTCTGCAGCAGCAGCTCCATACAACCGACACTTCCAGAGGCACAACAGTTGAACAGAGGAGTTACGCCATCGATGGTAGCAGCATTCACCTAGACACACGCATACATGTGAGCAATACAGTGCAGCCGCCATATCTACTAACACACACACACATATTGGTTAGGGCTGAGCAATTAATCAAATCTTGGCTTCCACTGATCATGAAAACAAGATAATTATTCTAGCTCAGAATTTATATCAGAGAAAGAGCAACATTCTAATAAACACTGTGCATTAGAGAAGTCTTTTTATTTTCTCTATATTACTATAAGAGACTTTTTCAATTGAGAAGAAGAGAGGAAATACTTACATTAAAAGTGAGGAATACTTACATTAGCTCCAGCATTTATTAATGCTCTGACACAAGCTACATGTCCTGACAGGCAGGCTTCATGGAGAGGGGTCACATGATCAATAGTGACAATGTTGGCATGATATCCCTAAAATTAAAAGCACACAGATTCATGATTTCAAGTTGTTTAAGGATTTTCTTCGAATCAAACTTTCTCATTTGAATGAAGTCTGCGTGAATGATGGTGACTGGAGATTTCTGTCTTTATGTCTGCTCCTCTTTTATGGGAAGAACATCATGCTAAACTCCATGTAATGCCGGCTGTTAATGTAGAGCACTTTATTTTAATTAAACATAACAGCAATACACAGTTAGAAGTTCATATTTTGTAACGCATTGTATCATATTAACAGTTTTCATATTAACAGTTTTCCAGAGCACTACAAATGAATTAGATATTAGTTCACTATGCGGAAGGAAACATATCAAGCAATTCAATTTAAGAAGAATAACTTCGATTTGAAAAAGGCAGCAGAACTTTTCAAATGTTTTGCACACAACTCAGGAATGATTATTAAGCATAACTAATGTCTTAAAAGTGGACCTTCAGCGGGCTAGCACCATGTTAGACATCAAGCTCCAATAAGTGTTACAGAATCAAGGCCACTCGTGATTATTTTCAACACTGAGTCATCTGTCGATTATTTTAATGACTAATCGAGTAGTCGTTTAGCTTCACTGGTTCCCACGGTGATGTCTTTAAAATTGCTTTTTTTGGTCCAACCAACACTCTAAAACCCAAAGACTCTTCATTTCTTTTCATAAATTACAAAAAAACTGGAGCTGGAACCAGCAAATATGAATGAATTAATGAACTACTCATGGCATCTTTTCATTAATGTCATTAATGTTACTTGTGTTCTTTGTTGTGCAAACATGTAGAATAATAAACACCTGGGTCCCATTAGTTTCATAGGTTTTAATTACCCCAAGTAAATATTCTGTTTCACCTGCAAACCACAGCATTGTAAAAAGTAACACCATATATCATGTACTTCCATGAAGTAAGTGAACATCTATTAAGAAAGACAACACGTCTCCACTTCCTCTCATTGTACAAAAGTGAAGCCAGAATATCCCAGATACGAATGCTGCCATCTTCTGGTTCTGGTGATATAATTTGGAGCCAGAGTCTGTACAGTAGCGATAGAACTTTGAAGCTGTGGTAACAAGTTCACACCCAAACAACTGTCAAACTCAGCTGTCAATCATGATGTTTCACTTGCTTCTTATAGCATCAATTAACTTTGCTTAACTGAAACAGACCTTATCAGAAAACTTGAACATACATCAGTGTCAACATGACAGAAACCATCTTTGAGAAGAATTTATTTGATGTGTATTAGTTTTTATTTGATCTAGGTCCTATCTGCTAACATGAAGACCGAGGTGTTTATGACATGTATTGCAGCCAGCCACCAGGGGGCAATCAAGATGTTCTGGCCACCAAAACAACATTTGGGATCTCTTATGCTGCCCTCCTTTATGTACAATTAATAGTGTAAGGGTGTTACCTGGGCCAGCAGGGTGCGCAGGGCAAGCAGTCGACCCTGGGAAGCCGCTTCATGTAGAGGGGAGCGATCTGCCCAGGACCCTGGACACACAAACACAGAAAGGGGGAGAGAGAGAGAGAGAGAGAGAGAGAGAGAGAGAGAGAGAGAGAGAGAGAGAGAGAGAGAGAGAGAAGGAAAATGTTAATCCACAGAACATTTATGGATCTTCACAGCAAAATAGCATTGCAGCATGCTCCTAGGCAAATGAAGAATGAATGAATGAATCATGAAAAGATCCATACGGCCTAACATCTGTGCTTGGTTATTTATTATCCTATGGGTATTATTCACATGATACAAATATTTCATTTTCATAATATCAGTTATTGTCAATAATGGCATGCAGTAGTTAACACTAAAGGTTTGATGCGGCCCTACTCATTTTGAATTAAAGGAAAGGATCTGCTCAAAACAGATTCTACAGCAGGCCTTCAGCATTACTTCCTCTCTTGCATCTCAGTATTCACTACATTAACACACACAGTGTTATCTACAACATACCCATATCTCCGTCTCCCCATGGCACATCCAGCCACTGGTACATGTAAGACATTCTGAATAAAGTCTCCTTGTCTTTATGTCTGTCAGACTGGACTGAGAAGGAGCAGCTACACAGACAAGAGACTGCAAAGACCAAAAATAGCAACTAGCAAGCTGACTAGCTAACTGAATAAGTAGCTGAGTAAGTGACTGGCTATTAGTGTGAGGCCATTTCCACCCCTGTCCTTCTCTAGATGGTACATGCCAGCAGCCATTTGTGAAAGGTCAAGAGCAACGACAACACATGGCCTCAGAAAACACTTGCCCTCCTCCTTCTTGATCTCACACCTTAACTGCCAGTTTGAATAGTATCTTCTTTGCTTACCTGTAATTAACACTGGCATGTGCCAAGTTCATACATTAATATAATTTACCAAAAAAAAAGAATAAAAGAAAAAAGCATCACTGCAGCATGTCGGACAGAGCAAGCTCCCTCTGCTAAAAGAGTGGCAGCCACCAGGGGCTCTAAAGGAGGACCTTCCCAGTGATCCCCTCTGTCCCTGTCCCTAACCCAGCCCTGCATCTGTTCTCTCATGTACGATTAACTTGAACATGGTCAGGACATGTGACCTGCAAGCCTTGACCACAGTGATGGAGCCTGAGGAAAAAATACAAGCAGTGAAGAATAGTATACAGACTGATGGATTTGTTTAATATTGTTCAATAGTTGTTTCTGTCACTGTAATCATGTATCCTAACTATTAGCCCTTTATTTATTAAATGACTTAACTGTGTAACCTTAATTATTATGCACTGACCCTATCATAATATTTTAATGTGCTCTTTAAGTCAAATCCTGCATGTTATTATAACTTAATTGATAGTTGTAATTGTAGCAGCCTTCAGAGATTTAATTACAATTTTAAGCCAATACATATCTTTGTAACATTCTCTAAATTTAGATTTAGATAACATGATGCTAAACAGAACAGATGGTGAATAGAAAGTGAAGATCAAGTTTAAGCTCATGGCAGTTCACACACTGATATGATGATTAACAGCACAGCTCTGAGCACTGAGCTTTGGGTTAGTGATTGGAATATAATGTATAATATACATTCTGATTGGAATAACAACATTTTACATGTTCAGAACTCTGTTTTATTTTTCATTATTAGAATTTTAGGTGCATCTGTAAGAAAGCAGTTCATAGGTAGGATTATTTATTTTGGGGCTCACACAATTATTTGTTGACTCTTCTTAGTAACAACATTCCTTTTTAAACATATCATCTCAACAAAAGATTAAAATAACTTTTTTGTTTCATTTTCTTCTGTGAACTGTTCACTGCCAAGCCGACTATAACCAACAAAAGCTATTGCGGACTTTTACACGGTGTAACGTTATTTATAGCCTGCTGTTACTATACTTAAATGTTCACCGATACATGTCCTTTTATAAGACTGTTCTATACTCCCAAGGTTTGACCAGCCTCTGCGGCAAATCTCTAACTTTGCCCAGCAGCAGCCTGGCTGTCTTCTCTTTCTACCTGAGCACAGCAGTGTACCGACCTTGGCTGGTCAGAATTCCCCAGCAGGCCTTCTTTCGCTCCGGGACGTGCTCAGGTGTCGTTCCGGGCTCAGCAGCTCTTTTCCGGGACATGTCCGGAGCTCCAAACGGAACCTCTGGTGCGTTTCCCAGGCTGTCCCTCACGCGCTTTCCGCTCAAATAACACCGACCGCAGCCGAGCGGGGCGAAGCTGGGCTGAGAGCGAGGGAGCACTGTGATTGGCTGAACTGCTTTGTTGTTGTTGTAGCCAACTCACGTGACCTTCTCACATGCGCTCCCATGTGTGGACGAAGGAAACTATTTTTGTCCATCAAACAGGCAAAACCTGAATAACACGCAACCATTAGCCCAGCTGTGCACGACATGCATTTGATGTTTAACTCTTACACATAGAATCATCTTACTGAACCTCCTCTGATCAGATTCCATTTTGTATAACCACCTCACACATTAGCCTACATTAATTTAGCTTTGTACTGAATTTGCTAGCAATTCATTATTGCGTGTCATTACAGTCTTTTTATAGTTGACTTCATGATTTCAAACATTTTTTTAAAAATCGGGGTTCCCCTAGAAATGCATCTTTAGATAGGAGATAGAAAGACAGACAGACAGATGTAAATACATACACACACACACACACACACACCTAGATACATACATACTTTACAGTGACTGTGCCCAGTTAAATATACATACATAGCAGTGTAGCAGCTATGGAACCATTTCTGAAAGTAGGTCAAACTGTGGCTAACTTCATGTATACAATGAAAAATGGGATCTTAATTCACAATAGTGCACACAGTTGCTTGCCATTCATTTTAAACACAGTGATATTTGTACTTACAGATATGGTTGAGGGGTCTGTTTCTGGGGTGGCACAGTGGTGCATTGGTTTGCACTGTCGCCTCATAGCAAGAGGGTTCCAGGTTCGAATCTCGGTCTGGGCCCTTCTATGTGGAGTTTGCATGTTCTTCCTGTGCCTGCGTGGGTTTTCTCCGGGTACTCCGGCTTCCTCCCACAATACCAAAAACATGCACATTAGGTTAATCGGCTACTCTAAATTGCCCCTAGGTGTGAGTGTGAGAGTGTGTGGTTGTTTGTCTTTGTGTGTTGGCCCTGCGATCGACTGGCAACCAGTCCAGGGTGAACCCCGCCTCTCACCCGTAGTCATGATGGATGAGTCAATCTGTGATTTATCACTCATTTGGTTTTATTCGTGAATTATATTTGGCCGAGAACACAGTTGACATTAACTTACAAACTAACTAACTTAATTTTCTTATTTAGAGCTATAGGTTTAATTTAGGTATGTATACTTGATTGTGATAAAGGTACAAACCAGTATGTTCCTCACCCCTTAGAGATACAGGAAAATGCTTACCCTTTCTCCAAAGGGAGCTATGACAGTTGGAGAGAGCTTGGAGTAGATGAAGGCCAGGAACTACTTCCAGATGGAAGAGAAAAGTCATCAGTGAGCAACTTGTGACCATAAAATAAGTCTTCATGTTTTGATAATGAAAAAATGGTAATGATGCAAACCATAAATATCTATGGATTATCAGTATTATGAGATGGGTGTATTAGTGTGTGAGAGCCAGTTGTGAAGTATGTAAGGATGTATCCATACAGCCATATCTCGTGCCAAGGATCCTTTAGCTGTCACGATGCACCCATGTTGCCCATGGCTTTAACAGATTTGAAATAGAAGCAGCAGGTAGCAGTGTGAGAAAGCAAAGACAATCACTGGACACCATTTCCCAGATTGCATCAAATTAAGGAGGACTGAGTGACTCTGCTGCACAGTTCACTTACTACAACACCAGAGTGTGTCTGCTTATGCCAGTAAATTGTGAAGAATTATTTAAAAATAAATAAATGAATAAACTTTATAATATAGTACCCTTTTGCTTTTTGAATTTCTACCAAGGACAAAATTGTTGAACATCTCGTAAACAATTTGATTCTGCTGGCAGAATTCACACAAATGTAGATTTAAATATTTTAAATAACTTACAAACAAAAGCTGTCCTTTCAAAACCCTTGAGGCATTTTATCAGTACGAATTCATTCATACTACTTAATTTCAAAGAACTACATTTTAAGTTACACTATCATTTTTATGCATTTTATTTATATTTTTTTTTAAATCATAATTTAAATGAGTTTCTTTTATGAGTAGGCGAACTCATTACGATCATGTTCTCTTTTATGTTGTAATGAACGCTGACTGGAGAGCGCCCTCTGTCGGTCAGTGCAGGCACATGATGGAGCGTTGCTGTAATCAGGTGCCGACTGCCGGTTAATAGCAACAGCATTTATAAACGCAAGCTGGCCATGAAAAATATATTGAAAGAAGAACTGAAGAATTATCAAGTTGTAGGGGAAAGGAGGCGGGTTATTTAATTGTCTATCGACATAAAAGTTATCTGTCTAACCTTGTCTACAGCAGCCTGCTTTTGTTTATGTATTGCATTTTATTTTGTAACTGCTTAGTACATGCAGTCAATTGTATGCTTTCATATACGTGTACTACATTCTCACTTGTTATGAATAAAGCTTTTTTCCTTTAAAAAAAAAGCTGTTCTTCTTCTTCTTCTTCCGCCTACTCACCTCTCGTATTTCTCTTTCTTTTTCACAAAAAAACGGAAGTGCGTCCATTTAGTCTTACCCGAAGAGAATAAAATACAGCCACTGCATTCATTACAGCAAACTAGTTCAAGGCGCTTCCTTGTCAGTTTGTTCCTCCCTTAACCTGCTTGAATTTAGACAAATAAAATCATTTTTTCGAAAGTGTATGTTCAAATTCTTTATATTTATGTGATTGAATTTATTCTGATTTTTTTCTTTAAAAAGACCCAACATTATTTTGAAACCAAAGAACGGGAAGTACGTGTTAATGCACGAAACTTGGCTTTTCCGTATTCTGTCCAGTAGCTAGCTGCCGCGTACAGCTTGTGCTTTACATTTGTTATTGAGTTACTGTTATTCTGATCATTCCTGTAGTTGTAGCTGTATTTAAAGATGAATACGGTTTTATCGAGAGCTAACTCTTTGTTCGCCTTCTCTTTGAGCGTCATGGCGGCTTTAACATTCGGCTGTTTTATCACGACAGCATTCAAAGACAGAAGAGTTCCTGTGGACATTCACGTCGCTAAAGTCATGCTGTAAGATTCATCGTCGTTCAGCAGCTGGTAGCATTGAGTGCTTTCACAGTGCTCTGCTGTGGATGCACTTACTCACTATATTATAGCTAAAATTTATTACCGGCGTATTAACGCTATTATAACGTTAAAATGCACGCGGAAATGAGCAGTCAAAGACTACTGCAGCTACATGTTTTAGCTGCCGCTCGTATGTAAAGACACAAGGGCCTTCTGGTCAGACTTCACGTTTTGTTATTGACTGTGCTTTAAACTCTTGTCGTTTTGTGACTTAGCATTATATTAACTTACAGTTTTCTGAGGCCTTAAAGCTTTAAAACTGTGAATTTGACCTGAAATCAGACGACTTGCTCCATTATAACAATTGTCAGCATCTCAAACCTGCTTATGAATTCACGATACACACGAAAACACACTGCTTAGTATTGCATTTAGGCAAAGGTGTAGCCTATGCCAGATCGTTTTAGACATGTTAATTCTAATGCATGTGAAACGTAACAACAACTAAATGCTAGGCCATATTTCAAACCACAAGAAAGTCACAGAGTCTCAATAAGTGTAAGTTCAATGCCAATATCAGCGCTTAGTGTGTTTTTCATGGAATGGAAACTGATCATGGGACGGCAGTTGTTATTGTTCTTACTCTAACGTGATCCAAATCCTTCAGCTTCGTGTGTTTTCACCCAGCATCCACAGGAGTCTCACTCTTTCTCTTTCCTCTGTCGTTTCTCTTACTTCCTCCTTCTTGTCTTCTCTCTCTCTGGCTTCAACAGGAAGAATGTTGATGACTTCACAGGACCTAGAGAGCGCAGTGATCTCGGTTTCATCACCTTTGATCTCTCAGCTGATATCCTTTAGAATACTGACAGTACATGTTGCATTTCAATTCTTTCTACAAATGCTCTTGAGAAATAGACCCGCCTCTGTGTCTGTGACAGAATCCTGAGTTCACACTCATACTGTGGGTAAACTGATGTTGGCTTGCTCTCTGTTGGATGAGAGACAGCTTTTTGTGGGGCAGGCTAAATGTTGTTCTTGTTGTTCCTGAACTTTTGATACATTTGCAGCCAATTTTTGACTGGAACGTTAAACAGCTCTTTCTCTATCTGTCTGCTGAGTACGCCACAAAGAGCAATGTAAGTATTAGTAACCACACACACATATGCAGGTTAGACTGACATTCATGCACGGTATTCGCCTTCCATTGAAAGTAAAGTGAAATTCTTGTCAGATCACGTTTGTCTGCCTGTGTTTGGTTGTAGACAGCATGTGAATGTTGAAATGATCCTTAAATTCTGTGATCCCAGAGCAGTCTTTCAGTTGCCAGACAGATTTCAAATTGACTTGTGCTAGTTGCGATTTTGGGTTGTGTTGTATATGTGGGTCTGCATGCTGAAAAATGGTCATGAATAAATACAAAACGAAGAAAAATACCTACAGTCTTAATATCCAGTGTAAAATCTATACATTGTACTGTAGCTCAAAAGTGCCTACATTAACAAATCCATTCAGTTGTTTTGTTTTTACTGTAGTGTTACGGTTTGTCTAGAGATCATCTATTGTTTTTCCAGCCCACTTTAGGTGAAATTACATCCACTTCTGTGTGACAGCAGCTGTATTCTCATTACTTCCCTTCAGTTGCTGCCATGATGATGCTAGCTAGCTAATTCTTGTCTCATCTGTGGCCTGACAGATGTTTTTTTTTTTTAATCGTTACAGTTTAGCTGAATGACTCAACTCACTTGTGCATGATGGTATTTTGAAAATGAAACTGACAGGGCATCACTGAGCTTTGAAGGTTTGTGAATGTTTTATCTGTGTGTATCAGTCTCTAAACCAGGTGGTGCTGTGGGATAAGATTGTCCTTCGAGGTGAAAACACCAAACTGAATCTCAAAGATATGAAGTCCAAATACTTCTTCTTTGATGATGGGAACGGACTCAGGTTAGACACACACACACACATACATACTGCCAATACACAGCTTTCACTTTGTTTAATGGCAGCCTGCATATTAGATGTCTCATGTTTCACCAAGGGTCAACAAAGTCTTACAGGTTTAATCTTTTGGCACCATAAATAACAAGTACAACATTTCATGGTATTTGTACTTGAATATGTCTGTTTTCTGCTATTATATACTTCTCACTACTTTTTGCGAGAAATATTGTACTGTTGTACTCTCCTATCTTTATTATAGTTCACAGCAGATTACACATACAGGCAAAGTTAAAGCATCTGAGGCTATGTCCTGACAGTACCCAGTCTCCAAAAATACTAGATCCTACATTTCCCATAATGCAATTCATTAGCATCTTTTATTAGAGCCTCCCTGTTTAATAAATGCCCACATCTTTCTCATGCAACACCTTCAAGCTTCAACCTTCAGGCTTGATTCGTTCCCTGCAACACAGGGAACTAAATGCAACTTGCAGATCCTTTGTGTTATACAAGAAAACATTTTTTTTTTCAACTCAAGCAGAGGGAACTCAAATGGCATCACTATGACATCAGGTATTTTGTCAGACTTGACAAACATCCACCAGAGACACTACAAGTTTTCTGGTGCAGCTTCTTAAATGTACGAATGTACTGTTTTTCTTTGTCATCTATGACAGTAAACGAGGAGTCTTTGGGTTTTACTGTTGGTTGGACAAAAGAAGCAATTGGAAGATGTCACTTTGGGAAATTGTGTTTAGTGGCAGACCTAAAGCGATCCCTTTAAAGCTTGTAAATATCATCCTAAAATGTGACGTGCTTATTTTTTTCGAGCTGCATTTAAATCACTTATGTAATGTGACTGGATAAATATCGCATCTGTCTCGTCTCCAGGGCCAATAAGAACATCACTCTGACGCTGTCATGGAACGTCGTCCCCAATGCCGGAATCCTGCCTCTAGTGGCTGGAAATGGACACGTCAGCCTCCCTTTTCCAGATGCATATGAGACCACCAAGAGCTACTAGATGTACAGAGACATACAGGCAGCCAGGTTCAGTGCATACTGTACTGATAAAACAACAGGGGGGGAGGCACACATGGAAGACTCACACACTGTACACATGTGCTTCTTCATAGATGTTAAAAAATTTTTGGTTTGTAATAAAAGTTGAGATTGGAAAATTGGTGTCTGTATGTGGATTTTTTAAAAAAGAGCAAAGCTGTTGCAAGTTAAAGGATCAGAAGGCTGACCTCAGCAGGTCGTGTACTGTGCAGCAGCCTGACTGCTTTTCACCCTACCAAAGTTCTCCCACTGATGTAGGATTATTGTGCTGTGAATGGCCAATACTATCAGACATGATCAATCCCCCTCCCCGACCTTCAACTATGAATCAGCTTGCTACTTCATCGCTCTGAGGAGGAGCCAGCTACCACTCAGCAAAGCAGTGCATGTGTTAGAAACCACTGTTCTCAGACAGACCCATGGTATGCACATTTGACCATCACAAACCACAAGACTGACGAGGTGTCGATGCTTGTGTCGCAGTTGTACCACATTACGTATTGGTAAGAGGGCAGCCACACAGTGTACTTCATGTGTCTGCAACAGAATGTTTTAACTTCTGAACAAGTACTACAAATAGAGTAAAAGTTAAACCACTTGTATTTTTTGAAAATTTAAAAAAAAAAAAAAAAAAAAAAAGAAGTACAGAAAAAGTATAACAAACTGTCCGAGAGAATCTTAAGCTGAAACATATACAAAAAACAGACATATACATATTGAACTCACTGTACACATGCAGAATACTGCTGCATAATACATTAATGCCCACTTGGTTTGAGTTTAGTCAACAAACAGGCTCTGTTTACCCATACTTGTACTACTCAACGTAATTAACAAACCTGTTGTAAGTAGTGTTCCATCTTGCGTCAGTCTGAATAAAATGAAGGCAGTTTCACATTTAACCAGACTTAAACATTATATTCTAAACATTATATTTTAGCCATGACAGAAAATTATGACACAAAAAAAAATCTCTGGAGTAGATGTGATTCAAGGCTTTTGAAAGCAACATTATGACATTTTGGAAAAATGCTTGTTTGTCGTCTAGCAAATAAGACTAAAATCAACTTCCAACTTTGAGCATTTAGCCTCGCTTAGCACAGAGACTGAAAGCAAGGGGAAACTGTTAGCCTAGCTCCATTAACAGTGAAAAGAACATAGACCTTCTCATAATTCCAAAGAGGTCTTTATTTACATGATGAATCAGAACACAATTTAGGAGCTCTGGACAGTTGCCTTTGGGTGCCAAAGTTTGGTAAGGTTTAATGTTTCTAACTCCAGGTTTGGTGCTCCAAATGTTTTGAACAACAATATACAAAGAAAGTTGAAGATGTAAAAAAATAAAGCATTTATTTTCCAGCTTCCAGCTGTAGAAAGGTGAGTTAGTCTATGCGCTGGATGAGCTTCTCCTCCATCATACAGTAGAGGGCGACGTGGGACAGGTCAGATATGAAGGCGTCACAGGCTCGTCTGCTGATGTTCTTACAACCTCGAAGGTCCAGCAGGGTCAGAGAGGAGAGACGCTTCAGGTAGGACAGACACCCATCTGTCAGCTCACTGCAGCCTGGACAGACAGACAGACGTCAGGAACTGCTCTCATCCAAAATGAAACTTTGCTGTTGTTTGCTTAAAGGGCTCTCTGCGCACTGCTGTCTTTACTACTCCAAAGATTGTTCATGAGGCAAAGAAGCATCACTCTGCAACACCACTGCACAACTTCAAGTCAAGCGCGCAAGTCTGTAGTTTCAGCTAATCGAACAGGGTGATAGGTTTCCTCTCAGGTGGATCACTTTCAGCTTCAGGAGTCGCATTCTCCCAGTTTATCTGTCATTCATATCATATCAATAACGTATTACCTGTGTAGTTTTTAATCACAACCTTCACTGTTTGGATCAAGTAGTTGAACATAAATTAAGTTAAAGCTTATGTTTTAACGTCTAACAAAGAAGCAGCTATAAGAAAGAAAGTGTGACACCCACCTGCCACTGTGAGTTCAGTGAGGTTGTTGCGGGTGTGAGTCCCTGCTGCTGCCAGCAGGGCAATGGACGAGTCAGTTATGTTTTTGCAGTGAGCCAGGTCCAGTCTCTCCAGCTGGGGCATGTGGCGCTGCAGCAGCCTCAGAGTGGACTCGCTGATGTCCAGGCCAGACAGACGCAGCGTCACCATGTTTCTCAATCTGCTGCGAGATGACTCGGAACCTACCGCGACAGACAGGTGGAAGAAATAGTCACTCGGGTTGGAGGTCAGTATGGAGGTTAAACGCATCGTTCAGCAGCTCAGCACACACTGCCATGCATCAGGGCCACACACTCATGACCAGGCCCACCTCACACATTAAAGAGGAACGAAGATTAGAGAGGAAACAAAACATTCTTAGACCGAATTATGACACGTTCAGCTGCTACTGACCAGGCGGGCTGATGATCTCTTTAATCTGGCCATCTTTAAGGCCTTCACACCAGCGCAGATCCAGCAGCCGCAGGCAGGGCAGAGTGGGAGAGACCAGTGCAGACAGACAGGACCAGGACAGACCAGTCACCCTCAATTCCCTCAGACCTGAATATACACACAAAGTAAGAGAGCAAGGAGGTGGGAAAAGACATGTAGCGACGGGGACGGGGGGCAGTATCTGTGTGTGTGTTTGTTTGTACCTGGGAGCCTGGTGAGCAGGCAGTTGAGTTGTCTCTTGGCCAGTGGGGTCCAGGACAGGTCCAGAGAGGAGGGCTGGCGTTTGATGATGCCCGCCAGGGCCTGGTTAGTGAGCGGGCTGCACCGACTCACGTCCACGTGGCTCCAAAGACGCTTGTCACAGCTCCTGCACGAGACAGTGACACACGATTGGTTTTGTTCAGCAGCTAAAGACGAGGTCAACTCAAAGACTTCAACACAGTGTTTTGAATCTGTATGCCTTCGTCTCTATTGATTTCATAATCTGAAATGAAAATCAGAAAATGAAGAATGAGGGTTTTTTAGGATTATCAATGTTGGTAACTTTTCAAACATAGGAATACAGCTGTATTTTTATCCAAAGAATTTTGTGTTTCATCATTACAGATTATACACAGATATCATGAATAGCACTCTGTGACAGCACCCAGTGTGTGGGCACACAGTAAAGTATTATCACGTTTATTAAATGTAATCATTTTTGAGAGTCCTTGATATGTAGTTATATATAGCTTTGACTGCTCACTTGGCCACATGATTAGACCACCGCTGACAGTGGTAGTGGATGTGATATACTGGCAGAGGATGTGTGATCATTTTACAGCAAATTCAAGTTTAGAGAAATTACACAAGTGCAGAACTATTAAGACAGACAAAGCAGATTACCCTGCACATGGCAGGCAGACACTGTTTTCTTGCACTGTACGGACAGGACACAGTATGTATAAATTAAGTGGCAATGCTGAGGCTGAGTTACACCCTAGATAGAAGAAAATCTTTCATTTTAGAACTTGCAGCAAAGTTCAGTAACAAAACCATTTTTAAAATGTTCTAATTTTCATTTCAGAATAGGAAACGGGCTGGGAGTTAAGGTTGTAGAATACACGTGTGTGTGTGTGTGTGTGTGTATGTGTGTGTGTGTGTGTGTGTGTGTGAGACATACCACTTGTACCAGGCCTTACAGACGGTCATGCAGGCCAGCAGCTCAGCTCTGTTCAGGTATCTGAACACAGACACCCAAATCTCCTTCTCCCCTCCTCTCTCATTGCCCACGTCCTTAAAGGACGGCAGAGACAGCAGGGATGGAGGAGACAGGGAGAAGGGTGCAGGAGGAGCGGAAGCTTCCTCTTCCTCTGAAGAGGACGCGGAATGATCTCTGGTGCCTCTGTCGCCATGGTTACCACGCAGACGCGGCCTACAAGATCAGAAAAGGTCAAATGGTATTTGGGATAATAGAGCTACACACACACACATTTAGATAAAATTATGAACTGTGACAAACACTGGTTCAACAGTCATGTTGTTGCTTGGTACAAGAATATTCAGTACAGTTTCCTGCGACACAAATGCTTTCTGGTTACACACAGTCTACATCATAGTTATGAACAGAAATTTACAGAAGGCTCAGTTGCAGAGTTACTGTTATTCACCTAAACCAGTCTAGTTAATGGAGACCTGGTAGAACCTCCCATCTCATTCACTTCCTGTGCTTGTAAAGATTAATTTACAAGAAAAAAAAAAGATCCTCCTGTGTCATGTAGGCCTACTTATGCCATTGTTTATAAAAGCTTTTATGTACCCATGATGGGTGTGAAGTCATTCAGTACCAGGTTGGTTTGGAGCGTTTGGACTGGCTGCATCTTTAACAACACAGGCCCTCCACACAAGAATCCACACAGCTGAACTGCTGGCCATTTTTGACTGATTTCTTAGTGTTTACTTTCTTTTAGTCAGTGTGACTAAGTGTAAACTTCCTGTTTAAACGTGGAGGACATTAGGTGGTGAAAACATCCCTACTCCTCACTATGTATGTTTTTCACCAAGCCTCCACTGTTCAGTTTTCACTTTCTCAGGACTGCTGTCACATCTGTTTTGTGTCTTTGTTTTGACAGGCAAGGTCTCTAATAGTATGTGAAGAATGAATGTGGAAATCATCCACAATCATCTAGCCACACTGAAATGTAGTTTTGGTATTTAATCTTAATATAACTCACAGGCCACATAAATTGCGGTGGAAAACTTACTTGCTTTACTTTAAATTGGATATTGAATATTGACATGTTTCTTTTAGCTCTCCAATATATGAAAAACATAATAACTGATCACAAAAACGCAGTACTGGACATACTGAACTAGTCATTTCTGCTGTCTGTTGGCTGGCTGCTTTGGTCATAAAGCAAAAGAACATGGACGCTAAATAACTCATGGTGTCCCAGCTCGCTCAACATGTCATGTCATGAGTTGTAGTGTACTGCACTGCATGTGACTGTGTGTTTAGCTGTACCTGCCAGGCCCTCTTGGCGTCACACTGTCAGCTGTGGAGTCAGTGAACCTGAGGCGTGCAGGTTTGGACAGAGCCGACTTTCTCTGGATGAAGGCCTGCTGACCAGCAGCACCCACTGCAGCTGTCCTCGGCCCCATGGCTGCTTCCAGCTTTGGCACTATGGAGCCTGAGCAGTGATAACATGTTGGTATGACAGTTTAACTCATTCATTCTTACTTCACATATAAACTACAAGCTATGTGTTTTGCTTTGGCCAAGAATGAATTACAGTGGAAATCTTACCAGATTGTCTCTTAGCCTTGTGGGGGCGCTGTAGAGTTACAGTCAGATAGGAGCCGCTCAGCAGGTCATCATTCAGGTCAGACACCAAGAGGACCGGGGGTTCTGGGTCTGAATCCCAACGTCCGTCCTCCTCCACTTCCTCCTCCTCACCCTCGTCTTCTTCATCTTCCAGCGTGTCCATCTCCTCCTCTTCAGGGTCAAACTCCTGCCCCTCACTTTCCTCATCTTCATCTTCATCATCGGTCCTGCGCCTCCTCCTTCGTCGACGATACCGTCGTTCTTTGCCTCCATCTTCGCTGTCCTCCTCTTCCTCCTCTTCCTCTTCATCATCATCATCTTCATCCGACTCCTCCGACTCGTCTCCTCTCCGCTGCATCCTGGAGCCTCCCCGTAGCCTCACCCCCCGTCCTCTCCGTCCACCCTCCCTCATGCCCATCCCTCGCTTTAGCTTGAAGACGGAGGAGGAGCCGGGAGTCATAAGCCCTCCTCTGCTTCCTCTGTGGGCTGAGCCTCCTCTCAGCAGGCCTCTCCTGTTGGCACCAAACCCCCTTCTGGAAGAGTGCGCCCCCCCTCGAGCATGAAGCGCCATCTTTCTTCTCAGAGAGGCTGTGGACATGGATGGATGGATGGGAGAGTGCATCAGGTCAGAATAAAGTGATCACAGCTTGAAATATCTGGATGTGTTTTCATAATTTTATTTTGGAGAAACAAAATTCTTCAGAATAAAATTTCATTTTGTGTTTCGTCATGTTAATTCAGTAAATAAATACTGGTGGGCAGAGAATAGGTGCTTCAGTTTCATCTTTTAACACAGACAAACCTTCGTCATCATCGTCATCACTGGCAGAGTCATCTCCGTCGCGGCTGTGTCTCTGCCGTCGGTAAATCTTAGCCATGCGGGCGTCCAGCAGGGAGGAAGATTTCCGCTTCTAGACATACAGGGGAAGAACGAAAGGAAGGGTGGAGAGGTACAGACACAAAAAGGAAGTTGAAGAAAACCTTAAATCAAAAGTGTATTGAGAAATAAACGTAACATCTTAAAGTAGATAAACACTCACCACTGGAAGGCCTTCACCTTTGTCTCCTTTAGACTGCTAGAGGAAGAGGAAAAAGATCAGAAGGGATTGAAAGAACCCAACTACTGTCAGCTCTTGTTCTGACACTTTTGTATTAAGATAAGTTGTTGAAAGGTGATAATATTTTAGACCGAAGCTATGATTACGTTGCGCTGATGTTCAACAGGCAATTCTGATCATCTGATCAAGCCAACAATCATGTCGTAATAAGGGGAAAAAAGTGTGCTTAATCAAAGGGTGCTTAATTTCTTTCAGAGTGGAAAACCCTCTGAAGACAAAACAAATAGAGCCCTCTGGCAAGTTCTGAAAATTTGCTGTAATGCAGTGTTTAAGAGCAGATAAAGACAACAGTTAGGCCACAATACGACGACATAACAATTTGCAAAAGATCTAAGATAATACCTAGTGTCATAATGTCTCTTACCCAAAAAATGACAGTTCCTAACACCTAGTCATGCTCATCAGTTAAAAAGTATCCTGAATAAACTGTAAATATACTGCAGCTGAGTCGAGATAGAGCATCACAAAAAGTGTAAGGAGCCAACGTTAAATAAAGTAGCTTATTGTTATATTAAGTGTGACCAACATGTCCCAAACCAAACAAAAAAGACAACCAATGATCTAACTCAGACCATCCTCAGTGCATAGTTAATATGGTGACTGTACCAGTCCATATATCTTGCACTGCTCATATCTCAAAAACCACATAAAGCCATGCTGAGTTCAAAAAAGAGCAACTCATGACTGGACTTTTACAATTCCAGTGTCCTGGATGACAGGCACATTGCAAAAGTCCAGCATTTATCTGCATCTCATTCACATCAGAATGTGAGAACCAGCAGCTTGTCAGATGCTGATGTAGCTTGGACCTGGAAGTCACAAGTACTTTCAACAGTTTGGAAAAGCTACACAGCGAAGAGATAACAGAGCTACAAGAGAATATTCCTATAATTTCTGTTACTGCTTTTCAACATGTTCTTCATGTGCAAAACTAAATTGTCTTTTATGTGCAAAACAAGCAATAGCAACGAGGTCAGTATAAGATATGTGGGAATTCTTGCTTAGGAACATGGCTGTCGTCAGTCTGCAGCTGTAGACTGGTTTCTAGATTTGAACATTTTCTGAATCTGGATGAGCAACTCTCCACCTTGTTTTGGAAAGTGCAGGCCGACAGAATTATTGTCTCTTTGAGGAGAAGCACAGACACAATGTCTTGACCTCATCCTTTGCCTGTTAACTGCTGTCAGGAAATCGTTCAGTCAGTCAGTTACCAACTTGGTAACTTGGACAACTTGAACAGGAGGGACAAAAGCCGTTCATCCAGGGATATTGATTTTTCATCAAGGGATGAGTGAAGATGGCCACTGAACAACATCACCTTGTCCGACATCCTCGTGCTACTGAAGAAGGGGATACTCGTGTGGAGTTGTGAGAATTAAGGTCATGAAATCCACTTATTTAAAGAACAGACTGACCATAAAAGTCTGACCAAAGGTTTAGAGCACATATGCTGTGTCCACACTCACAAAATGACCACTTTCATTTCTTTTTTTCCTGCAGCTGAACTCTTCGAGGTCTGCGTATGACCCAACCTTGGAGAAAATTATGATTTTTTTTTCTTTCTTTTTTTTTTTTTAACTTGTTACAACCAGGCTACACAATGTCCATTAAGATGAGAAAAATCATTTACAAAGTGTGGAGAAGGGAAAACCGGACAGAAACCAATGGGGGCTCCAAAATGAAAACAACTAACAATCTGAGAGAAGAGGCACTACTCTTGTATAAACTATAAAAACATAACTCTTAAACAGGAAGTCATTCTGTCACAAACAAGGTTATTTGAATAGTAACATTTACATCAAGAGTTGTGTCTGTTCTCTTGAAAAGGATGGAAAGGAAAACAGGGGTGGGGTGCACGCGACAGACCGGTGGATATACGCAGAATAGGCGGCACCTCTCACCAGTCTCGAGCTGATTGGCTGAGAAGGCAGAGGGGCCGCCACCAATAGAAGTGACGCTGAGGAGGAGGAAGAGCAGCAAGGAAGAGGAGGAGGAGGAGGAGGAGGAGGGAAGAAACCACAGCGGATCACCTCCCCATCCTGCTGGGAACCCACAGGACCCCCTATGGTAGCAGAGGGCCCGGGGCCCAGCCTGAGGACCAGGGGACCGCGGGGACGGATGTGCTGTTGGTGGCCAGTAGCCAACGATTCATCGCTGCCTGATGACTAACGGGAGTTAAATTCAAAGTAAACAGAAAATAAAGCAACCAAACACAAAAAAAATGAAAACAAAAGAAATAAATAAATAATGAAAAAACGGACAGACAGGAGACACACAATACCCATTAGCTTTGACACTGAAACCAAGTGTGTGAACGCCGGGTAAATAGACTCAGTTCAAGAGAGAGAGAGAGTGCCAGCGTTTGCAAAGACACTCAGAAGTGAGCGTGCAGCAGTGTATTCAATATACAACAAACAACACGTAGGAAGCACTGTGTACCTCTGGGTCAGTGATGCCTTGGACACATTTTGGACACTCCCAACAACTGGGCAGGTCTTTATTCACCAGACCTTCACCTTGAACCTGCAGAGACAGCCGCAGACATATTATCAGACAAAGGATACAGCTAAAAAGTTTTGAAAAAAATACTTGTGCACCAAGTGCTTGTTAATTGAAGTTCTGATGATTTAAATTGTGATAGGTTTTTATTGGAGGTTTTTTAATGATCATTGTTTAACTTTGTTAAAATCAAAGGTTCAAGTTTCTTATAGTAAGCGCTGTAGTGGAAGTCAGTTTTGTGAGAATTGTGATATTGTGGAACCTTCTGAGGGCACTGTGTCAAGTATAAGTGCTCAGAATTGCAAGATTCCAACAAATGAAATGACAAACAGTAAATACAGCACACTGTACAGTATATAGAGACAAAGTTCAGACACAGCCCAACAGTGTGTATTGGTGCGTTTCCATCGAGCACTACAGAACAGTTTGGTCTGTTACGTAACGGCTTGTGTACCCACTGCCAACGGTACCCTACTTAACAGGCGGGATGCATGGTAGATGGTAGCTGTGTCAGCATGACATCATTTAAGTGCGCAAAGAACACAGTAAACAAGAAGAAGAAGAAGAACAGCACGTTGTTGCACGAACTTGACGACTACCTATCGACCTATCAACGGACGGCAGTGGGTGTGGCTTAAATGTACCGTACCGTACCACTGTACTTGGTACCCCAACAGAACGATGCCAAAAATCAGCACTTATTTTGGTACGCTTCACAACTTTTCATAATGGAAACACAAATAATTGTGTACCCCACTGAACTGTACTGTACTGCTCGGTGGAAACGCACCATGCGTGCGCGTGTGTGTGTATTACCGTCAGGCAGGCAGGATGGACAATCTGTGCACAGTTGGAACATTCCATCAGAGTGAGGGAGGAATCTCCAGTTTCCTCCTGATTGGGCTCCTTGCAGATCTCACACACTGCAGACAGAGGAAGGCCCGGCTGGACAGGACACAGGGACAGTTACAAAACACAACACATCCAACATAATGAAATAAAGAAATGAATAGGATTTACTTACGGAGAGACACTGTCGTAGCACACAAGTCTGCTTGAGCTTCCCCGGTCCTCCGAACTTCTTCATGTCTCTGCAGAAGTTGCAGTCTCCACATTCTGGTCTCATACAGGCTTCACAGCGCTTACATCTGCAGAGAAGGAAAATGCATTACATTTTGTATTTCAGTGTAACGGCAAATGTCTGAAGACATCACACCTGCACCATGTGTGAATTATAAAAGGCTTGGTGTTGTCTCCAAACAACCGGTCTAATTTGAAACAGACCTAATAAAAACAAATATAAACCAGTTAGACACATGCACGCTTTTTTTTTTTTACCTGACTCTACGCCGTCTCAGCACAGACATGGAGGAGGCTGGTTTCTGTGGTCGTGGGATGATGGGAGTGGTGGCCAATTTAGGACGAGGAGGCGGTGGCGGAGGAGGAGGAGGCTGGTACCATGAGGGCTAGTGGAGAGGTAATGAGAAGAAACACAGAATAAACTCAAGGATCAAACAAGCATATTGAATCAATGATGAAACTTTCATACTAACATTAGTTGTGAAATATATGCTCATAATATAGTATAGATCAATCCTCATGACATTTCTTTTACCTTCAAAAGGAGACAAAAGAATAATAATAAAAATCATATTATTATATTTTACATCTGAAGGGGAAAAAAAGCAAACACTTGACAATTCAATACTAACAGTACTAAACATTCACCACAGATACACTATATAGACAAAAATATTGGGACGTTTCTCAACTTGACTAAATTATGAATGAATATGGTCCATATAAAAGTGACAGACAGACAATGGCCCCACACGGTATCACTTCTGGATACACCATTCTTATTATTACTAAGTCTCAAAGTGATGGCTGCTTACTCTCTTGGGCCACTTGACGATTGGTTTCCCTGTGTAGGACAGCTTGGGATTGTCACTGGCATGTTCCTTCAGTAGTGCCTGCAGGACAACAGAGGCAAGAGTGATGGGAAAGAGTAAGGCAGACAACAGGATACCATTTAACATCAAGAACACACACATGCCATACCTTTATGTGTGTAATGAGTGCCGGGGCATTGTGTATCCCTGCTGGGACACACTTCTTGTTGGAGGGCAGAGCCTCCAGTTTACCCAGCAGGTTCCACATTCCCTCCAGCTCAAGGGGAGTGAGATGAAGTTTCACTGCAGGCTTGTCAGACTGCTGCTCTGAAGCCTCTTCATCACTGCCATCGCCCTCTTCCTCCTTCACCTGCTCACCTGTTGCGTCTGAGCCGGATGGCTTCTTCAGCCCTGACAGAAGAGATGAGTTGTATGTTGTGTTTACAACCAACCGACACCAAAAAAACCAAACCAAAACTCATCATGAAAAGGTTCTCTCCATACAGTACATCTACTCCCTTGTGCTCATACCGATGCCCAGTGAGTGTTTTTGAAACTCGGGTGTGAGGTAGGAGGTCTTGGTCAGGCTGAAGACGTAGCGCTCCAACACGTACCAGCACATCTCATAATAGAAGGGGTAACGAAACTTCACTGGAACCTATGGCGGAGGTGAAAATGGAACGTCACCATTACAAAATCCATCACTTATTGTCATTTACAGCTTACAGGAGAGTGTTTATTCACCAACCCGCGTTCTGTCTTCTATATTACAGATGTTAAGCTGCATTGGGATGTTGAAGCTGTGCAGGAAGTTTCCTCCAAACACCATGGAGTCTACCGGCGTGTAGACAGCATGAATCCAACCTAAATACAAGTACACACATTAATACTGTAACTCAGTCAAATGCTTCACTATACAGTGAGTGAGAGTTAAATGCATACCTGAGGGTATGATGAAGGTGTAGCCTTGCTTCAGTTCAATCCTCTGGCAGTCAGATGCTCGGTCTCCAAGGAAGACGTCTCCCTGTTTCCCCGACAGCACCCAGTTCTCATACAGCTCCAAGTTCTGGGGGGTGGGAGGGATCAGCCAGAACACCTGTGCAATTCAAACACACACCATTCTCTCAGCACCAGTCAACAACATGATGCAAATTTATAGTTGTTTACAGAACAGAGGAGAAATTAGATTAGGAAAAGTTCCCTAATATTCCAGACTGTACATTTTCAAATGATTTATTCACTTTAAGTCCCGCAACATTCATGAGTTCATGTGTATGATTCAAACTCCTCATCGGGCCCCACCTTGCTTCCTCTCAGTATGTGGTACCACACTGACGTCCCTCCAAAGTCAATGTGAAAGTCCGTGTAGCAGCCTTCGACACTCATCAGACAGTATCTGCACAGTCACAGCAACATCAACAACATTCACATTCAAATGTCAAGTCAATTAAATCCATGAATTTATTGATTTTCAGATGAAATAACAAATCAAGTCATCTTCCTATAGATCTTCCTAAAGAAAAGCAAACATGGGAGGACTTACTTCTGTACTTTGGGATACTGCATGTCATTGATAGAGTTGGTTGAGTCTCGTTGTCTCTCTTTCAAGTGACGAGGCCACATGTTGTCCACCCAGTCTATTAGATCTACCTATACACACACACACACCAATACAAGATAGAACGAGTCAGGTCTACTGTAGCTGCTGTTTGTCTGCATAGGGTCTGTGTAACTGTAACGCACACAAAGACATCAGGTGTGACTACATACTGTGGCAGGTCTCCTGACCAGGTTCTCCAGCTTGGTGTGGCTGAACTCCAGGCTGATGACATTGTAGAGCTTCTCCCTGTGACACGGAGGAGTCTCAAAGTAACGTGTCCACTGGGCCATGGACATCTCTGTCCCCTTCTGAGTGCTCACGTCCATCACATCTATCATACGTCTGCTACCTGAGAGGGGTTTTATCACAGTGGTTAGTGATATTTTATAAAAAATCAATGCAATACCAATGAATTTATCCTTTAGTCATTTATCAAGATAAAGCATTGGCTGGTCTAATTTGTCATATTATTATAAACTGAGTACTTCATGGTTTGGGATCTGCTGACTGTCATTTTAATCATTTTTAATATCATATAGACAAAATGTTTCATCAAGAAATTATTCCATAGATGAATTTAAAGTGTAAACAAACAATCCGCCCTCATAAATAACTTATTCAAGGACATTTTGACAGGACAAACAGCTGCTGCCAAGGACTAAACCTGAGACTTGTAACAGCAACTCAGTAAGCAAAGGAAGAAAACTTCTTCTGAGGTCTTACCAACAAACATCTTGACATCATTGACACTGAAGTCAGGATCGGGCATCCTAAGGAACAAGAGGTGACATGTTACAAGCCACAAGGTGTGCTGGTTTATGTATCAACTCCTGTGAGAAGTTTTTCTTCCATTGGAGAAGAATGAAGAAGCAAGTTAACCAAAGACAAAAAAAGGTTCAAGTGGTAATGCAGATGCTATGTAGATGATGAGGATGCCTACTTGATACCCAGTCCGTCAGGCTTCTCAAAGATGATTGGGTCCCTCAGACCGCCTCTCTGGACGAATTCATATGTGAAGTCTAAGAAATACAAAAAATATAAATAATGATGATTTCATGATTTGAACTGTCATGACCCTCGCATCAAACTACTGGTCGCAGCAGACGGTGACAATGCACATTTTAGGGTGTTTAAACTGCCATGGTGATCTTGTGTGTGAACCATGTCAAACAGTCTTCATGTGTACTGCTGCCATCAGTCAACCGTTAAACTGTCAACTTTAAACAAAAACTCTGCTCCAACTTTAAAATGCGCATTTTCAGCTTTTCTAAACAAGAACCGAGCGTCCATATACACTCTATGCAAGCCTCACCCACTGTGCTCGCCTACCTCTTCCCTCCATGCGAATGACACGGTCAGAGCTGAACCTCTGACTGTTGACCTTCTCCTCCAGGTCAAACATCCTCCTTCCATCAATCTCCTCATCTGAGATTCCGTCATCGTGATAACGACGTCGGGTGCCGGCCCGCTAGGGAGTGGGAAGGAAGGGCAGATGGATGAAAATATAATAAAAAGCATGGTAAAGACAGGTGAGAGAGAAAACAGAAAAGGTCAAAGGATGAGACAACAATATGAGTGATTAAGGTCAGTTTTTATCTAAAATCATTCCTTGTCCATTCTAAGCTGATGACCTGCTGCAGCTAGCAGTAGTGATACCCAGTAATTACCTGCTCCTCATGACTGATACCAATAACTGACAAATTCACATTTCTGTCTTTGCGGAGTTTGTATGTTCTTCCAGTTCACTGGTTTATCCCACAGTCCCAAAAACATGCACATTAAGTGAACTAGCTACTCTATATTGCCCCTAGGTGTGAGTGTGTGTGGTTGTCTGTCTTTGTGTGTAGTCTCCAGCCCCCCCTCCCCGACCCTGATGGGTAAGCCCTATAGAAAATGGATGGATGGAAAAGGAAGTTCACAACCTGTATTTATTTTGTCACAGCTGAGGGTGAGAAAAGCTAAGATGTAGTAAGCAAAAATTGATGATTTAATATCCCATAGCTCCAAGAAGATATTGTATTAAAACTTGACTTTTTTTCTGCTCTCTAAAGCCTTGTGGAACATGTATTGTAAATTACAATCACGTTGTCATCCTGTAACACTGTAAAAAGAAAAAAAAAACAAACAAAACAAACATCCACATCTGTGACGCTATGCTTGGCTCTCTAGTCTACACTGCATGACTTCAGCCCTGGTGCAGTATTTTCACATCATAAGTGCAGCAAAAGCTGCCATCGCCACCGCCTTCTTCATACCCGTACTACCATAATATTTAGTAAGCCAGAAAAAGGCTGATTGACAGATGACAGAAGCTCCAATGGCATATGACATCACATTCAAATAAGTGTTACATAATTAACACATTAATATAGATACCATATACTATCTCAGATTGCAATGGGGATCAAAGTTAAAGGCATAATGTTATGCTGTCCCAATTGTAAGCATACTGTATACAAAGTACACGCAGAGCACAAACCAGGTTTAAAGGTGCATTCCACCACCTGCTGTATCAGTAGATGCTCTGTTTGTTAAGTCAGTGAAAGCAATTAGCACTCTATTAGCTATAATTTCATTCTTGGCCAATAACAATAATATACATTTCCCATTATCGGGTCAATAATTTATCTGTATGATAAATATTATGCATCTCTAAATATATAGAAAAGTAGATAAAAAAAGGTTTCTATATAAAGCAAAAACACAAAGACACACTATTTCACATCCCAGCTCCATCGGAACACCACTTATCATTTCTCCATCTTAAAATGCACACACTGGGAGACATTTTTAAGCAACTTCTTACTGGGTAATCATAGGAAAACATGTAAATAAATAAATTAAAACAAACAAAATAAATAAAAGGGATTTAACTTATTTTGGTTGGTGATCTAGCAGTGTTGATAGTAAGAAAATGAGGACAAATAAGATAAATATAATTATTTACCCCGAGGGCAATTGTTGTAAATGTGGCTTAATGCACTTTAAACTTACCAGCCTTTTGCTGTACCGCGGCTTGGAATCATCCATTATTACTGGTAAATCGGTCTTTGTCCAATCAAATGGAGATGCACGATCTACAGTATTAACTTAGACCCATCAGAAAACCACGTTCCGCTGCACTGTATCACCTCTTGGCTCCATTGGAAACAGGCAGCGGGCAGGTATGCGTTTAAGACGGTAACTTGTCTAGTCTGTTAGCTAAAGTTACAACAAAAAGTTACGCACTTGTGTGTCTTTTGACGAGATAAATGAGATGATAAGAAGCTATTTACCCTCCCTGAGTAGTTCTAAAACTCATGTAACGTTAATCGTGCCTTGCTTAAATTCACAGTGGGTTGGTGAACCACCGTCTTTTGGATAGAGCAAGCTGCGGAGCCCGACTCATTTGAAGAAGCAAATTAAATTTACCACGATGACTTATTCTTTTAACAGTAGCATTTAAAATTTACATATGTAAAATTATCATAAAATCAAGCCTGCCTGAACACTCGAGCTTTGTTCCTTGTCTTCATCACTCCCAAGTCGTGTGCAGCTAATGTTAGCTTTTTGAAAAGCGACCTGCTTATACCAATAGAAACTCAAGATTACAAGTCTTGTGGACAAAAAGAACATGCAGATATTTCCAATGCAATGTAGGGAAAGGGCGTGCATGGTTGCTTCTGTTAGTGTAGTATAAAGTTAATACGGTCTCCGAACAGCCGCCATTTTCCATCCCATCACAAAACATCACAATACCACGCCCATAACTGTACATTCGACCAATCACAGGCATGCCGACGAGACATCCATTGGACTACAGCAGTGTCATTCACGTGAAAAATTTGTAAACGCTGATTGGACAAGAATAACCAATAACCATAGAAAACAGTTTGCAGGGCACCTATAACAACACAATTCGACAAAGACCTTATACCTCATTGGCTAACATATCCAAATAACGTTAATAAGTCGATAAACGCACCATCAGTCAAGAGAAGTGGCCAATCGCGCGATAGTAAAACGCGATAACTACCACCCCCATTGCCCAATATAATTAGTCATCACTCATAGATAAACCGAATTAGCGAAAAAAAAATAACGCGGTTTAGAACACTTACCCCCATATTTTACAGGCACATCCACGTAGAAACGCCTTCAATAATTCGTGGTGTATGACGTCTTCTGCGCCCCGTGTTTTCACTCGCAACGACTCGCATCGGAGGGACACGTTTTGTAGCCTTCACCTCAACGAGGAAGTGCCTGCCGATCCATAATTGGAAGTGTACTGTGAACTAACTATTGTCGATTGGCTAGAAAATGTTGCAGGACTCTTGTGATTGGTGGAAGTGACTTGTCTTTCAAACACGTAAGGTACAGCTAGTATCAATACGGCGAGCGAGAGGAACATGGCAAAGTGTGACGCACTCTACGTATGAAACAAAATAAAAATAATAATTTAGGAGCCAAATAAATGACTGTTTAATTTTTATTTTCGTAAAGGACAAAACTACAAAAGACGTCGTTTTTTACAATAGAATAAATTCTTGTACAAACCGCTACAAAGTGATAGGCTTTAAATAATAAGCAGAAAAGGAAAACACAAAATCACTACATATCCAAATGTCTCACAAGCTAATAATAATAAAGGTGAACATGATGGCCTGTACTGATTGAGCCATAGTTGACTATTATTCTTGCCTAGTGTACAACCTACCCCCTTGAATCCACACTTGAGACCCATTAATTTATATTTTTAATAATTAGATTTAAATAATAAGGTTGTGCTTTTTTAGGTTTGCAGTAATCCTTCTGGAAAGTTAGCTAAGAAAGTGGGGACCTTTTGTTCTCAGGAACACGGATGGTCTTTTCATGGTCTTTTTGCTGGGACATACATTTCATCCATCTAAGTAAGAATACTAATACAAATTTGCTGCTTGATTCCTAAAGAAAACTGTCTGGTATGAGTTTATTATTTTTCTTGTATCAAACTTGCATGCACAGGATACATTTGGCTGTAGCTTGAAACTTAGATTTGTGTGAGAAGACAACCACTGCTTGTACCGCTCCCAAAAAATAAATTTTGCGCAATATTTTGACAACTAGCTCTTCATGGAGTGAGAATCAAAATGTGAAGTTTGCGTTTGATCTGATGTATACAAAAGCCAATGTCCAGAAGGCATTTGTGGATCAAGTGTGGAGCAAAGAGGAAGGGTGCAAATATCGAAGACAAATCTGAGTCAAATATAGCATGAAACAAGAACAGCTTTTTTTTAAAAAAAAAAAAAAAAAAGGGGGGGGGAGACACTCACACTCACACACACACACACACACATTAAAAATGAAAGCATTCTTTGTAAGAAATACACAAACAACAGAGACCTAAAGCAGTAAAACACCCCCAAGGCAGTGTCAGTATCATCAAATAGAGCAGAGCTGTGTATTTCCAGTTCTAATCTACACCCTCAGCATCAACATCTATTCTTAGGTCATACAGCTTCTACGATCAATTATCTTATAACCAGTTCAACATCAAAACTTCAATATGTGATTTGTTTTTTATGGAAATTGTCTTACTTTCATAATTACCGTAAATGGTTAAAATAAAGGTCCACTACGGAGTCATAGCAGGTACTTATCCACAACATGATATGAATTGTATCATTTGATGCCGTCGATAGCATAAGTATTGGCACAGTAGTATGGTTTCCGCATCAAAACACAAACAATAGACAAATGCACAAAAGAATGACAACAGCTGTCTCAATACTTAGGATACTGACTTCACAGATAAGCATCATGATGATGGGCAGAGTGGTTGTCATGCTGTTGTGCAACAAGGATATGTGTTTGTTCACTTTGACTTTGTTCAAATGGTAACAGCAGCTGCTGTTCTTATTCAATTGGAGATAATTTCATTGTTGTTCATTATGGCAGTTGTTTGTTCAGTATGACAACATTCCAATCTCGGTTTTTAACTGTTTCATTCAAGACAGATCATGACAACTTAACGTAAAAAGCATTTAAATCATCTGAGATCGCAGTACACGGTGCAGTAAAACGTTTTCAAAGCTCACTTAAGACGCTCTTTCAGATTGGACAGCTTTGTTAGGAATCTTTCCCTTTCAGTGAAAAGAAGACTGAGATGTGTAGGATCTACAAATGGCAAAACAGACTTATTTTTCATGTCTTAAAAGAGGACAAAGATGTACACAAATAAAAGTAAATGATTTTACCCTGACAGGACAAGCAAGCTGCCAAATTGGCATGATATTTACCGTTATGAATGGCTCCTACACAATGAATCATAACCTTCTTGGTGATCCCTCAACCTATCATCTAGTACTGGCTTCTGGTCAACTTTTCCACTCCACAGATTTATCTAATCTAAAACAAACAATCCTGACAAGTCCTACACATACACACCAACATTAAGTGAAAAAACACCGCACATAATACTGTTCAAATTTCCCATAATGGGACTCACAGGGAACATTTTGATAATACTTTGATAATATAGGAGCTCCATAAAACTCTCGCATTTATGAAGTCTGTAATGTTCAGGTTATGTTGGTTCATATGCTCATTTTAAGTCATATTGAGATCTCTTCTCGGACCTTTCAGGACAGCTCTAAAGACCTATCCATTTGTGTAACTTCAATAATTCAGACACTGCGCTGAAACTTAATTTAAATGCAGATCATCCCGAGAGTATTAAGAAAGTTGCCTTGACATAATCAGAAATAAGTGAGACTGAATGCAAATATTTGCAGTTTCTACATCTACTTTGAATGAGTTAGAATGAGAGTAGAGTGAGCTCAGGCTCTATTTGGCGACCACCAGAGTGCAGTCATGTTCTGCCTCTGATCCTTTGCTGTGTGGACTCAACTGGTAGGTGGCCCCGTGGCTGCTTTGAGTTTTCTACTTAATGAAGCTGTAGACAAATGAGCCGAGGACAAGGGCCAAAATCACACAGCAACAGAAGATCATCATTTGTTTCTGGAGAACAGAAGGGAAAAGATCATAGAGACTGAAAGCAACATAGTGTTACCAAGCAAACATATTCTTCTCTATTAAGTTCTATGGTATGAAATCCAACATTTCTGTTGGGAAAACAGTCTTGCAGTTTTGCTACAACCTGTTCTTAAGTCAGTTTGACTCCAATCTTGATCATGGGTTTGATTGTCATTGTTCTCTTTGCTAAAATAAAAACTAACTGCAGTGCATTTTTGAATAAATGCAGTTATTAAAAACAGCGATCACAAAGACTACATAAAACTGACTTTCAGAATACTTCAACAAGTGATTACATCTATGTTACTGCTGAATCAGACGCAACTTACCCTACGCGCCTCCTGCTGGAATTTGGCTGCTTTTTTAGTGTCGGCAACTGCCCTCTCTACAAAGCCCACTGACTGGTCCATGTTGCTCTCAATTCTGTCAATCATGCCACCCTAGAGGAAGGCATGATTAGACAGGACGATGTGAGAGAAGAGAATGCAGAAGGACAGACAGATAAGAGAACGTAAATGTGAGCATCGTTAACTGCTGTGAGTGTCAACAATGCTCAAGCACAGTGTTTTATGGTACAGGTGGGTATGGTGCAGCCATGCTGACACGGCTAGTGTAACTGGCGATTCAGATGCAGCTATGTGTACTGCTGAAGCCAGCTCAAATAAACATCTCATTTTTATGAACAAATAAATACAGGCTGGGTCCGAAAAAACAGGTCTGAACGTCGGCCACATCAGCAACAAATCTGAAAGGACACACTGAGTTGGAGCATCTGACCAGTCTGCAGTCGAATGATGATCTTAAGAAATCGTTAACAAAGGCTCAGACCACAAGCTGATAGCTGCAAAGTCCCTCCAACAAAGTCAAACTCGCAGCATTTTGTAGAGGACTGAAAAGAAGACTAGGCTACATAGCAGATCTACAGCCTTTAAGCGAGGTCGAAAACATGGCGTTCATCAGAGGAGTTACTGCCATGTGTGTGCTGTGTAGCTGTCCAGGCTTTATTCACAAATGTACTAGTTGGCTTTTTGGGACAATCAGACAACTTAGTTCAAAGCTGAAAATTGTGAATGTGAATTAGTTTAGAGATAAAATGGTTAATTAACATTTAATCAGTAGTGGTAGTAGCAATTGTAGATAACAACAATTGCTTTTGACTGGTTAAATTCCAAGCCAACATGTCTATAATGTTATTCTGATTAATCAAAGATATCTACAATTGATTTCTCTCTAGTCAGAAGCTAACCTTTAATTTATCACTAGTGGAAACATTATTTGTAGGTATCTAATTTAATTACAACTAATTAACTTGACTGTCACTTCTTGAATTGACTTCTATTCAATTCAGATATCTGTGATTCAATTTTGTTTATTTCATTTCAACATATCCATAATGTAATTTTGAATAGTTGCAATTCTAATTAATGATGTATACAATTAATTTCTCACTTGTGGAAATGATTACTGTAGCTATCTAAAATTGTTCTAACATTACAGATATCATAAATAGAATTCTAGATGTCTACAATTCAGTTCCGACTAGTCAAAATCAATTTACTGCTTGGTATTCTAGAACTGCATTTGAGATATCTGAAATCCATTTTTCATAACTTAGACACAGTTGAATTTTAGTTATCAAAAAAGGACTGGTGACATATTGCAAATGTGAATATTACATTTCCACTAGTCACAGTCATTTCGAACTGTGGATATCTGAATCCATTATTCTTACAAGTGACAAATGAATTATTGATATCTATAATTAAGTTAAAGAATCTGCAAAAAGGTTTTGTCAAAATGTAATTTTAAGACACTAAATATATTTGTAACATGTTTAAATTGTTTCACAAATATCTTAAATCAACTTTTTAACAAGCCAAACACAGTCAATCACATTTACACTGGTGAAAACTAAAACACTACTGGTCAGCCCTGTTAATGAAATGTTAAAAGGGCCTGCTATAGTTGGTGGACATGCGATCACCTTTGTCTGCATGTTATCAATTACATAAGTAGCTGATTGTGTTTTGCTTGTGTGTGCATCTATCTTTATAAACACTATATAGATAAAAGTATTGGAATGCACCTCTTTATTACTGAATTCAGATGTGGTATGGGGCTGTTTATCAGGGGCTGGGCGGAGCCCCTTACTTCCAATGAAGAGAAACCCAACACATTTTGGACAATGCTATGCTTCCAACTTTGTGGCAACAGTTTGTGGAAGGCCCTTTTCTATTCCAGCAGGACTGTGCCACAGTGCACAAAGCAAAGTCAATAAAGACATGGTTGGATGAGTTTGGTGTGGAAGAACCTGACAGGCCTACACAGAGCCCTGACCTCAGTGCCACTGAGCCTTTGGGATGAAATGGAATGGAAACTGCGAGCCAGGCCTTTTCTTCCAACATCAGTGCCTGCCCTCACAAATGCTCTACTGCATGAATGGACAAATACTCCCACAGAAACACAAAAAGCCTTCCCAGAAGAGCGGAGGCTGTTATAGCTGCATAGCTCTGTGACAGTGTCACTAAAGTCCCTGTTGGTGTAATGGTTAGGTGTCCCAATACTTTTGCCTGTACAGTGTATGTCAGTGTTTCAGATTAAAAATTAAAGATCATCTTGTTTATTGATTAATTGTGAAGAATGTAAATTCTGTTAATAAAATGCATCATCTCACTAATAAGTGAGACACAGTAAGCTAACACTAGTTGAGGTGGTTGTATTCTTTGCTCTAAAGATGGTCTCTTTTAATCTTATATTTGCAGTGGATGTGGTGGTATCACATCACAGATAATAAAATTATGGAAACCTGGATGATCAGGATTAAGACTGTATTAAGATCACAATCAGAAGACAAAACAGGAAATGGAACCAAGTAAAAAAAATGACTGCCTGAGGGAAATACTGTTGTGTTCCCATCCATCCATCCATCCATTTTCTATACCACTTATCCGTCAGGGTCGCGGGGGAGCTGGAGCCTATCCCAGCTGACTACGGGCGAGAGGCGGGGTACCCGGAGAAAACCCACGCAGGCACAGGCAGAAGATACAAACTCCACATAGAAGGGCCCAGACCGGGATTCAAACCTGGAACCCTCTTGCTATGAGGCGACAGTGCTGACCACTGCACCACCGTGCCGCTCTGTTGTGTTCACATTAAGTGAAATTTGATATTAACATCTGTATTCTACCTGAGTAATGATTATGGCTGGGAAATTGAGCTGTACATTTTCCCTAACACCACAACTTGTATTACACCACAGAATGCAGTACAGGACAAGCAATGTTTCTCAGACCTTTTTGTACAATTTCCTACATTTTCATGATGGTTTCATTAAATCCAAATTTATAGAAAGTAGAATGGCCCATATAGTGGATGATTGGTTCTCTTAAAAACAAAACAAAACAAAATAAAAAAAGAACAAAAACAAAAATTGCTAAATTGCAACAACATAAGTGACTCATTATCTCAAATTTGGAAAGCCCACTACACTTGGAAAGATACACTATGAATAATCCCCACTTACGGTGAGACTTGTCTTAAAATGTTTGTTCCAAGATTTGTCATACTGTGTGAGTTTCAATACATTTTATTGCTGCGTGTGCATACCTGGTTCTCGACCAGCATGGCAATATCGACAAACATGTCGTGGAGCTCTTTGATGCTGCTTTCCAGCCTCATGATGTCTTTGTGACGAGCTTCAATCTCATTCAGGGCTTGCTGGTTGATCTTAGAGTCCATGATCTGGGGAGGAATGGAGGGGTTGTGTGGTGAAACGAAGGTCAGAAACAAAGACAGGCAAAATAAGATCAACAGACGAATAAGAATAAAGTAAAAAGATTAGTAACCGATCAGAAGAGAACAAGTTGTGATTTTGGAAATTGAGTGTCTTACTAATTCCCACAATAGCAAACCACATCCACACATTCAAATAAATATTTTGTTCAACTGGTGGAATCAATGGAGACAAAACCTGCATAGTCAATAAATACAAGGTGCGACCACCTTGTGTGACCACAAACATCAGAGGAAGGCAGTGGTGACAGACATATCCATCCCAAGCAACAGCAACATCAAGAAGAAGGAACACAAGATGCTTTAATAACACCAAGCGCTGAAAAAGGAGCTAGAAGAGATGTGAAGAGCAAAAGTAACAGTGGTGTTAGTGGTAATCGGGGCACTGAGGGCTGTGACCTCCAGTCTGGAAGAGTGGCTCCAGCAGATTCCAGGTACAACATCGGTGGTCTCTGTTCAGAGGTGTCCTAGGAACAGCTAAGATACTGCACAGAACCCTCAAACTCCCAGGCCATATGTAGAAAGAAACTGTGAGAAATGTCCTTTGTAGTCTCTAAAAGCCAAGGGAGATCTCTTCAGCAGTCCAAAAGCCAAACAGTTTCATGTGAATTCTTCACACACATATTCAACCCAGCAGCACAAAAAAACTATACAATCAGCACACTTTCAAGGTGGACACTGAAGATCACCAATTCAGTATCTGACCAAATGGGAAATATGGTCACAATCTGCTCTTCTGCTCCTGAGTTATGACGCTGGGTAATATCATGATGTGACAGTGAAGACGACTTTTGACCTTTTAGACATTACCGATTAGACCAAAAATTCTAATCAGTTAATCTTTGAGTCCCAGTCAATATTTTTGCCAAATCTGACGATCATGAAGGCAACAGCTGCTCATGGATGGTCGGCGTAGACAAATAAAATCATTAGAGACACTGGAACCATCATGTAATAACCCTTTGCAAGAACAGTCACACACCAATGGACGAGCCACTAATTCAAAATTAGATCATCAAAATATCTGGCCATTCATTTTCTGTTGATCTACCAGTTTATTCATCGGCAAATCATTTCCTCTGTGTTTGAGTTATCACTCCTATGTGTCATGCCTGGTGTTTTTTGGTTATGCTTTGTCTTTTGATTTCTGTCCATGTGCCATGTTCCATGTTTGTCTTGTTTCCATGTATTATGTTCAAGGTTTTTGTCATGTCCTGTTTTATTTTGAAAGTGTCTCTTCCCCTGTGTGCCCTGTTTTCATGTAGCTTTGCTTTTAGTTTTCCTGATTGCTTTCTCCCTCCTGATGTGTGTCACCTGTGTCTTGTTGTGATGTCTATTTAGTCCTTGTCTTCCCAGTCACTGTTGTCAGAGCGTCTGTATTTTTTCCCTCCATGCCATGCCAGGATCTACAGTTTTGTCTATGCCATGCCTGGGATCTTTTTTGCCTTGCCTTGCCTTGCCTTGCCTTGCCTTGCCATGCCATGCCATGATTTTGCCACAGTAAGTGTGTTTTTGTGTTTTGCTAAGTTTAATTAAAGACAATTGTTTTTGGCCCTCCACCACGCCTGCCTGCCTGCTCCTCTTTTGACTCTGCATCGGGGTTCAGCTAATTTCTGCGTCGACGACGCCGACCAACCGTGACAGAACGCTCTGACCACAATGAACCCCGCAGAGTCACCGTTTTGGGGCACCAGACTGGCAATCAGGCCCCCTCCCAGTCTGGGCCACCTCTGGAAGGTGCACATGCACCGCTTGAGGTCCAGGGGAGGCCTGCACCCAGCGACAGGCTTCCCACAGCCGGTGCAGACTCCGCGGACTGAGCCGCCTGCCGCCGCGGAGATCTTCGTACCTGTACCTGCTCCGCGGACCGAGCCGCCTGCCGCCGCGGAGGTCACAGTTCCTGTCCCTGTTCCTGCTCCGCGGACCAGGCCGCCTGCCGCTGCGGAGACCTTCGTTCCTGTCCCTGTTCCTGCTCCGCGGACCAGGCCGCCTGCCGCCGCGGAGGTCTCCGTTCCTGTACCTGCTCCGCGGACCAGGCCGCCTGCCGCCGCGGAGGTCTCCGTTCCTGTACCTGCTCCGCGGACCAGGCCGCCTGCCGCCGCTGAGGTTTTCGTTCCTGTCCCTGCTCCGCGAACCAGGCCGCCTGCCGCCGCGGAGGTCTCCGTTCCTGTACCTGCTCCGCGGACCAGGCCGCCTGCCGCCGCGGAGGTCTTTGTTCCTGTCCCAGCCCCACGGACCAGGCCACCCGCCGTCTCAGGACTCCAAGCTTCAGCTGATGGACCGCAGCCCACTGTTCCAGGACTGGGTTCACCAGCACCCCAAGCTACGCCAGGGCTCTATGCTTCAGCTGATGGACCGCAGCCCACTGTTCCAGGTCTGGGTCCACCAGCACCCCAAGCTACGCCAGGGCCCCATGCTTCAGCTGATGGACCGCGGCCCACTGTTCCAGGGCTGGGTCTGTCTGCCTTCACGCCTCGTCTCACCCGGTCTCCTCGTCAGGTCCCCAGGTCTCCACGTCTCGCCAAGTTTCCACGTCTCGTCAGGTCACCACGTCATGCCGCCAAGTCTCCACGTCAGGTCACCAAGTCTCCACGTCTCGTCAGGTCTCCACGTCAGGTCACCAAGTCTCCACGTCTCGTCAGGTCACCACGTCTTGCCGCCAAGTCTCCACGTCTCGTCAGGTCACCACGTCTTGCCGCCAAGTCTCCACGTCTCGTCAGGTCACCACGTCAGGTCGCCAAGTCTCGACACCTCGTCAGGTCACCACGTCTCGCCAAGTCTCCATGTCTCGTCAGGTCACCACGTCTTGCCGCCAAATCTCCACGTCTCGTCAGGTCTCCACATCAGGTCGCCAAGTCTCCACGTCTCCTCAGGTCTTCACGCCTCGTCAGGTCGCCACAGAGGCGGCTCATGGATCAGCCTTTGGTTCTGACCCAGCACTCAGGCAGACCGCCTGAGGCCTCATGTTGGGTCCTGGCCCAGCATTTGGGCAGACCCCCTGACACGTCACACCCCACCTGGGTGTCGAACTGGGGCCGCCCGCCCGAGATTCCAGTCGGGCCAATGCCCTACACCGGGGCTGAAGCACTGACTTTGTTTTTCTTGGTTTAGGGACATCTGGGATCTGTCCCTTAAGGGGGGGGTTCTGTCATGCCTGGTGTTTTTTGGTTATGCTTTGTCTTTTGATTTCTGTCCATGTGCCATGTTCCATGTTTGTCTTGTTTCCATGTATTATGTTCAAGGTTTTTGTCATGTCCTGTTTTATTTTGAAAGTGTCTCTTCCCCTGTGTGCCCTGTTTTCATGTAGCTTTGCTTTTAGTTTTCCTGATTGCTTTCTCCCTCCTGATGTGTGTCACCTGTGTCTCGTTGTCTTGTCTATTTAGTCCTTGTCTTCCCAGTCACTGTTGTCAGAGCGTCTGTATTTTTTCCCTCCATGCCATGCCAGGATCTACAGTTTTGTCTATGCCATGCCTGGGATCTTTTTTGCCTTGCCTTGCCTTGCCTTGCCTTGCCATGCCATGCCATGATTTTGCCACAGTAAGTGTGTTTTTGTGTTTTGCTAAGTTTAATTAAAGACAATTGTTTTTGGCCCTCCACCACGCCTGCCTGCCTGCTCCTCTTTTGACTCTGCATCGGGGTTCAGCTAATTTCTGCGTCGACGACGCCGACGAATCGTGACACTATGTTGACCCTGTGTGCACATACATACACAGAGCCACACAGTGTCAGTCTTACCCCAGCAGTGAAGACAGCTGAGTTCCCTCCCTCCAGCATCTCTTCCAGTTCCTCATCAGTTGTTGCTTTCCCCGCTGTGATGAGCAGAAAGAAGGGTGTGTTAAAAATGTATAAACAGGTCATAAGCCTGGTTAACAGACATACAGTGACATACTGAAGCATGAGGGGTCCATCCATCCATTTTCTATACCTGCTTTATCTGTGCAGGGTCGCGGGGGAGCTGACAACGGGCAAGAAGCAGGGTACACCCTGGACTGCTCGCCCGTCAATCACAGGGCTGACACACAAAGACAGACACGCTCGCACATGCTCACACACTCACACCTAATTAACCTAATGTGTATGTGTTTGGGATGCCAAAGTACCAGGAGAAAACCCACGCAGGCACGGGGAGAACCTCCACACAGAAGGCCCCAGACTCCAACCCAGAACTCCACCCTCTTGTCGCTAGGCAACAGTGCTAACCACTGTATCGTTGTTTGTGAACTTTGTGTTTTAGTGTCCTTTGTGACATCTTACTATCATGGCAAGAAAATCTCAGCAAGTGTCATACCGACAATAAAAAGGTGTTTGCTGTAATCACATTGTGTGATGATTTACTGCTTATTTCTGACTATGTTGTTGCACACTAACTGGGTAAACACTGTATTCTTGTTTACAATGAAAGGGTGTCTTTATTGTCTGAAACATCCATCATCTATATTCTATGTTCTAATGCATAGTATCAATAGACTCTGATGTGTCATCTCTGCTAGAGCCACTCTTCCACTTACACCAGATGAGCTACATGGAGCAATTTTATATTTTGTTTTGTTGGTTTTTTTTACTTGTTTTTATTGTTTTAAAACAAGTCCCCAGCTAACAAGAATGCTGCAACACTTTTTGTTATGAAGCTCTAGAAATGCTTTGTCGGGTAACAAACTTTACCCGACTTTCCATTGACATGAGGGTGAGTTGATAATTAAATGATAATAAATTTTCATTTTTGAGTGAACTCTTCCTATAACGCTCTTGTTTCTGTGAGCTGTGTAAAGTGCTTAGTGGCTGTCACTGTCATGTTAAAAGCAGATATAAACCTGTATCTGACAACGACATGTTGCAATTTTCCTAATAGGGATATTGTAAATAGATATAAGATACCATGTTATGTTATGACATAATGCTGCCATGTTTGACAACAGCAGTAATAACACTATGACTGTGATGCCACGTCCAATATGATTTAAGTATTTCTGCTCACATCAACACCAAAAACCGTGTCCCTACCAAGACTTACTGCAGGTGATCATTTCCGTTTTTGGTCTGAGTGTAGCATGTAATAATCAACTCACTGATTTCCAGCTGTCGGGCAATTCTTCCTTTGCTTTTATCTCTGAAGTCAACTTGGGCCTCGTTGTATTTTGTCATCACCTCTACAAACTTCTTGGCCAGGATAGCATGCTGGGGGGAATGAAAACGCAGACAGCCTGTTAATTGACCTGAAAAAGAGTCAGCGTTTAACGGCTGTCACATAAAACACATCACAGTGTGGACTAGACTTTCCCCTGAATGTCTTTTTATTTCCATTCATTAACAAAAAGAGAGATAAATAATATAATATAATATAAATTGTAAATTAAAAAAAAAATCTGTACAAATTACGCAAGCAACAAGTTATTTACAACTATTTACCTTAAAATGCAGGAAATGCCTCAGGCGTTTTTTTTTTGTACAGCTATTTACAACTATTTACAACACCAATCAGGTGTCACAATAAAATGCACACACTAATTATTTCTAAAACTTAAAACTTATTTATATTATCTCTAAAAATGTGATAACAATGTTCAGGAAAAAGCATCGTGTATATTGTTTATCATCACTTGGGTTTTACTTGACATATTACAAAATTTAAAAACTTGTATACAGTTTGAAGTCTCCACTTTTGACACAAATTAAAACAGAGACTCAGTGAGGCAGCGTCTTACAGCTACGTCCAGTGGGTTAAAGTTTTATTCACATGAAGTTAAGTCATGTTCAGACTCACTCTGTGGTTTTCTCCTGGGAGTTACAGTGACAGGAGACCAAATGAAATTGAGCTTAGCTTAATAAAATTAGAGCTTGAATAAAATTAGAGCTCTCTCCGGGTTTGAACACTGTTGGAAATATTTGGGATAACACTTTCAGATTACATCATATTGTGCACTTATTTAACAATATATGCAAGAAATACAAGAAATTCATTGTTTTATTTTCCTATATAAAAATCCAATGGTGTTTTCTCATGACATCCATCTGTCAGTCAGGCTTTAACCATCAGTGGTACAGGGCTAAGTCTCATCCGTTAGCTTGCTGTTCGAACGTTTGTCTGAAATCAGATTCCTTCCAGCACCTGTCTATCCCGTTTCACTCAGAAATACAGCTAGATATCCATAATGTCATTTCATCTGAATCATACAAATATCATCAACAAATAAATTATAGATAAGATAAACTTTATTTCCTGAAGGGAAATGAACTATAAAAAAGTAGTTAAGCCACAAAGCCACATTTGCCAGCTACATCAATAATTAAGATATAATAATATACATTACTCTAAAACGTACAGTTCTATAGATGAATACTTTTACTTTTGGTACATTAAACATATTTTGATACTAATACTTGCTAATATTTTCCGCTTTATATTCCCCTCTTTTATTCATAGAAGGCACTAAGTAAAGGGAAAGTTTTTGCGGGAAAGGCTGAGAACTTCCTCCCCCTCAAGAAATGTAAAAATGTGTCCACTCTAACCTCTTCAAGAGTGCCAGTTCTGTGTTCAGTACCATCTGGGTCAAGCAAACTCCAGTCAGTGTTGTTACTAATGAAAAAACTCAATTCTCTGACCTGTGATTTGCGTATCCTGAGGTCAGCTGAGGCTCTCTCATCTGTGTTAGACTCAAGCTGCCGTTCAATACCTGGTGCACACGCACGCATGCACACATGCACACACGCACACACACACACACACACATACATACATGCTCTGTTGTTATGAGTAAGAAAACACTGGATTATATTTACAGTGAAACTGTCTGTGTGGGTACTGCTCACAGGCTTTACTAACACTTCAAACACTTATCCACCAATGTGTCTATTGTTTAAACCCACTTTATCCTTAACTGGGTTTTACCAGGGAGCTACTTTCTATAAAAGGTGAAAAATGAAATATGAGCCTGAAACAAAAGTAAAAAAACAAAAATGCTGACTTTTAAGTTTGTTTCTCGCGTTGTTGGCTGACTTCTTGATCTCATTTGTGATAGCTTCAACATCATCTTGCGTTTCTGAAAGAGAGAGTGAGAGCAGATTATGATCAGCAACAAGTAAAAGAACGGAGACTTGAAAATTCTGTGTGTGTGTGTGTGTAGTACCACTGAAACCCATACCTAACCCATACCTACTTGTGCCTAAACCTTGGATTTAAGGCTGGCTAACCCCTTTCATTTTCCAAGCAGTTGGGAAACAACAGACAAGACTTTTCTTGGTCTTGAGAAGATGCAGCATTTAATAACTGACCCACTGTCATGCTATGCCCTCCATCAAGTCAATGGAGGATGCCATGACATCGAATGCTGCTGAAAGACTGTTCTGATGTCAGGATCCTTCAAATTCTACAAAGGATTGAATCCTTCACACAGGGGTTTTCGCCAGTGTGTATCGTTGGCACACTGAAGTAGTCCCACAGTACTAAGAGCACAGTGTGCTGCCGAATGAAGGGATGAAGAGGCAGATGGCGCAATATGTGTCAGGCAGGAAATTTTAACTTCTTCCATAATATGTGTTCAAATGCTCGGAAGGAGTCTTGCCTAGGCCCCCTAGGACTCGACTTGGAAGGATCCTCGACTTTGACAAACAGAACTACAGACGATGAGACGGCTGTGGTTGCTGCCATTCTCTCTGCAATGTTTTAATATCAGCTCAGCTCACGTGGAACCACAACAGAGGTGCTGGTACCATGCATGACTCCTGTCAGTGGAAACATGAAAGATGTGTAATAGACCGAATCAAACTGAACTGAACCGGACTGTCTGGTGGAAGTGTGGGTTTTGTGTTTTTTGTGTCAGAGACACTCACTCTGGTCAGATGTGGGGGCCGACAATATGGTGGAATAAAGTTTTTTGATTTCTGTGACGCTCTCATCTATCTTGTCGATGCTGGTACGGATATCTTCAGTCTGTAACACACATACATACACGAGTTAGCGAGTAACAAATATTTTTTCTTTCAGAAATGTGGGGAATAGGCAGTCACAAACAGAGTACCTGAGCAAAGAAATCATCCATAAAATCCTGATTCTCCACAGGAACCTCAATGTCATCACCTCCAGCATCACTCTTCTGTTAAACAAACAAAATAAAAAAAGGGTCAATACTGAACTGAGGATGACATGAAAAAGGCCCTACCTCAGAAGAACACGTTTAGCTTTACATTTGTTATACGGTAGTTCCAATATCTTTAAAGGATAGAAACGTGATGATGATGAGGTTATGCAGCACCATGAACCAATATTCTAGAAAGACTAATAATGAATTTCCGTTTTCCCACCCAAAATGATTCTGTCACACAGTATATGGCTGACAGTTCTCTCTGTCGGTGGCTCAGTTCATCGCGCGTGCCACTGTCACGTGAGGCCAACTGCAGGTTAAAATGTATGCTCAAGCGACACGCGCTACTCCCTTCCCTCTGCATGCCTCAAACTCAACAGTGAATTAATCTTATTTAACCACTTTGCCTTACGTAATATGTCGAATAATATCAACTTCGTCAGCTAAGTTCTATTCAAAAACGTTCGAGGATAAGGTCGAAAATCGTCTGAACTGTGTCAAAACAATTTTAAATATTCGACTAGAATCCTTCTTTAATGAGACTTTTAGATATTTGTTTATGGCATCAGTGTGTAATGGGCTAATCCTTATGGCAACATTACCTCCTTACATATGGGTACAGTAGCCTGCTAGCTGTGTAGTGGTCATAGTGCAGGCTAGTAGCAGGTTCATTAGAGCAACAGGTGCTTCACAGAGTAGCTATGGCAGATAAGTAAATTCTGCCTACCTCCTTTAGCTGCGCCAGTCGGTCCTTCATGTTGAATAGACAGATAGATAGACAGACAGACAGACAGACAGACAGGAACAGATAATATTTTCGCTGGCCTACAGCAACTTTTAAAATGGTCTACAAATTAGCCCAGTTGAAATGATTAGCATAATTTCTCCAATTAATCCACAAGATTTGACCGGAAGAGAGCTGTCAGAACCAAAGAAAAAGCCGCAGACATAAAAGTGAGTTAGAAAAAATGAAGAAATTAAAACAATTCATAAACGGAAGGTCTTGGTTGTTTGGATGTTCCTCTCAATATTTGTGGTCAACCCAACCTGAAGTCCTACTAAGCCTCTATCCTCTAAGAACGGATTAGGACAACAGTTTCCAGGACGATAAACCTCTCTCCCCCCTCATCCCTCCCCCGTCCAGTGTAAAACACTGTGCCTACGCAGTCTTCAGCTTTTACGATAACATTCAAAAAGAAATGGACAATGAGTAACCCAAAATATTATTTATTATTTTACTATTACTATATTTGTGTTTAAATGAAGTTATTTAAAGGGGAATGATTTTGTCTGACCACTGTAATGAACTAATCTATAACGGAATTTTATAGATATAGTGACGAGCTTGAAGGTGAATGGTCGCTTTCTCCAGATGACTTTTTATATAACACCATCTGTGTGAACAAAAGTTAAAGACACAGTACAAAATGTTTCATGTAAACAGGAAATAGTCCCACAATCAACTCCACATGTCTTCATACCTGCCATATACTGTGTCACCATTTCATCTGTTCTTAACAAGACTGCAAGACTCTGGTGATGCCTCTTTAGTCCAGGAGAATGTAGCTTAAACTCACTATTATTTTATCCTAAAGCAACTTGTTAACTGCATCATACAAAATAGTTTTGGAAAATACTGAGTACTTTTTTGCATTTGTAATTACTTTTTTGGGGCATTTTTTTTTTTTGAATGTCACAGCCTAACATAAAAGTTGAGACATCAAAAAATATGACAAACAACATGAGACCAAAGGAAAAAAATAAGTGAGAAAAGACATGACAAAAAAACCCCAAAACACGTTCATACAGATTCATACAGAAAACTATAATTGATAGTTATCAAAACTGGGCTATGTGTTCTCATATAACAGTTTGCTTAAAGGTATGCTGTGTTATATAAACTGCTATGAAGAAAGAAGACGAAGAAGAAGAAGGAAGAGGAGGAGGAGTGTCACACAGCGGTGAGGTATTGTCTCGTTTTGGTTTTTCAACAGTATTTGGTGGATTGGGAGTCGCCACATTGTGGACAAGACTCTCATCACGGACTTTCACCGAGACCATCCTGGTCAGCCTGGGCCGTCAGGAGTCGGCCCTAGCGGGGGGGGGGGGGGGGTACTGTCACACAGCGGTGAGGTATTGTCTCGTTTTGTGTCTCGTCATTTCCTGTTTTATTTTGAAAAGTAACTCTCCTCTCGTTTCAGGTCACTTGCCCTTCCTCTCGTGTCTCCGGTCTGATTGTCTTCCCGATTACCCGATTGTGTCCATCTGTTCCCCATTAGTGTTATCGTCCAGTCACAGCCACGAAAGAATTCTTTGATCGTATTTCTGTTTTTCGTTGTAATTTTCATAGCTTAGATCTTTTTCTTTCGTTATCCTCCAGAAGAGTGATTTTTAGTTCGCTAGTAGTTTTCCTTTTTGATAGTAGTTTTGTCCTCCGCTTTGCGAGTGATTTTTTGTTCTCTAGTTATTCTTTCCTCCTATGGGAGCGCTTTCATTTGTAGATAGATCAGATATTCTCCTTGGTAATTTTGATAGCTCTTTTGTTTTTCCCCCTAGTAAGTTTCATAGTCGCGCTTCATCTCAGGACGACCCTCAGGTAATTTGTTAGCCTTTTGTTTTATCACTCTGTGTGTAAATCTCAAGACTGAAGTTTCGAAGAAAGACAAGCAAAAAAGCAAGCAAAAAAAAGCCTAATTTTTCCAGTGACACCGTACCATCTCTGGTTAGCTTACAGTAATGCCCGTACTGATAATACCCAGCACACACACACACACACACACACACACACTAACATGGACTCTTTCGTTCAGCTTGTAATAATAATAGACCTTCATAATTTAAGCATAAGACATTTACTAAAGTTTAGTGTACTCTGCATATGCAGTCATCAAAGCCATTCCAAAAGAGTGATCTTACTGTAGTTATCTGGATTGTGTAGTTCCATCAACAGAAGTAATCATGGGATCTACTCAACTAAGAAACCGCAAAGAAATCTGTTTTTCATTTATTTCAAGTATTTGACTTTAAATGTGCAGATGGATTTTTGGAAGATACTATCACTCATGGCCTCATACTGTATGGCTACCTGCTGCCTTCAGGTGGTTGCCACGAGAGTGCTGTTGCTAAGTGATGAGGTGTGTCTGGTCCACATGTTCGAACCAGATCAAGCCTGTCTCTTCAAGTCAGTTGAGCCCTCCAGCCGAGCCCCTGCCACCCCCCCGGTTTGTCAATACACATGCAGCAAGAGCCATTTAAGAACATAGTTCTGTGGTATTTGCTGCTGTAAGGAATGAGGAATTATCAATAAACCCTGCACAATATGCGTGACGTTTAGTTTTAACACAATAAAAAGAAATCTGAATGGATCATGAAAGTGTTAAATTGTGTGCTCTCAAAGTGCACACTGTATCACACTGTTTCCCCTGACATTTACCTTATCTTAGTGATATTTCTGACAGCATCCTGAAGGCAACACTACTTGGCTGCTGCTCCACCCATTTCCATTCCAGACTGGTTTGGCTGGCTGCGGTAGTATGTGTTTCTGACATTCTAACCTAGAACAGTGTTATAAGCTCTGAAAAGACCTCTTATCTACACCTGAAGGTAAGTGAGACTACAGTCAGATTTTACACGGGAAGGAGGATGCGGTTTAGGAACCCGCTGAATTCGACACATTTTGTTCCCAAACGTCCACCATCGTAAACTGGTTGGACACTAATTACAGTTGACTGGAATGCCTCTGACCAACGTGAAAGAGGGAAAGCGAATTACGCCAGCAGCATCAGATACACCACATGGCTCAAAGCGGTCGTTAAACAAGTGATGGTACGATGATGTTTGTGTCTAATATACACACCGAGCGCAGACGCCTTTCTGTCTGTATGCTGCCGCTGTCTGTCCTCGGGGACAGATTTTTATTTTCTACACTCAACATGAGCACATAACAAGCTGTGAACTTTCAGTGGTGTTTGGTCAATACGATTTCAGCACATTTTAAAGGTACATTCAGTCTTTTCTCCCTCCGGTGTCGTACGTGCTTACTGAGGGGATGTGGTGGAGGGGGAGCGGGGGTCCTACATAATGAGTACTTCATACAAATTTTAACGGCTTTGTGTCTTGAATCTCTGTTGTTCGCCACAATATGCACAACAGTGTAATGCGTTTGATATTGCAAATGCAACTTAAACAAAGGTGGTGAAAACAAAGCAGTCGAATGTTTCCCTCCTTTGTCTTTGGATTTGTTCATGTTTATGTGACAGTTTTCTCATAGAAGAGGACATGATACGCCCTCCGTCCAGGGCCGGAGAATGTGAGGCTTTCACTTACGGTCGGAAATATCACTAGTAAGGGGGAACCTCCTGCAGGGACCTAAGAAAGACAGAACTCGCCAGACTCGCGCCCGCGGGGAGAGGGTGGGTGGGTAGATGTTGTACTGTGTATCATTACATGTCTTTTAATCTCTCTGTAGTTTATATCCTTGCATATTGTTTTCTGTTCTTAATAGTGTCATTTCTTCATCACTTCATCTAGAACAGTAAGTCCCAACTCAGATTACTTGTACTTCTACAGGTATCCAACATTAAGTAATGGATAAATGGTTGAAATAGACCACTCACAGTAGCGGATAAATGGCTGATAACTGGTTGTATGGTAAAGGCTGGAACATTCGGGTTTTACATGTGGTTGTAGTAGCTGATAAAAATGAACTAAGCACTGGCCGTCCAGTTGAATGAAAATACTGTAATACCTGGTATTATTATCCACTTTTCTATGGTTAATAGTTCAATTATTCCCAGTTTGAACATAAATGCTAGTGTTGATGAAGCAGCACTTGAGTTCATCAGAACAGGCAAGTAGAGAATAACAATAATAATAATAATAATGATACTGACTGATGTGTATGGTATTGAATATGCAATTGGTGTTGTCATGGATAGTCTTTATAATGTTTCATGTGTCAGTTTATTGAGTGACCAAACATCTACTGAAATAAAAACAGTAAAGCTGAACATTGAATTTATTGAGACTTTTAACAGCATTATATTTAGAGACACAAACTGAATGGCGACTTCATCAAATCACAGCTAAAGATGTAACTTAATAGGTGCAGTGATCTTCTCAATATATCATTAGTTTACACCTTATACAATTGTTATCGCTATTTTTTTCTTTTCACCTATCACCTTCTTTTATATTTCATTTTATTTTATGCTAAAAAATGTTTTTACTTTGAGATGAAACTGTTCTATACAGAGCAGCATAGTTTAAGGAATATTATTGGTGCTGTGCTGCTAATTTAAGCACAGAATGCCCTCAGAATAGAAAGGCGGCAGGCGAAGCAGTTGAAATTCAGACAGGTGCAGACTGAGAGCACATGGCCTGACTGGACTGATGGAAAAGACGGCTCCTCTTTCTGATGAAAGGCAGCTCTTTATTTAAAGAACTGTATTGTTCCAGTAAGAGTAATTTGAAAAACTAAAGTTGGGGTTTTAATTCACAATGCGAGATCTGTGTTTGTAAAGCTGAACACATTTCAGGAATTTGTTTTTGGCTCTGAAGTCAGTCTGCCACAACATATTCTGAGGGGAAAAATGTTCCTCATGTCTTGCTGATTGAATTTAAGCCCATTTTTGGTGTCAAAATGTGCCCATAATGTAACGCAGTTTTTGTTTACTTGTTTTTTTCTGAAATTAACTTCTGAATTTTGGCAACTTAATTTCCCTGCAATGTATTTTATTTAAGTAAAGCTCTTTTTTAAATTTTGAAGAACATCTCAGGGTACCTGCTGATACCAAGTACTTAGCCGATACCAGTTCTTTCTTTTTCCACATTTAGAATCTGTATGGTCACTCATGGCATGGGGCCAACTGGAATAATTTAATGTCAGGTATTAATGTGACAGGTAACTGTGATCTTGTAATGAATAAAGAAGGGCCAGGGCTGAATTAATGGAGAGATGATGAGTTGATTGAAGGCATATGTTTGATAAACAATGAGCAACACAGTTCAGCATTGTTTGGACTTGATGTTAACACACTGGAATTCTACACCTGTGCCATCCAAAGCCAGATCACGTGGCTGACTTTGTACTGATGTGTGAACATAGATGAGTACTCCATCACTACATCTTTTTGATTTAGATCCCATGCCATGAAATGTTCTGTATCTGATACATGTGAATAATCAAGTGTTTCCACAGTAGCAGTAAGTTTCTATCAGCTTGTCCAATGCAACTTCAGGGGAACAGCCAGATGTGTTGGTAATACCCTTTAACTACCCTACTAGTGTGTCATCACTTTACAACAACACAAATGCTGGTACTCAGTGTGTAGATAACATGTTTATCATCCAGTGTGTTTTATTTTTTATGCAAAGAAAATCAATGGAAAACTAAATCTTAAAATGTTCATTGCACCCACACCTACCGACCTGTCGCTTTGACCCTGGTTATCATGAAGTGCTTCGAGAGGACCCTCCTGAGATACATCAAGGACCCCATCCCCGTTGGCCTGGACAGCCTGCAGTTTGCCTACAGGGAGAACCGTTCTATGGAGGATGCCGTCTTAACATGGCCCTGACTCACCTGCAGCATCCTAACACCTATGTTAGGAGACAATTCGTGGACTTCAGCTCAGCCTTCAACACTGTTCCCCCGGATATGCTAGCCCTGAAGCTCCACAACCTGGGTTTGTTAACTTCGCTGTGCTCCTGGATCAGGGATTTCCTCACCAACAGGCCCCAGGTGGTGAGGATAGGAGAGTCTACATCTGCCCCACTGATCCTCAACACTGGCATGCCACGCCACAAAGTTGTGTGCTCCGCCCTGCCCTATTCACCCTCTTCACCCTCTTCACACACGACTGCTCTGCCATCCACCCCACAAACATGGTTGTAAAGTTTGTGGACAACACCACCGTGCTGGGTCTCATATCTAACAATGATGAGACCCACTACAGAGACGAGGTCCAGAATCTGACACAGTGGTGTTCCAGGAACAACCTCATCCTGAACATCACCAAAACCAAGGAGGTCATAGTGGACTACAGGAGGTCCAGGAAGACTGAACGTCTGTATACTTGAGGAGGCGGTGGAGCGGGTGGACAGCATTAAGTTCCTTAATGCTAATTAAGTTCCACATTTCCTCTGACCTCTCCTGGTCAGTGAACACTTCACACCTGGTAAAAAAGGCCCAACAATGGCTTTTCTTTCTCAGAAAGTTGAAGCGGACTGGACTTTCTTCTCAGCTTCTCGCAAACTTTTACAGGGCCACAACTGAAAGCATCCTGTGTCTCAGTGTGACTGTTTGGTATGGCAGTTGCGCAGCACTGGACAGGAAGGACTTAGCCCGGGTGATGAGGACAGCACAGAGGATTGTGGGCTCAGAATCTGGACTCTGACGCTGCCCGAGTCCAGAAGAAGACCAGACGCATTGCTACAGATCCCACCCACCCGGGCAACGAACTGTTTTTACCACTTCCATCAGGAAAGCGGTACAGGAGCATTAAAACAAGCACAAAGAGACTCAGGATACAGGATACACACACCCTCCCCCCTCTAGCCACATACACACTTCTCACACACACACACAATCAAACACTCACAGCATACCATGGACTGGCACTAAGTGCACTTTATTTACTTTATTTTGTGTTTTGTATTTTTTATATTTTTTTTATATTTATAAGTGTTCATTTTAAATTTTGTGTGCCTTTAAACCGAGAATCTTTACAAAATTTCGTTATGCTCGCATAATGACAATAAAGACTCTTGAATCTTGAATCTTGAATTCAAAATGATGACTGATGGAGTGTCACAAATGGGAGGGGCTCATTCAATTTTAAGTGGCTGGTAGTCGTTGAAGCAAACGGGCTGATCATGCCTTACAATCTTGAGTGGTTGTTATTCTGAAGAAGAAGATCTGATTGTTTAGTTATGGACAGACTGTAACATAAACTGAACATAAAATAATGATTCTCTGTCCGGTGATAGCATTGTGGATTTAGTCTACTGTGTTGAATGAAATGTCCTCTGTGTCATGTGTGCAGATGATATGGTGTGTTGTCATCCTGTTGGCCGGTGCCCTCACTGTGGGTGAGTATCATCTCATTTCTCCAACACTTTTTCCTGCCTCCACTTGTTGCGATTTCAGTGAGGCTTTCCTGTTCAGATGCTAGTAAGAAAAGAGCAAACTGGTACTAGTATTCTTGATGGTTGGCCTATTGAGGATACTGCTGACTTCTGTTGGTGGGAATAGTTGATTTCTCTGTGGACAACAGATTAACTCATTTTATGACAAATTTAACAAATGAGTTTACCTTGTTATATTGTATAGTACACCTATGTTATATTTTGGCTTGACTAACCTATGACACCTCTTTATTACTGAATTCATGTGTTGGATGGGGCTGTTTTCAGGGGTTGGGTTAAGCCCTTTACTTCCAGAGAAGTAAAGCAGTCGTGGATCAGCGGTTAGGGTGTTGAACCCGTAACCGGTGGATCGCTGGTTCGATTCCCCGTACCGGTGTCCATGGCTGAGGTACCCTTGAGCAAGTTACCTAACCCCCACTGCTCCCCGGGCGCTGCACGCGGTCGCCCACTGCCCCGGGTTTGCTGTGTGTGTGTGTGTGCACGTCGCTTGGGTGGGTTAAATGCAGAGCACAAATTTCGTTGGAGTGAGTTCCCTCCAATGACAAAATATGTCTCTTTCATCTTCATCATCTTTTTAGAAGGGAAACCTTACCAAGATATTTTGGACAATGTTATGTGGGAGGGAAGGCCCTTTTCTATTCCAGCATGACTGGACCCCAGTTCACAAAGCAAGGTTGGATGAGTTTGGTGTGGAAGAGCTTGACTGGCCCGCACAGAGCCCTGACCTCAACCCATTAAACACCTTTGGGATGAACTGGAACACAGATTGCGATCTAGGCCTTTTTGTCTATCCATCACTTCCTGATGTCACAAATGCTCTGCTGCATGGACAAAAATTCCCAAATTCCAACTCCATATTAATGTCTATGTATCAAGAATGTGATGTGATGCCATTAAAGTCCCTGTTGATCTAATTGACAGGTGTCCCGATATTAATGGCACCTAATGTGCTCTTTCTCTGTGTCTCTACAAGGCTTCTCCTTGATCTACTGTGGTTTGGGTTGTATCTTAATTTTACATTGCTCTGCCAACAAAACTGTGTATGTTATAAAGAATCTCAGGTGGTGATGAGACAGGAAGTGGGCGGTGGTGCTCACATGGGCAGGAGAGGAGACCAGGAAGTATTCAAGAGGCTGTGTGCTCTCCACAGACTCCCTTTGTTCGCTGCCATGCTGCCACACCATAGATGGGGTGATATAGAGCAGCGCTCCCCTCATCCTCTGATGGATGCATAATTACATAAGAAAATTGTTTTCCTTTGTTTATCTAAGATGATGTGGCATGCACGTGTGGCAGAGTTCAGGAGGGAAGTAAAAGATAAATAACAGTTGCTGACAACGCCACCTGGAGGAGAGGTGCCTCAACCCCAGGAAATGCACACAGGTCCAGGTCACGCACAGGGCAAGGGACGGGTAGAAGAAACAATTTTTATTAAATCACAAAAAGAGAAAAAAACAAGCACACAATAAAATTTGATCAAAAATACTAACATTTGTTGCCTATCACAAACAAGGTACGTTGGGGCCCTGCAAAGTCAAAACCAAGAGCCAACAGGGCTGTGGTGTACTGAGATTGGGAAGGAAAAAAGAAAAGGGAGCAACCTACACACCGTGACACTGCAATCTAATAAAATAAGGATGTGAAGACAAAACCCAGCACCAGGAAATGGGGACCACCGCCACCACCAGAACCCCACAACCAGGTACCACTTTACCACACAAGGTGACTTCCAGCTCCAGATACCCTATATATGGGATAGAGAGGCCATTTGCTGCTCGAAGCTGTAGCCAGTGGCAAGACCGAAGGCGATCCTGGCCCCAAGGCGCGAAATGCTCTAAAAAGAAGCTCTCCGTGACGGTAGACACCATGGACCCAGTGTCCACCAAACATGGTACAATAATGCCACCAATCAATACATTAATGTTTGGACAAGATGACATTAAACTAGCAATCACACCATCTTGTGAGCCAAAAGACTCCCCACCTGAGCTGTGGCTCGGCAGTTCAGTGGGCTTCAGTTTTCCGACTGGTGAGAAAAATGAACGGATCTAGCAGCGTGGGAGGTTGCGTCACCAACAGAATTCGCCTGGGCCCGAGAAGGGACCCGCTCGCCATTGCACTCACGAGCAAAATGACCTGGCTGGTGGCACCTTCGACAAATCAAAGGGCCACTACTAGGGGGCCGGACATTAGATTGTGATCGGGCAGCCTGAAATGAGACAACAGTCTGGGTGAGCTTCCTGTTCCTGCTGACGCTTCAGAAGATCCCTCAACTCACCTAACTCTGGCTGCTGAGGGGTAACACGAAGAGCTGGGTAAGAACTACCTTGGACACCACACTGAAGACCATAAGCAGATGGAAGTGAATAACTGCGTCCTCTAGCACCCCCAGGGAGACCCTCTCTTTCCCACCTAATAGCCTCACTACGTACCTCCAGCAGGGTAGCCGTGGGCTGGCGGCGGATCACCTGCTTAAATTCCCGGCGAAGAGCCCCATCAAGAACATGCTCGGTAAACTGGTAACGAAGGAGAACTTCTGCATTAGGCACGCCATCAGGTGCACACTGCTTAACCTGCTCCATCAAGGCTAGGAGAGCAAGGGAAAACTCATGCAATGTCTCCCCCTCCTGCTGCTTCCTAGAAAAAAAAGGCTTGCTGTAGGGTAACATAAGGCTGAACACAACCATAAAGTTCCCTTAAGATGGCAAAAACCCGATCTGGGTCCCCTCGCTCGACACTAGATCGAAACTTAATCTCTTCCTTAGCCTCACCTTCGAAGTGATCAAAAATGAACAAAGCCCGATCAGTAGCAGATAGATGTCGAGCACGCATGCATGTCTGTACCTCCTCCATCCATTCATCGACACCCATGCCCGTCCTACCATTAAACATGGGACACCTGCGATCTCTAGGTATCAAAATCAACCGCTCAGTGACTGCCGGCCGTGCCGCCTGGCCAGCTGAAGCAGAGGAAGCTGCACTCACCTCTCCTGGACCCGCCTGGGAGGCACCCCGTTCACGGAGCAACCGCTCATTATCCGCCTTCAGCTGCATCACTAGCTCTCTGAGCTGCTGCACTTCCTCCTCCATGACAGCCACAGGCTGGCGACCAACGTGTAGCTGTGGCAAACAGGTAATACAACCTGAGGAGTAGATGCTGCTGTTCTGGTTCTGTTAAGCAAAATTATACAAAAATTTATAAACCACCAATAACACACACACAAAAAAGAGACAGAAAACAGACAACACAAACAAACAATGAGAAAACAAACCGCCCTTGCCCTTTTGAATGCGTGGATCCTGCCAACAACGCCAGAATGTGGCAGAGTTCAGGAGGGAATTAACGGGCAAGGGACGGGTAGAAGAAACAATTTTTGTTAAATCACAAAAAGAGAAAAAAACAAGCACACAATAAAATTTGATCAAAAATACTAACATTTGTTGCCTATCACGAACAAGGTATGTTGGGGCCCTGCAAAGTCAAAACCAAGAGCCAACAGGGCTGTGGTGTACTGAGGGTGGGAAGGAAAAAAGAAAAGGGAGCAACCTACACACCGTGACACTGCAATCTAGTAAAATAAGGATGTGAAGACAAAACCCAGCACCAGGAAATGGGGACCACCGCCACCACCAGGCCATAGCTCCTGTACAGCAAAAACAAAAAAAGAAATTAATCACAGGGACCCAAAAACATGGCAACCTAAAATACACAGACACTCACACACTCCAATAAACAAAACAAGGAAGAAAATAAAAAGGAAAGGAAAAAACTCAGTAACCATACCTACTTAACTAAATTTAACCCAGAAACAATACAAAGAAATAGAGAAATAGATACACACATACAAAAGTTGAACCTAAATTTACACAATAAATCAAAATAATAATCCAGAAGAACAAAACCAAGAATAAAGCACAAACCACCACCAACGCATTCTGACCAAACATGGCCGCTGCTACGTTCAATTCAGTCTTTTAACAGTCTCTCGGACGAACACGCTCTGCGTCCGGAACGACCTCGCGTCCCGAGCGACTTCGTGTCCAGAACAGCAGCGCAACCGGAACGGCAGCGCAACCAGAACAGCAGCGCAACCAGAACAACATACCGATGCAGCGATAAGAAGGGGAGGGAAGGGAGGCCACGCTAACGTTGGGTGAGCCACTCTCGTCACAACCACCGCTGCAGATCAAAAAGAGAACAGCGTCAGCACAGGGACATCCAGCTAGCACAATATTGCAACAACCTACTGTGCCAACACCGTAGGCGGACCCAGGCAAGAGGACACGACAGCCCCACCGCATACACGCCGCCACAACGCACGCTGCAAAACAAATCACAGCCGCTGTGACTGCAACGTACCTTGGCGCACAGACAGAACGGACAAAACACATACCTGGATACCAGAGCACCACGGCACCCACGTCCACCACAGCTACTGCTGCAGGCTACCGCCGCACAAGGAGGAAGAAGAGAGAGAGAGCGCAGCCACTTGCCGGCTTAAATAGCTGCGGCGCCGCCCCACAATCAGCACACTGGAACCGTGAAACAGTGCCATATAGCAGCGGGGAGGAAATAACTCACCTGGCCACACATGGCAGTATGTGTTTATATATTTTTTCCTTTGTTTAGAAAATCATCCAATCATCCAATCATCCAAACCTTTGTCCACCCGTCCTAATAAACATTTGAAATGGCTCTTGGATCCAGTGTTTGAATGTGCACACCAGACAGGGGTTCAAAACCCAAAGACAGTCTTTTTCATGGTCCTTCGAGCCGGAGCGAACCTCTAGTCTGGATATGGATCCAAGAGCCAACACAGATGAGGAAGCACATGGAAGGCTGCAGCGAGAGAGGAGGCCACCTGGTTATCTCCGGTACTACCAAACCCAACTTCACAACCAAGCACTTGCACAGGATGGAGCAGCCTGTCCGTCACCTCCAGAAAACGTCCTCTTAAGGCAAGAACTAGCCCAGCTAAAAGGTATTGTAGATGAACTCAAGCACAGACTCGATCACTATGAACAGAGTGTTTCAGGAGGAGATGAATGTGAAGAATAAAGTTATGAGGGATCCCTTGAAGGAGAATGTGTTCAACAGGACAATGCCCTTCTTCCAGAAACACACAATCCATGTGCATATAAGTCAAAATCAGAGCCTGCTTTATCAGAGTCTGTACAAATAACCAAACATTTCAAGAGAATTTCTCAGTCTGTCCAAACACTTCCATGTCAGGGGTGCCATGAGAGACCACTGCAGCCTGTCACCACCCAATTTCCTACTGCCACAGGTGGCAATGTAACCCAGCCTGCATCTAGAGGGACTGCTGGCCCATACTACACATCTGCCATGCAAGAAGCTCCAGTCACATTATCTGAATTTCATTTAGCTGCCAGTGTGATGCCCTCAGCCAACACAAATACCAGTCAATGGACCTCTGGCAGTAAATACTCCACTCAAGCACCCCAGACCTATGCTCCCCCAAGTCGCCCGGTCTCATCTCATGTGTCATACAGGCAGTCATATTCTACCCAGGTGTCTGTGGCTCAACAGCAGCAAATGCAAGTGCCACAATCCCATGTGTACCCAAGCACACTGCCTCCAAACTGTGCACCCCAAAGCCAAGCAGCCTTACCCTTTGTACATTATACTCAAACCCCAACAATTCCTGTACAACAAATGTCAATCCCATTAGTGCTGCAAGGCTCTCTACAGGCAGATTATGGGCATGTCGCTCATACTGCCCAAACGCAACCACATGTTCATCGATCCCAGTCCGCAGATCCTCGTCAATCGCAATTATATCAGCCTGCTCCAGCTCCTCCTTCCCAACCTGGTCCCTCACCTCAGTCCCAGTTTGTTCAGACGTTGCAACTTCCACCAGCACCAGTGTTGTTTCATGATCGACCCAGATATTCTTCACGCATTGAGGCACCCTCTTTCCCCAACTTCATGCATGAAGACCCCCATGAATTTGCAATGTTGAAGATGGCATTGAACAACCTTTTACCTCCAGATGAACCTGAACTATGCAAGTATCATATTCTATTAGACCATCTGCACCTGAGTTCAGCCCGCCATATAGCCTTCTCCTATGCTCACGACCCCCGACCCTATACCAGGGCTTTGGAAGCTTTAGAGCAGCAGTATGGTCAGCCACACCATCTTGCTCTTAAAGGAATACAGTCCATCCTGAACCTACCCAAAGTTCCTGCTGGCAATGCAGAGAGTTTTCAGAGGTTTGCAGTAAGAGTGAGATCTATGGTTGGCATGTTACAGTCTCTTGGCCCAGAGGAGGGAGCAGAGCTTGCTTGTGCATCACATGTTCAGTGGTTGCTAAGCAAGCTACCAAGTGAGTTTGTGGCTAACTACGCAAGATATGCTCGCACAGCTCACCCTAATGAACACTATAACCTGGTAGATTTCTCCTTATGGCTCCAGGAGGAATCAGAATGCCAAGCAGTGGCAAGCAGTCCAGGTTTCCACCCTTCAAATGAGTTCTTCTCAAGCCCCCCGTAGGGAGTATAGTCAGAAGTTTTCCCCTTTGTCAGCTACTGTACTCCATGGTGCCAATTCTAAAGCTGTTTGTGGCACAACAACTTCAGGTAGAGCAACACCTAAGTTCAAATGTTCCTACTGTCAGTCCCCAGATCATTCCATGACATATTGTAAAGAACTAAAGGAACTAAGTACAGAAAGAGTGACTAAATGGATTAAAGAACAAGGAAGATGTTGGAGATGTGGACAATTTCACATGGCAGCACACTGCAACCTTAAAAAGCCCTGCCCTAAATGCAATGGAAGGCATTTGGGAGTCCTCCATGATGTAAATAAACAAGCCACTGTCTCCAAAGTGCTGTACATGAATCCTCGAAATGCATCTCCTAAAGTCTTACTTAAGGTAGTGAAAGTAAGGTTGAGTAATAAGAATAGAATCCTCGACACATATGCAATCCTTGATGATGGCTCAGAACGCACTATTGTACTGCCTTCAGCAACTGAGTACCTTGGTCTTGACGGGTCAGCTGAGAAACTAGACCTGCGGACAGTAAGACAACAGACAGACACAATGTATGGCAGGTCAGTCAGCTTAAACATAGCAGCAGCATCCAGTCCTAACAAAACATATAAAATTGAAGGAGCATTTACATCCAATAGACTATCATTAGTGGAACAGACTTATCCTGTTAAGAAACTTAAGCAACGTTATAGTCACCTCCATGATGTACCCTTGGAGACCTTTTCCAACGTGCAGCCCCAGATCCTCATTGGAACCGATAACCCTCACCTTATAACCCCTGTTGAACCCGCCTCCCAGTTGGCTTGAAAAAAGCCCCTGTTGCAGTAAACACTAGTCTTGGCTGTGCTCTCCAGGGACCTACAACTTTACCTGGACTGCAAGACTCACCCCAGTGTTTATTTACCTCAGTAACTAGTTCTTATGCAGAGCTGAAACAGGATGTGGAGAAACTGTGGCAGGCTGACATCCTCCCCTACAGAAATGAGAAATTGATTACTAGATCAAAACAGGATAGAGAGACTATGGAACTGCTGAAAACAAAGACCATGAGGATCAATGTGGATGGAACTGAACGTTATGCAACCCCCTTGCTACGAGCCAAAAATGCTCCAAAGCTCCAGGCTCCTAAGGAGTCTGTAATGCCCCTCCTCCGCAGTGCAGAACGGCAGCTACAGAAGAAGCCAGAGCTGGTCAAAATCTACAATAAAGAAGTAGATAAGCTGGTTCAAACAGGGTACATCACCAAACTCAGCACCGAGAAAGTTTCTCAATCTTCTGAATCGTGGTATATACCTCATCACCTTGTAGAACATAATAGTAAACATTGGATTGTCTTTAACTGTTCTTTCTCCTACCAAGGGCAAGTACTGAACAACCAGCTTCTCCCAGGTCCTACTCTAGGCCCCTCCCTTATTGGTGTGCTCCTGAGATTTCGCCAGCATAGAGTGGCTATTAGTGGTGACATCAAATCTATGTTCCACCAAGTGAGATTATTACCCAAGGATAGACCTCTCCTCAGGTTCTTGTGGTGCCACATGGAACGGAAAACCCCACCAGATGTGTATGAATGGCAAGTCCTTCCGTTTGGAACCACCAGCAGCCCGTGCTGTGCCACATATGCAGTGCAGAGGCATGTCCAGGATCACAAGGAACAGAATGAAGATGTTGTGGAGACAGTAACCCAGTCATTTTATGTTGATAACTGCCTCCGATCATTCCCACATCCAGATGAAGCTAAACACCTCCTTTTGAAGCTGCGATCCTTATTAATGTTAGGGGGATTTGAGATCAGACAATGGGCAAGTAATTTTCAATCTGTAGCTGAGGACTTGCCTTCTGAAGCATGGTCAGATAGCACTGAGCTGTGGCTAAATAAAGACCAGTCAGATCCAAGAGAGGGTGCTTTAGGGCTAATTTGGCGCTGTTCTTCGGATTCCTTAGGCTTCAAACATAGATCTGTCCAATATTCCAACCTCACCCTGAGGAACATATACAAAATCCTCTTCTCACAATATGATCCACTGGGATACATTGTACCCTTCACTACAAGAGCGAAGGTCTTACTTCAACAGTTTTGGATAAACTGTAAAGAATGGGATACACCTATAATGGACAGTGAACTGAGTCAAGCTTGGAAAAGGTGGGAGAATGAACTTCCAGATTTGATGCATATCACCTTCCCAGATGGTATGAAAAGGGCAGCAGGTTCAGCTCCTCAGAAGTGAAAAACAGAGAATTGCATGTGTTTCGTGATGCTTCAGAAAGGGCCTATGGTTCAGTGGTTTACCTGAGAATGGAGGATAAAGATGGGCAGATGCATGTTTCCTTTGTTATGGCCCGATCACGAGTAGCCCCCTTAAAATCCCTTTCTATCCCTCGCCTGGAACTCTCTGCAGCTCTTACAGGATGTCAGTTGCCCCAGCTAATTCAAACAGAGGTAACTCTCCCTCTTCATCAAACAATCCTGTGGACAGACTCTACAGTAGTCTTGAATTGGCTTCAGTCGGAATCATGTCGCTATAAAACCTTTGTGGCCAATAGGATTGCAGAGATTCTAGAACACACCTCTGCTAGCCAGTGGAGGTATGTAAATTCAAACCAAAACCCAGCGGACGACATTACCAGAGGTAAAACCATCCAGCAAATAATTACACAAGACAAATGGCATAATGGCCCATCATTCCTCCATCTGCCTGCTTCTCAGTGGCCTACTATTCCAGCTCATACCCAGGAAAACCTCCCTGAACTGAGAAAACCCCTGTTCTGTGGTCTCACTCAACCTGTTAAGTGTTCTGTCATTATTGATCCGAGTCAGCACACCACATGGAAAGATTTAGTGGGATATGCATACAACAAAATTAAGGAATCTCCCCGGTCAATCAGCGCTGATTCCACCAACCTACCGTATTTTCACGACTATAAGGCGCATATAAACGTCTTAGATTTTTTTCAAAATGTGCAGCGCGCCCTATCGTCCAGAGCGCCCTATCTGTGTGCGGACGTAGTTGAGAACCATGATGCTGCGGACGTGATAGAGAACAAAGTTGAGGCTGCGAGCGGCGTGGGAGCGGTGGATGACCGAAGGAGACCACAGTTTCACAAAGACTGGAAGGCAGCGCCGGGCGAGTTACGCCACAGTTTGTGACTGGATTGTAGCTGCTTGGGCTAACGTGTCTGCTGGCACTGTTGTTCGAGCTTTTGCTAAAGCCGGCATCATTTCTGGGGAGCCGCACGGCACGGACTCTGACTCTGACAGTGAGGAACGTGAACCTGCCATGTGTGATTTAGCGCAGCTGTTCAATTCCGACACAGAGGATGAGGACTTCAATGGGTTTGAGTGACTTTTACCGGTAATGTGCTTGTTTTAGTGTTGTTGTAATTAATACTTAAATAAAGCACAACCAAACTCAGTTTTGCTCCCGATCTATTTTTAAATATGCACGTGTGTGTTGTCAGGCGGGCGTACGTAGTATATGAATACACACAGGGGCGGACGTGTATATAAAACATGTATATAAAACCCGCGCCCTATCTTCAGATGCGCCTTATCTGTGTGTTAAATACAATAATTGCACACATAACTGAGACTGCGCCTTTTCGTACGGTGCGCCTTTTCGTCGTGAAAATACGGTAACTAGAGCAAAGACTGAAGCCTTCCTACTCTCACAAGCCCAGCGTGAGAGTTTTCCTGAGGAGTTCCAGGCCTTACAGGCTGGTAAAGAAATTTCCAAACTAAGTCGCCTTCTTTCCTTGTCTCCTCAATTTGATAACATTCTTGAGGTCATTAGAGTTGGAGGTAGACTTAGGGAGATAGAAACATCAGATCCAGATGTGATACCCTAAACATGCTATAACGTGCCTCTTGATCAAACATTATGATGAGCAACTCCTTCATCCAGGACCAGAAAGAGTCTTTGCAGCTATCCACCTTACTTACTGGATTCTCAGAGACAGGCAAGCTGTAAAAAAGCATCAGTGGACATGCTATGAATGCAAAAAGTGGCGGGCAAAACCTAATTATCCAAAAATGGCTTACCTACCTACCTGCAGGCTGAGATTATGGAAGCCCCCCCTTTTGGTCCACATGTGTGGACTGTTTTGGCCCTTTCAATGTTAAAATAGGGAGAAGACAGGAGAAAAGGTGGGGAATTGTGTTCAAGTGTCTAACCACCCACTGTACTCACATTGAGCTACCTACCAGTCTCGATACTGATAGTTTTCTCATGTCCCTTCGTCGCTTTATTGCCCGTAGAGGACGCCCTTTTGGACTCCTTTCAGACTGTGGAACTAACTTTAAAGGAGGAGAGAAGGAGCTTCAAGAAGCATTCTCAAGTCTCAGCCCAGAGTTAAAGGATCAGCTGGAAACCCAACAGATTCATTTCCGATTCAATCCACTAAATGCCCCTCATTTTGGTGGTATGTGGGAAAGAGAAGTGAGAGCAATTAAATCAGCACTAAGAGTTGTATTAAGCAATCAGACGGTTACAGAAGAAGTCCTTGTCACTGTTCTGACTGAAATAGAAGGGATTCTGAACTCCAAGCCCATTGGATATGTGTCAGCAGATGTGGCTGACCCGGACCCCGTAACACCAAATCTCCTCCTCATAGGAAGAAGAGATGCCTCCCTCCCTCAGGCAGTGTATGCAGACACTGAGATCATTGGCAGGAGACGATGGAGACATAGCCAGATATTAACAGACCTGTTTTGGTCTCGGTTTATCAGAGACTACCTCCCCAGCCTCCAACTTCGCCATAAATGGCAGAAGGACACCTGCAAGATGGTAGAAGGTGCAGTTGTGTTATGCATGGATCCTCAGTTACCGAGGGGTTTGTGGCCTGTGGCCAAAATAACTGGGGTGATGCCAAGCAAAGACGGAAGAGTCTGGACTGTATTAGTTACCATTAATGGAAAACAGTATGTTAGGACTGTGGCCCGATTAGTAACCTTGAATCCTGTGGAAAGCACACCAGCTGATGATACACATTCCTGATTGACTTGAGATTCTAGGTTAGTTCAAATATGTTATATTTGAAGGGGCGGCTGTTAAAGATTCTCAGGTGGAGATGAGACAGGAAGTGGGCGGTGGTGCTCACATGGACAGGGGAAGAGACCAGGAAGTATTTAAGAGGCTGTGTGCTCTCCACAGACTCCCTTTGTTCCCTGCCATGCTGCCACACCATAGATGGGGTGATATAGAGCAGCACTCCCCTCATCCTCTGATGGATGCATAATTATGTAAGAAAATTGTTTTCCTTTGTTTATCTAAGATGATGTGGCATGCATGGCAGTATGTGTTTATATATTTTTTCCTTTGTGTAGAAAATCATCCAATCATCCAATCATCCAAACCTTTGTCCACCCGTCCTAATAAACATTTGAAATGGCTCTTGGATCCAGTGTTTGAATGTGCACACCAGACAGGGGTTCAAAACCCAAAGACAGTCTTTTTCAGTGTATTATTATGAAAATGTGTATTATTAATGTTTCCATCACCCGGTTATCTAAAATGTCTTTTGCATTCACTATTGTGAGTTTCTACCCCTACTCTACATTTTTTATTTATTTATCTAACTTTTATTTTACCAGGAGAATTGACCCATTGAGATTAAAAATCTCTTTTCCAAGGGTGTCCTGGCCAAGTGGCAGCACAAGTTACAAAGTTTAAAATTTCGATTTGATTAAAATAACAAATCAATTAAAACAGGTGCAAATCAGGGAGTCAGTGTTCTCATCCTGGAATTAAAATCGCTCAATGGAATCAGTTCTGTTAGCTTCATGTCCTTTTGCAGTTTGTTCCATGAGGTGGCAGCAGAGAAAACAAAGGCCCTTTTTCCCTGCTCTGTGCGAACAGGTGGGACAGAGAGCAGCAGTTGTTCGTTGGAGCGCAGGCCATAAGAGTCAACGTTCCTCAGTGTGATGAGGCTGCAGATGTAGGCGGGCGGTAGTCCAAGTATTGCCTTGTATATGAAGGTGTACCAGTGAGTCAGTCTCCTGGTAGCGAGTGAGGGCCATTGTACTCTGGAGTATAATTCACAGTGATGGGTCAGAGCCCCACAGTTAGTGATGAACCTCAGGGCAGCATGATAAACAGAGTCAATCTTATTCAAACATTGAGTTGAAGCATTCATATACAACAGGTCTCCATAGTCTAAAATGGGTACAAGAGTTGCTGAGACAAGGCGCTTTTTGACATTAAAAGAAAAACAAAATTTATTTCTAAATAAAAAACCCAGTTTCAGTTTAAGTTTCTTGACAAGGTTTTCAATGTGGGCTTTGAATGTGAGGGTGTCATCAAGCAGCATTCATAGAGACACTGTAGCCGAAGCAGGCCAGCTTCCAATGAATTACATTCATTTTGAATTATTCAGCAGCTTATCTATCACCATTATTGGTTATTTTGAACAGTGCATTTCACCATCAGGAAGGTCAGTGATGGAAGTAGAAATGTGAGGCACTCTGAGCATTTGCAGTTTACCTGGATTTCAGCCCAGTTTTATACCCACACAAGGTGAACATCAGTAACGTTAGTAGTCCCTGCATTTCATTTTTAACTAGGCTGAAGGCCCTTAGTACTGAGCATTCCTATCCAACTTAATAGCAGCTGAAAATGTTGCTTTTGTTGACCTCCAATTGCTAAACTTAAAATATAGTCACACATGTAGATATGTGTCAGTAGAACAGCATTAACATCATTGGTGTGGTCACCACACTTGACGTTTTTATTATTTGAAATCATGATCTGTCCCTAACAGTAGATAAATGTCATACCTTAAAGGTAATATAAATTATACAGCAAACAGCAGCAATGATTTGTTGTGAAAATGAGGTACAAGTAGTTAGACAGACAGAAAGGCAAGTTCAGGTACAGCAAAGGTACGTAGGACATGCCAACTTTGAAACAAAATGATCTGACAATGACTGGGGAAAGATATGTGGGTCTCAAAGTCAAAGAAGGACCCTCAGAACAACTAAATTTCAAGAATGCCATGACATAGAAGGACTGTTCCGATGTCCAGGATCCTTCACATTCTACAAAGGACCGAGTCCTTCCCACAGAGATTTTTCAAGGATGCCTGTGTGTACCATTGGTGAAAGCTGAAAGCTTTTGCAATCTAGATGCAAAAGCTTCTTCTTCTTGTTATTGATGAATCGCAACCAGGTGGAGCATTATTGCCACTAATTACCGTCTATGTACATGATGCTTTATCCGTCTTTTTAAAAAAGACAAATTAATGTGAAGGGACAGCATCACAGACACCACAGTATACATTAAATTTGGGACTTTTTCAGTGACACAATGACGCACAGCATAGCTTTTAACTTCTCTTAGCCATTTAGAATGATAACACTGAACAATGAATTTTCTTCCTAATTGTCCTTCTCCTCCTGCCTTTGGCTCAGACTCCTATGCTGTCCATGATCTCCATGAGCGTTTGGCCCATGGTCGCCAGCTGAAGATCTACCTGCCCAAAAGTGCAGAAAAGCTGGAGTTCATTCCAGCTGATGACCCTGGAAAAGTCCTTCTGTACTGGGAGAGGGGCAGAATCAGGTCAGAAACATTCAGCAGCACCTAATTTTCTGGCTGTGGGCAGGATGATCATGGAGGAAGTTTCTTCCAGTGTTGTTGTTGCAATTGATGCATTTCCATGTGCCTATTGTTCTGTTTTCAACAGGTCATCCAAAGGCAGGGTGTCTGGCACAGGCAGTGACCGACGATGGTACATCGACAAGGTAACACAATTTATTTTTTAAAGTCTGTCTCACTGGAAATAAGTGGTGGTGGCCCTTTGGAGTTCAGATTCAGGTGAAAGTGTAGATTGCAAATCTTCACCGTATTTTAATGTGATTTGTATTTTTTCATAAGGTGACTTATGAGGATCAAGGGACGTACACTCAGAGAGACTACTGGAATAAAGAAATCTCCACCGTCAAAGTGGCCGTCACACGTGAGTTAACTGAGTTCTGTGTTAGCCATGGTTGCTTATAACTTTCGGTTCTTTTAATTTTCTACTAAACCAATTTCTCCTGTACATAATCACCTATAAATGCTGATATGATTATTAAGGTAACTATTCATATCATGATGCAAAAGATTAAAGATTGCTAGGAGACCCTATAAGATAACACCGGTTTACTAGTGTTTCACTCTCACAAACAGCTTTCTCTCATTATATCATCATCAAGAAAATAGTGGTGGTAGTGGTAATATGTATGGTAATGTATCTTATGTACTTCTTTTCTTCTTTTTCCTCTCAAAGCTGAGAATTCTGATAATAATAATAATAACTTTATTTATATATCACCTTTCAAAAACCAGATTTCCAAACAGTGCTTAATCATCAAATCAATCATTAAAAACAAAACCGACTAGTATTACACTGACTGGAAGGCAATAAAAAAAATATAGATAGACAAATGGTGAACTTTTAAAATTTAAATTTAAAAAGTTAAAAAAATATATGTATAATATGTAATAGGTAAAAAGCATTATAATTTAAAACCAGTAAGTTAAAGGGGACAGTAAAAAGGCAGCATCACTTAAAAACTGGTCTGTACAAGTGGGATTTTAGAAGTGATTTAAAAGAAGTCACTGACCTTGTAAGGCTCCTCTGGAAGGTCATTCCAAAGTCGAGGGGCTCTGACAGCAAAAGTCCGGTCACCTTTATTTTAGCTTCAACTTTGGAACAACCAGAAGGCCCCCACCTGAGGATCTCAGGCTTTGGGCTGTCTCATAAGGGGTCAAAAACTCTGTTATATAACTTGGAGCCAGACGGACTTTAAAAGTGATCGCTAAAATCTTGAAATCAGTTCTAAAACTGACTGCCAGCCGATAGAGGGAGGCTAGGACAGAGGTGAGGTGATGTGATGTCGTCTGTTAAAACGAGAAGCTTAGGTGCTGCGTTCTGAACTAGTTGGAGGCATGAGAGGGACTTGTGGAAGATGCCAGGCAGAAGAGAGTTGCAGCAGTCTAACCTGGAGAAGGTGAAGGTATGGATCACCTCTTTGGTTTGAGTCTTGAGATCGTACGCAGTTGGATGAAGTGAACTGAAAATCCACTGAAATGTGGATTATGTATGTCATTTGAATAACCAATGAATAAATAACACCTAAATCCGGCAATATTGATATACATCGATCAGCCATAACATCGTTACCACTGACAGGTGAAGTGAATAATATTGATTATCTTGTTACAATGGCAGCTGGCAGTGGGTGGGATATATTAGGCAGCAACTGAACATTTTGTTCTTGAAATTGATGTGTTGGAAGTGGAAAAAATGGACAAGCGTAAGGCTCAGAGAGAGACTTTAACATGGGCCAAATTGTGATGGCTAGACAACTGGTTCAGAGCATCTCCAAAACTCCAGCCCTTGTGGGATGTTCCCTGTCTGCAGTGGTCAAGACCTAACAGAAGTGGGCCAAGGGAGGAAAACCAGTTAACCAGTGACAGGATCATGGGCAGTCAAGGCTCAATGATGCTTGTGGGGAATGAAGGCTGGCCCGTGTTATCTGATTCAATAGAGCTACTGTGGCTTAAATTTCTGAAAACGTTAATGCTGGTTCCAACAGAAAGGTGTCAGAACACAAAGTGCATTACAGTTTGTTGTGTACGGGACTGCGTAGTTGCAGACCAGTGAGGGTGCCCATGCTGACCTGTGTCCACCCCCAAAAGCGCTTACAATGGGCATGTGAGCATCAGGACCAATGGAAGAAGGTGGCCTGGTCTGATGAATCACGTTTTTTTCCATCGCTGGTGCATGTTTGTCCTTTCCTTTGGACGTGGCTCCAGGATGCATTAGGAAGAAGGCAAGCCTGTGGAAGCAGTATGATGTTTTGGTTAATGTTCTGCTGGGAAACCTTGATCCTGCCATTCATGTGGATGTTGCTTTGACACGTACCACTTACCTTAACATTGTTACTGACTAAGTACAGCAATTCATGGCAACAGTATTCCCTGATGGCAGTGGCCACACAGCAAAAATGGTTCGAGGTGTTGACCTCGAAATTCTCCAGATCTCAATGCAATCGAGCATCTGTGGGACATGCTGGAAAAACAAGTTCTTGGAGGACTTAAAGGAACTGCTACTGATGGCCAGATACCACAGCATATCTTCAGCGGCCTAGTGGAGTCCATGCCTTGACAGGTCAGGGCTATTTTGACAGATAAAGAGGGGACCTAACTGATATTTGGTGGGTCTTCATAATGCTATGGCCAATAGGTGTACGAAAGGTCTCATCACCCAAAAAAACAACAAAAAGACAGTGTATGTGTAGTATATTAAACTGATAGATCAGGCTAATTCTAATAAAAATAAGGAAAAAAAACACTTTTTATTCATTTTTGTTTTAAAGTATACATTTAGATATAATTCAGTGGTGCAAAAGGAAATTTCATTGACATCCATTGTATGTGGGTGAAGGCAGAAATGTCATTGTTGATTATCTGGTAAAGAAAACCAAAACTATCTGCATGGTTAAATACCACCAAAGGTCAGTGAGAGAATATTTTTTTTTTTCTAACACTAACACTTAACACTTTTTTGGCTCCTCAAATGACAGACACTCAGCTGACATCCTCTCAGATGTCCCTTGGATTTTCATGTACTTATATTAGGAATTATGGGATTGGTTACAAAACAGCCAATCACAGTTTATCTACTCCAGTGCTCTGATTGGCTGAAATAGTGGCACAATGTCAAACTGTCAGGTTGAGCATCCAGCAAACCTGAGAGTGCACAGAGTTTGAGAACAAAAAAGTAAAATCAGTCAAATCAAAAAGTGATTGAAGTTAGTATTGTGAGAGAAAGTTCTCTACTATTGTTCACAGAATAGCATTTTGTTTGCTCAAAGTAAAATACTCTTAGTGTGATAATTTCTCTACAAAATTGTGTCATTTATGTGCTTGCAAGAAACTTTTCTGTGCTCAACTGCCCCATCACATGCTTAAGATAGAGGCACAAATAGAATGTGACTTTGTCCATTTCTCAGTTGCCTTTTTCTCCTCCTCTCCACTCCAGCCAGACGTAACTATGTCAAGTGTGTAGCAGGAGAGAGTCTCTACATCTCACTGGAGGGCATTGACCTGGCTGACGCTATCCTCTCCTTCTCTGGGCAAGCTGCCAATGTTACACTGGTGAGATGGAATGGAAGGAATGATGGATGTCTAGAGGGTGAATAGGTCGAGGGATATATGACGGATGGATGCATGGTCTGATAAAAATGGGTAAAAGGATGGAGGGATTCAATATTCAGTTCAGAAAGTGTTTAGCTTTAGTGTTGGGACGTCTTTCAGAGGAAAACATTACTGTTAGGCAGGACATAATGTTGACAGAAATTTGATTTGAACATTGAAAACTGGGCTGATTCATCAGGGAGAGAGACTTAACTCAAAGTGAATAAATTCTACCCTGCAAACCCACAACTGCAGTATTTTGGAGAAATGGAACAAGGTTAGAAGACACACCTGAAGATACAGAACACCGTGCTGTTATTAGCAAACAAAACCAAAAAGTTCTCAGCTCACTAATGAGTCTTTGCTTTGTGCTGCTATAAGATTAAGACCGATAGGTAGATGTCCTGATGTTGGTTGAAACTAGACTATGATAATAATACTAAGAAATTGATTTTTTTGTGCTGAGGCATATACTGTTAAATAGGTGCACAATATGACAGGGTTAAGCTTTACTTTAAGTGGTCAACAAAGGGGGTTAAATTTTTGTTTCAATGCAAGTGTTTTAATCATTCACTATTTCTGTGTGCTGGAATCTTACAGATGTTAGTATTTGGGTGAGAGGAACTAGGTGACCCTAAGAAGTAATAATTTGTCAAACACTAACTACTTTGCACTAACATGAGTTTGTCTGCCTCAGGTACGTGATGGTGCTCGGGTGTCCCAGGACCTTCCAGATTACTGGGACCGGGTTCTCACTCACTCTATGAACATTGAGATCAGGAACGTGAACTACACCGACGAGGGACATTATACCCTGAGAGACCGCATGGACCGGGTGGTGTCTGTTACCAGGATGGACCTAACAGGTGAGTCCCCACATCTTATGCTATTCTTTATATGGCTCCTCACTAATTTCCACAAAGTGGTTACTAGGATTTCCAGTCTTGCTGCAGGCTGCATAGAAGTGGTTTGACACAGAAGTTCAAAGAATATTGTATCTGCCAGTGCAGGACTGGGGAATCTGGATGTTAGACTCAACAACTGGAAATCACTTGCCAGCCATAAACATTCAGTTCATGAGGAGGGACTCTACCATCAACTGAGAGAAACATAGTGACTGACAAATTGGCTTCTGTGCTTGGTAGACTCACGTAATTGTTCTTGAAGATACTGAGATAACTGACTTCAAAGACAGAGCACAGGTGGTAGGTTTGTGATGGCTGGCAGGCCATGATTTCAATGAAGTCTGGGATCTGGGATTTGGCTGACTGTTGATATGGCAGTTTCCCCATTGAGGCAGTTGGAAGAGTCTTTGGGGAGGCTCAGATGTCTTTGATGTTGATTGTGGAGGATTTGTGGAGTGTACATTTTCTCATGTTGAGCTGAGAGATCCTTATAGAACTGGGCTGGGCCTATATAACTGTCCAACATTAAACCAGGTCATTCTTTTCTACCATTCCTCTGTTTGTAAACATCTATGTTATTACATTCCAAATCTGATTCATTTTCATCACCGACATGAGATGTTTTCCTAGCTAAAGGTTCGATTTTAATAAGCACCGACTCTCTTCTTCACCGAGTCAGTGGTCAGATGTGTTAAACTCACTGAAATGTAAAAATGAGTTGGTGCACACAAAGTGCATCACAGTCATTCGTCCCGTCAGTCCAGTTTGACATGCTGATACTGATCGTGGAAAGGTTACCGAGACTCACTGCACACAAAGCTCAATCCTAGCTGCTTCAGTGGCGCAAATGCACTGCTTAATCAGTTCACTGAAATGATTCTAGTCTGTAGTAACAATTCCTGTTGTTTTTTTCACTGTAAGTATGGTCACGTTAAACTTCTCTGTTAACTTCCATTGAAGCAGAACGATGAACAAATCCGAATGTATGTTTATGCTTGCTCCAGCAGTCAGCCAATAAAATCAGTGATGCGCTGTGTTCAGAAATGGAGAAGGTATTATTTTAACATAAATTATATGTTTATGTACATAATATCAGACTTTTCAAGTTAAAAATCCGACACCAAGTTTCCGACTGGGAGCTCTGAAATTCAGTTTTCCCTGTTCAAATAGAACACACCCCAAATACACAATAGGCTAAGCAGGGACAGGCAAAACTGATCAGGGCAATCACAAAGGTGGGAAAGAGGCAGAGACAAGAAGTGTAAAGAAGAGAGAACTTACAAAGTAAAACAGGACATAATCAAACTAAAAACCCAAATTAAGACAATTTCTCCTCCCCACCTTTTTATCCTCTGTCCCTGCTCTTTTCCTCAGGAGCTTTTACAGTAATGCTGACTATTTTGGCCATCTCGGCAGTCGGCAGTGTAGTGGATAATGTGATTATTTTTTTGTATTGCAGTAGAGATGTTCAGCAGTTGACCTTTTGATTGTATGTGGGAGTATCTTTGAATGCATTCACTGTGACTGTATTCTCAGCAAGTTCAGTCACGTATAAGCTCATGAGTTATTTTGATAATGAGAATAACTCAGTCAGTTTGGCCTAATGAGTGTGTTTCATCGTCTTTGGTTCAGGTAAGGTCGGGGATACCTTTCGGTTTTGGGTTGAAATTTCAGGACACAGTTCATAGTCAGTAGGGTAAAACATAAAAAAAAGGTATATATATATAAGAATATCCTAATGTTACAGGTAGAATCCTAATCGCACTTGAGAGCATCTTTATATTAATGGCAGCGCTCCTTTTTAAGTCATTATTGCTTTCAGACCACCATTAAAATGATAATACTCAGCTTTATCCCTCTCCCTCTGTGTTTACCTGCAGACCATCATGAGAGCCCTCAGGGAAACCCTCTGTTGGCCCTGCTCTTACTGCTGGGCCTCCCAGCTGGGATTTGCTGCTGTTGTCGGAAGAAGATTTTCAAGAAGAAAGCCTCCACTACTGCAACGCTACAGGTGCAAACAGTATTATTCTATTAAAATGTTAAACATAATTAGGTTGGATTAGAGACTTACATGACATTTACGTGATATAAAACTGTTGGTTAGCATTTGAAAAACTGGTTGGTTTTTGAAATCTATCTTCCCCTGTCACACCTCATTCCCTGCTGTGCTGAGCTTTTTGCAGGAAGGTTAGAAACCAATCATCAATGCTAGACTTATTTTACATTCACATAATAATCCTTTTACATTGGTACAACTGTCTGAAATGATAGTTCAGGCTCCGTGTAAGTCAGTAGTTCCCAGCCCCCACAGCCAAGTTTGATAAACTCAAGTACACCTTCAGCACCATTTCTTTTCCAGGTATGTTCATTTGAGTCTATTCCAAACTGAATGTTATTTAACTATTAATCATATAAAAATGGATATACCATAATAGTGAATATCACAATATTTTCATACGATTGGATGTAGTTCATTTTGGTCGACTTTGAATTTTTACACATTGAGTGTCTAAGGCTGGATGTTCTAACCATTTATCTGTTATTTTTATATTTAAGTATTTAATCTCCTCATCTCCTTTGCTAACTAGTTTTCATGCACTCTTAACTGAGCTAGGATAGAATATCTCCTCTGAAGCCGCAACAATTAGTCGATTAATCAGTTGAATGAAAGAAAGTTAATCGCTAGCTGCTTTGACAATTGATTTATCGCTTCAACCATTTTTCATGAAAAAAATTCAAACATGTTATTGTTTGAGCTTCTTCAGTGTAGAAGAAGCTGCTTTTCTTGGTCATTTATGAACTTTATGGGATTTTGACCATTGCTTGGACAAAAGAATTAATTTGAGGACTTCGCCTTGGGCTCTGATATATTATGATGAGCATTTTTCACATTTTCTCGACATTTTGTGCAGTCAATCTGTTAATCTATTAAACCTGAATATTATCAGCAGATTAATTATGGAAATAATCATTAGTCACGGCCTTCCTGCACACATACCCCTGGCAACAGCAGAAGTGCCCCTGGTTGGGACTCGCTCTACTAAATTAATTGCCTTTACCCTCCAAATCAGTATAGATTAACATAATTCAACTTAGGATAGAATTGTGTTAAAATAGACAAATAGCGGACCATGTTTCACACATGGTATGGTCAGATACAGTCAACCCAAGAGCTGCAGACATAATCAACAGGCAGTCAGTAATGAAGAAATGATCAGTTGCAGCTTCATTACCTATCTCTCTCTCTCTCTCTCTCTCTCTCAGGCCACTCCAGATGCAGTCCATCCTCCTCCATCTGGACCTGTTGGACCTTGTCCTCCCTACAATGCCCCTGGACAGCCAGGAGTGGTGAGATGTTACCATAACTGATCACTTTTTTTCTATTTTTACAAACATGTCTTTGTATAAGTATGACAGTCTGCGTGTTCATATTAATGTAATACTGAAATGGTGTTTGCTTCCTGTACTTCTGTGTTTGCAGGTGTACTACCATGGCCCTGACCCTAACATGGTACATAAGACATTAAACAGCACCTATTTATGACACAGTAACTATAAAGCATACTATAACTCTATTCGCATGATCACTATGTAACTTATCATTGTATTTACTGCATTTTTCCAACAAACTGAGATTTGTTGGTGACTATATTTTGTATTGTTGATTTGAAACAAGTCTTTTTTCTCTTTTCTGTATGTGTATGTGTATGTGTTCCTACAAAGGCTCCTACAGTTCATCCTCCCCCCGGTCAGTGGAACGGTCCTCCACCTTCCCCAGTTAGTATCACACCACAAGCCTAACTTCTTAAATGGCTAAACTTGACCCAACCTACATCACTGACCCCAAATCTGTTATTTTGGGTCAAATTTTCAAGGCTGTTATCTTCAGCAAGTACTTTGTGATCTTGCCCGCAGGGTGTTAACCCAGGCTACCCTCCCCAGAACCCTATCTACCCTCCTGCTGGTCCAGGTGTGATGCCCCCTGCCCAGCCTCCACAATGGAACGGTCCACCACCAGGCCAGTATCCCCCTGGACCTGCAGCTCCAATGGTACGATTTGTTTCTTTAGGTGACAGGAATTCCTGAGACGAATGTAGGTCATTTCACTGGTCATTTCCTTTAAGAATTTTGTTGAAAGATTCTAGTCAGGGTGGAAAGGCCTGTGAGCTTTGTTAGTTGAAGACACAGCAAGACACATATGGCCTTCTTCCTCAGCAAGAGGCAGGGTGTTAACCAAGGGGGACAGACAGTGCAGTAAAAACCAAGTTCTCAGACTCAATTTGTTCTAGTGGAATAGAATTAGGTTTATGAATGTTTACAATTGGCCATCACTGAATGCAGCTTTTGAAATGACTCAGCAACCTACATTCTGTGTTGCTGTATGCTGAATGGTGGAACATATGATCGAGATAAGTCTGTGGATAAAGTCAGGTCAAATACACATGTTTTGCTTTTGTGCAAAGAGCACTCAGTACCCATGTACATCATGTTGATGTTAGAGCTTTATGTTGTCTTAATGAATTTCAAAAGAATGAATTTCTAGGGCTAGGACACAGGTACCGCCAGCCCTTAACAAAGATTCCCACTTATGTGTGTAGGGCTATGGTCCAGCTCCGGTCATGTATAGCGCTCCGCCACCAGCAGCTGATGCGGAACCTGTGAAAAAGGAGAATATGGCTTCCTCACCTGCTGACCCTCTGCTGACTGCCTCACCACAGGTATACACACATACACACACACACACACACACACACACTTCTCAGGGGTGAAGTGAAAACTTTAAGAGAGTATAGAAAACATAAGAGAAACAGCACAGTAACTTTAAGGAAACAGTTAAAAAAAAATGAAATTTCTGTCATTATCTACTCATCCCTTGCAGCATGATCCTAAATAACCGAGCAGATGGGGACTTGTTTTAAAATGGCACCTTTAATCCAAATGAAATGGTCCCATACAGGTTGTCTGGTGTTATGCAATTCTCAAAAAGCCCTGAGATTCTGAATCATTTGGAATAGACATTACTTAGATATTATTCATTAACACGAAATTGCCACTGTTCCCCCCACAAGGGGGTGCACAAGCTTTAATGTGCATACATGTGCCACTTGATGGGATAATTGTTTTTTTTTGTAACCTCATGAGTGTAGATGTAACTATATGTAGCCCCAGCCATTAATCTCATCTCATGGTGCCTGGATACATAGAGATGCACCCACCTCAAACCTCAGCACCTCAGCACCCACCTCATACAGGGGGCGCCCCAAAAAATGTTTTGTGGATCATTTTCAAATTATTAATTTAATTATTAATTTTTAAATAAAAAATATATTTTTTCACCAACAGAGCACTGCAAAAATTCTCTCTTTTCTGTAGATGGCTGATACAGTGGTCCTCAATCAGTCATCCAGACTTGATTATTAAAACAGTGTTCTGTTGTCAGACCTGCTGTGTGCTGAAAGAACAAACACACACAAATGAATTAAGTTTTTCAGATTTTTGTTGTCAAATTGCTGATCACAGCAACTGAAATTACTCACTACCTCTTTAATTAAGGAATATTTATTTTCTCTAATTAATGAATTGTTGAGCTGCCTACATGAAGGAACTTAACCATGTGATGGCTGTAATAGAAGCTTGTTTCCACATTGACCTAGCATGACATTGACAAGTGCTATATAAGTGCAAGTCCATATACCTAATAAAAAAAAGGAAAGAAAAAAAAAACAGATGTACTCATGTGAATGTGGAGACAAACTTGACATGCGTTCTGTTTTCACCCCATAGGAGAACACTGCCTCCTTTCCTGTAGCTCCTGTGCCCCCATCCTCCACCACCAATCTCAGCTCCGCTGACAGTGTGAAGTTTGAGATTGATGGAGAGAGAACCTCCACCAACTTCCTATAGGGAAGCTGACTCTTGGAGCAGCTTCTTCTCAGTCCGTCTGTTACAGTGTCCCTCTGTGATCATTTTGTGTTCTTGCGGTCTCTAAGTAGTCAAGTCTATGGAGCCAGTATGGCGTATAGAAAATGTGGAGTCATACTTCTCATAGTACCTATGTTCCCTGAAGGCAACGTGATAGAGAAAGGTCCTCAGCCTTCTTTGTTATGCTGTCACTCATGATTCCACGCCCCTCTAAAGTGACGCCACGCCCCCCACGCCAGATGTGGCCCAAAAGTTTAAAACTGAAAAGAGTAAAAATAAGATTTGAAAGCGAAAAAAAGATCTGAAACCTGAAAAAATAAGATTTGAAACTGTAAAAAAAAAGAAGGCAAATCTGAAAACAAAATCTGCAACTGAAAAAAATAAGGCCTCAAATATTGTTTAATATATATAATAAAAATGTCAACCTTCAAGTTAATTTTTTTTTTTTTCAAATTAATGAAACTTTTGGCCCAGATTTGGCTCCATACAAGTCAGGGATGTTTAATGATGCAGATGGAACAACAGCAGATTCTTTTGTTTGCTTCCTTGACTCAGTGAGTATTTGATCCCCTGTCTGACTGAAAATGAATGTTTTTAGGCTAAATGCACATCTAGAGGTAAGATCAAATCCAGCTGTGTTTTTTGTAGTCAGCATGAATTAGTCAGTTATTTGGGGATCGAATTTCCAGAGGTGAGGAGACAAAAAAGAATCATTTTGTTCAAGTGTCAGTATTTGGAATAAAAATGTCTGATGAGTAAATCTTAAAGATGGGGATGGGTACAGTTTACTGAACATTTTACAGACGTTACTGGCACATAATAGTGGTTTTCTAACATTACATCTATACATTTTCATTGCCCTGTTTGTGCCTTTTTCTTTCATTTGTTTTTTTTTTCTCGTTAGTGCAAGCTGACTTCTGACTCTATGTCCCATGAAAAACAAGGAGATCGAGATTAACTCAGCAGGCAGAGTGTAGGAACAACTAAACAAAGCAATTACAACAGAGAAAATGATAGCTAAAAGACGTCTGAGGTGAGAAATGTTTGAAATAGGCAGCCTTGAGGCGTGTTTAGACTTCTGTCTTCAACAAGTTTATCTCCTTTTCATGCAACAATACAGTTTTACAGTCAGTTTGTACTAGCTATAAACAGCTGTACCTTACCAGAGGTTTATAGCTAGCAAATAGCAGGAACCGACTGTGTATGTGTTTAAGATGCCACAGACTGCAAACAACAGTAGTTCCAGTCATTCTTTGCCTCTGCACCCTTATTGTTTTATTCTCCTGTTGTGTGCATAAAGTCCCAAAGGGGAATCATACAACTTTGAGATGCAGATGAATATTTAGCTCAAACTGTTTCAACTCGAGCAGCCTTAGGTAAGGTGATGAGCTCCAGTAGTCTCCAGTGGAAAAAAAAAATCTAAAAACCCCACTGGATATGTACAGCGTAGAGATTGCAATACTTTTCTGATATACTGTAAGATAGCACCTCAAACATGCAATGTTGTGAAGTAGACAGAATTGTTAAGATTTGTACCATTCAGTCAACAAGCAGCTACAGTGAATAGTTTTTTTTAAAGTTGTTTAAAATACAGATCTGGACATGGTTGGATTAATCTGTGATGGAGGCCTCGCATAAATTAGTTTAGGGTTGCTGAGGCTGAACAGTGTAGACTACCATACACAAGTACAATGCACCATAGCTGAACACACATGGCATCTTAATTATATTTTGCCTGGAGACCCAGCCAACAACCTGTGCTCTGTCCAGGAAAACTACTAGATCCAAGGTTTCCTGTCCCAGTTGCCTTTGACTTAGAACTTCTAGATATACCATGACCTAGAGTATCTTGACACACACACAGATGTCTTACAATGTTTTTTCTACTCTATTTTGGTACCTGTACAGGTCCTAGATAATACAGATCCTGCCTTAAGCCCCTTAGTCTGTCAGCTGATTTTGTTCTTTAAGGACTTTACACACAAGGGATGTGACCAGTAAATGACATGAAAATGCTCATCAAAACTAGAAAACTGTGAATTTGCGATAGTATCCTCATATACACAAATTTGAGACATGGGTACATTAAATGATACTTACTGCAGATTTAGCAGGACAGGGACTGGTAGAAAAAAAAGGCAGCACCAGTCTGATCTGGTCTGTTCTGATGGTTTCAGTTCCCCATCAGTACATCTCACAAAGCAGTCAAGCACAGAGGCCAATCAAAGTTACTAATTCTAAGTCACTTTTGTCACATTGTCTTTAGAATTGTCTTTTATCATATAATATAGGGGGCGATGAGTAAAGCAATCAGCACATCCACCAATATCATGATAAGTTCTTGGTGAGATGTCTGTTTTGCAAATCATTTGTTTGATGCCTTTATCAGTGGTGCTAAAGCTTAAAAATAACTGAGCTTGTTCTGATTTTTTGCTGCATAATATTTGCTTTCTGTGTGAAAGTACTTATGACAAGATCAGCAGTTCAAAATAATAAATCAATTTGTGAACTGATCACATGAAGAAAACATCCCTGGTGTATCAAATCCCTTTAGTAGTGCAGATTGGGGCCCCTGAGCCTGCCTGCGTTACCTGGCTGATGAGCCAGCCTTGGCTCTGGGTCTTGAGTCAGGCTGGGTCGATTCAGCTGGGTCAGGTCAAGTACGGCCCCAGTATCAGCTAATGATAACAGATTTTACTATGAGAAGAGCTGCATGAAGCTGAAATCCTGAAACAATAGCTACCTCGTTTTTGGAATAAATGCCTCTTCAAGGTTCAAGACTCTCGAGACAGTTTGTGTTGGTTCGATGGAATGAGTTTGTGTGTCAAAGTCAATGTGAACTCACAAACCAGCAGAATACGAACAAGACCCACTGACAGCTTTTTAGGGTGACCGCATGCCTTTTTATGTTTACAGAGAAAACATATCACTTACTCATTCAGCTAAATATATACTGAGCTATATCACCAGTAGAGCTGCAACAATTAGTCAATTAACCAGTGAGTCTATCAAAAGAAAATTAGTCAGCTGTTTTGATAATTAACTATTTCTGTTGTTTTTCAGGCAAAAATGTCAAACATTTGCTGGTTTCAGCTTCGTAAATGTTAGGATTTTACATTTATGACAATAAATAAACAGTCTTGGGTTTTCTGTATTTTTTTTTTTGTTTTATAGATAATCAATTAATCATGAAATGAATTGGTAGGTTGTCGGTAATGAAAACAATTGTTATTGGCAGTCCTACTCAGCAAGCCACAGTCGTGCAGGAAGTAACAGCATTCAGTTTTTAAGTTCACTCAAATGTGTGTCAAATGGTATGGCAACCATCAGGGAAATGTAGTTTTTTTTGTTCATGAACACTGTGGAATACAAACAAACGATAAAATTATACCAACACCTTTTAGAGATACATTGTTTTTTTGTGGTTTGTTATTGTTGTATCCCTCATGAACTGATTTGTTCATCAGGACTATGCAGTTGTATGCATATAATTCCAAAAGTTAATGCCTAAATTGGCCAACTATAGACTCTTGCATGTTCCTGTGTCCCTCATGATATCCACAACGATGATCATTACAACACTCCACCTCAAACCACTAACAGGCATTCATCCATCCATCCATTTTCTATACCGCTTATCCGTCAGGGTCGCGGGGAAGCTGGAGCCTATCCGAGCTTAACAGGCATTCATTTAACTGTAAATATCATTGCTAATGCCAACCTCTGATTTTATATACAATATCTATCATTGTGTTTGTTGAACTCAGTAAATACAGTGAACCTTGATACTGCCATCAAAATGGTAAATGACTGCATTTATATAGAATCAAGCAGTGTTCTTCACTAAAGAGAAGCTTATATTTTAGTTTAGTTGCTGTAAACATATAACTTGTACAATATCTGCTTAACTGAGCTATTCAGATGTTCTGAACACAGTGTGCCTTTTCATCTCTCTATGTGAAGGTGAATTTGACATATTTCCTCGTCAATCTTTGGGTACATTATCACATTAACAGCAAATCAGGTCTTTTTTTTCTGTTTTTTTTTTTCATCTTTGTGTCCTAGATCTCATGTTACTTACACATAGCAGCAATAGTGAGCTTGGTGAGCTGTGGAAATGTGATTGCTATTGTTTTTGTGTAAATGTATGGTTCACAAGAGTTTGGGCTGCACCTTATAACACTCATTTGTTTGTCTTCTCTGGTGTGATAGTCACAAAACTGCAAGGCAGGACTTGCACAGAGAGCTGAAAGAATCATACTGGATTATGGATTTTAAATGTTTCTGTTTGATACATTACAAGGTAATGCACATAGTGAAATAATGTGCAAATGTTTTAGTACAAAAGGCGACATGCCTGATAAGTCTACTCATGACTACTCTACAGAGACACCTAGTCAGTCATCTAGCACTTGATTGAACACACATGAAGCCAACACCCGGCAGGTCAAGCCATTACAAACGCACTAGAGTAATAGAATTACACATACTGATATTTATGTTGTACATACAAATGTTAGCTTGTACAACAGGAATGGGATCTATTGGCACAGAAATACCTTAGGGAATGGGAATCAAGGAGAAATTTGTACTGCTATGAGTACTGCCATTTTTTTGGAGATAGTTTACCAGCTGCCATTGTCATTCCTCATTTGTCTTGTGTTGGTAGTTCATCATCAGAAATGTATAAAGTATGTGTTTAAGACAAATGCCCATACAAAGAAAGGCTCTTGACAGAGCCAAACAAGTGATGTATCACCAAACTGAAGTTAGCTAATGCTAGGCTTAGGATTAGCTATGCAAAATGAATGCTAACAAAATGAAGGCTAGTCATACAAAACTAATCTACCAGTATCTGGCACAATGAAACACATAACATTGACCCACTGTGTAGTGTTTTGTGCTAGTTCAGCAGTTATATAGTAAACAGCCTGTGGATGGCACTCTTGTATATCGATCAGTGTAGACTCTCACTGTCTACATAACTAGTAAAATGTCACATTTAAGTACCTACCTACATAATATATCTTACTATCTATCCAAAAGCGGGAAGATGCGGTAGTCACACTTACTCTGTCTGACCTTAAGTTCTTCACTTACAGCAACAGTATGATCTCATTTTTTTCATTTGCTGGTTGTGTGATTGAATGTCACATCCCACTATACAACAGTGGTTACTGATTATGCAAAAATTGAAGTTTAACAGGGTTTCACTGAGTTGAACGAGTTGAGACTATCAAAATAAATGGGTGGTGACGGTGTATAGGCTACAGCTGGAAAATGGCCAAAAACGGTTGATCACACTCATTCTCTGGAAGAGTCCCAGAAAACAGATGACATCTAATTCTTCATTTAGGCCACTAGGGTGAGGCATTTAAAAGTAGAAGACAATATCTGCATTCACATTGGAGTAAAATCTGATCCACATTTGACATGTGAGGATTTGATCCATTTGTTTTCTAGAGGATTGACTAGGTGTTCCTGCAGAGAAATGGGAAGGGTGTAATGCATGTCACATTTTGCACGTTTCATTTGCAAGTCCAACTCTGACTGAAATCCAGAGTCCAGTTTGAATTTCATCATGTTCTCTGTGTGAGTCCTGCCTTTCTGGGCTTCACTGTAAATGTATCCAATGACATTCACTAAGTGTCTTTGTAGTTGATGGTTCTGGGTGGTCTTCGTAATGTACATGTATGTGCAACTCTGTGTCAGTGCATGAATAAAGTGAAGTTCTGGAATGGAGTTGGTTGCTCGAGGGGTAGTTGTTGTGGTGGGGTCTTTGTCTGAAAGTACAAGAGACATGAGCCTTTTGTGTGTAAAGAGCTTTTACTTAAATTGTTAAATTATTTGGAGCAAAAACAACAGGGTTGCAATCCGACCTCTAAGTGGTGAAACAAATGTTCCCTGCAGCTACCAATGACCTTAAATGGCTTAAAATGTTTCAGCTGTCACATACTGCAAACACCAGGTTTCAGCAACAGCCCATCAACATGACAAGGGGCCTCTTTCTGCAGCATTTTGCATGCATTTTCAACAGTCATATGGAAAAAAAAGAAAAAAACACGTCAAACAAGAGTAAATTCAACAAACTAGTTTATAAAATGTGGTATCTTTCTACATCTAAGAACAAGAGTGTTTATACATGTTCACACAACAGTGTGTGTGGTAGTTCTCCACACCTGTCTTCCATCAGCACATCAGACCTCAGTTTAAAACCACAGCTCATCGTATGTGTGTCATCAGATTGCTCTGCCAGTGATGTGGCATGTGCTCAGCTGCTCAGTATTGTGTATAGCTGAGTTCTTTTCCTGTGTGATCTCTTTGTTCCATTTTTTGGTAACATTTATTCTCCTGAGCCTATAAACACCAGTGCCAGCTACCACCGCCCACCCTGCCTTGTCACTATAACTTCCAAGAGTCAGGGAGTGATGAAGGCAGTTAGTGAATGTAACTATAAACACAACGTGAATAAAAATTCAAAACATTACCTCGTATGTGAACATTTGTGCCTGAATAATATCACAGAGTTTCATCAGCAATGGTGATTGTTTAACATTGAAGACAACAACTCCCATGATCCCACTTCAGTAAGTCATTAAATGACGTCTTCAGAGACCTCTAGTTCCAGTAATTCTGTAACTGTGTGTTTGAGATATTTGAAGAATATTTGTTTTCCCACGTTCACTCCCATTTCATCAGGGCTGTGACTGTACCATTAAAGTGCATTGAGGCAATGAGTTTTTTGCCTTTACAACCGTATGAAGCTGGAAACATTTGATCTGTTCTATATGCTATAAGCTAACCCCCATCTAAGAGGAAACAGCCTGTATTTCTTTTTTTTTACAGATTTTTGGACATTAATCTGGAAATCCTACTGAAGTAGTGCATAAAAATGTGAAAAAGTGAAGACAACAAATGTCAGTCACAAAATTTCACCATAAAACACTCAACACAACATACTTTTTACTCGATTACATTTATTTCATACATTTATTTACTAAATACTTTGCAGATTCAATTATAAAAATAGGATGTAATAGTAAGATAAGATTAAGATAGATTGAGATAAGATTAAGATAAAACTTTATTGATACCAAATGGGAAATTCACAAAACACACTGGAAGATGAACTGGAAGTAAACCACCTTTATTTAATAATGAATGCATTAATGCGCCAATCAATATAACCCAATAATGTATTATTCTGACACAGGCCATTCTGCATGACTACTTTGTTGCAGCTAGACTTCTTTGCTCTAGGTGTTTGCTCTAGTTTTTCCACTACCTTCAAAAATTACATGTTTTTTTCTTGGAGAACACATGGCTTCACTATTCTTCCAGAAGAAGGACAAAGAAATGTTGAATGAACTGTAAACAGCATCATAATAATGCTGCTGTTCAGCAATATAATCATACATAATGGACAAGAACATTGGCATAGACAAATTTAATTTGTTGAAAAAAATAATAAATGTATTTTTAGTACATGACCAAAAATTCCAGAGGGCATATACAGTACATACTACATCATCCATCCATAAAGTACAGAGATGGAGTCAGTCTAGGTTATAGCAGATAAGCATTAACATTAAAAACATGTATCTTGTTTAATTCATCCACAAATACAAATGTGAAAAGAGTAATTTGGGGTTTTAGGGGAGTTATATACTTATTTCCCTCAACCAGCTCTGGCAGCTAGAGATGTTCAATAGATATACTGCAGTTTGTCAAGAAACCGTTCAAGCGAGTAACTTATCCTAAAACCACAACTTGATGATTTCATTAGTTTCTGTATGGGTCAAACTGACAAGATACAAGAGCACAGACTGGCTGTTTCCTTCCTGCCACCAGTCTATGCTAAGATAGGCTAACCACAGCCGAGATCTTCTTTATCCGAGTCCAAAAAGAAGGAAATTAAAGTAATCCAAAAGTGTTTCTTTAATGTAGTAAATGGAGGGTTAGTGCATTGGATGTAAAAGGTCATCAGCTGGGGGTGATGATGTAAGCACTTGTCGAGTCATCTTGCTTTTTTTTCTCATCTCTGTTGAGAGTTGCACACATACAGTACAGACAGTTTTTACTTCTGAAAATACTTCTTAAGTGTAACCATGGTTTTTAGAAAGAGTGTTTTCTGCTTTGAAAACCACAAGTGTCATCTGGTTCCATTACATTTGGGAGAAGATCTCTGAATCTGATATCGCTAAAGCTCTGCAACTCACACCAAAAACAGTCTAAATAGATAAATAGCACCATAGGTAAGAGGAAACCTATGTATTTTTGATTTAGGGTTGATTTGTCTCTTCAATACTGAAGCCTGTCCTAGAGTCATATTGTCATTTTAATAAACAGTAACAAAACAGAACATGTAGTCAAAAAATATCAAAGCTGTACAAGATCCAGATGCCCTGAGAGGAAAGAAGGACTCCATGGTCTGTACATGTGGCACCAGGTGGGACAGACACAGAAGACAACAAACGTTTAACTTGTCTCTCAGTCCCTCATTCACTCCTCTGTCCTCCTCCACCTCTCCATCTCTCTCAGCCGTTTCTCCAGGATCTTTATCTGCTCCTCCAGGTGAGCCGTTTTATCAGCTGCATTAGAGTTCCCGACGCCCAAAAGAACGCAGACAAACACCAGGACAGCCAAACGGGTGGCCATGGTTCCCGTGTCCACAGTGTGGTCGCTCAGGATGAGTCCGAAAACGGCCAAAGTCGCGCTCACTTTCAGCAGCCACACAAACCGCCTCAGAGCGGACGCCACAATTCGGAGGGCAAGGGAGAGCAGCCAGTAACCAATGAGAGCCACGAGAACCCACTGGGCAACAAAGATCACACCCTCTGGGGTCACTTTGTTGACGGGAACACCAACTGTGGCAAAAAGGAACACAAGGACAGCCAGAAAGAGCAAAGAAAACAGTTCAGTTAGACTGCAATATCTAATCATATCTCATTTTAATTCACTGAGACCAAAATGATTTTTTAATTCTATCTTTATTTCTCTGAGGCTGAGCAGGTGGCCAGTTTTAGTTTCCTGAGAATCAACATCACAGAGAATCTGTCATGGTCATCACACAACTCCAGGCCGCCACAGAAGGCTCAGACTTTTACAGAGTAGCAACAGAAAGCATCTACAACAGTGTGTGGTCATGATACGTAGCTGGAGGAAATGCTTTAGTGTATCAGGTAGAAGATAATGGAACATCTCTCCACCAACAGTGAAAGGATCATTCCAGGTTAGCACTACTCATTTTTGAGCAATCTGACCAAAAACAAGACATCACAGTCACAGTCTAAAGTGTGATCTTATTTCTCAATTTCAAGATGCCCGTTAGAGTACAGACAGGCTTGAAATAACAGAGGAATTTCTCCATTTGTACTATTAAAACACAATATTTCATTAACGATGGTCCTTTTTTGGCCTCATCTTCCATGCTGCTAGCTATAACTCACACTGCCTTATTTACAACATACCACCCAAGAAAAAAGTTTGATAAACCTGCTGGTTTGTTTCTTGTCTGTCTGATCCTCTGACTGCTCGTGTTTCTGACATCACTGAATCTTCTTCATGATGTTACCGTGTTCACAAGATCTCAAAAAACAAATCAAGCTGGTGAAGGACAGTGGTGTGAGTTTACCTTGGACCTCAGCAGCCTGCAGGAAGTCCGAAACATATTGCAGAAGCACATTGAGACCCCCAGCCACACTTTCTGCCACAACCCCCAGAACCTGAGAGAAGGCCTGCAGGGGAGGGAGGGGGCGCGATTAACAGAGTGAGATGCATTAACCTGTGAGAAGAACTGAACCAGGAAGTCATCTTCCAGTTTTGCTCACTTTCCCTTTTCCACAGTACACCAGACGACATGAGGGCGTGAACTACTGTGTTGGACAATAAAGCTCATAGTTACAGGTCAAAGCTCAATATTAAAACATTCAATCAGCGAGTATTGCCTCTATACCGTGCTAAGATGACATATTTTAAAGTGTTCAAGGGCTGTAAACAAAGTGCGTTGACACTGTTATCATGTTCCCTTGTCAGACATTAATGCGAATCCATATTTTGCGTATTAGCCCCCTTCAGTGAGGCACACACTGTTGCACTCTACTGCCTTCACACGTATTACTTGTATCTCTCACCTTCTGTACCGACAATACCGTCTGTTCCCCGGCCAGCCTGCCCACGTAGGACCTTCCCTCCCCAGCCAGGTCAGCCAATGCAGCCTGGAGCTCATGGATCATGGAGCGACTCTCAAACACTTTTTCTCCCGAAACAGACAGCAACAAGGCGCTAAGCATATAGAGGCAGCTGAAAGCGCTTTGTTTTGAAGGGGAAAACATACTGAAAGGGTGCATCATGATGACAAAAAAACCCCAAAATGGTACACCTCCAAAGGAAACACCGACAAGAGGTTACACACAGGACGTGGAAAACTTCGGATAGTAGGAATAAAGAAAGATGTCTGCCACCCACTGGGCTGAGTGTGCAACAAGTTTCCATGACGGCCATCTTTCACTTCCCCCATTTAAGTCTGTGCACAGTCTGTCCGTTGTTTTTAGACTACCTGAAACTGATGTTACTGATGCTTTACGGTTAAGTTACATTTATTTGCTGACAAGCAACTGAATTAGTTACAGTGATTCCGCCACATCCGATGTGGTGCGTTAAAGTGCGGGTGGGAATATCCCATTCCAGTCGTGGAATTTGTGTTTGAGAGGGTAGGGATGCTCACCACCTCATGAAACTTGCCACAGTTGTCCCAAGTGGAGAATAGTAATATTTGATATAGAATTCTGTGATGGATGTGGCAAAATTACTTCAAAGCGCCCCCTTCAAAATTTCAATGAAGTAGTCCCCGTTGTACATTTCACCTCTGGTGTACAAAATATGGTAGGCACATAGAACATCCTGTGACTTAAAGAGTCTTAAGTTACCCAACAGGAAGCCATTTTGAATTAATGTTCAAATATATATGGTTTTTGGGCCATTTATGAGGGTCGTATCTCCATATATAATTCATCCTAGGGGATTAATCAGATTGAGTTGAGTTGGTGAGCTTGTACAAAAGACTTTGATAATTAAAGGTTATCAAAAGTTTCCACAGAAATTGCAAGGTGTGGCCATGGTGGCACGACAAAGTTGTGTTTTTGTCATGAAACAGGAAGTTGATTGCAGCCATGAGGGTCCACCTGCTTCTTGCAGCTTTAGATTTGTTACGTTTTAAACAGATTTTATTTTGTTGTTGTATAAATATGGTCTGAGAGCCATTCTGAGTTTGTTTTTTAATGGTAACCTGCTTGTAGGTTTCAGCACACAGAAAGAGCAAAGAAGAAGCAGTTTTCAACCATCTGATTTAAGTGAACGTTGTTCAAATGCATCATCAAAAGATGACTTCTTCTGAATTTCAGATGAAAATTACCCTTCTATTATTATTTATTTTCTCATAGTCACTATCAGGAAGTGTTTCTACACAAGATGGAGAAATAGAACATAAAAATTCATTTCTCACTCTAATTACAATTTCAACTTCTTGTTTCCATACTGTCAAAAGCACATGCTGAAAACATATTTCAAGAATCTATCTAAGAAATGTTATATACAGGAGTTAACAGGAGTTGCTGCATATTTCACTCACTCTCCAATAACACTTCGGTGTGATAAGTCGGAGGAAAGAAGCATACAAATAAAAGGCATGGTAAGTATAAAGTAAGCAAAAGGGATTTAATTTGATATTATACACCACGCATGCTTAGTTTGCAGCCAGAGATTCAGGAGGACATTGGGACATACATTAAGTTGCAGGCCGTTACAGCAGAATAGACAGTAAAGCAGGGCATGCAGTGGTTTCTTTTCTGTATTCCCCCAGTATGTTTTCTCTGCTGCTGAAAAACCACCAACTGCAACTGCAATTGGAATAACTACTGAAAATGTCGTCTTCGTCGTCTTCTCCTTCTGCATAAATTGTAAGACAAGTGATCATGACATTACTCAAGATCTCATCATACACAAAGTCATCATCCTATGGAAAGTCATCCTATGAGGGCAGTTTGGTTGTGACGACAGTGAGAATCAGCTGTTCCTTCAAAAACAACAGTGATTAGCGTAGATGGCACTGTTACATCAGTTATATCAAAACTGTGGAATATACAAAAATACAAAAAACAACACAGATCTTTTCTCTTGTCCCGATTGGCTTCCACAAGATATATATAATATATATATATAACAAAGCTATATACCTAACTTTGTTATATACCTATAACATCTTTTACACAGAAAAGATGGGTGAGTATCATAAGATTGTAAATTCAAAGTTAAACATTGTGAAGTTAATACGAGGCTTCAGCCATCTGAATTAACAAATTAAGTGGATAGGAATTTTGTACTGAAAGCTACTGTTCAGTGCAAAATTCCTTTGTGTGTCACGGAAGTCTATATACTGAATTGCAGCGAAAAAAAAAATAGTGGGGCTAATAATGTAAAGTGTATCCTGAGGGTGCCGTCAGAATGATTTACTCTCTGGGCACCATGAGTATCTACACCAAACATTTCAATCCACCCAATACCTGTTGATATATTTCAGTTTGGACCAAAGTAGTGGACTGACAGACCAAGATTTCCAGCAAACAACTCCACTAGCACGACAAAAAATATGTTGTGTCATCAACTTATCTGCTGTGCTGTTTAAGAAGTATCTCTTAACGCCAATCCTACTGGAATTTGTGATGTTGCAATCACAAGAATTTAGCCAATCCTTGCATTGCTGTTGAGAAACTGCAATATTGCCACATCTCTACAATAGGCTGTCTCAGCAGAAACTGGTCAAACTAGAACAATACTCTACGTTCTGCATCAAAGAAGAAATTTCAAAATCAAACCATCTTTTCCCAAACTCAGCAAGACTGCCATGTTGTATCCGCTCTCAGGCAGTGCTTACTGCTTACTTCCGAACAAGCTCCACCAAACATTTACAGTATTTTCCCCACAATCAAAAAAACAAACAAACAATTTTTAATATTTCTTTTATGAATGTCCCCAATTTAAAAAAAATGCAACAAATTAATGCCTCAAGTGTGATATCTGTCAAAGCAGTTGTGTGGTAAGAGAAAGTAATTTGCACAGACAGATGAAGTTTAAAAAAAAAGAAGCATTTGTGAGCGCTGTGAAGCTTAATTTGAATAAATTTAATGGGTTATTTGCAGATGACAACTTGAAACATACATTAGTTGTTAATCTTTTCAAATTCAGCTTTCCTGTGATAACCAGTGTTCAGCACAGTTGACATGACCGATATCAAGACATCCTGATGAAAATCCAGATGTTTCCATTTATGCCATAATGTTTTGAAACATGTGGCTTTGAGAGGATTAATAAAGCAGAGCAGAGCAGTGCATGCATGTTTGTTCTGTTGTCTTCCTGCTTGCATGTGGACTGTCTGCATTTGTCAAACCCCACATTTCTTCTCTCTCACAAAAATGTATCTCACTGGACTGCAGATTTAGTTCATATATGATTTTATTTTGTATAAAAAAACAGTATCATGGAGTTAGTGCAAAATGGACTAACATCTCTTTTATAACATTGTGTCAACAATCTAGAAGAAGAAAAAACAGTGCACAATAATAATGTATACTTTGTGAAATATGCACATATGTTCCCGAAACTGAGAATTGAAAACAGAAGACTGCAAATACACCATGAAAACATTTTCAAGTCAAAAACCAAGAGAGAAGTCAGGGGGCTCTGTGTTTGTGTAGGCACATGGAACCAAGTGCAGCAGTGCTAATGAAGTGAGGTACCCCCCCGCACCACCTGCAGTGAGCTTCCCTCCTCACATAGAGCAGGCTGCCTGCTTTCTGTGTGCTGCAGGGCAAATGGTGATGAATCAGTGCAATTCTGGCCAAGGCTGAGTCCAAACAGAACACATAAAATAGCTTATACTTTAAGCGTTCCTAACAAGGCAATGTTTGGAAGAGGCACCACTGACATTCTTACAGTGCTGAGTGTGTGAGTCTGTATCAGTCTGTATGTCGGCATCCTGTTTTATCCACTAATTTTTACATGAGGACTTTGAGTCTTTGAGCCTTTTTCATGACAACAGATGCTAGAGTTAATGAAGATTTGGGCTCTGGCTCAGTCATCATCACTCAATCATCATTGTTAATTACGAACCCATTATGGATAACGTTTCTAACTCAAAGTCTGTACTAGCCTTTTTATATGCTTTCAGTTGTATCACCCAGTCTTCATCCATGCATGTCAAGATATCCTGAGATAATGATGATGACCATGTGACATGACTAAAAGCACTGGCACAGCTGTTAAGTGAAACTTGATTTGGGATTATGTTTTTCAAATGGTGTATTAAAGGTAAGCAATTTGTAAAATATGTCCAAAATTCAAAGGTAGCTCCACAAATAGAGGGGGCAGCAAGTCACAGGAGTAACCACCAACTCACTATACTGTTTCCTTCAGTCATCTTTGGCTGTGGTTATAGCTACAGTTAGCCCTATAGCTGACTGGACGGCACCTAGACTGCAACCTCAGATTATGGGAGATTCACCACAAACAACAGAATTCACCTGAACTGGGGCATTATTTACGCAATCGTCACATTCTTCCTGGTGAAGATATGCCTTCATCTGTGCAACTGCCTTCATCTGAGCCAGCAGCCACAAAAATGCCCACCACTTCCTGCACACATGCCTGCACTTTGCATCCTGTACCGCCAAGACAGTTCATCATCAGGGTACATTTTTAGATTTCATTACCTCAGAAGTATCTTGTGATGGTTTTACATAAGAGAGAACAATCTCTTTGTCTATTCATGTATTAGAATTTACTCTGTCTTTCCTTTGTCTCGTTTAATGATTTTGTTGCTGTGCCATATTTGAACCATTATGACAGTTTTTAAGAGTTATCGTGTCTTCCATTCATTCTGTTCTTGTTTTGTTTTATCACAGCTCTTTGTTCACTGAGGTTTTCAATCATTTGGCTGCACCAATAATCTAATTTACAGGTCATGCCAGACATTCATAAAAACAACTTGAAAGCAGATGTTTCTCAGCTGGTCACATATCAGGTAGCACAGTGGATTAGTCGAAGATATAAGTAGATAGACAAATTCAGTCAGAAAAACAGTCACCTGATGAAAAGTGATCCATCATCTAAATGACTGATCCAGTGATTGATCAGTTCAGGTCGGCTGGTGTGGTTTCTGTAAGGGTTGATGAAGCAGCTTGATTGAGAGACTAAAAAAAGAAAAAAAAAAGAAACCAGAAAGAAGGCATCAGCTCTTCCGGCAGAAAGATGTGTCTTTTATTAGTATCTTAATATGCATTCAGGTACACTGAAAAAAAGGCTCATTTTAAGCACTCCTATCTAGCTTTGCCTGCTGTAGTGGGAATGAACTGTGTTTGGACTGGCCTGCAGGTACATCTACAGTGTACAAGTCCACTGGGACTTTGACATAGTCTACTCAATGCTGGGCCAAGCTGAGCCTGGAACTAGTGAATCACAAGTAAATTACATTTAATATTCACTTTGGGGATTTAATATCTTTCAGTTCTTTTCTGAGTGCATGGCTGTAGCTTATCTTTGGTATGGAGGGATTGGGCAGCCATGCGTGTGTTGTTACTACTTAGTACTACTAGTAATGGGTTGGTTTCAGGGTTGAGAATGATGGCTGAACTTCAGCTCAATTCTCCTCCTGCTCCTGCTTCTCACAACATCATTTTGTGACAAACTTACGTTAGCTACTTTGTTTCATCATGATTTTTATAACGTATATTGTTATATTTCACAGCTAGCTCGCGAAAAATAGGCTTCTCTTTCTCTGTACAATGCACAGCCTGTACACTAAGTGAAAGAGGATTGGCTGCTCACAGTCAAACAAACTCATATGAAAAATCATATCATAAATATTAAAATAATATGGTAAGCAGAAGCAAGGATTGTTTTGTTTTTATTCATCATATTCAGATAATTGAAACTATTCATTTACTGCTGTTCACGGGACGAAACAGCAAAACAGAAAGACTTCTGATTGGGTGGGACTGAGTGCCAAGTGGGTAAGCCCAGGTCCACCCACAGCTACGTGCCTGCTTCAGGTAAAGCTGTTCATTAAAATTTTGAGAACTCTTTCCTGAAATAGGTAAAGGTTGCAAACAGGAACCAGCTTACCCTTCCACTCACCCCCCCCCCCCCCCCCCCCCCCCCCCCCCCCCCCCTCCACGTAGGAGAGGGGGGTTCTTAAACCTACAGTTTAAGAATTTCAGATTTCAAATTTGCAATTTTTTTTTTTTGCAGCAGAATAATAAACTCTATGAAAACAACAGATTTATTGGACCTTTGGAACCAGGGACCATGCTAGCCCTGACACCTTTGGTGCTGGGGAAGAAATATATGGATTAATAAATAGAAAATCAGCACCATCACCTTCAGTGATTAAAATGAATATATAATAGCTAATAGTGGCAACGCAAGTTTGTCGAGGCCCAGTCATGTGCAGTGGTTGGCGTTGTGTTTAGAACTAGAAGGTACTCTGAGGCTCACTAGCTACTGGTCGATAATGGCTGTTCTCCGCAGATCATCAGGTGGTGAGGTTGATGACATGTTGCCAGGGACATCAGAATCAGATTTATTACCAAGTAGGCTTTCACGCACAGGGAATCCATTTTGTATGTACGTCTGTGTGTATGTAGCTCTCAAGTGCATATTTGGTTTAAACCCTTTTAAAGGTTTCTGGTTTTAAGACCAGTCAGCAGGAGACTTACTTGAACTAATGCTAGATTGGTAGCTAGCCGCAGCTGATATCTGTGATCTTAGCAAAATAGATGGTTGCATGCGGAAATTAAAAACTGCTTTCGTCTACTTCTTTCTGACATCAAAAATCATCAAGTCTGCCACCACTATAAAGCTGTGAAGAGGGAGGAGCTACTTAAGCCACTGACTGCTGACAACAGTCACTGTTGATAAAAGGCAATGGCCAAACCTGAGAGGCCCCTAGAAGTGAAGCCAAAACATCTTGACTGCCCCTTGCTGTCTGCAAAACAGGCCATAAACATCTCCCTATCATTATTAGCACATGAGACATGAACCAAACTACAAATTCAAAAATACACATGTAATAATTTTTTTCCAAACATGGTTTCTGTCATTTTATATTTCTGATAAAATTGCTTTTAGTCATCTACAGTATATGCAATTAAAGTGGGCCAAACATTATTACTGACATGTGAGACCTGCTCACAAATGGGTAAGAAACACAACGGGAAGCAAGGAATTTACTCTTTAACAAAAACATCTCTTTCTGCAAGGATACTTGTCAGACACTTTGGGTAACAATCTCAGCCTGTGAGTAGCAAATAAAAGAACTTTTAATTGACATAATTTTGAAGGTCGCAGTTGCCCACGGGGGATTACACTGCAGATGTTACAGCATTGTTGTTGCTCCCAGCTCACGTGATCACTGGATCAATCCCAAAATAATTATATCAACGCGCACCAAAATTTGAAACTATAGGGCCCATTTTTTAAAATACCACTATTCCCCTTTGAACCAGGAAAACTCTTCCTGTCCACACTGGGGATATTTCTCATGTCACGCTGCATGAGACCATGGATAAAAACTACTTGTGGGCCAACTCGGCCAACTGAAAACAGGAATGAAACCTCTACCAAATTAGAATTGGACGAGAGATAGACATTTGTGTTGAAACTGCTGTGATTTTGATACACTTTGTGCAGTATTAATCAAGTCTTAGCTAATGAATAGAAAGCTGTACAGTCTTACAGTGTACTGTCCGAAGCTCCGTCTCTGTTTGAAGAGGAGGAAGCAGACAACGGCAGAGATGACTGCCTGGGCCACAGTGAAGAGAAGGAGGGACGACTTCACTCCATTGCTCAGCTTCTGTTGTAAAGGACACACAGCACATACATCAGGTATGACAGGGTCTACCAGCAGCTGGGGAGGACATTTTGGACCATGCCATGCGTCCAACTTTGTGGCAATAGTTTAGGGAAGGCCCTTTTCTATTCCCACATGACTGTGTCCCAGTGCACAAAGCAAAGTCAATAAAGACATGGCTGAATGAGTTTGGTGTGGAAGAACCTGACTGGCCCACACAGAGCCCTGACCTCAATGCTAAAAACTCCAGAATCAGTTATTAAAGAAAATACATGTGATTGCTGTGTGTATTCATTGACATTACTTTTGGATTAATTTAACTTACTACCTTATTGCCACGGCAATGAGCTTATACGTATGCAATACTGAGCTGTATCATACACTGTCGTAATTATAAACACATTAACACTTAATTACTATGCAGTACTGAGCATTGTACACAAGTGTAGGTAGACTAGACTCCATAGACTATTATACATTAGCTTCTATATCCTATAACTGTGCATGCCATAGCAAGCTCATGACAAGCTGATTAGAAATGTCAAATTTTATCACAGCAATTGTTTATAAATAAATCACAATTTGACATCATCACCTGTTTTGGTGACATTAAAAAGAAATGCACACCACAACTGTTTTACACAACAGTCATGTTCAGGAATCACAAATATTAAAATATCTGCATGAAAATACAGGAAACTACTGAAACTAGTTCAGAACGCAGCACCTAGGCTTCTCACTGGTTTTAACAGACGACATCACATCACCTCTGTCCTAGCCTCCATCCGCTGGCTGCCCGAGCCTGTCAGAGCCCCACGGCTTTGGAACGACCTTCCAGAGGAGATAAGGCTTACAAGGTCAGTGACTTCTTTTAAATCACTTCTCAAATCCCACTTGTACAGACCAGCTTTTATGTGATGTTGTCTTTTTATTGCCTTTTGACTGTACTTTTTAGTTTATTGGTTTTAAATTGCATAATTCCTATATTTATTGTCAGTCTTTCTTTTTAAATTTTATTTGCTGTTCTTTTACATTTTATCGTAAATCTTCAACCTTGCTCAGCAATTGCCTATTTATATTTTGTTTATTGCCTTCTATTGTATACAATTTGTCGGTTTTGTTTTTAAAAAACTCTTAAGCACTTTGGAAACATGGTTTTTGAAAGGTGCTATATAAATAAAGTTCTTCTCATTATTATAAGTGATTTTTAAGCAAAAACAGACATGAAAACATAAGCATATGCAAGACACTATGACTATAATCAAGTTTATATTAACTGTTTCAATTTCTCTCTATTCAGTAGAATTGCTGCATCGCAGTACATATGAAAAGGCCTGATAAGGATGTTAACACCCTGAAAATAATAAGAGTCAGTATTTTATCTTCATAGTCACTTTTTGTCTCAGAGAACCAATGTGCTGCATTAAATGTGTCTCTGTCCTACTGTTTTTTGACTGTACTGTAGATATCCTGCAGAGGAGCAACAGTCACACCTCCCAAACAACACACATCATAAATCATCATAAATGATGCTGTCTGTCAAGACAGCGTGATGACATGAAACAAAGTTGGTACTAACCGTGGCATAGTGCTGGTCATTACAGCTGTCATACTGTGTCTTGACGCAGGGAGCCTCGGGATTCTTTTCCATGTCCAAAATGTATATGATCACAGCAACCACTGACAGCACAGCGGACACCATGCTCACCATTAGACACGCGTGCAGCTGAAACACACACACACAGCATCTCATCATCATCATTTTAGCAGGGCGAAAAAGTAGTAGTCATAATAGTTGTAGTACTAGTAGTAGTAATATGAGCAACAGCTGTGGGAGTATAAATATTAGCAATGGCGGAGCTTTAACTCTAGATGTTTTTTGGTCAGTCACAGATCTTGGATGTGTTGAATATCTGCAGGCTGTGGTTCAGTGAGGACTCTGATCACCACTAACACTTATTTCAGCTCTGATTATAAGTGACACATACTCACAATATAAAGCTTAAGCATGATGTAATTTAGTTTATGGAAATGACTGCAAAACACAAACAGATCACCAAATTACCGTATTAGATTTAAAAAAGACTTTTTTTGCCCAGCAATCATATAGCTTCTGCCTAGCCAGCCGCTATGGCACAATACTTAAGTGCTACTTGCTAACAATAGAAATAAGGGTAATAGAGCAATGTACGGTATAAAGTAAATTCAGCTTGTGACTCAGCAAAAGAGTGTGTTTGAATACACACACACTGTCTGGCTGCATGTGTGTATGTGTTGACTGTGGACTCACAGTCTTCATGCTGCAGTGTTTGTCCAAGATGATAGCGACCACTCCAGCTGTGAGGAACTGGGAGCACACACACCCAGGACACAGGAAGACAGTCAGCACAGAGGAACATATGCAACATTACACAACACATTTTTTTTCTTTTAAGAGATTACTACACACACACACACACAGACTTACCGTCAGGCCACTCCACCAAGCAACTCCCAGACGGACCACTTCAGTGACCTCAGTGAAGTGTAAAGGGATGGAGTAGGACATGACCATCACCCCCAACATCACCTGACTCACCTGGCACACACAATACATTTTGAGTTACTACATTTGTGTCACTGCTGCTGATTTAGAACAACATATACACACATTCATCAGTGCTGATGAATTCTTGCAAAATGTGAAGGCAGTTCTTCTGTAGGTATGTGCCACAGCAACGTGGTCCATTTAACTGGCCCCTGTGGAGTTTCTGACCTCCAGTAGCACTATTAAGCGACTTTTCCTGTCCCTGAGTCCCTGTTTTGCTCGTGCATGAGGACACACATAGCAGTTCCAACTGCTTCCTGTCTTTGTGCTAAGATGGGCTAAACTGTACCTTTTCAACTGAACTTCAACTGAACGCACAAGATCTGGCACAAGGTTCATCAATGTGAACTCACGCAAAACATGTACTCTTCATCTCTACAGCTCCGTGAGGTTTCCGTTTCAGTGATGTGACTGCACTCACACACAGAGACAGAGTTCGGGACTCACCCCCAGACATTTAGGCTCCCCTCTCTGGATGGCAGCACGCAGAGCCTGTTGTCGGTCATTCAGCTTGACAGTGTTCACGTCCTCTAGCACCTGCACAGTCAGATCCCTGGAAATTGTTACCGCCATCACCTGCACACAACAGCAGAGCCAACTTTACAAACAGCAGAATTGTCTTATAGATCACACCAAGCAGCAGGCCAAGACTGAAAAATGAAACCAATGTGGGTGTGCCAAATATTGCAGTTATTTGAATGACCCTTTGAAGCTGGCTCTAAAAGCCAGTCCTCCAGTAAAGTCAGTCCTCATAGAGCTTTACATCTTAACCACAGAAAGAAACAAGTTTATAGCTTGTAAATAAATAAAGCCTTGGTTTACATAGATAATTACCTTGTCCATGACAACTGAAGCAAGATTGGATTTGTATATAACTCATGTATATAAATTCTATTAAGGCTTAATGTAGGAGCCAAATGCAATGTTACGGGGAAACAGGCTGAATCTGTATTTGTTGTGGGTACCATAGGGGGCGCTGTGGTCATTCAGGCCACAAAAGGGTATAAAGGTAATGGGAAATCTGGGGCCGTCAGGTGTTGTGTGACCCCGGAAGGGCAAACGGTTTTTGACCGCTAAGACACAGGTGTTGAATGTTGGGTTGATGGATGGACACACATTTTTTGTTGCACGGAGAATTAACCTCATATGATGGAACAATCAATGGAGACGTGTGGACTCATTCCTGATCTAGTAAGGAAATCTGGATAATTAGCGCATCAGAAAGGTCGCTCCGGGATCAAACCCCTCAGTAGCTTGTAATAGACTAAGCTCCTATAACACTTAAAGTTATGTGTAATTGCTTTCTGCTAGTTGTCTTCGAGGTGGGTCCACAATTTACCTTTCAGGTAAATCAGAGAAGGTACATTTAATATCCACATAATGTCCACTTAATCATTCCAAACATCAAAGAACCATATTGACCAGTTCCATGTTATGTGAACCAACCAGCTGAGTGATGTAGCGAACTAGGTGCATATACTGACTGGACAAAGTACTTCATGTGACTCTTCCTCCTAAGCTGTATTGTAAGAAATGCGATTTGACTTAAAGGTAGCAGCATGATGAGGAGCTCGTGCCAATAAAGAACTATCTTTAATGAAATATTGTGTTTTAATGGTGAAAACTTAAAAATCCATAGATTACTTCAAGTCTGGATGTAGTTTACAGAATGTTTCAAAATTGAGGAAAAAAAAAAAAAGAACTGCAGTTTAGACGATGGATTGTGTTTATGATTAAATAAATTGCAATATTACTTGTCCACCCCTACCCCCAGCTAATGTGGTGTTGGTGCCTTCTGGAGAATTTTGATACAAATATGAGACTAATAATATGGTTGCTGTGCTGTTAATAGACAAGATGTGGTGCAAGCTTTATGTGACGCAGGCTTCAGAGTAGTAGATAAACAATGCAGTGTGCCAGGATTGTGAGTACTCCTTGATTTGTGTAATATGCGTGGTAGAACTTGTTAAAAAAAGGTGTAAATCATGTCGTTTTAAATCTGGAAACTTGGATGACACCAGATAAACTGTATGGAGTTAGTTTTCCTGGGTTGTTTTTTTATGTTTTAAGACAAGTCCCCAGCTTCTTCAGTTGTTTAGGAGAATGCTGGAAAGTTGTTTTGCTGTGAAGCTCCAGAAATGTTTTGTGGATGATGAAACTTCACCCGAGTTTCTGTCAGCATGCAACACATTGGTATGGTCCTTCAAGACAATGTGCTGGTGACTTTTGACATTTAACAGAATGAATCAGAATCAGATCAGAATCAGAATTCTTTATTTGTCACATGTGGATGTGCATCCACAGTGAAATGAAAAAAACAACACTCCTTTTAACAACTGTGCAAAAAGAATGTTGTCACAGTTCAGATTTAGAGCGTATTGCATAAGCTTGTCACTTAATTGACTTGGACTGCTGAAGACAATAGTCTTTGGGAAAATATAGAACACTACGTCTGTCCTCCGAAGTAGTCTATTAAGAAATCATTACCTTAAACATCAACTGATTGGGCATATACAATATATATAATAGGGCTGAAGCAGTGCAAACACCAAAGTCTTCTCATTCTGACGTACCAAGAAACTTTTAGGCTGTTGTCTAGATATTATAAAGCACAAAATGTCTCATTCCTACCTTTTTCAATGGAGATAAGTTAATGAATGTGTGCTCCTTTTTAAGCCTGGGCTTCTCTCGACCACTCTTTAATGCGCCTCCCTGACTTCTCTCTTTTCGCAGCTCCGAGAGTTCGTGTGAGAATGTGTTTATTAGAACGAGAGAGAGAGAGAGAGAGAGAGATTGTTCTCTGGTTCTGGATGAGATCCAACAGAGCTCCTCCTTCCCTTCCTTTCCTTGCTTCAGTTCCAGAAATCATTTTGTTATCGACATTTTTCACCGTTTTAAGTTCATCTGAAGGACTAGAGTGACGGCGAAACTGGTGTGGCTGTCAAACCCTGCTGGTCTCATCTGGAAACATCTCAGGCATCTGTGTACTTGCTACCTTCCCAGGGGTAAGAAACCAGAGTACTTCTACTGCTTTATATGACACTATTTTGCGAGTTCTCATTTTTCGAACGACAAAGAGAAAAACAGTAAGTGGCATGTACATTTTTTTTTATTGTTTTGCTTTCTATGGATTTGAACACTATGAAGTTAAAGTGCCAAATGTCACCTTTCTTTCTATCTTGCTTTCATCAGCATCATATGAGAATATATTTGTCCGTTTTTTTACACTGCCACAACTTTAGGTGACAGATGTAATGGACAAGTTTGATCAACTTGAATAAAATTAAATATGATGTCAAATGTTAGCCTCACGCCTTTCTCGCTTTTGGTGCCTTTAGTCTTAAAGTGTTTTGCCTCCTGTCTTTGGCAGCTCAATAACACATTCGGGTGTTGGCGTTCTGCAGTTATAGGAGCTGATGAAATGAAAAAAAGAAAATCTGATTGCACAGACACCGTGTGTGTGTCAGCCTACCCGTGTGCACCCTGCATGCCCTCTGTCTATACCCGTCTATACCTTCATGTACCCAGGCGCACCCAGCCAATATGCATCACTTCTTTACCTTTACGTACCCACACTGCAGCCTTTTTGAAATTCTGCTGCTTTGTGATATTGGTTTACCTTGTGTACCTTCTCTAGCCCACTTCCACTTAAGAGGGTAAACATGTCTCTCCATGATCATCCCACACTGGTGCCACAATGTGGCAACACTTAAGTGAGAACATATCAAAATAACCAACAGATGGGGGAAAAATAAGTGGCTTTATTTCAAGATTAGTAATGAACAAAACACCGCCCCCAGTCCCGTCTATGTTCTTCCTGCCCTCCTCCTCTTCCTCCTCATGTCAGCACATCTGCTTCTCGTCATGCAGCATTCCTGTCTTTCCTAAGAGGATTCAGACATGTGGTTTAGATGAACTAATACACTCAAGCTCACACTTTTTCTCTGTTCCTTTTTTCTCTTTTTTCACTACCTCATTTTTTTTCTCTTTCTCAACCCCTTCCACCGTATCCAAACAGAAATGCACACGGCAGAAACACACATGAGGGCTCTTGCACAAACACAACACACACGGTACTTAGTTTTATTGGGCCTCCCGTTGTGTTTTGCCCTCTGCAGTGATGTGTTTCATGATCATGTGGGCTGTCTCTGTTGTTCTTTGGATCTATTTGTGTCTTTTCTTGTAATATCTGCTCCCCTCTCTCGCTGCTTGTGGTCTGCAGTTTTCAAACATTATTCTCTAATGACAAAACATTTTCTTTCCACAGTCACTTTAGTTCTAATGAATCATTTCATTTTGTACAAACCTACATGTTGCTATGCACAGAAAATCTGACGGAGCTATTTAATATAAGGCTTTAGGCTAACATTTTAACAGGCGCTCAGTCTAGTTACATATAATGGACTGTTTACATTATGGAGGACAGAGGCCACAAAACAAGATGTTCTGCGTTATGCAACACACACACACAGCTCAAGCAACCCACTTTTTTTTTTGTTCACTCACTGAAGGCTTTTTCTGACATTTACTATTTAACTTTGTGAATCGTGAGGAACACTCACAGGATCGTCTCTACATCATGTTTTATGTTAAGTTTGTTGTTGTTGTTTTGTGAACTAATTATTAAGTAATTATTAAATATGTAATGGTTAGTTAACAAAGTAGTTACAGTGTAATTTATTTGTAGGCTAAACTGTTACCCACTCATTTATTATACTGGTGATATTTTAGATTGATGTCCTGTAATAAGCATTAATTAACAGGTAATAAGGCCTTAGATCCTTATAAGATGCTTAAAAATGTTATTATATTTTATTAAGGTTATATAAGGACACATTCATTATATTCACTAATAGGAAATTTGTTGACAGTTTATAAAATGTAATGTAAAAAAAAGCCTTTTGACAAGACATTAGAGCTTCCCAAAAGGGGAGCCAAAGCATCTTGTATTGTATCGAATATATATAGTCGATTATATAGATTATATATGACCATAATCTAGATCTAGTATTTGTTTGAATTGTTTATGTAAAAAAAGGTGGGTTTGTGGAACACACCTCTTCCCTTTTGATCACTTCCATAGTTGTTTCTCACTTCAGTTTTCACTTTTCACTTCTTCTACATGTTTCCTGTAGTAACATGTCTGGCGATGCGTCATCAGCTGAACCCAGGTTATATCGCCTCTCCAAATGGTTTGACCCTGAAACCGCTGCGGTGAGATCAGAACATCGCTCAGTCTGAGCGGAGTCAACTTCATTTAAAAGTTTTAAAGTCTTAACTTCCTATCGGTTATTATTCAGTGCACCGTAATTCCAGATCTGTCTGTTTGTGTAGGTGGTGACCATCCTGCTGGGGCTGTTCCAGGTGCTGCTGTCTGTCCTGCTTGCTTATGCTGATGATACTCTTCCAAAACTGTTCATAATGCCGCTCGGCATAGGAATTTTAGTATGTACCTCATGAGTCTTATTCTGATTCTTCACCTGGCTATCAGTAGTTTTTAGCAGTTTCAGCAATTCACTATATATGAAGATTGACGACATGAGAGCTTTCTAAAAGTAAAAAAACAAAACAAACAAAAAAAAGCAGCAATACCACAGTGTAAAAATACTCCGTTACAAGTAAAAGTCATTTAAATTTTTTCTTCACTAAAAATATGAGAGTATTTGCATCAAAATATACCCATACTACCAAAAGTAAAAGAAGAGCTCATTTCTGAATAATGTATATTACTGTAAATTATTGATATACATATACATTTGGTAAAGTAAAGTACAAGTACAAGTATACCTCAAAAGTGAAAATTGTATTTAAGTACAATACAATAACCTAGTGCAATACAGTAACTTTTTACTGGTAATAATTTAAAAACCGTACTCTAAATATCGTGAGTGCAAGTATCTCTGTATTTTTTATTTTATTTTTATTTATATAATACTTCATTATTATTTATATATTTTTACTCCACCTATCTGCACCTTTATGTTGCTATTCTTGTGCTGTTGTGACTATGTTATTGTGGTTGTGGGAGGAAGTCACAGTACCTGAAAACATCATTTTCAATATTATATTCCGTGTACTTAATCTGATATCTCTGCATGCTGAACTGCGTCAGTTACACCACGCTCAACTACACCACCCCACAGACTATATGGATGGAGGCTTTTGCAGTAATGGACCAATCACACATCACAACCCTTGTAGTGACTGGGTGCAAGCAAAACTATTCAAATTCTTACTTTTTCCCAATCGGGGAACAAAAAAAGATTAAATATAGACATCATTTCACTGGATACATTTTGATTCTACATTGGTACTTGGTACTTAGCTGGTACTTTAAGAATACCAAGTACCAAGTACCAAGCCCTACATGTGACTGTTCTATTACTGTAAGATTGACTTTCAATAAATGCTGACATAGAAAGTAGCTACAAACTTCCAACAAATGAAATGATTTGAATCCTCCATAGTAATACCAATGATGATGATGATAATAATAATAATAATAATAATAGCCATCTCTACCTTAAAAGGATATTTTTGTGTCCAAATGAATGAAATAACATATATTGTAAAAATATGTGCCCTAACATAACAGATGTGATATTAAAGATGAGATAATGAAATAAGAAGTTCTTTGCTTCATGCAATTCACTCTGATGAAAGCAGTGTCAGTCACCCAGGAAACGGTCCAATACTGTGTGTGTGTGTGTGTGTGTGTGCTGCAGATTGTGGCAGGAGGATCATTCACCATGGCCAGTGAGAGGAACCCCAGCAGACAAGTGGTATGTTCACATAACTAATTCAAAGAGCTAATGGGAAATTTTGAGATCTGTATTTCCATTCTTAATGGTATTTAGTCTGAAAACTGCACTTTTGAACAGTTTTAATGTCACCGTCCCTGGACGTCAGACAACACTTTTCCTAAAAATATCAAACTCAATTGTGTTGATGTATAATCTATGAGGAGAAACTCATAATATTACATGTGATTATACTCACAATCATTGTAGGGCATAAGTGAGCTACATAGTGACAAATGCCCCCCCCCCCCATCATCTCCACAGCTTCAACGTTGTGCATGCAGTAATGTGATTGGCCTGCTGGGGACAGTGCTCGTCTTCTGCCTCTACTGCTACAGTCTCAGCATTACACGCAAAAACGTTTGTGGGAACATTGATCCTGATGGCTACAGACAACATGGGTGTCCTGAGGAAGTTCTGGCGGTCAGTGTGTTTCTTTCATCGAAATGTTTCTTTTTCTTAAGTGAAGACAAAGGACAAATAAAGAAAGTAGAAGGATGCACATTGTCTGATTGGAAGATTCAGTCTAGATTAGGTCATGTAGATTACTGTTGAAGACTGTAGCCGTAGATGTAGTTTAGTCACTTTGACTTCAGCGAGAATGAGGAGATGATGGCTTTTCATGTCTTCTGCAGGCCTACTGCACGAGTGTGTTGCAGCTGCTGCTGGTCTATGACACCGGGGCAGTGGTGATGCACGGCCTCCTGTCAGTCTCCGCCGTCAAAGCACTGAAAACACACTAATACCAACACACACACAGACACACAAAAGAAGTACACGCCATACATGTTGAATTACTTCTTACTTGAATTACTTAATTACTTCTTCTCAGCAGTAAAATTTAAAAAAAAAAATTGTAAAATTCTGCAGATTTCTGTTTTTGTGGATTGAGTGACACAGTGAGCTTTCATAACACAGATCAGATAGGTCTGTTCAAAACAAAATGTGTGGAAGTGGAGCATCAGATTCAGGCAGAAAGTAAGTTCTTAGCACTGTCAGCACAGATGTGACAAACTTTGACAAATATGAATTAAATATATAATATGCTATATTTCCATATTAAAATATGTAAAATATGACTACACTTCTATTGCATATTTATATGTATATTATAATATATTATATTATAATATAGTATTTTTATTTACAGTATTTTGTTGAGTTTTGTACTTGTATTGTCCCAAACGTTTCCAACAATGTCAAAACTCAGAGAAATCTGTAATTGTATTGAAGGGAACCACACGTTACATTTGGTCACCTGTTGCTGTAACTTCCAAGGAAAAAATGTCCAGATTTAGACGATTGCACAATCACACTGTTTTTTGTGATTTATTTATTTTATGTCATCAAAAGAAGCATTATTTTTACCTAGGAATGGTCACATTTACATGCTTTCTTGTTGGGATGGCATTTAAATTTATGTCTTCAAAGGAATAGCTCATCCAGTCCTTGTTCAGTCATTTCCATGCTGATGAAAAGCCAGGGGGAGTTTCTTTGTCCAACATTTATGTAGCTTCACATTAAAACAATGTTGCACCATTCTCCAAAAACAACTGAAGAAGAAGCTGGGGGCTTGTTTGAAAAAAAAAAAAAAAGACTTGTAAGCGGCACGGTGGTGCAGTGGTTAGCACTGTCGCCTCACAGCAAGAGGGTTCCAGGTTTGAATCCCGGTCTGGGCCCTTCTATGTGGAGTTTGCATGTTCTCCCTGTGCCTGCGTGGGTTTTCTCCGGGTACTCCGGCTTCCTCCCACAATACCAAAAACATGCACATTAGGTTAATTGGCTACTCTAAATTGCCCCTAGGTGTGAGTGTGAGAGTGTGTGGTTGTCTTTGTGTATCATCCCTGCGATTGACTGGTGAGCAATCCACTTCTCGCCCGTAGTCAGCTGGGATGGGCTCCAGCCCCCCCGCCACCCCCCGCCCGCCCTTGTACCCCAAGTCTCCGGAAGCGATTTGAAGTGATTTGATGTTATTTACATTGCATATATGCAGGTGCAGTAGTGTTCACTTAAAGGCTACAGTGAAGATTTGTTAATAACATCTTTTCAAACCACTTTGGGATCTCTTCTTCTGGATATATTTTTATGGGTTTTTTGGGTTGTTTCTTTTAACATTTTAAAACATGCCTCCAGCTTCTTCACTTGGTTAGGAGAATGCATTGGAGGTGAGAAGATAATGACCTAAAGTTCATTTTTGGGTGAACTGTTCCTTAAGGTGAGATTGGGCCATCTAAATTATTTCAAAGCTTTACATAAAAAGAAAATAATTTGTCTAATAATATGTCTAATCTACAGGATACTTGCCTGTAAAATACCTGTCTCAAAGTGACTGGTGTAAATATTCAAGCAGAATCTATAAGCAAACAGCAGCTGTGTTTTTTTTTTTTAAAAAAAGAAAAAAGAAAAAAGAAAAAAAAAAGTCCACTGTGGGCCAGAAATAGAAATGATCTGTTGTAACAGCAGTTGAAAATTATGTGCACAGCCTTTAATTGACAGTCGCTGTTTTATAATGTTTTATATGTTTTATAATAGTATAAAAAAATCAAACACCATAAAGAAAGTGAATATAGGGGAGGGCAACTACATCGTTATTACCCAATATTTTTAGGAGTGTGTTGCTTTTTGTATGATCTTTATTGTTTGTACCTCTGTATATATATATATATATATATATTGGGTGGGGACAGATTAAGAATAACCTTATACATGCGTCATGTGTTAACAGCTGAAATGCAATAAACCATTTTACTCAGCTCATGGTGTTGTTCCACTGTGCTCAAGCGAAGGGAGTCTTTCCATGACAGCTCTGCCAGCCAAAAGGGCAGTTTCCACCCTCTTTTTATTAGGCGTTCAGATGCCCATGAACAAATATGACTCGAGATATAATGATAGTAGTGTTCAGTGAATTCTTATTCATTTTTTCTTTACATGATTGCCTGCATTTTTCAGTCTGTAACATAAATGCGGACACTGTCTTTGGTAAGCTGTGCTTTGATTGGGTGTGTTTTGTATGTTCTGTATGTTCTCCATAGAACACTGATACAGGAGGCTCAGAACACAGACAGCACTGCTTTATCTTTACAGTATTTTATCTCAAACTGTACTTCATTTAGCATAGACAGTTAAATATTTAAATGTTCTGTGTATTTTTCTTACAAGGGTGTAGTAGTTATAACCTTAAATCTGAGTCAGTGTTTATCATCAGTGCATCACAGCTCTCTACAGTTTGGCGCTTAGGCATGGGTCTTAATCATCCACCGCAATTCACTGTATTATAGTCTATCTTTGTGTTGATGTCGCTATTGTTACTTTAATATATTTTTAATATACATTTATATATTTCCATTTTTATATACCCGACATAGTTTATTGTTTTTCATTGTTCCATTCATTTTAATTCTTGTTCTTGCCTATAAACTTCTAATACTACATTTTGATAGTGTACAAGTTCTAATGGCCCACAAAAACCATTGATACTGCTGCTACACGTAACGTACCACATAAAAGTAAACCCGCTCTTAAAAATAAAAGCAGTTATCATTCATGCTGAGTGGGTTCTCGCCAAAATACAAACACGTCATTAGAATCTAATCAGCTTCCCCTGGACAAACTGGATAAAGATTCAAAATGTATCCAGTGCCATATGTTTTCTCTATCTAAGCCTGCTGTCTGTCTATACATAGAATATGATCGCTTTATTTCTCCAGTCGTGACTCAGCAGTCCTCGTGTCTAAAGAAAGCAGTGGTGCACAGCTCCTCCAACAGGTATTTTGCCACTGACATAAGGGTTGGAAGCACTAGATGGAACATTACAGTCACATAGGGGTTCCCCTTATATCAGCTGAGCACAGGACCTCACCATTACCCAGCGATATAGGGGACACCAGAGGGAAATCGGACCCAGTTCAGATAATTACATCTGAATATATAGGCAAAGGGGGAATATTCTAGACGTTTATAGTTACATGTCAGGAGTTCATTACAGCTTACCGGTGCGGTTTCAGAATATTTTAGTTTGGACTGAGCACCCCCCGCAAATCACGGAACGTGGATTGTTCTTAAAATGGCGGCGGTGTCTGTCAGTGTGGAGTGAAACTTTCCTATTTTTATTTTTAAAAATTGTCCTTTTCTAACGTATTTTGTCGACAGCGGTCCTCTGTTTGTGAAAATAATTAGTATTGGAACACAGAGACGTTTGGCACTGATCACCACGAGCGACTGAAGTCATTCAGGGCTCCGTTTTTGATCGCCAAATCGTTGGGCTTCCCTCGAAGTTGACGGTGGCTAAGTGCCTGACATTGCGATCATACCGACTGTTGTTGTCATCAGATTGCTCAACGCGGAACCGTCAGTGAAATCGGATTTCTACCGAACAGCTATCTAGCTTGTAAGTCAAAGTGCGTCGAATACGACAAGGCGCCTTTTCGTTCCGCTGGATACCTTCAGGGCAGGTCGGAGATACTGAGGACGTGTCACGTCACCTGTCAGTTGAAATAAATAGGTGGTGTTGGATGTCACCACGAGTCAGTGTCAGGCAGAATTTGGTTTGCTAGCAACGTGTAAGTACCAGTTCATTTCCACCTCCTTTCTTGGTTCACTGTCACTAGTGTTCGTCTGAACAGCTTGTTCTGTTTTGTGGCCTACACTCACTTACCTCGGTAATATGACTTTAATATAGCTAGCTAGCTATTACCCCGCTGTGTGTAAAAATAATATATTCTAAACGTGTTATTATCATTATCATTATTATTACTGTTGATTAAAAATGCGAACATTGTCTTGTACCACGAACATTTTTTAAAAAGAGTTGCTGTGGTTGACATGTTTTTTTGTCTCGTGTTGTCAACAATAGCTTGATTAGTCAGTGGCTAATAATTATAAACTTAAGGTTAGTAACACTAAAATTGAAAAGGTAGGCCTCTAATAGTCAGTTTCTGTTTCCAAACATTGTTTGTAACTCTTTTTTCCTGGTTCCAACATGACGGGCAGCCGTCCTGGCAAATCAAATGGAGAAGCTCCAGGACTTGAGCCAATCAGAGCTGCAGGAGCTACTGGACACCCCAGAGAGGGTGGAGTCTATGGCCCTGGAGTCTGACGAGGTAAAAATGATGCCTCACTTTCCATTTGGCTTACATTTCTTGAAAGGCAGCATTTTCTGACTGAAGAATAAGAGACCTTTGAGAGAATGTATGGGTTTGATTTAAAAGTGTTTAAAGCCTGTAGGGAGTTTGTTTCTGAGCCCTTCACTGAACACTGTTGTGCTTCTGAAATGTATGGTTAGTTTAATGTTTAAAATCCCATACTGACTCAACAGTTTGGATGGGTGTAAGTGAGAAAATGACAGTCTCTGTCCCCAGCAACAACTGAAGAGACCTTTTGGTGGCCAACTGTACAAAACTCAAATTCATTTTTAAATATTATTGTACTGGGCAGCTCCCATCAATTTAAATGTGTCTGTAGCTCCTGCTTCTTCTATACCTTTCCAGGATCCATTTATATATGTGACAGTTCAGTTAGCCATGTATAATCCAAAATCATGACCAAAATCTACATGAATAAAAATGAGAAAATAATTTAATGCTGTTAAGATAACTGATAGTTTCACATTTTTGTATTTTGAAAATAAGTAAATAACCTGAAGTTTATGTACACCTGAGAGTGAGAAAGGCAAATTACATTCATGTTGTTTTCCTGCAAAAAATATCCACGCTGATGATAACATGTTTGGCTCTCAAGTCCATACTGCATTGTAGTATGTTGTATGATTGACTCTATATTATGTAAATATATATATATATATATATATATAATATGTATAATCCCATAATTTGAATTTGTGATAAATAACTGATAATTGTATAATTTATTTGCCCAGTATACAAATGCAGTGCATCCCTAGATTAAACTGTTTTAACTAATAATAAATGTCCATTGTCAGTTTGGTTCAGGTCTTTATTGTCACATAATGGACCAATCTTTTTGGGACAGGACTTCCTTAACACACACACACACACACATTTACAAAACAGCAAATCTGTGAGCATTAGAGCGCTCTTGTTATAAGTTTAATGTTGTCGGCATCCTGCAAACATTAAACTTTAACAGAAATTTGATATTTACTCTTTCTTGCACATCATTTAATCAAACCTCAGTTTCTTGCAAAAGTAAGTACTAAGGTGCACATACCTCTTCAAACTTTCCACTTCCTGCTTTTTATCTCCAGTTACTAGAGCTCAAAGTGATTATCTATTTTGTTTGACCTTGGGTTTAAAAACATGACACTATTATATTTATAAAACAATGAAGTATAGAGATGCAGCAAATTCTTGCATTGGAGAGCTGCTAATTGAACTGTTGTTTTTTTAAATAAGCAGTTCAAAGATGATTGCAGTTGTTCTTAATTAATTTTAATTTGGTCAACTAGAACTAAGCTTGCCACAACAAGACTGGTGAGTGGCTGCACATTGTGAGCTGTGGAAACAGAGCTACGACAGCAAAGAGTAACTCATTAACAGTTGGCTGGTATAGTTCCTGGACATTATGAAAGGTTGGGTGGCAGTTAAACGATTAGAAGTGGCTACAGACATACAGAGCATTATAAAGTGGACAGTATCCTCTGCCACAGCTGCTTGGTTTTGAATAGCTTCAGAAAGCCCCTTCTACTCGCTTCTCTCTTATGTCAGATTTGTGGCAGGATGTATCCAACCATGTCTGCAAGTCTGTGAAAGCAACACTCTTACATCACATTCACTTTACTCAGATTGTGTGAATGTGCTGTGTGGAACTAAGAAAGGAGCCAAACTTTATTATTATTATTGTTGTTATTATTATTACACTATCTCTGATGGAGTGTACCTCGACTCTAACCCTTTTTCACACATGAACCTCAATAGCTTAAAAGTAGTGTGAATTTAACACACTGGCCTTATGTCTGATTAAGAACTAGAGCATTTTATGCAGGAGTCACAGCAGCAGTCAGTTATGTAACATTTTACACTTCCAACACAGCCTGAGTCTGTATGGAATGTTGTGACATTAATGTAGTCAAGTCAAGTCAAGTCAACTTTATTTGTATAGCCCATTTTTACAAGCAGTTTGTCTCACTAGTCTGTCTGACTAGATCAGCACATGGTTATATAGGCATAGAGAGAAATGAATAAGGCCTTGTTTGCTTTTTTTACTAGAAAATTATCACTCAAGTCTCTTTTGCTTTATTGGGTTTCACAAACTAGGAGACACTCTGAAGCATATTTTGAAGTGTTTGCAATCATGTCAGAAAAACTGCTTCTCGTGCATAACCCATATCATTTTCACATATTCTGTATTTCAACCTGTGAACCTGTAGTTTATGCACTGCTGAGAGGAAGAAAAGCTGAGATGTAGTGAGCAAAGATGGATAATTTAATATTCCATAGTTCCAATAAGATTTGTTGTGTTATAACTTGCAGACTTTCTCTCTCCTCTCTGATTTCTTGTAAAACATGTATAATAAATTACAATTATGTTGTTCTTTGAAACTGTAAAAAACATCCACAGCTGCAATGACATGTTTGGTACTTGTTCTTTTGCTCCTCTTCCTCCTCCCCCTCCTTCTTCTTCTTCTTCTTTTTTTCTTCTTCACATGTATTGCACTTTGACTTGTGATTTCATCTTATAAAGTGAAGCAACACTGTGGAGCGTTTATTGTTGTCACATTAGTCAGCCATGCTCATCTCTATAAAGGTGACACACTGTTACGTTGATGTGACAGGTCCTGGTAAATGTCACGTTTATGTAGATATGCAGCCTTTGTCTGCAATAATAAAGGTTAATGCATTTAGGAATGGATAAGCAGAACCAAGATTTAATTTTTTTTTCATGCCCAATTCTTGGCATTTTTTGGTTAGAATTTGAAACTGAATTTCGATTTCCAACCCTAAGCCTAACTATATAAATTTATGAACATCCAGTACAATATTTTACATAAAATCTGTGCACTGAGGAGAATCCCAACTTAATATCTTCACAATTTATAAGAGAGTATTAGGTTACTCAGACTGACAAGTGGTGTGACAACAGCTGTGAGGTAGTTATTCTAATCTAATCTGATCTAATGTGCATTTTTGGTTTCTCTGATTCTCTGGTTTCTGACAACAATCCTCACCCTTCATCTTATTACTGTCCAGCTCACTACAGCTGTGACACCTCCACCTCATGCGCACTGGGTGCCAAATGTCACCGAGCATTGTCACTTTCTCTTTAACATCCTGTCATGTCTGAATGAAGTCGTGAGGAACATTTATGTAACAGACACCTACTGTATGTCTGAGTGACCAGAAGCCATCACATGAACAAGTAGCCAAAATCTGCTGTGCATGTTTGAAGAGGGCTGTACAGATGCTTACTCCTGTGATCAGGCTAATACCTTACATTGAGAGGAGACTGAAAGCAGTGTTCAAATAATTCGATCTTTTCTAAGGTTTCTAATTTGAAGACACCCTTTATCGCTTCTTGAGCTTCACTGAGCCCTCTATGACTGGACATCATTTGAAATTCTCTTACCTTATTGTGAGAAATATAGTTTTCTATACATCCTAACCTTTTTCTTTAAACATAAAGCAAGTCTAGAACTGGCAAAGTTAGTTTAAATCAGGAACTATTTAATCAGAAAACAAGTAAACCATCTGACCAGCTAGCTTTTGGCACTTCACAGTTTGTGATACTTGGTGATAGTGACAAATTTAAGCAAGCCATAATACCCTACTGAATGATGTTTGCACTATGCAATCTGATGACTGTATTTCCCCCTTCAGATCCAGAACATTCAGCTGGAGAGAGAGATGGCGCTGGCATCAAATCGCAGCCTGGCCGAGCAAAACCTGGACATGAAGCCTCGTCTGGAGTCACAGAAGGAAGTGCTGGTGGAGCGATATTCTCAGCTAGAGGCCATCAGGGAAACTTACAGAAAACACTGCTCCTTAAGAGGTATGGGGGGAAGGATTCCCAACTTGTTTACATGCAAATAGACTGACAAAGGAGTTGAGGCAGTAAGGCAGTAAGTTAACAGTGCAAACAGCTGCTGAATTACAGGCACTTTTCAACCTGGCCAATAAAAGCATCATCTATGTAATCACAATCATCATCCACAATCCAGATTGTGATCTTATTTCCTTTATCATGAAATGCCCCGTACACTATAGTCAGACCTGAAATATCCTATAAATTTCTCCATTGCACCATTAAAATGCAGTATGTAGCTTGGCAGAATTGCATTCTGATGTGGTGAGGCTGCAGTCAGTTCAGGCACATACATCAGCTTTTTCGCAAGTATTGGTGCTCTGCATTAGATATGGGGAAAAATCATCATCGGTTGTGATGCTCTGTGATGATTCATCATTGATACATTTATTTGCAATAATGTATTATCTTAAAACTTCTTTTACACATACTAAGTAGATTAAGACAAAGAGATAATAACAAAAGATAACCGTCCAGTTATCTTCTGTTGTGTTTATAATAGAACTATGACATGATTTGCATGCAAGTCAACAAGCAAGGAAAAACAAGGTGGAGCCTTGTCATATTGATTGGTTGTCTGTAGGAAAAACCAGTATCAGCTCTTGATGATGTAATGGTGATGGCTTTCTAATAATCATTTGTAGAAGTAGTATGGTTGATTTTTTACTACCTTGGATATTGGTGAAGTGCACAGAGACTTATATATACATGTGAAACAGTCAGCCGCTAAATCTATCAAATATTGAAGTGAATCTGCTTTTTTGCCATCTTATGTCTTTGTCATGGAATTCGTTTTAGGATTTTTGGACTAAAACAAAATAAGCAGTTTGAATCACATTGAGTTTTAATAACTTGTGACTGATGTGTCTTCATTTAATCATGTAAATAGGAAAAGATTAACGAGGCACTGTAACACTAATCAATCAGTTTAAGAAATAAACATTAGTAGCAGTTAGCATCACTGATGGGTGTGGTCAGAAGTGTGCTCGGTTGTTATTGTAATGCTGCATTCAATTTGTACTTCTGAGTTTTGTTTTTTATTTTATTTACTTTATTAATCCCAAGCTGGGAAATTACTTCTCTGCATTTAACCCATCACTGACTGAAACACACACATGCAACATGCAGTTTTTAGCGCTTATGTCTTTTTTGTGTCTGGTTTAGTAGGCCATATACACAATACTGTCTTACTGCTGTATATTGCCATAAAGCTATGGTCTTGTTAGGCGTGAAATACAGCGTAATGTGTTGTTTATCAGCTGGTGCTGCTTGTAACCGGTTCATGTTGCTATCACAACAATGGCTGAATAACGTTACGAACGAGCTGCCAGCTTGGTTTTTAATGGATGCGATGTCACTCCGAGTCCAGAGCTATGACTTACGAGTACAAATTGAATGCAGGGTAAGCACACCTAACAGTGATGTCACGTTATACTGACCACATTCTTACCTCACAAGTTAACACACAACGGGTTAACTGCTAAGAAACTCTATAAATGCCCGTGTGTCCAACAGTCCAACATTTGTTTTTCATCTTGCCCAGAAACAAGTTTGACTACTGAAACAAAATATTCAACAATTCACAGCTAAAATAGTTTGTTTAAAAAATCTCCATATTTATGGAATGGTTGTTGTTCCAGAGATAGACGTAGCCTTTTAAACAAATGTGTCAGTGTATGACATGGTGTGTATGTGTCCTCCTTTGTGAACAGAACTGTTTTTTCCTGTGCTCCACTGGGATGTATTTATCTCTCTCTCTCTTTCTCTTTCTCTGTCTTTACTTCTTTACCCCCCCCTCCAGATGGGATGGTGGGTCAGGTGTCTCCAGAGGCATTGTTTGCCAGACTACAGACCGAGGGCAGCAAAACAGAGGCAGAGTCAGAGGTCAGAATTTAACTGCTTTTTTAAAATCTAAACACACACACGGACACACACGCACAATAACCAGATTATATTTCGGTCACTTTGGAATGAGTGTTTCAAAGATATAGTATCTTACATAAAAATGTCAAGGTAAAGAGGTGTTTCATTTGGTCACATTTGGTTATATATGTGGGTGTGTGTGTGTGTATGTGTGTATATATATATTTGTGTGTATATATATATATATATATATCTTTGCCGGGCCTTTACTACAAATACATTCAGCTGCTGCTTGTTTGTTGTTCTTTCTGCCTTCAGTCTTGGCTTCAGTAAGTGAAAAACATGCTCTTTTGGGTTGAGGAAGCCAAATTAATAAATAGGAAATAACAGTCTCTTAGGAATTAATGAAGCGAGCAGTGACTGTTATGAAACCAGCTATTATCACAAATATGTTCACAATAACCACAGACAACGATGATTTAAATTCTAACAGGATTTATTAACATTGCAACAATCATCAGAAGATAAGTATTACTTTGTGCTAAATACTATTATAATCCAACTTTATCTACACACATTAATTACTAACTATGATGGGTAAACACAGGTACAGCGCTGAGGATATATCTGTATATGCAGTGACGGGCCGTGCATTTGGTACCTGGGCCTTCAGTGGGGACACACCTGACTTAGTCCAACTCTTGACACAACCACTATCACGTCACAATTATAAATAAAAAACATCGATACTATCCAAAAACGCAATATGGCAAGAGAGAAGAATTTTGCGTGTTGAGGACAATTACCATTATTAATACAACAAGAAACACAGTTAAGATGACTCCATACCTACACTACAACCGCAACTGTGCCATGTGTCAAGATGGGTTGGCGTCGCTGACGCAGAAATGTACTGAACCCCGATGCAGAGTCAAAAAGGCTGGCAGGCAGGCAAGGCAGAGGTCCAAGCAACAGTCTTTATTTAATAATAACAAAAATCAACTCAGAAAGGCACACTCTCACCATGGCAGAAGAACAACAAAAAACTGTGGCAAAAACTCCTGGCAAAAAGCATAGCAAAAGTTCCTGGCATATCATGGGTAAAACGCAGACGCACTGACACAGGTGACTGGGAAGACAAGGATTAAATAGACAAGACAATGAGACACAGGTGACACACATCAGGAGGGAGAAAGCAATCAGGAAAACTAAAAGCAAAGCTACATGGAAACAGGACACACAGGGAAAGTGACGCTTTTCAAAATAAAACAGGACATGACAAAAACCTTGAACATAATACATGGAAACACAAGACACACATGGAACATGACACATGGACTCAAAAAATCAAAAACAAAGCATAACGAAAAACACCAGGCATGACACCATGTACATCTTCCAGAGCAGTTCAGAACTGCTGGTCGCACTTGGCTGTGACTTTTGCTCTGATCGACCAATCAGAGGTTCTGATGGCCACTGGACAGACTAGACTGACATGGCAACACATAGAGGCTGAAATCTGGTTGGACAAAAATCGAACATCCACATACATGTACTGGAAGCGGTGCAGCGAGAGAAATGCTACTAAATGCTGAAGAGAATAAACTGTTGGAAATAAATGAATACAAATTCATGGAACAAATATTAGAATTTAGGTTGTAAATGTAGTTCAGTGCTTCTGATAGTGTTTAGGCCAGCCACTGTATATACTGTATGTATATACACATGTGTGCATATGCATACATAGGTGTACAGGTTAGGGAGCGTGTATGTGTGTGCTTGTGGACGCACGCGTGGAGGGGAGAGGGAAAGAGGGAAAATGGCGATAGAATCACGTGAGTGACATATCAGTAAGAGCCAAGATGGTGGCAGAGTGACGCGCGGAGTGTTCTCCTTAGAGCCAAGATGGCGGGTGGCCACGGGGCGTGGCTTACGTGGCAAACAAAGGGGCAAGACCCTCGAGTGTCACGTGTTCCGTAAGAAGGTTCGTTCAAATTCAGATTTACATCTAGCTGTCAATCATGGGGGTTGGGGCGCTGTTTTTATAGCAGTCAGCCTACTCTGGCTCAGGCTTTTGGAGAGACATGTAGGCCTCTCTGTTGTTATCCTGAACACATGGCTATAGATCCCAACAACACCACTGATGCAGTTCCAGTGGCAGCCATATCTGCCCATGCATCACTTCCTATGATTCTGGTACAAGTACAAGCACTGGGCAGGCTTTTTTAAGGTATTTTTTGTCAAAGTCTAATCTGGCTTGTCTGTTCTTGAGCCTTACCAATGGTTTCCACCTTGTTGTGAAGCCTCTCTATTTACATTCATGAAGCCGTCTCTGTAGACTGTAGACTTTGACAATGACATGCCCGCTTCCTAGAGAGTGTTTGACTTGGCTAGATGTTGTTAAAGGGTTTTTCTTCACCAATGACAGTATTCTGCAGTCATCCACTTTAGAATGTTCCAAACTGTTATTTTGGCCCCTCCCAATGGTTCTGATATCTCTCTGATGGGTTTATTTATTTGTTTGGGTTTTTCTGCCTAATTATGGCCTCTTTCTCTTGCACAAACACCTCTTTGGACCTAATGTTGAGTGTTTCAGTGAACAGCTACAAAATGGTTCAGTGGAGAAAATCCTGTTCATTCTCCCACCTTCTGCCTCTCGTGTGTAGGTGGGCAGCCAGAGCTGTGAGTCTTTGTTTGGTAGTCTCCAGGGCCTCAGTTATAGAGTTGTTCTTAGGTGTCCAGCTTTGTCATGATCTTCAATCGCAGGTCAGCTGCCCTTGTGCTAAGGGAATCTGTGTCTGTTGTTGGGACTTGGTACCCAATCTCGGAGCGTGGGGATGACGATATCTCCGCTCTGACCCGTTGTCCTGGCTACCCTTTGCAATACCACATCAATCTCTAGGTATGATAGCAGTTGCCATTTGCATATATTGGAACAGTGAGCTTGAAGTTGTGTCTTGATGTTGGGTTCCGAAGCATTCATATTTCCCACAGCCTCTGCATACAACCCCTCTCACAGGGGTTGCTCGTATGTAGCACTGCAGTGGTTGCCCAACACCTGGTGTGGACCATGTTGACAGAAAAACCCACACCCATTCACCCACTAACATCTTTGTCTTCAGTGGGAAAGAGTACAGTTGACTTTCACTCCTGAATGAAATGACTACGCAGTAGTCACGGGTATTTACAGCTCCTTGTCTGACTGGCTGTGAGGGATACCTGACAGAAAGAAAGAAAGAAAGAGAAAGGCAAACTTGTCTACTGGTAATGGGAAAGGAGTCAGTCAGTCTATTCCAGTGGTTTTCCTGTGTTAAAAAAACCTGCCTATACGTACTAATTTTTGTGTAAAAATGGTATGCATGTGTGAATGGCCTGTCAGTTACCGGTCAATCAGAGTAGTTTCTAGTTAGATGCACTTATTTTGAGAAGCTCTGAGAAGTTTAGTATTTGCAATAGTGTGAAGAACTGATCAACATCACTGTTACCAGTTGTGTATTTCTGTCTGCAGGCTCTAGCTGATCAGTTTCTGGAGGGCTCTCTGACATTGGACTCCTTCCTCGACGGCTTCCTCTCTCTGCGATCCCTCGCTCACAAACGACGGGTGCGGATAGAGAAGCTCCAGGAGATCTTGCGACAGAGGAGCGAGGGCAATCCCACCGCCATGACATCATCAGCAGCTATCAGCCAGGACTCCACCGCCACGCCCTCACCATGGAATCAGCAGACAACAACGGCAACAACGACAAATCAGCAACAGCCGAACTCCAAACCTCAGACCTCCAGCTACCAAAACCCCACGCAGCCAGTGTCCTCATCGGCAGGGGGCTCCTCTGGCCTTCCTTACAGCCCGTACCCTGTCACTCCCCCCAACCCTACTCCTGCAGCGCCCTCTGGCCCTACTAATCCCCCATCACAGTTCCCTCCATACCCAGGTTCTGGCTCACCATTCACCCCAGCAGGGAGCTACCCTGGCCCCAGGCCTGCTTTTGGGCCTCCTGCTCCTGCTTCCTGTCCTTACCCCACCCAGCCATCCTTCCCTGCCCCACACCCGGGCTCAGCATTTGGCCAGTACACCCCTAGCCACCCTCAAAGGGGCCCAACACCCTATCCAGCCTCTTACAGCTACGGCGGCTACAGCTACCCAGCTGGTCCCACCTATTCCAATTCTCAGTCACCAACAGGAAGACCCATGTACAGACCTGGATATGGAGTTCCACAGCCGTACTCCTGAAAGCACTACTGCTCAGTTCTTCTCACTTCTTCCCTTCTTTGCTGTCTCACTCTTCTCTCTCCCTGATCTCCAGCCTCATCACCCCAATACCCACTCCTCTTCTCTTTTTACCTTTTCTATACTCCCTCTTTCCTTTCCTTTCATGCTCCCAGATTCAAGAGGTCTCTTGCTTTACTTATCTTTGTTGCACTATTTCTCTCTTTCTCTAATAATCAGTCTGTTGATCTCTCAGCCTTTCTCTCTCTCCTTTTCCCTTTGTCACCCAACAGCCCACCAACTCCCCCATATTAGTCTCAGGTTGTTGCGTTGTATTTAAGTGTTAAAGCACCTGTATCTTCATATGCTCACTGTCCTCTCTCTCCATTGCTCCCTGCCTCCTCCTCCTCTTCCATTTCAGGTGTGTGTGTGTGTGTGTGTGTTGCTATTTGGCAATCAGAAAGTCCTCAAAAACACAAAAGTGCACTCCCCCTTTTGACAAATACAAAATCTTTGTAACACTACATCAGTGTCCAGTAGCTAGCTGACCAGAATCCGTTTGATTGACATTATTATTCATGAGCACCGTCTGCAGTGATTAAACAACTCGTAATGGAAGGTTTATGTCCCGGGCTAGTTTATTCATCTAAGTAATAATTAAATTGGAAAAGTGGATGGCTGTTATAACATCTGACTCTCATATTAAGTTCAGTTAAGATGCAGGGTTTCTCAGCTGTAGCTCTTCCATACACTTGCTTTCTCCAAACATAAATGTACTAAGAGTAGCAGGTGCATTTCATTATGCACAACAAAGTGTGGAAAGTGGGCAGAAGAATCACCAGTAGCTCTAGAAACCAGTCACCCTTCAGTTTCTTCAACCAAAGAACCTTGTGACATTGACAGTGCTTTGTTTTTTTCCCTTTAATTTAACATTGAAAGAGGAAGTTAGCTGCAGCTGTGTGTCAGCAGCTGTGTTTCCCTTTTCCCCCCTGTAAGGTCAAACCAGGAAGTGGTGATGCAGCAGTTACTCACAGTTGGGAACAACCAACTGCTGTTCTTTTCTGTTATTATTATTTTGGTATTTTGTCCTCTGAATAGTTAATGATTTTTAGATGAACTAACAAAAATGTATGACAATAAGTCACATATCAGCCTGGTGCCAGGACTACACAAGCTCTGAGCAAGAAAATAATTTGAGAGGCCAAACAGCCCCAGCTACAGTTTTGGAACTGACCCAAAGGCTTTCTTAGACTTGTGTTTTATACAGCAGTGCTAGTCCTACTTTTAGATTCCTTTGTTTTCTTTAAATATAAATAGAAGCAAAAGTTTAAAGCTGCTTCATTAATTGATTTTTTTGGCCACTTCAGGGTGCTAGAAAATGTATTCCACCATAACAGCATAGACATACTATGACCTTGTAAAAGTGATATTAACAAACATTTGTGGATTCCCATATCCAGAACATTATTAGCATTAATTTGGTTAGTCTCTTTGTTTGGTCTTGGTTGGTCTCCACTCCTGAGAAAGATATTTTGTTCTTAAGCCCCAAAATGCTCAAATTTGATGAGAATACAGTTTAGTTAGAAAACCTACAGGATGAGATAAAAGCAGGACTGCCACTACTAATTATTTTCAGGATTAACTGATTAATCATTTAGTCCATTAAATGTCAGTAAATTCAGGAAAAAAAAATGCTCATCACATTTTCACAAAGTGTCTTCAAATTGCATCTTTTCGCCAACCAACAGTCCAAAAGTCCAAATACTGATTACATTTAAGAAACTGGAGCAATTGACATTTTGACATTTTTGCTTTAAAAATGACCTAAACTAGTAACTGATTATTAAAATAGTTGACTAATGGTTGCAGCTCTAGGCTTTTATGTTGAAGGGAACTGCAGACCTTGATAATATTTCTCTGTTTGTCATTGTGAACAACATCTTTCACATTACACAGCCATCTGATTAACTGTTATGTAAATATAAATATTATATAATAATAATGATTAGTGCATCTTTAAGAAATGGATGAGTCTTTAAAAAATTTTCTTTCCTGTATATAGTAAATTCAGTTCAATTTTAATGCCTTCCCCAAGGCACGTTTCCATTTCCTTGTCCCAAATAACAACCTCAGCAGGATATGTCGGGAACTTTCATTTTCAATTGCTAGCAGTCTTTGGTAGCATACAATATTTCCTCAAATTAAAAGGCTGTAAAGGCTTCCTCCAAATAAAGGCCAGGGGAAAATCCTAGTTCCTGTTATACATGGAATGTACATACCATGTACCATCTACTATCTGTATTATCTACTTTAATTTAATAAATTCAGCAGTATAAACATGCTGTTTTCAACACATGTAAATGCTGCCTTTCAGTCACTGTAGGTGTGTATGTGTGTTAATGTACCAGCCAAACTATATATTTTGTGTTATTAACAGCATAATACACTAACGAAAATTTTAATAGGGAAAATGGTTCCATATTATGAAGCAAGGGGACTTCATACTAAAATGAAACCAGTCATGCTTAACGGAGAGAATTGGAAATAAAGGCCTGTTGCCATTAAAGGCCTGGTGCCCTCTGCATCAGAGGTAAATAAAAGTCCCTGCCATTATTTGAGGAAATACAGTATCTTACATTTGTAGTTTCATGTATGTAGCTTATTCAACAAATAGCAAAACAAGGCTGAAAGGGAGTTCTACCAGATATTTGTAAAATTCTAGAGAACGTGCTGCTGTGGAAGACAGATGTTTGCCACAGCATACAGCTAGTTAGCTTAAGTGACTAATGTTACAGATTGCCCACTTGTCCAACAAATATAACAACAGTTCTGCATTAAGACTTAAGAACTGTTCAGTCCTAAAGCGTCTTCACATTTTAAATGACTTTGTTTCCTGCTTGTTTGGGACTATTGGCCCAGCAAGTACATAGAGCTTGGCAGATTTATAAACAAATGCAAATCCCCACTGATGAAGGATGGTTTTCTTATACTCTGAGCAAATCAAGTGAAAACGTTTCATTTGGTTTTGAGGTGTGCAGAGAAATCCAGATTATTTAATGTGGATTTAGGGGCAGAGACAGGAGCAGTGTAGTCCTGTAGTAACACCCTGACATGAGACAGTGATACCTGCTGGAATCTCAGTTGTTCACAGACCAGTTTGAATAAACTTAGAAACAAACATGGTTCCAATTCTTTGTTCCCCTTTGTATCCTCCCCAACAACGCTTTTTCACCTCACCTCCTCTCCATCACCCCCCTCTGCCTCCTCCTCCTAGCCCACATCTGCTCTTTTGAACATGAACGATGATTACCAGAAGAAAATAGTTTTATTTCTATACATTCACACCATCATTGAGAATACCTATGGTATGAAGAGTTTAATGGAGCGAAAATACAATGGTTTGCGATCAGCTCTGTGTTAATCAATTCCAATAGTATCATTGAAATTGCATTGTAGGTAACTGATGAAGATAATTTTTGTATTGTTTACAAGTAGATCCCGCCTCTCTAAACAATATGGTGAACATGAAATTGTTACCTTGAGATGTAATATTTCATCAGACTAATCATGTTTAATCTTTTACATCTCCTCTCAGAGCACTTTATTAGTATTGTTTCAAAAGCTACAAAGCAGCTATACAGTCCAGTAAGATTTCCTCCCAGGAGAAAATATCATCAGTCGTGTGAGCAGACTGAAGGGAATTCAGAGGTGCTGTAACAATGTCAGGAAGTCTTTAAAGTGCCAATAGTGTCAAATAGACATGTTGTAAATTCAGAATATTGTTTTAAGATATCACAATATTCTTTTCCTCAGAGAGCCAGGCTGTATCTTAAAGCGACTGAATTGAATCCTAATTGGTTCCAGTCTCTAAAATGCTGTACTGCTATTAAACGAAGCAAGGAAATCGCAGAAAGCACCTCAGGTGGTGTACTGTATAGTAAGGTCATTGAATCAGCCATTAAATTACATTTTAAAAAGTGTATTTGCAGCAAGATGAAGAAGTTAAAAGGTAGTTGTGCTGAAACTGTTAACGGTTGTGTGTGAATGGAGGGCTGTATACTCAACTGTAGAGCATCAACACACAGGTGTTATTCTGTGACACTGCATGTCAGAAACTGTTGCCCAGAGAATCCAAAGGAGAACAATTGAGCCTCAGTAAACATCTTCCAGTGCCCTGTCAGAGCTGGAGATTCATCAGGAGTTGCCGTAGTATGGACCAGCAGCCTATCAGTTTTCTCTTTGTTTTGTTTTGTTTTTTTATTTCTAACCTGGATTTGAGTTTTCATCAACAAGTAGTAGTAACTGATCTTTTGGGCTCAGGTGCATCTACTTTTATTTTCTCCATATTGTTTGCCTGAATGATCCGCATTATAACGTTCATCTACCACATGGAAAGATCTTGGCAGTGCTCCTGGCAGTTATCATATGGGAGAGAAACGATGGGCATCACAATGAAAGTAAGACATAAAGTAAGACATATAGGCATAAAATCATGCATGCACCATTTCCCACACGTAAGATTGTGTTTATAAGACTTCAGAGAAGGTAAACATGTGGTGTAAACATAGCTCATGAAATATTAAGGTGGTTGTTTGTGTTTTCAGTCTACACAACATCCTGTAAAACGACAAAGGCATATTTATAAACTTAATATTTAACCAGCTGCTATTTCTACACCATGTTTACGCCTGCTCTAAAGTCTTTTAAACATAACTTTATGTGTGGACATGGGTGTATTGTTATGTTGGGTCATAGATTACTGATATACTAATTACAATGACAAAAACTGTCATACTCAATCACATGGTAGTTTCCTTGTATATCTACAAACCACTAGCATAACAGCAGTTACTTTGGATGTAAGTCAGGGCCTCTAATTGTACCCTTATAAAGCATTATAAGCATTAACTAATGGCTTTATGAATGGTTAATAGATAACATGTAAGTGCTTCATAGATCAGTTTATCTATGAAACTTTAGAAGTTGTCATCTGAGTACCAGCTCCTCATAAAACCATCAGTCAAGCTGCTAGCCACTTTCAAACTAATGATGAACTCAATCAGCTTGCACAATTAAATCTTAAAACAATCTCTTAGACAGTAAAAAGTTTTCGAATGGTAAATCAGTTGCTAGGAGACATGTTTCCAATAAAAACCAATTAAGTATAAAACAGGAAGTCACGCAAGGACCACAATCTGTATTTGTTACATTATATATTATTATAATTGTAGTATATGTTGTCAAGTTGGGAACTTAAATTGTTCCATTATTCCAACAATGTTCAAAACCTGAGAAGTCTGTAATTTTATTCAAGCTAACGGTGCATGGACAAGGTCAGAGAGGAAGGATGTGTGTGAATAAAACTTAAAAACATTACCTCCTCTGTGAACATCACGTCAGTTAGATTTTTCTCTGCAATGGTGAATGTTGAAATGAACAACTCCTATGATCCGAGGCTATGTACATCTTTTATTTTCGTTGAGAGACCCCTAACAGCAGAAAGTACATACTGCGCGTTTAACTGCCAGTCCTCTTTAAATGTTTGTTTTATTTTTACATACATACATGAAGAGATGTGGATTTCAGGGTTAGTAGTATTCCTGCAGTTTAGTATGACTATAATCTAGCTATTGTCATTAGGTCATTTAATAGCTTTGACGCAGCATTTATGTAATTTGAGGTTAGACTAGGCTACATTTGTGAAATGTAATTTAAAATCTTCCTCGCTGACATCATTACAGCATTTCGGTCAAGCATCTGTTGTGTCATCCATATCCCTTAAACTTTTTTACTTTTTCACCAAAAAACACTTAATATGTTAGGTAACTAAGCAAGAGTTCTTTATGTCATATTTATATTTAACAACATGTATAACCACATTATAAATAAACAGCAGGATAAACATAGGTTAGTTTGATTTTTCGCAACTTGCCAACCCAAAATGTGTTCACATGAATAGCTTATTGCAGATATTTAATACATTAAAATTAAATATCAACATAAATATAATATAAATATTAAATAATTCAGTATCCATTCTAAAGCCATTAGTTACAGTTTATATGTCCTTTATGAAGGGGTTCCTTACTGGAACCCATTCACCCACTATACACTGCCAAAGGTGCTGTCTTTCAGTGTTTTCTAACAGGTAATCAAAGTTGCCGTGTGTGATGATGCATGCTCCAACTGAACTCACTGCTGCTGCCACACGATGGCACAATCTGACAGACTCACGCAGACAGAGTTTGATACATTAGGCGTCAGTCAGTCACGTGCTAAACCTGTATGGGAAGCTGTGTGTCATGGTGACCCTACAGTGAGGACCCATCTAGTATTGTTCTGCTCACAGGATGTGAAGTACATGAAGAGTAAAAGGCCAAGGAAAGAAAGCCTGTTGATGTCCTGTTGCTGGTGTTCACTTCATTCTGTTTACTTCTCTGTCACCTGCATTTTAGTTCAGTCTTACCTTTTAACTGCCACACACTCACGCAGACGTGTGTGTGTGTGTGTGTTTTTCAGATGAAGATACTGTAATACTGAGCATGACAAGCTTTACATATCCACCTTTAAGATATGAATGATTCTAGTTTGTTTGTACTGAGGGCTTTAGTGTTTCACAGGAAGGATGACTAGTAATAGTATTACAGTGTTTTAGAAGAAGCACAAGGGAGATGTTCTAATATAGTCTAGCATTAATATTATCCAGAGGGAAATAACATGGATGGATTTATCTGTTCTTCTGATGCTGATGAATTATATGATGATGATGATGATAATGATGACTGTGGATTGTTAAAGAGCCTTTTTTGTTTTCTGTCTCTTTTTGGGGTTGTGATTAATTAAAGAGAAGTTGATCTGAGTTTAAAAAAGAGTAAAAAAACACCCTGTGTCTTTATTTTCATATGCACAACTGCTCTTCATTTGGTAGTGCGGAGAACAAAATGTACATTTCGGAAATTTAGCATTTAGCTAAATCAGTTATTTCAGTACAGATGCTTTTAATACATGATTTGAGTTAATATAATGTTAGAAAATTATTTTAATAATATAAGTATATCTCTTGCCAAATGAAACACCACACTTAAAACCATGTTTTTTTCTTCTCAGAACAGATTCTTTCCACCCAACATTACACACAGCTATCATGTGACTATCTCTTATATTTCTATATTATGCCATCACTTTTGTCATTTATTGTAAGGATAAAATCAGAGGACAAGTGTAAAAAAAAAAAGTGTGAAGACCAGTGTTTTCCAGATGAACTATGTGTAATAATGATGTGATTCATGCTTGAAGTTTTGCAAAAATGAGATCTAGAATTTGTATTTGAGTGAAACAATGGAATAGTGCTTAGAGTTTAGCAGTAAGGAGTTTTCAGGATTGTACATAATTGAGAATAGCAGTAATGATGTATTTTCAATTGTCAAACTGTGAGCTCCAGTGCGAGCGCTGATCACACCTACTGTATATGCACTTACAATACACAGTCGTACTGTCACCTACACAACATGTCCTTTGATGACACTCAGCCAGCGTGGCGTTTCTGGTTAAAGCGAAACTAGATCTGATTGGCTCGAGGAAGGTCAGGATGGTATGCTCACTGCAGCAAATAGATCCTGATGCATTACGCGGTGTGTCAGATGTTTGTGAATCTTTTAGCCCAAGCGAAGATCTGCTTTATTTTAAGCCCAAGTCAAGGCACTAGATGAGAGGGAGGTGAGATTTTGACTGTCAAAATTACTCATGATCAGCAGTTTAGAATCCAACTCCAAGAACTACAGCGTCTAACACCAAGTATGGTGTGAATGCAAGTTCAAATCCAGGGTTTTATCTCATCTCATCTAGCGGTACCTGCAGCTTACTGTGCTGTGAATGTTCCCATCTTACATACAGGACATGGTCAAACTAAACGCCTCAGTCCATCCACTACGCTCTGCCACAGAGACTCAGCTTGGTACTCCTTCACTGACGAGGGCCCAGCTGCCGTTCAGTGAGGTGACTGTGTGCTGTTTCGGCTCCGTGGAAGAGGCGCCCCGTTGACATCAGGACAGCAGAAACTCTTCTTTTCCACACTGAAAACTTAACAGTCTACAGTTTGTAATTGAAAGGGCATACAGGAAATAATTAACCACAAATGTTTGTTGTAGAGAGCTCACACACTAATCTATGATCTTCCAGCAGACATCAAGCTCAACTGCTGTCTCTTCTTTAGATTCCATATATTCGTTTAGCTTAGCAAGAAAATAGAAATAAATGAATAAAGTGGATAAAACTAGTTCAAATTGTGCCTGTTCAAAATCTGCATATGACCCTGCACATTGCCATGTGACTCTGAGTGTCTTGTATTTTTATGTTTTTCTATTTTCAAGATCATTTATACAACTTCACATGACTGTAGAGAATTTATGGTGTATTTACAAACTGACAAATTGATTTACGTAATAAAAAGAAAAGGCTCAAGTGACAGTTAAAGATGAACATATCTCTCTCTATCTCCTATTACCTGTCATCTCTCCACTGTCAAAATACAATTAAACACAAATCCTTAAGAAACACATGAAAATCATTTAAATATTCCAGCTTTAAATTCTCTGAGAGCATATCGGGTTCAAATAGCCCACGTCCAACATCGGCAAATTCCACTTAGCATAATCAGTGCAGTGAGGCGACCATGTGTGATGTACCTCAGTGAAGGGTCGCCTCACCCAGACCACACAAGCAGACGTCCAGCTGCATCGTGCCCATTCTCACACAGCTTTTCCCTATGGTGTGCATTTCCTCCGACGCTTGCAGGATGAAACAGCAGTCATGCACGCATAAGGCACACTACAGTCAAACGGTGTGTTGCTGAAATGTGAGCACTCATCATGTGGCTTCCTATGCATTGTGTTTCATTTCCAATAACCGTGACGGCACAGATAATCGATAAGAAATTCTCTAAATACAGCATTTACCTTAATGTAAAGACGGAGATTTCTGAGCTGAAAAGCTGATTTAGTGAAGTTTCAAAATAATCTCTGAAAATATTCAGAAACTGAAGCCTGATTTCTTTTTTTCTGGGGAAGGATCCCTGTTATCTGTATTTTAGTAATCTTTTAAGAGTTGAGCGTGACCCAAAGTTGAGTGTCAGCAAATGGGACACACACACACACACACACATACATGTGTACCATGTACATGCCCTCATATTACATTCTAGTTTTCCTCTTTTTTTTCATGAAATATGAAAAACGATACAGTGATTGAACTTTCCTGAACATTTATAAACTTGGGGGGATGTGTCCCCTAAATATATTATTATTATTAATAATAATAAATATATATTATTATTGCTTTTCAAAGTGTTGTCCTTGTTGTTTTCATCTGAGCACACCTGGGCGCCTAAATATTATATTCTGACCTGATTGGGTCTGATTACTTTGAAATGTAGTTAGTTACTGAATACAGTTTACATAATAATCAGCAACATAATCCACTGGTTTGCAAGAACAAAAATGTAATTAACCTGATTTTTTTTTGTTCATTTTGGGTTACATTAGAATCAAACAATGAAAATATTATGCTAAAAAAATGGACACAGCCACAAACAAACATCTGAGTCCTGGTGTTCCGTTTTCTTTTGTTGTTTGCTGTTTGTTGCTGCTGCTTTTTTTTGTTTGTTTGTTTTGTTTTGTTTTTCAACCAAAGACCACATGGAGGACTTTGCAACACAAGAGGAACACTTTGTCTAAATGTTCATCTTCCATTTTCAATCTAAATAAAAACCAATAAAAACTTCTATATGAGTGTTAAAAACAAAGCCATATCATTTAAATCATCATTGACGCTTTGTCCCCTCAATCTGAGATTAGTAATTTATGTTAATATGCAGTCAATCATTCATATTCAAAGTCGTCAACAAAGTTTCATAATTTTAAAAATCAGCAAAATTTATCAAAAATATGGCATCTGTGGCATTGTAAATAGAATCTAAGTCTAAATTTTATCCAAATGTAATCGGGGCTGATTACAGTTAGCTATGTTTTGTTTTCTGATTACATAATCCTGATATTCAAGCGTTACCACCCAACCCTGGAGACACAGCTATAAACAATCGGCAGAATATCTGCCAGTTAACATTAACATTAAGCTATTTCAAACGTTACTTTCAAAGCTTTAATTGACCTGGGTGATATGTGCCTGATTGAACAGTGGCAGCTCCCTCCTTGTGAGAAAGAAGGTGCAGAGCAGAGAGGAGGAGGGGGAGGTGAAAGTCTACGGGGTTTTTGCCGTCTTTACGGCTCCGTAAAGTAGTGGTGGGGGGTGAGAGAAAACGAGAGCAACGGAGGTGATAGAGTAGTGCTGTGTGAGGTTAAACCCGAGATGAGTCAGGAGAAGATATTTTTCCCTTGTAGCAGAACCAAGAGATGATGTGTTTGAAATTCAGAACAGAAATCGCTTCTCATTCGCACTTCAACGTTCGACACACTGAGTAGTACTTGGAAACTTGTCATCTTACAGGGGTAAAGCAATGCATCATGGTACATTAGTTTTAGTTTACATTCTTTGGAATCCACACAACAGCACTTTTCATTCCATTTGTGTGCACTCAAATAAAATGTCTGAAATCATTGTAGCACATTAGGTAGGCTATCAAATAAAGCAACTAAAGTCACCCATTAATGAGTTGCATAACTTCTGTAAACATCTGCAAGTGTTACTGAATGTTGAAACTGCCCAGACACAGATGAACTGTATCATGCATCCATCTCACTGATTTAGTGTTGTTTAGTGTGATTATTAACACACAGCATGTCCAGTCACGGTCACGGTGGTCTGCTCGTGGTCTCCGCTTTGTGCCGATGAAGGTAAGTGAGTAAGATTTTAGCATCTATTTTAGCATGAAAATTAAAAGTTACACAGGATGCTGATACAGGTAAAAAAAAAAAAAACAAAAGAAGAAGAAGAAGAAAAAACGCATCTAAATGCAATGTGTAGAGAAAGACTTTAGGTGAAAGCTGTAGGGTTGAAACACAACGCCTTTACGGTGTTGAGGTAGGATCAGTGTGAAATGTATGATGGATGACTTTCATGGTGGATTCCTCAGTGCTTCCGTTGGCACGTTGGCAGCTCCATTAGCTGTTTGTACGTTTGAAGACTTTAGCCCCTTATTTTCTGAAGAGTACCAATGTCACTGTATACTACTAACATACTTACATACTTTAGATAGTATTGATATTAGATAGTATTGATACACTGTATCATACAGTTCCTATTAGACTTGCACTAACCCTGCATGTATTACCAGGCACTGTAATATGTAACACAGGCACATTGTTGTACGTCCATATAGTATGTATGGAAAAACAGGAAAGGAAGAGATACAAAAACAAATAATTATATATTTATGGTATATAAGTAAACAAAACACCCAAACCAATAAATTATAAAAATGATTCATCAAATACAAGATCCACTTCTTCAGCTTTTCCTTGTACAGCTTTGTGCGATGTCATAATAGTATTGTACACTTTATTAAAAGTATTTTCTTTTCTCCATCATTTTCCTTAATTTAATGTTATACAACTTCTCTGTTGTTGTTGTTTTTCTCTTCAGTGAAGTTTTGTTTATATGGACATGAGAAGATGCTGCCTACATTCAGTGGTAAGTAAAAGTAGTAAACCACTGTCTGGTGTTATTTGACACACACTGTAGAAGACGCACTCTCAGAGGATTTGTCTGCACAGCTATTATTAAAATACATTGAAAAATAATCTACACTTACCAGCAGTAATGTGTTAATACTGTATATGTCAGCAAGTCAGTTAAGTTAACTCAATAAAATTAACAACAATAAAATTACTGAACACATAGTTTTAAGAAGTAACCTAAGTCCTGACTTCTATGAAAAACAAAAAAACATAATAAATAAATTCAGTCACACTACCTGTGCTGTCATTTCAACATCATCAGTAGAAGATCTACGCCTGCTGCTAGTCCAGTCATTGCGACTTCTTTACAAACAAGCGTTCTTCAAACCCACACGTCTTTGTCAGCATACACCATGTCATATGTCAGCTGAATTTGGGGGAAATGTGTAATGTAGAATATTTCCATGTGAAACATTTCATTCAGTGTTAAAATCAAACTCATATTCATTGATCAAATATATGATGTTTACATCAAGCAAAAAATCATTGTTTTTATTTTATTTTATCGTCATCCAATACACTTTTCTTCAATTAGATGATTTTGTTAGACTGTGTGGGATAAGGTCGTTTTCCAACCTTACAAATGAAATAAACAGTAAATCCCACTTTTGCTCAATTCAGAAAACCCAGAATCAGACTCAGGAGGTTTACTGATACAATGTTACTCAACATCCAACATTCAGTTTAACTCAAAATTAATGCAGTTTATACGGCACAGAATTGTGTAACGGATTCCAGGTAGTTGTTTGTTTTACACACAGTAACGAAAAACTATGCAAGCTAATGAATAAGTAATAAATAATCAGCTAACAAAAAAACAACATCTTCTTGTGGTGCGGAGACTGAGCTGAGTAGTCTCGTGGCCTGAGGAAAGAACCTGCTCTGTAGTCTGGTCGTACAGCGCCATCTTTTCCCACACAGCAGCAGGATGAACAGGCTCTTAATATCTTTATCCTTATATAAGATGTATTTATGACTTAAGGTAGCTGACATTCATGAATTTTAAAATGTACACAGATACTACTATGTAACTGACATCACCTGTTTGAACGTGAAGGTTTATTGTCACATGTACAATTAAACAGAGTACAACATAAAGTAAAATTCTCAGATGCCTAGCTCTAGAGCAGATAAATAGAAAAAAAGAATATGACCAAACAATCATCCAGTTATCACCTTTGAAATATAGTTTTGGTAATACTTTACACTAGAAACTGACAGACAAAATAAGGAGTACTTTGTGGTTTCTAAACATGGAAACACTACCTTGAAGGTGTGAGTTGTAAGATATGGCCTTAATTTGTTTGCCAGCAATGTTGACATTATATCTGTGTCTTATGCTGCCGAAATATCTACTTAAGTTAGCATGCTAACCAGCTAGCCTGGCCCATCCTGTCTCGTAATAGCACTTCGTACCTTTGTACCTCTGTAGGTGATAGACAGTAGTTTCAGCTGGGAGATGTGAGCTGCAAGTTTGCAAGGATTCACAAGTTCTCCTTGGGTTTAGCCTAATAAATAAACAAAACCAACCCACAAAATGTCAAGAAACTAAATATTCTGACACCTGTTTTCCTTACTAAACAGAAAAATATAACCGTACACCTTCTGAAATTCCTCTTTTCACAACTATGATAAGTTCAACTGTCTTGTCAACTCATCTTCGTTCAAACAAGACATTAACAAAATAAAACTCAGTGAAACCGTCTTGGTGTATCTCTCTACAATCACCTCTAGTTTGGTCCAAATATTACATCAAATATAAAATATTCCAGCTTTACACTCCAGTTTCACCTGCTGCTGATATCCAACCCCTCTGCTTCTTCACCTCTTCCCGGTCTCCACCTGCCAGGTCTTCTGGACCCCGGAGTCACAGTGCTCATCTGAGCTGCTGGAAATCATTTCGTTATCATCATTATCTAATATATCCTCAGTCGCCAAACTGGCCTCTGCCACTCTTATCCCCATTGAGCCCTCTGAGCCCCATTGCCTGCAGTGACTTGCTGTGTGATTTGAGGCTGCGGTCACAGCATGATCCAGTCAGCTATGGAGCCAATAGCTCAATGGCTAACTGAGCTAACAGTAGCTATACCTACAGCCAAAGATAACTGAAGCAAACAGCATAGTGAGCAGCGGTTTGTGGTTACTCTGGTGATATGCTGCCCTCTATAGTTTCGGAGCTAGCTTCGAATTCTGGAAATATTTTACAACTTGCCCCTTTAACTACATCTAACCTTAACTGTAACCTGTAGTACGTGAGGAAGTGAACAAATATTTAGCAAGGTGTTTGGTGTAGTATCTCTTGCAGTATTACATTTCCTATTCAGTTCATCAAGCATGTTATTTTCCATCCCCCCTGCTTTCCTTGGTGAAGCTTTATTGTGTTCATGTACTCTGACACATAGCAGAGGCCCATGACTCACAAACATGTAGAAAAAAGTAAAATTAGTCTAGAGTCATATAACTCTTCCCTTAACCTCTTCCTCCTACCTCTTCCTCCTTCCTCCCTTCTTATCATCATTTCTTATTTTCCCCACCCCTCTCTGCCTCTCTACACCCAGCTCGCTTTGAAGGGAGGAAATCTGCAGTTTTGCACAAGCACCAGCAGATGCAGGCTGGGGATGAAGTGATTCACTGTTTGGAGAGACAGAGAAAGAGAGTGAGAGAGAGAGAGAGAGAGAGAGAGAGAGGGAGAGAGAGAGGTTGAGGAGTTTTACACCTCTGCACCGTTTCCTTTCTCATCAGTTTTTCTGTTGTCAGCGTCTTGATCTGATTTGTGTCGTCTGTTCTCCTCCTCTCTGTCTCTCTATCCGTCTTCTCCCTTCACTTGTTGTTCAGTTGTTACTGTGATGGATCTCAGGACTGTTATGATCATCTCGACTTTTTTACTTACTGCTGGTGAGTGCACTTTATTTTTGGAACATATGGAATATTGAAAAATACAACAATCAGGCATGAATTAATGAATTCATTAATTAATTTGGTATGACACTAGCCTTAGCCTAGTGAGATACTGGGACATTCCCAGGCCTGAACTGAACTGAACTGACAAGTCATACAACATTAAAGTGTGAAAGCTACCACTAAGGCAAAAAACACAAAATTATATAAGAAAATACACATATTTTGATACATCTAATACTTCACAAATGAGACAAATATGAGGCAAGACAACACTGAATGATAAAAAATGTAAACATTTTCACATCAAGAGTGTTGATTTTGGGTGAAGACCTTTCCCTTTTGTCAAAATATATGGGCAGACCAGTATCTTTAATCCACATCACCCGGTTGCCAGTTTATGCCAAAATCCTGCTGAATGGCTAATTCCGGGTGCCAACACTAGCCTGAAGCTAGCCTGAAGGCTGCTCGCTAGAGCTGGCTTTTATGTTGATTATGGTATGTGCTACATCTAAATATAATGGGTTTGATTCACATAAGGATTTAAAGAGGTGAAGTCTGCGGCTCACAGTTTAAACTGTATAGAGGGTTATCTCACAAAATTACTACATGAAAGTCAAGCTGAAAAATATGCACTTTCAAATGTTAGCATTCACTGGTAATGCTAGTCATAACACGATAGTATCCTCTTGAACAACATCATTTCCAGATCCATCATGCATGCATGAAGTTAACGTGTGCTTATTGTGCAAACATAATGAGGCTGTTCTTGTGGTTCAGATTTTTCGTCTCTTTCGCGTTGGATATTGTTTCACCTCAGTCTGTTTAAGGCCTCTTGACCTGGTTTAACCTGCAGCTTGTCTGCCAGCATAAAGTTGTACATTCTCCCAAAGTCAGGAGACCTTTCTCATAGTCGACATAAGGCTTTGTCGATCACAAGATGGACCTGATGGCATTAATCATGCCGCCGTTCCATCTAATACCTCAGTATTGTGCTTTCCATGGAGTAGTCTCAGACTTTATGTTAATTAGTCATACTGTTTGCTTCAAATGCTGTGAAGCCAGAAATAAAACTGAGAACATCAAGCACTATTTTGTGTGTGTGCTGTAAAAAAATAAATAGACTAAACTACAATATACAAAATACAATGCCTGCCAGGCTTCCCAGATGTAGCTTATGTATCTTGTCATACTTTAAATAGCAGAGGAATGGTGACCGTGTTTTGCTTTGCATGAAAAACTGCAGGTCCTTCACTCATTCCAATGAGCCCATTGCATTAGCAAAGAGGGATCACACTGCACAATGAGGAATCCAGCAAAAGAAGTTATCCGTCAGTTGTCGCAGTACATTGTCACACTGAGGCGATGCATCACATTTGTACCTGCACCTTTCAACTTGATGGCTTTGTAAAAATTAAAGTTAATTAAAGTAGAGTAAATTATTATGGATTAGTATCATGTGGATAAAATAACTCAGCATGATAACTTTCCACAGAACATAAACCTTTGTGATGGGTTTGAGTGTCCGTTATCGTACTCAAACTCGCCTTCCTGAACTGTATCATCATCTCGCCGTTACCTAAAACAACACCTTCTCACCAATGGCGTTGTGTTTCTCTAGTACGGAGCTGTTTGCTGTCTGAACAGCTGGTAAGGCCTCCTTGTTAGCTGTGGAACCTTAGCAGCTGCTAAACGTGTGGCACTGAATTCATTACTGATTCACCGAGGCAGCTTTACGGTTGAAACAACAAACAACAAAACAAAGATGACTAAGTACTTGGTAGAATCAAATCACGAGTGAGACTATATTACTCTGATAAACAGATTTGCTAATTATTTACAAAGTAAATATTCTTAATATTTATTTTAATGATGATGTTTTTAATTTACTTGTACACATCAGATTTGACTTCCTATAAAGTACTGAGTCCTTATTTTTCACTGTAAATGGAAACCAAACATCGGCCATAAAACAGTTAGAGATAAATCGATTACCGTGGGATAAATCCAGACCAGAAATGTTTAGAACTTTGTTATACCTTTGTCGAAATGCACGACTAAGATCCAGCTCACAGGAATCGAACTCCGAGTGGACTTCACATTCCACTCCAAAATAGTCAAAGATCCATTATACAAAATCCGCCTCCACACTTTGTTAAGATAAAACTAGGAAACTTTTGAAAATAAACTTGAATGTTTTTAAGAATATAAAGAATATTTAATGTTGACAAAGCAGTCTATCTGTTTGTGACCACTGGATTAATTCCATTTAGCTGCTTCAGTTTCAGGGTCCTGGCATTTTTCATGTTGGCACACTTAGTGGGTCGCTTATCTTTATAAAATATAATTAGCTGGGTCTGCGAACTGCAGCTCAGGTGGGAGTGCTGGGAAGCTGGTAAGGGATCATGTCTTTGTCACTTCGCTTGCAACTCCTCTCCTTTTTGTTTTAAATTCATTTTTACATTTGCTAAGTAAAAAAACAATGAATAAATAAGGGAAAGAAAAAATAATCTGAAAATGATTCTGCATTTTTACTTACTAATCCTGCGGTCATTCATGCATCAATACGTGAGAAATGCACACATAGAGTACGTACATATAAGGACCTCATTCGACTCAGCAAATAGGTGAAATAATCAAGTTAAGGATAATATTAACAAAGTTATCTGTTGAATATCAGCATGTTCCTACTTTGTCGAGGACTCCTCTGGATTGGGATGCAGTGACATTACGCTGCTTCCAGAGTGACAAAGTAACATTTACTCAGTTACTGCACTTAATTTCAATTCTGAGATGTACATTACTTGAATATTTTTGTTACACACACACGCACACATATATGTGTCATTTACTTTACGTACTCCAATACATAAGGAAATATTCTACTGCATTCATCTAACTGTTAGTTATTTGCAAATTCATTTAATCAGTTTTACATAGGGTTTATAAGACACGATGCTTATAATATTGTAGATATAATATGAAGTGTGTACACTCTGAATAAAAATCTAAATAAAAGGTGATATTTGCATGCATATTTTATCGCCTTGGGGTGAATTTTGATTTTGCATTTAAGTTTGAAAGATAAAAAGAAGTTTCTGAAAAAGTAAGCCATGCTTTTATGACCTCCCGCCTTGACTACTACAGCTCCCTGTACACAGGAGTCAGTCAGTCTTCACTGTCACATCTGCAGTATGTGCAGAGCGCTGCTGCAAAGTTTTTACCTGGTTTCCGTAAGTGTGAGCTTATTTTCGCTGTACTTGCCTCCCTCTACTGAGTCCCCGTCACTGTAACTATTTGTTTATAAAGCACTTCATGGTCTGACTGCTTCTTATTTATCTGAACTTTTGATTCCCTGCACCGCATCAAAAGCACTCAGATCCTCTGACCAGTTGCTTCTGGTCATCCTAAAGGCTTGGTGAAAGCTTAAGGATGATGGTGCATTCTCAGTTGTGGGCTCAGACAAACTGCCCCATCACTTCAGATCTGCTTTGCCCACCTTGTTTCTTTGGCTTTTGATCATACTTAACATGGAACTGCTTAATGGGCTCTGACACTGATTGCTTTACTCGTTGTTACATGACCCATTGATGTTATCTTGAATCTGTTATGTTGATGTTATCTGCTTGGGTATATGCAGGATTTTTATTGTCTGCTCTGCTCGCCTGTGTAAGCACTTTGGTCAGTTCATGTTGTTTTATATGCTCTATAGAAATAAATTAAACTCAACTTAACTTTAATACTCCAACAGACCCAGTTAATTTAGAACAACAAACACGAGTCTTAATCTGAAAGTTGCAGCAATATGGAGTGATCAAATTATATCTTTTAGATAACTTCTAAATTCTGTATTTTAACTTCTTTTCTACTCAAACATGTCTTTACAAACTGACAACCTGTGAAAATTAATGACATTAATTAACACATAGCTCCAAGTTATTTGGGCAGTACGTTTGATCAAAAACGTAATGCCCAAATAACCATAAACAACATATAGATATTTATATGTATGTATATATATATATATGTATATATATATGACAATACTGAACCTGTTCCCCTATGAACACATTAAATCAAATATGTGCAGACTTTCAACAGGAAGTAGCTCTCAAACAAAACAAAAGTGATTACATATTCAGATTACTAATACAGATTTTGAATCCCCTTACCTGCAACAAACTCTTCATTTTCTGTGCACAGTGCGCAAAGTAATGCATACATGTAGTATTCTCAGTGTGCCTCTATGCAGAGTGCACCCGGACACAGAATATTCTGTTCGGCCGTCGCTCAAATAACAAACAGTGAAAAATTACTAAAATAATTTAAAAATTAACTTAAACATAGGCCTTAAACATCAAGATGGCATTCATTTTGAGCCAATTTGCTTTTATTTTTCAAATAATTCCGTGACCTGAATTTTGATCATAATTGTCAAACAGCCGTCCCACTCAGCTGTTGCTGACCAACCCTCAACCCTGTGTCAATTTTAAATGAGAACAGCACGCCACAAAGGTTCAGTGCCAGTTAACTTCACTGAGCTGCCTCTGTAAAACAAAAACAAAGACTACTTTTAAGACGTATTAGCAAAAATAATTTCTTACCACTCATTCCAGTGATGTACAATGCAAGCTCCCAGTTCTCCCCGTCTTTGCTCTTGAGCAAAACAATTTTGAAAAAAGTTTGCTTAGTGTATTTTTCAAAGTTAAACACAGTGCTGTTTGTTGTCATTCTTACTGACATTTTAAATGTTGGCAGTTGACTAAAAATGGCCAAGGCAAGTTTATTTATGTAGCACCATTCTGACATAAAGCAATTCAAAGAGCGTAAATACATTTAAAAAAAAAAGACATTAAGAAATCTTAAAAACTGTATTTAAAAGACAAACAAAAAAACAAAAAACAAAAAACAGCCCTGCGATTGACTGGCGACCAGTCCAGGGTGAACCCCGCCTCTCGCCCGTAGTCAGCTGGGATAGGCTCCAGCTCCCCCGCGAACCTGACGGATAAGCGGTATAGAAAATGGATGGATGGATAAACAAAAGACAGAAAATTAATTTCTAGTACATGAAACATATTGTGTTATTTTAAGTTATAGTAGCTAACCCCGTGAACTTTTTTTTCCTTTTAACTGAGAGTGGTGTAAAATGTCAGTTGACACACTTTTATTGTTAAATAGTATTCTGCTGCACAATAAGTTTTATTACTTTACTTGTTTACTTTTCTCTGAAGTGTCACAGTATTTCTGCCACCACTGGTTACACCCTTCCTGTGAAATACTTGTTATTTGTAATTATTTGTTCATTTGTTCTGTAATATATAAGAATTGAAGTTTTAATGCTGATATTAAACAAATAAGGTTGTAAACTAAATTGTTAGTTGTTACTTGCATCACAAATCACATTTCCATATAATATCTGGCCGTGCAGACTGTTTCAGTTCTGTTTGCAGAGGCTTTGAAATCAATGCTGCCACCCCAACACAGCGGAGCTGAATTGAAACAGGTTTGCGGTGTTGAAAGCATCAGAAAAGTGACATTTGACAAACTGACTGCTGTGAGAGCTGTGACTGTATTTAGTGAGAACCAGTTTTGGTAGAAAACTAATCTGCATGGCACAATCATTATGATGGGTAAATGCTTTTCTGTCTGTTTTTTTATTTATTCTTTTTGCAGAGCATTTCCTGAACTGTTTGTAGAATGACCTCATGATTTTGTTTGATACAAGTATTCAAAATGTGTTTATTTCTTACTACTACTATTATTATTATTATTATCATTTATCAGCAGGAGCAAAATAAGCATTAATGATGCTGTTTGTTGCCCACTCACCATGACACATTCTTGAGTAAAATAGTGGGTGTGTATTTGTGAAAGAATATTGGTGTGCTTCTCATACACATAACATGCAGTGTACCTTAAGGATCAATTTTTGGACCACTTCCCGTCACATGGGCATATTTTAGGACCTATTATTATTATTGTCATTCTTCCATGTCCTTTATTAGCCATGTGAATGACTGAATGTCAGTGTTTCTGCAACTGAACTGAAGCTGCTCATACTTGTATGGTTGTACTCAGTCAGGCTACGGGCAGCAGTACAGCTGCACAGCTTAGAGTTCAACATAGTATCACAGCAGTTTATGAAGTAGTCATGAAATATATTGTATAGGATCCTTGGACACAAATTTTCAGTTTTCTTTCCGTTGTCAGCACGGCTAATGTCTGAGTCTGCACCACGTTTCAGTGACTGAAACACTACATTTACGAACCGCACTGGAGTCGTGGGGAGGTGGTCCAGGTCTACGGTGTCCTTGCAACATCAAGGAATGAAATCCGGGGTTCACTTCCCATATGTGGTTAGGTTTTATCCAGAGAATCGAAAGAATATATAAAAAAATGATTTCAGTCAAATATTAAAAATAAAACAGTTTGTGAAATGGTGACTTCATTTTCTCTTTTAGGATTCATGTACATGGACACAATTTTCTGTTTTAAATTGTGATGACTGTCACGAAAAAAATAACAGACAATTTGTGTTCATGTACACAAATCCTAAAGATTCAATTTCATCATTATTTGACAAACTGCTGTGATACTGTGTGTTTCCACTACTGAAAGCCCTGCTATGTGACCACAGGACTTTATGGTGCTGTTGCCTTTGGGTTTTCTGTATTCTTCGTCTCATGACTTTTTTATGGTTATTGGAACATTTTTATGCTACGTTTACATATCTGTCTATTCTTTGTGTGCCTTTGTGTCTTTTAAATTCTAAATTGTAAACTCAGTAAACCTTTCATTTTCCTGACCTCTCCTTCTAGCACCTTTTTGAAGAGCCATCTGTTAGTAAAGACAAGTAATTTTTTCCCTCAAATTGCAGGGATGGTAGGAGAATTTTTTTCAGCACCAGTTAAGCGTCTGTCGGTCTTCCTCTCATGCTGCATATGCCCCCCACACCCTCCGCCAAGAAACTAATCTTGCTTGTATGTTGCCTGAATGGACAAACACATGGCGAGAACGTCCCAAAGCACACACATTATCACTCGTAAAGCTTGAGCGCACCATGAATGTTCTCCATACTAACTCATGTTTGTCTTCCAGAATCCACAGAAACATCATCGAAGCCAGACCTCAATGTGACCGCCATCCCTACTCAGACCAACAGCACCAACAAAAACTGTTTGTGCCTTGCTGATGTTCCAGCAACCACTTCTGCCCCCATCGTCAACACCAGTAGCCCTGCACCCACCCTGGGCCTCCTCACAGTCACATGGACGAAAGGATGTGAAGGAGATGTTCGTCTGAACATCTACAGTCCCTCCAGATCCTCCACACCTGTGTGTCACACCGACAACAAAAATGTGTGGAATTTTCTGGGAAATGTGTGTCAGACCAAGACAGGTTGTGAAGGCCCGCCAAATTGGAGGAAAGGCAGAAGAACAGAGAACAGTTTTCACATCGGGGAGAGTGGAGCAGAGATGAAGAGCAGCTGTTTGACGCTGAGGGTCGAATGCACAGGTTGGTTTACTGTCTGTGTGCTGTTGTTTGGAAGTGTCCTCTTGTAGTCTGACATTTTATCTCCAGTAAACATCTTAGAGGCTCACATGAAGCAGCGTATAACCACAGGAGACAAAGACACCCTGATACTGTGAAACACCTCCTACAAACGGTAACATTTAAAAATCTAGTCAGTCTATTTCTATTTGGACATTTTAGACACAACAATACCCGTAGTTATAATAGTTTCAGTATCTGAACTTGAACAATTTGAATGATAATTTCTAAAAATGCATCTGTATTTAATAATGTCCACAAACCATTCATAGTGAATCGTCATTGCAGCATTCTCATACACAAGTGAGGAAGCAGCGAATTTGTTTTAAAATGTAAAAATACAACTAGAAAAAAACATAAAACAACTCCTTACAACGCATCTAGCCCACAAGTCTCCGAAAGTCCCAAGATCCCAAACTGATGTTATTTACACTCTTTTCAAGATTCAATCTCTACTGCAGTGGCTAAGGTAAGATTGTCAGTGCACAGCCCATTTGAAATGGTTGCACAAGCTCAAACGAACGCTCCACGAGACGAGATCAACAAGAACTTGTGATCTCTGCATACCTCAGTGTTAACCCGCTGCCTGGAAACTGGTGTCACGTCATGCAGCCACCCAGACAAGGCGAAGAGAAGATAATGACTCAGTTTTCTTTTCTTTTTTTTTTCCTGATCTGAAGAAGCGGCCAAAATGGCAAAATTCTGATTTAAAGTCCACTGTGATGTGGGGGGACTTGGGAAATGGAATATAATATTCATAGTTATGTTTTCATATGTGCATAATCACCTGAAAATAAGAAGTGTTGCATCACAAAGATGGCTATTTCAGTGTTTTCTGTCAACAGCTGACAGTTAACCAGGACCTGTTTGCACGGTAACCCCGTCAATCAGCAGCAGCGTGACTGATCCTGTCGAGTAGCTGAGTCGAGCCTAATCTGATGAGTATTGTAACTGTGAATAGATCCGCCTCATAAAACTACAGAACAGATATCTGTCTTCTGAACTGCTCACTGCACATTTCCAATAGAAAAACACAGAGTTAGTACTAACTTTAATCCTAACGTTTACCATCTGTGTGTCCCCTCTGATATTAACCTGACTGCTGTAACAACCTAACACCGATGATCCGAAGCATTATATGGCAATTATGAGCTAAAAGCCTCATAATTACAAGAGATGTTCATGTCTGAAGGTGTCTAGAGGGCTCCGTTCCTTTCACTGGTGAATACAACATAGCTTTTGACTTCTACCTTTTCCAAAATCTCCATTTTTCATCTGAAAATACGGGCCTGGTTTCACCACACGGCATATAAATAACTTGCCAATGTCTTAAGTGATGTTACAATGCATTTTTTGCTTTTGTCATGTAATGCTATCCATATTAATCTTTTTCTGGCTTTAATGTCATAAAAAAAGTCTGGTGAGATTGTATAAAGAGCAGGAAAGTCCACAGATGGATGGTGGACGGATTAAACAAACTCAGGACTTTCTCCTGAGTTGTAAATGTTGACCTGTTAACTTAACGTTAACGTTCTCAGCTCACATCACATGTGTACTATTGTAGTATTCACACAGTGTTGAAGACTGAGGGATTTGAAGAAATGAGTATTTCCTGTATATTATGATGGAACAGTCCATTAATTTGGGGTTCATTAGTTCATGTGGAGAACAGTGAGCATAAAATAATAAAGCCGCATCATTTTTTGATCAAACAGGCTTTCTTCGTTCCTCAGCTAAGCCAGGCAGGTTAGATAGAAAACAAAGAATGCTTTTGCATGGCCCTTTTAGGTTAGGAGTTCGTTACCGGATGAACACCCACGTGTGTGTGTGTGTGTGTGTGTGTGTGTGTGTGTGTGTGTGTGTGTGTGTGTGTTTCCAGTCCGTCCAGATACACAGGGGCAGCTGCAGGCCTACAAAGTGGTGACAGCTTTACTCTGCTGTGTACTGCTGATCCTGTTACTGATTCGCTTCACCAGACCCACCGTCAAAGTCCTGCAGAAGAGATGTGAGTACACAAACACAAGCCTTATTGCTGACTTGCATACATGATGCATGATCACACTCATGTTTTACTCACACATCTGCATGCCTCCAAGTTTTTACAGAAACACCTGCATTCTCGCACGCCACATGAATGCACACACATATACGTATTTTTTAGATTAAGACTCATCATATTACAGGTTACGTCCAAGAAAGACTGTTGTCTGAAATCAAAAGGATTCTGTCAGACTGACACAAAGACTATGTGCTTCTGAAGCGCCCTCATTTGAAGAAAGGGTTCTTCAAGGGCTCTTTGTAAAACTAAGACTTCCTTTCATCCAAAGAAAGCTTTTTGGAAGAAAGAGTTCTTTAAGGTCAAATATTCAAGTATTTACTCACATTTCAAATAGCATTTTTATATTTTTATATTATATTGGTGTTAGGGTTGGCATGGTTTCTGGTTAAGCTGGTACAGTCCTGTGTATGAACTTAATTCAGTTTGATTTAACATGAACTGACCAGAATTTGTCAACACAACAATTTACAAAGAGACAAAGAAACAGCTCCAGGTGATGTCAACCTTTTAATGACATTCATCACAGTGGACGCCTGAACAAAAATGGAAAATAGACTGAAGCTGGCCCTAAGATATGTAACATGTTAGTACTTTTACTGCTGTTTCTTCAGTGTAGAAGAGAAGAGAAGAGAATGGAGCAGAACACAATAGAACACAATAGAATCAAGCACAGTGGAACCACATAGAATAAAATAAAGCACAGTAGGACCAATGTGAATAGAATCAAACAGAATCAAACAAAATAAAACACAAAGAACAGAATGCAGTACAACTGAATAAAATTGAGCACAGAAGAACAGAATAGAATAGTGTTCATTAGAATAGAGCACAGTAAAATAGAACAGAACAGAGCACAATAGACTAATATGGAACAGAACAGAAAAGAACAGAACAGAATAGAACAGAATGGAGTGCAGTTAAATAGAACACACAGTGCAAAGAGCACAGAAGAACAGATTAGATTAGGTGGCTATAGAGCACAGGAAAAAGAAATAAAATAATAGAATAGTTAACTTAATAGATACTTCACTGTCTTTTTCCAGATGGTAGTAGGGTGAATAGATAGATCATAGAACAGCTGATGGTTGGATGGCTTGTTGTCTGTGAATCTACACACACACACACACACACACACACACACACACACACACACACACACACACACACACACACATACATGTGGACACAGATTACAGATTTGATTGTCAGATTACAGATTATGTTCAAGAAAGTCTTTGTCTTACATACAAATGATTCCGACACAATAGAATAGAATAGAATAGAATAGAAGATGGACAGAGAGCTGAGCAGAAGAGACAGACCACAGACACAGCTGATATTGTGTGGAGGGGTCCAATAGTCAGTCACCTCTGAACTGGGTGAAGTGACCCTTTAAATGAAATGAATGATATTATTCACAAACTGGCGTACACACTGTCTACAGGAAGAAACTGTTGAAGAAGAGCACACATTCACAGCAAGTCACTGCAGTACAAAATACACCAGGCCACTGCATTTATCACACAAAGAGAGCCCCCTGGAGTTCATTACTAATGACTACAACTTTCAGAGTCAGAGACAATCAGGCTTACAGTTTTCTGAATTATCCCTGCAGTGTTTACTTGAATGCACACTCAGCGGTTTGATTGCTGTGTTGTTGGTTTTCAGTATCAGACAGAAGGCAGAATCGATGGATTGGACCCACACAGAGTCACAGTGGTGAGTCTCTCTCTCTCTCTCTCCAGTACCAATATAGATATGTGTACACACACTGTCTTAAAGAAGAAAGCGGTGATTTAAACCAGAAATCTCTCTTGTGTCATAGAGTATTTTCCAAAAACTATGCAGAAGGCATCATTGAGGCAGACTGTTGCACTGTAGAGAAGACGCAGTATTTTGACTCCATCAAATGTACAGTCCTCAACACAATGCAGTATTTCCTCTTGCTTGCATGGAGTTTGCTGAATCGACCAGCTGTTTTAAAAAAATGAAACTCTGCTTTTGAGAGGCGTTTATAAAGACTTAAGTATTTAACAGGAACCAGTGGGCTTTGATCTGAGGGCAGACAGACACACATCACAATGATTAACTGAGTCCTGTTTGTCTCTCGGCTGTTTCTGTCTCTGTCTTAGTGTCGTATCATCGAGGAAAAGCTGCAGTAAAAAACAACGACAGAGAGACAAGACTGTCCTACCCTGGTAACACACACACACACACACACACACACACAGACATAGTTTTAAACCAACCCTACAGCCATATAGTTTGCTCACTGCTCCTCCAGCAGTCATTCTATCGGTTTAAATCTGGCTGCTCTTCCTGTGTTTTCTCAAAGCAGCTCTGGAACGACTGGCAGTGAGTGACAGCAGAGAGCCTTCATCCAACCGGAACAGTGATTACAACTTCTGACATGCCTCTTCATCCTCATCCTCATCCTCACCATCATCTATACATGCGTTAACATTATGTTTACAATCATTTGTGATCTTTTCTAGATTGTATCTTTGTGCACAAATACATCTTCAGTTTGTTGCTTACCAAGACATTATTCATGATTATGGAAAAGTGATCATTCATCTTTTGATACACCTGCATCTGCCACAACACATACTGAAAATTCAGTCAAACCAATATGTATTATTTATAGCCATGTAAATAGTGGAAAGTATTGTATCAATTGAGCTCTTGTTTTATAAATGAACATTGAAAATGACACCATAACCTTAACTAATTCTACCCCTTATGAGACCCCTTGTGTTAAAATATGATATTTTAATGGAACATTACACTGTTTTGGGAAACACACTGTTTAACCATTCCTGTACATTGTGTTGTTAAATTCCATTCTCAGCAGTTAGCATTGGAGCTATGTCTTAAATAAGAACCACAGGGGGCAATGACTCTATGTGGCATCCAGCAAATCCGATTGATGGTTGCTGCCATTTTGGAGCTTCGCTCAGTGACTCTCATATGGTGATTTGTTTGCTAACAAGCACCCACATGTCAATAATACAGCTTTGGAGTTGGTAGAAGGTGTATATATATATATAATTTTTTTTATTTTTTTTTACGTTAGCTAAGCTTACAGTATTCTCATGGTTCAGAACTGCTCTATTTGGAAAGCATCATGAGATACCTTTTGTTGTGATTTAGCACTGCATATATAAATTAAATTGAACTGAATTGCTTAGTGAGGCTAAACACATTCAGGACCTACAATGCTAGATAAACAGCAATAAAGCTGAGAAACTCACAAATGATGACAGCAAGAGTAGTTTCCAAAATTTTGGAATGTTCCTTTTATAAAACAATAAAATCACGAAAACTTTAGTTTATTCGATTTCATCTGAATCACCGAATTATAATAATAGTAATATAACAAATTTTATTTTTTTTTGTTTGTGACTTCTGATGAGCATTGCAAACTGTTTATATTCAATAAAAATGATCTAAGTTGTATTTGACCTGATTTGTTGCCTTTGAAGGAGATGAATGGAAAATGTTGTAGATTTTGAAGAAGACAGAGAGGAGGAGGAGAGACAGTGAAAGACGAAGGTGGTTACTAAGTGCAGAGATGTGGTTTCCTCTGCCGTTGACACCAACTTCCTGTTAATGTTATTTCTGTCGTAACCTGTATATCTTTCCCCCTCTCACTCAGTCATCTTCTCTCTTTCTCTTCCTTGTTGTCTTCTCATGTTTCTTTCAGTCACCCCTCATTTGTATTTGTTTCTTTGTCTGCTTTTGTTCTTTTCTTCCTCCCACTTTCTCTTTTTGTCTCCTGCGTGGTGAAGTCAGGGTTGAGGTTTATTGTTCATTCATCTGTTCATCATCACACAACATCTCAACAAACACTGTTTGGATTTCAACAAAACACTGGGGAAAACTACATCTAAACAGTTATTTTGTTATTGAGCCCATACAGTAATATCCTATATACTGACTGATTGATTGACCTCACCCTATCCTTGCTTGTGAACGACTGAGCCTTTCATAGCGACTCTTCATACTAATCCCTGTTACCAATTAACCAGCACCTCCAGGCCTTCAATGGCTGTGTGAAATTGCTAGATGTTTTACATGTCAAATTCTTCTCAGATTCTCTGAGATGACATTGTAGATGGCTTATGGAGGTAAAATGAGCATTCCGTTAATGGGCAACTGCTCTGGGGTCAGTCCTGCAGTCTGCGCGCCAACTGCACAATCCCTCAAAACCTACAACACCTGTCACATTGTGTTGTGTTGCATTTTACTGTGACCAGTGCAATAACTATGTTCAGTCAACATCTTGATGTGACACACCTGACGAGTGGTTGGATTATCTTGATAGAAGTAGAAGTGCTCACTAAGATGGATTTTTAACAAAGTTGGACTTAAAATCTGAGAGAAATAATTCTCTTATATGCATAAAAAGTCCCAAATCTTTTGATTCAACTTGTGAAAAATGGGAGCACAGACAGTGGTGCTGCTTGTATATTGCGCTGATTGGAAGTGAGGAGTGCTGACAAAGTTCAAATAACTTCTTGTGAAAGTGAAAGGTGTTGCTTGTGGCAATGAACCCACAGAGGTTTTATGGACAACAACTTCACTGTTCTGATTCAGTCTCATGGCTCTCATCAAGCTTGTTTCCACCAACAGCAGGCAGATGTTTTCAGTGAGGGAGCTCCTCTGTAGCCTATGCTTTTATCTTAGCTGCAGACAGCAGACAGACATAGTTAGAGATTAGTTGATGACCACAGTTGAGCATTTTGTACCCAAAGAGACTGATATTTTTCACAGGGTCAAACTCGTGCTCATAAGTGTCAGTGTTTATAATTGCATATGAAACCATGTCTCGGGTCTCCGCAGATGGCGTGCGAGCAACAAACATGCAGAGAGGAGTCTATGCTCATCGCGCTGTACATTGTAATATTCTCCGAAACGCCAGAGAGAAGCCATTATCCGACATGGCTATACTTGCTGCCCTGGAGTATGTAGCTGATTATTTCTGAGGAAGAATTTAGTTACTTAGGGCTACTAAAACCAAAGGTAACATTTTTCTCTTTGGTTTCAGTCTTTCTTTCTTTCTTTCTAACTGTTTGTCTATATCTGTAAATATATATATATATATATATATATATATATATATATATATACATCAATCACTTCATATTAAGTATTATTTGATGCACTAACTGCCTGTGTAAAGTGATTTCTTTTTGGTGAAATATAGCACACACAAATAAAAATAAGTTTTATTTACACTTTTTGTATTGTTTTCATGTATCTCAAAGTTAAAAGAAATGTACAAAAGAGCAGCTGTCTCTGTCATATGCACGCACACAAACATACAAAATCTTTTATTTGCAAACACCAATGTAAGATAAGGTCAACCCCTGAATTTCCATGATCCCTGATCTAATGAAAAGCTCAGCACATGCAATTGGTGTCTATCTCACAGCAATTCAAAAGTGCAAGACTGACTTTATGCAGCAGTTTGCTACTTTTTTGGACAACTTTCCCAAAGTTCTCCCTGTTGTCCTCCCTCCCATCTGTTTTTGTGCATGGCTGTGGTGTTGTGTGTCTTTAGGCAGAGCTGGATGGGACTGACCTTCTTTCATTTGTCTGTTCTCCTGCACACCTGTTACCAATTCTCTGCAATCAACTCCACCGCTGGCCAGCAGTACTTCTGGTTCTTTCTTGACTTCTCTGCTGGACCGCACAGTCTTCTATGGTGGTATACGCTTCTGGCTCTCTTTGACTCTTGCTTGGATTTTCGAATGACTCTTACTGATGATGATTTCTTTTGTCCCCGCTTCATTGCCGCATATAATAAACTTTCTCAATGGACCTGTTTGCAGGATTTATGGTGTTTATCTGTCAGATTACCTGTGATCTCACTTATTTTTTGGTGCATGTCTTCCCCTGTCTCTCACCCCCATTTCCTATCACTCTCTCTGACTGACTTTGGAGCCATCCTCAAGTGGTCATTTGTTGAACTGCAGTTTTTGGAACTTCCATTTGGCTTCGGTTTTCATCACCAGAGGCTGCTGCTTAGTTATATCTGTACTGCTTGTCCTCACACACACACAGCCACATTTCTGTGTTTGAGTGCATGTGTCGAGTGTGTGTGTCCATCTGTCTATGAGTGGGTGTATTGTGCCTCGTCCTTCCTGGTTGGGTCACGGTATGAGATGATAATCTGGCCTCATTGCAAATGTCCCATCCAAAGAAACAATGACAGATGACTACAGATTACAGCTGCAGATTATCCAGCAGGGGATTGACACGAGGGGTAGGGGGGTGGGGAAATGGAGGGAGAGGAAGACAAGATTGAGAAAAATATGGAAGAGTATATGACATAAACAGACAGATAAGGATATGTAAAAGATAAGATAAAGTACAAATAGACCAAAGACGTTGGGGCAAGATATACCTCATATCGACTGGAGAAGACTTTTTAACAATGACATTCATATTTTGCATTCTCTATCACTACATAAAAATAACAGGGATTTGATTTTGCCAGTGCTGTAAAACATGGATATTTTTCTGATGAATATTTTCATATCCATTTCATATCCTCCTATCATCAAAAGGATTGCAGTTTGATTGACAAGTGATCTCCATGCAGCACTGTACAAAACACCACAGCCATACCAAAGATAGAAACCAAAAACATCAAAAATTAAATTCACGATAAGCTGTGAGCCATCTGGCCCAGTGAAATCAAACACAAACATAGAAACACAGTCAACACCGAGATCCTCACATGACACAAGTGTTCCCGTGTTCCTGCCCCCTGCACTGTATCTAATCTACACAGGCAGCCAGCCAGCTGACTTTGCTGCTAATTGCAGATAAAAATATAAAGGGAGGTAATGGTCAGTATTTTATGTAGCAGAAGGTCACTTACTAAATGAATTGACAAAACTTGGCCTGCATCCTGCATCCAACCTAAACTCGACCTGCATTCTAATAAGCTCTGATTGTTTATTTTTTTCTTTGTTTTTTATGTGTGTATGTGTGTGTGTGTGGACCAGACCAGGATTCAAACCTGGAACCCTCTTGCTATGATGCAATTGCACCACCATGTCGCCCCATGTGGACGAGTTATAAAAAGTTAATTTCAGTTATATTTCAGATTGGAAAATAGCCAGGAGCCTCATAGTGTCTGGGGGTTGGCCCAGTGTTCTTATGGATGAATACTGCAGCCCTAGTCAAAAACAACAAAACAAAACGGGGCATACACACAAAAGAAGTTATATTAGATGGAGTTACCAATGAACCCACTGATGGACTCAAAGAGAGTATAACTATATGGATATTTCTGTGGTAGATATGATAAACTTCTATCTGTTGTGCCCTTAATTAGAGAAAATGTGATGCGGTGTCATATGGACTGCCATACATGCTAGAAAATTAATTGATCTCCATGTTCCTGTAAATGTAGTAATAATAATGTAATAGGTAATAGTTACCTGTGTGTGTTTTTATCACAGAGATGTGAAAGTTATATTTTTAAATAGACTCATAATAAAACAATTTTAATCTCAACCAGAATTTGTGATTTTTCACCCATTTTCTACGCACTATAGTCTGACGCACACAACCGGGGCCATTTTTACTTTTTTCACCCCTGGCCCCTCATGATGTAAACACAAAGAACACACCCCTGTTAAACAATGTCATCTTGCTTATAGTATCACAATATACTGAAGCGTATCCCTGTTGTGACATGTATTAAATCACCAGAGTCTTGCAAATACACAGCTTTAGACTGAGGGCCAGGATAAACTCCCAAATGAACTCATACACAGACAATTGCAGACACCACCGATACATAGTCGTTGTCTTCATACACACTTTCTGGAGTCTGCTTGGACACATTTCACATATGCACAGATGTATTCTCTACATTGATGTACACATAGAGCCTACACATACATGTTATAATGACAATATTACACAGACCTTCGCATACCTGCAAATATTAAAAGTAGAATTTTGGCACAACTAAACATCTGGACCTTGTGCTTCTGAGGCTCCTGCAGGTCTAGAGTCCTGGGGCAGCTGTCTGCTTGGCCTGGTTTTTATTCACCAACACTCTGGAGGTGCAGCACTGGGGTAGCACCCAGCTGTGGGGTGAGTCACTGCTGACAGCTCATGCACAGTCACTGGTGGAGGCAAGTACTGGACTGTGTTAAAAGTATGAAGTGCAGTGAGGTCTGTCAAGTGTAATTTGATGCTGCTTTCATTTTTTCCCCTCTCTTCACTGTTAAGCTTCTCTCTCAGTGTCAGATCCATTGTCCTCTAAGCCCCTTCTGCTGCTCTATTATCTATTACCACTCTCACCACACACACACACACATACACACACACACACAGCTGTCACAGAGAGACAGGGAGAGAGAATATATATGGACTATGAATGTAAAGGGCTGTGTTCCACTGTTATGCATAACATCAAGAAAAACATACTTACATTCTAAGTGGCTGGGCTCTGGTGTGGAGTTGGTCTCCTCTTTGCAGCTATGACAGCTTGTGAGGTGTTTAATGAGGTTGAGGTTGAGCTTGGAGCTGTATGTCTTTTTGGACCTTATTTTGTGTGCTGGGGCGCAGTCATGCTGAAGTGGCGTCAGAGGATTTTGAACAGGAGGAGAACTCCCACTCTGAGAACCTCTGGTTATGTGGGAGGCACTAATGATGTATAAATGATGATGAATAAATGGGGGCCTACGGTAAACATGTTTAAAATTTCTGCTAGTGCTCATTATGTTTTTGGGACAAGGGGTGGAGACAATAAAGATTAGATTTTTGCAGCTTTTTTGTAGTGAAATACATCATGTATAAATGTAAATACATCAACTCACAGCATTTGCCATTTTAGTTTCACCCATCAATCAAGCTTTTGTTTTGTTTTGTGGTCATTTTGGTCTTTACATAGTAGATGTTTAATAGTAGCTGGTATCAGTGCAAATGTGGCTCAGGTTAGAAGCGCAGTTGTCCACTAATTGGAAGGTCAGTGGTTCAATCCCCTGGGAAGGTCAAAATGTCCTTGTGCAAGACACTGAACCCCAAATTGCTCCCAATTGCTGTTCCATGGGTGTGTGCGTATTTGTGTGAGTGGTTATTGATCCCATGAACAGGTGGTACCTTGCATGGTGTTCTTTATCACCAGTGTATAAATGTGTGTGTGTGTGAATGGGTGAATGCTGGCTCATAATGTAAAACACTTTCAGTGGTCAGTCAGGCCAGAAGAAGGATATGTAAGTACAGTCCATTTCAATTCAATTCAGTTTATTTATATAGCACCAATTCACAACAAATGTTATCTCATGATACATTCCAATTAGAGCAGGTCTAGACCGAACTCTTTCATTAAGGTTTTTAATACAGAGAACCCAACATTCCCCCTTGAACTTGACGACAGTCCAAAACTGCCTTTTAGAAGGCAGAAACCTCGGAGCAGACCCCAGCTGCCATAGTAGTAATCTCAGTAATCGCATTTCAGAATCAGAATCAGAATCAGAATTCCTTTATTAATCCCTGGAGGGAAATTCTTGTTTCTACAGACAATTGCACATGCAGTATTCCCGACCAAGAAAGGAGAAAAGTGCAGAGTATATAAATAGGATAAACAAAAACTAAAATCTCAAGTACAGTAGTATTTACAAAAACTGTATTCAAAAAATTTTTTAAGAAAATTTAAAAATACAGGTATGTACAATGTGTAAAAGTAGCCAATATGTACATTGTATAAACAGTGAGTGTGTCCGTCACAGTGCTGAGTTTAACAGTTTGATGGCGACAGGCAGGAATGATTTCCTGTGTCGCTCTGTGGTGCATCGTGGCAGTATGAGTCTGTTGCTGAACGAGCTCCTGTAGCTGATCAGCACATTGTGGAGAGGGTGAGAGGGAAAGTCCAGTATAGTTCTTATTTTGGACAACATCCTCCTCTCAGACACCACTGTCAGAGAGTCCAGTTCCTCTCCCACAACATGGCTGGCCTTCTTGATGATTCTGTTGAGTCTGTTAGTGTCCCTCACCCTCAGGCAGCTGCCCCAGCAGGCAACGGCATATGTGATGGCACTGGACACCACCGACTCGTAGAACATCCTCAGCATCGTCCTGCAGATGTTGAAGGACCTCAGCCGCCTCAGAAAGTAGAGGCGGCTCTGGCCCTTTCTGTAGACCATGTCCACGTTCTTGCACCAGTCCAGTTTGTGGTCTAAGTACACCCCCAGGTATTTGTACTCCTCCACCACCTCCACAGTGTCCCCTTTGATGTTGATAGGGGTCACTGGAGCCTTAGTCCTCCTCAGGTCCACCACCAGTTCCTTGGTCTTTGTCACATTGAGCTGTAGGTGGTTTTTCCCGCTCCATGTGACAAAGTTGTCCACTACCGTCCTGTACTCTCTCTCATCCCCCCCAGTAATACACCCAACCACTGCAGAGTCATCAGAAAATTTCTGAAGATGGCAGGACTCTGTGCAGTGCGTAAAGTCTGTGGTGTAAATAGTGAAGAGGAAGGGAGAGAGGACAGTCCCCTGTGGAGCCCCGGTGTTGCTGATCACTTCATCTGACAGGCAGCACTTCAGGCGTACGTACTGCGGTCTGCCCGTCAGATAGTCTGCGATCCAGGACACCAGTGGGGCATCCACCTGCATCGCTGTCAGCTTCTCAGCCAGCAGAGCCGGCCTGATGGTGTCAAACGCACTCGAGAAATCAAAGAATGTGATTCTCACAGTGCTTGCCGGCTTGTCCAGGTGAGTGTAGACTCTGTTCAGCAGGTAGATGATGGCGTCGTCCACTCCAAGGCGGGGCTGGTAGGCGAACTGAAGGGGATCCTGAAGTGGTTGGACCATGGGCCGGAGCTGTTCCAGGATGAGTCTTTCCAGGGTCTTCATGATTTGTGACGTCAGGGCCACAGGCCTGTAGTCCTTGGGGTCGCTGGGACGCGGCGTCTTCGGGACAGGAACGAGGCATGACGTCTTCCACACCACGGGGACCCTCTGAAGACTCAGACTCAGGTTGAAGACATGATGAAGTACTCCGCTTAGCTGGGGGGCACAGGCTTTCAGGACCCTGGGGCTCACACCATCTGGGCCTGCAGCTTTGCCTGCACGGAGTCTCTGCAGCTGTCTTCTCACCTGGTCAGCTGTGAAGGTCATCGTTGGGGTGATGGGTGGGGGAGGAGTGCTTGTGGTACCCAGGTGAGAGTGGTCCACCCAGGCTTCTGGGGACGAGGTGTGAGCGAGGTCATCCAGATGGAATGTGGGGGGAGGGAGAGAGGCTGGAGTGGCCGGTTGCTGCAACCTTACTGCTGAGGAGTCGTTTGAAGTGTGAATTGGGGTCCTTGTGTCGAATCTGTTAAAAAACTGATTCAGCTCATTCGCCCGTTCCACACCGCCATCAACTCCTCCTCTGTTTGGCCCGTAACCTGTGATGGTCCTTATGCCACTCCACACCTCTCTCGTGTTGTTCTGCTGGAGTTTCCACTCCAGCTTCCTCCGGTATTTACCACTTCATTGTCCATTTGCTCTAAAATGGTTTTGGGGGGACATTAATATCATTACATTCCACTTCCTACTGAAGGGAACATGATGTTTCATAAGATTCTTTATTTGTCACATACAATTATAATCAGTACAACATGGTGAAATTCATTCTCAGCATTTAACCGCTCCTTGAGGAATAATAGGCAGCCATCTTGCTCTTGTCAAGATCTTGATGTCGTTGTCACTGCAGACTTATTTGGGAGTGGATTATCTGCTCTGGCCAACATGGCCACATGGCCAGTTCTCACCAACTCCAACAGACAGTGTCACGTAAATTGCATATTTCACCTGACAGACATTTCTGTCAGGTGACATTAATTCAAGGTTACAGGTCTTTGTCAGGAAAACTTGAACAGTGTTTGCTATAATTTCCCAAACCTTTTAGCTCTTCATTTACAAACAATGAACATTTGGTCACCATCCAGTTAATGTTGCCATCAAACACATAATATGTGACATGTAACAGTGAAATAAAGCTCCAAAGTGGAGCTGTCATGCTCTTCTGACTCCAGCTGACAGTACAGGATTTGCAGTCTAGAGCATTTACATTGGACTCCTCTGACAAGCACACTTGAAGTGCTAAGCTTCAAATGACACGTTATCATTTTAATGCACAGCCAATAAACAGCCACTGTGAGGCTCAGACACTCCTTCTAATTGCAGCACATACTTCGGACGCAATCTTAGCTTAAGTGTATATGTAAGGTCTTAGTTGGCGTGTGATGGAGAAATCTGCATTCTCTCGACACTGTAATGCATGCACGCACACACACACACACACACACACACACACACACACAGCATTTGGAAAAGCATTTAATTTCAAAAATGCAGAAGAGGGAGGAAGAAGGACAACGAATAGGGATTGACAAAAGAAGTAACTCATAAGGGAGGGATGAGGAAGGGGAGGGAGAGAGAAAGAAGCCAAACCTATAAGGAGAAAAATGAGATTGTAAAGGGGGGAGGGACATAACGGGGGGATTATTTACCGTTTTAAACGAATAAATCTGTATTGTGTGAATCTGGCGCAGAGAGAGAGAGAGAGAGAGAGACACACAGAGAGAGAGGGGAGGTTTACAGCGACAACAGACCAGCAAAGAAGAGCAGGCGAGACAAAAAATAAAATAAAATAAAAATTCACGGTCATTTAAATCTATCTTTTCATTTTTTTTAAAACCTGCTTAAAAAGATGAGGCGAGAAAAAGATGTAATCTGGAGCTGAAACAGGCAGATACAGGTGGGTAAAAGGACACAAGTCTGTTTGTGTGTGGGTGTGTATGTGTATGTGCATGTGTGTTTCTGTTTACTGAAGAGTGACATCAAGTGTGTATGTATTGTATTGAAAATTATGCTATTGTGTCATCTGAGCTGTTCTTAGAGATTACTGTCATATAGCATATACGTATTACATTTTCAGCTCTGTGTTGTGCTGTCTGGCCTTTAATCCCGTGCATATACAACATACAGTATATAAATTCAACCTAGTTTCACCCAGCTGAGGTGTGTCTCTGTGTGTGCGTGTATGCGTTAACGGAGAGCACTGCAAAATTCCCTTCAGCTTGTTATAGCTGACCTAAGCCTTTCTTGTAAATTTTCACAATTGTCTGAAATTTCATTTGAAAGTTGAAAGCTACAGGAGCAAGTAAACTGACCTCAAGTGCACAACATTTTAACATTCAACACAGCATTAATTATTTGTACAATATTAGTTTGATTAAGCTGGTTAACATCAAAGATTATGGTCATGGCAACTTAAATCCACATACTTAAGCTTGCTCGTACTGCTGAGATGAGAGAAACATGCTCAGCTAATTAAAAACAAACATTTTAAACACTGATACTGAATGTTGCTACTGGATGAGAGTATGTAATGCAGAATAGTCTCATACTGATCTCATTCACAGCGGACGGGTTGATACTGTGTTGCATCTTGTCTGTAGGGATGGCAAATGTCAGCAAGGCCAGCGTGTGGTGGGGCAGAAGAGGAGTTGGCATGCTGCAGCTCTTTTGGATTTTCATAGAACGTGAGTCTTTACTATTATGTACTACTACTGTACTACTACTACTACTACTACTATCTATCTATATAGTTTATATATCTATCTATATAGTATATAGGCTTTTCTTTTTCTTTTAATATATATTAAAAAATATTTTAACTAATAATTAGGGTAGGCCTTTTCTAATTCCCTCTTTTTGATAACCATACTCTATAGACAAAAATATTGAGATATCTGACCATTAAATCAATGGGGACTTTAATGACATTACATTCCAAATGTATGGATATCTTTGCAGCTATAACAGCTTCCACTCTTCTGTGAAGGCTTTCCACAAGTGTTTCTGGGAAAATTTTTGTCCTTTCATACAGTAGAGCATTTGTGAGCTCAGGCACTCATGTTGGACCTAAAGGCCTGGCTCACAATATCTGTTCAAGTTCGTCCCAAAGGTGTTGGATGGGGTTGAGGTCAGGGCTCTGTGTGGGCCACTCGAGTTCTTCCACACCAAACTCATCAAACCATGTCTTTATTGACTTTGCTTTGTGCGGGACACAGTCATGCTGGAATAGAAAAGGTCCTTCCCCAAAAGTTGGAAGCATAGCATTGTACAAAATGTCTTGGTATACTGAAGTATTAAGATTTCCCGTTACTGGAGGTAAGGGGCCAACTCTCTGAAAAACAGCTCTGTACCACACCTGAATTCAATAATGAGATGTGTCCCAATACTTTTGTCTCTATAGTGTATATTTGATGATATTTTAATATGAAGCCTTTCTGCCTCCTAATGTGATCCCATTTTCCCTGTAAACTTTGTCATGTTCTGGATTGCTCACTAAATTGAGTAATCCAGAACAACAAATTGTTGAAAACAGAATGTTGATATTTTTACATTTATTAAATTAAAGTCACAGAAATGTACATTATGCTTAACTGCCAGGCACATTATATAAAAAGACCTTTTTTTCTTTTTCTTTTTATTTTACCGAAGCCTTTATTTGTCCATGCCCCCATGATCAAAGACTTGACTTTTACCTGAGGATATATACAGTGTATTGTTGACATCTAAAATTTAACTGAGGGAAACAACACTTGACTGTTTGCTTCACATCTCCTTCCTCTACTCTCTTTTTATTGCCTCAGTTCCTCCATCCCTCCAGCATCCTTCTCTCCCCCTCTCCCTGCCAGTCCACATGTCGGTTGTCCCTCCTCCATGGCAGTTCCTCCCTCTTTCCCAGGCAGAGCTGGGCCCTCTTTTCTCCAACTCCAGCCCCTTCTCCTTCTCCCAGAGCCTGTTTATGGTGCCCCCACACCGCCAGGTCCCCAGAGTGGGCCTCCAGGCTTCATTTGGCCCTTACTCAGTTACACAGGTAAGAGAGGTAAAGCAGAGGACAGATGAGAAATGTGGATGAGTTGATTGAAGATGGAAATGTACACTTATTCTCTATCAACCGCTGAAGCCATGTAGTTATTTGCCTCTTTTCTTTTCACAGCTAATATCAGAGCCTATCTTCTCCACCTCTCCACTTCTCTCTGCCTCCCTCCTGTCAGAGCATGTGGAGAGAGAGAATGATGAGAGAGGACAGAAGAGATTCAGGGTGAGGATTCTGTTCCACAAGCAGGGTGACACCAGCACCAGAGGAACCTGCATCACCCTGCATGCCTTCAAGGAGACAGAGGAGCACAAGGCCTCCTGTATGACGCAGGTGAGATTCTCTCTCAACCTCTCTCAACTCATTCACTTCACAATTTGCCTCTCCTTTCCTATTTCTGTCTGTCCATCTGTCCGTCCAGCCTCCCCTAGGGCTGTGTGTGGTAACTCTGACACTGCCCAGTGACTGGTTCAACCAAGCCAACCAGTCTTATCAGGATTTGGACACGCAGCACAGCAGTATCCATCTTCGTCGTCGGGTGCAGAAGCGGGAATGGCAGCAGGGTAAACATCAGCGTGGGTACTTGAGCAACCATCAGCATGCAACTTCTTCTTCAATGAGGTGAGGTCTTGAAGTTTAACATTTCTTTTTTCATCGTTCACTCATTTCATTTCACTGGCTTGGAATGAATTATTATGTGCATGCAGAATATGTTCAGCTCTTACATTCAGTGTGTAGGCTCTGACCTTGTCAGTCCTCACAAGGAAACATCACACTCAGCAAAGTGAGGAGTTCTCTTCTAGGGAAAGAAAGGGAAAGTCACTGTGGTGAAGCAGCTTTTCAAATGATGTAGGAACAGCAGCAGCAGTAACAGCAGGTGATTTCATCAGTGGTGTGAGCAGTGTGGCGGCAGACATGCAGCAAGAGTGACCACAGCACTGATAGCTTAAGTAAAGGTGGAAGAACTACTCAGAGCTTGTAGCAGTACCACAGTGTAGAAATACTCTGTTACATGTAAAAGTCACACATTTCAATTTTTATAAGTACATAACTATGAGCACCAAAATATACTTTAAAGTAATCATAATGTAGAATAGTGTATTTATAATATTGTAATAATGTTTATGTGTTATTTATTGTATTATTTAGTGATTCATTAACGTGTGCTTTCCTTGCTGAAGCTGGTAAAGGTGGTTTATCCTGAGTTTAGTGTTGTAAAACCGTTCTTAAGTACAGTGCTTTAGTAAATCTTCTTTGTCACTCTCCACCACTGAGCTTAAGTACGTTTTCATGATTTATTGGATGTATGTTGAAGTGAGAGGAGTTTGACGTGTGAGTGTAGCAGCAGTTGACTTTGTGAACTGGCCTCAGTTCTGTCTCATTCACTTTGTGAGACACACTGCCAGATTCACTCACCTTTCCCATTGGAAAAAGTGAAGCATCTTGTGCTGCTCCTCATCGTGCAGGGAAATTATCCAGAAATGTATTTGCCACACCAACCAGTAAGTCTTCATCCTTGAATTAATCTGCAATGAATTAGGTATTATAAATACAAAATAGCATATAAAATGACTAAACTCCTATGGTAAATTACTGCTGAAAGACAAAAGTCTAAACTTTATGATAGGTTCATAAGGAATCTCATCAATATTTATTTGACTACACAACACAACCTGCTCAAAGTACTGAAATTTGGCACCAACTGATCTGTGGGGTTATGTGAATAGGTCCTCATAGTAGTAGTCCGATGTGATTCTGTTGGTACCATTAAAAGTACTGAGTATCTGAAGTGGAAACGGGATTCCAATTTGAAGCAGTTCTTGATCACTTGAGGCTCCTACTGGCTGGTTAAGAGGAGTGAGGAGTCAGCAGTCAGTGGTATTAAACAGAGCAATTTTCAAAAAATATGAATCCAACCACAACCGCAACCACAACCACAAAAAGTGTGAGGCACTGTCACAAATGTGCACTAAACAAATCAGGCTGATTGGTCCGTTATTCGGTATGGACACATACGCACGCATCACATATATGGACACCAACTGTTATGTCACAGATGGACTGGAAGAAGCAACCTTACATAGAAATGTAGGCTAATCAATTGTGCTAATGATCAAATTTCAAAAACAGGGATTTACACTTAAGTGGGTTTCCTGGATCCAACCCAGCCCATTGTCTTTAGACAGGAGTCTGGTCATAACAGAAAAGCTGAGAGTGGACAGACATGTTTGAAACTGTTAGTGTGGGTTCTTGTTTTCCTTGAAGAGTCACAAGTGATGACGATCCTTTTCTCATTTGCCTGGGTGAGATTAATTTATGCCCTCATTCAGATACCATTCAGGTGTCGAGGGAGACACCCGGGGGGATGTGCCACGGGCCCTCAGATACCAGCGGGGCCCCATGAAAAACCAGATACAGCTTTACTATTCTTCCTTCGATACAGTGGCTGACCTAGAGCTGACACCAGAAGGGTACGTGGTGAGAGAGACTCTTTGACTTTTAGGTTTTTTCACTAATGTTCAAGAATTGATTTCAGTCTGTCATATTCTAACATCTGTTGATCTTGTTCCCACTGACCATCCATCCAGATGTGTGGCAGACCGAGTGGCACCATCTCAGAGGCAACTCTTCCATATCAAAGCTGTGACTCTGAAGGAGGAGGAGCAGAAAGAAAGAGGGGATAGCAGAACCAAAGAACAAGAAGCTTGTTTGAACGGGCAGGAAGAGGAAGAGCTCACTTTGGACTCCCATGTTGTGATTCGCTATCACAGGGGCCTGGTCCTGATAGGACAGCCAGTCAGGGTGTCTGTGAATCTGAGAGCCAACTTCAGTGCTGAGTTTGTTGTCATAAGGTAAACACAAAATTATATCAGTGCAATCTGATTTTTTTTGATATGCTGTCATATATCACGTTTTGGATCACTAACCGCCAACAAACTCATGTAGTTTTACATTGAAAATCTATGTGTCTTCAGGCTGAAAGTGAAGAAAGGCTTGGTGTCAATGGTGGCCCAGAGAACTCTGACCTCTGACCTGTGGGGAGTAACCCTGGAAAAAAGCCAAGGCTCCAAACACGACGTGTTGTCCATCTTCTGCCACAAACACAGCATACTGAAACACACACACAAGTAGGTCAAGAGTTTGATTACACCTTAGGTCAGTGTGTCAATGAGCCACTACAGTCAACAAAAGCATGGAGGCAAACAAAATGAGCTCATTTACTTAATGTGTTATGTTTGCTTTGAACTAAAATTGCTCAATCACCATGTAACCAAGGTGACAGTGTAGGACATGTCTCCTCACTATGTTGCGCTCAGTCTCTGATCTCTGTTGCCCCGCAGTCCCAGTCTCCTCCAGCAGGTGGTGTGTCTGTCAGTCGATGGCCTGAAGCAGAGCTTCGGTGTTGCCATGGCAGTGCCTGCTAACTGGTGGGTAGAGTACTCCGGAAGTAGTAACCCTTTATCACCACACAAGACAGCAGTGAGCATCTTCTCCTTTGCAGATCGGCATATCTTTGGAATTGCTCCCATTACAGAGGTGCTTCATTCTCTCATTCATTCAATCAGTTTTCAAGCATATTTTTATCAGCACTCAAATCCATTTAATCTGATTTTTTAAAACATCTTTTTTGATTGTATGTTTTCTGATCCTGTTCATCAGAGTAACACAATCATCAACACAGCTATACTGACCAACCAGCCGGTTTCACTTCCTGTCATTGTATTGGCCATAAGTCGTGATGGGAAGGTGTCAGATGTCACCTCTGCAGTCACATGTCACTCTCTGAACGAGAACACTGTCAAGGTAAATAAATATAATGTAAGATGAAATGCAGTTAAACACAAAAAGATTAGTCAGAGTTTTTAACCTCAGACTCTTTTTTTGTCTAATGCTCAACTTTAAAATAGGAAGGGGAAGCATAGGGTAACCGCTGATGTTAACTAAATCATCATCATTTGAAAACATAAACAAATATTGTTATATTGTGACCTCTCCCAGAGGACAGAGGCTGTCTGACTTGCTATCAAGGAAAGATTTTGGTATATTTGGTCAAAGTTGGTTAAATCTGCAGTTGCTGATTTTTTCTATATTTGACGTCTGAATTATATTGTTTGTCTATGTTTAATTAGATAACAATATGTCTGTGTCCTTACCACAGGTGTCCAGTGATTGCTCTACTCTCTTTGTGGATGGCAGCGAATCAGGATTGGGTAACACATGTGCAATGGTGGAGTTTCTACTGGGCACACTCCGTGGCTCTGTGTGCCTGCAGGTGTGGGCTCCTTCAGTGCCCTTGAGAGTGTCCTTGTCAGATCCGGTTCTCAATGCCATTGATGGTTGGAACCACTTCACAGATAAAGGGTGAGAGACAGCCCCAGTGTGTCTTTACCTGTGGCTTATTTAGCCTGTTTATGGAGAAGGCTGTATCTGCAGACTGGAGACTCTGAATGTGTTTGTTTGGCTATAACTTGACAATAATGTCCAAAAAACAAGGGAAATCCAGGTAGCATAGGCCTAAATGATGCAGCAGCATTCCAGACAACATCGGCATATTTTGGATTCACTGAATATAGAGAAGCTAAATGGTTTCTTCTTGCCTTAAAACAATAAAAAAAATAGTCTGTCTCCACTACTACTGCAGGGTATTTGTGTTGATTTTTTCAAGTGATTTGATGAATTAAAAAGCGACTCACAACTGGTTCAGGCAGCAAATTGGTGAAATTAGTTTTTCAGTGAAAGAAAAACTTTACATTTTATTTCTTTTAAACAAACAAAAGTTATGTTTACATTCAGCATCACTTAAACAGCTACATTTCTTTAAAAAAAAACATTGTGTGCAATTGTTAAACAAATGGGTTAAGTATATTTGTTTCTTCAAACAGATTTTTATAGTAATGCAGTTTACATATATATTTACTAGCTATTTCTGCATATCTTGGCACATTACCAGCACCTGTAGATCAGCAGAATAGCATGTGTTGCATCACACAGGATTACGTTTGCATGCATGTGCACCCTTGTGAGCATGCATGAGATAAACAGGTTGGGGACCAATGCATAGGAAAACTGTTTCAAGTGCTACTGGTGATGAGCAGCTCCACAGGAAACCTTCAAGACATGCTAAGGCTAAGAGCTGTAACTGCACTGGGAGATCCAAGATTACTATAAATAAATGTTGATATATTTTTATGCTTCGTATGATCATTTGTATTGTCTCACACACAGGTAAATTTGCTAAGGCCTTTAGTCTGTGTGTATCCTCTCTCCTCAGGTGTGTGCCAGTGTATCAGCGCTCCTCAGTCCAGGTTCTGACTCAGTTCACAGCTCAGGACTCCCACAGCAGAACCACACACCTTCTGGGTTCTTCTGATTGGTTTGTGGATGTTACTGAGCTGGTCCTTGACTTGCTGAGAATAGAAGACCCTCGAGTGGCTTCCATTGGAACCCAGAACAACCTGATTGGTTTACAACCAGGAAAGACATCACTCCATGTAGGTGATAGTCAGTGTAGTACAAGAATTCAGTTACTGAGCATCATCATTAACATCCTTATTACTCTCTTCCTCTCTCTCAGATCATCTCTAAGCAGTGGGATGGTGTGCTGGGCAGAAGTGACATCACTGTGACCTCTGACCCCGTCACCCCTGGGGATCTGTCGGTGCAGGTCGTCAGTGGCCTTGGCATGTCAGTCATGGCAAGCCCTACACACCCTTCCATCATCACAGCAACAGTGACAGCCTACAACATTCTCTACAACCATCACCAGGTGAGAGACAAGTTCATTTCTGATGTGATGAGTGAAGACAAATTTTTCACGTGTGTAAGGTACATCTAGTCGATGCACTGGGATGCGTCTTTGGTGATGTCACCCTCGTCCAGGTGACTCAGCTGGGGTTGATCAGACCCCAACTTGCACCCCAACAGCAACTGTAATTCAATTAATACAACAACAGCATCATGACATAGTCAGTATTTTGGCCTAGAACAGAAATTTTATGGCAACAGTCTTGAAATGTGGAGGATGAATCCTAATGACTTTTCACATGGTAACCAAAGAGTTTGCTTTTCTAACGAATTATCTTGGCCATCTATATGATGAATTGGCACAGAATTTGGTGCAGGCCTTTGTGTTCTCCAGAGGTTGAATTGCTGGAAACTGCATTAATTCAGACACTGAGGAGCAGTAAAGCTAGCTGACATCAGCTCATTCATTCGTTCACGCTTCATCAGCACTGGCTTATTCACCAATCGCTTGGCTACCAGCTGACTAGCAACATTTAGTCATTCATGCAGGTGACCATTATTACCCGACCCTTCTCTACTCTGCCTCACTATTCTGCTGGATTTTGTAATTCTCTAAACCCAACTATGTGACAAACATACAGACACAAACCAGATATGACAAACATTCCTTTAAACTTTATTTTATCATGCTTCACCCAACTGCTTCTGTGTACAACTGAGTACACCACAATGAATGCCATCAAGGGAGAGGGATGAGTGTGAAAGTGTGTGCCAGTAACTGTAAGCTTTTCACCGCTCTTTTAAGTTGCATTCAGTCAGACATTTTAAGTTTCAAGCTTACTGAGTTGCAGTAGACCTTTGTGTCTCTGATCACTTTATTTGTTTTTCCAAAAATGACATGACATTTCTTCCGGGAGTGCAGTTAGTGACAGTGTAGGCTCCATGTTAGCTGCAGCAGCCTGATGGAGTTGGGTTACTTGGCTAGCTTTTATTTATGTATTTATTCACATAAAATAGCAATGTAAAATTGTTATTGTTTAAATGATTAATCTTTTATTCATATCCTATTGTGTCCCTCCAGGAGGCATCTATCAGCGTCTGGCTCCAGTTCAGTGACGACACTGCCTCGCTCCTTTCCTCCTTCAGTGACCTTCCCTATTTCTTGCGTCTCTCCTCATTGGCTGAGACTGTGGTTGTGGTGACGCCCGGCCCCAGCCAACGCATCTTCGCTCAGGGTGATGGAGGTGGGCCTTTATTGCGTACAGAACTTCTGGTCTCAACCTGTGCTGACCAGCCAATCACCTCCAACTCCATCAGTGAAGGCGATAGGGACTGGATAAACACTGGAGGTGGAGGAGGAGGAGGAGGAGGAGGAGGAGGGACCAGGAGGCTGGCAAGAGGATCTGGTTGGATAAGAGTCAACCTACACTTGGACTTCTTGCCGCCAGTAGGAGACAACAATGAAGACGGCGAGGAGTTTGAGTTTGACGTTTCAGACACACTGGTTGAGTCAGATAGTGACATCTATGTATCAAACTTTGACAGCAAGGAAAGTGGGAATGTAAGCAGTGATTACTATGGCAGAATGGGTGAGAAGATGACTAACAGAAACTGGAACGAGATGGGGACTGGAGGGATGGTCAGTCGGAACAATCTGGAAAGAGCTGTGCTGATGCCAAGCCAGGAGGAGGGTGCTGTGTACTTCTCCCCTAGCCAGGAGAAAAAGGAAGAGGGCAAGGAGGACGAGGAGGAAGGACAGGGAGCCCGAGAGCTAGAGGTCGGTGTGGGTGCTGTCCTCTCTCTGCTCTGTCTCTCTGCCGTCCTCTTCCTAGCAAACTGTCTGCCCTGTGCCCTGCGAGATCAGAGGAGGACAATGAAGGACGAGGAGAGAGAAGGGGAACCAGAGGGAGGTGCAAAGGAAGATGAGGCTGTAGAAACGATGAAGACAGAGATAGTGGACTGGCAGGCAGAGCAGAAGAAGAAGGCAGAAAGTGAAGAAAAGATTGAGCAGCAGCAGCAGGAGGGGAAGAATAAGGAGTGTATTACAGAAGTAGAAATTATTTGCTGATACGCAGGTCAAGCTGAATTTCTTACAAAATCAGTACTCACTTTGACAGAATAATCACAAGGAAGATGAAGCAGAGTCATTATTGTACCCTCACGCTATCAACGTGTTTAGTTCAATTAGACAAACCTTAGCAGGGCTGTCATAGATACTTTACAGTTTTTGATTGCTCTACTCAATATTTGTTTGTTTCCCACAGTGAAAATTATGATATCACTTTTTTAGGGTTTAATTGTTTGCATTATTTTTTGCCATTACCCAAATGGCACAGTGCTGTGTGATGTGGCTGCTGTGCCATTTAATCTGTAAATTTCTTGTCATACTCTCAAAGTTATAAAACAACATACTAATATTTAATTGGTTAAAAATATTAGAACTTTCTTGGAGCTAAGAAATATATTCAGAGAAATATGTTCAAACTCAAGCGAAGCTTTTCTGTGAAGTGACAAATCTGATTAAATTATGCATTCTGACATCTCAGCAGTGCTTGTGGCAGCCAGTGAACCATACAATTGTATTATATTGAATAATTATTCTGTAATTAGAAACAATATGTTTAACTCTAAATAGAATGTTTGGTTTTCAGAATATATGTCATTTTGTCAGTTGTGTGTTTCTGGTTCCTTAACAGTGTGTTTCAAATAAAGTGTGCTTTATGAAGCGTTCTACTTTTTACAAAATAGAAAATGCTAAAAGCTGATCCTTAGATTAGAATGGAAGAAGGTTTGATGAAGTGGAGCTGTTCAACATTCAAAACTTAGATGAAACAGCAGTCATGAGTGAATAGTGTGGAGAGCATAGGGCTGTTGTTGGATTTGACTCAAAATAATACCAGACATTGTCTGTGTGGATTTTTCAGTGGAAATAATGAAGTCAGAAATATTCCCTACCCATTACCCAATCTGAATGAACCTCGAATAGCCAAACTCCCATAATTCAAAGTTTTCATCAAAATACCAGTAATAGTGCCGTAAGGGTAATTTGAGAGGTTAAAATACGAAACATACGAGGAAGACCACCCACAAGCAGAGTGGCGCAGCGGAAGCGTGCTGGGCCCATAACCCAGAGGTCGATGGATCGAAACCATCCTCTGCTAGGTATTTTCTTCTCAGACCGATGATCCGTACAGGGAACCAAAGCGGCAGCGGATCACAGCCGAATGAACCGCTATAAAACCCTTTAATGAATTTATATTGTCATACATTTGCTGTGGTGATACCAAAAAGAAACCTCATTGCATTGTTTCCTATCAAAAACCTGTACACGAAAAATAAGCTGTATTCTGTATTTTTACCATTTCTACTGTTTATTATTTATTTGCTATTTACATCTGTATTTACTGATATTCTTATCGTGAATGCATTGTTTAATAATCCAGAATATAACTAAGGTGTATTTAAAGTCTGGAAACTTTATTAAATGTTTAAATAATTAAATTATTTATTTTTTATTATTATTATTTAAATAAATGATCAGCCTCATATGTAACTGAAATGAAATGACTATAAATTATGTAAAAGGTGTTTCTTGCAGACAGACTCTCCTACTCTGTCTAACTTTAACTGTATCCATAATTAAAGTTAATGTTGGAAATAACTGATGGTAAAAAAAACAAAAAAAAACCGACAAAAAAAGTTGTGGATTTTTTTAGATCTACGATTAGCACACACCTTTAATTAAATGCTGAATCGGGAAAAACAAAATACACAAACTGAATTGATTGACTCCACTGTTCGTCTTAACTCTGATATGAAAGGCCAGCATTGTTGTGACGTCATTAGATCAATCTGATTAGCGACAGTCCAATCAATAACAGAGTCTGTCGGTCGATACAAAGACTTCAGTGAAGGCTGCTCTCTTGTATGCTCGCTCGTGGTTCCTCAAACATCCTTCCTTGGAGGGGAAATAACAGTCTTTGGACGCATAGACATATGTTTGGACGGCGTGCAAGAAGACGAACAAGAACGACTTCCGCTTCAAACGAGGACCGAGGAAATATCAGTTAAGGGAATTAAGATATACCCATTAATTCTCTTTCCGTTGTCCTCTTCCTGGCACACAGCGTTAAATATGAACATGTTTCGCTAACTAATCGTCTCGAGCAGAGTGGCGCAGCGGAAGCGTGCTGGGCCCATAACCCAGAGGTCGATGGATCGAAACCATCCTCTGCTATGTGTTTTATCTTTTTCAGCAGCATCAAAGCCTAATTTCAACATCAGCATAAGTGCAAAATTGATTGCTTGTAAATAATTTTCTGCCCTACACATTGTATTGCAACATGTTTCAAAACAGTCAAACAAAACCTGCCATTAGAGAGAAGTCTGGAATCCTGGAAGCTCATTAGTCGGAAAAAACACACTCGTGGTTTTTAAGCGCCACCCACTACTCTGGGTGGTGCTTGAGAAAAACACACATGCAGAGCTTCATGTACCGAATGAAGTACTTTTGTTCATTTTTTATTGCAGCGACCATTAATGATCGCAGGATCACACAGGAGAACTCAACTAACAAGAATGACTACTGAAATTCTTTCATTGTACCTCATAAAATGTTTATTGTACATATTAACAAAATATATTTAATGTATTCAGAATACAAAATCAATTCCACCAGAGCTTCCAAAACCTTGGTGGGGAAAACGTCTTATGATGTGGTAGGACATATAGAGACAGGAAAAAAATAAAAGGACAAAACATCATTTTGAAGTAGCACCTTGAACACATCAGTACATCACTGTCAGATAAATTGTGATCATATAAAGTAACAACGTAATGACTGTGGAGTTATTAGTGCTGGTGCCTTTAAAGAGTGAGACTGCATTTACTATAAGCCCTAAAAGCTACTTCCTGGCATCTTTTGTTTTCAGTTAGAAGGCATAATTGCGTTTTGATGTAGATAATTGCAAGGACATTGATCACATGTGCTTACAGTCATTATATTAATGTCTAGAACTTGTTAAAGTAATGAAGTACATCATGATGAATTATGAACTCTTGTAAATTCAATGTCATTTTAATATTCCTTATGACAAGATTTTGGCATTGACTGGCACTATCAAAAACACTCCAGGAAAATTTCTTTCCCTTTGATCCTCTGCAAATGTTAACAAATTAGAAGAAACTGAAAGACCAGGCAACATTTACCCCGTTTAGCACAAGTCAAGTGTAAATGACATTTCTACCAACGATTTCCCAAGGCATCTCTCTCTGACATCTAACAAGACACCAGAAAAATGAATCACAGTGACCATCTTGTCTGGTTTGTGTCTCTCCTGTGTGGTGCTGTATAGGTTTGTATTGTTGTTGCATGGTATTGTATTGCTGACTTCCTAGAGCAACACGTTCAAAACTTTAAAACAACATAAACTATTTGGACAAAAGGTTGGAATTAATATAAGGTACACATGCCGTCTGAAGCTTGAACATGTGTACATGCAAATGAGATGTGACGCAAGCTTCCTGTTAGCAGGGAAACGCTGAGATATGCAGACATAACGAGTGCTTGTTGATGGAAGATTTCAGCTTAGAAAAGGACGTAAATTACATCCTTCCGAATCACTTTGGGATCTCTGGGCTTCTGAGAACTGTGATTATGCCAAACAAGCTATATGGACCCCTTGATGTTTTTTTTTCTGCTGAATTTTTACATTTTAAAACAAGTCCTTTTGCAGCTGTTTAAGAGAATTCTGCAATGCTGTTTTGCTGTGAAACTGCTGTGAAATGTGGATGAAGAAACGTCACCTGTCAGTATGGGGGTTTGAATAGATGATGACTGAATTTTCATTTTTGGGTGAACTGTACTTTTAAATTTAATTAAAGAGTATGGCCTAGACCTGCTCTACTTGGAAAGTGTCATGAGATAACTTGTTAACTGAATTGAATTCAAGTAAGAGTTAATAGCTGAACACAATAAGACAGAATAAGTAAACATGGCAACTGTTTCGCACTCTGTATTGCTGCCAAATTACTCTTTAAGAATGAGGACACAGCAACGTGCCTTTGTGCATGTGAATAAAACACCACCAGCTTTAGAAATCCTGTCATCCACAGTCTTTGCTGTGTGATCAGCCTAGACCTAACCCTCCCCTGGCCTGCAGGCCACAGCCTGTGGCAGACTGTTGGTGTGTCCTCAGGTTGCAGATCCAAGCGAACCTCTTCCCACACTGGTCACAGCTGAAGGGTTTCTCCCCAGTGTGAACTCTCTGGTGCTTCTTCAGGTTCCCTGCCTCCGAGAAGCGTTTCCCACAGGTATCGCAGCGGAAAGGTTTCTCTCCTGTGTGGACTCTCTCGTGGGCTTCCAGATTGGACAGGCCGGAGAAAGCCTTGCCACAGGCTCGGCATACGTAGCTCTTCCTGCGGCGCTCACCAGGCACAATGCTGACAGCCTTGCTTTTGTTATGGTGAGCCAGAAGATTGGCTTGATGCTGTGCAGCAATGGCCACCCCAATGCTGGCAAAAGCCGTGGTTCCCCTGACAGGTAAAGCTGACTGTGGAGCCACAGTGGAGCTCGCAGTCTTACTTGTCGAGCTGATACCAGAGATGCTGGTTTTATCAGCACTGTTGGTATGTCTGACAACAGCTGTGGTGGAAGACATTGAGTCCTGTCCAGGGGAAATGCTGTGCTGATGCTGAGAGACTGTGCTGCTGTTACGATGCTGCTGCTGCCGCCGCAGAGCTTGTGCACTTCTTATCATGGCTGATGTTCTGCTCCACGGAGGCTGGGAAGATGGAGCCTGCATCCTCAAAGGTAAGGACACAGACGTCCCTGCTGACGAGGCTGAGAAGCAGAAAAAAAACAAGGAGTCAGCACACATTCATGTCCGTCTCTCTGAATGAATGAAACATGACAGGGGTGTTTTCTGTCTACATTACTGTATTAGACAGTAAAATATGAACACCATATGACCTTAAAAAAGATAACGTGACCAAATGACTTAAATCATGCTTTGAATTTTTCTATTTTTCATAAGCCTTTTTCTTAGCACATTTAGTTAAGTAAAGTCTCAATAACCAGCTGTGCAAATACACTATATAGACAAAGGTATTGGGCCACCTGAGCAGGGACTTTAATGACATTGTATTCTACATACATAGACAGCTTTGCAACTATAACACTTCCACTCTTCTGGGAAGGCTTTGAAAAACAGCTCTGTGCCACACCTAAATCTATTAATAAATAGGTCTGTCCAATACCTTTGTCTATATAGTGTAATTTAAACTGAAGATTTAAGTTTTTTTTTAACTTATCTTCTCACTGCTACCCATTCCAGCACACCCACGCTTATATTTTCTATTTCTGGCCTGTCGGGTCACTTCAAAATATCTACGTGTAAGACAGATGGCAAAGGAAAACAACCAAACTGTACTACATAGTGTTTCAGTACAATCTAACACACAATCCCAGTGACATACAAAAGAGTCTGTTGTGACCTGTGCTTACTCCTCACAACACAAGGCGTGACCAGCATTTTGACTCTCCGGAAAACATTTGCAAAAAGAACCGGTTTGGGTGTTAAAACACCACTGATGAAATAAGGAGCCGAAACAGAGACAAACAGATGCATTTGCAAGAGAAGTCTACTTAATCTCTGTAAAATAATGAAATAGAGAACTGTAAAAACAGTGACTTGTGAAGCCTCTGCCAAGGAACAGTAACGACCTCTTACCCTGTGACACCAATGGCTGGATGTGAGCTCCGGAGCGTTCAGACGCAGACGAGCAACTCTGACCTCCACTCATCCTCACTGCTGAGGCGCCTTGTGGTGGCTGAAGCACATGTTGAGCTTGTGGTGCAGCTTCTACAATAATAACTCCATCCTGATCACATTCTGCTGAGTCATTAGTGGTGAAAGAACATGAAGGGCCCCCAGGGGCCGACACAGAGTCATTATCAGGGGCCCAGCGGGTGAAGAATGTCTCCAGTTCAAACAAAGAGTATTCAGAGCTGAGAGGGTTATGGTTAGTTGATCTCTGCTGTTGTTGTGTGTTGGAGCTGGCCGGCGTGTTGGAGTCTGGTACCCTCAGCTGGACAGCCACTATACTGCTGGGGTCCTGTGATGTTACGAGGGACGACTGAGGTGCTGCAGACTAGGGAGGGGAAGGGGAGCAGAAGAGAGATGCATTAAAAACCAGATGTTAATGACTTCCACCTCTACAGGACTGACTGGACAGCTAAATAAAATTATTGGCCATTGGGGGGAATATGCTTTCTTGCAAACAGTTGGATGGCAAAATAGACACCTCTGTTGAGTATGATCAGAGTAACCTTGCCAAATCAAAGGGGAAGTCTGGTATATCTTTACATATATATCTCTATCTTTACATAGTTTGGTGTGTAAATAAATCGTATTTCGCCAAAGTTTTGGAAATGCTCTAGTAGATCACCTGAGTTGGCAGCTTAAGCACATTTTTACCCATCAAAAATGGCGTTCATTTTGATAAATAATAATCCCATGCATTAAATAGGGCCCTAACAATATCTTGTAACTGTCCTTGACAGCGTCTCAGCAGACAAAGTCAACTTCACTGCTGAAACTCAGGCACTACCTACGGTATTGGATATCATAATAGAATCTCTGCAACTTGTCATATTTTAGCTGGAAAACTGCTACACATGTCAAGACTTGAATGGTAAATGCCAGCTGGTGGCATTTAACATTACACCCCTGAACACTATCTGAAGGTCTGTGCTCAGGGTGACCCTACAGAAATGCTCAGGGTCCAAATTGCAAATGTGGTCAGTCAGTGAAAATTGTTTGAAACTAATCATACTTGGAGGTTCATGGACCTTCAAGGGAATAAGAACATATGGCCATTATGAACAAGAACAATGCACTGTATAACTTACAAATTTGATAATAATATTGTGTCACAATTTTGTAATGTGCGATTTATAAAAGAACAAAAACAAAAAAACAACACAAATTCACATATTGGCTTTTTATAGAGGTTTAATGATTTACATTGATGGGACACTGAACAGGATTTTACATAATTGTGACACAATAGAAAAATCTAGTGTTACATTTACAGTATAAGTTTATCCCACAATAACTTATATTTTACATAAAAGTCCCACTTTAAAATCAGACACTCCTCAAGAAGAGAATTATTCTTGTAGATAAAAAAAAAAAAAAGCAAATTTGTTTATCGAAGGTCCCATATTATAGAAAGCAAACTCTACATTGCAACTGGAAGAACTTGATTAACATGTAAAAATGCACACAATATTATTGACCGAAAATTTCTCCAAAGGTGTTTAAACTCACCATTTGGTCATGCACTGTCTGAAATGCATCATGTAATAGTGCCTGTGAGTTTCTGTAGTCTGGCTTGTTTTGTACATTTGAATCTATAACAACCCTCAGATAGTTACTAGCTTAATTACTGGCTGCCCTCTTATTTGCCTGCAATTTATAGAGAGATCCAGGCTTTTATTTGAAACAGGCTTTTAGTGGGAGACAAGCCTGTACTCCTTATCAGCCATGTTTTCTCAAGTATATTTGTGATTGTTTTTTTCATATAAAACACATATATCAGTAGGGGAGTATGTCATAGTCACCTCTCTGCTGCTCTGAGCTTCTCTTTCTAAATAAAACAAATCTTGTTTTATTCATTAATTATTTTCAATCCAGGGGCGGATCAACAAAGGTGGCCTGGGGTGGCCGCTGCCAATCTGTTTTATGTTTTACACTGCATCCCAGTTTTTCGGGACTTTGGATTGTTGATATTTTTTGATCCTTATCTGGGCTTTTTTTTTTGAAGCAACTACTGGAAGTTTTTCGTCGCCACTGTCGTCAAATGCTTACTCAGTGTGGGGTTTTGCCCTGGGACCTGTTTCTCTCTGATTCTCTTCTTTTTGTTGAATGTGTTGTTTACACACATGTAAAGTGTTTTAAGATAACTCTGCTATGAATTACAATGGCGCCTGGCAGTGATGCTTCACATTAGCCAGCAAGTGAATTTTGACCTTGAAGTTGATATGCCGGAAGCAGAATGTGCTGGAAGCAGGCAATCAAACAAATTTTTCACATTAAAAGTCTTGATTGCGTCTTAAATTGTGAATTTTCCTTGGTGTGAACTTCCCTTGTGGATGAATAAAGTATTCATCTATCTATCTAAAAACCCATTTCATTCCTGGTAGACTTTTAACTGGAGATGGAACAGATGGAATTAGTTGTGTGGAAATATATGGATATTAAACTTATTTTACCATTATATTACAGGTAATTCCACCCACATTAATAATGTTTATTAGAGAACAGCCTTAATTCTTACACACTGGCAATTATCTGAGCAGATATGTTTGAGAATATACAGTCATTTAGAGAGCTACATAGTAATTTGCGTTGTTTGGCACCGTGGTCATTATCTTGTCTGTAAATTCCAAAAGCGATTTGATTTTTAAATGCCTTTACAACTCTTTAGGGGTTTTTGAAACATAAATACAACGCATGTTACAATCTATGTCTGTGGATGGTGTCTCTTTTGGTGTTTTTTCAGGTTGCTGGGGTCAGAGAACCTCTCGAGGCAGAGTGAGCACTGGTACGGTCTCTCGCCAGTGTGGATGTTCCTGTGGATCTTCAGGTTCCAGAACTGGGAGAATTTTTTGCCACAGATGCTACAGCCGTACGGCCTCTCTCCTGTGTGAGTCCTGAGGTGGGATTCTAAATTTGCCGGAGAGCTGAACACTTTACTGCAGAACCGACAGATGCAAACCCTCTTCTTGGGGATTTTCTGCTGAATATTAACAGCACTATAATTTCCCTGAGCTTGACTTTGACCTGGGTCCAGGAACTGCTGGGGCCCTTGTATCTGACCTATAATATGAATGGGACTGGACTCTGCTGACAAATCAATAACAGGAGGCTGTTGCTGAAAGGACACTGAGGGGAAGCCTTTACAGCTGTCAACAGCCAATCCCCTTCCTGCTGAATTCTCAACAGCCAATCCCCTTCCTGCTGAATTCTCAACAGCCAAGACCCTCCCCGAACTGCCAGGCTCTGCTCCAGTGAGTGTGGTGGGCAGGTATGAGACGGGGGCACAGTGTGAGGATGGCCCTGGGAGACTGTCGTCCTGACAATAACTACCCGCCCCATTAGTCCACAGTGACAAACGGCCATAGCTGACCTCTGAGAAGCCCCGGCCAGACTCCTGCAGGTCAGACAGCTGGTTGGCGGAGGTTTGTGTGGTTTCATCAAATGGCAGAGCTGCTCTGTAATCATCAGTGCTGGACTCCACCAGCCCTGCACACAAACAGAAAGATACTGAGTGATTTTCTCTGTCAAACTTTGTATCTGTTGCACAGGGTTAAATGTAGCATTTTGGGGCTTTTTACAGGAATTTCTGAACTGTCTATCCATCTTTCATGATTGGCGGCACGACAGTTGTTACAGAGTGTGTAAATCAATGACAGAAATATGAAAAGAGGCATTTGGCACTAGTCTGTTCTTTGGTGTGGGACAGGTTTTGGTTCTTACTGACTTTTACATAGGGACAATGGAAAGCATTCTGACTAAAAACATCACAAACTGGCAGGGTTTATGCTAGTGATGTGCATAATTTGTTGACTAGCCATTTAAACATTGCTACTCTCACTAGTGGACGCTACAAATATTAGTCAGTTATTAAACAAATTATTATTATTATTATTGTTATTGTCCATGTAGGAACCATTTCTCTAGCTAAGTGTGTGTAAGACACCACAATGATCCAGTAGGTGTCACCTTTTGTATGTAACATGTTTACATTCATAGTTTATTTTTGATATCTTTACTTCTGATTATTTATTTTTTTATGTGGACCAGGACAAGAAGGCTTTGCAGCAAGTGATTCAAACTGCACAGAATATTACTGGTACCCAAACATGAGTGACAGAGGTGTCTGGGCAGAGTCCAGGGATGCTAAGAGACTACAAACACCCCAACCACAGCCTGTTCACTCAGCTGCCATCTGCCTAAACATACAGAAACATCAGTCGCTGTACTAAGGGACAACCTTGTGTTTTAGAATGACAAATAAATGAACCATAAATATGTTCTTTTTTCGTACTGTAAGAGTGATATCAGAGAGGTGTACTAATCAATAACTGACACTGTGATCACTAACTGAGATGACCCCCACTCACCCTCCTGTATGCTGAGGCCTGTCCGACTCTGAGCCCCGGTCACTGGCTCCACCTCCTCCACCTTCACCAGCACCACATCTGGCTCCTCCTCCTTCTGCATACAATCAAGAGAAGAAATGTTGGATGTTGGACACACACACACACACAACATTAAGCCAACGTCATTCCAAACACGATTAAAAAAACGTAATCATGAGAGACAATGTGACATCTGATAACATTTAGTTGTGGAGATCAATTAAAAGTAGAGCTGATATTAGCTCTACAGCCCATTTAGTATTCAGTAAGATATCGACATCAATCAGTCAAGCTGCAGTTTACATCCGTGTCTGTCCAGACTCGTTTAATGCATGTAGTGAATTTAATTAAAGACTGGGGGGTGGGGATGTGTGAAATGGACAGTATCACCATATTGACAAATATGATCCCAGTAACATGATGTCTTCACTTACAGAGCAGCTAAAAGTACAGAGAACTTGATCACATGGTAAAACGACAATCATTTGAAACTCAGTGTTATCGAAACCAGTTAGCTTGTGGTGGATTACTCCTGCGTATCTATTAGTATGTCAGTTCATTAAAAAATAAAAAGCTAAAACTTCATCACATACCCAATAGAGCTCATTATGACCGAAGCTATTCTGAAACGTGAATGCTTCACACACATCACTACCTCAACACAGAAGAGCTATAAAATCAGCACAGTTTCAAGGTGAGCACCCCAAATCAGCGTCACCAGTATCGGAACACATGTGAAATAGGGTTACAAGCTCCCCTGCTGTTCCTGAGCTATGACGTTGAAAAATGGACAGAAAACATGTCACTGCGACGTTGACCATGGACCTCCATCGTTTTAATAAGCGTATGCATGGGTTATGGCCAAAAATACGCTTTGTGAGGTCACAGTGACCTTTGACCACCAAATTCTAATCAGTTCAACTGAACGTTTGGGCCAAATTTGAAGAAAAGCCTTCCTGAGATCTAACATTCAGAAGAACAGGACAGACAGAAAACCCAAATAATAATAATGCCACCGACAATGGCTACTGCCACAGTCGAGACATAAAAACTATATTCGAGAGCTCTTTTGTTACCACAGAAAAAAGAAATAAATTCTAGGCACACTAAATAGTATAATTCTTTTCTACTTTTTTTATTAACAACCTTCACACAGTGCTGATCCAGAAGTCACTGAAGACATTTGTATTAATATCTATAAGGGGTGTAAAAAAAATATTGATACACTTTTTTGAAAAAATGATGGTCATGACACAGACCAATGAAATAATATATGGCCTTGTTTATACACAATAAACTAATTTATGAGTCTTGTATCGTGAAGAATATTGGATCGTCCAGTTCTTGTCAATACACATCTCTAATATCTGTGCAGCCTTTATTCATGGCTGTGATACTTTGGCTACCATCAGATATGGATATCACATTAACATGTGACAGTATGCCTTACACGTACTCAGGATGACTCTTATGAGGGAGAGGGTGTCATTTTGGGTATAACACAATGATGACATTAAGGTTTTAGGATGCATTTAAGATAAAACATATTTCAGTGTGTCCACCCTGCAGTCCTGGATGGCTGATCAATTTTTCTTCACAGCAGAAAAAGGAAATGTGATTACATTCATCTGAGATTCAGTCATGACAACTTCACTTGAGTGTCATGAAATAAGACATTCCACAAGTTGAAGCATATTTTATTGCATAAATGAAATGGTGCATACAAAATGTGAAATATTTCAAATATATAAAATGCATTACATTTAAAATGAGAATCCACTCCTTAACAATAATTAAGCGTTATTAACATTAACCAAGAGTACATGGAAAGTGACTGAATGCTGGCCAAGACTGAATTCTAACACCAGCACTAATTCTTTCCAACCATAAAACAGCACTGTACTTTATTTGGACTCAGTCTCACATACACCATCCTGCTCCCAAAAAACAATCACTACAGCACCAAATGTGGATTAATCTACCAATGAAAACTGGCTAACACTGCTGGCTTGAGTCTGCACATGAGACTTGTTGACACTAGCAGCCTTTTCCTTTAAGATGCTTGTGGGAAATGGAGATAACACATAGATCACCGGACAAAGCACATTTGACAGTTCCTACATATAGAAGTGGAGGTGCAACCAGGTGACCAGTCGACCAGTCAGTGATCTCTCACCTCTCACCTACCTGCTTGTTCTATTTCAGTCTTCAAATGTGCAACTATGCTGGCTAATCTGAGCCAAAACCTGATTTATGTGTTAATGTGAATACACCTCATACACCTTCTTAAAATTATTATTAAATAAAAAAATATATAAGGTGCTCCACTGCAAATATTGTATTTGCTAAATACTTTGTGACAAACAATAACTTAACTATTTACAATGCTGTCAATCTCAAGCGTTGCTTCTGCCCTTGCTGGCTGCTGTCCTCTTCCTTTCCTACATCTCTCTCGATCCCTGCAGCTATTCCCTATTGACCCTCGATGCCTGGAAATACTTCAGGATAGACTGGATTGAGGATAGACTGATTAATAAGCCCAGTCGATTATCAGATATCTGTATTTAAGTAAATGTTTTCAGTTACATTCCATGTATAACCCATCTGTATTCTAAAGATAATTTATAGATAACCTTAATAGCTTGGCTCCTTTCATGTTTGCTAATAACATATTTCAAAAGCTGTGTCTCCAAAATTCAGAGTGTTGCATTTAGAACATAGACTAACTTATCAGAGATAGATAGATAGATAGACAGATAGATAGATAGATAGATAGATAGAGAGAGAGAGAGAGAGAGAGAGGCTATGCACAGCTCAACAACAAAATCCTTTTTTTTTTTTTTTTTTTACTCATTTCAAAGAGTAAATAAAACAGTACCACCACCAGCTGTTGTTTACACAGACTTTAAAAATGGCAGTTAACGGTGCTGCATTAGCTTGTGTTCAACTAATCAATGTTTGCTTATGTCACTCAATGCTCTTCTTGTACTGGGAGAGTACCTACTCTGAAGTAGGTACTAAGAGAGGTCTAAAAGAAGTCTACAATCATGCCTGCTTCTTACAGTGCAGATACAATATAAAGGGTTCATATAACTAGGAAAAGGTTCCAATAGTCTGACAATGGCTTATGATCATTTTACGGCAGCCCCCCTCCTACCCAAGATGCTTTTGGGAAATGGAAGTAACACAATGAGCACTGGTCAAAGCCCAGTGTAGAGTCTCTTACATGTAATGCCCAGAACGAGGCTGAGTATTCAGCTCAGCACCTCTTAGCTCACCTTTTAGGCGAGCAAAGCTGAAGTGTGTGCGCTATCATCCTACCCGTGTCAACCCAAACGTGTGTATTGGAAAAAGCAAATACAACAACACATTTCAGGTCTTAGCAATTTTGTATCTACCAAATGTGTCCCCACTTTTCACTCTGAAATCTTTCCTTGACCAGAACACTGTGTCCAAACTTGTTAACTAGTGCATGAAAGAAACTGAAATCTGTTTAGAAAGGTCCTGTGCACAATCTGTTTTCATTCTGTTTTGCTGAGTCTTTCCTACTGCCCTTCAGTCGTTAATGGATTTATTACGCTTTACAGCAGACGTCAGGTGAGATGACAGTTCAGGTCTGTTCCCAGGTCTCTCCTTCAGGATAAATTTCAGGATGACTCTTTTGTTGGTGTGTTTTCAGGTTTCGTATCCAGGCGAATCCCCTGCCACACATACCACAGCTATAAGGTTTCTCTCCGGTGTGAACTCTCTGGTGTTTTCTCAGGTTCCCGGCCTCAGAGAACATCTTCCCACAGGTGGAGCAGCTGAAGGGCTTCTCCCCTGTGTGAACGCGCTGGTGGATCTCCACCTTCTTGGGTCGGTTAAAAGCCTTGCCACAGTAGCTGCAAACAAACAGTCTCTCCTTTGTGCTGGATCGATTGTGCACTTTGCTACTACCACTGAAGGGCAGGGAGGGGGGGAAACTCGGGCCATAACGAGTCCAGCCGTTAATACTGGACGAAGATGATGGGAAATCAGCTGCTGCCATAGAGTAAGAACAAGATGGCCTCCTTCCCTCCATTTCAGCCTCCGACTTCTCGTCAAAAAACTCCTCAACCAATGATTTAGCACTTTTATCATTGTCACACAACACATCAAACTTTGAGTCATTGCTGCCGTCTTCGATAAACTGGTGTTGGTTTTCTGTTTCCTGCAGTGAGTCTGTGCCCTCAACAGAGGCACTGAGTTCACACTTAAGGAGAGGAGAGGAGTCACTGACCTCCACTCCTCTGCTGCTGGTGCTGCCGGAACACCTCGTCCTGCTGCTCTGCATCTGGGACTGGGACTGGCTAGAAGGGAACTGGGCGTCCTGCTGTTCACTGGTGGGTCTCTGACCTGCAGCTCCACAAGGGATGCACTCCACCACTCCTTTACAGAGACAGTGAGGGAACAAAATATAGAGCACAAAAAAAAAACTGAATTGTTTGTACTTAAGTCTCAGAGACAAAATTTCACAACCAACATTGACCCAACAAGCAATGATGATGAGACAGCCTACCAGAAAGAGGTCAGAGCTGTAGCATCCTGATGCCAGGACATGCCAATGTCAACAAAACAGAACAGCTAACTGTGGATTACAGGAAACGGTATGGAGTAGGACACATCCCTTCTCCAGGAATGGGCTCATGGCAGAGACTACAGAGTGCAGACCAGGGGTGCTTTTGAGCTCGCCACGATGCCACTTAACTCTCTCCTTACTGATACACAGATGTCACGTCAGACCATACTCCACACCATGCTATACTTACTGGTTACTTGTCAATGAGTGCTTCTGTGTAACTGTTGTGCATATAGTAATAAATAACTGAATAAATAATATTAAATAAAGAACTTGAACATAAATACTGCTCACTCACTAATCCTTTCCCATCACATGTATATTTCTATGATCGCTCTTATAATGTCATCCATGTAACTTAATTGCAATTTGCTGTGAAATCTGTCAATGTAAGGTCCAATATTTCTTGGTTCTGCATGGGATTGGGTAACAGCACTCAAATATTTCATGGATCCTATTTGGTTCTGGGGAGTACAATCCTGGGACTTTTTGGATTTGGGCATGGATTTTTGGACCCATGAAGACAAATGGCAAAGGGCAAATTCTAATGTCGCTCAACTCAATGCTGGCAGTTTGTAATGAATCCTTTTTTTTTTTTTTTTTTTTTTACATATTTTACACATCTGTAGTCTCCTGGCCCACCTTGAGGACACCTTGAGGACACCCCTATGACAGAGTGAGTTCTTTAAAAAGCTTTTCCAAAATCACACAGGACATTATTCAACTAAGTAGTGCTCAAATTTACCAGTAAACAGACCATGTGTAAAATCAGTAGTTTGTACTCACCATCATCACCTATAAGATGCGTTTCTTCAACTCGTGACGTGCTTGCCTCCATCTTCTCCTCCTTCACAAGCACCGCCTCTGGCTCCACCAGCTCCACATCAGGAGACTGCACACAAGGAATCTTTGTCAGTGGGTCAGCAAATACCGCTTTCACATTCATACAGCTACACTACATGCTCCCACTCAGAACAGCTGCCCAGTCAAAATATTTACAGACAAGTTCGGGGTAAAGTTTCTACATGGCTTTTCTATTCTATCCCGGTGTGGTTGTTCAGAGCTCTGATTTTCAACTTCTATTTGAATCTACTCCCTTGTGGTGTTCTTACCTTACTCTGGATGTTGTCAGAGAGAATCAGCTCACTAGCTGAGTCTCCTGCTGCAGCTCTGCCAGGCCACAAATCCACATCCATCTGCCGCTCAAACGCACCATCTACATGAAAAGAAAAGTATCTTTTTAACTGATCCGTATCAACAACGTCACGACAATAGTAACAGAGATGGGATAGTACACAACATAATGTATCTTTCCGACCTTTAAACAGTTGTCTTAGATTAAGTATTCAAATAAACCCAAGCATAAAGAATGTTAATTAAAATTAAATGTATATGTCTATTACTACTGTACAACCTTTGTGTATCTTTTAGTGTATATGTTTTCTGCAGCTTACGGTTCTAATCATGTTCTGTAGCATAACTCTGTAACCAAAAAAATGAGTATCCCCAGCCTCTCTCTTTATTACTAAACCAGCTGTTCCATCAAAGTTAAGTGTAACGACATGGTTTGCCATGTCAAGGTATTTATTCATATTTTGCTTTTCGTTCGGATCTTGTGTGGTAAAATTTAAAACAATCTATGTGAGGACAGAAATGTAATTATTGACATTGAGCAAATACAGTCAAAAATGTAAGCGGCCATATTACAGTGTGATAGTGTTGCTTCACTGTGTTTTTTGAGTACCAGCCGTTTATCATCTGTACCTGCAGGCTGACTTGTGTTTGTGCTGTTGGAGTAGAGGAGGAGCTGGAGCTGGAGCAATGGGAAATACAATCTGTTTTCTCCACCTCGTGATGCCCAAAGATTCAACTGAGCTGGTCAACCAGTAAGGTTCAGTGCTAAGTTTTAAAGTCACCGTCACCAGCCCCAGATTAAATCTGCTGGTGTTTCACTCATGGCTCAAAATGTACTGCTTTCCATTTTATCTTATACACATTTGTCTGTAATAATTAATAATTATAACTATAAAGTTTTGGTGTGTATTTTCAACCCAAGTCAGTAGTGTGTGTTCAGTACTCCCAACATGAGAAGCCGAGAAGTTTGAGATGCGACATCACTACTACTCATTCAACCCATAGCTCAACGCTGCCCAGAAACAACAAAACCATGTTACATCTGATAACAGACTGCTGGTGGTTTGACTGGAAAGGACACACCCTAACAGTTAGTGCATTCAAGTTAATTCATCATTTCTTTAACGCAAATAGCATCAATGCACAGTGTTGATAAATTTCCATTTGGCAAGAAGCTGAATCAGAACCTGCATGAGTATAAAACCTGTTGATGAATAGAAAACAGACAACCTCGCACTGTGATAACACACTCAGAAACTTTAAAACTCTAAACACCAAGGCTTGAACTACAGTAGAACACACACACACACACACACACACACACACACAGTCGTGTTTCCACTTTTGGGGATATTATTTAAATTTACAATCATTTCCTGGAAGCTTAACCAGCACCTAACCATAACAATAAACATTACTTACCTTAACCTAACCTTGAAGCAAGTCTTCATCCTGATATTTATTGATTTAATTTGTTTTGTGGGGACTTGCATTTTGTCCCCATAAATAAGTCAGGTCCTCACAATGTGACTGTAGAAACAGATTATTGTGCCCACAAATACAGGAATATGCATACACACACAAACACACACACACACACACACACAGTCTGGTCAGTTTCCTGCTCATAACAATAGTTTTAGGTTTAATTTCTAAATAATTTCTGGTTCTAAAAATAACTGAAAGTCTTCTTCTTATACATACAAGGATAAATATTGTGAAATGAAACCAAAGCTTGAAAAGGCCTCCCTATAAAGATTATTTTAATGATTGATTAACATTTTATATGATAATAATGTATCAAAATAGTTATCATCAGCAATCAATTCATTGTGGCAGTAAATATGAATAAATAAACCAACATTTGCACCAGTTCCTTACTTTGACTCACTACTCACACGAATAGACTGTACTTAACATAGAAGTAGTAATAAAATACACTGTGGTAATAAATAACTACCAATATTTGAAACACTGAAATAAGTTTGCTTGGATCACTCATGAGAATAATGACTTTAGGTCCTAGCATTACAACTTTTAGTACGTTAACCCAGCAATTATACGTTTGTTTGTTCGACGTGGTGACCTCAGCGATTCACTCTTACCGGTGGAAGGTGAGGACTCCCGGAGCCTGTCGCTGGTGTTTATCTGCACCCTCGGTCGGCTGCTGTTCAAGGCGCTTTCCCGGAGTCTCCTCTCGGCGTTTCCTCGAGCCATCTTAAGCTCCAGCAGATGCAGCTTTCTTTTCAGGGCTTTGTTCTCTCTCTGACACTGAGACATTTGTAAACTCACCACCGCATAGTCGTCGTCCACCAGCTTACAGATCTCCGCCACTGCTGCGTTAGCCAGGACCTCCATGATGGAGGCCAGCTGGGTCTGAAAGGCCAGACGGCTGGACATCGTTCCGACACTCGATGTCTCGCTGGCTGCTCCGTCGCTTTGGAGGTACCGTTTAACTCCTCTCGCGGGATTAGGATACGCTGCTTTGATCAAACCATTACAGCAATAGTGGATATTTGACTAGTTAAGGTGTTGAGCAGGTAAAAGATGGCTCAGATCAACTGGCTTCTCCTCTCACCACAAGACCCCCGATCGCAAACTTGTGGCGTCATTTCCGGTTATAGAAACACTACCTTAAATACTAGAGTATTTCTTCGTATGAATTCAATCACAAATTAACCATTCCCTTCGTTTATATTGTGCCAGCTTGTTACATTTCATTTTTGCCTAAAAATGTAATTTTCAATTGTGGCTACAATATATGTATATTTCAGCGTGAGTTTATTATATGCACGAGTAGGGACAGCGTGAGTTTATTATATGCACGAGTAGGGACAGCGTGAGTTTATTATATGCACGAGTAGGGACAACTCTTCCCGCAAAGTATTCACACCACTTCGCTTTTTTCCACATTTTGTTATGTAACAGTCCCATTCCAAAATACTTCATAATGACAAAGTGAAACACTTTTTGCAAATTTATTAAAAATAAAAAACAAAAAATGTAACATGTACATAAGTATTCACACCTTTTGCCATGACACTCAAGATTCAGCTGAGGTGCGTCCTGTTTCCATTGATCATTCTTCAGAGGTTTCTTCAACTTCAGTTGAGTCCACTTGTGGTAAATTCAGTTGATTGGGCATGATTTGGAAAGGCACACACACACATATATAAGCCCTCACAGTTGACAGTGTCTGTAGACCTCCGTGACAGGACTGTGTCGAAGCACAGATCTGGGGAAGGGTACAAAAAGATTTCTGTCACATTAAAGGTCCCGAAGAGCACATTGTGTCTTCCATAATCTGCAAGTGGAAGAAGTTTGGAACCACCAGGACTCTTCCTAGAGCTGGCTGCCCAACTAAACTGAGTGATCGGGGTAGGTGAGGTGACCAAAGAACTCAATGGTCACTCTGACAGAGCTCCAGTGTTGCTCTGCGGAGAAGGGAGAACCTTCAAGAAGAAGAACCATTTCTGCAGCACTCCACCAATCAGAGTTTGCCTAAAGGCACCTGAAGGACCGTCAGACCACGACAAACAAAATTCTCTGGTCTGATGAAACAAAGATTGAACTCTTTGGCATGAATGACAAGCGTCATGTCTGGAGGAAACCAGGCACTGCTCATCACCTGGCCAATACCATTCCTACTGTGAAGCATTGTGGTGGTAGCATCATGCTGTGGAGATGTTTTGTGGCAGCAGGAACTGGGAGACTATTAAGGGTCGAGGGAAAGATGACTGCAGCAATGTACAGAGACATCCTTGCTGACAACTTGCTCCAGAGTGCAGGACAACGACCCTAAGCATACAGCCAACATCACAAAGGACTGGCTTCAGGACAACTCTGTGAATGTCCTTGAGTGGCCCAGCCAGAGCCCAGACTTGAACCCTATTGAGCATCTCTGGAGAGATCCGGATGCACTGTATATCCACTGAAACCTCTAGACATATCTTCGGTGATGTTCCTGGAGTCATCAGGGATTTTGGGTATATCAACATAGTAACCCCTCCTCCAGGTGACCCAGCTTGGGGTGATACAAGGAGTTTTTATTGGCATTACATGTATATATGTATAGTACATAGAGCAACGAAACAACGTTCCTCCAGGATGGTACATGGTGCTACATGAAGGAGTACACATTTTGTCCACTAGTAAGACTTTTTTACTGTGTGCGTGTGAGTGTGGAGAATGTATGTGTGTATTTGTGTCAGTCCTGTCCCTGGGAGTTGAGGCGTCTGGTGACTTGGGGAAAGAAACTGTTGCAGAGTGTGAGGGTCTGAATGCTTTGGCACCTCCTACCACAAGACAGGAGGAAAGAGTGTGTGTACTGGGTGTGGGATGTCATCCACAATTCTGCTGGCTTGGCGGATGCACCTGGGGGGCATGAGGAAGTAGAGATGCTGTTGGGCTTTCCTGGTGATGAAGCTGGTGTTAATCAGATCCAAGCTTGTGTCTAGATGGCAAGCTTGCCACTCTGCCCCATGGTTCTCCTCTTTTGAGCCACAGCCTCAAGGAGGCTCTGGTTTCCTTTGAGGGCTGGATCTTGCTCAATTCCAGTGCTAAGGTCCCCGCATTGAGCAAACTAAGCAGTTCGGTGTATCTTCCTTGACCCACACAAAGAGGTTTGATGGACTTGGGAGGACAATGTAGACAGCCTGAACAAGGAACTTGATCCGATTGGGTGCGGCCTTCCACAGCTCAGCCCAGGTCACTCCCCATTCCATGGTGTCCCATTTAGTCCAAGCTTCCTGTTGCCTCATCGCCACTGCCTTGTAGGATTTCTCCTCTTCCGCTGAAGCTCTCACCTCCTCTTGGACAAGGTGTCCATATTAGGGGTTGGAAAAGATCCAAGTCTAGCTCTGCTTCATGTCACCACTCCGACCAGCCTTCTGTGATCAAATCTCAACTCTTGTCCCTGTCCTCACTTGGATCCCAGCTTTGGCTACCTTCTTGGCTATTGACTTGCGGTACAGTAACACTTCCCTGGCCCTCGTCATCTTGAACTCCTCCTCCAGGGATCTTAGTACAAGGAATTCTGTTATTATTAATTGTACTGTAAATTTTGCACTTTTATCTGTGGTATACAGATATTTTTCATCACTGTTTAGGCAAGTCAAATTTACACATACACTACCTCCTTTACTACTTACTACTACAAAAGACTTTTTTGGGTTTAGGACAAATAACTTCCCCTCCAGTCAACTTCTTTTTCAATTTGAATGACTGAAAACTAACAAATGATATAGTCCTTTATATATGAGCTCAGACTGCAGAAATTATGCTGACAACACAGTCAAGTTCACTGTAAACCTTTTGCACGTTTAATGATACACATTTACACTTTTAAACACTGAAACATGTCATGAAAGAACGCTAAATGGTAAAATAACTGTTTTAGCTGTGCAACCTACACCTAGTGCCAATTACATTCAAACACTGACACATACAAACACAACTCTCTCTATATGTTTTAACTTTACATTTTTTTTTTTACAGCACTTTGTTCTTTTATATTTAACTGAGAACAAAGAATGATTGACATTAAGGACTATTACATGGCAGGCTTCGATAATTTGAAGCCAATTCAGAAAAGTGGGATTAAAACATGGCAGACTTGCATCAACAGGGTTTGTAACTAAAAAATAAAATATTCTGATTTTGTTGGGCAATTCTGAAAACAAATCTTCAATCCTCCGGACAGCAGCAGTAAATAAATATAGTGACAATCATTATGAAAGACATAAACATGAACACAATCATACATGAGAAGGTGCAGGTCTGCACTACGAGATTTATTCAAGTGGTAACATTTACCATTTAACACCAGGGTGCCTTGAGAAGGCCATTCATTAATGACACTGTAGCAATATGAATAACAGTTGACTATATGTCAAATACATGATAAATCCTGAAAAACTAATTGTGTATCAGCACTGCCTCCATATTTTACCCAAGGAATTAACGAGTAGTTATGCGAAAATTTAAAGTGCTTTAAAGGAAGAGTCTGAAATTTTGTAGAATATACTTACTTGTCATAGATTAGTCGTAGTCAGAATAAGAATAGTATATAATTTGTGACAGTCTAGTAGAGATCCAGGATGTCCCGAACATGGTTAGCTTAGTTTATGTCACTCAATTACTAGAGGCACGCTAGAACAGTTAGCTTGTTAGGTAGTTACCTTTAAAAGAACTCCAATCAATTTCAAAGCTGTCATACATTTATCTTGCATTTTATTAGCCAGTGAGCTAGTCACCAATACATCATAAACTGGGTTTCATTAACAGTAATGACAATGTTTAGCTCAGTAAAGGCTACTCCTTCTCTGCTTCTACTTTCTCGTTACTACATACAGCATCTTGACTGCATAAAATACAACATGCCAATATGTAAGGGAGCTTTGGAATTGTTGGAGTAGTTGATTCTGTTTTAACTGAACTGGGCTAACTAACCTAGCATCTTCCCCCTGCTTCCGGTCAAAAAACACAAATCCTTCAATTTACTGAGGATGTCTTGGCATACTTTCATATAGCACTTTGCGTTGTGAGAAAGACTTTCAGTGCCAGCAGCCCTAAAACAAACAAAACCTGGAAGTAAATGCGAGTCTGATTTTAGAAATTACAGAAGGATAACACAAGAATGTATTTTTTGTTAATAACGAATGCCTAACATTTGATGGATTTAAAAACCTATTTCAAGTCAATGTAATGATTTAAATAGTATTTAGCTGGCAGGTGTTCAAAATACACTTGTGCTGAACCTATTTCAAAGGGGGTCTGTGGACAGTTCAGGCACACTGTGATGATGGCTGTATACCAAGATAAAGTATGACCCTCTCCCTCCTGGATCAGCCCACATGGGTTAGTCTTGTAAACCTCAGAGTCTGTCACAAACGAGACCACTTAATGACACATTGATAGATTGTTATTGACACTGTCTCAGGCACTCTTTCACAGTCAACTCTCAATTTGAAACCAGGAATAACAAAAGCGCTTTAAGGGGACAATCTTAAAACAGAATTCACAGATTACAGTTATGATCTAGGACGAATATCAACTCTACGTGCCATAAATCACAGGATACAGCCTTGCTTTCCATTTGTTCCTGCTTACATAAGATGCTGGAATTCCCATATAAAGAGATTTCATGACTTGCACATGCCATCCACCTCCTCCAGTCTACAGGCCACACTGAGACTGCTGCCGGTGTCTGCGGACGCTACACATTTGGCTGAAGGACTGTCCGCAGCGTGAGCAGCTGTAGGGCTTCTCCTGCGTATGGACTGTGCGGTGCCTCTTCAGGTGGCTGGACGAGATGAAACTCTTCCCGCACAGTGTACATCGATAACGCCTCTCCCCTGTGTGAATGAGGAGGTGAACCCGCAGGTTGTTGGGCTGGGCGAAGCCCTTTCCACAGTGGGGGCAGGTGTAGGGTCTCTCCCCCGTGTGCACCCGTTGATGCAGCTCTAGGGCAGCTGCACTGGGGAAGACACGCCCGCAAACTGCACATACCACAGGTTCTTTTGTAGTAGCAATGCTGCTCCTGTAAGGCCGCCTCTGACTGGTGTTGGTAGCAGAGGGCGCTGTAGTGGGAGGAGGTGGAGGAGGTGGTGGAGGTGGCGCAGCAACAACAGCAGCAGCAGCAGCAGCGGCGGCAGCCATGTCAAATGAGGCGGCAAAAGCAGCCATTTCATGAGCGCCACTCGTGAAGAGCATGGTTGGAGGGCCATCTAGACTGTCTCCTCCTTGTGAGGGGAAGGAGGCAGAGGGGTGGCCAGTTTCTGTATTCCCCAAACCCAGCTGTGCTACTGCATATGCTGCACCAAGATGGCTGACCCGCTCCTGCATCCATGCCAAGTCCAAGCCCAGGTTGTTGAGGCGGTCGGGGCTGGGCTCCTCTGAGGCTACAGGGGCTGACAGCTGAGAGGAATGAAGTTCCTCTTCTGTAGTATCATCTGTCTGGATCTCTGGCTTCAAAGCACCGTCTGTTAGACTCCCTCCAAGGTCTCTACCAGTTGCCTCAGAGACTGGGACCCCTCCACTGCTGACTGACAAACTGTTGCTCAGGGGCTTGGTGGATTTACGTTTTGCTCGAGGTCTGCAGGTCAGGTCCATTGTAGTGTCAGTAGGAGAGGAGGAGGACTGCGTGGTGGAGGAGGTGATGTTGGCAACACTGGTGTCAAGAACGATATCACTGGGTGGGGTTTCCTCACTGACCTCCAGGGCTGAAGAAGGACAGACAGAGACAGGGGAAGGATGAGAGGAGTTCAAGAAGAAAAGAGAAATTTCAAAGACAATCATTAGAAAACATTATTATTGTATTGTAATTCAAAACATTCAAATTCATTCAAAACAAAGTCAAACAGAGAGGGCTGTTAGGAACCAAATAAACCAGGACAAATGTAGTTTATGTAAGTGTGTTTTTCTTTGTTTAAACAAAATGCTCAGGTCTGAAAAATCTCTGTTATGTTCTCACATACTGGATTAAATGTTAGTTATCCTATTGTACAATTCATCAGTGGTCTCATTGATAAAATATTCATTTATATTAACATGCAATAAATGTTAAAAGTTCAGCAGGTGAGTGCAGAAATAATGAGAAGGTGTAGAAACTAGACTTGAATTTGGAATAGAGAGATCACAATAACCATATAAAAGGTAGATTGTTTAGCTAAATAATCACAAAGAACTCCCCACAGGGGAACTGTAAGTCATATTTAACAAAGGGGGAAGAGAAGACCACAGAAACTATCTAAATATTTACAAGCTATAGGAACATGCTAATCCAGAAATCAGGAGAGAAAAAACATGCATGGCAATAACTTACAATATAACAGATTTTAATATATTACTCTTCTTTTCTCTGATTGTCTGAAAAAAATCTGTAACTAAACTTGCTAAATTTGTCACAAGTAATAGAAATAAAGTTGCTAAGATGGTCTGAAAAATCATAGAATCTAAAAAGAAAAGTGCCAAGTCGGCAAAACTGGTTGTGGGAGCAGATGAGTATGGTCTGCTAACTGAACAACGGTGCAGCCACGAAGAAGAGAAATATACTTTATTTTATAAACAAATAGACAATTTCAACCACGACTGAAAAGTTACGACAGAAACAAAATTGTCACGGCTCCTTTTCTTTTCAAAAAAATCTAAAAATATCAAGTTGTTATTTTCCCACCTGAGTCTGTACTGTACTGAGTCTGTAATTTCACTTTACTGTAGAGTCACTTAGCACTGACCGCGAGTTTTATCACACAAATGTCTGACTGGGAGGTATTAATAGACAAGAACTGCTGTAACTTTTCATCAGATGCACCTTAGTTACTCTTCAAACGCTTTGTTTGCATTAAAGCCAGTGTAAGCACCACAAGAAGAATCAATGAAACACTGACTTCATCGCGTACAGAGTCACACTCACCAGTAGACAGGCCACACCCTGACCTGATGTTGACCTCCACCTTGAGGTCCAGGTTGCAGTCGTCTCTCTCCACTTTCTCCTGCTTTACCAGAGGCAACACTTTGGTTTCCTCCTGCGGAGATACAGTGGAAAGAAGCAACGACAAGATGTATCTGCACTCATCAGGTTCATTCAGCATACAAATCAGGATCAAAACTAAACTAAAACTCAGACTTGTGACCATGTTCATACATTTGGGCTACCTGAAATGCATGATATCAAGACTGCCATGAGTGTCAAATCAGAAATATTCCACTACACACTATGCAAGACTGTCAGGGAAGCAAGAACCTTACAACTTCCATGTTAACCTCTTTATTGTCCTCGGATCAAATTTGATCCTTTTTCCAAATGTTTTCTTATACTCAAAAATTACCTATAGTTTCACATAAATGAAGTCTGTTGATTAGAAATGCCAAAATAATTGTCCATTTGCTGGCAATGAGTTTGAATGAAATTAACTAACATGGTGTGACACCGAATTGGGTAATAAATATATATTTCATGCTTTATCAGAACGGGTCAATATTGACCTGGGAGGACAAATGTTGCATGGTTGATGGAAAGACAAATACGAGGGTTAAAACACTTTTACCATCATTATCTGCAGCTGCTATTTATCTGTTGCTCCAAAGAAAATTAGTTGGCACAACTATTTTGATCATTAATTAACTGTTACAGTTATTTTCAAGCAAAAATGTCTAACATAAAGATTTGCTGTCCTTCTCTGTCATGTATGACAGTAAATGAAATGTCTTTTGGTTTTGGACTACCGGTTGGACAAAAGAAGCAATTTCAAGACATCACTTTGGGCTCCGGGAACTTGTAGAATTTATTGCAATTTTTTGACATTTTATAAACTACATGATTACCTGACAATAAGGAGATTAACTGATAAGGAGTTGCTCCCTGTCATTATGATGATATCAAATGATTTCCTGTTCATAAACTCATTGTGTTTACCATGATGATATAGCTGTTCAGTCTACTTGAGTAAGAACTGTGCCAGAGAGGTTAAAGTTTCCAGTTCACCTCTGAGTACGTGACACCTATATGGAGGCACCTCCCAAAGAGTATAACACTCAGGTATCTGTTAAGTACCCACAGGACTCAACAGACATGATTTATAAATATTCTGCTGATTAATTTTATTACCTTTGAAATGAGATGGAAGGGTTTGTCTTCAGAGGAGACAGGAAGAGGAAGAACCAGTGGCTGGTGGTCGTCAGGTCCTGAACAAAAGGGAAAAATGCAGTGATGCAGTAGTGTACCGGTAAGCAAAACACAACATACTACGAGCTACAAAGTTCATTTACTTATCATTCCAACTTATCATTGCTAAGCGCTTTCCCTCAAGCTGCAAACAGCATGTTTCTCTCTCTCCTCTAATTTACAGGATCCAAATCAGCTGATCTATATGCATTTTGGACTGTAGAGAGAAACCAAAACACCTGGAGGAAACCCACATGGACCCAATAAGGATCTCCAAACCCAACACCTCATGAAGTTCAGAACATGCACTTTCCTACTGTGGATGACCAAGTACCTGAGTGGCCCCCAAAACAAAATCTTAAGCACTTAAGCACAAAGTTATAATATGCTTTTTAGTTTACATTGCATAAATCACAAGTAATGAGGAACATGTCCTTGGCTCACTGGGCTCAGGCCTCTAAAGTGGGGAGGCAGCTTTTAGCCTCATCACAGGTCTTTCAGAAATATCAGGAGGTGTCCCAGGAGAAGTACTACGACTATCCCTTAATGGACACTCTCTTTTCTGTGTTATTCTGTAGCTGTCAAACTGCACTAAACATTACAGTTAAAGCATCGATACACTATGAATGTAAGAGGGCAGGAAACTGCCATACATCTCTCACTGATGACACAGCAGGAAAAATAGAAAGAAAGTGACATATTTTGTCATTGGAGGGAACTCACTCCAATGAAATTTGTGCTCTGCATTTAACCCACCCAAGTGACGTGCACACACACACACAGCAAACCCGGGGCAGTGGGCGACCGCGTGCAGCGCCCGGGGAGCAGTAGGGGTTAGGTACCTTGCTCAAGGGTACCTCAGCCATGGACACCGGTACGGGGAATCGAACCAGCGACCCACCGGTTACGGGTCCGACACCCTAACCGCTGATCCAGGAGGCCTCCGTCGGCATTTTTTAGAAACATTTTGGGGTATTTTTGTCATTATTCTGATAGTGGAGGTAACATGAAACAAAGTTCCCCTTGTGACAAAACATTTGCTGCGTCTACTTTCCTTTATCCAGTAATTACAGGTGTTTTATGCAGAAAATATGCCTGGCTAAGCACCAGAAAGACAAACAGTTCTGAGCAAGAGAGATCAGCCATGAAGTCATGGATACAGTCAACACAATACAAACTGCCTCTCTCATGCAATCTAATCCCTCATAGAGCTGCCACGACTAAGTCCATTAATCCATTAATTACTCAAAAGACATTATTTGACAACTATTTTGATCACCTATAGTCATTTCAGTCATTTTTCAAGCAAAAATGTCAAACTTTTGTTGCTTTTCCTTGTCAGTTGTGACAGTAAATGAAGAGTCGTTTTTGACATTTTATAGACTGGTTAATCATGAAAATAACCCACCCCACTAAACTCCTGTTACCTGGATCACTGAAACCTGGCCTGATCAGTACTGTGCATGTGCATTGAGCAGCTCTCAACAGAGATTAGAGGGAAGTGGGATGGCTCACTCCTGAGGTGCTTCCATCATCAGTTCCACAAAAAAAACTACCTGTTTAATATTTGCCCACAGTGACATTTTGCTAAATTTTACTAAAGCATGCAGGCTTTAGTAAGTTCTTCACTGGATCTCCTCATACCTCCCTGTCTGATGGACACCTACATCATTTCCCTACACAGTGACTGTCTGAGGTCGACAGCCTGCAAGTTGCTCTGCTCGTAACCAGTGTGAAGAGAAGCAACAATTACAGCAAGCAATTAACACCTTCAGCACACACATGAACGCGTGACTGTCGTGTTGAAAAAGAATGTGAGGCATTCCTTTAAGGTGGGTCCTGCTTAACTGCCTAACTAACTCATGTCAGTCTCACAACACAATACATACTCATAATTACATAATGAATGTGTTTAATCAAATCACCACAGGGCAAACTGAAGCCAGCACAGCATTTTTGTTACCGACCCGAACTCACACGATTCCAGTCTATTCTGGTCTAACACAACTGTGAGGCAAACTTTTCCTTCAGTGCAGCTGTGATTAAGGCCAGCCCACCATATGGTGCACTGACATGTGCCTGTACGCTGCTGAGGTCCATGTTAGAGCAGGAGCCATTAGAGTACAGTAGTGTGTGTGTGTGCTCAGTCATCACAGCACATCTGGACAAGTTAGAGCAGTATGAAAACAGACTGACAGCCACTTGAGGCTCCTGTGTGCTCTCATATTGATCATCATTGATAAGCAGACTGTGTGTATGGGAACATGTCTGAGTCATGTCAGTGACTCAGTGTTTCTCGCTAAGCAGCAGTCGAGCTGCAGCCCTGCCATCTCCATCTGTTTACCTTCGGGTGGCCTAAAATGAACGGCGTGCGTTTCCTCCCGCTGATTCCGTCTCTTCATTTTCCTCTCGTAGCTCCGCATCTTCACGTCCATTTCGCGCAGTTTCTGTCGAAGGACATCGTTCTCCTTCTCGCTCTTCTCCCGCTCCTGGTCCATCTGGGAGCGCAGCGCCGCGTAGCCATCGTCCACCAGTTTGCAGATCTCTGCAACAGCTGAATTGGCTAGTATCTCTATAATCGAGGCAATTTGCGCTTGAAAACCAATACAGTCCGCCATCATCGCCAGGTCTGTCTGTCTGTTCCTGCACGGACAGATGCGCGCGGCGGACGGCTGCTGCGGCTGCGGCTCACGGGCGCGAACAGATGCACACACCGATGTGTAACTGGTGACATGCAAATGCTCAAGGTGCTTAATTCACACTGTCTGTCTTCTGTGTGCAGCACTGTTGTGGTTCTTTGAGGTGCGAGAGTCGCCTCGTGATGACGTCAGTTTGTTGTTCAGCATCACTTCGCAGACAGCTGTGTCTGAGATACATGGACGAGAGGAAATCATAATAAAAAGAAATAATGTTGGTTTGAATTGATAACCGCAGTTGCAGTATGTTTAAAAAGTTGTTTGATTGATTTATGTCTAATATAACAAATTAGGATTAGGATGTAACGTTCCTGTACAACCAGAGACTGCATCCATCAGCCACACCAGGAAGCCGGATCCTGGAACCACTTCATGTGTAGGGGACCCGATCCTGACAGCAACACTTGGTAAACCAGCTTCTGTTTCTTTCTATTTTAAGCAGTTTGTATATTGGCATATGTTGTGCTCCAGTCACAACATTAAACCTAGAAATCATCTAATTTGGAAATGAATTCAAGTTGGAAATGACATTAATAATAAATCATCATTTGGCAGTTTTGTCGAGGAAGTTTCTGATGAGGAAATGTAATCTTCTTTCTTTATCACAAAATTCTACACACAAATTTGAAATTTGGAAAACAGAAACTATCTCCATCACCTTGTGCAATAACTTGACTCAGAAGTGAATTCTGTTTCTATATTCATATGTTATTATTTGTGTTCCATCTCCAGTATGAAATCCATTGTGACTGTTGCTGGAATGATAAACCAGCTGTGAAGTTTATTCTGGAAAGTGAGGTGAGTTCTCCACTGGACCGACAGAATAGCATTTTTGTAGCAAATTTAAAATGATAACATCGCAATGCAAAGTTGGGAGGAATTTATCAGATCTAAAATCTTTCCTGTTACATATAAATGATGGTGGATTACAGCTGTAATGTCATTGAAAGCGTCAAGAGTTGCAACCCACATTAACAGATAAAAGCTTTAAATGCACAAATAAACAGACATTTTCATATATCACATATATTAATTACTCTTGGAAATGTTGTTTGTGTTTCTAATGGTCAGTGTCAAAAACTCAGATTCTTCCATCTAAGTTTGTTCGAGCAAACAAATAAATAAAAGTATAACATAAAGCATTACATTATCTGTAAATCCCATCAACTCATCTATATCAAGCTCTGTAATGTCCCCAACAAGTGCTTTTTTTTTTTCTTACAAAAAAAGACAACAAACATTTATTTTATGACTGCTCAAACACAACAGCATGGATAAAAAAAAAATCATAATTCCATTTGCTTAGTTTCAGATTTGTGTGCTCATTGAACTCTGATTCTTAGAGGCAGAGCCTACCAACAGAAGTTGTGACATGATAAATAGTCCAATATTCAGCATACACAAGTGTGATGTGGAACCATGAAGCCTCCAGTGCACATGCACAGACAAAAGAACTTTTCAAGGAGCAGACATCTTGTGTCCAGCAAAACTTCTTATATATTATACAATTTTTAATGAGGTAGAAGAAGAGGTGCCATTTTATGGTCTTTCATGTTGCAATTGTACTTTTTTTCTGCAAAAAAACATTCAGGATAGTGTATTTAGTCACACATACAGACATACTTAAAACTGACCAAACAGTCACCTGGAGACAGTATTTTATTGTAAACATGAGATGTATAAATAACAATATAAAGGACAATTCTGAGTGTGCTAAAGACTTCCTGTCCGACACTATGACGAGCCCTACTGGTTTCATATGCACATGATACATGTGCTTCTGTGTGCGTTCACTTGCTGATGTGGACACTCTGGTGGCGGACCAGGTTTCCCAGCACAGAGAAACTCTTGCCACACTTAGTGCAGCTGTAGGGTCTCTCTCCAGTGTGGACCGCCTGGTGCACCTTGAGGCTACAGGCCTGTGAGAAGCGTTTCCCACACAGGCCGCAGCAGTAGCGCTTCTCCCCCGTGTGGACGCTCATGTGTCTCTTGATGTGGCTGGACTGGGAGAAGCGCTTCCCGCACTGAGCACAGCTGAATGGTTTTTCCCCAGTGTGCACCCGCTGGTGGGTTTTCAGCTGGTGCGGGTGGAGGAAGGGCTTCTTACAGAGTTGGCAGTGGTAGATCCTCTCCCCAGCATGGGAGTGCTGATGCACCACCAGGTCTCTGGAGGTGGAGAAGAGACAGGCACACTGCTGGCAGCTGAACACTTGTTCTGTCCTGCTGGGAAAGCTTCGGTTCTTGGAGTCAGACGAGGAGTAAGTGAAGGAGGAGGCGGTCACAGAGTCGGACACAGAAGAGCCGCCAAAGCTGCTCAGGAAAGGAAAAGACGAGGATGAAAGTGGCTCCTCCATGCCAGCGACTGCCTCTGTGGAGTGTTTGTGAGGATCCGCCAGAGACCCGGCCACCTCTGGAGAGGAGAACAGGTCATCGAAAGAGGAAGACTCCAAACTGCTGGTGTCCAGCTCTGCTAATTCACTCTCTGTGTGCTGACTGTTAGTCACTTTGCTGTTACTCAGACATTCAGTTCTGTTGACAGAGACTAAAAAACTCTGTGTCCATGAAGTTTCAGCCTCCAGTTTGACTGCTGTTGAACCTGCCCCCTCCTTCGAGTCTTCTGCAGCACAACATAAACTCTTCACTCCAGTGTCTGTCAGTGACAGCTCTGAGTCCAGTGGAGTCTCTACCTCAGGAACTCGACTACTAGTGAACTGAGCAGACAGAGGGTTGCTGGGATCCGCAACATGTTCGTCTTTGGTCAAGTCTGTCATTTCCCTGGCCCTGTTTGGACCAAAACCTGGTGTTCCCTGGTGGTTTTGGTCTGCTGGATGAGAGTAGCCATTCAGAGTAGTGGCCTGTCTCACTCCCTCTCTCTCAACCTGCTGCAGAGCTTCAGGTGCAGCAGAGTCTTCTTTCTCAAACTGAGCTGACGCACTGACTCTGGGGACCTCTGCTTCAACACTGAGAACATAGTGGCCCTGAGCAGTAAGGCAGACCGATGGAAGTCCAGCTAAAGAGTGAACAGAGAGAAGACAGACGTTGTTATATATACTGTATATATCACAATAAATAGATAGAATTTTAATTCAGGTCTGCATATATATACTGATATATAAACACACAGACACAGATGCAAACACTTTTTTATGCCACATCTTTACAGTCTGAGCCATCTTAAGTTACAGGTGTGGACAGGTGTGGTACAGGGTGACAAAGGTTGACTTGAGTGAGGGGTTGTCAGAGCTAGATCACTTCTACACCGATTCACCCAAGTGATCTCTTACTGGAACAAGAAACACCATGATTTGCTATTTTTTTTTAATGAAAAAAAAAAAATCCCATTATGATGTATTTTGAAGTTTAGAAAAATGTGACATTTTCAGCTGTGGCTAGCAGGTCCTTCTATTGGCACAGAACCAATAAACATTGGTCCACAAAGCTGTAACCAATAGCAACCGCAACTTTCTATTTAGGAGACTGAAATCTGACATGGAGATAAAGTGGCTGTGTGTTGTGATGGAAGCATGTGCGTATGCAGTAGTGCGCTGTAGCTTTTGGAAATTTGCCCTTTTTTAATGTGATAGCATTAAATTAATACTTGTGTCAGGAATGTTATTGGATTTTTGCTGAAGTTTGCTGTTGTGACTTTTCTGAATAAGTGGCTCTGAGGCAGCAGACTGACAGCAAACTTCAGTCATAAAGGGCATGTCTGAAAGAGGCTTCAGCAGCAGCAGGGCGCCATGAGCCTTATCAGCTTATGGTGCGTGTTTCTGTTCTTCTCTTCCTTTTGGTGGAAAGAATCAGTATCCTCCATACATACTGCTGATGCTGCTCAGAGTTGTCTGATGGTCTTCTAGCATGCTGCAGCCTGTCAGCTCCTCCTCCAGTCTCTCCTTCTTTACCACAACAGCCTCCTCCGGCTCCACCAGATGCTCCGTCACAACCACCGGCTGGCAGACAGAAAACACGTTTCTGAAGTCATCTCTGGGGCTGCGTTAAAAATCCGATAATCACATGCATACATTTTTCAGTGTCCCTTTAACCACCCTTTCACTGGTTACACCGGGACTGGCGTGATTTTATCAAGAAGAAGAGACAGGCGGCAGCACTGACCTGTGACTGCTGAGCGTCAGTGTTCTCCAACATGGCTGACTTGACTATTCTTTTGGCAATGGCAGTGCTGTCTTCTCCAAGGAGACGATCTGTTCAAAGCAGATCACAGGAGTTTGTTGTAATATGCTCACAGTTCCACACACAAGTCACACAAGTCAATTTTGCTCTTGCCATGTACTTGTTGATTAAACACTGCGGTGCTACTGGAATTTCTAGAATGTCCTTTGTTAAAATATCTATTTGTTGTCTCCTGCACGGTGGATTGTTGCTAGACATTAATGTTTTCACATTCACCGGTGTTGTCCATGTTGTCTCTGTCCTGCTCTTCAGTCAGGGGGAGTCAGCGGGGGTGTTTAGAAACTGTTCAGAGGCATCACACATAATCTGTGTCACCACATTCCCTCAGCTCGTACAAATACACCGAGCATGTCACCTGACCACTGAGATCAAGTCTGCCTCCTTCAGTATGCTTCCACCATCATTCTAATTCAAGTTACAGATTTCTTTTTTTTGTTTTGGATTTGATGTTTAAATATTATTTCATTGGGGAATAGAAAAAAAAAATAAGAAAGAACACTTTTCACCCTTAAATGCATTTAGGAAATGTAATATATAGTAATATAAATATAAATTAGGTGAGGTAAATGGAATAGGAACCTGAAGTTTTTCTGCTGCATCATAACAAGACACTGTTACAGTGACATTTTTACTTTTATTACAACATCTCAATTTATTTCATAATCGACTATTCTCACTACAATGTATGTGGTTATAATCAAGAAACTTTCCTGTAATAAAAAAAAATATAATAATTAGAATGCAGTGCAGGAATGAACAATAACTATGTGACTTGATGCAAATGGTTTATTATTTTATTTTGTTCTCGTTATTAGGGATAGACTGATCATCAGATCCACAATCCCAAAAACATGAACATTAGGTTAATTGGCTACTCTAAATTGCCCCTAGGTGTGAGTGTGAGAGTGTGTGGTTGTCTGTCTTTGTGTGTTGGCCCTGCTGGGTGACCAGTCCAGGGTGAACCCCGCGTCTCGCCCGTAGTCAGCTGGGATAGGCTCCAGCTCCCCCGCGACCCTGACGGATAAGCGGTATAGAAAATGGATGGATGGATGGATGGATGGATGGATGATCATCAGATCCGATATTTTACATTTTTCTGATTATCAGAAAAAAACAGTCTAATTGCCAATAAAATAAATTAATTCAAAATGAATTCTTTATAAAGGTAGTAATATATAATAATATTTATACTTTGTATTAATAATCTAAAAATTAAATTAAAGTTCAATTAAAGTTATCAGTTAAATGTGGTGGAGTAAAGCAATACTTGTCTCCAAAACATGGTGGAGTGGAAGGCAGAAGAAAATGGGAATACTCATTTAAAGTACAAGAACTTCAAAACTGTATGTTAGTACTTGAGTAAAGTGTACTTAGTTACACTTCATCACTGATTCTTCTAAATTCTGACACTAAAATTTCCATTTTTACTGCACATGCATATTGACTCCAAACATCAATTATCAGTCTCCCTCATCAATAATAGCCGGTATTGTTGTATGAACAATGTGCGCAGTGTATTTCATTAAACTAAATAAAAACTTAGTAGTAATTATGACATATCATGTAACCCATCCCTCCTGTGCATTACAGTGGCTCAAAATATTATCTTTCTCTCACTATAAAGACATAACAAATTTTCACATAACAAGAACTACATGTTGTAGTATGTAGTAAAGATGATAGAAATATGTCTTTATAACATGACATGTGTTGTCATAAATTGTATGATAACATAACTGAGCATTTTATGTGGCAGCAATGGACTGTCATATAAAGGGCGTATCTCATGAACACACATGTATGCACATCATGCGTCTAAGCACACACACGTACGACGTTACTACTTGGTACTGTACTGTTCAGCAGCCTAAATGTGCAGATTATTTCCTCTTTACACTCCTTACACTAGTGTCTGCATAAGCGATGCACACACCACCGTATGTTCCCCATGCTCACAGCTACAGTGTTTTCTATTAAAACGTTGACTGGATCGTTAACGCGATAGAACAACATATCAGACTTAGTAACAATGAAAGAGTTATCGTTTTGTAGATGAATGTTATTATGACATCGCACTACCTTGTTAGAACGAGAAACGAGAAGAAAGACTGCACGTTACCATGTCGAGGCAGCAGCTGTTTAAGGATCTATATTGTTAGGCTGTTAAAATGTTTCATTTTTGAGTGGAATCTGGTTGCTCATGTTGACCATGCATGACACAAAACTGCTTTAGTCTCTGATGGAGCAGGCTAACCTGTCCTGGTGCAGTTCGTCAGCAGTGGAGGTGATGTGCGTTCTCTGTGGGACTGCTCTCCAGAACGACCCTCCATTAGCTGCAGTCTGGTCTTCAGGGCCAGGTTCTCCCTCTGACTCCGGGAAATTTCCAGCCTCAGTGTGGCAAACCCATCGTCCACAAGCTGACAGATCTCTGCCACTGCCGCGTTAGCTAACACCTCCATGATGGATGCCAACTGTGTGTGGAAATCCACATAACTCGCCATCCTGTCCTCACGGTACGGGCACTTTCGGGACGTTTCTCCCAACAAAGCTACTCTTTGTTCGAAATTAGATCAGTGTCCTATGGTCACACATTAGACATGTGAGAGGAGACGATAACAATCCATCTCCGCAATGACATTGTCATTCTGAAAACAATCTTCTTATTCCTTCTGTTTACTTCCGGCTATGCCGGAAGAGAGTTCTTTCCCGTACCGTAATTGCCAGAGTAAAGACGAATAATAAAATTATTCAAAAAAGTTGTAGAAACGTTAAATTAAAAACGCTGGAACGGAATTTGAGAACTACAAGGTCCTGTTTTTTTTCCAGGTTATGAATCCAGTCCTGCAAATTATACACCAATACACAAAGACAAAGTCTTGTTTTCATATTGTTTATCCAGTTAACAAAATATATTTTTAAAGTACCAGTTTTGTAAAGAAGAGAAAAAAAGTACCCAAAAGTCACATCTGACTGAAGTTTAAAGCTAGCGTGCAAAAAATAATACTTAAAAGTAAAAGGGAAAGTCACGCATATGAATAGTACTTGATAAATGTTTGATATTAAATGTACTGAAGTATTAAAGGCAATTTTCTGGCAATAAATGTACTTAAGGATCAAAAGTAGAGGTGAAGATAATAACACATATAATTACATCTACCGTATACTGTCATTGACATGCCCAATAATTACATTTTTCTTGTTTAGCTGAAAGGGAGGGGGGCACAGACTGGTTGCCAGTCAGAAGTGCTCAGATCAGGACTTGAACCCACAACCCTCTGAGGTAACATTGCTAACTACTGCGCCACTATGCCACCCCTACATGCCATCAGTGGAGAATAATAAAAACACTGGACGTTACCAGTTAAATACCCCCATGTGTTAATTTTTAAATGTATAATGTAAACTTCCCCTTGCTAAAACATGTCCACAGTATCCTTAGTGGGAATCTAAGGCCTTTACTAGTAGCTACAGTACAAGACTTCATCCTTGTTTTAACCAGACTTTATTTCATGGTGTGTTCTGGGTTTGTTTTCACTATTTGAATGCAACGTCACAATGACAGCAGATGATAGACATGTGATAGAATGGACATGTGGGATTACATTTCAGTGTCTTGACTTAAAACCATCAGCTTGTTTCTGCAGAAAGTCCAAGTAAAAGTGCAAGTCCTTATTTTGGTGAATGGAGTCTAAGTGCAGTCCAAGTCTCGAGTCGACAGCTCTGATTCGAGGCCTCATGATTTTTTTTCCCTTTCAACCTCAAATTTCAAATTAAAACTGAAACATGTCAATATACTCAAAACTTTTCTTCTTGTTCCTCGGGTTAGAATGTTTGAGCTTTGCCATGTAGATTGATGTACCGGTATGTCAAGAGTCTGACGGTAGAAACGATCCTGGTCCAATATTCATCAAGTGTGATGTGGAAACTTGAAGCCTCAAGTGCACATACATGGAGAATTGACTTTACAGTGTAGTAAGAGACAGCTTGTGAAATAAATAAAATATGTTTACATATCTGTACATTCGGTGCCATTTTAAAGATTTTAATGTGGTGAGCAGAGCAGGACTTTCAGTCACAGTGGCCATGGCTAGTGTTTGCCCTCTATTTCGCTTAGATGCCCTTCTAAAAATTGTATATCCATCAGCCATCTATGCCCTCTCCTATAAAGGTACACCATGGACTGGTAATGACAGGTCAACAACTAGCACGTGGTATGACAAATAAAGTTGCAACCCTCTGACAGTCAAGCTCTTGTTTTTAACATTTGTGATTCATATATGTCTCTCCAGGAGTGATGAGAAGGCGAAATGGGTCACAAGCTACTTCCATCATCAGCTGTGCATAAGGGCACTTGAAAGAGAACATTCACTGAACATGCTCAAGTTTTTCGGTGAACAGCGACTAATGAATTAATGAATGTGATGCATAATTGTATGGCATCCAAGTGAAATTCTTCATAGGGGTAATCATAGCACAGAAGCTCAAGTTTATTGCAATTCAGATGATGTATAGCCTAATGAAGGCTCTCAGTCAGAAATAGCATCTGATTATTAATTAATGTATAATATGAATGGATGAATGAATAATCCCAAACTAAGTGTCATATGCCGACTACATAGTGTGCATGTCTGTCTCACAATCGGACTGCACCCAGCTGTTGTTTTGAAAAGTGTGAATTAGTAAAATTCTCAAGGTGGAAGTAGTCTCTCACTTTAGTGTGGCTGCAGTGATACCAAGTTCTAGCACATCACAATATCACATTTTAGCGTCCTAACTGAGGTTTCAGTGAGTGTACTGATAGCCCTAGACTCAAAACCTATTCCTAAATATGAATTAGAAATAAATTAGTATATGATAAGAATGTGTTTTATCTCTCTAGTAGTGTCACACTATCTATTAAAAAGCCATTAATGCTTTTAGACATGAATCAGTCTAAGTGAAATCAAAACCATGTTTTTTCTCTTACTGCCTTGATACTCTGGAATGTGGCCTCAAAAAATACCACACTGCAGACCAAAGTGGCCTTGCCCTTTTAATTATGAATTTCCAGGCTTGATGGTAATTGTATTTTTTTCTGTGAAAACTGTGTCAGACAGATTTTTTTGTAAACCTTATGTGGAGGGTATCTTTAACAATGGATCACATGACTGTGACAAAGTGACAAATCCAGAAAATTTACATGCCCTCAATATAAAGAGAGCTGTTCATGTGATGTGCAATGATGAGGACATCACTATCAGCTCTTAATTTCTGCCGCTCCTATGGACAGAAATGACCAAGCACATCAGCAATTTTTCATCAAATCTTTTTAAAGCTACCCTGATACAGTAACTACAGGCATAAACCCTCAGAGATCCTTTCAATGTCATGGAATGATTTTCATGATTTTACCAATATTTTCCAAAGTGAATCCAAAGATCAACAGAGTAACACTAAATGTGAAATGCTGACCTGATGACTAAATGCTGTTGAAGATCAGACATATCTATCCACAATAATATGAACACCTAAACAGTTTATGGTCATAAAATAGCCTTGGCTGGTTGTGCTGCTGTCCTGATTGCATCATACTGGAGGCCATATTGGAGGCTGTTCATGTTAATCTGTCCCCTCAGGTACATACTGGGGATAAATGAGGCAGATTTGTCCATGTGCAACCTGCTCTACTTGGTGGTGTGCAGAGCCTGGTGCCTGATGAGGTTGCTTAGGAAGGAAAACTTCTTGCCACACTTGGAGCAATCAAACTTCTTCTCCCCAGTGTGGACACTCTGGTGGACTTTCAGGTTGGTAGAGGTGGAGAACTGCTTCCCACATTGGGGGCAGGGGAATGGCCTCTCTCCGGTGTGGACCATCTGGTGGCGCTTAAGGCTGCAGACTTGGCCAAAGCGCTTTCCGCACTGGACACACTGGTAAGGCTTCTCTCCAGTGTGGACACGCTCATGGATGCGTAGCTGGCACTGGTGGGCGTAGCGACGCGAACAGAAGGTGCAGGCGTAGGGTAGGCAAGGCTGCTGGGACTGTGCTGACCCAGACTCCTGATTCTGACTGCTACACACTTGATAAAGGTGGTTTTGACTGGACAAGTGGACATTGTCTAATGGCTGGATTCCAGGCCAAGAATACTGAGTTTGCTGTTGCTGGGAGTCCACTGTATCCATGGTAACAGAAGGGTTATTAAAGGTAGAAATTTGATTACTGTAGACGGCACTGCCTTCAAACATCACTTCACTGGGCGCCTCGTTGATCTGAAGACGCAGCAGTGGCTGATACTGTGCCCTCACAGTGGCGTTGCCCTGACCTGTAAGAGGTGTCCCTTTGTCAGCTCCATCATTTCCACTTTGTCCTGCCAACAACGTCCCACTGCAGCGGTTCTGGGCTGCATGTGGAGGTGAGTTGATCACAATGATGTCAAGTTTAGACACAGGGCTTCCCTGGACCATGTCACACAGAGGTCTTTTAGAAACAGTGGGGACTCTAGAGGCAGGATTTGTCCCCATTTGGCTAAACGATGAGTCTCCTGCTCCAGTGTCTGCTGAGTATGTGGAACAAGATGGCCTCTCAGCATTTTCAGTCTGGATTCTGTCCTGCCATCCCAGCAGCGTTTGGGAAGGACTGTTTTTCTCTGAGGTGTCACCTGATGAGCCCACAGCAGAGAAAACATAATGAGAAAAAAATGTACTGTCATAAAAATTGTGAGAAAATTCTGAAAGTCATGCCATTCATGAGAAGGACGTGGACATAACAAAGATATTTTGAGGTTTATTGTATGGTACATTTATTGTGAAAATAATCCTTGTAGGCTGATTTTGATCAAAATGTTGAACTAATGGCTTAAAGTACAGATATGAAATGTAAGTAATATGTCATTTCTACTTAATGGGATCCAGTATGCTACAACACACATTGCTGGATCTCAACCTCCCTTTAAACTGTCACAGATTCATCCTGCATTGTAAAATGAATTTTTAATGTTGTTATTGTCACTGGTTGGAGACCTTTGCAGAAGTGATGGATAAGGATGAAGCTTCAACAATTATTCTATTATTTTAATGATTATTTTGTACAGTGGGCATCCACTCCTTTTGCCTTGAAGGGTCTGAACTAGGATTGCAAGATCTCTTAGTTGACCAATTTCCTGCACAAAGTTTCATTCTATCTGCTATGCTCAGAATATAAAAAATAAATAATAATGAGGGATCCTACATAATTAAAGAGCAATTTTACCTCACAAAAAAATAAAACAGGATTTTATTTTGCTGAGAAGTTGTTGTCCAAAAACTATTAATACATCAGTCACGCTGTTGCACTGGGTGACACGGTGCTTCTTTATACGAGAATTATGTCCTTCATCTTCTTAGCTTATTTGGACTTGATGACACATACACTGTCCCGCTGCCACAAATACTCACTAAAGCACCAAATGTGCATTAATCCACTGCTGAAAATAGTCGCCAACAAATGCACTTTTTCTCCCATTTGAGTGATGTTTGATAAAAAGTACAATGAGCAGCTGTTTTACGAAATTACTTTCTTTTCTGTTAAAAAAATGCAATATTTGTGGGGTTTAAAATTAATGAGGCTTGTGGCCACAGACAGGAAAGATCACAAGACAAGAACATCACAGAACAGCTGAGTAGGTGAACATAGATAGCCTGCTGATGGTTAGAATTTGGTGAAAATAAAGCATTGTCACTACTGTTTGGAGAGTGAGTGTATGATGTTGCTTGGTGCAGGTTGAAGAGGCTGAATGGTATTTCCACCACAGGAAACAATGTGACAGAAGAACAGATTGATACCTTGCACTTCATCCATCTCTTCCTCCTTGCTCTGAGGGCTGCTCATGTTTGTCACATATCCCTGGCCCTGGAAAGAGGAGGGAGGCGTTTAGCTGACACAGTAATATTTCAAATAGATAGAGATTAGATATTTGTGGTCCGGTTCATTTAGTCACTTCATCGAGAATATTTGTTCACTTTGTTCAACTGCAGCAGAGAACCGTATGACAATACTGCTTCCACTAAAACAGGAAGTAATACATTATATGACACATTGAAACTCTTTATTTTTTTTCAATCACTGTCTTGTTTATACGACATTGCATGTACACATAAGTACAAATATAGGCTGAAATTTCCATCTCCTCTTTGGTGAGCTCAAAGCTCTGATTAACAGAAGACATTTAAATGGTTAACCGTGCATTTACATGTTGGAAATGACATAACGAATCTGCAAGAATGAGAGACAGCAGGTCTGAGTGTAAAAGCAGTCCGTACAGAGCTCAATGACGGTGGAAAACCAAGCTTTTAAACAGAATCCAAACAGTGAGCATGCCACAACTGCTCACATACAGCATCAATGTCCTCATGCTGTATTTATACAGTATCACAACTAGGGATGCGAGGTATTCTCAGTGAGTAACAGGCAATAGAATAGGCGTAAGATAAAATAGGTGTAATTAGCCGATAAAGGCTTTAAAGTTAAATATCAGCATCGGCCAAATGGAAATGCTGATATGACAGGCTGATAAGAGGATCCTTGAGTTATGCACACGATGCAAACCGCTGACTGAGTACTTTTATTATATTGCCTATTTTGAAAAGCAATATATGCATCTGCCAGTGGACCATCACAGTAAGAATAGGCACAATATTATGTTAATTTATCTATGGAAGACTTGATGTTCTCCGCAATTAAATGGAAAACGTGTATATTGGCATCAACAGAGAAGTTAAAAAATACTGTCATGAATCCCATACTGTGTTATTGCACATCCTTAACTGTGATCATACTTGGTGATACTACCAGTCATAAGTTTGGACATGCCTTATTCAGTGTTTTTTCTTTATTTCTATTGTTTCTAACATTGTATATTAATACTGAAGACACTGAAATTATGACAGAACAAATACGGAATTAATTAGTCGACAAAAACATGTTAAATAACCCAGAATATGTTTTATATTTTCGATTCTTCAAAGTAGCCACCTTTTGCTTTGATGACAGCTTTGCACGCTCTCGGCGTCCTCTCAGTCAGCCTCATGAGGTGGTCAACTGGAATGGTTTTCCAACAATCTTGAAGGAGTTCTCAGAGGTATTGAACACTTGTTGGCTGCTTTTCCTTCACTCTCTGGTCCAACTCACCCCAAACCATCTCAACTGGAATTAGATCGGGTGATTGTGGAGGCCAGGTCATCTGATGCAGCACTCCATCACTCTCCTTCTTGGACAAATTGCCCTTACATAACCTAGAGGTGTGTTTGCAGTCATTGTCCTGTTGGAGAACAAATGATGTTCCCAAGCACAAACCAGATGGGATGGCATGTTGCTGCAAAATGCTGTGCTGTGCCCTCAGTTTTGACTAAGGCAAAGCAAAGCAGCCCCACACCATCACACCTCCATGCTTCACACTGAGAACCACACATTCAGGAACCGTCCATTCACCCTGTCTACGTCCAACAAAGACAGAGGAGTTGGAACCAAAGATCTCAAATTTTGACTGATCAGAGCAAAGGACAGTTTTCCACTGATCTAATGTCCATTCCTTGTGCTTCCTGGCCCAAGAAAGTCTCTTCTGCTTGTTGTTCTCCTGAAGTAATGGCTTCTTTGCCACAATTCGACCATGAAGGCCTGACTCAGGCAGTCTCCTCTGAACAGTGGATGCTGAAATATGTCTGCCACTTGAACTCCGAGAAGCATTTATGTGGGTTCTAATCTTAGGTGCTGAGACTGGTAATTTCAATAAACTTGTCCTCTGCAGCAGAGGTAGCTCTTTGTTTTCATTTCCTGAGATGGTTCACATGAGTTTCATTACAGCATTTGACGCTTTTGGCGACTGTACTTGAGGATACATTAAAAATTCTTGAGATTTTTCAGACTGACTGACCCTCATTTCTTAAAGTAATGATGGCCTGTCTTTTCTCGTTACTTAACTGAAGGTTTCTTGCCATAATATGGATTTGTACTGTAGTTGTAGTAGCACTAATAGGGCTACTGACTCTGTACCCACCCTCCCTCTGCACAGGACAGCTGATGGTCTAAAGCACATTAAGAAGGCAAGAAATGGCACAAATTAACTCTTGACAAAGAGTGAATTGAAAACTGTTCCAGGTGACTCCCTCATGAGTCCGATGAAAGAATGCCATCAGTGTGCAAAGCTGTCATCAAAGCTAAATGTGGCTACTTTGGACAAAGTGAAATATAACTACTCTATACTCTGGGTTAACACTTTTTATTTACTATATAATTTGTTATGTGTCCTTTCATAGTTTGGATATCTTCAGTATTAATGTACAATGTTGAAAATAATAAAAATAATAAAAAAAACGGATGAGAGGAGTTCTCCTACAGCCTGCATCACTGATAGCCTATAAACCTTGTCCTAAAGCCTTAATTAATGACACCTCAGGTGTGCGTTTCCGTGTAACTCCTCATTATGTTTCATTGTTTATGATAATACAGAAGTCAAGATTATGACTGTGTACACCAGAGAAATTGGATCTCTTGTTTGATTCCTGATGTAAAGTGTATGTAAGTAGATGTAGTAGTCATGAATGAAGGTTAAAAATAAAGGGAGGATGACAGCTGTTCTGATGATTGCCATGGCTGTCGAAGGGTTTTCGTCTTTGTTTCTCTTGCACTGTAACAGAAAAATATTGGTATCGAACTGAATATGTACAAGAATGTAATAAGTGCTCTCATCATCACTGCATTACATGCTGTATTTTGTGTCATTCACTGAAATGAGTGTTCAGTGAGGAGGAGCAGTGGCTTCCATACTGGCTCTCCATTGCTGTTATGATGAAACCTGTTGTGCCATACTTTGATGTTAATATAATTTTCCAACCCTCATCTAGCTGTTCATGCGTTACTGATGTCAAACCATGGCGAGTGAGCAGCTAACCACCTCCCTCGTCACATGCCTTTTCACCTGCCAGTCATCTTTATGCAGCCTATTCCAATATGTCATACCCCCTGATACTGCTCAATGAACCACATAGTAGGTAGAACATGAGATTTAAAACTTGTTGAAAGTTATAATCCTCAAGTTTCTATTATTTCATTATTCCATTTTTAAAACGATTAATTGTCAGTACATTTAGTGCAACAGTCATTCAATGTATTTCACAGCTGCCACTAATGATTATTTTCATCATCAATTAATCATTTAATCTAACAAATGTCAACAATTGCAAAGAATGCTGATTACAATGTCCCAAAGTGATGTCTTCTGATTGCTTTTTTTAACTCAACAGTCCAAAATCCAAAGACCCTTCATTTATTATAATAAATGACAAACAAAAGCAACAAATCCTTACATTTAAGAGGCTGGAACCTGAAAATGTTAAACATTTTTCTTTAAAAAAATAATTGAAACAAATAATCAATAATCAAAATAATCTGTAACTAATTTCTTTTAAATCAACTACTGGAGGCAGCCCTTTACATTCCATCATGCTCTGTATGGTTATTAGCATAGTCTGCCATCCCTGCACTACTCCAAGGACAGAGCTGCTGCTTGTACTCTCACAGTATCACATTTGATTTTGATTACTGCTTTTTTTGTCTGCTCTACATTTTATTTTATCTTGTCCTAGTCAGAGTAAAAAAATCTCTGTTAAGTCTTTAAAAAATAGGCGTCAGCATTAAAAGTGAAACTGTTAACTGTGTAAAGGAAAAAAAAGTCTCGTCTAACTCCACCCTGGCTGTAAAACTTTGGTACTGTGCTGCGGGACGCCTGTTCTTTGTGTTCAGTGCTGGATCTTCTGGTGCCTCTTGAGGTTGCTGGGATGGGAGAAGCGTCGGTTGCAGATGGAGCAGCTGAAGGGCCTCTCCCCGGTGTGCACGTTTCGGTGGATGTCCAGCTGGCTCTGGCACACAAAGCTTTTGCCACACAGCGAGCAGGCGTAGGGCTTCTCCCTGGTGTGCCTTGCCATGTGCTTCTGCAGGTCAGACTCCAGGAAGAAGCGCTTGGTGCACCTGGTGCAGCCGTATGGGCGCTCCATGGTGACGGCGTGGTAGAAAGCCATGTGGAAGCGGCTGGTGAAGGGTTTCTGGTGGCTGGCAGGGCGGTGCAGGGTCGCGCTGTGTGCATCACTGGAGATAGTTCCACCGCCGGATGTTCCTGGAGTGAGAACTGATCCTACCTGCAGAGAGGACTTCTTGGGTCCTGCTGACTCCAGTCCCACTACATCACACTGAATGATGGGTGATGTAGTTTGTTCATGTGTGTCTCTCCCTGTCTGGTCTGACCACTCATACTCCTCCCCCTCCTTGTCTGACCTCCCCCCTCCATCAATGACTATCACCTCTGACTGGGAGGATTTGGAGGCGTCTAAAGCAACCTCATTAACTTTTCTGGCATCCGTTTCACCATGACAGCCAGCTGGCACAGTGCCCTTGTGTGACATCATGTAAGAGTTCAGTGGTTCACTGTCCCCTGCTCTGACATCACTTCCTGTTAGCTCCAGCTGGGAACTGTGGGTAGTGTCGCTGTTGCTTTCAGTTTCAGCTGTCCTGCCGACAACAAAGGTGACGATGTCAGATCCACTGACCTCCGTTTCGCTGCGGCATCTGGCCTGCCGGCCGTCACTGGCTTCCTTCGAGGTGGCGTTTGGTGATGTGTTGATGGTGTCGTCTTTGCCTCTGCTGCTGATGCAGGCGTCCACTGGCACCTCGTGGATGGAGGCTCCGGTCTCCACTGCTCCCTCAACTTTGACTATCAGGAGTTCCCCCTCCTCCTCCGGCTCTGCTGGCTGAGGGGACAAACTGATTAAAAAAGTGTTTCACATGTTTTTGAACTTGAGTACAAACTGTTCCTGCCCACAATAACCACAATATAAAAAAAATACAAGAATAAACCAATGACATGTATAAAGATGGACGACATGTTTCGGCTTCCTCCCGCTGTACAAAAGCAAAGCCAAAATATTCCAGATAGGAGTGCTGCCATCTTGTTCTGTTGACATAATTTATAGCCAGAGTCTGTGCAGTAATGATCAGGTAGCAGAGCTGTGGTAACAAGGCCCTTTGTTATTACATTATACTTTTATCCAAAGCAACTTAAAAAAACACAAGTTTCAGTACAATACAATTAGAATAGAGGAGAATTAAAGCATTAACTGTGTTAAGTGCACAAAGCAATAGCATAAAGACATAGGTGGATGAATTTGGTGTAGAAGAACCTGACTGGGTTGAGCCCCGACCTCAATCTGATCCAGCACCTTTGGGAGGAACTGGAACAGAGATTACGAGCCAGGCCTTTTCATCCAGTATCAGTGCCTGACCTCACAAATGCTCTACTGCATGAATGGGCAAAAAAAAAAAAAAAAAAAAAAGTTTTGTGGAAAGCGTTCCCAGAAGATTGGAAGCTGCTATAATTGCAAAGGGGGGAACCAACTTTATCCCAACACTTTTGTCTATGTGTACTTCAGCATGACAAGAACTACCTAAAATAAAAGAAACCATGTCTGGGAAAAATGTATTTAACATGTATTTTGAGTTTTAGTTTGGCCCATGTCCCATCTGCTAACATGAAGGGGGAGGAGTTTATGACCCATACTGGAGCCAGCCAGTAGCGATCACTTTTGGGGAGCTTTCAAGTCATCCATCTTTATATACAGTCGATAGAATAAACCTGCTGCATATACTTTTATTTGAAATAATAATAATCTATGATTAAGTTAAAAGGTGTTACATATGGTAGATATGTACTGTTATCAACAATAGCACTGCCACAATGTGGAACCATCAGACCCTAACTGTGCCAGCTACACACACTAAACTTATCCCAGTAAAGCAAGCGCTCATTTATCAAAGCAGGTCGCAATTAACAACAAATATCCAATAATTAACAGTTAACAACAATTAAGAATATTAACGTAAAACAGAAGCACAATAAGTATTAAAACACACAGATATTAATTTTATGTGCCAATTAAAATACTAAAATAAATTGAGAAAACAACAATAGAACAAGCTTACAAGTGAGATACAACAGGACAAGGCCCAGTGAATGAACAACATGAAGCACAGGCTCCGCGCTGCTTTCATTTAAGTAGGCCTCACCTCAGTAGCATGATCAAGAAAATATCTTTAAAATGGAGCAAACTATATTACTTTTGACTCATATAATTTAAATTAAGCAAAGTTAAGTAGGCTCACATGACAGTCAAAAACAAAGGCAGTAACAGCTGTTTTGGAGCTCAAAGCTATACACATTTCTACTGTGCATCTGAAATGGTTTTTGAAGAAAAAAAGTATAATTACCACATTAAAATTCTTAAAATGGCACCTATCTCTTCTGTGAAAATTCCAGAATTTATGAATACACAAATATTTCACAAATAATCAGTCTAACCATGCTGATTGGAGGAAAATCACTCCATCACTTGCATGTGCTTAATATTAGACCAGAGAATGTACCTCGTAAAATCTGATTTTCAATAAACCCAAAGAAAATTTGCACTTTGAGCAATGAATGTGAAAACAGCCTTGATGGCCATCCACACCCAGAGTAATCGTCCAGTGAACACAGTATTAAAAATCATTCAAACTCAAGAGGTCCACGCTGTAACAGTAACAGTCGAAGCATGATATGATTGGGATCTCTTTCAAAACAATTTGATGAATGACAGAAATGCTGACAGCCAATCCAAATCCATCTGTGTAGCGCTTATAATATTGGTTTCTAATTGTAGCTGACCTCATTTATGTAAGCTAATTGATGCGATAAGGAAAAACTTTTTTTGATGTTCTACTTCTTGCACTCATTCTTGAATACTGTGGTGTACAACTAATTAAAAAGTTAAATAGACTAAGGTAATATTAGACTGAAAATTACACATTTTACCTGAGACACAACAGAAATCTTTCTGTCTATGAAATATAGAAAAATGTCAAAAATGCTCATCACAATTTTCCAGTTCTTCTTTTGTCCAACCAGCAGTACAAAACCCAAAAGCAGCTAGTCCTTAAGAAGATGGAACCAGCAAACATTTGACATTTTTAAACATTCCTGGATAGAAAAAAGAATAAAAACACATTTTTGGCAGGAACAACTCAGAACATCTGAACAGGATCGTCATGAATCGACTAATTCATTTAATTTTATTTGTCCCTGCGGAAAATTTATCATAGACACCATAAAATACAGACTCACAGTACACAGAATCAGGAACATACCACATCACAAAATAAATGAAACAGGAATACATTGAGTTAAGACAAAAAAACCTGGTCTATCGCTTAGAACTTTGAATTTTAGAATTTTCAATATTTCTGCATAAAAATGACACAAAAATGACTCATCAGTGGATTTTCACACTTTTCCTGAAAGTAGTAGAACCCAATCAAACAAATGAGACAGAAATATAATACTTTTGCATTTATATATTCAAAAAAATGTAACCATTAGTGCATATCTGTGAGTTGCAAAAGTACGTGCCCCAGTATCTGGTGTGACCCCTCTGTGCAGCAATAACAGCAACTAAACATCTCCGGTAACTGCTGATCAGTTGTCCGCAAAGGCTTGGAGGAATTTTAGCCCATTCCTCAGTGCTGGTGGGTTTCCTCACATGAACCGCTTGTTTCAGGGCCTCCCCAACATTTCAGCTGCATTAAGGTCAGGACTTTGACTTGTCCATTCCAAAATGTTAATTTTGTTCTTCTTTAACCATTCCTTTGTTGAACAAATTGTGTGCTTGGGGTCTTCTTGCTGCATGACCCAGTTTCTCCTGAGATTCAGCTCACGGATAGATGTCCTGACGTTTTCCTTTAGAATTCTGTGGTATAATTTAGAATTCACTGTTCCATCAAAGATGGCAAGTCATTCTGGCCCAGATGCGGCAAAACAGTCCCAAACAAGGATACTGCCACCCCGCATGTTTCAACAACGGGATGAGGTTCTGATGCTGGAATGCAGTGCTGTTTTTTCTCCAAACATGACGCCTCTCATTTAGACCAAACAACTCTATTTTGGTCTCATCTGCCCACAACACATTTTCCCAATAGTCCAAATGATGTTTAGCAAACTGGTTCTTTTTGGAGAGCACTGGTTTTTCTCCTTGCCATTCTGCCATGCACATGATGGTTGTTCAGTATTCTCCTGATGGTGGATTCATGAACATCAGCGTTAGCCTTCAGTTTCTTGGCGGTCACCCTGGGTTCCTCTGTCACCTCTCAGACTATTACACGTGTAGCATTGTTGGTTGACCACTCCAGTGGCCTTGAATCTCCTCCATTTGTGCACAATCTGTCTGACTGTGCATTTGTGCAGTCCAAACAAGCGATGGTTTTTTAACTTGAGCAACAACAGCTCTTTTTCTGAGATCCTTAGAAAGCTCCTTTGTCCTTCCCACACACACTTCCACAAACATGTGCTGTGAAGATCAGACTTTGACTCCCTGTTTTTTTTCTGGCCTTCAAATTAACAACTAATCCGGGAGAGTCACCTACTTTTGCAACTCATAGATATGTAATATTGGATAGTTTTCCTGAATATACAAATGCACAAGAATATTTCTGTCTCATTTGTTTGATTCGGTTCTCTTTGTCTACTTTCAGGAAAACCTGCTGATGTTTTGGATCATTTGTATGCAGAAATAGAGAAAATTGTAAAGAGGTCACTCTTTAGACTTTTAAGCAGCACTGAATGGAGTAGGGCAGTTGATTAATTACATCCAAGACTTTTGAATACCTTCTAAGGATGCTGTTTTTGGAGGAAGTGCTTTGCTAAACTCAAAAGACTTTAAGTCTTTCAGATACCCTGGTAAAATACTAATTAACTTTTAAAACAATCAAGATTTGACTAAATGACCATAAAGCACTGCAGCCGTACTGTAAAATAAACTATTTTGTAATGTAAAATAAATTATTTTCTAATGACTGATATGTCTTTCACATACACTATCACTGTGTTACCATGGGATATATTTCACTAATATAACAACTTAATAGAACACCACTTTATGTAATTCCAGCAGTTGATGTCACACTAAATGTCTTGGTAGTCTGAAGAATTGTATCTTATCAATTTCCTTTCAATAAATGAACAAATATTTCATTTTATCAGGCCATGCTCAGTTCTTGTCAAGTGTAGAAAGCCTGCTTTTCCCCTAAAAAACTGTTAGAGATAATAAGCCCTGAAGTCAAAGGAAATTGTAAAAGAACAGGCTGCCAAAGATGGGATTTCTGCCCCTGAAGTCCCCACTACAACACTTGGCAGAGGCTCAGTAATGATGGCACTATGAATAACAGTATTGGGGCTTGAATGTGTCTAATTTGGAAATGATTTCACTGTGATTAAACTCGTCCCTGTACGATGCCATTTCTTGTACTACTACTTTTTTTCATCTAGACCTACAACAATTTGTTGATTAGCTGACAGACAGAAAGCATATCAAAAAGTAACTTTAAAAACAGAAAAAGAAATATGAAGATGCCAGTCTGGGAAATTCTGATGAGCATTTTTCAATTTTCACATTTTATAGACCAAAGAATTAATCAATTGTGAAAATAATGAGCTTTGTTACGTGTGTTAGTGATAGCGCAAATCTTACTGTATCTTTCTTCAGCTTGGTGCAGCATCATTAACAAACTGGCCCATGCAGCTATGGAACCAGGACACATGGTTGCCAAAGTATGCTGTAACTACAATTCCAGCTTAAAAAAAAAACACTCAAACTGACAGTGTTCGATTGATAGTGTTAGGGCTACAACTAATGAGATTTAGTAACAGTAATGAGTCACAGGTGGATGGCTTACTATCATTACTGCTCAATCTTTTGATTTTTTTTTTTTTTTATCCATGAATGTATTTAATCCATAAGACATATTAAACACCCCTGTCACAGTTTCTCAGAGTCCAGGGAGGAACCTTTAAATGTCTTGTTTTGTGCCATTAATCCATTATCAGTACTGTTGCTTATTATTTTTATCTGCTCTGACAGCTGACTCAGTTTGCACAAGACCCTGATTGTACTGAACATGATATGTCAACTCATTAAACTATATTTACATTCAGTGGTGGTATGGAGAAAAAAAGACACCTTGGTTGGATGCAATCAGCTGCTATGTCAATGTCAGACATGTTGCAATCTTACACACAGGGACCCTATATAAAGCTAGGGTTTGTGGTTGTGGTGCATTGTGGGATAGCTACCTCAGTTTTGGTGGTGGTCACAACCTCCTGATCAGGATCCTGGTCCAGGTCGATGGGCTGGTTCTTCTGAACAGTCTGCTGGGCCCCTGGACCTCGGTTCAGAAACCTGGTCCTGCCCTGAAGAGAAGGGCCTCATGGAACATTTGAAGGATAATAATTAGCTACTAATTACTACAACCAAACTCAATGTATCTCTGTGTTCAATAAGGGGCACAGCCGGTTAGTGACACAGAATACAGAATTCTACACTACTGAACACACAGTTTAGATCTTGTGTTACAGCCAGTTTACAGTCATTACTATAATCTCACACGAGAATATAAAGACACACACAGACACTTTCTCACTATGTTGCTAAAAGTTGGAACTTCAGTCTCCACTAACATTGCCTTGATCTCCTCTTTTAAACAGGTCTCTTCTAAATAACATATTGCTTGTTCCATGGCTGTTTCTGACTAAATCCTCATCCGCAGTCAAGAACAAAACACATTCCAAAAGTGATCCTTGTGCTATTACACTTTTTTGTCACTAAAAGTACAGAAACATGGAACTTCTTGATAGTCTAAGAAATATATTTTACATTACAGCTGGTCATTTAATATACTGTTAAATATTGACTGGCACCACTTCTGTGACTGAACATGGTGGGAATAATGACAAGGTCTGTTATACCTCTTTGTAAATATATGCCTATTGTGAATATGATGCCAGCAACACATTTCAAACAAGTTTGTACAGGGATAACAAAAAACTGGAAAAGTCATGTGCTGCTCAAATACCACCTATTTCCATAAGTAAACAGGTTCACTGGTAACAGGTGATAGCACCGTGAATGAATATGAAAGGTGCTTCCTTGAAATGGTAAGTGGTTCACAAGCAAGAACGGGTCGAGATTCACCACGACCACAACACACGGTTGAATGGCGGTATTACTGCATGGGCTAACAACTTTTAAATTTTTCTGACTGATTTCCAATATCTTCCACCAGAATGAATTAATCTATAATAAAAATACTATCTAACATGATATTGTGACCCAACCACAGGACACGCGGTCAAACAGGACACTTTCTGAACAGATGTTGTTCATTAATGCAGTTTTTAATGTAGCATAAATGAAATTTATATGTCGGAGATCGGTCTCAAAAATCTATGAATAGAGCTGAGAGAAAAAAAAAAAATCTTTTTTTAGTATCATTTAGGTGAACAGCTGAGAAAAGCTTTATAGATCATGCGGAGTTCACCTACATGTACTGAGGCTTACTAACACATTTTGGGCACATTTCTGAGCGGAGTTTGTGTTAACGACTACTAAGGTTATCGGTGTTATCTGTCGGAGCTACATACCGGCCAGTGAGTCCCTGTTCTGCCGGTTGAGGAGGCGCACCCCTGGGAAGCGGCTGCTAATGGAGCCCTCTGCTCCCTTCATTCTCTCCGCTCGATACCTGGCAATCTGCAGCTCCAGCAGTTTGATTTTCCTCCGTAGGAACTCGTGCTCCTTCTGGCTCCGGGACATTTCCAGCTGAACCACCGCGTATCCGTCGTCTACAACTTTACAAATTTCGGCAACAGCCGCGTTAGCCAGAACCTCCATGATGGACGCAATTTGAGAATGGAAGTCAACTGAAATCGACATTGTCGCCGTCACCACTCGTTCTTCTAAACGAAGAAACGTATTTTGTCGTAACAACAAGACTACTGGTTCTAAAAACGTTCAAAAACCTTTCAGTACTAACTAAAACGCATAGCTAGCTAGAGATATAGAGCTGTAAAAGCTGTTGATATGATGGCTGCACGGAAGCTACAATTCTGGCAGAATTTCTTTCCACTAGAAACAGTGAATACAACACAATAGCGCCCCCTGTGTTCAGGAGCACGCACACGTGAGCGAAATAGACATCATTCATTTTTCTACTCAAGGTTTTTTTTTGACACCAGTATCAAATGGGTGTGAAGATCATCATGCTAATATTACAATAGCTGTCAAGTTTGGAAAATCAAAAAATGTCCCTCCGCACATGTGCTCCACGAGCCAATCATAACACTGGGATGCCATGAGACTCTTTTTTTTTCTCTTTTTTTTTTATTTAGAAGGAATCGTTTACAAAATGTTAAGGCATATTAATAACAATACTGAACACTTGTCAACCGGGCACATTTAAGATTTGAACTGAAACTGTGTTGGTAATATATATAAAAAATATAAAACCATAGACAATGAAAAAAATATTACATTACATAAATAAACAAGTTAAATAAATAATAATAGAAAAAATAGAAAGAAATAACTGGATAAAAAGGGGGTTAATACATCATGTTGTTGAAATACCTTTTAGGGGTCTGTGACTTTAAGACTTTGCATGGTTCCTGTCCATCAGTTCCATCAAGCCCTTTGTTGAATGTCTAAGAGTCTTTTTGAAAACATGAAAAATCAGAATCAGAATTCCTTTATTAATCCCTGGAGGGAAATTCTTGAAAACTCATTTTGTTTTTTGTTTTTTTCCATTTTGATGTGTGGATGAAGAATTTTTCAATATAATCAGGTTGCTTACAATCAAATCACGCATGGCATCTTCCAAACACAACATTTTCTCTTGTGAGTGGGGTAAGATGGTTTAGTTGACAGCCAGTAATGCAGATCCTCCCAAGAGGTCAGAATCAGAATCAGAATCAGAATTCCTTTATTAATCCCTGGAGGGAAATTCTTGTTTCTACAGACAATTGCACATGCAGTATTCCCGACCAAGAAAGGAGAAAAGTGCAGAGTATATAAATAGGATAAACAAAAACTAAAATCTCAAGTACAGTAGTATTTACAAAAACTGTATTCAAAAATTTTTTAAGAAAATTTAAAAATACAGGTATGTGCAATGTGTAAAAGTAGCCAATATGTACATTGTATAAACAGTGAGTGTGTCCGTCACAGTGCTGAGTTTAACAGTTTGATGGCGACAGGCAGGAATGATTTCCTGTGTCGCTCTGTGGTGCATCGTGGCAGTATGAGTCTGTTGCTGAACGAGCTCCTGTAGCCGATCAGCACATTGTGGAGAGGGTGAGAGGGAAAGTCCAGTATCGTCCTTATTTTGGACAACATCCTCCTCTCAGACACCACTGTCAGAGAGTCCAGTTCCTCTCCCACAACATGGCTGGCCTTCTTGATGATTCTATTGAGTCTGTCCCCAGTGTCCCTCACCCTCAGGCAGCTGCCCCAGCAGGCAACGGCATATGTGATGGCACTGGACACCACCGACTCGTAGAACATCCTCAGCATCGTCCTGCAGATGTTGAAGGACCTCAGCCGCCTCAGAAAGTAGAGGCGGCTCTGGCCCTTTCTGTAGACCATGTCCACGTTCTTGCACCAGTCCAGTTTGTGGTCTAAGTACACCCCCAGGTATTTGTACTCCTCCACCACCTCCACAGTGTCCCCTTTGATGTTGATAGGGGTCACTGGAGCCTTAGTCCTCCTCAGGTCCACCACCAGTTCCTTGGTCTTTGTCACATTGAGCTGTAGGTGGTTTTTCCCGCTCCATGTGACAAAGTTGTCCACTACCGTCCTGTACTCTCTCTCATCCCCCCCAGTAATACACCCAACCACTGCAGAGTCATCAGAAAATTTCTGAAGATGGCAGGACTCTGTGCAGTGCGTAAAGTCTGTGGTGTAAATAGTGAAGAGGAAGGGAGAGAGGACAGTCCCCTGTGGAGCCCCGGTGTTGCTGATCACTTCATCTGACAGACAGCACTTCAGGCGTACGTACTGCGGTCTGCCCGTCAGATAGTCTGCGATCCAGGACACCAGTGGGGCATCCACCTGCATCGCTGTCAGCTTCTCAGCCAGCAGAGCCGGCCTGATGGTGTCAAACGCACTCGAGAAATCGAAGAATGTGATTCTCACAGTGCTTGCCGGCTTGTCTAGGTGAGTGTAGACTCTGTTCAGCAGGTAGATGATGGCGTCGTCCACTCCAAGGCGGGGCTGGTAGGCGAACTGAAGGGGATCCTGAAGTGGTTGGACCATGGGCCTGAGCTGTTCCAGGACGAGTCTTTCCAGGGTCTTCATGATGTGTGACGTCAGGGCCACAGGCCTGTAGTCCTTGGGGTCGCTGGGACGCGGCGTCTTCGGGACAGGAACGAGGCATGACGTCTTCCACACCACGGGGACCCTCTGAAGACTCAGACTCAGGTTGAAGACATGATGAAGTACTCCGCTTAGCTGGGGGGCACAGGCTTTCAGGACCCTGGGGCTCACACCATCTGGGCCTGCAGCTTTGCCTGCACGGAGTCTCTGCAGCTGTCTTCTCACCTGGTCAGCTGTGAAGGTCATCGTTGGGGTGATGGGTGGGGGAGGAGTGCTTGTGGTACCCAGGTGAGAGTGGTCCACCCAGGCTTCTGGGGACGAGGTGTGAGCGAGGTCATCCAGATGGAATGTGGGGGGAGGGAGAGAGGCTGGAGTGGCCGGTTGCTGCAACCTTACTGCTGAGGAGTCGTTTGAAGTGTGAATTGGGGTCCCTGTGTCGAATCTGTTAAAAAACTGATTCAGCTCATTCGCCCATTCCACACCGCCATCAACTCCTCCTCTGTTTGGCCCGTAACCTGTGATGGTCCTCATGCCACTCCACACCTCTCTCGTGTTGTTCTGCTGGAGTTTCCACTCCAGCTTCCTCCGGTACCTCTCCTTTGCCTCCCTGATCTTTATTCTCAGGGTGCGCTGGATAGCTCTCACCTCCTCCCTATTGCCTGCTCTGAAAGCCCTCTTCTTGTTGTTGAGGATGGCTTTGATGTCCTTGGTTACCCACGGCTTGTTGTTGGGGTAACACTTTACCGTTGTGGTTGGGACAATGGTGTCCACACAGAAGTTTATGTAGGCAGTGATGCACTCAGTGAGCCCATCAATGTCCTCGCCGTGGGGCTCACAGAGTGCCTGCCAGTCTGTCACCTCAAAACAGCCCTGGAGTGTCTCATTGGCCTCGTCTGTCCATCTCCTCACAGTCCTTGAAGTTGCGGGCAGACGCTTTACGAGAGGCACATAGCAGGGGGAGAGGTGGATCAGGTTGTGATCTGACCTGCCTAGTGGGGGGAGGGGGGAAGAGCTGTAACAGTCCTTTGCATTTGCATACAGCAGATCTATTGTTCTTCCCTCTCTGGTAGGACAGTTCACAAACTGAGTGAAAGTGGGGAGTGTTTTGTCCAGGTTAGTGTGGTTGAAATCACCCGAGATTGCAATGAATGCACTCGGGTGCTGAGTCTGTATCCGGGCTATTGCAGAGTGAATAGTGTCACATGTCCTGCTGGGGTTTGCAGAGGGGGGAACATAAACAGTTACCATGACAACATGTGAAAACTCCCTGGGCAAGTAATATGGACGTAGTCCAACGGCACAAAGTTCCACATCCGGGCTGCAGATGCGCTCCTTCACCGTGATGTGAGCTGGATTACACCACCGGTTGTTGACGAGCACGGCAAGCCCACCCCCTTTGTGCTTACCGCTGGTAGCGCAGTCTCTGTCCGCACGGACCGTATGGAAGCCCGTTACCGTCACATTGTCGTCGGGTATGTCCTGGTGCAGCCATGTCTCCGTAAAGCACATCAAACTGCACTCCTGGTATTCCCTCTGACTCTGCGACAGTGCCGTCAGCTCGTCCATCTTATTCCCGAGTGACCTCACATTTCCCATGACGATAGAGGGTATATGCAGCAGGTCCCAGAGTATATGCAGCGGAAAAACAGATGATCAGTAGTTTCAACTTCAGCTCCACAAAAAACACAGCTGTTATGATCATGAGGTGAGAGCCATGAGACTCACAACAATCTAATGACAGCCTGTCCACTCCAATTAAAAACCATTGTACCGAAAGTTGGCTGCAGTTCACCCAGGGGGCACTCGCGAGATAGTCGTCAATGAACGGGAGTGAATGGAGCTAAGTGAATAAAATAATTATTTACACATACTTCTAGACCACAATGGCAGATTTTATTCAAGTTTTGCAAATATGGTATCGATTATATATGAAAACTTAAAAGAAAAAAATACTAATACCCGTTCATTTTTCTTACAGGGCAGGCGGTTTTGCCTATAAAGCGCTAGCATTCTGCTAATGTATGCTGATTAGTCGGTTAAAGATTTACGACTAGCAGCGTTACGTTACGGTAGGTTAACTTCAATTAGCGTTATGTGAATATACCATAGTAATGGTTTTGTGTCTTTTACTCCTTATTGGTCTAATATTGTTAACGGGTTGAACTGGGTTCATATATGGAATCTTTCATACAAATATTTGATTACAAACAAAGTTAGAGAAGTGTCTTATAAATTAATTCATAAATACTATCCTACCAAACACTACCTGCTGAGATTTGGAAGGGATGTGTGTGTGAACTGTTCTTTCTGTGGATGTGAGCCTGAAACTATGATGCACCTGTTCTGGAACTGTCACTATATCTTCTGGAAAGAGGTACTGCATTACATCAAACTGAAGATTGACTCAGACTTCCTTTTAGAATGGAACAATCTACTTTTTGGTGTTTGTGATGTTAAAAGTAAAAAACAAAAAGAAGTGTATGTCATAAACTTAATAATTATATTAGGTAAATATCACATACACAAAGCCAATTTAGTCACTCAAACCCCTATTTTATTGCATTTCTAAAGGAAACAGAACAGTATATGGAAAGTATCTGTGAATCTAACACTAAGAAAGCTATGAAAACATATCACTTGTTCTCTACATTTTCTGCATTTATCTAAGTAGCCTACCCCCTGGCTGACGTTCTGTTGTTTGTATGAATGTATATTATAATAACTGCTTTGTATTGAATGTTTCAATAATAAAAAAAAAAAGTATTTTACTCCTTATGCTTTTTCCTAATGATAGCTACAGCAGACGTCAGAAGTGTGGTTAAAACAAAACGCTTTTGCTTGATTAGCCTGAAACTATGATGCACCTGTTCTGGAACTGTCACTAGACTGCCAACTTCTGGAAAGAGGTACTGCATTACATCAAACTAAAGATTGACTCAGTCTTCCTTTTAGAATGGAACAATATACTTTTTGGTGTTCATGATGTTAAAAGTAAAAAACAAAAAGAATTGTATGTCATAAACTTAATAATTATATTAGGTAAATATCACATACACAAAGCCAAAGTTAGTCACTCAAACCCCTATTTTATTGCATTTCTAAAGGAAACAGAACAGTATGGAAAGTATCTGTGAATCTAACAATAAGAAAGCTATGAAAACATATCACTTGTGCTCTACATTTTCTGCATTTATCTAAGTAGCCTACCCCCTGGCTGACGTTCTGTTGTTTGTATGTATGTACATTATAATAACTGCCTTGTATTGAATATTTCAATAAAAAAAAAAAAAAAAACCAAAAAAAAACTTTTGCTTGATTGATGCGTGAAACAAAATGGCGAATACCGTAAATTGGCGCGTATGTCGCAAATACGTAAAAAATAATTCAATAAGGTATTTCATCACAAAAAACACGAAATTAAAAAGAAAACGTTAAATTAACAGAAAACATGCACCACAGAAGTTACGTTTTGAGGGGTACAGTTTCATAACCCCCCATTCACTTTGGACTATCTAGCGATACATAACCGGAAGTGTAAGAGAATGGGAGTTAGAGTTTCTTTGATGAGACACTAATGGGAATTCTGGGATAGCGTGTTAAATCTCGCGACATTTCTGTATGTTGCCCCACAAGGTCAGTGACAGTTACATGTGAGTTTGTGTTGTTAGCCGGCTGTGACCTGAACAGAGCAGTCTATTTAAGAAGCACTTTCTAGAAGCAGCGACAGAACTGTCTTCTTGTTCTTGTTCTTCCGTCCGATTAATCAGTAGAGTTAACAGACATGGCTAGAGGAAGCCGCAGTCGTCCCTCAGCAGCCAGGTAAAATAAATTTACAGTAACTTTCACAACCCTCATAGTCTGTCCTGTTGTAGATGGTCTCATGTGTCCTATGCAAAGCGCAGAAAGCAGCGCCATGTCAGCCCACACTGAGAATTCATATTTTAATTTGTACTCCCGACGGCATAACATATATAGTTAAACTGTAGTTGAGTTATAAGTCATGGAGACGATGATAAGTTTGAAGTGAAATTAGGTCTTGGCAGGGTCAGTGAAAGGTAAGATGAGGTAAGTCAGTTCTGAAAGAAGTAGTCAGATCCCTTATTTAAAAGACCAATACTACGCTGTGAAAATACCTCACTACAAGCAAAGGTCTGGCAAATCTTATGTAAAAGTATAGTATCTTACCAAAAATTATGTAAATTAAAAAAATGCATTTAAGTTTTCTTTAAAATGTCAGCGTTTTACTGTTAAATATGATGTTTTAGGATTAATATTAAAAAATGCAGTTTGAAAAGTAACTTGTAACTAAAGCTGTTAAACAAATGGAGCAGAGGGATAAAATAGCAAAATAAATGCAAAATAAAAGTACCCAGGATTTGTAAGTTACTTGAGTTAATGTACAAGTCATATTAAAGCTGTAAATAGGTGAATTGTTGTTCGGCCAGGTGCTTCAGTGGAAAAAAAAGGAGTTGTGAGAGCCGTTAGAAGCGTTTAAATCTGTGTGTGCTTCTTTAGTTATGGCTCTCTGTTTCATGGAGACAACATCATGCTTAAAAGTCTGATATTTGAATGTGTTTGACTGAAAATATGTTGCACTGGTCCATTTAAGCCTCTCTAATGGAAATGGATGTCAATGTTCTGTTTGTAGCCCAGCTCCATCTCATGCTCCAGCCCCAGCTCACCCACCTCCTGCCGCCCTGGCGCCAGCTCCGGCTCAGTCCCAGGGACCTGGCCTCATGGCCCAGATGGCTACCACAGCTGCTGGTGTGGCAGTTGGCTCAGCTGTTGGCCATGTTGTTGGCAGTGCCCTCACAGGAGCATTTAGTGGGGGTAGCAGCAGCAGTTCAGAGCCAGCCAAGCCTACATATCAGGTAAGAGGTGGAGAGTGATCAGACAGAGGATTACGATGGATGGAAACTAGCTGGACTTTAACAAGTCAAATAGATCATCACGATTTTGTAGGTCTTGCGCTTTTTTGTTTAGCATCCCCCTCACAAACTGTAAATGTTAAAAAGTTTGGTTATCTCCACCTACCCAAAGTTGTGAAGTATAGCGCACCTGTGCAGATCACTTTACTAATTTCTCAAATGGTAAAGCATTATTATTTTTAGAAAACAGATAATTTTGGTACCTGCTTGCTGATTGTGTTCATCTATAAAGATAGTGGCACAGGTTTGGTAAATACTCTGGTGCAGGTTGGTATGCATTAGTGTTAATGCATACCAACCTGCACCAGAGTATTTACTGCTATTCTATATGGTGTTGGAATCTCAGAATTTGTTTTATTGGCCATGGGTACACATACACGACATTCAACTCCAGTTTATTACTATTCACCAAGTGAAACATTTGACCTTGATTAAAAAAACTGAATGATACCACAGAATGAGAACACATTCTTCTCTAAAGGTAAAAATCAGAGGAAGTGCTGCTGTTTCTGGCTCTAGTTGTATGGTGTGTAGTAGTTATAAGTGTTTTTTCTTTGCACATGAAAACAATGAACCTTACAAGCTAGATTGTGTTGTGTTTTTAGAGACAACAAGGGACAACAAATTGGGCAGGATATCAAACAGTAACTTAGTGGAATACTGAATGTGAAAATTTGGTTTGTTTATTCTTTTTTCAGATTTCTGATTTAGATCATCATTTTGCCAATTTTGGACTGAATGGAAAGGTTATAGTACAGTCGCTTTGGCTTCCTTTTTAACAACATTGTTATGACATAAATATATATGTGTATATATTTTTAAGAAAACTAGGTTATATTCCATCAGTACCCACACTCAGTCATTCACCAAGTGACTAATATTTCCGGGCATTCTAAATGCTTGTTGTTTGAAAATAACACCCAGACTGAATCAGAAGCTGCCTGGCCCGTCAAGACTGCCCACAAGCACAAATCCCATTTGTAACTTGGTCTCAGTTCTGATAACTCTAATGTGTGATGTGTTTCCTTCTGTGCTTGTATCATGCCAGGAGGCCCCCCGACCTGCCCCAGCTCAGCCAGGCCCCTGTCACTTCGAGGTCAAGCAGTTCCTGGACTGTGCTACCAGCCAGACTGACCTGAGTTTATGTGAGGGCTTCAATGAGGCGCTCAAACAGTGCAAGTACTCCCACGGTGAGTCTGTGATGAGTTACTACAGTGCTGCTCAAAACAAGCCATAAGTGCCTCCTAACAGTTGTTATATTGACATCAGGCACATGTTTGAGCTATATAATGTTCTCTGAGTAAGCGTCATGCATCACACTCTCACTGCATTTGGTTGTGATCCAGCAGCTTCTCGCAAGTTTTAAACAACATAATAAGATATTGGTATTTCTCACCTTGACCTCTTCTGTTTTTTTTACCTCTGCAGGTGTGACATCACTGGTATGAAGGATATGTATCAGCTGTCATGACAACAATGACACACAAGATAACACCAAAATCCAATTTCTGTACCTCAGGCAGTGAGCATGTTGGTTTTGTTTGTTTTAATGACTGGCGACTGTGTAATGTATGAAATGCTTTTGGTTATATACAGTAATAAAGCTTTAATAAACAGCTGCTATCTACTTGCACATTTTGAGAGCATGTATTGTCTTTATTCCTGTCACATTTTTAACCACAGATTGGCATTTACTGACATATGTATAATAATTACAATATGTATTACTGTATAGGTATGATTATTAGTAACTTCATTTTCCTGTTTTGGTTCACTGTTTATTTGCCACGAATTTATATGCAATGAATGAAATGGGCCAGTGGAGGCGCTCCAACTTGTCTTTGCTGACCGAAATTATCCTGACTAGAGCTGCTCAATCCTAACGGATACTCCGCCTTCAAAATAAAACCCCATGTTGGAGAAAACAAAAACATTAGGAGTGACTTTAATCTCCGTATGGGATTTACCTGTCCTAAGATTTTATCTCTTTAGAATTAAAGAAAAGTATGCTAAATTGAAAGCTGTTAACATCAAACTTCATTACAAATGAAGAGGTCAACCATCAACAGCAGTTTGCCTCATCATTTCAATGCACAGCATCAATTTTGAAAGTTACAACCGGAAAAGGTAGTCTATGTCCGCTATCTTTACATCAGTCATCGTCCCCGTCTCCGTACAGCAGTCGGCACATTTGATTGCAGTAATCAAAATGCCCTTCATAGACGTGCAGAGTAATTTGCCGACCAGCTCTTTCTCTGAGGACTTCGTGAAGAAGCTAAGCGCCTGCGCCGCGGCTGCTCTGGGAAAACCAGAGGACGTGAGTACATTAGAGTCGTGTAGCTACACTGCTGGGAGGATGAACTGTTAACTTTGTCAGTGCCAACGCTGCATGTTCGTGTCTGTACTAAAGCCCAGCTGCTTCATATCCGTCCTGTCCTGCAGTTGTGCGCACGAGTCTAAGTGTGTTCACGTGCGCATCTCCGTGTAACGTTCATAATGTAGTTCAAACAGAAGTAGCTCCACGTTCATTTGTCAGTAATACGTCCAGGTGAGGTTTTACCTCTTGAATGATTGGAAGGGAGGCTTTTCCAACTGTTTTTTTACAGTATCCTGGACTATCCTGGACTTTTTTCATGTGTGGAAATGAGTTCAGCAGATCCATTTTGTTTGAGACACAGGAAAGGTACCCATCTAGCTCCCTTGTACCTTGTGATCTTCTGGACTTCATTGAGGAGAGCAAATTTTCTTCATCTGATGAGTGTTGCCTGACTTGCTCCATCTCACACAGGCCACACTTGTTGAGTGACAAACACACAACAATGCATACTGAATATTTCTGACAATTAGGCTGTGATTAATGTGGCAACAAAAGCTCATCATAATACAGAAATTACTATAACTTTGTGTAGAAAAACTCATTGCACTCATGACACAGAATGGGGATTAATAATTAACAACTGATCACAGTATGATATTAAATAATGAAATGATACTAGCTGCTATATCAGCCCTTTCAGTCCAGTTGGTCGTGAACTTTGGCAGAAGGATTGCTGCAGCAACCAGTTCAGGTTCTTCTGAGGCGTGACGTGGAAGTCTTCTTCATCTGATGGTCTACAGAGTGGGTCTGGAAAATGACCTTGCATTGAGGATTCAGTGTCAGTAAAAGTTCTTTAGCAGCACTTTGCTCAACCACAGAAAATGAAGTTAATCATGAGCCGGTCAACTTTTGCCTGTGGCACACATCTGGTTGCATCCACTGCCATCACTTTGCTTGTTTGTTTGGGGTTTCTGGTGGTTCAAGGGTTTGCTTCAATGCTGCCACAAAGTCGCCAGAGGCCTTCAGCTTTAAAGGATGTTTCTTCTGTGACAAAATGTTTTCATCAGTATGTGGTGTTCACTGAACACACTGATTTCGAAATATTTACATTCCTAGATTTTCTACACACATCACATTTTGTCTTTTTAAACAGACTGCTACTGTGGTTATCAGTTCAAACTAACAGTATTTCTGTGTATCCTCTATAAAGCCCTAATCAGCATTATTTTATAGCCTGCTGGATGACATCCACTTATTGATTCTGATTTACCGCTGCAAAGGTAGGAGTATTATTTAACTTACCTCTACATGCATACGCAGGTTTGATGTCGAGTTTTTATAAGCTGCTATTTTGGTCTCTCTGGGCAAACACAACTTGCACTTTATGAAAAAGCTGTTGCCTTTCTTGCACTTGAAGCTGAAGTGGTCACTTTAACATGACCAGGAGTTGACTCCATTTCCTTCAAGCTCAGCCTCTGCAGAATTTGAAGGGGTTTTGAGTTCAGCTGGGTCTGCACCACTGGTGTCTGGATCGTCCATCTCCATCTTTCTTGTGATTTTATGGTCAGTTTGTTCTCCTGTCCGTCATTCACTGCAGCAGTTTGTTTTGTTTTGTTTTGTTTTTTACTTGGATGTGATTTAAAATGTGGCTAAATAGAATACTTCAAACAAACATAATAAAGTAAAAGTAATATTGCAGATTTAAAAAACTACTTTAAAAAGTATACAAAAATCTGCTCAATTACAATAACATGAGTAAATCTCATTTGTTACTTTCCATGTGTGTCTACTGCTATACTAGCTCTTCTTATATTTACTTTTACACTGTGTTCATATTTTGTGAAAAGACCAACAGTATGTTGATATTCACGAATTTGGTGAAAAAAAAATATTGTGGTGTTTGATTTTGTCCATTATATTACCCAGTTGTAGTATAACTGGACACCTGTGCCTCAAGTTGTAATTGCTAGCACCCCTTAATGAATATTCCCATATTAAACCCAAGACAAAGACAGTGGAAATAGTGATTAGACAGCAGGGAGCTGGGTTAACGTGTCACCAATAAAACAAAAAGCAAGTTGAATTATTAAATTTTTGATGTCCAAAAAGAGGATTATCCACAACAGGTTAATGACCGCTTTGCGTGCTTCTTTGACCCCTCGTCATCCTTTACTGTCACAGAACATGCAACATATTGGCATTACCCCTTACGTACAGTGTAGGAGTATGACATTTGTGTTGCATGTGTCAGTGAACCATGAGTGACATGCTGTTTTTAAGTGTCATATCAATAGAGCACAACAGTCAACTACAGCAGCAACACTCTGACTTTATGTCCCTGGAGCTGGTTTGTTAAGGCGTCTTTACATAAGACCTGTGATATGTTTAAGGACGGTTGTGTTATACACATATAGGTATGTGATATAGCTCACGTGTTTTTACTGTATGCCTGCAACTGATGATTACTTTTATTGTAGATTAGTGTGTACATTGTTTTTGGATCTGTTTTTACTGGAAAAAAATTGCTCTTACTTACTCTGTCATCAAAGTATTTGCAGATAAAGATTACTGGAGTAGACTTCACACAGGAGAATGAACTTTGACCTTGTGATGGGGAAATGTCCTGACTTTGTTTTTCTTTAACAGATATGGTTTTTCAAATGGCACTGTACTGTCTGTTTTTGTTCGTTCTTTCCTCTATGTCATGTTCAGTCATATTTAAAGCTGGGATTGGTAAGATTGGAGAAACCAGCAAGAGCAGACTAGGTTTTCAATTTAATTTAATTCAATTTTATTTATATAGCATGTTTTACAATCAAAATTGTCTCTAGGTGTTTACAGAAACCCAGACCCTGAACTCCCGAGCAAGCAGACAGTGGCAAGGAAAAACTCCCTTTCAACAGGAAGAAACCTTGAGCAGGACCCTGATCACAAGGGAGAACCATCCTGCTGATAGTCGGATGAGTGAAGGGGGGGAAGAAGAGGTAGACAGGACAGAGAGGATGAAAGAGAGAGAGAGAGAGAGAGAAAGAAACATACATGCAATAAACATCATACATCACAAAGGACAGACATGACAGGTTGTTATAATTGGAATTTTGAAGTGGTATATATTGTATGTATTTGTTCTTTAGCTGATATGTTGTTCAAGTTAGTTCTAATAGCACTACATAGAAGAACAACATGGGCAGATGTTGACAGTAGACACTGGGTTTGTCAGAGGGCTGGATGCAGTTCAACATGTAGATCTGGAATTAGTATCAAGCTGAACAAAAATCCTGTCTTCTCCCTTCAGGCCTCCTCCAAAGCCCCCCTCTGAAACACATGAATGCAGCCTGCCTAACTGCACTGACTAAATAAACAACATATAAAGTAGCTGTCACCAATGTAGCTCTGTCTGAAAAGGCTACCTGGCCCGGCAGTTACTGCTCACAGCCGTGAGTGTAGTGAGTGTGTGTGTAGCTGCTGAATCCATGTTGCTGCTTTGAGCACTGCAGCGAAGTTAGAAACAATTTGAAGATGTCACTTTGGACTCAGGGAAATTGTAATTAGAATTTTTCACAATCTTTGGATATTTTATAGACTAAACAATTAATGATGGAAATATCTGAGAAATTAATCGAATAAGAAAATAATTGCAAGTTTCAGCTTTCCCTTTCTTTGTGTGACCAGCACATGGGTTTACCATCATTCATTCAGGCTAAATGAAATGTTTGGATGGGTTTATTGCAGACCTGTAACAGATCCCACATTTCTTTCCTTTCTTGCCAGAGCATTTGACTTATTGATTTCTGTCAGGATATAAAGAGGTTTTCTATAAATCTAACAACTAATGGTTCTAAAATAACTCACCAACCTTATCTTTAACTTTTCTTTCAGAGGATGAACGTGGTGGTGAAGCCCGGGTTGCCAATGCTGATAGCTGGCTCTTGCTCTCCGTGTGTGATGTTGTCAGTGTCTGCTATCGGTGTGACTGACACCGCTGACAAGAACAAGGAGCACAGTGCCAGGATCTTTGAATTTCTGACCAGAGAACTCAGTCTGACTGAAGACAGGTGAGCCCTCAGTAGGTCACTGGTGGGCTCATATACTGACAAAGCTTGACCATTGCAGTAGAAAGCTTTGAATTCAGCCTGTGCCGTAGGTTTGCAGAGTCTGTAGTTAACCTTTTAGCCCAATGAACCACAATGCATCAGATTAATCTCACATACCTATCAGCTCAAGGTTCTGATACAGGGAGCATTGTGTCTTAGATGCAATTCAACAGGAAGAGTATGTCTCCTTGACCTGGTCTTTGTTATCATCCTTATTCTTTGTTTATAAAGGCAGTTTTTTTGTCTGCAGACTCTGTGCTAAGCAGAATTAACTGTTCTAGTTAGAACTACAACATGCATTAACATCAAGGACGCGACACATCCACTCTGTTTCTCCAAATGAAATTTTACTAATTTTACCTCACAGGAAGTGATTTCTTATAATTCTTATAGACTCTTACACAAGTCTTCAAATGTGAAAGCTGCACTCCTCAATTCGTTAGAGCTGCATTTTAGCTGCTGTTGAACTTGCCGGCTAAATGATTAACAGCTTTGTTCTTTTTCACAGGATTGTTATTCAGTTCCATGCACTGCAGCCTCACCAGGTCGGGAAGAAGGGAACCGTCATGAGCTTCTTGTAAAGGACATTGCTGTTTCTGACACATCTCACAATCTCATTCCTAAAAGAAAAGGAACCAGGAGAAGAATAAGATTATATCAGTATTAAACGTGCACTGATGTAAAGATTTTCACTTTCATCTCACTTATATTTGTGTCAACACCAAGTATACTGCCTGAATTATGTAAAGTCATTTGCAGTTCAGTTCAGACCTCTGTCAAGATATATTTTCACTAAAGAATGAGGATGAGATTAACTGGAATCTTTGTTCCCTTTGTGAATGCAATATATGTGCTGAATTAGAGTGTGTGATTTATTTTGAATGAGATCAGATATATCAGCTCTGTGGTGGCAGACGTACTCAGATCTTTTACTGAAATAATATAAAGTCACTGTTAGAAAGCCAGTGACACCTGCTGGACACACACAAGTAACACATCCGGAGTGTCTGCTGCTGGGGTTGTTCTTTAACATTTTTAAACAAGTTCTCATTAACTTCAGTTGTTTAGGAAAATGCTGCAACTTTGTTGTGCGGTGAAAATCCAGCAATGTTTTGTGGACTTAGAAACTAAATCTGACTTTCCATTGGTATAGGAGTGAGTAGACAAAATCTTTAATTTTGAGACACAATGTCAATTCACTATGGCTGTCCAGGCTTTGGTGTGAATGCTGAGGACACCTGAAGGACAGAATGGCTACAAGATAAGCTGATGCAAATATAGACAGAAGAACTAAATTCAAGGAAAGATCAAGGTCAGTTTTGCTCAAGGTTCAGGAAAAGCAACATTCATTTCAGCCTAGAAGTTCCCAGGGATGGCCAAAACTAAAACTCTATTGTGCTCAATGGAATAACAAAGATCAGTGAATAAACTCCTGTAAAGTCTTTTAAAACTGAATACCAGCCAGATTGTAAAATGGGTTAAAAATAGTAAGAGACCCATCAAGTTGCTCAAAGAGAGTCATGTTTAAGATAATTAAAGTTGTTATCCACAATTCAGGTTCATAGCATGGAGGCATACAGAGGTCAACATTATTACCCCCCCCCCCCTTATAAAATCCAACAAAACCATTTACTTTCCCATGGAAATGGTCATAGCCAAAAGTGTTTATATTGTGTTTATGTTTGCTTCCAATAGAAAAAAGACATCATCTTTACTGCGCTTGATTAAAATATTTTACTGATATGCTGAACTGAAACAAAAAAAAAAAACACAAAAATGAGACCAAAATCATTAGCCCTGTGACAATATTTATAATAATACAATATATATTTTTTTTATACAATAAAATAAATTTAGCTTATTTGGAGTTCTCCTCGTCTCTGCTCCCGTTCTTGGTTACAGCCTTTGAGCTGGGTTGTAACACAATCAATTGTCTATATTTACATTTCTTTTTAAGATTGGGAGCATGGTTTTTAAAAGGTAACTGTTTGCAATCCACAATGATGGAGAGAGAACTGTTGTTCCCTTCAAGTGACACAACACTCGAAACCTACTGCTGCCACTAAGATGCTTCTGCCACGGACAGTTTGCCAAAATTTAAGGCAGCTTAGTGTCTCATCTGTCTTGAAGCAAAAGAGACTCTCACAAATCAACCGGTCAGGGCAGATGGCCGCCCATCTTGAGCCGGGGTCTGCTCTGAGGTTTCTGCCTTCTAAAAGGCAGTTTTTCCTCGCCACTGTCGCCAAGTGCTTGCTCATGGGGAAATGTTGGATTCTCTGTATTACAAAATTTAAGAGTTGCTCTCATTGGAAAGTGTCATGAGATAACTTTTATTGTAAATTGGCGCAATTTAAATAAACTGAATTGAATTGAATTGAATTGAACTGGGCAGAGATTCAAACCTGCAATGCTCTTGTCATGAGGCAACCGTGCCCCCAACTACTAAATTATTTTCAAGATTATTATTCAGGAAGTCTGGAAACAAAAACACTGGCTAGAATGACCAGTCTGACCCCAGTATTCCAGGCTTGTGGCTAACATGGGACCTCCATGTATTCTGTGATCCTTATATGTGAACATATGGGCCCATAGGGAAATCAATATAGCCTTTGTGCTTGCTGGGTTAAGCAAGTTAAGCACCCAATAAAAAAAAACTGTCATTGCCTTACCTTGAACTGAGTGTAGCCCCCATTGGTGCCAAGATGGTCAGTATGATCCAGACTGAGAGACCTTGCCATTCAGTCACGTTTGTCCCTGGTCAGACTCGACCAAGACGCTGTCCTGGTTGAGGTCAGAATGTTTCTGGTACAATCTTGTTGGAACAAGAGAAGGTTCACCACCTAACAGACATGGAAGGCTGGAGGTACGTAGGCTAAGTTTAATAATATTAAGTCATTCATTTTTTGTTGCTTTGAATCTTTTTCAGAATACATTACACCACTTACAAGGATGTCCCTGCTAGATTCTGAAAATCAGGAAATGGACTAGGACTGTGGACACTGGTAAAGGAGAGTTTGTTGTAAACCTGTTCTAGTGTGATATCTGCTTGATTCCGGTTTGCTTTAAGTATTTAATCAGAGGAGATAAGCACTTATTTCCTGGTTGTGTTGCATCTGTTGAGTGTCATTTGCCTAACTGCTTATGTATAGCCCTGTGATTTGTTTTCTCCTCCCTCTCTTGTATAATCTGTTGACTGATTCTGCATGCCAGAAAATCTAACTGGTTATGCAACAAACATATTCACCAGTTAGTGTATTTAGGTTTATTTATTTGACGTGGATAGCATTGAATCAATGAACTGATGTTTGCCTAATTATATAACTAAGTAATTAGTTCACCAGTTTTGATAATCTGTTGCACGCACTTGTATTCATCTGATTTGACTTAACTTGAATGGCAGCGGTTAGTAAATTCAGCACCCCCAAGACAAGCTGTTCAGAGAGCCATAAAATAATTAGTCAAGCCCTTCAAGTCATGTGATTTTTTTGGTTTGAAATTGTGTATAATACAGCATAATCACTGACTTTTAATCAGAATCGTCTTTATTGCCATTGTGAGTGAAGAGGTTTCACATTACTAGGAATTTGTCTTGGTGATTGGTGCAAACATAGAACGTAAGAAAGAGTAACATATAATAGTAGAATAAAATAAAACAAAATAGAATAAGGTAAAACAAAATAAGATAAGTAAAATAAATATGGTTCTGGAGGTAGTCCCAAAGTGAGGTAGTGCAGGGTGGAAGTGTAGTGCAAGTAGGTGAGGTAAACAGTGCAAATGAACAGCAGGTGGATAATGACATAAATCAGTGCCTGTAATGAAGTAACTAAAGTGCAGGACAGCATGTTAGTCAGTTGGTGTTCAACAGTCCAACAGCACAGGGAAAGAAGCTGTTCTTGTGGCGTGAGGTTTTGGTCCGTAACCTCCTGTCTGAAGGGGTATAACAAACAGCCGCTGTAGAATGCTGAGTCATATAAGCGTCTCATCATCTTTCACCCAGTGCGCCGCAATATCACGTCTGGTTATTGGTTAATCTTGTGACTGCTGGACATAGATCAGGGAGTACGAAGCCGAAGCAAGAGGACTCACTCTACTGAATCCATATCTGCCACAAAGATCCCACCGATGTAACATGTGATGAATCATGAAAGCCACAGTCTTGTGTTTGACTAATCATGTTTCCAGTTAATGTATGCAGTCTGAGAGGGACAGAGCTGCGGTGAAAACAGCGAAGAGAAATCACCGATCACAGTATTTGAGTTTCTATGACTTCCTCTCTGCACAAGCTAAGGGTTAGTGGAAAACGTCCAACCAGGCTGTAGTTTTCTGTCTCCTTTCCAGGCAGTGCGCAGTTCATCTCGAGCAACTTTGTACTCACAGCGAATCGCTTGATACCAAACGGGGCGTGAGCTGCTTCAGTCAAATAAAGGATCGTCGGCGACAGAAAGCGTTTGGTACAAGAAGAAAAGAAGGCCTAACCAGGAGAAGAGATCGTCTTTTAGGCACAAGCAGTAATGGCGTTAGAGCTGTACTTGGACCTTTTTTCTCAGCCCTGCCGCTCAGTTTATATCTTCGCCAAGAAGAACAACATCCCCTTTGAATTCAAAAAAGTTTCGCTCCTGGATGGTGAGTTCACGTTCAATTCAATTCAGTTTTTTTATTTAAAGTGCCAATTCATAACAGAGTTATCTCAAGACACTTTACAAAAAGGTGTGTAAACAACACATTCAACAAAAAAAAAGAAGAGAATCAGAGAGAAACAGGTCCCAGGGCAAACCCCCACACTGAGTAAGCATTTGGCGACAGTGGCGACGAAAAACTTCCTACGTTCGCCCGCAGACCAAAGAAAACTTGCTACTCTTGTTCAGATTTGTTTTTTTCAGGTCGGATACTCTGACCTGCCTTCTACACACAAGCACCTGGATGATTTAGAGGGGTAACAAGGGAAACATTTATTTTAGCGGTGCAGTTAATCTCTGATTTTCCATCATAAATCAGATAAATCAATCAAGAATCGCAGTGTTTTCAGGATCCTCTGGTATCTAGAAATGCACATGTATCGTCTTTGTGAGTAGCCATCGATAATTACAAACTAAAATCTTGCTGGTGCTGCTGTGTGTGTGTGTTGGTTTCAGGTGAGCAGTATGGAGAAGAGTTTGGGAAGATCAACCTTATAAGGAAAGCCCCTGCGCTGCGAGATGGAGACTTTTGCCTGGCTGAAAGGTATGAAGCATTAGGAACCTTGTCTAAAGCCACGTGGCGTGTGTGATAGTCATTAGTGATGTTTGTCTTTGCAGCATTGCCATCATGCTGTACCTAGCAGAGAAGTTTAAGACTCCGGACTTCTGGTACCCTGCAGACCTTCAGCAGCGTGCTCGTGTTAATGAGTATCTGTCATGGCAGCACATGGCCATCCGTTCGCATGGATCCAAGATGTTCTGGCTCCGGGTATGTTCATGGACACCTGGTGTTCTGTCCTGCTGCTTACAGTGCAGACTTTTACCTCCAGCTTTTCCTCCAGACTGAGAGACTGAGTAGTGATGTCAGCTGGAAGGAGAACACCAGGCTGGTGTTGTTTTAATTTAGAGCGAGCCAGAGTTTTGCTGCTACTTTCATTCCTCTGCTTTTGTGTGCATGTAGATCCTGTCCAATAGTATTTTCTTCGATCAGCACTGCCTGGAGATTCAAATTAAACTCTTTGTGTTTGGCCTGTAGCTTTTGGTTCCCAAAGCTCTGGGTGTGGAGGTCCCTCAGGACAAGCTGGATGCAGCCTTGGAGGATCTCAACGGCTCACTGAAACTCATTGAAGAAAAATTTCTCCAGGACAGGCCCTTCATCGCAGGAGATCACGTGTCATTGGCTGACCTGGTTGCCATTGTGGAGATCATGCAGGTGTGCATAAAGGTTTTTCCACAGAACAAATTGAAAGGATGTTCAAATAATTCCTATAGAAAAACATACTTGGTCAAGAAAAAAGATTCACTCTTACAACGGGAAATGCTTTCAGGCTGTGTGACATGTGACACTGTCTCTGGTAATTGCTTGTTTGTTCCTGGAAAAATTCCTCAACATTAGCTTAATATAAAGAAAGTGATACTGAAGGCTGCCAGAAGGGTAGAAAAACTGGTTCAAATACAGGGTATAAAACACTGCAGCAGGTTTTCATGGATGATTGCCAGTGATACTTGCAAATAATACTTGCTTCATACCAAAGGTACTGGTACTGACCGAATCCATTTTAGCATTTATAAGGAATGATATGGGTTAGTAGTCACAGGTGATGGCTGAAGAGTTGGTCCGTTCCACATTAACAGGCCTTCTCCTCTGTGTTTTTCTCACTGACAGCCTGTGGGCTCTGGCCTGGATGTGTTCGAGGGGAGACCCAAACTGAGTGCCTGGCGGGACAGAGTCCGTGCTGCCATCGGAAACGAGCTGTTTGACGACGCCCACCAGATCATCCTGGGAGCCACTGAGTTTGTGAAGCAGTTGGACCCCAGCAAGATGCAAATCTTCAAGCCCAAGATCCTCAAGTTATTCATGTGAAGAGAACACTGGTTCTTTCCAAACTAGCTTAGAAAAGTTCACTTCTCATACCTGACATACTGAGAACACATATAACATGCTTTGTCATTATCATTACGTATAGACTGGATAATACACAGTATGCATTCTGATCTTTTTCTTAGAATTCCCACTGTTTGGATGTAAAAGCACAAGAATGTTTGATATTAGTATGATAGCATGTGATGTCTCTGGCAAAACTCTGGACTCATTATGTAACACAGAGGAATGTGAAATTGGAGATAACTGCTCCTCTGAGAGATGTAGAAGGTCTTTGTCCACAGGCATCAAGCCATTTCCTCAGTGCTTCACTGTGGACATAAGTTCATGCAGTTCATCAGCTGTTTGCCATATCAACACATGTTGACACTCTTTCAAGCCATAATAAACAGTGCTTTTCCCATTTATGTTTGTCAGTTCTGCTGATTACTTGATCACACTTTGAAACTGTGCCAAGGGAGGGAATGTGGTCAAGTGTAATGTGAAAAGAGCCTATGTGTATGGGCAGCTGTTAAATGAAGCTCCTATGGCAGCACTCATTGTATTTAAAGTATGCTGTATACAGCAGACCAATCACATAGGGTGTAATGGTATGATACAGTATTGAAACCACTTTGTTTATTTTGTCCAGAGGTGGAAGCATCTCAAGGTCAAAATTGAGATATCAGTCTGTATTCATTTTTTGGTACTACACAAATACTTGATCACTTGACTACACACTACTAATAAAAGGCTGTGCATACAATTATGATGTATGCCGGTTAAAATATGAATGTATTTATTCTCTCTATTACTACTGACTATTAAATGTCTCCATCAGCCACCCAACATGTATTCTGTTAACAAAATAAACCTTCAAATTGTGACAAATCAGAATCTCTCCAAATTCAACAAAAAAGAAAAACGTGTATGGACATCATGTTATTGTGTCGAATTCTAAACTCTTGGATTAGGTCACATTAGACAGGCGTTTCCCATCACGCCCTGCGTCTTGCAGTCGGTGGAGAGCAACCACAGATATATATAGAAGAGATATATATATATAATAATATAATTATATATTATAATATATAATATAACATATATATATGTATCATTCATATCTATGACAGCAACTGCTTTCTCAAAAGCTGTTGCTGCCTCGATCTCGCGAGATTACGGTTTCCCCCGTTTGCGTGATGTCAGTATAGATTGCATGTGTTAGCAAAATGCTAGCACTTTATTGGTAACCCTAGTAACACAGAACGTATATATAACAAACTATGGTTCTCTGAAGGTTAGTTAGAACCTAACCAAGAACTAATGACCTAACGAAGCCTAACGTTCCCTGGCTAAAAAGCGGAGAAAAAAAAATGAATTTGGAGGTATCATACACAATCATACCTCCAATGATAATGTTGTAGAAAATCTTCTCTCTAAGGGAAATTAATTCATTTTGGGGAAAAGGTGGGGTTTTTTCCTCTACATATAGGCTAGATTTAAATTAGAAGACATATTACAAAAATCTGATTTTTAGCATCTCCTCTAAGCCATCTTTAACAAGGGTGCCAATAAATGTTGAGGGAAGAGCATATGCCATGAAGTGCAATTAATTTGACAGCTAGGATGCAATTCCTGTTCCACACTCAAGTCCAGTGATGGCGCTAATACACCACGTAGTTGCCATTCACCATTTTAAGAAGAAGAACAAGAAGGCGAGGCTAAGCTAGTGGGGGCAAATTGTTGAGAACTTCCAGTCTGAGAGCTTCAGTAGCTACGTGAAAGTGGCGTGCTGCTACAGCGCTCTGACGTATCTAGTCTTCTATATATATCTGTGTACGTAGGCGTCATAGGTATAATAAAGAGTAGATGCCGCATTGGCTGCTGGGGCACGAGAAATGCGGCCGCCATCTTGAGCCGGTCATTCTACCGTAAACTACCAAAGCAGCAAGATGCCCGAGCACTGTGCGGCGTATTGCTGTACAAATCGGCGGACTATTGAAAACAGGGCTCGAGGGATAACTTTTCACAAGTAAGATTGAACATTATTATCGGTTTTACTTTGTGAATAGAATATTACTGTACTGTATTTATGTCCACCAGCAAACCAGACAACAGAACATCTGACTGTAGACTAGTTTGCAAACGAGCTTACTCACAATTTCAGCAGCTTTGGCTCATTATCAACATCAAAATAGGAGTTTTGTTAAAAATAAAAGGTTCGAAGACATTTGAAAGAAGAAAATAGGAAGAAGAAGTAAATAGGAATAACAGGAAACAGGAAGATAGGATATAGAAAAATAGGAAGGTGGAAAATTTTTTGTAAAATGTTTCTCCCAAATTTCCCGTTTTCATTTTGAAGGTTTCCCAAAGACAAAGACATTAGGAAGAAGTGGGAAGTGGCTTCGAGGACGGAAAGATTCACAGCCAGTGATTCATCCGTACTTTGCAGTGAACATTTTAAGCAGGCAGATTTTGATAGGACAGGTCAGATTGTCCGACTCAGAGATGGTGTTATTCCATCCATCTTCAGCTTCTCGATTCATCTCCAAAGAGTAGGTGTATCATCATAAGACTATTAGCATTCATAAATGTAAATATTCTATTATCAATCATATTACTTTTCAAGTATTATGCTTCTTCATTTTAGTCGGAAAAGGACAGGACTACCTCCAGAAGAGCCTCTCAGGACGCCCCAATAACTGCAACCTCACACCCACAACCTCAGCCTAATGATGTGAGTATTTCTATTTTAAACATCATAATGGTCTTGTACATATTAAAGTCTCACTTATTTACTGCCACTCATATTAAACACACTCACAATTAAACCTATACACACACAATTGAAGACATGTTGAACATGCGTTCCTGGCACATACACACACACACACACACACACACACTGCTGGCAGTGGCTTTGACACGTGATGACTACAAGAAAGAATGTGGGTCATACTGTAGTGGTGTCAAATTGATGTGTGTGAAGTGAGGCAATCAAACCATGGCCATCCCTCTTTCTACCCCTGCTAGAAATACCAGTATAGACCTGCATGATTCCCATGCTGGTTAGTGCTGGTTTGATGCTGGTTTAGTTGGTGGAGGCAGGTGGACCAGAATAGTTCTGCTGGTCCACCTGCACATGAAGCTGGTCCGCCAGCATTGTCTTGTTGGTGAAGTGGTTTCCCCATCAAGGATTAGTAATGTGACTAGCAATGTGACTTTAAGGGAAGTGAATTCATTTATTGTAAATACTTGGCCTGAAATACAATACCAATATCTGTAATTACTATACTAATACTGTGATATTTTCTTTATGATTACTAAACTAATACTATAATGTTCATTATTGATGTGTTGGGTGAATCTGCATTTTCTAAATGTATGTCACTAGATACAAACCAAGCTGCTCCAGCTTGGTTTGTGTCCACTACCGTGCATCAAGCTTAAAGTACTTAGTAGGACATTTAATGTTTGTTAAGATGAATCTGATTCTATGAAATATTACACCATAGTCATCAAATGATACCCTTATGTTCAGGAACAAATATATTACATTTACAATGATATAAAACAAAAGGCAAATTGTAATTGTTTCAGCAATAGTTGATAATCATAAATAACATTTAAAAAAGTCTACTATGTCTTATTGAGGTTTTCTTTATTGCTATCCTCTGCTGGTTTTCGATTTACAGTGCATTCAGAAAGCATTCAAGACCTAGTCACTTTTGTTCACATTTTGTTTATGTTCCAGTTTTATGCTAAATTCGTTATAATTTTTCCATCCATCAATACACTCAATGTGTACAAACAAAGCAAAATCAAAACTTAACAACAAATGTCAGCTACAGAGTGACCACCAATGATCAAGACTAGTCTCTTTCATGTCTATTTGGAAAGTCACAAATAGTCTCATCACCTGTTTTCAAGACCGTGCATTTCTGCTCTAACCTATCTACTGAAGTCAGATACACTGGAGAAAATAGCCAACCACTTACAAGTCTGATATGTGACACAAATCCGTAACCTTGTGATTAAGGAAAGGATGCACGTGTATGAAGCTTTTTCAAAAGTACAGCAATTTCTGTACTTCCTTCTGAAGGAAAGGATATGATACTCTGAACCTCGCCACAAGCACCATCACTCAGCTTTGCTAAACAATCTTTTCGTCTTTTACTGAGGCTGTAGCTTTTGCTGGTATAAACCAGTCCTTTATGTACCATTCTCTTGTACACTACAATTTCATCTGGTGCAACTTTTTGTGCAGAAATGAAGGCATTTTTTCATCATCTGTTGTCTCAGTGACCCTTCTGTTATCCAGAACAGTTGTGTCTTGATATTTTGTAAACATTTTAAGTGAGGAGATTTTGATAGGACAGGTCAGATTGTCCGACTCAGAGATGGTGTTATTCCATCCATCTTCAGCTTCTCGATTCATCTCCAAAGAGTAGGTGTGTCATCATAAGACTATTAGCATTCATAAATGTAAATATTCTATTATCAATCATATTACTTTTCAAGTATTATGCTTCTTCATTTTAGTCGGAAAAGGACAGGACTACCTCCAGAAGAGCCTCTCAGGTGGCCCCAATAACTGCAACCTCACACCCACAACCTCAGCCTAATGATGTGAGTATTTCTATTTTAAACATCATAATGGTCTTGTACATATTAAAGTCTCACTTATTTACTGCCACTCATATTAAACACACTCACAAATAAACCTATGCTTTGACATGCGATGACTTCAAGAAAGAATGTGGGTCATACTGTAGTGGTGTCATATTGATGTGTGTGAAGCGAATCAAACCATGTCCATCCCTCTTTCTACTAGGATCATGGCTATGCCTTGCCTGCCTCTCCTACCTCTCTTAAGGCCAGACTCAATGAAGCCTTAGCAAGAGTGGAAAGTCTGGAACGAGAGAAGAAGAACGCCATGGCAAGAGAAAAGAGGGCAAAGACCACAGTAAAGAGTCTGTTGGGGGATTTGAGGGAAAATTTAAAAAAATTAAAAAAACTTTCATGATTAAACATATTAAAAATTAAAACTTTCATTACCAACTTTGTACATGTGTAAATATGGTTTGGGGCGAGAGGGTGTCAGTTTCTTGTGTTTAACTTGAGAATCTACGTTTTTATTCTCTCTCCGCTTTGTTATGCAAGTCTGAACCGCAAGATGGGAGTATGTAGAGGCATTTCCACTATTCAGAAATTTTCTGATGTCTCTGCAGTGGTTGGGTGTATTACTGGGGGGGATGAGAGAGAGTGTAGGACTGTAGTGGACAACTTTGTCACATGAAGTGACCAGTATCAACATCAAAGGGGCCACTGTGGAGGTGGTGGAGTACAAATACCTGGGTACCTGGGGGTGAACTTAGACCACAAACTAGACTGGTGCAAGAAGGTGGACACTGTTTACAGAAAGGGCCAGAGCCGCCTCTATTTTCTAAGGTGACACAGGAAATTCCTGCCTGTCCCCATCAGACTGTTAAACTCTGTACTGTGACGGACACACATACTTTTATATATACAATGTATATATGTAACACTTGTAAATACCTGTATTTTTAGATTTATGCTTATCCCATTTTTATATCTTTCACTTTCTTTCTTTGTCGGGAAAACTGCAAGTGCAATGTCTGTACAAAAAAGAATTTCCCCTCGGGGATGAATAAAAGGATTCTGATTCGGAAAAGGTAATGCAATTTTTTTGTGGTTGTAATTCAAACTTTATACTATACTACTTTCGAAGCAAATTGTTTTTATATCTCAGTGTAATTTTGAGTTCCACATTATTGCAATGCGTGTTTGACTAGTCTTTCCATGCAAATACCTTTTGATCGTTATAATTTGAATGTCTAGATCCAAGGGCGTAGGTTTGGTCTCAGCTTTGGTAGGGACACCCTGACATAAACCCTCTGCAGAACCACTTACCCACTCGTACACGGACAAGCACAGCATAATACATATCATATGACGACATAATGATGAACCATTCAAGGCTTTATTTACTATTTCAGATGAGAAATGTTGCAAATAGGTACGTTCAAGTAACATTAAACACTCGTGGAGCTCACAAAGAAAAAAACAATAGTTTATTGATTTCGACAATATGGGTCGCAAAGTGGAAATGTTTTCAACAAGTAAAGCTCAAGCATACAGGAGATAAATGAGTGAAATACATGAGTGACTTTATTTATCAAAAATGTACAAAATTTTAGATAAAATACATGTGTCCTTTTACATCAACCAGCAGTTTGAGTTATTGTAATGACCATTGTGTTAAAGCCAGTTAAGCATGGCTTTATCCAATTTGTTTGTAGGTGTGATCATTTTGAGCCAGAGCTTTGTAATGAAAGGAAGTGACATCACAATGTTTAACTGTGACTAGAGTATGAAAATGTGAGTAGCATTTTGCAAAAGGTGTTTGGCTCATTTTGTGCTTATTATTGTGAAAATCTGGATAGGCGTTTTGCTTCTTGAGTGTAGGGATTTGCTAACTGTGTGATCATTTTTATTGTGGTGTAAATAACCGTAAAAACTGTAATGAGGTAAGTAATCGCACCAAATCAGTAAGAATACAGTCTGAAGGAAATCATCCGTAAGTTCTGGTTCAGTAAAGTCTGTTGATCACTCTGGTCTTAGTTTCATATATATTCTTGAATTCTAAACCACATAGAAAAGAAATAAAGTTTTTCCTTTATTCATTTAATCACTAATTTCCAACAGCATAGGCAACATAGGCGCGGCCAACGCTGAGTCGTCAAGGAAATGCACGCGAGAATAGACCAGCATGTTTTCTATTACGTCCTCAGACTGCGGTTAAGTTTCTTGAAACGGCGCCGTCCAGACAGTTACCCATCGTTCATCTGACGACAAGGAAAAATGAGCGGAAGAGGCAAAGGAGGTAAAGGACTCGGGAAAGGAGGCGCGAAGCGTCACCGTAAAGTCCTTCGTGATAACATTCAGGGAATCACCAAGCCCGCTATCCGCCGCCTGGCTCGCCGTGGCGGGGTGAAGCGAATTTCCGGTCTGATCTACGAGGAGACTCGCGGTGTGTTGAAGGTCTTCTTGGAGAACGTGATCCGCGATGCCGTCACCTACACCGAACACGCCAAGAGAAAGACCGTCACCGCCATGGATGTGGTCTATGCTCTGAAGAGACAGGGACGCACTCTGTACGGCTTCGGCGGCTAAACCCGACTGGCTCCTGTTGAAAACCAAAGGCTCTTTTAAGAGCCGCACACTTCATATATAAAGAGCTGCTTCTTATTCTTGTATGTGATACTGAATAGAGAAGTCTACGCCGTTAATAGACGCTACGTGATTGCTTGAACACCACAAATGCGGAGGTCATACAAAGAAAACGTTTTTAAATTATCATGCATTCATTAATAAATATGTTTCGCTGTCTTCTGTTGAGACTGCTGTCGATGCCACTGAATCTTCTTAATGTCGCATTTAGGGCAAACAGTTGAGCAGCAAACAAGATGTCGGGCTCTCGGTCGACCATCGATGTCCTCCACATTGTCCTCGCAGCAGTTTCTTGTTGGACGGAAATATGAAGCAAAAGCTCCCTGAAATAAATGGGGAAAAAAACTCATTCGGAAAATGTCATTTAAATAGTAAAACATAACTTATTTACAGGAGTAAAACGTCATATTCATACACAGGGTCATTTATGTATATTCTATCGCTTATTTATTGATTTCAAGGACACGTATTTATTTATGCATTGAGTTAAATGGCTAGTTAAATGAATGTGTTTTGGTGCGGTGTGGTCCAGCCGCTGTCCGAGTCGCTGATCCTATGCTGCTTCCGGCCGCGCAGTCTTTGCTTGTCTCAGCTCACTTGAAGCTGTGATGCTGCCGCCAGCACGCAGTCATTGGAACTGGACACTGACACTTTTCACCTCAGTATGCCAATAAAATGCACACAGCAAGTGCTTCATGTAGTTAGTGCACATGCTGTTGTGGCCAAAATGATGATAAAAGATGTTTTTAAATGTTTGTTCCTCAATTGCCTCAACTATGAATAGTTTATTTGTATTTAAATTTGGTCCTGAGCAGCAGAAAAGTTCACAGTCATGAGAAACTCTTGGTCGGAAGTCCAGCCGATCTTTTGACAGGGCTATGGTGCATCTTAAACATTTTAGCAGATAAATAAGCGGCTGAGAGGCAATGGCTACGTATTACAGTTTAAAGTGACATATTTTGTCATTGGAGGGAACTCACTCCAACGAAATTTGTTCTCTGCATTTAACCCACCCAAGTGACGTGCACACACACAGCAAACCCGGGGCAGTGGGCGACCGCGTGCAGCGCCCGGGGAGCAGTGGGGGTTAGGTACCTTGCTCAAGGGTACCTCAGCCATGGACACCGGGACAGGGAATCGAACCAGCGATCCACCGGTTACGGGTCCGACACCCTAACCACTGATCCACGACTGCCCATACGCGAGGGTCAGAGGTTACGTGAACAAAACGCAGAGATTCTCGCAGCTCTGTATGGCTTCACTGTGAAAGACATGAGTCCGCATTCAGCCCCCTTCACCGTCAGCCTTCCATATTGCTGTGTTTACGTGTAGCCTCCTTCTGCGGACTCTCCGACAGTCCAGTCACTGGGGTGGGGTTACTGGGGAGTGGAACAGAGAAGTGAGGATAACAATGGCAGAAGTAGCTCCAGTTGCTTCTCCGGCTAAAGCAGCTAAGAAGAAGGCCTCCAAACCGAAGAAGACTGGTCCCAGCGAGTTCATCGTTAAAACTGTGGCCGCATCCAAGCAGGGGATAAGAAAGTTCTAGCTGCTGACAGATATGATGTGGAGAAGAACAAGGCTCACGTCAAACTCACCATCAAGAGTTTGGTGTCTAAAGGAACTCTGGTCCAGGCCAAGGGGACCGGGGCCTCCAGCCTCCTTCAAGACGAGCAAGAAGGTAGCCAAGTCAAAAATGAAGAAACCCACCAAAAAAGCCACCCCAAAGGCCAAGAAACCCACCGCTAAGAAGCCCGCAGCGGCCAAAAAGCCCAAGACAACGGTGGCCAAGAAACCATCAGGCACCAAAAAAATCTCCAAAGAAAGCAAAAAAAAACCCAGCAACTGCAAAGAAAGCAGTCAAGAGTCCAAAGAAAGCCACCAAAAACCCTAAGAAAGTTGCTGAAAAGGCCCCAGCAGCTGCAAAGAAAGCTGCCAACTCCAGAGTGAAGAAGGCAACACCCAAGAAGATAAGTGAGATGGTATCCATGTGACAACACCTACGTCATCCTTCCAGAGCATATTCCTGCTAATTATCAATAACAAGTGGCATTATGAGAAAATCTGATTTTCTGACCAATGAAGATTAATGAACAGCATTATTATTAGCATTATTTATTTCTTTTAGCAGCCAGTCCAGTATGTTCTGGATCAAAACGTGTCATGTGGATTGTGGCCAGGACAGAGGCGTGATTGATGTTGGCTAGAAAAAATACCAGAGTAACAAGTAATGTTAAGACTTAATTATTTCTGCTGGGGTGTTTCATAAAAATAAATCCTTAATGACATCCTAGGTCTTGATATTTTATGTTTTATCTTTCACATGAGTAGGATTTTCCTTCAACAGCTTAGCTTGTTTTAATCTGCTGTGTGTGAAAGCTCATCACACAACTTCTCCAGCGTTTCCTTTGTGTTCATAAAAATGATTTATTTATTTATTTATTATTAATTTATTTATTTATTTTCATTCGTGCTTTAGAGACACATGAGAAACACTGTTGTTTTTAGATTTTATGTGACTCTTAAATTTCAAACGATAATTTCTTGTTTCAGTTCCTTCCCTACAGTTGAATACTGACAGCAGGGCAAAGTTTTGTGTCATAAAACAACTATGAAATTGTCTTTACTCTGATATGGATTGTTAACTGTAACAAAGACGCCAACAATGTTTTTCTGTATACCTGCATCTACATGATCGTGTGTTATGAATATGTTTTTATTTCATTGTTTTCATGACACAGCTGCTTGTGGCTTTAAAAGAAAGTTTAATCAAAACCAGCAGGGATTTATGCAAAATGCAGTAATGACACTATATAGACATAAATGTTGGGACACCTGACCATTACACCAACTTTGGTGACATGCCATTTTAAGTGCATGGACATTAGTGTGGAGTTTGCTCAAAGAATCTTCTTTGGTCTTGCATGGTATCTAACTGTCTTATCTGTCTGGGAAGAGCCATTGCCATGATGGTGGTGGAGAGAGAACAAACTCCAAACTTGTCTTCAAGTTTCCTGAGGAGGCTGAGGTCCTTTAACGCCTCATGGCTGGACAAGCTGGACATACACACATTTTAGACATGAGAGATTAAATCTGTTTCACATAAATAATAAATGGCTGAAAAAGGACCCAGTCTCATCTCTCTTTGCTTGCTCTTCTGTATATTGTGGTGAGCGGGATAGTGCCTACAGGAAGGCCCTGGAAATGCAGCTCATTTCGTTCTCATCTTTAGTTTTTAATTCATCAGTACCTCCCTTGACCTTTGATATGCGTTAACAGTTGTTGGCTTGTTTCTATTTATCTGCCTTTTCCACAAGAGTCTAAATAACGATGCTATGCAAGAGTTTATTTTAATCGGCTTTTAACTCATCGACCAATAAAGTTAATTAGTTAAGAGGCCGAGATCAGTTTTATCGTCACCATCATTATGTTTTGACCTCGTTTATTGTCGTTATTATATTAGAGAAACTAAAGAAACTCTGCCTTTTACTAAGTGAATGTTTGTGGCTCTTAAAAGAGCCGTTTTGGGGCTGGTCTCCAGCAGAATCCGCACATTTACTTGGTCTTGGCGGGCTTCTCGGTCTTCTTAGGCAGCAGGACGGCCTGGATGTTGGGCAGCACGCCGCCCTGAGCGATGGTCACTCCGCCCAGCAGCTTGTTAAGCTCCTCGTCGTTGCGGACAGCCAGCTGCAGATGGCGAGGAATGATGCGGGTCTTCTTGTTGTCACGGGCAGCATTTCCAGCCAACTCCAGGATTTCAGCGGTGAGATACTCCAGCACAGCCGCCAGGTAGACGGGAGCGCCGGCACCCACTCGCTCCGCATAATTGCCTTTACGCAGCAGCCTGTGGACACGGCCGACTGGAAACTGAAGCCCGGCGCGAGAGGAGCGCGTCTTCGCCTTAGCTCTGGCTTTTCCACCGGTTTTGCCTCGTCCGCTCATTTTGGAAATACTTTCTGGACTTTACGCTCAGAAACTGACGCACGGCACCAAAAGCCTCACTTTTATGTCAGCTGAGCATACGGGACGTCTCCTGCCTGACCAACCAGAAAAGAGGCTTCCAGGAGAGGGCGGCCACTCTGCGTTTCGAACGGATTCTCTCCAATACGCAGCCGAGTTCTGGCCGTGGGTCGCTCCCAACTGCGGCGGGGAGCTCAAAGAAGAGCCCCCTCACCAATGAGGAGCCGGAGGTCTGAAGCTGCGTCACCATTTCGCAGGCTGTCCCACAGTTTAAGAGCAGCGTGTCTTCGCTGTCCAACACACGTTTGTCCATTTTGAAGAAGTAAGAGCTAATGGCGAGAACAAAGCAGACTGCTCGTAAATCTACTGGAGGCAAAGCCCCCAGAAAGCAGCTGGCCACTAAGGCTGCACGTAAGAGTGCCCCAGCCACCGGTGGCGTGAAGAAGCCTCACCGTTACAGGCCCGGCACGGTGGCTCTAAGAGAGATCCGTCGCTACCAGAAATCCACCGAACTGCTGATCCGCAAGCTGCCCTTCCAGCGCCTGGTGAGAGAAATCGCTCAGGATTTCAAGACTGATCTGCGTTTCCAGAGCTCCGCTGTCATGGCCCTGCAGGAGGCCAGCGAGGCTTATCTGGTTGGCCTGTTTGAGGACACCAACTTGTGCGCTATCCACGCCAAGAGGGTCACCATCATGCCCAAAGACATCCAGCTGGCCCGCCGCATCCGCGGAGAGCGAGCTTGAATTACTTGCAGCAGCACAAATCACAACGGCTCTTTTAAGAGCCACTTCACTAAGCCAGAGAGCCCTTTCCTCTGTCGCTGTGTTAACCCTGGGGTGGTCGCCAGCCAGTCGCAGGGCTGACACACAAAGACAGACAACCACACACTCTCACACTCACACCTAGGGACAATGTAGAGTAGCCAATTAACCTAATGTGCATGTTTTTGGTATTGTGGGAGGAAGCCGGAGTACCCGGAGAAAACCCACGCAGCAGGGATTCGAACCTGGAACCCTCTTGCTGCGAGGCGACAATGCGAAGTAATTTATTACAAATGAATTACTCTAATTGTGAAAACAATTCACGACTAACTGATGTGGGAAGAACGTGTTGGGTAACAGCAGAAACCTCCATGTTTTACCCAGCCAGTTTAAACCTGATCCGTTCATAAGTTTATGCCATCCCTCAGGCGAACCATTTAATTTCCTAGAAAATTTTCATGTTTTGACAGTGACATTACATGAAACAGGTGCTCTAATAAGCGCTTCTCCAGAGCAACATAAACATTATTTTATGGCAGGCAGAAAATGCAGTTTTCTTTCAGCTTTCAACAGTGATTTCCTCACCGCCACAGAGTTCAACTGGCCACATATTTGACACTGACAATAACCTTATCTGTTACTGTAATGAAGTGGTTACACAGCAAACATTTCGACAGCAGCAGTGGTTCGGTTTCATCAAATGAGTCAGTGACTCAGCATATTCAAGAGCAGGACCTCATCTGGGTGGACGTTAGACATGTAGAGGGGGCAGCCGTGGCCTAGAGGTTGGAGAAGCAGCTTGTGATCGGAGGGTCACCGGTTTGATTCCCCCATTAGCTGGTTGATGTGCCCTTGAGCAAGGCACTTAACCCCCCAATATGCTCCCCGGGCGCTTGATGCTGCCCACTGCTCCTGTGTGTGTTTCACTGGGTGTTGCATGTGTGTGTTCAACTAAGGATGGGTCAAATGCAGAAGACGAATTCAGTGTGTGTATGTAAATATACTGTCAATAAAGCTGATTCTTCTTAGACATGTCAAAATGTCTGCTGTGCAACCAGTCCATTGTTGCAGCTACACAGTAACATATGCATTGTATGCACTATGCACATCTGTGTCTCTTCTCTGCAAATTCTGATATGTCGGTGTTCATTTACGCACTTTTCTTGCGATTATGATATTGTTGTCACCTGACGACAATACAAGTCCATAAGAGGCACACTAAATCACCACCGAACCAAAGCGGAAGACAGGGTCGGCCTCTTTTTCAATTACGTCCTCAGACAGTGTTTAAATAGCTGGGGATCCGAAGGGACAGAGCTTTGTGTATTATCAAGAGATACCTAGCAAGATGAGCGGAAGAGGCAAAGGAGGTAAAGGACTCGGGAAAGGAGGCGCGAAGCGTCACCGTAAAGTCCTTCGTGATAACATTCAGGGAATCACCAAGCCCGCTATCCGCCGCCTGGCTCGCCGTGGCGGAGTGAAGCGAATTTCCGGTCTGATCTACGAGGAGACTCGCGGTGTGTTGAAGGTCTTCTTGGAGAACGTGATCCGCGATGCCGTCACCTACACCGAACACGCCAAGAGAAAGACCGTCACCGCCATGGATGTGGTCTATGCTCTGAAGAGACAGGGACGCACTCTGTACGGCTTCGGCGGCTAAACCCGACTGGCTCCTGTTGAAAACCAAAGGCTCTTTTAAGAGCCGCACACGTGCAATTAAAAGGGCTGATTTTCTCTGTATAGTGTAAATATAAACTTCTGTTGAATAACAACGATGGATGGTTGTTATTCACGGCGGTGTTTGTATACAACACATCAGCTGCACATAGCTGTGAGCTCAGATCTGGATTAGGAAGTAGGAGTGTGTTATTGTGTCATCAGGATGTGCTTGTATCACATGTCAGTTACAAATCATACCGAAGTCTGAAGAATTCATGAGCTAACTTTAAACTTCATCTAAATACCAGGTTGAGGATTAAAGTGACAGTACACCCAAAAACATTGATCCTGTAATGCTGTTTATCCTTCCAACCTGCTGTGGTGTGAGTTACAGAGTTTTCAAAGTGTCAGCTTCTCATAAACCCAATGGAGTGAAATGACATTGGTATCAGTGGCTTGATGGCTTGTTATAGCTCAGTTGTGGAGCACAGCACAGGCCTCCTGTCCATAAGTGGAAGCACATTTCCATCTGCATGGCATTTGTATATAGTTCCATAATATTCAAGAGAATGCAGACAACTCTACAGTTTATTTGTCCAAAACTCTGAAACTCAGCCATATCATCAAATAACACTACACAGGAACTTACTCAAATGCTCTCAGAATGACTATTGGCCGCTCTCATCACCGTCTTGCTTCCTTTGCAATAAAGATTTGTGTTTAGAAACACAAACCGATTGAGTGATTTGGTCAGAATTTAAATAGTGTGCTGAGCAGAGAATTGTCAGTGTGGAGCTACGTTGTTTCCCTCCTCCTGTGGTCAGCTACAGTAGTGACCTTCGGTGTAATGAAGACTGGCTCTTAATAACTAACCGTCCATGCTGCACTGTTCTCGTGTGGTCACATATGAGGGAATTCTCCACTCTGAATTCATGTTGTCTTTTCTGGAGGTTCTTCCATGCCCAGTTTGGCGCAGAAAGCGGCCAGCTTTCACAGAGAGAAGGTTTCCAAGCAAACACAATGCTCCACAACGAGACCACCCGACCCACCGAGCAGCTCAACCAATCACACGAGAGGGACCACACAGCCGTGTTTGCATGGAGCCTGTATAAAGGGTCGCTCTCTTCGTACCAGCAGTATTGTTTCATCGGTATCGAGAAGCGAAACTATGCCTGAACCAGCGAAGTCTGCGCCCAAGAAGGGCTCTAAGAAAGCCGTGACTAAGACCGCCGGCAAGGGAGGGAAGAAGAAGAGAAAGACCAGGAAGGAGAGTTACGCCATCTACGTTTACAAGGTGCTGAAGCAGGTCCATCCTGACACCGGGATCTCCTCCAAGGCCATGAGCATCATGAACTCCTTCGTAAACGACATCTTTGAGCGTATCGCGGCTGAGGCGTCCCGCCTGGCTCACTACAACAAGCGCTCCACCATCACTTCGAGGGAGATTCAAACGGCTGTGCGTCTGCTGCTGCCAGGTGAGCTGGCGAAGCACGCTGTGTCCGAAGGTACCAAGGCCGTGACCAAGTACACCAGCTCCAAGTAAAGCGTCCTGCTGCTCCACCAACCCAACGGCTCTTCTAAGAGCCACCACTTTAACTTAATGAGCGGATCCTCTTACTGAATTATGTCATATGTGATGTCATATGTCAAGTGTTGAACTAAATCTTTAACTGCATTGTACAGTATTTCAGTGCTTTAATATGGTGTAATGATTACTGAAGAAAGCTTACACTGTGACTTTAACCGATCATCTGCTCTTTGAGCATGAAGGTGTAAGAATCTTAATGAGGTGCCACAAGATGGCAGCAACTGCTCAACATTCTAGAAGAAAGGTGAGATAATTAATCAACAAACTCAGACTGAGTGATATTTCATACTTTGTACTAATGTAGCTAGACCAAACCTTGGGCCAATGAATCAAAGTTTTTGTTTGTTTGTTTTTTTTAAAGCTATTTATCAGTTGTAATTAAGGAGATCAGAGAAAGAATGAGCAGGTTTTAGCTCCTGTAAGTTGTGTTTATTGAATAACCATAGCTGACAGAATATCAGCATAAAGACATTATCAGGCAAAATGACAAAACTCATCAGCCATTAAAATAAAAACTGATCAACTGAATCAAAAGTCATCAGAATCATCAGAATTCCTTTATTAATCCCTGGAGGGAAATTCTTGTTTTTACAGACATTGCACATGCAGTATTCCCGACCAAGAAAGGAGAAAAGTGCAGAGTATAAGAACAGGATAAACAAAAAACTAAAATCTCAAAAAAGTCGTGATGCTCTTTGCGATGTCAGAATAAGCTGGAGAGTGTGACTAAAACAGTGGGCCTATGGGCTTATTGAGTGGGATTATGTACACAATGACAGAAGCTGATCGAATCTAATAAAGGGATGAATAAAGAGAAAAATGCAGTACCAAGGCTACCATTTCTCATGTCTGCCTGAATACCAAAACTACTACTAACTCACAGCACCAGATGACTGAAATTGCACTAGGACAAGTGGCTTGATGACTTGTGCTTCTATAGTTAGGAAACGATCTATATCACAGCGTGAAGACAATTTCATATATATCTCTATACATATATATATATATACATATATATAGATATATTTTTTTGCATGATACACAATTTTACCCTGTTGTCAGTATTCAACTGTAGGGAAGGGACTGAAACAAGAAATAATGACACCTCTGTCATCAAAAGGCTGCTTCTGACAGAGCTGACATGGCATCCGACACATCCAGCACTCGAACTAGGGAGTGTAACCCTTTTTTTAATGACTTCATTCGCTCACTGACCGCAAACTTTGCCATACTGAGCAGCGCTCTGTATACATCTGTGGCGCCTTTGTGGACTCTGCCACTGTGAGATGTGAATGCATGTTCTTCACAGCCCATGGGAGGGTAGAGTCGAACAAGCTGTGGTGGATGCTGCATGTGAGTGTAGAACTTTAAATTAACATGCATTGATGGGTAAAAGGTGGGGACACCACAGAGAAAAAGCATTTTATTAGCTGCTTATTCCCAGTAAGGGGCACACACTCCCCACATCTGTCCACTCGCTGCTGCCCCTCTGATGTGCTCAGCTGTTTAATACGGACTAGACCCTCAGAGTAAGGGCTGTTCCAGACTGAGACATGCCATGCAGTGAGCGAGGAAGGTCGAAATCCATGATGTAGCCTGCTTGGCAAGAAGGACAAAGATGGAACCTGTCAGCAGAACAGTGAGTAGATGACATCTTCTTTTCTTCACACTTTAAGTCATCGGATTGCATATAACAAGATGAGGTTATACACTGCAGCTGCAAACCTGAGGGAGGCCCCTTGCACTGTGCAAAGGTGTGAAAGAAAACCTTCCCAGCAGCACACGTGTAGGCGCTCTCGGTAACAGCTCTAAGAGGGTGAAGCTTAAACGATACAGAACAGCCATGAAACAAGGTTAATGTACAACAGGGGTTTTCGGTCTGTTGTTTAAAAATTATGTCTAACTATGTGGGCTGTGTTATACCACCGCCAATTGTAATGACCTAAAACTAGAGTAACACTGAAATTTGCTTCCACTTTATTTCACACACAATGGAAAACTCACATTAATGATGATGGTGGTGAAAATCATCAGAAATTCTCCATGCTTTGTATCATTGTCTGTAATCAGGTTCACCTGTGTCCTGCACTTGCACCAGTTACTGTAAATGCACTCATCCTTTCTTTTTTCTTTTGCAACTTCTTGAAGTGTAGCAGGTGTTGTGGAAATCCTGATTCTCCAGATTCTAATGTGCACTATGAATATCTCATCCAAAAAACACTTGTGGACTTCATCTTTGCTAAAATAGACTGGCAACTTCTTCTCATATCAGCAGCCACCGTATACATCTGATGGTCATCTCATGTGTGCTAACACCACATCCCACCCACTAGAGGGCTCCCAAATTCCCAACCAGACTGCACATGCCACCTAACCAAGAGCACTCTTATCTGAAATCACTGTGATTTTGTCACAGTGGCACGAGATTGAAGATGAAATAAAATGCCAAGGTGCGGCACCTGAGTGGCACTGAGGAGTGATTAGAGAGTTTTAGAGAGGTAAGCCAGCTTAAAAGGCCAAGTGCAGCAGAAGACCTGACAAAGGGGATCCTCCAAGAGACACCCATACAGAGAAAATATGTTCTGGAGATTGGTACACTGAAGCACTATGCAACACTGAAAAACCCAAACTGTAGACGGGTTAGTCATTCTGATGACCGAGACTTTGTCTCACTTAAGTAACCATCATTAGGTTTGTTGAAACTAAATGTCCAAATGTAGAAGAAGAAGAATCAGTTTTACTGACAGTATATATATTTTTACATACACACACTGAATTCGTCTTCTGCATTTGACCCATCCTTAGTTGAACACATATATGCAACACCCAGCAAATCACATGCAGGAGCAGTGGGCAGCATCAAGCGCCCGGGGAGCATATTGGGGAGTTAAATGCCTTGCTCAAGGGCACATCAGCCAGCTAATGGAGGGGGGGAGCATTTTTTGCATTAATCACTCCACCACACCCAAATTTTTCCTGCCCGTCCGGTGGGGGAATCGAACCGGTGACCCTCCAATCACAAGCTGCTTCTCCAACCTCTAGGCCACGGCTGCTACGCTGATTGGAATGGAAAGAACGCCATCCTCAAACAAATCCAGGGGCAGTTCCTGATGATGTATGGAATGGTGTAATTTTGTTGTTTGTTCCCATGATGACATGTTTGTGCCGTGCATTTACAGACACATAACTGTGCTGAACACCCCAAAGCAGAAATGTGTTTCGTTTTGCTTTGATTTGCCTTTTTCACATATGTACCAAACGACCTGTCTGTGTGTACCAGTAACTGAGAGAAAAAGATGTAGGTTTCATGGTGAGTTGTTTTCTTATGAGTTCATCAGATTTGATTAAATACAAAAAAGATACAAAAACACATTATACTTCCTACAAATAATAAAGGTCAAAACCTAAATTCCCTGTAAAAGACTTATTTGTAGGTAATCTTAGGTAGCTAATGTGGCCAATGTCTTTATTGTGGCAACTAGGCCTTTTCCACAGCAGATATAAGCCACGACAGCATGCCAGTGTGTCAACTTGCACAACACCAGGACCCTGACATTGAAGCAGCTGAATGCAACTCAGTCTTAATGTGCTCCACAAGAAAAGCCTCTCAAATGTGGTGAATTTGAAAAATTGGTTCTTGTGGCCCCTGAGAGACTGGGGTCTGAGTATAATTATTTGCTTAACTGATGGGTAGGTATTCTGTATTTTTACTAATTTTCAGTATTTTTAGCTGGTTCTTGGACAAAGTTCACATTAGTTTAAGTCTGATCTGCATAACTGATGTATTACAGAAGTTAAGAGTGGCTGTTATTGCAGTTATTTGTTTATTGTTTTTAAAACCCTGTTATGTTGAAATCACGTGTTTTTATCATAATTATGAGTTAACTGAGATTATCTCGACATACAGCAATTGGTTGTAAGACTATGATGTCATATTGTGGAATTCATGGACAAAACAGCTCTTAAAGTCACAGTCCCAAAGTGAAAATGACACTTCCTCTTCTCCCTCACATCTCCTGTAGTGATACTGCAAGGCTGTCATCTCTCACTGTCATCACTCCTCTGAAACGGGCTACACGTTTACTAATAGAATTTATTCTGTATCATATAGGCTGTTACTTCTAGGAGGTGCCACTACTGAGATAAGCTGCATATAATCAGTGTCTCACTGGACCACCAGAGTCCACAAACACCAACACATACCAGTTGATACACACAGCTTAATAAAAGTTGCAGGTTCTGTCTAAATGGACAAGATTAAGAGCTCATTCGTGAGATACGTAGTGCTGTGAGAGAGCAGCAACAATATTTAAACACGGTAAAAGTGTCAAAACACAAGCAAATTAAGAACGTGGACATGGTCTACAGAAAGGGCCAGAGCTGCCTCTACTTTCTGAGGCGGCTGAGGTCCTTCAACATCTGCAGGACGATGCTGAGGATGTTCTACGAGTCGGTGGTGTCCAGTGCCATCACATATGCTGTTGCCTGCTGGGGCAGCTGCCTGAGGGTGAGGGACACTAACAGACTCAATAGAATCATCAAGAAGGCCAGCCATGTTGTGGGAGAGGAACTGGACTCTCTGACAGTGGTGTCTGAGAGGAGGATGTTGTCCAAAATAAGAACTATACTGGACTTTCCCTCTCACCCTCTCCACGATGTGTTGATCAGCTACAGGAGCTCGTTCAGCAACAGACTCATACTCCCACGATGCACCACAGAGCGACACAGGAAATCATTCCTGCCTGTCACCATCAAACTGTTAAACTCAGCACTGTGACGGACACACTCACTTGTATATACAATGTACATATTGGCTCTTTTACACATGTACATACCTGTATTTTTAAATTTTCTTAAAAAATTTGAATACAGTTTTTTGTAAATACCTGTACTTGAGATTTTAGTTTTTTGTTTATCCTATTTTTATACACTTTTCTCCTTTCTTGGTCGGGAATACTGCATGTGCAATGTCTGTAAAAACAAGAATTTCCCTCCAGGGATAAATAAAGGAATTCTGATTCTGATTCTGATTCTGAAATCAGAAGCAGAAGACCACACTGGTTATGACTTTGGTCATTAACACAGGATTCGGCTTCATGGTGGCCGAGCTTCTGTTGTCTCTAATGCCCCAATCATGTTGTTCAGAGAGACGTAAAGTGAGCACATTTAGCCAAAATATTGGGTTAAAACACATCTAAAACCTATATAGTTATTTTCATTGCAAGAACAGTAACATTCCCAGCAGCCAGTCATCAGTGTGGATACTGACCCTATCCAGACAACACTACCTCCTTCTACCTGTGCGTGAGGCTGCCTTGCTTAAATGTTGCAGCTCAGATTATTTTTTGGTAATGGGCTTATTGTACATGTGAATTTTCTGTGTATTGTGTGGACCCAAATGTTTTATATGTTTGTGTCAGTAAAACAGTTAGCTGGCTGCTCTTGAGTATTAGCATGGGTGACAAAAAGAAAAACAAGAGGTTTTGCAGCACACACTGCCCATGTATGTGGGCGTGACACGAGGATTACACAAGTCTCTGGATTCATAAACTCAGCTCTAAAGAAGCTCTAAACTAACAGGACACAGACAATAAAACTTTAGACTTTCTTTGTTACACTGTGATTGCTCTGATGTGGACACAGCCACACGTGTAACTATTGATGGGAAGGAACGACAGGACCAGAACAAGACGCCTCAACATTATGAGGAAATACTTTGAATCCTGCAGAGCTTATTTAAATAACTAATCAATCACCATATGTTCTGAGTGTCTTTTCAATGCTTGAAGCTGTTTAAAAGCCTGTTTTGTTTGAGCTGGTTAAGTAAGCACATTTAGCCAAAATATTGGGTTAAAACACATCTAAATCTAAATATTAGTGTGGATACTGACCCTATCCAGACAACACTACCTCCTTCTACCTGTGCGTGAGGCTGCCTTGCTTAAATGTTGCAGCTCAGATTATTTTTTGGTAATGGGCTTTTTGTACATGTGAATTTTCTGTATATTGTGTGGACCCAAATGTTTTATATGTTTGTGTCAGTAAAACAGTTAGCTGGCTGCTCTTGAGTATTAGCATGGGTGACAGCACACACTGCCCATGTATGTGGGTGTGGCACGAGGATTACACAAGTCTCTGGATTCATAAATGGCTCTAAACTAACAAGACACAGACAATAAAACTTTATGTAATTTTGTTATAATTGTATCAGGAATATATTTTGCTTCCTTGATTGAGGCTTTTACATAATCTGCTAAGGTCTTACGGAAATCATCAACAGACTTTAGACTCTCTTTGTTACACTGTGATCACTCTGATGGACACAGCAACACATGTAACTATTGATGGGAAGGAATGACAGGACCAGAACAAGATGATCCACATTGAAGGTCTCAACATAATGAGGAAATAATAGATGTCTGTAATAATAATATAGGCAAAAGTATTGGGCTACCTGACCATTACACCAGCTGGGCCTTTATGACATAGACATAATTAGCTTTGCAGCTGTAACAGCCTCCACTCTCTTGGAAAGGCTCTCCTCAAGATTTTGGAGTGTTTCTGTGGGAATTTTTGCCCATTCATGCAGTCAGGGCTCTGTGCAAGCCAGTCGAGCTCTTCCACACCAAACTCATCCAACCAGATCTTTATGGGCTTTGCTTTGTGCACTGGGGTAGAGTCATGCTGGAATAGAAAAGGGTCGTCCCCAAACTGTTGCCACAAAGCTGGAAGCATAGCATTGTCCAAAATGTCTTGGTATGCTGAAGCATTAAGATTTCCCTTCAGTGGAGGTAAGTGGCCTACCCAGCCCCTGAAAAACAGCCCCACAAAGAGCTGCATCTATATATATATATACATATATATGTATACATATAGTCTACACAGTGTGCTTTGAATCCTGCAGAGGTAATTTAAATAACTGATCAATCATCATATGTGCTGAGTGTCTTTTCGGTATTTGAAGCTACACATTAACAGCCTGTTTTGTTTGAGCGGGTTCAATATTTTCAACAAGTGAAAGAATCTTCAGAACACAATCAATCAGTCCAATGTCTGCAATGCAAGGAAGCCAAACAAAAACCCAGTTTCATGAGCAGTAAGTATATTTGGTCAAGTACGGTACATAAGAGACAAGCTTAATGTTATTCTAAATTTTTCTCACCACACCAAAACCAGCAATGAATGTATCCTACTAACAAGGCCTGACGTTATTAAAGCTGCACTGATCAATGTTTTCATATTAACACTCGAAGTGATTCTGTGTACATGAAATAGGTGTTTGATAGTAAAAACAACAAAGCCTTACAGTGCCTGTTGAGCTTTCCAAGTGATTATACTTAATGTGTGTTGTGCTGATGTATTGATAATTTAACAATTTTAACAATTTATTTTAATGATTAAAGACGCTGCTTTCAATCATTGTAAACATTTCCATGCATGTAGTTGGTGCAACAAACATTGCGGGACATTTAAGGAGCAAAACTAAAAGCTGCAGTGATGAACTTGACGGGACAGAGGAAACTCTCCACAGGAAACCAACAACAAAATTAAACTTTTAGCTTCTGTGGAAGATAAAAAATCTTTGCTTGGCCAAGAAGAAAATAAATGAATAAATAAAAATGAAAAAAAAAATGAAACATTCATTTTCAGACCTCAATGTAGATAAAGTTTTATTGCAAAAGCAAGTTACACCAAAAACATGATATCTGGACAGCATCCCATATGAAGTGAGAAGAGCACTCATCTATACTACCTCAAAGACATTGTTTCTTCTTTAACGAACACAGCTGCTTAATCATTTCAGAATCAGATTGAGAATGTTAGTGATGACTCACCATTTTTCTTTTCTCCAGCATCTTTTCCAGATTTGGTCGAACTCCATTATATCCTGAAAACTGTCTGATCGGGGACATTCAATAAGGGCACAAACTGTTCTTGAACGGCCTCCTCTCACACACACTTATTTACTTTGTCTGACTTTTCTAACCAAAACAACATAATAATTTATTCATATTATTACATAATCATTTTTGCACTTGTGATTTTCATTATGCATTTTTGAACAATATTCACAACACTTCAGAAATGTACAGCATATTTTTAGATTTATGAGAAGGACAGTTATGTTAAAGTTATGTTAATGTGATGCTTTGTTAACATCATGTTATATTAACTTAATTGATTTTTCATCTAATCAGTGGAGTTGAGCTGCTGTGCATAAATGCTCATAGTGTCTTTTAATGGGGAGACAGTTTCTACACCCCCTCCTGCTGGCAATGTTGGATTTGATTTTTCTGGTTTCCATAGGAAATTCATTTGCAGCTCCAGAGAGTGACTGCGTCTGCATTACGCAGAGCTGGAAACTAACATGAGTCTGGAAACTGATCTTTGAAGGTCGGCTGTTTATAAACCTATAAATCTGTTGTACCATAATAATGAATTAATTTAGCTGTAGGCTGTAATACTACATATATTTTAGTCTGCTGATGAACACACATGACACTAGCTTAATAAATGTTCTCTTTTACTTCTTAGAAATGAAAACATTGTTTAGGTTTTATTGTTTATCAAGCATTCACGAAAAAAAAAAGAAAATTAGAGTGAAGAAAATAAATGTTCCCCCGCTCATTTGGGATGGCCCTGTGGTACAAGCGGATGGGCCCAGGTCCATCAGAACCAATGCAGCAGCTGGGGAAAAGAGCCATTTTTATCAGCACTTGGTGGAGATCAAATCAGAGCAAAAAGAGAATGAATATTTTTTACACTTTTGCTTTTTGGTGCTGTTTACTTTACTTTAGTGAAGACTCTGTATAGTGTATCACCACTATTCATATGACCTCTACACACAACTGACAGACTGTAAGTGCACGTGCAGCCCAGTGTCAGTTTATGACTTAAACTTTATTTGCTGTCAAGAAACAGGTCAGATTTCAGGTTCAAAGCTTTATGTGCATGCTGCAATCACCTTCCCGTACAGGGCTGAGTCATAGATAAACACAACACATAGCCCTCCACACACCCACATCAGCGTGACCCAGTGTGATTCAGGTGTGTATATAACGAGCAGGGTAACCTCCTATCATCACTGCATCATCCGCTGATACCCGAACACTCTGCATTTACCTGACAGGTAAGACAACTGCTGTGTTTGATTTCCTTCAGTGGAGTTCATGCTTCTGTCCTCTCTATGCAGATTTATTGACAGGTTGTCTTTGTCCACATAGAACAATCTGCTGATCATCACCATGAAGACTGTGCTGGTCCTGTCTATTCTTCTCTCTGTTGCATTTTCAGGTCCGATTCAACACACACCATTGAGACAGAACACACACACACTATCACTCGTGTGCTCATAAGTCAATCGACAAGCCTGTAACATAGTGTGACGACTATACACTGTGCTGTTTGTCCAGCTGTGTGCAATAGTACATGTAGTATGTGTGAATACACACGCACAGTGAACGCGTACTGCTGTTATTGACAAGGTTATATTTTCTCTGCAGCTCCAGCTGAAGTTGAAGAAAAGGCCCCAGGTGAGTATTGAACATCTTTGCTTTAATACATAGAGGCAGTTAGGCCTACATGTGTCTGACACCAACATTAATGTGATTCATCCACAGAAGTAGCAGTGGAGGCTCCAAAAGAACAGAGGGCTGCTGCACCAGGTTAGTGTCTTCTTTAAAGTGTGTTGGACCTCAGTCTGTGTGGAGAGAGCATTCAATACATCAAAGAAGAGAAGCCAGTTTCTGACTGGAAACGCTCACTGAATTGATCATCTTGTTCATTGAACTGAATTGTTCTGACTGGTCATTCAGAACAATTCAAGATAAATTCTCAGAGAACAAGATATTTGTGCTGGATTTGATCTCATGTTGACAAACAGCAGTTTCAGCAGCTTGTGGGGTTATCTTTGAAGGACAAACAAACTAACAGTGTGCTCCATAATATGTATAACAGCAGATGAGTTGTGGCAGTTAAAGCTGGTGCTGCTGGTCTGTGTTTGCTGAGAAAGACCCACATTTGGGGTCTTTTCCTTCAGGTTCTGTCATGCTGTAAAACAAAAAACAAAGTCAAAGTAAAGGTTTTACTGTGTATGAAATAGCTTCATTTATGCCAATTCGCAACACTAAACTCAAACTAAACGGGTGAACATGGAACATAACTGCTAAATTTACTGACAACTGCATTTAGCTCAAAGCACCACTCAGCACAGCTTCACAGAGATGCAGCATGGCTGTAGACTCTTTGGCTGGTATTAGCTGCTGGTCAGTTTGACCTTAATATGATGTCAGTCAAACACTATTGACTTTTTGTAGATGGGACTGAAAAATCAAACAGTCTCAACTGAAAAGAGGTCTGATGAAGCAATTTATGTTTCAGAGGCGGAGGACAAGATGACACCGAAAGATGAAGAAGTATTTGAGCCAGAAGATTCTGTCCCTGTTCCCAGAAACGGTAATCAAAAAGGACACACATCATCTTAACAAAATAGTCAACACACTGAAATACAAATGTTGAGTTCTCAGTTAGAGTTTATCAAGTCCTCCTTCACCGTTCCACATGTTGTTGTGTCATAGAGACAGGATCGATTCGATGAAAGGGATTTTTAAACAACAATTTGCACACACTGACAAGACTTCAGCTGATGTAACCAAATCATCCATTGTGCTGACTGTCTTTGTGGTTTTACAGCACATGTATCTGAGGTGGCAACAGCACCTAAAAGTAGGAACCACATCACTGTCTGCTTTCCTGTATTCCTTTGTTCCTTCATGAGGGAGGCTACTGTGGCAAAAGCAATAACACTGAAAGAGAAAATGACAAGATAAAAATCTCTCAAATATCAAACATGTCATGTAGACTGTCAAGTGTAAGCATGATATCCTTAAAGGACTATTACAGTATATTTGCATACTAGTACAACCTGCCTAGATTTTACTGAATGCTAACTGTTCTCCAGAGTACATCAGATGAATGACATGCTGGTCTCATTGTAACAGCTGTTTCGACTATGGGAGGCTGGAAAATGTGAGACTGGACAGGATCGGTGTATTTCAGTCAAAATGCTCTGTTCAAGAAAAGTTATTGTTCTCTTTCTTTTTTCTGTTTATAGCTCGTTTTAACTTCTGCCCAGACGGCTGGTTCAGCCATGGCTCTCGCTGCTTTATGTTCGTCAATTCTCCTTTGTCCTGGTACAGTGCTGAGGTACTGCGACTTTAGTACTTCTGTAATGTTACTGTGTTCTGCAACAGTCAGTTCCACTGAGCTCATGCACACTGTGAACAATGAGGTCAAAGTTGTAGCTTTTCCCCTCATCTGACAGTCTTATTGTTATCTTATTGTTAGTGTTACTTGTTAATCATTCAGTTAGGTTTCTGTTATGCTCAGGAAAAACAGGGTTGGATTCAAATGCAGACAGAGGAAGGCAGCATGGTGATTTAAGTCATTTATTACACTCAAGGCTTGCTGGCAGGTACAGGTAGGCAAACAGTTAACGGGCAGGTAGTTTCAAGTCGAGAAAAACATGCACCTAACAGAGGTACAAAAACAAACTTGTCAGGCAAGCAACATGGAGGAACTAACAACGGAGCAAAGGAACAAAGGATCTGTGCTGGTATGAGTTACTGATGAGGGTAATAAAGTCCAGATGTAGAGATGGAGACAGAAGCTCAGGGGAGGGGAACAAGGTGATCGCAGGGCAGATGGGAGAGACAAGATCAGGAATGGAAGTAGAAATGTCTGGGGACATTTGGAAGACAAGTAAAGGGTAATTCAGTTCAATTTAAATTCATTTCAATTTTATTCATATAGCACCTTTTACAATCAAAATTGTGTCTAGGTGGTTTACAGAAACCCAGAGGGTGAACCCCTGAGCAAGCAGACAGTGGCAAGAAAAACTCTCTTTTAACAGGAAGAAACCTTGAGCAGGACCCTGATCACAAGGGAGAACCATCCTGCTGATAGTCAGCTGGGTAAAAGAGGAGAAGAAGAAGTAGACAGGGCAGAGAGGATGAAAGAGAGAGAGAGAGAGAGAGAGAGAGAGAGAGAGAGAGAGAGAGAGAGAGAGAAACATACATGCAATAAACATCATACATTACAAAGGACAGACATGACAGGTTGTTATAATTGGAATTTTGTAGACTATATATTGTATGTATTTGTTCTTTAGCTGATATGTTGTTCAAGTTAGTTCTAATAGCACTACATAGAAGAACGACATGGGCAGATGTTGACAGAAGACATTGGGTTTGTCAGAGGGCTGGATGCAGTTCAACATGTAGATCTGGATGGAGAGAGACCTGCAGAAAGATACAGAGAGAGAAAGAAAGGGAGGAAGAGACACAAAACTATGATGAAAACGGGACACCCAGTTAGTGACATAATATAATGAATCATATGTTGACCTGATGAGAGGAGAGGAGGGGAGAGGAAGAAGAGGAGAGGAGGTAGGAGTGTAGAGATGTTGGAGATGTTGAGGAGGTGGTTTGTGTCCCCCGGCAGCATAGGCATATGGCAGTGTAGCTATGATAAAGATTAAAGACTAAGAGCTCGTCAGCCCTGTTCTACCAGTGGCTTTATCAAGAAGTGACTGTAACTATACTTAGAAGCACTACACACTTTGTTTGAGGCTAACTATACGCTTTACTAAACAGAAAGGTTTTAAGTCTGGTCTTAAAGGTGGAGGTGGTGTCTGCCTGTTGAACCCAGATTGGCAACTGGTTCCACAGCTAAAGGCTCGTCCTCCCATTTTACTTTTATGAATTCTGGGAACTGCAAGTAAACCTGCACTCTGTGATCTGAGTGTTCTATTGGGAATATATGGGATCATTAGATCCTGCAGGTATGATGGGGCTAGTCCATTTAGGGCCTTATATGTAAGTAGGAGAATTTTAAAGTTTAGTTTAGTGAGTTTAGTGAGTGAAGAGAAGCCAAAGATGGAGGAGATGTGATCCCTTTTGCTGATTCCTTTCAAAACTCTAGCTGCTGCATTCTGGATCAGCTGCAGGTTATTAATGGAGTAATGCTGAAGTGACTCGGAAAAATGGAGATGTGGGTGAAGAGAGGGACAAAGAGACAGACGCCATGACAGCTACTTTAGAAATTACCATCATGCTGAATGGTTCTTCCACTTGGAAGCATCTGCATGGTATCCATATCTGTTCTTAGATCAGTCAGTCTGTCAGCATCAGTCCATGAAAAGATGAGCTTTATGTTCACATAGAAACTACAGACATTTCCATTAGGAGGAAGAAAATAAAGGCATGAAATGAAACAACAACATGAACAACATGAAACAACACGATCCCTTGGTGCTCCCTCTGTCCAACAGGAGCACTGCAACAGCATGGGTGCCAATCTTGCCTCAGTTACCAACCCCAGAGAGTACAGCTTCCTCCAGCAAATAACAAAGACAGCCGGTCAGAGCATCGCATGGCTGGGAGGATTCAACCTGCAGGTCAGAATTCATGAAGAAATAAGATCTCAGTCAGCCCCGGTGAAGCCCAGGACCTGGTCCAGAGGGCTCTAGACTCAGACAAGATGGATATGAGAGCAGCACTTCCTTACACTTGTGTTCTTTGTCTCTCAGGGCCGTTGGATGTGGATTGACCGTGAAGGTTTCTATTACACCAATTGGTACTCGCAATCCTCATCCAGCAGCTACGCCTGCGTCTACCTACGCACCACCAGTAAGTCCACCTGTTTGCTGTGGATAGCTGCATCAGCTTAATGCAAAGTCCAAATAAGACTAACGTATGTAACCACACTTTCTGAAGTGGTGAAAGTTACACCCGGTTTTCTGTTTTGGTCTCAGAGAGTTGATGTCTCTTTTCACACGTCTTGATCGTGGACAAAGTCCTGATCAGTGTGAACATAACATTGACTTGTACTTCAGGGAAAATGTCACACATTTTTTTGATTTCTACGTACTGATTGATTGACTTTCCTGTGGCAAGAGACAAATAGCTCCTGTTGCAGTGAACACTGTGGTGTATCATTTAATTCACAACATGAATTAGAGTTAATATTGTTTCACCTTTGTTAATCACATTTTAGATGGATGGGGTAACACCCAGTGTGGCTCCGCTTATCGCTTCATCTGCTCCAAGGACCCTTTCAGCTGTTAACAAACCAAACATCTGGAGCCTTGGGATGGATCTTTTTCTGTTTAAAGAGCAATTTGAACAAACTTTGCTGTGTCTTAATGAAGTGTTGTTTTCCATTGTGTGTCCTTGAAAAGATTACATGATAAAGTGTTAAATTAACTTTCTGCTTTTGGTTGTGGCAGTAAGCTTCTTTTCCATAAAAATAAAATGTGTAAAAACAGAACAATGTCATATCTTCCTTTGGGACCTTGGCTGTTGAAGTCCAGCTGTAGTCTGAAGAGTAACTTGTGTCATTACAAAGGAAGTAACCCACAGCTCTGGTTCAGAAGTTAGATCTCTTAGTGTGTGTTGTGCTCATCCTGAAGAAACACAGCAAACCATCCTCAGAGAAAAACATGCATTCCTTAAGATTTATGACCTACAATACAATCTTCCCTCCTCAGCTGAGGCAGTAATAAATGATAAATGTCAAACTAATGATTTATAAAACTCCATATCAGCAGACACTCTTTTAAATGCCTCCTGTTTAGTGATTAACCTTCACTGAAACTGCATTCCAGTGATATCAGTTATAACCCAGTTCTACCTTCAGTTTGTCTCCAGTCATCCATGAATCCATGAGTCCATAAACAATTGATATAACCCTCACAGTGGAGCAGACAGTCAGTCGGCATACTGTCAAACAGTAACTGCTGCACACCAGAGAAGTATCATAAAACAGAGTACAGGTTGTTTGTATGTGGAAATATGATTGCTGTTCTTTACTCCCTCCACCTGACGGTGATCCATTGGTAGATGATAGATTGAATATTGCAAAAACTATGAAAGACAGCAGGTTTCTTTAAGATAGAAATTTATACAACAATTTGGATGGGATCCGTTGTGTGAACCAGTATAGGAGTTACCGCTGACTCAGAATGATTAACGAAACAGTTAACTAAACAAATAAAACAAAAAATAGTTTTAGAATACACTTTCAGAAACACATGGAAGACAGTGATTCAGTGACAGCTGATGATAAGGCAAAAGTGCTTAGCATGGTGTAGCAGACTATGATTCTCAGTTGCCAAAGTGACAGCCAGATTGATGACCATTGGAAGTTTGACTCATTGACTGCATAACTGTAAATATGGTTGGTTCTCAATAGTAAAGACCTCTAAATGGGATCCCACGTGGTTTGACTTGTACTGAAAGTAGTTGAGTAATAAAAGCCAAAGTTTATAGCTGTAGCTTGGAGTCAAGTTCTAGAAAGGTGACCTTGAATATTCCTGGGTCACGTGCATTCAGACTGCTGTCCATAGAAAACACACTGCAAAAATTAATTTATAAGAGCAGATCAGTTTCATCCCTCACCCTTGATGACAGAGGTTCTCTCTGACTAATTTCACTGGGTAAGACAAGTTGTTTAAACAGAAGAAGAAGAAGAATCAACTTTTACTGGCAGTTTATATATATTTTTACATACACACATACTGAATTTTACTACTGCATTTATCCCATCCTTAGTTGAACACACACATGCAACACCCAGCAAATTACATGCAGTACACACACAGGAGCAGTGGGCAGCATCAAGCTGCCCGGGGAGCATATTGGGGGGTTAAGTGCCTTGCTCAAGGGCACATCAGCGAGCTAATGGAGAGGGGGGGGGGGGGGCATTTTTATCACATTAGTCACTCCACCACACCCAAATTTTTCTCGGTGGGGGAATCGAACCGGTGACCCTCCGATCACAAGCCGCTTCTCCAACCTCTAGGCCACGGCTGCCCCCCAGACCTGTACAACAAAAACAAAGCACAAAACATTATTCACGTAATAATAATGCTGTTGAAAAAAAAAAGTAGAATTATACTGTATTTCAGAGATACAGACTTTATGTCACAAAAATGGAGCATTTTGAGTCTGAAATTGAGTTTGGGCACCAATTTCAATTTCTCCCATACCAAACTCATCCAGCCACATCTTTATGGACCACCGGCGCACAGTAATGCTGGAATAGAAAAGGGCCTTCCATAAAATGTTGCCACTAAGTTGGAAGCATAACATTGTCCAGAATATTATGGTACACTGAAGCATTAAGATTTCTCTACAGCTACAAATATGTCATAAACAGCATGCAGCTGCTCTTTGTCAATTATTGTGATCGTGACAACAATGCTAAAAGGAAGACTGACAGCTGTGTGTAGTATAGTATCTGGATAGTAAAAACAAAAACCTACAGTAAACTAATGTCAATGACACATCACAATGTCTTTGGTCTCAGTTGTTCCAGTAAAAGATGTTCCAGAGGAGAGAGCTTATGCCTCAGTCCCAAGCCAGTGCCCATTTAACCTCCTGTCACTGACTACAGCAGCACGATCCACATATTCATACTGACACTGGATCTGTTTACTGCATTTGAAAAGGATACAATTGTCACATCCATTCTTTTCATCTGATATCATGGGAATTTCTGAAATAAGATGAAGTTTTTTCAAACGCTAGCTGAATATAAAGAAACACTTCCTGATTGTCTCATCAAATCAAAAACCTAGATTTGTTGACATGTTTTTAATTCCATGAAATTGTCTGTGCATCCTGTTTTTACGGTTTACGGTTTTTACGAAAGTTACGGTGGTTGACTCAGGCGAACATGCTGCATCTTAAAAAAATACATGCAAATAGACAAAGCATCATTTAGGAAATGTTTAAAATGTATGCATGGACACACACATATACACTCACGCACAACCGGACTCCCATAACACCCTCCCCCCAACAGTTCTGAACAACAACCACAAATCTACCCCCTCCTGCCACCGTCAGCACCTTACAGTCCTCACAGTGTTTACAGTGCCTTACTATGTCCATAGCCTTGATTTATCCATATATTTTTCTAACCTGTGAGCATTTTATATTCATTGTGTATATATATTTCATTTCATACTGCACTGCTGTTTACACATATATACATATATATATATCACCTCATACTGCACTTATTTTATTTAGATCATGTGGGTTGGTGAGTGACAGTTGTAGATTTTCTCCAAAAATCAGTGCTGTGGAGTCAGCTCAAACGTGTTTGACTGCGTGTGTGTTGTTATGCAGCTCTGGATCAAGATGCACATTTAACTGTTTGTACAGAAAGTTAAAGTGAGTGTAGTGTGTACGGATTTATCATTCTTGAAAACAGGAGTCACGTAATGCAGGATTTAATTGTCACAGCAGGGAAACCATCGCACAATTCGACTCAGTTTACACTGCCTGAGTCCAGAAGAAGGCAAGACGCCCAACAAGACGACCCACCCGGGCAACGAACTGTTTGTACCGCTTCCATCAGGAAAGCGGTACAGGAACATTAAAACCAGCACCAACAGACTCAGGGACAGCTTCTTCCCCAGAGCTGTAAAAGCAATAACCCCCATACAGTGACACACTCACGTCCCACCCCCATACAGGACTTCACACATACACCCTCCCCTATCTAGCCGCATACACACACACAGCATACCATAGACTGGTACTAAGTGCACTTTATCTACCTCATTTTGTATTTTATATTTTTATATATTTTTTCTTAAGTATGTAATTTTAATTTTCTGCTGTTATTTATAAGTGTGCTTTTAAGCCGAGAATCTGCACAAAATTTCGTTATGCTTGCATAATGACAATAAAGACTCTTGAATGTTGAAGGATGTAGGATCATTTTCCAGAACATCTCAGAGAACATCAATCTGTATCCCATTGTAATTCTTTGATTTACTTATAAATTAACTTGTGAATTCACATCCAGTAGCAAATGTTACCTGCTTGGTGTCTAGCATGGATGGATGTACTTACACGCTGATCAGCCACAACATTAATACCACCTGCATAATATTTTGTGTGTGTCCTTTGTGCTGCCAAATCAGCTCTGAGGTGGTTGGCATTTGTCAAAGAACCTTCACATGATTGCTAGAACCCAAGGTTTCTCCTCACTGGTTGTTGCGCATAAAATCCATAAAATTTAAACCTACATAAGCAGACCTTACATGGTGCACGGCACAACTTTATTTGTATAGCCTATTTTACAAGCAGTTTGTCTCAAAGGGCTGTACATAACATCATAGAAACATCCTCTGCCCTTAGCCCCTCACATCGACTAAGGAAAAACTCCCAGAAAAAAACAGCTGGTTATCAGCTTGATAAGTCAGGATTTCAATTTATCCACGAGTGGGTTCACATAAAAGAGTTCAAAGAATATTTTTTCATGCCAATATGTAATTGGAGGGGTTTAATTGAGGGGGGAATGTAAGCTGTCTAAACCAGACAGCCTTAATACAGTATAACAGAGGAATTCAGTGCTGTTTGTGCTTCTGTCATTATGGCCAAATCCCATGCTGGTTTCCACGCAATTTATGTTGTTTACACAACTGTGAAGTGTCGTGAGATAACTGTGTTATGAATTGGCACTTTAAATAAAATTGAATTGAATTGAATTGAATTGAATTGAATAGAGGTGTTTGCAGTATGTGACCAAATACAGAAATATATGGAAAATGAATGTGGAGTATCTGTTATTACAAAACAAATGCCAGCAACCATAGGAGCATCAAATAATGAGTGTGAAATTAGGTGTTACTTATTAAGCTAAAATCAATATTTCCTTTTTACTCAATCCAATTATGAAGTATAATTTCACTAGGTCATGCCATTTAATATGTAGTCACAGTTAGTCAACCCTGACTTTCCTTGATAATCCTGAGCTTAGTCTGAACAGGTAAAACTCCCTTTGTAGTACAGTCCTCATGTTAGGTGTGCAGAATAAGTTATCATCACAATGTATTGTAGGAAGTGAAACAACTTCATAACATTGAAACGTCAGGTTTAACCCTCAAGTTATCTCGCAAACCACAAATCCTGCTTTGCAGTACAGGCCAATGGTCATCTGCAACAGCAATGGAGAGAGAATTGTGGACATAAAAAGGATGGTCTGTCAGTGTTACACCACCATGACAGGGTGAGTATAATATCATAGTTATTTTCTAATGAAATGAAATAAATAAAATTTACTTATTGAAATGAAATAAATAAATTCTATTTATTTCATTTCATTAGAGATGGTTTGCAATTATATCAACTATTGTTACTCATTGTTTTGTGGGAACATGTTCATTCAGTGGACGAATGCTTGAAATGTCCTGTATTTTTAAAACAAAAAAGATATAGTAAAGGATGCCAGGACGTAAAATATTACCTCACTCTCCAGCAAGACAGTTATGTCCCTATTTGACACTTGCATTGCAATTTTTTAAAAATAAGTGACTGGAAACTCATAAGGTTTTTTTTTTAATTTAAGAACACACAGAGACTATTACACTCTTTAGGCAGATAAGATAGCAATAAATACAAAAAAACAATCATCTCTGTAACTGCTTTGCAATCCAAACTGGTGTTCAGAAAAAAAGACATTATATTGATGTGTATATATTTGTGCTTTTATTTCTAGCATAGATGCATAATTTTGATATATATGTTTTATAAAGAATATAAAGAGCTTCAGCATCCAGAGCATCTGGGCAAGTCAGCAGTAACATTATCCACACCATGAGGACTAGCAGCTTGGCTTCACTTGACACACAAATGGGAAACGCATGCTGCAGCCATGATTGGACCAGCCCCTGGATTCTGCAAAAACATCATCATCATATTTGTCATCACCATCATTATCAGCTGCAGTATGGCCACAAAACATCAGTCAAAACGGCATCAAAATGACATTATTCTATTCTCCTCTTTGTTCCCCTGCCTCTACTTATGCTGCAACATTGTTCACTTTCTGAATGGTGAAATAGCTAGCACTATTTATATTATCAGCATTGTTTTGGTTTAAAGCTTTAATACATACATTTGTACAGTTTTACTATATTATTAAGTCAAGTCAAGTCAAGTCAACTTTATTTGTATAGCCCATTTTTACAAGCAGTTTGTCTCAAAGGGCTTAACATAACATCAGCAACATCCTCTGCCCTTCGACCCTCACATCGACTAAGGAAAAACTCCCAGAAAAACCTTTAACAGGAAAAAATGGAAGAAACCTCAGGGTGAGCAACAGAGGAGGGATCCCTCACCCAGGACGGGCAGACGTGCAATGGATGTTGTACAGGCAGGAAAGCAATTAACAACATGAGAAATGACATTACTGAAAAGATAAGCAAGACAAAATCTCAACTGTTTAGTTTCACTTTTGCTACCACCTCAATATGATTTTAACATTTCACAAGTTATAAGAAAATTATAGTAATGAAAATTATAATGAACTGCTGTAACATTCATGTATTCTTTTTTTTTTTATGTGATGTTGAGAATCACTATCATATCAGTTATTAATGTAACATCTATCCATCCATCCATTCTCTATACCAATAATCCGTCAGAGTCGCGGGGGAGCTGGAGCCTATCCTAGCTGACTACAGGTGAGAGGCGGGGTTCACCCTGGACTGGTCGCCAGTCAATCGCAGGGCCAACACACAAAGACAAACAACCACACACTCTCACACTCACACCTAGGGGCAATGTAGAGTAGCCAATTAACCTAATGTGCATGTTTTTGGTATTGTGGGAGGAAGCCGGAGTACCCGGAGAAAACCCACACAGGCACAGGGAGAACATGCAAATATAACCTACTTTGTGAGCTGATTTATGATGCTTTTTTTGCTTGTAACTGTACTTCCACCACACTATGATTTTTGTATATTTTTGTATGAGGCCCCTGGGCTGTGGGGAATGACATTTCCTTTCTATATACTCTGTGTGTGGAAATGACAAATGAAACTGAACTTGAAACTAAACAAGTTAATTGATAGAAATACACCTGAAGGTCCTGTCACTGTACATTGTATGTTTAAATGTGTTTTGTTTTCTTTTTAACCCTGACCTGCAAATCTGTTTTCTATTCTTACCTTGAGAATTGACCTGGAGGCACTGGTAATAGTCAGTGGAGCTCTGTGTTTCCCAGTTGTGGTAGTCAAATGCTGATCCATCTTCCCATCTCCAGTCACCCTAGAAGAAATCATTGTTCGCTTGTCAGTGTTACTACATGTACCCTTTTGTCCAAAGCATCTTGGTGTATAGACTCAAAAAAACAACTTCAGTTCTCACCAGGATTGTTTAACTTTATTACAAACAAGTCTCATAATGCCAGAATCATAAAAAATGTTATAATGAAATATAGTATTAATTACTAAGTACTAATTTAAAACCAAAGCTCAATCCAATTTCCCCTGGATGAACCAAAAATTGAAAAATATTATATGGCACTATTTTTTCCACTTTAGAGCTCTGCATACGGGCTGACATTTCCTGAGTGAAAACTGTTACCACACGCTGTAAGAAAAAAGTTTTCTAAATTACAGGCTTTTTTTAAAAATGTTGAACAAACCTGAAAGTAGTAACCTCCAATCCAGGCAAAAGTGTGACCACCGGTCCTGACCATGCGCTGAAGGAAACTATACTCCCAGATGTTGTGAACTGAGGCCAGACTGCCATCATAGTTAGCACAATAGCTCTACAGGATGTGATAAGAGGAAAGAAGGAGGTTTATTTTTTCAAAACAATGATGCACTGTAGTCAAGTCATGCTTATTTTTTTCTTTACTTTACTGTATACAGTAAAGCATATTATGAATGTGCAAGTGCCTTTTACCACAAATACACATCTCTACCTGCTCTTATACTCACAGCCAGAGAATTTCACACGAGTGACAATAAACATCTTGCATCTTTAATATTATGTTATTACCTCAGCATCTCTCCAGGTATCAGCTTGGTTAGCTAAGTAGTAGCATTTACCACGGAAGCCAAGCCAACCATCAAGGCAAAAAGTGAAACGAGCTAAAAGAATAAAAAAAAAAAAACAATAATTAAAATAAACACCAATATTAATCTCATTTTTCTCACTGTATAATTATGTGGGAGTTTATTCAGTATGTCATGACATGAATAACTTTTTGTGTTCAGTCTTCAGTAGCAGCCTCATGTGTTACAGTGAAAGTTTGTGGTGTGGTTTTCTTACCTTGACGCCCAACAGCTGCTCTGTCAGCAGCAAGACTAGTGTCAGCATCCACGTCTGTAAAATCCAACAACATTAGCTCAAAACAGGTCAACTGATCCATATGTTCTTTGTATGAAATGTCAGTCATTGCTCATTATCAGACATCACTCATTATTAATCACTACTCGAAAGTAAAAGTCTAGTTTGTTATGTTCAAATCAATGTACTGCGCAGCTTGTAAGAATAAAAATAAATATTATAAATATTTAATTTTCTTTTTTTTCTAAAAAATAGTTGACGCCTGTATGAACTTTTAAGTGATAAGGAATAATTGATAGGTTTATTGTTAAAAATTGCTTATTTACAGATTAATTAGTTAGGTAAGTAAGTACAGTAGAAATAAGCTGTTCCCCCAACCAAGGTTTCCTTCAACTCAGACCAATGCTATTATCTGTAACTTAAAAAAGGAAATTTCAACAATGATTCCCTGGGAAAAAGCTAATAATCTATAAGTAATCTATAAACTAAAAAGTTTAAAAAATTGTGCCACTAACCTGTTTTTTGTGCAGATACGTCTTCCTGTTGTACTGCAACCTCCTCAGGTGAAGCAACTGAGGGAAAGAACATCAAAGGTAGTTAAGAGTTTATGCAATTGAATATGGTAAATGAATGGGCTTGCATTTATATCAAACTTCTCTAGTCTACTGACTCCTCAGACATGAGGTGGTACATTCTCACCTCATGTCTGAAGTGCTCCATGATATTTCCATCAGTGCAAATTTGGGATTCAGTATCTTGCCCAACATGCAGCTGGAGCTGGGGATTGAACCACTGTACTGCCAATTAGTGGATGACCAGCTCTGCCTCAACAGCAGTCCAAATAGTTACTAAAGTAACAACGGCCATATCTGACAGATTCTTTTTCATGTTCCGATCTGTTCTAACAGTGTCTGTGACTTTGTAGTAAAATTATGATCACATCTATATGTTAGCAATAAATTTTCCACCATAAAAATGTGAAACTGAAAAGATGAAATGTAATTAATTAAACAAAACTGGGACTAAATCCACTGATAATAAAAATAGGGACTATCATGAAATGCAAAAGTATGGAGTATGTAGTAACATTTTTGTCGGGAGAGAGACGCCATGACTACAAACCAGCTGGGATAAATACTATGAATCTCAAGGAGCACCTGCACATCACAAAGAAGGTAATATAACATTAATGATAATATGTCCAATAATGTTACCTTACTCTTTATCTTATATTAGGCACTTTAAGCCAAATGTTACAAAGGGCAGCAGTATAAGATGATGATATGATATGCAACCAGTGTTATAATAGACTAAAACAAACTAAAAATAAAAAATAATGTAGTTGGCTAAATATGACAGCTACTAACATGGACTTAGAGGAAATCTAAGTATAGCTGACAAAATTAACACTGTTCACAAAGTCTCCCATTCCTCCTCTCATCGCCAACATTTTCATTATCTCGAAAAAATAGTTCCAATATTATCCTTTATTTGGCATTTGTAATTGAATGCATTGGTATTCTGTCTCACCTGTTGCAGCCCTGATGGACAGAGCATGACAAAAGATAACAAAGAACATCAGTAGAGTCTTCATGCTAAAGCTGATGAGTGAACGCCTGCTCACAGATCTGCAAATGTAAGCAGAAGCATAGCGTAGAGAAAAGAAATAGATGAGCAACATGTGTGTGTGTGTGTGAGTGAGCACAAAAAGTAACATTGGAACATCATGACTTACAGAAAGAAGCAGTAGTCAGTATCTTGAAGTGTTCTTCAGTTTTCAGGATGGATCAGTGATGCACTGATGACAAGAGGCTCTGTTTTCTTTATATACACTCTGAACCACACTGAGTCACCTCGTTCATGTTAACAATAACACTTGTGGACTTTGCCTCCTGTGTCAGTACTGATTTGTGTTACAGGAAGAAAAAAATATTTTCTCAGCACTTCCCAGCAAGCTGATTTGATAATATTATATGTGTCAACCATTTCCAAGCAAACCTTTCATAGTATGCATACATATTTACTGTGCTGCCTAAACTTGAAAAGAAGCCATACATTAAGACCACAGAGGCGTCCATTCAGTAATGTTGCAATACACATAAACATGAGACTATGATAAGATAGAATGATTGAGAGAATAATAGCATTAGCTATTAGGGTTTAGGTGAGACTGATTCTTTCAGTGACTGACTAATAAATCATTTGTTTTCTTTTTTTCATTTTTCAAGGATTGTGAGTTGATTGTTGAGTAAAATACAGCACCTGCCTCCATTTGTCTTGAATTCTATATTTGTGGAGCATGGGCAGCATATTGATTGCAATAGCCTGATCTGGGATGTTGTGACAGAGCCAGGTCTCTACAAGATGAGGACACAGTTTTACCTGTTGGGTCACATCTTGTCCATTCCCCTATTCCAATGACTGAACATAGCCACACGTAGGCTGTGCGATGACATGGGTAGTGATCAACCATTGGCCTAATGCACTTTATCCAACCCCATCTATATAAATTGATAAGTGACTCAAAGAAGTTAACATATAAGGAAGGAAAATGCCCCTGTCAAACAAGTCTGACTAAGACAGCTATTTGAAAGGGTGTAATGAGGCTGCTTCAGTCAAGGAAACAGTTATGAAATAAACTTCCCATAAAGAACACCTGGGGCTTCTTCCTGGTAAAAGAGACCATTCCCTTAGCCATTTATCATTTAGCATACAATCTTAAGGAAGTCCTCATGGTGTATGAGTGAAAGAGAAAACTAAAGAGCCTTGAAAATGTAAAACTGCATCACAGTGTTCCACTACGTTCAATAGCTAGTGTCTGTTTGGTGCTGAGCAGGGAGTGGGTTTATAGAGCTTTTTCACTGAAAACAGCTGCTTGTTGTGTCCAAAAATGGTAATGTCAGAGCTGTGAGTGTGAACCAGAATAGTAATGCTGTTGTCTGAAACTCATTATATAAAGCAGAGGAGAGCTGTACATTCATGTTTATAAATTCAAGCTAGCCCTTTCACACATTTAGCTTTCTGACTTTACTCATCTCATCCTACTGCCCTATCCCTCCTTAATTCATTTAGGCATTTTTTTAAAAATCTCTGATAATATATCTTGGATAAAGCTTAAATCAAATATAAAGTACAAGTACAGTTCAAACACAGTTTTGTGTTTGAAATTGTTGTATTTGTCTGAGAAATTGGGTGCTTAGATTAGTACATATTCATTTTAATTATCTTTCAAACTACTACTTGTGAAGAGTGCCTCAGTACTTACACGGGAAATACAGGATAGTCTTTTCATGGGAGAGGACTTAAGGTCTATCCAAAATGTCAATATATTACTTGTAGATAGGTCAACCTGATGAAAGGAGAAGAGGGGAGAAGAAGAAGAGGAGAGGAAGTGGGGGAACAGAGATGGTGGTGAACTGCTCGGTGGATCATGTTTGTGTCCCCTGGCAGCATAGGCCTATAGCAGCACAGCTATGATAGAGATTAAAGATTAACAGTTAGTCAGACCTATTCTACCTGTGGCTATATATCAAGAAGTGACTGTAACTATGCCTACCAACCCTACACACTTTGTTTGAGGCTAACTATATGCTTTAATAAACAGAAAGGTTTTAAGTTTGGTCTTAAAAGTGGAGGTGGTGTCTGCCTGTTGAACCCAGATTGGTCTTTATTATGAACACCACACTAAAGTGTCTGACTTTGTTTTGTGCTGTCCCTTTCTGGGTAGACGGGTTCACAGTGCTTATAGAAACTGTATCTGTGATTTGATTTGGACACAAAAAGCTTAAGTAGTTTTATACCGTGGTTTGGGTGAATCCTTGATCCTCTGATAATGACTATAGGATGTCAATTAATTCCTGATAATTGACACCTACTGAATAGTTCCACTGAAACTGTCTTTTCACAATAGATGCACTGTCTGCAGAAACCTAACCATCCACCCATTCATCCATTTTCTATACCGCTTATCCATCAGGGTCACGGGGGAGCTGGAGCCTATCCCAGCTGACTACGGGCAAGAGGCGGGGTACACCCTGGACTGGTCGCCAGTCAATCGCAGGGCCAACACACAAAGACAGACAACCAGACACTCTCACACTCACACTTAGGGACAATGTAGAGTAGCCAATTAACCTAATGTGCATGTTTTTGGTATTGTGGGAGGAAGCCGGAGTACCCGGAGAAAACCCACACAGGCACAGGGATAACATGCAAACTCCACAAAGAAGGGCCCAGATTCGATGGAGGACGGCGACTGAGGCACGCAAGCAGCCTACAATGAGGGAAACCATCTCATATCTGCTATTGAACTCTCTGCAAGCCAATCCCAAATCTTGAGATTGATTTTGGGACAATGACAGTGCTGCAGCTAGTGCCCTGACACCCAGCAACTATCTAATTCCAATTCCACCTGTTCATTTTACACAGAGATATAGTACAACAGGATGTAGGTGTATTGTCATGAAGGAAAGCAGATTATTATTATTATTATAAGAATATTTATTGCAGGCTACCTGTAGTTCTGAGAGCTGACTGACCTCTCTCTGTTTTGCCCTAATCTTGGCTTCCAGTTTTCCAGCAAGAAAGCCTACGACTCAATGCCACACACATGGATATTGGAATGCCTATAAATGTAAAACATCAACAGGACACTAAGAGCCTTCATAAAGAATTTGATAGGACTGTGGAAGACATCTATAGAGGTCAACTCACAGCCAACTGCACAAGTTACCATCAAGTGTGGCATATAACAAGGTGATGTACCATTGCTGTTCTGCGTAGGCCTGAACCTCCTCAGCCAGATCATCACAAAAGGTGGTTATGGATACCCGTTCCGAAGTGGGGCAACCACCAGCCACCTCCTCTACTTGGATGACATCAAGTTGTATGCCAAGAGTGAGCGAGACATTGACTCACCAATCCACATCACCAGGATCTACAGCAATGACATCATAATGTCATTCAGACTAGATAGACTAGATAATTGTAGTCAGATGGTAACAAAGAGAGGGAAGATTATCAGAACAGAGGAGGTTCAACCCACCAGAGGGCAACATTACAGATGTTCAGGGCAGCTACAAATACTTTGGGATTCTGCAGGCAAATGGAAACCATGAGGAGGCTGCCAGGAAGTCAGATGCAATCAAATGCTTACACAGAGTGAGGCAGGACCTGAGAAGTCAGCTTAATGGTAAGAACACGTTCTGGGCCATCAACACATAAGTCCTGCCAGTCATCAGATACCTCATGACATAAGAAGTTGGCCAAAGGAGGAGATAGAAGCCATTGACATCAAGACAAGGAAGCTCTTCACAATGCATGAACGGTTTCACTCCAATCATCAGGAAGATGGCCCCCACAAGTGAACCACTAAGTGAATACCTCAACCAGCAGAAACCTGGCAATGATAGGAAGGAAGGATTTGAATTATCATGGAGGGACCAGCCCCTGCACAGTATGTACCATTGACAGATAGAAGAAGTGGCTGATATCAATAAATCCTACCAATGGCTAGGGAAGGCTGGATTAAAGGACTGCAGAGAAGCACTAATCATGGCAGTACAATAACAGGCAATCAGAACAAAATCAATAGAGACTGGGGTCTACGACACAAGACAAGAACCCAGGTACAGGCTGTGTAAAGACGCCCCTGAGACAATCCAGCACATAACAGCAGGATGTAAGATGGTGGGAGCAGCATACATGGAATGTAATAACCAAGTGGCTGGCATAATATACAGGAACATCTGCAATGAGCAAGGACTGGAAGTCCCAAAGTCAGAGTGGAAGATGCCTCCCAAGGTGTTTGAGAATGATCACACTAAGAATCCGTGGAGCTTTCAGATCCAGACTGACAAAATGGTGGTGGCAAACCAGCCGGATATTGCTGTGGTCGACAAACAACAAAAGAAGGCAATAGCAATAGACATATCGATCCCAAGCAACATCAACATCAAGAAGAAGGAACACAAGATGCTTTAATAATATCAAGTGCTGAAAAAGGAGCTAGAAGAGATATGAAGAGCAAAAGTAACAGTGGTGTTAGTGGTAATCGGGGCACTGAGGGCTGTGACCTCCAGTCTGGAAGAGTGGCTCCAGCAGATTCCAGGTACAACATCGGTGGTCTCTGTCTTGAAGAGCACAATCCCTGGGACAGCTAAGATACTGCACAGAATCCTCAAACTCCCAGGCTTCTGGTAGAGGACCGGAGCTTGAGTTCGCATACACATACATAAATGCATACATAAATGCATACATAAATGCATACATAAATGCATACATGCATACATACATACATACATACATACATACATACATACATACATACATACATACATACATACATACTGTTGCTTAATATATATGTATACAGATTAATTTCAATAACAAAGCCCAAAGTAGTTTTCCAATGAAAATGTAAGTGTACTACATGCTCAGTGTTGTTTCTGGATAAATAAGTAACATCCATAGACAGAGGTATTACTGTTTTTAAAGCACGAGAAGTCACCAGGAAAAGATGTCAAAGTTGCTGTTTAATGGTGTATTTATTGGTATAAAAACAATAATCTTTTAGTTAGTCAAGCAAGAAGCATATCTGTGCACAACAGGATAGAAATAATACAATTAAAGAACAAACTGGTAATAAAGTAACATGGTGGGAAAGGAAAATAAACACTCGGAACAGTATAAAAAATTAATGGGTACATTCTTACAAGCTGTTTTACAAATGTTTTTAAATGTATTTTTTCTGAAAATACCATCTAATGGATAGAGTCTTATTTGACAATGTGAAGCCATTCACACAGATTGATACAAAGCTGTCTTTTGAAAGACTTACTGCTTCCTTGGGCGTGCCCCAGACATTTATCCTGGGTAGTTTTTATCGAACATGAGCAGGAGAAATTAGTGTATTTGCTGAGGAATGTTTTCAGAGGCAGATTAATCCACAGCCGGGTGATGAATGTGGGATTGATCCACATTAAATTTTGCACTGTCCATTATTGTTCAAATTTCTAATCATTGTTATACCATCAGGGAAGCAGAGTCACTGTCTCATTATCTGTATTTTTGATGGAGGTCAGGTGAAGTTTTGAAGCGCTTTTTATTTTTAAAAACAACTCCTGCTATTTGTGCAGGCTTTATGTCAGAATGAACTCCCTTGGGGGTTTCTAGGCAATTAGTTTTTCCTGCTTTTTCTTCATCACATGTTTCAGCTTGTGTCGACTTTGAGAAATACTTCTTGTCTCTGGGATGACAACGTGATGAGACGATCCTCAGGACTCCAGTTAAATTCATCTTCTGAGTCTGATGTGGTCCACCAAAAGAACAATCAAAGCCATGCCAATTACAGCAGAGAAAACCAGTCGTACTGTTGCTTCAGTCTCACACCAGCTGCTAGTCCCTGAGGGAGTAAAATTGAAAGAGCATTGCTTGGATGTTGGAGGATATTCTCTTTGACTTTGTTATTACACCAAAACACCAGGGTTTCAGAGATTTGGGTGGACTTTTAGGTGGGTTAAGAAAGAGATTTAAATCATTATGCTTGATCTTTTACAAAATTTATTCAGATATCATGAAGCAACACAAACAAGCCAAGACATTATGGCATATTATGAGTTTTTACCAGCTGTATCATTATTTTGCTATCTATACTGTACAACTCCAAAGAGGATGACGACAAAGAGCAGCATAGTGTTCCCATGTGTTATCATCATCATACCTCTGCCTTTTAAACATGTGTCCCCTGTATGGAGTTTGGTGGACTTTTTTTCAACAGGGTTTTCAGCCACACAGCTGTAGTCATCTCCATCATGGGACTCTATTTCCAGAGCAAGAGACAACCTAGAGGACAGATCAGGACTGCTCATATTTTTCAGTCTGTCGCTCCCTCTGTACCAGGATAAGGTCAGATCTCTGCTGTTGTCCACACAGCACTCCACTGTGATGGAGCTGCAGCTTGTGTTGATTAAAGATGCATTGACGTTGACGGATGGAGGGCAGATGGAACCTAGGGAAAGACAAGTCAAAGATGAGAGTTCATGATTGTAACTGAGAACTTTACAGTCTTTGAGCATTAGTACTGAGTATCTCATGGCTCAATGGTACAGAGGCTGTCAAAGTAGCACTGAGACATTTTGTGAAATACACCCAGAGTTAGATGAGAGAACTAAGAATAATTTTATCTCTTTATCACTGAAATTAAGAAATATTTCCATTACTAATTAACTTCTTTGTCCAAGAAAAAAAGAAGCAAGTCCTATCCTTTAAGAAAGTGTAATAATAAAATGTTTGATTTTTGTTTTAAAAATGAAACAAATAACAAATTATCAAAATAATTTGTTTTCTTTTGACCAACCTATGGATTAATCAAGTAACCACTGCAGTTCTACTGGGTGTCTGGAACAGATAAACTTAAACTACATTAGAACAACTCAGAAACAGTTACATAATGCATCTAGTTAGCTAAGTTAGTTACTTGAAAGCAACAGAAACAATGAAATATACATAAAGTATATTTATATATATTTATATAGATATATATAGATAGATAGATAGTACATATATATATATAGTGAGTCTTGTAAATTGGAGTTAATAATACAGCCTCTCCCCTCTAACTTCAATTCCCATTTCAACTGAGGAGAGCTGTCAGACTGTCAGATGTACTCACTGTAGACAATAAGGCGGAAATGCTCAGATAAGATGTTGGTGCCGATGGACTGGCACATGTAAATGCCAGAGTCATTGACTCTGAGCTGTGTGATGGTTAGAGCTCCAGTCTGACTGTCCAGCTGCAGTCTGTCTCTGAAATGCTCATCGTAGTCACTCTTGACTTCCCTTGCCTTCACAGTGGCAATAAGCACGTCCTTAGGTCCAAAAATCCACATTATCTGAGTATTATTGTGGCTTTTGGATTTCACTGTATTTAAGGTGACAGTTACTTCCTCTCTTGCTTTCACAGTTTCCCTTTCTTCAACTGCACATGCACAACACAACAGAACTGAAAGAGAAAAGATGTAGATGTAGATTACTTTGTTCCTGACAAAACTGCAAAGGCTCTGTCAAAATCAGAGGTGGAAAATGATCATTTGCTGTTAAAGATTCAGCTCAGATTAAATTTATATGGTAGTTTTTACAGCTTTTCTATAGTTTTTTTATTCAGACTCAATTGACAAGATTCAGATTAAGTGAACACTTAAAAAACACAGTCCTTTACTCAGATAGAATAAAAGTGGAGTATTTCAAATTTCAAATGCAAAGCTTAACCCTAGAACACTAACGTCGGGTGATTTTCACCCACACAATTTTGAAGTGATCGAATTTTACAACCAAATGAAGGGATGTGTTGATACTTTCGACCAAATGTGTGCTCAGTACAGCTGTGAAAGAAAAACCAAGAGGTGGCCACTGTGTGTCCTATATGGCATGATGAACGCTGGTGTGATAAACTGTATTTTATCCGAGATATTATATCAGGTAAAATATACCCAACGTTAGTGATGGTGTTACTAATTTTAACGTTAGTGTTCTAGGGTTAATGCTCTTCGACATAATGACTGAACATAGACTTGAGACACTGACAGACAATGATGTCTGAATTTTACAAACTGCTGTGTAATTCCCCCACCAACAGTCAGAATGTAAATGATGCCAAAAAAGTGTCAGTGGACTGGTCGCCAGACAATCGCAGGGCCAACACACAAAGACAATCACATAGAACAACATCTTCACCTTATAAGGTCAAATGACATGGCTGCACTGCTGCTGCCACTTTGATGCTAATTCTTTGCATTGAGCTTCATTTGATCCATATAACTATATACAGTGTTTACTGTTTCACATGGATAATTATTGCTCATGCACAACACTGCAGACACAAGAAACAAAGAAGTGGTGGTGCAGACTGAAAAATGTCTGGAAAAAGTGGCATATAGGAAAGACAGGCCAGATAAGAAGTGTCCAAAACCTGGAACATTTCAAACTGAAACAAAACTAAAACTCTGTATAGGCATTCTCAATTTTATATAAGATAAGAGATAAGATGAGACTTCGATCTATCCCCGAGGGGAAATTTGGTTGTTGCAGCATTGTGCAAAAAGTACAGAAAAGGTATAAAAGATATAGAATTCTAAAAGGAAAAAAAAAACAGTGAAATACAAGGTTATATTTACAGTATAGAAAAACATGTTATGTAGAAAGGATTTATACATATATATGACTGGTATTGCACAGGTTAAGAGTAAGTAAAATTGTGGTGACCTAAGAATTTAGGTGGTCCTGCCATAGAAGAAGAGTCACAGCAGCAGCCTTGGGATACACTGTTGATATAGTTATATTTAATAATGTCTTAAGGTCTAAAGTATTTCTTATCCAATTAAAAAAATAGCATAATACTTGATTATTAAAATAACCAATAGCTGCCCAACCTATTTCAAAGTTACTCCAGCCATCAGATACAAGTGGATAGTACTAATGTTGTGGATCCAGCAAAAAGGGACAATAATATATTAGTAGTTCTCTAAGGAAGCAGGAGCAATGTCAAAAAATGAGAAGACATCAAACAAAACATGGTCAGGCATGACTTCTGCAATTAATTAATTCATGCACTTTGACAATAAATATATGATTTATTCAGTAAGGTTAGCAATATTAAATTGTATTGTTTATGACTGATTTAAAGTGTTAACTATATAGTGAAAACTTTGTTTCTAAATGGAATAAACAAGCAGTAGCAGTGCACAGCAGAGTGAAAAATGACAGGTGCTACCAATGGAAAAACAAAGTTAACCACAATGTGGTTGTCATAGGTCATTATTGCGCAGGATGTCATGTAGCTCTTATTTAATGCAGTGCTTTTTCTATATGGAGGCTTTTTGAAAGTAGAATGCAGTGAATGTACACATAGAAAATCAGCCATCTACTGTTATTCTTTCTATTCAATTCAATTCAGTTTATTTATTTCATATATAAAGTTATTTCATGGCATTTTGCAATTAAAGCAGGTCTAGAACAAACTTTTCAAATAATTCTAATTAATTCTACTAGACTTAAGTTAATATACCATATACCACATTAAACTTAAATTAAGGGATGTAAGTCTTTCATTTCTCATGATACTTACTTTAAGTATGTGTATGTGTTAGGTTGTTGTCCCTAAGAGCATCATGGATAACCTCAGATTTAATTTTAAAAATCTTCATTCATAGCATCAGATGTTACAGGTCTTGTACCAGAGCTATGATCTAATAATAAATGAACTGAATAGAGTAAAAGTGTCAGTGAATTGGGCAGAAACCTGCCCAGTCTTGCTTACCCATTGCTATATAGACAGCAAGATTTTTTCTTCTTAGTTCAGTCTTCATGTTGAGTGTAAGCATGTATCCTGTCAGTGTGTATGGACGGAAGCTGACGGTGTGCTGATGTGAGCTGTTGTTCAGTGAGTATCAGTAGGTTTGGTAGATGTTCTTCAAAAAACTCCACCTTGAGGCCACTGATGAGGCAGGGTTTCAGCTGCAATATTTTCTGAAAGGAAGATGGCTGAAGATCCGTTTTAACCTACAACAACTCTGCTTTACTTAATCACATCAGATTAGTGTTTTCATGCCTGTTTATGAAGTCTCTATAATCGCATAGAATGTTTTGAGTTTTTATTCTGAATTGCTAAAACTCTAACGGTAACAACAAGTGGCAAAATATGAACACAAATAAAACACGTGTCATTCAGTGAACACAACAATTCAAAATTGCTCAAACTTATTTCTCATCATGTCATCACAACATGACAACCAATATAAGCCAGTTTGGAGTGCAAGCAGGTTGGTCCTGCAAGCTCATGACAGCAATGGATCAGAGACACAGAGGACGAGCGCTTGTAAGAGGAGGTAGAGGCAGAGGACAGGAAGGACGCAGAGGAAGAGGAAGAGGAACAGAAACAAGAGGGAGAGGAAGAGGAAGAGTGCCAATTTCTGATGAAATTCGGGCTCCAGTCATAGACCATGTACTGGTGCATGGCATGACCACGAGGGAGGCAGGCCAAAGAGTCCAGCCAAACATCAGCTGATTCTCTGTGCCCACCATAATCCAGAGATTCAGACATGAGAACAGGTACAGTCTACTTTACTGTACTGTTTTATCAGTGAAATTTTAAAGTACTACTGTATATTGTATATATATTTCAGAACATTAGATTAAATATATTTTACACATTCTCTTTTAGCAGAATTGTAAGACTGCCATACGGGGGTGGGAGGACACCCATGTTCACACCCCAGCAGGAGGCCACTGTAGCTGACACTGTCCGTCAAAACAAGATCAGGATCAAGATCGGTTTATTTGTCACACACAATCATACACGGTACAATGTGCAGTGAAATTCCTTATGTCCCTGCTACCAAAAAAATAGCTAAGTAAAATTTAAATATTGTAAAATAGAACACTATAGAAAATAAAAATAATAAAATTTTAAAAAGTGAAAAATGTGCAGTATATACATGAGTAGTATGTGCATCTGGTGCAGGTGGGAGTGGGATTGTCCAGATTAATGCTCACTGTTGAGCAGACTGATGGCCTGGGGGAAGAAGCTTTTCCTCATCCTCTCAGTGTTGGTTCTCATGCAGCGGAACCGACGGCCTGATGGCAGCAGGGAGAGGAGTGAGTGTCCGGGGTGATGGGGCTGAGGATCTTCTCTTCTACACTTCTAAACATCCTCCTCACCTCCAGCTCCGTCACAGTGAGCGTCACCTCTCCGCCGGCTGGGAGCGCAGCTTCTTGCCTGCTGTCCGACTCGAAGCGTGCAAAGAAGTTGTTGAGCTCATCAGCCAGAGAAGCGTCGGCTCTCATCTCGGGTGGGTGTGTGGCTTTGTAGTCCGTGATGGTGCGTAGTCCCTGCCACGCAGCCCTGGAGTTGCTCCCCTCCATCTGCAGCTCCAGTCTTGCGGCGTAGCGGCGTTTGGCCTCCTTCACCGTCCTACGGACAGCGTAGGTGGCTGCCCTGTACAGCGTCATGTCACCGGTGGCAAGTCCCGAGTTATAGGCAGCGGTGCGGGCCCTCAGCGCGTCGCGGACAGTTTTGTCCACCCACGGCTTCTGGTTGGGAAAAGTTCTGATGGTGGCTGTTGGTGTTATGTCTTTCACCATTTTCCCAATAAATCCCACAACCGCTTCCGTGAACTCGTTGATGTCACCGCCCGAGCACCGAAATATGTCCCAGTCAGCGGAATCCAGTGCGCCCCGCAGAGCGGCCTCTGATTGGTCAGTCCACCGTGTTACTTCTCTGACTGCAGGAGATTCCTGCTTCAGCCATTGTTTGTATTTCGGCATGAGAAGGACTGCACTGTGATCCGAAAGGCCAAACGGAGGCAGAGACTTGGCCTTGTAATCATCCATGAAAGGAGAGTAACAGTGGTCCAGAGTCCGCTCTCCTCTGGTGGGGCAGTCGATGTGCCATTACACTACAGGAAATACAGCAACAAATTATTGAAAACCATACAGACACTATTGACTCCCTCACACTATTGAGGGAATCAATAGTTTGAGCCTTTTCGGTTTTGAGCACATGTAAAACTATTTTGAGGTGATGATGTGATTGAATGTAGTTTGGCAAATAAAATAAACTCAAAATACAAGTGTAGGGGGTGAAGTGAAAGTCGGCAATCAAAACTGTACAAAAACAAAACAACACACAAAAAACAAACAAACAAAAAAAAAAAGAAAAAAAGAAAAATAAACCTAACAACTGACACCACCTAGTGATGAAAGGCAATCAGATGAACTGATAAACAATAACATAAATAAATAAGATCCACAAGCCTAACATCCACACTGGATTATTTACACCATGTCATAACCATGTGTTTTATTAACATGATATCAGTATTTTAATTTTTAATAAAAGTTATTATCAGCTCCCCTGATTCAAAGGTAGAATGGTGGCATTATCACACTCAATGCAGCTAGCAGCTAACAGCCATGAGCTGGTAATGTTGTTCTGTCTGCTAAAACACAGGGAGATGAGATATTACGCTTCAGGCCAACTTTGCTTGCATTATAACTCTAGTGTTAACTCTGGTTTGATATTTTCCACACCCTAACCAACAGACTACTATCTAAACCTAACCAAAATGCAATCGTCATATACTATATAGACAAAGGAATTGGGGCACCTGGAAATTACACCAGGGAGTTCAATGATATTGCATTCTGTGGAAATTCATGCCCTGTCATGCAGTCAGGCAATAGTGAGGTCAGACACCGAAGTTGGTAGAAAAAGTCTGACTCGCAGTCTGCACTCCAGTTCATCCCACAGGTGTTTGATAGGGTTGAGGTCAGGGCTCTGTGTGGGCCAGTCAAGTTCTTCCACACCAAACCTGTCCAACCATGTTTTATGGAGCTTTGCTTTGTGCACTGGGGCACAGTCTGGAAAAGGGCCTTCCCCAAATTGTTGCCACAAAGTTGAAAGCTAAGCATTGTCCAAAAAGATAAGATAAGATGAGATAGGCCTTTATTAGTCCCGCAGAGGGGAAATTCTCAGGACTTGCATTCACTGGAAGTAAGGGGTCTGGTCCAACTCCTGAAAAACATTCCATTCAAGTTTAAATTAACAAATTCAGTCCAGTTCAGGTTTTAACACAGCCCACTTCTGATTTAAGTCCCACCAATTTCGAGTACAGACACTCTTAGTTAACTGAACAGATACAGATGATGGTGCACTTGTTGTTTTCTAGGGAAACTGATCCGTTGCTACTTCAAATGATACATTCTGAAGTTATAATTAATGCATCTGTGACAAAGGACACATCGTCACCCGGTTTGCACATATAGCACCGCACACTTTGACTGAGTATGACTACATATGCACTTTAATAACTGCACAGACACTTTAAGAGCAACAGCACTTTATTGAAGATTTGCACAATATACTTTAACACCTTGCTTGTTTACCCATTTATATGGATTTATTTATCTTATGTATTGAATATTGTGGTGTAATGAGGTAAGCTAAGCTGTATTGGGTTGCTCAGTGTGTGTATACTAAGAAGATCAAAGTGTTGTGTACTCACCAGTTGTTGTGTCCTCAGGTTGTGCAGCTGAAAGGTTTCCCCAGGGAACGGATACCGATTTTATAGTTCCGGGGGAAACCCAAGTGTGTATTGCTGTGGGGTGATGGATATGTGTGCAGTGTAGTACAACAAATGCAAGGTGATTTAGATGTGTTTGTTTTTAGTAATATCTGGTGTAAATGGGTGTGTATAGGTTATGAAATATGTTTGTATGGTGGGTTACTTATGTTGGCCGGCCGTGGATCCCCGTGGGTGGAATCCTCCAGGGTCATTAGCTGAGACACACTATATATAGGCGCCATTTTAACAACATGGTGTGTCGCTGCTTTAATGACTCTGTGCTGTTTGCCAAAATGAATGAATGAATGAATTTATATATAAAAGAACCACATCTGTGACACTCCTTAAACCTGCCTTGGATTATTCTTTTTTTTGCTGTACCAACCAGCTGTAATTGTGGCCATTCCAACAGCATCCATCCATTTTCTATACCCACTTTATCCGTGTAGGGTCGTGGGGGGTCTGGAGCCTGTCCCAGCTGACTACAGGCGAGGCGGGGTTCATCCTGGACTGGTTGCCTGTCAATCGCAGGGCCAACACACAAAGACAGACAACTACACACACACACACACACAACATGTTGGCATGATGAAAACTATACCTAATCGAATTTTGAGATAATTATTGTGCTAGTTGAACAGAGAAATGTTCGTAACAGGTAACATCTGACAAAAATCACCAAAATGATGTAAGAAGATCAACCATAAGAGTAAAAAGATGAAAAAGAACAATGAATAAATGAGAATGATTTGTTTTCATTTCCCCGCCCTCTCCCCTCCCATTTCTCATGTCTCACATTCAAATCAAATTCAAAGACTTCACCTCTTCACACTTATTGTCTTTTTTCATCATCTTTGTCTCATCAACTAGCTGGATAATCAACAAAGTGAGTAAGTGAACACACACATATTTTTTATTAAGATGTGTAGTTAGACAAATTTACATACATCTGTTAGGTTCTTTGATGATTATGTGACAGTTTCGCGCTCATTTTGACTCTTGTCTTTCATCTGTTGTTCATGTTTCTTTAAACCAGATTCCATCCATTTTTTGTATTGTGTTTCCATTATTTCTGTCAGTGAATCCTGTCTGGTCAACCCTTTGACCCTCCCCTCACTTTCAGCCCTGCCCTCGTTCACAAGTTCTCTTCTATTTTATTGTTTTTATGAAACTCTTAATTTTATTTTTTGCCTCTCACAGCATGTGACTGACTGAAGACTCTGTAATTTTGAATGAAAATATCTTGTTTCTGTGTTAGTGTACAAATCATAAATGCAATATAAAAGTATAGTACAAGATATGTGTCTAATAGGTTTAAAAAGCAGATTGATGAGCTTTTCTGAAATTGTAAAATGTTACAAGTAGAAAGAATATTCAGTATTAAGAATATTAAGAATTGTAAGTAAGATCAATCTCAGTAAGTTGAAAAACAAAAACTAAAAGATGATACAATAAGCAGTTTGATACATTATATAAAAATCTCCTGTCCAGCAAAAAGGTGTAAAGAAATTGCACGTGAGCTCCTGCCGGAATAGCTAAAGACATGACCATAATCACCAGTTAATGTGTTCTGTGTTAGATAGGATTTAAATAAACTGTGTGTAGTTGCCTTTGACTGAGAAAGGGTTACTTTATCCAGTACCAGTTAATTCCACAGTTGCATGCATAAGAGCAGTACTGATACTTGTAACTGTGACAGTAGCAGCAATAATTTAGTAAGAAACCGTGGCTTGCAGACAGTTGCTTGCTTGCTGCAGTTGCAAGTTTCCTGTCATTTCCTGTGTGGCACACAGAGTTATGATACACACAGAAACAACCACATCCTGTCCCCTGGGTGTATGTGTTACTGTGTGTCTTTGTATGTTAACTCTTCTCTTATCTTTTGAGTACCCTTTTCTGTAGTGATGAGAATGGATTGCATATACAGCTTACATACCAAAGGCTTGTTAAATTCTCCATTCTCCGTTTTTTACATTTACATGTAATTTTAGTATTTAGTATTCACTAGTAATATTAGGGCATTTTTCCACACATATGTGACAATATGGTCTTTCGGAAAAAGTGACTCATTTCAAAAGTGAACTTTATTTCTACACCTACCTGCAACCCACTTTAAAGTTCCCCTGCAGTCAAAACTGTTTTTTTGTTTGTTTGTTTGTTTTCTCCAGGTGAATGTTTGAGCTTTAAAGTGCAGAATGACGTATGTGCAGAGTCTGACATTAGAAACTTTTTTCCATAGTCACTGCTGAAAGGGTAAATTTTCTCGGTGGTCATTGAATATCTGATTTTAAGGAGACAGTGTGACACTGACAATGGACAATGGACATTACTGTGAAGCAGGAGACATCTTGTGTCCAGGAATTAAACTTGTGAAATGAAAAAAATACTTGCATACCAGTACGTTCTGGAATTTTTAATGAAGGACAAAGAACGTGTAGATTTCAATGCAATAATTCTTTTTGCTTTTTTGAATGCAATGACAATGTCATACACACAGTAGAGAATATTTACGTATGCCTTAATACATGTGTGGAGTGGCCTTTAACATCTTCCAAATTCTCCTGATAGTTTATTTATTTATTTGGTGGGCGGAGGTGATGAGGGTGTCTTCATACAATGTATAGACAAAAGTATCCAGACCCACCTCTTTATGGGGTTGTTTTTCAGGGGTTGGGCCCATCCCCTTACTTCTAGTTCAGGGAAATCTTAATGTTTCAACATACCAAGACATTTTGGACAATGCTATGCTTCCAACTTAGTGGGGAAGGCCCTGTTCTCTTCCAGAATGACTGTACCCCAGTGCACAAAGCAAGGGTGGGGTGAGTTTGGAATGAACTGAAATGGAGACTGTGAGCCAGACTTTATCATCCAACATCAGTGCCTGACCTCACTAATGCTCTGCATGAATGGGCAAAATTCCCACAGAAACATTTCAAAATCTAGTGGCAAGCCTTCCCAGAACAGTGGCAGCTGTTATAGATGCAAAGCTGTCAAAGTATTTGAATGTAATGTCATTAAAGTCCCTGTTGGTGTAATGGTCAAGTGCTCTAATAGCTTTGTCTTTATAGTGTTGCTTTGGTCATTACTTATAGACTCAAAAGTCACATGTCATGGTCATATGCAGTGAAATGGATTGTTTTGAGCAATAAAAATCAGAAAAAGAGTAAAAATAGGGGGGAAAATATATGCAAGTATCAAAATGCTAAAATGGAAATTGCACCCTTAAGAGGGTGGGATGAGTAATGGAAGCAAAATGTGCTTAAGCCAATGCTAGAAAGTCAAACTATGAAATAAAAATGTGTACATGCTTGAGTGTAGATATGCATCATATCATCAGTATCAGTATTTTGTGCTTGTGTGACCATGCAGTTTATCAGTCTAAATGGAGGAATTATGCTATAAATTTCCCCCAATAGATCAATAAAGTATTTCTGATCTGATTCTGATTCACATGATTCAGTCGAGGGGACTGTCATCTAAGTGTGTAGGTTAGTGTATAGTATCTTGAAGACAGTGTTCTCTGTAGATCATTTGTAGTTTAGCTGAAAAACTGTTATGGGCCCAGGGTGTCCTTATATATTAAAATAATTAACAGGCTCAAAGTTAACATGATGTAATGCAGATGAACTTTCCATCTGCTGAGTAGATTATTGTGGTTATATGAAACAAGTTACAGCAAGGGAGTCTGGCACATCCTGAAGCAGATTATGAACTGTAAAGCTAATTATGCCATGTGGGATAATGATCTCTCCTAACAAACCAAACAAATCTTGATCTATCATTCTTGATAGTGGATCAGAGGGTCAGGAATGGGCTAAACTGGCAGAACTGTGGGAAAGCAGCAAGCATTAACCTTGTTTCTGAAACAACTATCCAGTGGTTTGCTGATAGTATGTGGTTTTAACTGTTATTTTTAACTGGTCTCCAAGCGTAGATAAAATTCCAGCCTGTTTCAAATCTGCTATAGCTGTTCCTCAATCAGGTTGTTGTGTTTCTTGTCACCAACTATCTGTCCAGAGTGATGCTTGGTCTGTGGGTGGACCTCAGAAAGAACAGAAAGTGCTCACCAAACCTATCAACATTAAGGGTACTGAGGTTGACATTGTGGACTGCAACAAGTATCTAGGGGTCCACATAGACAATAAACTGGACTGGACAGCCAACACCAATCTCCAGTGTCATCTTCTACACTGTGGTGCGCTGGGGCAGCAGGGTGAAGACAGCTGATGCCAACAGGCTCGATAAGCTCATCAGGAGAGCTGGCTCTGTCCTGAGAGTGGAACTGCAGTCTCTGGCAGAGGTGTCTGAGCAGAGGATGCTGAGGAAACTGCTCAACATCCTAAACAACAAGTCACACCCCCTGCATGCCACACTGGAATCCTACTGCAGTACCTTCAGTCGTAGACTGAGACCACCAAGGTGCTCCACAGAACACCACAGGAAGTCCTTCCTCCCTGTGGCTATCAAACTCTTCAGCTCATCCTCTTTCTCCACATAGGACAAAAACAATTTGTCCTGCACTACTATCAACACTTTAAGATTGTATCCGCACATTATCCGCTGCTATTCCGCGAATTATTTTTTTACTACTTTACTTTGGAAAACTACTTGTATATAAATGTAATTTATATGTATACATGTGTTATACTAAGTGTGTCTTTATAGCATGTATTCTAACTGATGTTTCTATTTTCTCTTTTTTCACTGACCAGTTACCATGAGGTCCAAGGCTGTCCTAGTACTGACTTTACTCTTGGTAATTCTCCAGTTTCCTGCATCTTCTTCTGATAATCGAACACATCTTTCAAACACCACAACAATATCTACTCAAGCTCCAGATAGTGAAGCAGACGCTGCAAATGGCTGGAACAAGACGGAAGCTGAGGAAAATAATGGCACCAAGGAGAATGACACAAGTCCTAATTCACCATCATCATTTTGGTCATCAACCACACTGACACCACTTGTCAGGTTCCAAACAACTGATCGGCTTGGCCAATTTTCCTCTTCAGTGCCAACCGAAAGCACAACCCCTCCCCTCCCTCCCCCATCCAAATCCACAAATACAAAGTTAATTATCTTTTTAATTCTGTTGGCCATTGTGGTGTTGATGCTATTTTTGGGATGCATCCATGACATGAAGAACCGGGAGTCAGGTCAAGGCAGCTCTGTCCAGAGGCTCCTACAGGGTGTGAGGAACAGGCTGGGGGCTGCAGTCGGTAACCTGGAAGATAGGTTGGGCATTTCCCTCCGGCCAGGGGGGAAAAGAGGAGAGGAGGATGATGAAGAAGATGAAGGACAGGAAGAGGAAGAAGAACAGAGAATTGGAGGCAGCTGTGGATCAAGGAATGAAGAAAATGGACACCACAGGGAGGAATACAGTGATTGTTCACATGACTCCTCCAGCACGGAGAGTGATAACCTGGAGGAAAGGGCGTTGAATAGGCAGATGGAAGAGGAGGGGAGGCAGAGTGGGAACAAGGACGGGGATGAAACAAGTAGTGCGAGCGAGGGAGGCCAAAGTGCAGAGGAAGGAGAGAGCAGTGGGGATGAAAAAAGAGACCCAGAGGAAATAGAGCTGGTCAAATCTGTGCATGAGTATGATGAAAAGTCTGATTTATGTGATGTCACTGTCTTCTAGTGATAGAAACCAAGAAGGAAGAAAATATGCCAGAATCATAAATTGATTGAGGATCAGATTTAGAATGAGAATGATCATGTTGTGATCATTTCAAATACATGATTTCACTGAATGTTAAACTGAATGTTAAAGGTGTTGAATATTTCGTCGTCTTCTTCATGTATTGGAAAAGAAGGAAGAACATATAACAGCAACAGACAGTTTTTAAGTTTCATTTTGTCAATTAGAACATGTTGTCAACCAGTGCTTCTTTACACCTTCTAAAATGCTGTCAATATGTGTTTGATCTTTTGATGTTTTAATTAAAGATTACATGTTTTTAATAAAGTGTTTGGCATCTGCTTTATTGCTTTAGTTTTAGTCTTTTGCTTAAACCTAAGTCATTTGATTCTTGTTAAAACTCTTAGTCAATATGCATTCTTCAGTTGAATTTTTGTAATGTTGTGTCCATATTTTAGATTAATTATCCCATTAACATATTGTTATCCCATTTGCGACAAAAGCCTTCTACATCAGTGATAGTCAATAAACAAAAGAAATAAATGTGTAAATTTCTGCATTATTAATACAACACAGTCACAACACATGTTTTAGCGAATCACAAAATCATAGTGACAGATACTTAAAAGATCAAAAAAAGAATCCCACTGTCCACCACTTGACTGTCCCTCACTTGTATTCACAGTAACAACAATCTGATCCATAAAAGTTCATGTAGACAGAGTATGAACAACTCTGCAGTGCAGCATCATTTGTGTATGTCTTGGCTTCTTGTGGTTTGGCACAATAAATGACTCCCTACAGATCAATGCAAACCACCATAAGCCTGTCACATGCATTGCCCTCTATTTTTGTCAGTCTTGCCAGTGGTCCCTCATGTGGCTTAGTCAGAATATTCCACCATATGAAAATCACCTGCTAAAATATTTTGGGATTTGGGACAGTGTAGAGCCTGTCACTGAAAATACTGAGGTGACTGAGGTTGTTTTTTTATTGTTTGTTTGTTTTTTTTATGTAAAAATGTCCACAGTATAATGTCCCATGTGTCCCTGTATGAAAATACAGCTTTAAGTTCAGATTTTGACATAATACAAAGGTCCATAGGAGACCCTCTGTCCCAGGTTCATGTTCTTGTTCAGCTGGTAATGCTTATTCACCAGACAGGACATCATCAACTGCCGTGACAGTCCATATAAGAACAGACATCCATCCATCTGATTTCTATACCACTTTTCCATCACACTGGAGCGAGAGACGGGGTACACCCTGGACTGGTCGCCAGTCAATCACAGGGCTGACACACAAAGACAGACAACCACACACTCACAATTAACCTAAAGTCAGGCATCCATCCATCCATTTTCTATACCGCTTATCCGTCAGGGTCGCGGGGGGGCTGGAGCCTATCCCAGCTGACTACGGGCGAGAGGCGGGGTTCACCCTGGACTGGTCGCCAGTCAATCGCAGGGCCGACACACAAAGACAGACAACCACACACTCTCACAGTCACACCTAGGGGCAATGTAGAGTAGCCAATTAACCTAATGTGCATGTTTTTGGTATTGTGAGAGGAAGACGGAGTACCCAGAGAAAACCCATGTGAACTCCACATAGAAGGGCCCAGACCGGGATTCAAACCTGGAACCCTCTGGCTATGAGGCGACACTGTTTTGTTTAGTTAATTGTTTCGTTAATCATCCTGAATCAGTGGTAAGTTCTATGCTGGTTCACACAAAGGATCCCATCCAAATTGTTCTATAAATTTCTAAAATCACATGAATTTTAAAGAAACCTGCTGTCTTTCATAGTTTTTGCAATATTCAATCTATCATCTACCAATGGATCACCGTCAGGTGGAGGGAGTAAAGAACAGCAATCATATTTCCACATACAAACAACCTGTACTCTGATTTATGATACTTCTCTGGTGTGCAGCAGTTACTGTTTGACAGTATGCTGACTGACTGTCTGCTCCACTGTGAGGGTTATATCAATTGTTTATGGACTCATGGATTCATGGATGACTGGAGACAAACTGAAGGTAGAACTGGGTTATAACTGATATCACTGGAATGCAGTTTCAGTGAAGGTTAATCACTAAACAGGAGGCATTTAAAAGAGTGTCTGCTGATATGGAGTTTTATAAATCATTAGTTTGACATTTATCATTTATTACTGCCTCAGCTGAGGAGGTGAGATTGTATTGTAGGTCATAAATCTTAAGGAATGCATGTTTTTCTCTGAGGATGCTTTGCTGTGTTTCTTCAGGGTGAGCACAACACACACTAAGAGATCTAACTTCTGAACCAGAGCTGTGGGTTACTTCCTTTGTAATGACACAAGTTACTCTTCAGACTACAGCTGGACTTCAACAGCCAAGGTCCCAAAGGAAGATATGACATTGTTCTGTTTTTACACATTTTATTTTTATGGAAAAGAAGCTTACTGCCACAACCAAAAGCAGAAAGTTAATTTAACACTTTATCATGTTGTCACGATTGGCGGGCGTCGTCGACGCAGAAAATAGCTGAACCCCGATGCAGAGTCAAAAAGAGCAGGCAGGCAGATCCAAGCAAAAGTCTTTAATTGAACTAAACTAAACACAAAAGCACACTTACTGTGGAAAAACTAGGCATGGCATGGCAAGGCAAAAACAACAAAACGTTCCTGGCATGGCATGAGGAAAAAACACAGACGCTCTGACAACAGTGACTGGGAAGACAAGGACTAAATAGACAAGACAACGAGACACAGGTGACACACATCAGGAGGGGAAAAAGCAATCAAGAAAACTAAAAGCAAAGCTACATGAAAACAGGGCACACAGGGGAAGAGACACTTTCAAAATAAAACAGGACATGACAAAAACCTTGAACATAATACATGGAAACAAGACAAACATGGAACATGGCACATGGACAGAAATCAAAAGACAAAGCATAACCAAAAAACACCAGGCATGACAGAACCCCCCCCTTAAGGGACAGATCCCAGATGTCCCTAAACCAAGAAAAACAAAGTCAGTGCTTCAGCCCCGGTGTAGGGCATTGGCCCGACCGGAATCTCGGGCGGGCGGCCCCAGTTCGACACCCAGGTGGGGTGTGACGTGTCAGGGGGTCTGCCCAAATGCTGGGCCAGGACCCAACATGAGGCCTCAGGCGGTCTGCCTGAGTGCTGGGTCAGAACCAAAGGCTGATCCATGAGCCGCCTCTGTGGCGACCTGACGAGGCGTGAAGACCTGAGGAGACGTGGAGACTTGGCGACCTGATGTGGAGACCTGACGAGACGTGGAGATTTGGCGGCAAGACGTGGTGACCTGACGAGACATGGAGACTTGGCGAGACGTGGTGACCTGACGAGGTGTCGAGACTTGGCGACCTGACGTGGTGACCTGACGAGACGTGGAGACTTGGCGGCAAGACGTGGTGACCTGACGAGACGTGGAGACTTGGCGGCAAGACGTGGTGACCTGACAAGACGTGGAGACCTGACGAGACGTGGAGACTTGGTGACCTGACGTGGAGACCTGACGAGACGTGTAGACTTGGTGACCTGACGTGGAGACTTGGCGGCATGACGTGGAGACCTGACGAGACGTGGAAACTTGGCGAGACGTGGAGACCTGGGGACCTGACGAGGAGACCGGGTGAGACGAGGCGTGAAGGCAGACAGACCCAGCCCTGGAACAGTGGGCCGCGGTCCATCAGCTGAAGCATGGGGCCCTGGCGTAGCTTGGGGTGCTGGTGGACCCAGACCTGGAACAGTGGGCTGCGGTCCATCAGCTGAAGCATAGAGCCCTGGCGTAGCTTGGGGTGCTGGTGAACCCAGTCCTGGAACAGTGGGCTGCGGTCCATCAGCTGAAGCTTGGAGTCCTGAGACGGCGGGTGGCCTGGTCCGTGGGGCCAGGACAGGAACAAAGACCTCCGCGGCGGCAGGCGGCCTGGTCCGCGGAGCAGGTACAGGAACGGAGACCTCCGCGGCGGCAGGCGGCCTGGTCCGCGGAGCAGGGACAGGGAGTTTGACCTCCGCGGCGGCAGGCGGCCTGGTTTGCGGAGCAGGGACAGGAACGAAGACCTCCGCGGGGGCAGGCAGCCTGGTTCGCGGAGCAGGGACAGGAACTGTGACCTCCGCGGCGGCAGGCGGCCTGGTTCGCGGAGCAGGGACAGGAACGAAGACCTCCGCGGCGGCAGGCGGCCTGGTTCGCGGAGCCGGGACAGGAACTGTGACCTCCGCGGCGGCAAGCGGCCTGGTCCGCGGAGCAGGAACAGGTACAGGAATGGAGACCTCCGCGGCGGCAGGCGGCCTGGTCCGCGGAGCAGGAACAGGGACAGGAACTGTGACCTCCGTGACGGCAGGCGGCTCAGTCTGCGGAGTCTGCACCGGCTGTGGGAAGCCTGTCGCTGGGTGCAGACCTCCCCTGGACCTCAAGCGATACATATGCACCTTCCAGAGGTGGCCCAGACTGGGAGGGGGCCTGATTGCCAGTCTGGTGCCCCAAAACAGTGACTCTGCGGGGTTCATTGTGGTCAGAGCGTTCTGTCACGATTCGTCGGCGTCGTCGACGCAGAAATTAGCTGAACCCCGATGCAGAGTCAAATAGGCTGGCAGGCAAGGTGGAGATCCAAAAACAAATGTCTTTTAATTAAGTAGAACAAAAACCAACAAAAGGCTCACTCTTACCGTGGCAGAAAATCTACAAAAATACAAGGTATGGCATGGCATGGCAAAAAGATCCTGACATGACGTGGGGGGAAAAAACACAGACGCTCAGACAACAGTGACTGGGAAGACAAGGACTAAATAGACAAGACAACGAGACACAGGTGACACACATCAGGAGGGGAAAAAGCAATCAAGAAAACTAAAAGCAAAGCTACATGAAAACAGGGCACACAGGGGAAGAGACACTTTCAAAATAAAACAGGACATGACAAAAACCTTGAACATAATACATGGAAACAAGACAAACATGGAACATGGCACATGGACAGAAATCAAAAGACAAAGCATAACCAAAAAACACCAGGCATGACACATGTAATCTTTTCAAGGACACACAATGGAAAACAACACTTCATTAAGACACAGCAAAGTTTGTTCAAATTGCTCTTTAAACAGAAAAAGATCCATCCCAAGGCTCCAGATGTTTGGTTTGTTAACAGCTGAAAGGGTCCTTGGAGCAGATGAAGCGATAAGCGGAGCCACACTGGGTGTTACCCCATCCATCTAAAATGTGATTAAAAAAGGAGAAACAATATTAACTCTAATTCGTGTTGTGAATTAAATGATACACCACAGTGTTCACTGCAACAGGAGCTATTTGTCTCTTGCCACAGGAAAGTCAATCAATCAGTACGTAGAAATCAAAAAAATGTGTGACATTTTCCCTGAAGTACAAGTCAATGTTATGTTCACACTGATCAGGACTTTGTCCACGATCAAGACGTGTGAAAAGAGACATCAACTCTCTGAGACCAAAACAGAAAACCGGGTGTAACTTTCACCACTTCAGAAAGTGTGGTTACATACGTTAGTCTTATTTGGACTTTGCATTAAGCTGATGCAGCTATCCAGAGCAAACAGGTGGACTTACTGGTGGTGCGTAGGTAGACGCAGGGGTAGCTGCTGGATGAGGATTGCGAGTACCAGTTGGTGTAATAGAAACCTTCACGGTCAATCCACATCCAACGGCCCTGAGAGACAAAGAACACAAGTGTAAGGAAGTGCTGCTCTCATATCCATCTTGTCTGAGTCTAGAGCCCTCTGGACCAGGTCCTGGGCTTCACCGGGGCTGACTGAGATCTTATTTCTTCATGAATTCTGACCTGCAGGTTGAATCCTCCCAGCCATGCGATGCTCTGACCGGCTGTCTTTGTTATTTGCTGGAGGAAGCTGTACTCTCTGGGGTTGGTAACTGAGGCAAGATTGGCACCCATGCTGTTGCAGTGCTCCTGTTGGACAGAGGGAGCACCAAGGGATCGTGTTGTTTCATGTTGTTCATGTTGTTGTTTCATTTCATGCCTTTATTTTCTTCCTCCTAATGGAAATGTTTGTAGTTTCTATGTGAACATAAAGCTCATCTTTTCATGGACTGATGCTGACAGACTGACTGATCTAAGAACGGATATGGATACCATGCAGATGCTTCCAAGTGGAAGAGCCATTCAGCATGATGGTAATTTCTAAAGTAGCAGTCATGGCGTCTGTCTCTTTGTCCCTTTTGAGTTTTGAAAGGAATCAGCAAAAGGGATCATATCTCCCCCATCTTTGGCTTCTCTTCACTCACTAAACTAAACTTTAAAATTCTACTACTTACATATAAGGCCCTAAATGGACTAGCCCCACCATACCTGCAGGATCTAACGGTCCCATATATTCCCAATAGAACACTCAGATCACAGAGTGCAGGTTTACTTGCAGTTCCCAGAATTCATAAAAGTAAAATGGGAGGACGAGCCTTTAGCTATCAGGCACCCTTGCTGTGGAACCAGTTGCCAATCTGGGTTCAACAGGCAGACACCACCTCCACCTTTAAGACCAGACTTAAAACCTTTCTGTTTAGTAAAGCGTATAGTTAGCCTCAAACAAAGTGTGTAGTGCTTCTAAGTATAGTTACAGTCACTTCTTGATACAGCCACAGGTAGAACAGGGCTGACGAGCTCTTAGTCTTTAATCTTTATCATAGCTACACTGCCATATGCCTATGCTGCCGGGGGACACAAACCACCTCCTCAACATCTCCACCGTCTCTACACTCCTACCTCCTCTCCTCTTCTTCCTCCCCCCTCCTCTCCTCTCATCAGGTCAACATATGATTCATTATTTTATGTCACTAACTGTGTGTCCAGTTTTCATCATAGTTTTGTGTCTCTCCCTCCCTTTCTTTCTCTCTCTGTATCTTTCTGCAGGTATCTCTCCATCCAGATCTACATGTTGAACTGCATCCAGCCCTCTGACAAACCCAGTGTCTACTGTCAACATCTGCCCATGTCGTTCTTCTATGTAGTGCTATTAGAACTAACTTGAACAACATATCAGCTAAAAAACAAATACATACAATATATACCACTTAAAAATTACAATTATAACAACCTGTCATGTCTGTCCTTTGTAATGTATGATGTTTATTGCATGTATGTTTCTTTCTCTCTCTCTCTCTCTCTCATCCTCTCTGTCCTGTCCACCTCTTCTTCCCCCCCTTCACCCAGCCGACTATCAGCAGGATGGTTCTCCCTTGTGATCAGGGTCCTGCTCAAGGTTTCTTCCTGTTAAAAGAGAGTTTTTCTTGCCACTGTCTGCTTGCTCAGGGGTTCACCCTCTGGGTTTCTGTAAAGCACCTAGACACAATTTTGATTGTAAAAGGTGCTATATGAATAAAAATTGAAATGAATTTAAATTGAATTGAATTACCCTTTACTTGTCTTCCAAATGTCCCCAGACATTTCTACTTCCATTCCTGATCTTGTCTCTCCCATCTGCCCTGCGATCACCTTGTTCCCCTCCCCTGAGCTTCTGTCTCCATCTCTACATCTGGACTTTATTACCCTCATCAGTAACTCATACCAGCACAGATCCTTTGTTCCTTTGCTGTTAGTTCCTCCATGTTGCTTGCCCGACAAGTTTGTTTTTGTACCTCTGTTAGCTGCATGTTTTTCTCGACTTGAAACTACCTGCCCGTTAACTGTTTGCCTACCTGTACCTGCCAGCAAGCCTTGAGTGTAATAAATGACTTAAATCACCATGCTGCCTTCCTCTGTCTGCATTTGAATCCAACCCTGCTTTTCCTGAGCATAACAGAAACCTAACTGAATGACTAACAAGTAACACTAACAATAAGATAACAATAAGACTGTCAGATGAGGGGAAAAGCTACAACCTTGACCTCATTGTTCACAGTGTGCATGAGCTCAGTGGAACTGACTGTTGCAGAACACAGTAACATTACAGAAGTACTAAAGTCGCAGTACCTCAGCACTGTACCAGGACAAAGGAGAATTGACGAACATAAAGCAGCGAGAGCCATGGCTGAACCAGCCGTCTGGGCAGAAGTTAAAACGAGCTATAAACAGAAAAAAGAAAGAGAACAATAACTTTTCTTGAACAGAACATTTTGACTGAAATACACCGATCCTGTCCAGTCTCACATTTTCCAGCCTCCCATAGTCGAAACAGCTGTTACAATGAGACCAGCATGTCATTCATCTGATGTACTCTGGAGAACAGTTAGCATTCAGTAAAATCTAGGCAGGTTGTACTAGTATGCAAATATACTGTAATAGTCCTTTAAGGATATCATGCTTACACTTGACAGTCTACATGACATGTTTGATATTTGAGAGATTTTTATCTTGTCATTTTCTCTTTCAGTGTTATTGCTTTTGCCACAGTAGCCTCCCTCATGAAGGAACAAAGGAATACAGGAAAGCAGACAGTGATGTGGTTCCTACTTTTAGGTGCTGTTGCCACCTCAGATACATGTGCTGCAAAACCACAAAGACAGTCAGCACAATGGATGATTTGGTTACATCAGCTGAAGTCTTGTCAGTGTGTGCAAACTGTTGTTTAAAAATCCCTTTCATCGAATCGATCCTGTCTCTATGACACAACAACATGTGGAACGGTGAAGGAGGACTTGATAAACTCTAACTGAGAACTCAACATTTGTATTTCAGTGTGTTGACTATTTTGTTAAGATGATGTGTGTCCTTTTTGATTACCGTTTCTGGGAACAGGGACAGAATCTTCTGGCTCAAATACTTCTTCATCTTTCGGTGTCATCTTTTCCTCCGCCTCTGAAACATAAATTACTTCATCAGACCTCTTTTCAGTTGAGACTGTTTGATTTTTCAGTCCCATCTACAAAAAGTCAATAGTGTTTGACTGACATCATATTAAGATCAAACTGACCAGCAGCTAATACCAGCCTAAGAGTCTACAGCCATGCTGCATCTCTGTGAAGCTGTGCTGAGTGGTGCTTTGAGCTAAATGCAGTTGTCAGTAAATTTAGCAGTTATGTTCCATGTTCACCTGTTTAGTTTGAGTTTAGTGTTGCGAATTGGCATAAATGAAGCTATTTCATACACAGTAAAACCTTTACTTTGATTTTTTTTTTTTTTTTTACAGCATGACAGAACCTGAAGGAAAAGACCCCAAATGTGGGTCTTTCTCAGCAAACACAGACCAGCAGCACCAGCTTTAACTGCCACAACTCATCTGCTGTTATACATATTATGGAGCACACTGTTAGTTTGTTTGTTCTTCAAAGGTAACCCCACAAGCTGCTGAAACTGCTGTTTGTCAACATGAGATCAAATCCAGCACAAATATCTTGTTCTCTGAGAATTTATCTTGAATTGTTCTGAATGACCAGTCAGAACAATTCAGTTCAACGAACAAGATGATCAATTCAGTGAGCGTTTCCAGTCAAAAACTGGCTTCTCTTCTTTGATGTATTGAATGCTCTCTCCACACAGACTGAGGTCCAACACACTTTAAAGAAGACACTAACCTGGTGCAGCAGCCCCCTGTTCTTTTGGAGCCTCCACTGCTACTTCTGTGGATGAATCACATTAATGTTGGTGTCAGACACATGTAGGCCTAACTGCCTAACTGCCTCTATGTATTAAAGCAAAGATGTTCAATACTCACTTGGGGCCTTTTCTTCAACTTCAGCTGGAGCTGCAGAGAAAATATAACCTTGTCAATAACAGCAGTACGCGTTCACTGTGCGTGTGTATTCACACATACTACATGTACTATTGCACACAGCTGGACAAACAGCACAGTGTATAGTCACCACACTATGTTAGAGGCTTGTTGATTGACTTATGAGCACACAAGTGATAGTGTGTGTGTGTTCTGTCTCAATGGTGTGTGTTGAATCGGACCTGAAAATGCAACAGAGAGAAGAATAGACAGGACCAGCACAGTCTTCATGGTGATGATCAGCAGATTGTTCTATGTGGACAAAGACAACCTGTCAATAAATCTGCATAGAGAGGACAGAAGCATGAACTCCACTGAATGAAATCAAACACAGCAGTTGTCTTACCTGTCAGGTAAATGCAGAGTGTTCAGGTATCAGCGGATGATGCAGTGATGATAGGAGGTTACCCTGCTCGTTATATACACACCTGAATCACACTGGGTCACGCTGATGTGGGTGTGTGGAGGGCTACGTGTTGTGTTTATCTATGACTCAGCCCTGTACGGGAAGGTGATTGCAGCATGCACATAAAGCTTTGAACCTGAAATCTGACCTGTTTCTTGACAGCAAATAAAGTTTAAGTCATAAACTGACACTGGGCTGCACGTGCACTTACAGTCTGTCAGTTGTGTGTAGAGGTCATGTGAATAGTGGTGATACACTATACAGAGTCTTCACTAAAGTAAAGTAAACAGCACCAAAAAGCAAAAGTGTAAAAAATATTCATTCTCTTTTTGCTCTGATTTGATCTCCACCAAGTGCTGATAAAAATGGCTCTTTTCCCCAGCTGCTGCATTGGTTCTGATGGACCTGGGCCCATCCGCTTGTACCACAGGACCATCCCAAATGAGCGGGGAAACATTTATTTTCTTCACTCTAATTTTCTTTTTTTTTTCGTGAATGCTTGATAAACAATAAAACCTAAACAATGTTTTCATTTCTAAGAAATAAAAGAAAATATTTATTAAGCTAGTGTCATGCGTGTTCATCAGCAGACTAAAATATATGTAGTATTACAGACTACAGCTAAATTAATTCATTATTATGGTACAACAGGTATAGGTTTATAAACAGCCGACCTTCAAAGATCAGTTTCCAGACTCATGTTAGTTTCCAGCTCTGCGTAATGCAGACGCAGTCACTCTCTGGAGCTGCAAATGAATTTCCTATGGAAACCAGAAAAATCAAATCCAACATTGCCAGCAGGAGGGGGTGTAGAAACTGTCTCCCCATTAAAAGACACTATGAGCATTTATGCACAGCAGCTCAACTCCACTGATTAGATGAAAAATCAATTAAGTTAATATAACATGATGTTAACAAAGCATCACATTAACATAACTTTAACATAACTGTCCTTCTCATAAATCTAAAAATATGCTGTACATTTCTGAAGTGTTGTGAATATTGTTCAAAAATGCATAATGAAAATCACAAGTGCAAAAATGATTATGTAATAATATGAATAAATTATTATGTTTTTTTGGTTAGAAAAGTCAGACAAAGTAAATAAGTGTGTGTGAGAGGAGGCCGTTCAAGAACAGTTTGTGCCCTTATTGAATGTCCCCGATCAGACAGTTTTCAGGATATAATGGAGTTCGACCAAATCTGGAAAAGATGCTGGAGAAAAGAAAAATGGTGAGTCATCACTAACATTCTCAATCTGATTCTGAAATGATTAAGCAGCTGTGTTCGTTAAAGAAGAAACAATGTCTTTGAGGTAGTATAGATGAGTGCTCTTCTCACTTCATATGGGATGCTGTCCAGATATCATGTTTTTGGTGTAACTTGCTTTTGCAATAAAACTTTATCTACATTGAGGTCTGAAAATGAATGTTTCATTTTTTTTTTCCATTTTTATTTATTCATTTATTTTCTTCTTGGCCAGGCAAAGATTTTTCATCTTCCACAGAAGCTAAAAGTTTAATTTTGTTGTTGGTTTCCTGTGGAGAGTTTCCTCTGTCCCGTCAAGTTCATCACTGCAGCTTTTAGTTATGCTCCTTAAATGTCCCGCAATGTTTGTTGCACCAACTACATGCATGGAAATGTTTAAAATGATTGAAAGCAGCATCTTTAGTCATTAAAATAAATTGTTAAAATTGTTAAATTATCAATACATCAGCACAACACACATTAAGTATAATCACTTGGAAAGCTCAACAGGCAGGTTACAGGGACCAACAGAGCTGCAATAAAATGAGTGGTTTCTAGTCTTTAAATCAGAGAAAATTATTTGCACTGTAAGGCTTTGTTGTTTTTTTCTACCAAACACCTATTTCATGTACACAGAATCACTTCGAGTGTTAATATGAAAACATTGATCAGTGCAGCTTTAATAACGTCAGGCCTTGTTAGTAGGATACATTCATTGCTGGTTTTGGTGTGGTGAGAAAAATTTAGAATAACATTAAGCTTGTCTCTTATGTACCGTACTTGACCAAATATACTTACTGCTCATGAAACTGGGTTTTTGTTTGGCTTCCTTGCATTGCAGACATTGGACTGATTGATTGTGTTCTGAGGATTCTTTCACTTGTTGAAAATACTGAACCCGCTCAAACAAAACAGGCTGTTAATGTGTAGCTTCAAATACCGAAAAGACACTCAGCACATATGATGATTGATCAGTTATTTAAATTACCTCTGCAGGATTCAAAGCACACTATGTAGACTATATGCAGATGCAGCTCTTTGTGGGGCTGTTTTTCAGGGGCTGGGTAGGCCACTTACCTCCACTGAAGGGAAATCTTAATGCTTCAGCATACCAAGACCTTTTGGACAATGCTATGCTTCCAGCTTTGTGGCAACAGTTTGTTGAAGGCCCTTTTCTATTCCAGCATGACTCTACCCCAGTGCACAAAGCAAAGCCCATAAAGATCTGGTTGGATGAGTTTGGTGTGGAAGAGCTCGACTGGCTTGCACAGAGCCCTGACTGCATGAATGGGCAAAAATTCCCACAGAAACACTCAGCACTCAACACTCTGCAAAGCTAATTATGTCTATGTCATAAAGGCCCAGCTGGTGTAATGGTCAGGTAGCCAAATACTTTTGCCTATATTATCATTACAGACATCTATTATTTCCTCATTATGTTGAGACCTTCAATGTGGATCATCTTGTTCTGGTCCTGTCATTCCTTCCCATCAATAGTTACATGTGTTGCTGTGTCCATCAGAGTGATCACAGTGTAACAAAGAAAGTCTAAAGTCTGTTGATCATTTCCGTAAGACCTTAGCAGATTATGTAAAAGCCTCAATCAAGGAAGCAAAATATATTCCTGATACAATTATAACAAAATTACATAAAGTTTTATTGTCTGTGTCTTGTTAGTTTAGAGCCATTTATGAATCCAGAGACTTGTGTAATCCTCGTGTCACACCCACATACATGGGCAGTGTGTGCTGCAAAACCTGTTTTTCTTTTTGTCACCCATGCTAATACTCAAGAGCAGCCAGCTAATTGTTTTACTGACACAAACATATAAAACATTTGGGTCCACACAATATACAGAAAATTCACATGTACAAAAAGCCCATTACTAAAAAATAATCTGAGCTGCAACATTTTAGCAAGGCAGCCTCATGCACAGGTAGAAGGAGGTAGTGTTGTCTGGATAGGGTCAGTATCCACACTGATGACTGGCTGCTGGGAATGTTACTGTTCTTGCAATGAAAATAACTATATAGGTTTTAGATGTGTTTTAACCCAATATTTTGGCTAAATGCGCTCACTTTTCGTCTCTCTGTTCTGGGCATGTTAGGCACATAGCCATCATTTTAAAGAGCAGAGACATGCGCTGCAAGCTAGCCTATCTGGTTGGATGTGTATGTGTATGCACCCTTTTTGTGTGCACTTGCGTGCTATGTGATATCCTCGTCACATATTCATATTTTTCAGGGGGGTTTGTGGTCTCCAGCCTCTGCTCTGCTTGTGTTTTGGGACATTTATAGTGCTTAATTATCGTCCCTGATCTCTCACAGCACCAGATACCTCACGAAGGCAAACCCTGACCATTTAAACAGGGCTTGCAGTAGAGGAGAGCCATAGTGCTGCTTGTTTTATTTTCATTTTTATAACCGCAGCTTATGCTCTTGAAATGTCCTATTTATTTATTATATTTGCCGCAGAGACTGCATGCATGGAAATGTTTCAAATGACTAAAAGCAGCCTCTCTAGGCATTAAAATAAATTGTCAAAAAATCAATTATCAATACATGAAGACAACACAATAAAAAAATAAAAAATAAAAAGCTCAGTAAGTGACAGGGACCAATAAAAGTGCAGTAAGTCGCCTGGTTTCAGGTCTGTAAATTGCACTGTTGGGCTTTGCACAGGCTAAGAAAGAGCTTGTTACCACAGGCAACCTGTTTCCTGTACACCTAATCACTTGATCCAAAGTTAATATAAAAACATTGATCAGTGCAGCTTTAAGAATATCGGGCTTTGTTCAAAAGGATACATCCATTGTTGGCTTTGGTCTCTAATGTACCGTACTTGACCAAATATACTTACTGCTTATGAACCTGGGTTCTTGTTTGCCTTTCTTGCATTGCAGACGTTGGACTGATTGATCGTGTTCTGGAGAATTCCTTCACTTGCTCAAAATACTTAACCAGCTCAAACAAAACAGGCTTTAAAACAGCTTCAAGCATTGAAAAGACACTCAGAACATATGGTGATTGATTAGTTATTTAAATAAGCTCTGCAGGATTCAAAGTATTTCCTCATAATGTTGAGGCGTCTTGTTCTGGTCCTGTCGTTCCTTCCCATCAATAGTTACACGTGTTGCTGTGTCCACATCAGAGCAATCACAGTGTAACAAAGAAAGTCTAAAGTTTTATTGTCTGTGTCCTGTTAGTTTAGAGCTTATTTAGAGCTGAGTTTATGGATCCAGAGACTTGTGTAATCCTCGTGTCACGCCCACATACATGGGCAGTGTGTGCTGCAAAACCTCTTGTTTTTCTTTTTGTCACCTATGCTTAAGAGCAGCCAGCTAATTGTTTTACTGACACAAACATATAAAACATTTGGGTCCACACAATATACAGAAAATTCACATGTACAATAAGCCCATTTCTAAAAAAATAACCTGAGCTGCAACATTTAAGCAAGGCAGCCTCACGCACAGGTAGAAGGAGGTAGTGTTGTCTGGATAGGGTCAGTACTGCTGGGAATGTTACTGTTCTTGCAATGAAAATAACTATATAGGTTTTAGATGTGTTTTAACCCAATATTTTGGCTAAATGTGCTCACTTTACCTCTCTCTGAATGACATGATTGGGGCATTAGAGACAATAGAAGCTCAGCCACGAATCCTGTTTGGAATCCCGATCCAAATCCGAATCCGCAGTTTTGACACTTTTACCGTGTTTAAATATTGTTGCTGCTCTCTCACAGCACTATGTATCTCACGAATGAGCTCTTAATCTTGTCCATTTAGACAGAACCTGCAACCTTTATTAAGCTGTGTGTATCAACTGGTATGTGTTGGTGTTTGTGGACTCTGGTGGTCCAGTGAGACACTGATTATATGCAGCTTATCTCAGTAGTGGCACCTCCTAGAAGTAACAGCCTATATGATACAGAACAAATTCTATGAGTAAACATGTAGCCCTCTAAGCTGCGGGCCCCACTGGCTCAATGTACATCAGCTGAATAAAACGCTGACCTATTTTGGGAGCCAATCTCAAGTCACACAGGGTTTTTATACTGCAGTTGTGGACCTGAGAGAGGACTCATGCATGGCACAGGGGTGCAAAAGAAAAGCTGCATGAATGTTCATGGGTATGGGGATAAACCCAGTAGTGACAGCTCTTAAAGGGCCATGCCTATACTCATAGAATCTAGGGTTACAGCATGCAACCAATGTTACCAGAGTGTTGCAGAGGAGTGATGACAGTGAGAGATGACAGTCATTGCAGTAATCACTACAGGAGATGTGAGGGAGAAGAGGAAGTGTCATTTTCACTTTGGGACTATGACTTTAAGAGCTGTTTTGTCCATGAATTCCACAATATGAAATATCCTGCTGATCTGAAACATTAGCCTGAATGAGATCATAATGTAGTAAATCCTTATTTATAGATTCAATAACATAAATATATTGTAGATATATAGGTACAAATGTGTCATTTGTGAATAAAATTCACATCAACAATAGAAAACAAAGGGCCAGCTTCATCGCTCCCCCTCACCCTGACAGACACCCCCATCTCCATGGTGGACTCCTTCTGCTTGCTGGGTACCACCATCACCCGAGACCTCAAGTGGGAGCTGACCATCAGCTCCCTCATTAAAAGGGCCCAGCAGAGGATGTTCTTCCTGCGGCAGCTGCGGAAACTCAATGTGCCAGTCAAGATGATGGTTCAGTTCTACACGGCCATCATTGAGTCCATCCTCACCTCCTCCATCACCGTGTGGTACACTGGGGCCACAGCCAGGGACAAGCTCAGACTGCAGCGTGCTGTGCGCTCTGCTGAGAAGGTGATCGGCTGCAGCCTTCCATCTCTCCGAGACCTGTACATCTCCAGGACTCTGAGGCATGCAGGTCGGATCACAGCTGACCCTTCTCACCCTGGACATGGACTCGTTGAGAAACTCCCTTCAGACAGGAGGTTTTGGTCCAAATGGACACAAGAACAGCTTCTTTCCCTGTGCTGTTGGACTGTTGAACACCAACTGACTAACATGCTGTCCTGCACTTTAGTTACTTCAGTACAGGCACTGATTTATGTCATTATCCACCTGCTGTTCATTTGCACTGTTTACCTCACCTACTTGCACTACACTTCCACCCTGCACTACCTCACTTTGGGACTACCTCCAGAACCATATTCTAACTCCATATTTATTTTACTTATCTTATTTTGTTTTACCTTATTCTATTTTATTTTATTTTATTCTAATATTATATGTTACTCATTACGTTCTATGTTTGCACCAATCACCAAGACAAATTCCTAGTAATGTGAAACCTCTTCACTTACAATGGCAATAAAGACAATTCTGATTCTGATTCTGACAAATGCTGTTCAGTTATGTCACGTTATATTTCATCATATTTCCATTTCATATGACATCATAGTCTTACAACCAATTGCTGTATGTCGAGATAATCTCAGTTAACTCATAATTATGATAAAAACACATGCGATTTCAACATAACAGGGTTTTAAAAACAATAAACAAATAACTGCAATAACAGCCACTCTTAACTTCTGTAATACATCAGTTATGCAGATCAGACTTAAACTAATGTGAACTTTGTCCAAGAACCAGCTAGAAATCCATTTTCTTTGCCACTTATCTGCTAAGGTCGCATGGAGTTTGGAGCCTATCCCAGCTGACCATGGGTGAGAGTTGGGGTACACCCTGGACTGTTTGCCAGTCAATCACAGGGCTGACACACAAAGACAGACAGCCACACAGCCACACACTCACATGCAATGTAGAGTAGCCAATTAACCTGTGCATGCAATGTGCATGTTTTGGGGATTGTGGGAGGAAGCCAGAGTACCCGGAGAAAATCCATGTAGGCACAGGGAGAACATGCAAACTTTGAACCTGGAACCCGCTTGCTGTGAAATTTTTTGACAGTGATGCCTCCATCTATTTCTTTGAATAACTGGTACATACAGACAGGTAGTATGGCAGATATTTAAAAAGACATTTCTGCTTTGGGGTGTTCAACAGGACGGTGAAGGTTTGGTCTAGGGACACATGACAGATTCTTCAGGAGTTTTTTAACAACATGGACTGGGACCTCATCCAGAAGTATGAGGAGGACATCGAAGGACTCTCTCGTTGCATCACAGACTGAATCTGTTTCTGTGAGGACACCATTGTTCCCTCAAAAAAGATTTATCATTTCCACAACAACAGGCCAAGGACAACTAAAGACATCAAAGGACTACTAAATGGGAAGAAGACTGCTTTCATGGTGAGGGATTGTGATGAGTTACGGACTGTCCAAAAGAAGCTCAAAAAGAGCCTGAAAGAGGGTAAGAACAATTACAGGCAAAAGATTGAGGCTAAAATGGGACAACAACCCAAATGAGGTGTGTAATGGGATAAAACTCACGACAGGCACCAGTGTGACTCCTTCCACTATGCATCTTACACTTGCATGCAAGATGCATGTGTCGACTGTGTGCAGCATGTTGCTGAGGTCAGTGATGCTGTGTGTGGGGGGGGGGGGGGGCGGACACTCTGACAGCAGTATCAGAAAAGAGGATGCTACATACTATTTTGGACAATGTCTGACTCTACGATGTCCTGGTGAGGCACAGGTATCCGGTGAGGTAAACCGGTCAAGGCAGATGGCCGCCCATCTTGAGCCGGGGTCTGCTCCGAGGTTTCTTCCTTCTAAAAGGCAGTTTTTCCTCGCCACTGTCGCCAAGTGCTTGCTCAAGGGGGAATGTTGGGCTCTCTCTATTTACAATTTAATTAAAGAGTTTGGTCTAGACCTGCTCAAATTGGAAAGTGTCATGAGATAACTTTTGTTATTGAATTGGCGCTATATAAATAAACTGAATTGAACTGAATTGAATAGGTGTTGATTCAGCGACAGACTGATTCCACCACAATGCTCCAAGGAGCGCTGCAGGAGGTCATTCCTGCCTGTGACCATCAGACTTTAGGACTCCTCCCTTGAGTGTCACACACTCTGAGTGAATAGACTAAAAGACAGGTTCTGCAATTTCCCACTTTTTATATTTATTTCAGGTTTATTTTTATATTCATATATTTTTACTTGTATTTTTATTATAATTCTTTGATATGTAGATTTATAATCTCAGTTGGAGCAACTGTAACAAACCGAATTTCCCCCAGGATACAGTAAAGTCTACTAATTCTGATTCTAACACTGTCATTGCCCCTTTGGGAATCAATAAAGGATCGTCTTATCTTATCTTATTATCATATCTTATCTATCTCACTTTATATATACAATATACAATGTATATATTGGTTTTTTACACATGTACATACCTGTATTTTTAAATTTTCTTAAAAAAATTGAATACATTGTAAATACCTGTATTTTGAGATTTTAGTTTTTGTTTATCCTATCTTTATTGTTTATCCTATTTTTATACTCCTCACTTTTCACCTTTCTTGGTCGGGAATACTGCATGTGCAATGTCTGTAAGAACAAGAATTTCCCTTCAGGGATAAATAAAGGAATTCTGATTCTGATTCTGATCTGAAGGAACTTATCTTATCTTATCTTATGCATCTTAAACAATATGTTGGTTTAGGGAGCCCTCTAGTGGAGGTGTGGGTCAGACATTTCATATGTGCCAACACCTTGAGATAAAAGGAGTTGATGCTTATATGAGAGGAAGCTGCCAGTCTGTACTTTAGCAAAGAATAAGTCCACAAGTGGTTATTCAGGTGAGATATCCATAGTGTAGATTAGTGGAATAAATCACAGTTTGATGTTTGATGATGAATCTGTAAGCTTTAGCTTGTAAACTTTGTAAAATGCACATCTTGAGACAGGCACAGAACACATAGACCTACTGCTTCACACAGATGTAAGATGGCTCAGCAGAGGTAAATTTTTGGCAAGGTTCACTGAGCTGTTACCTGAAATTAAAGATTTTCTGAAGTTTTCAAAACATAGAATATGCATAGCTGGAGGACTCCCAGTGGCTTTTGGACTTGGCATTCTTGACAGATAACACCGAAATGCTCAGTGATTTGAATCTAGAGCTTCAGGGTCAGGATAAACATGTGATTTACATGATCAGCTCAGTGAACACATTATGAAGAGAAAGTTCAGGGCATCTTGTCACAATTTGAGAGGCATGCTCCAGGATGTCAGGATACCAAAATACATCTTGCTCTTGGTTATCCAGCTTGGAACTGCAGGCCCCCTCTGCAGGAGCATCACATTTGTTTCAGTTGGTTCTCTTCACAACACTCAAAGAAACTCAAAGCACAACATCTGGACACACTTCAAACCCAGCAATACCCTCAGACAAAGACTGGTCCACCCTAAAGTCAAAACAACTACAGTTATAGTAAAAAATGTGGTATATGGCACAGCACAGGAGAATCAGCTCACCCGGATAAGACTTGGCTGTATATCTGCATCTCAAGAATAAGGACTACACCTTTGAGGACTCAAATGTTCACATTTTGGACAGAGAAGACCAATAGTTTGAGAGAGGTGTCAAAGAGGCCATCTATGTCCAGATAGAACATCCATCCTTGAACAGAGATGGTGGCTTATGACACCAACTTTCAGCCACCCATAATGCAGCTTTGAGATCCCTCCCCCAGTTCAACCCCCATTTGCACCATCCCTCATGGTAGAGTGGGACAACAACTCACTAATGAGTCACACCCTGGCTCAGATGACCATAACAACTCACATGATGACACGAAGTGTCAACGACCCTCAAGACCACTCCCCAAGGTGACAACCCCACTAGAAGTTGAACACCTGGAACTCCCCATCAATCTCAGAACTGAAGAAGCCTTTTGGATGAGAGGTGAAACATCTTCAACATCCTAAAAATATCACTATATCACAATATCACAATATTCACTTATAGCACTTCAACTTCAACCAAACCAAGTTAGCAGCACTAGTTAATAAACAACGCGCTGTCCGTGATCTTCCTCCCCGGGATGGCACAGGTTTGATCCAGGTGAATCAGTTCTTCTAAAAACAGGGACATACGGGATGCTAAAAGTTTGCTAAAAAGTTTACAGTCCAAGTTTAAGAGTGTGATAGGTCTCCAGTTCTTTAATTCAGATTTGTCTTTGTCTTTATCTACTCTAAAACTGTCAGGTAGTCAGTCAAGATGTTCAAAACAAGCAAGCAAGTCGGGTGCTAAAATATCCCAGAAAGTTAAATAAAGAGTTTGGTCTAGACCTGCTCAGGATCACACCCCTCAGTCTCCCAAGGTAAGTCTACACAAGAGATCAGATTTCAGTGTTCTGTAATGGAAGCTTTTATTCCTGAATTGAATGTTCCAGGATACCATGATGGAATACTTAGTCCAAGGAATACATTTTCTTTTCGCATTGGAATATTATTTTTTGGAATGAAATACTTCACATTCTAGAATGATGTCATCAGTCTCAGAATTCAGTGTTTTGTAATGGAATGGAATATATTATTCTTTAAAGTTATCTTCCAAGACTAAGGGACGGAATCCTCATTCCAAGAATTAAATATCCTTTTCCAGAATGGAATGTCATATCATACATATAGAACTCTTAACAGCCATTTTTGATCCATGCCTATCATTCAGTCTGAAGCCTAAAGTCAACTGTCATTCATTCGAAAGCCTTATTAGTCTTAGTCTTTCACACTCAACCTGGAAAACAGTACAAGCATTTTTTATTGTTGTAATGTATTGTGCTTCTGGCCCATACTCTGAATTTCTAATGGAATTTTCAGAGTTTCTATTGAGTCTAGACTGTAAAACTAATAAAGTAATTATTATGGGTGATTTCAACATCCATGTGGACAATGATATTGATAGCCTTTGCACAGCATTTATCTCTTTATTAGATTTAATTAGTCTCTCTCAGTGTATACATAAACCCACTCACTGTTTCAATCACACTCTTGACCTTGTTTTGACATATAGTATTGAAGTAGAACATTTAATAGTCTTTGAACAAAATCCTCTTTTACCTGGCCATTGTTTTATAACATTTGAGTTTGTATTACCTGTCTACATACCACCAAGAAAAAACTCACACTCTACACTAGATACCTGTCTGATAGTGCTGTGGCTAAACACTAGAAGTCCCAGGATTTTTCTGCCTACCTTAAAGTCCCAGAGACTAGTCATTTGGCGCAACTGCTTTCCCACACTACTCTAATCACCCTTTTTGGTATGGTAATGAGGTTATAATGCCTTGACACCTACATCTATTCTTACTGCTGGGTGAGGGGATCACACCTTCCAATGGTCAAGTCATATTGGCTACTTCTGTAGGAATGTGAGAATGAGGATTAAAAATGTGTGAATGTGGGATGGATAAATACCAGTGCACACAGACTGCTGCTTCAGTTCCCTCAAGAATTATTTAGTGGAAGAAGCTCCTCTACAAGAAACGAAGATGCAGAGATTCAACACTCAACAGGCATTGGAAATGATCCTAGATGGACTGAACCCTTGTGACTCGGATGGAGAAGACATCAAACTTCAGGAGGATTCAGACTACGAGCTGTCTGAGTCATCTTCAGGTAAGATTTCATTTCATATTATTTCAGTGAGGAAGTTGGAACATACTGTATAGTACCATGTAAATAGAGCCTCCATTTTGCTTCTGAGTGTGGACTGCCATCAGTTTTGTTTTATTCTACTTCTCCTGAGGTGTCTGCACCTTAGCCAACCTATTTGAGATGTTCTGGGATTATTATTATTATTAGCTTATATGCTTGTATTTGTGATATCATTTGACTTTCCCATTGCTCATAATTACATTTTTTCATATGACAGATGAGAAGACTGCTCCCCAACCAAAAAAGAGAGCTAGGCTGGGGACTGATGCGGCAGAGACTGCAAAAGATGGCACCGTATGGCATGAAGAACAGGTGGGAACGGGTCCACATTTCACCCCACCATCGCCATACAGTGCAGATGGAGAGCCAACAGCTAAGGCCAGGAGATCAATCACAAGTCGTCTTCAGAGCTTCCTGTGTTTCATCACTTTGGACATGCTTGGTATCATTCAAGACTGTACAATTCAACATGCAAAGCAAACAGAGCATGCGGAGTTGTTCATGGGCGTCCCTGAGCTAATGGCCTTTATTTCCATCACCATCATGCGTGGAATCATCAGGGTGCCATCATTGCGTGACTGCTGGTCAAAAACCCTGGGGAGCACACAGATCATCGAAACCATGTCCCGAGGGCGTTTCCAAAACATCATGCATCACCTACGCTTTGATGACCGAGACACCCGCACAGAGCGAGCACAGACCGATAAGTTTGCTGCAATTTCAGACATATGGGGATTGTTTGTCAGCAACTGCATCACATCCTACATCCCTGGTCGACACATCACCATCGACGAACAACTTTTCCCATCCAAGACTCGCTGCTGTTTCCTACAGTACATTGCATCTAAACCAGACAAGTTTGGGATCAAGTTTGGGGTGGCATGTGACTTGAAAACCAAATACGTCTGCAACATCCTCCCATATCTTGGCAAGGACCCCACTCGGCCTCGTGGGGAGAGAGTGTCTGAGAGTGTAGTCATGAGGCTGATGGAACCATTCCTGGACAAGGGCAGAAATGTCACCACTGTCTTTACATCACTGTCACTTGCAAAACGCCTACTTAGCCGGAATACAACCATCCTCGGCACAGTCAACAAGATTCGCCAAGAAATTCCACTATCAACTCGACAGATGCACCGCAAGGAATTTACCACCCAAGTGTTTTCAACCACTGGTGCCACACTGACTGTGTATGCGCCCAAGCCAAAGAAGACTGTATATGTTCTCAGCAGCATGCACAGCACGATTCAGACAGAAGATACCACCAAAAAGAAGCCAAACACCATCACACTCTACAACACAACAAAGTGCGGCGTCGATGTCATGGACCAGATGGTGCGGGAGTACACTGTCCGCGCAGGAACACGGCGCTGGCCAGTAGCAGTGTTCTATAACATGATAGACATTGCAGCACTGAATGCACACGTGCTCTATCAATTATGCACCGGGAGGCAGGAGAGACGGGTGGATTTCCTGCTGGAACTTGCAAGAGAGTTGGCTCACTCCCACATTCACATGAAAAAGGCCAAAAAGGAACAATTACTTCGGCAACAACCTTCCACACCACAACCAGGAAAAAGAGCCACGTGTCAGGCTAAAATTAAATGTAAGAACAATCATGCAACTGTGCGCTGTGTTGACTGCTACCGTTACACATGTGGGAAATGCCGAAAGGAGCAATGGCAGTGCCAGGATTGCGAGTGATTGCTGAAATGTATTTCACTCATAATGCATGTTTTTTCATTCTTTGTGTGATTTTTCATCCTTTGTAAATATGCTTGGTTTTCTTTTTTTTTGCACACAACTGGGGAAGAAGTTGCTTTTTCATTCTTTGTAACTATGTTGTTTTTTAACAATAAATGTCATTGTGTTGATCCCTTCCATCCGATTGATCATTTCCACTGCATACAGCGTGTGTGTTTGATGGGGAGTTTAATAAAAATAAAATAAAATAAAATAAAAATAAAAAAATAAAGTTACATATAAATGCAAAAACACATGCATGCACACACACATACAAATCCACTGTATGTGCATAAACCCGCCATATGGACACACACAAACAAATGCAAAAACACAGACACACAGACAGACACACACAACTTATCTCAGAACTAAAGGATTGCTCTCCTGAGGTGTGAGGTGTGTCCCCTCCCCCACACAGGTTGAAGTGCCTCCAGCCGTGAGCTGCTAATAGCCACATTTCCATAACAAAAGGGAATATCCACGGGGGGGGGGGCCTTTAGTCATTTGGCTTTCTTGTGGGCATTTTAGGTAGAAAAGCCAAATGGCTCTTCTCTGGGACTTCTAGTTTAAGGAAGCAATTCTATTGTCATTTACTTCAGTATTGTGTCCCAGTACTGCAAAACCCTAAGGAAAAGTCTTATGCCAATTGTAGTCCCTCTCAAATTGACCATTTTGTGGACAGTGCTGCAAGCTCATTAAGAACAACAACAACAATAGACTTTGTTGCCTTGCTAAAAAAGAAACACATAAAGCAAAAGACTCTTACACCATGGTATAATACAGAGGTTCGCAAATTAAAGCAAAATGCACAAAAACTGGAAAGAAAATGGCGTTCCTCCAAACACATTGAATCTCCCTCAATCTCGCAAGACAGCCTTAGATCATATAGGAAGGCCCTACGGACTGCCAGAGCAGCCTATTAATCAAAATTAATTGAGGATAACAAGCATAATCTCAGGTTTCTCTTCAGCACTGTAGCCAGGCTGACAGAGAGCTATAGTGCTATCCAACCTTGTATCCCTGTGACTCTCAGCAGCAATGACTTTATGATCTTAAGTAATGACAAGATTTGAAACATTAGAGACAAAATCAAACACCTACTGACCTCAGCGGGTACTGATTGACATTCAAACACAGAAGCCTTAGAAAAAGCAGTGCAATCAGATAATTATCTTGACTGCTTTTCTTCCATTGACCCTCATCAGTTAAATTCATTCACATATTCATCTAAACCAACAACATGCCTCTTAGAGCCCATAAGCTGCTCAAAGAAGCTTTACCCTTACTTAGCACCTGTCTATTAGACATGATCAATCTGTCCCTGATAACAGGCTATGTACCCCAGTCCTTTAAAGTAGCTGTAGTCAAACCTCTTCTTAAAAAGCACACACTTGATGTGTCCCTCATATTAAGAGTTGTTTATTATTGGAGTGTTAGATGAATGTATGGCGATATTAAAGAGACTTTCATTACAGTAGTATGTTCGCACAGTATAAAGATGATGATAATGATGTTAATTATCTGACGGCAGGTAAGTTAGCCGCACAAGCTAACCGGTTGCAATGTAACCCTATAAAGGACACTCATTGAAATACTTGTAAATTCAAATTTTCAACCCCATAGTGTTGTTGGAGCAAATAACATGACCATTTTACTTTTGTAACATTTTGAAGAAAAATCTATTGTCATGTAGAAAATCATGTTAAACAAAGTGACCATATATTGTTCCTTGCCCTTTAGAGGTAAAATAATAAATACATATCAAAACATAAACAACAATAACATTAACAATAGCATGAGACCTTTACGCCTTTACTTTAAGTGCTCAAATATGGTCACTTTCCCAATAAAAGACTAATTGTACCATGCTGTCGCATTCAGGTTACTCCATAGTATGTGGAAAATTTACTGCCTTCGTTGTGTGTAATGTGAGTCAGTTGTTTATATATTGAAATGAAGTATTTATTGAGTGAAATAATTGTTGGAGTTGTATAGTTAAAACTACAGTAATTTGTGTATCATAATTTGTGCAGCAACTGTTGTGACCCATTATGTTTGCTCGCCTTGTCATGCAGTAGTGAATATGCTGATACAGGTGCTCATTCTGACTAGGGATGATGTTTGTTATATTTCAGATTTTATGTAGTACCAGGATGGTTACCACTGTTATATTGTACTGATGTTTATGTTGTTTGAAGTCAGTCAATATATTCATGGTTTGAGGAAAGTCTGTGCCCATGTATGTTTAACTCGAACAGAAAAGTGTCATGAGACAACTTTTGGGATTTCTGGGCTGTCTCTGCCTTGGCCTAGTCATAGCCATCCAAGCATGCTCAGACAATTTAGATGTCTTGGACGGCTAGAGCAATGCTCATGGTGGCTAGTGTTGGCCCAGTGTCACCACTAGCATTTGTCACACCACCATGTTGTAAATGTGAAAACAGATTTGAAGAAGGTAACATCAATCCATTTTCTATACCACTTATCCGTCGGGTCGCGGGGGAAAGACAGATAACCACACACTCTCACACCTAGGGGCAATGTAGAGTAGCCAATTAACCTAATGTGCATGTTTGTGGTATTGTGGGAGGAAGCCAGAGTACCTGGAGAAAACCCATGCAGGCTCAGGGAGAACATGCAAACTCCACATAGAAGGGCACAGACCGGGATTCGAACCTTGCTATGAGGCGACAGTACTAACCACTGCACCATCGTGCCGCCCTGAAGAGGGTGAGGGTAACAAATTTGTGGAATTATCAAGATTAATCTAAATTTGTTGTTATAACAATAGATTCATGAAAATATGAAAAAAACTGAAAGCTAAAAAAACACCATTAGATTACTCAAAAAAGCTTCACTACCCTATGTCCAGAGCCATGTAGAAAGAGGGATGGGTCAGTCGTCTCTCTCATAGGCGCCAATTAGACCCAACAAGGCATCAGCTATTAGAGTTTTAATTTAACATTCTGATAACCCTATGTTTTAAGTGTTGAGTGTGAAGTTGTTTGGATGAACAGTTCTTGAGAAAGCTGCAAACGGGAATACCAAGCAATCAGTCCATTCGGATCAGGCGTGTTCTACCAACATGTGTAGAGTGCATGTCCTTTATAAAATATTTACATAGCAGATTTTGAAGACTTTTAAGCCTTTAAAAATGAGGCATTTCACTTGCCCGAATATAGAATTCCCCTGGGGCAAGTTACAGTTACAGCCTAACCAGTGTAGATGATATGCAGTCTATCCATGCGTAAGATAAAACTGTGCTGCTGCATTGAATGTAGACAGATGTACCATTGAAAGGTCACTGCCTACCAAGCCAAATATTTCATAGCACCTTACTGATTGAGATATCTTATGTTACATTGCATGTTAGATGGTAATCGACATTACCATCACAAGGCCGGAGGCAGGGGATTATACATACACACGTTATTATTATCTGTAATGATCATTGGCTCTAACTCTCTAGTGTTCAAGAATGGAATTTTCATTCAGGTAATCAGGTCTCTGAGTATCAGTTAGCACCTCTGACTGTAGCATCCAGGGGCATAAATTCATCTAAATCCACACAATATCCACAAAAACATAACACGGCATGCTGAGATGGTTCAGGACTGAAGTAACAATAGCTTCCAGCAACCACTGATCAATAGAAATAGAAATGAATTATTGAAATGCTGTTTCTGTAACAGACACATAAACACATTAAGGTAGTGTGTGGGATACTGTGAGACAAGATGCCTGCTTTTATCAAACCCACACCACAACCTCCTACATGAGGGAAAGAAGAAATAAAAAGAAAACCACAACGAGGCTTTGAAAGAGTGTGAATCCCAGTGAACCACTTAATGCAGAGTATGTAAGCTTATGTCCTCCATGTCCTCATGAAGGTGATTTTAGTGCAGCTAAACCTGATGCAGTCTAATTTGATAGTCCAAAATGAAATGTAACAATGAATCCCATCATCAAGAATAATATAATATATATATAATGATCAGTTTTTGGTGTTGACTCAACTCATGATCATTTGTGCTGCTCTTAATAATAGCATAACTGTGTAGTTTTTGCTCATTATTCATGAAATACAATACTACCATGTCCAGGTGCAGAAACATTGAGTTTAATCAGAATGAACTGAAAAAAAGCTATGCAACCTCCAAAAGTACAGTCCTACAGTCCTATGTATGTATGATATTCTTTATAACATTACCATAATACAGTTATGTATAATAATTACATGCACCAAATGATAAGAGCATTTAGAAGCCCTCAGCACAAAAGCAACACATTTGAAATGCTTTACCTTTATTCAAGAGGATTTTGCCGTGATATACAGTATAACCACACTTACACAAACATAGGATACACATACATACATTAAGAAAAGCGTGCACTCAGTCACTGATTTACTATTTTTATCAAATTAAGTCTCCATTACCCAGAATAAATGTATCGGAGTGAAAACAGCAATAGAACTATTAAAGAAGGTTCAAGCAAGTGAACTATTTCATGCTAGCAATCTTGTTTATTCCTGGTTTCTTATCACAACGGCTCTAATAATGTAGTTGCAGTGCATTACAGTAATTTCAATGTAAGGTGCAAAACAAGCAAGCAAGAGATCTCAAGGAAGAGATCTCATGAAACATTTAAATACAGAAAGCTCAGAAAATCCTGAGCCAATGGCATATTCCAAAAGAGTCACCATGCAAACACATTCATGCTTTTGTATGTTATTAGTATTATTATTGTTATTGTTGTTAGTTACTGTGTGTAGTTGTTTCAAAACATCTAAGGTTTACATAGTAATCCAAGGTTCTTCAGATGTTTCTTTACATAGACATAAATACTGGCATTGTAACACTGATGTACTGTATAGGCTCATGAATGTGTAAAGACATGTCTAAGACATTAACAGTTTTAGAGCAACCCTTGATGGTCTTCCTCAGTCCATTGCCCCCTGACTATTGGTTGTTGTTCTGTCCATTTACCTGTAATGTTCAATAGAAAATGCCCCTGAGTCACTGGACCTCATGATGGTCTCATTATGTCTGAGTGACAGCTGTGAGCGGTACAGCCCATTGCTTTGGGAATCCAGCGGGTTGTCTGAAACCTATAGTATACAAGAGACAGAGTGCAAGAGAGATCTTTAGCATATTACTCCACATATTTCCATCCTTCAAAGTCACTGCACTAAAAGCTTAAAAGTGAATAACCATTGGACTTGCATTCATCACAAAAACACCGAAACATCTCTTCTAAAAGAAGTTAACCCCAGTGACTGATGATGAGTCATTGTTGCATTTACAGCTTGCTCTACTGCCATAAGTGGTATGACAAACCCCATATTTATGATTACCAACACAAGGACAAGACACATTCCACTGTCATCAAATACTTTACCTCTTCAAATTTCTTGGCCTTGTACTGCTCTGCCCCTTTCAGGAAGTTCAACAGTATGATGTCACACAGCACTGTGCCCTACATTATTATAATGATGAATGAAAGGTTAATTTCTGCCTCTATTTATCAATCCTGAAAAAAACCCACAGAACTAGTATATGTAAAATGACTGGTGATCTGTCATTTACACTGGTTGTGTCAAGTATAGCAGTAAAACTCACCACTCCAACTGATGTGAAGGCTGCTACCATGTTAATGAGTGTAGGAATCATGTTGAACTTGCCTGCCTATGAAGGAAGCACAGTCGCTAGTTATGTCTCCTAGTTATGACAAGCACTTTCAAATTTCAAAGTCAGCAAATTTTCATAGTGTAAATTGTAGGAGGAAATCGTCAAATGACAAGGAAGCAGACAACTTGAAAGCTGGCATTAAGGGGGTAAAAACATTGTTAGGTCTCATACTGTTTAGTCTGTTTGGATTTGATTTCCTGTTTTCCTGTTTTTTGACTACCCTTTGTCTAGCGTTTTTTTGTACCGACCCTGGGCTGTTAATAAACCGCCTTTCCACGCCTGTTTGCCTCTGGTCTGCTCTGTGGGTCCAAGAATAGTCTGTCTGAACCTGACAGTACAATCTGACCATTACCATGGACCCTGCAGTTCCAGAGTCTGTCCGCGAAGCACTTAAGACTCAAGGGCAGCGGCTTCTCATGCAGGAGAAGCAGATGACTTCCTTGAGGCAGGAATTAGTCGAATCCAGCAAAACGCCTCCCAACTAAGCAATCTGAGGAATCGACCTGCCACAAGAGGGTCCCACACAAACTCCCAGCGGGGGCGCTATCGCCTCTGCTACTTCTCCTGACTCAACTCACCTACAGTTGTCTAGGTCAAAGAGGTTTTCTGTTGAGTGACTGCAGGCCATTTATTTGTCAGTGTGAGCTTCATTTTGAGTTTCACGCAGCAGCCTTCCCCTCTGATTGTAGTAAGATTGCTTACATGATTTCTTTCATTCACTGCTCTCATTGACTCTTGTGCTGATGCTAGTCTCATGGACATTAATTTGGTTAAGCGATTTAATCTCTCTTTTGTCCCTCTAGACTCCCCCTTACCTGCCTCCGCCCTAGATGGCCATGTGATGTATTTGGTTACTCACTATACCTCTCCAGTTACGCTGACTTTTCCCGACTCTCACACTGAGCTGTTATCTTTCCACCTTGTTGGTGCACTCCAGCACCCTCTTGGGTTATCCTTGGGCTATCCTTGGTTAACTTGGCACAATCCTCATGTGGACTGGTCCTCCAGCAAGGTCCTGTCATGGAGGAGCAACTGTAAGACACAGTGCCTTTTAGCTCCCTCTGTTTCAGGCTTTCAGGGGGTTTCCACCTCACCCGAGGAGGTCGTCGAGAAGAAGTTTCCAAATCCATCTTCTGTTCCGCCCTGCTACCTGGTCCTTAAGCAGGTATTTAATAAGGCTAGAGCAACTTCACTTGCCCCTCACCGTCCTTATAATTGTGCCATAGATTTACTTTCTGGTACCTCTCTATCTGGACATGAACGTCAGGCCATGGAGGATTACCTTGGTGTTGCCCTCAAGGCTGGGATCATCTGACCTTCCTCCTCACCTGCTGGAGCCAGATTCTTATTTGTGGGGAAGAAGGATAAGACCCTTCAACCCTGCATGGATTATCAGGGACTGAACGAGATCACTGTAAAGAACAGGTATCCTCTTCCACTCATCTCCTTTGGGTTTAAGCTCCTCCATGGGGCCAAGGTATTCACCACATTGGCATTGGCATTACGCAATGCCTATCACTTGGTCTGTATCAGAGAGGGGGATGAGTGACAGCTGGACATTATAAGTATTTGGTTATGCCTTTTGGACTCACTAATGCCCCAGCTGTGTTTCAGTCTCTGGTGAACGACGTTCTCTGTGAGTACTTGAACAAGTTTGTTTTTGTTTATTTAGATGATATTCTGATCTTTTCTCCCGATATTGAGATTCATAAGCAACATGTCAGGCAGGTTATAGAACAATTACTGCATAACCAACAGTTTGTCAAGGTTGAAAAATGCAAATTTCATGTGTCTACTGTGGGAAGTTTTGTCACCACCCCTGTGTTGATTCTGCCCTTTCCTAAATGGCAGTTTGATGGACGCCTCTGATTTGAGGGCAGGAACAGTACTCTCCCTGCATTCTGAGAGGGACGACAAGCTCCACCTATGTGCATTCTTGTCTCGCAGGTTTTCGTCTGCAGAGAGGAACTACGATGTTGGGGACCATGAACTGCTGGCCATTAAACTGTCCCTGGAGGAGTTAAGGCATTGGCTGGAGGGGGCTGAACTACCCTTCCTTGTCTGGATGGGGCTGAACTACCCTTCCTTGTCTGGATGGATCATAAGAAAATTGAGTACATCAGGACAGCTAAGAGATTAAACCCTCAACAAGCCAGATGGGCGCTGTTTTCTCCTGATTCAACTTCACCATATCCTATCATCGTGGTTCAAATAACAGTAAACCTGATGCCCTGTCTAGACTGTTTAAAGGGGAATGCGTTCCTAAGGAGCCTGAGACTATAATCCCTGAGACTTATGTTGGGTTGTGTCACCTGGGGAATAGAGGAGCGGGTCAAGAGAGTAAACCAAGAGAAACAGATTCCTCCCGAGGTACCACCCAACCCAAGTTATTTGTCACAGCTGACCTTCGGGGTTCGTGATTACGTGGGCTCATTCCTCCCTGATTTCTTGTCATCCTGGTTTCCACAGAACTCTGACTGTCTGTGAGAGGTTTTGGTGGCCCAGAATAAGAAATGAGGTCAGAAGGTATGTGGCAGCCTACACAACCTGTGAGCAGAACAAGAGCAAGACTGTCCCCAGTGCTGGTCTTCTCCAACCCCTTCCGTGTCACAGCGGTGTTGGTCAGACTTACAGTAGTAGACCGTTTCTCCAGGGTGGTGTGGTTCATACCTTTACCACGCATTCCCTCCGCCAAGGAGACAACAGAGGCGCTCATGACTCGTGTTTGTCGAGTTTTTGGGTTTCCTAAGAACGTCCTGTCTGACCGGGCTCGCAGGTTGTGGCTCAGTTTTGGAGGGCTTTCTGTCGACTCATGGGTGACCTCAGGCCACCATCCTCAACTCAAACCAATGGGCAGACAGAGCAGTTAAACCAAGAGCTGGAGAAGGGGCTACGCTGCCTAGATTCCCGAAATCCTGCCTCATAGAGCAAGTAAGTCATGTGGGTGGAATATGTTCACAACACGCTTCCCTGAACGTCCATTGGCATCTCTCTCTCTGTGAGACTCAACCTTTCCAGGTGTCTTTGGGTGAATCCCACCTTTCATGTCAGCAAGGTTCAGCCTGTCAGGACGAGCCCCTTGGTCCCGCCTACGAGGCCCCCTCCTCCCACCTGGATTGTCGATGGGGGTTCAGTCTACTCCATTCAGCGGCTGTTGGCTGTTCGCCATAGGGGAAGGGGTTTCCAGCACCTCGTGGACTGGGCTATGGACCAGAAGAGAGGTATTGGGTCTCTTCCTGACACATCGTGGATCCCAATCTCGTATGGGACTTCTATCATGACCACCTTCATGTTCCTGGGCCTTCGAGGGCTGGCCGTTTGGGGGGGGATATTGTAAGGTCCGAAAGGCTATAGAGAGACTTCAACAGCAACAACACTAAGGATATGTGGCAGGTAATCCAGAACATCACAGGTCAATGCTGTGATCATCTCAGCAGAAAGTTAGCTTTAGGCTACATCCACGTTGGTTTGTGCCTCTCCGCCACTCTACTCCGGCGTTTTCAAGCCCCTGAAACTGAATAATTTTGATATGCTGTCGACCCCGTATTCGTTTGAATATGGAGGTGTTGCGGATTAGTGTAGATACAGTCCTCCAAAACCTTTCTGGATACAATGACATAAAATGTCATGGTCCCTTCCTGATTGAACCTTGCCAGTCTGATGTCATCTTCCCTGATTCAATGTGCTCGTATCATCATGCACAATATGCATGCTTGGCCATGCGACAATTGCGTGAATTGCGAGCAGCTGTAAGAATCCTGCTAAGAGTTAAGCTCCTGTACCTGATAACACGTGGCCTTGTACTAAAAATATGACTGAAATCCCTGACATGCAGAGATCTCTATTGTGAAGCATGTGGATGGTACCCCCATCATTAAACAACACCGAAAATTCATATCAGAAGAAAATCGACAGTCTTGCAGAATAGTCCAAAGAGAACAACCTGCTGCTAAACATCAATAAGGAGATGATGATTTTAGAAGAAAGAGAGCCACCCCTGTCTACAGCAGAGTTGCTGAGGTGGAGCACTCAGCCCTATTTGATATGGGAATGAATGGCTGATAGACAAACATGGGCACAAACACTCACACACCCCACCCCCTCTGCCTCTCTCACTTGCTCTCTCTCTCGCTCTCCTGCTCTCTCTCTCTCTCTCTCTCTCTCTCTCTCTCAACCTAACCGGTCAAGGCAGATGGCCGCCCATCTTGAGCCGGGGTCTGCTCCGAGGTTTCTGCCTTCTAAAAGGCAGTTTTTCCTCGCCACTGTCGCCAAGTGCTTGCTCAAGGGGGAATGTTGGGCTCTCTCTATTTACAATTTAATTAAAGAGTTTGGTCTAGACCTGCTCAAATTGGAAAGTGTCATGAGATAACTTTTGTTGTGAATTGGTGCTATATAAATAAACTGAATTGAAATTGAAATTGAAACACAGATATATACTCACATTTCCATTGACAAGAACATCAAACCTAATAGCATAGGCTTTGACCAAAGTGCGGTAGTCTGTCCCATTCTCCATTTTATAGTATTTGGCAAACCTTTAATGACAGACAAATCACACAACAACTGTGAATTACAACAGAGAATTAAAAAAAAACATCAAAACCATAAATGATTATTTATATTTCATACTTGAAAGCAAGGTTCAGGAGAGCAAACATCCACAATGGTAAAAGTTCTAACAGCCAGATACAAAATATTAAATGGTCTTGTATATTGATTTCATTGATTGTCACACCACAGTTAAAGACACCTGTATAAAGCTGATTTATATTACTCATGTTGAGTTATCGGCATGGTCTGATATTGTTGATAGTTTCTATCAGTTGACAGTTCCCTACTATTATTATTATTATTATTATTATGATTATTATTATTATTACAATTGGTAGTTGATAGTTCCCTATTATCCCACCAGAGATTTGCGTTCCCAAAATTCAGGGCTACTTGTGGTTCCTAGAGTCTTCAAAAGTAGATTGGGAGCCAGAACCTTTAGTTATCAAGGTCCTCTACTATGGAACCATCTTCCGGTTTCGGTCCGGGAGGCGGACACCCTCTCTACATTTAAGAGTAAACTAAAAACTTTCCTTTTTGATAAAGCTTATAATCATGCTGCTATAGACTTAGACTGCCGGGGGTCCTCCAATGACGCACTGAGCTCTTTCTTCCTCTTCCTCTCCTTCTGCACTCATTTATGTCCCATTAATGCATATCACCAACCCAACTTCTTCCCTGGAGTCCTTGTGCTTTTTCGTCTCGCAAGTTCCAATGGATCATGGTTGGAGCTCCTGCTGCGGTCCTGCTCGAAACTCACTGCGATTACTACTGTTTAGTCATAATCTATTTTAACTCTGTTACTACTCTGTACAGCTACTACCATTATTACTGTTACTAATAGTGCTATCATAATCACCATAGTACCTCCTGTATACTCCATTATCATTATCTAAAGTTCCATTATTTCTAGTATTATTACTGCTTCTATGCATCTCTGCTTGTGTGCTCCTTCTCTCACGCCTCACCCCCCTCTCCCTCTCGCTCCTTGTCTCTCTCTCTCTCTCTCTCTCTCTCAACCCAACCAGTCAAGGCAGATGGCCTGTTTTTGTATGAAAGTAGAAGTTTGGATCTGTTGCTGCTAGGTCATGGTGTCATCACAGTCATTATCAAATTATCCACTGGGTACCATGAAAACCTGCAATGGACTTGCAATCTGGCCAATAATTGTTGAGTTCTATTGTTGTGTTCTCTGGATGGAAGACCACACACATAGCGAAATACCTGAAATTGTAGCCCGGAGAGACAGCATTCTTCTGTGACATTGCATCTAGTCGGGTGAATGAGTATGATGGGTTACATTGGTCGTCTGACTTGTCCAGATCACATATCCAGCCGATCTTTATACCAATCACTCCTCCCTGACAGAAAACATGAATGTTATGTTCTCAGTATTTTCTCCTAGAAATAATATTCATGCACCTAATTTGCACTGGCTAATACATTTGGAAGAAATGTTAGGCTGCCTATGTTATGATCCCAAGTACAGTATTATTTATATGTTGATCTTCATGTTCATAGAGTGGGTGACATTGTACAGCCCACCACAGCAAACTAGGGTTTCGTGTCTTGCTTCATGCAAGACTTAGGTTACAAAAAGACATCCTAAACCAGGGATACACTGTGAGATTACCTCACCTACAGTGACTTCATACCTAGCATAAAGTAATGGCTTTGTCTGGAACTCCCTAAACAGCAAATATGTTAAGTTAGTTTCTCTCTGTTGTTGTTACTTATTGCAATAAATTGTGTCTAATTATATCAATGATGTGTGGTGAAGTCTGCACCCCAAGCAGACTCTTCTTGAGGCACTTTCTGGGCTTCATTAAATGTAGTTTTGCATAGCCCTCAGCACTCAGACTTCCAGACATGCTTACAAAGTCCACACGTCTACAAGGGCGTTAATGTCTGGACAGTTGGATTCACCCTCACTCTACCTGACTGCATGTGCATTATGAGAGGAGAGGGAAAGACACTTCTGCCAGAAGGGCTTACATTACATTATAATGTAATGGACTTGTGTATATAACTAATTTTCAACCAAGTTGCACAGCACAAGACAGGAAGGACTTAGCCTGGGTGGTGAGGACAGCACAGAGGATTGTGGGCTGCCATCTACCAGATCTGGACTTAGTTTACACTGCCCGAGTCCAGAAAAAGGCCAGACGCATTGCTACAGATCCCACCCACCCAGGCAACAAACTGTTTTTACCACTTCCATCAGGAAAGCGGTACAGAAGCATTAAAACAAGCACAAACAGACTCATGGATAGCTTCTTCCCCAGAGCTGTAAAAGCAATAGCCCCTCTGCAGTGAAACACTCACATCCCATCCCCCTACAGGACTTCACACAGACATATACACACAACTTCTTACACACACACAAACACACACTCAGCATACCATAGACTTTACTTTGTGTTTTATATTTTTATATTTTGCTTTAGTGTTCATTTTAAAATTTTGCTGCTATTTATACGTGTGCATTTGAGCTGAGAATCTTTACAAAATTTCGTTATGCTTGCATAATGACAACAAAGACTCTTGAATCTTCAGTTTTATGCCAAGTTTTAAAACTTTGACTTGAGACTCGAGCAAGACTTGTGTGGCAATGTGGCAAACTTCACACTCAAACATATCTCCCAGCTACAGCTAGGGGGCAGTCAATGTTGACAGGCAGTGTGCATTCATGCGTTTCAGAGGCATGGCACTGGAGGGAGTTCTGAGATCTTTGAGGGTTGAACTACTGTATAATTGATGGATACTGCTATAGAGACATGACCTTAGATTTGAAAGCAAAACAAGACAAGTCGCACATTCTATCCCTATAAAAACATAGCTAGTAAGACATCTAGATGGAATCCATTATATGCCCACACACCACCAATCATGAAATCTGACAGATGAAATGAATAGTACTGATTACTTTGTTACAAGTAAACATTTTGTCATTGAAGTTGATGTACTGATAACAGAAAAAATGGGCAGGCTTAAGGATTTGAGCAACTTGGCATGGGCTAAATTATGATGGCTCAATGATTGGGTTATCTCCATAGCTGCAGCTCTTATGGGATGTTCCCAGGCTGCACTGGTCAGGACCTACCAAAAGTAGACCAAGGAAAAAAAAAACAGTGAACTAGCGACAGGGTCATGGGCAGCCAAGAATCACTGATGCATGTGCATAGCGAAGGTCGACCCGTGTTGTCCAATACAGTAGTAGAACTACTGTAGCTCAAATAGCTGATGGTGGTTTAAACAGAAATGTGTCAGAACGAAAAGTACAATGCAGTTTGTTGCGTATGGGGCTGCGTGGTCGCAGACCGGTCAGGGTGCCCATGCTGACTCGTGTCCACTGACAAAAGCACCTACAATGGGCACATGAGTATCAGAACTGGACCACAGAGCAATAGAAGAAGGTGGCCTTGTCTGATGAATCACATTTTCTTTTCCATCATATGGATGGCCAGGTGCATATGCATTGCTTACCTGGAGAAGAAATGACACCAGGATGCACTATCAGAAGAAAGCAAACCAGCGGAGGGCCCTTCCATTCATGTGGATGTTAGTTTCACAGGTATTACCTACCTAAACATTGTTGCTTATCAAGTAAAGTCCTTCATGGAAACAATATTCCCTGATGGCGGTGGCCTCTTTCAGGAGGATAATGGGCCCTACCATGAAACATGGATCAAGAATGGTTTGAGGAACACAACGAGTTTAAAGTGTTAACTTGCAGTCCAAATTTTCCAGATCTCAATCCAATTGAGCATCTGTGGGATGTGCTGGAAAAACAAGCTGGATCCATGGAAGCGCCACTTCGCAGCTTACAGGACTAAAAGGATCTGCTACTGACAGCTTTGTGCCAGATACCACATCATACCTTCAAAGGTCTAGTGGAATATATGCCTCGGTAGGCTGAGGCTGTTTTGGCAGAAAAAGGGGAAACTACTCCATGTTATGTGGGTCTTCATAATGTTAAGGCTGATCTGTGTACTTTGCATAGTGATTAGGCCTATGCACAGAAATGATAAAATTTCAAATAAATAGAAGGGAAAATGTTTCATTGTAACGGTCAGTACAGAGACCAGAGAAAAGATTTGCGTTGACTTGCAATTTTCTTCTAAAGACATGACTCAGACCTTCACCAAAAGCCTTAAAGCATCTCATCACTCTACCTTGTCAGCCAATTTCGTGAAGTTCTGCTGCGCGTAGCGGACCACATCTCCCACTCTAAAGATGGGGCAGTAGGTGTTGTTGATCATGTCAAAGTTACATTTTTTGATGTAATCATCAGTGATGGTAGAAAGGAAGTTCCCTCTGCACAAATATAGACATGAAATTATCAAAATTATCAACATGCCAGACTTTATCTGCGTCATCATCGTCATCATCATCATCATCAATGTTATATTAAAAGCATAATTGTCATACTTAGTGTAGTTGAAGGTGGGGAAGCGGATGCTATTCTTAATGAAGATGGTGAAATTCTCCACTTCCATCATTGGTATACTTACAGAGTGGATAAGGGAGGAACACAGAGAGAAAAGAAAATCCAGACATACAAACAGCATTGTGTTACTTTTGTTGAGCCTCACAAAGCAAGCACACAATTTTATGCCTTTATCATGGCATGGAAAGGGCGCAGTTGCTACCAGTTCACCTTCGTACTATTGGGATGCAAGCAGAATCTCAGATATCTCAAAAACTGGGCAAATAAAACAAAAACATCTAAATGGACAGATATTATCAGATGTTAGTGACCACTGAAAGAGAGTATTGCTTCAACATAGCAACATGTTTGAAATGAACTGTATACAGTCTCTCAAGTTAATATTTATCAGAGAGTAACAGTACAGAATAGGGGTGGTATTGCCTTGTATAAAAAGAGTTTTGTCTTACGTCTTGATAGTGTCAATCTCAGCAGGACACCATCCTTTTATCTCACACATCTTGACTGTAGCATTGAAAGGAACACATTTCCCTGTAAGAATCCCTGAGCCAGAAAAGAAACACTTTTATGCAAACTTCAAATGAAAAAAATACACTGTAAGCCAAGAAATAAATGCCAGTACTAATATTTTAATTCATCTCTTAGGCATCAGTTTTGTAAAGGTAATAGTTCAAAAATTGTTTTTTTATCAAATACTGTACTTCACCATAACTTCCTGGCTTGTTGAGGTGCCTTGTACAGTCACTGTCCTGGGTACAAATATACTTCTTCTCACTCTGGGTAACACACAATCACACATCAAGGTGGAATTAACAACCATATTTATATAAAAATTATTTAAAAGGTTATTTATATGAATATGACCATATGTTTTTTAACATGGTATCAATAATAAACTTTTAAATATCACAGATACTGACAATACTGGTATATCACAACACCCCTGGTGCTCATTTTAGATTATGGTTTCTCCAAATTCAGCTTAAGTGAAGATTGTGTACCTTTATCAGTGTAGTTTGTGTCGTAGTAGCTGTATTCACATTTCAAGTGCTTTATACTCTTAACTTGCACTGATGTACTACTCTGACAAGAAAAACAAGTCCACAAGACACATATTTTAACATATGTAAAACTGATTATCGAGAATTTATAACACCTTGATTTTAAAGTACCAGTGTTGGGAGACTGGTAGCACTACCATAACAGTGCCTGTGAAGGGACAGAATTTGACAGAAGGCAATGCAAAAGAGATGGCATGCACACTTGTGAACACTTCCTCTTTGGTCAGAATGCACCTCAACGCTCATATATAGTAGCTGTAATGGTAGTAGAAGTGTTAATAACTGTGAGGAACTAATAATGGTAGAAGTACTGCACCAATAATAGTGACAGCAGCTGACCTCAGGACAGTAACCTTGAACTTGGTTCTCTGTAGTGATCATTTTGGTGATAATGCAGAAGACTGAAGCCCCCTGCAGAAGAAGAAGAAGACATTATGTAGAACATATTATCACTGTCCCACTGTCAGTCATCAATTTGTCCATCCATCCCTCCATACTTGTGCAGGTGTGACATAGTCAGCAACATCCATGACCCTGTCATTGTAGATTCCAAAGCCTTTGACCTTGGTCATCACTGAGGATTCAATAGCTGTGTCTCTCACCTGATAGGCCTTCTCATAGACAAACACCCACCTGAAACAAACACATACACACATACATACAGACAAATCAAACAAAATGTGTATCTGAAATCTTCTGCCTCTGAGGTACAGCTGGGACAAACAGACAGAAATATTAAAACATCATTTTCAACATAATGTGTTTCTTCTGTCAGATCTTATGCTAATACATAGTGGAGCCTGTTCATGTATCACTCATGTCATTCACTGAATTAGATTATAGGCTGTAGTGCTGCTGTCTGTTCCTCATTTTTGTCTGACTGCTTGCTTTGTCACCTGCTGTGGACTGAATAAGTAGTGACCTGAAAAAGATAAAAATGAATAAATAAATAAATGTAAAAAAAAGTAAAATGTAAAAAGTAGCACCTATTCAATTCAGTTTATTTATATAGCACCAATTCACAACAAAATTTATCTCATGACAATTTCCAATTAGAGCAGGTCTCGACCATACACTTTAATTAAATTTTGTAAGACAGAGAACCCAACATTCCCCTATGAGCAAGCGCTTCGCGACAGTGGCGAGGAAAAACTGCCTTTTAGAAGGCAGAAACCTCGGAGCGGACCCCTGGGCGGCCATCTGCCTTGACCGGTTGGGTTGAGAGAGAGAGAAAGAGAGAGGGGCAGAGGGGGAGAGGGGTCGGGGGTGGGGGCTGAGAGAAGGAGCACACAAACACAGATGCATAGCAGCAGTAATAATACCAGAAGTATTGGAACTACAGATAATAATAATGATGAAGTATACAGAAGGTACTATGGTGATTATGTTAACAATAATAATGGTAGTAGCTGTACAGAGCAGTAAGAGAATTAAAATAAATCAGTAGTAATCTCAGTAGGTTTCAAGCAGGACCGCAGCAGGAGGCCCAACCCCGATCCATGGGAACCTGCGAGACAAGAAAGCACAAGAATTCAGAGGAAGAACTTGAGTTAGTATCACGCCTTAATGGAACATAAATGAGTGCAGAAGGAGAGGGAGAGGAAGAGAGAGCTCAGTGTGTCATGGGAAATCCCCCGGCAGTCTAAGCCTATAGCAGCATGACCAGGGGCCGGCCGGCCCAGCCCTAACTGTAAGCTTTATCAAAAAGGAAAGTTTTAAGTCTACTCTTAAACGTAGAGAGGGTGTCCGCTTCCCGGACCGAACCCGGAAAATGGTTCCATAGTCCATAGCTTGATAAACAAAGGCTCTGGTTCCCAATCTACTTTTGAAGACTCTAGGAACCACAAGTAACCCTGCATCTTGGGAACATAAAGCTCTGGTGGGATAATAGGGTACTATCAACTATTTAAGATATGATGGTGCCTGGCCGTTCAGGGCTTTATATGTGAGGAGAAGAATTTTAACACTATCTTGGATTTTATGGTTAGCCAATGTAGATAACCAGTGCAGGAGAAATATGATCTCTAATGCTGGTTCTTGTGAGTAATCATGCATCAGCATTCCAGATTAGCTAGAAAGTTACAGACTTATTGGGGCAACCTGATAAAAGGGAGTTACAGTAATCCAGCCTGGAAGTAATACATGCATGCACTAATTTTTCTGCATCTTTCTGACTCTGACCTAATTTTGGCAATATTGTGGAGTTGAAAGAATGCAGTCTTGAAATGTGTGTTATGTGTGAGTTAAAGGACATGTCCTGATCAAAAATAACTTCTAGATTCCCTACAGTGGAGGCCAAGGCTAAGCCATCTAGATATAATTATTTGAAAATTTGTTTCGAAGCTGTTTAGGGCCCAGAACAATTTTTCAGTTTTGTCTGAATTTAGAAGTAGGAAATTGCAAGTCATCCAAAAATAGGACTGAAATCAGCTTAATGCAGTTCCTTTGATGCCAATTAGGTGTTCCAATCTGTGTAATAAGAAGGAATGATCAATGGTGTCAAATGCTGCTCTAAGGTCTAACAGTACAAGGATAGAGATAAGTTCCTTGTCTGATGCCAAGAGAAGGTCATTTGTGACTTTGACTAATGCCGTCTTTGTGCTATGGTGAGCTCTAAAACCAGATTGAAAATCCTAAAACAAGTTATTACTATGTAGAAAGTCATATAGCTGATTGGCGACTGTTCTCTCAAGGATCTTGGAGAGAAATAGAACATTAGATATTGATCTATAGTTACTTAGAAACTCTGGGTCAAGTGTGTGCTTTTTAAGGAGAGGTTTGACTACAGCTACTTTAAGATGAGGGTATATAGCCTGTTATGAGGGACAGATTGATTATATGTAATAGACAGGTGCTAAGTAAGGGTAAAACTTCTTTGGGCAGCTTAGTTGGTATGGAGTCTAAGAGGCATGTTGTTGGTTTAGATGAAAAAATGAATGAATTTGATGAAGGAAAATGGGAGAAAAGCAGTCAAGATGATTATCTGGTTGCACTGCTGTTTCTAAGGCTCCAGTGTTTGAAGGTAGATCAGTACCAACTGAGGTCAGTAGGTGTTGAATTTTGTCTGATGTTTAAAATCTTGTCATTGAAAAAAAAAAGGTCATAAAGTCATTGCTGCTGAGGGTTACAGGGATACAAGGCTCGATAGCACTATGGCTCTCTGTCAGCCTGGCTACAATGCCGAACAGAAACCTGGGGTTGTGCTTGTTATCCTCAATTAATTTTGAGGAATGGAATCCAAACTGCTTAGTGTGGCATAGAACTGCTAGATCTATAGAAGTCAGTGTTGATTGCAACTGTACTGGAATGTTTCCTAACACCCAATATACCGCCGTAACTTTGTGCTTTTTTCGGGATGTCCCAAGAGGATTACACATCTCAAAGTCATCAATGTACAGAATGAGACTAACTCTGTCTTTCTCAGAGAAAAAACATTTCTGATAGAGCCATCATGAAACATCTGGTACTGCAAAGTATTTTCAGAATTTATCTCACACCCAAGTGCCTTTTCTTGAATAGACTTCTTATTTAACACCTGCTACAAAGACTGCAATAGTGGGACATACTGGAATGTTTTATCCCCTTTTTCATTAAGCGGTTCAACAACTGAAAAATGTTTCTTCATAAATTCTCTTCTCTTGTATGAGATAGTGAATGGCCCTTCTGTCCCCCAAGCAGTACTAACAGGATGTGACTCACAAATATTTTTCCTCAAATCTGAGATAACAGCTGAATCCAGTTCACAGTTATGGCTTTTCAAGCTGGACTCAACCACATCCCTTAGAGCCGGACCAGATGCACGAAGATATGAACAAGAACTCATCATTTCAACAATACATTTGTTGGTTATGTAAAGTAAATTAAATTTGCTTCGAATTTACTAATCCCTGCCACCCACCCAAGACACTATTTGCAAGACTGAAACAGCATATTTTAAAGTCAAAACAGCAAATATCGTCAATATTTTATATATGAATAAGACACTCCAGAAACAAAGGTGAAATAGTTTGATATTAAATCCTTTTAATATCGTTTTAGTTCATTGTATCAGCAACTAAAGAAGTACAGCAGTGGCTAGCAGAAGATATAGATGAACTCTAACAAGTTTACTAAATTCACAATCACCTGTCCTCAAAAAGAAACGTGTCACATGCATCAGGCAGGCTCAAGTTAGCATTTGATAACTAACTAGCAGGCTAAACTGATTCTAATGTTAAATATTCAGTATTTCACCACTGACTTCAATTCGACAGCAAACAGCAACGTACAAAAATTAATTAAGAATTTAACCTACCCTTATGGTTCCATATTGATGAACTTTCTCGACAAATTTGCGACCACACAGTGCTTGTCCTCTGTCCTCTGGTCAGAGCTGCTATGTTAGAACATGTCTCAGCGCGCATGAATGAAAAAAGCACAAACGGTTCTCTGGCATGGTGGCGAGATTGATTCCTATTACCCAAGTACATTTTACTTTCCTCTATCACGGTGTAAAGTCAATACATTATTTTGGTAAATATTACTTAGCCTGAATGATGAAATTTACATATTAAAATAAGGATACAAAGTCACATTACATTACATTACACTTAATTTAGCAGATGCTTTTATCCAAAGTGACTTTCAGCTGAAAGGTAGAGCTGGGTGTCATCCACATAGCAGTGAATGTGAATATGATGTTTGCGGAAAATGTGACAGAGGGCGAGAAGGTATGTGTGGTGTCTGAGTGTGTGTGTGTGTGTGTGTGTGTGTGAGGGAGATATGGAGTAAGACAACTATCAGAATGATGCGTGCATGATTCTAAAAATTTGTATCCGTAATGTTGAACATCTGTATGTCAATAAAAGTGTTGTGCACAAAATTCTGCTGTCACATACGTGAGTCTGAGATAATCCTGAGGTTAGGATTGTTTTTATGTGAGTATAAATCTAAAAGCTGTGAGTGCAAAGTCTTGTGACTACAACTCTTAATTGCTATGACTACAAATTCAGGTTTGTGGGTATGAGTTGAATAGTGTTGAAATGACATCACTGAGGTCACAGACAGGTCACAGGGGAAAGTAATCAAAATAGTTAATTTGAGACCTAATGTTGATCAAAATCCAACTTTCAGCGATTTATAAACTATGTCATGTAGCATATAAATCTGTTCATCGCAAGGCCTCCTCTCGGCCATGCAACATTTGTTTTTCTTTAAAGAAGCCGGAGAGAAATCAATCCATGGAGCAGTGGACAACATTATTTATCACATTGGATGTTACGATGTATATATTTGTGTAGTCTTCTCTGTCATAAACAAGAGATTATTGCCAGGTTTACTTCTCCGTCGCGTTAACGTTTTACCGCCACAAATGCCCTGACGTCACCATGAGCCCTTCGAGCGGCGTCCCTAGCAACAGTGTGTCATATTTAACTTCAGCTTACAGAAATAGCAGAGCATAGAATGCAGCAATTGACAACATTCAATAGAGCCCTGTAATAATTATTATTTGCCTGCAGTCACTTGCTTGAGATCAGGTGTGTGTGGTCTGCTGGAGTAGACTGGCTTGCTGTTTGGTATAGATGCTGACAATTATTAAATAAACTATTTCAAATTCTGCAGGTCGGTGGTAATCAATTAGCACAAGCCAACTTCTTACGCTAGTAATGCTATCAATAACTTAGCCGGCCCGCATGTCGTTACCTTGCAAGCTAAAGCAGTAAGTCTGTAAGTCCAAGAACTGTATATTATTTTAAAACAGTACAATTTCATGGAATAAATACTTGATACACACATTATTGACTTTACCTGTGATGCTGAGTCTCCCGGTTCACTGTCGTCAGCCATCTTTGGATTTGGAGCATGCACAGTTGGGAAAATCGCGGTTCGATTACTTTCCCCTGTGACCTGCCTGTGACCTCAGTGACGTCATTTCAGCACTTTTCGACTCGTACCCACAAACCTGAATTTGTAGTCATTGCAATTAAGAGTTGTATTCACAAGACTTTGCACTGACAGCTTTTAGATTTATACTCGCATAAAAACAATCCTAACCTGAACAATTTCTCAGACTCACGTATGTGACAGCAGAATTTTGTGCACAACACTTTTATTACAATACAAATGATCAGCGTTACGAATATGGTTAGAATCATGCACACATCATTTTGATAGTTGTCTTACTCCATAGGGAGAGTGAGAGGAGTAAGATTATATGAAAAGAGAAATTACAGACTTGTAATTTTGAATTAATTCTGAATTAAAAGTTAAATGGACTGTACTGTATATAGCACTTTTTTAGTGTGACTGACCACTCGTGCTTTGCAGTACAAGCCAATATTCACTCATTCACACTCACATTCATGCACAGGTGGCAAAGGATGCCATGCAAGGTGCCACCTGCTCATCAGCGGTGATAATTATTCACACAAACACTCTTACACCAATGGAACAGCCACTGTGACTTGTAGACTGCAGGGGATTGAACCACTGACCTTCCATGGGGTGGATGGCCACTCTACCTCCTCAGCCACAGTTGCCGCATTGATGTTTTAAAATAAATTTCAATCATTTATAGTATTAACATCTATTATATACTTTACATATAAGTTGTCCCTTGATTTTAAAATTGTCCTTTCATTTCATAACCACCATTAGTTGCATTGTAATGAGTAGTATATTGTCAATTAATCAGAGGCTGTGTGGTAATAATAATAATGATAACAATCATCATCATCATCAACATGAAATGCTATTTATTTTTCATTCAGCCAGAATGAAAGGAAATACTCACCCAATGAAGTAAGTGATGATGAGGAGTTGCACGATGCGGTTGATGATGCCGATGGTCCAGCTCTTCACTACCACTGACTTTGTGGTTTCATAAGTGAAGAAGTCTTTTATACAAGACCACATCCTAGCAGAATGTGTCTGAGTAAATACAAAAACTGTTGTGTTTAGGGTTAGGGTTGTTTGTGTATCCTCTGTGTGTGATATTGTTCTTAGAAACATACAGCAAATCACATAACTTTAAGGAAAATCACACTGTGGGTGAATTACTGTAGTAAAGAATGAAGCTGAACTTCAGTTACAGAGTTTGGTCTCCAAATGTGGTTGACATCTTCATTATCATTTTGCGTTGCATGAGAAAAAAATAAATTAATATTTCTGGTCCATCACTGAGAGCAGTATTCAGATATCCAAGAGTTGTAGTTCTTCTTCATGGAGAAGCTGTCTTTGAAATCCCTGTAGCCCTTGTAGCACATCTTCTTCATATGATGCTCTCTTCCTGTAATTTCAGACTTCATGTATCACGATGACTAACTACTCAACAAGCAAACACCCTTCTCTCTTGCTTTTTGTTCTCTCTTAACCTACTCTGATAGTCTCTTTCTTTCTTCTCTCTCTCTCTCTGGCTCTCTCTCTCGCTCTCTCTCTCTCTCTGGCTCTCTCTCTCTCTCTCGCTCTCTCTCTCTTTCTCTCTCTCTCTCTCGCTCTCTCTTTCTCGCTCTCTCTCTCTCTCATTTATCTCGTTTATCTCTGACTCTATGGTTCTCCCTTCGATTATCTAAATGACTCCTTTCAAGTTCCTCTCCCTGCTTCTGCTCAGAGCACCATGGGTTTATAGTCAAAGGGGAAAAAAAAAACGGCACATGAATATAGAATAAAAAAAATAATATTTTGTGATCAGTGTTTAAAATCTACTTTCAGGTATGGTAAAATTCAGATTTTTTTTTTTCAGATTCATTACGTTCATAAGTAAATGTAAACTCTGGGGGAAACTGTCTTTAAACGTATTTAAACTGGATTTAGGCCAAACTTTTTTGGATTTAGGTTTATTGTTTTACTAAGAAGTCTTCATAAGTTCCAGAATGTTGAAGTCTCAACAGAGCCATAAAACCTAAACCCAACATGCATAAAAAATGGATGAAGAAGTCCCAGTATTACAGGGACAGTCACAAGCCATTCAGATAGACTTGTGGACAGTTATCCAAGGAATTATCCTAGAGGTAAGAAAGAGAAAGTAGAATCCATGACAAAGCTTTGTGGTTGTTGTAAGGTACATTTTTCACTTGCATTGGCTGGCAGTTCCCTTTGCAACCAGTCTTTCAGCTCAGCTATGTTTTTGTTTGTTTGTTTGTTTTGTTTTGTTTTTTGCTTGTGTTTTTCTGCATTTTGCACTTTAAAAAAAACTTCATGCCTAATGGTATTCACACAACAGAAACTGTTTCAACAGATGAAAAGATATAAAAGGCACCCAAGGTAACAGATCCAAGAACAGGACTCTATATCTTTAACTGCTAAGATTTAATATCATAATAAAGGCCCAGGCCAGGAATAGAAAATGTCCTTCCCCAAACTGTTGCCACGAAGTTGGAAGCATAGCATTGTCCAAAATGTCTTCCCTTCAGTGGAAGTAAGGGGTCAAGCCCACCCCTTGAAAAACAGCCCCCCTACCACAACTGAATTCAACAATAAAGAGGTTTGTCCAAATACTTTTGTCTATGTAGTGTAATTGCACTTTCTCACATACTTTCCCTAATGACATCCAGTTAAATCATTGTTTCACTTGCACTTGAAGTTGTAAGTGTCTTGACCCACCACCATTTTCTCACTAGCATAGGCTGGTACCATGTATGAGCACCTCTCAGCAGAGATGAGAAGCAACTGAGATGGCTCACTCCTTCTTCCATCATCAGCTCCAGAAAAAATGACTTTTATTCTTTTTAGATTAACTAAATGAGGCACATTTTAATTAACTCAAAGCAAGAGGGCATGTTATTGAGCAAACCTGAGACACTATTTTAAGACACAATTGTGTTCATTCAGTTTTTACTAAACAGCAGGAAAATATAATCCCAGTATTCGAGATTATTCAAATATCCTATGTATCATTTCAGCACTTCAGAACATGCCTTGTCCTACACAACCATTGTAGGATTGCTGATCAATTATTATATTATATCCATCACATCAAAGGTTGACCACAGTGAGTGAGACAGATCCCACCATACTTAAAAGGCTGCTATCAGCCACATGTATCAGTCTCTACATCCGAATGCACCACACAAACCATATCCAGGAGATAACATTTCACACTAATTCAATCATAGCTGCCTTCAGTCTAATGCCATCGAGACTCTGAATGCCTCCATTAAACAGCAGTCACTTATGACAAAGTCAATACCAGGCTGCTATTGGATAAGGAAGTGGTAAAATATCATTTTTTCATTCAATCTCTTTCTTTTTGGAAGAAGATGAGCATGACGGAGAAGGAGAAAAGGTGGGCAGAATGACTAACAGGTAGGGGAGTGGAAAAAAGGGATGCAGTACAGATACAGGAGAGGAAAAGGAGGTGGGAGTAGCTTGGGAGGGAGAAAATGAGTGTGGATGGGGAAAGGATGGAAGGAAATAGGAAGAAGGAATAAAGGAGAAAGACAAGAAGGGCAGAAAGAGAGAAAAGAGATAGATGGAGAGAAGATTTACACACACATGCAATAAAAGCTGAGCAGAACAGGAAACCACTTCATGTATGTTGTTTCAGGGTCGCCAGGCAGACTGATGACTCACATCCAAGAAAATGGAAGAGATGGTTAAAAGGAGGAGGAACGGAGTTAGAAGAAAAGGAAAGGCAGGACTGTGGGGGATAACAAGTAAGAAGAGTGCAAAGAGATGGCTGGAAAGCAGGTTAAAATAAACCTGAGCAGAACAGGAAACCACGTCTTTTATGCTTTTCCAGGGTCGCCAGGCAGTCTGACAACTCATGTCCAAGGAGATGGAGAAGATTCTTTTCACTCACTCACGCTCACACACAGACGCCATGGTAGAGTTCAGCCTAGTCCACAGACCACCTACCGCACTGCAGCTATATATAAGGCTGCTTTTGAAAAAATGTCATAACAATCATAACACCCTGTGATAGTTTAACTTTTTTTTCTTTTTTGTATATGGCTCAAAATTCTCAACTCCTAATTTTATAATCAAAGAATACTTTAATTTATTGGCAAATATGCTTTTTGCTTAGCTTTATATTTCCTTATAAACATTTTGATTTGGTATCAGTCTTCTAATCAAAAAGTATATCTCCCAAAAATATGAGCTTTTTCTGTAAAATTGTATGGAGCATAAAACATCAGTGGAAAGAGTGGTGCCTGAATACACAAATCCTAAATTTATTTAGAAACCCATAGCCATATCTCTAAGGGGCTTTAATGTGAAAACATGAATAAGACTACAACACAAAAAATGTCAAGCCAGCTCTGGCTCCCTTCAGGAGGGTCACATCATTTCTCCTTCACTGATTAATGATTTCGTCTAAAGCGCAAAGCATTACATCAACCCATAAACGTATATAGTAAATGAAATAAAGTATAAATAAAGTATATAAAGTGTATTTCAGTGCTGGTTATATGGCCCCAAATCAGTACACCTATTGTCTTTTACTTAACAATATGTCTTCTGAATAAAATCCATAATCAATTCAATAGATAGATAGATAGATCGATAGACTTATTTTGCTCATACCTTTTTTGAATTATTAACATAATGTTCAAGGCAGCACATCATTTGATGCTGTGTTATATAGATATCTAGAGTTATGTGTTGTGGGTCATTGATCTTTCTGTCTTCCTGTCTACAATAGACTGTCTACCCTTGATAATTTATGTGTGGTACTAAATTTACTCAGTGCAGAGGGTTACAAAGTGGCCACTGACACACAAAGACATCCCACAGAAACAGAAAGAAGCACTTGAAAGCATCTTTCCTTAGAAGTGCATCTCTATGAAGGGGCAGCTTCTCACTCTTTGCACTGAATGAGGCCAAGGTTCACTTCTGTCCAGCACGGGTAATGAACTCGTAGCAAGGCTGGTAGCTCAGTTAGATGGCAGCCTTGTGCTGAGTAACACCTGAAACCCTCCAAATTTGGAACATAGACTGAAGACAAAAAACTGCAAGGTGTTTTTACTCAGCATAGGTTTGACAGCAAGTACAGCCAGTTCTACAGACAGTGGCAAGTCCCAGCTGTTCACTCGTGTTTGTTTCACCCAAGATGCATGCTAATATCAAGTGTAAACAGGCTCTGATTGTTTTGATATGTGACTGCTGATGATGGGGAATGTAAACAGCACACTGGAGAAATTTCTGGACACCACCTCTCTTTGTCCTACTGGAGTCTTGTGTTCTGTCAGCATAGGACATGGTCCTCCTGTTAAGTGCAATGATTTGGTCTTAACTCTTATCCCTGCTCTCTTTCCTCTCTTCCTGGGTCAGTGACACTACTTGTGGTTCATTCAGTGTGGCTTGGTGGTTGGAAGATGTTGAGATGAGATGAGCAGAGATCACTGCACTTAATCCAATTCCTGTGCTTCCTTTGTCAGTTTTGATGATTTCAGAATTGATTTTAAGGTATACATCTTATTATCTCACAGTACTCCAATGTAACAAACAAAACAGCAAACAATGACGTGAATGTTATTTTCAAAATTCTAAGCATATCATAAGCATTCCGCTCATCCCAGTGTAAATACATGAAAAGAAAGTGGCATTTCTCTCCAGCAGCTGACACACAAGCGTTTACATACACACACACACACACACACACACTAATGCTCACACATGCACACAATTAGGTTATGTGCTAAGTGATCTATCTGAGGGGAGGGATAAGGGAAACGGAGAAAGAAATACCAGGGAGAAAGGCTGCAGAACATGTCAAAAAGGTTTGTATTGATTTTCAAATTTATAACCAGTGAAGGAAGGGAGTGAGTGAGTGAGAGAGTGAGTGAGTGAGTGAGTGAGTGAGTGAGTGAGTGAGTGAGTGAGTGAGTGAGAGAGACAGACAGGCAGATAGACAGACAGACAGAGTGCTCCACCTTCCTGTTACCCATCACCATCATCAGCATCAGCATTAAATCACTTGTATCATCATCGCCACTGTATAGATTACAGGCATCCATAGGAGATCAAGATTATGTCTGTACACTTTGATGTGAACCGTGTGACCACTTTGCGGATGTTAAGAGGAACCCAAATAAAGAATAAACTTCAATAAATGTCTTCTTTTCACTAGATGGGTGGAGGTGGTTCAGTCATCACTGCTGAGGCCAGCTGTCTCAATGAAGCTTCATGAAGCCAATATGTAATTATAATTATTACCAGCTGTTGTGACCAGTTGTTGCTGTTCTTTTCTTACCAGTGCTGCTGCTGCTGTTTTATGATAATTATTGTTGTCTTCACATTAATTCAAATTGCCATTGTTAAATAAAACAAAAGGTAACATACAACTCTTTTGGTATGACACCATTACTGTACTGACGTCTTCACAGAGATCAAGCTATGAAATATTTTTAAACTAAATAACACCTTTCAAACAAGTCAAGTAAGCAATAGAAAGTGCTTTACAAATGACAGCTAAAAAAGGAGACTAATGCACAACATTTAGAGAATAAAATAACCAAAAATAATAGTAATAATGACGACCAACAAATGTTGATGAAACAAAATATTATTGAATAGATAGAGCGAACATGAGGTGTATTGCTGCTTTACTAATGTTGTGTTTTTACACAGCCGTTGTAATGAATTAGACATTTGAGGCTGGGCATATTTATTTCATTTTACATACACTGAATTTTGATTTTAAGGATTCCATACACTAGTCTGAGAAGAGGGCATTAACTGCTTCAGTCCCTGTCACTTGTTGCATCATTACAGACTTATGGGCCAGCCACACATATGTGAATGCCAGCAAATCACCACGGATGGCCAGCGCAGGATGTGACACACATGGAAATCAGTGTGCTGGTTTGTAGTCCGTTTGAGGAGTTAACGACACACACCTTGCTTCCCCTAATTTCATGTACAGTATGTGTGAATGTGGCCTGACTCAGTTGTGCTGTTGTGACTTTGTGGTGTGTCCTACAATAGCAAGCATTTTTCTAAATTCCATTATGCTCATAGCAAGTTATTCACAATGAATACAGTGACAATGCCCTCTAAATAGGAAACAGACTTAGAAAAAGAGCTGAACAAATAAAAGAAAAGTGAAATGAATTGTGTAAAGACATTGCCCTTTAGGAGGTAACACTAGGCTATGTTCACAGCAGGCAACAGGATGAAATTAATAACATTAACATTGGCTGTGCTCCTTGTAATGCACCAATATATCAGCATCAGAGGGTTATCAACTAAGAACTGAAAAAATGGAAGCCTCAAATCAGCAAAGTTTGTCGTTCAAGGTTCAAGGTTTGTGTTGCATGTATTGCAGTCAACGACGCCTGAGCTGTAATGTGCAAATCAAACGATAGGCGGCAGCAAAGGGGCCCAATAGTCAATCGTACAGACAGAAGAAGAAGAAGAAGGCTTAGCCAACATTGTTTTGGTCGACAGATTTTGCTGCACACTAAACGGAGAGAAAATTTTTCGATAGGGCTTTTATTGTTTGAAAAACAAGGTAGGTTCAACGGGATGAAATAGACAGAAGTCTGTAGCTGAAGGTTAAGCTGCTTACGCTGAAACATTTGTGTCTTTCGTATTCAGCCTGTAGATTCTGATTATTTTTTTGCACCTTTGATTATCGGTAAATAAATGTTTTGTAGCTCTGTTTCGAATAGAAAATCGTTTAGAATTAATCGAGTAATTGTTATTTGTTGTACACTTATCGATAGAAGATTCTATATATGCTTATTCCTTTTTTAACTGTAACATCTTAAACGCCAGTTCAACCAAATCATAGTGTGTTTATGTGGAAGAAAATGAATGACAGTAGATAACGATAAAAAGGTTCACAAGGCAGTAGTTGTCATTCTTATTTAAATGTTTAATTTGGTCTATTCTGACTTGTTTGTTAATCGTTGAATTTGGTGTGACCTTACCAGAGTGCAACTTCGGGACGAAAAGAAAATATCGTTTGGATTTCTTGTAGTTACAAGCAATTTATGACTGTCCAAATACACGGACAGAGCTGTATCAGAATAGTCAAATAAGTTAAAATAAGAACAGATAAGACAGGCCTTTATAGAAAAATGTACTACTGTATGTCCTGCTTCAAGCCATTTCCTACAGATAAGAGTTGTTTTATTTTGAAAGTTAAAACCAGACGTAGTAGTCTTTGCCCAGTCATGTTCAAGTTACAAGCCACAGTACACAGGAGGTTAATGTGAATGTTTCGAAGCAAATAATAGATAAGCGCTGTATGAACATGGAATTATCCCGTGTTAGTTAATAAGTAAAGCTACGCATTGAGAGTATAGTCTATATGTGCTTTTTAAATTGAAATCAAACTTGTGTGTCCATCACCGAAAGGTTACCGTGATGACGCAACAGCTGCTAATATGCCTCTTAAAGTGAAACTGAATTAGCTCAGTTTGAATAAATGTCAATAATTTAGTGATGTGAATGATTACAAGAGCAGAGGGATTCACATCGAAGCTGCAAATATTTCAATTTATTGTTTTTATACAGTTTGAAAGACTTAATTACAAGCACCTTGTTTTTGTGTATCAGACATACTTGACAGCTATTACCAGATCAACAGAGACTGATGAGAATTACCTAAGACGTTACCTGTGATCTGTGGGGTGCTCATAGAAATTTATGTGCACCCTCAAAATACTCAACATCCATTCAGAATAGAAATTCCAAGCTCACTGTTACCAACATGAAAGCATACTGTAAACTGTATGTATGTATGTATGTTCTAGATTGGTCACCATGACAACCAAGCGTGGACTGATAACTGATTCATTCAAGGTGGTGAAGAAAGCAAAGAAGCGGGAGAAACGAGAGAAGAAGTCTACTCCTCCTCCGCCACGGAAAGGTGAAGAGCAGCAAAGTATTTGTTTAGTGGTAATGTTTTAACTGACAGACTCAGGCAGCATTACAGATTCTGAAATAGGCTAAAAGATATATACCATATTCACATAGATTTGTCTTTCATGTATCAATTGGTATTATTTACAGCTAGCTTTTTGAAATGATACATATGGATAGGGTTAGGCACCATTAAGGGTGCCAGGTACTAGAAACCTAGGAGAAATACAAAAATTCTGAAATGTTCCTGCTGTATTGGTCCATCTGTCCTCTCAAACGACTTGATGGCAGGACGTTGCAAATATGTTGCATATTGAAATCGGCTGGCTTCAGGACACAAAGATCTCAGTATGAAGACTGAGACAAATGAGAATGAGACTCAGAATTATTGTTACTTATTATTATCACAATTGTCTTTTTTTATTTCTTCTGTTTTTTGCAGTTTACAGATAACTTTACATTTTATTTTAAACCTATTTTTTTGGTCAAGCAAAGTAAATGCTATTGTGTATTTCCTCAACATTTTAATGTGTTTTTTTAATATTATAATAATTATTATTATTATTATTTATTGTGCCATCAATATGAAAAAAAAACATAAAGTGATTGGAGCACCCTATTCAAGATGTCAAAGTATATGAAAAATCCATCCATTTTCTATACCGCTTATCCGTCAGGGTCGTGGGGGGGCTTGAGCCTATCCCAGCTGACTACAGGCGAGAGGCGGGGTACACCCTGGACTGGTCTCAGGGCTGACAAACAAAGACAGACATTCACACACACTCACACCTAGGGGCAATGCAGAGTAGCCAGTTAATTTAATGTGCAAGTTTTTGGGATTGTGGGAGGAAGCCGGAGTACCCGGAGAAAACCCACGCAGGTACAGGGAGAACATGCAGCAACAGACCTGAACTCGAACCTGGAACCCTCTTGCTGTAAGGCAACAGTGCTAACCACTGCACCACCGTGCCGCCTTATGTGGAAAAAGTCCATTTTACATAATAGATAAGACAGTGTTTACTTACTTGCTTACTTACTGGTTAGTAGAATTGTAGTTTTTTTCTGTATGTTTTTGAACATTAAAAAGAAAATATAATTTGGAATTTTAAATTTAATTTTGTTTGTGTTGATTTCAGTAGTATATTGTTAGTGTTAGACCAGTGTTAGATTTTTCTTGTGACTTACAGCACGTAGTTGATGTGACTTGAATTCTCTGTGAATCTTCTTATTTTAGCAGAGGTTGAAACTGAAACAGTCCAAGAGGAGGAGCTGCAGAAGCTCAGACAGTTTGATCTGGACTGGAGATTTGGGCCCTGCACAGGTAATGTTCCTACACATGTACGCACTGTAGAATATTTGGCTTTGGCCTACCAAAGATAGAAATTTTCAAATTTTTCTTTATCAAATGTATTAATATATACTACAGTTGATCCACCAAGCTTTTTTTGCTTCAAAGAGTATACAAGAGTAGATACTGATGATTCTTAAAGTGCCTTTTAAGAACAGAACTCAGATTATATTCTTCAGACAAAAAGAAAAAAATAGCCTTCTATAAGAACAACGTCAGCTTTTTCTGTTGTTTGTGACACAAGCTTCAGGGTAATTTTGTCATATGTCATTTAATAAATGTAGCATAAATGTCATGAACAACAGCACTGTTGGCCCGCCCCTGTGATTATTGACTTATGTGACTGGCATCGCAGTTTAGTTTTTGACTCTCTCAGCACAAGAGTTGTCTTTATAAATTGTACTTCACACCTTTCCTTGATCTCTTGATGTTCAAGGGACCTTGATGGAAAAGTGGTTAGCAAAAGACATAGGAAGCAACTATTCGACCGCACCTTAGTAGACACAGTCTCAAACAGTTGTTGTATCATCATCAAGATGATGCCTTCAGTGACAAACCGACTCTGCAGTATTCTGAAATCCTACAGAGCTGTTTAGCCATTTCTAACTCTTTGCTTTGGTTTTGCATCCACTACTTTACTGTTCGGCCTAGTCTTGCTGCTGTCGTTCACCTTGTATCCTGACCCAAAACCTGTAACTGCAGCTTTAATGATTTATTAAATAAAAGCACTAGTGTTTACTGTGTTTGACAGTGGTATCAGCTTATCACATCCATTCCCAGCTTGACTCCAGTGACTCAAAAAGATCAGCTCAGCTCAAGCTGTTCATGTTCATGTTTCACAAATCAATGGTTGATACCACAGACACAATATCCATGATTTTCTGCATTTTCTGTATTTTTTACTACTTTTGGATGTGCACTTCTTGAGAAAGGTAAATTTGAAATGGTTTTGATCACGTGAAACACTGAAAAATTTCATCAGCCCATCTCTCTCTTGTCAGGTATTAGCAGGCTGCAGAGGTGGGAGAGAGCAAAACTTCATGGTCTGGACCCACCTGAGGAGATCAGAGACCTGCTGTTGCAAACACACACTGATCCTGAGTACAACCTGAGGTAACACACATGTACACACGTACGCACCCACACACATACAAACATATGCAAAAACACACCCATATCACCTGATCAGCAGTATTTGAAACCACTATGTTAACAACGACTAAATTGGAGGAGTCAGACTATAGCAGCTTACAAACACATTTAGTGCATCTAGCACCATTTTGTCAAGTGTCTCCTTTCATCCTGCTTGTCTATAAGGCCGTTCAATAAGTAACTTAACTGCAGAAAGCTGACAATAACCCGGCATGTGAACTTATTTACTGACACTATTTTACCAGTCCCATTCTGTGCACATCATGGCTCGGATAATAATGTCACATTACAGTATAATTTTTCTGACTGTGCAGTTCATACAAAAATGTGACTAATTTCTTCCTGATATGACCACAAATATATTATTAACACGGCATTTTAATAACCACCTCAAAACTCAGTTAACTATGATAACTAGAAGATGAAAATGATATCAGTTACATTATTTACAATCAGTGAAGCACTGACTTCCTTTCAGAGGACATGTCTTACTTAAGCTGCGTTTGTCTCTCGGGAGATAATGTTAGTGGGCTAACAATTCTGAGACACACAACGGGTGCAGACCTTCATGAGCTTCAGTACAAGTCCATCAAAATTAAGACACATCACAAGTTGTTCTTAAAAAGATATCATTAAAATTTTAGAGAAACTAGGATCCATTAGATTCTAAATGACAACATCGGCACCTTTGGCTAAGTAAGCTAACTAAGCTAACTAAGCTGGCTAACGTTATAGCTCAGCTGAGGGGGACTTCACTAATGTTTACATCCCACCCTGTCACAAGCACGAGTCTCTCATCCATGAGTAGATGCATGTTTTCTTCTGTTGTGTTGACACAGAAAAAAAACATGTCCAACTCTTGCTAAGACTGAGACTTATACTGTAGCGTCATGCTTTCTTAATACCAATCAGGCTATGTCCATAGCTTGGAGTATCAGAAATTGTAAGTGAAGTGAGTTGGTACTGAATAAATGACATACTGTTCATACTCTTCTTTGTTCAGATAGATTTACAGTCATAGTTATTAATGATTTTGGTTTGCATTTAATTTAGGCAAAATCTGGAATGATACTCAGCCTTAACTCTTGAAGACACAGCTTTACATCAATAAAGACGGTCTTAATTTGTTGGTAATTGTTGTGTTTTTTGTCTTTCAGCCTATGGAGCGAATATCCTTTGTGAAGACACTGTCAGGTCATTTTGTCAGCCCAATTCACAAATGTTTTTCAGAGGGGTTTCCTTTCTTATGGAAGCCCCTTTCCAACAATGCAATGAAAAAATTTTCATTATAAGTCATTATAGTCAAAAGTCATTAGAATGAGAAACTTTCTTAAAATATCAATGTAGTATTTTCAAATTATGACTTGGTATCTCAAAATGAAAAAAATTGCATTACTTTGAAAAAGTTACTTACTTTTTAAACATGTTAGTCAGTATTTTGAGATGCTAACTCATTATTTTGAGATATTATTTCATTATTACAATAAAGTTTCTTATTATAATGACTTACAGGATTTTTCTTCCTCACATTGGCAGAAATGTGCATCCGTACATACTATCCTGAAACCCTGAAAAATTCGACAAAGAAAGAAAACAAGTTTAAAAGGGGAAATGTCTAAAGGGAGGAACCTCTCCAACAGACGACAGAGGAGGGATCCCTCTTTCAGGGTGGAAACAGAACATTCAGTTATGTGTGTGTCTTGTTTGTTGTACTGTGTCATCTCCTACACACTTTACACTTTTTTCTACACACACAGTTCTAAATAACATTTTTAATAAAAAAAATTCTACCAAAACACTGCCTTGTGATGTATAAATGAGGGAGCAGCGAATGCAGTAGTGACACTGTAGAGATTAAAAGGTGAAGAAGACAATAAACAACAAAGAGTTTCACATTCATGCAAGTTGCTTCCGGTGTCTCCCATGTGGTCTGCCCACTGACATACATTTGTCTCAGTATTTTTATGTCGGTTATTATGCTTCTGGGCTGTTTGTCCATACATACATACACTATATTGCCAAAAGTATTCACTCATCTTCCTTTACATGCATATCAACTTAAGTGACATCCCATTCTTAATCCATAGGGTTTAATATAAGGTCAGCCACCCTTTGCAGCTATAACAGCTTCAACTCTTCTGGGAAGGCTTTCCACAAGGTTTAGGAGTGTGTTTATGCTGGAATTCACTGAGCTCCCGAGAGCGGCCCATTCTTTCACAAATGTTTGTAGAAGCAGTCTGCATGCCTAGGTGCTTGATTTTATACACCTGTGACCATGGAAGTGATTGGAACACCTGAATTCTATTTTATTTTATTTGGATGGGTGATTGAATACTTCGGCAATATAGTGTATGTTAAACATCTGTCTGTCTGTCTGTCCCATTCTTTTGAATGCAATATCTTAGGAAAGCCTTGAGGGAATTTCTTCAAATTTGGCACAAATATCCGCTTGAACTTAAGGATGAATTCTTGAGAATTTTGTGCTCAAATGTCAAGGTCACTGTGACCTCACAAAATTCATTTGTATCCAGTGGTAGTCGGCAGTCGCCCTCCTGGTGCACCAGGGTGATGCACATGGTGCTCTATGTTTAGAAAAAAATGTGGCAAAAGTGCCCCCTTTGGTGCTTCTGTGATAGATACATGATGATAAAGTGTGCTTCCAGTGAACAAAACATGATGAAGTGCAATCTAAGGTGCTCTTTCAATAGACAAAATGTGATGAAATGCCATAAAGGCTACTCTACATCCTAGAAAATGAGTTGGCCCCCATGTGCATCTTAATGGTTAACAGTTGCTCTGTATAAGATGCAGTAGTTATAACATCTGAGTCACAAAGTAGAACTATTTTAATCTTAACCAGGGTTTGTAACTGTGTCATCGTAAATGTAACATGACTTTGTATTCTTCATGATGTTTGGCAAAAATACTTTTCTGTGCATTATTCAACACCATAACTCAGGAACAAAAGGGGAGATTGTGACCATGTTTCACAGTTTTGGTTGTCCACCTCAAAACCATGACGACTGTATTGATCTTCTGAGCTGCTGGGTGATTTGTGTGAAGCATCCATGTTTTGGAATTTGTGGCTTCTATGCAACATTCATATTTGAAGAATTGCAGCCCACCACAGTCTCATTGATTAGAATTATATTGAGCTTCAGGTGACTGGTGTTCCACCATGTGATAAGGCTCTTCACATTTAAGCTCTTCAGTTACTACTTACATGAGTTTGGGCAGACATGGATGTAAAATGCAACTTGGTGGAGGCATACAACTATGAGGGCCTTATTCTAGTTCTAAAGTACCTAAGTTAAGACTGCCACCCTGTTTCAATGTGTTCTGCTACTGACAGAAGGGAGCACTGGGGAGAGAATTCATTTCATTCACAAAGGGTCTGTGTTAGCCCATTGCAGAATCAGAATCAGAATTCCTTTATTTATCCCTGAAGGGAAATTCTTGTTCTTACAGACATTGCACATGCAGTATTCCCGACCAAGAAAGGTGAAAAGTGAGGAGTATAAAAATAGGATAAACATAAAGACAGAGAGTTATTGGAACATAATTGGAATAGCAATAATGCACATACATGTCCAAGACTAATTTTAATTTGTATGTTTCACTTTATGTAGTGTTTCTCCATAGAAAATGTGAAAAAAAGAATGTACTGTTCACTTTAAGTGAATGTTTTAAAATATCAGTTCAGATAATTGTGTTTGTTTCCAAGGGGCAGTTGCAGAAAATGCTATTATGAATAACTCAAGTGTTTCACAAATACAATTATCTGGCGTATTATTGTTTTTGACACATCGACTCCAGATTGGAAGCGGGAGATAAGCCCGTCATCCCGCCTCCGGCGTCGTCCGATTGGTTTGAAGTGTCGTCAAACACTCAACGCCCAACGCTGATTGGTTTACATGTTAATCTGTTGCGCGACAGCAGACGCACTACTCGCTGATTGATCGAGAGCTCGGTGACTGAGAGGCGGGAAGTAGCTTCCGGTGGGTCGGAATTTTTATGAAGTTCTACAACCTGATTTGTTGACTAGTTACGTCAGTCTGATTCCCGGGACTCTCTTTGGTTCATTTGTAGTCCCGTTCCAATCTGCATTTGCAAACGCTTCTAATCACGTTCATTACAGGGCAATAGCGTCAAGGTAGGCACAATTAGCCACATTAATACAGGAAGCTTGGTGATTTTTATTTAAAATACAAGCCTAAAACTGATCGTTTTGGAAAAATGCAACCTTTGGTTGTACACTAATTAGGGGTTTTTCCAAAATACAGCAAAACAATCGTTGACATGAAATACACAGATATATAACACTACATATGGGCTGCCTCATTTCCTAAGACAAAGCCTTTACTTTGAAAGGTAGCGAAATTTTCAAGTTGTGATTATCGACTTAACTTCACTGGATGCTGAAGCCTGTAGACTGAATAAACCGATCCCGCAGACGCTCCTGAAGCCAGGATAATGAGTAATAATGCCAGTTTGTCTGGATAGAGTAGTCTGGAACCATAGTTAGCGAAACAATTGCCTTAATAAGCCTTAATTTTTAATGGATAACATTTTTACTTCTGGGGATTCAGATACTGTCTCAGTGGAAGTATTGTCCTGATGATTTTTTTACTCATGAGCGACTGTCACATATAAGCTGGATAGCCTGCTATAAAAAAAAAAAAGCATTTTTATTTTCGCTGTATTTTTCGCTGATTTCTTTCATTATTGTGAGCAGTTCAGCCCAAAACGCATGGTGTTGTGATACATTCCGTCTTGCTGAAACAGGAGGGATAACGTTAGTGGACAGACTAACAGCTCTGGTAAGCAACCTGTTCATCTCTGGAGGATTAACCTTACAATGCTAGCTGCCTAGCTAGCTGGTCACCGATAGATACATCCATGTAATGCTAGCTCACTAGGTTAGCTATTTACTAGCTTGTGCCCCGATGGTTTTAGACTTCACCTGTTTTTTACTTGTCTTTTGACAGTTTACTTTTTAGTGTATAACCAGATAATTATGCAGCCATATCATTGCTGGCAAACCTTATCAGTCGTGAGCAACATGTCTCTGAGTATTTTCCGTTATGTCATCCATATAACCCAGGATTTAGGCGAGGCTATTCGTAACAGCGAGAAAGTATGCTATTTAACGCTATCTATATTTTACGTCAAACCTTGAGTGGATGACCGAAACATCATATTTCTTGCTGTTTTGTAGACAACCGATTCGTTAGCATTTTTTGCTTTTCTGGCTCCTATACTGAATGCAGGGGTGGCCGCTGAATTTTGTATTTTGCAGATGCAGAAATTGGCACCAGTGATTTTGAACAACCTGACAACCTGACGTGGGCCTGTAATCAATAAGAATAGACTGTTGGGATAAATTCACCACGGGCGATGTATCATGAAGCACTAACTTACAACTTCTTGAATCATTCCATGCTTGTTTGCCATAGTGGGGAAAAGAGATCATGGGGATAACACCCAAATGATTTCTAACCGTCAGATTGTTGTTTGAATCGGTGAAAATTCATTAGATGTACACAGAATTTACTAGTGCCTCCTAATCGTAAAAGGCCAAAATGTGTTTCTGGCTGTTAGTAGGAAAGAGAACGTTAAAGTGAAGGTTTTCTGAATGGGACTGGGAGTGATGATCATCACTTTCTCGGGCCCAGGACTTTTCTGAGAGCCATCCTTCCTTGTGATAGCACTTCATGTCTCTTGGGCCTGTTTGTCTCTGTAGGTTCCACTTTGTGTGGTTGCTTGGCTATACAGTACATTTGATTCCCCAGCCAGCTAATGCTGTAACAGTGTGTAATTTTTTTATTGTAGGTGCCGAGAAACAATTTCAAGAAGCAGACGATCTTTAAAGTGTGGAAAGTGCTGACTGGAAATCAGATCATTTCCAATCAGTGTGGTCCACATATGTTAACAAGGACTAATAATAATAATATGTATGTTTTTTGCACCTTCAAGCCAAAATATCAACATCAACCTTTAAGCCATGCTACATGTATCATCAGCCTTCCCATACGCAGTTATAAACACTACATAGATTTGGACTGAATTTCTTTTTTAGTTTTATAACTAACCCCTGTAAGTTGGCAAAATAGATGTTGAAGAGTATGAATTTTTTTTTGTACTTCTTGCTGATTCTGCCTTGTCTGCTCTCTCGTCCTCCCTCCATAGTGATGGATAATGCTCATACTAAGACGGTGGAGGAGGTCTTGGGCTTCTTCAGTGTGAACGAGTCTACTGGTCTGAGCTGTGAGCAGCTGAAGAAGAACAGGGAGAGATGGGGACCCAATGGTACAATGGAAATCTTTTTCTTTTTGTTTTTTTCTTCAAAACAAAATGGCTCCTGAAGTTTATGATCAAATGACTACAATTACTGCTATTACTGCTCCTAACAAAAATGATAACTGTCATTAAAATTAAAAAGAGATGCATCCTTACTAAATATTCTAAGAATTATACCAGAATTAATTCAGGTTCTGCTTTCAGGTTAAATGCATACTGTATTTCTGCATTATGTTCCACTGTTAGCAAGCACAATATCAGTCTAGTTGTTTTAGTAATTTCTAAAAGTGCCTTTGGTGATGATGATGTAATTGCGTTTCTTTTTCTGCTTCCTCTCAATCCAACCTTTATATCTTTTTACTTTCAGAATTGCCAGCTGAAGAAGGTGAGCCATATCTCTTTTATCATATATCCTACACTGTTTCTCTTGTCTTTCTCCTTTATATCATCATTATCTCATCGTGTTTCTTTCTTTCTTTCTTTTGTCTGCTGCTCATCGTGCTCGTTGGTGTCCCCATGGTGTGCAGGGAAGTCACTTTGGGAGCTGGTTCTAGAACAGTTTGAGGATCTGTTGGTTCGAATCTTGCTGCTGGCTGCATGCATCTCTTTTGTAAGGAAATACTACTGTGTGCACAACTACGACACGTACACGCTCACATGTACAAGTAATCACAATCATATGTGATTGTATTGACTGTGTAATTGTGTGAACATTACTTGAATGTTTTTATGTATAGACACAGAGCCATGCTGAACACAAATGTTCACCTCAGTCTTCTGTTTGATAGACCCTGGCTTGGTTTGAAGAAGGGGAGGGGACAATCACAGCCTTTGTCGAGCCTTTCGTCATCCTTCTCATCCTTATTGCCAATGCAATCGTAGGAGTATGGCAGGTAAACAGTATGTGCATTGTTTTTGTGGACTGTGATCATATCAAGGCATTTTTTAAAAAACATTTAATCCTAATTAGTGTTTAAATTGTTGTTTAAACACTGCAAACAGCTTCTGCAGTGGTCCTCCCAAATATATATTTTATGTGTTACAACTGTAATGTTGTGCTAAATCTGAAATCTATAGAATATCTGTTCACAGTTCAGTGTGAGATTTCATTCAGTGAGAGCACTCTCACCACAGCAGGCATACCACATAATCAGCTTGTATCGCACTTTAATTAATTTCACTGATCAGTTGATTAATTGGTCTCTGTGTTTACGCTGTTCTGTTCACCATGACAGATAGCAGGGGTGTGTAGTGTGTTACTGCAAAGGAGAAAATGTTAGAGCTTTTATTCAAATTTCTCCATGCTTTAAACTTGTTAGATAAAACACAAACAGCCTAAGGTGACCTGTGTGAATCTCACGATTAGTTTACAGTTCTTAATAGGGATGCACCATGTTTATCAGACTGTCCCAATTGGCCCAAATAACAAGAGATTTATAGTATGAGCAACCGATTGATAATGAATTTAAAACTGACAATTAGAGGCAATAGTACAAAGCAATTTGCTTCTTTCTTCTTCTTTTTTTTACCTTTAAAGTTGTTTTACTATCTGCCAGTATACACATGAAGAAGAAGCGCAATACACTGTTGTCTTGCTTATGACATCAAACTGCTGTACTTGTGTTGAGCCACGCAGTGTAGACTGGAGAGAACATATTGTAGCTAGTGTGGGTGTTGTGGACATGTTCCACCAGAGATCAGAGAGCAAGTAAAAGGCTAACAGTGTTAAAACACCTTTGCTCATTACATCTTTGAATTTTTTAGCCTCAGCTGGGCATGAATTTCAGGTTATAAACTTCTTATTAAAATTTCCAAAATGTGAAATTAGCAATTATCTTATCAATACCGGCCATGAGAAGCATGTTATTATTGGTTTTCGGTATCAGCTGAATAAAAAACATATTGCGCATCCCTAATTCCTGGTGCCACGATTCAATACAGACTTGATTCAAAACCATTTCTTGATTTAATAAATTAACAGTTTCTTACTTGGTGACTGTTGATCCAGTCTTGGGGTGAAGGTGCATGAAGTTTTTCACAAGGCAATTCATTTTTTTGATTTGTGTAATTTTGCAGATCTAATTACTTATTATTATTTTATATTTATTATATATTATTCATATAAAAATCAAGTTTTTTGGAAAGCTAAGGGAGGCTCTGACAATTTACACACATTTCTTTTACAACGTAGATGACAAGTGTATAGTCAGCATGAGCCATGGAGCTACAGTGGCCACATTTATGGGAAATATACCAGAATTTTCCTTGAACTATTACTTATGTTGTTATTTTATGGCTGGTCTGAACCTTTTCAGGGCTTTGTTGTCCTTTGTGATCAACAGAGCCCTGCACAGTCATGCTAGCCAGTTTCTCACAGGATGATGTACTGATTCTGGCTTCATTTGATCTGACTGACACTGATTTGTCAACTGCAGTCTGCATGGTATTCAAAGTGAGTGATGATGACTTAACAGAAAGTTAATCCTGGAACAGGGAAATGTCACGGGGAGGCTGTGCGAGTGTGAACTGCCACAATAATGCGGCAACAATGACTGTTCTCTATGCCAGCTTTGTCGCGACATGATTTTGGACAACATGCTGACATTCTAGAAGCAAAACGAGAGTGATTAGGAACACAACAGCATCTGGGTCTCATGTAACGTTGTACTTACATGTAAAGCAGCACTTTCTAGCTAGTAGCCTAACATAGAAATAGCTATCCTTTAGTGTCCCTGTTGTATGGCGGTTGTTCTCATCTTCTGCTCCGTGGGTAAGGTGTTCCTGGACCTCATTGTCTCCACAATCTGAGCTTGTTGCTAACTGCTGCTAGCTGCTTTTTAAATCCCCCCATTTGAGGGTCACACACATCACACATCCACCCATGTTCTGCACTAACATCTCACTTTTTTACCCAAAATATTGAGTAGGTACTCTAACTTCCACTGCTGCATCAGAAGCAGACAATGACCCCCCACCCATTACGCCTTTGCACCTTTCATACAGAATAGCAATGCGAATAGCGAGTCCCATCTTGTAAAGGCTGCTTTAGAGTGGCTTTTGTCTTCACATGAGAGCAGCCATACTGACACTGACTTTTCCGACAGCGATCGTAACTTCCACATTAATAACTAAAAGAAACTCATAGAAACTTCCCATGTTGCTTTGCCCCACAGGAGCGTAATGCAGAGAATGCCATTGAGGCTCTGAAGGAGTATGAGCCAGAGATGGGTAAGGTGTACCGGCAGGACAAGAAGAGCATTCAGAGAGTCAGAGCCCGAGACATTGTTCCAGGAGACATTGTTGAAGTTGCTGGTAAGTGAACAAGTTGCAGTGTCTTTGTCATACATATTAAAATTAGTGGTTGATAGCAAAATTCTTGCATTTCACTACTTCCAACATTGATTTTTTGCCCCTGTCGCAACTTGTTTGAAACATGTTGCATCAAATTCAGAATAAGCATATATTTCATAAGGGCCATTAAGTAAATAGCTGCCATGTTTTATGCCCTCTACTGTTACTCCAGAAAATAATCATTCATCTGCTTTTGCGTGGTGTTGACATGAAAAGTGACTGCACAGTCGCTGTCTCTGTTCGTCTTTTCTCTCCTTATAAACGTATCAATTGGAAGATTGTTCGACCCTGTCCATCCAAATGATGAGAATGAGAATGTCTGACACAACCTGGTGTCGAGCATGAAGGAGTTTCTTACATGATTCTTGAGAAACATAAAAAGATGAACATCAGTCGGCAAGCATGAGTTTAAACAAATATATCAAACCCAGAGCCATCTGGAGAGAGGATCAGGGTTGAAAATCTACCGAATGAGGTGCCATTTGATTTAATGTTTGGATAATCCTGTGCCGTAACTTAATGTTACAGAGCTGCCTTCAGTGAACAATGTTAAATGCCTATACTTTGTAACACCCTGGGAAGCTGCTGTAACTTGGGGTATCTGGCTAGTTTTGCCCTGAATTTTTGAGTTTTATTGTTAGTAATATAAGTGTAAAGGTTTCATTCACTGTTGTGTCTGGATTAGAAACTCTTTAGGGCTTGATTTCAATGGCAGGACTTTGATTCAGCATCTTCCACAAATATATATATATATATATCTATATATAATATATCATGTAATCAAAATTCTTAATTAGTCCACTTCTCCACCATCTTGTTCAAATGTGCCAGATGTAAGGGCAGAATATTTGTACATCATAACATTCAGCTTCAGTCTTGTGGGAAGGTAACGCTTGTGTATTGTTGCTCTTAGTTCCTCAGAAATCCTGCAGAAATAAGAGCTTCTGTACAGCCTGCAAAATGGCAGACCTTCTAGTTCGATTGAGGAGCAAAGAAAAACGAAATAAGAGACAGCTATCGGGTAGATTTGGTTTATCAAAGACGCTGTCAAAGCAGCAACACAGTGTGTTAAAGTAATCACAAAGGAAATGTTATAGACACATTGTGTTTAACTATGAATCTTTAAATGTCACAACTTACAATAATAGATATTAACAAGTTTGTCATATTTCACATATGGCGCAATGTTAAACACCTGGCAGCTGTGTACTTTGAAGTGACTGTTGTTGACACAACATCGTAGTGATTTGATCCATCGCGCTGCAGTGATCTACATCAGCACAGCGTGTTTTCACTGCACGGTTGCTTAAATATTGTTGAAATAACGCATCTTTGTTTAGTCATTCCTGGTGAATATCTTAATCTGCACGCCTGCCGCTACGTCTCTGCCCCTTATCGTCATGGAAACCAAGTGAGAAACACACAAAGCCTTCATGGAAAATATTTGACTGGAGTGCATCCCATAGCTCCAATTTCAAAGGGTTTCTTTTTTTTTAATATACATTCACAAAAGCTAAAATGTATGACAAGAATCGGAGGGTCCGAAGCAATTATTATATCTGTTTTAAACAGTATGTTCATATTTAGATGACATTTAATTTGATGGGCCTACGTGGAAAGATTTTCATAATCTTTTGAGTGACACCAATTATCAGTCAAGTGTTTTAGATTACATTTAAAATCCAAGGTGCTTATGACTGACAGCATTTGTAGTCAGTGGTCTGATTTTCCTGCGAGGCTGTAAAAGTTTTAGAGCCACTGATTTGTCACCAATGTGACTGATCACATCAGAGGTATTGGGCAATCTAAGAAGGTGATGGGACAGATGGTAGCAGATGGGGCTTCCCATCCTATTCCTCTTGGTCTTCTGGCTTTTTAAAATTTTAAAGCGGCACTGTGACTTTATCGAGAAAAATGCTGAATTGATTGTTGAGTCTCCCTCAACAATCAACAGTCTTTCTCCAGAGTGGCTTTAAAAGCTGAAATGATTCATGGGAAAACTGTTTTGTATTGGAGGTCAGCTCACAGATAAAATCAGTCAAGCTGGGCTGCATGTAGTAACAGCCTGCACACACACTCATACAAGATCTTGACCCAGCAGGAGAACTGTTGAATCCTCTAGATACCCAGCGCTATTTCTGGCTACTCGGAGGAAGGAAATCGGGTTAGGAGTATGTGTTTTTCTTAGTTGTGTGTTAGAGATCCAGTGCCCTTCTGTCTGTAGTAAAAACTTACAGAGCATGGGAACTCACTGACATCAATCAGAGCTGGAACAAAAGGACAGAGCTAGAGGTTGTGTTGTGACTCAATGTGACTCACTGTTGTTGCTATATTTTGGGCATAATAGAGTGACAAATATGACTATTTGAATACAGCTGCACTTTTTTTGGAATGACGCTGCCAGTAGCCGAAATGAAATACCTGATATTAATGTGATTTTTGTGCAACAGTGTGTTCTTGTCAAGCTTTACCAGTTATGACGTGCTGAAGAAATCTGGTTCCCAGCCTCTGAATCACTGTCCATATCTGATTTTCTCAGCTGTTCAGTTGGTCTGGTATTAAGGATGGTGACAAACAGCTCAAGTTTGTGGGTGACAAAAACACAGCTTAGTGCAGCTTGTGCAGTGCCGTTCTTAGAACTTCTGGGGGTACTGGAAGCGGTATTTTTGAAAGGTGGACTTTGAGGTGGCCTGTTTCCAGTACGCCCAGTTCAGACCAAAGATTTGAAGAAACAATTTTAGAACTTTGCAGGGAAAAGTTGCTGTGGCATATACTCGCCCTTGTCGGCTCGACTCAAGCCAGCAACTTAGACTGTCAGACAGACAATGGCTAGTTTTAGAAGGTAAGACATTTCACCTGTTTAAGCAGCCACTTAGCTTGTAGTGAAGTCAGCTAATCAATTCAGTTATAAACCGTCAGCCCATTTTTATATGTTTTTGCCATTTACATCAATACTTATAATAGCCACTGGAGCAAGTAATTCACTGTCACTTGGGTACCGACTTTGGTACTGTTCAATTATGAACCTGTTGGTTCTATACTCACACACTGTTTTACCATGTTGGTAAGGAATTTCAGATGCAGTCCATTGCTGGCTTTGTGTAGAGTTGTTGGTTAGGGAAAATGTTCAGCTAACATTATCCATTACAGTGAATAAAACAGTTATCTCCAATAACAACGTATCCACCTTTCTGATAATTACATGAAGATGTCTATGTTGTTTCAGTGTTTCATCATTCAGGCTTTGCCCTGAGCACCTTTGTATTTCACATCCCAGATATTGCAGCAAGTGTTTTTTGAACTGAGTTTTGAGTTGTGATTTCATAGATGTCATTATCAGCCTTTCTTACTTACAGTTAATATACGGTAATGAAAAAAGTATGTCAGTCCAGCAATATCTTATTTCTCTTTCTGCTCTCTGGCTTTCTCTCAGTCAGTCACATATGTAAACACTTGTAAACAGTTTATCAATGGCTGTGCTCTTCCAAAAGTAAAGAATGCTAATAATTTGCATAAAGCAGACATGTTTACTAATGCCATGAACACGTGATTTCCTGGTAAATCTCTGGGGAAGCAAGTGAACCATTTCATTGAATGACTGTTTTTGAGACTTAATAGACTCTTTATATGACTTGATACATTTGAGCCAGATTTTGGCTGGTACCTTAGTTAACATCTCATTCAGAGAGACTGGTTACATGCTCACCCAAACAGAAAGGAAATATATGAACATATATCCAAATGTATGCAGAATATATGTTGCATGTATGCCATATTTAGGGTCATATATGTGCATGTATGTGTATATATAGGAAATATATGTGTCATATATGACTCATATATATCTACATATATGCCACAGTCAGGTGCATATATGCCATACATAATGCTTAGATCTCACTTTATTTGCAAATGATGTCATGTGCATATATGTTCAAACAAAATGTATTTATGATTGCACTTATTTTAGTCCAATGCAGATTGAGATTTGCTGAAGAAAATTCAATGTATAAGACAATAGCTGTTGATTGTTTTATTGCATGCAGCAATTTGTAAAGTGGCCTCACACTCTGTCATCTATCATCAACTCGATCCATAATGCGGCGACGGGTGAACTACCAACTCATTAAGTCGAACTGAGACTCTCGGCTTAGAAGGCTACAGGGCTCGAAAGTGTGATGTAGCGAACTGGGAAAACCGCAATGCATTGTATTCTGTTGTTTTGTTTAAACAAGTTAAAACATGGTGCAAACGTGCCGTGTCGTTAACTGCCACAATCGTTCACATGATCACTTCGGTAAATAAAAAGATGGGTTGAGATTTTTCTCATTTCCAACGTGGAAGCAATGCCAAGGACCTCGGCTGAACCTGGTATCTCCAGGCAACTGGCCAGTGTTTACGTTCAGAAAAGTTTTTCCTCCCGCTGGAACTTTGCTACATCTCGGCCTAACAAAATGAGTTCATTACAGTAAGTGGACTTTAGAATATTTTGTCCAACCTAAGATCATAGTGTTGTCATATATTCCCACCAGTGTATGATAAAGAACATTTTAAGAATATGCCCATATGGTTGACAAAACAGAAGTATGTTGTTCAGTGTTCATTCTAGACCTATATTAACATATGGACCTATATATGTTTTTTATCTATGCTACTTATATTTTCCAACATATATGCACATATTTGAAATTGCCCCCCCACATATATGTCTTTCAACTATGTGTACATATATATCCATATATGCACACATATATTTACATATATACGTATGCTATCTCCGGTGCACATGGGATTCAGTGACTCTTTTCACGACGCGCTGATAGCTGATAGCTGATAGACACGCTGAAAGTTCTGTGGCACCATGCACATGCTGCCAGATGTGCAAGTCGTTTCCATTTTCTACACAGAGTAAAACGCCAAGGTCGCTAAATCTATTCAAAAAAAGATTTTCCCCTGAGCAGCTGGATGTCAGGACTGACATCGACACACTGTTGTGTATGTCTCACTATCCGGCGCCTGACAGCAGGCCTTGGAGTGCTTCTGACCGCTGTATGTCCTTGGGGATGAGCAGCCAACACTCAGTTGTGTGTTTACAAACAACAACCAAAGTGTTCTGCATATGAAGCCTGTAAAGTGGTTCTTTTCTGTTGACAAAGCAACTGATGCTTGACAGGAATGTTAAGAAATGTATTAAAATCAGCAGTCTGTGACAAATATGATGATGTTGATGCATTCAGAATTGCATTAAAAAATTATCAAGGTTAGCAGGTTAGCAGAAGAACTCACTGAGGTCAGTGAGAGTGTGTTGCCCGTGAGAGGTGTGTGTGTGTGTGTGTGAGAGAGTGAGTGAGATATGAATGATTGAACAATACTTGCCACTTGATACTTTGTCACTGTTCTTGGCTGACATTTTAAGTGAGGGAAGCAAAGTTTCTATATGACGTTGAATACAAACAGCACATTGGTCCAAGTCTCAACTAAATGAAAAGTGAAATTAAGATAATGCTTTTGTCTTTGTTCCAGTTGGTGACAAGGTCCCAGCTGATATCAGGCTGACATCCATTCGTTCCACCACTCTGAGGGTGGACCAGTCCATTCTGACGGGGGAGTCCGTGTCAGTGCTGAAACACACAGACCCTGTACCAGATCCCCGAGCTGTCAACCAGGACAAGAAGAACATGCTCTTCTCTGTGAGTCTGTCTGTGGCTTTGTGCATGTTGTGGAGTTCTATACTCTACTATACTATACTATACTATACTCTATTATTTTATTATTGTCAATATCAGTGTACAGTGACATCTTCCTTCATCACTACGAACACACACACTGTAGTTTATTTTGATTCACTCCCACACATACTGTCCTACTGCCCCAAATGCTTACTTGAGCACCAAATGATTAATCTGAGAATAGTCCCCCAACAAATGTACTATTTCTTCCAGTCTAGGTAATGTTTGATAGTAAGCTTAGTCGCCAGCTGTATTAGGACATTAAATTTTAAAAAGTGAACTTATACAGTACTTGTTAGGGCTATTTTTCAGAGTACGCTCATACGATACACATCATAAAACAGGGGTTATGATTCTATTTACTGTGATAAATTGCAACACTGTATTGTTATATATTTTCTCTTCAGCCTGTTTTCTTTGTGTTTACACTAGTGATATGTGTTTCCTCCACCGTTTCTGTCCTGTTGAAGATACATAGCCAGGCTTTCTTTGTGTGAGCTAGCATAACAAAGCCTAAAACCCCAAAGTATCACGACTGTGGTTATCAACTTTCTGTGTTTACTCAGGCATTGTGCTTCAGGCAAATGGCTCTGTGTGTCTGGAAACCCATGGAAGCCATTTGCCTCTTGTTCTTTTGCACAAAATGGACCAAACAAAGTGAAATTAATTTTTATTGATTTAATATCATTTATGATAAATACCAATAGACTAATACCTTTTCCTACAGCCTTTTGGCTTCAGTACCAGTCATGTAAAATGTGTACCTGCAGGATTTTAGAAAAAGTTTCTGTCTTTCTTTGAGATGCCATGTAAAATTTTAAATGTTAATATTACCTTAAGCAAATGGAGGAAAATGATTGGCAGTTGAATGCATGCAACCACAAGGCGATGCATACAGTTTGCACTGCCCAGCTGAAATTAGATGACTTTGTTTGGTGATGTTACCAAGAGAAACCAGAAAGTTATATATAAAGTTATATATAATGTATTCCTTTCAATCTATATCACTCATAGAATATCATCAGGAATAAAATTAATGATCTAGTCAGGTTAAAAGAGAGCCTACTTTATGATATTGAAAACCCCAGCTTTAAGCTCCACATACCTCACTAACCCATTGAACTCGCTTCGTAGTAAACCCTGCTGGTACCAAATGTGACCCAAGCCAACTCGAGCCATACAATGCAATGGAAATTAGGTAAAAGAGAAAAAAAGGGTACAGTGGCATAGAACATTTATCAGCGCAGAGATACATATCTGTTCTCCTCAAGGCACTTAGAGATCCTCTAAAATAACAAGATGTATGTAGGTGGATAAAACACAAGAGAACACAATGGAAGTAACTGGAAAAAGGCTTCGTGCACTACTAAAAATGTGTTCAGTATACCTACCACTTTTTAATTTTTTTTTTTATATTCAAAAATTTTTCAGTGACCATTTTAAGATTTGTTGTGTGGGGAATATGATATTACAACATGAAAATAAAAGAATGGATTAAAGTGAAATATAATGTAAATATTAAAGGGTGCTCTAAATGACAAAAATATGACATTACAAAAAGAAACCATGTGATAATATTACGGTGTATACAGATGAGACATGACCAGGCTGTGTGAGAGGGAAGCTGTTATTTGATGGGACAAAGCAGCCATAGATGAAGGGTGTGTGTGTGTGTGTGTGTGTGTGTGTGTCTGTGTGTTGTATTATCTCTGTCAAACCTCAAAGGCTGCTGAATCACCAGGTCGCCTGTGGTCAAAGAACGACAAACGTTTATGTTTTATTTAGCACCATGACTCTGACGGGCTGCAGACCTTAGTACCGCTGGACTGAGTGTGATTTCTCACACTGATGTGAAGTCACTGACTTTAGAATCTGCTGTTGAAGGAAATCAGTACAATTAGCTCTTAGATTTCACCTTGACTGCTTTGTGTGAGAACAAATACAACCAGTTTGACAGTAAACCAGGAAAGTTATGCTTGTCATGACCTTTGCCCAGGGTACCAACATTGCAGCGGGACGAGCCATTGGGGTTGTCGTGGCGACGGGGGTGCAGACCGAGATTGGGAAAATCAGAGATGAGATGGCCTCCACTGACCCTGAAAGAACCCCACTACAACAGAAATTAGACCAGTTTGGAGAACAGCTATCTAAGGCAAGAACCAGTGTGTGTTTGGGCATAGTTTAGTGGTTGAGTCACTTTGGACTCCAACTTTCAATTTGTTATTGTTTTTAATAAAATTGGTCTTATAATCCATAGAAACAATATACCTTCTTTATTACATTTGTCTTGTTGTAACTTGCAGGTCATCAGTGTGATCTGCGTGGCAGTGTGGGCAATCAATGTTGGACACTTCAATGACCCGGTCCATGGAGGCAGCTGGCTGAGAGGAGCTGTTTACTACTTCAAGATTGCTGTCGCACTGGCTGTAGCTGCCATACCAGAAGGTCAACCATCTTACCTATGAGAAGAATCACTGCTCACAGATGTGTATTTCCTGTGGTTTCACAGCAAGAGATACAATTTTGTTAGACCATGGCGGTTTATTGACTATTTAAGGGTATATTGATATAGTTTGTAAAAAGCAAAAATGATGGTTCAGTTATTTTGTGAAGGTTCAGATTTAAAGATCAGGAGAGCAGCAGAAGAAGCAGCACAACTGGTTATTTTACTACACAGCAGAGGAAGACCCGTAGTGGTGCTCTGTTTTAATCAGTTTGTTATTGCTGTGGGAAAAACTGAAGAAACAGGCCAGTTTTTATTTATTTTAGATAATCTTTTTTTATTTGATGTTGATATATTTTGCAGCTGAGTATTTCCAAACAGAGAAGGAAACCCTGTCTTTGAGTTTTATTTTGATCAAAGTCTGTTGCACTTGCCATTGAGTTACAACTGAACATTTCGCCCACTTTGTACAAGAAAATACTGAGATATATATCCTGTATCACCATTCAGCCTAAACATACCAATATATGATTTTTGCTTCGTATTGCCCATCCCTAGTTTTTAGACAATAATTAAGGTGTGTCATTTTTAAGACTCTGGCTAAGGCAACACTCCACTCACTGTAAATAAGTTTAGCTTATGTGATTATATATATATATATATATAGATATATATATATATATACATATTTTTATTATTATTATTAAACAGAAACATCACCAGCAGCCATATAGTCAAAAACCTTAACCAAGGCACAGTTAATGTGGTAACAGTGTAGCAATGTAAACCACTGACTGTAAAACAAAGATGAATGGCATAAGAGCTCCCCAAAAGTGAAGCGAAAACATCTCGATTACCCCTTGGTGAGGGGCTCCAGTGTCGGTCATAAACAATGTTAGCAAAGGCTACGTGGGCCAAACTAAAAATTCAGTGCAGTGTTTACTCTGGCTGCAAATGACTTTACTAAGGCAAGAGTGACATCATTGTTGTACAGTGGGAAGAAGAGGAGGTGTGTGTATATATATATATATATGTGTGTGTGTGTCCATATATGTATGTATGTATGTGTATATCTATAGATGGATAGATAGACACTTATATAAATGGATTGTCTATCTGTTTTCACAAATAATACTGAGATAACCCTATCTCCATACATCACCATTGTCTGCCTGTTGTGTTTTCCACCAGGCCTCCCAGCAGTCATCACTACATGCCTGGCACTGGGCACCAGGAGGATGGCCAGAAAGAACGCCATTGTCCGCAGCCTGCCATCAGTGGAGACCCTGGGATGTACCTCTGTTATCTGCTCTGATAAGACAGGAACACTGACCACCAACCAGATGTCAGTCTGCAGGGTAAGATGTAACATCAAACATGCAGGGAACATTTAAAACACCAATTTTAGTGTCTTAAAAATGAAATGAAAAAGCACATCATGTTTCCGAATTAACCACTAATGGCTTGTCACGCTAACATTAGATTAACAAAGATCTCACTGATATTCTAACAAACAGATAAAGTCTAAAGGCTAGTTTGTATAACACTCAGGCAGATCACTTTAGGCCCGATAGTATTTTTATTTTCTGAGCACCAGAGTCTCTCTTCTGCTGTTTCTAATGAGGAAAGAGTATATGCACATCATTGTGCTGCACACAGCATCTTCTTTAAGAACATTACAACTTATTTTGTGCAGCCATTCCCAGCATCTTGAGTCGAAAATGTCTGAACTTTTCATAAAGGCACTGAGGTTGCCATTGTCACTCATTTTTAGACAATATTTGAAGGAGTGACACTTGTCACCTATTACTGTGGTAACCACGAAAATGCAGAACAAGCTTGTTCTGGCCACACCTAACTACCATAGTAGAGACAGAAATGTCCATGTATGGGAGCACATTGGCCAGACATTGAATGTTGCTTGTGAATGTTGTGTTTTTGTCAGTTTACGAGGTTGTGAACTTGTTGTTCTGTGTGGTCAGCCCTAAAACTCACTTAAAGTGTATTTTTCTCACAGCACAAATGATGAATGATTCTTAGTGCTTTTCTGCCACACAATGCTGTAACAAGTAATGTAATGTAAATGCAATATATTTTCTAATAGTAGCTGTGGCCTTCCTTCAACTGGGAAAATCAGACCTTTGGTTTGAAACAAGTCTTTGTTCCCAAAGTTTACTATATTCTAGCAAGAAGCTTTCCTATATGATAGTAAGGCTTCTTACCAATTTATGCAGAAGTATATTCCTCCATGTTGTCTTAATAAACTATTTCAGTGTAATATTCATTTCTACAGCAGTAATTCCATTAGCCCAACAACAGTCATGTCACACACACCAACCTGGTGCTCTGGGTTGCTACACACAAATGCAATAAATATTTTGCTTCCAGTTTTTTTCATCACTATTAATTTACCGTCATTGAATATCAGAACTTCTCGTAGCATGTTTGTTTGACAACACCAAATGAAAAATCAGCAAAGTAGAAGTAATTGGAAATAATGAGTGAATTGGACAGCAGTTCTGTTAACAAGGTGGTGAATATGACATGACTCAGTTGTGTTGTTGGAGTCAGTGCTATGGAAATGTCTATTATTCACCATCCACTCTTTATTTGCTAGCCATGGCTGTTATTTGAGAACAGACTTTTATGTCAGCATGTCCACTATAAGAAAAATCTATATTGGCAAAAAAAGTCTTGAGTGCATCAATGGTGAAAACTACACACAATTTCTCAGTGGAATCACCTGGATGCTGGCTGTGGGGTTCATTTGGTAGAACAGCCTGTTGGAATGTTGGAACCTAACCTCTGACGTGATCTTCTAACCATAACTAATCAACTACTGTGTCTGTGTGCATGTGCTGTGTTCAGATGTTTGTTGTAGACAGTGTGTCGGGGGAGCGCTGCAGACTGAGTGAGTTCACAGTCACTGGATCTACTTACGCCCCTGAAGGGGAAGTGTGAGTGTCTTTAATACTAAACAGTTCATGGATGATGGATGGATATGGGAGAGCCCATTATTCATCTCTCCTTCCTTTTTTTCATAATTTGTACACGTTCCCTCCACCTTTTTCCTGTTTTTCACCTTTATTCCTCTTTTCTCTGTCATGGCTTGTACTTCTGTCTGTTCAGTTATAAGGATGGCTCGGTGGTGAAGTGCAGTCAGTATGAGGGGCTGGTGGAGATGGCTTCCATCTGTGCTCTGTGCAATGACTCATCACTGGACTACAATGAGGTAAGACATGCAAACATGGCTGCAGCAACCGCTCAGGCCATCACAGATAACCGTATATGGAATACGGTTCTGGCCATGATGTGATTTAGCCAAGCAGGACACGAATCAACGTCAAACATTGCATTCCTTGACCAATACTGACGAGTCACAATCCTCTGACATCAGTTGAACAAAATCTTTAACTGCGTGTCATTAATATTTAAACTTTTACAGTCTAGTGCCTACGTAGAGCTGGAGCTACAGTGGGGCAAGTGAATGAGCTTGCTAGCTAGACCGTGGTATTTGACTTAATCAACATTTTTGTGCCAGGAAACTTATCTCCAAAGAAATATCAAAAGAAAGAAGCACAGGAGCTGCACACTGATCATCTCAGAGGGCTATGAGGCTGATTGATTGCGACACTGACTCAAGAACTTGTCCTTCTTGGCTAAATCACATTGTGCCCAGTGCTGAATGTGTGTTATAACAAATACAGTCTTATACGGGCTCTATACAGTGTACACTAACCTCTGTTCTTTCTTTGTGTGTGTGTGTGTGCGTTCCAGGCAAAGGGTGTGTATGAGAAGGTCGGGGAGGCAACGGAGACTGCCCTCTGCTGTCTGGTTGAGAAAATGAATGTGTTTGACACTGACCTAAGAGGACTGAGCCCTGCTGAGAGAGCTACAGCATGCTGCTCCGTAAGTGTGTGTGCATGTGTGTGTGTGTGAGAGAGAGAGAGAGAGGAAGTGAGACATGTCTGTAAATGTCTGCAAAACTGGAGTGCTGAGTGCTACAAATGGCTCACAAATCATTCCCTCTGACCTCTACATCCATTATGTGTGACTTGCTGAAACCTTCCCCTGCTTTCTCTTCTGTAGTATGTCCCATTACCTTTGAGAGCATTAAGCCGTTGTAATGAGTGTTGACCCATGGAAATTTGTTTTGCTCTCTGTGTTTTGTTGGTAGCGGTTTCAGTGCAACTGCAGTGAATATTTTGTTTCATTCTTCTGTTTGTATTTCTGTACATTCTGCACTGCACTAAAGATTTCTTTTTATTGGTTGTTTTCAGGTGATTAAGCAGCTGATGAGGAAGGAGCTAACGCTTGAGTTTTCCAGAGACAGGAAGTCCATGTCTGTCTTCTGTTCATCCAATAAACTAACCAGGTCTGCTTCTGGAGCCAAGATGTTCATCAAGGTGAGTTGCACACCACTCACTGTGATACATGGAGCTATCCGGTGGCTGTGAGGAGACATGTCATGTCTTTAACTTTCCTCTGGTGTCTCATCTTTCCCCCCGTCTTTCCTCAGGGAGCTCCAGAGAGTGTGTTGGAGCGTTGTAATTATGTCCGGATCAGTGGTTCTGCTCGCGTGCCTTTGAGCCCGGCAGTTCGAGAGCAACTCCTGTCCACTGTACGGGACTGGGGATCAGGCCGAGACACCCTCCGTTGCCTCGCCATGGCAACCAGGGACACGCCCCCTGACATTCACTGCCTCAACCTTGAAAACTCAGCTGCCTTTGCTAATTATGAGGTGATGATGATGACAGTGATAATGGCGATGAAAAAAAAGTGCTCGTAGTCTGGACAGTGTGCTATGGCAGTGGCTCTTCCACAAAATTCTGACAAAACACTGTGTCTTTATCAATTTTAAAAGTATGAAATAAAGTTGCTCGGATGTTTCTGTAATATGGAATACTTTGTCAAATCCTTCTGCGTCTGCTTAATCCAAATTGGAACCTCTCCTCCTGTCAGTCGTTACCAGTGGCTCTAGAAAAAAGAACAACAAACTGTTGCTGATGCCTGTTGAAGAAAGTGGAGAAGCTAAACTAGACCTGTACACCTCCTCTCCGTCTCTTCCCTTTTTCCAGTCGGACCTGACCTTTGTGGGCTGTGTGGGCATGTTGGACCCGCCCAGGAAGGAAGTGCTTGGAGCAGTTCGAATGTGTCGGCAGGCTGGCATCAGAGTCATCATGATCACAGGCAAGCTTGCACACACACACTCACGCTTACATCTAAATATATGCTATATGTGTGCAGTAGCACACCTTTATAAAGGTCTGGCAGTCTGGGCGAGTATTTGAATCTGATTGGCTGCAGGGTGTGATTTACTTCCTAATAATGGATAGCTACTAATTAGCTACAGTGAAACTGTTTATTCTAAATTATTACTGTGGCTGCAGAGCCCATGACATTGGAAATAAATGACAAGGACAACTATCTGAATATGAACACTGAGTGTAGTTCTCATCCTCACCACAGGATGGCGACTTTAACACACACTACAAGCAGCCTACCCTGCCTCTCTGAACTTAATTATACAATATTATATTGTATAAATCTGTTTATAGAAATACTGTTTAGTCTGTATAAACAGACTTGCAATCACTGTGCTGCTCTAAAGGATTTTGGTCCTGTGTCCTCCAGCAGCTTAGCCAGCACCAAATTGACACACAATTAGATTAATTAGCATCAATCCAACAATACACCACTGTTTTTATTGTTCTGTCCAGGTGACAACAAAGGGACAGCCCTGTCTATTTGTCGGAGGGTGGGCATCATCACAGAGCAGGAAGAGGAGCAGGAGGGCGCAGGGGTCAGCGGGGGTCTTACAGGACGTGAGTTTGATGAACTGCCCCCACACCTGCAGCGTCAGGCCTGCAGGACAGCAAAGTGCTTCGCTCGGGTGGAGCCCGCACACAAGAGTCGTATAGTGGAGTATCTGCAGAGCCTGAGTGACATCACCGCCATGGTTAGAGTACCGACTCATACTTAAAGCACTATTAAAGGCATGCTGAGTATGTCGGCGCTCCAATCCTTCTTGCTCTTGTGGTTACAGACGGGTGATGGGGTGAACGACGCACCAGCGCTGAAGAAGGCGGAGATCGGCATTGCCATGGGCAGTGGCACCGCTGTGGCCAAGTCAGCCTCTGAGATGATCCTGGCTGATGACAACTTCTCCACCATTGTGGCTGCAGTGGAAGAGGGCAGAGCCATTTATAACAACATGAAACAATTCATCAGATACTTGATATCATCCAACATAGGAGAGGTGGTCTGGTGAGTAAAAGAGCTATAAAAGAGATATATAAGTCAAAAAGCCTGAGGAAAGCCAAGTGATGTACAGACTTTATAGAATGACTGTCTGCAATTGACAGAAACATTTAGTTGGATGGATAATTAGCAGCTCTCTTTCAACGTTCCTCCTCAGTATCTTCCTGACGGCCGCACTGGGCATGCCTGAAGCACTGATCCCAGTCCAGCTGCTATGGGTCAACCTGGTTACTGACGGTTTCCCTGCAACAGCTCTAGGCTTCAACCCTCCAGACCTGGACATCATGTCCCGCCCTCCTCGCTCCCCCAAAGAGCCTCTGATCTCCAGCTGGTTGTTCTGTCGCTACCTCATCATTGGATGTGAGTCATGAGCCCTGGACAGAATGACATCATCAAATTATGATGATTACCTGCACAAAGGATTCATTTTTTATCAAGAGTGTCCTGCTACAAAAACTTGCTGGTTACAAAGTAAAATGCTCCTCAACGCCCTTCTCTGCAGGTTATGTGGGAGCAGCCACAGTCGGAGCTGCTGCCTGGTGGTTTATGGCAGCCCACGATGGACCAAAACTTTCCTTCTATCAACTGGTAAACACACATCTCCCCATCACTGCGCCTCTTTCATGTTCTGTTAAGCTCTGTGTCCTTACATAGACTGTAGTTTAGTCAATACACTGTTACAGTAACACAAACTGGGTTAAAACCTTCATGTAAACATGAGTACGCCTTGTCTAAAAATTCTAAAATAACAATAATAATAACAATAATACAAATCACTGCATAACATGAGCTAATTTGTTAATTCCAACATGTTTTGGACTTTCTGCTCTGACAATTCTTTACCTGTAGGTAACTGAGACAGTTAAGTTATTTACTCGATTGTGTTGTCCACAGTCTCACTACCTGCAGTGCAGCGAAGGCCATATTGAGTTTGCAGGAGTGCAGTGTTCAGTCTTTGAGTCTCCTTATCCCATGACTATGGCCCTGTCTGTCCTGGTTACCATAGAGATGTGCAATGCCTTGAACAGGTAAGGACAAAACGAACACTGACTGACTTAACTACGTATCCTACAGTCCTGTGCTGTATGAAAACACCCGTGTGATTCTCATTGTCCATGGTTCATCACAGTATAATTGTGTGATGTAGGTTGAAGGCTGATAGAGACAGATAAGAGAGAAATTTTTCTAAACTCTAATATGACAGAATAGAGAGTTTAAAAAGTGAAAATATTTTTTTTCCTGTGCTCTCCAGTCTATCAGAGAACCAGTCCTTGCTGAAGATGCCCCCCTGGTCAAACCCCTGGCTGGTGGGGGCCATTTGTCTGTCCATGGCTCTACACTTCCTCATTCTCTATGTGGACCCACTGCCGGTAAGCGTGCATGTACTGTATGTTAGAGTTGGGTCCATGTGTTCTGGTGTACAGGCTTAAACTGGTTTGATTTTATGCAAAGCAAGTGAACTGGCATTTGTAACTGTGAGGTGTTCCTCCAAATTAAAAAGCAGCCTGTGCCAACAACACTAATCCTTGTTACTAAGATAGTAACAAGCAGTATGGAACACAGTATGATGGCAGCTTGTGAAACAGTGACTGTTAGACTTATTATTATTTATTGTTTTGGTGCTAAACTTTAGAAGATGAAATGTCAAGTTGAATGGCTGAAATAAAAACAGTTTGTTACTCATGGGCTCTCATGTTCCCGCTGGGAAATGTTTGAGGCCTGTGCGACACCCAGTGGTAAAATTCGGTATTACGATTCTGGTCATTTTTACATCAGGTGTCTGTGGCTCAGTAGGCAAAGCAGTCATCCCCTAATCGAAAGATCAGCGGTTCAGTCTCAGGCCCCTGCAGTTTACAGGTTGAAGTGCCCTTGGGCAAGACACTGAACCCCATCGGTGTGTGAGTGTTTGTTTGAATGGTTATTGCTCCTGATGAGCAGGTGGCACTTTGCATGGTATCCTCTGCCTGAAGGAGTGCATGAATGTTTGTGTGAACAGGCGAATGCTGGTTGGTGTAAAGCACTTTGAGTGGTCAGTCAGACTAGAAGAGTGCTATGTGAACACAGTTCATTTAACATTTACCAGCTCAACCCTGTATGTCTGAAAGGTCCCTTACAGATTCACTGATACAATTGTTACCTATAAAAGAAGTCAGTGATTTAATATTCGTGTCATCTTTTTACACATCTTGCCCCACTTATTTATTTTTTAACACTGCTAATTTACATTTGTCCAGCACTGACACCGTGGTGTCACATCTGTTATCACATATTTTATCCTCTTAAATATCCACTGTTCCCTCGGTCTGCAGGTGATATTCCAGATACGCCCTCTGTCGTGGCCTCAGTGGGTGGTGGTGTTGAAGATGTCCATTCCTGTCATCTTGATGGACGAGGCTCTCAAATTCCTCGCCCGCAACTACATCGAGCCAGGAAGCCAGATCCAGGTCAGAGGACATGGCTGTCATTGCTTCTGCTAAAGTTCAGCAGAGGAATTTGTATTTGTTTTGTGTGTCTAACCTTTGCTTTGTTGTTCAAAAAGTCACTGGAAGAGGAAGAGGAGCTGCAGAGGACGAGGGCCAGCACAGGATTGGTCAGTGCCGTGGTGACAAGACTGTGTCAGTCAGTGAGGGGTGTGTCCTGGTCATTTGTCCTGATCTCTGCGCCACTGGTAATCTGGATCTTCAGCCTAGACTCTGACATCACCAATATCTTCTGGGAATGATAAAGAAGGACTGTGAGAAGAGAGAGAAAAGCTAAAGGCTGGTACAATAACATGCAGGTGGCTGGGAAATTAAATGTGGAATGTGTAAGGGTAAGAGAGAGAAAGTTGATAAAAACTGTACAGAGATACGAGAATGTAAAACAGTGAAATATTTAGCCAACAGACAATCAGAAAACAATAAGAAGGAAAGTGCAAGGCAGTTTTAGATCAGCTCTTCCTCAGTAATAAAAGGTGCTTTGTGTAGAGTTAGATATGATTGCATTTCATTTGAAACCTATATCTTAGACTGTACTTATATGAGCTTTGCTTTGTATTGGCTCAAGGGATGACAGCATTTGTCAGTTTGTCGCTCCTGCTCTATGACAAAACACCTTTAAAGCTGTACACTAATAACACAACATGCTCACTTCCTGCCAAGTCGGACACAGCGACACACTGTACGTTACAGTGGTTCCCAACTAATTTGTCTTGTCATGTTTGGTTTCCAAAGCGTGACAGTCCCTCTCTGATTGTTTGATTTGACTTTCGTAGAGACCAGGACTTGGTGGTACTAGCTAAGCTAAAACATTGCATAAGTGCTTAAGTAAATAGTCACTAACTTTTAACCACAAATTTACTAAATCAGGTTTCACTAATCAAACTTGGAAATGTCACAGCTAATTAAGACTTTAGTGCAGTGTAAAATCTGTTGCTAGGAACATCTGTTCAATCAACAGGAAGTCACTGCAACATCACAAGCTGAAAATTCATTTTGGAGTGCAGACAATAAGTTTTAAATGTAGAAAAGACATTGCTTTGTTCATTTATGAACATATGTGTGAGAAACATAACTTAAAATTTTGTCAGTTTACATCAGCTGTTTTTGTCAAGTGTAGAGCCAGAGAGAGTCAAGCTAACTTTTTGTCATTTAGTAACCAACCTCTACAAAAGAACTACTTTACATGGTGCAGTTTGTTTTAATTAAGTGATGCATGAGTCTCCACTTGAAGACAGCTTAGGTCATGATTAGGCTAACAGTGAATTTTGGAAGAGCTGGTGCGAGTGGTTCCCGAAGAGGTGAAAGTAACCAGTACTTCAAAATAAAAAGACCCTTGAAAAGATTAGAGGAAAGAAAACTGATTTGTGTAGCAGAAACTTTTTTTGTTTGTTTTTGCATCTTGTGCTTTTTTTCCCCTTACTGGTTTGAAACCACTGATGTAGATGTTCAAGTTGTTCAAGTTCAGATGAATGAAACTAATACAGACACACGGGACCTTTTAGATGAACATTTCTGTTTGAAAACATGAGTGGATTAGATAGAAGAAACATTAACAAAAGAAACGTAAACATCCACACTGTAATTCACCAGTAGTAACATGTGGTCTTTAACAGGTGATGAGGTCAGGTCAGAAATACATGTACAGCAGAACTGCAGCAGTCTTTATGCTGTAATGCAAAGTATTTAGCGACATTATTGTTGGAACTGTAAACAAGCATTCAACGTGTGATGGAAGACTGTTACCAGACCATTACAGAACAGTCTGCTAACACTGCACACGATCATCGCATGTTGCACACTAACATGTTTCAGATTAGAAGATCAGTCCGTACTGTGACTACTCCATTTCTGCAGAAAGCCATTTCCTGCAGTGGGACGTATGTACAGCTGCTGTCTGCAGGTTATAATGTGTAATACTGCGTCACAGTTAATCATACAATATCAGTCACTCCTGAAAGAGCTGCATTTCATTATCCCTCATTATCTTTTCTGTTCATTGTTCCTGACACTGAAAACCTCTGGCTGGCTTTTGTCCGTCCTCGAGTCATCCTGTAGCTGAACTTAAGCCTTCACATAACAATGAATGAGTCGGGTCTGTTCACATATATGCTGATTAAATTATTTATATTCATGGTTAAACTTAGAAGTTGTGGTGAGTGCAACATGTATGTAAGCTGAATGGATTAATATAGTTCTTATTGTTCTGGCTGTAAATATACAGTATGTGGTTATTACTCTGCAACACTGTTATTTTAGTTGCTTTTTTTCTGTTCTTTCTTTTCTCCCATTGCCTGTTTACTGCAGAATCTGCCTCTGTGTTAGTGTACTGGAATGGGAATGTGTGCTGACCAGTGTAGCAGAGCTGTAATACAGACTCCTAATGATCTCTTAAAACCGGTCAGGTGTGAGTGTCATTTCAGTGTGATTTTTTTTGTGTTTCCGTGATCTGTCTGCCATGTTCTCCAGTGATGTCATTGTGACATCACACTTTGTTTGCCATTGAAGTTTTTTTTTTGTTTGTTTCTGTTTTTTAATGTTGTTGTTTTTTTTATTGTTCATTTGTCCACACTGACACACGCTGACTGAGTATTAGGGCCAGTGTCAGGAAAAAAAATGAGATTTTGAGAATAAAATTAAAGTCGTAATTTTACAAGAAAAAGAGATGCAGTCGTAATTGTCATTATGAGCGTCAAAACACAGTGTGTACTACAGCTGCTTGTTAAAGCTTTATGTTTGGTCTCTTTCCTCTGGGTGGTAAACAGCTGGACCAGTGATGGCTTTTGTTTAAAATATTGCAATTTTATTTTCAAAATGCTCATTTTTTTATTTATTTATTTTTAGTTTAGTTTACTTGTTTTGTTTGTTTGTTTTTTTTCCTCAAAAGTGGTCCTAACAGTAGGTTGTAGGCTCTTTATTTAATAACATAAACCAGTTTCTTCAAAATAGAAAAAAATTCAACTTTCTGAAATCAATCAATCGATGTTAGAAGAACTCACCTGTTGGGCAAAGAGGGAGTTTTTGCTCTATTTTGTGTTTTTTAACTTTTTGTATTGGTTTTAGTCAGTGCTCCTTGTTAATTCCAAAACACACACAACGTGTTCTTGCTTCTTTGCTGCCCACAGTTCTGCCTCTTTTTGTTTGTTGGTTTCTTTGTTTTCTGTTTATGCTCAGTGTTCTGTCCAAAATGATTCTTAGGAGATGGCTTGAAATTGTTGGAGGACATTTGTTGTTGTTATGTAATATTTGTGTTTTGATACCATTAAGGCACGAGAAACATATGTAGATGCATTTAGTAGTATTTCTTTTGTATTTTTGTTATTTATTATTATTATTATATCTTCTCTATTAAGCCATGACATCCAAGCCAGGCTCCTCTGATGAATCCCTAATTACCAAATTGTACCATCAGTTAGTTCTTTATTATTATTATTATCATTATTATTATTGTTACTGACTCACACCCATGACTTTAGGAGATAAAGGAGTAGAAATGGGCTCTATTTCACACCACACTTTCACAATAAGTGAAAAGATGTTCCTGACTGACTCGTCTGCTCAAATAAAGGTTGAATTGAAAAATCTGTCTTCCTGTCTGTTCCCTCAACAAATATTTAAAATGAAGTTAAACAAGAGAACAATGTATTGAAAGTCATCCTGCTGTGAAAGAGTTTGTCGTCATTGGACATGATGTCACAGGAGGAAAACAACAGCAAATATAAAAAGATGTGGAATTCAAAGTGTGCATTGCTTGTTTACATGACAAGAGCTCCAGCTTTAAAAATGTCTGTTGCTGTTTTTACAGCAACAGACATTTCATTACTACATTTTAAAGAGCACTGTCCTTAATTGTTTGATTGTATTTTATGTTTTCTACATACTAACCACAGTTTATGATCAGGACCTTGATGATCTTTGAGGACAGTCAAAAGAATCCTTTTAATAAATGTAAATTAGTTTCCATTTCTTTTATCCGTAGCCATGGTTAAAGGCAGCCAGCTCTTTTCCTTGTTTTCCAGCGATTACCTAGATAGCACACATACATCGTGCCGATGTCGACCCGATACATCTAGTTTCATCGCCAAGGTAGCAAGGAGAGCGTTTACTCAATGTAGCCAAGACATACAGTGTTTGAACGATCAATCAAAGCTGTAGCGCCTGGCTACTCTGCAGATATAGAATCAAATCATACGACCTTCATGTATAGGTCGAAGACAAGACAATACAGACAAGACAACTTTATTTGTATAGCCCATTTGTACAAGCGGTTTGTCTCAAAGGGCTTAACATGACATCAGCAACATCCTCTGCCCTTCGACCCTCACATCGACTAAGGAGCGAACAGAAGAAGAAGAACAGATGAGAAGCTGACAGCGATGCAGGTGGATGCCCCACTGGTGTCCTGGATCGCAGACTATCTGACTGGCAGACCACAGTATGTACGCCTAAAGTGCTGCCTGTCAGATGAAGTGATCAGCAACACCGGGGCTCCACAGGGGACTGTCCTCTCTCCCTTCCTCTTCACAATCTACACCACAGACTTTAAGCTCTGCACAGAGTCCTGCCATCTTCAGAAATTTTCTGATGACTCTGCAGTGGTTGGGTGTATTACTGGGGGGGATGAGGGAGAGTACAGGACTGTAGTGGACAACTTTGTCACATGGAGCGGGAAAAACCACCTACAGCTCAATGTGACAAAGACCAAGGAACTGGTGGTGGACCTGAGGAGGACTAAGGCTCCAGTGACCCCTATCAACATCAAAGGGGACACTGTGGAGGTGGTGGAAGAGTACAAATACCTGGGGGTGTACTTAGACCACAAACTAGACTGGTGCAAGAACGTGGACACTGTTTACAGAAAGGGCGAGAGCTGCCTCTACTTTCTGAGGCGGCTGAGGTCCTTCAACATCTGTAGGACGATGCTGAGGACATACGCTGTTGCCTGCTGGGGCAGCTGCCTGAGGGTGAGGGACACTAACAGACTCAACAGAATCATCAAGAAGGCCACCATGTTGTGGGAGAGGAACTGGACTCTCTGACAGTGGTGTCTGAGAGGAGGATGTTGTCCAAAATAAGGACTATACTGGACTTTCCCTCTCACCCTCTCCACAATGTGCTGATCAGCTACAGGAGCTCGTTCAGCAACAGACTCATACTCCCACGATGCACCACAGAGCGACACAGGAAATCATTCCTGCCTGTCGCCATCAAACTGCTAAACTCAGCACTGTGACGGACACACTCACTTTATATATACAATGTATATATTGTTTTTATACATGTACATACCTGTATTTTTAAATTTTTTACAAATTTTGAACACATGTAAATACCTTTACCTTTAGATTTTAGATTTATACTTATCTTGTTTTGTTTATCCTATTTTTATATCTTTCACTTTTCTTTCTTGGTCGGGACAACTGCAAGTGCAATGTCTGTAAGAAAAATAATTGCCCTTTGGGGATAAATAAAGGAATTCTGATTCTGATTCTGATTGAGTTTGGTATACTCAGGCAATAGATTTCAATAGTGTTGAATAAATTGAATCAGTTTTAAAAAATTCTCCAGTCCTTTTTCCATCTGTTCAGGAAGGTATTGACAAAAGTGTCTTCAAACAGGATATTGGAAACAAACAGAGAAATGGCAACAAGGATGCGCCGAGTGGACGCGCTCAATCCACTTTGTGAGGGATTGCGCCATCTGGGGGGAGGCACGGCTCTACGCTGCCGCACCTCTCGTCTCTCTGTTGTATTTGAACAGGAAATACAGGATTTCAGCGATTTTGACTATAAAAATGATCAATTTTTTATTTTTGTTATCTTTTTTAACTATTATCTCTATTTCTCTTCATGATGGCAGGTGAGGCTCTGCCTCTGACTGCACGTCACTGAGTACCAGTCGTCTGTAAATACTTCTTTCAGCAATAGCTGATGACTATGCTGACCACATGATGGGGCCAGTGAGCAAGTTACTGGTATATCAAAGCTGACACTAATCCATCCCATCCATTCTCTATACCACTTATCTGTCAGGACCAGTCAATCACAGGGTTGACACACAAAGACAGATAACCACACACACACACTCTCACCTAGGGGCAATATAGATTAGTCAGTTAACCTACTGTGCATGTTTTTGGGATTGTGGGAAGAAGCCGGAGTACCCGGAGAAAACCCATGCAGGCACAGGGAGAACAGACCGGCCCAGAGTGGGATTCAAACCTGGAACCCTCTTGCTATGAGGCGACAGTGCTAACCACTGCACCACCGTGCTGCCACTGCTGAGACTGATGGTGAAAACCTTGTACACCAACATGTCAGCTTTTCAGGAATCAAAAATTGTAATGGTTTTATGACACGGTGCAGGTTGATATACAAAATCCTCAACCTAGATGTCTGTCAAAAGCAAAGTTTAACAAAGTTCACATCATTTTCATCAAACCAGTAGGCACAATCTGTCCACATTGTAAGACATATTGGTTTAGATAAATTTAGCAACGCATGGCAGGAGCATTGTAGAAATAAAATCAAAAAGTATGTAGTGTATTTCGGAATTGGTGTGTGTGTATGTGTGTGTGTGTATGTGTGTGTGTGTGTGTGTGTGTGTGTGTGTGGATGCACATTCCTTATCTTTGGGGACAAAATGCAAGTCCCACAACATAAATCATTAGATATTAGGGTGAGGACTTGCTTTAAGGTTAGGTTAAGGTGAGGGTTAGGTTAAGGTAAGTAAAGTTTATTTTCATGATTTGGTGGTGTTTAAGCCTCCAGGAAAGGAATGTAAGTCTATGTAATGTCCCAAAAGTGATGGAAACACAACTGTGTGTGTGTGTGGGTGTGTGTGTGTGTTGGGCAGTGGGTGGGCTAGACAAGCAAGACTTAAGCTCCATTTATAGACATACTTGCACATAGAACGAGAGAGAGTCAGTGTGAGTGCACGTGCTAGTAAATACAGCTGCCACACAGAGGGAAGGATAGCGCACTGTAAATCTACAAGAGGAAGAAAGACAGAAAGAAAGAAAGATAAACTCTCCTGTTCGGAAACAGAAGCAGCAGTGAAGAGAACGTGTTGAATCATCACCAAATATACAGATCAACTGGAGGAGCAATTCATAAAGTAAGTTTAAACATGTTTCATAGTTTGGCCATTTTCTCCTCATCTTCACACAAGTATTTCATGAGTTTTGTTGCTCTATGGCAGCTTTGAATATACGTTTGGGTTATGTTATCACAGCTACGTTAGAAGCCACTTCTATTCGTGTCAAACAACAGCGGCTGTGGTTTGGAATCATGTTGTCAAAAAAAACCTTAAAAAACACTTTGAGTAAAGGTCCCAAACATAAAATTCAAAATTCAAATAGACTCAAAATGCCCCATTCAATATGTTGACATGAAAGTATGTATATTTAAAAAAAATGCTATGCTCTGACAGGCATTTAAAGTGAGATAATGTCAATAATATTATGAAGTTTTTCTCTGCAAAAAATAGAACAAAGTGATTTCTTTTTTGCCATCTGTTGCCACCCTTATGGCACTGAATTTATTTTTTGTTTGCACGGTGTTAATAACGATGACAAATTTTGTTGCACAAGTTGCACCGTTGCAAAGTTAGCAAACAAGAGCTAACCTAGTCAGCACAAGCTAGCAGTCATATCAGGAGTAAGGCTGAAGAAACAGTGCTTTGAACAGAACAAAAGGGTCCTTTTTATATATAGATATATAAATTAATCTTTTCATTTAGAAGGAAGATTTTCTTTTCCTAAAGCTACACAGTCCATATAGGATTTAGTGGCATCTAGCAGTGAGGTTACAGATTGCAACCAGCTGAATATTCCTCACCTCACCCTCCTTTTTCATACAAGCATATACAGAAAACATAAAACACAAAAGGCCCTTTCTCAAGTCAGTGTTTGGTTTGTTCATTCTGGACTACTATAGAAACACGGTGGTGCAACAGTGGCAGATTCCAAAACTGAAGGGGAAAAAAACCCAGGATATGAGCACAGGTGATGTCATTTGGAGCCAGAGTCTGTGCAGTAGTGATCGGGCAGTGGTGTTGCAGTGTTCTGTCTGATCCAATCAACTTACTATCATGACATTTCACTGCATTTTCAAAACCAAACTTAACAGAAAAATGAACACCTGACACACATACAGCATGACACGAAATACATAAAATAACAGAAACCATCTTTGGTTTTTCTGATGTGTACTTTGTGTTTTTAGATAGCTCATGGATATACTTTTTCACCTAATAAAGTAACAATTGTATTTTAATGAAAGGTTAATATCTACAACAGTTTGACTCTTGTGGTAAAATGTTACTTACTCAAAGGTGGATTTTTAAGATCTCTTTTTGGAGCATTTAAAAAGAAATTTCCCCCCTTTTTTTAAAACTCCTTGAGACATATTAACAGAAAAAATCCAATAATTAGATTCACTTCTTAATTCAATTTGCTTTTATCAGCATGGCAGTCATGTTCTCAGTTATTTTGTAATGAACTCATGTCATGATCTACACGCGCCTGTTTGAACTTTTGTACTTAACAAAGTGAAAAAGAAAACAAACAGAAAACCCTTGTCCTATCTAGAAATGAAAAGCTGTGTGTGCTGTTCCAAACATGAGTACGTGTTGGATGACGTCTCTCTAAGCCAAGTCTATAGATTATCCCAGTTCACCTTTGACTAAGTTGTGTTTCATTCTACATATCCTGGTATTAGTGTGTGTGTGTGTGAGAGAGAGAGAGAGAGAGCTCTGCTATTTCCATGATCAGCACAACTCCCGGTGAGTAAACATGTGCTTTATAGAGGTTGAATCATTACGCATACACAGACACACACACAGTCGATCAAATATTTACACACATCGCTCAGAAGAACCTTACGTCTGTTGATCTGAAGTTCAACCTGAACGTTTCTGCGTGTAGGTGGATTAGATCTGTGTGTGACACTTGATAGCAGTTACAGTAGAAGGTCAAGTGAGGTCAGACATGTCCCTCTTTGGTCTCATCTTCCCATCCCATTAATACTTGCTCTTGGTCTGTACTTTCAAGTCCTTCACAGCTAAGAAGCGGAGAGGTGGTGTCCTAAAAACATGAGCTTTGATATACCATCTATGTTGTTTTTACAATTTGGGTTTTAGTCCTGGCAATCGGTTCAAGCAGTTATGATCAAATGATAATATGAATTTTTACTTGTCTTAGTCAATAAGAAAACAACAGCCTATTCAGAACGCTGCAGTCTTAACGAAAATGCCAAATGAATCCTAATACGCCACTGCTTAAGAAACTGCACTAGCTACTTGTTCCTGTTAGAGATGATTTTAAAGTTTCTTTATATGTTTATAAAGTTTTAAATTACCTTGATTCTCCCCACATTAAAGATTTCCTTTCATTTTACATTCCAGCCAGTTCATTGAGGTCCTCCACAGCTTTTCCTTTAAATGTTTCTTATGTGTCCATTAAAAGTGACAGGGGTGCTTTCTGTTTTTTTGCCACTAAAAGCTGGAGCTCACTGCCTTTGGATATTAGAAGTTTTGTTTTTTTGTTTGTTTGTTTAGCTTGTAATTTTTTTTTTGTCATGCATAATTTTATGTTTTGTTATTTTATTTACATGTTATGTTGTTTTTTGGGCTGCATATTTGTGTGAAAGGTGTTTTATAAATAGAATTGAGCTGTACCAACCAAAGTAAGACAAGACAAGACACCAACAAGTAATGGTGGTCAGATTATCAGCCAAGTTTGAAGCAAACTCCCAGGTTATAAAAACATGTTTGGAAGAAGAGTGAAATTCTAATTCAAGCTGTTGTTATTTTATGATAACAAGAGCTTCAGTAATATCATCCATCAGTGTGCACACAGCTTTATTTAAAGTGTGGGATTCTTAGCAACATAATGGGTTACTTTCAGTTTCACCTCCAAATAAACAGTTCTAAAGTGACACTTGGGTAGTAAAATAATATGACACATGGGATGTGTTGTCCTTGATGATTTTCCTCTAATATGTCTCCTGTTCTTGTATATGTCCAGCTGTCATGGCTCCCAGTTTGGCCCAGGCATACAAGAGGAGGTGGTGGATGGCTATCACTGCAATTATAGAGAACCTGCTCTTCTCTGCTGTTCTACTGGGCTGGGGCTCACTGCTCATCATGCTTAAGAATGAAGGCTTCTATTCTCACCTTTGTATTGGTAAGATCATGTCTGTGGCCCAATGTCCAAAAGAAAGACCAGAAAAGTTCCCTCTTTGATGTCCCTGTGATAGATAAACCATGATAAAGTGCAAGTTCCATTCAGGCTCCCCTTCATGCTAAACAATGAGTTGGCCTCTATGTGCCTCTAAATGGTTAAATACACTTATATACACTATATAGATAAAAGTATTTGGACACACCTCTTTATTTCTGAAATCAGGTGTGGTATGGGGCTGTTTTTTACAAAGACATTTTGGACAATGCTACTCTTCCAGCTTTGCAGCAGCAGTTTGGGAAAGCACCTTTTCTATTCCAACATGACTGTGTCCCAATGCACAAAGTAAAGTTAAATGAATTTGGTGTAGAAGAACTTGACTGGCCCACACAGAGCCCTAGCCTCAACCCCATTACACACCTTTGGGATGAACTGGAACAGAGATTGCAAGCCAGGCCTTTTCGTTCAACATGAGTGCCTGAGCTCACGAATGCTCTGCTGCATAAATGGGCAAAAATTTCCACAGAAACATTTGTGGATCTTATGGAAAGCCTTCCCGGAAGAATGGAAGCTGTTATAGCTGCGAAGCTGTCTATGTACGTAGAATGTGATGTCATTAAATTCTGTCATGGTGTAATGGTCAGGTGCCCAAATACTTTGGTCTATATAATGTAGTTCTGTATGTTTTTACTACAAAGCTGTCATAGTTATGCTTAAAATAACACAATGAAGCAATTTTGACCAGGCTTTGGAACTGTTTCACTACATGCAGCTGGTGCACTTTTTATTTCTTTCAGCCACCAATGAGTGATGCTGTACATGCTATAAAGTCAGTGATACAATGAGTGTTTTGGCATGTGTGACTTGGTGAAAACATACTAACCACCACAAAGCTGATGCTTCTGGAGACCATGACTGAGGTGGGTTTTTGAGTGTTCATGGAAACACTGATTTCTCTGAAGGGTATTTCAGCAGTTCAGGAACTGATTCTTAATACTGCTACACTGTCAAGTGTTTTTAAAAAGATGGTGTCTGTGGCTGTTGCACACCTGTATTAAATCCATCCTATCACCGTGCAGTCGTTGTGCATGGACAAGGCTAAACAGTATTGCTAAAGGAATTAGTGAACTAGCATGAATGGCAGAAAACATTCAGCCAAAATTTTGACATATTAATATGCTATCCTGACAGAACAAACAATATGTATAACAATAATAATTTAATAATAATAAATTCTGCACAGAAGGGTCAGACCTGGACTTCAGCCATTTTGCTGTGAGGTGACAGTGCTAACCACTGCACCAGTGTGCTGCCCCCATTGTTTACATTCATTATGACAATATAAGGTGGTCATATAAGGTCATATGCTGCCCTTGGATATTCAAACACATTCACATCTGTGGAATATCCATCCATCCATTTTCTATACCGCTTATCCGTCAGGGTCGCGGGGGAGCTGGAGCCTATCCCAGCCGACCACGGGCGAGAGGCGGGGTACACCCTGGACTGGTCGCCAGTCAATCGCAGGGCCAACACACAAAGACAGACAACCACACACTCTCACACTCACACCTAGGGGCAATGTAGAGTAGCCAATTAACCTAATATGCATGTTTTTGGTATTGTGGGAGGAAGCCGGAGAACCCGGAGAAAACCCACGCAGGCACAGGGAGAACATGCAAACTCCACATAGAAGGGCCCAGACCGGGATTCGAACCTGGAACCCTCTTGCTATGAGGCGACAGTGCTAACCACTACACCACCGTGCCACCCCATCTGTGGAATATCCACCATGAAAATAACTTGCTCTGAACCAAAGTACCATGTATTTGTAGCAGTGACCACAGACTTAACCCCCAGAAGCACAAAGCACACACTGATAGTGTTTATCAGCAATAGTCCCTTGAGTTCAAGAATGAGTGCTGCGACAGAGTATCATTCAGTGAACAGTAACTGCCAGGCCTTGTTTCCTTTTTGGACAGAGATACATTTGTTTGCTTATTTAGGTAGTTTATGTAGTCAAATATATCTGAACTGCAGCCAGAAGGCAGTCAATGTAGACAGGCTGTGTACAGTCAGGAGAACAGTCAGAATGTGGATGGTGGTGAGGTGGATACATTTAAAATCTGTCTTGTTCTTGTTGGTTCCTTCAATTTTACCATCTCCAGCTTTAAGTGAATTCATGTCAAAACATCTTCATAAACAAGGAGGGTGGAGCCTTGTCATATTAGCTGTTTTTGTCAAATGGTTGACAGTAGAGGTCAAAAGTGAGACAGGATATTTTTGTCAGTATATTTTAAAGGGGACAGTTCACTAAAATAAATTTTAAAAAAATTACTAAAAATTAGTACTTACCATGTATAATCAGATAGTTTTCAAGTAATGTGCTGAGATTTTGACACCACTGAAGGCTTCTACTTCCACCTTAGTCATTGGTTGCACAGTCATCATCCATTGGTTAGATACTGAAAACTTGACAGTTTCCCTCTCCTGACTTTTTTTTTGTGTGTGTGTCCCTGACCAGAAAACGAGACCACTTACAGCAACATGACCACAAAGGGCAGCGGTGACTGGCGGAGCTGTGTGGAGCAGGAAGAGATGTTGAACCTTGGCTTCACCATTGGCTCATTCCTTTTGAGTGCAGCCACTTTACCCTTGGGAATCTTGATGGACAAATACGGGCCACGCCCACTGAGGCTCACTGGCAGGTATAACCAGCAATCCTTTAATTACTGCCTTTTGTCTTAATGTCACAGAAACTGCACTGTTCTATATTGTATGGGCTTCGGCTCCATGGGATTTAATAGTATTAAATCAAAAACATACAAACAACTACCAAGATCCTAATTAACACTATTAAAGCCACTGAGTTCAAACATAACAACGGTGACAAATACCAAACTGAGAGGGCAGTAACAGCAGCCCTCACTCCAGAAGCCTCTTCACTACACGCTTCCTTTCAGGCCGGGTGTATCTCATTGAGCAATCAGGATGTGGAAAACTGGGTCAAAAGCAGAGAAGACAGGAGGAGAGAAGGAAAAAACAGCGTAAAGGAGCACGTACAGCCATAACACCCCCTAAAAGCTGTAGCTACTGGGTTTATACATGCACGCATGCAAAGCCATCAAAGTTTTCTTTCGTGCCCTTGTGTTGTGCACAGAGCATCCTTCAGGTCTGCAGGTGATGTATATCCACTCCCTCTTTTTCTTCAGCATTTACTATCAGATAACATATATAGATAGATAACATTTATCTACTGACCGTTCTGCCAGCAGGTTCCATCTTCTTCCTTCTTGCCCAACAGACTGCATTATGGATTTCAACCTCCACACTCGCAGTGAGGCATGTCTCAGTCGGAAATATATCTGGCTGGCCCTTACTCCAGGGTCCTGGTGTCCCTATTGTGCACACCTGCCCACCTGTTTGAAAAGCAGCAGTAAGTGGGCCCTAAAGGAGGACGACGATGATAGCAGTTGGGCTAAACGTGCTACCCTCACTGTTGAGGCAGACCTGGACATTTTTGGAACCCCTGGGTTTAGAAGGAAGACACAGTACAGTGCAAGAGTCCTCTGACTTGGCTCCCTTGGTTCCACTCCTGACAGTGGGAAGGAGGACCTGTCATCACCTGCTCTTCCTCCGCCTGTCAGCCACATGCTGACCAGTGGGGCCGTCTACCACAACCTTCTGGACATCATTAAGAGTGCCACCACTTATAACAATGTTCCCATGCCAGTGGAGACACCTGCATCTGCTCCCAGGTAATCTTTAAAGATATCTATTGCCCAGAGCAGGAGACCTGGCGTCATCCAGTGTGGCCCCATTTTTCCCTGTTTCGGCCCTTCCGCTTCTCTGCTTCGGCCCTTCCTCCCCCTTGAAGGTTCCTGTGTCCCATGGTTTCCCTTCTGTTCCTGCACTGGAGTCAAGCCTGTGTGACAGGCTGTTGCCCAGGGCCACTTTCTTCAGCTGACAGAAGCCCACAACACCTTCCTGTCATGATCAGGTCACTTCTAGCCTCGCTGACTGCACTCGTCAGTGCAAAACACAAACAGTGACAACTGCCAACAATATTTCACTGCTCACATTCATCTCTATCTCCTCCATAGCTGCTCAGCCCAGAGTCCTTTCTCCTGAGTTGGTGATGGAGATTGGGAAGGCAATGGCAGCAGTACTGACTCTCTTCATGGCTGCAACTGTGGCATAGACTCGTATTAAGGCGTGGATGACAATGCTCCAACGCAATGTGTGGCCCCACATGTCTCAGCTTCCAAAACAAATTAGGAAGGGTGTCGACAGCCCCCTCAGCGCAAATAAGGCTCCTGGTGTGACTGTCAGGATTCCTGCCCCAAGGTGAGATGACCGACGGCCACTGCTGTCAGTGCACCTCCATCCATTTCTGCTCAGTCTCTGCCAATAGCTGCCCAGTCTTCTAAGCACTGCTTCATTACCAAGAACATGTGGCCCGTCTGTACCTGGCCCAACCCACCTGCCAAATACGGGTGTGTTGAGGTTTACACTGACACACAACCTTCACCACAGCCCTTTCAGTTCCACCCCCTGCTTAGAGGAATGTGCATTCATCTCTTACAGCAGTAGAGAGGGCTCTTTCTTGGCTGTTAAAAATGTCCACAGAGGCTCCGCAGATATTTGCTTGCCTGCTTTCAGTGCACTGCTCAGTGTGGCAAAGCCTGCTTTCAATGAGCGAATGGATGGCAAAGTTGATAAAAAAAGAAAGAGTTACACACTCCAGTTCACCAGTCCCTCACTGCCCTTCAACAGAGTCCTGGAGACTGTCATGTCATCATTGTCAGAAATGACTGCACTGATGACAGTTTTCCCATCAGATGAGTTGAACAAGTACAACCTTCATGGTCATCTTCATGTCCTTTTATCAGGTTCTATCTATGTGATATGTCTGGGTCTTCATTAGCTCATTCAGTATTGAACATGCTTGGCTTGCTCAGCTCTTGGCATATTACACACACACAACCATCATTATAGAGATTTGCACCGTGAGCTTTCATATCTGTAATGAATGATACTTTCTGTGGCTATATGTACACGTTTGCTCCCTTCATCATGTGATATTTCTCAACATTTTCAGATTCTTCAGGGGACTTTGTGGACTCTTGCCCTGTTATGTTTACTGGCTTCACCTAGGTGTTTTATTTTTCGTTTTTTGGTTTTTGGTTGTTGTTTTTTTTGCTTGTAGGGAGGCAGATTTCATGTTGCACATGAATTGTATACTGTGACTCAAACCTGAGTGGACCCCACAAGGATATGAAAGAAAATCTTCACAACTGGCTATGCATGTGGGGATAAACCAAATAGTAACAGCACTTAAAGGCCTATGTCTATATAGAACCTAGGGTTACGATGCATAACCAACAATGTCCTGTGCCTGTAATTTCAGTTCATGTTTCGCAGCCTCCTGTGCAACGATAGCTGTGGCTGCATATAACCCTGAAGGTAAGGCAACACATCCACACTTCAAACCTTGAATAATCAAATGCTTCTGTGATATAGCTACCCTACTGCAACAGCATAATTTACCCCCAGAGATCCACTATTTAAAGGAATATGTTATTATATTACCTTTGGTCTTATTTTTGCGGTTTTGCAATCATTCCTAGTAGGTATGTTAAAGTTTTATACACCAACTTCACTTCAATATCTTCATCTTCACATGACATACTAGTGAGGAGGAATCAGATGATGAAAAAGACTACACACACAATACAATTTGAAGCAGATTTGAAAATAAAAGTTACAATAAATTACTAGGGATGAGCCACTAGTTGAGCAAAAAGACTATCTACTTGAGATTATGTACTTTTTACGTGTACTTGTATGGGTATTACCAAAATAATGTTAATATCTGTAATCATGATGGAAGAAAATCTTCATTTGTAGCTGACTGCTGTTTTTTGTGTTTGTATAACACTTGTCCTTTAAATAGTTCCATTACTCTTGTGATTAAAAACATTAATCTGAAACTTACTTCTCACATTGTTTTGTCAGTAGGTACTTTCAGCTGACATCAGACAGTTCACTTCATTTTTTTTTGTGTTCCATCAGTGCTGTCTGTCCTCATATTCTTCGCTGTCGCTTTCAATGGCTTTGGAGGAATCTGCCTGACCTTCACCTCACTCACAGTATGATTCCCACCTATACAAAGGCACTCACACACTGGCTTTACAAACTATATAAGAAGTGTATCATTAAGTTGGATCAGAGTTGAGGAAAATTACTTTTGAAAGAATTTCCTGTCACTGAAAAAAAATGCTTTAGTAGAAGCTGGGTGAAGTAATATAAAAAGTGGCAAAGTCCATTTAGTGATTAGGTTGTGGTGGATGGATAGATTAACACCATGCCTTTCACCTAGGATGAAGGACAGAGGTCCTCACCTTTTGTCTTGCAATTTGACCAGGAAACAAAACTGGTCCGGAATTTGGTCAGAATACTACTTAAGGTATACAAACTTTATAACTAGACACTTTCTTTTTTATAACTAGAATGGGAAAACTTATTGTAGTTGTATGATGACGACCTAAAATCTACATTCGCTTACAGTCCCAGTTTTGAGAGTTGTGTACCCTTGATTATAAGCACGTGTGCCTGTGTGTATTTTAGAAAGCAGCACATGCTTTTCCACTTGTTCTAAATTTTGCTGCAGCCTATCAGCCAATCCAAAACACAGGCAGTCAGCACACCCTCCCACAGCCCTGTCCCCTAGTCAACCCCATGTCTCTGTCTGTTTCTCTCTCTCTCCCTCTCCCTCCCTCTCTGTCTGTCTGTCTCTGTCCCTCTCTCTCACCTAGACTGTCCTTGACATGGTCAGTGTGCTCTCACTGCTGTCATTCTTGGTCTGGTGTGGTCCTGTGTGTTTGTATCTGTTGTGGTGTGTATTATCTCGTTGATTAAGCTCTTATATAACTACCTGATGAAGGTGTACATTTCCAACCTATCTAAGCTGCCAACTCATTTGATAAGGCAGTTTGTAATAAACTGGCTTATCAAAGTGACTAATAGAATTTTAATTCCCACACACAATATCTTAAACCTTAATTTTCCTATTTCTGGGGATATAAGCATATGTCAGTGTTGTGTTTATTAGATCATAAGAAAGAGTAAAATTATACAGCTACTCTTGTGGCTGGGTGAAATTGTACTGAGAAAATGCTCATAATGCCAATGTTAACATGATGATATTTAGCAGGTACAATGTTTACCATGGTCGCCATCTCAGTTTGGCATGTTGACATTAGCATCTAAACACAGCATACAGCTAATCGTAAAGTAAAAGCCATTAGTTCAGCAGATATTGGGCGATAAACCAAAATATTAGACAAAATAACATTTTGAACCAATGAAGGAGGTAGATAGGTAGATGAAAATAACCAAAGTTGTGCCAAAACACGACAAAGAAAAAAATATAGCTATATTAAGGCCACATTTTACTAGATCAAGCACTCTATTGCATGCATGCAAGATAAAGTTCCATTCCCAAGTTTTCTTAAAATTGATTGCACAAGATAAATATATGTTTAAAGAGAGCAAGTATAACAGATCAGCTTTGTTGACCACACCCAGCCCAGAAGAAACATCTGAGCAGTTCGCCATGCATGAATATGGCGTAAGACCAAATGTGTAAACCACATATATAGTGTATGCCTATAATATGCATGTCTTACACACATATGCTTATAGATGTGATGTACATGTCATCATCATATACTCATATCCATATCTACAATATTTATACCATCAGACAATACAAAAAGACATACAAAACTTTAAAACTTGTCTTGATCATAATGACCAGTCCAGGCACTGACGTTGCTGTTACCAGCTTGGTTGAATGAACAGTTAGCTTTTCATTTCCTATTGCCAGCCTCTTACTTACCAGTCTATCACTGGACATAGCAGTGACTGGCTTCAGCAAGGACACAGCTTTCTCCTTAATCATATTTTTGTCCTTAAGCCTGCACCTTAAGAGCAGACTCTGTAAGATAACACAGAGGGTGAAAAACACACAAGCAGAGTAGGCCTATACAATATCTCATTAATCACAGCACCCAAACTAGTGGTGCATGTGTTAGATTAACCCATGTGACTGACAGAACTGCTAACAGAAAACAGGAAAAGTCCCCAGCATTGCAATAAACCACCAAACTATAAGTGGTAACTAACTTTAAAAATAAGATGTATAACATTCTTTGACATTGTTTAGGTCTATATGGAAAGCACATGCATAAAACTCAAAGGGCTCATAGATTTTGGCAACTTTTCCCTGACAAATCCCCCCTCTCTCCACAGAGAAAACCAGCAGCAGGAACCAGATATTAGACACCTGTTACTGTCTGTCTGTTTGTCTGTCTGTCTGTGTGTGTGTGCCTTTGTGTTCACATTAATGTATGTGCTGAAAGAACCTTCTCCCAGCTATATTAACGTTACCATAACTTTGTGGATACTGAAACGGGACCTTGAAATACAGTTATTATGGTGATAAAATTAGCTCATGCCATGAATTTTGATCCTAAAAGGCCACAATACAGTTCAAAGATTTTAGTTTGCGGTATGCCACTACACCCTTAGCCTTGGTTGTGTGCAAGCTAACAATAGCTAATATAAGTTTGATGTTAGGTATGCCTGTATATGGGAATTTTTTATTATGAGTTATTAATACATGAAGAAAATTGCTTTCATTGATCAAAGGCGTGCAGCATCCATGCACTCTGGTGGCATGTACCTGTGTGGACGTTTCTTCTTTTTTTTTTTTTTTTGCAGAGAAAGACACATTATTGCAATTTAGACTAAATGTTCTCAGGGGAGGAGTTTTAACAACAAATACTATTAGAGCTGTGGAATATTAAAACATCCATCCTTGCTTAGTTAATGTTAGCCTTTCTTACCCTCAGCTATGCATAGACTATGGGTTATGGACTCATTTTTAAAATACAAAAATGTGGAATTATTGATGATCTTATCTGTATCAGTAATGAGAAGCAGGTAAGATAAGATAAGATAAGATAAGACAATCCTTTATTAGTCCCAAAACTGGGAAATTACAGTATTACAGCAGCAAACACGATATAGAGGGTGCAAAGCATGCAAGGATAAGGGAAGGATGTGCATTCAAAAAGAATAAATACACAGGAAACAAGTACCTGCATTCAAAAAGAATAAATACACAGGAAACAAGTACCTGCATTCAAAAAGAATAAGTGTGCATTCAGAAAGAATAAATACACAGGAAACAAGTACCTGCAGCTGTACACAGTACAGAAAGAAATAGACTATTTACACTAGTGTCCCTCAGTTATGATTAGTGGATGGATTAATTATTGCACAGATTTGTTTCAGGGACTAAGTAAGTAGGTACTGATCCTAGTAGTATTGTTACATGAGTAAGGATTATTGCACAATTATTATTACACATGTATTATTGCACAGGTCTGGCATGACCATTTTGTCCCATTATTTCCCATGTTTCATTGTCCAGTTAACACATTCATCAGCTTTTAAATGTCCAGTCTATCAGCTGTGAATGTTGTGGAGTCTGACAGCAGTGGGCAGGAAAGAGTCGCGGTACCTCTCCTTCACACAACGCGGGTGTAGCAGTCTGTCACTGAAGGAGCTGCCCAGTGCTGTCAGAGTGCCCTGCATGGGGTGGGAGGGGGTCTCCAGCATGGGCGACAGCTTGGCTATCATCCTCCTGTCACCCACCTCATCCACTGAGTCCAGGGAGTGGCCCTCCTCACCAGTCTGTCCAGCCTGTTTTTGTCCTGGGCAGAGATACTGCCTGCCCAGCAGACCACACCATAAAAGATGGCTGATACCACCACAGAGCCATAAAAGCTCCAGAGGAGTGGACCCTGCATTCCAAATTCCCCCAGCCTCCTGGGCAGGAAGAGTCTGCTCTGGCCCTTTTTGTACAGAGCGTCAGTGTCGGTCCAGTCCAGTTTGTTGTTGAGGTGAACGCCTAGGTACTTGTAGGAAGTGACTCTCTCAATGTCTGTTCCCTGGATGTTCACCAGTGTGGGTGGGGTCTGTTGGCACCTACTGAAGTCCACCACCAGCTCTTTGGTTTTACCAGCGTTGATCCGGAGGCGGTTCTCCTGGCACCAGTCCACGAATCCTTGAATGAGTTCGCGATACTCTCGGTCGTCTCCGTCCATGATGAGGCAGACGATCGCGGAGTCATCTGAGAACTTCTGTAGGAGGCAGGCTGGAGTGTTGTACCCGTAATCAAAGGTGTAGAGAGTGAACAGAAAGGGAGCCAGAACGTGATCCTCACAGTGCTCCCAGCCCTCTCCAGGTGAGAGAGTGATGTGTGCAGAAGGTAGATAATGGCAACCTCCACACCAGTTACTGGCTGGTAGGCAAACTACAGCAGTTCCATCGATGGGCTCACCAACAGGCGCAGGTGGGCGAGGATGAATCTCTCCATAGTCTTCATCAGGTGAGAGGTCAGTGCCACTGGCCTATAACTGTTGAGCTCCTTCAAGGGGTCTTTGGCACTGGTACCGGGCATGATGTCTTCCACAGCTGTGGGACTGCTTCACAACAGTGGGGGGCAGCAGCAGAGACTGAGCAGGGGAAGGTGCAGGCGCTTCATCAAACCTGTTGAAAAACAGGTTGAGTGCGTTTACCCACGCCTGGCCTGAGATGGTCTTCAGGCCCTGCCAGACACCGCTGATGTTCTTGTTCTGCAGCTGGTCCTCCATTTTCTTCCTGTAACACCTTTTCCCCTCTCTGATCCTCCTCCTCAGCAGATGCTGACTATTCCCTGACACAAAGGCTCTCTTCTTCTCCTTCAGGAGAGCCTTGATGTTGGGGGAAATCCAGACGGAGGGATATACACAGTTATCATGATAACCTGTGTGAATTCCCTCAGGATGAAGTGGGGTTACATGCTAACCGCTAACAATTTGATGTCCTTGCTGCAGAGTTGTTCTTTGATAGTGATGTGCCCCAATACACCATCTATCATTCACAAACATCACCAGCCCTACTCCTCTCCTCTTACCGCTCTCTTTCATCCTGTCAACCCATATACAGTGGTATGAAAAAGTTTGGGCACCCCTGATCATTTTCAGGATTTTCCTTTATAAATCATTGGTTGTTCGGATCAGCAATTTCAGTTAAATATATCATATAGCAGACAAACACAGTGATATTTCAGAAGTGAAATGAAGATTATAGGATTAACAGAAAGTGTGCAATAATTACTTAAACAACATTAGGCAGGTGCATAAATTTGGGCACCCCAACAGAAAAATGACATCAATATTTCGTAGATCCTCCTTTTGCAGAAATAACAGCCTCTAAACGCTTCCTATAGCTTCCAATGAGGGTCTGGAGTCTGGTTGAAGGTATTTTTGACCATTCTTCTTTACAAAAAATCTCCAGTTCAGTCAGGTTTGATGGTTTCCGAGCATGGACAGCCCGCTTTAAATCACACCACAGATTTTCAATAATGTTCAGGTCTGGGGACTGAGATGGCCATTCCAGAACGTTGTAGTTGTTCCTCTGCATGAATGCCTTTGTAGAGTTTGAGCAGTGTTTGGGGTCGTTGTCTTGTTGAAGTATCCAGCCCCGGCGCAACTTCAACTTTGTCACTGATTCTTGAACATTGTTGGCAAGAATCTGCTGATACTGACTGGAATCCATGCGACCATCAACTTTTACAAGATTGCCAGTACCTGCACTGGCCACACAGCCCCACAGCATGATGGAACCACCACCAAATTTTACTGTGGGTAGCAAGTGTTTGTCTTGGAATGCTGTGTTCTTCTTCCGCCATGCATACTGCCCCTTGTTATGTCCAAATAACTCAATTTTACATTCATCAGTCCACAGCACCTTATTCCAAAAGGAAGCTGGCTTGTCCAAATGTGCTTTAGCATACCTCAAGCGACTCTGTTTGTGGCATGTGCGTAGAAAAGGCTTCCGCCGCATTACTCTCCCATACAGCATCTCCTTGTCCAAAGTGCGCTGAATAGTTGAACGATGCACAGTGACACCATCTGCAGCAAGATCATGTTGTAGGTCTTTGGAGCTGGTCTGTGGGTTGAGTTCTCACCATTCCTCGCCTCTGCTTATCAGAGATTTTTCTTGGCCTGCCACTCCGGGCCTTAACTAGGACTGTGCCTGTGGTCTTCCATTTCCTCACTATGTTCCTCACAGTGGAAACTGACAGCTTAAATCTCTGAGCCAGCTTTTTGTATCCTTCCCCTAAACCATGATGTTGGACAATCTTTGTTTTCAGGTCATTTGAGAGTTGTTTTGAGGCTCCCATGTTGCCACTCCTCAGAGAAGATGCAAAAGGGAGAACAACTTGCTACTGGCCACCTGAAATACCCTTTCTCATGATCGGATTCACCTGTGTATGTAGGTCAAGGGTCAATGAGCTTACCAAACAAACTTTGTGTTCCAATAATTAGTGCTAAAGGTACTCAAATCAATAAAACAACAAGGGTGCCCAAATTTATGCACCTGCCTAATGTTGTTTAAGTAATTGTTGCACACTTTATGTTAATCCTATAAACTTCATTTCACTTCTGAAATATCACTGTGTTTGTCTGCTATATGATATATTTAACTGAAATTGCTGATCCGAACAACCAATGATTTATAAAGGAAAATCCTGAAAATGATCAGGGGTGCCCAAACTTTTTCATACCACTGTAAGTTGGAAGCCGTCCAACTCGGCGACTGCGTCCGGAATTACCGTCGTTAGCCACGACTCCGTAAACAGCATCAGGCTAGCCTCCCGTAATTATTGGTCATCAGTACTGTGCATCCCTACTTGGTGTTATTTTGTCAATGTTACTGTGTCAGAAAACAAAAGGTATTGGATGTACATTTCTAATATGCACTGTTCATCTGACACAGTGCATGGCAGAAGTTTGCCTTCAAGGTTCTCTGTCACAAAGTCCTGAAGGCAAGTCAGGTGACATAAAGGGCAACAACACTGTAGAGACGAGACCAGTTTGGATGGATGAGTGAAACATGGGGCTTTAATCCCAAAGACTGTCGTTCCTGTCCCTTGTAAACCAAGTGAGTGTTGACTTTTTCTAAATCAAACCAAGCACTTTTGGTACTTCAAGCTAACCAAAATGCTGGAATTCTGGTATTTTTAAACATGGGCCCTATATTGCCACATTCTGGTATATAAATGATATATACTTGTCAAAAGTTTCGGAATTGGTCATACAGATCAATTAGATGCCAACCGCTACAGTGGTGGCAATGGCTGCTACTTATTCCTTTGGGGAAAAGCCAATTGTTTTTTGTTATGGGCGGCACGGTGGTGCAGTGGTTAGCACTGTCGCCTCATAGCAAGAGGGTTCCAGGTTCAAATCCCGGTCTGGGCCCTTCTATGTGGAGTTTGCATGTTCTCCCTGTGCCTGCGTGGGTTTTCTCCGGGTACTCCGGCTTCCTCCCACAATACCAAAAACATGCACATTAGGTTAATTGGCTACTCTACATTGCCCCTAGGTGTGAGTGTGAGAGTGTGTGGTTGTTTGTCTTTGTGTGTTGGCCCTGCGATTGACTGGCGACCAGTCCAGGGTGAACCCCGCCTCTCGCCCGTAGTCAGCTGGGATAGGCTCCAGCTCCCCCGCGACCCTGACAGATAAGCGGTATAGAAAATGGATGGATGGATGTTTTTTATTATTCTAAGTGACTGACAACAGTATAGAAAGGATTGTGGGAGAGATAAACCTTTTTGTTAACGTAAAATCCTATTTAACCAGAAACACGAGTCTTACTGTAGGACATGTCTTCATCTGAAATTTCATGAGAGGTGAGTTGTTGCAAGAAATTGACTGGAAACTGGAAACATTCAGGAAAGATTCAGCGTTTACTGTGAGGAACTACCAGCAAGATGGCTTCAACAATCATAGATGAGACAACAACTCACCTTTTTTTCCAGATTTCAGAGCAGAAAGACTTCTAGTAGAGTGAAATGTGTGCTTCTGTGGCCAGGCATAAAATACCAGAATTCCCCTCTGACAGCCTTAAGAACATTAGATGACAAACAACATGCTGCTGTTAGTGTTTATCATCCAACATTTGTGTAGGGTGTAATGAATATCATATGCAAGGAGTACTTCAGCAAGAGAACAGCTTTTGTCAGTGTAGGTGATTTTGGCATGGCCTACGAACATGGATTTCATACTGGTATGGGTTATACTATTGGTGACATTCTAGAATAGAAATGAAGAGTCATCCAAAAAATCTGATATGGCCAGAAAGTTGACACTGAGCATGAAGGCGTGGTGTGAACAGAGCCACGTGCAGTGCATTGGGTGGGTGGCAGCGCAAAAGCTGAGCCTATAGTTAGATGGAAAGTAGGCACATGCACACACACACACATACACATGAGAACTCACCATCTGCATAGCCAGAGAACATTCACATGCGCATGACTGCATACATGCCAAGTTGTCATGATAAAAGAATGGGTTACAGTCACACAGGTGTGTGTGTGTGTGTGTGTGTGTGTGTGTGTGTGTATGAGTGTGTTAGTCAGCTCGACTTCCAACCCTGAAGTGAAAAGCTTGCTAATAAGAATGCAGTAGCGCTGCCTGCTGGTTGAGTTTTTAAAGTACATTTGTCTCACATTGTTCATAAAAACTATATAGGTATTTCAGTCAGTTTTACTTTGAGTATTGTTTCATGCAAATCCTTGTAAAAGGTCAAAGGTCACTGGACCAGTATACAGTTGATAAACAGTGGCAAAGTGGGGCCAGCCTTGTTAATAAGTCTTTCCTTGACTGATGAAGTTTTGGAGTTCTCCCATTGGCCATTGCTTTTTCAAAATTAATAGGCACATACAATCCTCAGGAGCACCTTGAACATACAAAGTTGGTCTGTTTCAAACAAGTCTTGTTTGACATTTTCTGCTGACTGATAAGGATGGTTGCACGGTTCTGTTTCATTCTGCAGGAGCTTTCTTTCTCTTTAATCCCTCTTTCTGTCATCTAGCTGCCTAACATGTTTGGGAATGTACGATCAACCATCCTGTCCCTGATGATTGGCTCCTATGCTTCTTCAGCAGTCACCTTCCCTGGTGTCAAGGTGCTAACACAAACATACACACACATACGCATGAATAAATCTATTTGAACTGCTTCCAAATTTTAAAAGACAGCTGTTCTTTTCATAACATGTAATCATCACATGTGTATTATTGTCATAACGTGCTTTTACAGTTTCACCAAAATATGCAAACTACATTTTTGCCCGTGGTGATTACATTATTCTATACATAAAAAGACAACCAAGAACATTTTCTGGACAAAAATATATGTGATTTCAGAAAGCTCAGAGGCACTACAGTAAAAGAAGCAGCTGAAGTGCTGTAGAGAATGCAAGAACTTTTAGAGCAAGGAAATTAAAAAAAGAACAACAAGAAAGAAAGAAGTCCCCTTTTCAAAGAAACAATAAAAGGGAAGACAGATGAATATGAAAGAATGAAAATAATGGGGAATAGAAGAAGAAATAATGACAAAACAAACAAACAAAATGGAGAATGAAATTTACTACATTCTAGATAGACAAATGCATTCTGATAATGCAATTATTTTTTTAACATTTCTCTCTCTCCCAGTTGATTTATGACCTTGGCATATCATTCCGCATCTTGATGTGGGTTTGGTCTGGTATGGCCTGCATGGTCTTCTTCAACTGCTTCCTAAACTGGCCTGCTGAGTCTTTCCCCGCACCTGAAGACATCAGATACACGTAAGTGCACTCTACATGCTGTACTCATTATTGTACACACATGAACATAGTCAAAGTGGAAAATCGTGGAATGACTTTTACCATGCTGCTTTATAACACCCCTCACCTACTTTAGGTTCTGTTTGGAAAGGCATATTAAATTATGATCAAAATAGTAAACACTAAAATAATATTGAAAAAGCTTTTAAATGTGTCAGAAATTGTCATGATGGATTCAACTGGATTGGACCATCGCTTTTGTTTTGTCCACTCAGGGGCAATGGAACAAACTGTAAGGACAACACTGACATATTATCACCTTTTTAGAGTAAAGCAAATATCCTAAATTCTATCTGATAATCTACCTATTTTACGTTTACGTTACTGTACTATACTACATACAATATTATACTACATTTCACATTGTACTATATTACATATCCAATTCAATTCAGTTCAGTTTATTTATATAACAGCTTATACAATCAAAATTGTCTCTAGATGCTTTACAGAGACCCAGAGCCTGAACCTCCGCGCAAGCAGACAGTGGCAAGGAAAAACTCCCTATCCCATATCCCATGTTATTATGTGCCTTATTATACTATACCATGTTAATCTTCTATTAACTTGTTTTATCTTCTGTATTATACTATATTATCTCTTCATTATTACAGAAAAAGCTTGGTTCCACAACTTAATCACAGCATATGTTAGTCTGGTGTTTGTTTAAATAGACTGGTTGACTCTGCTGCTATTAATCACCACTATCACCTTACCATGTAACTTTGTCTTCAAAATGAATTGTTTCTGTTTTGTATTATTTATTTTTGTATCACATACCTGTATTATTTTTTCTTTTATTTCCTTAACTTATCTGTACTCATTTCTGTCATTGTGCTGCCGCAACAACCAAATTTCCCCTCTGAGGATCAACTACAGTCAATCTTACCTCATCTTAAGCACACACATGTCCACAAGGCTGAATGAGATTACTGGGTACAGCTGTGACAAGTGAACAGTGGATTGCACTTAGCAGATACACAAGGGACATCTGCTGTACTTTCAGAGACTGTCAGGTCCATTGGACTACAATACAGCATCTGTATTCAGAGCGAGATAACTAGACGACTAGGGTGACACCCCAGCCTTTCCTCTGGCGTCAACAACCAGGTCAAATTTTCCCTTCATATCAAAACTGACATGAAATTTACCGTGTACATTCAAGTTGAGTTCTTTCCATGTTGTACATTTGTGACTCATGATTTAGAAGCAGATGTTCAGTAATCATTGATATAATCTCATTATTGTCACTTCCCCTAACACTCAGGTGCACACAGGATAAAATGGTTTTGAGACAGGCGTAAATAATTACTTCCCTTCCCTTTGTATTGTGTTAGGTATTATCGTTAGGTAAGGGCTGGAGTTGTTTTAGATGTATTATTATACATTTAAACTCTTTCTCTTCTCTCGGCAGGAAAAATGTGAAGCTAAGTGGGGTTGTGACAGAAGACAAGATGACTGGAGACAGATACGTCACCCATATGACCGTCATGGAAGACACGATGGGAACCAAGCAGCCAGAACCCATACAGACAGACCCCCAGAGCACAACCCAGGGTAAGAAACATTATGTATTAAGAGACAATAAGGAGGTTTTTACCAGATTTTTCTTCTGGTCAAGGTGAGGAGGCCTATGAAATAGCATTTAGCTAACTTAAGTATTTCATACCAAGCGTTCTCTCATTGTACACATGCAAAGCAGTAAGCACACTTTTAATTATTGGGGTTGTTTCTGTTTGGTAACTGTGGCTTGGCATTAGTGAAAAGACCTGTGTGCAAGGAAGTTCAGAGGCATGAATTATTTGGAAAAGAATACTCCAGTGATTTTTAGTATTGTACAGATTTCACATAGACGAGATGTATATCATAACGACAATAATAACAGAGTACTGGAACTATAGGTAATACTAATTATGATGATACGTACAGTAACTACTATGATAATTATAACAACAATAATAATGAGAAAAAGAAAAAAATATGACAATAATCTAGAATTACAGTATGAATAAATGGTGTTAATAGCAGTTGGTGTCAAGCAGGACCACAACAGAAAGTCCAACCACAATCTGTGAAGATTATGAGATGAGAGACATTGGGGAAGAAGCCCCTACCACACAACACAATCTGTAATGCAGGCTTTTCATTTTATAGTCTCCAAAACAAGCCCTGATTACATCATTTGGACTATTTTCTCAATCTTGGCAAGGCTCCTTCAGGTAACAGAGCTGTTTTCACAAGATGAGTAGCACTCTCTCTGACTATTGGTGGACATCTCCTTTAATTTCATTTTTAACTGCTGGTTATAATGTTTAGTGGATTGTGTAAAAGCACACAAATTCATGGTATGGTAAAGTAGGAGAACGAAATGTAGAAAACATTAACTTGGTAGCTTTTGTGTCATTTATTTTGAAAAAAAATGTAAACATGCAACAGTGATATTCAACTGCAGCTATTAGTGATTAGTTATTACATGGCCTGACGGCAGTGAGAGGCTGCAGCCTGAACGTGAGCTCTGTGATGTTCGTGTCTTTAAGTTTAAAGCTTAAATTTAAACTTTTACAGCTTACTTTTCACAGAAGAAACACTAAATAAAGCTCAACTTGTTTAATATTGCATTAAGTTTAAGTCCTCATATTCCTTATGAGAAGAAAATAATAATGTAATAATAGAACCTGTTGCCGGTTGCTGAAGGTAGAGTGGGTCATTCACTGACCTTAGGGTTGAGAGTTTGATGTTGAAATTATCCTTGAAAGCAGGAATGTAACACTTCCACCTCACCATTCCAAAAGAAAATACGAAGAAGGAATGGTGGGCATTGTTGTTCTGCCTGATATGGATATAATTATGAATGTAAAAGTATTTTCATACACTCAGATTGCTAAATGTTTAGTTCCATTTGGTCCAACATGTGGATTCAACACTGGAGCTTTTGTTAACAAGAAAACACTTGAACTTGGAACTCTCCGAGTAGTTCTATATCTGAACTAAATGTTGCTTTCACACATTATCTCCTCTCAGTCTCAGTATCCCTCTGTCACTCTATGGGCTCTCCCATCTTCCTGTGGAGTCTCATAACCATGGCAATGACCCAGCTGAGGCTAATCTTCTTCATGGGCGCCATGAACAAGATGCTGGAGTTCCTGGTCACCCACGGCGACCCTAACCGTAAGAACGATACCCTTTTATTTATTTATTTTTAACACAAATAGAGCACTGAGCCACACTGTTTGCTTTGCAGTCGCTTGTAATGGCAAAAAATTTGGTCAAAACTGATGTTGCCACTAATGTTATGCAAACATTCCATTAGAATTTGTATTAAACCATCTGTGGTGATCCCTGACCTACAGATGTTGTCTCTTTCAGCCTCAGGAGAGCTGCAGAAGGAAGTGGAGGAACAAGGTAAGGGTCAAGATGCTCACAGTTAAGAGTGGACTGGCTGTCCTCTTATATGGCCAAAAGTCAGTGGACACCTAACCATCACAGGGGGCTATAATAATGACTGCACAACCTCAGTACCACAGCATGCGATGCCTATCACAGGGTTAATTTCCTTTACTAACACGATTTCTTTTTGTATGGTTTCGATACAGAAAAAATGGATAAACATACATTCAGAATTTATCATTATGGATTTATTTTACAATGTCTCAATTTTCTAGCAGTTGAGAAATAACAGACAAGACTTTTCTTGGTGTTGAGAACCTGCTGCATTTATTAACTGGCGCGCTGCAGCCTGTAATGTTCATTTACTGCCAGAGAGACGGCTTACTGCTACCCTTTACCTCAACTCTTCTCACTTCTCTGCCTTCTGTCTCACTTGCCCACTTGAATTATTTCTTTTTTGTTTTGTTGGTAAAATGCCAAACCACAAGTTTTTCAAACATTCCATTCTAAAACCATGGGCGTTAATGCTGAGCTGGACTGCACTTTGCAGCTCTAACAGCCACCACTTCTCTGGAAAAGCTTTCCACAAAATAAAGGTGTGTCAGTGGTAATTTAACCATTTGTGAGACAAGAAGATCTGACTCACAATCAACATTCTACCACCCAAAGGTCATCTTGAGGACCTCAAGGCTCTGATGAAGCTCTTTAATGCAACGGTGAAGCACTCTAAACATATCTACTAGATTTCTTTAAAAAATATATAGTAGATATGTTTAGTGATATCACAAATAGCTTGGAAGCTTGTCCTGCTCCAATATTCATCATACAGAAGTGTGACGTGGAAACTTGAAACCTCTAGTCGACAAACATTTAGAATTTACGATGAAGGAGGAGAAGTAGGAAAAATAGAAAAAAAGAAATATAGAAAAATATTTGTATTTTCTTATATTCTGGAATTTGTAGTAAGGGAGGCAGAACAGGTACCATTTTAAAGATGTACGTACACTTTTTTTTGCAAAAATATTCTGATACAATATAGAATTTTTATGTATGCATTAATATATGTTCAATACATCACAGACAGTCCAATAAATCAAAATCCAATTTGTCCCAGGTGGTTATATGTTAAGTTTTATGCTAAAACTGACTGTGCACCCCAAAATGCTGAGCACCACAAGACTGGCACAGAAGTAAAAGTTTAACAGTTTCATACAAATAATTAAAGAAATTTCACCACAGCCCAGTAGTTGCAAAATCCAGAGATTTAAGTGAATAGTAGACCACGCGCTGGTGTGGCAGATAAAGCAATGTGGTCAAAAAGGCAGAAGTCAGCAGGCAATCCAGAGCGTCCAGGAAAATCCAGGGAAAACATGAGGTGGAGCTGGGCACGAATAACAGCAGAAGAAGGCAAAAATTAAGAAAAAAAACCACAATCGATCATGAAAAGTTGCACAGAAAGTGCTTAACCTGAAGCTGTTTCTACTTAGACTGAGAAAACAATCTGACAGAGATGGAATGGGAGAGCTGGTCCTTACAAGCAGCAGGAAGAGGGTGGAGTTAATTGCAGTAATGATCTTCAGGTGTGCAGGTGAAGTGACAGCAAACAGATGTAGGTCACCACACCCAGCTCCAGACACACACACAAACACAGGGAGAGTGAGAGTGACAAACAGGAACAGACCCAAAGACAAATGAGGGGAAACAGAGGAGAGCAAAAAGAAACATGGGGAGAAAACTGTCAAATCCCAACCCAAAGTGCTTTACAACATGAGCCACCCATTCACACACTTGGCAGAAGACACCACCTGGCAAGGTGCCACCTGCACATCAGGATCAATAACCACTCACACAAACACTCACACACCAATGGAACAGCCTTGTTGAACAATTTGGGGTTCAGTGTCTTGCCCAGGGACACTTCAACATATGGAACACAGGGGTCAGAGATTGAGACTGAACCAGCAACATTGCAAATGGTGAATGAGTCCCTGCCCCAGTGACTGAAATATAATGATAATACTATAGGCAAGTACAGTGGTAGAATCAAAGTGGTACAATTATAAAACAATTATACATTATCTAAACATAAGACCCTCTTACTGGAAATTAAAGATACTATACATGGAGGGGTCAGTCTCTTCTCACTACTTCATACTACATGCCTTCTTGTGTGGACTTCACCATATGTCTGCATGTCCTCCACAGTTGGTTTCTACTCATCTATCTTCGGCACAATGCAGCTGCTGTGTCTACTGACCTGTCCTTTGATTGGCTACATCATGGACTGGAGGATGAAAGAGTGTGAAGAGGAAAATGCAAATATACAAGCAAAGACATGGTATGAGGGTTCGGTGGCACTCTTTTTAGGTTTAGACATTGTGTTGCTAGCTACATATACATTGTTGTATAGCAGGCAGACAAACAAGTGTTTGTATGGGTTAAGCTGCAAAAGTTTTCAAAAAGAAATTTAGCAATATGTTATAGTTTATCTTGGCATTCAATACTCACATGTCATTTGTGCAGTGAAAGAGTTATTGGTTGTTGCCCTCACTAGACACAAAGGGATCCCTTCTTTGAATACAGTGTGAAAAGATAAAGGACAAAATCCAACTGTCTTGATAACCACACAGTTTCATACTTCTGCATCTTGGATTCTGTAACATCATCCACACATCCTCCTCCTCTAGTTGTAAGCCTCTTTTGACATTTGCCCCCTTCAGCCAATCGGATCTCCCAAAGAGAGACAGAAAGATCCAGAAACTGACCAATGCCATGAGAGCTTTCATCTTCACCAACATCCTATTGGTCACCTTTGGAATAATTTCCTTGATTGACAATCTTCCCATACAGGTTAGACAAGTAATTTATAGGAATCCAAAAATCAAACTTGCCTTACTTACTAAGACAGTGCTAATGTCCATGAATTTACAAACACACAAATAGAGGAACACACAATGACTGTGACACTATCATTTACAAATCTGTTCTTCTGTTCTCTGTTAGATGGTGTCATTTGTACTGCATACCATAGTGAGAGGATTTATTCACTCGTGCTGTGGAGGTCTCTATGCTGCTGTGTGAGTAACACCACTTTCATCTTTTAAGCTGAAAATACATACATTTTCATTATGACTTTTAAATGACTGAACATAATATGAAAGGTGTTGCTTTGACCAAGGAATGATCACCTGTTCTCCTCAGACCTACAAAGCTTTTTAGCATATTTCAGCTCATCGCTTTTGTTAGCTGATTAGCTCAGTGCCATTGGGTGGTGCTTGCATAGTTATGGTGTGATGTATTAAGAGTTGTGTACACAGTACTGCTATATTACTCCAATTGATGTCCACAAGAGAGCGCTCTCATCAGTCACGAGTTGGTACAGGTTATATCAAATATTACCCACTGCAATACAAATAATATCCTGTATTCGTTTCAGTGGACAGAAATGTTTCTTAACAAGGCTTTTATTGTGAAACATTTTGTATTGTGGAAAACTCACTTATTTGCAAAGTTCCCATACACACTTGTAACTGGTGACATCTTTTCTCAAGCTTCACTCTGCTGAAGTCTGTCACAAATAGTCACAAATAAAGTCACAAAGAACCCACACTGCAGACACGCACATGAGGGAGAAGGTGAACAAAATAAACTTTACATAAAAAACTAACACAAAACAGAGCAGAGACAAAGAAAAGGCAGCTGGAAATCCAGGGTAACAAGAGTCCAAACAAGGAATATTCCAAATAGCGCAGGTAAAAGCAAACTCAAGAAATACAGACAAACTGAACACCAACTCAAGGAGTGTACAGGTATGTATCCATAAAGGGGACTAGGCACAGGTGAAAACAATCAGCGCAGGGCAAGCAATCAACAAAGGAGTGTAAAAGAACAAAGACAGCAAGTGTAAAGCAAGAAACACCATAACCAAAGGCATCTATCAAAATGAGACAGGAAATGTCAATCTAAACCACACACAAGGGGAGGGAAAATAAAACTATAACAGAAAACTAATTGAACTGAAACTTCACACCAAGTCTTATTTTATCTACTCTTTTGATGTTAAACCTTAGAAGAAAATAAAAATAAAAACACAATGTGTCACATTTGTCCTGGTGAATTGTGGTGTTACTGCATTCAAAGGGAGTGTGTACTAAGTGCTATACCCAGTGGTCCAGTTTGATGTTAGACTTAATATCAAACTGGTTTGGAAATTTTTACACTGGCCCAACCCTATTGTGCACGGAGAAGCAGTGCTGTACTGGAGACCAGATAGACGTGTTCATCTACATGAACACATTAACTTTAACTGTTATGTTGTAGGTCAACTACAACAAACCTTTGTGGAATTGGTACTCAATCACCATGTTATCCTAGATTTGGGATGTAGGGGCTTTGAATCAAGATGATTGGAAGTGATTGGGAAAATGCCATTATTTATTTTTTTATCCTCCTGATGATGGTAATTTCTATCTCCTCTCCCTCTCTAGGTATCCAGCCAACCACTTTGGGACACTGACAGGCATGCAATCAATGATCAGTGCTGCTTTTGCCTTGCTCCAACAGCCCCTGTTCATGCTGATGGTAGGACGCCTCAGAGGAGATCCTTACTGGGTAGGGAGCACATGCACATTCAATCAAAGAGAAAACAGGAACATGCTAATAAAATACCAGTGTTGTTTAACAGGTTTGTTACATGTACTGACTTGTCTTTCCTTACAACAGATCAATTTGGGCCTTCTCATCTTCTCCTTTGCTGGCTTCCTGTTGCCAGGATATCTATTTTATCATCGTAGAAATCTCATCAGGGCAAAGGCAGAGCATAATAGGCTGGCTACTAGCCAATCAGACACAGAGAATGCACCTCTAACCCTATCCGACAGTGGAACTGCTAAAAGCCAAGCCAATGGGCTTGCAGCAAAAGGATACACACCAAATGGGCATACTGTTTAAGATTATCGATAGGCGTAATGATTTGATGAGGTGATGACGATTTATACCACTGTTTTTTTAAATTACCATTCAGTAGTTTATGAATGCAACCTTATTCTGATTTGAAAATTATCTTTATTTCAAATGAACAAAAGTTCTACATATGGACAGGATTTGCACTGGAACAGGGAGTTAGTTGGGTTTGTTATTTAGAAAAGTCTTTGACTCATCATTAAATTCCAGCAAGGTGGCTCAGTGGCCAGCAATGTCACTTCAAAACATGAAAGCCTTGGGTGTGAGTCTCAGCGCTGCTCCATCTTGAAATTTATACATTTTCCCCAGATTATAGTGGTTTACTTCCTCCAAAAACATCCTTAATTACCCATAACTAAGAATATATATGTACATCTGTACAAATAAACAAATGACGGAGGAGCATTTACCAGCTTTCTCAATTAACAGCTTGTTTTTCTCAGAACTTAGACTGAATTCACTGCATAAGCAACAGGCAACATTTTTTGTGCCTGCTGTGATATTGTCAATTTTATATGTTACATATGGTGCCGTAATAAACAGATTAGACAGTTTGTTATACTTACAGTTATGTAGTTACTAATATTCTCTTATGATCTTCTCTGCAATAGTAGGACATGTAACTTATTAAGTTGATTCTATTTAAAACTAATTTAATAGTTTTAAAGTATGTCTCCTGAGCTCAGCATTAGCTTCTATTATTTAGTAATGTAGAGGAGCATCATATTTCTTCTTGTCAGTGGTGGTCCTTTTTTGCTGCATCTGATCTTGAAATTGTTTAATGTAAAATCACAATCTCGAGATATTTTAGCCAGTCACAGTTCTGTTCAGGCCAGTGTTTCTTAGGAGGACAAAAATGAAATGGAAAAGGAGCTGATATTGCAGGAAGTAACTTCACTGTTAAATGACAGAGAATCTGATCATTTTTACTTTAGCCCAGGAGCTGACTGCAACAACAATTTCTTCCCCTCTCCTTTTGCCACTTTTTTTTGAGATTCTGTGCAGGCACAGACTTAATGGGAGCAAAAGCAAAAATTAATTGACAAAATCTACTCTTAGGAAAATGTATGAAATAAAGTACCGGACTTCATGTGAAATAAGGTAAATGTGGTAGAAAACTTGTGGTAGTAAATAAAGCTGCTTTAGTTTATTGTTGCAATTAAAGAAGCACTTTAATGTAGCAACTGTGTTTTGCTACGACATGTAAGTTATTCTGACAAAGCATGCAGAAAATTGGATATTATAGGCATCTGGAATGTGTCAGGCTGCGGCTCAGGGCAGGACTCAGATGCAGAGACACGATTTCGGTAAAACAGACTTTATTGACGAAGTCGGTGGAAAAAAACCTCTTGAAAACGCTGTGAAATAGCAATAAAATAAAAGGAAAAACAATAACTGGCTATTTCAGTTAGTGAACAAAAAACCCTCCAGGGGAAGAAAATAATCTACTAAGGCTATGATTTTAAAGAACAGAAAATCACTCCAACCGGAGAATAACCTAAGCTAACTATTCAAACAAAGCTACAACAAAAATTCGCTCTAAATAGAGGAAAACTAAGACGTGAAATGTAGGGTGGACTCTGAGGGATCAAGGCAGGCGAAGACGTACTGCAGCAGGGTTGATGACATGGGTGATGGGAAAGGGACCCACGAACCGAGGTGCAAGCTTCTTGGAGGGCACCTTTAAGTTCAGGTCACTAGTAGAAAGCCACACCCTCTTGCTCGACTGGTATGCGGGAGTGAGTTTTTTTGACCCGGTCACCCTGGCGGATGAGCACCTGCCTGGCAGCTGCCCATATCCGCCGACAGCGGCGTACCAGAGCATGGGCTGATGGGACCAACACCTCCGGCTCATTGTCTGGGAAACGAGGGGGGTTGTAGCCGAAGACACACTTAAAGGGAATAAATGCCGTAGCAGAGGTAGGCAAGGAGTTGTGCGCATACTCAACCCAGACCAGGTGGCTGCTCCATGTTGAGGGGTTCTGGGACACTAGGCAGCGGAGACCAGTTTCCGCCACTCCTCCAATGCCAGTTTGACTGCCAACAGTTTGCGATTGCCGATATTGTAGTTCTTCTCGGCTTTAGACAGTCATCGCGTCAAAAACGCACAAGGGTGCATCTTACCATCCTGATCTGTGAGAGAGGACCGCTCCAATGCCTTCATTGGAGGCGTCCACCTCCACCACGAGCTGCCGCTGCGGATCTGGGAGGGTGAGGATGAGAGCAGAGGTGAAGCAATGCTTGAGGTCCTGAAAAGCTGCCTCCACCTCAAGAGTCCACCGGAAGCGCACCTTGGAAGAAGTCAAGGCATGAAGCGGAGCAGCTATAACCCTGAGCTCCTGATGAACCGCCTGTAAAAGTTAGCAAATCTGAGGAACTGCTGAACCTTCTTGCGGTTATCAGGTGTGGGCCACTCAGCGACCGCGTTAATCTTAGCCTGATCCATCTGAACGTAGCCAGGGGCTACAATGAAGCCCTGGAAAGAGATGGTGTTGGCATGAATCTCACTCTTCTCCGCCTTGACATAAAGCTTGTGGTCTAGCAATATCTGTAGCACTTTCTTAACATGGGTCTGGTGAGAATCAAGGTCGGCAGAATAAATGAGTATGTCGTCTAGATATACGTACGCGTGAAACTGAATCGGAAACCGTGAGTTGACTCACCAAAGTGGGTCTTTTAGCAGGACACACGACTACGAGGTGGTCCAACTCCCTGCAGTAAAAGCATCGGCCCCCTTCCGGACGTCGCTGTCACTCCTGTCCTTTCAGGAACACGTCATATAGCACGGTGGAATTCCACCCACTCTCCATCGCCAGATTGCAGAAACGGATGGCATAGTCACACACCGTTTCCTGTCCTTGACTCACCCTACTCAGTTCCATGGCCTTTTCACAATCTGTGGTTACTGGGTTGAAAGTTCTTTGCAGAACAGACTCGAAGTTGGTTATAGAGTAGCAGAGTCTAGAGTCTCGACCTCTCGCCCGACCCGACAGGTGGGAGATCATGAAAGCTATGTACTGTCAGGCTGTGGCTCAGGGCAGGACTCAGACACAGAGACACAATTTCAGTAAAACAGACTTTATTGATGAAGTCCGTGGAAAAAAACCTCTGGACAGAGTGGGAAAACAACAAAGCTATGAATAACTCCTAAAGTGCCCTCATCCTAGGGGAATAGGCACGGCTATGAAACAGTAATAAAATAAAAGGAAAACCAATAACCGGCTATTAAAGTTAGTGAACAAAAAACGCTCCCAAGGGAGGAAATAATCTACTAGCTAAAGCTAGAACAGAAAATCACTCCAACCGGAGGAAAACCCAAACTAACTATTCAAACAAAGCTGCAACAAAAATTCGCTCTAAATAGAGGAAAACTAAGACGTAGACTAGAACTAAACTGCGCTACAAAACATACAACAAAAAATCACTCTTTGCAGAGGTAGTAACAAAGTGCTTATCGAAACAAGAAGCTATGGCTAAGGCTAAGGGCAAGTGACCTGAAACAAGAGGAGAGTTACTTTTCAAATTAAAACAGGAAATGATGAGACATAAACCCAGAACAATACAATACCTCACTGTGGTGTGACAGAATGTAGTATTTATTGTATATTGACAGAGAGGCAAAGTCCCTCCGCTTCCCCCATGAAACCTTATTTTGAAAAAACAAAACAAAAAACTGTAGTTAATGTTGAGTAATACTATTTTTTTTTAGCCTATTTCAATTGTGAAATTACATAAATTACATAATTTTGCAAATCAAGAAAGCAGCAGTTTGTCTTAAAAAAAAACATACATAATTTGAGTGGCACTGTTCAGTGAATTACATCTCTCACAGCTCACAACATACTAGCTTACAGTTGGTCATGTAAGCTGGCAAGCAGCTCTACAAGGTTTCAGTTACAGGTTTTGGTGAGTGTGATCTGTCAGTTTTATTAAATCTAAATCTAAATCTAAATATCTTTTGAACTGACAAATTATTGGTCTAATTCATGGCAAATTCAAACAGGTTTTAAAAAAAAATATTGTCACTATTAACTACTATTTTGCTGATCCCACGGTGATTCACTTGTATTGGACTGCATTGCAAAGGAGAGGAGTTGCTTTTATTGTGTCCACTTACTGAGCATTATTATTTCAGTTTATTTGTGGTAATTAAGGCCTTCTGGTCACAGTAGAGTCAGCTGTCACAAATGTCTAAAATAAAATAGGTAAGAGATGTTTTTAATATCTTAAAAAAAAAAATGACAGAGGAGAATATCATTTCAAATAACTGTTCACTGTAATTTTTCTCAAACGAGGAACATTCATTATTGTGTTATTTAGTTTCTGTCTTGCTTTGCAATGTCTCTTTGATTTATTGTGAAGAAATGTAAGGAATTAAAAAAAATATTAAAAACTAATGAAATTGTGTTTCTGTTGTTCTGTCGTTCCCATATTTCACATTTTGGTGCACGGTGATGCTGTTGGGATCTTCAGCTTTAATGAAAGACTAACATCACTGCACTCTGCTATAAGAGTAAGCACCGGGTGTGTGAAATTGCTAAATAAAACATGATCACCTCACAACACACAGGAGAATCTCTAAACCTGGCATTATCACTAGTTTAAAATACATTTCCTAAAATACCATGAATTGCATGATTCTTTACTGTTATGTGATTAAGCTGTTTATTCCTCATATTAGCATATTGGCAAACAGAAACGTTTAACGCAGATGTTAATGTAGGATTTCATATATTCTAAGATGTGTTTCAATAGTTAAATCATTTTGACACTGTAATGGTCAGGATGACAATTTGATCATGACAGAGAGAGAGAGAGAGAGACAGAGAGAGAGAGAATGTGGTCTGATGCTTCATGATGGTTAGAGAAATAAACCACATGGCCAGAACTTCCTTTGTGAACTCAACAGCCTTGTTAATGAGCTACATGATGAAGGAAGGGAGGTGAGAGATGCAGCCAGAGGCCCTGCAGCACTTTTGGCACAATCTACATCACTTTTTCCTGAAGGCCAAAGAGTCCGGAGCTACGTTCCTCCTGCTGCTTCTCCACCCAGCTCCTGCTGAGCTACATAGTCACGATGATGTAGGACCATATTCATGAAGCATTTTAAGGCTGATAATAAATCAGTCCTCTTCCACCTGGATTGCAATTTAGTTGTGTTTTCTTTGGTATGTATGACAGATGAAGACCATTTGCAGCCACTGCTGATACCTATTTCCTTGTGAACTCTTTAAACTATTTAAACATTAGGTATGACCATAAAAACTTATCAGGCAGCAGTTATTATCACTTACTATATTTAACATACATCTGGAAAACACTTGACACGTGAGATGTACAAATATCAAATACTTAAACATGGCAGCATGTTATCAAGACAGTACTACTACTACTACTGCTAATAATAATAATAAATAGTGCTTTTTTTGGACACTCAAAGACACATTACATTTAAAGTAAACAGATCCTTGACAACTATGAACAGAAGGAATTATTATAGTGATCAATAACTCTTTCCATGTATATAAAAAAGATAAATATAGACTTGACCAGTCATTTAACACTCAGGCCTTTGCCCAGCTTTGTACTGACAAACAGTTTTCTTTGTCCAACCTCCAATGGGAAATGGGTCATTACAAAATGATATGATTGACCATTTAGTTTAAGAGCTTTATGGAATCACGTGTCAACTGCTAAATGTCTTCAACACACGCGCACACAGTCCCCAAAATAATAACAAATCTGAAATCTTGCCACGAAGAAATCATACATAAAATTGGATTGTGACTTACTGTGTGTGTGTGTGTGTTGGTTGTGTAGGTTTATCCTCATAGCCCCTGCTGTCATTTTAATCTCCCTTTTGTGCAGCCTGCGTGTGCGCGCCCATGTGTGCATGTTTATTCTCATTATGTGGGCACTGAGGCACTTACATGCACTCACAAACATACGTTACTGTGTCAGTGTGTCACATGAGAGGATTAAAACCTCATGTCAAAGACAGCTTATGTACCAACCAAGCTAAGTGATAATAAAATATATTACCGAGGCTATTACCTATAGCAACTCAGTCAACAACCCCGAACAGCCTTTTGCTGTGCTGAGAAATACATTAAGTCATGAATAGTGCCATCATGACGTTCACTGTAAGGGAGGTGGGCGTCATCGCTGGAGAAGCAACAGAATAGGCTAGCAACTTGATTGACAACGTAGTCGTCCAATCAGTGTTATTTTTATTGCGACAATTCTGCTGTTGGACCCTGGCATCAGAGTTTTGTATATGGTACTGGCAAATATGTCGGCCTCTGGAGATCTTTTGGTCACCAATCCCATGGATATATGAAAAGCGCACATCATTGGTTTTTTATGAACCATTTTTTCTTCTTTTTAACCTCCGTATCGACAGAGCGGCCTGCAGACAGATGCTAGGTAATTTACATAAGTTAAAAAAGCAAGTAATTTCACCCCAGCTAACAGTCAACGTTAGGTAAGCTAAGTGCATGTAGTAAAATAACGTTAGACGCTTGCTAGCTAGCCAACCATTTAACGTTATCTGTAAATTAGCCTTTCGCTGAGATAGCTAACATTAGCCACCAAAGCAACACCCGTAACGTCAGAGCTTGCTGGCACCACTGAATAACTATGGACTACATCTGGATAAGAATGAATGTAATGAGTTGTCTCTGTTGATTACATTTCCAAGAGGAAATAACGAGACCAAGACTGGCACTTCCCATTCACAATTTCTGGACTCAGAACCGTTGTGAAACCCCTCGCAGGTGAGGTGAATTGTTAGCCTGCTGCTAGTCAGGGTTAACCAAAGGAGACCTGTGTAGCTGAATCCCGGCTAGTGTTAGTAATATATGGAAAAGAAGCCCATCCAATATACTGAGCCTTAACAGTAACACTATTTGTCGTCTAAACCACGAACCGTCTTTGCGGTTTATTTGTTTTCTGTGGATCCTATTTGATAATTTCCATGATCGTGCTGACTCAATAACGTTAGTTGTCTCCACCCTACTTTCAGTTCATCATTATGGACTCGCTAGTGAGCATTCTTATAAGCTGTCTATCGTTAACATATTGGCTGATTGTAAATTGTAGCTCGATTTTGTCACTTATTCCAGGGCTATAACTCGATAACTAAACGTTATTATCGTTCTCACATTACGTCCCCACCCTAGCTTTAACGTTACCCACTGTCTAATGTGGGCAGGGTGTCTTTCACTTGTGTGCACTGATCGGCATGCTGAATTATATTTCCTAAATTTGGCTGGGAGCTACTGCACGATTATATATGCACACAGATTTACAGAGTGGATCCCACAAGGATCGAAAAAACAGTCAAAATACTGTTCTGTAGCATGTACATTTTCCCATCACCAGCGCCATAGCGTTACTAAATTGGGAATCTTTTCAGTCTAACATGGTGTGACGTGCTATCCGTCTTGAAAGAGAATGGCACATCTTTGCCGGGGTAAATCGTGTCCACGGAGCTGTCAAACCGAGCACTGCTGGGCCGTGTGACTGAATCAATTAGGGGGTACGTGTCATCTGGCCCTGCTGTATATATAAAGGATTTTCTGCCTGTATTTGAGACGTTAGTTAGTAAGCTATTCCATTTAAAACATTTATTTTCCTCAACGCTGCACAATATTATTAGAATGACTGTCCAGAATGAGAGACAGGAAATTAGGACTAGCTTGTTGGCTTCTATGGGTAAAAGCCATCATTTTACCGGTTTGGTGCATATACCGAGGTTGCTGTTTTAGTAGCGCTGCCGTGACTGCAGCGGGCCATACACACCCAGGTTTTGTGTGTAAGTGCTGGAAAGGCTGTAGGCTTCTCTGAACGTAAGAAGGTGCCATTGTGTCTGGGGATTTTTTGCAATTACAACAATGGAGGGTTGAGATTCTGCCTGATGGATTAAGAGGAATATTGATCAGATGGAAAGGACTCTGTTGAATGAGGAAATAGCATATCTTCATGGAGGTCGAGGAAATGCAAATAAACGTGTGAATATTTCACTATAGTGAAAACTAGAGTGAACTGAGAGCATGTAATAAGGTAACCAGTGTCATTCTGTGTGCAGTTCCTGAATGTGATAGCTTGTGATTTATTGAAGGATGTGATTTCATGAATGTAATTCTAGTTTTCGTGTACATGACAATATGTCATTGCAGATGTGGGAGTCGGATGTGGGGACAGTGGCAATGTACATTGTAGATATCACAGTTGTTCTGATATTACCAGGGTCATAAATTAAATTCTAGATACATAAAATTCAATTCTTCCTAGTCACAATTAAATTATTGATGTGTGGCCCAAGAAAACACATGGTTTTTCATCTTCAACGTGATTATGTGTTGTTTCTCCAACAACCACTATTCTCATTAAGCCACTTTTTAGCAACTGCCTTTTTAAGAGACATAAAATGTCCAAAATTGAAGAGTTTATTTATTGACATATTTAATGTGGTAGAACAAACATGAAAATCTTTTAAGCTTTAGTTAACCAAAGACAACTAACCCATTTGAAAAACCTATTGGATTTGTGATGAGGAAACCGCAAGTGCAAAAGTGCTTACTCATTTTTGGGTCTAAGGTCTCATTCCTACAGCACTCTGAAGTATAGCTGCACTTAACATAACACAGATTCCCATGGTGAACAAGCTGCAGCTAACAACCTCGCTCATGGTCATCTAAAGTGTAGGGGTCCTAACAGTGAACCCAACAGTGTGGTGCCTTGTAAGCTTTTTAAATTGGAAATGAAATGGCCTGGCACTAGACTTGAGTGGATTTGTGATTTAGCTGTTCTGGTGTGCCTCCAGCTTAAACTGGTTAATGCAAACTAACTGAACTGGTATTTGTCAGAACCACTGGAATTGGAGAGAGAGCCAACAGCAGGAGCAAGAGCCCAGGGATAACTGATTAGCTCAGTGCCACAGGGTGGTGATGTTATGATGTACTAGAGTTGTGCACACAGTACTGCTATACTACTCAATGACAGATGTCCACAAATTAGAACCCTCGTCAGTAACGAGTTAGTACAGGGTGTAAGCTTCTGTATGAAGCCTTGCTTTGATCTGCTCCTGTTTCCTCGTTAAAGTTACCAGTATTCAGATACACAGGAATAACGCTTCCCGTATCTATTTCAAATAAAAGCCATTTAGTATTTCTGTGGACAGAAACGCTTTATTTCTTAACTAGGCTTTTATTGTGAAGTATTTGAAATGCGTTGTGGAAAACTCACTGATTTGCAAGGTTCCCATATGTACTTCTGCCTGCTGTCTTTTCTCTAGTTGCACCAGTCTGAAGTCTTATTTTATTTATTATTTTGATTAGTGCTTGCCTGGGGCAAGTGGAACGCCTCCTGCAGTTGTCTTATTGGGCAAGTGAAAATTAAATGTGACAACACTAAAAATTAAGAAGAAGGGTCAAGGAAAAAGAGCTCTGGTATCAGTATCCACAAATGTCCAAATTCTGTTAGGGTAATTGAATCGGAAATGAACAAAAGTGCACTACATAGCAGTATCATTACTTTGGGTGGACACTTGAACTGAGAATCACTTGTTCCGCAGGGCTCAACTGTTGCTCATTCCCAAAGAGTATGTACAGAAAGCACAGAGATTTAAGTGCATATTTAAAAATGTTCAAGTAACACAGAGTTTATTAACAAATAATTCATATTAATATTTATACTGTGCATAAAGTTGTAAAATTACTCATTATCAGTCAAATACTAGAGTGTTAGAATTTAGTGTCTTCAATCAGTAAACATTTTATTAGTTTGCCCACACATAGGATGTAGTAATGTAAAAAATGGGTGAATTTTTTCCTCATATATATATATACACACACACACACCACACCACACTATCATATGTACATACATAAGCTCTGACATGCAGCTATATTGTGTCTTGCTACGTGTCAGCGATAAAATTCGACTGTTACTTAACCAGTCGGAATCAGAGATCCTATCTGTTCCTCAGCCCCGCAGAGGGAAGCAGCAGTTAACTGGTCATATATCCAGAAAACAATAGAAAAGAGGAGAGGTCCAAACAAATAATCAGTGAGGGGAGGGAAGAGGAAGGTGTTTGAGGAAGATGCACTTTGTTTTATTCTGTGTTTTGCCCAAAATAAAAACCTTATGGGCTTCAAGCAATGTTTGCATGGTAGACAAAATTTCCTGCTCAGCCTCCAGCCCTTAGTCAGGAAGCGCAGGGGGATGTTTGTTTTCCTCCAGGGCCAAAATTGATTCATACTTTGGGTATAACCGCTTTCACTTTATAAGCAGTTGGAAACAAAAGACTTCTTGGTCTTTCACATTTGATTCTTACTAATCTGTGGTGCCTGTTATAACCCACTTCTTGTAACTTGAACTATATAAAAGAATAAGTCCACCATATCTTACTCAATATCCATTTGCCAACATTTATTTATTTCTTTAAATTTGTACAGTCTGGAAAGGTTTTAGCATGAGCATCAATACGGACAGAGAGAGAGAGGGAGAGAAGTTCATTATGGTGAATAGGGCAGCAGTAATAGATCAAGTGTAGGACGACAGGTCCATCCGTCATGCCTTCCTGAACAGGTGCACTCATCTGCTTATTGATCAGAGCGTTGAAGTCTTGAGTGCACAAAGTGAACAGCTGTGTGTAGGGACTGTGTCTCTCTGCTTGTCTTTGTCTCTGCAGACAGCTTTCTCTGGTTAAGCTGCCGAGCTGCGAGTGGTCTGTGATGAATCAAAGAGGATGGAGAGAGGCAGGTGGCAGCTTTACCGAGACTTTGGTCCTGCAGAGCAAATGTTCAGGACACATACAACACAGTATCTTATCGAATGGTTTGCTGCAGAGCATCTCTTGTAGTAAAAGATCATTTCGCACAGCCCGTATCACTTAAATATACAGTATTTTGTTAACGGCAGAAGAAATCTGATAAGTGTAGTTTATTGGAGTTCTGTCAGAATGAACTGATACTGAACATTACTGACTTGAACAACTTTGGAGTCATGAAAATGTCTTAGCTGTTTCATAGTACATGTTCACTCAGGAGTTGGGATGTCAGTGGTTAACCATTAGTCACTATTTTTGACTAGTTGTGCATGTTGGTCTGTAGATTATTTTACGTACGCTGGCTAGCAGTTTGAGGTTAAAATAAATTAATAAATAAAATGTGTTCTAAACATACAGCCACTCTGTCCTTCATGTCACACAACTTCGCAGACAAGTTGGTCAGTGCGGTGTGCACAAACCTAAACACTTAATTACTGGTTAGTGGGTGGTTAGAGGGTATTGAAAGACATTCCTACTCTGGAGTCTGATTCATGTTAACTGTAACTGCAACTATAGCTCAGTCTAGCTCAGCCTGGAATTTTAAGGCCAATACTTATCTATATTTAATCTGTAGTTTGTATGCATAGTATGTAGTTTCTGCCACTAGGGATCTCTCAGTTAAAACAGAACAAATGACATCGGTAGCGTTAGGGATATCATGATCCGATCTGAGAGATCGTTATCATGGCCGACCAAGGCATTTTTTAAATGATCAGAGAGGACGATTAAGACGTAGCCGAGCCGATCTTTTGTATTTGTTTTACGTCAGCCATGAAACAAAATGTGAATGATAAAGACCAAACATGTCTGTGTTGTAGACATACTTAATACTGGAAAACGAAAGCATTCAGACAGCAATTTGCAAGTGTACAATGTGGATTTTTTTGTGAGGTGGTAGTTGTAGAGCAAAATTCAGTACTACTAACGTGATTTGCCATCTGGATAAAAGCAAAAACAAACTCAAAACTGAATATAGCAAGTAGGCTCAGGCAAAGGCTGCCGCAGCAATGAAACCTCAAACACTGGATGGTAAGTTTAAAAGAAGAGTATAATTTCCCAGAGACAGCGACAAGGCTAAAAAGATTACAGAGGGTTGCTGAGTTTATCACACTGGACGACGAGCCCATTGCTGTTGTAGAGAACACTGCTTTGTTGGTAATGCAAAATGTTGAGGTTCCAAAACCCAGCACTGATCACAGCTTCACAACCTCACTGCAGTTGCATGTTTCACAACCCACAGGCGCGAAAGCAACCTACCGTTGTGAAACACATAAAATAGGCAAACCACCAGAAATCATAGAGGGAGTGCACACAGACACACATGCAACATTTTGAAAACATGCAGCAAATTCAGACAACACAATACAGAGAAGTGTTGCAAATGCAGAACAAGACAATGCAGTTGTTTTCAGAGGACACTAGTGACTGAACACAGCTTTGACACACATACACACACACACACACACATACACACACACACACACACACACACACGTCGCCACCACAGTTTGTGACTCATGAAGTTGTTGAACTTGGGTCCATATTATCATGTGTTTATGTTGTGGACTGATTCCTGCTACTGCTCTACTCTGTGCATATGTGGGAAAATGACTGCTGCAGGCTTATTTGCAATGCTTTTCTGTAATGAGTTTGCACCATGCTTTCCAAATGTTATGCATGTGTTGTGAAATTGATGATGTTCCATGAATTTGCTAGTGTTTCCTTAAGCTGCAGTGTGTTAATCTCTCAGCGCCTCTGTAGCAATCGCACATGTGGTCATCAGTAAATTATTTATAAATATATATATATAGAGAGAGATAGATAGATATATTTGTACATATATATTTAGATTTTTTTTAAATAAATGGGATATGTTTTCTGGTAGACAAATTATGTAATGGAGACACAGTTTTTAAATTCCCTCAGAGTCCCTTCTAATTTTCACACAAGGAAACCGAGTCAGTTTTCTTCTTTGTGTTTTTTGTCTGTTGTGTGACTGTGCTGTTTCAATGAATAAAAAAGGAAATGTAATTTCTTTTGTGTAAAAATTTTCTGCAGAAATTGAAGTTAGCCATAAAGCAGGTTTACTTCCTGAACTTCTCAAAAGGTTCTTGGTCCCCTTTTCTGTGGTGGAAACTCCCTAAAACCTTTGTTCTCCAGTATTTTGAGTACTGTAGTGAAAAGTTGTGCAGCGGCTCAGAACCAATCAGTGAACTACATAAGAAGACATAATATTCTCTACAGACCGGGGTTTCCATCATTCTGTGTGGATTAACTATGCCTTACTATTGTACAGTTCAGTGTGGGGACAAAAGATCTAAATTACAGTACCTATAAATGCTGTGTAAAATATTTACACACTGGAGTATCTGCTCTTTAACCAACCTTTTCTTTCTCTCATCACACTGTAGGTGCAGCAACCAACTTCACCAAAAACCAAGCAAGCAGGACTGTTTTGTGACCCAGGAGAACCTAATGAAGCTGATATTCAATACTGCCACCTGTGTGTTTCTTCTATGTACACATATGTCAAGTGATCCTTATCATAAAGGAGAAGTCCACTAATCAGCACTCAGAAAACCTCAAGATACAAATTGCCTAAGGAGTTTCCATCTTCAGCACATAAAGCCAGAGTATTTCACATTTTTGGACGCTGCTCTGCAGAGGTTGTGTCTTCCAGGGATTGTTTTGGGAGGGTGTTATTGAAGCCTCGGTGCTCTCTGCTGGGGAAGGAAGCAGAGGGAAGGCCCTGGAAGTCCCTGGAAGTCCCTGGAAGTCCCTGGAAGTCCCTGGAAGTCCCTGGAGAAGAGAGCAATACAGAATACGGCCTGTAGCTGGAAGGCCAACAGTTACATAACTAACAGGCATGATTGTCCACTAACACCGTGGAACATGGAGACCAGTGGAGGAACTGAGGTGTTCTGCCATTGCTGATTGATAAATGAGATAATACCATTATCTATACATTCATAACCCATAGCACTCCAGGATCAACACTGTAACTTTAGCTCTTTCTCAAAAATTTCATTTACATGGATACTAATGGATGATCTGCTGTGTTTTCCGTCGGATATTTTGGAGAGAACAACGTCATCGCTTTCTTCTTTTTGTCTTCCAATCGTATCCCTGGTGCAGCTGGCAGGTGAGGTGGTTTGAACCAGCCACCAACGGGGTTTAGGGATGCCCCGACACAGGAAAACCAGGCTACTCCACTGGCCCGCTTACAGACTGCTGTTTCTAATATGAGTCCTGGACTGAAAGAAAATCGTTTCCTTCTCTAACAGAGAGCAAAGGGTTGTCATTTTTTTATTTACAAGACTTTTGGTCGCGTAGCCACAGCTGCCCAGACTGCTGATCTCCAGGTGCTAAAAACTTAGTGAATTGGAACTTCCATACTTTGTGCTGGCACAGAATTGTGTATAAACCGTTTCCCCTTGTAGGTCTAGACCTTCATTTTTTTTCTGAGATGAAGAAAGTCACGGAGGAAGGAAACTAGAAAGCCAAGTCAATTATCAGGCCTTTCAATTTTTTCTTTTAGCCTCATTTCGTATTTTGCTGTAATTGTTGTTCCATCATGTAGTCAAGCTCCTACCAGAACAGATCTACCTCTGCCAACTTTTGTACCTCGCAGAACTTTCATTTGTAGACCAACTGCAATGATTTGGACCGGTTCACAGCAGGGTCAAGGTTCATTAATTTATCTGAGGTCTGTCAGGATTTGATTTGACTATCACACCACCAAATCATTTGCTAATTAAATTATTGTGTTTTAACAGGAGGGCACAAATACCTAACTGCAGTTTTTTTTTTTACCATTATTATTATTTTTACACCTGAATAACATCCTTTTTCCCTGTTGTCATTATTTTTGATCAAGCCTTGATTGAAATTGTTGTGCAACAAAAAGATTCTCCTGTTTTTAGATTAATTGTACTCATATGGAAACAGACCTGTAGGAATTACTGTGTGTGTTGGCTTGATTTGTAATTTGATATTTTGGGTAGTCAAACATGTTTTGTGTATTCATCATCAATGTTGTAAGAGATTGTGCAGACACACCTTCCTCTTCATAATCTGTGGCTTATTCGTTCATCCTCCCTTCCCACCTTGTTTTCTGGCTGACAGGAAAGTCTTTTGCAGCAGAGCGACTTGTAAGCTTCTTTTAATCTCTCTCACACACACAGTCGATCAGGATTGACCTAAGAGCCTAAGAAAACAACCAGTCGCTCGTCCTCTCATCTCAGTGTGGTGATGCGGATGAGTGTTTTTTATGTTTGCCACGTGAAACAGGAAGGCCTCCTCAGCTATTCCTCTCCTTTTTTATTTTATTTTATTTTTTTGCCAATCCATCAGTTCTACCCCCATACTACAAATCTGCTTAATACACCTAAAGAAACTGAATGACAGAATCCTTGTCATAGTAGTTGCTGAACAAACACACACACCACCACACGCAGGAAGTGATGCCAGGTGGCAGCAGTAAGAGTGGAGGACGAGGTCCATCCTCATCACCCCTCCCCCACGCCGTGGTCCCGCCCAGCAGACCTCTGCGACCCTCCCGTTATGTTCCAGTGTCAGCAGCCACTTTCTTCCTCGTTGGCTCCACCACACTCTTTTTCTGCTTCACGTAAGTGACAACAGTGAATTGTCTCAAAATCACACAGGCCTGTTAATGAGCCATGATGAAATTACTGTTACCTTAATCTGTGCCCAGTTAATGTTACCATAAGGGAGGGGGGTTTTGATGTACTTTGTTAGTTGGCACTTACACCAGTTGCAGTTTAGCCAGGCTGGGATGAATTGTGCTTCTCATTTCAAATGATGCAGTTCCTCTGTTTTCCTTGCAGGTGAAGCAGGTAGATAACTGGTGTTCTGTTGACCTTGTCATGGATGTAATCCAGGGATATCAAGTTACAGTTACAGGAAGTGATTGAAGGAGAGGTGCAGCTGTTTAAATAATAGCTTGCATTTCTTATTAAAAGTTCATTTTCAGTCACATGCATAAATACATCTGTAGGATTTTCCTTACACCCATAATGGTTGAAAAGTTCAAATGAATTGGCTGGTTCATAGTTTGGGAGCGTGAGTATGACTGAAGAACTTTTCAAAACAAGCAGTGAACTGAGGTTTTCACATGTGAACAGCATTTTCAGTTTTATCCATCTCAGTGTGGCCTTGAGCCCCTTGAGTGTTTCAGACAGAATGTCAGTGTTCTTATAGACTGTCATCGCTAATCTTGCTAGCACCTCACTCTGAAGTGGGTTTATGTGTGTTCGTCAGGGTGAGAGCGAGATGAGGGGGGAAAAAAACACTGCGGTGAGAGTTTGAGAGTGTGAAGCAGTGTCCGTGGGAGAAACAACGTGTATGTGGTCTAAATGTGAGAAAATCAGATTGACAGGTCTGAGTGTGTGTGTGTGTGTGTGCATGCATAAACCAGAAACCCTAATCTGTGTGTGTGTGGTCAGCGTGGTGGGCAGTCAGCTCTGTGTTTCAGATTAGTGAGGAGAAAATAGGCCAACATCTGTCACCCTGACAAAAGCCCATCATCCAGTCTCTCACTGTCTGGAAGTGCTTCTGTCTCTGCAGTCCCTCTCGCATCTCCTCTTAGACCTAAAGCAATACTGTGATGGTAGTTCATTTTTAATTTTGAAAAAATAATCGGCATGGATATGTGCTATTATTTTTGTATATGTATATAGTCCAGTACAATAAAAAACTGGAACTAATTGAATGTCAGAGCACACAGTGTGAGACATTTCTTGTTTTGGTAAAAATGAATGAGTCAAAGTATTGAGAGACAGCCCAATACATTTTTGGTTTTGGTCTTTTCTTGGGATTTGTTGGTAGTATTAAAAATAGAGAAAACCGCCAGCCTTGGAATTGACCAGCGATTCAGCTCACTTCGAATCATCCACACTTTTCGCAGGTTTTGAGTCTATGGACATGTTTTGATTACAGCTCAATAGATATGTCAGTCCAACTCTAAATCCAGGCTCATGTGAAATCTTCCATAATCAGATCAAATTACCAAATGCCACTTAACCACATATGGAGAGCAATGCCCTGGACCTCACTGCTTTGGAGGTCTTAGACACTAGTCTAAAAAATAGTATCACCTAACAAATATATTTTCAAAATGTCTATGTTGTTTCATTTACACTGTTAATTATCTGTTTGTAAAAAGACCAACAAGTAGCCCTGTGGTTTCTCTTCTGGGTACCATAATTCCATCTTAATTCCAACAGCGCAATATAATGTGACAGAATATTGCTGTTTTTCTTTGAGTGTCAGGCACTGTCATCTTTGTTCATGTTTCAGCTGCCCGTGGCTTTCGGAGCGTTTCTCAGTGGCTGTGCCCATCTACAATGGAGTCATCTTCCTGTTTGTTTTGGCTAACTTCTGTATGGCCACATTCATGGACCCCGGCATCTTCCCGAGAGGTGAGTGCACGAATGGCTGAATGAACTGTACGTGTGTGACGCTGTTCATGTGTCACCCAACAGGCTGCTAAATACTACATTAAGTTTGTGTTGCTGTTGTTTCATATTGTCAAGTTTGCCCTTTGGCTTCATTGTATAAATATCCTGCTCATCCGCACAAAAAGATGATTGACTGTTCTAGCCTCAGAAGTAGAAATCTTAGTGCCTGTGTTTGGCCCAGATTACCTGGTAATGTGAAGCTTTTATAGATCCAGTATTCAACCTCCTGAACTCCTTGCAGACTGAACTGGGCTGCTCCATTTAATATCAAACATTTGTGATAATTAGCCGAGTGGGACCACAATAGCCAATCTGACAGACATCTGGAGCAGCTGACAGTATAGCCAAGCAATGGTTGACATTCTAGCCTTGAGGCTAACGTCAGCTAGCATACTGTGTTTGACAGTTTAAAAGTTTAAACCTAACCTCCTGCTTTTGGTGAAGAATCTTGACTATTCAGGCACTATTTGGGTGTGTGTTGTCACATCACTCACCAGAGATATGCCCTCCAGTTGCTTTTTTTCCCCCTGTCCTCTCCATGTTCATGAAGTAAAGTATATATATCCCCTCCAGTCAGCAGTTAACGAGGATGATAAAGACAAATTACATGGTGGCTCGCTGATACAGGCAGAAATGAGAGTTGAAATTAATCTTAAAACCTTGATGTGCATGTTTGTGCATTTGTGTGTATTCTGATGTCAGGGCTCAAGTGTTCTTGTGGTCAAGTTTAGGGTTGTGCGTGATCATGTGTGTGTCTTATTTTTGTGTCTTTGTAGCCGAGGAGGACGAGGACAAGGAGGATGATTTCCGTGCTCCCCTCTATAAGACAGTAGAGATCAGAGGGATCCAGGTCAGAATGAAGTGGTGTTCAACCTGCCGCTTCTACAGGCCACCACGTTGCTCCCACTGCTCCGTCTGTGACAACTGTGTCGAGGTGTGCTCACACTCATCCGTTAACTTAACCTGAAGTAGACATGTGATAAAATGTCTGTGGATATTCTCATTTATCCAAGTCATAACCATCAGCTGACTGTCACAGAACAAGCGACAAAAGACTGTGTACAGTATTCTCTGTGAGCTAAAGTCATGCATCGAAACAAATCCCTTGTCAGCTGTGCTCGATATCATGTCACTTCACATGGTTTGCAATGTAAATGGAAATTGCAGCTGCTCTACCAGGAAGTAAAGAATGATACAACATATTCTAATTACTGTACGCATGTTGAACAGTGCAGACTTTTGTAATGGATTATACAAGTTGTTTTACCACACTGTCTTTAAACCGTCATCATGTAGGACTTCGATCACCACTGTCCGTGGGTGAACAACTGCATTGGCAGGAGGAACTACCGTTACTTCTTCCTCTTCCTGCTTTCTCTGACGGCTCACATCATGGCCGTGTTTGGCTTTGGCCTGCTCTTTATCCTCTACCATCGGCAGAACATTGACCGCCTGCATGCCATTGTGACGTATCCTTTATGAACCTTTCCCATGTATTTATCTATTCAAGACTACTGATAGAATTTCTTGGCAATGACTGAAATTCTTCCTCTGTGTTTACAAATTGTTGAGGTTGTATCAGATGTCCTGAGGATTCATTTTTGTTTGGTGTGTGAGGATTTCACTCAACATTCTAAGTAATGAAATTTGTCCTGAATTGATTACTGGCTTAAGATTTAAACATTTTATTCATCATTTATTTGGCAGCACATTGTTGTGTCCTGATGGTTCAGATGCTGTTTGAGAGACATTTCTGTGCTAAAAAGATTGAAACTTTGTGAAAAGTGCTGTTTGTATATTACAGAATTAAAATGATTGGAAAAGATGGCGAAGCAGCCATGACTGGTCCAGAACAACAGATATCCAAGATGAATTCCAAATATTTTTGTGACTCTTCTGTGTCTAAGACCACCACTTGTTAAGCTGCCCATTTATGCACAATAAATAATAGACTCTAATGGGCACATTAGCATGATATCTATTAAAGTATTCTCTATGGGCCTTTATCTCTGTTAAATCTGTTGTGTTCTCTTATCACATTCCTTGACCCCTGCGCTCTCAGGCTGGCTGTGATGTGTGTAGCAGGCTTGTTCTTTATTCCTGTTGCTGGCCTCACTGGTTTCCACATAGTGCTTGTGGCCAGAGGCAGGACCACCAATGAGCAGGTATGAAACTCAGCCTCCCAGAGATCCTGTAGTCAGTATTTGAAAACATACGCTAGTGCATCTTAGATATTTTAGTAAGATTTCAGGGTCTGTGAAGTTATTTGTAAAGTGTTCATTCTCCCTCTCATTTTTTGAATGAGCTGTTGTCATTTTGTGTGTAACTCTGTATCTCTCGGCCTCTCTTGGTGTTTCTTTGTTCAGGTAACGGGGAAGTTCAGAGGAGGTGTTAACCCGTTCACCAATGGCTGTTGGAAGAATGTCTCTCATGTCCTCTGCAGCTCACAGGCACCCAGGTGCAGTTTTTTCACCTTTTCCTTTTAATTTAACGGCGTGTCTCTCCTGTGGGCTGTTCGTGACCACAGTATAACCTTACAAAGTCATGTCTTCACCTGTCGTCTGTCAACATTGCTAAGACCATCATTTTGAGAGAATACTAGGACTGTTTGTGAGAGTTTAGAAGTATGTAAGGATGTTAAGAAATTTGCATGTATTCATTGCTTTTTTATTTATTTATTTTTAGCCAATCTTGCAACGGATTGTAATGTACCTTAAAAAAAATGAGACCTCGTCAGCTCTTCCTCCTGACTGCCTGATCTTAGTTAGCCTTCTCACTAACATTATCGTTAACAAAATGCTATCTGAGTGTGTCTTTACCTGATCTGACAAAATTGATATGTTAGTTGACTAGCTAGCTAAATAAACAAACTAGCTAGTTTGGTAAACTAGGGAATTGTAACCTTAGCTAAGCTGGGGTGGATCTGACGTTGGCCGGTAGTGTGATTTGCAAAGGGCAAGCAAGTTAGTGTCATGTAGTCAGTGGCCCAAATAAAATAAAGGAACATTGTGATTGTAATGTATTTTCCAGCACTCACTGGTCATTTCAATGTTCATGTCACTATTTTGAATGATGCCCAGCTGTTCACTTGTGCCTACAGAGTGTGAGTCATTGATGTCAAAGTTTTTTTTTTAAAGTTATACATAAAATTCTTAGATGCACTGATGATAGTGTTCAGTCAGAGTATCTTTGCTTTCAAAACAAACAGCAGTGTACTTGTCTCGTGGTTGGTTTTCCTGATGGGAACACACACTTTCTCTGTGCTCTCTGCAGGTATCTGGGCAGAAAGAAGTGTGTGCAGAGCGTGTGTGTCCAACCTCCTTTTCTGCGGCCACAGTTAACAGAGGCCCAGTTGGCTGCAAAGATCCTGGACAACGGCATACAAGGAGACCTGCACCGGGTAAGAACTACAGGATGGGTGCTCATGCTCATATTTTATGAAATGTCCTAAATAATGTGTGTTATCAGTAATCTGTTTGACTTAAACACGAGTAACATTGCACATGTTATGTAAGGGTGCTGTGACTTTCAGAAAATCTGTGCTTGAAAAGTTTGCATATAGACACGTCCAGGTGACACCCGCCGCTTTAAAAGCTGCTTGAAATTCAGCCACATCATCAACCAAGGCAGACTGTGATATTCCATGGCAAAGTATGCTAGAAGGCAAGGCAGGTTTCAGATGATTTGCAGTATTTTAAGGGCTAGAGCAAATTGGAAGCTTTCACTAATACTTTGGAATCAATGTCAGTTCCGCCTTACAAAAGAAAAAAAAAAACTTACAAAGATAGCTAATGGAACATCTAAACATTTCTTATCTATATCTTGAAAAAAGCAAACAAATCTTTTTTTCCCCAGTCAACTTTGTCATAGTAATTAGTATGATCAATTTCCGTAGTGTCAGGTGAAATCCTCAGATATTCATATGGATAGTTTGATGCAAACAAATGGGTTACACATTACAGTTGAAATGCTCTTTGACATGGATTCTCAGAACTCTGCGGGATGAAGAGCATTGTTGTGGTAATGGTGTGGAGATTGCTGCTGCTCCGGTGTTCCATAGGTGTGTTGGAATGGGAACTGGTGACTGTGAAGACCTTAATATATAATTCATATCATTGTCATTCATGGAGTTTTCTGTCTTCATTATGTTTCTCCTCTCATTTAATCCAGTTTTTCTGACACTGGTCTGTACTTTTTTTTGTTAATTATGAAGTTATATTAAGTGTAAAACATGGCTGTATTTCAGTCACTTGCATGTGATTCCTCTCTCTCTCCAATTCTTATCTGTCTCACCTCTCTCCTCTTTCCAGTCAAAGTCCAGTCTGGAGATGATGGAGAGCCAGTCATGTGATGCTGAGCCTCCTCCTCCTCCTAAACCGGAGCTCCGCTATCCTGGAATCACCAGAGGAAACACGGAGGGTAATAACATATAACTGCCTACTACAGCTCTGCTTTAGATACTTAACTTTGTCTGCGTTCTTGTCATAAAAGCTAAGCATTGATCTGATTCTGTATTTCACAGTGATATTTCTTTCATTCTTCCTCTTCCCACCCTTCTGCAGAGTGCAGTCTGCTGAACAAAGCCCCTCCCACCCCCACCATGTACAAATACAGGCCCACCTACAGCCCCAGCAAGAACCACACAGCACTCACACACGCTTATGCCAATCAGGTAATGGACACTCAAACACACAGGAGTGACAGCCAGGAGATGCATGAGGTCAATAACAAATCAGTTGTAATACACTCATATTTTTGTTTTTGTTTTTTCTTTTGATTTCCTGTTGGCCATCTTGGTTTGGTTTCTCAGTGGCTTTCTGTTGATCAGTATCAGTAAGTGATTGTTCTGAAAGCAGTGTTTCCCCTCTTCATTTATAGCTTTGTCTGCTGACTCTTTCTGTTTGTTCTGGACATGGGTGAAATACTATTCGAGTGAACAGTGATTCATCTGCCTTGGCATTACTGTTCGGACAAACGAGTAAAACCGGACTATCAGGTTGATTGAAAAATGTGTAGTTTGTTCAAAGAATTGTGCCTGATTGCATCTGGACTTAGATATATGATATGTTGGTTCTGCTCAGTATTTATACCCATGTCTGGTCCATATTCTCCCACCTGTCAATCCAGTACCTCTGTATTACTATTGTTTTGATTCTCCTTCATTTCTTTTTCATTTCTTGTTTCAACTTCCATAATTTTATTAGTTTCCTTTCATTTGTTCCATTTTGCCTACAAATATCTTTTGATCTCTAGTTTTGATGTTTCATGCTCTTGTTACCTGAGCTGGTCTCATTTAGAAAAAACATTTCCTAGTCGGTCAGATGCCAGCTATTAATATAACAAACTAATCTTTAGAGGAAATCTTATGGGAAGATCGTTTTGTTTCCTTCTTTTCCTGTGATGTGGGCTTCTGAAGATATAAAGAGGAGGTACATCTCAAGGTTTAATCATCATCATCACCACTGCCTATGAAAGAACTTATTAATTCTGTTAATTATCTCTGTTAGATTCAAGTTTTCTTTTGTTTTTCTAATTTCATCTGGAATATTCTCTTGGCACTCACCTGCAGCCTACTTGTCCAGGGAAAGAAAAGTCATTCTAAATTATGCATTTGTAGTGCAGTTTGTATGATTAACCATTCATACATACAACTGTAGTCTGTGCCTTTCAGTGAGTTTTAAACCGCCACAGCACCATTGTAGTGATTAATACTGGCATGGACGTGTGAACATACTGAATACCTAATGTGGAGAAAGAAAGACTCATGAAGGGAAGTCTTTAGTCACTAGACCTTCATTAGGACAAATGTTTGACGAGGGAATTAAAGATGCCAGAGAGGATGTATAATCGTTACACAGCGTCAAGGTCCTTTCAGTGGAATGTCGGCTGTACGTCATGTAGCAAGTATGTTGTTAAACCTGGAGCAGGCGGTAGAGATGCGGTCATAAACTTTCATCTTCCAAGCATAGTACAAAACACTTTCTTTTTGATAAACACATACCTCTTTTGGTGTGTAATCGGCCTGTCCCTATTCTGCAGTGCACCCATCGTATGAAGCTCCACAGATAATATATACATATCATAAAAATGGAGGATAAATGGAAACAAAAAGTAATCTCCTTATTGCTCTGACTGTCCAGTGACAGAAAGTATGACCTTATTATTACCAGAGTGTGTGTGCATAGCCTTAATTTCTCCATGTTTGATGTTTTTGGCCTTCCTGACCTGTACAGAGACTAGTCTGTATGGTTAAGAAACATTACCAACAGTAAGGGAGTTATATAATAACATCAAAACTAGAGGTAGTTCAAAGTAGCAGAATTTCAAGGTTAAACTTCCATGTAGCTCTTAACTTTTATTTGCTCAGCTTCTTGTTTCTTCCCCCCCCTTCTTCCCCCTTTCTCCTTCATCTTCCCTCCTCCTTCTTCTCTTCCTCCTCCTCCTCGTGCCTCCTTCAGTTAAGTCGGGGGGAGAGTGTTGGCAGTGCCAGGGACTCCTCCTCTTCCACCTCCTCACTCCTCCAGGCCAGCCAGCAGCCTGGGTTTCGCTCCCAGCCCAGCTTGGACCGGAGGGACACTTCATCTGACAGAGTGGGAGGAGGAGGAGGTGGGGAGAGGAGGGAGGGAGGAAGAGAGATGGGAGGAGGGGGCATCCCTGGGTATTCCCTTGGTGGACGCTCATACCCCTCCTTCTCTGACCCCACTGTTCTATCTGGAGTGGCATCGCGATCATCCAGCTCTACGCACACCTCAACAGGTGCAGCCCACGTCTCAGAGACAACCACCACCTCCGCCAGTTTCAAGAGCTTAGCCAATCAGACACCCCCAGCTCATCACCCGTCCCGCAATGGTAGCCTGTCATATGACAGCTTGCTGGCAGGTGGTGATGATTTCGACAAAGGGGTGACGACAGGTTCAGCAGCCCCTGAGGTTTCCTCTGGAAGACCCTGCACGCCAGCAGCAGGCGGCTACAACTCCCCCTTCCTGTCTTCACAACAAAGGGTTGCTGAGATACACTCCCAGTCCTCCCAGTCGCCCCATCACCACCACCGTTCCTCCCACCATCACCCCTTTCTCCATCGCTCTTCTTCCTCTACGTCCTCCTCTCCGCCACCACCTCCAGAGAGGGAGCATCTGCTGGGAGAGCCTCACCCCAATGCTCAGCCCCCGCCTACCAATCAGGCCTCAGCTCCCCCTTCCTCCTCTGCCCCAGCTCCCCCACACCATCATCACCACCACCATCACCACCACCACCACCACTCCCATCATCACCACCACTCCTCCTCTTCCGCCACCTCCCGCCCTCCTCGCTTTGCTGTCCCTCATGCACCGCCTCACCATGCTTATCCTTACCGCACCCGCTCCACTGATACCACTCTGGGCTCCACTTCCACAACCCACCCTCCTCGATCTCCACACCCCCCACCTCTGGGCAAGTCTCTCTCCTACTCCAGCGCTGCTGCTGCTGAACTGCAGTACCAGCTTGTCCGAAAGGCCTCGGCGTCAGCTGGAGCAAATGCAGCGGGGGTAGGAGGAGGAGGAGGTGGAGGGATGGGAGGAGGAGGAATACAAACACCGAAGTGAGTATGAGTTTCGCCTTTTGTTTGGACAATTGGTTTGCTGCTAACTCTGAAAAAAAAAACACACCTGCTCGCCTGAAAACCTGACTACCTGACTGACTGCATCTCCTGCTCCTCCTCCTCTTCCCCTGTCTCCTCCTCCTCCTGCCAGATTTCCTGTGAGTTCCTCTTTCTTTTCCCCTTTGCTTGTGTTCCATGTTCCATTTGTTTGTTGGCTGTCTAACTATTGTAGTGTTGTGATTTGCAGCTTTGTTTTCATCCTCTGCTTTGTTGGTCAGTACAGGCAAATCTGTGTGCATTACCACATGTATAACATGAAATGTGTGTCCTTATGAAAGGCACAAATATAATATAAAATGGAACCAAAACAGTCTTGTTCAGTGATCATACAGCAGTGGAAAAGAATCAAGAACAGAGAAAGGAAGGAGTTAATGTTATTAACTCACTCAGTAGGCAGTTTAGGTTTTAGAGCATAAGTAACAGCAGCAGTAGAACTGATGTGAAATGGTAACGTTTTTGGCATTGTCTAGTCTAACGTAGTCTCAGACATTGTGCAACATAAAAGGAGGTAATTATATCAGACTCTTGGTTCTGAGATGATGATGATATTAGGGAAACTTTTCCACTGTTATAACTGAGCACAAATAACTTTGTGTTTCTTTCCAGGAATGAAATGACCAGCCATAACAGATGAACATTGCAGTTTAGTATCAGATTAGGTCTTCTCATTTTATTTACACTGAGACAAACTTTTGCATCTCAACAGACTTTTTCATTTTCTGACATGTTGATGTGTGTGTTTCTGTCCTGTTGCTTCGCCATTCTCTTTACTGTTTTTTGCATTTACTCCACAAGTGCATGAGTTTATTTTTACTGCTACAGTTTTTTGACCACAGGACTGTTTAAAGGTACAAGATACTGAGAGTATCTTTATATCAATATGTGGTATGAAAATGCTTTACAGGTCAAATGTTTTCAATTCAGTTTATTTATATAGCGCCAATTCACAACAAAAGTTATCTCATGACACTTTCCAATTAGAGTAGGTCCAGACCAAACTCTTTGATTAAATTTTGTAAGACAGAGAACCCAATATTCCCCCTTGAGCAAGCACTTGGCAACAGTGGCGAAGAAAAATTACCTTTTAGAAGCCAGAAACCTCAGAGCAGACCCCGGCTCAAGATGGGCGGCCATCTGCCTTGACCGGTTGAGTTGAGAGAGTGAGAGAGAGAGAGAGAGAGAGGGAGTGATAGACAGACAGAGAGAAAGAGAGAGAGATGCAAACAGAGATGCGTAGCAGCAGCAACAGTACCAGAAGTATTGGATCTGTAGATAATGATAATGACAATGAAGTATACAGAAGGTACTATAGTGATTATGATAGCAATAGTAGTAACAATAATAATGGTAGTAGCTGTAATAAGTAATACAATTAAAATAGATTATGACTAAACAGTAGTAATTGCATTAAGTTTCGAGTAGGACCGCAGCAGGAGGTCCAACCACGATCCATGGGAACCTGCGAGACAAGAAAGCACAAGGACTGAAGGGAAGAAGTTGAGTTAGCAACATGCATTAATGGGACATAAATGTGTGCAGAATGAGAGGGAGAAAAAGAAATACCTCAGTGCATCATGGGAGATCCCCCGGCAGTCTAAGCCTATAGCAGCATGACTAGGGGCTGGCCTAGGTCAGCCCTAACTGTAAGTTTTATCAAAAAAGGAAGTTTTAAGTTTTACTATTAAACATAGAGAGGGTGTCTGCCTCCGGGAACGAAACTGGAAGAAGGTTCCAGAGGAGAGGAGCTTGATAACTAAAGGCTGTGGTTCCTGATCTACTTTTGAAGACTCAAGGAACAACAAGTAGCCCTGCATCTTTGGGAACGTAATGCTCTTGCGGGATAATAGGGAACTCTTTAAGATATGATGGTGCCTGGCCATTCAGGGCTTTATATGTGAGGAGGACAATTTTAAAATCTATCCTGAATTTTACACGTAGCCAATGTAGAGAAGCCGGTACAGGAGAAATATGATCTCTATGGTTCTTGTGAGAAATCGTGCAGCAGCGTTCTGGATTAGCTGGAGAGTCTTTAGAGACTTATTGGGGCAACCTGATTAAAGGGAGTTACATTAAAGGGAGTCCTGGAAGTAATAAATGCATGGACTAATTTTTCTGCATCTTTCTGACTCAGAATGTGCCTAATTTTTGTAATATTGTGGAGGTGAAAGAATGCAGTCTTTGAAATGTCTGTTATGTGTGAGTTAAAGGACATGTCCTGGTCAAAGATAACTCCTAGATTCCTTACAGTGGAGCTTGAGGGTAAGGCTAAGCAATCTAGCATTACTACATCATTGGATAATTTGTTTCTAAGGTGTTTATTGCCCAGAACAATAACTTCAGTTTTGTCCAAATTTAGAAGTAGGACATTGCGAGTCATTCAGGTTTTTATGTCTTTAAGACATGCCTGAAGTTTGGCTAGCTGATGTGCTTCATCTGGTTTCATTGACAAGTACAATTGTGTGTCATCTGCATAACAGTGAACATGTATGGAGTGTTTCCCAATAATATCACTGATGGGGAGCATATAAAGAGTGAATAGTATTGGCCCGAGCACAGAACCTTGGGGAACTCTGTGACTAACTTTTGTGAGTGTGGACGATGCATCATTAACATGAACAAACTGAGATCTATCTGATAAATAGGAAACCAGCTTAACGCAGTTTCTTTAAATATTTGTACATTTGTACAAACAAAATGGCTCTAATTTGTTTCTGGTGTAATGACTTTCCTAAATGTATGCAATCCAGATAGCAGCTGTGGAGTGCACCGTTGCAGTAAGAGTACACATTGTATACAGACTGTGATACCATGTAGACTAAGGGATGGGGTGGGAAGTTAGCTGTAGACCAACTGCAGTAAGAGTTTTCAAACTGAAGCAAAGGATGCTTTGACACCTAACTTGTTTGGTTTGGTAAAAGCGGACTCCCTCATTCTTATTTGCTTTCTTTGGCCTTGTGTGAAAGCTGTCAGTTGAACTCTGCTGTGAATCAAACAGGTGGTTTATAGCAGACAGAGACTACGGTACTTTAAAGACAGTGTGGTGTAAAAGCAAACAAAATCACTGCAGGATTTTTGAAAGTATATTTGTGATTTTGGCATGCTTTAAAAAGTGAAACTACCTTTACATCCATCTGCTAACATCATGATCAATTAGACAGTCAGAAACAGCTGTGTGCTGTATCTTCTTGGTGTACTTTGGCAGCTCATCAACAGTGTGTGACATTGCCATCCCACAATATTGTGTGCAGTTGATTTATTATTTATATTTTTAAGAGTTGTTATGTCCTGAAACAGGACCTGTTATGAAAAAAATCTGCATAATATTAGCAGTAATGAAAACAACAACAATTAACTGTCAATTGATCAATAAAACATAACCATTTCCTCGCTTCTTGTTTCCATCACACTTTCATGGTATGATTTTGAAATGGGTGTTGCCTTTTTTGTGGTATGAAATTTGACTTTGTTGACCCTTCAGACACCATACCACCTGTTTGTCATTATTCATAAGGTGTAATAATATTATTTATATATTATTCACTTGGTTTAAAAGATAAGCTGATTAGAATTTGGTGGTGAAAGGTCTATTTTTAGCCATAGCTCAAGAATTCTTGCGCTAATTAGGGCGAAATTTGTGTCAAAAAAGTCAAGTGTCAAATGGAATAAAAATGACGAAGTGAAGACATTTTATTCTCGGCCAGTTTTTCGACACCATAACTAGGAACAAGGATGCAGATTGTTACCAAAATTCACATTTGGTTAGATACTGAATTGGTGACCCTAGTCCTAGGTGTTCACTGTGAAAGTGTGCTGAGTGTATAGATCTACTGTGCTGTCAGGTTGGACATGTGGGTGAAGCATCCATATTTTAGAATTTATAGCTTCTTTGCATCAGCAGCCATATTTGAAGAATTTTAGCTAATTGGTTTTGATGATATTGAGCTTCAGGTGATTGTTGTTGCACCATAGATCTAAACTGCAACTTGACTGGTGCGCAGACATACAACTGCGAGGCATTAATTTTAAATAAAGTCTGTGTCAACATGAAATAAAACTAAAGACTACATGTTATATGTCTGCAATATCGGAGTCAAAACCAAGTGAACTGAACTACTGGTTTGAAAATGCTTTAAGTGTAGTTTATGTCTCCTGTACTGCAGGAGTAAATCAGCTGTTTGGGAATATGAAGTGGTAAAATGATGTCACCGAGAGCCCCATCTTTAGACTTCCTGTCCTAAAATCCAAACTGCCTTTGTGTTTTTCTGAAATCAGGGATGAACTGATCCAGATGAAGCCTCTGAGTCGGACCAATGGCAGCCAGCCCTTCTCCTCCACCACCTCCTGCTCTGCCCCTTCCTCTCCCTCTCACCCAGTCAGCGTGTCTGCCCGACCCGGAGTGGCCTATCCCAGCTCAGCTTTGATGCAGAGTCCCGCCCACAAGCCCCAGGGTGGCGGTGTAAAGAAAGTGACAGGTGTCGGGGGCACCACCTATGAGATTTCTGTTTGAGTGGCAGACATCCTCTTGCTCGAAGACCAGTGGGATGAAGAGGAGATACAGCTGTCTCTCTCTGCGATTGTGGCAGAGTTTTGGCTTTTTCATCACACAAGAAACCACTGACCTACTGTAGACATCTGAGGAGGAGTTGAACTAATTTCTCTAGAGCTCATTCCTTATTACTGTACTGGACTGTCCTGCCTCAAGACATCCACCTCAAAACTCTGCTGGTGAAATGACAGTTGGGCCTAGATAGATGTAATATAAGCCAAGACTTGGTGGCACTGGGCTGCTGGACTGATTCAGCTCCTTTTTGTGGCTTTTGTCCTCATGGTAGCTCAGTAGAGGCACTTGCATGGTAAGGTGCGAGTGTTGCAGAATATACAAGTTTAGCAGCGTAAGGTGTTAACACTACCAGGGTGAGGAGCTTGATTCCCAGTGGGGCCACCAGTGAGCTCTGGTTTAGGGTTTGACAACTGGTTCGTATCAGCAGTTTTGGACTAAAGCTCCATTTGTGTAAGGAACTGGTGCAGATGTTTAATATTTTAACATTTCATCATTTTCATTACAACATCACTGAACCATGATCACGATGATGACTTCACATCATGCACAATGTGAAGTACCAGGTCAAAATCAAAGTAAAATTTGTTCAGAGTTAAGTTAAGGGCTTCCCATAGATGACCAGATTAGTTTGAACTAATCATGTGATCAGTCAGAGGTGAGTCACATCAGATTAAGTAATGGCAAGTTAACAAACGAGTTCTGACCCCAGTTGTCAGTTAAACCCTCATTTTATTATCATTATCCACCAAATGGGGTATGGTGTTTGGGTTACATAGAGTCAGATTTCCTGTAACCTGTTGTCACTTTCCTCATGGCTCTCATCCCAGTCACAGCCTTTCAGTCCCTCATGGAAATGCACAACTCAATATGGCAGGAGGTCAGTAATCAAGCAATTAGTAGGACCTGTTATGGACTTGTGACAATCTACCAGTGGCTGGAAGGAACGTGACTCATGAACATTTCGATCAACATGAATTTACTTGCCTTTTGATGAAGGGATGAAACATTTGAGAAAAACAAAACAAAATGCTGACTCTTTTGTTGATTTATTCCTTGATGTGACTATGATTCCATGTTTGTACAGGATGATGTGATTTTAACTGTGGATTTCTTTTTTAAAAACAGTGGTGTTCAACTGGACTGCAGCATGCACTACTCTTACTACTAGCCACTATGTGTGGCCGTAGACTATGTTGTCTGTTTGAACAAACAGGAAGAGAAGAAACTAAAGTGAATAAGGAAATCGTGTTTTGGCTTTTTGTTGTTAATGGGGCCCTTAAGACAAGTGTAGATTTTTCTAGAAAACTAATTCCTTGAGCAATTGCCTTGAGTGTTTTTTATGTCACCTATTTTAATTTGAAATTATTTTATATGAATTTCTATGAAAATATAGCTATTGATAAATGAAAAGTTTTTAATATTGACTCAACCCTGGGGTTGTGTTGTCAGTTTCAGAATCATGATAAAAAGAGCCCTTCTTATTGGTTTCCACTGTAGCTCCACAGTTCCATAGATCAACCGTTTCCTCTGAAGGAAACTGACTTGCAGTGTCCTAAATATCCCATCTTCCATCACATCAGAAAAAACAGGACTGGAAACTCTCAGACCAGATGAGGTGGTCCACATCAAGGCCGATAACTATAACAAGAATTGTATAGTTTTCATCCTGACTCAACTGGATGTCTGTACCACAATGACATTTGAAGAATCATATGGTTGGGATCTCTTTCAGAGCAATTTGATGAATGATACAAACACTGACAATCAAAATCCTTCCGTGTCGTGCTTATAACATTGATTTCTAACTATAGCCGACCTCATTTATGTACGCTAACTGACGTGATAAGAAAACACTTTTTCGATTGTTTACTTTTATCAGTCAATCTTGGCTATTGTGGTATACAACTGATTAAAAACTTAAAAAAGCTAATATGATATTAGGCTTCAAATTACACACAAAAAAACATTTTACCCGAGACATACTGCCAAACAGCCTTTGCTTCGCGTGGTGTCTCTAAAGTTTGTATTGTCCTTACTGATGTCCTCTTTCACAATTGCCAGGATTTCAAATTGATGCTGAGTCATACGAAAGTATGAATAAAATGTCTTCTAAAGACAAGTGTAACCAAGTTGGATTCACCAGCTCTGCTCATCTTTGAAGAATTTTGTGGTTTTTCTTCTTGTTTCCCTGTTTGACATACTGCAGTAACAGGTCCTAAATATCCACTGAAATGCCATTAACCTGCTGATGCAGCTGGACGTGTGCGGTGTGTGTTTGGTACTGCTGCTGCTTCAGAATATTATCATTCATCACTGTGGTTGCTCACCTCATTATCATTATAGTTATCGTTCTTGGTGTGGTTGGCCCTTTACAGTCAGTTTGCATCTTCAGTAATGCAAACAAAAAGCACTTGGGGCACTATTACAAAAAGATGGATTCTGTTAGAGAGAGAGAGAGAGAGAGAATGTAATGTTATGGGAATAAAGTACAAGTCATCAAAAAATAAAGAAAAAGTCAGAGTTTCATCATTGTAGTATTTGATTAGTCAAGTCATAAAATGTAATGAGAGCAAAGTTTATTCTCAAACTATTTTAGTAGCCCCGAACACCATGTTCAAGGTGTACTCGCACAGGTGAGATCCTTCTGGTCGCCAGATTAATGTCAGTTGAATGAAGGTGAGACATGAGATGAGAGGCAATTAAAAGAAGCTCAGACAAACACTTTTCTGTTTTTTTTTTAAATCAAACCTAAGCGTGCCATGAGAAATTAGTTGAAACATAGATTTATGTGTAAGTAAAATCTGTTAAATTGTTTAAAGTCTTCCTTTTCCCAACTTAAGAGTCAGTGTGCTAACCTGACATTCAGAAATCCTAAAAATTGAATACACTTTGAGCTTTTTTTGGATTGTCACTAATGTATCTCACAGCTTGGTGCGATCACATTTAGTTTTGTTTCTGTCTGAACCAGTGGGGAAAAAACAGAAATATTTGTCCCGGAGCTATCTAACTGGTGCAACAGATTGCAGGTCAGCTTGTTTGTTTGTGACCGAGGACTCGGTAACTATGGCAGACATGATGGACATCATTTTTCTTTGGAGTGTCATCATCAGGTTTCCATCTGTGGCCATGTGGTCTTTATCTAGTCTGGGTGACAAATATGAGCACAGCACCTATCCATGGAAATGATACAGCCACTTTGGTAAAATAAGCGAAGCACACATGAAGTACTATTAGAGAATTGAACATGTGTCTGATGGGAACACTTTCTGGAAAGAAAAGTCTATTTCATATCAGTTTTTTTTTTTCACGTGTTTGTTGGAGCAGAATGAAGACACTGGGCTTCATGTGTAAATTAGCAAGCACAGTTTTGGCCTCTTTTCCAGTGTGTTTAATGAGGACAGGTCTGGGAAACAGAAGAAGAAATGACAAATATCTGTACTGTACAGCTTAATGTATGCGTGTGTGAGTGTGTTTGTGGATGTGTGTATGTGGTGCAGGGCTGAACAATTGATAATAAACTTAAACAAAGAGGCAGACCGCAGTTGCTCTTTTAAGTTTGAATTGATTTCCAAACACCATTAGGAAATCTGACTTCTACACTATAGGCTCACTACAAGATTACATTAATTTGATATCTTCTATAACAGAACTTTTAAAACTTGTTGATCATGGTGGGGAAATTCAGTATTCAGTGAATGACACCATGACTCAAATCACAGTAAACTACCTTCTGAAACATGTGGCATCAGTCCAAGATGTTGGAGGTGGGTACTGCCAAACTGGCCAACAGTTTGTGTCTCCACTTCCTCCCACTGCACTCAAGTGAAGCTAAAATATTTGGATACGAGTGCCGCCATCTTGCGCTGGTGATGTTACTTTGAGCTTGCGTTCTTGCCTGTACGCCTGTCTGACCCGGTCATGAGCAGCACTCAGCTGACAACTGTGATGACCCCCCTTTTGTAACATTAAAACAAAATAATTAAAACCAAACTTAACAGAAAAATGAACGCCTGACAACATCACTGAGAGAAGAACTGCCTAAAATGTCAGAAACCATCGTCGGGAAAAATTTATCTGATGTGTACTTTGAGTTTTTAATTTGTTCTATGTTCCATCTGCTAACATGGAGGGGGAGGAGTTTATGACCTGTACTGGAGCCAGCCACCAGGATGCAATGAAGATGTTTTTGGCTTCACTCTGGGGGAGCTCTCATGATGTCCATTTAAATGGTGAAAATTGGTTCAGTTGGTTTGCTTTCAGCCCATTCACCTTACTGTCCTTGGGTCAGATTCATGCATTCCTGAGAAAAAAAATTTTCCTGAGAAAAAATGCTTTCCATTTTCTTTTAGGACATAATTCAGTACTGGGAAAAAGTGCGGCAACATTAATAGAGTACACACACTGTAACCACATCAGTACAATGTAATTCAATAAACCTCTCCTGCAGCAAATCTGTCCTTGTAAAGATTGTAAAGACACTGTAATTTCAATTTCAATTGCAATTTATTTATATAGCACCTTGAATGAACCTACAATGAAAATTGTCTCCAGATGCTTTACAGAGACCCAGAGCCTGAACCCCCGAGCAAGCAGACAGTGGCAAGGAAAAACTCCCTTTAACAGGAAGAAACCTTGAGCAGGACCCATTAAGAATAGATAATAAGAGAATAGACCAGTTATTGTTGCAGTTCCATTGAAATACATTTTCCAAGGTTTGCCGAGAAAAGTCAAACTATTACTTGTCTGAAGAACAAGTAAGACATCATTGAACTGCTTCATGTGCACATTGTTTTATTGCATGAATAACAAAAAAGGCCTGACTTCTCTGAGGTGTTTTAAGCAGGCTTTGTCTTTCACATACAGAAAATAAACATACAAGGCAATGGAATGCAGCTCAAATCAAATACAACATGACAAGTCAATTTTAAACTAAGTGTACAATACATAACAAAACGGTTTTAGTAATAAAATAATGACTAAAGGAATAAACTCACAGTGTCTCAACAGTTTATGTGCAGGTGTTTACCAGTTAACTGCAATGGGAAAAGCACAGTTCTGATTGGGAATGTTCTCAAGACTCAGAAAAAAGGTTGGAAAATTGAATTGAAGACCAGGAGAAGCAGCTCACTGGCAAGAAATATCAAATATAAATAAAAAAACAAGTGAAGTGAATGTCTCAGACAACGGAATGTGATGGTGACTCATCTGCATATATGCTGTTAGTTCATCATCATGCTAATCACACGTTTATAGAATCAAAGGTTTGTTCAGTATTCAGGATGTACACATTTGATAATCTAAATGCAAAGCCAGTTCTAGTTCCATACCTGTACCAGTGTCATGATACTGTGTAACTGTCAGCACTGAAGAAATTCATTTTTTATAAACTTTATTGGGACCATCAATGTACCAAAACCGACTGATGGGTGAGCTGCTAACATGGCTGGTTGCATAACCCACACAGTATGAGCAAAAAAGTAACAGGTTCTAGTGGCACTTAAAGACAGGACTAATGGAGAATGCTCCAAATCTCGCCAGCTTCAAGAATCAAAATGGAGATTCCTGCATGCTCTGGAAATAACAAGATCAAATATCATTAAAAATTTAGGGAGAACGCTTGGCCAGAAAAGGTTGCAAAAACTGTATAATAGGGTCCCACTGGATGCTGAGGCCAGAACACTGCTGGTTTCCAAAAACAAAAAAAATATTTGTTAACTTACTGGTAACAGAAGAAGTTAAATCAATTAAGTCAAAGAAAGTGCAACCTAATCACTATCAGAAAGAGGACATCACTATAACCTAACCCTCAGTCATGAATACACTAACTGAGAGCTGAAGACAGTAAGGTTCATCTGCTGAAGGTAAAATATGCAAAGCATTGACAATCTGTACAAATCAAAGGAATAAAACGCTTCAGTGACATTTGTGTACCACCCACCTCACGCACTCGAGCTGCTCCCATGCTGCATCTCTCACTTCCAACCAAAACTGAATGTACCATTTAACACTGCAAATGAATTCTGTCAAAACTAATTAGTGTGCAGCACTGAGTGATAACTTAGTTTACATTAAAAAACAGTTAATCACAGAATGATTAAAAATAAATCTAAAATCACATTCACTGCTCCCTTCCCGTTCATTAGTAAAAATTCAACCGACTCTCCTATTAGCAGACACTGAGCCTTGACCGTGAGAAACGTGCGGTGCAGACTCTGCGCCACACGTTTCCAGGTCTTACTCTGATATACTGCACCACATTTTAACATTAAGACCGCTGTATCCTAGTTTGCTCCTCTTCTAAAGTCTACACTTGTTCTTTTTGTTGTTAATAAAGGAAAAATGGACTGGGGTCACTGTAGCTGCACATGTGTCAAATAGTTGGAACATCCAGGCCCTCACATGGGCTCTGAAAGGTCAAAAAACACAAACAATTTCTTTGATGATCCACAGCAACACCAATCCTGTTGTGATTCACGAGTAAGCAAACCGAACACTTTGAGGAGGACGGAAGTCCAAGCTGAGTGACACAAGCCACCCTATTTGTCCTTTTTGGACTCAGACTCGTGCTCCTGGCTATCGGCTCCTTGCTGCTCTGGCTCCTCCTCCTCAGGAACCGCCGGGAACTGGGATTGGCTGACCTTGTCTCCTTTGGTCTTGTTGAGCTTCTTGGACTTCTGGTAGAGTTCGTTCAGGTTGAACTCCCGGATGATGTTCTCCTGGAGGTGTAGAACAGATATATGACATATGATTGATATGAGTTTATTTAAATTTGACAGCTTAAGTGCAAAAATTCTAAACTACTCAGTATTTGGCATGGACTATCACTCCTGCCAAAGAAGAAAATGCACATCCCAACATAGTCACTGCAGCTGTACGTTTGTTCAATGAACAATGTCCTCACTAGAGGAGAAAATGTGAGACCACTAAAAGCAAACTCCTAGCAGTCACAGGAGATCGTTGGCTGGTTTATGGGAGACATGCTCAGCTAGGCAGCCTGCACACAACCTGTAACACCTGCAAAAAACAGGCTGCCAGCTTAACTCAACAACCATTTTGGCAATCAATAAACATTTCCAGTTTGCCAAAAACTGCAGTTCCTTGAACTAAACTCACTCATTTAATTATATTAAGGTTCAAAGGTATGCATAATTAATTGTGGGGCAACTTTGAATGACAGCTAGTTGCAACTAGTGAAAATGAACTCAAATGATCCTGTGATCAGCCTCCCTGAAATCCACAGTGAAAATCTGTCCCTCTTTCAATGCGAACCTATTTATCATACACTCTATGGTGTGATGGTGAAACAGCATAGCTTGTTAGCCTAAACTAGGCCAGTAGCTTCGAGCTAAGTGGGTGGCTTTCATTAACCAGCTTGCTTCAGCCGCCCACACTGATCTTCAAGTACAACTCTTCAGAACAGGGCTCAACCGCTATGTTTGCTTCAGGGCCGGTACCAATGCTGACCGTTAATAATGGATGAGAGGATGAAAGATATTCAGAACTGATATACACTTGCTGTAAAAATGAAGAATTTTAATGTCAAAGTTTAGAATAACCAGTGATGGAATGTTCAGTAATTAAGAACAGTTTATTCAAGTGCTATACTTAAAGTACTATTTTTAGGCACTTGTATTTTACTTGTATTTCCATTGTCTTCTACTTTATACTTCCACTCAACATTTTGTATACAATTACTATACTTTTTACTCAACTACATTTATTTGATTACTTCAGTACCAGTTACTTTACAGATTCGGATTATTCATAAAAAAATAAATGCTATTATATATTACTGCTATTATAAACAATTATTTTCAAATGCATTTATTTTATTAGCAATTGGACAAAAAAATTACAGACAATAATGAATGGTTTGACACACAGTATACTGAGCAAAAGACTAAAAAGAGTGTTCCCTCATCCATTCATTCAGTCAAATGATGCGACTCTGCAAAGTGTGTGTTGAGGAAGTGGCTCAGATGACTGACAACAGCACGCTTTGTTTTCGTTTGCTGTTCAGTGACAGCTCACTTAAACGAGCTGCAAAAACACCTTTATAACGCATATCAAAATGTAGCTGAATGTTAAAGGTGCCATTCAGCTCCTTTCTGTACAATGTCTTTTGAGACATGGTTGGATGGAAAAAGCTAACAATGATTTAAAAATACTACCAAAGCCAGACCCTGACACCATGGTTTGGATGAGTAAACTGAGGTTTGCTGTGGAAGTTTAAAATACAGTTCATATGACTACAAGAGCGGTGTATTTCCTGATACAAAGTCACAGATCTCAAGTGTGCTGTCAATTCTGACCTCAGTGAAGCTCCACGACACGGCTCTACCCTTCTTGTCCACTTGGGGGCGCCGCATCACCTCCTTTCCTCCCTGAAACAACACTAAGGAGGGCAGTTGTTTGGATAGCGGAGACGCCGACACCTTGTACCTACAGGACAGAGTTAAATCTTTTAGACAGACTTCTAAAAGACAAAAAAAAATAAAATAAATAAAAAAGACATTAAATTTCTTACTTCTTGGAAACATCTCCATAACGTCCGATGTCAACTTTGCCAAACTTGAGGCCAGCACAGTTATACCTGAAACGCAAAACAAACAGGAATTTAAGCTGTTCCTGTTAATGTCACTAGTATACTTAGCATTTTTCCTGAGTGGGTGGATGGTGTCTTACTTGAGAGAAAGATCAGCATAGACAGAAGCAAAGGACTGGCACTCTGGAGACCAGTTGGCGAAAAACTCAACGATCCATGTCACACGACTGTCTCTTTCCAGTTCATCCTGGAATCACACGCAGCTTTGATTTAGGATTAAAAAGAAACTCTACAAATCTGTGCTCTTGTTAATGGACGGACTACAAATTCTACAACCTTTACTCACATCAATGGTTTTGTCACTGAAGTATTTGATGTACTCTGGTCCCATGTAGAGTGGAGGCTTGCAGGTCATCAAAAACACTGAATTACACAAAAGAACCAAAAGAGCAGGATAACATTAGGACTTTGTGATGACATCGGCAGAATTAGTGCTGAAACTTAATTTGTACTGTATGCACAACATAGTCTATTTCACAGAATTTTATTTGCCAATAAACAAAAACAAAATACTTCAGTTCTGCACTTGTGATGTCACTGTCTTAAGTTTTAAGAATGTGTGTGAAAAGCTAATGTCAACTCCTTCAGAGGTCCAGGGTTTGAATCCCTAGATGACCAAGTCCTAAACATTTTTAAATACACTTCACCAAAATCTTTCATGAGACACCTGAAAAAAGTTGACTGTTGGGCGATTTCTTTCAGGAAATTGTTTGTAATGTTTCAAGTTTTGTCATGTCCCTCTCCCTGCCTTGACTTCCTGGCCCAGGAGCTGGTGGACGGGGTTGGAGAGGTGGTCGGGCCACTACCTGCACCTGAGAAGATGCGAGGGTAGTCGAAGGACCACGTGTTTGAAACAATACAACATGTGACTGTATCTAAACTACCAAAGCTATGAAATGGTCAGATGTCCAACCATATTTTCAACCCAAGGCAACACAAATACTAACATTATTACAAATGTGTTGTTCAGTGACTTTCTGTAACAGCACCGTGTGCAGGTGGAACAAACTTAGTAGGTGCACTTTCCAACTTTTGTGAACTCTTGTGATTTAAAAATTGGCACACCATATCCTGTGCTACTTTATCTGTTTCCAAGCTCAAATTCCCATCCAATGTGTACAAGAAGACAAAAGAATTTATATACTTCATTCAGTTCATAACGTGTGTCATCAAAACCTCCTAGGCGGGTCACTAGGTATTGTTCATGTGTTGGTTAAGTGGTAAGGTGGTTCAGAGTTCAAATCTTACTTCTTAGATCTGTGCATTGTCTGAATCTTTAGATTTTCCAAGATAAGTTCAGACATGTCTCACAGAGGAGCAGTATTTGTGTATAAAGTTTTTAATTTTCATTCATTTGTCCAAAGTCAGTGCGAGACCACCAGGGTTGCACTGTTCAGACCGCACCTGTTAAAGTTAGTGAAACCAGATGAAAAGATAACTTGGGTTCGCTGAACTCACTTCATAGTACAGGCCTCAGGTTGGTGTTGATGTGTTTCAGTACCATGTTGGTTTGACAACTTCTGTTGTTGTGAATACAGAACCACAAGTGGAAAACAAAAAAAATGTCACTTGTGTTTTTTTTTGGATAGCTTTATAAAGTACTGTGCTGACAAGGAAAGTCAGCAGATCAGACATAGTGAGAGAGAAACAGAAAGAGGCAGGCAGGACAAAGAACTGAAGGGAAAAGTAAGGCTTGTATGTTAAAGTAGTTTGTGGGAAAATACTAAAATAAGGTGGGCAATTAAATAGAATTTTAATATTGAAATAAGAAATACCCTAGAAACACAGTAGTGTATTCTTTCAAATATTTTCAAGAGAAAAATATACACAGCCACGGTTTCTGACATTTAGACTCGCAAGACAGGAGACAGAAGAGCCAGCTAATATATGTGTGTGTGACAGTAAAAGCTGGACTGACCTATGCAGAGTGTTAGGTAGAGCAGTCCCATCCTGATGTCCAGTCTGAAGAACAGGATAACATTGGCCACTTTGCTGAACAGGATGATGTTGCCTACATGCTGTTCCACAGTTACTGACATGAGCAGACACAAAAGAAATCCTGAGAATCAACCAGCATGTGGTGGACACTAGTTTTATTTCATAAGTGAATATGACATAAGCTGATATTCTCGATTTTTATATGTTTAACACAAAAGGATAAATTCAAAAATAATAAATGAGTTTCATTGTTACAATGGAAAAATCATGGGTCAATGCAATTTACTATTATACTAAGCAATCTGACAGGCACAGAATGACAACAACAGAAAGATACCTGAAAGTTAAAGAATCTTTAATCTTACTTGTATCGATACACTTCCTAACTAACTTTATGTGGGTCTTGGTTCGGGGATATATCATCATCATCATCCATACATCAGATTATAAAATGACATACTATCATAATGATGCTGGGACCAAAACAGAAGATATTTACTCACTCGCCCGTCTGTTCTTCATCATGACGATGGCACTGAGGAACATGAGGATCTCCACCTCTCTCTGAGAACACAAACATGATACGTCTCATCTGTGGCCAGCCACTTTACCCAGTCTGTCCGTACTGATTTCATCATTCAACAATTGTACCAACACATTAAAAGTCAACATTCAATATATTTCACCGCTGTGAAGCTGAGCAACAAGACAGATTACTGTAACACTGTCAAAGTGGATAAACATCTTTGAGCGTCCCACATTTAAATCACTGTGGGTCAGACTACCTGGTCATTTTAATACCTAAATTTAAACCTAAATTTTAAGACAATCTGCTTGTTGGTATACATTTGTGTGATGGAGTCTTGGATTTATGACTTCTAACAGTTTAGTTGGGGTCCTCCTTTAAATTCGGCAAACATTTGGTTTGGCTTATGTTGTTATGATCAACTTGGCCCTCCTCTTTCTCTTTTATCGATTCTCTTTGTACTCCTGTAGTTTAACGTTACTGATGTTAAAGGAAGTCAATAATTTAGCTAACGTAAGCTATCTACACTGGTTTGATGCGACTAGCTAAGTTATTTACAGATTTACAGAGTCTATATGAGCCGTACAAAATAAAATACTTGGATCAATTGATACAGTTTATAGATGAGGTTCTGTGTCTTGAATATATTTGCCAGTAAGTAAAACAGTATGAATGTCTAGTTTTTTTAACCGTAGTTTGGCCTGTCATTCTTAGTATAGCTAAGAAGAGCTAGTTTCCCCCTGGCCCTTGCGGTCAGCATGTATAACGATGCTTAACTCTGTCCATGTACTCACCAGCTAGCTAGCTAACGCTAATTGATACAACGTATTTGTGACATAGTTGCATTTTCTACGAACCCAGTCGAAGTCGCAGGAATTGCCGTCCTCTCGCTGTGTTGCCAGATGGTCGCAGATGCCAGGCGTCTTGCGAACAGCTAGAAAGGCTATAGACATGAAGAGAGATGCTACATAGTACGGCTTCAGCAACCACTTGTACACCTGCGGGAGGTGGTACAGGAATGCAAATAACGGAGTTAAAAGAGCCATTTTCTATTTAACTGTCTTACTACAACGAAGATGGGAACGCAACCCCGAAAAGACAGAGCTGGCCACGGATAGTGTCGTTAGCTCAATGTGAATGCTCTACACTGGATGATGCTTGACAGTGTGAAAGTAGTGAGAAATACAACTTCCGGTTTAGATGTCAAAATAAAACCACTAACGATGACATGTCACACACTATGTGACCTTTAAATGTGTTTCTTAAAACTGTTTTAAACAAATACAACATTTTAATTCATATTTTAATATGTTTATGTGTTCTTTACACCGAATGAGGCGGTTTCTCGCCCATATTAACATATCATTTCCTTTAAATATGAAGGTAAGAAGGCTTAACTTCCTGTATAAATGTGGTTACATGTTGAGAACTTGGTTTAGCGTTGCAGTCTGCAGTCGGCAAAAGTGTAAAGATACCCTAATTTAAAGGGGCGGACAGAGGTGGAGGTCAATCAGGACGAATGTATTATAACAAGCGCTGATTGGTCAGGGCAGAGGACAAGCTGCAGAGAAAAGTGCTGATTGGTTCATTGTAATATAATAGTACCTGTCCTCCAAGAGGGCTATTTATTAATTTACATCAAGGTTTAAGATAAGATGAACTTTATTGATCCCGCAGTGGGTAAATTTCAATTAAAATTGATTATTTTTCTACTTCTACTTATTTTTCCTGAGTATTCACTATTTCAGTATTCAAGTGCAGCATTCCCTCAGGGGCCTTAAGGCATTCCAGGGTGCCAGAAGCTAAAAAGGTATTGTGCACCTCAAACACAAAATAAAGATTATGCAGTGGGAAGCCCTGTTTTCTAGAGAATATGTCCATGTACAGTAAACTCACAACAGCAATTATGTTTAATCATGTTCTATAACATAATGAGGAAACGTTACTGATTAAAGTACTTGGCAAGTATGTTGATACAATTCAGTAAAATGTTCACTGTCAAGGCATTTCATTTGTTTTCAGGACCATGTTTTCCATACTTGAACCAAAGGGCTTTTGTTGTCTGAGAGTCTCAGAGTCTGCTATCCACTTTGAAGGACAGAAATGTAATGTTTCATTCAGTCTCAGCAAAATCCAGGCAGCCATCACATATTCTTATTAACATATTTACTGTTGCAAATTAGTTGTATATAAAAGCAATTTCTACAAGACAGAGTTGTAATTTTTATACGCTAAGTCAAAATTATGAAGTCATAATTCTGACTTATTACATCATCATTTCCGCTTTCCACTTAAAATGACTATTTAGATCACAGATATGCAAGTCAAGACGCTATTGTCAAATGAGGAGTGTGAAAATTTTGACATACCTGTTTCCTAAATTTGACTTAACAAGTTTGATTAGATCTAAAAGGCATTTCATCACTGAGTGAACACCACTGTCATGTCGTGTGGATCATGAAAGCATGAAAGAATGCCTCTTATTCCTTGCACCGATTTTTCAACTTGACTTGAGTGCAGCACAGGTATGCAGTGGAAAAATGTCTGCTGTTTGCTTTGGAGCGATATAATCCTGTGTGTTAACTTGTGGTTGATTTATGGGCTCATTAACTTACATTTATGGATCTGAGAAAGAAATTTTGCGTTGCTGATGAATTTGCACATGCAGTGAGACGGAAATATACAATGAGAAGGGACTTTAAATCAGATCTTTCCAGTCATATGAATGAAATCAGTGGCTAGGATAAGGAATAAAAGAATGTGGATAATTTTGATATAAGAGAATTTTGTATCATACTTTATATGTTTCAAATTTGATTTCCTTTTGTTTTCTTTCTGAGCTTATGAATTTGCATCTATGTCTGTTTATGTTTCTCTCCATGTTTGCGTTCATATAAATTGTGGATGGCGTGAATACCAACAGTGTCTCTTGAAACATAAAAAACAAAAATCATGGTAGTTTCTGAAAAAGCTTTATTTATTTTTTCAAACAACTGGTCTGCACACGCAGTCGATCATGATCAGCATTAGGACATCACAAGGTGAGGTCATAAAAACAGGAACATATTGCACCTCCAGATGAAACCAAACCATGATGTCATCCTTGCAACCTTTGAAACAAACAGCAATTGACTAATTGACTAACAACTGATTCTTTTTCTCAGGAAAAAAAAAAAACTATCAGATGTGATTATTTTATTAATGTACCATTTTGACATAGTTAATATGTTTTATATAATAAAACTAAATGCATTTGCATACTATGCATTTTTGTGATGGTCGATGGTCGTTCCATTCATTTATTTATTTATTTTCTTTTCTTTTTTCTGGCTCTGCAGTGCATGAAGTGCTGTCCTGTGCCGTCTTCATCACTTCCTCCAGCGTCAACAGGAAAATCATGTCAGTAGCACATAACAGGAGGAGGAAGAGGAGCGGCAGAGATCCAGTGAAGAATTTTATCTTTCTTTTTCTATTTTTTTTTTTATTTTGAAATTATTCTGTAAATGAATTGTCTTTTCTGGTAGTTATTTATTATTGGCAAATCATTTCTTGGCTTATTTATTTGTTTTGTGATTAAAATGTGGGTCATTGTCAGGGCTCCACTTCCGGCTCAGCAACTGTTCTGGGGTAAGTTTTTTGTTGTAAATTTCTTAATTTCCAGTAGTGCACTTGGATAGAAGAGCGGATTCCAGATCAGTTGTCAGGGTTTGATTACAAACAGCCATTCGGTCAGCCCTGGCGTATGTGTGCCAGGCGTCAAATTCAGCAGGATTACATGAAAACCGAACAGGAAGTTTGACTAAGTCTTCGAAATAAGAGTCTACCTGGTAGATGTGATGAAAATGTGAAACTAGGCCTTCCGGATAATTAGAGCCAAGGGAAAGAAATAATCGATTATAAAGAAAAAAAATACGTTTTCTTAAAAGTGTGTAGCTAACAGCATGATATAATTTATAGTGTACTTGGCAAAAACCTACTAAAATAACCTCTTACAGAATGTATTCATATGACACATAAACTAAGTGTATTTTGCTTTAGCGGTTGACTATAAAAACAGCATTATTTCTGTTGGTTAATGCAATACTCAAGGCTTTCTACATATATATAATTTCGCCTGTATCATTTTATTTTATTATAGTTGTATTGTTATTGAAAAATCACTTCTGATAAAAAAATATGATGTTTTGGGGGAAGAAATTGTGGTAAATTCACTATAATTCTTACAAATTGTCCACAATTGTCTATACATTAAATAGGTTGCAAGCTGATAATTCAGCCACCATCAATTTTGGCAAAATGTTCTCATTAATTCGGTCATAAAAGCTTTTGAGTGTGTGTTTGTGAAATTGTTAAAAATATAGATATGATTACTGTTTAAAATAGAAACATTCCACAGCATCAGCAAACAGGAACTTTTTGAATGAGCAAGGTTATGTTTCTCTATGTTTTCCGAATGTAGATAATTCATCAATCAGCTGTGCCTTCTGAGTGAAGACATACTGCATACCGCAACATCGACTGTTGAAACACGTTTATTGTGAAATTTCTAACAGGAAGTTATCTGTATCGCTCGTGCTAACTTGACTCCGGCTGTTTCATTATGGTAGTCGTCCGAACAAGCGGCTCATGAAGCAGGAATCCAGACAGGATTATCAGCAGCAGACACTGCCGTGTAGCCGAGCGATATTTCTATCTGCGGTTCGCCTCCAGCAGTCGGACCGCATCGACATTTCCATTCAGACCGACGCAAGGAGAGAGGTAAGCCGTCAGCTCTGCCTCTGCCGCCCGCTTGTCATTGACAGTTCCCATTATTGACAGTAGCCGGGATTTTTTTCCCTTGGTCAGGAGAAATATGGAGTTTCGAAACGCCACATTCTCTGATTTATTTAACGTCGGTTGAATTATTATTTACAACAAAGAGTTGTGAAATAAGATCTTAAAATATTGTGTGAGGCCTGTGATTATTTCAAAGCCTAACAGCCCGGGTGAAGTGTGCAGGTCGATGTTATCCAGTGGAGGTTATGGCTTATCGCCCCGCGAGCGCTGATTCCCTGTGGCTGTTAGCCCCGTGGCTACCGTGCACACCGTACGCAGCCCGCAGAGGGGCCCGGGCTGCCCTCAGTGGAGGCTTTAAATGGCAAATGTGACAAAATGGGCGCACGCGATCCTGTTATCAAACAGTGTTGATATTTCTCCGGTAGCATCATTCCGGTTAGTCAGAACTGTGTTATATTGTTTATTATGACATCTCCATAACAGCCTCATGATACTTCCACAGGGACCTTTCTATGGCAGCTAACTGCTCGGCCCTCCTGTTCTCTCGGTGCCGTACTGCTGCAGCACCCAACATCTCATCATCACACTAACGGGATGACGGAGGGAACCGAGCCTCCTCACGCACGGGCCGCGTTCAAGGGCTGCAGGAATTCTTATAACCGCAGCGGCAATGGCTTCGAAATTTTGAAGTGATTTAACCACACACGAGTGAGACGCTTCCAACTGTGACATCGATGAATGAACCCGGGATATGTAATGGACTCTATTCTTCAGAAGAGTTGAAAGACAGGACGCTGAACTAATGAGAAATGTGGCTCACTAAAGGAGAAATATAGGTCATATATCTTCATATCCACTGCAGCCATCGTCCAGGTGGAAAACGGATGCGCTCACAGTTGAGGTATTGTGTAAAACAGATATCAGGTCATTAGGTCATCCATAAAATCCAAGAGCCGCTTTGATTATTTTGACATCAAGATGGTGGGAGCCACCATCACCTCTGGTCTATTGTGGACTATCGCGGTCTAACAGACATTTTAGTACCCTCTTGGGAAAGAACAGAGCATCTGGAGCCTGGTGGTCCGCCAGCAACATGGACTACCATGCCGAGTGCTGCTTCTGTGATCCCGAAGAGGGTCACGGCGGCCCAGACGAGCCGCCTCTACACAGCATCCACGCACCAAACCGCATCCGGCCATCATCGTACCGAGCCCTGAGGAGTGCTGTGTCCAGTCTGGCCCGCATTGACGACTTCTTCTGCGAGAAGATTGGTTCAGGCTTTTTCTCTGAGGTCTTCAAGGTATGTGACCTCATCTCCTGATTAACATACAGGAAATAAACTAAGGTTAAGGTTCATTATTACTGGTCAAAATGTCAGTCAGTGTTAGTCCAACAGGCAGTTTCAGACATGCAGTCTTCTAGTAAGGATCCAGTTTCTGTGCAGTAGTTCATTTGCTAAAATATACTGTTGATTTACACTGCAGCATCCCTGTTCATCTGTAACACAGAGGCAGAGGCGTCACTCCTCAAATCTGATGTAAGCTTGTTAAAAGTATCCATACTTCAGTAGTTTTTTAAAAGCAATATGATATCCGCATGCGATGGGATCACATTTAGTGACGCTATCAAAATCTACAATAAGATCTTTGACCCCAGGATGCACAGATATTAAGAATATTGCAAAAGTGTTCAGTGACTTTTTCCTCTACAATACCTTTTGCAGGTTGTTAGTTTTAAAAACGTTTACATTAGTTAATAATTAATATTACACTTTATGCTAGTAATGTTTTGGAAGTTTGAAGTTTTGGTATTGTGACAAACTTGTGGTTGGTATGGGAGATAATGTTTGTGACAATTAGGTGGTCTAAACTTCAGACAAATTGACTTTTTTTTCACACTATCAGTAAATAAATAAAAAGAACATTTGTCCTGCAATGTGAATCTCTAACCTCTGACCAACCAGATGCACTACCTTTATACACCCATTAGGTATCGACCACTTACAACAGCCATTGGCCCATCTCTATTGGAGTTATTCAGACACCATAATAATCATCAAACATGCAATAATCAACAAACAGCATCTAATAACAATATATTGATCAGCTTCGATCAGCCAACATAAATCTGTGGGAGATATCCAATCACAGATTTAAGTCAATACAAATATAATCCAGCCTAATAAAACAATGCTAGTTTGTTTCAGCTCACTAAATAATCTATGAGGTTTTTATCTGTCATGAGTTATTATCTTTTCGAGCGGCGTTCTTTTGGGATCTTTGGAAAGGTTTAGAAAACATTGTTGAAAAGGGCAATTCCACCGGTCTGAATTTTGAGCCTTTTTTAACGTTAAATATTACAAGTCATGATATGAAGGACACCTTATTCAGTTTGTGTTATCACATATATCTGAACTGTAAATGTTACTCTGACAGCTCTATCTAACTCTAGACTCCTACCTCAGATTACTCACGTGGTCTGTATTTTAAACCGAAAATGGCCTTCCTGAATCGCATTTCATCGTCTCTCCTGCACCTGAAGCTCCACATTTTCTTAATGCAGTGCTGCTTTTGATTTTAAAGCCCACTGAGCAGGAAGGTGGTAAGCTCTACTTGTTTATGGCCTACCACCTGCATCACTTCCCCTGGAGTGGAGCAGCTCAATCCCATTAAGTAAAGCCACTGTGTGACTGCAGTGTGCAGCTTTGTATCTGAATATTTTACCATTGCTGTTTGTTTTCTGCAATAATATCCTTAATTAAATGCTGATACGGTTAAAGGAGCTGAAAGACAAGTTATTGCTGACCGCGGAAAAGTCGATTGAACAGCAACTGGATCACTGTGGGACATGGGAACTCTTTAGCTGGGTGCAAGAGTAATGAAATTGTTTGCATTGGGTTAGCAGTTCTTAAGACTGACCTCCAAGAACAGCTATGTTGTAGGTTTTACAAACTGTTGAGCAGAATCCTAAAATAATGATTCGGAAATGATAATCTGAATTATTGCTGTGGTAAGAACCTCCATTACTGGATGATCAAACAGCAGCGCTGCAGGTAGAAACAGCAAACAGTAACTGAAGGTAGCCCATAAATCTGGTTTTTTTTTTTATTTTACTTTATTTCTAACATGACAAACAGAGACATGTTGTGGCTGAACCGTAAAATGTCAAAAGTCAAACTGTTAAATCAACTAGAGAACAGCTTTCAGTTGAGAGGCACGTGGTTTTACTAAGAGCAAAGGTGTGAGACTCCACAGATGAATGTAGGTTTTTCAATTCACTTTATTTATATAGCGCCAAACCACAGCAAATGTTAGTCTGACCCCAGATCAGACCCCACCCACCACTCTTTTCCTGTGATATAGCTTGCTAGTGCCTCATTTTTTTATTCTAGTTCAGTACATTTGAAATGAACTAATCACAGAGACAGTCGCCTGTTTTGACTCTGACTGTCTTTACCCACAGAAGCTGGGCGATAACTTCTGCTGAGCTGCGGCAGCACCAGCTGTTTGTTTCTGATTATGAGCCTAATTCTTATTATTTCCTGCTGGAGCATAGCAGTTTTCTTAAGAAACTAATGTTCATTTCATTACTTTTTTACATACTGTATACACACTGCGTTGGCCCCTCTCAAATGCTGTTATGTCACATGTTTGTTGCATCTGTGGCGTGCATGTTATACATGTTGATAAATGTGTGTGTGTGTGTATGTGCATGTCTTTTGTGTGTTGTGCTTTGCACAGACAAGCAGTTTGTAAATGTGTGTGTATGTGAAGTGACAGGCTAATTGGAGTACAAGTCCTACTGTCCAAACTAAGCAGATTACTTACACACCACCTGTGTGTGTGTGTGTGTGTGTGTGTGTGTGTGTGTGTGTGTGTGTGTGTGTGTGGCCTCTGAGGTTTACTTTATGTATGCATTTTAAACACTGACCTCCTGACCACCAACTCAACCAAGCTCAGTGTCCACATGTTCCAGTCACAGCTGTGCACAGTCAGTGTATTGGAGTGGTGGAAGTATTTATTTTCAGGGTATCTGGAATAACCATAGCTTTACACACTCACACCACGAACCACAGCCACCAAAAACCAGTGGAGTGATGATTGGTGTAGCATATGACTATCAAAGGTTTCAAATAGTGTTACTCAAGTGTTTTAATGTTAAAAATAATGTCTGTATATTTATTGGAACTTTATGTTTAATGTCATTCAGTATTTAAATTTTTCTCGAATACTTCTGGTAATATCCAGTGTTTTAATAGTCAAACGCTCAAAAGTTTCTGTTTCATATGGAGTTTTATTAACATACAGTTTATTCCATATGTATTTATACTGTGTGCGCTTCTTCACGTTGTGTGCAGTTACGATGTGAAAACCAGTGGAGGACTATGGAAGTGGAGCTCAGTGATATACGTGATAGACACTATAAGCCTTAAACATTGATTTTAGACACACTGAAAAAAGCTTTGAAACAGGAAAGTGTGTGTAAACACAGATTTAAAATAAAATATATGATAGAGATTGAGTATTGACTAGGCTGATTATAGGATCCTTATTCTATCTTATTCCAATTATTGTTATCAGTGTTTTTTTCTTTTGATCCAATTTCTGATAAAAAAGAATTCAAAAATAAGGATTTATTATAGTAGTAATATTTAATATTATTTATATTTTATGTTAATAATCTGAATCTGCAAAGTAACTAATCAAATGAAGTAGAGTTAAGGACAATATTTGCCTCCAAAATGTGGAAGTATAAAGTAGCAGAAAATGGAAAGTTAAAAAAAAGATTTTAATTTTCACTGCTTGGCCTACAGTATTCTTTCCATCCATCCATACTGCGTTATCCGTCAGGGTCGCGGGGGGTGGAGCCTATCCCAGCTGACTACAGGCGAGAGGCGGGGTACACCCTGGACTGGTCGCCAGTCAATCGCAGGGCCAACACACAAAGACAGACAACCACACACTCTCACATTCACACCTAGGGGCAATGTAGAGTAGCCAAGTAACCTAATGTGCATGTTTTTGGGAAGGAAGGAAGCTGGACATGCAAACTCCACCCAGAAGGGCCCAGACCAGGATTCGAACCTGGAACCTGGAAGTGCTAACTACTGCACCACTGTGCCGCCAGTATTCTTTCATAAAATTAAGTATAATCATAATTTATGATACAGTGGTTTTCAAGCAAGGAAAATTTTCATGAGCAACTGCCAGACACTGATTACACACCAAAAAGGAGACTCAGGCCTCTGAAATGTGAAGGCCGCTGAAGGCCATTGAGTGTCTGTGTACAGGATGTAACAAAAGAGGGAGGAAGATCATTTTGTCAAATTGTTTCCCACTGCACATCAAGATAATGGATCAGAATGCAGTTTTAAATGCGCACGGTTTATTAGCGTTATTATTATGGTTAAACTCAACCTACTGTTTTCCTTTTAACTCTGTGTTGTGTGTGTGCATGTGTGCGTGTGCGCAGGGTGAGGCTTCAGTAATGGCCTTGTGGATTTATGCAGATCAGGAGGAGTGATGGGAAATCCAGAAAGCCTATTAGTGCTATGCTATTAATACACACACACACACACACACACACACAAACAGAGACACAGATGCATGGTCTTGCAGGTCCAGACACTGGCACAAATTACCAGTCAATGACCTATGGGGTCACACACGACCATAGAGCTGCTGTACTTGCAGCCACACGTATTCAGCACACTCCATGTGCTGTGATTCTCTGCTGCTCACTATAGAGCTCTTAACCATTTTAAAATGTATCCCAATTTAAATCTTTCCCATTTGGAATCTATCCCAGTCGTACCTCGGTGAAAGCTACCATGATGTTTCTACCATGATATCAACAATAGTTGACATTTAACTTATCAGATTATATAGTTGTGTTTTGTCAGGCAATAACAAATCCATCCATCCATTTTCTATACCGCTTGGAGTGTGCAGGCCCCTTCTAAGGACTTTTTATGACTCTGTGGTAGCCTCTGCTATTCAGTATGCTGTGGTCTGTTGGGGACCGGGCAGCACGGACCGGGACAGGAAGAGACTAAATAAGCTGGTCAGGAGGGCCAGCTCTGTCCTGGGCTGCCCACTGGACTCTGTGGAGCAGGTGGGTGAGAGGAGGATGTTGGCCAAGCTGACATCCATCATGGACAACACCTCTCATCCTCTGCATCAGACAGTGGAGGCTCTGAGCAGCTCCTTCAGCAGCAGACTGCTACACCCTCAGTGTAGGAAGGAGCTTCAGCAGGTCCTTCATTCCCACTGCTGTTAGACTGTATAATTCTATGGTCTAGTCCTCTTTCTTCCCTTATGAGGACTTGTATATAGCTTTATAGTGTACTATTTTTACTTACCTTGTAAATTGTTAATTTATTTCACCTCTATATTTTTTGTAACTGTTTATGCACACTTTTTGCACTCTTCTTGTGTTCTTGTGAGCTGCCACAACAGGTGAATTTCCCCACTGCGGGATCAATAAAGTTCATCTTATCTTATCTTAGGTTGCGGGGGACTGGTCGCCAGTCAATTGCAGGGCTAACACACCAAGACAGACAACCAAACACTCTCACACTCACACCTAGGGGCAATGTAGAGTAGCCAATTAACCGAATCAGAATCAGAATCAGAATCAGAAAAGTCTTTATTGCCATGTAAGTGAAGAGGTTTCACATTGCTAGGAATTTGTCTTGGTGATTGGTGCATACATAGAACGTAACAGTAACATATAATTAAAGAATAAAATAAAAATAAAAATAAGATAGAATAAGGTAACACAAAATAAAATAAGTGAAATAAATATTTTTCTGGAGGTAGTCCAAAAGTGAGGTAGTGCAGGGTGGAGTATAGTGCAAGTGGGTGAGGTAGACAGTGCAAATGAACAGCATGTTAGTCAGTTGGTATTCAACAGTCCAACAGCACAGGGGAAGAAACTGTTCTTGTGGCGTGAGCTTTTGGTCTGAATGGACGGTAACCTTCTGCCTGAAGGGAGTTTCACAAAGAGTCCATGTCCAGGGTAATGTGCATGTTTTTGGTATTGTGGGAGGAAGCCGGAGCACCCGGAGAAAACCCACGCAGGCACAGGGAGAACAAGCAAACTCCACATAGAAGGGCCCAGACCAGGATTCAAACCTGGAACCCTCTTGCTGTGAGACGACAGTGCTAGCAATAACAAATGATCACCGTATCTTTTAACTTTGTTTCTTTGTTCTTTGTGTGTGAAACACCACATCTTTCACATGACTTTCTCACTGTAAAGCTTCTCTGGTTGTTTCTCAGGTGCAGCACCGGATCACAGGGCAGGTGATGGCACTGAAAATGAACACGCTGGCTAGCAACAAAGCTAACATGCTACGAGAGGTGCAGCTCATGAACAGGCTTTGCCACCCAAACATTCTCAAGTGGGTAACAATTTATATCTGGAAACACTGTGTCTTAAATTAAAGAATGTGGTCCAGACCTACTTTATTTGTAATTAGTGGTTTTTCTTTATTTTTTCTAGTTTCAACATTGTACATTAATACTGAAGATATCCAAACTATGAAAGGACACATATGGAATTATATAGTAAATAAAAAGTGTTAAACAACCCAGAATATGTTTTATATTTCACATTGTCCAAAGTAGCCACATTTAGCTTTGATGACAGCTTTGCACACTGATGGCATTCTTTCATCAGACTCATGAGGGAGTCACCTGGAACAGTTTTCAATTCACCCTTTGTCAAGAGTTAATTTGTGCCATTTCTTGCCTTCTTAATGTGCTTTAGACCATCAGCTGTCCTGTGCAGAGGGAGGGTGGGCACAGAGTCAGTAGCCCTATTAGTGCTACTACAACTACAGTACAAATCCATATTATGGCAAGAAACCTTCAGTTAAGTAACGAGAAAAGACAGGCCATCATTACTTTAAGAAATGAGGGTCAGTCAGTCTGAAAAATCTCAAGAATTTTTAATGTATCCTCAAGTACAGTCGCCAAAAGCGTCAAATGGTGTAATGAAACTCATGTGAACCATCCCAGGAAATGAAAACAAAGAGCTACCTCTGCTTCACAGGATAAGTTTATTGAAATTACCAGCCTCAGCACCTAAGATTAGAACCCACATAAATGCTTCTCGGAGTTCAAGTGGCAGACATATTTCAACATCCACTGTTCAGAGGAGACTGCCTGAGTCAGGCCTTCATGGTCGAATTGTGGCAAAGAAGCCATTACTTCAGGAGAACAACAAGCAGAAGAGACTTTCTTGGGCCAAGAAGCACAAGGAATGGACATTAGATCAGTGGAAAACTGTCCTTTGCTCTGATGAGTCAAAATTTGAGATTTTTGGTTCCAACTGCTCTGTCTTTGTTGGACGTAGACAGGGTGAATGGACGGTTCCTGAATGTGTGGTTCTCAGTGTGAAGCATGGAGGTGTGATGGTGTGGGGCTGCTTTGCTTTGCCTTAGTCAAAACTGAGGGCACAGCACAGCATTTTGCAGCAACGTACCATCCCATCTGGTTTGTGCTTGGGAACATCATTTGTTCTCCAACAGGACAATGACTGCAAACACACCTCTAGGTTATGTAAGGGCTATTTGTCCAAGAAGGAGAGTGATGGAGTGCTGCATCAGATGACCTGGCCTCCACAATCACCCGATCTAATTCCAGTTGAGATGGTTTGGGGTGAGTTGGACCAGAGAGTGAAGGAAAAGCAGCCAACAAGTGTTCAATACCTCTGAGAACTCCTTCAAGATTGTTGGAAAACCATTCCAGTTGACCACCTCATGAGGCTGACTGAGAGGACGCCGAGAGCGTGCAAAGCTGTCATCAAAGCAAAAGGTGGCTACTTTGAAGAATCGAAAATATAAAACATATTCTGGGTCATTTAACATGTTTTTGTTGATTATATAATTCTATATTTGTTTGGTGATAATTACAGTATCCTAACAAAAAAAATAAAAAATAAAAATTAAATCTATAGTGTAACCTGCAGTTTTTTTAAAATCTCATTTCTTTACATCGCTTCAGGTTTCTTGGGGTATGTGTACACGAAGGTCAACTCCACGCTCTGACTGAGGTAAAACCATCACTCCTGTCTCTGTTCTTTCAGTATTGCCACATTTCATCAGAATATTGACATGTCTGATGTATCTGTTTTCCCTCTTTGATTCTCCTTGTCCTTTCCTATTTCTCCTTCAAACATGACTAACTAAAACATGTTGCTGATGTTGAGGTTGGGATGCAGCCGTTACCATGGTTACCACAAAAGCATAGCTGCACATAGCTGTCCTTGCCACTAGAGGACTCTGTTTACCAAGCACTGTGTTCATGATTGTCAACCATGTAGTACAACATGACCAAAAGCTGCAGCAAATCTTCATATTTGAGAAGCTGAAACAAAATGATAATCAAAATGACTGCCAGTTGATTTATCAACTAATTGTTTCAGCAGTACTTGTACCTTTTCATATTTTGAGTGCAAACATCTTAATGTATAAATAAGCTGTTAAATAAAGTAAAAGTAGTAAAAGTACAATATTTCCCTCAATAATACAAGTATCTCAACTCTATTAAGTACAGTACTTATCCTTCATCACATTCCATCACTGGTGCCAAGCAGACTCTGTGATCTTGTGATCACCAGGATGAATTAGGTGATGACAGCTGTAGGGTCAGTGAAGCAGCTGAGTCAGTGTTTGAAAGGATCATCCTAGCCGGCACAGTGTGTGTGTGTGTGTGTGTGCGTGCGCGCGTGTGCGCACGTGCATGCATGTGTGTGTGTGTATGTATTCTGGTGTTGTTCACAGTAGACAGGCTGAAAATTTGGATGCTGGAGCTCAAAAAGTCTTAAACATCAAATCATGGGGTTATTTATGTATTATAATTCATTGACAGTGACTACATTCATAAACACGCATAGGCCTTTCTGATACACTCTATCAACAATCAAAAACAGTATAGATGTGACTTATAATGAATGATACGTTCAGGTTTGTTGTGGGTGCTTTTGACTAGTTATGTATTTCTGAAAGAATTTAGATTCTTCTTATATTTCTGTGTTCATTTCCCTACAACTGCAAGTAATGATTATTTTCATTATAGATTATGCAGCTGATTGTTTGGTCTGTAAAAATTCTGAAAATAGTGAGAAATGTCATCACAATTAGCCACAGCCCAAAGTGACACCTTCATGTTTCTTCTAACCAATAGTCAGAACTTATTGCAAATACATTAAAATGATTAAAAAGCAAAGCAACAAATCCTCACATCTGTCCTGCTGGAACCATCAAATGTTTTTGTGACCTCAGTGCTAATCATAGCAGTTGCCAAATAATTTTCTATTACGTGACTCTTCACAGCTCTTTGTTTTGAGGGCAAAAAACGTACTTTTGTATTTCCTTTGAAATGTAAGTGTGTTTTGTCCCATCTCTGTCTCTGTAGTATATAAATGGAGGAAACCTGGAGCAGCTGCTAGACAGTGATCTGTACCTGTCGTGGGGCGTCAGGATCCACCTGTCTCTGGACATCGCCCGAGGGCTGCAGTACCTGCACAGCAAGGGCTTATTCCACAGAGACCTCACCTCCAAGGTACTGCATGTTGGAATAAGATGCTTGGTGTCAGTCTGCATCAGCTACGCCGATGAGAAGCTCACCATTTCATTTCAGTGGCTTGTGCCACTGTTCAATTTAGAATGTATTCTTGAATTACTGTAGAAGGAGGGTCTCTGTGTGCCAAACTATTGACTTGTCTCCTTTGTCTACTGCATTACAATAATAAACATACATTACCTTATCATCAACACTACAGCAAGGTGCTGCGGTAGCCAATCACAAGCAAACCATTTTTCTACTGTTTACTGAACAACAATTTAGAACAGAGGGTTCACGTCACAGAGTGATTTCTTTAGATGAAATAAAAATAAAAATAAAACCAAAACTATCTGCACAGCTAAAGGTCAGTGGGAAGTTGTATTTTGTGCTTTGAAGCATTCGATATTTTATTTCACGCAAAACCCTGAATGCTTTCTGTGCAGAACTGTCTGGTGCGCTGTGATAACGGCATGTTCACTGCAGTGGTGGGAGACTTCGGCCTGGCAGAGAAGATCCCCGATTACAGGTGAGTGGACTGAAATCCAGGATCTTTTCCTCTACTGTAGTCTTAGAGCAGGACGGCACGGTGGTGCACTGGTTAGCACTGTCGCCTCATAGCAAGAGGGTTCCAGGTTCGAATCCCGGTCTGGGCCCTTCATTGTGGAGTTTGCATGTTCTCCCTGTGCCTGCATGGGTTTTCTCCAGGTTTTGGGCTTCCCCCAGAATCCCCAAAACATGCACATTAGGTTAATTGGCTACTCTACATCGTCCCTATATGTGAGAGTGTGAGCATGTGTGATTGTCTGTCTTTGTGTGTCAGCTCTGTGATTGACTGGCGACCAGTCCAGTCTTGCCCTGTAGCGAGCTGGGATAGGCTCCAGCCACCCCGCGACCCTGAATAAGCAGTATAGAAAATGGATGGATGAATGGAAGTTCTAGCCATTGACTTACTGTATAAGCATAGTGGGTACAGGCAAGCTAACACCTCATTTCCACTGTATGGTACAATCAAGGGCAACTCAACTCAACTGTATGTTCAGTCACTGTTGGTAGTGCCTGTGCAGTAGATGAGGTAGTTATTTACGTATAATAAGCTGGCTGATAGCCAATAGCTGATGCTTGAGTTAAAGGGAAACTTTGGTTTGTTTGCAGTGATGGTGTGGGGAAGCAGCCTCTGGCCATTGTGGGCTCCCCTTACTGGATGGCCCCTGAAGTTCTGAGAGGAGAGCTGTATGATGAGAAGGTAAACCTGCTTCGTCACTACTTCCTGCCCAGCTCTCCAAAACAGTTGCTGGAGTACAGTACATAAAACAACACGATCTGACTTTTGGAAAGATGCAAAGTAAAACAAGAATAAAACCCACATTAAACCCTCGCTCAGTTTGCCTAATGATCATGTTGTTACAGCAACTTTTTCGACAGAATGTTGGGAAAGTTTTTGTTTGAAACTGAATGAAATATCTATAAAATATAGAATGCAAAATTCAAGTAGGTAAAAAGGCATTTTAAAATCACGCAAACTTGAGTTCCACATTTTTATTGAAACCTCTGGAAACATTTTCAGTGCAAATCCAATACATTTTGTATATCAGAATCAGAATCAGAATCAGAAAAGACTTTATTGCCATGTAAGTGAAGAGGTTTCACATTACTAGGAATTTGTCTTGGTGATTGGTGCATACATAGAACATAACAGTAACATATAATTGAAGAATAAAATAAAATAAAAAATAAAAAAATAAAAAATAATAAAAATAAAATAGAATAAGGTAACACAAAATAAAATAAGTGAAATAAATACTTTACTGGAGGTAGTATATTTAACATTTACAGTTGGTCAAATAAAATGATCCTGGCACAAACTACTATTACTGTAACGTGGATATTCTACAACATGTGGGATGTCGTTTCTTTTGATTGTTTTGCTGCTGTTTTTGTCAAAGACCACATGGAGGATTGTTGTACTTTCTCAAAACGTTTATCGCCCACGTTCAGTGGAAATGAAAAGGGATAAAAGCTCCATTATCATCGCTTCAAAAACAAAATAAGTGTTAGCAACATGTCCATTAAGAAAACTTGAGAGGAGTAACTTACTTGGATGCACATCAAGACGTATATGGTTTACTCGTATTCATTGATATTCATATTCATTTTGGTTTATTCATAATTATGTAATCAAGTAATCTTTGACAATGTAAGTATAATCGAATTACACAATTTCTCAGTCGTAATCTGGGTTGATTGCAGTTACTCATTGTTTAAAATGTAATTACATAATCCTGGCTGCAGTTTCCTGGTGTGTGAAATGCAGTTTGAGCTCTAACCTCCATGTCTATGATCAGAGCTGATGCTCAGGACAGAACTGACATGCACTTCTTGTCCTCTGCTTAGGTGGACGTGTTCGCGTATGGCATCATCATGTGTGAGATCATCGCCCGGATTGAAGCTGATCCTGACTTCTTACCCCGAACAGAGGTGTGTGTGTGTGAAAGAGAGAGAGAGAGAGAGAGAGAGAGAGAGAGAGAGAGAGAAGGACATATGTCTGTCCCTCACTAACTCTTTTTGTAGTTTATAGTGGGAAACAGTATTTTCTGTGTTCCAAACTGCATGTTAAAATTAAAAACTTGAAAACAGAGACTCCTGGAAACTTGTTGGAATTTGTTGATCCGGATAAAATTTCAGTCTGCAGCAAGAGAGCCTGGATAGTTCAAGATGGAAAGTGTTTGTGTCTGTGTGTGTGTGTGTGTGTGTATGTGTGTCTGTGTAAGGTCTGACTTTAATGCTAATTGCACTGCTTTATGCGAGCTTTATTGGTTTATGCGACTCTTTTGGAGTCTTTTCTTGAGGTTTCTCTTTGCTGGAAGGCAGAGCATGAACTCAACATTATGTAACAGGAAGGGCTTGGAGACTCACTTTCTTTGTCTACTCACATATCACTGATATAAACACTATTTACACAAAAGTATCAGAGCACCTGACCGTTACACCAACAGGACTTTAATGACATTGCATTCTAAATACATACACAAGATGTTTGAGTGTTTCTGTGGGAAATTTTGCCTGTTTATGCAGTACAGCAATAGTGAGGTCAGGCACTGATGTTGGACCGAAAGGCCTGGCTCGCGGGCTCCTTTTCAGGTTCATACCAGAGGTGTCCATTATGGCTCACGTCAGGGCTCTGTGCGGGGCATTCAGTTTCTTCTAAAGCAAACTCATCCAACCATGTCTTTATTGACCTCACTTTGTGCAGCGGGACACAGTCATTCTGGAAGAGAAAAGGGCCTTCAGTAGCTTGTTGTCACAAAGTTTACACACACATTACACACACACACACACACTCTCTGTCGTTTGTCAAAAATCGTCGACCCTCGTGGATTACAGGACCTGTCTGGGTCATTTGTCAAAAAACATAAATACAAATGTTGTCAGTTTCACTCAGTTCTGACACCATCTTGGACTACAACACCTGCCTGAAAAACAGCTCCATAAAGTGGTGTGTCTGGATACTTTGTGGAAGATGACAATCATACACTTTGGCAACTATTGCTATTATATTGCTTGGGCTTAAATTGATTAATATTTGTAATAGAGTAAAAAGACATGAAGGGTCAATGTATATTGTGTGTGTGTGCAGGACTTTGGTCTGGACGTGGATGCATTTGAGAGCATGGTTGGGGATTGTCCACCTGCATTCTTTAGCCTGGCTGTCACCTGCTGTAATGTAAGTACATGCACACACACTCATTCGTCATTTGTCACAAACCAGAAATACAAATGGTTTCAGTTTCATTCTCACTCACATCTGAGACCCTCATGGATTACAGGAACTGTCTGAGCTGGTGTGCCCTTTGTGAAATATTCTAAATACAAATGTTTTCACTTTCATTCTCACTCACATCTCAGACCCTCATGGATTACAGGAGCTGTCTGAGCTGGTGTGCCCTTTGTGAAATATTCTAAATACAAATGTTTTCACTTTCATTTTCACTCTGTTCTGACACCATTATGGACTGTAAGACTCGTCTGAGCTGGTGTGTCCTTGTTCACAGCATGTTACTAAGTTCACTAAACCAATGGCAAAGTTTTGTTGATGTGAAGATGCTCAGTCATCAACGTGAATTTTTTTTCCTCGCGTTGCTTTCAGATGAATGCAGAAAGGCGGCCCACATTCACTGATATTGTCTTCGCACTGGAGGGCATGGACAGAGGAGATGAGGGAGAGAAGCCCATAGCACTTGGTAAAAACATCAAATCAATGACTACATCTCTGTTGATATGGGTGCTCACACACATATATAAATTAATATATAGGCTCAATCCCACTTCCGTCCCTTGGCCTGCACCTCCATTTTGCGTGGGAGCGCATGGTACAGTCTTCAACCCTAATGCAGTTCATGCCTCCAGTCTAATCATGCACTCCAACGCTGTCAGCAGCTTGTGCTAAACATTCATGGTGTCGTTTATATTATTTACCTTTCTTGTTCTTTCACATTCTCTTCTTTATTGTCTTCCTCCTTACATTTCTTTCTCCCTCCTCCCCTTGTTCAGAGCCTGTGGCGGTAGATGTCAGCCCATACCGACGCCGCAGCTCTCCTTGTCACCCCAGTGACCACAGCCAGCAACGGCAAGGCTTGGCGAGGAGTCAGTCAGACATGCTACCCCCAGCAACCCTTACCCCTCCCATCTTAGGGACTCCAGCACGGGTCAACCCCTTCTCTCTCAGACAGGACTTGAATGGGGGGCGCTGTAAACTCTTAGACACGCCCAGCAAGTCCGTCATCTCCCTGACTTTCACCCTCCCGGCACTTTGCGACCCGTGTGCCTCCCCCAATCTTCTCAGAGGCATGTTGGGGACACGAGCACTGCCTAGGAGATGTCAGTCCCTCCCCTGTACCCCAGAGCTCAGCCGAACTGTATCCTTGTCAAGAGACATGGATGGGAGGGAGGAGGAAACCAATGTGGAGGTCAGAGTGGTGTCGATTAAAGGAGGGACAGGGGACGCTATGGAAGATGATGTGGAAAAGAAGACAGAAAAGATGGATGAAAGGTTGAAGGTAGAGCATATGGAGATAAGAAAGTTGTTAAAGGAGGAGGATGAGATGGGAGATGATTCAGGTCTTCCTCTTGAGCTGGAGATGGTGTCCCTGCAGCGTTTGGAGGAGGAGGAGGAAGAGGAGGAGAGTGTTTGTCTAACAGAACCCATGGACTGCACCAAGTCCCCAGAGCCAGCAGAGGCAGTCTTGGACGCCACATCTGAAAGACCCATGCTCACCTCTACTTCATCCTCCTCTTTACGGACCAATGGCTGGCAACTTCCTATCTCCAATGGACCACCCTCCTTGCCTCCTCTACCACGATTGGACAACAGCAACAGCTCAGCCCTTGTGATGGGCCAGCAGTGGGGTGGAAGAGGGCTGGCTAATGGTTACAACGGAGCCCAGGTCCTGTCCTCTGATCCTAGCGCCCCACCTGAGCAGGATGAGGTCATTTCCTGTCCAGGCTGCTGTCTGGTGGGTCTGAGCTTCCCCTCAGTTTGCCTCCGTGGTTCAGCTGCTGTGCCTGCCCCCCACCGAAGGGCATCATTACCACGGCAGAGGCCCTACCGGAATCTCAACGGTCCCATAACTGGTGGAAACTCTTCCTCACCAACAAGAACAGACACAGCAACCAAATCTCTACTGTGTCGCAGAACAAACGGACTAATAATGACTGGGCCTTCTGTACCATGTGAGCCTGGCCGGTCCCTGCCAGAGGCCCAGACGTAAGTCAGCTCGGAGGAGATTTGGTTTTAAATATGTGACATGCAGCAGCACTGAATGTTAGCGGACAGACATAGCGACATTAAATGTTGCTTTGCTAAATCTAAGAACCCACTACTGACCCGAGCATTGGAGACGTGCTGTTAATTCTGTGCAGTCACATGGGTGAGGTGCAGTGAACGTGGTGGTTTAAAGTAAGAGGTTGCTAAGGTAGGCAGGACACAGCTGAACGAGGCTATGAACTGAAGGCTGAGCAGTCAGTGTCAGCAACACATTACTGCTGCTGGAATGGTGCTCCTCCAAGTAGAGCAGCTAGTCGGACTTCTAGCAATGCAAGCCTCTGAGGTACCAAATCAAACTGAGCCTGAGACTCAGCTTGATTTGACAAGATTTAACAAGAGCTTGCAATTTGTTACACACTTGGGTTTTATTTTTCAGTCACGGCTGTCCTTTCCATCAGTAATAATAACATTGTACTCATCAACTTAATGTTGAGATCTATAAACACAGTCACAAGCCCCCAGGTTTCTCAAAGAGATTTGAAAGAAAACAAAAAGATGCTGAAGAGTAAACTGATGACCAAACTGTCTCTTGAAAAGATCTGTCAGAGATTACAGACTTCCTGCTTGACCCTCGTCCTTTGCCTTGTGTTTGGCAGCCATAGCCCTGGACTGCACTGCTACACCTCGTAAGAAAAACATAAATAAGCTACAGAAAATGTCTGGCCCATCTATATTTCCTGGTATTGCATTAGAACTGGAGATGTGTCCTCATTCACTCCTTTGAAAGCTGGTCAGTAGTGCATGAAGTGGTGATGTGCAAAAAAAATGTATCCACCATTTTAAGGTCACTTCTTTCACAATGCTATAACCTACAGAAATAAGTCTTTATGGGCCTGTGTGCATCATGTGACCATGTACATGATTGGCTTCAAAACCTGGCACTGTTCCTGGGGGCTTGTTTTTATCCATCCATAATGAAATGTATTTCCTACCTTTGAAATCTAGGGGGCACCATCCATATATTATACAAAATTACGGACCCAACTGCGTGAAAATGAGGTGTTGGGCCCAGACTCTTTATGGACAGAAAACAACAGCTATAAATGGCGTCTCTTTGGCTAGCACAACGTGGTGGCCAATACATACTGTAAACATTTGTATAAACACTGTTTTTGAGTCTGTTTAACTGATTAAAGGTAGCTAAATGGGGAATATTTCTAAAATGAATGAAAATGATTTGGTTCTTACCTGTTTTTATAGCAGTTGACTTGTATGTCTGTGTGTGTCTGTGAGAGAGAGAGACAAAGAGAGCAAGAGAGAGACTAAAGGAAGTTGCTAAAGGAAGAAACTTCCTGTGCTTGTCATGTCAATTCTTTATTTTTGCACTTGAGTTTGGAGCACTTTGCAGTAAGACACCAGGCTTTTACTAGATGGTGCTTTATTTAAATATGTGCTTACTGGTGTTTTATATGTGTGTGTGCTTCTGGCCCAACAAACTTCAGCACTTTCATGCTTTGACAACTACTCCTCCTCACATATCTTGTGTATACTTATTGATCACACTGTTGTAATTTAAAAAGTGGCATGTGGAGCAGGTATGAATATTTATTGTACATTTCATTCCACACATAGTGTGTACAGTATGTGCATTTGAGCGAAAGGTAGAGTAATGATGCTCACAGGATAACTTTTGTCCCATCATTTCTGATGTTAAACCATGGTTTTCTCTTCATTTCGATTTTTCTTCTGTTCCTCCATTCAGCTGGAAGCCTGAGTGCAATAATCTGATAATAAAAACAAATGGTTGTGCATAACCCTGTGTACTGTTTTTCGTCTTTTATGAGTAAATAGTAAATAGTTGAAATGAAATAATAGTTAAACATTTTCTTTCATTGAAAATCAACATAATCAATTTGAACGTAAGGAATGTCACAAATAGTACAAATGATTGATCACTTACTTGTGGAGAGTGATTATGCAAAGCGATGGACTTCAGACAGACCATATGCCACCTCTGCTACAAGTAGTATCTACTTTGTGTAGTGCAGCTTTCACTTTTGTACTGACTGTTACGTCAACATCAACAGAAAGAAACTACAAGAGTGTCTGTAGTACAGATCATTAATGTCCAAAGCAAAGGCTGTCCTCATTGGGAATGGATTAGGGGCCTGAATGCTAACTGTTCCACCTGGAGAGTCAGAACACAGCTGAACACATAAAAATGTGAAATTTGTCTTCTGGCAAGAATACAGTTCAATACATTTGGATAATGAAGTCAATAACCAGACAGGCACTTGGAAAATGAAAAAAGATAAGTCTGCCCTGTGATTAATATCTTTTTAAGGAAATGATGAGGAACACTGTAAAATAAAAAGCATTACTGCTAAAATCCATCCATCCATTTTCTATACCGCTTATCCGTCAGGGTCGCGGGGGAGCTGGAGCCTATCCCAGCTGACTACGGGCGAGAGGCGGGGTTCACCCTGGACTGGTCGCCAGTCAATCGCAGAGCCAACACACAAAGACAGACAACCACACACTCTCACACTCACACCTAGGGCCAATTTAGAGTAGCCAATTAACCTAATGTGCATGTTTTTGGTATTGTGGGAGGAAGCCGGAGTACCCGGAGAAAACCCACGCAGGCACAGGGAGAACATGCAAACTCCACATAGAAGGGCCCAGACCGGGATTTGAACCTGGAACCCTCTTGCTATGAGGCGACAGTGCTAACCACTGCACCACTGTGCCGCCCCTACTGCTAAAATGTTAAAGATATAATAACATTTCAGCATTAAAATGTCTTAAATAACTAGACTGTTCTTGTACATTTTGTTCAGTTGTGAACTTGTGTCTGACAATTTTCACTTTTTCTTACTTGGTTTTTCCTTTTTTAGTATTTACATTCATACTCTTAAACTAATCCTAACTAAGTCACATTTGGTCTTCCATACAGTAAATGCACACTGAGGCATGGATCCTCACACCACGGTGTAGGAAACCCCTGATGTAAACAGTCTCTATAAGGATTTTTTTTACTGTATAGTGCTATAGCAGTACTGCAGTACACTGCATTGAAATAACAGACAGAAACTCACTGAAGGGTGACTGCTACTGCATGCAACAAAATTACAGTTCTTAGTACATAAACATCACTGTGTATGTGTTTTTTGTAGCCAGATGACATCTATATATTAATTAAGTAAAAATGATGTCTCTGAAATATAGAAAGAGAGTGGTTAAATTTCACTTTTGGTTTCAGTATTACTTTGATATCCACTGTGACTATTTACAGGAATGGCATGCTGTAAACGACCAACTGACAAAGAGGAGAAGGAGCATCTGAACTGCACTCTGTAACCCAAACATGGCCAGCAAATACTACTACGGTAAGGCATGTCACTACTGTAGTTATATTGTTAAAGATACACTCAGCTCACTGGTAATACTTTGAAACTTGATTATCAAAACATTACTGTTCATTACCTTTAAGTAGCTAAACATAGCACTGAAGTTACAAGCATGGACTGGTAACATTATGTATTAAATCTTTCTGTTTATGGCATGTCCCACAAGCTTCAGATGAGGTTAAACACCATCAGCTTGACAGAAGAGGCCAGTTGGGCAGGTTTGCTCATCCAGGTGGCTGTAACAACAGTAAGAACCAGTGGATACTGGTACCTGGAATGCTAGTAACCAACAGTACCTTCTTTCAGTATTTTTTGGTCTTTCTAATAATAAAAATGTAATGTGAACCTTTGTCACTGTATACTCTTAACTCAAGCTGGAAAACTGAGTAAAAATGAAGAAACTGATTTCAACCACAGAGAAATCCATAATGTAATTTAGGTAATGTTTCCTTTGGTTAAAACTTTCAAATGTTATCTATGACCTTTTAAATTACAATAAATGAATGCGAACAGTTTTATCATATTAATAGATTTTCATTGGCAATGGTGTTTTGTTTTGTTTTTCTATCAATGAAGACGACACCTTTGATGATGGCATGATATATAGTCTTTGGTTTTGTTATTACTGAGAGATCCCAGCAAAAGGTACATACTGTGCATTTAAACATTCCAAACAACAGAGATACAGCTGGAAAAACTTGAGCAATGTGTTGCATAGTCTATCATACTTGTGTTTCCCCATATTTCAACTGACTGTGCAAGTATAGCAAGTTTGCTTGAGGAAACTGCATTTGGATGTTTGCAACTATACAGTCAGTTACTGCTCCAGGGAAAAGTGAATCACTTTTGAAAAGGGTATAGACCCGTTTTCCCTGGTCCCTATAGAGCAGTGCTTCTCAAATAGTGGGGCGCGCCCCCCCAGATGCCAGGGGGGGCGCGTGTGACCCTGGGGAACATGCTTTTTTTGCCGTACTAGAATAAAGTGTAATTGCACATCCACTACAGTAGTTGGCAGTGGCGCTCTCATTGTCAGAGTGTGCGCAGGGAGTATTAGCTCTATGGTGTAGCGGCTTTTTTGCACCGAGCAGGCGATATGAAGTGCAGTAAGCGAACCCTTAAGAGACAACATGAAGAAATTTTTAACAGGGATGAAAAGAAAGGCGGAGAGAGACAAAGATAATGAGACAAAAGTAACTCACCCGAAAGCTAAGACGAGGAAATATGACGAAGCATATGTAGCGCTTGGCTTCACTGTGACTACAGTGGGAGACGACAGACCGGTGTGTTTACGGTGTCTAAAAATGCTGGCAGCGGACAGCATGAAGCCAAATAAATTAAGGCGCCACTTGAAGACATTACATCCCAATCATGCTGATAAACAGCTGTGTGAATGCTACTTCAGTTAACCAGCGAGCACTGTTAGCGTCATAGTATTACATATTATTAAATATTATTACATATTATTACTGCTATTATTTATAGTCGCGGGTGGGGTGGGGGCGCGAATTGTTTTCTTCTTGCTGGGGGGGCGCAACAGAAAATAATTGAGAAGCACTGCTATAGAGCAATGTAGCAACATTTTGGAGTGCATTTCAATGTTTCTTTACCTAAATAAGGCTCTATAAGTATCAGCCCTAAAAAACTGGTTGGAACTGCTTTCATGTTGCTGAGCAAAAATCAAAGTCAAAGTCAACAAAGCTCTATCTCAGACCCATACTGAACTAGAATGGGACTCAGACAGTGCATCCCTCCACCAAGACCAATAGTCCACTTTTCTATGATATGCAAATCAGCAAACACAAATGTATGTTTCCAGTGGTATTAAAATTATGTTGAAATATGGTTGGGTATAGCTGAAACCCGTAGCCTCATCTCTCACTCTCCACTTATGACCCACTCAAAGTGTGTGGTGGCACCTGCTATTTTCTTTGTGCTGTGTTAGGTCCTTTGGGTTGTGGGCATGTAGCCCCCATCCATTAACAGCGTGCATAGCATGAGGTCTGACTATTGGCTAAAAACCTGGAAATTGGCTAAAGGCGAACATCACTGTCTCCATGTCTCTTCTTACCCTGTCTGTCATGGATGTATAAAGAGTTGCAGGACTGTTGTGTGTTCACTTCCTCTGGGTTGACACAGAAACCACTAACATGAAATTTTCCTGCAGGGTTGTGGACAGGTGTGGACATGTTTATTTGTGCTTAAGAACTGTGCCACCATGAAAACACATCACAAAATATTTTTCAATTTTTTTTATTTGCTGCAGCATTGTTGCTAATTCTACTCCCTGTCTTTATTCACTGTTTACCGTGCTTGATCAATGCTGCTTTCATGTGCTGGCGAAGAATGCCAACTTGCACTGAAATGAATCCACCGCTTCATTCAAAACTAAATGGGTTCTTTCTTGGGTTTCTTGGGTCGATGCAGTTTATACAAGCTTATGAATATCTAAAGCTCTGAGTCATATCTAATGTTTTTTATAATTTTAATTATTCTCCCATACAGAACAAAATGGTCTGAGGATAGTGATGGTTGGGAAGACTGGTAATGGGAAGAGTGCCACTGGAAACACCATTCTGGGACGACAATGCTTTGAATCAAAGTTCAGTGCAAAATCTATGACTGTAGACTGTGCTTCAGCCAAAGCTGTGGTGGATGGGCAAAAGGTTGCTGTTATCGACACCCCAGGCCTGTTTGACACCAGATTTGGCATGGACAAAACGGGTCAAGATATACGCCAATGCATCTCTTATGCTCTTCCCGGACCCCATATATTCCTGGTTGTCATCAGGCTGGGCAGATACACTGAAGAGGAAAAGCAGACGGTGCAAAAGATTCAAGAAATCTTTGGCCAGGCAGCAGATAGATATAGCATGGTTCTCTTCACTGGTGGTGACCTTCTTGAAGACACCACTATTGAGGCATTCTTGGAAGATTGTTCTGATCTGCAGGAACTCGTGGGCAGATGTAACGGCCAGTACCATGTCTTCAATAACAAGATAAAGGATCACACTCAGGTCACTGAGCTGCTCCAGAAGATCAGATGTATAGTCCAGAGGAACGGAGGAAGCCACTACACCAATGAGATGTTCCAAGAGGCAGAGAGGGCAATCGAAGAGGAGAAACAACGCATCCTGAAAGAGAAAGAGGAACAGATACAAAAAGAGAGGGAGGAACTGGAGAGGAAACTTCAGAAAGAACATGAAGAAAAGCTGAGGAAATTTCATGAGTTATTCCAGGCTGAGCGAGAAAGGGAGAGAAGACAGAGAGAGTTGGAAAGAAGGAGAGAAATGGAGAGAAGGGAGAGGGTGAGAAGAAGGGAGATGGAGGAAAGAGAGGCAGAAAGGAGGAGAGAAGAACAGGAAAGACAGAGGGAGATTGAAAATATGAAGAGACGTTTAGCGGAACAACGCGAAAGGGAATTAGAAGAGGAAAGACAAAGGTTGAGAAGGCAAGCACAGCAGCAAGCTGAGTCAAATGATGATTGTACAATCCTCTGATTTTGTTTTCCTGTCTTAATGTGTGAGATACTCAGCTGAGGTAAACTATTTCACTATTTATCACTGCTACTAATTAAGAGGAAAAAACAATCAAACATGCCTTTTCATTATAACACTAGATGGTAACTGATCAGCCATAAACCTACTTTTAAAACTGAATGCGAAAAATCACTCCTCATCCTATTGAAAATAGGACTGTCAATGACATGGACAACCATATTATGAAATACTACAACAGTTCAAGTTCTTTCTTTGTCAGGACCAGCTTGTTTAACATGGATACTATGCATCAAATCAATATGACATGGAGTTCCCCAGGGCTCAATTCTCAGACTATTTCTTTTAGCCATTTCAACAAATACAGGTAACCCGAAGTTCTTTGCCAGGAAACCAGTGTATAAAAACCAACAAAATAAAAATCAAGATTAAACACATAAACAACTTAAGTGTATGGGTACATCAAAGAGTTAGGTACCATGAAACATTTCCTTCAAAAACTCACACAATTATTTCCAATGGGCAACTCTCAGGCAAGTTCAGTTTTTGCTGCCAGAGTTTAAAGGACGAAAAAAAACCCTGAACCCTTCACAGTTGAACATGCATCAACGTGATGAGGGATAAGAACTACCTGTAAGACAGAATCCATCTTTAGCAAAAAATTATGTTATACATACCTTGAGTTTTGAGTTCCCCCAGCAGTGTGAGTTACTTCAGTGCAAATTCTACTTTCTGCATTCTTTGTAAAATAACAACACAAGCAATTCTTGGCACAATCTGGAACACCACAGTACGTCTAGAGTGCACTAGAACCGAAATAAAACTAGCACCAACCAGAACCACTGAAGACAGGACCAGTAATAATTATCAACCACATACTGTACAAGGTTTGTTGTACCTGGCTCATGGATGTTTTGAACTTGGCTCACCATGCTTTGGCACTTGGCCGCTCTCACATCTGGATCTCTGTGAGAGAAGAGACTGCAGACCACTACATGTGGCTGGTCTCCAGAGCTTTAGGTCTTGCTTCTTCCTGTTCTTCGCAGCAGTATCCAAAGTTTTCTTTAGATCTCTTTAAGAACGGGGAGAGAAGTCAACCTAAACAAAACTACCAATAGCCATGCCATAAAATCTACCTGTATGAAGTTTACAATGATGAATTTTTGGTGACATTCAGTTGATTAAAGGCATACTTGACAGGGCTCAGGTGAGTCAAATTAAAATGCTCACCATGGGAAATTACAAAAAGTTGCAAGGAAGGAGTTTAGCAGATGCAAATATTGTTAACAGAATAAGAATTCTTATTTCATTCTCTCTTCCTCCTTTGATCCAATGGCTGCTTGACGATGATTGACAAGTCTAATTATTTTGTAGAAACGTCATGCATTCGAATGAAACCTTACAAACTGCTCTGATTATTAAACATGTCAATAAACCAGCTATGCTAACATTAATCCTCAGCCAAAACAACAAAAGCATTCATTTCATAGCTGTCACAAGCTAAGAAAAACTCGATCACTGCAAAGTAACGCATTGTAATTACTGACAAAGCAATCCCTGGCAGGAAAACTGTCCTGCCCTGCTGGCTGCACATCAACAACTGTAGATTCCATCACATAACGCAAACTAATAGGCTAGGAGTTGATTTAGTTCGGCACCAACGCAGCTGAATTTATTTGACCAATTTAAAATTGGTCTGTTATTAATCTCAGCTACATAAACATCCAGTCTGTTATAAACACATAATACTTGAACATGCAGAATTTATATGACATTTTTTACTCTACCAACTCCTGAAAGTGCTTTAAAACACTTCACACATTGACCCATTCACACACACATTCATACAATAATGACATATGCAGTGTGCTGACCTGCTCATCAGAGGTGAAACAGAGCTTCTTATAAAACACAGCCCACAATATTTCCATGCTCATTCACACATGCACTCACACAACATCTAGCAGAATCTACCCTGTACCATCTATCATCAGTAGCAATTTGGATCAGAGCTGGAAAGTGACTCATAGACCTTCTGACTGGTCAATGACCTGCTCTACCTTCTTAGCCACAGCTGCTCCTAAAATGATGCCTTGACAGTGCTTACTTAGGACCACACTGCACTGACAGCGGTGACTGTTCTGACCTCTGCCTTGTTCCAGCTGTGTCCAGATTAGATGATCCTGACTAACCAGGGAGCAGCATTTGAACCTTCTCTCATGCATTCCCCATGTCCACCAACGTCACCTTACGCTGGTGGAAGCCTGCAAGTGGGCTAAGGAGAATGCTGTGGGCAACAGACCAGCAGAGATATAACAGTCAAGAGACCTGCCCCTCATGCCACGGGAAAGAGTGTTCCCGAAGAACCTCTGAAAGAGAGATGTTTTGAAGTGATTTGCCTCACCATTTGTGGTAGTGTCTCAGCTAAGGCCAGACCAGCCAGTTTACATCATCAGCCAAGAAGGCACAGAGGCACCTACATGGACACTGCATCATGACAACATTTAACCCTGTGGATGGCTGCTGGAGCCTCCACTCTCAGGGAAGGCTCCAAGCCTCCACCTGAAAAGGTTGGGGAAAAATGTCAAAGTTGAAATTGATGTTCATGGCAGTCTGAAGAGGTCAAAATGTGAACAGAGTATTCAAATTAATCAACTACTAATATCACATATGGATTTCCTTCCCAGAAGTAGTGTTCATGTTCTTGCAGTGTGATATTTTTCAGTACTGTTGTGTAATGTTGAATAAATGCTTTAATTTCAATATGGATCTGATTTGTGTGTGCGTGTGTGTGTGTCAACTCTTAGCCTGTTGAATTATGAAACTGATTCTCTGGGAATGGTAAAGATATACTTTATACAACTGACACTTGACTCCATCTACCCTGGTGAACCTTTTATCATAAGTTACTTTATACAATGAAGAGAATTTTGTAAGAAATAACTGTGGTTACCAATGAAAAAAGGAGAACCAGCAGTTCAGAGAGATATCGGTGACATAGCTAGAAAGGAACATTTGTGAGTTTGGTTGCTTGATCTTTTGTCTTTTCTTCAGGAAAAAAGAAATAATACAACGCAGAGCTAAAGGCTGAATACCTGCATGCTAGTAGTACAATGGTACTGAAACTCCTCTCAGAATTGCTCTGATTCACCACCAACAACATATCAAGCATACATCAAGTACTAATCTTTTCTGATGACATTTCACAGGTTAATGTGCAGACAAGAACAAAACTAATTAGACCAGAACGGCAGTAGTGAGTAGTAACGACATATGCTTGTCATCTTCTTTTATTTGTCATGAAAAGTAGCGTCTTGTAATCAAAAAAATCTGAGAAATAGCATTTTAAAAAATAATTACAGCAATGATTAAAGAAAAATGCAATCAATGAGTTAAGGTTAAGTTAAGGGTTGGGTGGGTTGTTGGAGCAATAGGTAGTATTAAATGGCTCTTAAGAGATCTGCTGCCATTTCTTTCTCTGCTATCTGTATATCTATAAATGGTGAGGAAAGGCTATTTCACTTTCATTATGAGCTTTTCTCAAGAGCATTGATTTCCCTAGGCATGATACAGATAAAGCTCTCCCTTCTCTAGTCTCAGTTTCTGCGTCAGTTTGCGGGTGTGGTTTAGAGCACAGAGCTCTTTAAAAGGAGCTGCAGCAAATGACCTGAACTTTGTCTTCACTTCAGCTGCAGCATCTACTCTGTGCTTTTTAAGACAAACATGGACAGCAACTTTTACAACCCAAATATGCCTGGCAGCTTTTACAACCCAAACATGAAGGGCAACTTTGGTAAGTGGTCATACTTTATGACTTGTGATTATTTTATGGAGGTAAAACGGTGACCACTGATGAAAAGCGGTGGAAGAAGTATTCAGATCTTTTACCTAAGTAAAAGTAGCAATACCACAGTGTAGACGAACTCTGCAGTGAAAGTCGTGCATTTAGTATTTCATTTAAAGAAAAGTACAAAAGTATTAAAACGCACCTGAAGTGCATGCATGTGATATTACTGGATTATAATTATTAATTTGCTCAACACTTTAATGTTAAAACAGGTAAATACGGTTTAACTAGTGTATATAATTTTCAGCTGTGTACCTTGTAAATTTCCCTCAGGGGAGGTTTTATCTTAATCTATAACATCACATCATATTCTGTTTGGTAATTATATTTTGTATTGTTAAACCAAATCTATAAATTAACCAGTAACCAAAGTTGTCAACAAAATGTAGCGGAGTAAAAACTACAGTATTTGCCACTGTATCGTGGTGAAATGGAAGTAGCTACAAAGCAGCAACAGTAGAAATACTTAACTTAAGTAGAAGTGCTTCAAAACTGTACTGAAGTACAGCACTTAGGTAAATGTACTTTCCAGCGTGGCTGCTGAATCTATTTTTATGTGATAGTTACACTATTAGTCAATCTTCAAACAAACTGTGGACAGGCTGCACTGCATTTAGTGCAATTAACCTCATGTTGATTATTATTGTGTGTCACTCATTCTCCTATACAGGATGTGACAGGACAAATAAGGAGGAGCTGAGGATAGTGATGGTTGGGAAGACTGGAATTGGGAAGAGTGCCACTGGAAACACCATTCTGGGACGACAATGCTTTGAATCAAAGTTCAGTGCAAAATCTATGACTGTAGACTGTGATAAGGGCAAAGCTGTGGTGGATGGGCAAAAGGTTGCTGTTATCGACACCCCAGGCCTGTTCGACACCAGATTTGGCATGGACAAAACGGCTCAAGATATATGCCAGTGCATCTCTTATGCTTCTCCTGGACCCCATATATTCCTGGTTGTCATCAGGCTGGGCAGATACACTGAAGAGGAAAAGCAGACGGTGCAAAAGATTCAAGAAATCTTTGGCCAGGCAGCAGATAGATATAGCATGGTTCTCTTCACTGGTGGTGACCTTCTTCAAGGCACCACTATTGAGGCATTCTTGGAAGATTGTTCAGATCTGCAGGAACTCATGGGCAGATGTAACGGCCAGTACCATGTCTTCAATAATAATGCAAAGGATCACACTCAGGTCACTGAGCTGCTCCAGAAGATCAGATGTATAGTCCAGAAGAACGGAGGAAGCCACTACACCAATGAGATGTTCCAAGAGGCAGAGAGGGCAATCGAAGAGGAGAAACAACGCATCCTGAAAGAGAAAGAGGAACAGATACAAAAAGAGAGGGAGGAACTGGAGAGGAAACTTCAGGAAAAATATGAAAAAGAGATAAATAAAATCCAGAACCAACTCCAGGCTGAGAGAGAGAGGGAGAGGAAAGACAGAGAGGAAGAGAGGAGAAGGGAGAAGCAGGAGATGAATGAAGAGAGAAAACGGGACAGAGAGGAGAGAGAAGCAGAGAGAAAGAAAGAGAGAGAGGAGAAAGAAAGGGAGATGACAAAAGTGATGAATAAATTGGAAAAACAGCATAAGAAAGAGCTGAAAGAGGAAAGAGACAAATTGCAGACCAGGTATGAAGATGAGGCCAGAGATGAAGCTGAGGAGTTTAATCCCTTATATCCTCTGGTACAAGCTGGTGAACTAGCTGTTAAAGCTGGCAAACAAATTGTTGGAGGAATTAAACAACTGGGGAGGTCAATCGGGAAATTGTTCAAATTCTGAGTGGTCCTAAATTACAGCAGTTTACCCACAGGAGACCCAAGAAGATTCTACACACAAAGAAGAAATGATCAAATATATACATGAAAATGTCTTTTATCTACAGGATTATCTTCACTTCTATTATCTTTTTTTCCATTAGTCTCACATTGCTGTCTTGTAGTGGTTTTGCATGATTTCTTGAATATAGCATAAGGGGGTATTTAGAGTGTCTGTTAACTGAGGCATATCATTAATACTTTTGGGATCATAACTCAATTAAATGACCCTTACTATATTAAGTTTTCCACTGCTGTTTGTTTTCTGCAGACTTATCATTTAGCCTCGCTTTTGTTATTTGATTTTGTGTTCTTGTCATCAAAGAATTATTTTCACGGCTTATGTTGATGTTACCTTTCAAGAACAAATGTGTATTTGTGTGCTGAACTGAAATGGAAATAAATAGGTGATATTACCACTAAACCTTTGTGAAAATAATAATAAACTGTCCAATCAAGAATTCAAATGTCACAGTTTGCTGTTTTTTTTTTCCCATGATATGATACCTGAGAAATGATAACCCCTGAGTTTAAGACCAAGACACTGCATTTTTCTAAAATAAGAGGATGACCGTCTCTCCATTTAACGCTATGACTATGTCATTTTGTTCAAACAAAAGGGTCTTTACATTCTTCTTTGTACGTTCGTTGCATTTTTATATTCTGAATATTTCAATGATTTTGTCAAGTGAACACGTTGTAGAATCATTTCAGCTGACAATATTCAGATGTAAATACCTTCAGAGATCAACTGCTGCTGAGTATCAACGTGAAATTAACGTAGCATTTATTGCTCCTTAATTAAATTGCAGAAAGTCTTTAAATATGTTACAGCTATTCTATTAAATCCTTAAATCCTTATGTGATACACTCTGAGTATAGTCATCAGCCTATATGTGTAAAATTTAGTGTTGAACTTTGTGCTCCAAAACAGAGAAGATGACCCTTGTTTGGAGTGTAAAAAATTACTGAATCCCACTTTACCAGCCTGAAAAAAAGCCACTACTCCACTGTTAAGTATGGAGAAGTGCTTTCACTCCTGCATGTATGTGAGACAGAACAGGTGCGATCATTGTCAGTAAGCTGTTACAAAAGGGAACTGAAGAACAATTTTTGCTTTAGTAAAGATAGTGTTTCCTGCTCTGTGTCTCTGCAGAGGGAAATAAATATTCACACAGAGCCTTTAGGAGATATTCCATTCTCAAGTATTCATGATAAATCTGCCTTTGCATGTGATAATCACACTTTGCTATAAGAGGAGAAAAGGGGAGAACCTCAGAAATTGCCACAGAAAACATGACCAGTGTTTATTACTCATTAGAATTCCAATTATAACAACCTGTCATGTCTGTCCTTTGTGATGTATGATGTTTATTGCATGTATGTTTCTCTCTCTCTCTCTCTCTCTCTCTCTCTCTCTTTCATCCTCTCTGTCCTGTCCACCTCTTCTTCCCCCCCTTCACCCAGCCGACTATCAGCAGGATGGTTCTCCCTTGTGATCAGGGTCCTGCTCAAGGTTTCTTCCTGTTAAAAGGGAGTTTTTCCTTGCCACTGTCTGCTCGCTCGGGGGTTCAGGCTCTGGGTCTCTGTAAAGCATCTAGACACAATTTTGATTGTATAAGGTGCTATATAAATAAATTTAAATTGAAATGGAATTGAAATTGAAAATCAATGTGTTTCTTAATCATAGTCTAGTAAAATGGTTTTGCTTTCAAAAATTAGATTTCAAAGCATAACTACATTAGCATATTTGGATGCAGGGAAACAAAAAATGGCCGACACAAAAGACACAATTATTTATATACTAATTAGCATAGGTCTTTCGTTTAACTTATTACTCAAATTATTTGACTGCACAAATCAACAAAATTTCATCTTTTATAAACATAAACTTAAACATGTCAACCTTTAAATAAAATTTTAAACATACTGGTCATCATCAGTGCTAGTTGTCTGGCTCGTCACATGCAGCCTTAGATTAATTTGCACACCATGACCCTCTGGAGCTGTTACATGCAACAGAACAGTCTGTACCATGCTTCTTGGAGGTGCACCTCAAGCTGCTGCAGTTTGTCTCTCAGGTGCATTTGATGACTCATAGAAGGGGGGTATGTGTACACGAAGGTCAACTCCACGCTCTGACTGAGGTAAAACCATCACTCCTGTCTCTGTTCTTTCAGTATTGCCACATTTCATCAGAATCTTGACATGTCTGATGTATCTGTTTTCTGTGTATCTGCAAGTAATGATTATTTTCATTATAGATTATGCAGCTGATTGTTTGGTCTGTAAAAATTATGAAAATAGTGAGAAATGTCATCACAGTTAGCCACAGCCCAAAGTGACACCTTCATGTTTCATCTAACCAATAGTCAGAACTTATTGCAAATACATTAAAATGATTAAAAAGCAAAGCAACAAATCCTCACATCTGTCCTGCTGGAACCATCAAATGTTTTTGTGACCTCAGTGCTAATCATAGCAGTTGCCAAATAATTTTCTATTACGTGACTCTTCACAGCTCTTTGTTTTGAGGGCAAAAATCTTACTTTTGTATTTCCTTTGAAATGTAAGTGTGTTTTGTCCCATCTCTGTCTCTGTAGTATATAAATGGAGGAAACCTGGAGCAGCTGCTAGACAGTGATCTGTACCTGTCGTGGGGCGTCAGGATCCACCTATCTCTGGACATCGCCCGAGGGCTGCAGTACCTGCACAGCAAGGGCATATTCCACAGAGACCTCACCTCCAAGGTACTGCATGTTGGAATAAGATGCTTGGTGTCAGTCGTGACGGCTGCATCAGCTACGCCGATGAGAAGCTCACCATTTCATGTCAGTGGCTTGTGCCACTGTTCAATTTAGAATGTATTCTTGAATTACTGTAGAAGGAGGGTCTCTGTGTGCCAAACTATTGACTTGTCTCCTTTGTCTACTGCATTACAATAATAAACATACATTACCTTATCATCAACACTACAGCAAGGTGCTGCGGTAGCCAATCACAAGCAAACCATTTTTCTACTGTTTACTGAACAACAATTTAGAACAGAGGGTTCACGTCACAGAGTGATTTCTTTAGATGAAATAAAAATAAAAATAAAACCAAAACTATCTGCACGGCTAAAGGTCAGTGGGAAGTTGTATTTTGTGCTTTGAAGCATTCGATATTTTATTTCACACAAAACCCTGACTGCTTTCTGTGCAGAACTGTCTGGTGCGCTGTGATAACGGCATGTTCACTGCAGTGGTGGGAGACTTCGGCCTGGCAGAGAAGATCCCCGATTACAGGTGAGTGGACTGAAATCCAGGATCTTTTCCTCTACTGTAGTCTTAGAGCAGGGCGGCACGGTGGTGCACTGGTTAGCACTGTCGCCTCATAGCAAGAGGGTTCCAGGTTCAAATCCTGATCTGGGCACTTCTTCTATTATTTGCATGTTCTCCCTGTGCCTGCGTGGGTTTTCTCCGGGTACTCTGGCTTCCTCCCACAATACCAAAAACATGCACATTAGGTTAATTGGCTGCTCTACATTGCCCCTAGGTGTGAGTGTGAGAGTGTGTGGTTGTCTTTGTGTGTTGGCCCTGCGATTGACTGGCGACCAGTCCAGGGTGAACCCGCGACCCTGACGGATAAGCGGTATAGAAAATGGATGGATGGATGGTCAGTCACTGTTGGTAGTGCCTGTGCAGTAGAAGAGGAAGTTATTTACGTATAATAAGCTGGCTGATAGCCAATAGCTGATGCTTGAGTTAAAGGGAAACTTTGGTTTGTTTGCAGTGATGGTGTGGGGAAGCAGCCTCTGGCCATTGTGGGCTCCCCTTACTGGATGGCCCCTGAAGTTCTGAGAGGAGAGCTGTATGATGAGAAGGTAAACCTGCTTCGTCACTACTTCCTGCCCAGCTCTCCAAAACAGTTGCTGGAGTACAGTACATAAAACAACACGATCTGACTTTTGGAAAGATGCAAAGTAAAACAAGAATAAAACCCACATTAAACCCTCGCTCAGTTTGCCTAATGATCATGTTGTTACAGCAACTTTTTCGGCAGAATGTTGGGAAATTTTTTGTTTGAAACTGAATGAAATATCTATAAAATATAGAATGCAAAATTCAAGTAGGTAAAAAGGCATTTTAAAATCACGCAAACTTGAGTTCCACATTTTTATTGAAACCTCTGGAAACATTTTCAGTGCAAATCCAATACATTTTGTATATTTAACATTTGCAGTTGGTCAAATAAAATGATCCTGGCACAAACTACTACTACTGTAACGTGGGTATTCTACAACATGTGGGATGCCGTTTCTTTTGATTGTTTTGCTGCTGTTTTTGTCAAAGACCACATGGAGGATTGTTGTACTTTCTCAAAATGTTTATCGCCCACGTTCAGTGGAAATGAAAAGGGATAAAAGCTCCATTATCATCGCTTCAAAAACAAAATAAGTGTTAGCAACATGTCCATTAAGAAAACTTGGATGCACATCAAGACGTATATGGTTTATTCGTATTTATTGATATTCATATTCATTTTGGTTTATTCATAATTATGTAATCAAGTAATCTTTGACAATGTAAGTATAATCGAATTACACAATTTCTCAGTCGTAATCTGGGTGGATTGCAGTTACTCATTGTTTAGAATCTAATTACATAATCCTGGCTGCAGTTTCCTGGTGTGTGAAATGCAGTTTGAGCTCTAACCTCCATGTCTATGATCAGAGCTGATGCTCAGGACAGAACTGACATGCACTTCTTGTCCTCTGCTTAGGTGGACGTGTTTGCGTATGGCATCATCATGTGTGAGATCATCGCCCGGATTGAAGCTGATCCTGACTTCTTACCCCGAACAGAGGTGTGTGTGCGTGTGAAAGAGAGAGAGAGAGAGAGAGAGAGAGAGAGAGAGAGAGAGAAGGACATATGTCTGTCCCTCACTAACTCTTTTTGTAGTTTATAGTGGGAAACAGTATTTTCTGTGTTCCAAACTGCATGTTAAAATTAAAAACTTGAAAACAGAGACTCCTGGAAACTTGTTGGAATTTGTTGATCCAGATAAAATTTCAGTCTGCAGCAAGAGAGCCTGAATAGTTCAAGATGGAAAGTGTTTGGGCGTGTGTGTGTGTGTGTGTCTGTGTAAGGTCTGACTTTAATGCTAATTGCACTGCTTTATGCGAGCTTTATTGGTTTATGCGACTCTTTTGGAGTCTTTTCTTGAGGTTTCTCTTTGCTGGAAGGCAGAGCATGAACTCAACATTATGTAACAGGAAGGGCTTGGAGACTCACTTTCTTTGTCTACTCACATATCACTGATATAAACACTATTTACACAAAAGTATCAGAGCACCTGACCGTTACACCAACAGGACTTTAATGACATTGCATTCTAAATACATACACAAGATGTTTGAGTGTTTCTGTGGGAAATTTTGCCTGTTTATGCAGTACAGCAATAGTGAGGTCAGGCACTGATGTTGGACCGAAAGGCCTGGCTCGCAGCCTCCTTTTCAGGTTCATACCAGAGGTGTCCATTATGGCTCACGTCAGGGCTCTGTGCGGGGCATTCAGTTTCTTCTAAAGCAAACTCATCCAACCATGTCTTTATTGACCTCACTTTGTGCAGCGGGACACAGTCATTCTGGAAGAGAAAAGGGCCTTCAGTAGCTTGTTGTCACAAAGTTTACACACACATTACACACACACACACACACTCTCTGTCGTTTGTCAAAAATCGTCGACCCTCGTGGATTACAGGACCTGTCTGGGTCATTTGTCAAAAAACATAAATACAAATGTTGTCAGTTTCACTCAGTTCTGACACCATCTTGGACTACAACACCTGCCTGAAAAACAGCTCCATAACGTGGTGTGTCTGGATACTTTGTGGAAGATGACAATCATACACTTTGGCAACTATTGCTATTATATTGCTTGGGCTTAAATTGATTAATATTTGTAATAGAGTAAAAAGACATGAAGGGTCAATGTATTATATTGTGTGTGTGCGTGCGCAGGACTCAGTTTCATTCTCACTCACATCTGAGACCCTCATGGATTACAGGAACTGTCTGAGCTGGTGTGCCCTTTGTGAAATATTCTAAATACAAATGTTTTCACTTTCATTCTCACTCACATCTCAGACCCTCATGAATTACAGGAACTGTCTGAGCTGGTGTGCCCTTTGTGAAATATTCTAAATACAAATGTTTTCACTTTCATTTTCACTCTGTTCTGACACCATTATGGACTGTAAGACTCGTCTGAGCTGGTGTGTCCTTGTTCACAGCAAGTTCACTAAACCAATGGCAAAGTTTTGTTGATGTGAAGATGCTCAGTCATCAACGTGAATTTTTTTTCCTCGCGTTGCTTTCAGATGAATGCAGAAAGGCGGCCCACATTCACTGATATTGTCTTCGCACTGGAGGGCATGGACAGAGGAGATGAGGGAGAGAAGCCCATAGCACTTGGTAAAAACATCAAATCAATGACTACATCTCTGTTGATATGGGTGCTCACACACATATATAAATTAATATATAGGCTCAATCCCACTTCCGTCCCTTGGCCTGCACCTCCATTTTGCGTGGGAGCGCATGGTACAGCCTTCAACCCTAATGCAGTTCATGCCTCCAGTCTAATCATGCACTCCAACACTGTCAGCAGCTTGTGCTAAACATTCATGGTGTCGAGAGTTTATATTATTTACCTTTCTTGTTCTTTCACATTCTCTTCTTTATTGTCTTCCTCCTTACATTTCTTTCTCCCTCCTCCCCTTGTTCAGAGCCTGTGGCGGTAGATGTCAGCCCATACCGACGCCGCAGCTCTCCTTGTCACCCCAGTGACCACAGCCAGCAACGGCAAGGCTTGGCGAGGAGTCAGTCAGACATGCTTCCCCCAGCAACCCTTACCCCTCCCATCTTAGGGACTCCAGCACGGGTCAACCCCTTCTCTCTCAGACAGGACTTGAATGGGGGGCGCTGTAAACTCTTAGACACGCCCAGCAAGTCCGTCATCTCCCTGACTTTCACCCTCCCGGCACTTTGCGACCCGTGTGCCTCCCCCAATCTTCTCAGAGGCACGTTGGGGACACGAGCACTGCCTAGGAGATGTCAGTCCCTCCCCTGTACCCCAGAGCTCAGCCGAACTGTATCCTTGTCAAGAGACATGGATGGGAGGGAGGAGGAAACCAATGTGGAGGTCAGAGTGGTGTCGATTAAAGGAGGGACAGGGGACACTATGGAAGATGATGTGGAAAAGAAGACAGAAAAGATGGATGAAAGGTTGAAGGTAGAGCATATGGAGATAAGAAAGTTGTTAAAGGAGGAGGATGAGATGGGAGATGATTCAGGTCTTCCTCTTGAGCTGGAGATGGTGTCCCTGCAGCGTTTGGAGGAGGAGGAGGAAGAGGAGGAGAGTGTTTGTCTAACAGAACCCATGGACTGCACCAAGTCCCCAGAGCCAGCAGAGGCAGTCTTGGACGCCACATCTGAAAGACCCATGCTCACCTCTACTTCATCCTCCTCTTTACGGACCAATGGCTGGCAACTTCCTATCTCCAACGGACCACCCTCCTTGCCTCCTCTACCACGATTGGACAACAGCAACAGCTCAGCCCTTGTGATGGGCCAGCAGTGGGGTGGAAGAGGGCTGGCTAATGGTTACAACGGAGCCCAGGTCCTGTCCTCTGATTCTAGTGCCCCACCTGAGCAGGATGAGGTCATTTCCTGTCCAGGCTGCTGTCTGGTGGGTCTGAGCTTCCCCTCAGTTTGCCTCCGTGGTTCAGCTGCTGTGCCTGCCCCCCACCGAAGGGCATCATTACCACGGCAGAGGCCCTACCGGAATCTCAACGGTCCCATAACTGGTGGAAACTCTTCCTCACCAACAAGAACAGACACAGCAACCAAATCTCTACTGTGTCGCAGAACAAACGGACTAATAATGACTGGGCCTTCTGCACCATGTGAGCCTGGCCGGTCCCTGCCAGAGGCCCAGACGTAAGTCAGCTCGGAGGAGATTTGGTTTTAAATATGTGACATGCAGCAGCACTGAATGTTAGCGGACAGACATAGCGACATTAAATGTTGCTTTGCTAAATCTAAGAACCCACTACTGACCCGAGCATTGGAGACGTGCTGTTAATTCTGTGCAGTCACATGGGTGGGGTGCAGTGAACGTGGTGGTTTAAAGTAAGAGGTTGCTAAGGTAGGCAGAACACAGCTGAACCAGAGCGAGGCTATGAACTGAACGCTGAGCAGTCAGTGTCAGCAGCACATTACTGCTGCTGGAATGGTGCTCCTCCAAGTAGAGCAGCTAGTCGGACTTCTAGCAATGCAAGCCTCTGAGGAACCAAATCAAACTGAGCCTGAGACTCAGCTTGATTTGACAAGATTTAACAAGAGCTTGCAATTTGTTACACACTTGGGTTTTATTTTTTCAGTCACGGCTGTCCTTTCCATCAGTAATAATAACATTGTACTCATCAAGTTAATTGTTGAGATCTATAAACACAGTCACAAGCCCCCAGGTTTCTCAGAGGTTTGGAAGAAAAAAAAGATGCTGAAGAGTAAACTGATGACCAAACTGTCTCTTGAAAAGATCTGTCAGAGATTACAGACTTCCTGCTTAAATTTTGACCCTCGTCCTTTGCCTTGTGTTTGGCAGCCATAGCCCTGGACTGCACTGCTACACCTCGTAAGAAAAACATAAATAAGCTACAGAAAATGTCTGGCCCATCTATATTTCCTGGTATTGCATTAGAACTGGAGATGTGTCCTCATTCACTCCTTTGAATGCTGGTCAGTAGTGCATGAAGTGGTGATGTGCAAAACAATGTATCCACCATTTTAAGGTCACTTCTTTCACAATGCTATAACCTACAGAAATAAGTCTTTATGGGCCTGTGTGCATCATGTGACCATGTACATGATTGGCTTCAAAACCTGGCACTGTTCCTGGGGGCTTGTTTTTATCCATCCATAATGAAATGTATTTCCTACCTTTGAAATCTAGGGGGCACCATCTATATATTATACAAAATTACGGACCCAACTGCGTGAAAATGAGGTGTTGGGCCCAGACTCTTTATGGACAGAAAACAACAGCTATAAATGGCGTCTCTTTGGCTAGCACAACGTGGTGGCCAATGCATACTGTAAACATTTGTATAAACACTGTTTTTGATTCTGTTTAACTGATTAAAGGTAGCTAAATGGGGAATATTTCTAAAATGAATGAAAATGATTTGGTTCTTACCTGTTTTTATAGCAGTTGACTTGTATGTCTGTGTGTGTCTGTGAGAGAGAGAGACAAAGAGAGCAAGAGAGAGACTAAAGGAAGTTGCTAAAGGAAGAAACTTCCTGTGCTTGTCATGTCAATTCTTTATTTTTGCACTTGAGTTTGGAGCACTTTGCAGTAAGACACCAGGCTTTTACTAGATGGTGCTTTATTTAAATATGTGCTTACTGGTGTTTTATATGTGTGTGTGCTTCTGGCCCAACAAACTTCAGCACTTTCATGCTTTGACAACTACTCCTCCTCACATATCTTGTGTATACTTATTGATCACACTGTTGTAATTTAAAAAGTGGCATGTGAAGCAGGTATGAATATTTATTGTACATTTCATTCCACACATAGTGTGTACAGTATGTGCATTTGAGCGAAAGGTAGAGTAATGATGCTCACAGGATAACTTTTGTCCCATCATTTCTGATGTTAAACCATGGTTTTCTCTTCATTTCGATTTTTCTTCTGTTCCTCCATTCAGCTGGAAGCCTGAGTGCAATAATCTGATAATAAAAACAAATGGTTGTGCATAACCCTGTGTACTGTTTTTCGTCTTTTATGAGTAAATAGTAAATAGTTGAAATGAAATAATAGTTAAACATTTTCTTTCATTGAAAATCAACATAATCAATTTGAATGCAAGGAATGTTACAAATAGTACAAATGATTGATCACTTACTTGTGGAGAGTGATTATGCAAAGCGATGGACTTCAGACAGACCATATGCCACCTCTGCTACAAGTAGTATCTACTTTGTGTAGTGCAGCTTTCACTTTTGTACTGACTGTTACGTCAACATCAACAGTAAGAAACTACAGTTATGCTATATACAGTTCAGTACATATGGATAATGAAGTCAGTAACCAGACAGGTGCTTGGAAAATGAAAAAAGATAAGTCTGCCCTGTGATTAATATCTTTTTAAGGAAATGATGAGGAACACTGTAAAATAAAAAGCATTACTGCTAAAATGTTAAAGATATAATATGTAACATTTTAGCATTAAAATGTCTTAAATAACTAGACTGTTCTTGTACATTTTGTTCAGTTGTGAACTTGTGTCTGACAATTTTCACTTTTTCTTACTTGGTTTTTCCTTTTTTAGTATTTACATTCATACTCTTAAACTAATCCTAACTAAGCCACTTTGGTCTTCCATACAGTAAATGCACACTGAGGCATGGTTCCTCACACCACGGTGTAGGAAACCCCTGATGTAAACAGTCTCTATAAGGATTTTTTTTACTGTATAGTGCTATAGCAGTACTGCAGTACACTGCATTGAAATAACAGACAGAAACTCACTGCAGGGTGACTGCTACTGCATGCAACAAAATTACAGTTCTTAGTACATAAACATCACTGTGTATGTGTTTTTTGTAGCCAGATGACATCTATATATTAATTAAGTAAAAATTATGTCTCTGAAATATAGAAAGAGTTGTGGTTAAATTTCACTTTTGGTTTCAGTATTGCATTGATATCCACTGTGACTATTTACAGGAATGGCATGCTGTAAACGACCAACTGACAAAGAGGAGAAGGAGCATCTGAACTGCACTCTGTAACCCAAACATGGCCAGCAAATACTACTACGGTAAGGCATGTCACTACTGTAGTTATATTGTTAAAGATACACTCAGCTCACTGGTAATACTTTGAAACTTCATTATCAAAACATTACTGTTCATTACCTTTAAGTAGCTAAACATAGCACTGAAGTTACAAGCATGGACCGGTAACATTATGTATTAAATCTTTCTGTTTATGGCATGTCCCACAAGCTTCAGATGAGGTTAAACACCATCAGCTTGACAGAAGAGGCCAGTTGGGCAGGTTTTGCTCATCCAGATGGCTGTAACAACAGTAAGAACCAGTGGATACTGGTACCTGGAATGCTAGTAACCAACAGCACTTCTTTCAGTATTTTTTGGTCTTTCTAATAATAAAAATGTAATGTGAACCTTTGTCACTGTATACTCTTAACTCAAGCTGGAAAACTGAGTAAAAATGAAGAAACTGATTTCAACCACAGAGAAATCCATAATGTAATTTAGGTAATGTTTCCTTTGGTTAAAACTTTCAAATGTTATCTATGACCTTTTAAATTACAATAAATGAATGCGAACAGTTTTATCATATTAATAGATTTTCATTGGCAATGGTGTTTTGTTTTGTTTTTCTATCAATGAAGACGACACCTTTGATGATAGCATGATATGTAGTCTTTGGTTTTGTTATTACTGAGAGATCCCAGCAAAAGGTACATACTGTGCATTTAAGCATTCCAAACAACAGAGATACAGCTGGAAAAACTTGAGCAATGTGTTGCATAGTCTATCATACTTGTGTTTCCCCATATTTCAACTGACTGTGCAAGTATAGCAAGTTTGCTTGAGGAAACTGCATTTGGATGTTTGCAACTATGCAGTCAGTTACTGCTCCAGGGAAAAGTGAATCACTTTTGAAAAGGGTATAGACCCGTTTTCCCTGGTCCCTATAGAGCAATGTAGCAACATTTTGGAGTGCATTTCAACGTTTCTTTACCTAAATAAGGCTCTATAAGTATCAGCCCTAAAAAACTGGTCGGAACTGCTTTCATGTTGCTGAGCAAAAATCAAAGTCAAAGTCAACAAAGCTCTATCTCAGACCCATACTGAACTAGAATGGGACTCAGACAGTGCATCCCTCCACCAAGACCAATAGTCCACTTTTCTATGATATGCAAATCAGCAAACACAAACATTGAATGTTTCCAGTGGTATTAAAATTATGTTGAAATATGGTTGGGTATAGCTGAAACCCGTAGCCTCATCTCTCACTCTCCACTTATGACCCACTCAAAGTGTGTGGTGGCACCTGCTATTTTCTTTGTGCTGTGTTAGGTCCTTTGGGTTGTGGGCATGTAGCCCCCATCCATTAACAGTGTGCACAGCATGAGGTCTGACTATTGGCTAAAAACCTGGAAATTGGCTAAAAGCGAACATCACTGTCTCCATGTCTCTTCTTACCCTGTCTGTCATGGATGTATAAAGAGTTGCAGGACTGTTGTGTGTTCACTTCCTCTGGATTGACACAGAATCCACTAACATGACATTTTCCTGCAGGGTTGTGGACAGGTGTGGACATGTTTATTTGTGCTTAAGAACTGTGCCACCATGAAAACACATCACAAAATATTTTTCAATTTTTTTATTTGCTGCAGCATTGTTGCTAATTCTACTCCCTGTCTTTATTCACTGTTTACCGTGCTTGATCAATACTGCTTTCATGTGCTGGCGAAGAATGCCAACTTGCACTGAAATGAATCCACCCCTTCATTCAAAATTAAATGGGTTCTTTCTTGGGTTTCTTGGGTCGATGCAGTTTATACAAGCTTATGAATATCTAAAGCTCTGAGTCATATCTAATGTTTTTTATTATTTTAATTATTCTCCCATACAGAACAAAATGGTCTGAGGATAGTGATGGTTGGGAAGACTGGTAATGGGAAGAGTGCCACTGGAAACACCATTCTGGGACGACAATGCTTTGAATCAAAGTTCAGTGCAAAATCTATGACTGTAGACTGTGCTTCAGCCAAAGCTGTGGTGGATGGGCAAAAGGTTGCTGTTATCGACACCCCAGGCCTGTTTGACACCAGATTTGGCATGGACAAAACGGGTCAAGATATACGCCAGTGCATCTCTTATGCTCTTCCCGGACCCCATATATTCCTGGTTGTCATCAGGCTGGGCAGATACACTGAAGAGGAAAAGCAGACGGTGCAAAAGATTCAAGAAATCTTTGGCCAGGCAGCAGATAGATATAGCATGGTTCTCTTCACTGGTGGTGACCTTCTTGAAGACACTATTGAGGCATTCCTGGAAGGTTGTTCAGATCTGCAGGAACTTGTGGGCAGATGTAACGGCCAGTACCATGTCTTCAATAACAAGACAAAGGATCGCACTCAGGTCACTGAGCTGCTCCAGAAGATCAGATGTATAGTCCAGAAGAATGGAGGAAGCCACTACACCAATGAGATGTTCCAAGAGGCAGAGAGGGCAATCGAAGAGGAGAAACAACGCATCCTGAAAGAGAAAGAGGAACAGATACAAAAAGAGAAAGAGGAACTGGAGAGGAAACTTCAGAAAGAACATGAAGAAAAGATGAGGAAATTTCATGAGTTATTCCAGGCTGAGAGAGAAAGGGAGATAAGACAGAGAGAGTTGGAAAGAAGGAGAGAAATGGAGAGAAGGGAGAGGGTGAGAAGAAGGGAGATGGAGGAAAGAGAGGCAGAAAGGAGGAGAGAAGAACAGGAAAGACAGAGGGAGATTGAAAATATGAAGAGACGTTTAGCGGAACAACGCGAAAGGGAATTGGAAGAGGAAAGACAAAGGTTGAGAAGGCAAGCACAGCAGCAAGCTGAGTCAAATGATGATTGTATAATCCTCTGATTTTATTTTCCTGTCTTAATGTGTGAGATACTCAACTGAGGTAAACTATTTCACTATTTATCACTGCTACTAATTAAGAGGAAAAAACAATCAAACATCCCTTTTCATTGTAACACTAGATGGTAACTGATCAGCCATAAACCTACTTTTAAAACTCTACATTTCCTATTCAGAATTGAGAACAATCACTAGCAAAAATGCCCACAAAACATGGACGCTGTTTTGTTGTCACTGATGAGCTGACAAATGACAATGAGTATACAAACTTCAAGTAGTAAAATACATGTCATTAAAGCTTCAAATTTTAATTCTATGGACTATATAATATTGGGGAAAAAAATACAGTATCTTAACCAAATTGCGTTCCCTGAAAATAGTTGAATCGTTTTCTACCAGGAGCTAAATAACTTGAATCTTGAATGGCTATTTTAACAATTTGGATATCAGCCTCATCACACTCAGTGAGGTCATGAAATTAAATTTATCTAGAAAGTGAATGCGAAAAATCACTCCTCGTCCTATTGAAAATAGGGCTGTCAATGACATGGACAACCATATTATGAAATACTACAACAGTTCAAGTTCTTTCTCTTTGTCAGGATCAGCTTGTTTAACATGGATACTATGCATCAAATCAATATGACATGGAGTTCCCCAGGGCTCAATTCTCAGACTATTTCTTTTAGCCATTTCAACTAATACAGGTAACCCGAAGTTCTTTGCCAGGAAACCCGTGTATAAAAACCAACAAAATAAAAATCAAGATTAAACACATAAACAACTTAAGTGTATGCGTACATCAAAGAGTTAGGTACCATGAAACATTTCCTTCAAAAACCCACACAATTATTTCCAATGGGCAACTCTCAGGCAAGTTCAGTTTTAAGGACGACAAAAAACCCTGCATCAACGTGATGAGGGATAAGAACTACCTGTAAGACAGAATCCATCTTTAGCAAAAAATTATGTTATACATACCTTGAGTTTTGAGTTCCCCCAGCAGTGTGAGTTACTTCAGTACAAATTCTACTTTCTGCATTCTTTGTAAAATAACAACACAAGCAATTCTTGGCACAATCTGGAACACCACAGTACGTCTAGAGTGCACTAGAACCGAAATAAAACTAGCACCAACCAGAACCACTGAAGACAGGACCTGTAATAATTATCAACCACATACTGTACAAGGTTTGTTGTACCTGGCTCATGGATGTTTTGAACTTGGCTCACCATGCTTTGGCACTTGGCCGCTCTCACATCTGGATCTCTGTGAGAGAAGAGACTGCAGACCACTACATGTGGCTGGTCTCCAGAGCTTTAGGTCTTGCTTCTTCCTGTTCTTCGCAGCAGTATCCAAAGTTTTCTTTAGATCTCTTTAAGAACGGGGAGAGAAGTCAACCTAAACAAAACTACCAATAGCCATGCCATAAAATCTACCTGTATGAAGTTTACAATGATGAATTTTTGGTGACATTCAGTTGATTAAAGGCATACTTGACAGGGCTCAGGTGAGTCAAATTAAAATGCTCACCATGGGAAATTACAAAAAGTTGCAAGGAAGGAGTTTAGCAGATGCAAATATTGTTAACAGAATAAGAATTCTTATTTCATTCTCTCTTCCTCCTTTGATCCAATGGCTGCTTGACGATGATTGACAAGTCTAATTATTTTGTAGAAACGTCATGCATTCGAATGAAACCTTACAAACTGCTCTGATTATTAAACATGTCAATAAACCAGCTATGCTAACATTAATCCTCAGCCAAAACAACAAAAGCATTCATTTCATAGCTGTCACAAGCTAAGAAAAACTTGATCACTGCAAAGTAACGCATTGTAATTACTGACAAAGCAATCCCTGGCAGGAAAACTGTCCTGCCCTGCTGGCTGCACATCAACAACTGTAGATTCCATCACATAACGCAAACTAATAGGCTAGGAGTTGATTTAGTTCGGCACCAACGCAGCTGAATTTATTTGACCAATTTAAAATTGGTCTATTATTAACCTCAGCTACATAAACATCCAGTCTGTTATAAACACATAATACTTGAACATGCAAAATTTATATGACATTTTTTACTCTACCAACTCCTGAAAGTGCTTTAAAACACTTGACACATTGACCCATTCACACACACATTCATACAATAATGACATATGCAGTGTGCTGACCTGCTCATCAGAGGTGAAACAGAGCTTCTTATAAAACACAGCCCACAATATTTCCATGCTCATTCACACATGCACTCACACAACATCTAGCAGAATCTACCCTGTACCATCTATCATCAGTAGCAATTTGGATCAGAGCTGGAAAGTGACTCATAGACCTTCTGACTGGTCAAGGCACCTACATGGACACTGCATCATGACAACATTTAACCCTGTGGATGGCTGCTGGAGCCTCCACTCTCAGGGAAGGCTCCAAGCCTCCACCTGAAAAGGTTGGGGAAAAATGTCAAAGTTGAAATTGAGGAGGAATACAGGACAATTTCAACTCATATAGTTAATGTTCATGGCAGTCTGAAGAGGTCAAAATGTGAACAGATTATTCAAATTAATCAGCTACTAATATCACATATGGATTTCCTTCCCAGAAGTAGTGTTCATGTTCTTGCAGTGTGATATTTTTCAGTACTGTTGTGTAATGTTGAATAAATGCTTTAATTTCAATATGGATCTGATTTGTGTATGTGTGTGTGTGTGTGTGTGTGTGTGTGTGTGTGTGAACTCCTAGCCTGTTGAAGAACTGATTCTCTGGGAATGATAAAGATATACTTTATACAACTGACACTTGACTCCATCTTTCCTGGTGAACCTTTTATCATAAGTTACTTTATACAATGAAGAGAATTTTGTAAGAATTAACTGTGGTTACCAGTGAAAAATGGCAAACCAGCAGTTCAGAGAGATATTGGTGACATAGCTAGAAAGGAACATTTGTGAGTTTGGTTGCTTGATCTTTTGTCTTTTCTTCAGGAAAAAAGAAATAATACAACGCAGAGCTAAAGGCCGAATACCTGCATGCTAGTAGTACAATGGTACTGAAACTCCTCTCAGAATTGCTCTGATTCACCACCAACAACATATCAAGTATTCTCATACCTTGAATGCAGCGCGCTCTTAAAGCAACTGACCATTAAGATTCTTTGACATTAACCATACATCAAGTACTAATCTTTTCTGATGACATTTCTGAGAAATAGCATTTTAAAAAATAATTACAGCAATGATTACAGAACAATGCAATCAATGAGTTAAGCTGAATGAGATACGAAAAATATTAGTTTTCATATCAGCTGAAGAAATTTTCATGTTATCCAAGAATAACAGTATTCTTGTTTTTAACTAAAAAGTGTTTCAGTGACTGGTTAACAAAACTGTAGGACTTTTATATCATTTGCGGAATATATTAAAATATATGAGCAGTTTTATCTCACCAAATCTACATGTGACATTTATAAATTCAGAAAAGCACCTTAAACGTTATATGAATGTAGTAAATCACTGTTACCCAAGCTGCATAAAAGCTGTTAAGCACCCTGAACACATTCAGCCAGTTTCAGCCTGGACACATTTTAACAATGTTGTTCAATTTTCATTTGAGTGGCAGGGTTGGGTGGGTTGTTGGAGCAATAGGTAGTATTAAATGGCTCTTAAGAGATCTGCTGCCATTTCTTTCTCTGCTAGATAGATATACAGAATATCTATACATGGTGAGGGAAGGCTGTTTCACCTGTGTTTTTCTCAAGAGCAGTAATTTTCCCTAGGCATGATACAGCTAAAGCTCTCCCTTCTCTAGTCTCAGTTTCTGCGTCAGTTTGCGGGTGTGGTTTAGAACACAGAGCTCTTTAAAAGGAGCTGCAGCAAATGACCTGAACTTTGTCTTCACTTCAGCTGCAGCATCTACTCTGTGCTTTTTAAGACAAACATGGACAGCAACTTTTACAACCCAAACATGGAGGGCAACTTTGGTAAGTCATCATACTTTATCCATGTTTTAAAGTATGCAATTAACCTCATGTTGATTATTATTGTGTGTCACTCATTCTCCTTTGCAGGATGTGACAGGACAAATAATGAGGAGCTGAGGATAGTGATGGTTGGGAAGACTGGAATTGGGAAGAGTGCCACTGGAAACACCATTCTGGGACGACAATGCTTTGAATCGAAGTTCAGTGCAAAATCTATGACTGTAGACTGTGAAAAGGGCAAAGCTGTGGTGGATGGGCAAAAGGTTGCTGTTATCGACACCCCAGGCCTGTTCGACACCAGATTTGGCATGGACAAAACAGCTCAAGATATATGCCAGTGCATCTCTTATGCTTCTCCTGGACCCCATATATTCCTGGTTGTCATCAGGCTGGGCAGATACACTGAAGAGGAAAAGCAGACGGTGCAAAAGATTCAAGAAATCTTTGGCCAGGCAGCAGATAGATATAGCATGGTTCTCTACACTGGTGGTGACCTTCTTGAAGACACCACTATTGAGGCATTCTTGGAAGATTGTTCTGATCTGCAGGAACTCGTGGGCAGATGTAACGGCCAGTACCATGTCTTCAATAATAAGACAAAGGATCGCACTCAGGTCACTGAGCTGCTCCAGAAGATCAGATGTATAGTCCAGAAGAACGGAGGAAGCCACTACACCAATGAGATGTTCCAAGAGGCAGAGAGGGCAATCGAAGAGGAGAAACAACGCATCCTGAAAGAGAAAGAGGAACAGATACAAAAAGAGAGGGAGGAACTGGAGAGGAAACTTCAGGAAAAATATGAAAAAGAGATAAATAAAATCCAGAACCAACTCCAGGCTGAGAGAGAGAGGGAGAAGAAAGACAGAGAGGAAGAGAGGAGAAGGGAGAAGCAGGAGATGAATGAAGAGAGAAAACGGGACAGAGAGGAGAGAGAAGCAGAGAGAAAGAAAGAGAGAGAGGAGAAAGAAAGGGAGATGACAAAAATGATGAATAAATTGGAAGAACAGCATAAGAAAGAGCTGAAAGAGGAAAGAGACAAATTGCAGACCAGGCATGAAAATGAGGCCAGAGATGAAGCTGAGGAGTTTAATCCCTTATATCTTCTGATTAAAGCTGGCAAACATTTTGTTGGAGGAATTAAACAACTGGGGAGGGCATTTGGGAAATTGTTCAGATTCTGAGTGGTCCTAAATTACAGCAGTTTACCCACAGGAGACCCAAGAAGATTCTACACACAAGGAAGAAATGATCAAATATATACATGAAAATGTCTTTTATCTACAGGATTATCTTCACTTCTATTATCTTTTTTTCCATTAGTCTCACATTGCTGTCTTGTAGTGGTTTTGCATGATTTCTTGAATATAGCATAAGGGGGTATTTAGAGTGTCTGTTAACTGAGGCATATCATTAATACTTTTAGGATCATAACTCAATTAAATGACCCTTACTGTATTAAGTTTTCCACTGCTGTTTGTTTTCTGCAGACTTATCATTTAGCCTCGCTTTTGTTATTTGATTTTGTGTTCTTGTCATCAAAGAATTATTTTCAGGGCTTATGTTGATGTTACCTTTCAAGAACAAATGTGTATTTGTGTGCTGAACTGAAATGGAAATAAATAGGAGATATTACCACTAAACCTTTGTGAAAATAATAATAAACTGTCCAATCAAGAATTCAAATGTCACAGTTTGCTGCTTTTTTTACCCATGATATGATACCTGAGAAATGATAACCCCTGAGTTTAAGACCAAGACACTGCATTTTTCTAAAATAAGAGGATGACCGTCTCTCTATTTAACGCTATGACTATGTCATTTTGTTCAAACAAAAGGGTCTTTACATTCTTCTTTGTACGTTCTTTGCATTTTTATATTTTTTTCTGTTTTGGAGCACAAAGTGCTGAACAAAATTCTACACATAATGTCCCTTAAAGGTATGTAACTTGTTGTTCTAGTTCTGAGACAGGCTGTAAATAACTCCATCACTACACTGAATATTTCAATGACTATTTTGTCAAGTGAACACGTTGTAGAATCATTTCAGCTGACAATATTCACATGTAAATACCTTCAGAGATCAACTGCTGCTGAGTATCAATGTGAAATTAACGTAGCATTTATTGCTCCTTAATTAAATTGCAGAAAGTCTTTAAATATGTTACAGCTATTCTATTAAATCCTTAAATCCTTATGTGATACACTCTGAGTATAGTCATCAGCCTATATGTGTAAAATTTAGTGTTGAACTTTGTGCTCCAAAACAGAGAAGATGACCCTTGTGTGGAGTGTAAAAAATTACTGAATCCCACTTTACCAGCCTGAAAAAAAGCCACTGCTCCACTGTTAAGTATGGAGAAATGCTTTCACTCCTGCATGTATGTGAGACAGAACAGGTGCGATCATTGTCAGTAAGCTGTTACAAAAGGGAACTGAAGAACAATTTTTGCTTTAGTAAAGATAGTGTTTCCTGCTCTGTGTCTCTGCAGAGGGAAATAAATATTCTGTCACAGAGCCTTTAGGAGATATTCCATTCTCAAGTGTTCATGATAAATCTGGCTTTGCATGTGATAATCACACTTTGCTATAAGAGGAAAAAAGGGGAGAACCTCAGAAATTGCCACAGAAAACATGACCAGTGTTTATTACTCATTAGAATTTCAATTATAACAACCTGTCATGTCTGTCCTTTGTGATGTATGATGTTTATTGCATGTGTGTTTCTCTCTCTCTCTCTCTTTCCTGTCCTGTCTACCTCCCCCCCCCCCTTCACCCAGCCGACTATCAGCAGGATGGTTCTCCCTTGTGATCAGGGTCCTGCTCAAGGTTTCTTCCTGTTAAAAGGGAGTTTTTCCTTGTCACTGTCTGCTTGCTCGGGGGTTCAGGCTCTGGGTCTCTGTAAAGCATCTAGAGACAATTTTGATTGTATAAGGTGCTATATAAATAAATTGAAATTGAAATGGAATTGAAATTGAAAATCAATGTGTTTCTTAATCATTGTCTAGTAAAATGTGTTTGATTTCAAAAATTAGATTTCAAAGCATAACTACATTAGCATATTTGGATGCAGGGAAACAAAAAATGGCCGACACAAAAGACACAATTATTTATATACTAATTAGCATAGGTCTTTTTAGGTCTGTTTAACTTATTACTCAAATTATTTGACTGCACAAATCAACAAAATTTCATCTTTTATAAACATAAACTTAAACATGTCAACCTTTAAATGAAACTTTAAACATACTGGTCATCATCAGTGCTAGTTGTCTGGCTCGTCACATGCAGCCTTAGATTAATTTGCACACCATGACCCTCTGGAGCTGTTACATGCAACAGAACAGTCTGTACCATGCTGCTTGTACGTGTACCTCAAGCTGCTGCAGTTTGTCTCTCAGGTGCATTTGATGACTCATAGAAGGGGGGTATGTGTACACGAAGGTCAACTCCACGCTCTGACTGAGGTAAAACCATCACTCCTGTCTCTGTTCTTTCAGTATTGCCACATTTCATCAGAATCTTGACATGTCTGATGTATCTGTTTTCCCTCTTTGATTCTTTTTGTCCTTTCCTATTTCTCCTTCCCGTTGAAACCAAACATGACTAACTAAAACATGTTGCTGATGTTGAGGTCGATATGCAGCCGTTACCATGGTTACCACAAAAGCATAGCTGCACATAGCTGTCCTTGCCACTAGAGGACTCTGTTTACCAAGCACTGTGTTCATGATTGTCAACCATGTAGTACAACATGACCAAAAGCTGCAGCAAATCTTCATATTTGAGAAGCTGAAACAGAATGATAATCAAAATGACTGCCAGTTGATTTATCAACTAATTGTTTCAGCAGTACTTGTACATTTTCATATTTTGATTGCAAACATCTTAATGTATAAATAAGCTGTCAAACAGATGCAGTGAAGTAAAAAGTTCAGTATTTCCCACAATAATACAAGTATCTCAACTCTATTAAGTACAGTACTTATCTCTGCCTTTATTAGACATAGACAGGGTGAATGGACAGTTCCTGAATTTGTGGTTCTCAGTGTGAAGCATGGAGGTGTGATGGTGTGGGGCTGCTTTGCTTTGCCTTAGTCAAAACTGAGGGCACAGCACAGAATTTTGCAGCAAAGTACCATCCAATCTGGTTTGTGCTTGGGAACATCACTTGTTCTCCTACAGGACAATGACTGCAAACACACCTCTAGGTTATGTAAGGGCTATTTGTTCAAGAAGGAGAGTGATGGAGTGCTGCATCAGATGACCTGGCCTCCACAATCACCCGATCTAATTCCAGTTGAGATGGTTTGGGGTGAGTTGGACCAGAGAGTGAAGGAAAAGCAGCCAACAAGTGTTCAATACCTCTGAGAACTCCTTCAAGATTGTTGGAAAACCATTCCAGTTGACCACCTCATGAGGCTGACTGAGAGGACGCCGAGAGCGTGCAAAGCTGTCATCAAAGCAAAAGGTGGCTACTTTGAAGAATCGAAAATATAAAACATATTCTGGGTTATTTAGCACATTTTTGTTGACTACTTAATTCCATGTTTTTTTTCATAATTTCAGTGTCTTCTGTGTTTATATATAAAGTTAAAAACAATAAGCATAAAGAAAAAACATTGAATAAGAAGTTGTCTCCAAAATTTTGAAGAGGACAAGCATGTCTGCATGATCACCAATGAGCAATGTTTGTTGCAGTGGCAGAGTTCACTGCTTTTTGTACTATGAAGAGATCAATATCTGCTGCATGAGCCTATCCCAGCTGACTACGGGCGAGAGGCGGGGTTCACCCTGGACTGGTCACCAGTCAATCACAGGGCCAACACACAAAGACAGACAACCACACACTCTCACACTCACACCTAGGGGCAATTTAGAGTAGCCAATTAACCTAATGTGCATGTTTTTGGTATTGTGGGAGGAAGCTGGAGAACCCGGAGAAAACCCAGAGAAAGCCCAGATCAGGATTTGAACCTGGGACCCTCCTGCTGTGAGGCGACACTGTTTACCACTGCACCACCGTGCTTCCCGTCAATAGTTATGAATATGTAGATTTGATGACATCAAAGATATTCTTAAGTAAAAATTAAAGATAATACATGTATCAGATCTCACTTTGATCTTCTTTAGTGGGGACACTGTTGATATTTTATATGTGTGGTCCATATTAAATTTTTACCAGTTTAGTTAATAAGGATCAGAGGACATGTGTAATCTTGGGGCAGTAATACAGAGCTACAATTTTTTAAAAAGTATAAAAGGTAAATTAAAAATAGAAGTTGTCTGATATCATCTTGTTCTGGGGGGATTCTTGGAATATATACTTTATTACAGACAGGGTAAGATTTTTTTGGACATGCACTGTATCAGTGATGAAAGTAGGCTGGTATGCTCTGGAACTGAAAAGATTCAGTGTTATTATGCAGGGGAAAGGGGTACAGGAGCTGTCTGCCAAAACCCACATGCAACAATTTGTCACTATTGCGTTTAGAAAAAGAAAGGACATCTGTCAACATTTTAGTGATGGAGGGAACCACACTGCTTTTGCAGAACTGTTTTGTTACAGCTAGCAAACTTCAGAACTGCTGCCTGTCTACACCCATTTTGTACATTTTGTTATGTTACAGTCTCATTCCAAAATAGATTAAATTCATTTTTTCCATCAAGATTCTACACGAAATACCCCATACTGACAAACGTAAAAAAAGTTTGCATGAATTTTTTTGGGCAAATTTATGGAAAATAAAAAAAAATATATAATATATATAAATACATGTACATAAGTATTCACACCCTCAAGTCTTTTTGAGTCTGATCCTATAAGCTTGGCACACTTATTTTTGGGCAGTTTCTCCCACTCTTCAATGCAGAACCTCTCAAGCTCCATCAGGTTGGATGGGAGCGTTGGTGCGTAGCCATTTTCAGATCTCTCTAGAGGTGCTCAGTAGGGTTCAATTCTGGGCTCTGACTGGGCCACTCAAGGACATGCACAGAGTTGTCCTGAAGCCAGTCCTTTGTGATGTTGGCTGTATGCTTAGGGTCGTTGTCCTGTTGGAAGATAAACCTTCGCCCCAGCCTGAGGTCCAGTGCACTCTGGATCAGGTTGTCAGCAAGAATGTCTCTGTACATTGCTGCAGTCATCTTTCCTTCGACCCTTACTAGTCTCCCAGTTCCTGCTTCCACAAAACATCCCCACAGCATGATGCTACCACCACCATGCTTCACAGTAGGAATGGTATTGGTCAGGTGATGAGCAGTGTCTGGTTTCCTCCAGACATGATGCTTGTCATTCATGCCAAAGAGTTCAATCTTTGTTTCATCAGACCAGAGAATTTTGTTTCTCGTGGTCTGAGAGTCCTTCAGGTGCCTTTTGGCAAACTCGGGCTTTCATATGCATTTTACTGAGGAGTGGCTTCCATCTGGCCACTCTACCATACAGGCCTGACTGGTGAAGTGCTGCAGAAATGGTTGTCCTTCTTGAAGGTTCTCCCCTCTCCACAGAGCAATGCTGGAGCTCTGTCAGAGTCACCATTGGGTTCTTGGTGACTAAGGCCCATCTACCCCGATCACTCAGTTTAGTTCAGAGTCTTGATGGTTCCAAACTTCTTCCTTCCGCTTATGGATTATTGAGGCCACTGTGCTCTTCAGAATCAGAATCAGAATTCCTTAATTTATCCCTGAGGGGAAATTCTTTGGGACCTTTAATGCAACAGAAATCTTTTTGTACCCTTTCCCAGATCTGTACCTCAACACAATCCTGTCTCAGAGGACTACAGATAATTCCTTTGGCTTCATGGCTTGGTTTGTGCTCTGACATGCACTGTCAACTGTGAGGGCTTACATAGACAGGTGTGTGCCTTTCCAAATCATGCCCAATCAACTGAATTTACCACAGGTGGACTCAACTGAAGTGGTAGAAACCTCTGAAGGATGATCAATGAAACAGGATGCATCTGAGCTCAATTTTGAGTGTCATGGCAAGAGGTGTGAATATTTATGTAAATTACATTTTTTGTTTTTCATTTTTAATACATTCTCAAAAATTCAAGCAAACTTGTTTCACTTTGTCATTATTAGGTATTTTGTGTGGAATTTTGAGGGAGAAATCTAATCTAATCCATTTTGGAATGAGACTGTAACATAACAAAATGTATGTATGCTTAAAATCAGAGAAAAAATCAGTCTTTTGTGTATGATATACTGTATATTATCTCACCATATTGTTCAAATCCCATCATCATCTCTCAATATTTCTGCCCTGTCATGTAACGCCGCCATTGGCTTTGGCTTTTACTTAAAACTGTCAACACAACTGCCTTTGCATTCCGTGATTATTTGCCGCAAAAAGCCAACGGACTATACAGACTTTAGCTGCTGGCTGCAGCGACACCCCACGCGCGTGTCCGCTCAGAATCGACACGCCCGCGCGCAGGAAACATGTTTGAGCCTCCTCTCTGCCTGTACGGCGCAGCAGCAGCATCTCGGAGGAGCCTCACAAGGACACAGATGCCAGCATTTCTGCTCAGATGCAGAACAACGACGTGTCATTATTGGAATGAATGTATAAAGACTCTGCAAGTGCACAGCACATCTGCACTAAGCGGTACGTAACCTATATGAACGATTTCACCGGGTAATTTGGGAGGAGTGGATAGAGGCAGGATGGTTGCCGCGGGATGCGAAATTGTTGGGCGTGATGGGTGTTTTGAAAGATCGAGACAGTGTCTTCATTTGTCCACGCCAGTGGCAAAATTAGACGTGTTCAAGAGTTCAACGAGACAGAAAGCAAAATATGTGCTTCCCTCCCACGAACCTGCATTAGAGAGGAAGGGATGCTCATTCATTTAAAGCAGGGGTGTTGCCTTTCTCTCTCATGTCAGTCCAAAATGTGTCTGAAAAAAATAACAAAAACTAAAACTTTCAAGAGAACATGTTCGCTTGCTTTCCATTCTGTATGACAGCTGTGCACACACTTTATGGTCGATATAATTTTACCTGCCAAATACTTACGCTGTAAGAGAATAAATCTAAATTAAACATTCTAACAGGCACTATGGGATTCTGTCCAGTGGCATATGTAAGTATAATTTGTCTATATTCACAAAACAAATGATGAATAGAGAGAAAGACAACAAAGTTCTAGTAGGTGTGGATATATCTGTATGAAGAGATGTGTTTACACTAATCAAAGCTTAGGGTTTCTCTTGTTTGGCATTCCCCCTCCATTCTTCTTTGTTCTTTGTCACTGACTCAGTTTATGATGGCACAAAGGCATAAATTGTTATCTGGAGGGAGAAGCACCATTATACACACACACACACACACACACTCACATATATAAACATGTTTATGGTATATAAACATGGTCAGTCGGGGGTTTTGTGGCACTGATGCAATGTGCAATGTGTCATCAAGTTCATCAAGGCTGGTGCATGGACTTCCATTAGTTTTTTCCCATAATATGTTATATTTAATGAACTTCCCCATGGGGATAAATAAGGGAATTCAGATTTCGATTCAGATTCTGATTTTCTTTTCTCTTTTGTCCATACACATAGTAAATACAGTAGATTTCTTGTTCGACATTTCTTGCATGTCACTAAGGTGGGTCTTCAGCTTCGTAAGAGCTGTTATCTTCCCTTTCCTATAAAAGCTACTCGTGTTGTCACAGCCTGTGAGAATGTGGCATGCAGGTAGACCGTCACAAAATTGAACTCCAGGTTTCTGTGAAATAGAATAGACGGGAATAAATAATTTCCTTGGACCATTTCCAGAGTTCATATGCAAAACAGGTACATCTGTGTTATTGCATTTCATAATTAGACAAGAATGTCTCTGTGCAAGTCACACCTGGTACAAAACGTTCCGTGGATGAGTGACAAGAATGTGCCTACGACACCTTGCACGATCACATTCCAACCAAAGCTGCCTTGAAGTAAATTAATACTTGTCTCGGTGTATCAAAATATTCCCTTTTTTTTCTCAGCTTGCGTCATTTCATAATGCAGCCTCTGACTGAGCACAAACTTGAGGTCCTGCCCACTCCAAACTTTGGATCAATCACAGCTTGCATTATAAGTCGTGGGGCAGTCGTGGATCAGTGGTTAGGGTGTCGGACCCGTAACCGGTGGATCGCTGGTTCGATTCCCCGTCCCGGTGTCCATGGCTGAGGTACCCTTGAGCAAGGTACCTAACCCCCACTGCTCCCCGGGCGCTGCACGCGGTCGCCCACTGCCCCGGGTTTGCTGTGTGTGTGTGCACGTCACTTGGGTGGGTTAAATGCAGAGAACAAATTTCGTTGGAGTGAGTTCCCTCCAATGACAAAATATGTCACTTTAATCTTTAATCTTTAAAATGACAGCAGAGTGTAACCTGAGAACATGTATGGCCCTGCAGTACTCAAGCTGCTTTGTGTGACTTCCCCCTTGCAGGAGTTCTACATATGCTGGTGTCATTCAGCCTGTCCCTGTGTTTTGTTCCTTGCCTTCATCTGCCTGTACAGCTCTCAACTGTTGTACGTGAGGACTTACAGGTATTGTACGAATGACAGTTCATACAGCTGATGCCACAGACAATATCTGTTAATTTAACAAATGCAAATTATTTATATAGTGCCAAATCACAACAAAAGTTGTTTTATTGTATTATTTTTTTCCCGATAGAGCATGTCTAGACCATACTCTTTAATATAGGGAGACCTAACATTGCCCCATGAGCAAGAAAAACTGCTTTTTAGAAGGAAGAAACCTTAGAGCAGACCCTGGCTGTAGGTGGGTGGTCATATGCCCGCCCATCTTTTCCTTGCCACTGTCGCCATATAAATAAATTGAATTGAACTGAAAAGGGTGATGTCTTTAGCCATTACAGGCCTGTAATAAGCCTGTCTAATCATTTTATTCAGCCTTACAACAGATTAGTTCAGCAGCTAACCCAGTAGCCCAAAGTACACAAATACTCCAAAATAGTGAGCAGTGCTGATCAAGTGCTGCAACTGCCGTTCAAAGGCTTAAGTAACATTAGCACTAGACAGGGGGTGGGACTTTTGTGATTAAATACTTGGAAATACTTGCTGGGTTTTCCTGTCTTACCAGCCCAAGCTCTATGTTGATCCTTGCCTTGTAAAATAAAACTTTGTGTTGCTGCACTGTCTGTTAGCTATGTTACACAGCTCTGTGTAGGCTATTTTCAACATTTACACAAAATTTATGAAAGAAGGCATCACAACTGTAAACAATCCTGATTTTACAAATTCAGTTAACAAATTATAGAAGTAAGTGAAAAAATATAGACTACAAAGAAGTAGCCTATATTGATAGCTTACTTCTTTGCCCCTGAAGAAAAAGTCCCCAGACTCCCAAAAGTTTGCACAAATTTGTGAGTTTTTGAGAAACGTAATGAGATGTTTGAAACATTGCTTAAAACAAATTCTTCATCATTTGGGTCCTCTTGTAAATTTGGCAAATGTTATCTGTTTGTGCGTTAAATATGTCCATTTGGCTCGGCCATGTATTTGGTGTTTGCATATACAGATTAGGGTTAGGGTTTGAGATCCAAACACAAGTCCTGAGAGACATGGAGAGACATTATAATATCAGATGTAAACTGTGTACTTAGACGTACTTAGAGCTGTTCACTCGGATCACCCTGTCAATGCCAGGTGTAAATGGGTTCTTAGTGGCTGTAAATGGCTTTTTAGTGTTGCTATTGAAGGAAGGCCAAGTGCTGTTCTTTTTTTGCCAATGTTTATCCTGGCTGCCTGAGAACTGGCCACCTACGGGTGACATTTATGTGTCACCATCTTTTTCTTTTTATGTATAATAGACTAGTAAGCAGAATTTATGGCGGAGAAAGACATGAAATGGTTGATGTAATGCTGTAACACAGTACTGTCTCCCTCTGTTTCCCTCATTGTCTGTCCTCAGAAGGTCAGTGATGACATCTGCACTTCCCAGTTCCTAACCACATTACCATGGCAACGGGAAGAAAAGGTAAGTTTGACACTGTCCATGTTCATATGTGCCTGTGTGTGTGAGTGCTAGTGCTGATGAGCAGAAGTTTGACCTTCATATGGTTACGTAAGGCTGCAACCACCAGGGCACAGTGGGACCCTTACTGCAAGCTGATGCTGTTAGAACATTGTATCCAGGAGTACTTTGGAAACAGGGGGAATCCCAAAAGCAGAAGAGTTGTATATTGCAGAGAAGAGTGAAATTTTCTAGGCTAAATTTTCAATCATGTTCTGAAATTTGGGTGTGACCTTAGGGCATAACAAATGTGGTTTGTAATGTCTAACTGATCTACCTTCACTGCAGTGCTCAGAACACTTTGATGGCAGCGCTGTCTCTGAGCAGTAATCTATCACTTCTGCACAGACGCATCTGTGCACGGCCTGTTTCTGTATTTAGTAAAGCAGTAGTAAAGCATTGGTTTGTAGTTTGATTGTTATTGACTAGTTACGGTGGTGTTGTCCAAGCAGGAAAGGGCATGCTGACTCACATTGAAGTGTTCCTGCCTTTACTGCTAGATGCTTTAAAACCGATATTTTCTTTCTGTCACCAGGCTCCACCTCCAAGGCAGGTGGAGTGCGTTTCCCTGATGATGACGAGCCTCCAGGCTCTCCAACACGGAGAGATGACCAGTCAAACCTGTCTACTCTCATTGCTGTCCTAGAGAAGGACGGCAGCTACTTGGTCAAGGTGTGTGTGCATGTAGAAACAAAGGAGCTGTTTGATTTGCATATGAATTAATTTGTACAAGCCATTCACCTAATGATAGGTCAGAGGGGGTCCCCAAAATGATCAGGGTTTCTCCAGGAGTATTCACAACAGATCTCAGAAGTCTGACCACTATGTGTTAAAATATACCAAAGTAGTGGACAAATAATGTGGCCAATATCAGCCGGTTAAAGTAGCTGTATTCTGCATTTACATAATAACAGTGATTCAACTGACAATGTGAGAAGTGATGAGAGCTATCAGCTAAATGTGCAGTTCACAGAGCTTTGTCATAAGTTTCAGCTCATTGTTTAGCTGTCTGGCCCAAACCTTACTGTTCTGGTTCACTCTCACTGCTCACATTGTGTTGTAATGAACTGAATTGAATTGATAGGATAGTGGTTTTCAACAGAATATGAAAAATACATGAATGATGATGTGAGGGTCGAAGGTCAGAGGATGTTGCTGTGATGTTATATAAAGCCTTTGAGACAAACTGCTTGTAAAAATGGGCTATACAAATAAAGTTGTCTTGTCTTGACTTAACAGTCCCTTTATTTCTCCAATCTTTTGTCTACTTAATTCATTAAAGCTATTTGATTTTTACAAAAGTACTTACGCCCAGGCCTCTCCGTCTGTTGTCGCTGTCTTATTTGTTATATTATTTTTATGTTAAATTAATTTTTTGGCTATACAACATTGGACTGCAAGACGGACACAGTGACAGCCCATTAGAGAGTCCAAACAATAGTTTGGCCTACAGTTGCAATCAGAAATATTCAACCATCTCACCTCAGAAGACATTGTAGTGATGTTGATGAAAGATAGTGACAATAAATGACAGAAAAACCTCATTAAACAACAAAAAATATTCCCTGATACATATCTGAGTTATTTTGATAACAAGAGTTGACTTAACTTTGAAGTTCAAATGAAAAATGTAACTCTTAACATGTGCATGTGCAGTATTATTCAGCCCCCAGCCTCAGTACTTTGTTTAGCATCTTTTAGCTTGTATAACTTCAACAAACGTTTTTGGTAAGTGCTGACTTACCAAAGTCTGAAAAATTGGAAACTTTGATCATTCTTCACATGCAAAAGCCTCTAGCTCAGTGATGCTTGATGGCTTCTGTGCTACAACTGCCTTCTTTAAATCCCCCCTTCTTTAAATTTCAGTTGGGTTTGAATCTGACTAAGCATGCCACTCCAGGATGTTTCAGGATCTTTTTCTCAACTAAGCAAAACAGCCCCACATCATCAGTTACCCACCTCCAGTATTCTATTCCAGTATATATTCCAGACATAACGCTGGTCGTATGTCCGAACAGTTCCAGTTTGATTTCATCATAGAACATAACTGTCTCCCAAAACTCTGTAGTCTTACCCAAATTCCTCCTTGCATATTCTAGTCGACTTTTGATGTTCCTTGTGGTCAAGAATGAAGTGTGTCTTGGAGTCCGGCCATGAAGTCCTTGTTTATTCAATGCACTGAAGCACTTGTACCAGCCTTCATCATGTCATCCTATAGGTGTCTTGAAGTCACACGGGGTTTTTCATAGTTGTCCTGACGAAGTTGCTAAGGGCCCTTGATGAAATTTTGGGCTTTCTTCCATGGCCAGGCAGGTTTGCAGCTGTTCCATAAGTTTTAAGCTTCCCACTTTCTCCGTTTCTCTTTTTTCTGCTCTGTCATTCATGTCACAAGGCTGGTTTCCTGAAGAGCCACCACTGTTATGAGATTATCTTCACTGTCCCGGATGTCCCCACATTAGGCAAAGAGCTGTCCTGTCTTCCTTCTTCCTCTCCAACTCAGAGGTCCTCCAGCCTCCGGGTCCATCACATCAGCTCCACAACGGAGGGTAAGTTCAGACCATACAAACAAACTTATTCATCTCCCGCCTTACTTTATTCCTATAAAAAAGTAGCAGTCAGAAGTTAGATTTGACAACTGTCTGATCATTGTTGTGTTTGACAACTCATTGTTCAGTCTGTGTTTAGTTCTACTTTCTTTAGTTTAGAATTATGTGAATAATGACATCTATAAATAATGACAGCCATGCACAGAGGGCAGCTTTGCATCAGTAGGTGTGTCAGCTCAAGTAAAGAGAGAGAGAGAGAGAGAATGTGCTGGTGATTAGGGAGATCAGCGGGCAGGTGCACATCTTTTGTAGAGCCATTGCTCCTTTGCATCTAGAGGAGCCAGTTGTGGTGGTTCGGGCATTTGGTTAGGATGCCTTTTGAATGTCTCCCTGGGGAGTTGTTTTGGGCATGTCCATCCGGGAGGAGACCCTGGGGCAGACCCGGGACACGATGGAGGGATTATATCTCTTGACTGGCCTGGGAATACCTTGGTATCCACCCAGATGAGCTGGTGGAAGTGGCTGAGGAGAGGACAGTCTGACAGACAGCTTCCCTGCTGAGGCTGATGACCCGGATTCGGATAAGCAGAGGAAGACAAGAGACGAGACGAGACAATTGTTTTCTACATAATATCATCAGATTCTTAAGATTGTTTTCCAAGGTGATTGGAAATACCTGGATAACTGATATAACAAATGCTTGTCCGTTTGTTTAAGGTTATCAACCCGCTCACACTCAAATAAAGAAAGAAAACGAGTGGAGTTGCTCGGCTCTGTTGTCACCTGTGCCAGGTCGAGTTCAGGCAGACACTGAGGCTATCAAACCCAAAGAACACTCATAGGTGATGTGATTGTTTGTTGGGGTCTAACCTGTGGTGTGAACACACAGCCATGAAACCGTAATAAAACCGTTGTTACAAACCCCACATAAGCACTTAGACACACGAAATGTCAAAGGTTTATTAAAATCATAAGGTATCACCCTCTGGGGGCCAGAGAAAACAGACCCTGAATTATAGAAGCGAGTGGAACAGGAGATTACGTAGAGGTGAGGGGGGACTCTCTCCCTAAACCCTGCAGACCAAATACCTGTCCTGCATCCCTTAGTCTGACAGGTCAGAGCTGTTTTGGCAGCACAAAAGGGACCTACAAAATATTAAGCCGGTGGTGTTAACTGGTGTGCATGTTGAATACATTCTGCGATTATCTGTCTTGTTTTTGTTGTGAAAATATGACTTTACCTCACATTACGCCTTTGGCTGAATGGTGGAGCATTGTGCCACCAATAGCAAATGTACATGTAGAAACTGCTGAACCCTCTCCCTCTCCCCTTTTTAGGAGTTAAAGTAACGTGTGAGTACAAGACTCACCAGGAGGGGGTACTGCAGGAGCAGATCACTCTGGTAACGAGAGGGAGAAAGGATAGCAGTCTGAAGATAAGACTCCAGGCCAAGGTCATTGGTATGTGCTAACACACACACACACACACACACACACACACACACACACATACAAACACACACAAAGTGGTGTTTCCATCACTTTTGGGGACAGACTTACATTCATTTTCTGGAGGCTTAACCACCACCTAACCATAACAGTAAACATGACTTGCCTAATCCTAAGAATAGAATAGAATAATCGTTATTGTCAGCGAAACTGAATGCAATCCTCAGCTCTATAAAAAGCATTAATAAGATTAGATTAGATAAGAATAGATTTTTAGATCAGATAAGAATAGATTTTTACGGGCTGACTGCCCGGTGATGCGAAGAGGAGGCTAGTTTTAAACATAACTTTTAACAGTCATTTTGCGTGTCATGCACATACCGTCATCATGGAAAATACTCGAAAAAATGCATATGATGCAGCTTTTCAGTTAAAAGCAATCGAATTGGCTGTTCAAGAAGGAAATAGAGCTGCTGCACGTAAGCTTGGCGTAAATGAATCAATGGTGAGACGTTGGAGACGGCAGCGTGAAGAACTGACACAATGCAAAAAGACGACAAAAGCTTTCAGAGGTAATAAAAACAGATGGCCCAGACTTGAAAACATATGTCATGTTACAATGTGGACACCTGCGGCTTATAGTCAAGTGCGGCCTTTATATGTACAAATATTTTTTTTTTTTTTAAATTCGGTGGGTTCGGCTTATACTCAGGTGCGTTGTATAGTCCAGAAAATACGGTAATTCAAAGCGGGTTGTGAGTATGTAATGCCACTGCCAGTTTAACTTCACTAGTGCAGAGCAAAATGCTTCCCCAAAGATACACTATATAGACAAAAGTATTGGGATAGGGCTGTTTTTCAGGGTTTGGGCTATCCCCTTTAAATCCAGGGAAGGGAAATCTTAATGCATCAGCATACCAAGACATTGTGGCAATGGCTACACTTCCAACTTTGTGGCAACAGTTTGGGGAAGGACATTTTCAAAGCAAAGTCCATAAAGACATGGTTGGATGAGTCTGGTGTGGAAGAACTTGACTGCCCTGCAGAGAGCCCTGACCTCAACCCCATCGAACACAAAACTTCCCACACACAAAACGCGATCTTGTGGGAAGCTTTCCCAGAAGAGCGGAAGCTGTAATAGATGCAAAGCTGTCTATGTATTTTGAGTGTAATGATGAAAGTCCCTGTTGGTGTAACAGTCAGGCGTCCCAATTCTTTTGTCTATATAATGTACATTTAATGTGATTTATTTTCTTTCTGTTTCTGTAGCTGTTTCAGCACTACCCAAATTCATGCAGTTATGCAGTTAGATTTGATGGAAAAGGCTGTGCTGTTTGAGGGAGCTCTCAAAGAATCAAAGCAGCCTTGAGATTCCCGTTAAGAGAGCCAATCTGTCCCACTAAACACAGGTTTGAACATGAAAACTCGAACATAAGGAGGACGCTTGAGTGGTGGATGAAGCAGCGCAATAGACCTTATACACAGAAGACATTTTGACACTAAAATCCACAGGTGTAAATAATAAAATGATGGCTGAATTCCATGTAGCCGCTTCTGTATCAGGATCTTGGTGTTGTGTATGCTGACTCACTGTCACATTGTCATTGGTATTCAAACAACTGGACATAGGAGAGCCATTTCATTTTCTATGTTATGTTTTAATCAGACACTTGCTCCCTTCCTCATAGAAATGAATGGGGCGTGAAATCCGTTGTGACCACACTCTGAGCCAGTGAAGCACGAATTAACCTGTGCCCCATTTAGTTGAAATTACAGCACTTGTCCGTCACTTTCATTGTGAGCACGCCACTGAAAACCTGACCAGAATTCGTAGGTAGTATGGAGACTGTAAATAACTTTAAATAGTATAAGAGTTCCAGGAGGACCTCAGAAAACTGAAGCAAATGTGAAGTTCTTTGAAAAACATAGAACAGAGAAATTAAATTTAACTAACAGTGGTATTCAAAGGTCACAGTTTTATTGACGTGTGTCACGGCATGACTTATATTGATTCCTGTTATTGCTAAGGTATTCTTTTACACTAACTGGTTTTAGGTTAGTTGTTGTTGTTTTATTTCGACAGTGTCACCTTTCTATGTCATGTTTTGTTTTACACTTCTTGTCACTTTGTCGCTGTGATTATATCATATAACAAACAAGAGTCACTTAGGAACCAACTTAACGAAACCCATAAACGAAGCAGAAAATAATGAAATGCAGCCCGCCTTTTTCTTTGTTAAATGTCAATGATATAAGTACATAATGCAGTCAACAATGTCCTGATACAGAAGATAACAGACAGAGACTGTATTACAGAGTCTGATGCCTAACACATACAATACCAGGAGTAAAATGATTAACCCACAGTGTTTTTCTCTCTTTATTTGTCTGCATCTCTGCATCCACTTTTCCCCCCAAACCTTTCTCTTCCTCTGTCCAGACCCACATCACGGGACTCCCATGTTGCTGGAGGGGGTGAAGTGTTTGGGTGCTAAGAAGGATGCCCGCTCAAAGCACAGCAGTGACCGTAAGAGGATATGATTAAAAAGAAAAAAGAGAGAGAGCTACACATATAATGTGTGTGTATACCTTTTAGGGATGGGTTATTATCGGCTAAATTATTAAAACAAAATATCAGTCACATAACTGCAGTTTAAGTGGATGCATTTTTCAAGGTAATCACCAATGCTGGGTCATATAAAAAATATTTTGAATGATTATGACCACCAGCCTTCAGCTTTGGGCACTGGCAACTGTTGTCCAATTTAGATAGCCATGAAGCCTCTGTTGTTGGAGGTACAATGAACCAGCGACTCAACACTAGCCTAGCCAGCTCTCTCTGTAACACACACACATCAATCCACTGCCTGGAAAAATAAGTCATGATCAATACCACGTATATATATTAATAGACTGTAAAGTCATTGCATGCAGATCATCAATCATTTTTACAGTACACCCAAGTAAAACTCATACTAACCCTGTGTTCAGGGGTGTCATCTGCCATCTGACATGAGGGACAAATCCTGGTGGACCGTCAACGAATCCTTGAAGTTTTTACTGGCTACTTGGCCCTGTTTGTGTGCCTGTCATGTGGTTTGTACCAGCAGGGCTTCTCTCTCATCTCTGCAGTTAAGTCCAGGGGCCTCATTTCTAAAAATGTTCTTAGATTCACACCGATCAGCCACAACATTAACACCACTGACAGGTGAAGTGAATAACATTAGTCATGCGTTTACAATGCAGTGTTCTGTAGGGAAAGCAATGGCAACTGCTCTTTCCATCAGCAGCAGCCTCCCCTCAGCTGAGCAGTGTACCCCGTCACATTTCGAAAACAGCTCAGGAATTATTCAAGGACCACAGCTGACTCCCCAGAGCCCAGCCTATTTGAGAACCTGTGGGTTGTGGGAATAAGCCAAACCACCAATCCACCAACCAACCAAAGCACAGGACCCAAAGGATCCAACATTCTGATGAGAGGGACCACAAAATAACGCCAAAGGTCCCGTGTCCCTTCCACTGACAGGTCAGAGCTTCTTTGGTGGTACAAGGGGGACCTATAAAATATTGAACAGTTTTAAAGTTGTGGCTAATTGGTGTGCAGTTGAACTTTGGACAATTTCTGACAGCTTGCTTATGTTCAATTTCTAAAAAATTCTAAGCATAAAATACACTTGCTTAAGGAGGTTCTAATAATTTCTTTTGTAACTTGTTCACCTGTGATCTATAAATCTCAACATAACTCAAATTGGACATTACCTGCCTTATACTTTAGTAGTCCTTAGTATACTATCAGCATGTGAAGGGATCTGATTCTGAACTGAACTAGTGATGATGGTTAAGCTGGGGTCACTGGTGCTGTTTGCAACAAGGGCCACCTGTGACTGCTCAGCAGCTTGCTGAACATCCATGTGTCTGCCGTCACACATCATGCTGTCACTTAACAGATTACATAAAGGATGTGTTTTACTTCTGAATTTCTGAGCAAATGAAAAAACAAGCATTTCCCTTTTAACTAGACTGTGTGAGACATTAGAATAATAATAATAATAAATAAATAATAGCATGATACTATTAAAATGTGTTTACAACACAACATGCTTTCTGATGCGTTATATATTTTATGTCATAAACATACATAGATGTTACTTACACGCCTTTTATGTGTGCTCTTGACTAGTTATAAACCACAAGCTGACTATATTCCATATTCACCTGTACACACCTTAACAATCAACTCTGATAAGGTCTCACAGTATGCTTATGAATCATTTGCGAAGCAGCATAGATTCTCTTTTTTTGCTTACACCAGCAAATGATACAACAGCATGTGAAGTGCAAGTTGTTTTATACAAACTGTTGATGCTGAAACAAATAAAGGCAATGGGGAGTTTTCTCCTCTTTTTGCATGACATATACAGTATCTCATGAATTGATATCTCATTTAACCAACTTAACTGACCGAATAATTAAAGTAGGCCATGTGAATGAAAGGCATCTGTGAACAGAAATGTGACAAATGTTTGTTTGTTACAATACTTTATTTATTACGTTGTAACCACAGCCAAATGTGTTATTCATTATAGGAATTAACAGTTTTTGCAATATTGACTGATTTGAATTCAGATGATCTGTACTCTTAGACAATCAGCTCCATGCTAACATAGCACATACTCTTTTGAGTATAGAGTCTATGCTACAGTAACTTAAGTGTTGTATTTGTGATTGTTAATTGAGATAGGGCGGCCTTGTGGTGCAGTGGTTAGCACTGTCGCCTCATAGTGAGAGGGTTCCTGGGTCCTTCTATGTGGAGTTTGCATGTTCTCCCTGTGCCAGCGTGGGTTTTCTCCGGGTTCTCCGGCTTCCTCCCACAATACCAAAAACATGCACATTAGGTTAATTGGCTACTCTAAATTGCCCCTAGGTGTGAGTGTGAGAGTGTGTGGTTGACTGGCGACCAGTCCAGGGTGTACCCCGCCTCTCGCCTGTAGTCAGCTGGGATAGGCTCCACCCCCCGCGACCCTGACGGATAAGCGGTATAGAAGATGAATGAATGAAGGAAGGAATTAAGATATAGCTTAATTAAATTGATTAATACTTAACCTATAAGAATGTCTGAACAAAACTAACAATTATGTAGTTTTGTTTGGAGGCATTAGAGACCAACAGTCAGATATCAAAAGCTTAAGTGACATTAGATTAGAAGATGTGACTTAGTACCAGTTGTTGTTAGTTACTATCATAAGTGGACGCTTAAGTATCAACAAATCAACAAATATACCATAACTATGAATACTGATGGTTACAGTATGTTAGCAGTATACCACTGTATTAGTGGTACTCAGCTGTGAAATTAGCTTGTTTCTTTTATATATTGCTAGTCAAGTCCGTTTGGCAAAAGAATAAGAAGAACCCAGAGAACATCAACAAATAGCAACTGCTATGTTTTGTCAGATTATTTTCATGTTGAAAAACAGTGATTCTTTCTGTTTATGGTTGTTACAAACTTTTCTTTGTCAATGTTAGACCACAAACATACGGTGAGATTTTTACTGACAATAAAATTTAAATCACAATGTTTTTGGGAAACGTCACAGATGTTTTCCTCAATTTGTCCAGCCCTTGTGGCAGATAGCAAAACGTAGGTGAGACTGGCAGGCTTCATAGTAGCACTTTCTCATATCGGTGACCTGTTACTCAACACGAATGTTTACTATAAGTGCTGGAACGGAGCTCCTGGGATCCTGGGATCAACCAAAGACACATTAGGAGTTGAAACGATGGTTCTAAATTTTTTTCTCTTTATTTAATCGTTGTTTGAAAATTATTTTTACATTATTTTACATAAATATTGTTGATTGTGATGTATAGCCTGCACTGTGTGTTCATATGTGTCTGACTCCAACCTATACGCTTGTGTCCATCAGCACCATACCATTTCTCTGTTTACTTAAATGTAAATAAAGGATCTTCTCATGTATACATTACAATGTCATGCACTTTTCTGTTTAATTACATTTATATTACAGAGGGACCTCTTATGTCTTAATCTGAGCCTTCCTGTGAACTTACAACGTGTTGTGGGTAAGAAGAAATGTTTGACTGCATTAACTTTAATGTTTTGTGCTTTTAAAAGCTTTCAACTTTCATTTTGAGTAAGAATTGTCACAGGGAAGTTATAATGGCTGCAGTTAAATGATATTAAATTAATATAGTATCAGTAATGCAGGCTTAACTACATACTGTACAATAACTTTTAACTGTTCAAAGGAAATGAGACGATTATAAACAAATATTGTAAACAAAATCTTGTCTCAGTCGAGTCCCACAGTGTTTATCTAAAGGGGAGGACACACTTTACAACTGTTGAACCATTTCCAAATATTATATGTCCACATTACAATAAACAGTAGTAGAAAAGTAAAATATATTTCAAAAATATTTGATGGGAGAAAAAGGAAATGAAAAGGTTCAAAACTGCAACGTTTTGCAGTTTTATCTGAGTTTTGTGATACAGGAAACAATGTGGCATTCACTTCCTGTTCACAAATTTTGCTATTAAAACTAAATACGATGCTAAAATGTTTCTGAAAACATTGAAGGTGAGAAATAGGCAGTAAGAGAATCTTGGTTTGTATTTGATCGGCACTTCCTCAGTCCCATTTCATCTGAGTTTGGTGAGATCTGTAGTTCATAAAAGAGACCCAAAGCCATCCTCTGGACTGAATCACTTCTGACACAGAATCATGACATGGTCCATGTTAGAACATCTCAGCATTCCAAACTTCTAACTGCCAGTATACCAATCGTAACTCTTTTTACCCAACCAGTGGAAGGAACATGAACATCGAGGACTCTTGTTTGTGAAACAAAAATATTGTCCATAAGGTATATAGATATTGATATATAGATATTGTATTGATGGTAAAATAGATTCATCTGAGACATCATGTTTCCTTAAAGAGTGTATCACCAAACATAGGAGGTCCATTAAGAGAAATGATGTAACCAGTCCTGTTGCAAGACATTTTAGTGCATAGCAGCATCACATTTTTTCAGGCATAGAAGGGATTAAGTCCAGCCAAAGAGGTGCTAATGTCCATTTTCTCAGAAGCTTATATTTTTCGTTCATTTCCAAAGGTGTGAATAAGGACTTTTCAATTAATTAAGCTCTTTATATTCAAAAGTATTTCTAAAGTTAGTTAAGGACTCTTCTGTGCAAATATGAGTGACACCAAATATGGTTTCGCGTATAGTACATGCCTCTTGTCCATTTTTGGACAATAGCTGGCTTGAATCCACATGACCACAGAGTCCCATTGTCTGATATGTGTGGATGTATGATTGGTTGTCTTTTCTATACTTTTTACCTTTTGATTTCATTTTTTCCAACTACTTTATACATACCCTATTTAAATGTTTTAATGTGTTTCATGATGACCTCAATGAAGGTCAGTGAAGTCAAAACACATTGGTCTAACCATAAAGTTATACTTTGTATTAACATAAACTGACATGGCCTACAAATAATAATAAAAAAGCGAAGTTGAAAAAGTGTACCCAAACCTGCTTCCTGTGTAAGAAAATGATCATGAATCTGAATTGCATGGTTCTTTCTCTTCACTGGCTTGTGTAAGGTAGAACTTTACACCAGAGCTCAGAGCTCAGCTCAGTTAAAGATAAGAAGATTCCTCGGCGATTCAACTCCTCTGCTTTTACTTCCTCAAAATGAATACATCCAACTAAATGGGTGAGCAAGTGAAGCTGTTCTCTGGAATGCAGAGAGACTGGTTAAGGTGTGTCACACTTCGACTTTTCCTTGAATTAAAGAAAATGAGAAGATTAAGCTTATAGGTTAGTTTGGTTAGGTTCATTTAAATGTGTAAAAAGGAGCTTGCTAAATTCCAATGCCGTTCCATATGTAAACAAGCATTTTTAAATCTGTATTTTTATAGACATAAAAATCCAGTGAGAACAAATTTGTTGTTGACTGACCTAAATGTGAATTTCCCCATTATGGGACAATAAAGGAAATCTTATCTTAAATATTATTACTAAAAGACATTCCCACCCCAATCGCAGCCTGTTGCCATACTGAAGTCTCAGCTGCTGTACTACTAGACTGTGAAGCTTTCTCTTCACTGGCTTATGTGAGGTAGTACTTTAAACCAGAGCTTCTCCCTTCCTTCTCTGGATCTGTGAGCAAAGTTAACACACCCAGATTCTTTCTCTCTCTATGTCATACACACACACACACACACACGCAGTGTGGATTTTCATGGCCAATGGGGACATTGCATAGACTTACATTCATTTCCTGGAGACTTACTCTAACCATAACCATTACTTGCCTAACCCTAACCCAAAACTAACTTTAACCTAACTTTAACTCCTAAACCTCAAACCCAACCTAAACTTAAGCCAAGTCTTCACCCTAAAATTTAATAATTTCCTCATGGGGACTTTTGTCTCCATAAGGTAGCTGAGTCCCCAGGTATAGCTGTGTAAAAAGGCTTTTGTCCCCATGAGATCAGAAAAATATGAATAAAATACACACAGACACACACACACACACAAAAAGAAAACCCCGCCCACTCACGGAACAAACCACCTTGAGTGATTTGGTATGTCATCAGAGTGATTTGGTATTGTCATCAGAGTAGATAAAAAAGTTACCAAAGAGCAGAGTAATACCACACCAAGAAATCTCATGGGATACCAAGAGGTAAGAAATCCAGTTCAATCAATACTTTTACATGGAGAATCTGAATTGTTCTTGGGCTTGTTTTGTCCATCTCTTTGCCTGCTTTTCTCCAGTTTGTGTCTACGTGGGCAAATGCAGCCCTGATCTACTTTGATTTTGCATAATACAGACTGAAGCACACATACGTTTGTAGCCATATGTAAATTTTCAAAGCTAATTTCCATTAGCAACTCTTTCATTCCACTGATCAAACTATTTGCTAAACTATTTCCTAGTCTAAATGATGATTGTTTGTTGGAAAAGAACTATTCTTCAATTTTAACATGTGCCAAAATGTATTTCATTTAATTTAAGATTTTGAGGTTTTGTGATATCTTAAAGAGCTTTCTCAGATGCTCAGTTTAAAGCTCATAAGAAGATTCCCGGACGATTCAGTTCCTCTGCTTTTATTTCCTCAAAATGAATACATCCAACTAAATGGGTGAGCAAGTGAAGCTGTTCTCTGGAATGCAGAGAGACTGGTTAAGGTGTGTCACACTTCGACCTTTCCTTGAATTAAAGAAAATGAGAAGATTAAGCTTATAGGTTAGTTTGGTTAGGTTCATTTAAATGTGTAAAAAGGAGCTTGCTAAATTCCAATGCCGTTCCATATGTAAACAAGCATTTTTAAATCTGTATTTTTATAGACATAAAAATCCAGTGAGAACAAATTTGTTGTTGACTGACCTAAATGTGAATTTCCCCATTATGGGACAATAAAGGAAATCTTATCTTAAATATTATTACTAAAAGACATTCCCACCCCAATCGCAGCCTGTTGCCATACTGAAGTCTCAGCTGCTGTACTACTAGACTGTGAAGCTTTCTCTTCACTGGCTTATGTGAGGTAGTACTTTAAACCAGAGCTTCTCCCTTCCTTCTCTGGATCTGTGAGCAAAGTTAACACACCCAGATTCTTTCTCTCTCTATGTCATACACACACACGCACACTCACACACACACACACTGTTAATTGCGTAAGATAATCTTCATAAGAAGATTCCCGGACGATTCAGTTCCTCTGCTTTTATTTCCTCAAAATGAATACATCCAACTAAATGGGTGTGCAAGTGAAGCTGTTCTCTGGAATGCAGAGAGACTGGTTAAGGTGTGTCACACTTCGACTTTTCCTTGAATTAAAGAAAATGAGAAGAAAAAGCTTATAGGTTAGTTTAGTTAGGTTCATTTAAATGTGTAAAAAGGAGTTTGCTTATATTATCTTAAATGTTATTACTAGAAGACACACCCACCCCAATCACAGCCTATTGCCATACTGAAGTATCAGCTGCTGTACCACTAGACTGTGAAGCAGCTTCCTTAATCAGGATGTGAAACTCCTTAACTCATCCTCCAAACTCCACCATAAAAAAAGTATTTATTTTAATTGACTTTATCATTAATTAATTATTCATACATTTATATAATTCTTGTTTCGAATAGCATACACAAAGTGCAAGTAACATTTCACTATACAACTTTGTGCTGTAAAATGACAAATAAATTAAGCTTGAACATTGTCCATGTATGAGTTACTGAGAAGATTAACAATAAACTAGGCCCAAAATGAAGTCAGCAAAGTCACTAGGAGTCACCACAAGAAGTCACTGTTCTTGAATATTTTACAACTTGTACTTATGTGCAAAATGGAATATCATTTACACCTGTGATTTTTAATGAAGAGGACAATCCACACAATTACAACAAACAAAAACAAGATGGGAGTTCAGAGACTGTTGTGCCTTTGTTTTCACGGAGATGTGACTCAGCAACAGACTTACAGACGTTGCCATTCACCTAGACAGGCTCATCTCGTTCCATGCCAACAGAAACGCTGCCCTGTGCGGCAAAACTTGTCGTGGTGGTTTCCACAGAGTGATGCAAGAACTCTGTGTTTAATTTAGGGCTGTGGCAACATTAACGCGTTGACGCAGTATGCTGACAATGATTTTATTGCGAAGTTGTTTTTATTACATTAATTATTTTTAAAGTCTATTTCTCACTAGCTATCTAACTCTTGTTCACAGAAAAAAAACTGCCTTAATGCGTGATAAAATAAAAAAATAATAATTGTTGGCATTAGTTAATTATCACGTTAACACAATACTAATGCGTTGAGTTTCCCAGCCCTAATGTGTTAACGCGTTAACGTTTCCACAGCCCTAGTTTATTTCTAACTACTGCCCGTCACAGCAGGAGTTTATCACCGGCAGATGTAGACCTTTTTATTTACCTTGGGAGTTCACCACTGTGTTCATAGTCATTGCTTACATCCCCCCAGTGCTAACTATGACTAGCAGGAACCATCTGTGCTCTCCAGGACTGTATTGAACACAGTGGCAAATGTATAGGGAAGCTGCAACCAAGGGCAACTCTATCGTCTTGGAGGAGCACATATTATCAGTGATGGCTACTACAGCGGCTTTCTGATTACACATGCACATATGAAGAAAGAGTGCACTGTTTGCAAATGTGTAGCAAAAGCAACAAAAATAACGGCTACCTAACTCGCCTCTCTCCTCCCACAGTGCAGGTGATTCAGCCCATAATATAACCTATGGCTGTCATCTACGGTGCCCACATGACCCAAATCCTGCATATCACTGAGGCAACCAGACCAAGCAAATCAAAAGACGAATAATCCACCAGTGAAACAGTATCCTACACCCTCCTACACTCCTACACCCTCACAACAGAGCAGAGATGGATGCTGAGGAGAAGAAGCAAGTCAGCTCTTCAAGCTGCGTCTCTTTGAGGAGTGACAACTCAATAGATGAACCTCCATGCTTCAGCGAGCAAGAAGGGTATGTTTATCTTTAGTGTCATCATTTGTCCTCTGTACTATCCTTCATTAAACTGGGTACAGCTTTGTGGGTGAGATCAGGCCTGAGGCACTTGTAGGGAGAAACAAAACACTTTTTCACTGTTACATATTCAAAATATAATAAGCACAAGTGCCTCAGATTTGTATTTAAGTACAGCAAAAGTACACAGGTTAACCAAACTTATTTTCATGGTTTTCTCTCAACCTGAGATACATCACCAGTGCCTGTGGGGAAGGAGCTCTTATAATAATTTGTAACACACAAACAACCAAAAAATCCTTAAATTTATGGCTCAGTATTGGTTACCAATACAAGATACATAATAACATGACAAATAATAATCAGTATGCTCATGTGTTTTGATCAACAAATGTACAAATGATTTGTTGAGCCAAGTCAACCTGCTTTACCGTGTCCTCTCAGGGAGTGTTAAATGCTGCCTCTTTCTTTATATTATGACTTCAGAATTTATTCTTTAGACCCAGCTGGGTCGTTGTTTATTACCAAACTCGGCAGACAGATCAATCACATCTCATCCCAGCCTGCTCACTGCAGGTGCGTCACGCAGCAACCCATGTGTTACAACACTTGCACCAAACACAAAACAGTATTTCCTAGGGAACATGTATTCAGACGGTAGCTCCTATTGCTACAGGGAGAATTCAAGTTAAACTGTACAAAATATACCTTCAGTTACAGTGAATGTATTTATATAATTACATTCAACAGCTTCAGTAAGAAGTCTGTTTCTTTAGTCAGCTCTGCAATTTTCTAAACAGTTATTTCACTCATTTATTTAACTCATTTTCAAATCCTTTAAAACCTACACAAATTAACAATAAATAAATAAACTGAATTGAAATTGCATTGAAAGTGAATTGTGAGGAGGTGGACAGACGAGACCAACGAGACACTTCAGTGCTTCTTCAAGTTGACAGAATGGCAGGCACTCTGTGAACCCCATGGCCAGAGCATTGATGGGCTCACTGAGTGCTCCTGCTTCAAATGACTCCTCAGCAGTATGGCAGCAAATAGCCACTCCACTTTCTCCCTCCCCCCACATCCCATCATCCCATCCCATCCCATCTGGGGGGCCTTCACTATCTACACCACAGACTTAAAGTACTGCACAGAGACCTGCCATCTTCAGAATTTTTCAAATTATTCTGCAGTGGTTGGGTGTATTACTGGAGGTGGTGAGAGAGAGTACAGGACTGTAGTGGACAACTTTGTCACCTGGAGCGGGAAAAAACCACCTACAGCTCAATGTGACAAAGACTAAGTAACTGGTAGTGGACCTGAGGAGGACCAGCGACCCCTATCAACACCAAAGGGGTCTGACTGAGGTCCTTCAACACCTGCAGGACGATGCTGAGGATGTTCTATGAGTCGGTGGTGTCCAGTTCCATCACATATGCTGTTGCCTGCTGGGGCAGCTGCCTGAGGGAGATAACTTTTGTTGTGAATTGGCGCTATATAAATAAACTGAATTGAATTGAATTGAATTGAGGGTGAGGGACGCTAACAGACTCAATAGAATCATCAAGAAGGCCAGCCATGTTGTGGGAGAGGAACTGGACTCTCTGACAGTGGTGTCTGAGAGGAGGATGTTGTCCAAAATAAGAACTATACTGGACTTTCCCTCTCACCCTCTCCACAATGTGCTGATCAGCTACAGGAGCTCATTAAGTAAGAGACTCTGACTCCCACGATGCACCACAGAGCGACACAGGAAATCATTCCTGCCTGCCTGTCGCCATCAAACTACTGAGCTCTGTACTGTAATGGACACACATTATTCTGGAAATGCATATATATATATATATATATATATATGTAAATATTTTGTGTTTTATATTTCTTTTATTTTTAATTTTCTCTTTTTTGTTCCTATCTTATCTATTCTTTTTCTTTGTTGGGAAAATTGCAGTGTCTGTAAGTAAAAAGAATTTCCCCTCAGGGATAAATAAAGGAATTCTGATCTGATCTGATCATGTCAGGATCGGTGATCGGTTTGTCATCGCTGTCCATATTGTAATTTTACTTTTTTGGTCTACAATTCACATAAAACATATTGTATTGCATAGGCTTTCATGCAGTAAACTACCATTTAACATTCTCACCTTTCATTATTTATATTACTTTTAGGAACTCTCCATGTACTAAGACAGACAGCATGAATGCAAACAACGAAAGCAGACCTACTTGCCTGTCTCTGAGGAGTGACAGATCGAAGAGCCCGCCACCAGAGTTTTGCTTTGGAGATACAGATGACAGGCAAGGCACATTTTATCTCTCCTTTTTCATCTATTATGTTTCAGTATTTTGAAACAAAAACCATTACATTTTGAACTGAGTAGCCACAGGAAAAATCATACAATATATCTATAAGTGTATTTCTTGATTTTTATTTATTTATTTATTTATTTTTGCAGGAATGTCATACCAGTCACATCACAATTACCTGTTGGTGGGCCACAGGCAACAATAGTATGTTGAAACTATTTTCTAAACTAATTAAATCTTAACTAATCTTAATTATTGTTGTTAGTATAGTTTAGTTAGAATAATAGTTGGATGAAATTGCTTTCAAAATATCCAATATTAATTTTCCTCTTATTTTAATTTCTTGGTTTACAGAAAGACTGTGGCCTTGAATTCCCACCACTAATTGACAACTGGACTAAAGAACACGTGAGAGACTGGCTGGTCAGTAGACTTAAAATAGCAGAGAAATTGGCACAGAATCTCTATGACCAAGAGTTGTCAGGAGCTTGCTTAATCAGCTTTGGCAAACAAGACTTGTTAGAACTGGATGTTCCGCTTGCACCAGCAATACAAATCATACGACAGGTTGAGAAGTTCAGAAGGCATTCAGAGATTTCTGAGTCAAGTGTGAAAATGTCAAAGAGTCGTTATGAACCAAGAAAAGGTGATTTATGCCAAGGTATAGAGATGCTGGATGTGTCAGGAAATATGGATGAATCTGTGGAAACTGAAACAGTGCCATCAGATTCAGGATTTCAAAGTGTAAGCTCCATTTTGCAATCAGCAAGAAACAAAATAAAATCTGTAATAGAACAGAAGACAACTAATAGTGCACAATTAGACACTGAAACAACCAACAATGTGGAACCTTTACAACAGATGTCAGCACCAAACACATCAGAGGGAAGGCCTTCACAAGGCAATCAGGGCCAACAGCTAAAACAGCTGATAACTCACGGAAGAGATTCATTTGACAATTCCCTTCAAGTCATTGTTGTTACCGACAAATGTGATCCAAGTCAGCTGGAGAACTTGGATTTTCTGAAAGACATGAAGTTATTAGCAGTACTTGAGTTTGATCCGGAGTCTAATGTGAATGGAACATGCAGCTTTTACAGAAGAGATCGCATAGCCAATCTGCACTATCCACGCATGTACACTACTCAGGACAGTGCAACTACAACCATTCAGAATCTGAACTTGTTCAAGCAAACAAGTTGGGTTTTCTGCAATGGGAAAGTGAATGCAGAAAGTGAGACGGACAGGCCATTAGAACCTTGTGCATGGCTTAAAAAACGTTCTCGTGACATAAACAACATGGTTTCATTTCTTTGCAACCCAGATTTGCTTTCCAAAGATAGACTCCTAGTGTTATTCATTCTTCACTCAGAAGTAACTGACGTTTCAAGCCCTATTTTGGAGGCTTTCTGTGCAATCTATCAGACACTGGAAGGGGTGGACAACATGTTGTGCATATGCAAAGACTCCATTGTATTCAGTCACTGGAAACAGCTGATAGAGTGTCGATGTAAGCAGGACATCACCAGTAAATGCGTCTATGAACTGAGTTTGAATGAAATATCGAGTACCATCAAAACACTTAAAGAACCTCAAACACAATCTTCCAGGAGGTTCTTGCCATCTACAGGCTCCAGCTCAGTCTTGCTGGCAAAAAAGGATGAAGAGCTGATGACTGTTTTGGACATCTTGTGTGAAAACCAATGTGAAAACACAGAAATCGAAGCACATGATTCCTTTCAGGAGTTCAGGAGGAAAACAGAGGTGGACTTTTACAGAGGAGGACAGGTTTCATGGTGGAACTTTTACTTTTCTGAGAAGAAAGGCAGCCTACCGTTCATAAAACGAGACAAATACAAAGACCTATACGACCTGATCCATCCTGTAGATGGCCACAAATGTTCATGTGTTATAATCAATCTTTACCATCATCCAGGATGTGGCGGAACAACTTTAGCAATGCATGTTCTTTGGAACCTTAGAAGTAAATTCAGATGTGCTGTTGTTAAAAACAGCACCGCGACAAATACTGAAATTGCAACTCAAGTCAAACGCCTTCTGACACATGGCAAACAGGAGCAGTCAGATTATATACCTGTACTCCTCTTGGTGGACAACTGGGATGATGTAGAGGACCTAAAGCAATGCATCCTAAATGTTGCTAGTGATAGGAAGCAACATCTCATGGTAATCATTCTGAATTGTGAGAGAATCCAGTCCACTGATAAGAGCTTCAGAAATAGCCGCTTTGCAAATGTGTTAATCACCAACAAGTTGTCAACCAAAGAGCAGAGTTTGTTTTCTGAGAAACTTCAACAACTCAAGGACAACCACGAGAAGCCAGATACTTTCTATGCCTTCATGATCATGACAAATAACTTCAGTGAGGATTACATCAAAAATCTGGTGAGCAACATTATGAAAGATCTTGATGCCACTTCCCAACAGGGGAGGCTTCTCTCCTTCCTAGCTTTACTAAACACCTATGTCAATGGCTCCTACATGTCTCTCTCTTTGTGTGAAGAGTTATTAGGGATAAGAAATGCTCTGTGGAAGCCAGAAACCCTTGATGTTGAAATGAATCCCTATTCCACACTGATGATCACTTTCACTGTTGAAGAGCATGGCAGCTATCAAGCAGTACGGTTCTTACACCAAATGATTGCTAGTAAGTGCCTTGAATTTCTTACCCAGAAACACAACCTATCTCTGGCTGAGATAACAATCAACCTTTTACACTGTGACAAACTCTACAAATCAAGCATGGGAAAGGATTTCCTAGAACAACACATTTATAGCATGCTCATAACCCGTCACAGAAAAGAACAAGGAGATGACAAGGACACGTTGTTTTCTCCAATGATAGAAGATATAAATGAGAAGGATGGACTTGACAAAAGCAAAGCAGTGTTAGAAAAAGCCATATCGAGGTTTGACAGAAGTGCAACACTGCCACAAGCACTGGCAAGGCATTTGTATTTAAAAGAGAGAGAATTTAAATCTGCCCTGAAGTGGGCTTTATATGCAAGGCAGAAAGTTTCAAATTCCTATATTGCAGATACAGTCGGACAAGTGCACAAGAGCCACCTCAAAAAGGAAATTGAAGATTCTGAAACTCTCACTCCAGAAATATTTGACAAATGCATACAATTAGCATTCGATGCTGTAAATGCATTCCAGGATTCACAGGAGCTAGCCAAGAAGGATGAATCTTTAGATGCATTTGATATACATCACAAAAAAAGGAAGAAGTCCTACAATACATCAGGCTATGTTGGAGAGACAGAAGTCATGTTGATCATCCTTGATGTCATTACATCACTGCCTGTCAGTGACAGATATCAGAAGGATAAAGTGCTACAATTCCTCAAAGGTGGACAAGTGAGCAGTTTATGTGATTTGAGCAACACAACCATTGACCAGTTTCTTACTGTCCTGAAATACCATGAGAAATTTCTTGTTTCTTTTAAGCCACGGCTGAAGGAACTATTCACTTTCTTTGAGAACTACTTCACGTACCTAAAACCTAGGTCACAGGAGAGGGAGATAACTGATGAAAAAAATAAAAAGAAGATTTCTAACTACTTCACAAAATATATGGAAATATTTAACATTTCAGAGGAAGAGAAAGCATCTGAAAAAGCCAGCAAACCAAGTCTCAGTCGAAATCAGGAGATAGTGGATCAGAGGCGCTATCTGGAAGTAAAACGAGCAGACTCATTTGCTGGACTTCTGCAGTGCTTGAATGACAAACGCTGGAGAGAAATGGAACACATTCTCCAAAAATGGCAGTTTATATTTGACAGCTCCTCTCATAGACGTGTGTCAGATACAGCCAACTTCATCCTGGCAAACATTGTTCTTCACAGCCTCAAGCCATCCCACGAATTACTAAAAAAATATGAAGAGTTGGTCTCTCTTCTCAATGAGGAACTACAAAAGGAGGGTACTAATTCAAATTCGACAGAGCTGTACTACCTCTCCATGTTGCTATTGTGGCCTATACAAAACCAAAGGCTTGAAAGCTCAGAATCATACAGGAATATCAACACATACATCACATCAGCCAAGAAATCTTTTCATCGACGCTTCTCTCACATGTTTCCAGCAAGAAGTGCTATCGCTCATTTCTTCCTTGGGAAATCCACTGGACTCAAACGAATAGTTTCCAAGGTGAAGCTTGATCAAATTTTGAAACAAAGCGATCAGTCATCTAATCTGCACCGTTTGTTCCAGAGTGGTGCAGCGTGGAATAACCCAGAGATTCAGAGGATGCTGTTAAGGATCAAAGGAAAGTCCGAAAATGGTGAAATTTATGTTCACTATGGCACTCAAAAGGTGTTGGTGCGCCCAGTCTACCTGGGAGATATTCGAAGCGGATACAGTTGTGAGGAAGTATCCTTCTACCTTGGATTCACCATGGAAGGGCCTGTGGCCTATAACATTAAGTATGAAAATGAGCAATGAGGACATTTAACAAGCAGATGTGAACAGTAGTAAGTAATAAAAATGGCAAGGAAATAACAAACCTGTTTCATTATTATGAGTTTATTTCACAGTATAATCAACACACTCAGGTGAAAACACTGGATCTTACAAATAAAACACCCACATTCATCTTCTAGAAAAAGGAGAAAAAGAGTTGTGTTGGGTGCTTTTCTAAAACAAGTGCATGCTTGGGCATTTATTGTCTGGCTTTAGTGATCGTTGAAATAGTACACCAACTGAGAAGCTGAAAATGATTCTGGTTAAATAGCAGTCGCCCGGGCTTCTGGCCTGCTGCTGACCTCTTTTCACTGAGTTGGGACCGTAACCCCAACAGAATAAAGAAACATGAGGAAATGTTTTATTGATATCATATCTACCTTTTGATAAACCTTAATACTTAAGTTTTATATACAGTATATGCTTAGAACCGTTACATTCACATTTAGTATCTTGAGATTAACCATTTGCTAACATAGACCTCAATAATGGAACCCAGCATTGCAAGCAAGTGCCTTTTACTAATACTGAGTCTGAGGTCTTAATTTAGGTCTGTAATTTACATTTATATTTACTGTGAGACACTATTTGGCAAATATGTTACATGTTCATTTTTAAAGATTTTCTGTTTTCTTTTTTCTTTTTTTTTGGCGCTGAGTTGGGACTGTAACCCCAACAGAATAAAGAGCCATGAGGAAATGCTTTGTTGATATCATGTCTACCTTTTGATAAACCTTAATACTTTAGTTTTATATACAGTGTATACTTAGAACTGTTACATTTAAATTACCTTATTACTCTGAGTCAGTGTGTGAAGCACATGCTGGCAATACTGGCAATACTACTTTTATATCTACTCTAAGACACTATTTGACTAATGTGTAAATGTTCATTTTTAAAGATTTACATTTTTTTGTTTGATATTTGTAGAGCTGGAATACTGCGATAGTAAAATCAAATTCATTCATGTATACGTTTGAAGTCATTGTGATATTATGTATTGTTAAGGATATGACTTTTTTCAGAGCCTTCATGTATTAAAATTGAAATACTGATGACAAACTGACTGGGTTACTGAGCATGAGAAGATCATTTACTGGAATGGAATATTATCAACATCTCAAGTTTATACAATATAAATATGTCAAGTTGTAACCGGTGCAGTGGTTAGCACTGTCGCCTCACAGCAAGAGGGTTTCAGGTTTGAATCCCGGTCTGGGCCCTTCTATGTGGAGTTTGCATGTTCTCCCTGTGCCTGCGTGGGTTTTCTCCGGGTTTTGGGCTTTCCCCAGAATCCCCAAAACATGCACATTAGGTTAATTGGCTACTCTACATCGTCCCTATATGTGAGAGTGTGAGCATGTGTGATTGTCTGTCTTTGTGTGTCAGCTCTGTGATTGACTGGCGACCAGTCCAGGGTGTACCCCGTCTCTTGCCCATAGCGAGCTGGGATAGGCTCCAGCCACCCCGCGACCCTGAATAAGCAGTATAGAAAATGGATGGATGGATGGAAGTTCTAGCCATTGACTTACTGTATAAGCATAGTGGGTACAGGCAAGCTAACACCTCGTTTCCACTGTATGGTACAATTAAGGGCAACTCAACTTCTGCTGAAATTACACTTTCGGCTTCTGTGAGTATGAGTGTCCACATGCTGTACATTTCATCATTGGTCTATGTAGGCGTCTGCATACCTAATTTTCAGTTCAATTTATGTGAAATATTGGTGTTAAAATACCACCTGCTGTCTTCTGAGTGGACAGATTTGACAGACAGTTAAACTCCACTCTCAAAGCATTGGACTCTATTCAATGTTTTTGAACAGTGGGATTTACATTAATCAGGTGACCAGAGAGACAACTGAAAATAAATGGCTATGTTACCCTGGATCTGTGGAATGTGTCCATGTTCCAGTTAAATACTGTGTAGATGCCCAGCATTTTGAATGGATGGCAGATCGTCAGCTGAAGAAAACCCAGTGTCATCTACATTTTAAAAACGCTGATCAAGAGGTTTCAAATACAAAAACTGCTGCATGAAAGTTAAAGACATACAAACAAATATAACATAGACAAGAAGTGATTTAATAGTTTTTAGTTAGTTTAAGTTAAATACATGACAGTTTTATGATAATTCATCTCATCTCATTGTCCATAAACACACTGAGGGTAGATTTAGAACAGACCACATCCACTTTCTTTTATTTTTCATTGTGTGAAAAAATCAATAAAGACATCCTCAAAGGCATGGTTCAGCAACAGAATACATCTTTGGTCTTAGCTTATGTTAACTTTGATCACGCTAACATGCTAAATGTTACAATGTTATAAACATATTTTTATACAGTAGTAACATACGTGTTAACCATGGGTGTATTCAGAGACCAAGATACGTCAAGATGAATCGGCCTTGCTGTAAATTTATCCCGGTGGCCAACTGCGTTGCTTCAGCAGTAACTCCCCTGTAGCCCAAAAGCATTTTCACCTTAGACTACCTTTGTAAACAAAACGTCTGCAAAACTACGAGAACACTTGACATTGCAAGAGAGGTTAATTACTACTCTTGGTCTGAAACATGTGTTTGCATTCAGCATGTTGAACATCAACTAATGATATCTTGCCACAATTGTGATGCTCTCAACTGTGTCATGCTGTGTGAAAAAAACAAATAAAGAAAAAAAAACAACAGTTACATTAGTGTGAATGAGAAATACTCTTTTCATTTAGTGTTTATTGAATAATTGTAATTTACATATGTTACAATGACCCCTGTACATTGGGATAGTTGTAACAGAGGAGTGACTGTATTTAAATTAATTTTGCATTTCTGTACATAAAACCACTTGAATAGATTGTTTCAGTGGCAGAGACATTGAAGTTAATAGTAATAATAGATTATGGCTAAATAATCTGATCTGATCTGGCAAAAAGCGTTGCAACTATTATTAGAATTTGAGCTAGTAGGACCAGTACAATTGAACTTTGGATGAGACATATCAGCAAATTATTTTAATGCCATTCACATAAGCCGACAGGAAGTCAAAGCTCAGCCAGACAAGGATTTTAGTATGCTCACTCTATGGACTTCACTCTATATGTGAAGCCTGAAAATATATTTTGGAATATGTCTTGAATGAGCAACTTCAATATATGAATGGACGCCATCTTGGATTTCAGTGCATTTCTTGTAATACATCTGTTATATATGACCATGTATAGTATGCTGCTAACATGGAAATGATGGCTGTGTTTTGAACTAGAAGCTGCTAGTCTGTTTATTTTGCATTTTGTTGCGTTTGAGCTGTGTCTGAATACTTAGAAGTACTAAATAATTAATAAATATGAACTTTTCACCACTGAAGAGGACCAAACTTGATGATTCTTAATATTAGAAGAGATACAATGGCTTCTGTTCATTTGAGCCTAAAAGTAATGTTACTGGGCTATACACAGACACATCCAAGCCTGAAATGGCACAAGTCTATTGCAATGAAGGAATGAAATACAGTTGTGACCAAATCTGTTCAAGAGGTATGTTTTTGTGTTTCAGTCTTTGTCCAATATACATGGAAGCATTTATTGGAGATTTCCTTCAGTTACAGGCTTATATCATTCTGTCATTGCAACAGGACAAATGGTTAGCGGAGCCTCATTCCTTCCTGACTTGTTAGTACAAGGGCTGAAGAATGGATGGATGGTATCAGAAAATGTATCCGTGTATGTATAGATGAGCACTCTGGCCTCCACATTGTAGAAGGACACCACTCCCTTATCACAGTCCACATAGATTCCAATCCGGGATGGCCTGGGGTTGACTGTCAGGCTGGTTGAGGGTTCTGTTCGGAAGGCATATTCGGTCCGATCACGCAGGCTGAGGAACCAGTAGCCTTGTGCAGGGTTTACAGTGATTTTGCCCTTTCGGTTGACAGACCAACTAGCCACTCCTATGTCCCAGTCAGTCTTTTCTCCCACCTCCACCTAGAAGAGGGCAGATACATGAAAGAGAACAGACTTTACACCGGTGAGTCCTAAAAGTCAGTAAAGTCAGTATGTTGATTTGCTAATATATGGTTTTATGTTGGTCATGTTAAATTTGGGTATCAGTTTGCCAAGTTATCCACTTGTGATGGAATAGGTTATATTATATATATTATATATATACTATATTAGACAGTCTTGCGTGTATTTGAATCTGTTTGTTCATTTCGGTTGATATAAAAAAGAAATCAAATGGTTGAAAAAAATGAAAATACAAATAATAAAAACAGCCCTATACCACATCTGAATTCAATAATAAAGAGGTGTGTCTGAATACTTTGGTCTATATAGTGTAGCTACTACACAAGACAGAGTATAGCTACTCTGAAAACACTCAAATGTTTGTGAATTCACAGCCATTGTAAATCATCAAGACAGCAAACCATGACCAACACCTGCAGATTAAAAATGTTGAAAGTGTGATTTATTTTTTTATACAAACTGAAAAATTTACTTAACATCGGTAAGATGTTTTGAAAGCCTTAAATCATATTGTGAAATTGTGGAACTGTGTATGCTGATGTTGAAACCATGCAAGGCTGAACACAAAGAGGCATTTCTATATCATTCTAACACTTAGCAATACTTCAGCAGGGCTTCTCTTTACACATAATTGATCATAACTGGAGGAGACCTTTGCATTTACTAAACTATTAAACCAGAAAGGTAAACACACCCAATGAAAATGCTCAGTTTGCCTACTTAATCTGTTTCCTCTGTCACCAAGCAGAAGGATCCTCGAAACAAAACAATCCAGTTGGGCTTATTCAAATTTAAATCAACATTGCTATATAAAATACATTACCCATTTTATAAACCTAAAGAAACAACTTGGTTGTCAGATACCTCTTTTCTGCTTGATGCTCAAAGGCTTACTACTTCTGTGATAGTAACACCTATGCAAATATGCAGTTGTGCTCAAAGAATCCCAACAGCCTTATAGCTTCTTGCTATCACCCTCTCCTTTTTTGTCATATTGTCACTGACCAGTGAACTGGACCAGTGGAGATGACAACAGCAAATATTGTGGTAATGGACAGGTTCATCTTATGAGGCTACCATACTGCAGAAAGATGTAAATAGGAAGAAAATGAATCTAGGCAGAGCTGAAAGCATAACAGTGTGTTCCCCTCATATCAACAGATATTTTATTTCTTCTGGTAATGCAAACACTGTCAGGCTCCCTTGTACTTGATTATTTTGATCAGGGTGTTATGGTCAGTAAAAATGAAGTGTGACTGTATCTGACGTAATATTAAAAACTAACTAATTTAATCATTTACATTATGTGCAGTGCCATCCTTTGACCAACAGCCACTGTCACTCACATTGTGTCCTACATACCTCCCAATAATGTCGTCCTGAGTTGAAGCCCTGCCGGGCCAGCACACACACCACCCGATCAAAGCGCTCCGGATTGTCTGGTAGTGGCTGATGGCGGTCACCACATTGCACCTGCTTCCCATCGACTGAGATGATGAGACGTGGGTGGGCTGTGTGGGGATCTAAAGTGATGTCAGCTGACAGATCGAGAAACAGCGATGGTTGGTGAAGGAATTAAATTAATGTACAGTGGACAGTGAAACCAATGAAAATGACTAGATGAAATCAACATTAATTTTTTAACCCTTACCTGCATATTCTTGTACCCTCCTTACCTCTGCAAAGAAAAGAGTTCTTATTTTCATTTTTTTGATACATAGAATTCAACAGGATCATAAAAATATAAATACACAACCTTTTCTTACTTGGGTTAGGCCTGGGTACAGATTGGTCTGATGAGGATCTCTGGCCTGTTACTAGAGAAAAGAACGTTACCACTGTTTGGATCTGGATACTGTTTGTGCATTTCAGCATTTATGAGTGAAAAAATAACAAGCAAACCGCTTGCCACAGTTACAAAAGTCAAGCTAAAATACAGTTGGTACCCTGGTTGGAAAGGCTCAGCAGAAGAGCACAAATATACGCAAAACTGAACAATCCATCTTTGGTCTCTACCATAATTTAGTTTTAAATAATGCTTTAATTCTTAGATTAAAGAGTGTTTTCTGTGAATTCAATATCTTTGCTTGACTGGTCAGCTTTACTCCAGCTATGGATGAAGACTTACAGACTTCATGCAGTTTACGCATCTCTTCCTCAAAGTGCTCCATCATGTGACTGACAGTTCTGAGAATCACCCCTGAGGACAGCTCTGACACCACAGAAGCACTGGACCAATCCTTAGCTTGGGGAAGGGTGGACAGGGCGGGGAACGTCTGTATAGAGAGAACATGTCAGAAACAGACAGTTATGATCTGTTGAGAATAACAAGAGTCTAGCTACAGTCTACTGACTACAATATGATCATAACAGAATCATGAATGTTTTAGCTAAACAAATTTAAGTGGCTTTAAAGTAGATGGTAGAGAGCTTTGGAAATGTAGCAAGTTCTAGTCAGGAAATATAAATGTAGAGAGGCCCTGGTCATCTTCTAATCAACTAATATGTCATTAGTCAGTTTATCAAATGATCATGACCCACTGTTTTGTCGCACAAAACTATATTACTTGATGGGCCTATCCATGGAGTCCCAGGAACTAAATCAAGATATAAAAATCTGTTCATGTTTGCATTTCCATTGTTTCCTATAAGAATCCTGAAAATTATTATCAGCGACAACTTTGAGAAGACTCTTTTGGCAGCCGAAAACCCAAAGTTATCATGATGGTGTGGTGGAAGTAGTCGGAACTAAAGTAAGTCATCAGCATGCTTGTCAATGCATCATCACTGACATAGCTACAAAAGGGATCTATAACTAGCTGAAGATGAAATTAAAACCTTGTAAGTTTGAGAAAGCTTGAGTTTGTTCAGTGTAAGAAAAATAGATAATATATATAGTTTAACTTGATACAGTAGCCAGTATAAAAGAAGAAGTCTGAGAAACTCTGGTCTAAATGAATGTTGTAAACATGTTGTCACAGGACAAAAAGAAGATTTCACTGTAATGAAAGACCTTGTAAAGCTTCAAGTATATGTTATATCGAAGTATTTCATGTTCACTTTAACAAGAGAAAAGGTTTCAAGGAAGAAGACATTCTTATCCAAAAATACTCTCTCATAATTCTTACTAATTTTGAAGTTGAACTGTTGGTATCCATACTCAATGAAAATCAGACTGAAACTGATATAGGTTGATCAGAAGGTGCTGTATTTATTATTGATTAAAAAACAGTTTATATAGCAATTTCAGAATTGAACTTCAGATCAAAGTTTTTTGTTTTTTTTAATTCAATTCAATTCAATTTATTTATATAGCACCTTATAAAATCAAAATTGTCTCTAGATGCTTTACAGAGACCCAGAGCCTGAACCCCTGAGCAAGCAGACAGTGGCAAGGAAAAACTCCCTTTTAACAGGAAGAAACCCTGAGCAGGACCCGGCTTGCAAGATCACAAGACAAACTATTTACAGAAAAGGTTTCTTTATAAACATAAATGAATAAACTGCAGTCAGCTACCCAATGAAGATTTTCTTTCTGCATGATTATGGATCTTGACACATTTTACTTCTACTGGTAAAAAAAAGAATACATTATCTTTACCAGATATTTTCATAATATTTATGTATTTTTGGATGCTTTTGTTTCATTCTATTTACCCATTCATTCAACCATACCTTCAGAAAGTGTACATAGTCTTCAGTCAGAGCCAACTGTGTCAGTGCTGTTCTCCGCTTTTTTAACTCAGCTATCTCCTGCTCCAGCTCTTTCAGCAGGTTCTGAGCTCTATGCTCAGCTGCTTTCCGACTCATCTCGATCATCTGGAGGTGAAGGGAAAAATGTATGCCATGCAACTTGGTTAATGTTGCTCAGAATACTAAATTCTGTTCGTAGTCAGAAGACTTTACTACTTTCGTTTTAATGAAAATGTTGCAGCCTCAAAATGAAGGTCTTGCATTTTTGTGATACTTTCTCTTCATACTGCCTGTGGCAAATTATTTACCTCCAAGATTTCAGCTTGGCATCGCTCCATACTGGAGATCACCTTGGAAAAAGCACAAACAGCTCCATCTGCCTCTGCTTCAGCAGCTGCCTGAATAAAAGACAAACATCAAATACTTTTAGGAGGAGGGTATTTTACTGGCCAACTATGAGACAAACCACTAATAAAGAGTGTTAAAATGTTATCAGACACTCAGTTATCAGGCCTGGAATTCCTAGCCCCACCCATGTACTATTTTAAATGCATGGTGTGGTGGTACAATTGTTCCTACTCTGAAAACGTTTATTTTCAATTTGTATGAGAAAATGATATCCTAAATCCCTAGGGGATTATCAATGCCTTCCAACACACCGACTCAGACACCCAGATTACCACACTGATCAACATGCATGACTGTGATATAGACTCCTTCTGTCTTTGTTTCTCAAGAAATATCCTGGAAACACGCTGCACACACAACTTTCACAATCTCATGGCTTTAACTAAGTATAATGACTCATTAAATCAAACTAAACAGTAAGAAATAGCAATAAAATAGATTTTGTTTGTAGGAAAAATACATTACCAGTACATATAGCTGTGTGTTTTTGTGTGTTTATCCCATTCATCACAGTGGCCATCATGTCTTTTTGAATACTACCACTTGGGGGCAACACAGTCACAAAATGACCATACAACATGCATACATGCATGCAGGGGACAATATAATAGTTAGCAATAGTTAGAAAAGGTGCCAACAAAAGTAGGCATGCATCATTATCTTTAAAGCAGCTTTTCAAGTTTACATGTCAGCCTTAAGGTGAATGTTGTTCTCATGGCAGTCTGGGATTATACCACAGTACCAGATGCATTCAAGCTTCTGCAGATATCAGGAGCCTGAGAAAGACTGCTCTGATCTGTCTGCTCACACTGTACCTGTCTTCTCATGCTCCCAGATAAATCTGGATTTTAACATTATCTGTTAAAACCAGAGCAATACAATCTAATACAATTTGAATAAATTATTTTACATTGCTCTGTTCTTCTCTTCTTTCATGGTATATAATGGCTGATATTAGGGATATACCCATAATCATCATCATATAACCTGAAATTTATGCCTTGTTTGTTTGCATTATAGTGAAGTGTAATGATTTATGAAATTATATTTTTCATAACACTTTAGAAAAACTATCACAATTGATAGTGACATAGTGCATGACTCATACACATATTTCTAGATTTCCACTTTTTTAAGATATTTAAAGGGTATGAATTAGATCATCAATTGGTATGCAGAGCAGTCGAGCAATTAGTTCCAGTGGGGTTCAGCAACACCGCTTGTAATAGTAGAAATGGTGATAATAATTGCGATTTGTATTGATTATAATTGCATTTGTCTAGCCCCACCCCCCAACCCCTACCTTACCACACATATATAATTATGCCCCGAATGTCTGCGGCCTTAAATCAGGTCTGAAACTCAAAAAGTACCCACGTTGTTACAAGCTGAAAACTCACCTGTATCTCTCTCAAGGAGTTTTGTATTTCTTCCACTTTCCTCTCTCTCTCACAAATGAGATCCTTCAGCTCCACCTCTGAAATACCTAGCTGGGACTGGACAGGATAGAAAACACACATACTAGGTGCACATACAGTGCAAAAAACAGCATATGATGGTCACAGTATTTCAGTATATTGTCCCTGCGATCACATTTTGCTATGCAAAACTATATTGGTGTTGCTTGTTGCATCATTTATGTGGTCAAAGCATTTGCTGACTCTCTGACGATTCAAGTCATTTTATATGTTTTTGTCAGTAGATACATCAGACAAGCCTTGTGCAGTGTGTCAAGACCATTCATCTTCATTGTCCCTGAGTCAAATTCATGTTTCATGTTTATGTCTGTCACACACACACACACACACACCTTCTTGATGTGCCACTCTCTCTTGGCAGGGATGACGTTGTGTCCTCGATGCTCTGCTGCCTCCATGCACACGCTGCAAACGCAGGTATTATCAGTACGACAAAAGAATTCCAGACCTCTCAAGTGGGTGGGACACAGAGGCAGATTGGGCAAAGAGTCACTGGGCCCACTCAGAGTATACCTGTTGAAACATTAAAATCTAGTCAAAATATTACCACCGACGTTGCCATCCTTTTTGCTGCCACATCTTCTGCCTTCAGAGCTTGTATGTTTGCCACAATGAATACATTAGTTTTTTCACTAGAACAGGAAATGCATATGATGTATGTGTATAATGTATGTATGAATGTATGTGATAAAATAAAAGACAAATGAATAAACAAACATACAAAATCAACACCGAAAAAAAAAACTCCACAGCAAGTTAGTTATGCTGTTATAGGCTTAGAGTGCTGGGGAGCTCCCATGATGCATTGAGCTTCTCCCTCCTCCTCTAACTCTTCTTCCACACATGTTCATGTCCAATCAATCCATGTGTCTAACTTGACTCCACAAAGACTCCTCCTCAGAGTCTTTGTGCTTTTTTGTCTGTTAGATTCCTATGGATCATGTCTGGACCTCTTGCTGTGGTCCTGCTTGACACTGATGACTGTTATTATCTATTACTACAACTACTATCAAAATCATTATTGTTAATACTGATATTGTCATTCCAGTACTCTGTTGTTATGCATCTCTGTCTGTGCACCTCTCTCTCACGAACAACCCAACCGGTCAAGGCAGATGGCCGCAGATGGCCGCCTACAAGAGTTTGATCTAGAGCTGAATTTATTGTCTATCTCACCACAGATCCATCCAATCATCCCATTTCTATACCTGCATTATTTGTGCAGGGTTGCGGTCACACACATTTTTACCTGGCAAAGGAGAGTAGCCAGTTAACCTAATGTGCATATTTTTGGGACTGTGGGAAGAAGCCAGAGTACCCAGAGAAAACAGCAGGCACACAGAGAACATGCAGACTCCACTGCCTTGACTGGACTGAACACACCTTCCATTACTGATAGGCCAGTAACTTCAGTGTTGCATACAGGAATGATGGTGTGTCCATCTCTCAAACCTATTGAAACCTTATTGTTGAAAATATTACTGCACAAACCATAATTATGCATACACAAAATATTTCATAGATGAGTCAATCTCAAAAAAACTCTGCAGATTTATCTATAATGCAAATAATCATTCTTTGAAGCCCTACGTTGAATTAACAGCCTGCCGTCATGCCATCTGTTAGGCCATCTAACTAAAGAGCTAAGCTAAATGGAACCATAATGTAAGGCCATTTATAATAAGGCCATGATATTTTGTGAGGCCTTTAAAGAGTGTGTATGAGAAAGTTTCCTTCGTTGGCATTACCTAGTGGCAGTGTCAAAAATGTGTCACAGACACCCCAAAAAAAACCCCAAAAAACAATACTCCAATACTTACTGCTTGATCTTTTTACTTTTACCACCATCAGGCCTATAGCGGAACCTAATGTCATCAAATTTGCTGCTCACAGGCAGGGGATGAGCCCTTTTAATCTGTTGACCCCATGGCCTTTCCTCCACAACAAAGGTTACATTTTACCTCCATTGGTAAAACAAGGTTTGAAAATAAGAAAAAATAATTCATATGTTATTGATTGAACTCCTTTGTGTCAGCATGTTATTAGACACCTCCAACATTAATATAAATTCATTTACTTGATCTACTCACTACTCTACTCATGTTTTTTTTTTTTTGTTTGTTTGTTTTTTTGTCACCTGTGCTACAGGGGATGTTGGGGGGGCATAACACTGACAATGAATTTTGGTATTAAATGCCAAATACCAATGCCAAACATTTCTCCCCTCCCAATACAACCTTTTCAAACAGAAATATTTCAGTAGTTTTATTTTCAGTGGCAAAATTAACAGTAACTATTTTAGCCCCAGTCAATAGACTCCTAAACCCTTTTTAATGTAAGGAGAGTAGTTTGGTACCTGCGGGGAGGCGAGTAAGGTGGAGGTGGGTCATTGTGCTGACTGTTTTGAGCCTTGAAAGACAAGTGAGCATTGACTGGACCGGGGCTTTGTGGGGGAGGGTCATTGGGATGGGAGATGGCGCCGTGGGCTACCCCGGGAGTCGACAGCCGCTGAAAACGGGTCATCATCTCGGCAAAGATGCCCTCAGGCATCTCCCCCAGCCTTTGGGGCAGAGTCAGGGCCGGATGATGTTGAGGCGGAGGATGCCAGTTGGGATCCTCCACTCCTGCTGCACCTCTTCCATCCATGAGAACTCTAGCGTTGGCCATGTTCTTGAACTGTTCAGTGATTTCCTTCAGGGTTCTGTTGATATGAAGCTCTGGTCGTTTGCGGAAAGACTCCTTGCAAAGGGGACACTGGTAGATTTTGGCTCCTCCTCCTCCTCCTTGTCTTCCTCCATCCCAGTAGGAAGAAATGCAGACCTGGCAGAAGCTGTGGCCACATGGTGTTGAAACTGGGTTGTTAAACACCTCTAGACAGATGGAGCAGGTGAACTGGTCTTCAGACAGAAAGGCAGCAGCCAGTGCCATAGGCATGCAGTTTAAGCTGTACAAGAGATAGTGCTGCCATTAGAAAGAAATATGCGATCCAGAATATATAAAATCACGATGACAGACAAACTTGATTCTTGATGGAAAGTCTGTTTTTGTAATCTGTTATTTTTTGGTGTTTTTTTTAAAGATATGAAACTATTGTCGAGCTTGTTGCATAACTGATAAAAGGCACTTTACTTTCAGTCTGCATTCACAACACGCATGTATTTAGGACCAAATTTACTAGCTGTGATTACACATCAGTCACTGACTGTAGCAGCGCAGAAGACTGCAGCTCTACTTTTTTCATATCAGTCACTCAGCAACTCAAATACATATTTCCAAGTTAAACTACTTTGTAACTTTGTGATACCTGGCTGTCATCTTATTTAATCTCCTGTAGACAGAACAAACTGCTATGTGGTGCCTCAACTTTATGAACAGGTTTATATTTCATCTTCAGCTGTTAGCAACACATGATGCTGTCGTGCTGTCAGTCTGAAAGCATAGCTTAGAGGATTCTGTATGTAATCACAGGCTTGGAATGTAACCACAGGATTAAAACTAGCATGAACTAGATTCAATTAATTGATTAGTCAGTCAAAGGAAAATTAGTTGTCAACTGTTATGATAATTGATTAATCTATTTTTCAAGCAAAAATATCAAACTTTTTTTGCTTCCAGCATCTTAAATGTAATTGTTTGCTACTTTTCTGAGTGTTAATTATATAATCTGAAGATGTTACATTGAGCCCTGGTAAATTGTTATGAGATTTTTTTTTTCTTTTTTCTTTTTTTTTTTACATTTTATAGACTAAATTATTGTTTGAAAATATTATTAAAATATTACTGACAACACATACTAAAGTACTGGCACAGAATGAGATAATAACCAACCCAGTCGACTGAAAAAAAAAGTCGGCACTTTTGATTCTGCAAACCACAAAAGAATACACCCACGCCCCACCTCCCTCTCCCCACCTCCCTTGCTCTCTCTCTCTCTCTCTCTCTCTCTCTCTCTCTCTCTCTCTCTCACCCCAACCGATCAAGGCAGATGGCCGCCCATCTTGAGCCGGGGTCTGCTCCGAGGTTTCTTCCTTCTAAAAGGCAGTTTTTCCTCGCCACTGTCGCCAAGTGCTTGCTCAAGGGGGAATGTTGGGCTCTCTGGATTACAAAATTTAATTAAAGAGTTTGGTCTAGACCTGCTCTAATTGGAAAGTGTCATGAGATAACTTTTGTTGTGAATTGGTGATATATAAATAAACTGAATTGAATTAAACTGAATTAAGTTTCTATGTCTGGTATCATGGCATTTCTACAATATGTATCTTGAAATGATATGTGTATGAGCTGACTTCAACATGGGGAGGAGGAGGGACCGTGTCAGTCCCGCCTCGCGGGTTATTCTGCTCCTGGCCACCTCCAAACATACCAGATGTTATAGCTGCAAAGCTGTCTGTATATTTAGACTGCAATGTCGTTAAAGTTGTTGTCGTGGTCATGTGTTCCAGTGCTTTTGTCTCTATAGTTTATGATCTTGTCTCTTCTAAGCTAAGGTGATGAGATGAGATTTTTTTATATGAAGCTAAAACTTGCAAAGCAACTGCAAGGTCACAACATAAAACTGAAAGTAGTCCTGCCTGTAACTTGACTTGACCAACTCTGCTTCAGCTGTAACACACACAGCAGCACTTAGATACACAACACTCCTGTCAGTATGCAGGTAGAATGAGAGAATTTCACTGAATGAGTGTGTGCCTCCTGCACTTAAACACACCCACACTAACACAGTCACTGGAACAATACTAGTGTGTAGTTTCGTAAGATCAGGAAATTCAGGCTTGGTTGGAACATTTACACTCCGTCTGCTGACCTCGAGGTCATCGTCAAAATGTGAAATATGACAACAAACTAAAAACATGCAGATCATCTTCATTTCTTCTTCGTTTTGTTCTAAATATTAACACATTTTTCTTCCAGATGATAGACCAAAACCACAATATGTCTACTAACAAGTACTGTGTGTATTTTAAAGCCTCATATATCCTCTTCCTCTGTGAAGTAAGCCGTACTGGGTGACATGTTCCTATACAAAATGGTTCACAACAAGGTCTGTGAGTTATCTTGAGTAACCAGATCATGGTTTTTAGATAAAGAAATTATATTTTTTTTAAAAAAGGCAGACATGTTTACATTCATTTTCTCCAAAACGCTGCAACTCACAGTCTAGATGGGTAAACAACACTATTAAACTAAAACCTGTAATTTTGATTTTGCGATGAACTGTCCCTTAAAGAGACAAACAAATGATTGTTGATTTCAATCTCAGTTTTTTGAAAATAAGAAAAGGAACGCAGAGTGACTGCTAAATCTAAATCACAACAAACAAGTTAAAATTTGTGTAGAGGAAGAACTCCAGTGGAAACTCTGCTGAGCACAAAAATCTTTGCTTCTCTAAGTTATGCAAATGTTCGCCTCCCATGCACTTCCTTTCTCTGCACACAAAAAAGAAAAAAAAAGGCAATTGCTTCTGCTGGTGAAACAAATTTGCATCTTGGGTTTGGCGAAGATTAACTGACAAAGTCGCAGCCACAACCAGTTTTAGTGTTTTAAACTTCATAGCTGGAAGGCAAATCCAGGCATTAATACACTTCAACTCTATACAGTTACTAACTTAAAGGAAAATGTGTACTCATTTTAAAAAATAAGATCATTATTATCTTGAATTTCCCTCAGGATCAATAAAGTATCTATCTATCTATCTTAGTAACAGTTGTCTAATGTCTCCCCTGATGGAGCTGGTCCGGTCTGAGAAAATAACCCTGCTGATGTCACCAGGGTTATCTCAGCTTGGGTTTTTACACTGCAAAGAAACTAGAAACAAAGCCTCCATTTCCTCCCACTGTACAAACGTGAAGCCGAAACATCCCAGTGCTGAATTAGTAACTGCTAAATACCTTTAATCATGCTTTGTTTTTATAGGACGCAGTCTTAACCCACGACTAAGTTTGTATGAATCTGAAGAATGAAAACAACAATAGCACACACAAGCATCTGAAGTGCAGGTAGCACCAGTCTGCCATTGCTGAGCCATTGCTAAAGCGGTTAAGCATGAGGCAAACAAGCCGAGCATAATGCTCACAGCTTGAAAAGAGAAAATGAAACTGTGACGCTTTTGTGTACCTTCTGTGAGAGTTTAGTTTATTTCTATCTCTGCCATTTCTCTTTTTTGGATTTATTCTACCCAAGCAGTCCACTTTGAAATGACTGATCTGTACTTGTTAATGATTCTCAGTCCTCAAAAAAACCCAACTCTCTCTCTGTTTCGACAGCATCGATTACATGAAATTTAAATGTCACATATTTAAATTGTCTTTTTCATGCAACGCAGCTGTACAACACCTGTCAACAGCACCAATCAATACACTGTTACATAGCGAGAAACCACTCATGATCAGAGTTATGCTTGATGAAACTGTAAAGCTACAATGTAAACAAGCCCCTAAAGTAACTGACACAAATAGCGTTTTACCACAAACGATGCCTCCTCCTGTATTATTTGCCATTCTTGCTCATTACATTAATAATATAACATTTATTTTGCAAATGTTTGCGATAAGGCTCGCAATGGATTTAATGTGTATGGATTTAATTCTACACTTTCACTCAAACATACTGTATCTTCACATATTCACCAACACCCACGAAATGATTTCTGACATTCTTTCACACGCTACTCACAATCTGTGCCTCTAATAAGAAAATAATGGTCAAACACTAGGAAGGACCCTCAGTTGGACGCATAACATAACACTTTTAACACTCACAAGAACACGTTGTCTGAATTTCTCCTGATAAAGTAGCTACCATTGTGTGTTATCTCACAAACTTCCTAGATAAGCGAGAACAATGTAGAAAAGCTTTGGTTATTGCAAATGTACAACAAGTTGCTCTGAAGTCGATTAACACAGAACAGATAATATCCAGACTTGATGAAAGTGAACTTTAACAAATGCAACGCCATATTCCAACTGAATGAGAGAGGGTTAAACTGTCTCCATCTTATTAAATATGCCTTACCTGTTCTGACTGGAGTAATTTCAGAGGAAAGACTTTTCCGGCGTCAGATAAACAAGTGCAGGATATTTCCAGGATTTTCTCAGTGCCTTTCTCTCTCTTTCTGTACAGTCTTCTCTTAATCCTTGTGTGTGCTTGTCACTTATCCTTTTTTGGCTTCCTTCAGTCATTGTGCCGTTGACCCCACCTGCAAAGTTTATCCAACCCAACCTGCTGAACAGGTGCAGCTGTGCAGGTATGCCTTTTTAAAACAATCTCTACATCTCTCTGACTCTCTCTCTCTCTCTCTCTCTCTGGCCTTAGCTCTCCACTGACTCTTCTTTTTTAAATCCCTAGACAAGCAAAAATGATCTGACGCATAGATAAAATTTACATATGAAATGACTCCTCACTGAAGGTACAAGCACACGGGTTCTTTCATTCACTTCAACTAACTAACTAATGTGTTGGGTGTCTAACAGTAAGATTCTTTCAGCTTTATTGATGAAACATGAAAAATAAGCAAACACTCACCAGTGTTGGGAAAAAGAAATGCAGTGGACTTGAGGAGATCTCTGCTAACAGCATCTCCAACCAACCAGCCAGACCAGAATCGGTGCCACTGACACTGTCACTGGGACATTCTGTTTGCATTGGGGCTCATTTACATAGAAAGGAGACAATCTCGCATCAAATATTTTATTTAAGATATGTCCCAACATCCCTGAAGCACCGAGATGTTGTTCCACGCAGGGAGGTGAGATGGTCTGCTCGTCCAGAATTAGACTTAGAGCTTTGAAGTAATAGCCTTAACTCAACTGAGCAGAGAGCTGAAGCGCAGAGAAGTTTGAGCTCCTGCTGATGTCTTCTGCAGAAAGGAAAACCGGTGTCCAGTGTCAAAGCCACAAAAAAATTGGATTTACCAGGTCTAACGCCTCCATGTTTAAAAGCTTGGCCTTAGTTGCTCGAACAAAACAGGTATCTTTTTAAGAATAAACAAACATTATACTAAGTTATAGACAGTGTTAACCCTGGTTTGAATGTTCTAAATGGTAATCACTTACATTATATAATGTACATATTATATATAGATTGTATATACACAGTGTGTGCAAATGTAGTCAGACTAAATCAGTGCGTTGACAGAAGTGGATGACATGTCTGCACTTCACTGATGACGTAAGCGTTTCTGAACAAACCAGCTAACATCAAGGGAGAATAGTATTGTTCTCGATGGACAGGTCACTAATGAAACCATGTCAATAATTCAGATCTTTTGGGGTTGCCAAGATCAGGATCTTTGGACCAGGGAGGGGATCATTTCTGAAGATTTTCTTAATTCAAGTTTTGGTTAACAAGACAACTTTATTTGTATAGCCCATTTTTACAAGCAGTTTGTCTCAAAGGGCTTTACATAACATCAGTAACATCCTCTGCCCTTTGACCCTCACATCGACTAAGGAAAAACTCCCAGAAAAACCTTTAACAAGGGAAAAATGGAAGAAACCTCAGACAGAAGCACAGGGAAGGCTGACCAAGCTAACTTAGTATTTTGGCAGACTTGACTGTCTCAGTCACTGACGTACCAAGCTGACAGCAAAGATTATCAGGTCACGTGGCGATTTCTGACACATCCCCTGCTGTACTTCCAAGGTGTATGGAGAAGAGAAACAGAACAAGGGGAATAAAGCCAGTCATGTACAGGAGGCATGAGGTCTTGCTCCCCCGAGTTATACCAACATGCCTCTTATCCTCAGTCCACTCCACTCTAGTTATCACAGTTTGTTTTGCGTGCCAATGACAAAAACAGCTACTGAATATTTCTGCACGTCTAGAATCACAGAAGCACTTCAATCAGTAAACGTCCTGAAGTGACTTTACCCTCCTGTTAATATACCGTCACCTGAGCACACACAGCACTCATGTCACGAGAACTTCCTTCAACAAAAATGTGGCCTAGAGGTTGGAGAAGTGGCTTGTGATTGGAGGGTCACCGGTTCGACTCCCCCACCAGACGGGCAGGAAAAATTTGGGTGTGGTGGAGTGATTAATGTGAAAAATGCTCCCCCCCTCCATTAGTTGGCTGATGTGCCCTTGAGCAAGGCACTTAACCCCCCAATATGCTCCCCGGGCGCTTGATGCTGCCCACTGCTCCTGTGTGTGTTTCACTGCATGTAATTTGCTGGGTGTTGCATGTGTGTGTTCAACTAAGGATGGGATAAATGCAGAAGACGAATTCAGTGTGTGTATGTAAAAAAATTACAGCAGAGTATTTCCCCTATAGACACCACTGTGTGATTTTGGTGATCATAGTTCTGAGAAAACGGTTCCATTCTGAATGTACGTTTGCTGTTTTACAAATAAGAAACAGTTTTTTGGTTTTCACTTGTTCTCAAAACCTGCAGTAAAAACCTTGGAAAACAGGCAGACGTATCAAACATTATTAAAGCTATTTAACTGCAGAAGAAAACATTTCAGACACGTAAATTGTGAATGGGTAATAATAGACAATTAAGTAAAAACATTTTATTGACTTACTGCCAGTCAGTTTCCACGTGTTCCTTTCAATTTTACATGAGAAATCATCAGCACACATTGAAATGGAGACAAGAAATTAAACTAATCTACACCAATATGAGAATCTGGACCCTTAGAGAGAAATGAGTAGAAAATACAAAAGAAAAACTCAATTTTAATTTCAGCCAGGAGTTTGACAGCCACATTCAGCTAGTCAGGCTTGGTAGTGACATTCACTATCTTCTTGGTCTGCAAGTATTTCTGCAGGGAAATGAAAGAAGAAGAGATTAAATTAGACTGACACATTTTCCAAATAAATGTGTGAACATAAGGAGTTTTACAAGAACTGTCACAGAATGTGAAGAACATGATAACAAACAAACAAAAGTGTGAGTGTGTGTGTGTGTGTGTGTGTGTGTGTGTGTGTGTGTACCTGTAGGTTGTCATAGTGTTTGAGGGTTTTGCAGTGGCTGATTTCTGCCTCTTTGGTTCCGCTGAAGAACCTATTACATGCCTTACAGAAGAAACCTGTCTTTGGGACCAAAAACTCCATACCTGCAGACATACACGCACACAAAAATAAAATCTATCAGCTGCTGACCACTCAAGCCAAACAAGGTGAACAGATACAGAGTAGAGTCTTACCAACTGGGCTGCTGGGGTCAAACGGTGCCAAGGAATAGGCTGTGCTCACTGGACTTTCAGTCTTCAGCTTCTCCCTCACGCTGTCTTTTTCAGTGTTTGTTTGGTGTTCGGACTGTGAACTCTTTCCTGTGCAGGACAGACACATCTCTAAAATCCTGAACAGTGACTGAAACAAAAAAGAACTGGTCCTGGTTTTACCATGTGAGCTTATCCACATAACCTACTAATCATGCTGTTCCAAAGGGGCTCTTGATCTTGGGCACAACATTGCAAAACACGTTCTAACCACAAGGATAAGGAACCATAATCCCAAAGATTTTCAACATGAGATAATGATGATAGTGATGATAAATTAGGACATTACCCCCCCTAACAGCACGAGGCATTAGCACAACATAAATGAATATGAAATGTTACCCTGGGAGATTCCCAATAAAACCATACTATTCTGCTTATTTTACACATGATGATGTTCTGGTGACAACCACTAAGGTACTGCTACCCTCCAAACTAAACCAAATACCTGTCTCTGCAGCAGGAGCTCCCATCTCTTTGTTTTCTTCAACCTGGATCTTCTTGTGTTCCTCTGTTTTGTCCACCACCGGCGTCTCCTCCTTCTCCTGACTCTGATTGAGACCACTGTCCTCTTTTGTGTTTCCCTCACTCTCTGCAGTCCCTATTTCCACTGCCATGTTGTTTGAGGTGGAGTCCTCTGCATCAGGAATAGGTGTGGGAAAGGGTTGAACCTCAGTAGTGGGGTCCTGAGCCGCTGTCAGTGAGGTTTCTGAACAACGACAGAGGTGAGGTCAAACTGAATTACACAATTTTAAAATTCAAGTTACAAGTTACTTCCTTCTGCTAATTATGGAGGTTAAATCGGTGTGAGTTGTACCTGTCTCTGGTGCTTCTGGTTGAGGTGTTTGGACATTTGTTTGGCTGCTGTCCAAGTCAGATTGTGAAGTCACTGCAGTGGTGACTGAATCAGGTGTCAAATTTGAAGACACCAAAACATCTGGAGTTTCATCTGTCAGCACAGTCACAGGTACAGACTCTGATATGCTCTCACTGGACTTCACCAGGGTTGCTGTGGCATCTGACATGCCTATTTCTGTGCAAACCTCCAAGGGTGTGTCCTAAAAGCAGAAAACAGCAAAGAGACAATGATGTGATTAAATTAGGGACATTTAAGGGACAGTTCATCCCAAAATCAGAAATCTTCCTTTTCCTTTGTAGTGTTATATATCCATCTAGATTTTTAAGATGTAGAGATGTCTGCCCGATCTTGTATATAATGACATTAGATAGCACTGAGTGGTGCTTAAAGTGTTAAAAACAATTTGAAAGGTCTTGTTTGAGAAATCATGATCTCATTACTCAAGATAATCAACAGAACTTGCTGTGAGTAGCTTCAAGTAAAAACTATTTTCTTTCCACGCAGAAGGAAGTTTGCATCACTCCTGGACAAGAAGCTAGCTAACTAACTTAACAAAGCTAGCCAATGTTACAGCTCAACTGAAAAGAATGCCATTAATGTTTACATCCTGCCCCGTCATGGTGCTCCCATCCACAGGTAGAGGCATGTTTCTGCACTGTGATAAGCTGGTACTAAAAACAGTTCCTATATGAAACTGCTCACAACAAGGTCTGAATTATCTTGAGAAGTCAGCTCATCATTTTGGGAGAGAGACATTGCTACTAACTTTTTGGGCTACTTCCATTATATTCATGAGAAGGCAGACATCTGTACAGCGGACTGCAACTCACATCAAACTAGTCTAGATAGACAAATAATACTGTAGATAAGAGGAAAAGCGTGTATTTTGGATTTTTTGGGCAAATTAAACCTTTCAAGTCTCAGTTACCACAATTACCACAAACTCTTTTACGTGCTATACAGAAGCTGAAATGGAGCAACCTTTCGGACAGATGTGGGACTGTCTTCCTCTATGGTTTCCATGGGAGCAGTGGGAGAAGGAGAGCAAGGTAGGTCGGTCACATCTCCCACTTCATCCACCGTCACAAAGTCACTCATGTTGAATGGAAACTCATCAGACTCGTCCTCCTCCACCTGATTGCATGACAGGACAAAATGAGCGGAGGATCAGAAGAGAGGCATCACTTTCAAAACTTTTAGGCCTGACAGTGTTTCCTCACCGTTTTGCTCTCAGTTTCTGAACACCTCTCATCTTTCCAAGAACTCTGCTTGGATCCTTCCAACCTGTGAGATGACCTCAGTCCTGACGAACCTTCACCGTATGCCCTTTTCCTGCCCCTCCTCGCCTTTTCCTTCCTCTCCCACTCCCTTTTTTCCTCTTCCCTCTTCTCTCGCTCCCTCTTGACTCTTTCTTCCCGCTCCCTCTCCTTCTTGGCCTTCTCCTTCTCCCACACCCTCCTTTCCCTCTCTCTCCTCTCCTTCTGCTTTCTTGCCTCCCTCTCTTTTCGCTCCCTCTCCTGCTTCTTCAGCTCCTCTTCCTCTGCATGGTTCTTAGGCATTTCCTTGGTCTCCTCTGTTGTTTTCTCACCCTGGTCTGTCTCCATTTGTGTTTCCCCCTGTTCCCTATTAGTGGATGCTGCAGTGTTGTTGGGCTGGTTAGTTCTTGTTCGGCACTCCACAAGCAGAGCTTTAACCATTTCTTGAGTAACCTGTGAAAGCAGGGAGATCACAGAGAAATCAAAACTCACATCTGACTTTAGCTAAACAAAAGATTCATGCTCTGACAACGGGAGCACGCTGACATTTTCAGGATATTTCACCTTTGGGAGCTCTGGCACGGCCATCTCTGGAGAAGCCGCTTTGCCATCAGAGCCTGATGGCTTTATCTCTTCACCAGCAGGAGTCTGGTCATTTCCTGCTTCGGATGCTCTGAGGTCCTTATTGTCTTCTCCTGAGTCCACAGCAGCTGGTGTTTCCTTCACATCTGTCTCCAAGTCTGCTTCTGGTTTCACATCTGGTGCAGCTAAAGACTCAGAAACCGTATCAGCAAGCCCTTGTTTTCTGTCCTCACCGTCTTTGCTCCTATTTTCTCCCAGAGCCTCGTCTTCACCAACTGTCTCCTCTGTGCTCTTTTCCTCATCCTTCTCAGCACTGTCTTTTTCCTTCTTCTCTAATGGAGATTCAGAATCCTCTTTATGTGCAATCTCTTCTTTGTCTGCAGCTGTTTTATTGCCTTTGTCATTTGCCGGCATTTCCTACAACCAAAGAAAAGGGAAGTAATATGAAGCACTGGCATTCAGGTTTTTGACACAGATGCAGGAATTTATGTCAGTGGATGTCCTTTAACTCTTAACCTTTGCTAATCATTTATTATAATGACAGACCTCAGGTGCATCAAGGTGTGCAGAGATGACTTTGGTCTGTGTGCTGGCTTTGGGGTCTGGCTTGCGGGAGAAGAACAGTGGATTGTTCTGGATGATGCATGGGAACGTCTGGAAGCGTTTGTAAACAGACACGGCCATGGCTGCCGTTGCCATCTCACAAATGACCTGAGCAGGAAGCAACGTAACAGGTGAATAGCATGAGTTTGCCTGATAAATAAAAAATGTGACACATGACTTAGCTGTGAGGCTATTTAATAGGCAGGGACATTGAGGACATAAGGGGCAAGCACAGTTATAGCTGCACAGATGAACAGTCCTCACCATACTATTGAGAACAAGGGTCTTGATGACAGTACCAAAGCGCCGCACCAGTCTCTGGACCTCAGAGGAGCCGGATGGTGTATTGGGAACATTACTGATGACTAACAGGCTGCTCCAGCCTACTGGAACTGAGCTCTTCTGTGGGATCCAAAGGAACATTAGGTAACACACAATTAGCTCTATGCATACAGACTGTTCAAGCTGGTAACTCGATAGAAAATGATGGTTTCAAAAGCCCTTGAATTAGGATAATCTGAACCTGTCAAGTAACTAGGAAGTTAATCATCAAATCTAGTGGAGTAAAAATTAGAATATTTGCCAGCAAAATGTAGTGGAGTGCAATTATGAAGTAACAGAAAATTGAAACATTTAAGTACAGTACAAGTACCTTCAAGTTACATGCAATTACATGCAGTTCTTGAGTAAACTGGAATTATTCACATCCCTTCAGTTGTTATTCTAAATTTTCATACTATGATTTTAATTTCTACTGAAAATGTCCATCACACCTAACGTCAGTCATCTGTCTCCTATATTAGTATTAGTGAGAACTCTTGCTTTCATTTACCAAAAACATATTGCGGCATCCAAACATAACCATGTGACACACTGTTTTGTCTCTTATTTAGTTTGTTCTATCTTAGTAAATCAACAACAAACTCCGTCAGTGCTTATGTACATCTAAAGAGCGCTGCCCACCATTATTTTAAGTTGCTATAGCCAATGAGACAATATAAAATAACTGGGAACACTGCATCACAGGGACTGCTCCAGTTTCACAGTACAACCCATGAGGTAACAAGAATAATTTAGTGCTTTTATTGTGAAACAGCTGGAGGATGCTGTCATGCAGTCACTGTGAGGCAGCTTAATTTAGTTTGGTTACTTTGATAAAAACATGTCAGTCTACTTCTGTACCACCACACTGATCAATGACTTGACTATTATTAATATAATTACTGGCCCTATATGGGCAGAAATACTCACTAGTGGATGCACGGATCCCATCAGAAGATTGTAGAGAGCCACCTGTGTAAAGAGAGTTTTAGTATTAATTATCCGTTATTGCTCAAGGTTCATTGTCAAAAACAAAAAGATAAACAAAAAATATCTGTACCAAGACTGAAGTGCCCCACTTGAAGTACAATATCAAACCCATTTCCAAAAGTCAAATCACTGACAAAGATCAATGTATAGAGGAGAATGTCGATCAGTATGCTGTAGAGGGGAAAAAATACGAGAGCCGTACCGGTGTGCTGAGACCAATATACTGTTTGAGATGAAGCATCTTCAGCTCAGAGTCTTTAATCTTCATAGGCATGAAGGTGTTCACTTTCACCACCTCTTGAGCGATCTCCATGTTTGGCACTGACACGAGTACCTAACACAGAAAAAGGAGAAAACATTCTGTATGGAAGGATTCATGGTGTGTAGCAATACACAAAATTTACTGTTGAGAAGATATCTTAGTTTAGGTCAGTATTGTTGTGATACAACAGGGAAAACAAAAACAAAAGTAGAATATATATCCCAGCTGATAACGGGTGAGGATACAACCTGGACTGTCAATTGCAGGGCCAACACACAAAGAGAGACAGTCACGCACACACTCACACCTCAGGGCAATGTAGAGTGGTCTGTTAACCTAATGTGCGATGAGGTAGCTGAATACAGTCAACGCTGACAATGATAGATTGTGCTCCTACTGGGCCACTGACTTTGGTCTGAAAGGATGGGCTAAGATTTTTTTTGTTGTTTCTCCAACACTACCAACTAAGACAAGTGCAGGGTATTTGTAATGAACTTCAATTAACTTTTCAAGACACGGCGGCAATTTCAGCTTTTAACATTGAGTTCAAATTCAAGAAAAGTCAGCCAATAATATTTTGACGTTTTCAGAGGTGCATCCACATTGTCTGGAGAGTACAACTGACAGTGCAGTAAACAATTCCTGAACAACTGTAGCATGTGCTTTTTACAGAGCAGGCACATCAGACTGATGAAAATGCACACATGAAGACACATTTTAGCAGGGCTCAAGCACTGTGCCTATAGAGTATGGTCACATGTCTGCAGAGATAAGCACTCCTATAGCATTAGCTGCAGGTTCAAAGGAGTGACTGAGGACTCGCCCTCCAGCTTGTTTTTGTCTTGTTCTACTTATTAACTCATATACATAAATTACATATTTCAAGTGTTTCCACAAACTACCAGGTTACTTACTTCAGTTGAACAATGTCAGCATTCAGTTTTCATCCCTTACACTTCTCTTTGTCCAAATATCACTGGAACTAACCAGTAAACCATGATGCTCCCATACAGTTGATCCAAATGTCATGGGAGGATCCTCCAGCTCTGGTCTCCAATGTGTTTTGTTAATCAGAAGCAGGGACACTACATGAACTTGGCTAACTAGGCTAAGCTGACTAGCATGCTGTTACCGACAGACAGCGGTTTGTGCACTACCAAAACCTTTCAGGTCAAACTCACACTCTTGATTTTTTTTTTCACATGCTTGAGTAGTAGACATAAACCAACCAAATATCCTTCCAAATATTTATGGACATTGTGTATGTAAAACTGCTTGTGTTGCAACGTGGTTATCTGTGATCAAAGCCAAAATGATACGATGGTATTGCAAACATTGTCAAGGTACTCAGGGCTTGCAAGCACAACTATTACTGGTGTCCAGTCATCTCCTACAAACAGTTAGTTTCAGATGAAAATGTGTTTATACCAACCTTTCCAATATGTCTTGCCAGGATGATGTCACACGGAGTTCCAAAAGGCTGGACAAGCTTGATGATGTCGCTCTCTGACCAGTCGCTTTCAGGAAGTCCTGTGATCAACACAATGCCCTTCTGTAGAGAGGAAATTGATTGGGTTGGGATTGGATGGAAAACAAATTATTACTTTATTACATTGCTTGGATTCAGCAGCATCTTCGCAACATTGTAACTGTACCTCATCAGAAGATTTCTGGCCAGCCTCACCCCCTGTCAAGTGCAAAGAGCGCCATTGTTAGTACATTTTCAACAACACAACCCCAGCCTGGTAAAAGAAGAGGCAGCTGTCATTAATGAAGAATAGTTAAGATTAGAGGCAATCTGACAATTTGAGATCAAGATCAATCTTGAAGGCATCCACAATCTACTTTTCAGGTGAATCATAGAGATTTTGATATTTAGTGTTGCCATACTTCACATAACCTCAAAGACGTGCAAAGTGATGCCACGTGAACATACACTGTATTGATTTTAATTTATTTAACATTCACAGATTTGTGGCTCATATTTTCCTCGTCTATGCTAGCATTTCCTTTTACACCTGACTGACTGATCTCAGCTGCCGGCTCAGGGTCACCAGAAAGACACATTTTTGCTGGCCTTACTGCTGCCAAGGAATTGGAAACATGAAAGTGAAAACACACCAACAAGCCTACTCCGTGAGCAACTAGATTCTCACATTTCACTACCTACTGCTCCAGAGGCCAGAAATTTATATGGAATGAAATGGACTGTGATGTTATCTTTTTGGCCAGACTGCCCACTTCTACTTAAGATATGTACATTATAAGTTGATACACTGAGTATTTCTTGACAATGATGGCTGTGGATATGCTATGACTAATTTCACTGATGGGCAGTCTTCTGTACCTACCAGAGCCTTCCCCTGCGGCACCTTTGTCCTGTCCTGGCCCAGGTTTGCTGTAATCACAGTTATTCAGAGCAGGTTAGGTGAGTGTGGAGCACATTGAGTCAAAAGAGAAAGTACTTAAGATGATAATTTTAACCGACCTGTTGTTAGCATCAGATGATGGCCCTGCATCAGGTTTCTAAAACAAACAAGTAAACAAAAAGACTGTTTCTCAGTTAAGAATAACTCCTTCTTACATATTCTTACTATATGTGCTTTATACACTCAGTTTTGCATGTATCAGACGGGACATCAATGCCACGTGCATTAATTTTCCACACTGTACCTTGGCTACTGAAGCAGCGATTTGCTGGTCTTTAATGTACAGGTTTGTGGAGTTAGCCAGAGCCTGAGCATGTTCAGCCTTCACCATGCATACTGATGCCTGCAACAAGGGAAGGTAGAGCGATGTGAGACAGACAGAAACCATCACGGCTTTCCGCAACCCAGAACCAGTGCAAACAAATCCTGCTATGTACTGCTATAGCACTTATCTGCAGCTCTTTCTTATGAGTCTCATTGAATTAAAAAAAAAAAAACAGACTGACTTTGCTACAACACAGAAAATTAACAAAAAGAAATGGTCAGATTGAGAATTACTGTATCACTGTATCAAAAAAGATTGTGATTATTTACACCACTTGCTAAAGAACATCAGTGAACCAGTTTCAAATAATGAATGAACGGTCAAACAGAACAACTTTTGGTTTGTCTCAGGTCAGGTGTTTGTGTCCGTTCATGAATTTTGAGGAGGTTCGGAACCTTTCACACGTGCTCTCTAACAAAAGTCACGCCTGTAAATTATCTCAAAAGTTACATTTCATGCAAAAACAAACATTATGTCACATTTAAACAGCACCTTTTGACCTTCCCCTTTCTCGATATCTTCCTTAGAGCATGGCATGAGGATCACATTGTTGATCTTGCCAAAGGACCTGACCAAGTCGGTAACTTCTTGTTCTGATGCATCCTTTGGAATGCCTGTCAGATAAACCAGACGATCTACAAAAGAGGAGTCCTGGGAAGTGAGTGTCACCATCTTCTTCTTCTTCTTGGCTGGTGGAGGCTTGGAGGACTAGAAACCAAAAGCACAAGTTTTAGGTTAGTTTAAGGAGAGATCCAGTCAACCAGAGGCAAACCTTAACTACACTGATCAAGGACTAAATTATGAATTTGAGCTGTGAATCTTTTAATCATATAAAATCAGTTAGTATTCTACTTTCAACCACAATATAACTGCCACAAAGCCACTGTTTGAACACAGCTGATTACAAAAAACTGCCAGGTGTTTATTTTTACCATCTTTTTGTTAAACTAACACTATGGAACAATAGTGCTTGTTGTTATCATAGAGTGTGTGGTGCTGACAGTTTAAGGACAAAGTTCTAAATTCTCACACCACTACCCTTCACAAATAGAAGTGTAGAAACGTGGATTTTTGTCTCTAACAGTGTTATTTTATACGTAAAGCTTTACACAACTTAAGAGAAAGAACACCCACTGTGTCAGCAGCCTTGGCACTAGCTGTTTTGATCGTCCTGATTCCAGGCTTCAACATGCTCTTCACACTTCTGGTGGAGGAATGTAACGCTCCACGTTTAGAGCTCTGACCAGTCTTGGGATGGGAGGATGGACGACGGCTGGCGTCAGAGGGGAACTTAGCCGAGTCATCATGTAAACGCTTCAAACTGCTGTGAGAGGAACCCCCTATAGAGACGCCATGAATCACAGAGAGGAGGACAGGAGCAACAAGAAATATTCAAAAAGAGAGTTAAGTCACTTATACAAGAAACAATTTAATCTCTGCATTTGAAAAGGTAAAGGAAGAAAAAGCGTGGTCAGTTAAAGCCCATGTGGCTAAAATGAAAGTTTCTCACCAAATGGAAGTTTTAACAACCTTTCCTATGTATGTTTAAGTATGTAAAGAACTGATTATACACCATTTTGCTATTAACTGGTCAGAATATGCATTAAGAAACAATATTAAAAAAAAAAAATCAATGATGCATTTTTGACATCTGGTGTATCTTCATTTTAAAAACTTACAATAAACAATTTGGAAAAGGATTTCTATGAAATGAAACTCAAATTGTTCATGTCATGTTATCAATAGCATAGGCATTCACGTAGCAAAACGTGGTGTACCTATGTAGTGTTGGTAGGGAGGGTGATGGTGAGACGAGTGAAGCCTTTCGTGTGGCCTGTGGGGGTGGCGGCCCCCCCTGCGTCTGCTGTGAGGAGGACTTGGGGAAGGAGAATAAGAGAGGGATCGAGATGCAGAATGGGACGGGGAGTGATCCTTGGGATCCCACAGAGCCCGGCTGCCATACTGTCCGCTCCTACTGTATTAAAGACAACATTCACGAACAGTAACCAGTGAGATTACAGCGGATAGCAGTACACTGACAAAAGTTAACTAACTGCAACTGCTGTGACAAGTCGGACTTGTACACTCTCTGCAGTCTAATTTTACACAAGATATCTGAAACAATAAATGGAGCCACGTTCAAATGAATAACCAGCAAAGCTTCTCAGCAACCCCTGTGTCAGAGCAGCTATACATGCATAATAAAGTTATCTGAAATGTGTCGGATCTGCCAACTGACAGGAGGGACTCCCACTGGCTGCTGGTCACAGCTAAAAACAGATGATTGGAAACATAAGAGGAGCCCAACTGACCTTGGTAGATTTGGTTTCCAGTCAGGGTACCTTCAGACACACACAAATACATTTTAGCATGTCATTCAACATCTTCCTAGTCCTAAACTTATATTTAAAATTCCTTAACCTGGAGACTTCCTATTAAACAGAAATTCTACATTTTAGAAAACAATGCCAACATCACAACAACCACACACTCAGGTGAAGTGAATAACATAAATCATCTGTTTACAATGCAATGTATGAATAGGCAAATGCTCTTTAAGTACACCGGTTCTTCTATCTTGGTTTTGTTTTATTAAAAATATTAGCTTTTCAGGGGGAAGAAAAGCATGGTATCTACTGGATTTCTAAGTGGATAGCGGTTCGCCAACGAATTAACCATAAGCATCTCAGCGGGACGTAGCGTTTCATTATCAAAAACTGCTATGTGAAACTTTTCTTTTTTTATTCATATTGGAAACTGTTTGACTGTTTATAAAAAACATCCTCACTTGTTACGCAGGTCTCTGCAGGCAGCAGTGTGGTTGACGGTGTTAATATGGTCAACCCAGTCCTGTAGAAAAACAAGAGAGAAAAGAAAATGTCACAATCTGGAAATTAATGGAAACATTCCTAACAAAGCAAGATTCTCATTTACACTAAAAAGCTAAACGAAATAACGATGACAAGCCATCACACACCTCATTTATCTAGAGTCGGACTCAGAGACAAAAGCTCTTTTGCATATTGGTTCATTGCTTATTTTTTTAACATGGTGTGAAAACATAAACTAAAAGTGAAGGCACACTTCACTGATACCATACTCACATCCAAATCAGGTCAGAGCAGCTAGCAGAAATACAACAGAGTGCCTAGTCTGGTTCTTGGATCAGATCGAAACACTCGATCATTTGTGTCCATAAACATGCTCTGTATCCATTCTACATACCATCAATCTCAGTGTGACCACCAATTTTAAACACTAACATAACTGGCAAAAATTAACAGACAAATGAAAAAAAACTAATTGCCTTTCTTGTTGTAAATGCTGTTCAGTCAACGTACTAGGTTGTGTTCCAAGGCATGAAGAGGACAAATCATTTATTACACCACTATCTGCTCATTCACCACCACGTTGCCTGTTCTATGTGGAATTCCTTTAACAGCCATACAATTTAGTTCAAAACAAAAGAAAACAAATTTTGATGTTGAACAGCTTTATAATAATTCAAAAGATGTTGACAGCTGAGAAACCTAAAATCGTAGGAGAACATTTGAGTTACTGTGACACAGACAACTTTAGATTGCTACACCACCATATTATGATGATTAAGGTTTTTTTTTCCAGGCTACAACCCTTAATTTGACATTTTTGTAAATGTGTGAAAACCTTTACAGAAACAAATATGTTTTAATGAGAAAATGTAAGAAATAGCAAAATATAGATCTCCAAAAAAGGCAATCACACCCAACTGTAAGTAATTACTGTTACGACACTTATGCAGAGTACAAACCATTGTTAAACTTAGTTAGTCCTACTTAAATCAATCACACAACCTTTCGAGCACGAGAAACTCCAAAGCCACAGACTAGGGCACAGGATTTTCTCAGAGAACAAAGGAGTTCACCAGTAATGCTGAACTAAGAAAACATTCCTGTTGTCCTCTGACAACTCCTCTCATCAGTTTATACTAACCTTTTAAATTTGCGGTTTATTCAAGATCAAATAATCATTATTGATAACCACATCTCGTAGAGAACATCACTGTCAGTTAATACATTTGCAAACATGCAACTTCTGTATAAATGTTCGAATATTCACGGTATGTTTTAAATGATCCTGAATTCTTGAAATGTTAAACCCTGACATGTGAAACCCCATCTCATGTCTAAGTTGCTGTGTTTGTATTATAGATTTTTATTGTATTATATTTATACTATAAACTGGGGCAAAAATATCAGTTAGGAAGAAAACAGCAGTTTTAATTGATGAAATGTCTGACGAAGATGTGGCTGGAAATTTTAACTTTACACCTACTGGTAATGAATGAATTCATTAATACACAGTGTTTTCCAGAAATAAAGTTTCCCCATGGGACAGTTCCTGGCAACTTAAGACAGGTGTGGTACTTGACTATGGATGCTAGATATATTAAGGTTTGTTTAATCCCTCTCATTTAAAAGACAAATCAGACTCAGGCCTTTTTTTCCATGCCTTTTAAACTGTCCAAAAAGTTCAATAGATTTGAACATAAACCCTCAAATTGAAAAAGTAGTTCCAACAGTCTGCCGGTTTCATAGTTCCAAAGAAAAAAAACAATTAACAAAAAGCTGTTAAATTTCAAGTCTTATGTTTCTTCACCAGACAGCCCTCTTCCGATTTTGCTCAACGCCTTTTGTGTCAGTTTATGAACAACACACACACAACTAGACAAAACACTAGAAAATTAATCATCAGTTTGACAACACATACAGCATTCAGGAAACAAACTGCATTGCAATATATTGAAAAAGACAACCAAAGTTCATGAGCCTTTGCTGTATGGCGACTTATGGACATTTTTATAGATTCTTGCACATAACACATTAAAGAACAATAACGGTGAGCAATAAATATTCCATGGAAGACAAGAAACAGAACTTGGTTATTTCACCAGACGCCGTTAAGCAGTGCTATGGTAAGCTTATCAGTTATTAACCGGTCTATGCAGCCCTTCAGTAGCCTTAAGTTTGGGCTCGAGTCACTCATAAATTTCGGTTGTCTTTTTCTGAGTTTGCAGTGCTTTTCTTTGTGTGGTGTTGTTTGTATTTGCGACATGTTTGTGTATTTTGTTGCTAAATTGAGGACGTTGTTTTCTTAAATTTGCATTTTGTCTATGTGCATGTGTTTTCCTAAGCTGCACTGTGTTGAGCTCTTTTGACCACAATATGGAGCTGTGGTTGGACGAGCTTGTGTCAACACCCACAGCTAGTTGGAGGCAAGAAACTGTTAAAGACAAACAGGTGATTAAGTGAAATGATGACCACATGGAGTTATCACAATGTGGGGAGCAAATAACTGGCTTGATGATTTCATGGAACACTGGAACATGTCAGCACAGTTTGCACTAATTATTCAAAACAATGGATTTCACTGGCAACAAGCTGAGTGAATCATTTGCCGACATTTTCAATAGGCATAACTGTGCAAAACACTGTTTGGGTGACATTAGACAACTGCTTGGTGAAGAAAGACTGTAAACTAAATTTTAGCATGTTAAGTTATTCTTTTCAGACATTGGTTCGACGGCATGTTGGCACTCACCTTTTCCTGATCGCACTGTATGTGGCACAAGGAGCAGGTATGGGGATACACCTTTGAAGAAGCACCTAAGAAATCACTTATCATGGCAGGGGTAGGTAACTTCTTGCTGCTGCTGCGTGGTTTTGAGCCAGATGAGGAGGAGAGAGACCGTCTTGAGGAAGTCTCATTAGTCGTTTCAGGTGAGGGCTTTGGTTTGGGTCCTTCATGCCTGTAGTCTCGATCGAGATTACGAGATTTGACTGATGGTGGAAATTCTCTCCCAGGAGACCGATTGCTCTTGCGATGGTCGCTACTCGTCCTGCGATAATCCCGGTCTCCATGCTTGCTTGATTCAATCTGTTCCAGACGCACCTGCCGCCTTTCAGGTTTGTCTGCTTTTGGAGCTGATGAGGAGGATGGTGATGTAGGGAAGATTTTAACTGTCCTTTCACTGGAGAGCTGCTCTCTTTTGAAAGTCTCTCTGGTATTATTCTCATCCTTTGTCCGACTGGCATGACCATAGTCAATGACTTTACCTGCTGTCTGAGTAACAGTAAGAAGGCTGGGCACTTCTGGAGAGCGTGAACGTGACAATGGCGAAGAGCAGGAAGGAGGCAGTGGCATTTCACGAATGGTGCGTGAGAACGAGGATGCGGAAGTAGAAGCCACAGTTTTCTGGCTACCCGACTTGTTGATTTGGATGTCACGAAGTATAAATGGCAAAGTATCTGGGGTTAGCTGATCATCAGGGTAATGACTCAGGACTTCTAAGTCCTCATTTGAAAGTCCAAAGCTAGCCAAGATACTTCCAGCACTCTCCGGTGTGTACAAACCTTGACCATCACCACCAGCACCATGTGGGTGTCGGGCTTGGGGAGACGGTGAGTCGCTTACAGGGGTGGTCCAGCTTGTGATGCTTGTTCCAGGGTGGCTGCTTTGGGGCTGTTGTTGAGGCCCCTGCTGTTGTTGAGGCTGGTGGGTAGCACTAGGTGGAGGACTGGCAAACAGTTTAGTTGGAGGTTGGTAGCTTGACCAGTCCACTGCTTGCTGGTGGGCAGGCTGATTATCCGAGGTGAGTGCTACTGGGTTTGAGCTGTAGCTTCCATGTTGACTGATCCCAGAACCAGAGCTTTGGTTCTGGTGTTGGTTTGGTCGGCTAATGTGGTCGATGAGGCGGTGGTCCATGTCCCTAGCACCACGGATAGCCAGGGCAGACTCTAGTTCATCAGGGAGCTGAGTGGGACGGGGAAACTGGAAACCAATCACCTGAGACATCATGTCAGACGCCGGGTGATTCTGGTGTTGATTCGGAGGTGGTTGATGATGAGGAGGCCTTGCTCCATTAGCAAAGGGCTGTGATCCTGTGACCCCTGGCTGTTGCTGAGAGTGGTGGTGGTACATGGCAACAGAGAGAAACGGTTGGGTGTTTCTGTAAGTTTTAACGTTTGCATTAAACCCAGCAGGTGACACCCGCTGCCTGTTAAGATTTAGGAGAGTCAGATGAGGAGGTAACGGTGCAGCAAACCCGTTGTTGCCGTGACACTGGTTGCCAACAGTTATGGCCGCTAGAGCTGCAAGCTGCTGGAGAGCAATCTGCGCCTGAGTCTCTATCTGAGCCAATCCGAGCACTGCCGCTGCAGCAGCACCAGCCACGGATCCAAATATGAAATGGGTCCCTCTGATGCTGTTGGCGACGGAGAACGTTGCACTGGGCAGGGTAGGAGCAAGGTGCGAAATACTGTCTCTGTGCACAGCGAGGCTGTGAGGTGGAAAGCAGAAATATACTGTTACAGACGAACAAGATTTTTCTTTCATTTCAAAAGTAGCTTTCAGACGAAGTCCTTCTTCCCCACGCACTTTTTTTATAAGTTGGCACAGTCCTCATTTTTGCTTGTGGTTTTTCCTTTTAAATTTGGTTAAAGCACCAAGAACTGTGTTCAGCTTCAAGAACTCTTTCCTGAAGTCCAGCGTTCTTTTCTTTCTTGACGGGAAAGCAGAGCAACATTATGCAATAACTCTGATTCAATGACAAGCGAAAATAAACAAACAAACAAACAAACAACAAATGTGGATTTAAGCAAGGAAGGGACTACACAGTCAGGGAAGACTTTGCCTAACTATGGCCTACGTCTCTTTGCCAATGCCAAAATGTTCACAGCACAACAAAACAATTATACAAACACATTTTTTCCCTGAATATTCCCCACAGGTAATATTAAGAGCATTGCATAAATTGCACTCCCCATGTCCTGGAACAGATTTAAGAAAAAAAAAAAAAAAAACATGTAAAACTAGCCTGGAAACCTGATTTATGTGTGAGGTCATGTTTCATTTGCTCTGGCACATGCATCTGGCCACACTTCCATTCAGACATCCTGGTTTGTGACAGGTCAGTCACAACTGTTTAACTAATATGGGATAGTTTTAATAAGGTGACTGACAGAGAAGCGTCATGGATGTGGATTTGAGAAGTCACACCATTCACTGATCTGACTGGTTGTAGGTCTGTCCACCAGCAATATTTTTTTCACAGGATGGCAAAGGCAAGTCATGAATATTTAATGATTGTGAAACATTTATCCAAACATAGCTAACAAACACTCTTGACATCAAATTCTAAATGCCTTTAGTCTAATGTGTGTCTAGTGTCTTTTATTAGTCATTACTGTTTTTCCACACAAGAATCAGATTTATCTTTTAACGAAAGTTTTCTGCGGAGGTTGTGGGAAGTCCGGTGACGCAGTAAAAAGAGTGACTAAGCTGACATAAAAAGGAGGTTGTGGTGGGTGGTGGGTGACTGGGGCGAATGCAGGACTCTCCCAGGAGACATTTTTTATTTTATAATTATAATTTTTATTATTTTGAGCTTGTTTGGTCAGATTTAGGCAACCAAACTACTTGCTCAGGTTTTGGAAAAGATCATAGTTAAAATTAGGCATGTTCCTAACAACTAATTTCAACTAGGCTAACAGTAGAAAAACATAGAAATGGCTCATATAATGTACATTAATGGAATAATGCTAATTAATTCACCAACAGACTGGTTGCCTAATCACAAACATCCGTAGTTAAAATAAACCTTTTCACAGAGTTAACATGAGGCACCTTAAATTATTGAAAAAAATCTCTGGCAAAATCGTGTTGACGTCAAGACTGTTATTTTGCTATGACTAGATAAACTATAACTACTACATGTTTTACACTCCTTAAATATTAATGTCTTCAGCATCCTCCACATCCAGCCTGCAGGTCCATCCAAGATCACCAAACTCAGATTTAACTGTCAAACTAGGCAGTACTGAACAAAAATGAATCAACATTCCATTACTGTATTGCCTATTTCTCACCTCAAATGTTTTTAGTGTACTGTTAATCTATAATTTGAGATCATGAGTGACCAGGCCACAAATTTTTTTTGCTTGAAAATGGCTAAAACATTGTCCCTCAACAACATGCACGTCTATCCAATCACATTTGGAGACGTTCTGGTACAAGTTCGGCAAGTTAAAATGAACTGAGAGGTCATCTGCAAATTAGTGTAGCCATGCCAGGCTACAGTAAAACACAGATAATGAAATGGTGAGCAATAACTAAACATCCTGAAAAAGTGGCAAGATCTAAATAACGCAAGGCCACTAACATTATAATAGGGTTGGGTAATTAGTTAAAAATTTTCCAACTGGCCACCATCAGTCCAACAGGTGACGATGCAGATATAGTTATGCAGGTGTGTGAGCAGCATAATATAAAGAAAATTGCTTGTATTGACTTCAGTACAGCACGTACATGCACTGATGCAGTAGGTGACAGTATGACTCTTTAAGGTTGGTTTCCAATCTGCCAATAAACACAGAAGAAGAAAAGAAGAAGCAGCACAACATGCTGTTGTCTTGCTCATAATGTCAAACTGCTGTGCTTGGACAGAGCCACAAAGTGAAGAGCCAAACATGTTATCACTGGTGTGGATGTTTTGTTTATAGATTCAGGGGAACACAACACGCTTGCAAGTACAATTCAGAGAGGAGCTTTACAAACAACAAATCTTATTAGAGCTGTGGAGTATTAAATCACCCATCTTTGCTTGGTATACTGTAAAATTTATTAGGTTAGGAACCCATTTTTAGGCCACAAAAATGTGAAATTATTGGTTATCTTATTGGTACGGGCAATGAGAAGTAATTGTTGTTATGCACAGAAAAAAAATCCATGCTATGCAATAATCTATCAAGTGTGGCGTAAAACTGGGACTTGTAACAGCATATCATAGACCCAAACTTTTGTTGTGCCATTCTGCAGTCTCTGTGAGCATTTTTTCCTTTTAAGAGACACAAATATTACCTCTGAGGAAAAAGGTGAGCTTGCATGCTGGGCAAAAACTATACAATCCAGAGACATGATTGAGACTGTTTTGTTGTCACTCACCTCAATAGATATCGGGTAAGGAGGCTAACAGTCCGAAGTTAAAGCAAAGTTAAGCAATGCTACATTTAACTGAGGAAAATACAGCATGCAGGTTGACATGTCATTTCCAACTAAATGAGACAATGTGAGAAAAGCTGATCCATCCAAGATTTCTACTGTGATCTGACAGTAAAGATACAGTAAAAGACTGGCACATGTCTGGCAATGACCAATCCTCTAATGTGTCATTGCAGTTAATAGTTTATGAAGCCCTAAATTTCAATAATGTAGAAGGACACTGGGAATTTACCCAAATAGAAATGTGTCAGACAAAAACATTTTTTCAGCAGAAAACAAAACATCCAAGCCTCAGTATTTCTGACTTTATAAAGTGCTTTACAATCTGCTGAATAAATACAGCTATAGCATGCATCGGCTTGTGCTCAACATAAATGGTCTGGATAAGCAGACAAGTGTCACACAAGTGTCCTTTAATGTATTTTATTCTAATTCTCTATTCTATTTTTCTACTCAGTATTTCATGTTATTGTGTGTTTTATTGTATTCAAATACACCAGACTGCTATGACAACCTAATTTCTCCTCAGGGATGAATAAAGTCATCTATCTATCTACCTATCTAGACTTAGAGCACGGCATGTAAACTTTTGGTCACTGAATAGAATAGAATACCTTTACTCTCACTCGGGCTGAAAACTTTTGTATTATATCAGCATATAAACAAATGTAGACTATATAATTGTAAACATATGAAAGCAGAGAACTGAGTCAAATGAAAACCTATAAATAGCCATATTGTCAGTATTGGTTCGCAAAAAACACATCTAAAAAGCTAAGACATGGAAGCTGATGTTTAGTTTGTCGGAAATCGCTTCGAGTATTGCACATTTTCACTCTGAATTGAGTTCGCTTGTATTCGTAAATGTTTTCTCTGAGAGTCACACTACCGTTCTAATAATCTAATGTAACGCATACATTCAACTGGGTTTATGGCTGGACGAGAGCCCCTGTATGGCGTTACGGTCCTGCATGACGGAGAGCCTATGTTTCTGAACTGGGCCTAGTCTCACTGTAGCTCCAACACCCGTTTAAAATTTGCCTTTAAACTCTTGCAAACCGGTTACCACACAAATGCAATCTACAACTATCAGTACTATCCCATTTCATCGTAGTATTAATGCTCTGTTTGTTCGGACTAATCATAATGTAAACCAAGAAATACAGAGCACTCTAAAGACCCATTCAGCCATTTTGGGTGTCTTCACTATCTCGCTTAGCTTTCTAACGTTATCTTTCTTGAGGAAAACATATCAACAGTTACGAAACATTTTATTCACACTCGAACCATCTGCGACTCCACCATATATCATCAATAAATACCTTTCACAATGAGCTGGTGTGAATCTTTATTGTTACCAGAAAGTCGCGATTCCTTCTCAGCCCATGTTCATCCGTACTAACATAATGCCTGTGTTTCGTCATAGGCGGTAAGACACACTTCCGCCATGAGTATTTCAGAATAAACAGCTCTCCACAAACTACTGAACAAAAATGGCACAAATTATATTTCAAAAAACTTAGTGTCGAATCTTAATAATATTCAGCAACATGTAAAATTACTCTGGTAAAATGAATATATATATATATATATATATAATAACCCAAAGAATCTCTAATAGCAGAAGAAGGGGGCGTTCCCGAGGTAGTCCAAAATGAGCCAGCATTCGCCATTTTGGTTTTGTTTTTGTTGGTCAAGTTTTTGTTTTGTTTTAGGCAGGCTGTCTGCTATGGCTATTTTTTCTTTTTTTCAATTTTGACATATGATTGAAGCTATACTTGCAAAAACTAAAATAAAATGTGGGCTATTTTATCTAGAAGTGTAAAAAAAAATTATTTTAGCCATTTAGCTCCATTCACTCCAGTTGAGTGAATCCATGGAATACCTGGCGAACGGCCTCTTGGTGAATTGCATCCAGTTTCGGTACAATGGCATTAATAGGGAGTGGGCGTCCATAGAAGGGCTGCAATAACCTGATTTAATTGAACAAAATCAGCATGAACTATATTTCATTTTACTCCAAATGGTGAGTCATATTCATAATATTAAGCATGGATAAAGGTCTTTTTAGCTCCAGACTCATATACTAATGGGTTTCAATAATGTTTGGACAATAATGACGAACAAGCATACAGTAGCTACATGGCTACTGCTATTGTTAAGAGGACAAGGTCATACTTATTTTTGTTTTATTTGTCATTCAACAAGCTATGTTGATGTACATAATAATTGTCTTTAATTACTGACAGTCTCCTTCATATGTTCAAGTTGTTCAGTTGTGAAGCAGAATTTTGTCCCCATAAGTAAGGTGGGAGTAAGGCGGGTCCTCCCAGTGTGACTGTTTAAACAGAATTTTGTCCCCACAACTAAAGGAATATGCACACACACATACACACATCTGTTAAAACACTCTGTTGCCCACAGTATCTCCTCTTTCAACTAGGGTGATAAAAGAGGTGTGAGAAACACTGTAAACTGAACTTAGCTATCAGGCACCCTTACTGTGGAGCCAGTTGCCAACCTCCACCTTTAAGACTAGACTTAAAACCTTTCTGTTTAGTAAAGCGTATAGTTAGCCTCAAATAAAGGGTAGGGCTGGTAAGTATAGTTACAGTCACTTCTTGACAGACAGCCACAGGTAGAATAGAGCTGACTAACTGTTAATCTTTAACCTCTATCAAAGCTACGCTGCAATAGGCCTATGCTGCCAGGGGACACAAACATGATCCACCGAGCAGTTCCCCCACCTCCCCAATACCACCATCTCTACTCCCCCACCTCCTCTTCTCCTCTTCCTCTCCCCTCCTCTCCTCTCATCAGATCAACATATGATTCATTATTTTATGTCACTAACTGTGTGTCCAGTTATCCTCATAGTTTTGTGTCTCTCCCTCCCTTTCTTTCTCTCTCTGTATCTTTCTGCAGGTATCTCTCCATCCAGATCTACATGTTGAACTGCATCCAGCCCTCTGACAAACCCAGTGTCTTCTGTCAACATCTGCCCAAGTCGTTCTTCTATGTAGTGCTATTAGAACTAACTTGAACAACATATCAGCTAAAAAACAAATACATACAATATATAGTCTACAAAATTCCAATTATAACAACCTGTCATGTCTGTCCTTTGTAATGTATGATGTTTATTGCATGTATGTTTCTCTCTCTCTCTCTCTCTCTTTCATCCTCTCTGTCCTGTCTACCTCTTCTTCCCCCCCTTCACCCATCCGACTATCAGCAGGATAGTTCTGCCTTGTGATCAGGGTCCTGCTCAAGGTTTCTTCCTGTTGAAAGGGAGTTTTTCCTTGCCACTGTCTGCTTGCTCGGGGGTTCAGGCTCTGGGTTTCTGTAAAGCACCTAGAGACAATTTTGATTATAAAAGGTGCTGTATAAATACATAAAACTGAAAATTGAAACTCCTTCAACTGTTTTCCTAATAACTACATCAAGAGAACAACCGCCGTGCCTCTATGTTATATTGTTGAGTGAATAGAGAGACCATGTGTCACTCTGGTAGGTTGGCCAGAAATAATCAAAAACAATTGGCTGAATGACTGTAATGGAGAAGCTAAAATACGGTGTATGAGTGAGCATGTGATTGGCAAGATTGACTGGCCCACACAGAGCCCTGACCCCAACAATATCAAACACTGGAAAACTGGAATGCGATTGCACCCTAGGCCTTTTCATCCAACATCAGTGCCTGACCTCACTATTGCCCTGCATGAATGGCGAAAAATTCCCACAGAAACACGTCAAAATCTTGAGGAAAGCCTTTCCAGAAGAGCAGAGGCTGTTAGAGCTACCAAGATGTCTATGTCAAATGTATCAATTTTTATGTAGTGTAGATGACACACCATGGTAAGTATGTATGGCCGTCAGTTCGTTCAGATCATATTGGTAAGGTAAGTGGTAGGTTTCCCATCAGGGTTTCACTCTTGGCATTCAATTATTTGGGCCACGTGTGGTGACGTAATAAAACCATCGCTATTCATATTGCACCTGGATTTACTTATCTGATGAAGAAATTACTTTCTGCCTTGAATAGAAGCGAAAACATGAATACAGCCAAAAATTTTTAGTGCATGTTAACAATAAATAACACTTAAAAAAACAATTAAATAATCTGGTGCTGAATGAAAACCCAGTGGTTATGACAGAGTATTGTATATCAGCAGTGCATATCCTGACTTGCAAACACTCTTGGTGTGTAGTTGTATACACGCACACACTTACACAAATAGCCTGTTTGGATGCTAGTACCCTGTCATTACTATGATAAGCCAGCAAGGGGAGACTGATTAACTGGCCGTGAGGCTGAAGAGAAAACAAGGTGTCAAATTGAAGTGGAGGGGTGCAGAAATGATGTGTGTTTATGTCTGTTTATAGTAGGACCAGGAGAGACAGAGAGAGAGAGAGAGAGAGAGAGAGAGCCAACCGGAGAGCCAAATAGTTCGAAAAATCAGGAAAAGGTTGGCTGAGGCAACATGAAAGATGGACCATATCTGAAATGGAAGTAATTTGAGATGACTTTCCATCTACTGAGCAAGTAGAATAAGTTTCAAGTTTTTAATTGTCATATTCATAACAGCAACAGTAATTTAGTGGCTGGCAACACATACAGTACTGCCCAGATACCTTCCAACACGGGTCACACTGCATAAAGTATGTAAAATAAATATAATACTGTGTTAGACATGTGCACAGTAATGATAAAATATATAAACTGTAATGTAATAAATCTGAAGTTCTTTTGTTTTTCTTGTGTAACAGTGTTGCACAACAAAATGAGAGCTGCTTCATGCCACACATACAGCATATGTACAAACTATGTACGATGAATACGATGAGATGAAGTATGAAATAAAAATAACGTAATAATAGATAAAGTTACTACATAGGCCTGAATACATATATACACATACACACCCAGGATACTATTTGTAGTGCATTTTTCGAATTTGCATAGAGGGAAAATAAAAAGCAGCAGCGAGATAGTGATGATAATATGGGTTTCGTCTCTACGTTAAAACTTAGAACTTAAAACTGTCGATCAGTTTGACTCTGTTTGAACACCAAGCATCATATTACAGAGTTTCAGCTTCACATTTTCAGAGATTCAAACCTGTTGTTGCACCCTTCCTGTTGTTAAGTATACATTTTCAGAGTTTCAAATATGGCATTGTTGTCCCACTACATCAGTTTGCAAAAAAGTTTTGAAACCTTGAAACTTGAGTTTTGAAATGTTAAAATCTTCTGCGTGAGTTTCAGAGTTTCAAACCGAAGAAGCGAGAGAACGCTGCCAAAAATCACATGATCGCAACCTCGCAGTGGTGTGGACAAAGCTCCGAAAAGCGGATGTTGCAAAGTTACGAGCGCAAAAGTACATTCAAAATAAAATTTCTTGCTTGTAAACCTCAGATTTACACCATTTCAGCACCTTTATTGCAAACCTACTGGAGTGGGAGTACAGTGACACATTTGAAACTCTGAAAACGTGAGGGTGAAAACAGCACGGTTTGTCGTTAATGGGAGGTTTGAAACAAAAACCAGTGTTGCACCCAGAGCTCATACAAAATGATGTTAGCAGAAGATTTTAACATTTCAAAACTCAAGTTTCAAGACTTTCAGACTTGCAAAACTTTATTTCAGGTTTTAAATTTTCAAACACTTACTTTCAAGGTTTCAAAACGTTTTCTTTCGGTTTCAGATAATGACAGGATTCTAATCCCATACCAAACTGCATTTATGTAAAGTACATGTTATATAAGAAAGAAAGAGGAGATGGGAAGAACAGAATGTAATCAGCTGACTGTAATGTGGTCATCTGTTTCTGCAGTGAGTTTATAGTGCTGGACTCTCTTAACCTGAATGTCAGGGGTTGAACTTTATTAGCAACTTGCCACCCTACTGTGTGTGTGTGTGTGTGTGTGTGTGTGTGTGTCTGTGTGTGTGTGTGGCTTGATCATTGCATTGCAATGTGGTGCTGTAATCTGAGTTATACCAACATGTTCTCATCCCAGTTTGTCACATACCTACACTTTGGAACACCCTTATGTGTCTCATCCAGACCCTTTAGCATATGTGGTCTGTGCTCAAAGAAACATCACTTTGCATCCCATGTGAAAGGAAATATGTTGTTTTCTAAACCTAAACAAGTAGAATTTGTGCCTGAACGTTACCAAACTCCTCTCTCCAGAGTGAAGGTCGCCCCCAGCCTCCACTCCTCATGGGACATGAGTCATGCAGTTTTCTCCAGTTGTCTGATATTGAGAAATGTTTGCACTGGAAGTACAAAACCTAGTGCAGCTTATCCAGTCTTTCTGAATCTCATCCTTCTGGGTCTCTAGGAGATACAGAGGGACATACCAAAAACGTTATTTGATGCCTTGGGAATGACACTATATGTTATACAGTGTACATACCCAGGTAGCTGATGCTGTCAAATTTTCAGTGTTATTCCCTGGAGTAACTCTAAGGTGTTAAACCACTGACACTATGAACCATATTGCCAAAAGTATTCACTCACCCATCCTTATAATTGAATTCAGGTGTTCCAATCACTCCCATGGCCACAGGTGTATAAAGTCAAGCACCTAGGCATGCAGACTGCTTCTACAAACATTTGTGAAAGAATGGGACACTCTCGTCCATTCGTGAAATTTCCTCGCTACTAAATATTCCACAGTCAACTGTCAGTGGTATTGTACCAAAGTGGAAACGCTTGGGAACGACAGCAATTCAGCCACAAAGTGGTAGGCCACGTAAAATGACAGAGCGGCGTCAGCGGATACTGAGGCACATAGTGTGCAGGGGTCGCCAACTTTCTGCAGTCAGATTAGCGCACTGCACACTGCGTAGAGAGCTTCATGGAATGGGTTTCCATGGTCAAGCAGCTGCATCCAAGCCATACATCACCAAGTGCAATGCAAAGCGTTGGATGCAGTGGTGTAAAGCACGCCGCCACTGGACTCTAGAGCAATAGAGACGCGTTCTCTGGAGTGACGAATCACACTTCTCCATCTGGCTGGGTTTGGCGGTTGCCAGGAGAACGGTACTTGTCGGACTGCATTGGGCCAAGTGTGAAGTTTGGTGGAGGGGGGACATCAGTGTCTGACCTCACAAATGCACTTCTGGAAGAATGGTCAAAAATTCCCCTGAACACATGCCTAAACCTTGAGGAAAGCCTTCCCAGAAGAGTTGAAGCTGTTATAGCTGCAAAGGGTGGCTGACCTTATATTAAACCCTATGGATTAAGAATGGGATGTCGCTTAAGTTCATATGCATGTAAAGGAAGATGAGCAAATACTTTTGGCAATATAGTGTATCTAGTCATGTTTAGGATGAACCACAGCTTGTGGATTAGCTCTCATGTTCCCAACCTGATACTTGTTTCTACACCCACACAACATTCCTATGCTGAGTCATAGGAATGACTTAATTAGATCATCTAGATCAAGTCTTGGCTTGGATAGTGGATAGTGGATAGTGGCCCACAGACTGCCAAGAAAGATTTAATATCTGTCAGGTATCTTTCTGAAACAAAGGATTTAGAAGCAGGATGGAATAAAACGAGAAAGGAAGAATGTATATATAGAGAAGTGAAGGGTTATGAGGGAGGCCAAGAAGGGAAATGAAAATGTGGTGGTAAAGTATTAAGTCTGTGGAATGAAGCGAGAGGCTAAGGCTAAACTTAAATGGCTTGATTTGAAACAAGAATGAAACCCTAACCATCCATCCCCTTTCTCTGCATCACTGGTAGTTATGTCTTTAGGTATTACACTTGACTTACATAATTATGGAATTAACATACTTATTTTACCCAGAGACATAATCTTTCCCTAACCCTAACCAAGTATTTTTTTCTCCCTAAACCTAACAAAAGTGGTATTTTTCTATACCCAACCAAGCACTTTTGGTGCCTGAACCTAACCAGTATAAATAGTGAAATCAGTCATTTTCATTTTTTGTTTTTATCATTTATTAATTAATTTATGTAAGTTAGGCCTTTTTGTAGGGACAGATGGTGTGTTGCGTCAGTCTAAAACAGCTATTTTAAGAGTCTATCACTTCTAAAACAAATTTTTGAAACACATGAGCACTACATACCAAAACAATGACCATCAAATTACAGAAAATCACTCACCTCTGAAGGTCAAACTGTCAGCAATGGGTTGTCTAATTGAGTCTTTACGATTTATATAGCATTTCTCTGAAGGGTGAGGGCCATGGGGCCGTCTAAACAGAACATTTAGAGCATGGTTGAGGATGCTGGCGTGTGTGTGGTGATCTCATTCATCAGTGAGAGCCAGTTCAAGTTTTATGGCCTTGTCTTTTGCCAGTTCATAATCCTTCAAGAGGTTAGTTTAGGTTAGTTTATAGTGTTTAGAGTTAAGTATGGTTTGGTTTAGAGCAAAAATTGAAGTTAATTGTTGGATTTGAAAGTTAAGTATAATCTTAAATTTAGATTATTAATTTAGATAAGTTGTTTGGTGATCCGTTGAAGAAATGTGTTTATGTTTATGTTTATGTTTATAATCCTGAGAAGTTTATCATGCTTTCAGAGTGAATTACAAGAAACTCAAACTCTGGTTAGAGGTGCAAATCCTCCATCCCTGTATCCCATACTGAAGGAGCACTGTAACACACAAACACTGTAACAGTTATTGATGGCTTAGGAGAAGGTGAAGTTGTTAAGTGTTATGAGTGGGCTGGGGTATGTTTAAAATGAACTAATTATTAAGTGTTGTATGACCTCACTGACTATGCCTTCACTCAAAGGCAGGGTGAAAAGCCTGCTATAATAAACACATGCAAAGTTAGATAGACTGTACAAAGGGGATAACGGCACACACTTAACAGACTCGCTCCAAATTAGTCCTGTATGGAGGTAGGTTGTGTTGAGACAGATCAATAGGGACTAGGAGTAAGTTCCAACGGTACCATTAAATATTTCAGACCAAAGGATTAAAAACTTCCAACTCAAGAATAAACATGCATATTTATTCAAATAATTCAAAGCGAGTTTCAAATAATGTCAATAGTATATTAACCAAAGTGTTTGTCCTTGTTATTCTGAAGAAAATCACATTATGACATCAATAGAAGCATGCAAGAACATCAATGTATTGCATGTGTAAATGCATGTTAAGAGTTACATAGTCACATTATCTATGCACCTATTAAATGACACTGGAACTGGAAGGTGTCTGGTTCGCATCACCCGCAGTAAGTCAGACCTGCTCCCAGTGCATGTTGGACTCCGGCAGGTCTGCCCTTTGTCACTGGTCCTGTTCATCATTTTCATGGACAGGATTTCTAGGCGCAGCCGGAAGGTGTCTGGTTTGGGAACCACAGGATTTCATCTCTGCTTTTTGCGGACGATGTTGTCCTGTTGGCTTCTTCGAGCCATGGCCTTCAGCATGCACTGGGGAGGTTTGCAGCTGAGTGTGAAGGAGCTGTGATGAGAATCAGCACCTCCAAATCTGAGGCTATGGTTCTCAACTTCTTGTTCACGAGTGAGGGAAGATGGGAGCGTGAGATTGACAGGTGGATCGGTGCAGTGACAGCAATAATGACCAGAAATGCAGAAGGAGCTGAGCCGAAAAGTGAGGATCTCGATTTACCAGTCAATCTACATTCCTACCCTCGCCTATGGTCATGAACTTTGGGTCATGATGGAAAGAACAAGATTTCGGATACCAGTGGCCGAAATGAGCTTCCTCTGCAGGATGGCCGAGATAGGGTGAGGAGCTTTGTCACCCGGGAGGAGCTCAGAGTAGAGCTGCTGCTCCTCCACATTGAGAGGAGCCAGTTTAGGTGGCTCGGGCATCCGTTTCGGATGCCTCCTTGGGGACCTTGAGGTCCACCAAGAAGAGCTGGAGGAAGTGTCTGCGGCGAGGGAAGTCTGGACATCCCTGCTCAAGCTGCTGCCCCTGCGACCCAGCCTCAGATAAAGTGGAAGAAAATGGATGGATGGATGGAACTGGAAGCCAAAGGTGTGGAAGTAAATTTGGAGGTGATTGTCTCTCTTTGTGTTCTTGGCTCTTCTACCTTATGCACTGTTCAGTATGCTAGGACAAAATGAAGTACTCTGTGTCTCTCCCTCCCTTTGTGTCAGGTGAGATGCCTGCTATATTCTGCATAATGACCGACATCCCAGAAGGCCTGAGCAGGACAGGATTGAGCAGCTGCTCATCATAAAGATGTCTATAATTTGTAGCAGGGTCACGGGGACCTCTATCCTGTCTCTGGACTAGAAATACCACATTCAGTCCTCTGTTTATGAGTATTTTTACTCGAGACACAAACCAGTAGCAGAGTTCAACAATGTCTAATGGCACAGGGATGATTAAAAGCTATGTCAGTAAACTTTAGGGTTTGCTGTTAGTCAGCTAGCCCATATAAAAGTCACAAGTGAATCACCCACATATGTCAGCTGATGAGGTTATATTGACAGTAGCATTACTGTCATAGTCACAATCCCTTATGTGTGCTCCTGGAATGACATCTGTTAAAAACATTGTACTGTGCTGCTTTAAAACCATGACCTTTTAGTAAGTTAGTGAGCCACTGAGCCAGAAATACACTATATAGACAAAAGTATTAGGACATATCTCTTCAGGTGTGGTATGGGGCTTTTTTTCAAAGGTTGGGCTAGGTCCCTTATTTCTAGTGAAGGGAAATCTTAATGCTTCAGCATAGAAAGACATTTTGCACAATGCTATGCTTCCAACTTTGTGGCAACAGTTTGGGGAAGGACCTTTTCTTTTCCAGCATGACTGTGTCCCAGTGCACAAAGCAAAGTCAATAAAGACATGGTTGGATGAGTTTGGAGTGGAAGAACTTGACTGGCCCACTCCTCAAACACATCCAAAACATGCAGGGGAAGAGAAGCACTCACACACACTGTTTTTGTTTCTTCTTTTCTTTCTTTTTTTGGCAGTTGAATACCTCCAAATGGGATGGTTGCTGCTTGTGAAAACTTAAATTATCTGTACACTATGGGACTGAAGAGAGTCTGTCTAGGTACAGTCACACTGTGTTTGAAATGAAAAGACCAGAGCAATCACAAAGTAAACATGAGAGAGCGAGACAGAACATATGAGAGTGAACTCTGAGCTTGAGTGTGTGCCTGAGTCGGCTGGAGATTGCACTGGAAACACACTGCACTGGAAATGCAATGCTTGAATTTGTCCTTTATATTGGCTTCAATAGAAGTGAATAAGAAATGCAGTGAACATTATAGGATGGAAAGGTAATGTGAACATGGCTTAAACCCGGGTCATCCGCAAAGGTCAAACTGTCATTGGGATAGAATAGAATAGAATAGAATTGAATAGAATTTCACCTCAGGAAAACAGTCAGTCCAAAAAGATGGCTATGCAAGCAAAAGAAAAAAAATATTATTAATTCACCAGAGAACAAATTTTTCTGGACCAAACATGACAAGACACAAATATCTTTATTACTAATAGATAGTGCTGATTGTGAGCTGGTATATTATGGGTCTTATATGTGGTAAGCCCAGATAACTATATAAAGCATTGACTACAGACACATGTATGCCTCACCGGTGTGTGCACTGAATTAAATGTCGCTATGAACTTTACAGTCCACACCTATTTTATGTATTTGATGATAGCTTATTGAAGTTTGTTAGAACAGAAGTCCACAAGTCTCCTGGCAGTTTTCCATTTCAGTAATGTTTTAAAAATAAACAAAAGTCACAATAAGGGGAATAGTGTGGCATTTTGGGAATTATGCTTATATGCTTTATATGAGAAGATTGATACCACTCTCATGTCTGTAAAATAAATATGAAGCAACAGCCACAAACTGGTTAGCGTAGCTTAGCAAACAAACTGGAAAGAGGTAACAAAATCTACAAGCACCCGAAACTCATTGATTAACATGTTATATCTTGTTTGTTTAATCTGTCCAAAAAATTAAATATTAAATATTAAAAATATTGAAAAATATTAAATTAAATAATTTTTTACAAGGGGTTATGTGCTGTTCTTTTATCCAAGACACCAGGATGAAGAAATAGTGCCAGCACATACAGTAACATCCATAAACAACAACTCTTCTAATGTGTATTCCCTCAAATGTGGTGTACATTTTACTGAACGTTCGTAATTGTTCAAAAGAATCGAAAATTTATGAAGGGAGACCCTGGTCAGATTTTTAGTGCATTTGTAATTTATAAGTTTGTTTAATGTCTCAGCTTGCACCATGAGGAAAAATAAACGAGCAAGCAAATCATGAAAAAGAGAGAGGCAGGGGAGAGAGAGAGAGACATTACATGCATGTTGTTAATACAAAAGCACTAAGTTCCCACCTCGTGAGGTTGCCAATGTGACCTTTATGTAAAAGTGACAACAGCCCGACAGACAAAAGAGCAACATATAGAACGGCTTTACATTCATGTAAAGAAGTGAATGTCTGAAAGGGGTCCATACAAGACCTGATTTGACCATAAGCTAATATATCATCCCATCTTGAAATAGCAGAAAAGATGACACGCGCAAACAGACATGTTACATCCAAGAATAGAAATGATGGCAGTGATGAAATAAGAAGTATGCAAGACTAGACAGTGTCATGACAGGAAGCCAGAGAAAGGTGTTAGATCGCACATAGTGTTTCCAACATGCCTAAAATATGCTTAAGGCGGTTCTGGGAGGAGAGTGGGTACACTCTCGGAAAAAATGGTACAGTTCAGTACCTTAAAAGGTACAAACCCTTGTCTCTGTGGCAGTACCCTTAGAGGGTACAGAGCTGTACCTTGCGAAAGGGGCACATATTTGTACCCTCATGCTTTGTACCTTTAAGTGCCTGATGTGTACCTTCAGGATCAAATTTGTACCTTTTCTGGATGGTACAACTATTGTACCTTCAACAATGATACAAACCTGTACCACAATGGTACCACCACAGTGACAAGTGAATTTGTACCTTTAAAGGTACATCATTTGTACCTATAAAGACACATAATTGGTACATAAAAACATTAAAAAAAAGACGTTTTTTTTTTTTGTTTTTTTTTAAAAAGCATGTGTTTATTGTATTGAAATACAAAACAGTAAAAACTGATTTCACCATAGTATTGTAACTTCAAATGTCTTATTGAACATTCCTTCAACATATGTATTTACCAAGTAATTTCATTAGTATTTTAATTACAAATGCCTCATGGCAACAAACAACCTTCCTTCAACTGTGTATGTATCAAGGGCTTGAAAACTAGACTCTTGCCCAGGCATTATACAAATCCAATCATCATACTTCACTTCATAAGCATGAAAATGCTTGTCAAAACAGAATGGGAATAAAATTCGTCCACACAACAACCACTGTGTATCAATATTCAAAATGAACTTAATCTGAAAAAACACTGGAATATATTCTGAATGGACAATGAACACATCTCTTACTGCATACTTCACATTATTTAATACTGCTTCATTGACCCGTTGAAAAGTTTTTTCTGACACATTAGTAGACTGCAGTCCAACATGGTCAAGAATGGTGTTTTGAAGAGCAGGAGGCAAGGATGAAAATGAAATCTTTAAGCTAGTGCCTGGCACCTTTTCATAATCACCTAACATATTTTTTTGACTGAAATTCAAAACATTGTTTAAACTGATGTCGTTGACTTAGAGTCATGGATATGTTAATGAAGTTTTTAGAGTTTTCAGCAACCGTCTGTATATTTCAGCAACAAGATGTATATGTTTGACTTGGGATCGATACCTCCCATGAATGTTACCAATGGTGAAATATACAGCAGAAAGTTTGTGTTTACCACGTTTAGCACCCAGAGGATTAACTACCTCAAATTCGTCCTGATAGAAGTGTAGACATAGGGCTCGGTTCCATCCACCTTGATGTTCACGGGGAGTCTACGCTCGCTGAATATTCGTCTCCAGTTTGATGTGCCGGCCACCTGAACAGTTGGGTAAGGTGTAGCTGGATCTCCCTAAAAGACAGGCAAAAGATGTCACCAGTGAAATTAGTAAAGAAATCACATGAATCAAATAATTTTTATTGTTATAATTATTATTACTCTGTACGATTGAAAGTTGAAATAAAATGGAACCACAAACATACATCATTCAGTGCAATGTAGTTGTCCAGTTTCTCTTTGAAGATAGTTGGTAAGAGCACCAAGGCAGCTCGGAACTCTAGGTCTTCCAAAACAAAAGTGAATACACAATAGATTAAGAATAGCAAACAAATAACAAAACCTGAAAGTGGGAAAAACAAATTCAGACCATAATAATCTAGACAAACAGGTGCATAATTCTAGACAAAATACATCACTTTGATTAAATACCGTCAACTTCCTCTGAAGTTACTTCAGCTCTGGCCTCCAAATATTCCTTCTCCAGACAGGACTTCCCATGGACTGCTTTCAGCACAGAGGGTACCAGACTTCTGAATGATTCTCGGAAACGTTGGCTTAAATCTGTGATTTTGCAGATTCGTCCCATTTCTTGATACAGCTACAACCAAATGACATATTACAAACAAAGAACATAAAAGAATGGCGCAAATTAGAGCAAATTTCACTAGTACAACATACTAATAAATATTCATTTGAATATTCTTTGGCTATTCAGAGAACCACAGAAAAGTTTTTTATGTATTTGTACAAAGGACCAAACCATTTTAGACATACCCCACATGGTGTTTTCAGGAAGGGATACTTTCTGATGGCCTCAACAGCTGACATTCCGTCTTGTTGCAGCTCACATCTTCTCCAGAGAAATGTGCGTCTCATTTTTTCCTCCACAATGGTTCTATCTGGTTGAGTCCGTTCATACTGCATTTGCAAGACTTTTACATGGGCATCAATTGAGACAGCATCTTCGCCAATAGGACCTTCTTCAGACTCATTTCTCTGCAAGTGCGCGTGTGCACACACACACAAACACACACACACACACACATACACAGATATCATATTAAGATGCTATGCAACCTGCAGATTGCTTCAGATGCTATTCTGCTGTTCAATTAAGGACCTACCATTTCACGTCTTCTTTCACACGTAGTCTGGGTTGGTGCCTCTTTGGACTTGCCTTTGCGATGACCAAATTTTGCTTTGAATTGTTTGACTTCTTCTTCATCCACGAGTGGTGAACGTTCAGTTTTGAACTTCCTTTTCAATGACATGTGCCAGGTGTGCTATTCAAAATAGTCATTAGCAAAGGTTACTTTTGGCACTGGACTATTGAATTTAATAACAGAACAAATTGTCAGAGCGTGTTGAGGGCATTCAATTTCAAATACTTACATATCCATTCCCTTCTATATCCTTCAAAAAAGGGTATTTGGTAACAAGTGCCTTGGCAACCTTCACATAATCTTCACCTGAAGGATACCTATCACAAAAAAACATCACAATATCACATTTCCCCACATGCTTATGAATGGGCAATTTGCTAAAAAAAAAAAAAAAAAAATGTCAGAAAACGCAAAACACAACAACAACAACAACAACAACAAAAATCATAGAAATGTGTAGTTACACTAAATTATTGCATCATACTGCAACACAGCAAAAGTGCTGCACTCATTGGAAACAAATTAGTCTTTTTTTAAGGGCACCTTTTTTACTAGAAACTTAAAATACTTACATTGTGTACTGAGCCATGGTTTCTTGAAGGACACCAACTATTTTGGTGCGATAAAATCCAGTTTTATGGCATGGTTCTTTACTGTCCAATTTAGTCTGTATGCTCTTGGGGAATTTTGGCACAACAAAGACACTGGGAAATCTTTGTGACACTTGTGGACTTTGAGCACAACTGTATGAAAACAGAACAAATAAATGTAAAACAAAACCCTGGATTTTTTCAACTTAAGTCTGTATTTCTGCATGGGACCGACTCAAACATGTAGAGCAATTTACATCTTTGCCCGCCTTGAGTCACGCCCAAGCAGAAATACAGCCTACAACAGAAAACTGAAATAAATGAACAAAACTATTGCTCTTTCAAGGAAATGCAGCAAATCTGATGGTGAATGTTCAAAACCCACCTTGACTCAGACACTGTAGCTGGAGCCACAACACTGTTGCAAATGTCTGTCTTTAGCTCTTGGATGACTTTCATAAATTTGACCTGCTTTTTGAAGGAACCCTCAAAGAGCTGGGAAATCATATGGTCTGTCAGGCCATCATTGACTGTTTCCCCATCGACTTCATATTCTAAAGAACAAAAAATATACCATTATTTAAGCTTTGTTTTGTACAATATAAATGTATCCCAGTCATCCATTAAACTGCTATGGTCACATGCGGTACACAGCCTAACAGCCTTTCACTGTGTGTGCGCGTGCGCAACTCAGGAAGCTTCCACACAGCAGCACGGTCAAGAATGGCTTCATGATATGGTTTTCTTAGAAAGAGGGCTAAATTAGGGGTACTTAAGTAGTGATTGGCAGATAGGTCGGTGTGTCGGTGTGTGTTATGACAAAAATATTTTTTCACTTTCCATATAATTAATTTGGAGGAGTAACAACGGGTCACTGATGGCACCAGTTAACAAACCACACAGAAATTAAACATTTCTAACCCTACAGTAACATTACCATTAGATCAGGGCGCACGATTCTCAGAGTTCATTATCTCTGTTAGCAGGCTACCTAGCACCGTGGCATAGCTAACTGATCAACTGACCTAGCCTGGATATTAACCAAGGCTAATTTATCAAACTCTTAGCGTTTGGCTTGTTCTAAGTGAACAACATGATGATATTATGTCATTAACATGTCATTGTATTAAAGTTTATTATTATAGTTCTATATCATAAATATATTTCCACATCCTTTACAGTTTAGCAATACCTAAAGCACAAGTGAACTAGCATTAGCTGGCAAAAAGCACATGGAGTCAGCTCGCTAGCCGAGCAAACACTCACTTTAAACCAACGATAATGAATAACACGTTTTTATCAACCGCCTCTGTTTAAACTCTTAGCGTTTGGCTTGTTCAAAGCGAACAACATGATAATGACATAATATGGACAATTGTTGGCCTATATCACTATATTTCCACATCTTTTTTTTCAGGTTAGTGCAACCTCAAGCACAAGTTAACTAACATTAGCTAGCTGGCAAAATGCACATGGAGTCAGCTAGCTTGCCAAGCAACCACCAAGGATTATCAAGCCCTGACATTTTAGAAAAATGCGCCTATTATCGCCAGCGAGCTACTTTCATTTACCTTTGACCCGATCCCAACACTGCTAAATTTTAAACAGACATTTCAATATAAGTAATGTTAAGACGACCCCATGTAACATCTTGGACGTGAGGGGAACTTGTGAAAATTCTTCAACTAATCATCGATAGCTGAGATTAGCTAGAATTAGCCACAACTCACTGATACTGTGCTGTGACAGCTATTAACAACGTTTACTCACCTGTGAATTTTTTCCGCTCATCCTCTGTAACCTCCAATCCACATTTGGAAAGCTGCAGCAGAATCGAATGCTGTCTGCAGACCCGCGAAAAATGAATAGCGAAAAAAAAAACGAAATGTCAACTTTCAGGAGTCGACGGACGCGCCGGCGCGTCTTTTTGACGTCACCGATTTAAGATGACGTAGCTGCAAGACGCAGCCTCGCTGAGTCTCCGTTTTAATTTGAGTCAAAAGTTAGCACTTCAAACTATATACAAGTTTTTAAATTTTCTTAATATGTCAAGTAAAACCCGAGTTATGATAAACAATACACGCAATGTTTTTTCCTGAGCACTCGGATTTTACATTTTTGTGTGATTTTAGGTCCAGTGTGTTAATACAGTAGGTCAAAATGAAAAATTAACAGTAAAGTCACACTTGAGAGATTGTTCTGAAAAAAATGATACCAAACAAGGCAAGGTAAAACATTTTTAAGTTGAAATATAAAGGTAAAATCATTCAATCAATCAATCATTCAATCATTCAAAAACGGACAATTATACACAGGACTCCCTGTGTATAATTGTCCGTTTTTGAATACTTTTGAGAGGGTTAATCAGTACAAGACTAAATATTTTCTCCAGTCCAATTTTAAACATTATTTTCTCCTCCTGTTTACTGTTTCCATGGAGACAAAAGACCAAAGCGCCATACAACTAGATGAATACAAAATTAGACGAATTCAAGTCTTCTACTGCATTACTTGTGGGTCTATATAATTTTGTTTATTTTTTGTTTATTTTGTCAATTTTGTTATAAATACAAACAAATAACATTGGAGAGGAGAGGTCTTTTGACAATTGGCAGAGCACATGGGTACAATACCCTATGGTACAAATACGTACTTTCCCCAATTTTGTACTTTGAAAGGTACAACATAGTATCACATAGGTTCATTTCTGTATCCTTTAAGGTACAACAAACTGAAAGGAACAGTTTTGTACCTTAGGGTTTAATATTTGTACCCCCGTGTACCTTTATTTCTGACAGTGTAGGAAAAGGTGCTAGAGATTTGTAGGTTATCTATTAGATGATCATGCAGCTGTTTTGTCTGACTGATAGCAAAGAAACCAGTAATAAAGGGCAAATACTCTGCAACTAGATGTCAGCTGCAAAACTGCAAACTTTTAAGAACCACCTTTAAAGCCTACAGTGGTTGTCAATTGGATGCTCTGTGCAGCTTGAAACTTTGGATTTTTCGTCGATAAAAGGGAAGCACAGCACAGAAAATTACTAGGGTTTTTCCACTGTGGGAGGAATAGTCATGCCGTGAATGGCCCCAAGCAGTAGAGCTGTGGTGTCACTGTGTTTTTCCACTCCACAGCACTGGAAGGTAAACTTGTTTACCTTGATGACGTGCTAGGAGTGTGCTGGTCATAAAACACAGTAACACAGTGTTATCCGGAGCCCTGTTCACCTCACTATAGCTTTTACTGTTTGTTTCTTCAATGCAATATTTAAATTAGACCTGGTTTTATAAATGATAGCACAATTAATGACATGCTGCCAAAATCATGACAAACACATTGCAGCTATAAGGACTTCATCATAATAAAAGCATCTCACGGATTCACCGTTGGAAAACTTTCAATGTGAGGCTGTGACTCTTTCATACTGTTGTATGAAGCTTTAGTTTACATCAGCAGTAATACAGCTATCATACAGCTGAAAGTGACCAGTAAGTACTAAAATAAGGCAGATATGTGATTACAAAGAGGAAAACAGGAATGAAACTGCCCCATTAACACCTGGCACTAAAATGCACTCTGCAGTTTTGTGGATAAGGAAAAGCACATGTCAACATTAGATGCATATGCATGCAGACCACACTGGGATCGGAATGTGAGCCAGACTGGCAGTTGTCAGGCTCACACAGTAATCAGATCTCAGCAGCTGTAAATTATATCTGTACAGTGTCATCACATTCTTGCAAAAAATAAAAATAAATAAATAAAAAAAGAAAATAATAATAATAATGATAATGTAATTTAAGTTACTTTAAATATATGCTTAGCAAGTTGAAATGGAATCTAATTCTTACAGCTAGCTGAAGTAAGCTACAAGGTAAAAGCAGTAGCAGTAGCTAGCAAGTCTTTGGAAAACCATGCTCATGGCATTGCTTCGCTTAACGTGGGATGCAACAAGTCCACCAGCCCTGCTTAATGCGTATTCATGTCCCATCACAATGCCGACACAATTGTGAAGGAGGGTTGAGTGAGTACTAGGCTGAAACGACTGTTTGGTGCAGATAATGTGTTTTATCACCAAAATAAAATGTGTCAGTTTCTGTCCTTGAGGTGAAGGGAAATCCTCTAATTCTCTTACTTTTGTGATCCAAACCATTGATCTGAAGCTCCATTGTGCTTAGCCAGCAACGAACATTATCTGATACTGACATTAGCATCAGCGCTTCAACAATCAGTGCTGAAGTGTGTGTGTGTGTGTGTGTGTGTGAAAGAGAGAGAAAGAGAGAGTTAAAGCATGCTGACAAGCAGAGGCTCATGGGATAAGCCTTCAAGATTACAGCTGTCTACACCAGATGAAAAATTATTCATCTCTGAAAAAACATGTAAATGATACAGTGGGAAACGCAGAAACTTCTACAAGTAAAACAACTGTCAGTGCCATGTTTGGTTCCACCACTGGCATCATACACATACACACCATTTGTGATTAATCTTTTCTATCACTGACCAATAAAAGGATCAAGATGTTTTGGCCTCACTTCAGGCTAACGCTCATTTTGTCCGTCTTTATATACAGACATTGGTTTACACCAGCGATGTGTGCTTGCTTCTTCCTGTCTCACATGGCGTCATATCAAATGAACAGCCGCAAATTTTTATATTATTATTATTAAAATTAAATATTATTATTATATATTATTTTATATTATAACCTATTAATAAGATATTAATACAATGTTTTTGAGTCAATACAGTTTCACAAAAGAAATTATTAGAATATTGCAATATCATGTATATATATAGATATTTTCTTATACCCATAAATACAAAGGTCATAATACAGGATTGACAGACTAATTTATCACTTTGTTCTTGTTTGCGAATTTCTGGCATGAAATAAACAATTCATCTCGTCACCACTTTTTCATCATTAGTTACAGATGTAGTTGCTGAGGTTAGCTGTAATACAAGCAATCATACGACAAGGTGTCTTCAGAGTGCATTAATCTTTTTACACAACAGCCACTGATTAAATAAAAAGATAGAAGGTGCATTTAAAGTGTCATCCGTTTTGCTAAGTTTATCATATGATAAGGTTAGTTGCATCAGTGAGAGTTAACCAGCAATGTGCAAACAAAAAGCTGTGATGTACAGTCAGATAATGTACAGATAATGTAACGTATGTAGTGTTTCAGATTTGTGATATTTATATATGGAAATATTCTATTGTTTTGCATAAAAACATGCATACAAAAGTGGTACTGGATCAGAATGTGAATAAGATAAGCACTGGTTTCACTGATAATTACATTTATAGACCAATTCACAGAAAAATAGTGAAATAATACTCCAAAAATAGAATCATATCTGACTTATATAACTTACATATCTGAATCATTTGTTAAGTTCCAAAATGCAAGTGATTTTTCAAACTGCAAAGTATACAAGTAAATAAAAGAACATCTTCACTGAAGTGCTTTCCATTTCATCACTTAATAATAAAACAACACACACTTTTTCAGAGGTTAACTTATAAGAGGTTATTCTATTTTACTGTTTTTATCAACCTAAACAGAACTAGCACTTGACCCTGTGCCGAAACCTGTTACTCACTTATGAGCTGCTTTTTTGAGGATAGTTTTGGTCCTCTGAGTTCGCTTCTTCTTGTTGGTCTTCTGCATGTCCACACGTGGATAACCTCAGTGATTTGAATTGAGGGATGAGAGGAGAAAATGAAAAGACCTAGACTGAAGAGTGAAAGACGGGGTAGTCCCAATGCGAGCCCTTCAAATGCCTGTCCATCTACAAATCACAACAAGAAACTAAACTGTCACTAAATACTCCTCCATGTGCAGCCAGCACAGTACAAGCTGGAAGTCTCCTGACTTTGCTCCCTCTCCTTTTCCCTTCTCCCTCTCTGGCATTCTGCAGACACACACACACACACACACACACACACACACACATACGATATTACTCCATGAATCACATATACACACTGGACAAGCATAAGGATTTTTTATCACTCCCTAAACTGTCAGAAACACATACCTAAAGAAATGGTTCACCCCCAAATGAAAAGCATCTATATTAACAGCTCTTCAAATACATCAACAAACAGGCTAAATGTGGATTCACTTATGAATTAGAGTATATCATGTGCAAAACATTGACAATACTCCATTTGAATCTCTATATATTTTAAACTGTATTTAACTGTTATTGATTTCAGACAGTCAGGTGGGGCAGCCTCATGAGTTAGCCCTCTTTTACAAGATGGTAGGACTTAGTGGGTCACAAGTCACAGCCTCAGAGTCTCCAGTTACACCTGACCGCTGATTCAGAGGTGGAATGGTGAAGCGTAGGCGGACAGTGAGAAGGAAGACACACTTGAATCACGAGAGAGTATAGAGTGAGACGAAAGAAGAAATAGGTGGTGTTTTATTTTTGGTTTTGGTTTTGTTTGTTTTGTTTTTTTTTTCTTTTTTTGAGAAGGAGAGGGAAAGGAGAGAACTTCTTGGGGTGATCAGAATGAGCAATTGTGCCAATATAATAAAATTAACTGCATTTTTGCCAAAGTAGAAAAAAATGTGATAAGAATGGGCCATTACTTTTTCCCAGTAAGGAAAAATGTTGATATAGAGCATATACAGTATAGTACATATACAGCATATAAATTATGACCCTCAATAAACTATTCTCTGCTATTTCATAATTTTTATAGAGCATGGATGGTTCCTTAAACCTAACCAAAGTGCTTTTTTGTCAGGGACTGGTGTCTGGCCTCAACAGCTATGGTCTCTGGCATCAGAGTCCTGCACTTTGTACACCCAGAACCAACCACCTTGTAAATCCGGTGCAGCGTGTAAATATAATGTTTTACTCATTTAAAGAAATGTCATTTCTGAACATGAGCCAGACTGCAATTACTCGTCCCCTATCCTTTATACATGCAAATAATGTTGCAGAATGACATAGTCTATCATGAAACAACTGTTTTCACAGCACTCCTGCTGGCAAATAATGTGAACGTCTTGTGTTAAATCAAAGAAGCTACCTGACTCTTTGACTTTTGACTTTTAAAGACTGATATTATTATTGTTATGCATGTAAATGAGTCATTTGGCTGCCTGTCTGTAAGCTGGTCAGTGTGTGTCCTAAGCAAATCACACAGTGGCATGTGTTGATTCATATGAGTGATGATGCTTCCATTTTTGCTCAGGCAAAAAAAAAAAAAAAAAAAAAAAGCAAAACCCTGAGCAGCATGAAATTCCATCTGTGTCTATGAGCATGTGTCAGTATGTGTGCACGTGTGTGAGGTGGTATCTATCTATCTATCTCATGCAGACTTAGGTATCGGGTTCACTTGAATTGTGACACAGCGCAGATGTGTAATAGAACTAGAATGAATGAAATTAAATAAGGAGCCTTAATTTGTGCATTAAACCGACTATCAGCAGGATGGTTCTCCCTTGTGATCAGGGTCCTGCTCAAGGCTTCTTCCTGTTAAAAGGGAGTTTTTCCTTGCCACTGTCTGCTTGCTCGGAGGTTCAGGCTCTGGGTTTCTGTAAAGCATCTAGAGACAATTTTGATTGTATAAGGTGCTATATAAATAAATTGAAATTGAATTGAAATTGAAAACGAATTCTAAAAGCACTCGTTGAGAAATTAAGTGCAGTTTAATAGTTCAATTGGTAAATGATACTGACATTAGCATCTGCACTTCAACAAGCATTACTGAAGTGTGTGTGTGTGTGTGGGGAGGGGGGGGGGGGGGGGGGGGGGGGTAATAAATTTTAATTAATTTCTTCATTATTATTATTATGGTCTATCCCATCCATGATCTGTGACCACGTACCCTTTGTGGGTTGCAGGGCTTAATCACAGGTTATCACAGGACTGACTTATGTGAATAAACAACAATCCACACTCTCACTCACACCATACAGTCATTTTGTGTGAGTCACCAGGTAACCTGTATCTATCAAATCAATTAAAAATGCCGTAATATATTACAATTATTAATGGGTAAATTAAATAAATTTAAGCTTTATAAAAGTGTATGAAGGGGCTCCTTTTGAAGGTCAATTTTTTGGTTAAAGGAAAAAGTCAAACCAACACCAGCCTGTATGTCAGGGTGACCTGGGCAACATTATTGTGTAATACAATACATAGCAAATTCAAATCATAATAATGAGAAGAAAAAAAGGATTGACATAGCCAACCTTCATGACATGCAACGAAAATATGCATTAGTCTGCAGGGGGGATAGGGTGTGGCTAAAGCGGTATGTTGTACTTCCATTTCGACCTTCACTAGTTAGTGTAGTTTCACCTACACTGGTAAGACATTCCTCATCCAACAGCTAAGTGATAATGAATGATGAATATATATGAATATAATGTATATAATAATATATAATATAATATATATAATATTACTCTATCGACATTAGATAATGTAGTTAAAGGCAGATAAATAGAAATAGCAATATAGCTCTACAGACAACTGAGGTGATATTTATTATAACCAGTTTTAATAAATAGAAGGCATGGGATCATGTGTATTATAAGCATATATAAATGTCTCAGTGTATGTGCAGGGGTCACAATTACAGCAGGGGGCAAAGAGGTCTTTCCTAAGGAAAAACAGATAAATAAATAACCATGGCATTTTCTGAAACTTGACATTCAGAAGACAATATATTCAAAAAACTTTATAGTAGGGTGATTCATGTCAGTTATTTGTGCTGTTATGGCTACTGAAAATGACACTCACTTATACATGCACTTCTATACTGCCATTTGTCTTTAAAAAGGGCTAAATCTTGTCTGCTTCACTCCAAAAATGTGGAACATTCCATTGTTTTTCACAAGTACAAGTGCAGAGACTCCGTGCAGGCTAAGCTGCAGGCCCAGATGGTGTGAGCCCCAGTGTCCTGAAAGCCTGTGCCCCCCTGCTAAGTGGAGTACTCCATCATGTCTTCAACCTGAGTCTGAGTCTTCAGAGAGTCCCCATGGTGTGGAATACATCACGCCTCATTCCAGTCCTGAAGATTCTATGTCCCAGTGACCCCAAGGACCACAGGCCCATGGCTCTGACGTCACACATCATGAAGACCCTGGAAAGACTCGTCCTGGAACAGCTCCGGCCCATGGTCCAACCACTTCAGGATCCCCTTCAGTTCGCCTACCAGCCCTGCCTTGAAGTAGATGATGCCATCATCTACCTGCTGAACAGAGTCTACACTCACCTGGACAAGCCGGCAAGCACTGTGAGAATCACGTTCTTTGACACTGTTGGCTGAGAAGCTGACAGCGATGCAGGTGGATGTCCCACTGGTGTCCTGGATTGCAGACTATCTGACTGGCAGACCACAGTATGTACGCCTGAAGTGCTGCTTGTCAGACAGAGTGATCAGCAACAACTTCCTCTTCACTATCTACACCACAGACTTCAAATACTGCCATCTTCAGAAATTTTCTGTCTGCAGTGGTTGGTTGTATTACTGGAGGTGATGAGAGAGAGTACAGGACTGTAGTGGACAACTTTGTCACTTGGAGCGGGAGAAACCACTCAATTTGTACCCACTCAATGTGACAAAGACTAAAGAACTGGTGGCGGATCTGAGGAGGTCTAAGCCTCCAATGACCCATGCCAACATCAAAGGATGTGGAAGACTGTCTCTCCCAAAGAGATGGGGTTTCATGATGTGCTGTTTAAACTGCTTTGAGTACAAAGAAACGGGCAACGTTGAGGATCGTAGACGCAATGGTCGGCTGAGGAAACTTGCAGCAGTGCAGCAGATGGAAAAAGCTTATTTCCCTTTGAAATCGGAAGATGTCCTACAGTGCCATCAGCTCAGAACTGGCAGAAACCAGTGGGACCCTGACATGGAAATGAGGTCAAGCGACTCAACTATGCACAAAAACATAGGAACTGGGCTGCAAAAAAATGGCAGCAGGGGCTCTGGACTGATGAGTCAAAATTTGAAATATTTGGCTGAAGCAGAAGGCAGTCTGTTCGCCACAGGGCTGGAGAGCGGTACAACAATGAGTGTCTGCAGGCAACAGCGAAGCGTGGTGGAGGAAGTTTGCAGTTTAATTTCTGCAAATGGAGTTGGAGATTTGGTCAGGATTAATGGTGTCCTCAGTACCAAGAAATACAGGCAGATACTTATCCATCATACAATACCATCAGGGAGGCGTATGATTGGCACCAAATGTATTCTGCAGCAGCACAACGACCCCAAAATACAGCCAATGTAATGAAGAACTATGTTCAGTGTACAGAAGAACAAGAAGTAGAGAGGGTGAGCAGCTTTAAACACCTGAGGGTCCACATCAGCGAGGACCTCACCTGGACACTCAACACCACACAGCTTGTGAAGAAAGCTCAGCAGCAGCTGTACTTCCTGAGGAGGCTGAGGAGATCCTCAGCAACTTCCACAGCTGCGTTGTTGAGTCCATCCTGAAGAGCTGCATCACTGTGTGGTACGGCAGCTCTACAGTCATGGACCGCAAACACCTGCAGAGGGTGGTCACAGTGGGTGACCCCAACAAGGTCTGGTCACTCTCCTCCCCTCAGGCAGGAGGTACAGGAGTGTGAAGTGCAAGACCACCACACTCAGGAACTCTTTCTTTCCCTCAGCCATCAGACTCCTCATCAGCTGACAGGAGTCTGTAACAATGGACTGTACCCTGCACATACTGACTGTTTACATCCAGTAACACAGTAACTGCAGTACTGCACCTTAATATTCAGTAATTACACATGGTACATGTGTAATTACTGATTACTGTTTACCTCCTGACAGTTTTTGCACAATTATTCATTCTATGCTGAATTTTGCACAGCAGCTGATGTAGCACATATGCACATCTATGTATATAGCTTTACTTTACCTTCTTATTCATAATTTGTAGTTTGTATTTTATGTTTACTTGTTTTCTCAAAGTGCCTATTTTGTTAAATTATTCTATTCTCTTTTATACCTTAAACTTTTATTGGCATTCAGCATCCTGGAAGTGATGGCATGGCCCCCACAGAGCCCTGATCTCAACATCAAGTCTGTCTGGGATTACATGTAGAGACAGAAGGATTTGAGGAAAATTGATAAAAATAAACAATTATTATTTATGTTTTTGACAGCATTCTTAGTTTACAGCATTTTTTCACACCTGCCTAAAACTTTAGCACAGTACTGTATATTACATCGTTTATACAATGCTAAATTAATGTATGTAAGTATTAAGAGTATAGAAACATTTATGGATAAAAATGCTAAATATGTCCTTTCAGCTAATTTCCACTCCTCGTTCACTTTGATATGTAACTACAGCGCCACCTTGTGGTATTTGTGATTGGTACAGCTGAGATCTACAAAAGAGCAGGCTGTCAGTGTCTCAATAGTTGACACTATGAAATGACTGGGTGACAAATCCTGATATGGTTTTCATGATGAAATCTCTCTTTGTGACAGGGTCTGAAGGGACCATTCCTCACTTAAACAAGACTCCATCTTGCGAACTCAGCTCATCTTGGTTTCTGACGTGGTTTAAAAGAGGTTTATAGGTCTATTTTAATCACTCAGGTGTTATAGAAGGAACAAGCACTGAGCATCGAGTCAAACATTAAATATATCCAAAATGTGTCTCCCTGAGACAATTAAAGCCATTTATTTAGAGATGTCATGATAAAGAAAGAAAAAATCAAAGATCTGTGAGTAGCATAGCATAAATATTATGATTATGATTATACAGTATGAATGAATCAGTTAATATCATTGTGTATTATATATGTGTGTCAGTGTATTTTATATTATGTCAATGTAATATGAGACTTACATATAACTGTCAATTGTATTTTTTTTTAAAGACGATGATAAAGATAAATCATGATCCCTGTCAAAACATTAGCCAGCATAAATTCTGTGCGTTAGCTCACAAATAAATAAAAAAAGTTCATCATACAACAAGGGAAGGCAGATGAAGTTCAGAGAAATATTTCCCACTGTGACCTTGCAGGGGCTTCATATGCTTGAGGTTATGCTAATATATATATATTTTTTATAGAGATTTTTTTAAAAATCTTTGTACAAATCAACAAAAAGAATGATGCTCAACAGAGCATTCCTGCCAGGCATTCTGTCCTGACAATGTTTTATTTTTACATCAAGCGCAAACACAAGTGAGACTAGTTAGAGCAAGGGAAGGTGAAGGAACACAAAACATATTCACACAAGTGAAACTAGCATAATCTTTGCTCACAGATCCACTGGTTTCTGGCGTTACAGTTGAAGTCGTTCAAGCCAGTGAAATTCGTCATCGTGCGAAGGTCACCACAGTCTTCTCCTCCAAATGCTCCATCAGGCTGCCCAAGGGCCCACTGCAAGCTGCAGACGGAACAAACAAACCGAGAGCAGCGTTCACAGCACTGTTTAACTGCTACAACGAGACTCCAGATTCTGTTTAATACTGTGTTTTTACACCCATCATGTAAGGATAAGAATGATGTGATGTGTGCAATGACAGTCCCTTAATGCTGGCTTTTTATACTAAAAAGTCATTTTACCTATCTAAAATAAAAACAAGAGTAAAAATATATAACAGCAATGAAATTAAACTAGAGATGGGTGTTCTGAAGAACAAGCAACACCACAATCAACTTAATCGCAACCATGAGCCACAGTCCTATAGAGCCAGATATGAAATTACTTCTGAATTCGTTTAGAGAAGAAGAAGAAGAATCAGCTTTATTGACAGTATATATATTTTTACATACACACACTGAATTCGTCTTCTGCATTTGACCCATCCTGAGTTGAACACACACATGCAACACCTGGCAAATTACATGCAGTGAAACAAAAACAGGAGCAGTGGGCCCAGGTAGCACCAGGGGTTGAGTGTCTTGCTCAAGGGCACATCAGCGGATTAATGGAATTTTTCACATCAATCACTCCACCACACCCAAATGTTAATACCTAAGGAAAGTTTAATTTGGCACAAGCTTCTCATCTGCCTGGCTACATCACTCTTGGTTTGTTCACAAAGCAGGGATCTGCAGATCTGCCAATTAATGAAGTTTATAAAGTCCATGTTGAATGATTTGCCTGACAAGTTGTGGACACCGTCAGGATTTATCTTTATCTAAAACTGGCAATCTGACAGACTCCCCTCCACCCCTGACTCAAACTGAAATTACAGACAATAAGATACAACAGCTAGTGTCGTAGTTTAAGTGCAATACTGTCTCAAGCAAAGGGAAGTATTGGTAACATTAGTAGCAGCAAGTCAGGAAAGTATAATGTATCTAAGAGTGGTATGATACCATCAGATAAAACAGAGTGTAAGTAAGTCTTTATTTATATTATCTATCTATTATCTATTCCATATGTCATGTTGTTAACAGCTTTCCTGCCTGTACAACATCCATTGCACGTCTGCCCGTCCTGGGTGAGGGATCCCTCCTCTGTTGCTCACCCTGAGGTTTCTTCCATTTTTTCCTGTTAAAGGTTTTTCTGGGAGTTTTTCCTTAGTCGATGTGAGGGTCGAAGGGCAGAGGATGTTGCTGATGTTATGTTAAGCCCTTTGAGACAAACTGCTTGTAAAAATGGGCTATACAAATAAAGTTGACTTGTCTTGTCTATATTGCACTTTTTAAAAACACAGAGTTGCAAAGCGCCTCACATAAAGAAAACCAAAGAACAAGTAAAAGAAAATGCATAGAAGAGGAAGTGCATTAAAAACAATAAACCATAGGATAAAATAACATACATACATAAAAGGAGCAAAACATTATCTTTGGAGTTGAGTTTTGTAAAAAAAAAAAAAAAAAAAAAAAAAAAGGCTTGTCTGTAGAGGTAGGTTTTTATAAAGTTTTTCGTCAAACTGTTGCCAGGGTTAGCAGATCTAATGGAATGGGGAAGCGTGTTCCAGAGAGTTGAGGCTAGCACAGCAAAGGCACGATCACCTTTTTCTTGAGGCTGGAGCGGGGAACGGATAAGAGGCCAAGGTTTGATGAACAGAGTGGATGAGAGGTAGAATATGGCACCAAAAGGTAAAAGGTCAGAGATATAACTAGGGGCGAGGTTATAATATAGTGTGATTATCTATTTCTACTGATATTTATCTATATTAATATCAAGTTAATGATGAAGTGCATCATGCAGAAAATAATACCACATGTATACGCTATATAGACAAAAGTATTTAGTCACACCTCTTTATTATTGAATTCAGGTGTGGTAGGGGGGTGCTTTTCATCTAAGCTCGGCCCCTTACTTCCTGTGAAGGGAAATCTTAATGTGTCATCATCATCTTTGGATGAACTGGAACAGACATTGAGAGTCAAGCCTTTTCTTCCAAGACTGTTGATGTCATAGCCAGGTGTCCCAATACTTTTGTCTTAATAGAGTAACGTACTTAACATGCTAGGAGTTAAGGTTCCTCATCTGTACTGTGCATCTTCTTTCTTACTTCCTTTACTGCTGTGAAACTTTGCCGTGGGATGAAATAGTATAGATAGATAAATAGATAAATGGTATCTAATTGTAGCCTACCTTATCTTAATGTATTTTAGTTGCTGAACCTTTTTTTAACGGCGAGCATACAAGTGCATTACTGAAAGTCCTTTCTGTATTTCAAACAGCGTAATGCTGGTATTGGCTGGGCAGTGAAGTGTGAATATTACATGTTGAACAGCTGGTAACTTTACAAATTACACAATAACATTACAAATTACAAATTTGTAATATTACAGGTACAAATAAAACAGGGCTTTTAGCTGTTTATGTTGTTAAATATTAATGTTTGGATTTTACAGAACCTCTTTCTATAACGTATTAATGTAAGGTGTTGGTGGTGCAGTGGTTAGCACTGTCGCCTCACAGCAAGACGGTCGCTCAGTGTGGGTGTCAGGAGTTTGCATGTTCTCCCTGTGCGTGCGTGGGTGTACGGCTTTGCGTGTCAGCCTGTAGTCAGCTGGGATAGGCTCCAGCCCCCCTGTGACCCTGACAGATAAGCGGTATAGAAAATGGATGGATGGATGGATGCATGTGTGTGCAGAGAGAGAAAGACAGTTACACACTGTATTTATTTATTTCTTTTTTGGTGCCATGGTCAGGTGGCCCAATACTTCTGGCTATATCTCACCTGTGTTTGTTCACTGGTGTTCCATCCACCCAGATCCAAGTTCCTTCCATCTCCCTGTCAGTCATCCCAACCCAAGCTGCCATGGTGAGTCCGGCGAGAAAGAACTGTCAAAAAAACAAACAAAAAAAACCATAAACAACAAAGGTATCACACGCTGTCCATTTTAATATCATCTGTGTTCATATATTTTTCTGTGTTCACATGGAAGATCTATGAGAGACAGACATTCTGTACATTCTACATTTGTCAGAATGAATTAAAAAAAAAAGGAGGATTTAAAAAGCTGTAAAGGCACCTGTTCGTATCTGCTATTGATGATGACCAGGTGAGCACCTCTGTGCACACAGTCCTGCCGGCTGTAGTCCCAGCTCCTCCTCTGTGAGGAGATGTAGTAACAACTGCAGCCATATGTCACCCAGCCCTGTGCACAGCTCTGTTCCTCTGTCTCACCTCAACATAGCAACACAGACAGCATGTCCCAACATAACGTGTCACAATGTAGAACATGTGGACATTGTAAGAAGTGTTATGATGCAACAGAGAACAGGAACCTGCATGTGGACCCAACAGGGAACAAAGCCACAGAGATCGGCTGAACTTGCATATACTGTTGCAAAGATGACTGAATTGAATCTTTTGTTAAGTGATCAGTTTTTAATAGGTGTGTTAATCTAAGTTGGGAAAATAGACATATTTTAATCAAGCGTAAACCCACGCTAACATCACCCATTGGTTAGTGGACTAGTGATTTGAAGCCTCAACAAGACTTGAAACTTGACACTGAGAGCATCAACTTATTAGGAAACTGTAAATCAAGTGAGAAGTATGCGTATTTTCTCATTAGCTCACATGCAGTGAAACTATATTTTAACCTTTTGGCCCACTGCTGGCCATTACAGACAATGGAGATTTAAGTTACTTCTGTGTGTCTTGCTGCTGTTTGGTGCAGGGCAGGTAGGGAAGAGTGAGCCAAAAGAGTCAAATTAGAGGCTGCAGAACCAAAGCAAATAGCTACAGGACACTACAGAGCTACACTGACATTTAGGAAGCAGAGTCACAAGTGTGTCTTACCTTCATCAGTGGGCTCACTTGGGGAAACTCTCAGAGAGATATTGAGAATCCCTTGAAGGACACACAGCAGGCCAAAGCTCAGCAGGACCACACTGACATGTCTTAACTCTGTCCAACACACACACACACAGAGGGGCTTTACTTTTTATCATCAACTATAAAACCAGCATGTGAACACACCTAAATTATCAGAATTTTCTTCTGATTATTTAGCCATTTCCTGTCGTGTTCCTTTCCTCTGCCTCTGAAGGAGTCTCCCTGCTGACATCTGACAATCTGACTCCACTGAGGTCTTTTAATGTAAACATAAAACTTACTTTTTCTCTTTAACTTTCAGTTAGAACTCTGTTCTTGATTGGTTCAGCCCTCACATCCTCATATTATCATTATCCTTTGGGTGGACTGCTCTCAGTCTCAATGACTCTTCTATGAATAGAATACAACAATCTGTAAACTTGTGACAAATGCTGCCTTTCCCAAACTTGTGTGCTTTTTTGTTTCTGTTTCCCGACATGTGTTTTCTCTTCCTCTCTCTCTCTACCTCCCTGAGTCTTCTCCTCCACCTCTCTCTCTCTCTCTCTCCTGGCTGTTGCTGTCTCAAGCACATGTTGGATTTAGGTTGGTTTCCTGTATGGATTATGACTCTTATGTTTACAGTCCTCTTTAACGTGTATTTGTGTCTATTCTTTTGCTGATCTTCTTTGTGTGACCTGTCCAAATTTTGTCATTATAATCTTTATTATTATTATCTTTAATTTTTTGGGTGTTGGTGGAGTGATTAATGCGAAAAATGCTTCCACCCCTCCATTAGCCGGCTGATGTGCCCTTGAGCAAGGCACTTAACCCCCCAATATGCTCCCCGGGCGCTTGATGCAGCCCACTGCTCCTGTGTGTGTTTCACTGCATGTAATTTGCCGGGTGTTGCATGTGTGTGTTCAATTAAGGATGGGTCAAATGCAGAAGACAAATTCAGTGTGTGTATGTAAAAATATATATACTGTCAATAAAGCTGATTCTTCTTCTTCTTTATGTTCTGCACATGTGGCAGCTATTGCACATCTGTCTGTCCTGACAGAAGGATCCCTCCTCTGTGGCTCTTTCTGAGGGTATTGTGTATTGTACAAATTGTAAAATACCTGTAGGCATTATTGTTTGTGATATTCGCTCATATAAATGAAACTGACTTGACTTAATATGCTGAACAACAATAACACAATACGTGATCTCATGTGTTACTTACTTGATTTTGGAGTCCTCTCTGTGGCACCATTGTCAGGTCCAGGTTTGGGAAATTTCTGATACTCACCAAGTTCAATGTTGATATCAGACTCACTTGGATGAAAGAACACAGACATTTTGGAGCTGCAGCGGTGAGACGCTGTGTTTACTGCGGGGTGTTGTGCAGCCCTTCTTACCTTTTGCACATACTTCCTTCCTGTCTGTCACAGGAGAAGTGTGTGCATCCTAAATAGACAATATAGATTTGATTCTTTCTTGGCTACTTTATTGTTAACATGTTCAGACTTATTTCGTCTCTGTTTTGTGTATTAATTATTAACATTTGACAGAGAATAAAATCAGTATCAGAACATTTTTTTGATTTCTGTTTCAAGGTGTTTACAGAATTACATTGTGATAAAATGCTAATTTTATTATGTTTGTGTTTGAGACCTTTTTAGATTAGATTTTACATTTTGGGCTTGTGCATAATGGAAGTCCAAGAATGATGACTGTATTAAACTAAATATATTCAAAATGAAGTTTCCCATTTTTATTTTACATTTACAGAATTTAAACTTACACGACATTTTTCAGACATATGAAATACAGGATTTCAATGTATTTCTAAGCATCGCCCTGATACAAACCTAAACTTGAAATCCAAATTCAGTGTTTTTCCATCTGAATTATGTAATGTTTGTGTAAGAGTGTGAACCACATCAAATCTTGATGTCATTCCAGGTTACCTGACAGCTAATTGTCCAAACCCCACGCTTCAGCATTTAAATCTAGGCTGAGGAGGATCTCAGGTGAGATGGGGTAACCGAATGTGTCAGAAAATCAAGTGACGCATTAGCTTTTGTATCAGATTCAGTTTCATTCAGCAGGTGCTGTTGAGAAAGGCTGTGGAAGAGTGTGAACACAGCAACAGCTTTACACAACAATATGACAGAAACATGTTGCCCAAGATACAGCACATGTGGCTCAAAACACTAGCTGTGGTCATTATCATTCATCACTATCAGTTCTGACTGATGAAGGTCACTGCATGGAGAAAATGTTGACAAGTACAAAGGATTCTGATACAAATAAACACAATATCACATGAGTGACAATGACTTGTCCTAGTTGAAGGGCTCATTTCCAGCCAGTGGAAAAAAAGATTAGGACTTAATATCTGGGAGGCAAACTTCAGTTCATTCGTCCCATTACTTTTACATCAGTTCACCGTTTTCAACCGGCACCACAGCACATGAAGCTGTAGTTACATCCACGCTGTACACTTGTTTTCCACAGTGCATATCTTACAAACCGGAAAACAATCACATTTCTTTTTGATTTTTTTGCAGACATGGCTGTGCGACTGTGTGAAGGCAAGAGAGTGCAGAGATGAGACAGGTCCATGAGAGAGCTGTAAATACAACAGCATACACATCATCATAGAACTATGTTGTGTATTTAGACATTTAATGTCAAGTCTACATAAAATATGTTTACGTTCAGCTATAGACTTATCTTTTATTATTAAGTCAATCAACTGTCAGCAAACTTGTACATCTACATTTGAAATTAACACTTGCTGGTCAAACATAATTAAACTAAGGCCTGGGGAAAAAAAAAAAAAAAAAAAAAAATCAGTGCATGTTTTCTGCAACTGACACATTTTATCAAATGGCCAATACCACTAAGCTAGCATGCCCATTGTGAAACTGAATACTGAATGACCTGCTGCGCCAAGTGCACAATTTCTGTGCTGATTTCATTCGATATACTCCTTGCAACAATTGTAATACACTCACAATGTGCCCACAAGGGACAGTATTATGTAATGCCTCACTACTGCTGCAAGAGTCCAGAATGCTCATTGAAATGAGATGAAAAGGAATGCGTATGACCTGGAGTGTGACAAATAATAATTCTACTTTAATTAGGGACTTTCCAACATGCAGTCAGGACGGTAAACAAACGTACTGTATGCAGCTGTGAGAAAAATAAGCAATGTATTTAAAATTATACCACACAAATTAAAAACGCACAGTGTCACAGTATGTGACAGGTCCTGCTTTGTCTGTCCACACAGACAGACGGTGTGTGTTAGGCATCACTGAGGAGGTGGAGGTGGAGGTGGAGGAGGAGGAGGAGGAGGGAGGTCAGAAAAAGGGACAGAGTTTGGTGGCCAGAGAGGAGAAGAGAAGGACGGATTGAAGAAAGAGGGTGGAGGATGAGGGGGGTAGAGAGGGAAGCTGGGTGGGGAAAAAGGGTGAGGAGGTGGAGGAGGGAAAGGGCAAAAAGGAGGGCGGTACATTGGAGGGACATTTGTGTGTATAGGCGGCGGGTGTATGTGTCTGGGTAGAGTGTGCGCATGTCTGAACGGTACATGTTTGTTCCTCGGGTTCTGGTGCCTGAATGGAGGCCCTGCATGCCTGACATCACGCTCCTGCTGCAGTGAGGTATTCTGGGTAATGTGGGCAGGATTATCTGGAAGAGGGGGGGGAGAATGGAAGATGAAGCAACATAAGACTTATTTTAGATGATAACACCTTAAAACAATCCAAACACATCAACAACATATCAGCAGGTGAATACCTGGATTGTTATTGTCCCGCTTCTTTTTGGAGCTTTTTAATTTCCTTTTGGCTTCCTGCTCTTTCTCATCATCACTATAATCTAAAGCCTAAGGTGGGGAGGGAGGGGAGAGAATGTCATTATAAAGAATACACAGCAGTCTTTTGTGTGTTGGAGTGCAGTGTACGCCCCTTCAAAGTCTCTTCCTCTTACCTCCTCTGGTGGCTCCTGGTCGTTTTTCCAGGATGCATCAGATCCCTTTAAGCTGAAGGAAGAGCAATTTCAGTATATTAGTGAGGTGTGCTCAGTTACTGCGCCCCATGCAGTGTGTGTGTGTGTGTGTGTGTGTGTGTGTGTGTGTTTGATGAGGCCATGGTCAGACGTCAGACAATGCCTCTGCTTTTTTTCACATTACTACTTTCTGTGTGTAATTGAACATTGCTTACCAAGTGAAAAGAGATAAATTCAAACATTTTGAATATGTGTAGTATTTGACTGAAAATTAGTCATTTTATAACTTTAAACACATATCACCACACTCTAATCTGCTAATTCATGCTGTCGGAAGCTATACCACACATACATATTCCAGGTTAACATGCAACAATTTCGGTAATAATTACTAGCAATACCACTAATTACTACGCACAAAGCAGCACATAAATCGGCACAATCAGCAAATAATTTCAGTCAATGTAATGGCATTAATATTATCTGGCATAAAGTTCTTTCAGAGAGTTGATCGTGGAGAATTTATTTCCACATCATGGCTAAATATTTGACCGATTTCAACAATCTAGATGAGTAAACAACTGCCGCCTCTCATGAAATTTCAGAGCAACATTTCTCCCTAAGAAAGACTGGCTGGCTGTTTGGCTCATTGGCTCTTTTAATACAAATGAAGACTTTACTCTTTAAGGAAAAAGGTCTCTCTGAATAGGGATTCTTTCTATATTGAGCCCAGGTTGACTTCTTTTTTTCTCATTTTCAGGTACATGTACTCCTTGGGGGGGAACAAAAGTCAGCACAGAGCCCTGGCTTACAGTCTGAGCTGTTGTACAAAGATGTATCTTGTGTACTCCTTGATGGCCGGCGCGTAGTAAACGGTCAGTCCCTCTGCCAGCTCTTTGTTTCTTATCTGGTCTGCAGAGTTAAAACGCAAAATATACAGCGGGCTGGACACTGGACCAAACACCTCAAACACCTGAAACACATGGGACACATGGAAACCAATGAGACGCAAACTAAGTGGTAACACGAAAGACCACCACGGAGACGACCCCTGCCAGTCACTCACCTTGGCCAAAGCCAGGCCATCAGATCTAAAGATGATGCTGTCCTCAGTTAGAGGAGGCGTGTCTTTCAGAGACTGAACGATAACTGCACACACAGAAAGAGACCTTAAAGTACACATTTAAAGCCATCACTTACATCATTCGTTTTGGTCAGACAGCACTAGTTGAAGAGGGACTATTTACCAAGTTGCTGTATAATGCTGGAGACCGTTCCTACAGGCTGCAGTTCTGCATCTGCTGGTAGTGACACGGACACCTCCTCCACTGCTGGCAGCTCCTACACACATCATGACATGTTGTTAGTCGCATTTGAAACGCAACGGGAACACAGGTCCATAACTCTTCTTATCGCTCAGGATTAATCTGCAGGCAAACTTGTACAGAGACTGACAGCTAGAACACGCAGCGTATCAACAGTTACTGAACGTCGGTTCATTCAATCAGAAAAAAAATAAGAATAATTCATTCATTCAGATGTGACATGGCGGAATCTTATGTTAAGTATGCCTCATCCTGCATCACCTCCATGAGCAAGTGAGATTAAGAAATACGTGTAGTGAGCCAAGGAACTAAAATTAATATCAGGATCAGAATTCCTTCGTTTATCCCAGAGGAGAAGTTCTTCTTTCTTACAGACATTGCAAATTTCCCAACCAAGAAAATGAAAAGATAGGAATATTTCATCCACACACACACACAGAACAAGATGACGCAATCTAGTAAATGCAGTATGCAACCATCTAGTTACAACCTTTAACCTGCAAATTTCCTAACGCCAATGAAAAACAGACTCAATCTACACATAATAATGATAATCTATCTATGAAATAAAACCACTGAATGTCACAGCACTGTCATTTAAATAATTTAACTGTATTAATGCCATCACTGTAAACCATCCTGCAAAGACTATTTGCATACTTACATATCGCAAATTTCATTTCAATCCAGTGCAAAAAAAAACAAAAACAAAAAAAAAAAAAAAGATTTAGAGCACACATACAAAGGATCACCAAAATTATGAAATTTAGTTCTCAAACCTCAAAAATCAGATTACAGCTCTGAGATTCTGAAAGTTACTATGAATTTAACAGAAGTACTCACATAAATTCTATTTTTTTTTGAACGGGGAGGTCCAAGGTGTGTTGATGAAATGACAACTCTGAAACTCAGGCATCATCTTGGATGGCGTTGAAAAATTTGTAAAGAAAAGCCGCCTCTAATCTTGTGCTTTAATGTACGCTGTATCTCTCAGAAGACTCTGTAATGAAGGCTGTCACACACTGGGTCACACACTGGTGTCTGAACAGGAATGCTATGAAACTACAAGGCAGAGCAGTACAGGCTTTGAAAAATATGCCTGAAGAGAGAGTTTATTATCTGTGACAGCTCACATTCTATAAGACGGAATAGTAGATAAAACAATGTCAAGCAAGCAGGATATTACTGTTCATCTACCACTTATATACACAACCCACTGACAGGATCCACACTGTTGTCCTTCTGTGCTCATCAATGTGGACGAAACACAAGTCCAGGGCGCCGTGCGAAAACCTTCAAAAACACAACCACACACTGACCTCGAGCAGGACTTCGTCTCTGGTTTTGACCGGGGCCGGCTGGCTGAAACCCTCGTCATCGTCATCATCCCCAAAGGCGGGAGCAGAGGGGGAAGAGGAAGAGGAGGAGGAGGAAGAGGAGGACGAAGAGCTGTCACTGAGGACAGGAGAGGAAGAGAATCAGAGACTGTCATTTTGTGGCCAAGTTTGCACTGCTTCCTGCTTAGATATCGAATAGAAAAGCAACTGTTGGCGCTGTTTTTAACCAGTGTATCTGTTCTGTTCTGAATCTATCTGTGTGTTAGCGTTAATACCTGTCTGAATCCTCTGAATCATCGCCATCACTGTCCTCTGTCTTACACACGCTGTCCACAGGAAGTGATGCTGCTGCTGAGGCTCTAAGCACATCCTCTTTGTCCTCTGTGTGTGTTTGTGTATCTGATGACATGTCCGCACTGTCGGGGGATACAATGAGATTTTCCAGCTGCGTCGTCATCGTAACCTCCATCTCCTCGCCCTCCAGCTTGTGTACTGGTGACGTCTGTTCATTCTTCTCATCCATCTGAAATGTACACAGATGTGTGAAGGCGGCCATCGGGTAGCACATGATCCAGTTTCTAAACTCAGACTATCCATAGTGATCCATTCAATGTGACAGCACACTGTCCGCCCATACAAGCTTTAATGTTGAGTACTACACTTGCCGTTGACACAGTGTGAAATACATGTGAGAAGCAGCTCTAACACGAATGTGGTTTCCACCATTTACTGCAAAACTTAAGTTGAAATCCGTGTTTGTTTTAAATCACACATGTCACACACAAAAACAGTTATCAGGTAGGTAAAATAACAGTACGGGCGAATGTTATTAAAAGAACGGTTAAAATGTAACTACTTTACTAGCGCCACTCGGCTAACTAGCTACCCAGCACTAACAGCCGGAATTTAAATTACGAACCGGAGTCAATAGCCGTGAGCCAGTGTGACTCCTTTTTAACGCATTCCATTAACATCACGTCGGCACAGTGATAATGTCTATCTGTCCGTAAATTATTACCTGTTTATTCGTGAAGTTTCTGGATCCGTGCTGCGAAGAGCTTCATTAAACAAATAACTATGAGCTCAACTAAGATGAACACAACTGCTTCCTTTTAGAGACCTCTAAAATAAAAGCTTCATTGCCTGTTCACGTCTACAACGTTACACTGAGCCAGTGTAACATTCAGTAGGATTAGGCCACCACTTGACAAGACAAAAGATTATGCTTCTTAAAATCTTAAACTCATTTAATAAAGTAAATACTATACATTACCGATTTATCTGCAATAAACACACTCTATTATTAAAATCAATCGAAAAATAAAACATTTTGTTCAGATAGTGAATACCACATTGACATCTGGTACCAAAGTAGACTTATATTTTATTTTGAAGGCAGAGTTATTAAACTTCGGTGGTAATCGTTTCTGTCTGTTAACTTGACGTAGCTAGGCCTCCATGCCTGTGCCACAGGTTCTCACCACGTGCGGTTATGTTTTTCCGGGTATGGGCAACACTGTTGCGCAGTCAGTCCTCACAACTGACGATAAATCTTCAACATACCAGGCGAAACACATTTTAATTGTTTATGGATTATGCTATAAGTAGAATTAGAAAACAGTCTTCCTAAATTAAGGACAGAATACATTTTCGTTTAGCACAGCAAATTACAGAAAACCTGGCAATAATCACATATGGTAAAATAACAGTAATACCTCCAAACTGAGCCGAAGTGGTGGAAGAAATATTCAAGTATTGTAATGGAAATGTAATTAAAGCAAGTAAAATATCAGCAATTCACTATTAGTAATATTAGATTATTATTACTGATGATTGCTTGTAATTACTGGATGAATACATTAAGTAAGATTTGTAGTATATACTGTTGCACTTTTGCACACATTGGAAATTATTACTGTTGACATAGAAGGACACTGGAAATGTGAAATATCCTTGTATTGCCACCTACAATACTTATCAACAGCAGGTGGCAGCACAATCCTGTTGAATCAGACTATGCTACGATAACTGGTCTGGAGTGTGGTTCAGTCTGGACTATTTGATCTGAACCAGTGTTGTGTGACATTTGGATTCAAATGGCTCATAGCTGGTTCGACTAAGAAACCACGAAGCTTGAAAAGCTCAATCTTTGTTAAGATGATGTTCCCAGGATGATTATTGTTCCTGATTAAATTAGTAATTAAATTACCATTAGTGGTACACTTTTCAATTGACTGGCGACCAGTCCAGGGTGTACCCCGCCTCTCACCTGTAGTCAGCTGGGATAGGCTCCAGCTCCCCCACGACCCTGCTGGATAAGCGGTATAGAAAATGGATGGATGGATGGTACACTTTTCAATAAAGATAGAGTCATAAATCATTTCACATGTCGCAGTTGATCAGGTCAGAATTGAAGGCAGGAGTGAGCTGTGGAGTGTGCACGTGCGTTTCTGTGTTAAAACCTTTTGTTTAGTGTAACGATTCTTACTTTAGAGCTGCCCGCTCTATAAATGTGTCAGTTTTGCCCTTCTATGACCTTTCCTCGGTTAAATGTCTGTACAAGCATCTCTTGTAAAATATTCAAAACCTGAAAGGAAATGATTTCTAATTATATACATTTCTGTTTCTTAACAGCTTATTTTATGTCAGAAGAAACATTTCCTTTGCAAGTGAGTTTATTATTTACTGACAATCTTTGAAATGCTGGCAGCAGGTTTTGGAACACTCGCAGCAGGGATGAATAATTACTGCGTAAAATCAGCTGATGCTGGCTTCTGGACATATTGTTGTGAGCTAAGCAACTGGCACCAACACAGTGCAACTGTTTTAGTTCAAAGCCAGTTCACACATCAAATAACATTTCTTAAGCACCACAGATGAGGACTGCTTTGTTTGTGTTGCTTTTGAAGACATGATGACATAAACATCCCCAGTCACCAGTTCTGTGTCAGCACTGTGAATAATTTATTGAACCCCAGTAGGCTTCATATTTGCATGCACCAAAGGAGTTGAGAAATAGGCTATTGTTGATAGCGCATGACTCACCTCAGCAGAATGTTGGAATTACACTTGTGTCTGCATTCAAGTTGATGGGAAGTGGAACACCAGTGTCTTATTGAGATACTGCCTTGGTATCCTATGATATTTCCTATGATAACATTGTATAAGCCAGGCCTCTAACGCTGATTCCCATTGTTCCACAGGACAAAAAAGAAAGCAGACATCATAGCTCAGAAATTCCTCATGTGCACACTCATATTAAACCTTGAAAACATTTGCTTTCCTGCATAGCATACAATGCAACTTATTTACCCTAGTACAGACAAAGGAACATATTCCACACATTAGCTCATATCTCTAACACTGTGGTGTCACTGATGGTCTGTGTCTCACCTGATGTCCTCTGGGATTGCCAGCCATCCACACTGCAAAATAAAGTGAAATAAAATAAATGACTTCAGCCTGTCAACTGCACTCTGATCTTGCCTTAACGAAGTAGTAGTTTAATTTTAGGGACACCCAGGGAGGCTACTGTGTTTCATCAATTAACACAGCTGTTTTTAACATGAAATCATTGTTTAAAAATGTCCAAGGTGTGAATCCATCAACCTTATACACATGTAAGCTCTATACATTACCATTTCACAAACCATTGGGTTAAATATGAATCTCCTCTGCCTGAATCACAAAGTTGGACTGCAAACTATCATTATGTCTGCTTATGTCTACATGTCAGACTTCTGATAGCATTTTATACATTTAGTAAACATCTGAACGTAATGTTTTGACAACTGTTGAATCGTCATGAAGTTTGGTACTGACATCATGTTCAAGAGACATCAGGTTAACATGTCCTTTTGCTGACTAAAATTAGAGTATACTGTATATTTGCGGTTAAATCAGACAGATGTGTTGTATGAGAAAATAAGCCTGAGGGGAGGCTCTCACCTTACCAGGTGATGTTCCAAACCCCACCTGTTTGGCCAGTGCCAGAAAGAAGAAGAAAAGTGTTGGAATCAAGCAGAAATTAGTTGGAAGCTGCTGTCAACAACTGACAAAAACTGCACCCAACTTTTCATTTGCATGGAAGTGGGTAGATAGTGATGGAATTTTCCTTTTGGGGTAAGCTGTTGCTCTAAATCAAAAATCTCTTTCTTCCTGTGTTGACATGTATTCATCTTAAGTGTATCTGTGTTTTGACAGTATACAGGAATTGAGCTTGAGTCTCTTAGGGGGCTCTGAGGCCACAGGATGCTGGTCATAAAGTTAGCAGGTGTTTTTCTGGCATTGTGTCTTTCACACACACACACACGCACACACACTGTCTGTCTGTCTGTCTCCCTCTCTCTTTCACACACACACACACACATATACACAATAAGCAGGTGTTGTTTGTCAGAAACTATTCTTCTTTTTAATGGTCTCAGTGTTACTCACATGACACATGACAAACAGAATAGCTTTACTCCACTGTGACACCTCCATATGTCAGAGAAAATTCCTCAAATTCTTGATTTTTTTTCCTGTTGTTGGTGTATGACTTCCACATTTCCTCCCATGAGTGACAAGCTTCAACTATTTATGAGCTTAAAGGAAAAATATCCTCTTAAAGGCCATTGAAGGATAAGGCCAGCATTACTTAAGCTTTGCAGCTTCGGTACATTATCTTTCACATTTTGACATTATATATCTCTCTGCTGTTGCACAGTTTTCATTTGGACAGTAAAACTATACACTAATAACAGATAACTCTCAAACTGTATAATTTCCTGCATGTACATAAGAAGGAAGAGAATGTTAAGTAAGCTACAGTTTGAAAATCAAGTGGAAAACAAAACTCAAGTTAACACTCAACAGCCAAGAATTGGCTCTAAAAATTCACTCTGATGATGAATGCTTGTGAATAGGGTCCAGAATTTTATGCTATGCCCCTGCCCATAACTACCATATGGTTTGCTTAATGGTATATGATATATCTGTTTATGTTTATGATCACCAGAGGTGGAATCCTCACGTGCTTATTATCCTGTGTTATCCTGTAATACAAATTGTCAAGATCTAAAAATGTAATGGAAAGGTTCTCATGAGCACACTCATACTCCAGGATGAACTATCCTCTACTATGTGAAAGCATCATCTCAGATCACAAACGTGTGATGTAGCTTCAAGGATAATGTTTTTGATATTCTATGTTTTTGTTCCTGTCAACAAATTCTATGTGAAAATCAAACCCAACAATTTTGGGACACCTTTTTAGTGTCTGTTAGATATCAAATAGGTCTCAGAGGGGCCTTAAACTTTTGCTTTGTGTATGTGTGTGTGTGTGTGCGTGTGTATGTGTGTATTTAAGGATTTATCAGTTTCTCCCTATGTTTTCTCCTTCATGGTTGTCCCTGTTAGTCTCTTTTGCCTGTTGTTGTGTGTTGTGTCTGTGAAGCGGTAATTCCTTGTTTTGTCCTATATATGATAACCACTATGGCAGCTGAGCAATAATCCAATAAAAAAAAATCCAATGTCCACAAAAAGATGTCTAAACATCCATCCATCCATTTTCTATACCGCTTATCCATCAGGGTCGCAGGGGGAGCTGGAGCCTATCCCAGCTGACTACGGGCGAGAGGCGGGGTTCACCCTGGACTGGTCACCAGTCAATCACAGGGCCAACACACAAAGACAAACAACCACACACTCTCACACTCACACCTAGGGGCAATTTAGAGTAGATTGTGGGAGGAAGGAGTACCCGGAGAAAAACCATGCAAACTCCACATAGAAGGGCCCAGACCAGGATTTGAACCTGGTACCCTCTTCCTGTGAGGTGACAGTGCTAACCACTGCACCACCGTGCCACCCAATGTCTGAACAGTACTAACTAACTAACTATTTAATATAATCTGTTATACAGTCTGTTCCTGCCAGTCCTTCAGGAAGTGAGGTCAAGAGATTGACTTCCTGCTGTGGACACACCCTCTCAGTGGCATCCTCTTCTATTCTCTCCCCTCGTCAGATTAACATGCAGTTCATTATTTTATGTCACTAACTGTGTGTCCAGTTCTCCTCATAGTTTTGTGTCTCTCCCTCCCTTTCTCTCTCTCTCTCTCTCTATATATATATATATCTTTCTGCAGGTATCTCTCCATCCAGATCTTCAAGTTGAACTGTAGCTGGCTCTATGACCAACCCAAAGTCTACTGTTGACATCTGCCTGTCATTCTTCTGTGCACCGACTATCGGCGGGGTGGTTCGACCTTGTGGGCCCAAATTGAACTGAATAGAATCGCTAGGATAGTGGTTTTCAACAGCACATAAAAAATACATGAATGATACAGCAGTTCATTATAATTTCATTATTATAATTTCAGTCTTGTGAAATGTTAAAATCATATTGAGGTGGTATCAAAAGTGAAACTGAACGGATGAAGGACATTAAAATTTAAAATTTTTATGAGTTGAGATTTTGTTTTACTTGTCTTTTTAGTAATGTCATTTCTCATGTTGTTAACTGCTTTCCTGCCTGTACAACATCCATTGCACGTCTGCCCGTCCTGGGTGAGGGATCCCTCCTCTGTTGCTCACCCTGAGGTTTCTTCCATTTTTTCCTGTTAAAGGTTTTTCTGGGAGTTTTTCCTTAGTTGATGTGAGGGGCTAAGGGCAGAGGATGTTTCTATGATGTTATGTAAAGCCCTTTGAGACAACTTGCTTGTAAAAATGGGCTATACAAATAAAGTTGACTTGTCTTGTCTTATCCTCCGGTATCCCAGCCATGGTCACTAAATTAGGTTAGCTTAGAAAAGAACAATGCAAGTTTCACAAAATCAACCTTTTGGCTCCTACAGTGTGTGTATCCAGAGCTAGGCATGGTGATCTAGTTTTCTTCCAACCAACTCACATGTGCAGCTGCTTCCCATCAACTCATCAACTCCGCCTCTAGTCTACTAGATAAAAGGACCAGTTCCTTCATTTTCTCTTCACCGGATTGTATAGTTACATTCAGTGGTACCACACTTCAGGCTGGGACTCTTGGTTAAACTCTTATGCTCTTTCTTGACCCTTGAGTGACCTTCATCTCCTTGGCCTGGTTTTTCAAAAGTAATCCGCTCGGATTTTGGATAACGGATTGGATTAAATCTTGAAAATGGATTTCTCAAAAGAATAAACGGATTACGTAATCGGATCAGATCACATAATCCAGTCTTGGTTTTGATCCGAATCAAACCTTTAGTTTGGATTTTTTAGAACCTTTTAGTAGGCTTGGGATCACTTTGATCCTAAAAACTCTTATAATTATACTGATCCCTGATCCCATCAGAAGGGTGGATTCAGCGTGGATTTCAGGCCCAAAATATAATGAAACTTTAAAATTGTATCAAATAATACTATATTTGGATCATGCAGTATAGCCTACAAGAGATCCTATTTATTCATAAGGTTGTAATTTGATTTGTTCAGCCATCAGGCTACAGTGATTAGGTAGGCTATGTCATGCCTGGTTTTTGGTTATGCTTTGTCTCTTGATTTCAGTCCATGTGCCATGTTTCATGTTTGTCTTGTCATGTGTTTCCATGTATTATGTTCAAGGTTTTTGTCATGTCCGCTTTTATTTTGAAAAGCGTCACTTCCTCTGTGTGCCCTGTTTCCATGTAGCTTTGCTTTTAGTTTTCCTGATTGCTTTCTCCCTCCTGATGTGTGTCACCTGTGTCTCGTTGTGATGTCTATTTAGTCCTTGTCTTCCCAGTCACCTTTGTCAGAGCGTCTGTGTTTTCCTCCATGTCGTGCCAGGAACGTTTGTTTAGTTTTGCCTTGCCTTGTTTTTGCTTGGAGATTTAATCACAGTTTTTTGTAGTTCTTCTGCCATGGTGAGAGTGTGCTTTTTGAGTTGTTTTTTTGTTATTATTAATTAAAGACTATTGCTTGGACCTGCCTGCCTGCTCCTTAGACTCTGCATCGGGGTTCAGCTCTTTTTCTGCCTCAGCGACGCCGACCCACTCTGACAGAACGCTCTGACCCAAAAATGAACCCCGCAGAGTCTCCTTTTTGGGGCACCAGACTGGCAATCAGGCCCCCTTCCAGTCTGGGCCACCTCTGGAAGGTGCACATGTACCGCCTGAGGTCCAGGGGAGGCCTGCACCCGGCGACAGGCTCCCCACTGCCGGTGCAGACTCCGAGCCGCCTGCCGCTGCGGAGGTCTTCATTCCTGTCCCTGCTCCGTGGACCAGGCCGCCTGCTGCCGCGGAGGTCAAAGTCCACAAATAATATATTTAATTCTGTCATTAATTAATGTGTATTCATCACAATCAAAGATATTTTTGTTTTGTTTTTAGATCATTTTTTAGTGATGCATGCAATGATAAAACAGAATAACAAAGCAATGGCAATGGCATCACTGTTTTTTGAAATCCAAAACAAATTCAAATCAGAAATAGTTTCTAACTATTGTGTGCCTTGTTGCATGTTCTGTTTGCTTATTCTGGCAGAATGCAGGAGGTTGGTCAGGGTCTCCAAGGGACTCGGGTGCATCATTGTCAGCGCAGAGAGGGATGTTGCGCTTGGAAGCGATGTTGTGCAGGACAATACAGGCAAGGGTTATGTTGCAGGCTTTCTGTGGTTCTGCTCCCAGGTAGTTAAGGCATGCAAAGCGCCTCTTAAGAACTCCATTTAAAGGCTCAATTACACATCTTGCTCTGAAATGAGCGGTGTTGAAGCGTGTCTGCGTCGGTGTATTTGCTGTCAGAAAAGGGGTCATCAGCCATGGTAGGAGTGGGTAGGCACGGTCTACTAATATTATGTCATCCGGTCAGTTGGTTTGGAGGTCTCTATATAGGGCGCTCTCCCTCAGGATGTGTGCATCATGGATAGACCCAGGCCACTTGACAATGAAGTTGGTGATGATGAGGTCAGCATCGCACACAAGTTGGACATTGATGCTGTGCCTCTCCTTCCTGTTTATGAACTCCTGTTCATTCTCACAAGGTGCTTGCATATGCACGTGTGCAGTCGATTACTCCAGTAGTATTGAGTATATTCCCCAAAAGAAAATCTTCACCGCATCACACAGCTGATTTCGCCACTCCCATATAGTCACCAATAACTTGGTAGAAAGTGCCTCATGCATAAAGTCGGAGAGCAATGAAGATCTGGTCTTCCACAGACAGACTGTGACTCCTTTACCTTCTGTGTTGTAGTTTTGGCTGGAAAAGGTTCACAAAGTACTCTATCAGCTTTCCTAAAGCGAAACCGGGCATACAGCTCCTCAGTAGTGTATGCTCAACATATACCCTTTGAGATGTGAATGCCATAGGGTCTGGCCAGAGAAGGACCACAGACCAATGAGGTTTTGATGGAAAAATCTTAAGGCCAGGGCAACAAAGGACTATGCTGAAGCCAAAAACCCACAAATAGGCAACAAGCCCTTTAAGAGGGGAGATTACACAGATGTGGTCCTCAACATCATTGGAGGTGAGAAGTCACAAGCTCTGCATGGTATTCAAGGTGTTGTAGGGGATGGCGAGTCTGGGATTGAGGAGGACAGTCAGCCAGTTCCTCCTGAGGCTAATCCAGAGAGCACATTTATTTTGAATCTCAGCTCTGTTACTGAGGAAGAAGCTGCATCCTCACTGGTGGAGCCAGCAGTAGTTGTCACAGGATGATGATGTTTTACAAGGCACTTCTTCAAAAAAAGACTGAAAGGGCAGAAGTACAGATTCGTCTGATAGAGGAACAACTGACTCTCACCAAACTACAGCAAACCAAGGCCAGACTTAAGATCCGCCTCCTAAAGGCCAAGCTCAAACAAGCTGATCTCTCCACATCAGATGAAGAACCTTGAAATTATTGTTGAGTAATTGACATTAAGCCTTTTTATTGAATTCAACACATCTACATTTGAAACTTGTTCTAAATATCCTCAATGTACAGTGTTTGTGTGTGTCTCTTGTTCTCTGTTGTGTTCCACAGATGTCGGCTGTGAGAGTGGATCCCCTGTGCTGCTGGGCTGTCCTGTTGATTGGAGCTTAAATCTAGCCAATCATCATTCAAGGACCTTGACATATATAAGCCAGCACATCTATCTGCTCTCTCTCTCTCTCTCTCTCTCTCTCTCTCTCTCTCTCTCTGGACATTGGTCTGTGTTTTGTCACTAGAGGAACTCCAACTAGAGGAGTTTGGGGTACCCTATACATTTGTGCAGCACATAGTAGGTTTTGTTAATACACACTAGGGTTTTTGGTTGGTGCCACCTGCTGTATTTAATTTTATTTATTTATTTATTTTTTTTAGATCAGATAGTTAGGCCTTTTGTTTGTTCTTTTGTTCCTAGCAGTAGAGCGTAGTCAGGTCTAGTTTTTTGTACTGTTTTTTTGATTATTTTGGCACAACCACTCGTTTCCAATTCTCCCCCCACATTTGTTTAGGTTTAATTCCTGTTGTTCCTGTTGTATTTAGTTTATGATAGAAATAAAAGCATCTTTATTTTTCTCCACCACATGGACTCCCTTAAATTGTTTGGTTGTGGTGTTACAGCTTCCAGTATTCCCCTAGACTCCACTTCAATGGGGGCGTAACAGTGAGTAATGTTTTATTTATTTGTTGTAGGTCTCAAATGAGTGGACTGTCGTAAGAGGGTGTTTCTTTTTTTGTGTGTGTTTTCATTTCAAATAAAAATATACTTGTATTGAACTCACACTGGCTAGTTGTACATTGTGATTTCCTATCCTATTTAAGTGCTGGTTATCCAGATTTGGTGATCCTGAAAAGTTTCTATTTGGATCAGATTGATCCAATCCGATGTTGCTTTGAAAAACCGGCTCGAAAGTAAAATGGATTACCTGACCACGGATACCAAAAAAAAGGATTACCAAATCCAGATCAATTTTATCCGGATTGAACCTTTTGAAAGACCGGGCCCTTGTGTCCCTGGTTCATTTCTGCCTTCCCACCTGCTCACCACATCCAGCTCAACTTCTCCCTGGATTCCCCTCACCATCAGTTCTCTCTACCATTCACCTGGAGCTCAGCCACTCGGCAGCCACAGCAGTGCCTAAAGGACATCAGACCATTCAACTTTCTGGATTGTCTCTTCAGCAAAGAACTTGCTATTTCACAGTCTTTATGCTGTTTTTTCCATCCGTCTCTGTGTTATTCATGTGTTCAGCGTCGCACGCACCACACCAACGATGACTACTCAGTTACACCAAGCCCTCTCCAGTCCTGTAGCCACAATCAACTAATCCACTCCATCATGGATAATCAGGTAATCACTTCTCAGACCTCTGAATTGACCCAACGGTTTTCCCTCTTCTCCACTTCCTTCTCCAGGACAGCCTCTGTCCCTCCTCTTTCAGCCCCTGAACCACCGATCCTGGTTTCCAATCAGCCTTCATCTTGGGAGTCTTGTGCAGCAGACCCCCAGCCCTTTTCTGGAGAGCTGGACCACTGTTCAGGTTTTTCATCCTCCAGCATGACCAGTTTGGCAGTGGGTCAGTAATGGTGTGGGATGGAATTTCTTTGGGGGGACGCACAGCCCTCCATGTGCTCACCAGAGGTAGCCTGACTGCCATTAGATACAGAGATGAGATCCTCAGACCCCTTGTGAGACCATATGCTGGTGCGGTTGGCCTTGGGTTCCTCCTAATGTAAGACAATGCTAGACCTCATGTGGCTGGAGTGTGTCAGCAGTTCCTGCAAGATGAAGGCATTGATGCTATGGACTGGCCCGCCCGTTCCCCAGACCTGAATCCAATTGAGCACATCTGGGACATCATGTCTCGTACCATCCACCAACGCCACGTTGCAACCACAGACTGTCCAAGAGATGGCAGATGCTTTAGTCCAGGTCTGGGAGGAGATTCCTCAGGAGATCATCCACCACCTCATCGGGAGCAAGCCCAGGCTTTGTAGGGAGGTCATACAAGCACGTGGAGGCCACACACACTACTGAGCCTCATTTTGACTTGTTTTAAGGACATTACATCAAAGTTGGATCATCCTGTAGTGTGTTTTTCCACTTTAATTTTGAGTGTGACTCCAAATCCAGACCTCCATGGGTTAATAAATTTGATTTCCATTGATAATTTTTGTGTGATTTTGTTGTCAGCACATTCAACTATATAAAGAACAAAGTATTTAATAAGAATATTTCATTCATTCAGATCTGGGATGTGTTATTTTAGTGTTCCCTTTATTTTTTTGAGCAATGTAGATGTTTCAGTTTTATACAAAGCTATGCTTACAACTTTGTGGCAACAGTTTGAGGAATGCCCTTTTCTGTTCCAGCATGACTGTACCCCAGCACACAAAGCAAGTTTTGCTTTTAATTTTTTATATATTCTATATTTTTTGTCTTTATGCTGATGCTACTGGATATTGAATTTTCCTCTGGATCAATAAAGCATCTTTCTATCTATCTGTCTCACGCAGGATTAAGTTGAATTGAGACACACCATAGATGTATAATAGAACTAGATTACTGGACCCAAACATGGCACCTATTCAGTCCAATGATAATTGCTCTCCTGGTATGTTCGCAAGAGTTCCAAACTGACATTTACATTGTGATGATATTCTAAATTGCTTTGCTCAGCTCGACAAGAACCTTGCAAATATAAAACGTCCCTGGAATTTTTTGCTGCGCCACTGAAATTTGCCACTGGGCATAATGGGAAGAAAGGCTGGGCGTTTGCTGTCATATCCAGATCTAAATAATACACTTACAGGCTTACTGGTGTGGAACACAGATTCTCAGGCTTCGTGTAAATGTAATGATTATTCCTGATTGAACCAGCTACAACTGAGTGCTGGAGGCCTCTTTACCCAAATGTCCAAACTTACACTTTCTTGGCCTCAGAAAAAAAGTTGCTACATTTTAATGAAATGAGTGTGTGTGTGTGTGTCTGTGTCTGTGCGTAGGAATGGTTTCTCCCACAGGATTACGATGACAGGACCTGGCAAACAGGCCTGGGAAAAAACCTGAATAACACACACACACATGCACTGAGTATGTGTCTCGTGCATGTGTGTGTTTATATTTTATCATATGTTCATAAATGGATTTTTTTTTTTTTTTACTCCATCATGATTGGCAAACGTTTATCACCCTGTTAGGATGGCCATGTAGTGGATGGACTTCAAAACAGGCTTGAGGCAGAGGTTAGGTGCAGACCAACCAGGTGTTTATTTCACCCACAAACAACAACAAACAAACACTGTGGACCACAGGCTGCATGTGATCCTGACAGCAGATCCTCCTACTAAATGCTGGCAGCCTTTTATAGTCTGCCACTGACGAGGACCTCAGCCTCTAACAAACATAGGGAAATACACCCCTCCCCAAATAAACATTACAACAATATTCAAAAAGATTGAAATACATATCCCATATATTTGGCACCCACATCCTCTCAATTAGTATTATACATTACAATAAAGTGACCTGGAAAGAAAACATACATTACACTGTCATCCCCTCCTCTATTAACCATATGGTATCTCCCAGAACCTTGAATTGGTGTTTAGTTTTCTTGAACACCCTGGAAAGGACACAGCAGGTGAGTGGCATTGCACGCAGTATTGCACAATTAAGCCACACATTTAAAACATCATTGTAGAAGTAGTAATATTACTAAGACCACATGTTTAATTAGCCACACTAAGTTTGTCTTGTCTCATCTTATCTTTGCTGGTTAGGGCTCAATTCTACCACAACTGAGAAGCACCAACCACATCCCGAAAACAAACATTTTTAATACATACCACAATTACAATAAAACATTTCATGCTTCTATTTTCTGTCTCATTTCTTCCACATTCGGTCCAAACTATCAATACCACAAAATGAGAAGAAATCTTAGGAATGTTAGTAATGAAAGGACCTTCATTACACACACATTATGAACTACCTTTTATACCTGGATAAAGGGTCAACATGGTCCTTAAAATACAGTGCCATTTCTCTGGATTATGTTGCACATGTATGTAAGACAGAAAACACATTCCATAATTTAGGAACAATAATTTTGTGAATTTGTACAAAAGCAATATTTACAACACTTTGAGAAAACAGCTACCAAACCATACCTGAATTCTGAATAAATATTGTTATACAGACATTTTAATAAAAAAATACAAATATTGTTCAAAAGGTTCAGTGTGTTGAATATAGTGCCATCTGGTGGTAAGCATACAGATTACAATCAGCCGAATAGTCCTAACCTTCACCCTGTTTTTTTGTCATAATTATGTGCACCATATAGACAAAAGTATGGGATACATTTTTTTTATTTATTTTTTTTATTCAGATGTGGTATGAGGCTCCTTTTCACAGGCTGGATTAGGCCTCTTACTTCCAGTGAAGGGAAATCTTAATGCTTCAGCATAACAAGACATTTTGGACAATGCTATGCTTCCAACTTTGTGGCAACAGTTTGGGTAAGATCCTGTTCTATTCCAACATGACTGTGCCCCAGTGCATAAAGCAAGGTCCATAAAGAAATGCTTGGATGAGTTTGGTGTGCAGAACTTGACTGGCCCACACAGAGCCCTGAACTCCTTTGGGAAAATCGCAAGCCAGGCCTTTTTGTCCAACATCAGTGCCTGACTTCACAAATATTTTATTGGATGAATGTGCAAAAATTCTGACAGAAACACAAACAAAATCTTGCAGCAGGCATTCTGGGTTTAGTGAAAGCTGTTGTACTTTTGTTCATATTGTGTACTACTCAAAACCTCAAAGGAGGCCCATAATCTGAAGTTCAGTGCATGCGATTTGAGTAACTGAAATTTGTGAACCACTTCAGCAGCAAACAAACTAGATTTGAATTAGCATTAGATAACACTGAGACCCTGTCTTGTAGATGGGACTTACTACACCCAAAGTAAACAAATATTTGCCCAGGGGACGGTTTAATCTGGTCATGTATGGGTTCCATGCCGTGTGGTAAACCACAGCAGAAGGTAACTGTCATTCAACTCTGTAACCAGTCATTTCCACCTCAATGTATGCTTACTTTTGACTCCATTGATGTATATTGTATTTGGAATATGTTCTGATTTTCACTCAAAAAATTCCTTTCAGCTGTTCCTTTCACGGGTTGCCACAGTGAATCATTTGCTTCCATCTCACCCTATCCCCTGTATCCTCTTCCTCAAACCAACTACCTTCATGTCCTCCTTCATTATATCATAACCCTCCTCTTTGGTCTTCCTCTAGACCTCCTTCCTGGTAACTCCAACTGCAGCATCCTTCGACCGATACATTCACTATCCCTCCTGAACATATCCAAACCATCTCAACCTGGCCAACTTTATCCAAAATTTGTATGGATGTATTGACTGATTTTATTCTGTGGAGAGAAATATTTTAATCATGTCATATTTGTTGTGTTTGGTCAATATATTACTCGTGCTTTGCTCCAAAAATATCTTTAAAAAAATCTAATCTAAACATCTAATCGGAAAAGTACAAAATGTTTAAAGTATTCTATATAGAGCACAACAGTGTGTAGGTGGTTGAGAGCCAGTCATGTGAATTGTGTGTGCCTTTCAGTGACAAAAATGGGATTTTATTAATTGCTGTATATTTTGGAATGAAATTTCATTTTACAAAATATTTGAGGTGTTCTACCACTTATGTTTGGGGTTCTATGAATTTTGTGTACCATTTGACCAAATGAGCCCACTTTTCAAAATCATGCTTTCATTTGTTTATACAGCTGTTTCCCTCTTGTTATAAGTTATGTTAAGTAAAAGCTATATTTAATAACTGCGTGTCAAAATCTGCGTGTCAAAAACTTGCCTCTTGGGTCGTTGATACTCCAATAACTTTTTCTCAGATTTACAGGAGGTTTGCAGTAAGTTTGTGTTCCCTTTCCTGGTAAGACATCATCTCATCATCTGGCATGATAATCTGAATATAAACAAATATGCAAGAGGACTGAAATACAGCCTTTTATGCTTTGATAGGTCATAATGGTCCAGCATAAACCTGACAGAACACTAACTTGGCAGAGGAAAATGTCAGAACAACATAGTTCATTTCAACCATATCCCCAATGACACACTGCATCATCTTTATTGCTTACCCAACAGTTTTATGGAACCGTGAACATTTAAGGATCAGGTAGTCGGCCAAATTATCTGTGACATTTCAGTTCATATTTCATTTCAAAATATTTCTCCTGTGTAAATCTTTCACATTTACATCAGTGTGTGACATTCTCCCACTATTGGTGAAATCCTTTTTGAAAACATTGTTTCAACTGAGCACAGGACGTTGCAAAAGCATTTCAACTTTACTGCTAGTTGCATATTTCGATGTGTTTTCTAGTTCAAAGCATGTCTCAGTATCATACATACATCCCCTCCACCGCTGTGTCTGGTATTCCTATGTTGACCAGTCACTGAAGGAAGTTTATATTAAGGACCTAATCAGGGATTTACATGTCTCCATGTTAGCCAAATACACAAGCTATGCACACACACACACACACACACACAGATATACACCAGCAGACAGTTCGACCCCTGACACTTACAATTTTTCTGCCATGTTAAAGTATTCTGTACACATTGACTGGCACAAAATAAGAACATTACCTGTAAGTTGAATCACACTGGAACACACTGGGTAAAAAACAAGTGCGTGTTATAACATGCTTGAGTGTAAACACTGGAGCATATTGGGTTACATCGCTTACTCTGTGAAAACACACCACTCGTTACAATGTCTGACCAAGCCACTGTGAAGTAATTATTTTCATATCAGCTCAAATTCCACAGATGTCTGCGATTGCACGACCAAAAGCATAGCATTCCAATTAGGGAACACACACAAACACTGACGCATGAAGGGATGAACACACACAGACACACACACACACACACTCACAGGGAGAGAGAGAGAGAGAGAGAGAGAGAGAAATTGGTTGTCAGAGCATAACCTTGACCTACTGTTTGCGGGGGGTCTGAGCTATTAGTCTTTGGATGTGCTGTGTGCACAATTAATTGCCTAACCAAAAGGTCAACGCTCAGCCAAGGGTTTGTTATTTATGTAACTGAATGCTAGAGAAATGTAGGGGCAGAGAACACCAAGAGCCAAACTTTCTACACCAACATACTAACCACACTAATTCATCTTCATCTGTGATTTTGTCTAACAAATCATTACATTAACTAAATCCTTTTTTTATATAGAGGAGTTTTTTCAAAATCCCACGAGCAAGCACTTGGCGACAGTGGGGTCAGACAACTTCCTTTTAGAAGGCAGAAACTTCTGAGCAGACCCCAGCTCAATGTGAGCGGCCATCTGCCTTGACCGGCTTGGTTATGAGTGAGTGAGAGAGAGAGAGAGAGAGAGAGAGAGAGAAAGCAAGCAAGGGGATGGGGGTGCATAGGCACAGATGCATAGCAACAGCAATAACAACAGAGTATTGCAATGACGATGACAGTATTAGCAACAATAATGATGATAGTAGTAGCAGTAGAAGTAATGATAATAATTTAGAAATATAACAGGTGGTAATAACAGTTATCATTGTCAAGCAGGACCACAGCAGGAGGTCCAGACATGATCCATGGAAACCTGAGAGACGAGAAAACACAAAGACTCCAGGGAGGAAGTCAAGTTGGGGACATGCATTGATGGAACATGAACATGTGTGGAAGGAGAGTTAGAGGAGAAGAGAGAAGCTCAGTGCATTATGGGAGATCCCCCAGCAGTCTAAGCCTATAGCAGCATAACTAGGGGCCAGCCTAGGCCAGCCCTAACTATACGTTTTATCAAAAAGGAAGCTTTTAGGTCTGCCCTTGACCATAGAGAGGGTGTCCTCCTCCTGGACCAAAACCGGAAGATGGGTCCACAGTAGAGGAGCTTGATAACTAAAGGCTCTGGTTCCCATTCTTCTTTTGCTGATTATGAGAACCACAAGTAACCCTGCATCTTGGGAGCATAGAATTCTAGTTGAGTAATAAGATACTATAAGCTCTTTAAGATAAGATGGTGCTTGAATGTGAAGAGGAGAATTTTAAACTATATTCTGAATTTTACAGGCAGCCAATGTAGAGAAGCCAACACAGAAGAAATATGTTCTCTAATATGAGTTTTTGTCCATGTACATGTGCAGCGGCATTCTGGATTAACTAGAGACTCTTTATGAATTTGCTGGGGCAGCCTGATAAAAGGGAGTTGCAGTAGTCCAGCCTGGAGGTAATAACTGTGTGGACTAGTTTTTCTGCATCTTTTTGAGACAGAATGTGCCTAATGTTTGGAATGTTGCACAGGTGAAAAAAGACATTCCTTGAAATTTGAGCTATGTGTGAGTTAAGGGACATATCCTGATCAAAAATAACACCAAGTACGTAGTAAGTAGTAGTATGATGCCAAGGTAATGTCATCCAATATAGTTATATCACTAAATAATTTGTTTCTATGATGTTTAGGGTCCAGCACAATAACTTCAGTTTTGTCTGAGTTTAGAAGTAGAAAATTGCAAGTCTTCCAAGTTTTTATGTCTTCAAGGCATACCTGAAGTTTGGTTAGCTGATTGGTTTCATTTGGTTTCATTGATAAATATAATTGCGTGTCATCTGGGTAACAGAGTTTCCTAATAATGTCACCAATAGGGAGCATATATAGGGTGAATAATACTTGTCCTAGCACAGAACCTTGAGGGACTCCGTGACAAACTTTTGTGTATAAGAAGGATTCATCTTTAACATGAACAAACTGAGTTTGATCTGCTAAATAAGACTAACGCCAGCTTAATGCATCCCCTTTAATGCCAGTAAAGTGTTCCAATCTGTATAATAATAATAATAATAATAATAATAATAATAATAATAATAATAATAATAATAATAATAATAATAATAATAATAATAATAATAATAGTCAACAGTATCAAACGCAGCACGGAGGTCTAACAATACAAGTACAGGGACAAGACCCTTGTCTGATGCAAGTAATCATTCGTGACTTTGACCAGTGCCGTCTCTGTGCTGTGATGAGCTCTAAAACCAGACTGGAAATCCTCAAACAAAGTATTATTATGCAGGGAGTTGATTAGCATCTGCTTTCTCAAGAATCTTAGAGAGAAATATAATGTACTCTTGAATGTATTGATTTTAGGTGGGGCTTTATTTAGGTTGCTAAAATGCATTTTGTTGCTGTCTCTGTCTGTACACTGATGTCCCAAACTGGGGTTGTGCCTACGTTAAGTATCTCATACAACCATACTACAAAAAACTTGACTGTTTCTTACTATGCATACAACATCAAAACTGTATGCAACTTGCAAAATGATAGCATGGCATTATATTCTTATTTACTACTAAAAGTAACACCATACGGAAGCAGCCTAGCTGAGACATGTAGTGAATATGCCATAAGCCAAAGGGAGCAGGAACTGAACAAAAAGAGTGATTTTTGTTTTTCCTGATTTGGTTGGATTGTTTACATGTTTTATTGCTTTGAAGTTAAGTTGAAAACATATCTTATAAGAGATTTGAGCATTTCTCTTAGCAAGCTTAGTGACAGTGGGAAATTATTCATAACACAACCACTCAAGATAGATTAATACCCAAACTAAAGTCAGTTTTGTGAGATTTCCATAAAAGTGAGAAGACTGTAGCACATAAACACACACACACATACCCAGATACAAACTCACATTAGCTATTAGTTAGGTCATCGACCTGTTTCCCTGAGGGCCCAGTCTAATTAATGATGTCTAAGTGTCAACCAGTTAACAAAGGATGCTTATCTCTCTGCTACCATTTTCCCTCTTTTCCCCTCTGTCAGTTTGAGGGTGTGTGGTTAGAGGTAGATTAGCAAGTGAAAGAAAGGATTTTTTGTCCCCAAACAGTACAACATAATTTCTTTCCACTTCCAATTCTGAAACAAGCAAATAATATGAATATGAGGAAATCCTCATACTTTTTAGGCTTTTTATAAATTTAGATTTGCTCTTTTGGGACCCATCCCAAAGGCCCTATATCCTGCACTGTATAATACCTGGACTGTTTCTGTATGCTTTTTTTTTTAACCCCCACTAACCTATTGTTCATTTGTTCAATGTATTCTTGTATTCTTGTTATTGTGACTGCTAAGAAATATCCTCCATATAGGAAATGAGTGCGAGGGAAATGGTCACTGAAATAACACCAAGTCAAGACTTCTTCCACAATGTTCTGCTCACAGATATTTTGGTGCACCATGAGCTAGGCTAGATACTTATGTTGGTTTGGTAACCAGAGGCCGGTGCGCAGTTGTCTAAAGCATATCTTGCTTTATTATCCATTTCACTCTAAATGAGAGCAGTTTTCTAGTTTTCCTGAAACAAAGATGGCCGCAAAATGTCATGGCATCTTCTTAAAAATGTTGAAACATCATGGTGATCTCACACTTGTTGGAACGGCATCACAAACATTTCCTACTTTATCTGGCATCCATGAATATCCTTCACAGATAAGGTGGTAAACATGCATGCACCATTTATGATATTGCCTAATGGTGTTTCTGGGTAACATTTTTGAGTGTCTTCACCAGGCAGTCATATACATGTCAATGTGGGCACAATGTCTACAGAGATTGGACTCAATAACATGAACGTAGATCACCATTGCAGAAAATTTTCCTATTTCCTAAAATGTTCCTATGACAGAACAATTATAAACTTGTGGTTATGTCCTATCCTATCTCAAACCTTATCCCAATTTAAAAAATTATTACTAGAATTGTGAATTCTGACACGAGAAAGGACGACATTGTCAAGAAGGGTCGGCGTCGCTGACGCAGAAATGAGCTGAACCCCGATGCAGAGTCAAAAGGAGCAGGCAGGCGTGGTGGAGGTCCAAAAAACAATAGTCTTTATTTAATGATAACAAAAAAAACAACTCAAAAACACACACTTACTGTGTCCTAGGATCTTTGAATAACTGTGGCAAAACTGCTAGCAAAAACAAGGCATGGCATGGCAAGGTCAAATCTAAGCAAAAGTTCCTGGCATGACATGGGTAAAACGCAGACGCTCTGACAAAGGTGACTGGGAAGACAAGGACTAAATAGACATGACAACGAGACACAGGTGACACACATCAGGACGGAGAAAGCAATCAGGAAAACCATAGCAAAGCTACATGAAAACAGGGCACACAATGGAAGAGACACTTTCAAAATAAAACAGGACATGACAAAAACCTTGAATATAATACATGGAAGCACAAGACACACATGGAACATGACACATGGACTCAAAAAATCAAAAACAAAGCATAACCAAAAACACCAGGCATGACAGACATGATGACTGTGCTCCTTGTGTCAAATTAAAAGCAGAACAAGAAAACGATGACTGACCAAAGAAAAGGGCACCAGGGAATCAGGGAAATTTAGGCTAACAAGCTATCAGTGTTAGCTTCGCCAACGCACTAATGGTGGTGTTACCATTTCTAACAGGCAAACATTAATCTTAGCTTCTTCAACAGCCTAACATTAGCATTAGCTTCAACAGTTCAACAATGGTGTTAGATTCTCCAAATGGTTAACATAGATTTTAGCTTCCACAAAATGCTAACAATAGTGTTAGCTCTTCCAACAGTCATAGTCTATGTAGCCTTTCAGTGAGATTACAGTGTTTATGTTGTTTCCTAACAACAGTGGTATTGTGGTGCCATCCTTACTTAGGATTCTTACTTAGGAAGTTCTGCAGTTAGAATGATTCCGTAATAGACAAATGTCTATCCTAAGATACGATCCTGTCATGCCTGTCATCTGTTTAAAAATGTATACAAAACTGTCTGTCTCAATTCACTTCATGACATATGGTTAATGGCTGGCTATCCTTTCCTCTAAAAGCAAAATCCATTAATATATGGTAATGTACAATGTAAAGCTAACAGGCTAATTAGTGTTGTCTTCTCCAACAGGCTAAGATCTGTATTAGTTTCAGGCTCAGATAAGATACAATTTTAGAACTTGTGCCAGCGGCAGCCCAGCATAAGTTCAGTTAAAAGTTAACTTTGATCAATGAAAAAATATCATAAACAAACTGAAACTGAAACAAAATGAAATCATCTTTAATCATTAATCATTTTATTTTTCAGCTGAACTTTTTTTAGTGCCAAGTATTTGTGTTAGTGCCAATACAACTTTTTTTTAAAATATAAATGTTTCAATGACAATGTTTCAGCATTTTAAGATCATGAGTTGATTGAAGAGGCAAAACTCTTCAACTGCACTCACAAATCACTCTTGTTTTATTTTTAGGGTTCTCAGTGACTCCAAAACTGATTGGGAGACTGCAGTTCCAGTCTACTACAGCTTTACAGCTCTTGGGAAAACACTTAATATTTGTCATGTTTGTGTGTACTGCAGCCATTCCAACTGTGGGAATTTTTATTCTTCCGGAACTGAACAACAATGGGCAGGATGGTAATAGGGTGCTTTGTGTGTGTGTGTTTGTGTGTGTGTGTGTGTGTGTGTCAGCAATTTGAATAATTTTAGAAGTGAACAAGGCTCTCAGCCTGACATTCATAATGTTATGTTTTAAAGATCTGAATGGAAGTCTCAATGACTGAAGTGCAGAAGTCATTGCTAAATCCCATCCATCCATCTGTCCATCTGTGTTTGACCTGTTTATCCTGAGAATGCTGCAGGAAGTTGAAGTCTTATTCATACTGTGGAGACATAGACAGAAACAAATTGCTGCCTGGAAAGAAAGAAAAAAACCAATAACACATCAACATAATCAATAACTCAAACATCTAAAAGGCTATTTTATTTTTTACATAATCAACTGACCACTTATTGTATTTACACATGATATGCAGCAAATAGACTTAGAGGTCCCACAAAGTGCAACATACTGGACACAATATCACGAGCACTTCTAGAATCTAATGCAAAACAAATCAAATCACAAATCAATTTCTCAAATAGATGCTACCTTTGAAAAGTTTAGATATTGTAAACAGTATTCCAGATATATTATTTAGGGGGCTCATTACATAAACTTTTATTAGTACACAAACATGTTTCATAATGAATGCTAGCTTATGTTAGCTATAATTGCTAGTGTTAGCTAATATTGTTATCATAACTAATGTTCAGTTCTACGTGAAAAACAATGTGACAGAGATAAACAGAGGAGTATGAGTGATGGGGCATTAGTTGTTGTTGTCATGGCAAAAATGGTCCCCAGACACTAAACCAGTCCTGCAGTCCTTAGATTGCTCCTCAACCTGTGAGGCACAGGCCAATCAAAACAATGTGAAGCCAAATAATAATCTCTGCTCAGTTTCATGAGGAGCACAGGACACACACACATGCTCACAAGCACACACACACACATACACACACAGACTAGCAGTCACAGTCTGAATAGAGTCATTTCCTTGGGGTATATAAGGTTTGAATTTAACCCGTGTTAAGACAGCTTTTTTGTATGCTGTATTTCTGTTTTTAACTCAAATGTGTTAAACATCAGAAAGAAAATAGTGTGTGTGTGTGTGTGTGTGTGTGTGTGTGTGTGTGTGTGTGTGTGTGCTTTTCTGGTAAAGCCACTGAACTTTGGGGCCAGTGGTCCTCATGGGGACTAAAGACTGGTCCTAATGAGACATTTCTGAGGTCCTGGTTCAGATGTGAATTGGGGCTAGGTTAAAGTTAGAATGTTCACAATGAATGGAAGTACTGCAATGTCCTAACAAGGATAGCTGTACAAACTTGTGTGTGAGAGAGAGAGAAAGAAAGTGTGTGTGTTTCTGTGTGTGTGTGTGTCTTGTAATACTTTGGAATGCTGGCCATGCTAAGGGATTTTTAGCGTGGTCCTTTAAATATCTGCAGAGTGGCCCCTCATGTGCACGCGCAGACACACACACACACACACACACACACACACACACACATGCACGTGCACATACACTCATTCCTTAGTATAACAGTGTCTTGGCTAAACTTGAAGATGGGGAGAGACCTCCTGCAGTTCAACCTTTCCACTTAGCTGGTGTGTGTACGTGTCTGTCTGCGTTAGACTCACAGCCCAAGGTTCAATAACTCTGTTACTCCATCTCTCTCAGCTCCATGCAAAGTTATTTCAGCTGAGCCTGCTCACACCGTGCACCGGGCTCATCTCAGCACTTCTATCCATCAGGAATATGACCGCACTTCTGTAAATCTTTTCCGACTTGGTTCACTGTGAGGAAAATGTAATCAGCCGTAGAGACATTTTGAAATAATAATCCATTACATTTTCATAAAAACGTGAGCGATACTTATGGTTTAAGAAAACATGAAATTTGCTCAAAATTCATTCAACACTGTGAGGTGAACTGATAAAACGAAAGGACTGACGTTTATTTCGATTTGACAAAAGCACAACAAAAACTGTTTTGGAAGTTAAGCTTGCAGCCTAAAAAATATTTTCAGCCTTTACACTTTTTACTTGTGAGTGCAATCTTATGTATAAGATAAGATAATTAGTATATTGATTTCAAATGGGAAAATTTGCTTGTTGCAGCAGCACAATGACTGAAATAAGTGCAGATATGTAAACAGAGTAAAAGAAACAAATACTAGAGGTATATAAAATGAAAATAAAGAATACAAAATAGAGCATTTGGAGATAAAGTTACACAGTAAGGTGATAGTGTCATGATTAGCAGCAGCAGGATCAACCGGTCTATTTAAACAGCAACCATCAGACTAATATACACTCATCAGCCATTACATTAACACCAGTGACAGGCAAGGTGAATAAAAGCTTGAGAAAAAGCACACCCCTCACTCCCCATTAGTTTACTTGTTAAGTTTCACTGAAAATCCTGGATGCCTGTCAGTGGTTTTCGGCTGTCATTCAGGTCCTAGTGAGATACACGGCGCAGCCGAGGCCTACAGGTTGGAGAAGTGGCTTGTGGGTCGCCATTTGGTACGATTGCCCTTGCACAGACTGGCAGGAAAAATTTTGGGTGTGGTGGGGTGATTAACCAATTCTCCCCTGCTCCATTAGCCAGCTGATGTGCTCTTGAGCAAGGCACTTAACCCCCCCCAATTCCCTGGGCACCTGAAATGGCAGCCCACTGCTCCTGTGTGTTTCACTGCATGTTGCATGTGTGTGTTCAATCAGTGATGGGTTAAATGCAGAGGAGGATTTCAGCGTATGTAAAAAATATACTGACCATAAAGGTTTGAGGTTTGAAGTTTATTGGAAAAAGCCCAACACATAGAGGGCCCCATCTTGGAACCCAAAGGATTCACTGGTCAAGTGGTGCCTGATTCCACATGCTGCATATAGAGGTCCTCTGTCCATACCTCATTGGTCAGAGCTGTCTTGGTTGCACCGGGTGGACCTACACAATATTAGGCAAGGGTCTGATCAGTGCGTAAGGGAGTGTATAAAGACGATGCTGCTGGGTGTGTGGTTAATGGTCAATCTGAGGCGTGAGAGTTTCTGGCTCCAGAGATGTAGACCACCACAGTCAATGACCTGCAGTGCAACGACACATACCTACCCCTGCAGGTTACAACCATATGTATAAGAGGACGTGCAGTTTGTGTGTGTGTGTGTGTGTGTGGCAGGCTACTCAGGAAGTTTATAGTGTCAGTAATGGATCATATTTCCTATTGGCCAGAAATGATGAGCAATTAATCAATGTCAAGGGCAAAAAGAACCTCTCGCAGATCTTATACAGATGTTTTTCGAATGAAATCATCATTTTAAGACCGTGTACAATGCATAACACTCTGATCTGGAGCTTGCAAAGATGAAGGCCTTACATTATCTCTCTCTCTCTCTCTCTCTCTCTATACCTGTTTGACTGACTGCTGCTCTTGTTTCCTCAACTTCATTCTCACTCACATGTACAGTAGCAGATCAGTGTGAAGCTAGCAAAGAATCAGAAAGTATGACTTCTGTTCTGACCTTCCTCAATAAAATGACAAAAAGTCTTCATTTGGACAAAGCCTAAGCAATTCAAAAAGAGTGCATAAAAGTATTGCTGAATAAATGCATATGTTTTAGGCTGAACAGATTCAAATGTAAAAATGTCAAACACATGAAATTTCCTACAAATTCAGCCTTATTTCTATCTCTCTGTACAAGGTGAAATTATGCAAATGTGTTTGGGGTAAATGTATCATGATAATACTGAGAGGTGTTGTCTCAAAAAGTTAATGTGTGGAAAGAGTCACTAGATTGTATTTCACAGTCCATGACGCTCAGATAATCACAGATAATATAACTTATAATAAGCAACCAAAGCCACCCTCTTTGATATACAGTAGGCATAGTTACCTATCTTGTGTGATTTTTCGTTACAGAGTGGGCTCTGCCACATTTTGTCCTTGATGCAGTTGCCATCAGTTGGCGACAGAGGTCAGTAGAAAATATCGATTATCGATATCAGCTGTTAATGCCCTCAAAAAAAGTGGTCAGTAGTAGGCTTTTATTTTGAAGGCAGTCCCTTTTCCTGTCATTTTACGGTTTAATTGTCGCAATTGACGCGACAGACTCCCCCACTGACCCACCGGATTTATCTGTTTCCATATGACCGCGTTTTCATTCACTGCGGAGTTCATATTCATACTGGAGTCCCTCTGTGGAACAAGTACTGGACCTTGACAGAGAAAGACAAAGGAGAGAGAAGGAGACAGACAGACAGACACAGAGGGAGGGAGAGAGAGAGAGAGAGAGAGAGAGCGAGAGAGACCAAATGAAGTGTTAGCAGCAGGGGAGCGCAGACACAAGGGAGGGTTTTTTAAATTCCATTTCCATGCTCCTCGGATAATAATCACTTAGAACTTTACAGCCATGCACTTAATGGGAATATCTCTTTTACTTGCATATCTTCACTACACCAACCTCGCCAGCGACTTCAGCCACAACGACTATTATGATTACTACGAGCAGGAGCAGACGGACAAGCCGGTAAGTTGAGAACAAATGAGCAGAATTTATTTGAAGTGAACCTGGTCTCCTCTGTTTGTCAGAAAAGCAGCCAGCCTTCACGTCCTTCTGATAGTTCACCTGAATCTGCCACGAGATGATATTATTATTATTATTATTATTATTATGTGGTAATTCGCTTAATTCTTAAGTCAGATTCTTAGTGTCGACAAAATATAGTCCCATGGAGGATTACATGATTACTGTTTCACTATTATAGTAACGTAGGGGCCCAGGGGGTGTCGAGACTCTTGATTGGGTGGAGGGGGGGGTCACTCGTTATTTGGCTTGTGGGTGGAATCAAGGGATTGTCAGGGATCTTGAGATGATCCTACGCATGCAAAGGTGTGGGTGAGGGATGGACTGTGGATCCTTCTATGCCCTGTTTTAGAAATAAGGAATATTTTGTTATCTTGGGGATTCTACAGCTGAAAACCAAGGAACTGTTTATTGTCTCAGTTAAAAACAAACACTGTCGAGGTGAATGTAAGGACAGCCTGTGTAGGAAAGTAAAAGCACTTCATCTCAGTGGACCCACCTGCTGAGGTTCTGTATCCTGTTGTAAATTCACAGCACTGCCATGTAGTGCTGGTTTATTGAAGGGGCCCTCAGGCTCTCTACATATCAAGTTTGGTTTACTTACTTTCATGAGAAGTTAAATTGTTAGATTTTCAGGCACAGCACTGGAGTTTGGCTTATACAAGAGACTAAAGCTCAGGGTGTCTTCAGTTTTGACTTTTCCTTTCCTAGCCTTTTAATCTCATTTGAGCCCCTGATAGCCAGATGTGCAGTACGGATATACGAGTACAACACATAACAGAACACAAACCTGTGACTTCAACAATATGTAATGAGATGAGATATTAAAATCCGTGTTCCATTTCCTGAATTATCTAAAGATCTCCTTCACATATGTATTCAAGCAAATGTAAAAATGATCTAATGTTTGTCTGACAATGGTACCAATTCCTTCTCCCACATTAAAAGCTCCAGAATATATGAAAATGCAAATATTTTTTATTTCACCTGTTGGACGATGTCCAGTCGTGTTCAGGTCTCCCCATCACACTTCTGTTTGCTGAATGCTGGGCCAGGATTGGCTTTCAAGCTATTTGTGATGTCACAAATCATGCGTGTAGGCTCCGCCTCTTCAAATGACATTTAAGTGATTACAGAAAAAAAAAAAACCTCTCTCAGCAATGAATGTGAAAAGCCTTACAGCTCACGGCTCTACACACACATCATTCTACATACTGAAGCTCAAATATTCAATCGTAGAAGAAAAACGCTTCTGACTGGAGAGTGATATACCATGACAAACCAATATGACCAGAAAGATACTGCAAATTTACTTTATATACTAAAAAAGCGACACATTATTTGGAAATGTGAAATATGACAAATCTGTTCAAACATGGCCAGGAAAAAGGAAGAAAAAAAAAACCCAAAACCCTAAGCTCTTGTATTTTCTCCCTCTCAATCAGTTTTATCTCAATACACTATTGAATACATTATTCCGGTTTGTGTGTGTGTGTGTGTGTGTGTGTGTGTGTGTGTTTATGTGTGGCTTTGGACGAATAAAAACAAAAGGCATGTTAGTAACAGCCATTGCTCCAAATAGGAAGCCAAGGCCAGATCTCTCTTGGAGTGTATTTTCCTAACTGATTGTAATCATCTGTTCTGGTGCACAGGATATCATTAAAGGTTGAGCCAGAGCTGTTACTGCTGAGCCTGGGATCTGAGAGGTCACGGGCACAGAGAGAGAGAGAGAGAGAGAGAGAACGAGAGATACACAAACGCTGATGAATTAGCCGTTTATTGTTTTACACACAGAGGGCCGCATTGATATTCACTGGCTTTTGTTAAACAGTTATTATCCATCTGTCAGGTTTTATAACGTGAGTTGGATTGATACACCATTGAAACATACTTCTCTTTAATGTGATGCCAGCACATCAGATTTGCATTGAACTAAAGTGCCAAAGAAACTGGGTGAGACAGAGGAAGGGAAACATTTTTCAGGGTGTGGAGGGGGGGAGGGGGGGGGGAGGATTAGGAAGGACTGTTTCCAAATTAGCTGGAGAAAAGAGCCAATGAAGGCAGGTGTCACAGGGGTCAAGTGTGTATGTGTGTGTGTGTGTGTGTGTGTGTAAGTGGGGGATAAGTGCTAAGCACTAACATGCAGCCATTTGATCACAGTAGACTCTTAATTGGAATGATGAGTTTTTCTCTCAGCTCCTGTCCTTCACCTTTAAAGCCTTCACAATTATGCTGAGGAATTTAATCATCTCTGCTGTCTGCTAAAAAAAGAAGAAAAAAAAATGCATACATCTGTCAGGTGTGTGAGGATAAGAAAACAGATTCAAACAGATTTTAACTTGGGTCATTTGGAGTCAATGCAGCAGGATGGGAATGAGGTTTTTATACAACAATTTAATCTGCTTTCCACACTCGAAATGCTTTTCTAATGCATAAGTGTTTCAGTGTGATTTCAGGTTACTGCAGAACAAAGCCATCTATGAAGCATGCAACTTAAAACAGAAATTAAAGAGTATATAGTATATGATGCTTAGATAGCCATTCTGTGGAATTATAAAGAACTAAATTTACCAGACTTCTGTAACCTGATCCTCATCTTTGCTTGATTCGGCAGCCTACATTAGGTGCTACTAGCATAACACCTGTATATTTAGCTGGACTGCTGAAAGTCAAGTTGCATTGTGGGTTATGTAGGCACCCGGTTTGACCAGGAGGAAGAATGTACAGAATAATAAGGGAATACGTTGTCAGCTGCTTTGCTTCTGATGATTAATAAAACAAGCTGTTCACTGGGAGTACGACATTGTTTTAGAAGTGCAGGGATAACTAAGTGGAGTGTCCTTAGCACTAATATACTGTGGATTATGGCCATTTCTAAGATCGATTATGCAACCAAGTGGAGAAAACATAAAAGTGAGTTGACAGACACATGGTCACCAAATATCACTGGCTTATAGAGTTGCTATGTGCTACATTTTAACACACTGTATTAAAAACCCGGTTGGATATTCTTCCATCAAACACCACAAACTGCTGAGCCTCTTTAGCTGCTAGATACTCCACTATGTTCAGTATCTAGTTGCTAACTTTGTCTGCCTGCTGGGCAGGTAGGGTACATTGGTTTTGTCAGAGCTTATTGCTGTAAACAACTGTTTACAAGAGTTTATGATAGCTACTCAGACTCAGCAGTAGAGTAAATGTGCAACCATAAAATGTTGACAAAACAAGCTGTGGAGAAGTTTCATTACAAGTTGTGGTTGTCATTGAGCCTTTGACAGCTTTATTCATTTATAAATTTTCTATAAATTAGATTTAATTAGGTATTAATTGAACTTAATTAATAGATTTCACCACTTTGCTGTTTCCTCAATTCTTACTTGTTCCTGAGTGGCAATGCTCTCATTTTTTTCCATAGTTCAAATTTCACGTAGGAAATGTGTCTGTGACAGACTGTCAGTCTGCCCAGATACCAGCAGCCTAGCTGAGTGTGAGATGGTTGATATGATGCAGATGTTTATCTTGTTAGTGTCTGGTCCTGAGGTTTGCTTGTTGGTGTCCATTCATCTATACAATAATCTGGCCCAGAGTAAAGGATCTTCTCTGCTACTGACCTGATATACATGAAATTTGACATGGATATTCATGTTCCCCAGAGGAGGGTTTTTAACAATTATCAAGTGTCACCATTGCTGTAAAATATTTACTCATTATACACGATTCTCTAAAGTCTTTATATTTTGTATGCTCAGGAACACAACCTTCAGGGAAAATTGTTAGCCTTATATCAGAAACATCATGCTTGTGGGGCTTTAACATAGAGTGTATAAAACATGGACTTGGTCTGCTTTCTCCATCTTTGCAGTGACCCCTGACTAATTAAAAAATGGGCAAAGAGGTGGAGCACAGACTTCAGGCTGTTAGTACATTTAACAGCACAGCAAGCCATAATATTTATCTAATATTTACATGAAAATTTCCCCAAAAGGCACCAACCACATACACAACGTCAAGACGTCAAGTTCAGTGACTCAAATTAGCAGAGGTGAAGCCTAACAGACAGCTTGCAGCTAGCTATAACTCAAAACGACCACACCATTGATTATGTTTAACTTCAAGACTTAAAATAATTTAACTGAGTGAGCTGCATAAAGATTCATTCCTGAAATATTACAACAGGACAGTGGCGGCTGGTGCTGAAATTTATTGGGTGGGCTAACAAATAAACTATAGCCATAGAATTACAAGTTAAAATAAAACTAACATTCTCTCTCTCTCAATATATATATTTATATTATATTTATATACTTGCACACACGCATACCGTTTTGACCAATTTTTTCCTCATAGGACATTGAAGAAAACAGATTATTAAGAAGATAATCCACCTCATTCATGTTAACGCCCGCCATTTTTCGTCTTCTTTTCTTCTTCTTCTTCTTCTTCTTCCTCTTTTTACAGCGGTGTTGGGATAAATGAAATCAGCCCAACTGACAAGTAAATCACGGGGCATGAAATGACACCTGTCAATCATTTAACTAGCGCCAGCTCGCTGCTGATTGGTCAGAACCGATCGGCCACCATTTGAGCCACATGAAGTCAGCCCAAATGGTCAGTGAATTAAGAGGGTGGAACATGATAACCATCAATCATTTACACCCAGAAAATAAGTAAGAGCATATTTGATGCGCTTGCGCTGCATAAAATAAGCCCATTTAGAGATATCCCGTGTTAGTCTTTTAACTATTTGGTGCTGTTGCCACTTTAGGTTTCACTAAAACTAAACCTTAAATGCATAACAATCTTTTGTGTGTTATTTAAACATTAACTTTCTCATCTTTATTCCATAACGTAGGGAGGGCTTAGCCCCACTAGCCCATTTATATCAGCTGTCACTGCAACAGGAATATTATCTATAGAGACCCAAACCATTTTTGTACCAGGCTGTAAATATGTTTATTTCTACTGTAAAGCTGGGCATTTTATTATGGAGGTCTAAGGGGACTGACTTGCTTTTATAACCAGTCTCAAGTGGCCATTCAAGGAAGCGCAGTTTTTGGCAATTGTCAAATGTAAAACTATTGAGAAAATGAATCAGTGCTACATGTGCAGTCTATTAGTCCAAATAAGTCAAGTTGGCTTAATTCTTGATGAATGAAACACTGACACTGCAGCACTTTCAACCTTGCAGGAATTGCCACTGTGCTTTGACCCTGTTGCTCTTTGTAGGCCTGAGGGGAACTATAGAGTTGAATGTGCGAGTTAGTTCCTCTGAGTGACCCCAAGTGACCCTCAAATTACATGTACTTATTTAATTCATTGCTCAGTTGAAATATTGATCAGAGCTGCTTTTAATTTCCTCCACAATATATGAATAAATGTAAATCTATTGTATATGAATGCAGTTCTTTGGTGAGAAAAAAGAGAAGACTGCAACTCCCCTGTTGAGTATTCCCTTGGCCTTCCATTTTCTACTACTCCAATACTCCTTCAGTGTTCTTGTCTTTCCACTTCAAAGTACTGTACTGTTTTATATTTCTAGATTTTTTTCAGATTAATGAATGTGTTCTTCCTACCCTATGTACACCCACTGGTTTCCACCTATTTCAGACAATGGTGTCTATATTGAGGTTGAGGGGAAGTAAGTAATCTAAAACATTATAGCCTGGTTTTGAATTGGTTTCACCTTATGAAAGGTGCGTATGCGGTTATTTCCATCTGTTTTTTTGTGACTGATTCAGTAATCAGCGATGTTTAATACTTGAACTTTCCAAACAGAAAAGCTTGCCAGTTTTTACATAACGAAATGATACTATTAAATCACAAATTTAAGATCTTTTTCCTGCTGAGCTCATTTAAAAACTGGCTTGGTGTTCTTGTTTCTATACTTATGGACACTTGTTCATGTTGAGTGTTAGATTTCCCATCTGAGTACATATTAACAGTGTGAGTTTCAGGGATGAGTTACTTTTGGTTTTCCCTCCTGGAAATGTTGATAGAAACTCTATCCAAGCTAGGACGAAATCGTTCTCCCAAGTCAAATTGTATTGTTTTCTTTGAAATTCAGTCTTGGCGTAAAGTGATGATGGTTTCTAGCAGGGCACTGTAGCATGCCAAAAAGTTTCCAACCTTCATGTAATCTGTAGATGACCCTGAACTCTAAATTATGCAGATGGATATGGTGAAATACTTGTTACAACGCCAACACCTCTTGCTCTCCCTCTTGTTCTCTCTCTCTCTCTCTCTCTCTCTCTGTTTTTCCAAGTCTGTCTCAATGTCTCTCTCGCAGTCTCTGTGGACTTATATTGCTCCATCATTCTTACTTCATCATGATGAAGATGACTAAGAATAGCACAATATCAATGTTTCACTGTTATTTTTCTCTTTCTTCAGCCTTTACCCCGACCCAGACACCACATAATCTCTCAGTTTCTATTTATTCTCTGCCTAACTGCTTCACTCCCTCTCTCTTTCTCTCCCTCCATGTCTGTCTGTATCTCCTGCCCACATTTCACAACCCCCTGGAGTCTGCAGAAGAATGTGGTGTGTAATTAGCAGCCATTTTGAAGGAATTTTCTGTAATTTCTCTGAAGATAATCCAGCTAAGACTCACTGAACGCCTGAATGTTTAGATATCTATACACCAGCTTTAGATATCAATGTGGTTGACTACAAATATCACTCTAAAAGATGTCAAATGTTCCTCTAGAAACAAAGAGAAGACACAGTGCACAAAAATCTGTTTGACTTCCTCATAATTTCTGACTCAAAATAAGATACATTTAACCGATGAAGATCTAGCAAGTTTGATATGTGTGGAAGTTTGCTTGCAACTTTTGATCTACTTTTCCCTCTACAATGCACCTGCCCCATGATACAGATGTGCTTACTATTCCATACCATATACCATATTTTGATGCAGATGGTAAAGATGCTCTTGATTGTACAGCAGTAGAACTTCACCTCTGAACCTTCTTCGCCTGAGTTGAAGCGTTGAGGGTCCATGAAAGGTCCTTTGAGTTGTGTACAACTAGAAAAAGGTGGCAACGTGATGCTTCTTTTCTATAGACACAATTACATCTTTGGTCCTCTTGGTGTTGAGGGCCAGGTTGTTGTCAGTGCGCAATGCTTGCTGCTGCTTACATGATAATAGTAGTAGAACCATGAACAGGCTTGCAGTCGTAGTTGAAAAGGACTATTGGTAAGGATTCAACATTCAGCTCTTTAGAATGTTGGTGGTCAGGGTGTGGTTGTCTGACCTAACAAAGTAAGGAAGTCAAGTGTCCATCTACAGAGAGCAGGTGTTGATGTCCAGGTCAGTGAGTTTGGTGATTGGTTTGGAGAGAATGAAAGTGTTGAAAGTTGAACTGGAGGTGACAGACACCATCCTTGTGTAGGTGTTGTTAAATTGGAAGGAGTGCAGTGTGGATGCTTCATGATGATGGGGGGATACTTGATGATGGTGTGGGTTGAGTGGCCAGAGGTAAGTAAATTTTGGTTAAGGGCTTTGGCACTTGCACGATAAACGTGGTTTCTCAAAGTATGTAGGGAACACTCCTTCAGGAAGTGACAGCTTGAAGATATCAATCAGGACCTCAGAATCTGCTGTTTCACACTTTCACACACACTGTACACCCTGTTCAAGGCAGGAATATTGTGCCATTATTCTTCCTTGCTGTTTGCACAAAGATGCAAAAATGCTGAACTGAGAATAATTCTTTGTAGGTTTGTCACTAAAAGCACCCTCTGACAATATCAGCTATAAATTAGAAACTGGTTCAATTTTTGTTGGTGCTACATTGGTCTGTTCAATATGCAAGTGTACATTCCCAGTAAATTATCTTGACTTGCTTGACGATTGTCATTGTGAAAAGTGTCGTAAAAGTATTTTAAGTAATTACTGTAACAGTATTAACAGTATTAAGTAACAGTATTTCTAAACAGTGTTTTGGTATCTGATAAACCTCTCAGACCCTTCATCCTCTTGCTCTTCCTTTAATGTAGGGCTATTTATTGGTCTGAAAGTGTCTTGTACTTTGCATAAATCTATTCATTTACACCCAGATCACTATTGAGGTTTTATCTTGTATTCATGTAAATTTAACAGCCTGCATCTATTGGCAGCCAATGAAAAATTTCCTGACAGTACAATGCACAGATGTCGAGTTTGAATGGCGATTTTTCTTTTTCTTCCCCTAGTACAGCCCCAGTTACCTCATTTGTACTGTACTTGTTGGACCTTCTGTAATTTAAGTCCTGTCTAGAAAGACACCTGTACAGAGGTGTGTGTATTCATCTTTAATCACCGTTGATGGAGACCAAGTGCCTTGGGGTTACTTATACTTCCTTTCCCAAAATTATAAATTGTGTTTTCGAGTCACATATACTTTCATTTCAGTACATTTTATTCAGAAATTAAGGTATAATGTTGAATTGAAACTGAAATTGTTTTAATATATTGATCATCAGTTAATGAATTCAATCCTGAATACAATTCAAGAAGTCATGATCTCCGGATTTTATGATCGTATATGCTTAATCATTTTAATCAGCTTAAAGCTCCTCATCACACTCCTCGCTCTCTGCTGCTGGCAGCAGAAGAGAGCCTAATGATATTTCAGTGGGTAGCTGATGTCAGAGAAAAGGGTTAAGGTTTAAATTTATTTAAAGATACACACTCTCTCTGTACTAACCACTCTGTCACCAACAACACTGTTCGATTGGTTACATAAGTAAAAGTGTAAAATTTTGTGATACTTTTACAGTTGTCACTGTACAAAGTGCTTTTCTAACTCTATGTATGGGATATTGATTGTCAGAGGAAACTGATCATGTGCGCAGTGTGATTGGTAGCATATAGCTGCTCTATTCAAAATGGCTTCTCATTATCACAAACCATCTGTCTGCTGAAGGTACAAAACTTTGTGGACTGCAAGTATAGACTGGAGTCTCTCAGCAGCGATGCTATAAGCACTGTTGTCATCTTACGGTGATAGGATAGTTTGATTTTAAAATAGAAAAACTGTACAGAGTTTTTTTTTGTTTCAGCTTGAAATTATGCCAGACTTTGGATACTTTCTGGCATTTTTCTCTGGTCTGTCTCCCTTGTTTTTCTCTTCTTGCATTCTGCAATCTGTGCCATCACTTTACATCCACAGTCTCCACAGTGTTATGCATCAGTAATAATCATTTGTACAAATTCAGGGCACTGAATATAGTTATAAATTTTCATTGAGTTACTTGAGTACTCCTTTTAGTTCTTTTAGATCTACTTTCATAGACAGAGCAGACGATTTCGCTGAGCAAGACAGCAGTCTGCTACACAAGAGCCACAGATTAGTCCTGCGCTTAAACTTGTTGAACGAGCTACCAAACAAAAATTTACCAGAGAAAAGTGCATTGCTAACATTAGTTTGCTGGTTAGATCAATTAGATTCAATTATTCATTCTACAGTAAAAATTGGTGATAATAAATAAATGAATAAGTAAAGTACAAACATGTAAACATTCCTTCATAAATGAAGTGATCTTGTAAAAATTTAAATGCATTATTTCAGCATCTTTACAAATGAGCCTGTGAATATCTTCTTTACCATCTTTACAAATATTCATTTTTTTTTTGTTTTTGTTTTTTGTTTTTTTTTTTTAAAAAAACAAGCTTTATGCCTTCTGTGTGATTCAGTCCTCTGGGACTCATTTTGACCAAGCAGTATTAATTCAGGGCTTTTTGACTTTTGCTGCTCTTTGAACTCAAAGGACGTGAGGGCTCATTCAGAGTATTTTGACATCTGAAGGTTGACCTGGTGGTGTTGGACCCTCCAAAGACTGACCTGCAGACCTCACCCGTTGACACACTTTGTGTGAGTCTGTGTGGGTCTGAATGGGAGGTGGGCAAGCCGTGAATAGGAGTGAATGGTGGGTGACAGAGGGTCAGTGAGGACAGAATGCATAATGAAGTGAGATTCTCTTAGCTGAGAGGCCAGGAGGCAGTTGTTCTGCTGAAAACATGTGATTTAGCAATTTGTTCAACTGAAAACATGATGCACTATCTAGCACTGTGATTCCACTATATCTTCTGTTTATACACTATATATTTACATACAGTAAATATGTTTCCTGCCTATGCTCCTTCATGGTGATGCTCTCAGGTAGTTTAAGATTCATACATACAATTATACAACAATTTAAGATTCATGTATGTGACACAAATTTTCTTTTGTCTGCCTGTGTTCTCAACTTTTTTTACTCAATCTGTCCTATGTAGACAACATAGAGAACAGATTAGGGCTGATCCTGTTGCTTAATAAAAAAGGAGCTTTAGCTGGATTGAGGCCTAATACAGTAACAAGTAATTAATAATTAGCAATAAAATGCAGGCTCACTCTCTGTCCGTCTCACTGGAGTGCTCGAGCCTTAACACTGGAACATGTGAATAGAATGTAGCCATTGTTTGGTTGTGTCTGGCCATGTTTTTCAGCCTTCAGCTGTGAGTAGGCTGTTTTCCGTTTTCTTTGGGTTTCCTCTTTATCTTCCATCTTTAGTACCTCTCACTTGAGACAGGAAGAGATAAATGAAAAGATGAGAGGAAATATGACTAAATAAAAGGAAATGTCTTCCCTTGCAGGTGCCCTCTGAACCAGCGTCAATTTGTGATGATGGTGGCACAGCTCGTAGCAACTTATTCAATTGCTGTTCGGTTAAATGACTAATAATTTTCAGTATAATGATTTGTGGAATATAATGATTCTCTGTGGTGTAGTTTGTGACATGCTGCTGCTTACAGCTGTTTGTATAACCTTTTAGAGTGTAGAAGTTTTCCATCTTGATTGTTCTTATTTGCTTTGTTCTCTTCACTGCAAGTCGTCCTGTCTTCATGCACTTCATCTTTTGTTTGTGAACCTTTCCTTAGACTGTTATTTATTACTTAAGTAAGTGCTAGAATTCATTTCTTGGTTCTTAAATGACTCAGTTTACACACTCAGGCATTGATCAAACATCTAATCTAATCTAATCATCTGTTTTACTCTGTAATTCTCTGTAGTCTCTTTCTCCAACTACACCGTGCTATCTGCCATATTATAAATTACCATTAAGTTATTAAATTATTTACCATAACATTTTTTTTATTTCTTTAAGGAGTTGCAGATGTTCTCTCTCTCTCTCTATTTATATATTGATATCCACACACACATATATATAATATATATATGATATATATATATATATATATAATATATATATAATATATATAGATATAGATAGATATATAACCCGCATGTGTATGGAGGCGTATATGAGAGCATTGTCAAAGTCTGTGGATTTACACGAGCAGAGGAAATCTCAGCATCTTTCACAGAGTCTCAGAGTCAGATTCCTGCATGGGTCATGTTTAGCAAAACTGAGTCATGCTCTAAGTTTGGAACTTAGTTCCAACAATGTTTTGGGGGAAGTAATTAGGAAATGTGATGTGGCTTTGGACCACTTAAACCACACTTTAAGCATGGATGTTTTTTTGCATTTAGGCAAACTGGCACCATCATCACCATCATCTGATTTACCTAATGGTAGTTCCTGTTTACACTGTGGCCATGGGTGCAAATATGCTTACCACTAGTTTATTTTTACCACCTAAACAAAACAAAACAAAAAAAATGATGGTGCATGTGCAAAAAAATGTAACAATGAATACTAATCCAGTGTTGTGCACCAGTGGCCTTGTTCCAGATCACTGAATCCAATTCTAACAGCAGTGTTGGAGTAAGCTAGCAGTGTAAGAAAAGAAATCTCATGGCATGGATAGCTTGCTAGCTAACTAGAAAAATACCAGAAAAAGTGACCACAGAAATTGGCAATAACTGTGGAATAGAATTACATATATTGAAGAAAAGGCAACTTACCCGAAAGCCAGATAGATAAAGCACCACAGGTAAAAATGATTTTTGATTATGGGGTGAACTGTCTCTTTAACTGAGTGAAATGGACATGGAGACAGAAACCACTCACTGCTGATTGGTTAGGGCCAAAGAAGACAACATCATCATGGTTTAGCGCATCAGGAAAAACGATGGCATCATTAAAAACATGACTTTTTCACTTTGAGAAAACGTTATGATGATGGATTTTGAACGTGTTGTCCTATGAAAAGCCTGATGGTGGTTCTACACATTAATTTCTTTGAAATGCAGATATTAGCTTTCTTGTTACGTGAGAGATGACACGGCAGAGTGAACTATTTCCAGCCTCCATAATCAGAGTCACCAACGGTTTACTGTTGGCAGACATTTTTTCATGTCTAAAGCTGTTTTATGCTGTAAACATCTCGTGGAGTAGTGAATGACATCAGCAATTGTTGTTTGATACAGCATACTGCGGTTTCACTTGTAAACTGTGTGTGTGAGTGTGTGTGAGTGAGTCTGTGTTTGTTTGTGTGCCATGGTAGACACACGATCAAACACTTGATTGTAAGGCTAAACAAACACATAGCCATGATGAATTTTTAACCCGAACACACACACACACACACACACACACACACACAGAAAGAGAAGGAAAACACAAACTAGTGACTCTTGGTGAGACCACCAAGATAGTGGTTTGTTTGGCAAAGAAAAGCAGACTTCAGATGCTTTTGTAACACACACACACCCACACATAAATACACACACTCCTCAGTATAACATACGCCCACACACACACACCTATCCATCTATCTGTCTATACACCATATATATATATATAAGCATCAAATAAATCAATAAAGTATTCTGATTGTGATTCTGATGACCTAAAGGTCTCTTATCAGTGTTTCCCTTCATATTATATATACAAATGTATTTATATCTGCCAGTGGAACTTTAGTATGAAATCAATAGCATGTGAAATGCATAATAGTTAGGGGAAATATAATATAGCAAACACTGTGGTAGTGATGAGCACAACAAGATAACAAATACCAGTGCTTTTTCTTTTACTTCTTAGGATAAGACAGCCAAGTGCTGCAGTGGCTGGCCTCAGCTGTTTTCTTTATTATTATTACTTTTGATAGTGATTTACAGCGATCAGCCATCACATTACTACCACTGACAGGTGAAGTGAATAACACAGATTATCTCATTCCAGTGACACCTGCCATGGGTGGGATATATTAGGCAGCAAGTGAGCATTTTGTATTTAAAGCTGATGTTTGAGCATACGGATTTGAGTGACTTTGGGTCAAACTGTGATGGATGGACGACTGTGTCAGAGCATCTCTAAAACTCCAGCTCTTGTGGGCTGTTCCCAGTCTGCAGTGGTCAGGACCTACCTTAAGTGGTCCAAGGAAGGAAAACCGGTGAATCAGTGACAGGGTCATCAGCGGCCAAGGCTCACGGATGCATGTAGGGAGCAAAGTCTGGCCCATGTTGTCCGATCCAATAGAAGAACTTGTTGTTTCTGACACAATGGTGTCGGAACACACAGTGCATCACAGTTTGTTGTATATGGGGCTGCGCGTAGTTGCAGACCAGTCAGGTTGCCCATGCTGACCCGTGTCAAAGGTCGTAGAGGAGAAGCGGCTTGCGACCTGAAGATCGCCCGTTTGATTCCCCCTCAGACAGACTGGCGTCAAAAATTTGTTGGTCTGGTGGAGTGATTAATAACGCCCCCCCCCCCCCGACAGCAAAAGCCCAGTCACCTTTAGTTTTTAACCTCGACTTTGGAATGACCAGAAGGTCCCCACCGAGGACCTCAGGCTTTGGGCTGGCTCATAGGGGGTCAGCAACTCTGTTATATAACTTGAAGCCTGACCCAGATGTTTAAATGTTTAAATTTAAATGTGATCAGTAAAATGTTAAACTCAGGGTCAGGGCTGTTTTGGGGCTGATCAGTGTATATTTTTGATTTAGTCTAACACTGTGCTGATATTCCAACACTTTCTTTCAAGTTGAATAAGCTCCTTCAGCAGCTCCCAGATCTTTGAACAGCTTCCTAATTTGCAGCAGTAGTACAACATATTTGGCGACTTATTTTTTACAATTGAAATGACATATAGATATACATATACATAGAGAGTATAATATATATACATATATATATATACATATATATATTTGTTGCTGTTTCCAATGAGCTAAAGTTACTAGAACAACAGCAGTTAACAAAATCATAGATGGCTGTATATAATGAAGTGGATTTCCTTGGATTCTCCTTGGATTCCTGGATTTCCTTTGATGTGTTGTGTGTTTGAGCATCTGACAGGTCTTTTCCAAGTGTTTTACCATCTGTGTTCATAGTTTTCCTCTAGCAGTGTTTCGCTAGCTCTGCCTCCTCTTTGGAAAATGCTGTTCATGATTCTTTTAAACTTTGTTGCAAAAATGGATAATCTTTCTAATTTTTTTAAACATTTTTCTGCATCTGTTGCCAGTGTGTATTTATGCTTGGTCCCTGTTCAGGAAACTATTTGTAGATGAGTAGATGAGAACAATGTATTTTTTTAATGTTCTAATGAGTCACTTGAATTATATTTCAACTTCTCTTATTTTGCACAGATAAGTGAAGAAAGGTTGATGTAAAATATGAAAAATACTTTCCTATGTATGGCCTCAGTGTGAGCTGCTGCTGAGTCGAGCGTGCCTATTAGTGAAATTTAGTATTGTGTTACAGTCTGGTGGTTGACTTGATTAATAGATTGGACAGAAATTTTTCACATTGGTCAAACCCCATTGAACTTGTAGATTTATTTTCATGCTTTAACAAAATTAGCTTTAAATTTCCAGTCACTTGAAGGCAGATGTAGTTCATAGATGATTTAGCAGCATAAAATGATCAAATGCAAAAAGATGAATAAGGTTTCTGCCTCATAAGCTTTTTAAACACTTTAACTGGATATTTAAGTGTGAACACAGTAAACTCAAAAAATGGTCAGCACTAATATACATTATCTGTTTGATTTTAGACAGCTAGACAGTTCAGCAAAGGGACTCTTTCCTGCAGAGTTACAGTAAGATAAAGCTTTAGTGGTTAAAAATCTCAGGCAATCCTCAGACGTGGAGACCCCAAACAGAGGTGATGAGTGTCAGCTGCTGACATCACATAGTAGAACATTGTTCTCTAGTTTCAAGCTCTGTGCAGCCTTATAATGACGAATATCACCCAAACTGCCTGGTGTGTATAGCTGTCTTGACTGTCTGACTTCTCATCTGGCACATTCATGTTTATATTTGTATGACGCCTGCTGCTGCCTGCTGTTTTTTCCCCGTTGCTTATCATCCACAGCTTAGTATTCTATACCTAAAATGTTCATATCTAAAGGGTGCTTTTCTGCCTCACTTGTTTAATTTCATCAAACACTGATGGGTTTACCAGTTAGATATTTCTACGCTGGCATAAAAGTGTTGTGCTCTAGTGGCTAAAATATTTAAATCTGGCCCCACTATTCAGGGCATAAACACTGAGATGCCAGTACAATTAAAATTGAACAGTTTTTTTATTCACAAAAAGTGTAACTTACAACAGTTCTTATCTGAAGGAGACACTTGGAGTCTGTACGAGGTCTGAGACTGCTGATTTAACAGTCTGGGACTGAGCTGTGTGAATCTTCCAGGGAGAGCAGGAAATGGTTAGAGAGTTCAGTTTTCAGGAGATGAAGCATTGACTCCACAGGGAAATCTTTAGGGAATGAGTTGCTGGCAGAGCCTGGTGTGGAGCAGATCTTGGAGAGTGAATACTGGAACTGAAGTACAAGGAAATCCAAATTACCAAAATGCAAAGAGCACAAAAACTGAAAGGGCTGATATCAGTATCTAGTGTTGGAACTGAACAATCTAGCAGCAAGTCAATCAATGAGCTGGTCCTTAAATACCTCAGGAAGCAGGTGGAGTTGATTAGGTGACAAGACTCAGCTGTGCAGGTGAGTAGGCAGGAATGACCAGGAGACCATACCCAGCTCACATGTAGACACACAAACCAGACAGGTACAAACCAAAATGAGAACACAAAGTAGACAAATCCTAACAGAAAGCTGTCAGTCGAGCTCTTATATGGACTATAGAAACAGGACTAATATGACTTGTGATTTAGTTTCAAGCAAACTCTGATGCACTTTGGTTTGTGATGTATAAGAGCAGCGGACCAAATTAAAAATTCTATTGCATTCATGGGTAAAGATGTATGTGTCGGACGTTATAATCACCCACTTGAATGTTTTATCAGTTTGTCTGATGAGTAACAATTTTAAGGATGCAAAGATTTTCTATAATGATACCAGATACTTTATCAAGATACTGTTTGTCTTTCTCAACATACAGTATCAGGTTCAATTATGGATGTGGTTGCAGTTTTGACCAATAATGCCAGTTATCAATAGTTTCTTAGTAAGTGGGTAAATGTGTGCTGGAAACAACAAAGTAAGTGCCATACTGAAGAGACTTCTGCTACAATTTTATGAGATGTATCAAAATTCATTGTCATACTAAATAGTAGATTGTTGGAACATAATGATATTATACATTTATTCTACAGGGCTTTATAGTTGAATTGAATTGAAATAGTACTGAAAGTTATGTTTAAAGGTAATCTCTTACCTCCCTTCAGACAGGAGGTTACGGTCCATTCGGTCCAAAACCTCACGCCACAAGAACAGCTTCTTCCCCTCTGCTGTTGGACTGTTGAACACTTCAGTACTTACTTCATTACAGGCACTGATTTATGTCATTATCCACCTGCTGTTCATTTGCACTGTTTACCTCACCTACTTGCACTACACTTCCACCCTGCACTACCTCACTTTGGGACTACCTCCAGAACCATATTTATTTTACTTATCTTATTTTGTTTTACCTTATTCTATTTTAATTTATTTTATTCTAATATTATATGTTACTCATTACGTTCTATGTATGCACCAATCACCAAGACAAATTCCTAGTAATGTGAAACCTCAATAAAGACGGCAATAAAGACGATTCTGATTCTGATTCTTACTTTGAAAGATTTGTCTTGAATCATCAGTTATAGATGAAGTTATGCAAGAGTCTCATCAAAACAGTGAGATGCATGGGGGTCTTAAGAACAAATTGTTCTTGTTATTCTTTTCTCCCTTCTGCTCTCCTTTTTCTTGGTACTGCCCCGTTAAACACACAAGGACTGTCATCTGGATACATACATTCTTGTTGAATGTTGATAAAATCCAAGCCAAGATGAACTATTTCTGAAATTAGTGCAATTGCAGCCCCCCCCAATACACACACACGCACACACACACACACACACACACACACACACACACACACACACACACACACACACACACACATTGTGGTGGCCATCTTGGGACTAACTCTTGACTAATCCAAAAATGCTACAAAAGACACCAACACCACAAACAAAACAAACGAGAGGTCAAGTGATTGAAGTGACTCGAGTTAGTTGAAATGAAGGAGGAGCAGAGACAGGATCAGAAAGCAGCTGCTAGCAGCTGTCTCTGCTAGGCATAAATTAGGGCACACCCTAAATTATGCATAACTTCAAGTGTTAATATAAGCAAAGAACTGTGTATAAATAATCTCCAAGATTACTTTACCAAGAAATGTCAAAAACATGACTGCACCTGTAGGGGAGACTCTCAGCTACAAATCAAGAGACCCATTAGTAAGATCTCTTACACTACAAGTACAAAAGTATTGGGAATGGGCTGTTTTCCAGGGATGGGGGTTGGTTCCTTAGTTCCAGTGAAGAAAAATCTTAATGCTTCAGCAAATTAAGTTCCAAGATATTTTGGACAATGCTAGGCTTCCAACTTTGTGGCAACAGTTTGGGGAAGGCCCTTTTCTATTCCAGCATGACTGTAACAAAGCAAGGTCCGTAAAGACATGGCTGTATGAGTTTGGTGTGGAAGAACTTGACTGGCCCACACAGAGCCCTGACCTCAACCCCATCCAACACCTTTGGGATGAACTGGAATGGAGACTGCGAGCCAGGCCTTTTCATCCAACATCACTGTCTGACCTCACAAATGCTCTACTGCATGAATGGGTAAAAATTCCCACAGAAACACTCCAAAGTCTTTTGGAAAGCCTTCACAAAAGGGGGGAAGGTGTTATAGCTGGAAAGCTGTTTATGAAATTTAGAACGCCATGCCGAAATAACAAAAACAAAAATAAATTAAATAAATAATCAAAAACGATGACCTCTTGCCTGTTAACATGAACTACAATAGTGGTACTTTTGCCACTGTGTTCAGTTTCCTCAGTTATTTTGATTCCACTATTTTACTTGTATTTTTATTTCTAAGAATTGATATTCCTTAATGGTTTGTGCTGATCTACTGAGATCTCCTGATCTTGAGTTTAGAATGTTTACATCACGAAATTGTGTATCGTTATTGTGTATTGTGTATGTATGTGATTGTGTATCATCACAGGGCTTTAATGGTGGTTTGAACAACTGACTGATGTCACTGTTTTCAGATTCCATTCAATTTTCAGTTCAGTTTATTTATATAGTGCCAATTCAATCTCATGACACTTTCCAATTAGAGCAGGTCTAGACCAAACTCTTTAATTGAATTGTAATACAGAGAACCCAACATTCCTCCTTGAGCAAGCACTTGGCGACAGTGGCGAGGAAAAACTGCCTTTTAGAAGGCTGAAACCTCAGAGCAGACCCCGGCTCAAGATGGGCGGCCATCTGCCCTGACCGGTTGAGAACAGTCTCTTGTTGGCACAAGAATGATCCCAGTTCACTTTATCCTTTTCATTCTGTCCGTGATCTATTGTTTGTCTCGGAAACATACAGTGTATGTTTGCATGGGTAATGAGTGACAATGTGCCATATGTCTTCATTCAGTTAACAAAGCAGTGACTGTTCATATTACACATGTATAGATAAAATATAGTACGCATTAATTAGGCCATAAATCAGCTAATATGCCTCGAGCAGACTGTCACAAGTAGAGCTATCAGATTTAATCAATGGATATGTCAATGGATACATTCCACAGCAGAAAGCTGTGGAAAACTTTTTAAACAACAATATGTGTAATTGTGAATAACAAATTGTGAATAATGAAAATTTCAAATACAACATATAATACAACAAATACAACATATAAAATTCCTAAAAGTATGAACATGAAAAATTGATTAAAGATATCATATAATCTTTCATAATGAACTGCCCACTATGACTGCACACCACTGCTCCTTTATTATTGCTGAAATACCTCATGCCTGTAACATAACACAGAATTAGATATTTTGAGTTGTTTTCTGTGATGGATGACTGAGAGGTTCAAGCCTCTAGAAAGTAGATTTTTTTTATGGTTAACTGAAATGAGCTATGAATGGCTGCCTCTACATTTGGACATCGATCTAAAAAGTTACATCCTGCTTTTGAAAATCGCAGCAATTTATGTGCACAGTTTGAACTTAATAAGCTAAAACATGTAAAACCATCAATAAGGTGGCTTTAATATGCTGCCAACTATATTAAAATGTTCTGATTAGTCTGGCAGTCAGTGGTGACATTCCAATAGTGTTTAAAACCTTCACGCCTTCAAACATCAATAGCAGGAAAGAGCGAGTTGGTGAATGTGGTCACTCCAGTCAGGTGACAGCAGGGTCGTACTTAGAACTGGTGCATTCTCAATTGTTTGTTTCGGGTTCTTGCTGCTGCTGATGTGACGTAAGAGACACAGCTCTTTCCCACGTGAAGGGACAGCGTGTGTGTGTGAAAACACTAGTCCAAACACACAAGCAGACACACATACAACATATAGAATCAGGGGAAACTGAGACAGGACACATTCGGAGACAGAGAAACACACACATTCACACACGCATGCAGATGTGTGCGCACACACACACACAAAAGGAAACCCAGACAGGACATACAGTACGCATGTAGAAAAAAAAATCTGTGCAGAGGTAAATCGCAAAATATGCATATGCATTTAGAAACACATGAGGACATTGTTTCCAGAAGGAAATGGAGTGTTGCGTGTGTTATCACTGCAGTGGCTGTAAACAGAGTTACACAGGCTGTAAAATACAATAGACTGCTTCAATCTGTCTGTTTGACTGGCCTCTAACACAAAGGCCAGTCAGTGTGTGTGTGAGTGAGACGGCATAATTTATAGCGAACAGTAATGTTGTTCCTGTCAGAGTGATTGTGTGGATTTTGACATATAAGTAATGAAGGACAGGAAGTCAGATAACATTCACATAGACTTGCTGTTAGGATGGCCATGTAGTGGATGGACTTCAAAACAGGCTTGAGGCAGAGGTTAGGTGCAGACATTCGGTCCAAACTACCAATACCACAAAATGAGAAGAAATGCTAGGAACATTAGTAATGAAAGGACCTTCATTACACTTGCCATATATTTGTCAAAGAAGAATAAAGAATAAACTGTGGCCAGTGGCAAAACTCAGCCAGCCAGGAGAAATTGTCAGTGATTTAATTAATTTAGTTCTTCTGGTGTGTAATGAGCAGATGGCTATCCTGGTTTTAATCTTTTTTTTTTTTGTCATGCACCAAGGTCTCAGTGATTGAATTTTATAAAGAAAAAAAGAATTACTTGCCAATGTCCAAATGCAGTACAACATCTATCAGATTCGGGCAACTGACGAAGAGTATAGTTAAACAATTGGTGAAACTTTTAGTTGGTAGCTCACCGTTTCCTTTATCTTGCAGTGGTTTTCAAAGTCGGGATACTCACTGATTCTTGAATGGGGTTTCAAGGAGTCTCCAAAAAAAGGGGAATCACTTATTTTCATTATACTCACATCCAAAAGTAATAATGTATGACTATTTTGGTCATGGGCTGCATACACTGTGATAAAACACTTAAAAGTAAAATCTGAAACTGAATCTTAACTGAGGGGTCCTTGACATGAAAAAGTGGGAACTACTGTCTTGTTATATACAGTGTATTTCAGTAGGACATACTCTGCAGGGACATTGTGAGGGCACACTTCCACCTGTAGTTCAGTTCATTTGGTTTGGAATCAATTTCAATTTCAATTTATTTATACAGAGACCCAGAGCCTGAACCCCCGAGCAAGCAGACGGTGGCAAGGAAAAACACCCTTTTAACAGGAAGAAACCTTGAGCAGGACCCTGATCACAAGGGGGAACCATCCTGCTGATAGTCGCTGCATAGAAGAACGACCTGAAATGGATACACTGCCTTTTAATTCTAGCTCAGTTCGTGTTCACACTGACTTTACAAAGAAATCTCAAGGAAATTCAATCGAAAGCAACTGGACTTAGATATTTGTCTTTGAAGACGTTTCACCTCTCATCCTTGACTAGGCTGGGACTAGTCCAACTAGCTGGTGTGGAGATCCAGGTATTTAACCTCTGTGGAGACATTCACATGGGCAGTGGTGAATGCCTCCACAGAGGTTAAATACCTGGATCTCCACACCAGCTAGTTGGACTAGTCCCAGCCTAGTCAAGCGAGCAGGAACTGATGAAGCCTCTTGGATGAGAGGTGAAACGCCTTCAAAGACAAATATCTAAGTCCAGTTGCTTTCGATTGAATTTCCTTGAGATAACCATGACCTGGATGAATGAGAATATTCACAGGCTTATTTACAAAGAAACTAAGAGTATTAAACATGAAGTCATATGGACTGACAAGTGGCTCATTGATAGGACAGTTCAAATAAATCAAATTCAGTGTCAGGCAGCTGGTCTGTTAATGTTTGCTGGTGTCACAACAAGCTCATGAAGAAATAATCTTTAGCAAAATTATTAGACTAAATGATATGAATAATGGCAAATGGTGAAAAAAGAGGAACCATACAGCTATAGTACAGGGCAGCTCACTGTGGTGATGTCACATTTTTTTTTTTAATGGACCTAATGAACTACACCTGGAAGATACAAGCACAGGTGACCACAGTTTTAACTGATCAGGGAAAATCCTGCGCACTCATGCACATTTATCATGGTTTCCATCTGCTTTGCATAAATACACAGATATCTCATTATGAAAATAGATTAGGTGTGAAAGCAACCTGATAACATTGGGTCCTCAAGATTTGGTCTGTAATTTGTGTTGGGTTCAGTCAGATTGCGCCGTGAAATTACGGATATGAATCATGTTCATGAACTCACTTTTGTGCTTGTGCAGACTCCTTTGAAAGTTCCAGCATCACAGCGTCATTTTATATATTTTTTGTTTGTTTAAATGGTAAGACTATCATAGGTAAGCCATCGAAATGATTTAAAGGGCTTTAGTCTTAGCCGCTATTCATAAATAAATTTCAAATTGTAATGTTCAAGTGCAGTATAACTATTGCTGTTTCCAGTGGGGTCCTAAGGCTGTCTGAGGAGCAGAGGCAACAAAATGAATAAAAACGAGCTGCATGCAGTGTGGCACTAGTGCAGAGAAATGTGTTCATGCCTTATAGTGCTCATGGGGAAATATTACCAAACCCTGGTTAAGACAGATTGTTTAGTGTAAGCAGCTCCACCTCTGCAGTAAAACAAGGAACTATTAACTACTTAACCATTTAGAGGCACTTAGGGGCCAGTTATTTTTTGGTATGTATGGCAGCCCACATAGCACTGCATCATGTTTTCTCAATTTTAAAGGCATAAGTGCAGAAGAATGATAAAGGTCATCCAAGAAGGCATCCAAAAAATGTTTAGATCTCTAAATGACGTACTATAGATAGAGATACAGATAGATGTGTCAGCTGTCCTCTCATACAGCTCCTGTTTTCACTACTCAGAAACTCTGCTTCCCCAGGGCTTGTGTGTGTGCGTGTGTGTGCGCGCACACACGTTTAATGGGGTGATGGAGTTAGATTAATTTGTAACTTGTCAGATGATCTGACACCTATGATTCCTGCCCTATGCAAACTAGCTTTTGCATATAAGTGTCATCATATCCACCTACAGAAAGTTAGTTCCAAAAGAAGTAGCCAATACATTTATAATTAAACAACATTCATTTTTTTTAATCTAGGATAAATTCATTATGTTTGTTATTTATCTGTTATGAGGTAGAATTCTGCAGATCTGAAGATCTGTATTGTTCATTACACTGCAAAAGGCAATTTTTCATTGTCACTGTCATCAGGTGTTTGCTCAAGGAGGAATGTTGGTTCTCTTTGCATTAAAGACTAGTTTCAAGAGTATGGTTTAGACCTGCTGTATTTTGAAAGTGCCATGAGATAACTTTTGCTGTGATTTGGCGCTATATAAATAAAATGAATTGAATTGAAAATATAAATGATTACAAAATACAAATCCCATTTGTCCTGAGGGGTCTCTGGTTATCTGTCTGACGAAAGAGTGGAGCTTTTATTACTTGTACTACTGCTTTTATGGCTTCTGCTATTTCATTTCATCAGCAGAATGTTTTTGGGTACGGAGTGTCTTTATTTAATGAACGCTTGAGTTGAAGGCAGTGACCTACCTCAGGCTCCAGACTGTGTTTTGGAAGCACCGGGGAGGCTCCTAAAGCACCAGGGCTGGAGTTGTAGCCAGCTTTGGCCCTAATCTCTGCACCATGAAATTCAGCAGCTTATACTGAACTTTTACTAACAATAAGACGTAAGACTACTTGTGAGATACTTTTGACTTGCAAATCTATGATGTGATTAGGGTTGTTCCTAATAACTAATTTTCCTTATGTTTAAATGGGAAAAACTTAGACTTGTGGACTGGTCTAAAAGTAAGACAATGCTCAGAAAACAATTAAAATTATGCACAATTTAATCTATAAGGTTAAGTGTTGTCCAAAAAATATTATTTATTTTATTAGAGACATTTGAAACCTTTAATCATATCCTTCAGTACCATCTTAGAGAAGAGTTAACTAGCATTGTCAACTGCAATTAGTACGTATTAAGTTGTCTGTTTTTTTCAAGCATCCATTTTCTATACCACTTATCTGTGCAGGGTCATGGGGAGGGGGTGGGGGTGGGGGTGTAGCCCATCCCAGATGACAATGGGTGAGAGGGGGTTACTGTGGGAGGAAGCTGGAGTACCCAGAGATAACCCACGGAGGCACAGGAAGAACATACAAACTGACTCACACTCAAACCCGGAGTCCCACACCACCGTATTGCCCATGTTTGATCTTTATAAAGCAGTGTTTGACTTGGAAGACATTACATTTCAGTGAAAATTATGTTAATATATGGCTTCAATTTGTAGTGTAGTATTTATTACTCACTGTTCTTAAACATGTTACACACAAGAATTCATAACCATTGTCCATAAGTGTCCATACATTCAGACATTTCACCACAATGCAACGTTCACTTAGTGAGGTCACTGCCATCAGGGATTATTGTTTCCATGAAGGGGTGTACTTGGTTGGCAGCTGAGCTGCAGAGCTGCAGTTCTGGAGATGCTCTGACACAGTCATTCAGCCATTACAATTTGGCCCTTGTCAAACTCCATGCTTGCTAATTTTTGCTGCTTCCAACATATCAACTTAAAGACATTCACTTGCTGCCGTATGTATCTCACCCACTGCCAGATGCCATTGCACCAAGATAATCAATGTTATTCACCTCACCTGTCGGTTTCATGGCTGATTGGTGTAATTGTGCACATTCATATTTGTGATGTGTATTTAAGATGCATCAAATTGTGTTTCTTGGCCAGTCAAACTTGAGGATTCAAGTTGAGTAATTGCATACAGTGACAACAGTATTCAATAACATGTGTCTTGTCTCTTTCAGGACTCTCCACCAAAGCCAGACATGGAGCAGAAATTGCGTTCAGCCTCCAGTGTTGATGAGCTGATGAGTCTCATCTATCCTTCATATTGGGCTGCTCTGAAGTGCAAATCTAAACTTTCTGCTGCCGCCACCTCCTCAGGCTCTAGGCTCTCTCAGGGGCCACAGCCCCGCCAACTAAGGCCACTGGCTCATACAGAACAGCCAACATTTGCTGCTGCCTACTTCAACTTGGATGTCCTGAAAAGTATGTTTGCACTTTTTATTATTGTTCTTGTTATTATTAACATCAGATTTGAAAAAATAAAATGGGAGCCACGATAGCAGCAGTGTAAAAGCTTCCTTTAAGGGAAACCTTGCCAAGTGCTGTGTCTAGCATTATCCCTACGATGGCTTTTTATAAAATTAACTAATGAAGAGGGGTTGAGATGTTTAAATTTACTTTGTTGTCACAAAATATCGGTTTCTGCACCAGTTAGAGCCCCTTAGTAGGCGGCTATACAGACAGTATATAATTGACTGTTACGTCATTAAGTCAGCTGAGTTAATATGGAGAATATTTTTCAGCATGAAACACCCCCAAATTCTATAAGATTTAGAATATTTATATCAGACATTTTAATACATGTTCAAGGATATTTATCAACTGCATTTTTCCCATTGAGTATATATTTTTAGTGGCCTTTTAAAATATAACATATTTGCTTATTTTCTTTTCTCTTTGCTTCACCCTGACCCAATGTGAGAACAAATATTGTAATATAATGATATGACAGTTAAAAATTAACAACAATGTATGCATGCATGTAACAGGTCCAGAGTTTTCTAAGAAAATATGCATTCATGTCTGGAAAGGATTTCATTGATCCAATAAGATTAATAAGTCATGGCTATAATATAATAAAAATATAATTCAGCTCATTGTTAGTTGCGGTTTTACAGATTTGAACTTAAGAAGTTAAGCAGGTGGGGAACTCTTCAGTGACAGTGATGTTGCATGATGTTTACAGTACACGGTCAGGGATATCCAGATGCCCAGCAGCTTTACTGACATTCATTCTCAGCAGGATTCCTCTCACATCCACTGTTGTACACTGACAATTCTCTGGACGCAGATTAGACTTTTCAGCTGACTCATTGTCTGGGAGATCAAAGGAAGCACTGAAAGTGTTGAGCTCATCTGACAATGTATTCTTGCACAAGATAGGGGCCCTTCTGTTTTTGTAGCCTGTGAAGTTTGGGTTTCTAATCACATATCTTTGGTGGTGTTGAGGTGTTGGTGTTGGTCTGTTTCCAGTTGACAGTGTTGTATGCTTCTGTGCCACCTGACCAAAAAGTAGGGTTTCATTGGCTCTGGATAGAGCTCTCACCACTTTCTGGATGGGAACTGATTGTTTTGTCTTTGTGGTTACCCCATCATCAACGCATTTGTTGATGTATGATGTCACTTATGATGTATATTCATCAGGATTGATTTGGTTTTTATGTGCGGTGGCATTTCTTTTACCTGGTGATGTAGACATGTTGGTGTAATGTAGGTAAAAATGCTCTGAGGGCTTGTTATCACTACAATTACCAGCCACATCAAAACACCCTCTTATCAAGTGAACGCTGATGACCTCATACAATTCTGTATTGCAGTTTTTCCAATTGCATTTGGACACAACATCAACAAACACTCTGGTAAGCCTTCCAAGAAGGTAACGTGGTCTTAACATTAAAATATGGTAACATTGGCTTACCAAGGTCTTGGTCTTGTGGTCTGTCAGTTCGGAACATTATTTCATTTAGTTTTCCTGTACCCAGACATTATCCAGAAGTAGACGAGGAACAGGAATAGAATTTGAACCCGAGTTAGCTTAGCTCTGAAAGAAGAAGCTGTTTATCAGTCTATACTATCATCAGTTGTAGTTCATATTGGCCCCACTTTGGTGTACTGAGATTGGTAATGTACCAAATTGTACACTTTTGTGTTAAAAATTTCAAATCTCAAATCCCTGTTGAACACAGTTCAACTTGGCAATACTGGACTGTTCAGTTTTAAAGACCACATGTTTGTGTATGAGCCTATGATAAATGTGTGTCTTTCTGCATTTATGCATGGCCATCATGTTTTTTTGCTGGTCTTACTTTCTGTGTGTATGCAGGTATAGAGTCGGAGTGGAGGAAGACTCAGTGCATTCCCAGGGAGGTGTGTGTCGATGTGGGCAGGGAGTTCGGGGCGCCCACCAATATCTTCTATAAACCACCATGTGTGTCCGTCTACAGATGTGGAGGATGCTGCCACTCTGAAGACAAACAGTGCAGGAATATCTCCACTGGTTACCTCAGCAAAACTGTAAGAACCATTTTGTTCCTTCTCCTTCTATTATGAGCTCAAATATGGAAACTAAATACACATGCATGCACGGCAGATTACATTTTGCAGTTGTTAGATAGATGAAGAGGCCATTTTAGGGAATCTCAGACTGTGAATCTCAACTAACTACAGTTTACAAAATTGTCACCCTGGTGCTATAAGTACAGGTGGAGGCCACTACTGGACTCTATGGTGAATTCTTTCCCCCTGTCATGTATTCGGCTGCTAATCTAAATAGAAGTTTGCTCAGTGGGAAAGACTTGACAAACCTGATATGGAGCTAGGAGCATCATGCTTGGATTCTGCTTTGATTTAGCATCTATACCAGGAGTCGGCAACCCAAAATGTTCAAAGAGCCATATTGGACCAAAAAAACAAAAACAAATCTGTCTGGAGCCGCAAAAAATTAGAAGCCTTATATAAGCCTTATATGAAGGGAACACAGGCTGTAAGTGTATATTAGCTTACCAAAATCACCAAATTCAGCATGTCTTCCCTGGAAATGTCTTTCCAAATTACTCTTTTTGTGATTTGACAACTTCTCATTACAAAGCAAACATGCAGGTAATCCTTCCGCATCGGCAATGAAAGCAGATGATTCGGTCCATTCTTCCTTGAATCCTCTGTTCTCATCAGCTATCTTTCGCTTTTCCCCTTTGGGATCCATGGCCCATGACACACCCGCCGGTTTGTTTACAACAGCCACCTGCGTGGCACCGCGCCGCGCTGAAACGTGTGTCGCAGGCTATGACGCACATCGTCGTTGACAGAAATGTTGAAATTTAATATTTATTATAAACATTTTTACAGCACTGGAAAACGTTAAGAATGTTTGTGTCATGTTTGTCGTCCTACAGAAACCATATTAAAACAAAATATATATTCCCCCCTATTTCTTTCCATTTTCATACATTTTTGAAAAAACTCCAGAGAGCCACTAGGGAGGCGCTGAAGAGCCGCATGCGGCTCCAGAGCCGCGCGTTGCCGACCCCTGATCTATACTGTGTATTACTGTGTATGTGTACATATTAATTGGGAGCAATGAGTAAGCAACCTACCACCCAGAGCACATAAGCAAAGATTTGCTTCATGATTCAACACCACTGTTATGAAAACTGTCACTCACTAGACCCCAAAATAGGCCCAAAATAGGCATGATGCAAGTGAGCAAGTAGTTTGGCATTGATATCTTGGATGAGATGCAGTGTTTACTTTGGTGTACATTAAGTGCTGCTGCTTGCTGTTGGCTTCAGAGTAGTGTTTCACAAAATTATGGATGATGTAGATATCCGAGCACATGTTGTCTATAAACATTTCCTGAAGGAGATCACCCAGTATGACGTCTTCATGCAGCTGGATGAGGGGCTGAGTTAGTACACAGTGAGGAAATGGCCCAATAACATTTCAGTGATCCTTTCAAACAAAGTTATGCAGGTGATGAAGATGCATTACGCAATGTGTGTGATAATTTAACAAGAAAACTGTGCCACACTTGTACCAAAGTTTTCATAGTGCACAGTGTGTAACGTAATGGGCTGATACTCTGGAATACTGTTTTTAAACTGGTGGTGCCGTGACCATTCCATGGCATTCTGGTGCCCACCTATGGTTCACCTGTGGCCCCCTTGGATACAGGGTGTGATTAGGAAAAATGTAATAGCATACATTATATGTTTGATAGAGACTGTGACAGCCATGGCCAAAATACATTCACTGTTTTCATCCACTTTAAACACATTACATCCCTGTCATGACAAACTGTTTGTGAATCATGTCTTTTTGAAATTTTTGAATTTCATTGCCTCTTGATTTGCATTATAAACTCAGTAGAATAATTAACCATAACCGACAAGTTGGATGTATGTATAAGAACAGAGGTTTCTGTGGTAGAGATGAAGCAAATATCTGCTGCCTTCAGGTGGCTGAAAAGTCATCAGTGTAAAGGAAAGGACTTCAGTATAAAATGCTGTCTAACCTCTAATTAGAGGTCTGGAAAGAATCACCTACTTGTCTATAATTTGTATCACTTGCACGTTCACACATCAGCTGGTATAATAATGACTAACTCAATGTAGAATAGAAAGGATTAACAAAATATCAGTTTAAGAGTTTATAAGATTTCTGAGAGTTTTATATGGCATCGGGTGATTCAGATAATAAGGTTTGGTTAGCACTGTCACCTCACAGCAAGAGAGTTCCAGGTTTCAATTAAATTTCAATTCAGTTTATGTGTATAGCACCAATCCGCAACAAAAGTTATATCGTGACACTTTCCAATTAGAGCACGTCTAGACCATACTCTTTAATTAAATTTGCCTTGACCAGGTGGGTTGAGGGGTGACGGCGAGAAAAGGAGCATGCATAGCTCTGGTTAGAGCTCTGGGTCCTGATCTGATCTTGATCTTTTGAAGACTCTAGGAACCATGAGTAACCCTGCATCTTGGGAACATAAAGCTCTGGTGGGATAATAGGGTACTATCAACTATTAAGATATGATGGTGCCTGGCCATTCAGGGCTTTATATGTGAGGAGAAGAATTTTAAACTCTATCCTGGATTTTACAGATTTTACAGGCAGCCAACAATGCTGGTTCTTGTGAGTAATTGTGCAGCAGCATTAGCTGGAGATTCTTTAGAGACTTATTGGGGCAACCTGATAAAAGGCATAAATGATTTCCTGTGTTGCTCTCTGGTGCATCTTGAGAGTAAGAGTCTCTTACTGAAAATATTGTGGAGATGAAAGAATGCAGTCTTTGAAATGTGTGTTATGTGTGAGTTAAAGGACATGTCCTGGTCAAAAATAACTCCTAGATTCATTAGAGTGGAGTTTGATGTCAGAAAAGTATGGCGTCGCTGACGCAGAGAGCTGAACCGCGATGCAGAGTCGGGGTTTGCAGAGTCAAATAAGGGCAGGCAGGCAGAGGTCCAAAATAATTGTCTTTAATTTAAATAAAAAGAACTCAAAACAGGCACACACTGTGGCAGAGGATCAACAAAAAAACTGTGGTAAGAAATCGTGGCATGGCAAGCAATTCCTGAACATGAAGACAAAACAACAACCTGACAAAGAGTGGCGGGGAAGACGAGGACTAAATAGACAACCTAACAAGAGACAGGTGAAACACATTAAGGGAGGAGAAAGCAATCAGGATAAACCAAAGCAAAGCTACATGAAACAGACACATAAGGGAAGTGACACTTTCAAAATAAAACAGGACATGACAAAAACCTGGAACATAACACATGGAAACATATGACAAGACACACGTGAAACATGACACATGGATCAAAAATCAAAAGACAGAACATAACCTAAACACAAGGCGTGACACTTGAGGCCATCTAGAGTTGCTATATCAATGGATAATTTGTTTCTAAGGTATCTCGGGCCCAAAACAATAACTTCAGTTTTGTCTGACTTTAGAAATAGAAAATTACAAGTCATCCAGGTTTTTTATGTCTTTAAGACATGCCTGAAGTTTGGCTAGCTTTTGAATCCTGGCCTGGGCCCTTTTGTGCGGAGTTCGCACGTTCTCCATGTTCCTGTGTGGGTTTTTTCCAGGTACTCCGGCTTCCTCCCACAGTCTCAAAAATATGCACATTAGATTAGCTAGACACTCTGCATTGCCCCTAGGTGTGAGTGTGTGCATGTTTGTGGTTGTCTGTTTTGTGTGTCAGCCCTGCGATTGACTCGTGACCAGTCCAGGGTGTACCTCTCACCCATAGTCAGCTGGGGTAGGCTGGAGTCCCCTCCACGACCCTCACAGATAAGCAGTATAGAAAAGGATGGCTGGATGGACAAGGTCATTGAGCTGTCCTGTTGTAGGAAATGCTGAAATTCCTCAGTAGGTAATAATTTACACAAAACTTCAGAAGACATTTGTGCACTTTACCTGTAACTGCATAAGTATACCACAGTAGCAGATGTCATATTAGGTAAAAGTGCCGTGACAGAAGATTAAATTAGTTCAGCAAGGTAAAGAGCTGTTTGAATTGTACTGTACTCACACACCTCAAAAAAGAGTACAGATGAGACACAGATATTCGGAGATAATCACCCATTTATTCAACCTCTTACACACCCTTTATTGCATCACGGGTTGAATTTAGCACGACATTTAAATCTGGATTTGATTAAATGCATAGCAAAGACAAAGTGATACACACCGTAAATGAGAGTTTCGGCTTCTGAGAGGTGTTTTTCTGTTCCACAGTACTCCGCTGCTCTTTGAAATGGGGTAATCTTTCAGCTGTTTAGCTCATTTAGCTGTTGTTAAGGGACTGGAATATGGTGTCTGTGACAGCTTATTGTTTCACTGCTTCTGCTTTATTCATTTCCAAGAAGTGTTAAATGAAAGAATGTGCATTGGCAGCCTGGACTGATACTTCTTTTGTAAGATGATCTCTTAAAGTTGATTTCAATCAGAGCAGAAAGTCTGCTGTAGCCTGAATGTTCCTGTGTGTTTGACATGTTTTCGAATCTGTATTTGCAATTATTTGCATTTTTGTGCTCATGCGAATGAGCATTAAATGTCAACAATTCATAAACAGCAGAATGGAGGAAAGTCAGGGGAGAAGAGCAGGGCTGTGTCCAGACGTTTTTTTGACTGGGGTTGTCAAGGTGTGCACAAGCACCAGAATAGTATCATTACTCATATCTACTTGTGGCACCAACACTGTTGTTGTAAATAAGGAAAGAGAGGAAACGCAGAAAATCCCTGGTTGTGTAAATTATAATTTCATATGATGTTGCGTTTCAGTACTGCATATGATTTAAGCTCTTTCTTTAAACTTGATACAGCACATTTAAATGTTATACACAAGAACTGCATTTCATAATGAAGGATATGTCAAAACCACTTAAATGTTTTTTTCTGAATCAAAGTTGAAATTAGATGACTTTCTTTGAGATGTTACTAGGAGAAACCAAGAAGTTTGCATATATAATATATTCCTTCAGCTCTTTCAATCTAGATCACTCACAGAATATCATCAGGAATTTAACTAATGAAAAAGGCAGAAACTCTGAATGTAACCTCTTCCAGACCAGGTTAGGTGCATCGCATGAGTCACATTTGTGAAATTCATTGAGATTTAAGGTCAACACACCTCACTAACCCATTAATCTCGCTTTGTAGTACACCCCTCAGTGCTTGTTCTGAATGTGGTGCAGGGTAGTGCTAGTATTACAACTTAACTGTAGAGTAGCATCACATAATTTACATTTGATTTGATGCCTTTCCACACCAAGCTTTGTTTAGCATGCTTCATTTTTTACCTTAAACTGTTCTCACAAAGGTGAGACCTATAGACAGATGAGCGTAACTAGAAAAAGAATATTCTTGGAGGTTAACAGACATCCCTACTTTAGACTTAGACTTCACTTTATTGATCCCTTATGGAAATTGAATGAATATACATACATATATATATATATAATATAGACTTAGGGGGATAAGGGTGGCTGCTGAAAATCAAAGAGGCGTTCGCAATATACATTGATTAGGTTTAGATGATCAGGAATGGTTTGATTGTTACAGTGATATTTGAAATTCTTTTTTTTATTGCTGTTTTGTCCTAGCAATAAAAATGATAATTAAGATAAGATAAGATAAGATAATCCTTTATTAGTCCCATAACTGGGAAATTAAAGTGTTACAGCAGCAAACAGGATATAGAGGGTGCAAAGCATGCAGGGATAAGGGAAGGATGTGCATTCAAAAAAGCATTCAAAAAATATTAGTAATAGTAGTATTAAAAGACTAAAGAGGCAGCATTGGTGCATATTTTGAAAGTTGGACAAGGGTGTGTGAATGGTTCTTTGACCAGAGCAACAAGAAACAATCTTTTGCCTATCTTTTGGCAAATGTAGCTCTTTTTAACAGCATTTTGTGGTTTTGTTTTGTTTTGTTGAAAGTTTCATTGGGCTGATTTGTTTTGGCAGTGCCTTGAAGCAGCTGGCAGGTGTTGAGAGGTTTCGACACATAGCAGGTAATACAAGTTATGCTAAGCTGTGTAATTTACTATTTGACTGACTGTGAGTGTTTATGCCCATCTGGTGGTTCACTGCATAAGGGTTTATTTCAATGCCTGCAATGTGAATGATTTTTACTCTGCAGATATTTGTATGCCACTTTCTCTTTAACAGGCTGGGTTAGTCCTTTCACTCTTCTGCATTGTGCCAAATGTATTATGGATTTGTTGGCTGTGTTAATACCCCACATGCTATATGCTGTATTAGAGATATTCTTTTTCTTCTTTTTTCCCCCCACTAGTCAACCTTCCTGTAGTTGGTGATGTACACAGGAAAGCTGCAGATAAAGGCTGCCCAGAACATCAATAGTACTGATCATAAGTTATATTGGCGAGGTGGGTTTTCTGAGCTGAGCCCAAAAGTCAGACAGACACTGTACAGAAGTATATACAATAAAGAAATATGCTGATTATGCAGTATGCTTTGACAGCGTGGAACTTGACAGTGATACTGCATATACTGTAAATACTTTCTAGGTTTATACATATATACACTATATTGCCAAAAGTATTCACTCACCCATCCAAATAATTGAATTCGGGTGTTCCAATCACTTCCATGGTCACAGGTATATAAAATCAAGCACCTAGGCATGCAGACTGCTTCTACAAAAGTTTGTGAAAGAATGGACCGCTGAGCTCAGGAGCTCAGTGAATTGCAGCGTGGTACTGTGATAGGATGCCCCATGTGCAACAAGTCCAGTCGTGAAATTTCCTCGTTACCAAATATTCCATAGTCAAATGTCAGTGGTATTATAACAAAGTGGAAGCGTCTGGAAATGACACCAACTCAGCCACAAAGTGGTAGGCCATGTGAGCGCGCATAGTGCGCAGAGGCCGCCAACTTTCTGCAGTCAATCGCTACAGACCTCCAAACTTCATACGGCCTTCAGATTAGCTCAAGAACAGTGTGTAGAGAGCCTCATGGAATGGGTTTCCATGGTCAAGCAGCTGCATCCAAGCTATACATCACCTAGTGGAATGCAAAGCGTTGGATGCAGTGGTGTAAAGCACGCCATCACTAGACTCTAGAACAGCGGAGAAGAGTTCTCTGGAGTGACGAATCACGCTTCTCCATCTAACAATGTGATGGACGAGTCTGGGTTTGGCGGTTGCCAGGGCATCAGTACTTGTCTGACTGCATTGTGCCAAGTGTGAAGTTTGGTGGAGGAGGGATTATGGTGTGGGGTTGTTTTTCAGGAGCTGGGCTTGGCGCCTTAGTTCCAGTGAAAGGAACTCTGAATGCTTCAGCATACCAAGAGATTTTGGACAAATCCATGCTTCCAACTTTGTGGGAACAGTTCGGGCATGGCCCCTTCCTGTTCCAACATGATTGAACATGACCAGTGCACAAAGCATAAAGACATGGATAAATGAGTTTGGTGTGGAAGAACTTGACTGGTCTGCACAGAGTCCTGACCTCAACCTGATAGAACACCCTTGGGATGAATTAGAGTGAAGACGGTGAGCTAGGCCTTCTCGTCAAACATCAGTGTCTGACCTCACAAATGTGCTTCTGGCAGAATGGTCAAAAATTCCATTCCATTCCATTTCATAAACACACTCCTAAACCTTGTGGAAAGCCTTCCCAGAAGAGTTGAAGCTGTTATAGCTGCAAAGGGTGGCCGACGTCATATTAAACCCTATGGATTAAGAATGGGATGTCACCTAAGTTCATATGCGTGTAAAGGCAGATGAGCAAATACTTTTGGCAATATAGTGTATGTAAATACTTATATAAATATACTTACACAGGTACTTGTAGATTTTGCTTTATTCCATTCTAATTTCAATATGTTTCACATGTGTGTAATATGACGGAGCTACAACTGATATTTCATTGTGCAACTCTGTGTTCTAAAATGACAGTAAATGATACGGACACTTTTATTATTTATCTTTTTATAAAAAAATTTGTTGGAAGTGATTGCACGGTATGGTTAAGCCAGTTTGTTTCTTGGTGTCTTCTATCAGTATTGCAAGTTCAGTAGCAGAAAGCAGTGATTTGCTTGCCACCTACGCCTGAAACAGCCCAACATCAAGTGTTACTGGACAGTAGTGCATTCAGATGGACTTGGTTGTGAATGCACTGACTAACAGCTTCAGTAAATAAACAGCGACATTTGAAGGAGTGCCACAATGGTAACTTGCAGAACATTTAATAATCAGCTTCTCTCTGGTCATGTAGTATGCTACCACAATTGGTTGCTGCAGCATACTATTGTTTCCAAAATGATTAGTGTTTCACAGTATCCCAATATTAATTTTATTAATAGTTTCTTTACCTTTGTTCTGCTAAAGAGGACAAAATAACAGAAATATCTCAGCAAGATAAATAACTGCAGTTAGTTTCATGGCTACACTATATAGACAAAAGTATTGGGACTTTTTTGTTACTGAAGCTGTCTATGTATTTATAATGCAATGTCATTAAAGTTCCTACTGGTGTAATGGTCAGATGTCCCAATACTTGTCTATAAGGTATATATTGTTAAAAAGCCTCTTCAGCAGTATTGTGCTGCCTTGGTTATATTTAGGTACAGAAAAAGAAAGAGTTTTACAAGCTAAAACATCAATTTAATAAAGGTGCATAGATGACCTTCTCAACCCCCTGGCAAGTACCATAATCTCTCTTGGTGTGTGTGCGCACTATAACTATGGTGAGCACTCACTAGGTCAAAAAGACTGAGTTCAGCTTTAATGATATCCCAGTTAGGATGAGAAGGAGACAGTTTAAGCTGTTGAAGAGTCTTGAGTAGGAGTCATTGAGACTAATTAGTTTCTATTCATGCTGTTGAACCCTGTCATTGAAAGAATGAAGTACCTTTCAGGAATTCTGTTCAATTATGTGAAACATTCTTATGTAAGTGGGATATCTTAATCAGTACCATGTGAAAACCCAAGTCTAGGTCCTCATTACCCTTTTGTTCAAGAAGTTGCAATCCTTCAAGTTCTCGCTCAGTGTTTTCATTATAAAATGTGCTTCCAAGTGATTCAAGCTTCAAGTCAAAGCCCAAATTATGTTCTTGTTAAGAGAGTGTGTGAAATATTGGCTTCTTGTGATTGACTTGAATCTAGGCCAAATGAAGCTAGCTCTTTCACTTTCACAACATGAATTACATTTAATATTGACACAAGTTTGTAAAAAGTATAAAGAGTAGCTGTACTAATTGATTTGTGGGCGCTATGGAGCAAAGGAACTGCAAAACAGGCCGACAGACGCACAGCCCTGAGATATTATCAGGTTTTTAATGACGCATCCAACCATAGTTTGGTAGAAAGAAAATCATTCCAGCATGTAAGTGCTCACAACAAGGTCTGTGTATTATCTTGATTAATGAATTTTTGGCTCTTTGAGCACCACAAGGCAGACGTGTACAGTCGATATCTCCAAAACTCAGCAACTCACATCGAACCAATCTAGATGGTTGAATAATATGACCATTAAGAGGAAAATGTGTATTTTGATTTTTAGGTGAACCGTTTCTCCAAGTCTGGAACAATGACTAGTCCTACCTTACTACCACGATCTGCTGAACTGTGTGACTGGGAGTACTGCACAGTCATTTCAGTTACAATTCTCACCTCTAATGTATCGATTTTTTCCTCATATTTCCATTCATAACATCAAATAATAACATAGAAGGTTCCCAGTCATTGTTGGAACAGTATTTCTTCTCTATGTGGTTTCCATCATATCTCATATCTCATCATCTCCAGCTTGTGACTTTGTGGCACAGGCAGGTGACAGGTTAGCCAGCACTGACCCACATCTGCAGTTTTATTGACATTAACTGTATACCCATGGTGGCAGCCTTACCTGCTTTCTTCAGTCTTTGGATGAAAGTCAGATTTTTGGAAAGTGTCTGTTCTGCAGTGGTTTGACTAGAACTAATCAAAAATGCAGAACATCATCTCAATGTGTGGGATGTGGGAGAGGGGATAAAAATGCTGTGCATTCCTGCATAAAACCGCACAACTGATTACCCTAGTTACCTTCCCCAATAGGGTAATGATTCTGCTATAGTTTATCAGCAGGAATACTAAAAAAAAAAGACGAATGGCCTGAATTATTGTCACATTGTGAAAGAGGACATTTAGCCTTGGCATAAATGCCAATCCTGTGGATGGTAGTACGGTTCAGCTGTGACAAAACTGTCATCAAATGTAAAATTATGATGGCACTGTATCATAATTCATGTTCGCAGGTGCCAGTTATCAATACATGTAGCTTCATACTGAAATTTGTTATGGTGAACAGTGGTTTCATGAGAGAATAGTTTAACATTGCCACAATTGTAAGAATATAGTTAACCAGTGTGACTGGTTTGTAATGCTGTTAATTACTTGGAACATTGCTCCAATTTACAGAGGTTTCAACCACAGGGTGTATGGTTGAATGATTGAATGCATTTTTAAGCATGTATTTCAAATTATACGAAAAAAGGCTAATTTCAGTCCTGTTTTAGTTTGTCGTCATACAAATAAAAGAATACATCAATAGAAGACCCAGGAACCCGCTACCGATATTGATGAACAACTGACAGACATAAATATGCAGAAGAGGTTGGAGCTGTAGTATTAATTAACCAAGTAAATTAAACTATCTGTGTGACATAGCTGGTGCCATGTTCTAAATTCCTTTATCATGTCAATGACCTTTATCACAGACCACGAACGAAAAATCGAAATTACTCTGATCATGTTGAGAGCTGTAGATGTGGAAAAGGAGATTTGCTATGATAGCGCTGGTTCAGTGACCATTACGTATATGCGACTGACTGTATAGGCTTTCCATTTATGCCTTTATTCCATGGTGCCTGCATTTCGTGTTGGTACCACGTAATGCAGTGTCGACAGTCTGTGCGTATGTGACGTATTTCTGTGAGATCAGGTTGTCTAAAACATCATTAAGATTGTCTAGTCAAATGACACCATTTAGTTGGTTTTGTTTTTTGTAGCTGGTGAAAATCTTGAAGAAATGTTCATGTAAGAACAAACAAAAAACAAAAATATCTGAAGATTGTGGGGTCTTGAGTGTAATTCATATTTTCCTTGTTTTCTTCATTTTTTGGTTCAGACAAGGATGAAAAAAAAATTGCACTTCTTTCTGGATGATGAATGGGTAACTGTAGGAATTTTAGACAACCATGTAGAATCCTAAAAGTCAACAATTTCCTCCCAGTCTTCTGTTATAATGTAACATGCTAATACATTGCAAGTGAAGGCAACACAATCTAAAATGCAAACTTTAACTGTTACTTTTATTTCTTCTGTTTCAGTGATATTTCTAACTCCCACAGTAGTAGTAATCTGTATGTGCACTGCCATTCCTCATGGAAAACTTCACTGTGCTATTTTGATTTACCTTGTGTCTCAATGACTCTCTATTTTCTTTCTGCAGCTGTTTGAGATCACAGTGCCAATCACTCAAGGCACTAAGCCGGTTACCATCAGTGTCGCCAACCACACTCAGTGCAGCTGCCTGTCCAAACTGGATGTCTACAAACAAGTTCACAGTATCATCAGGAGAGCCCTGTCTGAGTAAGCACCCATTCTCAATGCATCACTCTGTCTCTCTCTCTCTCACACACATGCACACACACACACACACACACACACACACACACACACATAAAAGTTTTGCTACTTCAGGAAACACTTCATATTATCTCCTGATAAACTTTGCAGTGCTGTGAAAAGTGTGAATCTTACTGTGTGCGTAACTGCATGAAGCAGGCTATGAAAAACAGCCTCTTCAGAACACTCTCTGACAGTCAGGATCCCATGAGGAAATGGTTCATGGTGTATTTTTTGGCTTGCGTCTGACAGAAAGATGCCTGTACTTAATCATTTTCCAAAAAACTTATTGAAGCAGGCAGCTCAGATACGTAATGTAAACATACAGATTTAACAGACTTGTTTGCAAATATATTTCATTTGGTTTGCATATTTTAGTCCAATTTTAAATTATGCCTAGTTGACATTACTGCCAACAATTGGCCTCACATCACTGTATTTGTAGAAAGAGCATTCTCAGTACTTAGGCTCTTGTGCAGCTCAAGAATGTCCAGTTTGTATTATCCTTAGGACTGTGTCTGTGCCTTCTGACAGTGATGTAGTCCTTATGGCTTTATTGATCTTGAACTTCAACATGCACTGTAGCAGTTTGCAGCTGAATACATAGTGGCTTCGGCCGTGGTACTGAAGAACCACCCCTCAGGTTGGGAGTGAGTTTCTGTGTGAAGGAGCTCTTGATTACAAGACAATTTCACCCTGATTTGATCACCCCAAGCTATCGGTCATCGAATTTACTGGTTTGCCAGTTAATTGGCATGGATAGTTTTGAAAAATATTGTAAGGTAATATCATCATGTACCTGGGACAACTCATACTGAATACTGTACGTAATTCATGAGCATAATAAGGTTGTTGGTCGTTGTATGACATTATTAAAGCTTTAGACTTAAGTTAATTGCTGGCTCTGGCACCAGTATACACAAACTGCATGAGCAACTGATCAGTCTTAAGCTTTGGTGAGCAAGTCAAGTCCACTTTGAAGTTGTAGTATCCGCAGTATCAAGTTCACAAACAGCACTCCATGAAACAGTATGACAGTCCACATAGCTTTGTGTTTGTGCTTGGTTGTTATCTTCTCTCTAATGTTAAAATGTCTGACAGGCTCTGTTTTATTATCAGTATGCAGACTGAGTCACTTGCATTAGCTTCTAGCAGCAGTCCATGGTGAGAGGAGAAAATAAACACTCCATCACAGCACAGGCAATTAAGTTGTTCATTTTTTAAGCAGAACACACACCCATTGCCACCAGTGTAATGCCGATTACACTTAGTGGTAACTTAAGTCAACTCTTGATAATTTTTAGAATCTGTTCTTATGTTAGGCTTTAGTGGTGAGCTTTTATGTCAAATTGTGAGATTTTCAAAGTACAAACAGACAAATACTGTACTCTAAGACCACATGCATTTTCATTATCATTATAGTAGACAGCTGTAGATATTAGTGATAAATGGGTTAACACATAACCTGCGGGTTGGGTGGATTTCGGTCAGCTTGGTGACAAAGGAGCATTTTGAATAAGTAATTGAGTTAATAACTTAATAATGACTTGACAAATTTGTGAGCAATAGTCCTCTCTCCGTCTCTCTGTCCCTGTTTGTCTCTTAAACAAACATCATTTGCTTGAGAGACAGAAAAAGAGTTAGAGTTCATGTCTTTAATGAGGGGTTACTTGTGCTGCTGCTATTCAACAATAAACAACACCATTTGGAACGATTCCTCTGTTTATATATGGCTAAAAGGCAGTGTGAACCGAGCATGACGACTGTGTTGCTGAACTGATGCAGCTCACCCGCGGGTGTGTGTATGTCAGACAGTGTTGCTGCTGTGGGGCTGCAGCAGCAAGCTCTTCTACACAGATTTGCTTTTGATATTGATGTGTTCAAAGAGAGAGAGTAAAGAGAGAGAGAGTGTGTACCAGAGCTCCTTGCCTTTCACCTGGTTACTTTTCATGTCTTTTACATATTCTGCAGACATTGGAATACTGCCATTATATCGATAAGTCTATTCCGACATCATTTTCAGGTTTATTTGTCTGAGAATCAGTATATGTATGTGAACTGCACTGATTTTTTTTTATTGACTTTTTCATTGTTCAACAAACATTTGCATCAAAATAATTTAAAAGATGGATAATTGCATCATAACCTGGTGCACATATGGCATTTCTGTTTGTTTCATGTAAGGGATGTTACAGTCTCCTCATTGAGCCACACGCATCAAATTCTAATTAATAATTAATTCTGCTGACATTTTTCACCTCTTCAGAGCAGTGGAGGCTTAAGTTACGTCTAAATTAGAGGTACACCAGTTAAAAGGCCTGAGTTTATTACTTTGAATTTAATGTTTAACAGTTTAGTCTTGATTTGAAGTTCAGCTCAACAGTTATACAGTTTCGTATAAAGTCAAAGATTGTTCATTTCCAACTGTTTTTTTTTTTTATGTGGGCATTTGGTTTTAAGTAGGGAGAGTCATATTTGTCAGTTAATCGGCTTTCTCCAAACTATTATACTGACATATACCTTTGAAAATCCCCTACTGGTTGACCTCTAGTTTTACTTTATTTTGTTTAGCTGTTTCCATTTCACTTTGAAACACCAACATTTCCACCTCAACTTGTCTGTAATTTTTGTGATATCTGTGGATGGGAATGCACTTATAATTATATACTAGATACATTGTATACAGTACACTGTATAGCATAATGAATACTGGATAAACATAAACATATACCAATCAACCGTAAAGTTTAACATTATAACGTTATCACCATTGACAGGTGAAATGTATAAAATTGATTATCTCATTATAATGATACCTGGCAGTGGGAGGGATATATTAGGCAGCAAGTGAACACTTTGAACACTTGTCCTTGAGATTGATGTGTTGGGAGTAGAAAAAATTGGCAAGCATAAGGATTTGAGCAACTTTGACAAGAGCAAAATTCTGATGGCTAGATGAGTGGTCAGAGCATCTCCAGACCTGCATCTCTTGTGGGAAGTTCTTGGTCTTCAGTGGTCAGGACCGATCAAAAGTGGTCCAAGGAAGGAAAACTGGTGACAGCGACAAGATCATCAGCTGCCAAGGCTCAGGGATGCATGTGGGGAGCAAAGACTGACCCGTGTCCCATCCAATAGAAGAGCTACTGTAGCTCAAATTGCTGAAAAAGTTAGTATGAAGCTTGGCGAAAGTTCAGTCAGGAAGACTACCACTTTGCGCGTGCTCTTTAAGTCACAAGCATTTTCCCGCTATCCTGTAGTTCCACTATGTCATATGTCATCTTCCAATCACATCCTGCCACATTTCTCCTACAGTTTTTAATTGCTAGCAAGCTGTCATACTTTAGAAGTGTTTTCTCTCTGCTGTCATTCAGCTGTCTGTTCAGCCCTGTGAAGATTTGCAATGCTGTCTTTTCAGTGGTATTGTCTTGTCCTGCTTGTCTAGATAATAGCATGTCAGATTATGATTCGAATTCCCCAGCTCCACCCATTCACCACCACATCTGGCCATCTTCAATCAGATCCTCTATCTTCAAGTTACCCTTCCACGCAGTCAGCATAACTCGTCATTACCATCACCAATGTTTAGACTCTGGGGGTGAAGTCTCCTTCGCATGGAAGAACCTCGTTCGTCTGAGAGTTTCCTGTGGTGATCTACTTCCTGCCGCAGTCTAAGCATCAAACTCTATTTTGCTCTTCACAATGAATTCATTTGACTTTAATAATCTCATTCATTTTTCTTTCTTATTATTTTCTCCTGATTGAACAGAAAGTTGTCAGAACACACAGTGCATCACAGTGTGGTTGCAGACCAGTCAAAGTGCCCATGCTGACCCGTGTCCACCGCCAAAAGCATTAAAAGTAGGCCATGGAGCAATGGAAGAAAGTGGCCTGGTCCAGTGAATCATGTTTTCTTTTCCATCATGTGGATGTGCATGTGTGTTGTTTACTTGAGGAAGACATGGCCCCTTCATGGAAATGGTATTTCCTGATGGCAGTAGCCTCTTTCAGCAGGATAATGCGCTGTGCCACACAGCAAAAATGGTTCAAGAATGATTATTTTGAACAAAACAAAGTGTTCGAGATGTTGACAAATGGAGTCCATGCCTCGATGCCTGTTTTGGTGGCAACAGGAGAACCAATGTAGTAATAATGTTGTAGCTGATTGATGTATCTTAGATCATTATCGAATCTTAGATCAATACCATCTGAAATCAGTATCGAAAAGCAATTTATATTTATATATTTATTTAATATTTTTTTTGTGACCATATTTATTGAGCAATACAACAACATTTTTTACAGCGTAAAAGAGATTGATGAAAGATGGTCAGATTGTGGTGCAGATAAAATCCAAGTACCTGTTGCTAAAAGAAGCTTGTGTGTGTGTGTGTGTGTCTTTGTGTCTGGATGTGGTATAATACGAGAGAGTCATGGCCTATTGAACATGGAATGTGCACTGGTACTGTACAGTATGTGCCATAGACCTTCACAATGAATATAACCAAGAAACAACATGAAATATTAATCAGTGAAGGCTTTTTGTCACTATGTGTACATGTTTGGGCATGTCTGAAAGACATATCTTTGGAATGCTTCATGATTCAATTTCAATTCAATTTATTTATATAGCATTAAATCACCAAAAAATTGTATCATGACACTTACCATGACCAAACTCTTTAATTTGAGAGACAGAGAGACCCAACAAAACCCCCATGATAAAGCACTTGGCGACAGTGGCGAGGAAAAACTTCCTTTTAGATAGAAACCTCGGAGCGGACCACCACTCACATAGACAGAGCATGCATAGCAACAGCGATAACAACAGAGTATCAGAATGACAATGACAGTAGTGACAATAATAATGATGATAATAGTAGTAGTAGTAATAATAATAATGATGATGTAGAAGTATAACAGGTGGTAATAACAGTCATCAGTGTCAAGCAGGACCACATGAAGGAGGTCCAGACATGATCCATGGGAACCTGAGAGACAAGAAAGCACTAAGACTTAATAAATTAATAGACTTAATAAAGACTTAATAAATGCATGGACTAGTTTTTATGCCTCTTTTTGAGACAGAATGTGCCTAATTTTTACAATGTTGTGAAGATGGAAAAAAGGCAGTCCTTGAAATTTGAGCTATGTTTGAGGACATATCCTGTTCAAAAATAACTCCCAGATTTCTTATGGTGGAGCTGGATGCCAAGGTAATGCCATCCAAGGTAGCTGTATTACTAGATGACTTGTTTCTAAGATGTTTGGTGCCCAGCACAACAACTTCAGTTTTGTCTGTGTTTAGAAGAAGAAAATTGCAAATCATCCAGGTTTTTATGTCTTTTTTTATATAAGTTTGGTTATAAGTTTGGTTAGCTTTATATAAGTTTGGCTTCACCTGATAAAGTTGGGTCATCTGCGTAACAGTGAAAATGTATGGAGTTTTCCCTAATAATGTCACTAATGGGGAGCATATATAGGGTGAATAATATTGGTCCGAGCACAGAACCTTGGGGAGACTCTGTGACTAACTTTTGTGTATAAAGAAGTTTAATTATTAACATGAATAAACTTAGTTTGATCTGATAAATAAGACTGAAACCAGCTTAATGCAGTCCCTTTAATGCCAATTAGTGTTCTAATCTGTCTAACAATACAAGTGCAGAGACAAGATTCTTGTCTGATGCAAGGATCAAGTCATTTGTGACTTTGACCAGTGTCTCTGTGCTGTGCTCTAAAACCAGACTGGAAATCCTCAGATAAACTATCATTATGCAGGTGGTGTAGCTGATTAGCTACTGCTTTCTGAAGGATCTTAGAAAAAAGGGAAGGTTAGATATCTGTCTATAGTTGTCCAAAACCTCTGGATCAGGAGTAGGCTTTTTAAGGAGAGGTTTGATTACAGCTACTTTAAATGACTGTGGCACATAGCCTGTTATTAGAGACAGATTTACCTTGTCGAGGAAGGGAAGTGCTAAGTAGGGGTAACCTCTTTGAGCACCTTAGCTGGGATGGGATCTAAGTGGCATGTTGTTGCTTTAGATGAAGAGATCAATGAATTTAATAGTGTCAGGTGTTCTCAATGAGCTCGCACCACTGTCCAGACAAAGATCAGTTTGAGAGGATCTATAGTTAGCATGAGACTCTTCTTTAGCATTGGAGTGTTTGGTTATACTGAGATGTGGTACTGAAGTAAATGCAGATGGTATCACTTTCTTAAATTTTGCCACAGCACTATCAGATAGTCAGATACCATCTAGTGTAGGAATTTATTCCCAGGGGCTTGCAGTCAGGTAATCGAAATTCAGAAGTTATTAAACAATGGTCAGATAAAAGAGGATTTTGTGGTAAGACTGTTACATGTTCAATTTCCATGCCATATGTTAGAACAAGGTTGAGAGTGTGATTAAAACAACAAGTTGGTTTATTTACACACTGACGGAAGCCAATAGAATCCATTAAAGAGATAAATGTTGTACAAAGGCTATCATTGTTATTGTCCACATGAATATTAAAATCACCTACAATAATTACTTTGTTTCCAGGACTAGACTTGATAAAAATTCAGAGTATGGACTGGGAGTGCGGTATATTGTAACAATTAAAACTGGCTGCGCTGTTTTCCAGGTTGGGTGTGAAAGGCTAAAACTAAGGCTCTCAAATCAATTCTAAATGAGTTAGCCTTTGGATTGATTGCTCGGCTTGAGTCAAAAATGGCTGCAACTGGATTTCAGTCAGACAATAAATCTATATCATGATCCGATATTAAGTCATTTACTAGAACAGCTTTAGATGACAGAGACCTAATGTTTAAAAGTCCACATTTAATTCTTCTATTTGTTTGAACTGTGGTGTTGTTGACGTTAATCTTAATTAGGTTTTTATTAATGTTAATGAAATGGAAGTCACTTACGTTACAGCAATTCGACTAATTCAGCAGATCTACTCTGTTTAGTAAATATCTACAATATAGTTCTGTAATTTTTAGAGTTTTTTCCTATCTGGATCTTATGGTGGCTCACAAAATCTACTTGATTGACATTAATAGGCCTCGATGCCATGAAGTTTGTGAGAAAGAAAGAGAGAGAGAGAAAGAGCAAGACAAATGTTGATACATGATGGAATTTGACATTACATACTCACACACACACGCTCACACACAGAACAGTGGCATTAAAGACACCATGAGAGACTGTGGCTGGAAAAGGAAACACATTGTAGAGATTTTCACACCTGGATGGAATTTGACATGATACATTCACAAAAAACATAGACACACACACACTCACGTGCGCTTGCACTCGCGCTCCCACTCCCATGCAGAGCAGTGGCGGAAAAGGAAACGCTTTGTCAAAGTTTTCACAGCTACAAATCGTCCAACATGCATGAAGCTTACGTATGTTTCACATTAGCTAAAGTGAAAGAAACATAGCATACACAGACCAGCTCCTTTCCCAAAAGTCTCTTTCTGTTCTATCAACTCTCCATCCTTTTCTTTCACTTTCCTCTTTTAACACCCCCCCAACCCCCACCACCACCATTAGTGTATATATCTGTTCATGTGTTCTTGCCACTGCAGCTCTAACTGAGACCACGCTCTCTCTTTTCATCGCCAGACTCTTTCACAACTTCAAACAATTTGTCTGTCTGCAAACACACCTCCTGCTGTCTGTCTCTGAGTTCAAGTCAACAGTTCACTACATGTTGCATTTCAGCCAGACCATTTTCACATTGGCTTGTGGTGGGTCATATAATTGACGCTGTGTGTGTATTTTCAGAGGAAATATATTTTCCTTGGCATTTTGTGGAAATCTAAACATGGTATCTGGTTTCTGGAGTCATTTTAACATCAGGCTGGAATTTGTTTTCACAACAAGATACATTAGTCATTATAACAACATGGGGTTGTACAACAAAATGCAAAATAAAATGATATAAATTAATGAATAAATAATAACAATGAAATGAACACTGTTATTTGTGGTAGAGTTTGGAGGATGAGTTGGGTTGTCTCTGTCTCTCTATTGGCCTGAGGAAAGAAGCTGCTCCGTAGTCTGCTGGTAAATTTATGTATCTTTTGCCAGGTGGCAGCAGGGTGAACAGGTTATGGCCGAGGGGAGTCTTGGGTTGGGTTCTGTGCAAGCACCTCACCTCACTGAAGACACATGGAGATGTTGGCTGAACTGGTGGAATTTGAGTTGAAGTGTCCCTTTAAATATACACACAAAACTTCAACCCTAAGACATGAGCAGGTCAGACAATCAGACAGGTTGAGCAAGGCACTTAACCCCTAATCCTCCAATATGCTCCCTGGGCACCTGAAATGGCAGCCCACTGCTCCCATGTGTTTCACTGCATGTTGCATGTGTGTGTTCAATCAGTGATGGGTTAAATGCAGAGAAGAATTTTGGTGTATGTAAAAATATACTGACAATAAAGGTGTGAAGTGTAAGTTTTACTGCATTGTAAATACGCAGCAGCAGGCAAGCATACGCAGTCATCTTATATAAGATATACCCAGATACATGAGGTTATTATGATAAAGCTAAGCATCTAGACAGCTAGAAGACTATCTTTACAGTCTATCATTTTTAGGTTCTACAAAGGCTGAGAGGAATGATAGGAAAGTAGGAATCTATGCTGTTTGCTGTCTTTTTCCAATCTGTCTGTCCAAACCTCTCACAAAACAGAATGTTCATAGCTGATTTTAACATTTTAGAATGTTGATTGCCAAAATGTTTTAAACAGTTATTCAGTACAGTACTTTGCTTACACCTGGCAGTTACAGTACAGGAACGTTGCAGCTGTGTTTAGTCCACTAGATTTTCTCAGTTAAGGTTAGGGAAAGATCTTGGTCAGTGTAGTCAGTAAGCAATCATAAACTGATGTTTACTTTTTGTGAGAAATGAGGGATAAACCATGACCTGCAGTGTATACCTGTAATGTAATGTTGGCAAAGACTTATTTCAGTAAATTAGCCTGTTTGGAAATGAACATGTTAAGCTACCCAGCTAGCCTAGCTAGCTTGGCCTGTGATATTTTGAAAACATAGCTGGTTTCATTGTAATATTAGAACAATAAGGCAACTAATGTATTTGAGTTCTCTGACCTGAGCCCTGCAGTGATGCTGAGTGCATGATTGGCAGAGGTTACCAATGAACACTTTAGAGACCTTCAAGTGATAATCATAAGTCTACCATGAAAATGAACATTTTCTAATGAAAATAACAAAGCTTAAAAACAAAACAGTTTTAATTTTAATTTCATTAACAATTTCTATCAATGTAGCCTCTAGAATTAGTCATTAGGTAATCAGTTTTAGTATACAAATAACAGATTTCCATTTGAATTTCAAATTAAATGTCATATGTTCTACTTACATTTACTACATTTGGCTTTTTTTTTGTCTACAAACTTTTATTTATTTATTTTATTTTAGCAATTAGAAGTAACTATAACTATTTTAACTACTGCCATGAAAACAAAATTTCAGCAATAACAACAACCGACAGGAATGTAATGATGTCTCAGCAATTTTCATGTTCTCTTCTAAAATCATAAACACAGACACTCTTTTATCCTGCAGAAATCTAAGAAAGCCATTTGATTGAGCAATAAAAATTAAACCCAATGGTGGTCCTATCTGAATAAGCAACTCTCTCATATTTGCATTTTTCATAGGCTATCTGGTTGAGGCCATGTAAAGACAACTGCATCCTTGCTAAGTAGCCACAATGTGGATGCCATCTTATTTGGCTAAGCTTAATTTCTTAATAATCAGCCTTAAAGTGAACCATATGCTAAATTTCATGCTTGCATCAACATCTGGTTGATTTTGCTGCTATACTGTGTGATTCTTAAAATAAGAAAGCAAATATTACTTAGTATGAATTGCAGAACAGCACTGCTGTCAGCTCTTGCACTTCAAGAGAAAGTGTTTGTCATGAAGCAGTAAAAGTCCCAGAGATGTTTTTTTCCACTTGAAATTCCAGATAGAGATAATCTTTTGATATTTCCTGTTGCCTCCTGACTATCTGATTGAAGCTGATCCAAGAAATCTTTCTTTAATTAAGGTGTTTATTTATCTATACTCCTTGAAATAGCTTAGTAGCAGTGGGTTAAAAGAGTTAACTTCACATGCTTATAGATGAATATAGAAGAATCCAATGCCTATTTAGTGCCCAGTTTCTGTTCTAGGCACCTCCTGAAGATCAGATACAAAGAGCTGACACAAAGCTGATCTTTTTTTGCTCGTTATTAAGACACTGTTAACAACGTTTTGAAGATCATATAAAATGCAACATTAACAACAGTAAGACAAAACAGTCAACTTGGACATAAATAACACTTCCAAATGGGGGCAGCCGTGGCCTAGAGGTTGGAGAAGCGGCTTGTGATCGGAGGGTCACCGGTTCGATTATGCTCCCCGGGCGCTTGATGCTGCCCACTGCTCCTGTGTGTGTTTCACTGCATGTAATTTGCCGGGTGTTGCATGTGTGTGTTCAACTAAGGATGGGTCAAATGCAGAAGATGAATTCAGTGTGTGTATGTAAAAATATATATACTGCCAATAAAGTTGATTCTTCTTCTTCTTCAAATCCTTCAGTGACATCAAAAGTACAATGAGAGTTTAAAAGGGGATTGGGGATTGTGGGTTCAATCCTTTATGGGGGCAGCTGTGGTCTAGAGGTTGGAGAAGCGGCTTGTGATCTGAGGTTTGCTGGTTTAATTCCTCACCAGACGGGCAGGAAAAATTTGGGTGCAAATGCTCCCCTCTTCCATTAGCTGGCTGATGTGCCGTTGGGCAAGGCACTTAACCCCTGGTGCTCCCTGGGCACTTGATGCAGCCCACTGCTCCTGTGTATTTCACTACATGTAATTTGCTGGGTGTTGCATGTGTGTTCAAGTAAGGATGGGTTAAATGCAGAGGAAAAGTCTCTATGAATTCTCTTAGTTACCCTACCATCTTCATCACCTGAGTCAGTATTATTTGATTATTCACGTGTGTAAGTCACAGCGAATATAAAGATGTGAGCACATCTCTGTGTTCAGATTTGGCAGTCATAATTCAAAGAAGAAGCAGTACAGGTTTAGATGGGTTTAGTATCTGTGCACTATCTACAACCTTCCTGTACCCCTTGGAGAGACATGACTTCTGCTTACTACAGTGTATTGTCAAGTCTGATTTCACATATTCATGTTATGATTCTGAGGTTGGCTTTATTTGAGCAAATTGCTTTTCATATTGTATCATTCTGTATGTAGTTGTACATGCGGTTGATAAAGCTAATTAAGGTCCGACACATACTGTGTAAATGCTGGTTACACAAGTAGCAACATAACCTCAACCATAGGTGTTTGCAGCATTCACTCACTTTTCTATTGGACTATTTCATTGTAAGCTGAAATATGTTTAGCTGAATTGGTTATTTTCATTGGTAAGTAGCAATATGATATGTAGATGGGAAGTGCTAGAAGCTTGTGATTTTTCCTTTTTATCATTTAAAATAGCTTCACAATATCAATAGAATACTCTATTTGATACGTGAAAATGTGAAGGATGCGTGATTTTTCATTTCATACAGTCATGAAACCATCTGTGGGGGTGATCAATTGAGCAAATATCATGTCCGTTCTGAATCCTTTTTGTCTCTTTTTGTTGAAGGTGTCCGGCAGCTAACAGGACTTGTCCTCCTGGTCATACTTGGAGCAGCAGGCAGTGTCGGTGTGTCAGCATGACCACTAATGTGCACCACAACCCCCCTCCTCCACCACTGCCCCCTCCAAAGCCCTCCCAGCAGCACCGTGGTGAGTGTTAGCTCATTTGCACACAGATTTTTGTGGTATCTCTGGCCACCCTTCCTCCCCTTCCCTTTTTTTTTTTTTTTTTTTTTTTTTTTTGAAAAACATTGTAGAGGAAACTATGTTTGCTTAAGTTTTTTGTAGCAGCTCAGAAAAAAAAATACAAAAAGAGGAAGAAAATCAACAATTATGGCTGCTGACATACATACAGTAGGTCTAATAACAAGGACGTTACTTTCCACTGAGAACAAGGCTGGTAATAAGCAGAGGGTAGATGGTAGATAAATGGCAGGGCTATTGGAAGTTGCATTTGACCAGGTGAATGTGTCTTGTTTTTGAAAGTCCTTAAAGCCTAATATAAAACCCACATAGATGTAAATAATGATGTAGGAAAACAACATCTAATTTGATGAAATCACACAGCATTGACTGCATTTCTTAAATGCACTACAACTAATGACAGCTCTCATGTGGGATCCTTTTCACTCAGCTTTCTCTGAAACTAACAGGTGTTGGTGGCGGTGGTGTGTGTGTAGCAAAGTGTTTTTTAATTTAAGAAAGGTTTCTCTAACTTGACTGAAATTATTGAGACACATGACTGAGGACAGCAAAGTTTTCTGAAGATAAAACTTCTGTAAGGAAGTGGGTGATTGTAAAATAAAGATGGATGACGTGAAAACTCCCCAAAGATGAAACCATGGATGCCCCCTGCTGGCTGACTGCAGAATAGGTCATAAACCCCCTCAAAGTAAAAACAAAGTTCATGTCAAATACATTTTTTTCTGGAGGATTTCTGCCATTTTAGATAGTTCTCATCAGAGAAGACCTATATTCAATGTTCATTTTCCTGATGAGTTTGGCATTAATTAGTTACAGTTAGTAACTTTTTTTTTTCTGTGGCAGTGACCATAATAGACTGCCTTTTATTAACTTTCATGCTACACCAGAGCTTATTCAAAAGTTTTATGGCTGATTAACAGAGCATAGTATTCCTAATAGCATGCACTTTCATGTCACTGCTGCAATGTGCTGGTATGTCTCTAGGGAAAGACTTACTTCCCACAAAAAACCCAACAGATTTGCCATGATTTAGAGTTAATTTTAAGCTACTTCCTGTTTTATTTTGTAGTTTTCTCCCCAAGTGTCCTGTTTTTTGGATTTTTTTTTTTAACATTTCCTGTCTTTGTCTTTTTTTCCTTTGTATTACCATGATTAGTTTCACCTGTGTCTCATTTGTTTTCACTCCCTAGTGCATTTAGTCTTTGTGCTCCCTCTCAGTTTGCTTATTTATCTCTGTTTTCTGTGATATGTGTGTCTTCCTGCATCATTTTTCCCATCCTGCTTTTTGTGTTTCAGCTCTTGCTGCTGGTTGTGTTTTTCCTTGTGTTGCTTCTTGTCTTTGATTTCCCTTTTGGACGCATTTCCTTTTGTTTTTGAATCCCTCCAATTTGGATTATTATTTTTGTGGACTTGATCTTTTATATATGGATTTCTAGCCATTTTTAATTCTTTGTGTTGCTCTGCCTCCTTCAGTTCTCTTTAAGTAAGTTCAGTCGTTCTTTTCCTATTACCTTCCCTGGTGCATCCTCTACTTTGAACTGAATGTAACAAGATTAATTCACATAGACAGGTTACTCCAAGACCATCTTCCTTAAAAGTGGGGCTCAGCTGTTAACACATAGGTATAGTTAGACTTAGGGTGTGCTGACCTACAGTTATTACTTTTACCAAAAAATAACAATGTTAAATCAAGTTTTACACTCACATACCTCATACACAGTACAATGTATAGTGAATTCTTTGGTGCTCCAGAACAAATCTAACAATTGGATTTATTTGTTAGATGAATCTAACAATAAAATGTAAAAGAATAGCAAATAGATTAAATAAAATATAAATGTATTGCAGGTGGATGTATTATAAGTATGTATGCGTTTGCATAAAGTCACTGTTGAGAACCGAAATGGCCTGAGGAAAGAAGCTCCTCTTCATCCTCTCTGACTCGTAAAACATCCTCAGCATCATCCTGCAGATGTTGAAGGACCTCAGCTGCCTCAGAAAGTAGAGGCGACTCTGGCCCTTTTTGCAAACAGTGTCCAAATTCTTGCACCAGTCCAGTTTGCGGTCCAAGTACACCCCCAGGTATTTGTACTCCTCCATCACCTCCACAGTGGTCCCTTTGATGTTGGTAGGGGTCACTGGAGCCTTAGTCCCCCTCAGGTCCACCACCAGTTCCTTGGTCTTTGTCACATTGAGTTGTAGGTGGTTTTTCCCGCTCCATGTGACGAAGTTGTCCACTACCGTCCTGTACTCTCTCTCATCCCCCCCAGTAATACACCCAACCACTGCAGAGTCATCAGAAAATTTCTGAAGATGGCAGGTCTCTGTGCAGTGCGTAAAGTCTGCGGTGTAGATCGTGAAGAGGAAGGGAGAGAGGACAGTCCCCTGTGGAGCCCCGGTGTTGCTGATCACTTCATCTGACAGGCAGCACTTCAGGTGTACGTACTGCGGTCTGCCAGTCAGATAGTCTGCGATCCAGGACACCAGTGGGGCATCCACCTGCATTGCCGTCAGCTTCTCAGCCACCAGAACCGGCCTGATGGTGTCAAATGCACTTGAGAGGTCAAAGAACATGATTCTCACAGTGCTTGATGGCTTATCCAGGTGGGTGTAGACTCTGTTCAGCAGGTAGATGATGGCATCGTCCACTCCAAGGTGGGGCTGGTAGGCAAACTGAAGGGGATCCTGAAGTGGTTGGACCATGGGCCGGAGCTGTTCCAGGATGAGTCTTTCCAAGGTCTTCATGATGTGTGACGTCAGAGCCACAGGCCTGTGGTCCTTGGGGTCACTGTGACGCGGAACAGGAATGATTCATGTCTTCCACACCACGGGAACCCTCTGAAGACTCAGACTCAGGTTGAAGACATGATGAAGAACTCTGCTTAGCAGGGGAGAACAAGCTTTCAGCACCCTGGGGCTCACACCATCTGGGCCTGCAGCTTTGCCTGCACGAAGTCTCTGCAGCTGTTTTCTCACCGGCTCAGCCGTGAATCATTGTTGAAGTGACTGATGGGGTGGTGGGGGTGCACGTGGTACCCAGGTGAGAGCGGTCCATCCGGGCGTCTGGGGACGGGGCGCAACAAGGCCATCCAGATGGAATGTGGGGGGAGAGAGAGGCTGGAGTGGCTAGTTGCTGCCATACTGCTGAGGAGAAGCGTGAGCTGGGCTCCCTGTGTCGAATCTGTTAAAGAATTGATTCAGCTCATGTTGCCATCAACTCCTCCTCCACTGGTCTGTAACCTGTGATGGTCTTCATGCCACTCCACACCTTTCTCATTCGAGGACAGACTGCTGTCACCTCGAAACAGCCCTGGAGTGTCTCAACACACTCTGTGGTGCAGTACAGAAAGTCTTTAGCACCTCTGTGATGCAGACACAAAGGTATATAAAGTTTTTCACTCTGCAATCTGCAGGGCCCAATTGTTCCACTCTTAGCTCCTTTGTCTTGCTGACGTTCAGAGATGTTGTTTTTCTGAAACCATTCAGTACACATGCTCACTCACAATTTCCTGGTTTCATTGTCTGGAACTGTCAGCTGAGATATCAGATGTTCTTATCAGCTGGCCACATCTATCCAATAGCGCGATGTCACAGCTATACTGTTAGCCTATGATCTTGCTGTTGTCTTTTTAAATATGATTCTCTCTCTTTGCCTTTAGTGATCTGCTTACTGTGAAATTGTTAATTCGGAAGGACAAAGTTAACAGCTTGAGTCAAGAACAGAGGCTGTATTCTCTGATTGTGTATTTTTCTTCTGGTTGGTCTGTATAACTAACAGGTAGTGGTAGTACTGATAGAGCACCTTGTGTAAACTTAATTCAAACATATAATCTGCTGTAATAAATTATGTTTACTTTATTCACTTGTCTCACTTGTCTAGTAAAGTGGACATGGATCAAGCACCCCTCACCCCACTCCCTGAACATTGCCTGAAGAAACACTACTCACTCCCGAGCAGATGCCTTGGGGTCTTTAGGCAGAAATGCAAAAATCTCATGAAACATCAACTGAAATAGTAAATAAATGGTTACTGGATCTCTTGACCATACAGTATCTGTCACTGACACATCTTTTTGACCACCTCCCATTTTACTCATGGACTCTTCGCTTGAGCAAAACATTTTTGTATCTACCTTCTACCTTGTCAGTCTTTGCTTCTTTATTGTTGCCACAGTTACGAAATGACAAAACACTGACAGCAGAGCCAGACTGATTGGCCTAGCTGATTTAATGGCTGATAGAAGCTTTTTATAGATGCATCAATTTGCTGGCCCTTAAGTAACAAGAAATTGCACTACAGACATGCCAATCTAAGTTTGAAGTTTGGGATACAATGAAAATGAGCACCCAGGAAATAATTGTGCATTTCTAAAATGGGCATTAGGGTGAATGTAAACAGCAGCAACAAGATGGTGATGACCGTATGGTTGGGTGAGTGCAGGGGCACACAAAAAGAGATGCGTAGCAACCGCAATAGTTCCAGATGTATTGGAACTACAGATAATGATAATGATGAAGTTTACAGAAGATACTAGCAGTAGTAGTAACAATAATAATGGTAGTAGCTGTACAGAGTACTAAGATAATTATAAGAAATTATGACTAAACAGTAGTAATCACAGTAGGTGTCAAAAAGTAAAGTTTTAAGTCTACTCCTAAATATCGAGAGGGTGTCCCCCTCCCGGACCGAAACCGGAAGATGTTTCCACAGTAGAGGAGCTTCTGGTTCCCAATCTACTTTTGAGGACTCTAGGAACCACAAGTAGCAAGTAGCCCTGCATCTTGGGAACATAAAGCTCTGGTGGGATAATAGGGAACTATCAAGTCTTTAAAATAAGATGGTGCCTGGCCATTCAGGGCTTTATATGTGAGGAGAAGAATTTTAAAATCTATCCTGAATTTTACAGGTAGCCAATGTAGCGAAGCCAGAACAGGAGAAATATGATCTCTCATGCTGGTTCTTGTCAGTAGTCGTGCTGCAGCGTTCTGGATTAGCTGGAGAGTCTTTATGGATTTACTGGGGCAACCTGATTAAAGGGAGTTACAATAATCCAGCCTGGAAGTAATAAATGCATGGACTAGTTTTTCTGCATCTTTCTGACTCAGGATGTGCCTAATTTTTGCAATATTGTTGAGGTGAAACAATGCAGTCTTTGAAATGTGTGTTGTGTGTGAGTTAAAGGACACGTCCTGGTCAAAGATAACTCCTAGATTCCTTACAGTGGAGGTTGAGGCCACGCCTAAGCCATCTAGCATTGCTTTATCATTGGATAGTTTGTTTCTAAGGCGTTTAGGGCCCACAACAATAACTTCAGTTTTGTCTGAATTTAGAAGTAAAAAAATTGCAAATCATCCAGGTTTTTATGTCTTTAATGATCAAAATCTTGTCATTAAAAAGATCATAAAGTCATTGCTGCTGAGAGTCACAGGGATACAAGGCTCGATAGCACTATGGCTCTCTGTCAGCCTGGCTACAGTGCTGAAGAGAAACCTGAGATTATGCTTGTTATCCTCAATTAATTTTGAGCTACATGCTGCTCTGGCAGTCCGTAGGGCCTTCCTATATGATCTAAGACTGTCTTGTCAGATTGAACGAGATTCTGTGAGTTTGGAGGAACGTTATTTCCTTTCAAGTTTTTGTGCACTTTGCTTTAATTTGTGAAGCTCTGTATTATACCATGGCGTTAGTCTCTTTTGTTTTGTATTTCTTATTTAGCGGGGCAATAGAGTCGATTGTTGTTCTTAATAAGCTTGCAGCACTGTCCACAAAATGGTCGATTTGAGAGGGACTACAATTGGCATAAGACTTTTCTTTAGTGTTGTAATGTTCTACGATACTGGAACATGATACTGAAGTGAGCAGACACATACAAAACAGTGAAATAAACATGCTGTTAGTAAAGCTGTCTTTTTCTGTGATAGTCACTGTGACAGGAGAATGTTCATGTGTTCACTGAGGAGTATTTATGACTGCAGTGTGTTTGTTGAGAGTCTGTGTGTGTGTCTGTTTGTGAGTTCCACAGAGTGTGTGTTTGGCTATGATAACACTCTGGACTTCGTGTAAACAAATGAGAAACAGAAGAACGTGGAGACCTCAGAGTAACAGATTCCAGAGATACTCACGCATACAAATACACACTTGCACAGTCTGTATTACAGGGCCAAAACAAATTAGTTTTGAAAGATGGCAGGAGATATTTGTAGTGTTGAACTAAAAAATTCTAAAACAAATTCAGAAAGAAACACCTGAGTGGCTGATTGTATAAAAATAGAATTGTCGTTAGTAAATTGTGTTTATCAAAAAAAGTTATAGTCCACAGAGGAAAACTAGAAAGACTTCTTCTAAATCTCTCTGAATCTGCTTCACCATCTTTAATTTCAACTTTAAGGAGCCGCAGGCTTCACAACAGATATTTCTCATGATGGAGGGAAACCCCAAAGTCTACCCTCAAAGATTAGGACATAACACAGAAACTTGGCACACAGGTTTGACAAGCCATGGCATTAGTCCAGTAGAGCAGACCTTAATATTTGGAAATATTCAAATATTTAAAATTATATTGTCACAAAACAAAACTCAAAAAGCCAAATACAGCCAGAAGTTGAAAATAAGTTGTAGGAGGAGGATATTGTCAGAAACTAAAAACCCTACATTATACACATACAACACAGACATATACCCTGTAATGCATGACATCACGCTGGCCCTAGCAGGATAGGCATGGACATGCATGTAGGCCACTCTTAATATAGACATGTTCAGGCTAGACTGACACATCAGTAAAATCATGGGAAATCAGATGGAAAATATTAGGTAGATAGAGTGCAGACATTTATGAAGAACATATATCAGGGAAGATCTTGCTATTAAAACAAAACTCATAAATGCCATGCACACAGAGAGAAAGAGACAAAAAAAAGGTACAGGATACATAGGCACCATTGACACAGAGGAAAATGGGTATGTACACCATTTACATACATATGATAACACCACATTCACCCCAAAAAATTGTCTCCTTATGATGAGTTTGTCTGTTCCTGTGAGTCTGTGAGCTGCTGTGTCAGGGGCAGTAGGGGTCGGTAGGTAGGTAGGTAGGTAGGTAGGGGTAGGGTCTCAGGGAAGGGACCAAACTAAGACCCATTTGAAGACCCCATATGAATCTGTGTCCAAGGGCTCATGATATTCAGGTAAACAGTTGTGACTCATGACACTTTCCAATTAGAGCAAGTTTAGACCAAACTCTTTAATTTGAGTTTTAGAGAGACCCAACAAAGCCCAACAACATCCCCATGAGAAAGCACTTGCCGACAGTGGCTAGGAAAAACTTACAGTTAAACCAACTAGCTGTCCTATATATCCTCTGTGCTGCAGGTAAATAAGTGGACCAGACCATTTAGGTGGGGCCAAAACTTTGATAAATATTTACATTAAACCAACACCATATAACAACAAAACACAAATAATGAAAATTTTGTTAAATACAAATATCTATCAATAACACACACTTTAATCACCTGCCACCTGCAGGGATAGGCTTTTCAAAGTGCATTGTATGCTGCGTGGTGGACAAAGGCAGGTCCTAAATGTGCTGATCCCTGGTATTGCAGACTGGTCCTTAGGACGTGGAATGTCACCTCTTTAGCAGTGAAGGAAACAGGTATTGCAGGAGGTGAAGCAGTACCAACCAGATATAGTTGAGTTCACCTCAAATCATCAATCAATCAAAAGTGTGTAAAATCTTTTAAATAAAACTATATGGTGTACTATATGGCTATATTGTCAAGTTTAAATCTTTAGATAATGGTTAAGGCGTGAGTTCACAGTGGAGTAATGCTGAGAAAAGAAAGATGATGGAAATTCCTTGGAGGTGGAACCTACCTGGCAATAAAAGTTTTTCAGATTCTGATTCTTGCCATGTCTTGCTCTTTAATGCTAATACAAGAAAAACATTAAACATTTTGAACACTGGCACCCTCAAGTGGTAGTGCAAAGACACTTTGCATCACAAATTTTTGCTTAATATACTTAATACTTAATATACATAATACTTACAACACAAAGTATTATAAATCAGTTTTTCTTGTCCTGATTTTGTGTGAGCTGAAATTAGGCCAATCCTGCCAAGCTTTGAACAGAGACAGGCTTGTATCATCGTGGTTCAATAGTTTAGTGTAATGCTTACATTACTTTGCAGTGTTTGCATTGAGATGTTGCTGCAGCACCACCTGTGTCCTTTCTTTCTCAAATAAAGTTTTAGAAAGTGTCCATTCCTAAGAACATTCCATTCTGGTGTTTCTTGAGAAAGGCTAATGAACTGATATAACAAGAGGAGTCTGATAATATAAAGCAGTTTGATAATATTTGCTGCCAATAAAGCATTATGTCTTTTTTAGGTTCAATAACAGCAACATTTAATTCCTTTGTCTTCCAATTCCAGTGATATAGCAAGCAACTGCCTAGTAGACTTGTAGCAACTGGTGATTGAATTATACATTGATAAGTGAAGGGATGGGTGTATAGGAGATAGCAAGACACTGCCCATTACTATCTCTGGCCATGCATCTGTTGCACTAAAGGGGGATATGGGCATCTCTCTTGAATTAAATTTGTCTCCTTCATCTATCCTATATAACTATATATACTATATATATGTACTGTGTCATATCAGTATATTCATCTACCTTTCTCCTGAAATATCCTCCTTCACAGTGTGTGACTCTGCTATAGCTGTTATTTACCTATGCTGCGAAAAAAAAGATGGAGACTAAAGAGCAAGAACTGAAAGATAAAATAAAACACAAACAATTTGCAATAAGCATTTAGATTCATAAAACAGCTAATGGAGTGAAGGCATGCTATAATATATTAGAAATGAAACCTATGGCACAATTTTGAACAGAGGCAACTGTAGCAGTAATACATAAAAGCCAGCCCTACAGATCAGTATCAGGGCTGTAATGGCATCTACCACTTATCCTATTTCTCACTTTAGGGACTACTTAGGATACCAGGTAAATATTTATAAAACACAGCCTATGGATGTAAATGTTTGGATTCCACAAATTATACAACTTCAAGTTGAAATAAAATTAAAATTCAAAAAGAAAATAACAATAATAATAATAAAATTTAAACGGCTTAGAGAAGGTATCAGATACTTGTATGTACATTCCTCTCTACAGAATGTGCATGATGCTACTTACAGTAAAATTATTTGGTGTATTAGGAGTCATCTGGAAAGATGGTCTCTCATCTCTCTATTTCTAATGAATTGCATTGAAAGTATCTGTATGAATAGTTTGCACAGACTGCATTATTTTTTTCAGATGCTACCTGTTGAAAGTTCAAAATTTGTCTCTGATAATTTGTGTAAAATAATTTTGACATTCATGAATCAGGAAGCACCCTAGAAATCAACTTAAAACTTTACAGTTAACAAAGTCAGGAGGAGGCTTTAACTGACCATATTTAAAATAGTAACTCAAATTAACCTTTTCATAACATAGATTCAGAATGACATAAACAAACATTGGCTAAATATATAAAAGATATGTGCCAAGAATCCCGCCAAACTCGACCTTTTTTTCCTTTATATACGCCCCTGGAAAAGAAAGTTAACTTTTGTATTAGCAATCACCTCGTTGAATTGAACTGAATTTATAAAGCTCATACAACACCTTCATAAATGGACAGATAAATAAATTAGTTGAGGAAATTACATATCTACATAACTCCCTGCTGATAAAGCAGAGACAATGCAGATTATAGTAAAGTTGGCTCAGTTTGGGGGAAAAAAAAAGAGCTAGAATTTTGGCATGTTTAACAATTAGCAATGTCTTCTGAGTGAGTCTCAAGATCACCTTTCATTCTTTCTTCCATTTGTGCTGTACCCGTTGGCATTCTTGGATTCATTGCAGCAGTGATTTTCAAAGTGTGGTCCTTCAGGGGGTTCCAGGGGGTCCCCAGGCAAATGGGAAATTACTTATTTTCACAATAATTCCATCTATAAGTAACACAGTGACAGAATATTTTATTCTATTTATTATTTCTATAATATTTTATTCTTTTTTGGTCATGGCTTTCCTACAGTTTCTGTAACAAGACATCTTAAAAAATTCCTATCAAATGAAGGTCCCTTGTCCAATTTGTGTCAGTTTAGGGTTCCTTAAAGTGAAAAAGTTTGGGAATCATTGCATTACAGTATTGATTTGATTTTGCATATATATGTGGAATAAATCAACCAAATACAACCTGAGATTACCTTTTGATACCTTTTTTATTTAGATATGAATTTTTGATTAATTAAATTATTCATTTGACAGAGCTAATTATAGGAAGCGTTTTCCACTCCTTACTGACACTGCACATTGTGTAGTGTACAGTTTGTTCTTAGTTTGAAAACAGTCATCTGTGGGCATAAATAAGGCTCTGTTGAAGCTCATTATATTGATTTAGGTTGATAAAGTCTGTTTGCTGGAGTAGACACAGCTTGCATTTTTGTCCTTAAGTATGCTGTGTTTTTGTTGTGTGTGTTTGTTCGACTGTAGAAACACAAACAGGCGCACGGTATGTGTGTATGGAACAGTCTCAACATCCATCTGCCAGACCCTCCATTGCTCTCTCTTTGCCTCTCCCTGTGTTTCTCAGCTAAAAGTTGATTTGCCAGTATTGAAAGAGAACCAGCAGTGTTATCCCTGCGGAAAGAAAGAACATTGCTTGTCCGTTTCACGAATGTCGAAGTTTCATAGTTTATCTATGACGGCAAACAACTGTCACGCACAGTCTTTATATGTAATTGTGTTTTCAGTAATAGCCAACAATAACAGCAGTCTTTTGCATGAAATTGTTTGTTTTCTTAGAATTTATGGAAGCAAAAGACTACAGCAAGGTCAGTTATACACACAATGATTCGTATACGTTTGTATAAATTGCTAGACTGTCTATTTCTTAATGAAACCTGCTTGGGTGTGGGTGCACAAGCAATACTTATAGAACCCTGTAAACATGTGTTCTACCATTCCTGTAGAAATGGTGGGAAAGGTGGAGCAACAGTTGTAAAGGGGTACCTGAAGTACCTGTTCCCCAGGGAGCACTCCTGCTGTTGCCAGTAATAAATAATACAATATAAAAAAATTGCAGTTAAGACTGTGTGAAACTACTTAGCAAAAGAGCTGGGGAGATAAAATAATTTGCTAAAAGTAATAGATAAACCATTGAAATTGATTATTCCATGTGGTTGTCATACGAATGCAAACTTAACCAAGCTGAACTCAACAGTAACAGTTTGAAATGAATTCATGTTGACTAAGGGGTACTTGAGTTCACTGGACAGTTTGATTCAAGTTTATAAAAAGCTCAATCCTGAGGCTGTTATATAACAACTTCTGATAAAGACTGATGAAACACAGCAGTTGATCTAAATACAGGACAGCCAAATCAATAATGACACACAACAAATAATCAATAAACCATCAATAAATGGTTCAAATTACCAGGTGACAGAAGTGATATAAAGACAAAGTGTATGCCGAACAAGCACAAACAAAGGACAGCTCCATTCCACAGAAGAGCTGTGCATAACTTTGTAGTAGTCTTTGCTTTAGGGATAACACACATAATTCAAAGGTGTAATGGTGCTGATGGGAAACTGCTGTAAAAAAAAAAAAAATCATCTTCTGTAATGCTGTTGATTATTTTTAGTGGATTTAACCACAGTTAATTCCAGGAAAATGTAAAAAATGAAGCAAGTTATCTTATCTTTTCAGTCATTTAAGACAAACCTCAGCTGTGTCTCCCTCCCCCTCTCCCTCCATTTCTACAGACATATTCTCAGCAGATGTGTGTGGCCCAGACAAGGAACTGGACCTAGAAACCTGTCAGTGTGTGTGTCAGCGCAAGGATCAAGCTCAAGACTGTGGGCCTAACCGATACCTCGACCTCAACACCTGCCAGTGCGTTTGCAACATGCCACCTGCTCACTCCTGTCCGCTGAACCATGTCTTCAATAAGGATACGTGTCAGTGCATATGTAGCAAGACATGTCCAAGGCACCAGCCCCTCAACAAAACAAAGTGTTCCTGCGAATGTAATGAGTCTCCCAATAAGTGTTTCCTAAAAGGAAGGAGATTTCATCAAGCCACATGCAGGTAAGGAGCTATGTACATGGTTTAGTACTATTAGAAGTTAATAATTTTTGTTGACTAAAAATGTCACTTTTGGACGGAGAGTATCCAGCACATAAAGATAAAGAAACTTTGCTTTGATTTTGGTGTAATTTTAATTACTATAACTCCAAGAGAACAAATAATGCATTCAGTCATGATGATAATCTTGTAATTCTACATGTATTTTCAATTCAGTTCATTTCAATTTATTTATATAGTGCCAATTCACAATTCACAAGTTATCTCATGACACTTTCCAGTTAGAGGGTAATATATATTGCAGATAATGATGTTATTTTTTTTTATTTTGCATGAACTTAATGTGAATGAACTGTGTTTGGTATTCTGAAAGGAGTACCACAAATCCTGAATTCAGTAAATTCAGCCTTATGGCAGATATTGTCAGGCAGTTAAAACCAGAAACACACCCACTGTAAAACATGGATTTATTTATTAATCCTTTAAATTTTACATAGGGGAAGATATACAGTATTTGTTGTGCTGACTTGCCTGGTGTTCACTGTTCAAGTAGATTGTATCTTGTAGCTTGGTGGATTTGTCTTGAGATGTTCTGAAAGGAGTGAAGACAACCATTTCTTCTTGATGTTAATCAGAATCAGAATTCCTTTATTTATCCATGAAGGGAAATTCTTTTTCGTACAGACATTGCATTGAAGTCGTCCCGACCAAGAAAGAAAAGTGAGATATAAAAATAGGATAAACAAAAAACAAGATAAGTATATATCTAAGTATATATCTAAAAATACAGGTATTTACATGTGTTAAAAATATAAAAATACAGGTATTTACATGTGTGAAAACAATATATACAGTGTATGTATAAAAGTAAGTGTGTCCGTCACAGTGCTGAGTTTAACAGTTTGATGGCGACAGGCAGGAGTAACATGTTGTATGTTCACTCTACTCTGTCTGGCATTATAAGATTTTTAACAGGTAATATTAAACGAAATGACCAGCTTTTCGTCATTTGTAGCGAAAACGAAGTGACCTGCTTTTCGTCATTTGTAGCTTAAACGAAGTGACCTGCTTTTTATCACTTGTAGCGAAAACAAAGTGGTCCTTACAGAGACGTCTGTATTGAACGGTCGTGCACGAGCTCCACATTTGGAATGGGGAGTAAAGTTCCGTTGAGGTTGGACCTCTGGAGGGACCAGTTGTGGATACTATGAGAAAGAAATACAGGGATAAAAGTCTAAAATATTTGAATGTCTGGACAGCTGAGTTTGGATTTCCAATAGGGGAATTCTTCAGTTTACATAAAAAAAAAAAGTCCAGTCCCTCCACCATACAACCCCACAATGTCCAACGAAAGGAGAATAGCAGACTCCACCAGCTCAAAACAGGAAAACTCAGAGGAGGCTTATCCTGAAGCTCCTTTCCAAACCCAAACCTCTGCAAACACCCCATCTTCACCAATTTCACATAGACTGCATCACCCCAATCAAAATGCAGCCTTCAACATGTCCATGGTTGAAGTGTCTGGACCAGAAGATGCAACTTTGGTCTTCCGCCCATGGACTTCTGTTGACATCACAGCAGCCTCACAACATCTACCCAACCCCACAACATCAGGTAAAATGTCTGCTGAGCAATTCCTCACATTCTGCACTGAAAAGACTCCTGATCACCAAAATGAAGCCCACAGACTGGCAAAATAGCTGGAAAATTCCCAGAGGCTGACCTCCGTTGCAGACACATCACTTGGGAGGATGAGTCTGATGCTCACTATAGAGATGCTGTCCGTCATCTCTGCAATGCCCTCAGTGAAGCTTACCCTGTAAAAATTAACATGGAGAAAATCACCGCTTGCAGACAAAAGGATGATGAAAATCCTGACGAATACCTCACTCGCCTGACAGAAATATTCAACCCCTAGAGTGGACTTCAAGTACCTCACTAGTTAGGCAACACTCCAGACGTGTGGGGAAATTCATCTCTGCAATTGAAATACCTCATCCACCCCGGCAGAGAAGTCATATTGAAAAAGGGTGAGGCTTGTCGGAGAGGAATGGACTCCAACACCGGCTTCAAGATCACTACATGAATTTCAACCTGGTGACTGGGTGGTGGTAAAGGATCTAAGGAGGAAGCACTGGCACTACAGATGCTGGCGAGGGTCATTCCAGATACTCCTGACAACACACACTGCCGCAAAAATCGCTGGGAGAGCAACGTGGGTCCACGCCAGCCACTGCAGGAAGGTCCCTTAGCCAACAGAGGAATTCAGCTGTCAACCTGAACGACGCGAGAACGGACATCGCAACGACGAACGAGCGCCACAGAGGACGACACGAGGGATAACTCTGAGAAACTCAACAGACCCCAACTAGATGTGCAAGATCAGCAGTACAAACTCTTCTCCGTCAGACTACATCATGCACCACCTGATTCCTCAAGTGCAGTTGTTGCACACAGTTAAATCCACAAAAAAGTGTATGAAAATCCCCATAAAGAGTGTTTGTGTGAGATTTCTATTTTCAAGTTTACGCCTCTTAGATAAACATCTAATGGGCAGCTGCAGTTCTACTTTCTTAGGTGTCATATATTTATTAAATTAGTATATTATTGGCACTGGCTACCACGATGACACACCTCCAACCAGCAAAGAGGCTCTCAGGAAATGATGTGGTACGTGCTAAGCAGTACCTCCGGACCTGTACCTCTTTATTCACACAAAAGGATGTTGAACGACAGCGCTCATGTTGGGTGTGCAGGGCAGAGCGTTCAGTTTGGGATGCAGCAACTTTAAAGTCAGAATTCTGAGCTTCAGAAGCTTGGACAGAAGGAGTAAACAGTGTGAGTTTACTGCTGCTGATGCTGCCAACGTACCATGAACACTTCATTCCTGAAACTTTATATTCACACACAACACAGCACTGACAACCATCATGAACCATTTGTTCATTTAGAACATCTCATCATGATGATCCCAGCTAGAATAAGTTGATCTTTCAGCCATCCTAAGTGTGATTTACATGCACATCTATGCAGAAAATCAGACCACAGATTTTTAAACAAAAATGTCATTTAAATATATTTTATATGTAAAATATATCTAAATTATATATATATATATATATATATATATATATATATATATATATATATATATATAAATAACATTTATTTCATATATATCATAAAATATGTTGTTGAATTTAGTTTTTTTTCTTTGGACATGATTTGAATTAGGATTTTTTTTTTGTCTTAATGGGAAGAAACCAGCACTCGGAGTAAACCCCACAGAGGAACACAGTGAGCACGTGTGTGCTCATCACAGCAAGAAGATCTGGAATTGTCACCTCAATGCTGTGAGGCCACAGCGTTTAACGCTGAGGCATCTGTGCTCCTTTGAAACCTGAAGTCCTGCATCATATCCATGTCGAACAGTCGGTGCTACCAGCCCCATGAGGCTGGCAACACAGACTGTTCAGTTGGACGTGGACACGCACACACTCACACCTAGGGGCAATTTGGAGTAGCCAAATAACCTAATGTGCCTGTTTTTGAGATTGTGGGAGGAAGCTGGAGTACCCGGTGAAAACCCACGTAGTCACATGGAGAACATGCAAACTCCACATAGAAGGGCCCAGACCGGGATTCAAACCCACTTGCTATGAGGCAACAGCGCTAACAATCGCACCAATGTGCCACCCTTGAACCATGGTTATCAGAAAAAAATCTGAAAATCCTTTTAGTGCTGCTTTTCCTCTTTGGTCTCAGATGTTTTGTCAGTCCCTCAGTTATGTCTTTGAAAAGATCTTCATTTCTTATCAGCAGGTTCAGTCGAACCGTCCCTGTGTCGCCAGTCTTCTTTTCTTTCAAGATGCGAGGGTGTTTGCATATGGACCACAGGGACATGTCACAACCAATACTTTGGGAAGACAAAATGATCCTTACCAATATTTATTATTTTTATATAACAAAAATATGAATTCATTTATAGCTCAGTTTAGTTCTAGTTAGATTTAGTCATAGTTTTTTCCTCTTCATAGAGTGATTTATTGTTGTAGAGTTTTTTATATTTATAGATTAGCTTTTCCTCCAGTTGGAGTGATTTTTTGTTCTTAGATTTATTACCTTTATTCCTCCCTTGGGAGCATTTTTCGTTCGTAAAGTTTCATAGCCAGTCTTTGTTTCCGTTTCTTTTCTTTTGTTGTTAATATTTCATAACCGTGTGCTCTTCCTCAGGAAGAACGCACGACAGGATAATTTCATAGCCTCATTGTTTTGTTCACTCTGCCAAGAGGGTTTGTCTCAGACGTGGTGTTAAAAGTTCCAAATATTTACTTTCATTTTTTCCATTTGCAATTAATAAATACAAGTTTAAATTAGGTAGCCAAATACTTACCACTGAATGGAATGCTGTACAGAATAGATTATTCATCTTGGTTGCAAAAACTATTGTTTTTTCTTTGTGAGTTCCACAAGTTAAGTGTTTAATAGTACTTGAATGTACCTAGCCTACCTTAGCCTTAAATGGTTCATCATTATGTCGTCATATGATATGTATTATGCTGTGCTTGTCCGTGTACGGGTGGGTAAGTGGTTCCGCAGAGGGTTTATGTCAGGGTGTCCCTACCAAAGCTGAGACCAAACCTACGCCCTTGCAAAGATGTTATTGTGTCATTTTCCTTTCCTGAGGGTCCCTCTGTGATTGCTATAACTGTAGAGATTAAGCTTTCCTTGGAAGAAACTCCTTCTGCTCCTTCCAGAACAGTAATCAAGTCCTCCATCTTATCTGACACGGTTTCACTTTGATTTTTTTTCTCTTAATTTAAAGAGTGGGAAGAAACTCGAAGCACTCGGAGAAAACCCCACAGAGGAACACAGTGAGCACATGTGTGCTCATCACAGCAAGAAGGTGAAGGCCTGGAATTGATCCATCACCCCGATGCTGCGAGGCCACAGCGTTTAACACTGAGGCATCTGTGCTCCTCTGAAACCTGAAGTCCTGCATCATGTCCATGTTGAACAGTTGGTGCTACCAGCCCCGTGAAGCTGGCAACACAGAGTGTTCAGTTGGACATGAGGCGGGACCTCTGCTCTCAATAGACGTTTCTCACAGCAGACATTTTAACTCATCATAGCAGGAGCCAGCATGCACAATACCAGCACCCTGCAAATGACTCACCCAAGTGAAACACACTTGTTTTTCAAAACGTCTGCTGTGAGAAAGGTCTGGGCAATTTAGACCCATTATTGCAGGGACCATGGTAGAGCCATGGTCTTCAGAAAACATCTGAAGAACCTTTTAATGCCGCTCTTCTTTGGTGTCAGATGTTTTTTCAGTCCCTCAGTTATGTCTTTGAAAAGATCTTCATTCTCTATCAGCAGGTTCAGTCGGAGCGTCCCTGTGTCACCCATCTTCTTTTTCAAGTCTTTCTTCACTGCCTTGGCAACCTTTACGATGTGACGGCCACTTCTCTTGACAATGTCAGAGCCTGCGACCTCTGCCAAGAGCATCTCTTTGAGTGTCCTGATGATTTTGTTGGTTTCATCTACAGACACATGAATCCAGTCATCCTTTAGAATCCGGATAACCAGCCCTGTCACCATCATATGGCACAGTTTTTCTCGCTCTTCATCAACTTCATCAGTGATAATTAGTTCATCACTGACAGAAGCGGCTTCTTCAACACCGACAGCTGGTACGTCAGTGACAGAAGCGGCTTCTTTAACAGCGACAGCTTCGATAGCGATAGAAGTTGGTGTTTGTTTGACTACAGATGTTTGTGTGTCATTTTCCTTTTCTGAGGGTCCCTCTGTAATTGCTGAAAGATCTGCCACCTGTTTCCTGATTATCCTCAGAGTCGTCCTCCTCTTTGCCTCTTGCTCTCGTGTCTTCTGGTTGATCCAGTTCCACATTAGCTTCATAAACATGTCCACTTCTACCTGAATCCCCTCCAGAAACTTCATCTTGCGCCGTCTTGGTCGGAGGTGGTGGTGCACCGTAGCAACCAGCCGATCACTGATTTCCTTCTGGCTGTTGGAGGTGTCTGCTTTCTCCTTTATTGTCTCCTCTTCTTTCACTGACGGCATCATGTCTTGCACCAGCTCTGCCCCCACGTCAAGTATCTGCTGCAATGACGTTGGTTCTTCAGCTGTGCAGCAGTTAAAATTCCTCTTCAGGTTAACCACGAGTCCAGCAATGGACTCCTTGGCATATCTAAGAGCGAACAGGGCCTTTATTTTATTTCCCACCTTTTTCCAGCAGGATGTTTTGGTCCCTGGTTCAGACTCTCTCTCCAACTCGAGCATTGCCATTATGTCCTTAATAATCTCAGACGCCGCCTCGCTTGTATCCTGGGAGGTGCTGGACACGAGCTGTTTGTATTCGACTTCTGAGATGTCATCTTTGTTAATGACACTCAGATCACTCGCCTGTTCCTCCAGGATGTTCTGGATGGTTTCTGTAACACTAGAGATTATGCTTTCCCTTGAAGAAACCCTTTCTGCTCCTTCCAGAGGAGTAATAACATCCTCCGTCTTTTGTGATTCAGATTCACTATGAATCACTTCATCGATTCTCCCGCACATCACCTTAGCCTTAAAGCGTCTCAGGATCTTCAGCACGTGTTTGACGATCGTCTGAAGTCTGTGTGTGGAGGTCTGGGAGGACGACTCGCTTCCCTCGCTGCTGCCTTCGCTGCTGTTGGACAGCTGGGAGTTTACCCGCTCGGCTACTTCTTTGGCCACCAGCTGTGTCACTTCATCTGAGCTCTGGCAACAGATGTCCTCTGTGACACCCATCGCCTCACCCAAAGTCTGTGAAATGGTGTCGCCCAGACACTCGAGGACCTGCTCCTCGGTTACAGTGATGCTCCTCTGGGATCCATCGGAGCTTTTGCTTGATTTGGGAGGACTTTGTGTCAAGTCGCTCCCCTCTGACATTTCTTGGATTTGTTGCAGTGCCTTAACGATGTTTGTGGATACAATATCAATGATATCCAGGCACATGTCTGTGATGATGTTTTTTATACTCCTTCCAGCTGAACCTGATTCCAGTTTCATCCACTGTGCTGTCGTTATCTTTTCCAGGAACATCTGGACAAGTGGGCAAAGAGCCTCCTTTGTGGTCAGTGGAAGGGCCTGATCCATCTTCTCTTCTCCGTTTGAAAAATTTGTTCTATCTGTTGTTTGTAGCTTTGTATTTGCCATGATTGTGCTGCAAACATGTTCTGATATAGCTGGTTTGTCGGTGGCAGAAGGAGCTTCTTCAACACCGACAGCTGGTACGTCAGTGACAGAAGCGGCTTCTTTAACAGCGACAGCTTCGATAGCGATAGAAGTTGGTGTTTGTTTGACTACAGATGTTTGTGTGTCATTTTCCTTTTCTGAGGGTCCCTCTGTAATTGCTGAAAGATCTGCCACCTGTTTCCTGATTATCCTCAGAGTCGTCCTCCTCTTTGCCTCTTGCTCTCGTGTCTTCTGGTTGATCCAGTTCCACATTAGCTTCATAAACATGTCCACTTCTACCTGAATCCCCTCCAGAAACTTCATCTTGCGCCGTCTTGGTCGGAGGTGGTGGTGCACCATAGCAACCAGCCAATCACTGATTTCCTTCTGGCTGTTGGAGGTGTCTGCTTTCTCCTTTATTGTCTCCTCTTCTTTCACTGACGGCATCATGTCTTGCACCAGCTCTGCCCCCACGTCAAGTATCTGCTGCAATGACATTGGTTCTTCAGCTGTGTAGCAGTTAAAATTCCTCTTCAGGTTAACCACGAGTCCAGCAATGGACTCCTTGGCATATCTAAGAGCGAACAGGGCCTTTATTTTATTTCCCACCTTTTTCCAGCAGGATGTTTTGGTCCCTGGTTCAGACTCTCTCTCCAACTCGAGCATTGCCATTATGTCCTTAATAATCTCAGACGCCGCCTCGCTTGTATCCTGGGAGGTGCTGGACACGAGCTGTTTGTATTCGACTTCTGAGATGTCATCTTTGTTAATGACACTCAGATCACTCGCCTGTTCCTCCAGGATGTTCTGGATGGTTTCTGTAACACTAGAGATTATGCTTTCCCTTGAAGAAACCCTTTCTGCTCCTTCCAGAGGAGTAATAACATCCTCCGTCTTTTGTGATTCAGATTCACTATGAATCACTTCATCGATTCTCCCGCACATCTCCTTAGCCTTAAAGCGTCTCAGGATCTTCAGCACGTGTTTGACGATCGTCTGAAGTCTGTGTGTGGAGGTCTGGGAGGACGACTCGCTTCCCTCGCTGCTGCCTTCGCTGCTTTTGGACAGCTGGGAGTTTACCCGCTCGGCTACTTCTTTGGCCACCAGCTGTGTCACTTCATCTGAGCTCTGGCAACAGATGTCCTCTGTGACACCCATCGCCTCACCCAAAGTCTGTGAAATGGTGTCACCCAGACACTCGAGGACCTGCTCCTCGGTTACAGTGATGCTCCTCTGGGAGCTTTTGCTTGATTTGGGAGGACTTTGTGTCAAGTCGCTCCCCTCTGACATTTCTTGGATTTGTTGCAGTGCCTTAACGATGTTTGTGGATACAATATCAATGATATCCAGGCACATGTCTGTGATGATGTTTTTTATACTCCTTCCAGCTGAACCTGATGCCAGTTTCATCCACTGTGCTGTCGTTATCTTTTCCAGGAACATCTGGACAAGTGGGCAAAGAGCCTCCTTTGTGGTCAGTGGAAGGGCCTGATTCATCTTCTCTTCTCCGTTTGAAAAACTCATTCTGTCCGTTGTTTGTTGCTTTGTATTTGTTGTGATTGTGCTGCGAATGTGCAAACGTGTTCTGAAAATTCGGAACTGAACTAAACAGAATTTACGCCCTATTTATAATAAAGAGATCAAGTGTGCATCAAAGGAATTTACCTTTGATCCTTTGATGATGTCATGTCTTGCCTATAGAATGAGAGCCTAATGAGAATCTATGAGAAGGAAAGAAAAAAAGGACCAATCAGGAATTCCCACCTCAAAACAATGATTGACCAATAGCAGCTTAGCAACCGTAACTAAGCAGTGCCAAACACTTTTTTTCTCTGCCCCTTCCCCCTCCACGTTAGCTGATGGGACATGGGCCAAACCAAAAACTCAAAATGCATGTTTAATCAAGTAAACTTTTCTCAAAAATGGTTTCTGACATTTTAGATCATTCCCGAGATTCAAGACTTTATTTATTTCTGGAAGGTTTGGTTTTTAATTAGTTATTTGATGCTATAAAATAGGGGTGAAACATCATGATTAACAGCCGAGTGCTGCTCCTGATTGGGTCATATGGATGTATGGGCAGGAAATTCATACCATAGCTTCACTGTTATATTTGTCAATGATCTCACCAGGTTAAAGATGGCTGCTGTTTCCTCTGACTTTTAACCGTTTCAGCACATTCTTGTAAAAGGCAGGTTTACAATAATCGCACTTAACACTTAAAGTTAAGCACTGAAACACAGGCAACACATAAGGCTGATCCTGTGTCATAACCATTCACTGACCAATGCATCCATTGTTTGAGCCATCCATCCATCCATCACTTATCGCTTATCGGAGATAGAGAGAAAAAGGAGAGGGAGAGAGGAAAGGGAGGATAGAGAGAACAGCAGGATCCAGGCAGGGCCATGGAGAGGGTTCTGGATCCAGCAGCACTATCAGAGCAATAGGCAGGGCCATAGAGGGCTCAGGCTCCAGCAGCAGTACCAGGCCTCAGGAGTGCAGGGTAGGGGATTCTGGATCCAGCAACACGCTCCGGAAGTGCTGAGAAAAGATGGAGCACAAGAGCTCCGAGGGAGAGCGTGAGTTAGTGCTGTACCGATGAGGGGACATGATGAGTGAGTCCCCCTGCTCTGAAAGCTCGGTGTCTAAGGATCTAAGAATCAGAATCACAAGTCTTTACTGTCATTGTACCATTGCATACAACAAAATTGGTAGCATTCATTCATCATAAAAACTCTCACACAGGATGTTCTAAAAGAATGAAATGGCATAGGAGCACAATAATTAAAAAAGAAAAAAACTTATATAATACCTAAAATTGCACAAGTCTAGTGTTAATTTCTATATTTCTGGTGTGAATGCAAGGCATTTACCTTGCATCATCTTGCAGTAGTTACCCCACCTTAAGACAGAAACGTGCACACACATATACTGGACCAGTGCTCTGACTAAACTCAGCTACTAATGTGTTTCGCCGGGAGAAAGCACTAGTCTGGCAGTGGTTGGTGGTTATTGCAGTGAACTTGGTGTGTAATACAAGACCTCAATGTGCTAATGACTTCTTCTAGCTGTCACCTAACCATTTCCTCTCCCCGCACAGGAGGAAACACACACATCCATCCAGTCTGTCCAGTCTTGACCCTTTGTGACCTTATCTGAGGGTGATTTATGACTATAACTTAGCAGTAGAAATCTGGTGTTTGGGATCTGGCTTTTGTGTGAGTGTGTGTTTGAAATAGAATGTATGTGCATTTTATCTTGAGTTCATAGGTCTCTTTTAGTAATCATTGCTTAATATTGTCATTGACCAGGTGACACCCTGTGCAGCCAGCCAAGCAGTGGCAATTACACACTAGGTTCAGAATTTTTGTGGTGATGATGAAGTGTATTTGTACTGCATAAAAGAAGATTCCAATGCTTCATATGTTTGGGAATTACATAGATCCTCACGTAAGCATTCGATGGTAGGCCTATCATTATGCTAATATACAATAGAGTATATTTTAATATTAATATCGGCTTACCAACGTTAACACTTTCTCATGATGCAGAAGAACAGTAACGGCATCTGAAGTAAAATTGTGAAACTGTTTTCGAACTCTGACATCTTGTGTTGTTTCAAACATGGGCGGTAAATCACATAGCAGTTCTGAAGGCCTTAGTTTTTACTGCTATGAAAGCAAAACCTTAGTTGTAACCTTTGACCTGTAGAACACATTAGACAGTAGTTGTTTGTAGTATTTGTCTTTGTATTGCAGCCGTGGTTTTCAGTCATTTGCAGCAGCATTTGTCTCTACTGAAAGCCTGCAAACTTATGGAAACGATGGACCATATTTAACAGTTGTGGGTGTATACTTTAAATAACCAAATTAAAATCACAACAAAAGTAATTTCATGAAACTTTCCAAAAAAAGAGCAGAACATGGTTCCACAGGAGAGAAGCTTGATAATTGAAAGTTCTGGCTCATATACTGCATTACCACGCATAACCCAGCATCCTGCAACCTTACCATATAAGGTGCTACCTGTTCAACAGGACTGATAACCACGGTGTCAGTGTAGTGCCCGGGGACACTTCAACACGTAGGAACTGAACCACTGACCATTTGATTAGTGGACGACTGCTCTATCTCCTGAGCTACAGCCTGGTACTATGAGTTCTTTCATGTAAAATGGTGCCGGACCATTAAAAGCGAGCCAGTGCAGAGAAGATACTATGGGAGAAATATGATCTCATATACTAACTATCATCAGTTCAAGTGCAGCAGCATTTTAGATTTGCTTTATAATCTTATTTGATTTTTCTGCATCTTTTTGAGACAGGAAATACCTGATTTTTGCAATAATATGCAGGTGAAAAGTTGTGATTTTTTTTTTTTTTTTGTCTGTAAAGTAAAGATATTCATATTCCCCCAAAAAATTCTATTTCAATTTGTCAAATGTCAAAATTTCTTTTGTCAAAAAAGCTATATCTCATGCACAAATGTGCGCAGTGCAAGATTGCTAATGATCCAGCAATCATTAGATAATCAATCAGTATTTGTTTTGCTTTTACTCAGTGTCAGTTTTCCCACTGACCACTTTCTATCTCTAATACTATAACCCCCCATACATAAATCATTATGTTTAACAAAGCTGTGACACATTAACACAGTTCATGAATTAATCTGTAGTTTTATTTGATCTTTTTCTGCACATAGACCGTTTTCTTTGTGAGAGACCCAGTCCTGTCAAACCAATGAAATTTGGGTGTTATTCTTACCTAATATTCTAAATCTTTTTTTCTTTTTTTTTTGTCTTTCATTACAGTTGTCTCAGGCCTCCCTGTGACGTGAGGAGGCGGAGGTGTGAACCAAGTTTTTCATTTAGCGAGGAAGTGTGTCGCTGCGTACCATCCCACTGGAGGCGGCTCGACTAACAGCCGAATAATGGTATGCTAACAAGATGCTAATGAACAGATAAAAAAAACTTAACAAATAGAATTTGCCGTCCCCTGTAAACCTGCTGATCATGAGTATTCCATCAGCTGTGATGGCAGCTAGTGTGTGGACCCTGATGAATGTGGGGAAACCTTAATGATTGGAGTACAGATATGGGAAACTTTTTGTGATTTGAAGATGGGATATGCACTGACTCGGCTATCAGGATGTTCTAGGGGATAGTGGCTAATAGGAGCCCAGAAACCGAAAGAAGAACTGAAAGGGAGAGAGAGAAAGTCAACACTCGAGGTTTTAAAATGTTGTCAGAATAATTTGTTTTAAAATATTTGGGGGGTTTTGTATTAATTATGTCTCAGTATTATTATGTCAGATATAGATTATATAATTTATTAAATGTTATTTTATCTGTTAATTGATATTTCAATCTTTTTCTATGAAAATACACTGTGATCATTATTTTTCTATCGTGTATGGTATATGTGTAAAATAAAGTATATGCTGTATATTGTTATCTTGGGTTGTCTGTTCTGGTGCATATTATCAGAAATTGGTCCTCCAGGTAAATGTCAATGGTAAAATCTGTGTTGCTCATAGTGGACTACGTTTTGTACTTTCAGAAGCATGCAGGTTTCTATTCTATGCCTATGCTGATTTCAGTTTATTCACATTTGTGAAACTGAGTCAAACCTAAACAAGCTGAACAGTTTTTGGAAAATATCAATGATCACTTCAATAAGAGAGCTGTGGCGTGAGCTTAGGATTTAGGCTGATGAGATCTCACAAAAGCTGCATATCTGTTTGATATGTGAGGTTTGAGTGAATTCCCTATCTCACCCACTAAATCATCACCTAGCCTGCCCCCATTTTTTTACTAACAATTATTATTTAGTTGACAACTAACTCATCTACCATGTCATGTAATTTCCCATGCAGTAAGCTAACACTACAGTGATAATAGGAAATGCACATTTTTTTCTTATCTATTTGTATATTGCTTTTTGGGTACATAATGGTGAACTGTTCCTCTTTAAATTTTAGGCTCTGTGTACCTACAGTTACGGTAATAGAAAACAGTAGGTATAACATATATGACACCAAGCACCTACATTTGTGCATATTTGTGCTTTGACATTCTGGAGATGAAAGCCTGACAGAAATTTCAACACTACACTGATGTTTATTTTTTATTTTTTTCTCCCACTTCCATGTTCTTGATCTGTGTGCTGAAGTAAAAACTAATCTATGATCGTGTCACTGTATGAAACTGTTCAGTGTTCAAAATGTAAACCTTAGCACTGTTCCTGAAGAAAATGAAATTAAAATCAGCTAAAGAAATGTTCAGTGAGGTCACTGTTTGTATCTAAGAGAGAAAACAATTTGTTTTTTTATTGGTATAAATATATTTGTGGATACATCTTCAAAAGCACTGCTTAATATCACTGCCATAATCCACATTCCAAGAACCCTGTACAGCTGAGTCACAAAAAACTACCCATATTATTGTTTCCTCCTCATTTCCTTTCTGGACATTCTCCAAGTATGAGTCATTTTTCCTGTCTTTGACAAGTCACAAAGTACAAAAGGTTAAGGTCATGCAAATATTAAAACATTTATCAGATTTTAAATTGACCTAAGATGTTTTCAGTCTTCAGATCAGCCTTTTGTGTGTTGTGTGTAGGATGAGTAAGAACAAAGCAGTTAAACCTGCTAAACTCACTTAATGTCAGGCCCTATCAGCTGGAAGTAAAGACAAAACATGTTGATCCCCCTCTGGTAGTAGGCTCCGGTACATGTCATAAATCCCTCCTCACTCCAGCATATGGGACATGGAATAATAATATATATATTTTTTTTAAAGTACAAGTCAAATACATTTTTCCCTAAGACGGTTAAGTAGTTCTTATCACACTAATGTATGTTAATATGTCGGTTTTAGTTACTTCATGCTTTAAAGAGGGGGTGAAACATCTGATAGCTGAGTGCTGCCTGTAATTTGTTCAGTTGGGTGTATGGCTGGGAACTCAATCCTGCATATCCATCTCCTGATCACTACTGCACAGACTCTGGCTCCAAATGACATCACCAGAATCGTATAGCAGCACTCCTATTTAATATTATCTTTTGGCTCCACTTTTGTACAGTGGGAGGAAGTGGAGAAGTTTATATTTATGTACAATAAATATCACACATTACACTGCCTCTGCTGATTTTCATTTATGGATATTATTGATTGATTATTGATTCTTTGCAAGACCATACTATTATACAACATAAAAACATTATGTTGATTGCATCATATGATGTTATTGTCACATCATAGACAGAATGCTTATATCACCATCAGTGCAGCAACAGTGCAGAGGGTAGTGTGTGTATCTGTATGTGCGTAGAGAGAACTTGCTGCTCCAGAGCTTGATCTACTCAATAATCCACTCCAGATGTAGAATGTTAGCTGTCACCCCTCATGTCAACCCAGGAAATGTGTGCATATATGTGTTTTAATCTTTATATCTTTGACTTTCTCTGTGCTGTCAGACATGAGAACTGAGATCGAGTTTCTATTTAATCAAATTCAAACACACACACACACACACACACACAAAAAACAAACAAAAAAAACACCAATTTGATTCAAGGTAGATTCGTCCCTCAAATGTCAGGGTATCGCAACATTTATTCAAAAGGACCAATGTTATGTGACATGTTGCCAACTATGAATAAAAAATAATAATAAAAATACAATTGAAAGAAATAGCATTACTTCAAAGTATGGCCCAAAATAATTATTAGCAAATGTGATCATTATTGCAACCAAACATAACAAATTGAGATTATTATTTCTAATAGTTCTAAAAGTGTGGTATGCTGCAGTTCTGCATGTGTTTTGTCCAAGTGTTGTTGCAGTACAAGTAGTATAGCTACAGCCAATGTCAAAGACTGGACTTCTCCTGCAATGCTGTCAAATGTACTAAATGGTGGAAAACTAGAATCTGAGTGTTAAGTTGCCTATATCAACTTTGAAATTGTGTACACTGTTATGAAAAATGATCATTTTATGAATGGTGAGGAGAAGTAAAAAGATGAGTGGAAAGAAGAGGAGAATAAGATCAGATGGGAAGAGGAGAGAGGCCTGGAGAGGACAGGATGATTCATTTCCCCCAAAGAGTGCTCTGCTGAGACCTGCCCCACTATGTTGTGATTATCTACAACGACTGTGCTGTGACAAGTTAGTTTTGGTTGCCTTAACGTGTGATTGTGATTGGATGCAAGCATTTATGGGTGAAGTTGGGAGTGGGTCAAGACACAGGAGAGAAGTAACTGCACACAGAGGAGTGGGGTTCTTATTCTCCCTGAAGCTAAAAGTTTGATGCTGAGTTGGCATTCACAACCATATCTTCTTGCAGGACTGTTCTTAGCTTGGTTGTTATTCTGCTTCCAAATGTTTTACAATGATTTTACAATGTTTGCGTAATGGACGGAGTGTTCAGTGCTACAGTGGACATCATCATCGCTACGGTGGAGAGTCAAAAAATATATATAAAAAAAAAAAAGTTCCTATTTTGCATGTAAGGGTGTAAGCACTCAGGGTTTGCCTGATGAGCAGGTGGTACCTTGCATGGTATCCTCTGCCACCAGTGTGTGAATGCTGGCTCATGTGGTAATGCGCTTTGAGTGATTAGGCTTTCAAGGCAACAATTCAGTTTAGCAGAAACTGTTCCATAGTTTTTGTATTGCATTATCTAATTTATAATGATTAAACTTTTTTAAAGGTTTTGTTTCTTGAATAATTTTTAGTTTACAGTTTGGCTAAGTGTAGGTGCAAGCAACATAATAGCTTGGTTAGGTTACCACCAGTAAGGAGGAAGGTACTTTAAAAGCATAGCTTTTCAAGCCACCAATTATTTCACAACAAAATAAGCAGTACTACAGTGAAGCTAGCCTAGGGAGAAATCTAGTATTTAACTTAAATCTATTTCAATTTGAAAATCAATTTCTGCCACATTTTGAAGATGTTCCCTCTGGGTTTCCTGACCTGCTGTGCTTATGAGAAATTGATGACTGGGCGGACAGACAAACCTAAAACATGGCTATCACCGGTTCAACAGTATAATACTCCAGTATCCATGGGAAAGTGCATTATGGCAAACCTTTTTAACACCGGTAATAATTTTTACTAGAGAAAGTGGTATTTTGATTTTGATGATCATTTACAGATATCTTTATATATATATATATATTAGAATTCCCTTTTCACTAGTACAAGCAACTAACACAGAGATAGTACAGATTAAGAAATTATCTAATGATATAGCTACCCTGGATGGCATTACCTTGGCCTGCAGTCTCACTGAAGGGTCGCCATCTGAGAATTATCTTTAATCAGGATATGTCCTTGAACTCACACAAAACACCATTCAAGGACTGCCTTCTTTCACCTACATAACATTGCCAAAATTAGGCATATCCTAACTCAAAAAGATGCAGAAAAATCCATGTGTTTGTTACTATTGGGCTTGTAACTCCCTATCATCATGCCCGTAAGTCTTCAATGACTCTCTGGGTAAACCAGAATGTTGCTGCACACGCACTTACAAGCACTCCTGTAAGAGATTACATTTCTCCCATACTGTCTTCTCTACACCGGCTGCCTGTAAAATCCGATTATTCATACTCCACTTGGTACTTGGTATCTTAAATACTTTATCGCATGTTGCTCTGAGTTTTTTGTCTTGATGCTACTTATTCACATCCCCAAACCCAAATTGTTCCTGCTGGTCAAGGAAATCAAACTAGCAACCCTCCGGTCACAAACCACTTCTTCAACCTCTAGGCCACAGCGCTGACATTTCTCAGCTTAACGTGGTGAGGAAAAGGTGATGTCAACCTTCAAAGTCTAAATATATTACACTTTTAGATTTGTAACCTTTTAAACTATTTTCACATTATTTTTTTAATAATTTCAACTTGCATTTATCCTGTTATATAAATTCCTTTAATCTTTTTGTCTGTTTTTGTTTAAGTCTCCAGGAAGTAAAGGTGGAACATAAACACACCTCTAGTCCGTCTGTAATAGGGAAGGAAGGTAATGGAGCTACCCAGATCTGCTAATGAGATAAGATGTTGGAACACACGCGTGATTATGTGTGTGAGTGTGTAAGAGACACACACACACACACACACAGAGAGAGAGAGAGAGAGAGAGATGTGATGATAAAACACAGTAAGTGGTTCACACCATATATTACCATTAAGTCCAGTATTAACAATCCCACTCCCTTCCTGCTATTCAAAACCTTTTTGACTTATGACCTGTGTTTGTATGTGTGAGTGGCTGTGTCTTTGTGTCTGTGTGTGTGTGTGAAAGAGAGAGAGAGAGAGAGAGAGGTGGAGGGAGAAAGAATGCAACCATATTGTAGGGAAATTGGAGCACTGGGTGTGTCAGCTCCTTAGATAGCACAATAGAACAAGTTGGTTTCTGTGTCCATGTAACCAATGTGCTTGCTGCATTAGAAAGTGTGTGTATATTACATGTATGGACAAAAATAATTTAACTGACTTCATTAGTTGAAGGAAATAATGAGACCAACGCTTTCTGACTTTAGAATGACAAACTGTTCATTAAATTACATTTAAACCAAAATCTAACCTGAATTGAAACTGTGAAAGTTGCGATAGTCAATCTAATGTCATAAAAATGTTTCTACACAGCACACATGGTAAAGACAGAATACAGTATTCAGTTGACAATTGTGCTTACATTTTTTCTGGCAGAAAGATGGCTTTTAGTCAGACATTGGCAGTTAAGTCAGAACAGGCAGTCAGAGTGAATTACTGTCAGTTGTCTGTTAGCTTGTTGGTTTGTCTTCTAACACTTTGGCAAATTCTGGTTTTTCAACCTGAGGGTGTGCACACACAATCGTACACACATATTAACACTGAAAGAGTCGATTTTAACACTGAGTCAGTGAATATCAGGTACAGAGTGTAAAAATACTAGTTAAATTTCAATTCAATTCAACTCTTGTCAGAGTTGATTTCTTACACTACACTACTGCATTTGATGCTGAGATTTTAAGTGTCATCAAATGTAAGTGTTAATCAGAATTATCTCTTCATGAGTGTTGAACCTATTTTACATAATCCCAGTGTTTTTGAGTTACTCCTGACAATTTTATATGTAATTTACCTGGGATTACTCCCTGTAAGTGTTATTCTTACTACTATATTTTAAGAAAATGCACATTTTTACATTTTAGTTTTTCATATTTGTTTGATTTTTGCAAATTATATTTGTATATTTATAACAAATACTTAAAACAAGTGAAATATATGTTGATATATGTAAAAAATGACAAATATTATTATGTCCATCTCTTAATTTGTTCAAAATTAAAACAACCTTCAGGTTTCTACAATTCAGCTTCTCAGTTTTAACTTCTCTTGACACTGAAAAATGTGTTTAAAGTACATATATGAGAGAAAGGTTTTTGCCATTTCAATCCAGAAAAACATTATCGTGTGGATTTTAAAGAAAAAAAGTGAAACAAATGTGAAAAACAAGTGAAAAAAAGCCCTTGTGGTCCACTTTCAAAGATTTTTGTCAGAATCAGTGGTGCCAGATGACAGGAAATTATGTCTTTATGTTGACAAACAATAACTAGTCCTTTTAACAATCAATATGGCACAGGAAGAAAATACAAGTGACAAGGAACTTTCACAGAGAGGTATATACATAGAAACAGGACTCTCAGCCAGACAACCAGTGTTTGATTTTCATGGTTCTTCATCAATAAATTATATTTAATTTAAATTTCTTTTTATCACATAATTCAATTGGTTTGTATAAATCATATTTTATTCTGATGCCCCATCTCTTAGTTATCTTACACTGTCCAATCCTGCTCCCTGAATAATCCTTCACCTGAAATATTGGTAAACATCTTCAAATTTGCCCACAGCTACACTCAAAGTGTATAGAAAAGCCCATACAAAAAAATAATCACTTGAAACAGTTCTCATGGCTGCATTAGATGGCAAAATGGGACTATAAAATGAAAGGAATCTTTGTATCTTTGGTGCTTTGATATTTTTTAAACTCTTTAGTTGAGTCTTGAAAAAGTTATGCTATGCAAACAGATGCAGACACTGAAAAACATGATAGTGCTCAACAATAATATGCCTCAGAAAGATGGTCATACCACCAGTTAGGACTAGAGAAAACACAACATTCACAGTCTACAGAAGCAATGGGCTGGTTTAAATCATATTTATAGGATAGATTTCACTTTGTTCACGTTAATGATGTTTCCTCTTCGCATATAAGGGTTAATCTCGGTGTTCGACAGGGATCTGACCCTGTTCACCTTATACATGCTCCCTCCCGGAAATACAGTATTATTCAGCAACATGGCATAAACTTTCATTGTTATGCTCATGACACTCAGCTGTACTTATCCTTAAAGCCTGTAGAAACAGAGCCGTTAGTCAGACTCCAGGCATGTCTTAGGGACATAAAGGACTGGATGACCTCCAATATCTTATTATTAAACTCAGACAAAACTGAGGTCATTGCTCCCAAACATCTTAGAACTAGAATAGCTGATAATATTCTCTCTCTGGACGGCATTACTTTGGCCCCCAGTAGGACTGTGAGGAACCTCGGCGTTATCTTTGATCAAGACGTGTCATTTATCCATCACATTAAACAGATCTCTAAGACCGCCTTCTTTCACCTCCGTAATATTGCTAAGATTAGGAGTGTCCTCTCTCAGAGTGATGCTGAAAAACTTGTCCGTGCTTTTGTTACTTCTAGGCTGGACTACTGCAACTCATTATTATCAGGATGTCCAAATTACTCTGTTAATAGCCTGCAGCTGATCCAGAATGCAGCGTTTTGCTAGAATGCTAGAGTTTTGACAGGAATCAGTGAAAGGGATCATATCTCCCCCATCTTAGCTTCTCTTCACTGGCTTCCGGTAAAATTCAGAATAGACTTTAAAATTCTCCTACTTACATATAAGGCCCTAAATGGACTCGCCCCATCATACCTGCAGGATCTAATAGTCCCATATATTCCCAATAGATCACTCAGATCACAGAGTGCAGGTTTACTTGCAGTTCCCAGAATTCATAAAAGTAAAATGGGAGGACGAGCCTTTAGCTATCAGGCACCCCTGCTGTGGAACCAGTTGCCAATCTGGGTTCAACAGGCAGACACCACCTCCACCTTTAAGACCAGACTTAAAACCTTTCTGTTTAGTAAAGCGTATAGTTAGCCTCAAACAAAGTGTGTAGGGTTGGTAGGCATAGTTACAGTCACTTCTTGATATACAGCCACTGGTAGAATAGGTCTGACTAACTGTTAATCTTTAATCTTTATCATAGCTACGCTGCAATAGGCCTATGCTGCCGGGGGACACAAACATGATCCACCAAGCAGTTCCCCCACCTCCCCAATACCGCCACCATCTCTACTCCCCCACCTCCTCTCCCCTTCTTCCTCTCCCCTCCTCTCCCCTCATCAGATCAACATATAATTCATTATTTTATGTCACTATCAACATATAATTCATTATTTTATGTCACTAAGTGTGTGTCCAGTTCTTCTCGTAGTTTTGTGTCTCTTCCTCCCTTTCTTTCTCTCTCTGTATCTTTCTGCAGGTATCTCTCCATCCAGAGCTACATGTTGAACTGCATCCAGCCCTCTGACAAACCCAGTGTCTTCTGTCAACATCTGCCCATGTCGTTCTTCTATGCAGTACTATTATAACTAACTTAAACAACATCTATTCATCCATTTTCTATACCGCTTATCCGTCAGGGTCGCGGGGGAGCTGGAGCCTATCCTAGCTGACTACAGGCGAGAGGGGGGGTTCACCCTGGACTGATCGCCAGTCAATCACAGGGCCAACACACAAAGACAGACAACCACACACTCTCACTCTCACACCTAGGGGCAATTTAGAGTAGCCAATTAACCTAATGTGCAAGTTTTTGGTATTGTGGGAGGAAGCCGGAGTACCCGGAGAAAACCCACGCAGGCACAGGGAGAACATGCAAACTCCACATAGAAGGGCCCAGACCGGGATTCAAACCTGGAACCCTCTTGCTATGAGGCGACAGTGCTAACCACTGCACCACCGTGCCGCCCACTTAAACAACACATCAACTAAAAAACAAATATATACAATACATAGTCTTCAGAATTCCAATTATAACAACCTGTCATGTTTGTCCTTTGTAATTTACAATGTTTATTGCATGTATGTTTCTTTCTCTCTCTCTCTTTCATCCTCTCTGTCCTGTCTACCTCTTCTTCCCCCCTTCACCCAGATGACTATCAGCAGGATAGTTCTCTCTTGCAAGCCGGGTCCTGCTCAAGGTTTCTTCCTGTTAAAAGGGAGTTTTGAGGGAGTGTGCTTGCTCGGGGGTTCAGGCTCTGGCACTGTAAAGCATCTAGAGACAATACAACGTAGAATCATATCTAAAACTGCTGGCTAAGGATAAGCGTAAATACAGTAAAATAGTAATACATGTGGGCGGTAATGACACCCGACTGCACCAGTCGGAGGTCACTAAAATTAATGTAGAATCAGTTTGTACATTCGCAAAAACTATGTCGGACTCCGTAGTTTTCTCTGGACCCCTACCCAATCTGACCAGTGATGATATGTATAGCCGCATGTCATCATTCAATCGCTGGCTGTCGAGGTGGTGTCCCGCAAATAATGTGGGCTTTGTAGATAATTGGCAGACCTTTTGGGGAAGACCTGGTTCATTAGGAGAGATGGCATTCATCCCACTTTGGATGGAGCAGCTCTCATATCTAGAAATATGACTTATTACTTATTAAACCAAAACCTTGACAACCCAGAGTTGAGACCAGGAGGCAGAATTGCAGTCCTCTTTGCGCTTCCATTACAGTTACCCACCCAATATCCCATAGAGACTGTGTCTGTCCCCCGACCACTTAAATTAATTAAATCAAATACAAAAAGAGGAGTTATACACAATAATCTTATAAAGATAAACACCAACACCTCCATAGCTACAACCAATAGGAGAATTAAATGTGGACTATGTGGACTGTTAAATGTTAGATCTCTCTCATCTATTTTTGACCTATATTTGGAGAATCTTTAGAGACTTATTGGGGCAACCTGACAAAAGGGAGTTACAATAATACAGCCTGGATAATAAACACATGGACTAATTTTTCTGCATCTCTCTGACTCAGAATGTGCCTATTTTTTGCAATATTGTGGAGGTGAAAGAATGCAGTCTTTGAAATGTCTGTTATGTATGAGTTAAAGGACATATCATAGTTAGAGATAACTCCTAGATTTTGTGAGTATGGACGAGGTATCATTAACATGAACAAATTGAGATCAATCTGATAAACAGGACTGCAGCCAGTTTAATGCAATTCCCTTAATGCCAATTAGGTGTTCAAATCTGTGTAATCAGATGGAATGGTCAGTAGTGTCAAATGAGGATTATGCAGTTTCAGCCAGGAAAAAACCAAGATCAGAGGATTTTGGGCAGAGAAAATGACTTTAAAGGATATTTCCTCCCAGTGATTACCCGAAAGAGTTAAAGAGACAGGAGAAGTACAATGAGTTACCCTAGCCAACAAATGACCTTCTAAGGCTGAAGCAGACTGGGAAACAGGGAACTCTTCTAAGGCTAGACTGCATTGCTTCATTAACTCAGAGTCTAGAAAATTGTCCTCAGCACCAGAGTTAATCAAAGCCAGTAAACAAACAAACAGAAGTTGAGAAGAAAGAGTTGCTGGTAATTGTAGTCGTGGGGCAGATTACAGTGGAGAATCAGTCTGGCTCACCAATATGCTCACTCCTACTGAAGAGCCTTGTCTTTTGGCTGAACACAGCAAGTAGTAAGGAAATGTCCCTTCTGACCACAGTATAAGCACTCACCCGCCACCCAGTGGCATTCTCATTCCTCAGGAGTGAGGCGGGATCTTTCAAGCTGCATGGGCTCCTCTGCAGTGGGAGTCGGGGAGCAGGGAGGTTTCAAACATCCGTTAACACCAGGCACCTGGGGAGTAGGGACAGGTGGGTCAGGTAGTGCTGATGACGTTGAAGAAAAGCTCTTCATATGTTCATTTAGTCCCCTCACAAATAGTAGAGGGAAAACTGAGCAAGTGGAACTGGCTACATCCTCATATCTCCTACAGGGGTCGAGTACTTGTGGTTAACAACCTTGTAGCGTCTCAGCTGAGGCACCGCTTGGCATATGTACATCCTCGATCAGGTCTTTTAGTCCAGATTCAGACCAAGCTTGTTAATTTTTTTTGGGATGGTTAACACTGGGTGCCACAGGGGGTTTTGTTTTTACCAAGAGAGGAGGGGGGGACAGGGCCTCATCCACCTGGCCACTACTTCGAATCTGGTCCACCAGGGTGGTGCAGAAGGTACTGGAGCTGTGAAAAAAAACAAATGTTTTTAGTTCTTTTAATGTGCCTTTTTGCAACATGACTTTTATTTACAGTGCAGGGTACATGAAACAAAACCAAAAAAAGTGGCAGCTCCTGAATTTCATCTCTGGCACTGTGAAAATGGCCATTTATGTGTCCAAGAGGAACGGGATAGAAAACAGAGCAGATCAGGAAGCAACCTCAGTGTGGCAGTGCAATGTCAGATGCAGGCTCAGACTGGAATTCGGTTTTATAAAATGATAGGCAATCTGGACACTTTTAAAAACATTTGGTGCTATGAAAACGTTCTTTGCACTGTGGTTAATGGTAACCTGGTTTTTGCTAACCCTCTTGAGAGATTTGATCCACTGTTTTATTTTATTTTTTTTTCACTCACAAGCACATCTGTAGCACTTTATTATTATTAATAAATTAAATTATTATGCGAAAATGTAAATAAAGTGTGTTTGTAAAAATCAAAATCTTCTACTGGTAAAAATATTGCAATAAAGTAGAGTAATCAGTAAAACTCTCTTGAAGTCTAACATATATAATTACTCCAGGCATAATGTCTGGTGAATCTGGTGAAAATACAGTACTTCCCTTGTGATCACAGCAAGACTAAATGGAGGGGCAGAGTCATCACTCATCTACTGAGAGCTGAGAAGCTCAGGAGGAGAGAGCTGTGTGCAGACCTGGAGGTTATCGGTGGGAGTAGAAGAGTTTACTTTTTAAAACTTTGAGATTAAAAACCTGTCCACAGAGGTGATCAGTGATGTCATGATGGCTACTGTAATAAGTCTCTCTTCTCCTTGTTGACTGCTGATTGGAGGGGAATTGTATTTTACTTCATTAATATAGAACTAGTAAGCAAAAAAGAAGACACTGGAGAAAAATAACCAGAATCTATAATGACTGAGAGAGGCTGCACTCACTCAGTGCCTGCCATTGCTCACTAGCTAGTGTACAGTAAGATATTCTGGCTGTTTGGCGCACATAAACACAAATGAACCCCTGGCATAAATGCAAGTTGAAAATTAATTTTGCCTTCTGTCGTGACTCAAGCACAATTTGAATTGTACTAAAGGTGAAGTGATTGTTTTGTTGTTTTTTTTTTAATTAAATTTATAATTTAAATAAATTTAACTAAAGAGTATGGTTTAGACCTGCTCTAATTGATCTAAGTGTCATGAGATAACTTTTGTTGTGAATTGGCGCTGTATAAATAAACTGAATTGAACTGAATTGAATTGAATTGTGGAGAAAGATAGTGGATGGTTAAATCCCATTACCAGGTGTTCAGATACAAACACTTTCGGGTTGATGGACAGCATCAGCGGGTTCAAAATATACATATTTTTAAACACTAATAATATTTGACTTTTGGAATTACTCGGATTAGTTCTCCCATTTGTCTAGGGCATTGAAAACTTTCAAGATATGATCCTTTACCAGCTGCATTACAGCTTACAATGCTTAACAACAAGACTTTAGCTCCAGGATTCAAAAACTGAACCATGTGAAGAATGTGAGTCTCCTCTGACACAGTAAGTGGGTGATAGCTCAAAAGTCAAAGTCAATCTCAATGTTAAGATTTGTATTGTGACATTATTAATATTTATCTGATATAGCTCAATAGTTGAAGGCCAGACAAAGTTCATGTTATTTGTGTGCTGTGAATGTTGTACATACAGTAAATCTACCCAACAAAGTGACAGCTGATGTTGTCTCTGACAAATGTTATTAGATTATACCTGTTGTTCTGCCTGTTGTTCTGAACAAGTAACCTCAGAGGTGTAACAGCGGTAACTGTTGGTTGAGATCCAAGTGTATTTTTAAAGACAGTGATGCTGAATTGAAGTGAGAACCTTCACAGAACACCAGTGGTCTTGAGCTGCACTGTTGCCTTTTTCTTAAGTTAAAAACAGCTAAATGCTGACATCATGTGGTGACAGTGAAAAATGAAAATAGAGCAGGGTGCCAGGGCATTCATGAAAACAAATTTCAAATGGATCTCCACTTATCTTTTATTCATGTATTAATTTATGCAAAAACAAGATGAAATGGGATTAAGACTGTTTCCATACACGATGATTAAATAAATCATAAAAAGACAGCTACTAGTGCAGGGGCCGGAATCATTTGCTGTTGGGTCCCTACTGAGCCCCAGAACGGTTCACCTAGTTAATTTTGTAGTATTAGTATGGAATGCTGCGACTGTGCCACGTTCAGCCACTTTGTGATTTGTTTAAGAATATATTGTACACAGTGTAAACATAAAGTCAACCTAAACATCCAGAAGTATTATGGCTAGATTTTGATAACCTCACCTCAGGTAAGTTACCATTTCAGCTTTTGTCATGCTTTACCAAACCTATTATGTTGTGCTATCATAGACACAGAGACAAAAAGACATTTTGGAGAGTTTACCACCCACAGAAGTCTGCCAAGACTGAGTGATGTGACTAAACAGCCCGTAGATTCAGACCATTATGTGGTACATCTAACGCTCATCATTAACCTCTTCTACGGTAGATGGATGAAAGTTAATGCGCTGTAGGAGGGCCCAGCGTTCTGAGACTGTATTTGCTGTTAAGCCGCAGGAGGTATCCCAGCTTTCACTTCTGTGGCTAACATTTTTTCATCTGACCTGCTGGGTTAATTAGCAGCTGTAAATCATTTTTTGTTTTTAGTTTTAAACTACGGGGAGTATGTGCCACATGAAAGAGGTTTATTGAAGCAGCTAAATTAACATAATGTCAGTGACATTGTCACTCTCAGAGAGGCCCTGAAGTAACTGCCAAGTACTTTACTAGAAAGGTCTAAACAGCATGTGGGCTATGTCTGCTTTTCCTCTATATTACATCAAGCAGTGGCCCTAGAACCATGAAAACAGGGTCATCCAAAATGCTCCACTCATGGAAAGGTTAGTGTTTTGCTAAGGGATGATTTAAAGGAGAGAGGGAAACATCCAAATGCACGGTCAGATCACAGTACAATGATCTTTAATCACCTCCCCACTAAGCCCCCCCCCTCCCCCTCCCCCCAAAAAAACAAACAAAAAAACACTTCTACAAACTCCTAGGTACATAAACCCTTGGCTGTAACTTGCAGCAGCTCAAAGTGCATTTTCTTTAATCTCTGCAACCAGTGAATCTTGTTTTTATGATGTGACAATGCTGTTTTCTTCATCATCATGGTTACAGTAAAGTAGTACTGAATGCAATCATAGTGAAAAGAAAAGCTCCGTAGAAAACAGAATACAAATCAATCCTTTGCTCCTGACCCACAAGTATAATAAGTTCTGTTTCCAGTCAGCTTTTGTCACTTGAACATAACATGGTCAGGTGACAAATGCTTCAAGTTTGAAGCATTTGTTGAAATCACAGATTCAATTTAATTCAATTCAATTCAGTTTATTTATATAGTGCCAATTCACAACAAAAGTTATCTTTTCACACTTTCCAACTAGAGCAGGTCCAGACCAAACTCTTTAATTAAATTTTGTAAGACAGAGAACCCAACATTCCCCCTTGAGCAAGCACTTGGCGACAGTGGCGAGGAAAAACTGCCTTTTAGAAGGCAGAAACCTCGGAGCAGACCCCGGCTCAAGATGGGCGGCCATCTGCCTTGACCGGTTGGGGTGAGAGAGAGGGAGAGAGAGAGAGAGAGAGAGAGAGAGAGAGAGAGAGAGAGAGAGAAAGAGAAAGAGAGAAAGATAGACAGACAAAGAGAGAGATGGGAAGGGGGTGGGGTGTGAGAGAAGGAGCACACAAGCAGAGATGCATAGCAGCAGTAATAATACCAGAAGTATTGGAACTGTAAATAATGATAATGACAATGAAGTATACAGAGGGTATTATGGTGATTATGATAGCGATATTAGTAACAGTAATAATGGTAGCAGCAGAAGCAGAGTAGTAATAGAATTAAAATAGATTATGACTAAACAGTAGTAATCGCAGTAAGTTTTGAGCAGGACTGCAGCAGGAGCTCCAACCATGATCCATGGGAACCTGCGAGACGAGAAAGCACAAGGACTCCAGGGAAGAAGTTGAGTTAGTGATATGCATTAATGGGACATAGATGTGTGCAGAAGCAGAGGGAGAGGAAGAGAGAGCTCAGTGCATCTTGGGAGATGCCCCGGCATAACTAGGGGCCGACCAGTGATAAATTATCCAGTGATATAGCATTGCTACATCACTGGATAATTTGTTTCTAAGGTGTTCAGGACCCAGGACAATAATTTCAGTTTTGTCTGATTTAGAAGTAGGAAATTACAATTCATCCCTGAAGTTTGACTAGCTGATTTGTTTCTTCTGGTTTCATTGACAAGTACAATTGTGTGTCATCTGCATAACAATGAAAATGTATGGAGTGTTTCCTAATCATATCACCGATGGGGAGCATATAAAGGTGAATAATATTTGCCCGAGGACAGAACCTTGGGGAACTCCGTCACTAACTAAAGGTCCATCTGATAAATAAGACTGAAACCAGCTTAATGCAGTTGCAGGTGTAGGTGTAGGTGTTGTAGTGAAGAGGACTGAACCCTGATGCAGAGTCACAAAGAGAGGGAGGGAGGCAGTTTTCTTAATATTAAAATAACTCAGAATCACACACTCTCTGTGGCAAAACGATCAAGGATAAACTGTGGCGACGAAACATTGCATGACGAGACAAAGCATAACATGCAAACGAAAACAGTTCCCGGCATGAAGACAAAGCATTGCAAAATGAACTGAAGTAAAGATACATGAAACAGAGACACCCAGAGGAAGTAATGCTTTCAAAATAAAACAGGACATGACAAAAACCTGGAACATAATACATGGAAACTAATACACATGACAAGACATACTTCAAACATGACGTGGACTGAAAATCAAAAGACAAGACACAACCGAAACTCAGACGTGACATGTAGTTTACAAGCCAAAGAATTAACTTTAAAACAAACACAGTACATTAGAGTGAGGAGGTCTGTCACTGGGGAGGAGCTCGGAGTGGAGCCGCTGCTCCTCCACATCGAAAGGAGCCAGTTGAGGTGGCTCGGGCATCTGTTTCGGATGCTCCCTGGACTCCTTCCAGGGGGAGGTTTTCCGGGCATGCCTCACGGGGAGGAGGCCCAGGACACGCTGGAGGAACTATGTCTCTCGGCTGGCCTGGGAACGCCATGGGGTCCACCCGGAAGAGCTGGAGGAAGTGTCTGGGGAGAGGGAAGTCTGGGCATCCCTGCTCAAGCAGCTGCCCCTGTGACCTGGTCCCGGATGAAGCGGAAGAAGATGGATGGATGGATGGACAGTACAACACATGGTAGTGTCAACTAAGTGCAAGGTGGGCTATCACTGCAAATGTCATTGTTTTTGATGTTGTTTGTATTAAATGGGATGTTAGTTATGTCAGTAGAATCTTAACTTCTCTGAAATAATCAAAAATATGTCACATTTAAAGTGAATTTAGAGTTCTGCCCTGTGTCTTCTGGCAATCAACACCAGCAACATGTTGTATCACCTGACAACAGAAAGAGCAAAGGGATGGGGATATGGCAAACCAGCTTTTCCAGGGCATCGGCTAGTGTTTATACTGACTGATATTTATATCCTTTACAACTAAATCAAAACTGTATTTGAGGTATTATTTTGGTATCATTTAAATCACATGTTTCTACAGATCCACAAGGCTTTTCAACCTCTTTAAAATCATAGTTTTGTTTTCATAGTCTGCATATTTATAGTTGCTTTAGCACTGATACTGTTTTCTATAATAATATTGATACCGACAATGTACTATTAAGACTACAATAATATTTCTGTATCAGAATTACTATACACAAATTAAATACTTATTTCACTATTTGTTTGTGAAAATAAAAAATAATTCTAATAACAATAAATGAAAGTACTTAACTTACTTAATCTGTAGTTTCAAAATAGTTATATTAAAATGTTAATTAATGCAGTAAACTTTACTTATAACAAAGTTACAGTTCATTTAGAAACTGTTTGAGATTCAGCACTGAACAGTTGTCTGGTGTCGTCTTAAAGCAGAAGTAGAGATGGGGTGGTAGATCGATCTATCTGTCTGTCTGGGCTCATGTAAAACCAGAGAAGCGAGTCGTGTTCTCCTGCTTCCTCAACATTCCCATTCCGGAAGCTTTTGATTGATCCAGAATGCTGTCGGATTGGAAGCTTGGCATGCTGATGGGAATGAGAGGCACCTCGTCATGGCCTGTCAATCACAACCACCACCCACCCATGCACACACACACTCAGCAGCTTAAAGACTTCATAGACTTCTCTTTTCCCCATGAGAGAATAACCACAAGAACACACACCACAAAGCTCAGTCATCTGTCATCTGGCCCCTTTTTTCCCCCACCCTCTTTGTCTCTTTTTTCTCTCATGAGGTACATCTTTAAGATTTCTAAGAGGAACACAAGTACCTTTTCTTTTTCTTTTTTTTTTCTAATTTCATCACTGTTGTTCTGATCACACTTTGAAAACCTGACAGCATGCTGATGTAAGATGTCTACAGCTAACCAAACAGCAACAGAGACGCTTTAAAAACAAAAAAGGAAAATAAATCTGACAGGCATTTTGAATTCAGTCCTATTCTGCAGTAAATAGAACGTGAACAAGTAAAATGTAAATTGAATTATTCGGTTATCACACTGAAGAGGTTATTAATGATGAATGAATTGAAAATGATGTATTAGGTTTTCAAAGTATATTTTCTATAAATAATTACAAACATATCCAACATTCCAGATAACAGTAAATACTCATTGTTATACTGTGCTATTCTTCTTCTTCTGGCCATTTTGGGATTCACATATTTAACTATTTGACTGAGTTTATTTAATTTTTTACCAACTTCTTGAAATTTATTTGTATTTTTACAAAAAAAAATCCATCCAATTTCTTATCAGTTGTCAGGATTCCCTTTGTTTTCTCCTGTGTTCGCCTGCCTCGTGCTTTGATGTGTCCCTGTTTGTTCTCTCTCTGTGTTTCTGTGTCTTGTGCTCTGTGCATGTATATGTGTCTGCAGCTCGACGTGGTCTTCTGGTCATTCCTGCCAATTCACTTGTACACCTTAGCCTGATCTGACAATCAACTCCTCCCTAAGCACCTCCTTAATTACTTTCTTAAGTACTGTGAGGGACCAGAGTGGTCTCCCCGAATAACGGGATCTCGGCAAGATCGGATTCAGGCAGAAGAGATTGAAAGTAGGAGGCAGCAAAGCGTCAGGTGGAAAAGCCCTTTTATTCTCCTGGAACACAAGGTTTTCACCGACAGGAACAATGCAGGAACCAAAAACACCGATAACAAACTCTCACAACAGCACATAGTAGTTCTCCCAAGGAACAACAAGAGCAAAATGAAGCTCCTTTAAATAGGGCTGCTTGTTGAGCCCAAACGGTCCAAACCATTATGGAGGGGACTACCAACAAACATAATGGTTCATTCAATGCATTAATCATAATAAATAAATACAAAAAAAATAAATAAGGCATTATTCAATGTATCCACACCAAATATTTACACACCATACAATAATGTTTCACAAACACCACATAGCCAACACCATGAGAAAATAAAAACCCCCTGAGTGCAATGGGACGTGCCCCCTTGCCCTGTGCCCAATAAAGTCCGCCCCTGCAGCGGCGCGCGCTTCCGCAGAGGAGCAGTGGAGCTGGACCGGGAGTGCAGGTGACTGTGAGTGTATGACAAACCAGAGTCTTTGCAAACTGAAATGAAGAGGTGGACGAGTAGTGGGTACCTCACCACACGCCTGGATGCTAAACCGGGGAGAAAACTGACACGGGTGAGTTGTGTTTGTAGTGTGTGAGCGACGCAGCGGGCTGAATTTACAGCGCCGAAGCGTCCATGGCGTACGCCACGCCAAACATGTCACCAAGCATTTAAAACATATATAAACTGACAATAGAGTCCATTTCTCTGTGTGCGTGCGAGTGTGTGTATGTGTGTGCGCACACGCATCCGCGTATACATGCGCCACAAAGTCCGAAAAGTCTTTTTAATTTTAATTGTCCGACGCTGCCTCGCAGGCCACGTTATCAAAACGCGTCCCTCGTGGGAGACCGTGAGAAGGGGGGTGCTCACCTTCTCACAAGTACTTATGAGCCAGTTCATTCACCCACTCTCTGCCAGACTGTATAGTCCAAATACTTGGTACTTGTGTAAGAAGTGAGAGAAGGAACACACAAACAGACCAACCAAAAGTATTGGAACTATAGATAATGATAATGATGAAATATACAGAAGGTACTATGGTGATTATTATAACAATAGTAGTAACAATAATAATCGTAGTAGCTGTACAGAGTAGTAGTACAATTAAAATAGATTATGACTAAACAGTAGTAATCGGAGTAGCTTTCAAGCTGTCAAACGCCATTCACCCTCTGTATTGTCAGGGTAAAGCATGGTTCACATTACCTTCAAGCCCATTCTGAGTTGGGGTTGAACTCTGCAAACGCTGTCCTTTGTCTTCGCTTCTGTTCAAAATTTTTAGGGACAGAATTTCACTGCACAGCAAAGTGGCAAGATCTGTGTGGTTCAGCGGCCTTAGGATTCTGTCTCTGGTTTTTTGGAGACGATGTAGTCCTATTGGTTTCATTGAAAAATGATCTCCAGCTTGTTGCATTGGGACAGTTTGCAGTCAAGTGTCTTATTCACAAGCGAGGGAAAAATGAAGTGGGAGACTGACAGGTGGATCGGGGCAGTGTCTGCAGTACTGCCGTTGTGGTGAAGAGGGAGCTGAGCCAAAAGGTGTTCTAACACCATAGGTGAGTGTTCCAACCCTCACCTATGGTCACGAACTGTGGGTAGTGACTGAAAGAACAAGACTGCGAATACAAGCAGCTGAAATGAGTTTCCTCCACAGGGTGGCTGGAGATAGGGTGAGGAGCTCAGACATCTGTGAGGAACTCAAGATCGAGCCGCTGCTCCTCCACATCATAAGATGGTCTTGGCATCTGGCCAGGATGCCCCGTGAATATCTCGTAATGTAGATTTTCTATAAATTAAATAATCCAATCAGTTTCTATACCGCTTATCTGTCAGGGTCACTGGGGAACTACAGGCGAGAGGCGGGGTTCACCCTGGACTGGTTGCCAGTCAATTGCAGGGCTGACACACACAAATACATACATACAACCACACACGCACACACTCACATCTAGGGCCAATGTAGAGTAGTGCATGTCTTCGGAATTGTGGGAAGAAGCTGGAGTACCCTGAGAAAACCCACGCAGGCACAGGATGAACATGCAAACTCCACACAGAAGGGCCCAGACCGGGATTTGAACCTGGAACCCTCTTGTTATGAGGCGACAGTGCTAACCACTGCATCACTGTGCCGCCCTTGAAGTCTCATACCAAACCCAAAGGAATCCAGATGAACTTCCCCTTTAAGGCTTTCCTCTTGACAACATTAAATATTGGATCAGTCAAGGTGCATCATATGAATCATACAAACTGACTGAACCTGGTCATATACAGTATATCAGTCTAATCCTGACACCATCACATGAAAACAAACAGAAGCACTTTGTTCTTGTAAGGCAGTCAGGCAGTAAAGCAGTCAGTCAACCAGTCTATGTTTAACAGGACCAGTTGCTAATTGGCAGTGAGCGGCTTGATATAGAGACAGAAGATGACACTTCTGAAGGTATAGAAAAATCCCCAGAGCATCATCTCCCTTTCTGTTCTCTTCTCACTCTTTGTAGCACACACACACACACACACATGTGCTTCAGGTATAATTTCCTCTTTCTTTTAGTATATGGCACTCAAATGCAGACTGAGACAGAACAAATGAATGTCTTCACGGTTATTATCCAGCCCTGCTACTTTTGTCACTGGTGACTCTAAACCAGAAAATAATCAAGAAACTGGGAATGCTTGACAAAATGGAAGCCCTGGAAGCATCTTTTCCTCTCAGGGTCCTGGTAGTATTGTTGAGGGATTTGTGTGTTACTGCATATTTTGACATTTTGCGTAGAAATGGAATTATCTGAGGTGGTACCAAATGAAAGGCTGGAGGGGCCATGTCACTAATCATAGTCATTTGAGGTCCATAATATCCACAGCACATTTGCTGGAAATGCAGTCAGATTTTGAGATTATTTTTGGGTGTTGGTTTAGGGAATTTTCATAGAATATATTCACACAATCAAATTTTAGACTGAAATCAAAATATTTCAGTGAAAGACTCCACAAAAGCACAAAAGCCAAAAAAACTCCTGTATCTGATCAACACATTGTGGAGAGGGTGAGAGGGAAAGTCCAGTATAGTCCTTATTTTGGACAACATCCTCCTCTCAGACACCACTGTCAGAGAGTCCAGTTCCTCTCCCACAACATGGCTGGCCTTCTTGATGATTCCATTGAGTCTGTTAGTGTCCCTCACCCTCAGGCAGCTGCCCCAGCAGGCAACAGCGTATGTGATGGCACTGGACACCACCGACTCATAGAACATCTTGGGCATCGTTCTGCAGATGTTGACGTCCATGTTCTTGCACCAGTCTAGTTTGTGGTCCAAGTACACCCCCAGGTATTTGTACTCTTCCACCACCTCCACAATGGCACCTTTGATGTTGGTAGGGGTCACTGGAGCCTTAGTCCTCCTCAGGTCCACCACCAGTTCCTTGGTCTTTGTCACATTGAGCTGTAGGTGGTTTCTCCCGCTCCAGGTGACAAAGTTGTCCACTACCGTCCTGTACTCTCTCTCATCCCCCCCCAGTAATACACCCAACCACTGCAGAGACATCAGAAAATTTCTGAAGATGGCAGGACTCTGTGCAGAGCTTAAAGTCTGTGGTGTAAATGGTGAAGAGAAAAGGAGAGAGGACAGTGTTGTTGATCACTCTGTCTGACATGCAGTACATACTGTGGTCTGCCAGCTAGATAGTCTACAATCCAGGACACCAGTGGGACATCCACCTGCATCGCTGTCTGCTTCTCAGCCAACAGAGCTGGCTTGATGGTGTCAAACAGACTTGAGAAGTTGAAGAACATGATTCTCATAGTGCTTGCCGGCTCGTTCAGGTGGGTGTAGACTCTGTTCAGCAGGTAGATAAACTGACGAACTGACGATAAACGAACTGAAGGGGGTCCTGAAGTGGTTGGACCATGGGCTGTTCCAGGATCCTCATGATGTGTGACGTCAGAGCCACAGGCTTGTAGTCCTGGGTTCGTTGGGACTTGATGATAATAATAATAATAATAATGATAATAATAGCTTTATTTATACTTCACCTTTAAAGAACCTGGTTCCCAAGCTTTACGACCTTACAATAGTTACAATGTGTGTGTGTGTGTGTGTGTGTGTGTGTGTGTGTGTGTGTTGGGGGGGAGGGGGGGTTCCCATCTGCAACAACAACAAGAGTTTTGTGAGAACTGATTCTAAGCTAATTCCACACTGTAAAAGTTTTTATAGAGAAAGAGATTAACAAAGAGAGATAGCAACATTTTTCTGAGCAATGTTAGACAAACATTGTAAAGGATGCAATGATATCTGTAACCTACTTTTTAATAGCACTCAGAGTCCATCTGTACACATTACACTGGATCTTCAACTAATGTAGTTGACTGAATTAACACATACCCGGTGTTAATGGTAACCTAACAAATAACCTTAAACGAGGCAACGTTGACCTCAATAGTTTTTCTTTGCCAAGGTGAGTGGAAAAGAGCAAAAGCTCAAATTCAGTGTGTGTTTTGTGATTTAATTTAATAGATCTAAATCTCCTGAGTCACACTCATCCAGATCACACTGTCATTGCCCACATGAGCACTGAAGTCCCTCAGTAGAACGATTGAGTCCCCAAGAGGAGCATCTTCCAGCACTCGTCCCAAGGATTTCAAAAAGTGTGGGTACTCTGGACTGTTATTTGGTGTATAAACACAAACAGCAATCAGGGCCAATTCTAGCCTGGTAGGCACAGGGAAGCAACCCCCTCATTCCCCAACATAAACTTCAACATGCAGGTGGAGAGCCAGGGGGCTATAAGTAATCCCACACCTGCCCTCTGCCACTCAGAGCAACTGCAGAAAAGAAGAGCATCCTGTCCCTCTCGAGGAGGTTGGTTCCAGAGCCCAAGCTATACGTAGAGGTGAGCCAACCTATAGCCAACCTGCCAGAACTTGCCAGAAAAGACACTTTCTACTATTACGGTAAATGAGTCCTAATATTGTTGATTCTACGGTTAAGAATGATTTCACATTTTACTGTAAGAGTTAATGTTTTTATCACTGAAAAATACCTTGTTTTGCACCCAAACTAGCCTGAAAATACTATATAAAATAAAGTTTGTGCCATGAAATATGAAGGGTTTTAACTGTAAAATTAACGGTCTAAATTATAAAACACAAACATACTCTGTAAACATGTCCATGAATTATTGCAAAAAAAAAAAGGTTTTGTCAGTATTTTTTGACAGTAAAACACCGGCAGTTGCGGTTGCCAGAACTTGACCATAAAAACAATTGTCAGACATTTTATACTATAACTGCAAAAGAGCACTAGTACTGCAGATTTTACGGTTAATAATTGTGTTTATTGAGTTCATAAGTTTCTGCAAAATTAATGGTTTTTATCCCTGAAAAAAAAAAAATAAAATAAAAAAAAATACCAAATAACACCACAAGGATTTAAGATTGCATGGTAGAAGTAAAAAGTAAAATATGTACATATTGTACATAAAACAACCACAAAAAATAATCAAAACTTTTTTGTTCATAGAGCATTTACATTTAATGAAAATTATCTGTGACACTGTGTAGAACAAGACCAAGGACTTCAAACAAACATTCCCCATTAAGCTATAACGTCTAACTATTACATATAAACTACTACATATAAACCGTTGACATTCCTGCGCTGGCAAACAGCCTGTCATTTTAATATCATCCCTGGTCTATCAAAACACGGGAAAGACAACAACTTTCAGGACTTTTGGAAAAAATCCTAACAGTGCCAACATCCTTCACGAGACATTAATGCAAATATTGCGGTGTTGGTTGTTAGGAAAATTACGGTATATTTCTGTTATAAACAGTACATGGATTTAGGTAATGTATATTAAGGTAATGTATATTTTCTGGAGTAAACATGTCAAAATAATGATTGATTAACTGATTAACTTTTTTACAGTGATTAATTGTTAAAGAAACAGTTTAAAACCAATTTTTTAATTTACAGTTTTTTACTGTCATGATTTACATTTTTTGATTGCAAAATCTACAGCGATTTTTTACAGTGAAGCTCCATCCCCACCAGAGAGGTGACATTCCTGTCCTAACATCAACCACCGGGCATTGAACCACCAAAGTCCCTGACTTTGTGTGCTGCCCAATCCACACTACACTACTCTTTAACTCCTCCTGCTAGTGTTGGGCCCACAGGAGGACAGAGCCATGTCTCTGCCTCGGGCTGGACCCGGTCACCAGGCGCTTGCCATTGGGACTAGCTCCTGGGTGGGGAGGTCCTTGGTTTTCCTTCTCATCCTTCGGTGAAGAATTACCACTCCTCATTATTCCTGTGTTCTGACTGATACACTGTCCTGTTGACTGTTACCACCTAAATGGCCTAGCTCTACCTAACTTCCTAATTACCACATTATTAGTCCATATACTAAGATTACCTTTCACATCATCAAGTATCTCTCCTCTCTAGTGTATTTTCATTTTCCTGTGTCTGATGAAGTTTCCTTAGTTTTTATTTCGGTACCACAGCCAATGCATTTAGCAGTTCTTTTTGTTGTGCTTTGTGTGAACTGTGAAGCTATGACCAAAGTTTGTGACGAATAGCACAACAGCTACAGGCATACTCACCACGGTGTTGCTACTGCAGTTTATGACTGGGACACACTGGCTGACACACTGAACAGCATGTGTGCATCACAGAATCTCTTGCTTTTCATTTCAGCACCTATATTAACAGGTTAGGACACCCAAACAGCTTGAATGGCTCATGTGCAACTCGAGCATTGGATCATCTAGAATCCATCCAAACCAGATGCTGAGATACTTGAAAGGATTAAAAGTGGTGGATTGCACATGGGTAAAGTTCGTCTTGATGCTTTCTGTCAGAAGCCTTTGATCACACATTTTATGAACTTTCTTTTTACTTTTTCCTATCTTGGAAGATAGGATGAAGATGAGGGAACCACTGTAAGGGGTGGGTCTTGGTGGCTTGTCACAACTCCAGGAACAAGAATAAAGTGAATATTTTATTTTTGTCTTCCCACATGGCAGTCATTTATTATCATTATGAATCACACCTGTTATTGGGAAAGCAAAATTCTTGAATGAATAAAACCCAGAAGGCTATTAAACAATACAGGTGTTATATAAGTGTTATACACGTTGCCCTGTTCCTTGTTCCATATTTCCTATTGCAAATAATGATGAAAGCGAGAATTTATATATTTCCTTGCACAAGTTGTACAAATTATAGGTCCCCCAATGTGGTTGAATATGAAAATGCATGTAGATTTGCTTATTGAATTATATATTGACTTTGTTTTCCTGTTATGTGACACAGAGAGAGAATCTGACAATAAAATTGAATTAATTCAATCCAACTGAACAACAATGTGAGTATATTGATAAAGTAAATTAACTTAAATGAACTTAATCCCAGCTGAGACCCTGAACGGCCTTAGTTCTGTCAGATCTTTGCACAGCAGGCAACACTCAGTGTTGATCTGTTTCCATGTGTCATCATCACCGCCCCAGATAACAGGCTAAACTTACTAGGCTTTACTCTCAGGCTGAGGGGGTGTGATTGATTGTCTGTCACTGCAGAAAACTTAAAAAAAAAAAAGCTTCAAATGACATACAGTTAAGTGGCTTTCCGCTTCAGGACAGATTTTTTTTCTTTCTTTTTTTTTCCCTTTAAAATCTTATTAGACATCACATCAGGGACTCCGGACTCATTCAGCTGTGTCACTCCCGCTAGGATAGCCACTTATCTTGTCAACCCCCCCTACCCACTGGACATGGCAGGACCCTTATTAATAGGCAAAGCTCCAGTGGGTCGTACCAAAAACCCCATGGAGGGGGGTGGTCATCAACACTGTGCCGCTGCGCCGCTGAGTGACAGCTAAACGGCTTAAAATGTCACTTTGAATAAGAAGCAGGCCACACACAGGGAACACACAGAAATTCACACAAAGACAGAAATGCATACATCTCAAACTCTAGTGTGTGTGTTTCTGTAAGGAGGCCATCTTTTCTTTGCTCGGGCTTGGGTCATCATTCATTCATCATGCAGTAAACAAACCAAAAAGTGAGTGCCAAAGACAGTAGAGAAAACTTTTTTTGCAGGACGTTATCTTGAGATAAATGATCTTGCCACACACCAGATGTCTAAACGTTTTCATAGAAGTAGAAATTTATAAACGTTTCTAAATGAGTTTCTACATGAGGTTCTACATGAGAGTTTCTTGATGTAAAAATTCACTTCCATCTTTGTAAAGATCTCTCTCATCAATCTTTGATGAAAGTGATTCTACCAAGCAGCATTTCCTCCAATATACAGCTGGACAAAGTCCATTCATTTCTTGCTGTATTATTCCATAACTGAACAAAAACTGATCTGAGCCTGTTCAGTTGGGTTTGAGAAATTGTCACCAAAATTTCCAGCAGGTTATTTTGATTGTTGTTCAATGTGGTATATTTTCTGCTAAGCCACTTTTTCGCTAGTGGAGTTTTACAATGGACCCAGCTTGCATTGTACATTTTACACCAATGATATATTTTCACATGTTGCATATAGCCCCACCTATCGAAGAACCTAGTCTACCCTAATGTGGTTGTACTCTTTAAACCCATCCATGCAAGTGATAGTTTTTTTTTTCAATTCATAGAGGGAATGTTTATTTTATTGGTCATATACACTCCATTTTGTGGAATACAATGCAGAAAGTAAAGTAATATTTTGTATTGTACTGCCTTGCTTCCAGAACAGTGTTGATTTTTACTGATGGGATTAAAACTGTATTCCCAGACTTTCTGGCTATTTGCAGTTGCAGCGAACAAACTGTAACCACAATATGACATACTGTACTATCACTAAAAGGTTTTTAGCCAACAGTGACTCATTTACACTTTCAAAATGTATGGACCAACATGAGCATTCATTTGGAGTTACAACTGTACAACTGCAGCATCGACTGGCCGTGGTCTTGCCTCGGGACCTGTACACACCGGCTAAGATCAGCAGTCCGATGTCGGCGAGCATGTCGGTCTCGTCCATCCGTTTCCAAGCGTAGAAGGGGGTGGCAGTGGTGGTGGTGGTGATGATGATGATGTGGAGGCAGAGGCGGAGGCGCCACTGGCGGTGGTGGAGGCGGCGGCAGCAGCACTTTGTCTTCGACAACCCTCCAGACTTGACATGTCCAGGACAATTTGTTGTATCGCCGGTGTGAGAAAGAGGTGGAACGTGGAGTTCTTGTTCTTGTGCTTCTTGTTCTTGCTGTTCTGCTGCCGCTGCTGCTGCTGCTTCTTCTGAAGATGGGAGGAAGGGGTGGAACTTAGAGGCAATGTCGCTGGCATGAGCAGAGGAGGCGTATGGCGTGGATCCTGGGACCTTCTCATCCTGCTCCTCTTCTTCTTCATCTTCTGAAGATGACGGCGTCGCCATTTTCGTCGTCGTTACCACGTCGTCTTGCTTCCGGTCGTTATCCTCCCCACTGTCTTGGTCTTGATCGTCATCTTCGTTTTCATCATCGGTCATCGTAATCACCATCATCATCATCATCATCGTCACCCCACTCTCCATCGGAGTTGGACCGTGGTCGTCGTTGTTCGTTGGAGAAGAGCACCTTCCTGGGTTGGCGAGGCCACCGCCGCCACTGCTGTGGTTGTCATGGTTGGTACCGAACACAGTCGACGATGAGGAGAAGAAGAAATTCGACATTCTTCGTCATTTTGACCCACCCAGGGCAGAGGAAAGGTAGAGGAGGAGATGACTACTGGGGAATAAAGAGAAGGGAAAGAGATGGAATCAGGTCATTTTGACCCACCAAATAAACAGGAGGGTTATGCCAGGTACACTGTATGCTGGGTGGCAGGCAAAAGTGGGGATCTGCACCAAAAAGCAGCTGAGCATACCCAGCCCTTTTGGAGTCTGGGACTCTGTGGTTCTACTAGGGGACTTCAATTCTCATGTGGGCAATGACAGAGAAACATAAAAGGGGATGATTGGGAGGAATGGCCTGCCTAATCTGAACTTAAGCAGTGCTTTGCTTCTTGTTTGTTATTTGCTAAATTGTTATTGCTATTATTCTAGTCTTCATGTTCAAGCATGGGATGGTTCATAAATATATTTGGTGAAAGACCACCGTAGGACAGAAGAATGATGATGACTTTATAGCTGTATCATCAGACCTGAAGAGAGAAACAGAGCTGTCAACAGCTCACCACTTGGTGATGAAATGGACCAGAAGGTGAACTGGGACCGTCTGGTGAAGGACCCCATCCACCAGGTTTTCAACTTTAATCTCTGGAAGAATTTCATGCACGAGGGGGCAGTTAGAGCATGGAATCTGAATGGGCCATACTCAAAGTCTCCGTTGTAGAGTTGAGACATTGGTTTTTTGCTGGAAACAAGTAGATGGTTCCCTCTGGGTTGCAGGCAAGTTGCTGCTCCAAACGGATGACAGATGGTTTGCTGCAGCATCAGCACTAATGTAGGCAATGTGGGGACATTTTTAGAATCAGAATCAGAATCAGAATTCCTTTATTTATCCCCAATAAGATGAACTTTATTGATCCCACAGAGGGAAAATTCACTTGTCATGGTAGATCTCAAGAACAGAATAGAGTACAAAAAGCAAAAAGTGTGAAAAACAGTTTCAAAAATACAAAGAGTTTATAAATTAACAAATTGAATTGTACAATATACCGCTATACAAGGAGAGATAAGGATAGGGAGGAAATGAGGACTAGACTGTTGAGTGACTGTGACCTTTTGGATTTTCCTTGCTTTTTTCCCTGTTTTTGTCTTCCCAGCCTTTTTTGAACACTCTGCACTGTAAAAATGAATTTGTTTTTTCTGTTTCCTCAACTCTTTTTCCTTAGTCAGTCCAACTAAAAGTATCTAAATCATTGGGCCAACTTGAAATATTAAGTATTAATATTGTCAACTCCTCAGTTAAATTAGAACAGTCTAGGTAACTCAGATTGTTGAGTTGGTTCAATTATAGCCCCTGCAAAATGGCCTAGGACAACCCTACAAGTTGTCAAAGATTGGCACGTTTCACTTGGAAAGGAGGCCATTTCAATCCAGGCGGAGCATCGCCAGTGGACAAAATGAGGTAAAAAACTACTTTTGTAAGTTATAAGGTTCAGTCAGTGCCATTCTTTCAGTGTTTAAATGGCTTCCATGTCAGGTTTCATAAGATATATATTACAAAGAACCTTTAAATCTACAAAATATTACCCTTTTTAGCTAGCAAACTGTCAGAATTCAGCAACGACATTTTGATATCAGAATTCCCCTACCTATCTAAGATAAAAGCAGACAGTCTTGTTGTTTTTGGCCACGGCTTTGGTTAAACTGTGTGTTCGCATGCATTGGGACCGTTCAGATTTAGCTTCGTCGTTAGCTTTGTTTTTCTGCAAATTCACGGCACACACCTCCTTAGACCTAGCATTTGGCTAGGAGGGGCAGGTGGGCGAGTGGTTTCAAATATAGGGCTCTAGTTGGCCTTTTCACTCCGCTTATATAGCGTTAACCGATCAGCTTCCCGATCGTAGTCTGAAAGCACAGAGGAGCCGTGTACAGCTGCAGGGACGAGCGATGAGGCTCGTGTTTAACCCCCGTCACACAGCAGAAGTTCAGTGAAGACCCAGAGCACTCGTTCTTCCATGGCAGGGCAGCAGCTTTATTGTTCAACTCTCCTGGAGCTACATTTGATTCCAGCCGTTAACTAAAAAGTCACCACTAACGGGCCTACAACCTCTCTATTGGTCTCGTGCACACACTTATGCACGCTCTCTCTTTCTTTCTCCCTCCCTCACACGTACGTGCACGCACACGCTCACTGCCACGTTTCTTAACAGATTGCTGTGGCTCAGCAGCAGAAACAACTTCATAGAATGCAAACAAACTGAAACCGGCGAAGATGCCCTGGTTGAAAAGCATCCCTGTTTGAGGGACCCAGGTTCTTTAGATGGATGGCAAAGCTGGAAGTTTGCCTTCAGTTTTAAGATGGGTAATCTTTGCCAGAAGTACCGTTTAGCTGGTTGCCCAGAGCTTACAGTCAGTCAAAAGAGTTCATCAGATTCGGGCAACAGAACCAACAAAATGAAGAGAGCAAAGCAGTCAGAGATCAATTTCCTCCCAGATGTTCCTCATGGACAGACTCCGAACAGCCTTGAAGATGAAAGAAAAACTCTGAGAGAGGAGATGCAGAAAAAGAAGAGAGACTGGAAACTGATTGATGCGTTGATGGGGAGCACCTTTGCCTTGTGGAGGAAGGAGATTGTCGAGGATGAGCCTCCAGTATCTGAAGTTGCAGATAGATGGCCAGCACTGCTTTCAGAAAGACAGGTAATTTCAGTAATGTGATATTTCCCCCCAATATTTAAAAAATGTTTTCATTTTCATTGTTTAGATGTAAAATATACATGGCCTTTACATGAGTAGTAGTTTATGTTGTGCATAAAACTAGTCTCCCCTCCACCTATCCTCCAGAGTCCAGAGCAGAGGGCAGCTGCTGTGTACTGTCCAAAAAACTGCAGCCACACCAGCCTTCTGTGGAATAGTCTGCCCATGCCTTCTCTCATGAATGTTACAACGCTGCAGACTCTTTCAGTATAGGGTCTCTTTGATGTCTTATTTGGGTATATCCTGTTGTGTATTCACTTATCATTGTGTTTCAGGGATGGATGGGACTAATGAGGAGTTTCTAGTCTCTTTGTAGATTGCTGCAGAGTTCATGCGCCTGGTTTCGCTTGATCTCCACCAGTCTTTCTTACATGGACTTGACAAGTATTCCTCAACATTGCTGGACTTCTACAGTGCGGGCCAGTAGCAATGCCATGCTCAACAGTCTGCTTCAGTCCATCGATGTTCAAGTAAAGATAGGCTCATCTTAATTGACTATATTGTTGCTTCTCATCAACTGATACAAGCATGCATACATTCCATCTTCAGGTCTTAATTACTGCAGATGGGACACAGTTTGTCTTCCATTACTGTTGCTCTGTGTTGTAGACTTCCAACCAGAAGAGAAGAGCTGCGGCGTTGCTTGGACTGCCTCACTACCTGAGAGAGGACCCCTCCAACTTCTTCAAAGTCTGTGAGGTGTGTCATAACTGTGCATAACATACATAACAGCACACTAAGAAATACACAGACTTTTACCATAGAATTTTATTTGTTGATGTTAAATATTAAAGGGTTTAGCTACAAGTTCAATTCCTCAAATTCTTGATAATCTAGTATACATCCATGAATTTTTCAGTTAACACACTATATACTCAATTTGATGTCATACCTAGTATGAATAGTATGTTGGTATGACATTCTGAACACAGCCCTCCTGGTGGCTGACAAAAGGACTAGAACCCATTATGGCAGCTATTAAAAGACAAAAGCCAGAGTCAACGGTGCAGTCAGGGCAAAGTTTGCTGCAGAGAGACAGAGAAGGAAGTGCTTTTTTATTAATTTGAAAATAATTAGCATGCTAGAACCTTTTGAATTGGATACCTGATTTTTGTCTTTTCACCTTCTGTTTTCAGGCCTCTGATTCTGAGGAGGAAGTGGCAAAAGGAGTTGATGTGGGCATACTCTTCATGACGAGCCAAGCTGATGATGGAGACATGCTCACAGACATTCTAGATGTTGCTGTGATACTGGAGGACAAGATTGTCATTCATCAGCTAAAAACTGTACCACACGCCTTTGCTGTGCTAATTGGCCTCCTGTATAGTCTCAACATTGACTACCCAAAGGGACTGAAATATACCTTTGAGGTGATGCAGAAGGTACTCATGGATGTTGGCAGTGCAGCATGTTCATCCAAAGTTCTTGCACTCAAAAACAAGCTTCTACAAAGCATAGTTTGATGAGATCTTGTCAAGTAGTCCATCTTTAGTTGTTTTTCTATGGATAAAGACAGGTGAGACCCCTTAAAATGTTCACAATTTTTCAAGTGCAACTGTTAAAAGCACCTCGAACTGTTATGCTGTTGATTACATGTATTTGGTGTTATGAATTTATTCGGTGTTATGAATTCATGTGGTTTTATGGATTTATAGCTTTGTGACCAAATAAATATTATTTTGGGAAAAAAAAATATGGGCGCTCCACACCCCCATATTAGGGAACGGATGGTAATTTCTGCTAATTTTGTAATTTGGAATTTGTGCCTCCTAAACATATATACAAATCATGACTGTCATCTATTTTGATTGAGTGACCAGGAAATGGTGTATTTAGATATTTATAGCAATTAACAATAACAACGATTATAAAGTTGGCCAGAATGGAACAGACAGACCACAACTTCATGGCTTCTAGCTAACAGACTGAAAGGTAATCAAAGCATTCATTGCCTTCATATGTTTACTTTGTAAATGTCTTGTAAATGAGCTTTAAACCATTTGTCTGCCATTACAGGGAGGTGGAGATGTTGAAAATACACTGCAGGTGAATGCTGGACATCAAAAAGTGTTTGACAGCACACTTTGAGGCTTACTTGCTGGTTGGCAGATAAATCAATCTGTAAAGCATTACATTAAAGCAGTGTTATGTAACACACTGGTGTAAACAGCTTTGTTATCCACTTCTCAAGGACACACTGAGAGTGCCTCAGAAAACAGTTACTGTCCTCACTAACTGATAAATAGGTGATTCTTTTTACAGGTGATTCTGTAAATACATTCCTATATGTACAAATGTCTCATAAGAGTGATTAAAATATCTTAAATAGAATGAATATCACCTAATAATCTATACACAAACATTTAAATAAACATGGTTTCTGAAATTAAACAATGTATTAAGTTTCCCTGTTTGGCGTCAAATCTCAAATAATGCTTACATTTATATTCAAGACAAAATGAGTAACAAGAAAGTAAAATTAAAGTATTGTTTTTATTATTATTATTATTATTGATTTTCAGTTTCTGTTATCAGTGGTTACATTACATCATCTTTTTCTCACCTACTTGAAATGAGCAACAAGATCAGTGAATTACAAAACAAACATCTCCCATGCGAAATAAAACGTTTTGTCACCCCATAAAATTATCGAATTACTTGAGGCTGAGGAAAAAAATCATGGAATGGTCAAAAAGAACGGTAGAAAATTAACAATTAGTATTTTGTTTCACCTCTCACCTGGTCTTTATGACAGCCTGAATTCTTTGAGGCATAGATTTAACTAAAGTAAGACAATATTCTGCATCAATCTGGTCCAGCTTTCCCAAATTGCAGTTGACAGTTCACTTTTGCTGGATGGAGTCTTGTCATGGACCATATGGAAGGTACATTACAATTTTACACAAAAATGTGAGTTAGTTTTTGTAAAACACTGTACTGCATATATCAGTGATTCTTACATGTCTACAGGTAACTGTTTTATTGTATTATTTTTAAGACTTTGCTCTCCTTTGCTTGTCCATATCCTATTTGTTCTATTTTGTCTTGTAAACAGCAATAATTCTGTGAGTAGATAATAAGGTCAGCATTACTTACATTCTCACTTCTTTGTGTGCTTGAGGCTTTAACTGAATGTAATTGGAAGTGTTGTGTGTGTATCTCTCCCTCTGTGTGCATGTTTATCATTTTTTGCTGTGTCTGTAGAGCAGCTCTCAGCATTTTCTTCCTGTGTTGATTGGAAAGCCTTGCCTATAGTAAGCCTTGGGGCTGTATTCAGAAAATCTTGTTAAAGCCTCTAAAAGGACTCTGCTATGGAAATATTAATGTCTAAAAGAGGGACTAATGCCAGCTTCTACCACTCATTTATATAAGAATTGCCTGTGTCATTATCTTCACAGCTGGATTCTTTGTATGAAAGATTTTTTTTTGATTTGATGCTAAAGTTTTATTGAATTAAAATGCTGAGGTGATCCTGATGCTGCAAGAAAGTACCAAGGCAGTAGCCTCCGCAATGGGTTGGACTACTAGGTAAGTTTCACGATTGTTGATTATATATTTTATACATTTATTAAGCTATCCTTCAATACTTATGAAAAAATATAATATAATAAAATATAAATATGTTTATATGTTCTCATTAGGCTAATAGTCAGTTCAGAATACAATCAGTTTCTTTGGCTGTATACTAATTGAAAAAAAATCTGTTTTATTGCTCATGTATGAGTGCACAGACAGGTTATTTCACTCTGGGTTTATATACAATATGTGATTTCTGCTGCTAGGGGTCTCTCAATATCAACAAAATAGTGAGGGGAGGAATCATGGAGTTGTTGTCTTCATAGTGTTAAACAACCAAAATTACCAATGAAAATCAACAACTTCACTAAAGATTGTAGAAAAACTGGAAAAATCATGGTATAAGCAGTAAATCTATGTTTCAAAAGCATTACAACAGTAACTAAACTGTTTTAGTTACTAGTTTTAACTAGTTTTTAGAACAGGTCTGATTAGAACAGTTTTAGTTAGTTTTATTTTTTTTTTTCTAAATGCTTAGTTTTAGTTTAACTTTTATTAGTTTTAGTATCAGTTTTAGTTTTTATACCTTGGGTTATTTGTCAGGTGCAAGATTCAAAAAGATCAGTAGGTATTGTGTTTCAATTTTCAAACATTTATTCAGATATTCCCCACAATAGCCTGGCAGCCTCGAGTGCAAAACAGAAACATACACAAAAATTCAAAATATACACCAAACCAAAACTTCCAAAATTACCAACTCAGAAATAAGTAAATGAAGAAATAGCAGCAAAGCTAACATCAGTCAAAGTGTTCAGGAGCCTTTTTGGCGGCAAACATCCATTTGCTCAAACACAACAAACAAACCCTCATTTCAAATGTTTAAATGACAGTTCTGAAAAACTGAACAAGCTGTCAGAACATCACAACAGCCAGAGCTACAATCAGACACTTCCTCTCCTTAACTTAGGGATCATTTTGACACACCCATGAAAGATGCGGTTAATCCTCTCTTGCTCCAACCATCTACACAGAGGGTCAGCTTTCTCGCATTATTTATTATTATCTCTTTCAAGTTGTGCTTTGCCTTTTCCATCTTCCATCTGTGCTGGTCTGAAGGCCAACTCTACTTGTTTCGGTTGTCTAAACCAACGTATACGGTACAGCCGAGCCGAACTTTTTAAAATAAGGGACGGCTCGAACACTATGACCACTACGACAACAACAACAACAACAACGGCCTCACACCAACTCAGAGCTTCGCTGGGTAGACTGCAGCTGCTAAGAACACCGGACTGGCGTAGCAGGCTACACCGGATGGAGGGCAAGAGGAAGCGGTGTGCGCGGAAGCAGAAGAGGGGCAAACGGGGCGGCCTGTTAGCTAGGCTAAAGGCTAACGCCGGGAGACCACCGATCTCGTCCCTGTTCCTGTCCAATGTCCGTTCTCTTGACAACAAAATGGACCTACTTCGACTGAGGCTGGGGGTTTCACGTGAAATGAGGAACTGTGCAGTGCTTTGTCTCACGGAAACATGGCTAAACGAGAACATGCCGGACCCAGCCTTCCAGATCGACGGCCGGCTTCTCTTCCGAGCGGACCGCAACCAGCTATCGGGGAAAGTTCGGGGGGGCGGACTGTGCGTCTACGTTAACAAACGTTGGTGTACAAACTGTATAAAAGTTAACAGCCACTGCTCTGAGGCGATAGAGTATATGACTGTGAAATGTCGGCCACACTATCTGCCTCGGGAGTTTACGGCGGTGTTTGTTATGGCTGTTTACATCGCGCCGGGTGCTAATGCTAACGAGGCGCTAAGGGAGCTACACAATAACATCAGCTCGCTCCAGCACAAGCACCCGGAGGCTTTTTACGTGGTTGCGGGAGACTTCAACCACGTAAACCTGACAGACACTCTGCCTAAGTTCTACCAGCATGTCACCATACCAACACGGGGAAATAACACACTGGACCGTGTTTACACAAACAAACGAGACGCATACAGAGCTGTCCCCCACCCCCACCTCGGCTTCTCCGACCACATCTCCATCATGCTGCTTCCTGCCTACCGTCCGCTGCTCAGACGCCACACACCAACGCAGACGACCATCACCGTGTGGCCCAGCGATGCAGTCCCTGCACTACAGGACTGTTTCCAGTGCACAGACTGGCAGGTCTTCAGGGAAGCAGCTGTCTGTGAGGGAGAGGTGGACCTGGAGGACTACACATCTGCGGTCCTCAGCTACATCCACAAGTGTGCAGAGGATGTTACCAGTACCAGGACAGTAACCACCTATGCAAACCAGAAACCCTGGCTGAACACGGAGGTCCATTCTCTGCTGAAAGCCAGGGATGCTGCGTTTAGGTCAGGTGATAGAATGGCACTCAGTGCGGCAAGAAGAGAGCTGACGGCAGGAGTGAAGAGGGCCAAGACCGCATACGCCCAGAGGAACCAGGGACACTTTGCGTCCAACGATCCATGGAGCATGTGGAGGGGCATTAAGTGCATCACAGACTATAACACCAAAGATGCACAATGCCCCAGGGACCCCTCTCTGCCTGAAGCTCTCAACAACTTCTTTGCCCGCTTTGAGGACCCGGACGCCCCCCTCAGCACCAAACTCACCCCCCCACCTGGTGAAGAGCCCCTCAGCGTGACCTCAGCAGAAGTGAGGAGGACCCTCCAGAGGATAAACCCACACAAAGCTGCAGGTCCCGATAATATCCCGGGGCGGGTGCTGAAGGGCTGTGCACATCAGATCACAGAGGTACTGACGGACATCTTCAACACCTCTCTCCAACAAGCGATGGTCCCCACCTGTTTGAAGACCGCTACAATCATCCCCATCCCCAAGACCTCCACAGTGACGAGCCTGAATGACTATTGGCCAGTAGCCCTCACTCCGATAGTCATGAAGTGCTTTGAGAGACTGGTCATGGCCCGCATCAGAGACTGCATTGACGTCACTGTGGATCCACACCAATACGCATACAGGAAGAACCGATCCACAGAGGATGCCATATCTTCTGTGGTCCACACAACTCTCACCCACCTAGAGAATAAAGACTCCTATGTCCGCCTTCTCTTTGTGGATTTCACATCTGCCTTTAACACGATCATTCCGCGGACACTGATCCACAAGCTCAGTGCTCTCGGTTTGAGCTCCACCCTCTGCAATTGGGTCCTGGACTTCCTGACAGACAGGCCTCAAACAGTGAAGATACATGACATCTCCTCCTCCCCCATCACCCTCAGCACTGGCTCTCCCCAGGGCTGTGTGCTGAGCCCCCTCCTGTTCACCCTGCTAACACACGACTGCTCAGCGCAACATCCGAGCTGCCTCATCGTGAAGTTTGCGGATGATACAGCTGTGGTTGGACGCATTGCCAACAGCGACGAGGCCGACTACAGGCAGGAGGTGGAACGCCTGGAGGGTTGGTGCAGAGAGAACAACCTCTGCATCAACGTGAAAAAGACCAAGGAGATGATCGTGGACTTCAGAAGGGGCAGACATCTCCCCCTTCCTCCCCTGTACATCGGAGGGACAACGGTGGAAGTGGTCTCCAGTTTCAGGTACCTGGGCGTCCACATAACGGACGACCTCACCTGGAGCAACAACACTTCCTGCCTCATCAGGAAGGCACACCAGCGCCTCTACTTCCTCAGGAGGCTGAGGCGTGCCGGACTGGGGAGTTCGGTCCTGACATCCTTCTACAGATGTGTGGTGGAGAGCGTCCTGTGCTCCTACATCACTGTGTGGCACGGCAGCTGCTCTGCAGCAGAGAAAAAAGCTCTGCAGAGGGTGGTGAAAGCTGCACAGAAGACTGTAGGACACAGCCTATCCACCACCACAGACATTTACACCTCCAGGTGCAGGAAAAGGGCCTCCTGCATCATGAAGGACCCCACCCACCCCTCACACAAACTGTTTGCCCCTCTCCCCTCAGGCAGGAGGCTGCGGAGCATCAAGAGCAGGACCACCAGACTGAGGAACAGCTTCTTCCCAGAAGCTGTGAGACTGTTGAACTCTGGAGGTCCTCTGTAGCCCCTGCTGCCAAACTCACACTTCACATACCAACAAACACACAAACAACCACACATGGAACATTTTGCACAATGCAGCATTTGCACAGAACTTTGTCATTTGCACTACCCTGTCAGCCATTTGCACTACTGTCTATACTGTTTACACTGGTGTTTATATCATCTACTGTTTTCTTTTTATATTCCACTGCTCTTATATTATATAGCATTGTGTATATTTATATTTATTTTTTTGTTAGGCAATTGGGCTTATACTGGGACCGGGGAAACTAATTTCGTTCCACTCATGTTCTACGTGTGTGAAATGACAATAAAGCTCCTTGAATCCTTGAATCTTAACCCCAATGAGATTATTCACTCTTGTAGCACTGGGTGACCTGAACTTTGGCTGGAGTGAAGAGCTGAACTTTTTGAAGGCTATGGAGTCACACAATCGTGTGGACATCAAAGTCTCAATAAACATGTTTACTAATGCATCCTTCCACTTGTGGTGTTCCTGCGTGTTGACTAACCACCACCTATCTGGTCGTACTTGGAAACAGTCTATCAGGATAGTCTCCTTGTTGCTACTTGGCTGCCGGGAAGTTATTTCTGTCTGAGTAGCTCCGGGGGAGCTACTAAAAGAAGCTACCTTGGCAAGGTACTAGGTATTAGCATCTATACGCAAGCTTCGTAAATGTACTTTGAGATTCGTTAGATTTTTCCCTGAACTGTTCCGCAAATGTTGTGACCTGTCTTCAGCATGATACACTTACTTTTGTCCATCTAGCTGTTGTATTCAAAGAAATCCCATATATGGCTCTGCCGCTTTCTTCCAAATTTAGCCATTTTGCCAGATAGCGCGGTGAGAACATGTGTGCACAAGCTGACTGTAAACAACAAGTGATGGAAAGAAAGTGTCACATAAAACTACTAGAGCTATGAATTCATTTATTTTATATCAATACATCCACATCAACAGGCAGCAGTGGTGTATTTACTGTGACAATAAGGCCATTTTCTAGTGACATGCTCCAAGCAGCCAAAAGTCAAGGCTCACTAGAAGGACTTGTGAGTTGAGCCAGCGTATCTTCTATCTACACTTCATCAGCTCTTCATTTACAGATTTAAGCTTCTGTCCTGACTAGTCAACTACCACTACCTTTGTTAGCTCAGACTGGCTCAGGAGTTGAAGATAATTTAATGGATCATTAATCCAGTTCAGACTGGGATTGACTTCGATCTGCCACTACCACAGCATTAGATGACAGATTTTCACTTGTGTTACTCATGACACTGTTCCTGTTACAAAGCATTTGAATCATGAGCCCGTTGTCCTGTCAACTATTCCCTCCGAGCACCATGTTTATTCAAATATCCAAACATTGAAGCAGGTATCAAGACAGATGGCGAGGAAGTGGTACTCCTCCAAATCAGTTGAATCCCAGAGGGCCAGGAGAGATAGTTTACTGACATATAAAAAGGCCCTTCATAAAGCCAGAACAGCTTACTATTCATCATTAATAGAGCAAAACAAGAACAACCCGCATTTTCTCTTTAACACTGTAGCCAGGCTGACAAAGAGTCACAGCTCCCTTGTTTTCCCGCAGCTCCTAGTAGTGAAGACTTTATGAGTTTCTTCACCAATAAAATCACTAACATTAGAGAATCAATCAATCAATCAAGATCTCTCCACGCTAACCTCCACTATTAATAAATCCAACCCAACTACTGTCATGTAGACCCCATCCCAAATAAGCTCCTCAAGGACGTCTTTCCTCTGATTGGCGCTTCCGTATTAGATCAGATCAGATCAACTTGTCTGTAACAACAGGTTATGTACCACAGGCGTTTAAAAATTATGTTATCAGACCTTTACCTAAAAAAAACCTTCACTTGACCCAGACATCTTAGTAAACTATAGACCGATATCCAACCGATATATTGTTTCTAAGATACTTGAAAGGGTGGTTGCAAGTCAGTTAACTCATCACCTACATGGGAACAGTCTGTTTGAAGTGTTTCAGTTTGGTTTCAGAGCCCATCATAGCACAGAAACAGCACTGGTTAAAGTTACTAATGACCTCCTCATGGCATCAGACCGCGGACTTGTCTCTATACTTGTTCTACTGGATCTCAGTGCTGCCTTTGACACTGTAGTCAGAATAGACTTTAAAATTCTCCTAGTTACATAAGGCCCTAAAAGGACTAGCTCCACTATACCTGTAAGATCTAATAGTCCCATATATTCCCAATAGAACACTCAGATCAGTGCAGGTTTACTTGTATTTCCCAGAATTCATAAAAGTAGCAGGGTTTCTGCCACTGCAGTAGACAACTGTAGCACTTATTTAAACAGAATAACAACCTTATGCAGTACTACTAACTCCTGCTTAGGCAAAATGCTTGGCAAACTAACAACACTATCTGAGCTCTGAGGCTAATAAACATCTTTTCTCAATTGTTGCTCTAATTTGTTAGAAAAGAAAATTTACAAATGTACAAACGTTTAGGTGGCAGGATTCTCCCTCTAAGCGGCTTGGGCTGAACTGACAAATTTCAGCAGATCACATTTGTTGCAGTTGCAATTCAGCTCTGTAAGTAATTTGTTCAAAAGGCCGAAATGAACCCTATCAGTTGTCTGTTTAATTTGATCTCTGCAGCCTGTGACCACCACTGCAGCTTGTCATATAGGTAACCGCAGTCAGATTCTTTCAGGTAAACTTTTAATATTCAAAGCTTTAGCTTGTTAAATCTTTTGTTTTAACTTCTAAATACCCTAATGTATTTAAACACCAATTCTAATCATTAATTAGAATTAAATCCAAAGCTGTCCTGATGACTCTAGGTTTCAAAGATTTTGGGCAAGTTTCTTTTTTTTTCTCAACATCTGCCTTATACATTCAGAAAAAGAGGGGAGGAAAAACACTTCAGAGATGATACAGCTAGCTTCCCAGTAGCCTGCAGCTGCCCTTCCAGACGCTTATCCGCTGTACATGAATATGGTCAAATGAATCGTGCCTGAGGTACCTCTGACAGCGTCACAGGAATGGGGTTTATTTTCTTTTCCAGAGATACAGATTGATTTTGCTGATACATTAAATTGTAGATTAAATTATATTATAATGAAAGCTGTGTAATGTAGGACCCCCTCAGTGCTAAACTAAACATCAAGTAGTCTGTTTAATTGTATGTATTAACTTTATTTAATTCCTGTATAATCAAAACATGCCTGTAAAATATACAGAAAAGTTGTGATTTTTATTTTTCCTTATCTTGGTGTGTGTTATTGCAGTGAATATTCTATAGAAAACTAATAACTGTTCTGCAAAGTTAATTCCAAACAAAGTCACCAAGGAGGACTGTATTTCAAAATTAACTGTAATACACACACACACACACACACACACACACACACACACAGGTCGATGCAAAAAACCAAGCACATGGTCCTTTTGTGGACACTTTTATGTCTCCCGAGACACCTTGTCCAAAACAACTCCAACATCAAGGAGACAAATTGGATTGTGTGTGTGTATGTGTTTGTGTGTATGTGCTGTGAGTATTTTACAGTTCATGTATCCATGTGGTGCTGTGTGGTTGAGGGCAAGTGTATTCATGTGTTTGTGTGTACATTCATACATGTGTATGTGTGTAGGCGTGTGAGACCAGTGAATGTCTGTGTGAATATTAATGTGTTTTTCTCCAGAGGGCTCCACCAAGCCTGAAGAAATAAAATATTAATGATCAATCACTGCTTTGGGACCACAGACACATACACACACACACACACACACACACACACACACAGACAGACAGACAGAAAGACACGCAGACTTGGTATTATTGTACAGTGTGTATGTGAGAAGTCTCCTGACAATCTTCACTTGGTAACTAGCCATCAGAAGGTGCTTGTAGCCTGGAAGTCAGAGAAGCAGCATAGGAAGTGGAAGACTGTCAACTGAAAAGCCAGTGCTGACCTGTCCTAGAGCAAGGCTCTGAGACTGATTCACTGGTCTCCAGGGTTAAGCAGCTGTTTTTGAGACCAAATTCTGGTCTTGGAATCAGCTGTGACTTCATTTTTTCTAGCAGTAGTGCCTCAGGATGGTGCTATCTGTGCTGCCTAAAGTTTCAAATTGTTCCACTCGTCGTACACTCTCATTCTTATGGACACAGACATTTGGATATTAGTTTTGTAGCATCATACTGAGATAAAATATAAACTTTACACATAACAAGGTATCACACAACCGAAGCCAAAAATATTAACATAATAATAATAATAATAATAATAATAATAATAATAATAATAATAATAATAATATGGAATTTTGAAATTTACTGCCAAAATATACACTTTAGTTAATTACAGATTTGATCATTTTGTAATTACTGTCACACTTCCATATCAGTCATATTTGTTGTGGAGATTTTGTGCATGTGTGCAAGAAAGGGACATGACCAAAAAAAAGAAAGTAATACCACAAAACAAGTAAAGTTGTGTCTGTGGGGAATGTGAGAGACAGATTTCAATACCTTGAGCTTTACAGGCTGGGAACATTCTTGTTTCAGGTCAACGCTGATTTTACGTTGACCTCAGCCTTTCCATAAACCTTCATGCTAATACAGAACATATTCAAACATATACATAATATAGACAAAGTATTGGGCACCATTACACCAACAGAGACTTTAATGACATTACATTCTACATACATAGACAGCTTTGCAGCTATAACAGCTCTTCTAGGAAGGCTTTCAACAAAATTTTCATTTCAGAGTGTTTCTGTGGGAATTTTTGCCCATTCATGCAGTAGAGCAACGGTTAGGTCAGGCACTGATGTTGGACAGAAAGGCCTAGATCGCAATCTCCATTCCAGCTCATCCCAAAGGTGTTTGATGGGGTTGAGGTCAGGACTTTTTGTGGGCCAGTCAAGTTCTTCCACACCAAACTCATCTAACCATGTCTTTATGGAGCTTGCCTTGTGCACTGGGGTATTGAAAATATGGGGCCTAGTTTATATAGTGTACCTTCGAACAACTCAAGATGGTGGTCTGTTTCCAGTAATACTTCTTCGCTGAAAGTAGTTGCATATGAACAGAATTTGAAGAAAGACAAACATCTTTATAATCCTTGGTAACCTTTTCAGTGTACGCAGGTGTTTGTGTTGTTTTAAGATTGACCTTATAAATGTGAGCCCATGCTTTAAAGGCCCAGTCTGAGGGATTAACAAGAATCTAAATGCTATCCGAAAGCAACTGAACTTACTCGAAGTTTTTCAAACAAGTATTTAGATACACCATGAACTGGATGACTGAAAATCTTTACAGTCATTTGGGAGAACTGATTGGTGTATAATGTTTTAAAAACAATAATTCCCTTAGAATGAGCCTTTCATATCGACTATGAATATCTATAATGGAAGTGGGTTCTCAGAATCTGTCTTTTTCCAGTGCTGCTTTTTCATCCTCACCTTCACCGGCATCTCAGAAAACAATTTTAGAATTATGATCATCATCATCATCACCAAAATAGTTTATTCCTATTATTCCCACAAGGGCAAGAGAAGGCCCTTTGTTACACGCACACATGCGAACACACACACACACACACACACACAGTGAAAAAGGACAGAATGGAGCTCACCTGTCACCACCATTATTACCCCTTCTCTGCTGTCCCCTTTGGGGAATGGACCAGTCCCTTGTCACCGACTGACATCCCTCCCATGGGTCTCTAATGGTCCACACAAACACACACACACACACACACACACACACACACACACACACACACACATACACACACTTGGAAAGTCAATTCCCAGGCAACTGTCATACTATCCCTGGCCAAAGACTAGCGGTATCCATGAGTGAGTGGTTATGTGCATGTATGTGTATGTATCTAAATGTTGTCTAAATGTGAGACAGCATCAGTTTTGACATTTCTTGATCCCTGTGACACATTCTTATGGGAAGTATACAGTTATTTTTTTTGGTAAAATGAAAAAAAAAAGTATCACCTTTTTTATTGTCTTTTGGCCTGCTGCTGGTATGATTGGCAGAAATCCTCAGGGGCAGAGAAAAAAGTCACACAACTGTAGGGTCATGTGTGTGACATGTGAGTGTGTGTTGTGTGCATGAGTGTGCGCGAATGAGTGTGGTATAAGGATCTATTTCCTCAAGGCATTATTGACAGTTACAGTGATAATGATGTGAATTTAGCCAAGTGAAAAATAATATTTAGACCCTCATGCCAACTTAATTTTGGTCAAATTTCTGAATGGTTCTCGAGATAACTTTCTAACCTCGTTTTTCCAGTTAAGGTTTATCTTTTATACTCCATAGCTGCAAGCTTGAAATCAATTTTTGTTGTGTTGGGGTGTATGAGCTCATAGAATCCTGTAAATACAAAATCCAGATTTTATAATTCTAAGAAGCAATTCTGATAATTATAAGATACAAATCTCATATTTAAGATACAGATTCAATTTCTAGTTAAAAGATAATATAATATAATGTATACAATACCCTAAATAATTACAATAAATAAATATGTTCTTTTCTAGAGACAAATCTAAAAATTGTAAGATATGGGTATGTGAAAACAAAAGAAATAAATACTAAATATGATCCCCACACCTTGGAATTATGTGTTACGAATACATATTTTACAATTGTCTATACAAGAGACAAATCTTGTAATCGCAAGATGCTGATTTCATTATGAGGAATCAAAGAATTTAAGATGGAGTGAGTCCGCACAAGAGAATCACTTAAAAGAAGACTCAGATTCACTAACCATGCATTAACCATGACTCTACTGGACCAGGACTGATACATGCCCAGTGTGCAATACATCTATACACACTTAACACACAAATTCCCCCCAAATTCCCCACTCATGGGTCTTTATGAAGCCTTGTAAGTACTCAGAAGTGTGGTGAATACATAATCTAAAAGCTGTAATTTCTCCCTGTAAAAAAAAAAAAAAAATTAAAACACATTACAAATATTGAAGCCTTTTTAGCCTTAAAAGGAGCTAAAATGAGACATGTAACACATGTAGAAACAAACAAAACCAGATTTTTTTCACATCTTGATCTTTTATTTTACAAGCAACTATAATAAACAGAGTTTTGCTCATGCGACAATGGATAAATAAAGCAGGCCTGCAAGGTAAGCAGACAAACAAAAACAAACAAATTTTCAAGTGTCTGTCTCTAATCCGTGTTTCAGAAGGTTGTGTCTGAAACATGAATCCATGTTTCTGCTGTGGATGAGGCAGTCTGTTGGCTGGCCTGTGGGATACTGACAACCGCACTTTCCCTTTCCACCCCTCTTTTTTTAGTCTGTCTCTGTCTTTCTCTCTCTCTACCCTTTCATATCTTTCTATGTTACTTTGTCTATACACTATTGAGAAGAAGTGAGACACAGTTAAAATGGGAGGAAAGAGTGAAGAAGGAAACCAAATGACAAGAGAAGATGACAGAAACAGATGGAGGACGGACATTGCAGGGTTTCTTTTATTTCTCTTAATCTTCTATGTCTGTCTCGATACTTTTGGTTGTAAAATGTCATAGTACTTTCTGGCAAAGTGAAAATGGAGTGTTGCAGTGTGTTGCCTGGACGTAGGTCTGGTGTTTCAACTTAGGCTTCCTCCTTTTCCTCAAAAATGGACAGGTGCTTCAAACTAAGGTATAAATAATGTATTGTATGTATTGGCAATCCAATCCAATCGAATCACAAATATGAGTTTCTTCAGACCAGAAGTTAGTATAGCCTTTCAACCATAGGACATTAACCCTGTTATTTCCTTACAGTTTTACAGCATAGTTTTGTGAAACATCAGAATTATTGACAGGATATAAAAACAGTTAATTGTTATAGTTATGAAGAAGTTAACGAAAACATAGTGATTGATTCAGACCTGAAAGTCCGAGACCCCCCTTCCTTTAATGATCATACAATAGCCTAAGCAAAAATTATGTTCACTCAGGTTTCTTGAGAAATAGAAAAGGGATTTACAAGATAAATACTCATAAATATCCATGATCTCTTTATCGGATCATAGGATGATTTCAGTATGTTAAGTTGGTAAGAAAACTACCAAAGACACAATAAACAAAATGAGTAATACATTGAATTAAAGATTGGAGAAACAGCTATTAAATGCAGCAAATACACTAAAAAGGCTAGCAATGCAAAGATAAGGGAAATTATGTTTTATTAAATAAATTATAAAATTCTTTCAGAAAATGAGAATGTAAAACTAATCCAACTCCGGAATTAAATAGACATGTGTAGAATACTGTGAAAAATTCTTAAACATTAAGGAATTTTCAGAACCATTTAAAATTCACTGAGATTCCACAAATTTTAAACTGTGAATTTGTGGAAGCCTTAAAATATTTGAAAACTAGAGAATTTCCTGGATTTCTTTGAGAGATTATAAATTACACCCCAACAGGCCTCACGATCAATCAATACATAAACAACAATACATGATTGGTCTTAGATTTACTGACTAATCAGTGTAGTCACAGATGGACATTGTACATTGTTTGGTCCAATGTAACACTCACATATATATATATATATATAGAGAGAGAGCTTTAGGTTTGTTAGGGTTTCTAATTGCAACAGAGCTTCTTTTGTTAAAGGTTTCGAACACCCTCGATACAAATGGTTTGTCAAGATTTCCGAGGTTCCAATGATGCAGCTAGAAGCTGATATGATTTTGTTTCTAAAAGACAAACACCAAACTAAACCAACTATACAAGTGTTTAGCAAATGTTTCGAAAGCTTCAGGATTATATTCTAACATAAAATATGTGAAATCTACATCATCATTATTGACCATTATCAAATAGTCTAACTCCTTGTGGAATGATTGAGCTGGTTGTGTGTGCTGTTAGAACTCTGTTAGGTTTCTTTAGTTGTTTCTAAAGTCTCATTAAATAACAAGATTTTAAACTAAGGTGCTGAAGGAACTCTAACCATTGATATAAAGCTATGCTCAGATGGACAGACAAAAATGAAAATGTGTTGTTTACTTAACTAAAGTGAACTGGAAAGGGGCCCACTGTGCATCCATCATTCCAGTCACAAAGTGTCAGGCAGATGGACAAAGAATTACAACTAAAAAACTGCCCTGTGTTGGACAGTAGCTCCAAAACACTATGGGAGCAAGAAAGTCCTGCAATCCTATTGTAAAGAATTTACAAGACTGAATTGGATAGCTGTAAAGTCTAAAGACTGAATACTCCTTAGGCAAAATAATCTCAATTGTAGCTGGCCTCTGACAAATGTTTGGGAGTGTGTGAATGCTGACTCTTGTTATATGCCATTTTGAGTGGTTGGTAAGTGCTAAGTGCTATATAAATGTAGTTAATTTACAATGACAACAAAATACACACACACACACACACACACACACACACCTCTAATGTAAATTAAAAGGCACACATAGTTTGTTATTTTTCATGTTTGGAATTTTTGCATTTTAGAGGTTACTTCTAAAATTTTTACAATAAATGGGGGCATCACTTTTGAGTCTGCAATACAAACGCATGTATGTATCCTACGTGAAGAAATTTATAGAAAGTTATGTCAAATACTGCAGTCTCCAAAAACATAGGAGATATAACACATGAGAAAGATTTGTAGCTAGCATAAATAACATAAATATCCAGAATTTGACTAAGAAGTGCGCTAATTATTATTTATTTTTCTTTGTCATTCATGACTTTTTATCATCACTGCCTTATTTAGACATTATCATTATGTTTGGTGGACAACTGTTCATATTTGTGGTCATTCACAATAATGTATAGGCACTTTCTATGGCATCAGAAGACTTCTTTATGAATTAAAGTATTATTGTAGGGCAAAGAAAACCAAGATTAAGTGACACAGGAAGTAAGGAAGTCCTGGAAAAAAGAAAAGTCTACAGAGTGGGGTGAAGAAGAGGGGCAAACTTTCAAACATGGGATGATGACTGAATGCGAAACAATTATAGGAGAGATTTGGGTTGAGTGGTGGAGAGGTGATCCTATTAGGGCTTTCAGGAGAAACATGTCATTTCATTGACAGTGACAGTGACACCAGATGTCATTTTAATTGACACTATGCCATAGGAGAGGAGGGAAGGAGAAAGTGAGAGCCAAAGAGGGAAAGAGGAAAAGAGAGGGGGGGAGGAAAGCCGGAGCTAGAGTCCTACTCCCCCCAGGGCGATCTTAATTGGTAAAGTTAGAATATAAGCTATGAAATATTAAATGTATAAAAGTAGAATATATTCACTGTATGCTGGGAACACTTTCACACAACAGGGGCTTTTGCACAGTAGAACAGCTAATAGGCAAAGTTGAAAAATACTTTTTTTCCCCCTATTGTTATGAAAAATAACACCCCTCTCCATTAAATAATCATAAACGTGCTGGGCCTACTTTTATGCACCCAGACAGTCTATACAGTCTGGAGGTCTATGAGGGAGTAATTGTACTTCTGATGTACTGTACTTCTATGTTGCCTTTAATTGAAAGGAAGTAAGATAATGCATGGAGTGTGGTTGGTGGTCCCAGCTGACAGTGGGTGATAGTTGTTCAAAATTACTAGACTCACTCAGAAATTTAAAAAAAAATATCGACCAAATTAGTGCAACATTACCGAATATTGTTTATTTTTTCAACTTTCATTGTTACAGTATTTTTTTTCTACAAAAATGTGCTAAGCTTTTACCTGTTCGGTGTCAGGATTAGGACAGGAAGGGATTGACCATAAAATTATTGGGATTCGCAACAACATTTTTAGTCCTGTGATTATGTTTGTTGGAAGATTAAGCTTATCAGAGGAAAAAATAGGTTATTTTGCATTTTACTGTACTTTTATTTTTCACAATGCACTTCTTTTCTTGTGTCATATTAGACTTGAATGTCACAGAAAAAAAGAAAGTCAGAACGAGAGTGGATGGAGGATGGAGGATGTTAGGGAGGGGAGATGAGTCACTCTGTTTTTGTTTGCTGATCAGAAATCTGCAGTCTTATGCCATTTTGTCAGGAATCTATTGATTATTGATATTGATATGGATTGAATTGGAAGGAGAGCACTTAGAATAACAAGTGATATAAATTGGACTATGTTGTTTTGTGAATAGTAATTTATTTATATTTATTTATTAGTCAGAAATTATTATGACATTTAATTTTGATTTGTTCAATTGGTATCAATAGATTCTAACCTTCAATAAACCAAATAAACATAGTAAGAGTAGATACATCCTCCCATTGCACACCCCTTACAGTGAACCTATAAAGAAAGAAAAATAAAACGTGAAAAAAAGAAATAAATTAAGGGGCAGAAAATAATAATTAAGTAACATTTTGTTGCTTTTTTGTTTTTCAGCTTGACAAGAGAATTATATTAGAAGTGAAAATTATATAGAAATAAGGAAAAAATTGGTTATCTATTGGTCAGTTTCATTTTATGTATATGGAATTAGTCAAGAATAAACAACTTATTTATATTGAAAACAAATCAAAACATCACTAACATAAAGCATAAACATTTTTCATTTTTTTCTAGAAATTATGGCATATCAATCCACAATATTTTGGAATACATACAGTAGAAAAATATGTGAGAAATAGTTTCTTTCTTTAGACTGCAATAATCACAGAAATAATTAATTCAGTCAGTTAAACCTTTTCAAGATGTGCTTCAGAGGATTTTATTTTCACTCCAATGTCATTACTGGACTGATATTTCATACCTTATTCCAATCCAAGTCTCCTTCAGTAGAAGACCAGAATATCTATATCAGGGGAATATTATTATTATTTCTTTGTATTCCAGATTGATTTCTTACTACATTTTATTTAAGACAGATAAAGATATTCCCTCTGCATCTTTTGTTTTATCTTGAGAATCGAAAAACACCTCATGGCATAGTAACAAATAGCATTGCATATACGTTTGTAATGTAAAAGGCAATTCAGATTTTTTTCAGGACTTTTCTATAATAGTAATAAACCATTTCAAAGGTTGCTGAAATTGAATGACACTGGTAGCAAACTTCTTCTTGTGTTTAAACTGAACGTCTTCGTGTTCCATATGTACTATCTGTGTGAAGTTGTGGTGTCAGATCTGTTTGCATGGCCAAGGTCCATGCTAATAGTGCCTGTTAGAGAAAATAAGCTGTTTAATAGGCAATTCGCCCATATTTGAACCTGTATTGTCTGTATTTAATTGTATCTGATTCCATCTGCATTTTTACATACAGTAGGGTAAGAAAGTACAAATTGCTAAACAGTCACATGCAACATTTTTGCAACATTTTTGAAAAATAATTTCAAGCCCTGCTATGCAGGAAAATGGAGCATGTGTTCTGAGAATGACATTTAGAAAACTGACAGCACTGAATGCTTTCAAAAGGATGAAAACGCTGCTCCACTCTGCTCCCCTGCTTTTACAGGCAGGAGAACTAGGCCGGGTGCAATAGCATCACCAGCCAGCGCATGAGATCGAATGTTTCAGTCATTTATAGGGCATGCAAAAAAATACAAAAAAATTAGAGTGGCATCAATGTGACCATTGCATGTGGCCAAAAAGCTCAACCTGCCTTTCCTGAGCTACAGCATCCAGCTGCTGGCTTGACAGAGGTGCACTGTGGGAGATGGAGCTGCATGAAGGTCAAGTGCAGTTCACCATTGACAGATGAATATGTGTAAATAGAAGCAGTGTGGAATTGTTTGACTATTAACAAAAACCCTCAGGAGTTTAATGTAGAAAAAAGAGCTAATGATGTTCTAGATAATGGTTCATCTTGGAAATCATTTGTATGTTGATTTGTGACTGTATGATTATTGAAATTTAAATTGATTTATTGTGTCATTTGTGTATTCATGTGGTTACACATAATTTCTACAGTAATATTTCAGTCAATTATTAATAGGAAAACATGTTAATGGAGGCAGTGTTAGGTATTCTGGATGTTTGGAGTAACAGTGAGTGTCTGGCCTGTTTCATTTTTATTTTTTTTGTTTTTTAGTTTTGTTGTTTTGTCTCTTAGAAATGTATGATACAGTCACTTAACTGTTTAATGAGCCACGTTTAAAAGATGTGGAAAACTGTGAACAAAAAGTGAATAAAACTATTCCAACTTCAACTATCCCAAAGCAACAGATACAAACCAAATACCAAGGAGAAAATACATTTGATCCACAGAATTCCATTCCTGATACAGTTCCCAAAATCACTCTCCAGGTCATGGTTCAAAGCTGACAGCTCGAATCCAAAGGCACAGGAAGATATAATTAACAAAAAGAAAATTTTAAAAAAGTTACTACTGGTGATAACAAAGAAACACAACATAACAAAAGGCTGGAAATCCAGTCCAGCAAAGAATAATTCTAATGAAACAAGTTAAAAAGAATACTAAATACACAAACAGAGGAGGGAGCACAAAACTGAATACATTAGGGAGGTGAAACTTGTCAGGTCAATTCAAAAGACATGAAAAAGACAAAGACAGGAAATGTAAAGAAAAAACAGCTAAATAAAACAGGAACAAAAAAACCCCCATGCCACTCAGTAATGTGCAAAAACATCTAATAACCGTTTATGCAACAAGTATGCATCACATGCGTAGGCGGCTTTGAGAGAAACACTTAGATTTTACTTTTGGTTTCACTGCCTGTACATAATATTGTGACTGATATGTCCATCCCCCGTCAGGGTCATGGGGGGCTGGAGAATATCCCAGATGACAACAGGTGAGGAGCAGGGTACTCTCTTGACTGGTCGGCAGCCAATCACAGGGCCGGCTGATTATAATTTTACAGCTTAAAAAAAGAAATTAATAGTCACAATAATATAAATGATTTTTTTTTTAAATTTGAAATATTTGATTGAATATTTGATTGAGTAATTATGCATACTTTAGACATGTAAGTGAAAGTGGAATGACTGTATGTATTTAAATTTTGCATTTTGCAATATTTTTATCAAACACATTGATTTAAGAAAGAATGGGAAGTGTTAAGAACTGAAGAGCAAATGGACTATCCCAGTGTAATCGTCTTTTTTTGGGGGGGGTTGATTAACAGGGAAAATGCAAGACTGACAGCTGGGGCTGTGGCAGTTCATCCACCACCTATTCCATCATGCAGAGGTCATGTATTTAGGCATTAATGTTTCCCCCAGGCAGTCAGAGGCTCAACTTCACTCCACTACTCAGGAAAATAAATGATGACTTCCAGCTGGATAAATAGTTTCTGTTAAAATTATCAGTGTTTCCTAAAATAAATTATCCATCTGTATTATCGAAATTCAGTCATCTCCAAATTCGACTAAACTACCCTACTGTAAAAAAAAACAACAACAATAACATGGGCCACTCTACAGAAAGCTTTAGCTTCAATATCTATAAAAGCGGCTCCTCCCCAGTCAGATAACACATGGTTTAATAAAAAGCTTTAGCTGGCTAGACCATTCTTCATTTAAAGCATTAACAACAGCAGCAGCTCTGACAGCCTGGTGGAAATTCCACAGATGTCTTGCACCACATTTTCCCCAGTCTGCAAGGTTGATTTTCTAATGAACGTTTTTTTGTTTGTTTGTTTGTTTTTCTGTACACATATGAAAAAGGCATCACACACACCACGGTGTCATTCTCCCACTTGATCCAAAAGTATGGTATCAGGAACAAACATTTTTTGGAACATCTGCAACTTAAACCCTCCATCCAAACAAAATTTAAGATCATGGCCACCAAGTAAGACTTAGATTTACTTCCAAAATTCCTCTTAGTGGTTATGATCATTTTGTCATGCGATCCTCCCTTTTTTTTTTTTTTTTTTTTTTTTTTTTTTTGTATGTAGATGTACGTCTGTCCATCCATTATCCGCTTATCCGTCAGGGTCGCAGGGGGAGCTGGAGCCTATCCCAGCTGACTACGGGTGAGAGGCGGGGTTCACCCTGGACTGGTCGCCAGTCAATCGCAGGGCCAAAGACAGACAACCACACACTCTCACACTCACACCTAGGGTCAATGTAGAGTAGCCAGTTTACCTGATGTGTGTGTTTTTGGTATTGTGGGAGGAAGCCGGAGTACCCGGAGAAAACCCACGCAGGCACAGGGAGAACATGCAAACTCCACATAGAAGGGCCCAGATCGGGATTCGAACCTGGAACCCTCTTGCTATGAAGTGATAGCGCTAGTGTTTTATCTGATAAATATTTCAGTGAAACTTCAGACTAAATAGTTTCACAAAGTTACAAAGCATTATCTAGTATGGCCAGGAAGTAACTGAATCATATGGCACTGTTGCATGCTCATTTCCCTCGTATCTTTCAGATAATAGCCATACAGGCACCTGTGCATAATGCATGAAGCACAATAGTGTTGAGCAGATGCATTTTGCTACCTTGTTAAAAAGCACTTAAGCAGGGGTGGTAAAAAAAAAAAAAAAAAAAAAAAATCAGCTGAAGTACAGTGGAAGCTTCCATCTTGTTCATCTCTCCTTTTTATCCTGCCGTCAAACCACAGCAGTTACAATCACTGCTTATATCACACAGTGGAGAGACTATATTAACAAATTAAATACTACAACTTAGAAAGTTCCTAATTTGCTAACTGGGAGATAAAAGAAAACTGTAGCACTCATTAGTTTTTAATATTGCTGACAGGGAAATAGGATATCACTGAATTCCAAAAAAGCCCCACTGTCATCTTCAAATTAGAGGATGTTTTATTGATTTGTTAGGACAATTACTTAGGGCCAATTAGGGCTAGCAGCCAATTAGACTAGAAATTTGCTCTTTTTTCAAACTAAATAAGAGCATTCAGTAGAGCTGTTTACAGCAGCTCTCTGTTGATAATTACCTGGAGCATTTATTTTAGCTTTACTACTTCCAGATGTATGTTTTGTGATGTGCCATTTTTCTGTGGCACACTCTTCCTGCACATTCCTGATGGTAATTTTAGTATGAATATAGTGAAGTTTAGTCTACTGGTTCTGTTTTTGCAGAATACAATATTTTCCCCTTTAGGCTGGTATAGTACATCACATTGACATGTATTTATTGTATTTTCTCCAGTAACTTTTTCTCTCATTCTCTTGCTCACTCTCAGACATATTTCTTCTTCCTTGCTAGAAGGTTTATTATGATTGGTGAATCCCATTAATGTGTGTATGGATGTGAGTGTGTGCGTGCAATGTCCAACGTCTAGGACCAAGAGTGCTGCACAGAGACTGATGAGCTTGAGGGAGGAGGTAGAATAAAGAACATTTAGAATGCCACCCACACACACACACACATAGAGACGCACACATGCTCACAAACACACACTGTGTTCAGTGAGCATTTAAGAAGAATTAAACAGTATATGGGCAGGTGCAAACACATAATGTCAAAACGTTTTGAACAAAGAAAATGCACCAACACAGAGATACAGCTTTTACAGCTTTTGTGTCTTTGTTTAACTGAAGCTACTGTAAACATGGTGGATTATATTGATCTATCAAGACAGGACAATATTCACAATTTTTTGGTGTCCTGGTGTGATGGATGCGATGCAGACTGAATGATTCTGTGCTTATTGTAAATTGAATCAGCATTGCTTTGTTTGCCTGTGGGAAATGCTGTCCGTGTCTCCTGATGACCCAAATGCTTTTTGACTCCAACAAGAATGATATTTTATTTAAATGGTCGTATTACTCACTTCAATTTCCTTCAAGAATGTATAGACCAATAGACCAAGTCATTCAGAACACACAGTGCTGGTGTGGGTTTCTAATCACAGTTTACATTGCTTAGGCTAGTATAAATTATGCTTAGGTACTACTAATTATGTTTAATAGTTTCAACTTGCTGATTACAAAAATGGATTGTAATTTTTGCAAATGTTCCATTGTCTTGTAATGTGAAAGGCGTCACTTGCAGCGACAGAGACAGAGAATTATGAGTGGCTCTGCATTTCTCCTCAGCTGTACGCAGCGTTTTTGTTTTGCAGCTCATTATTGTGATGTTATTGTTGCTAACTTTACCGCTTTACTGTTTCAGCCTCACCACTCTCACCAGTGCAGTGTTCAGGTAGTGGATGCCGAAACTGAGCTAAAAGACTGAATATTGCGCTTCCATTTATCATGGATCAGGACACAAACGAGACTCTAGAAGTATCAGTAAGAGAGGTTTTGACTGCATAAAGCAGAATTTTACATCGAGAAATTGTGGGTATAATTGAATTAATGCAATCTTGTGCCGTAAGATAGATAGATAGATAGATAGCTAATTTATTGAAGGAAATTTAAGAAACCATTACGTCCATTAAAATTGCTGGCATTAATTTGAAATGTTTTTAAAAAGAAATTACTAATATATGTGTCACACATTTATTCCAACCATTGATATAAGCTCTAGGAATCAATATTTTAATCCATGAAATAAACAAAAATGAATGATGTAAAAGGGTTTGCTAGTCATGAAAACCCACTGAGAAATGAAAACTGTGCAGCCATACAGTGTTATGATTTAAACCCTTGATGAGGTCACCACTCAGAAACCCTCAGAAGCTTTAGGAGTTCATAGAGAAGACTTATTACAAAAAAAAAAGTCCTTAACAGAGAGCAGAATGCTTAGCTCAGAATATAAAGTCATATGTGGGGTTAGTAGAAGAAAGTGTCAGGTGAGCCAAGGCCAGATGAGCGCATGTGGACGGATGCTGTGCAAATTTTCAAGAGTAGCCAAAGGAAGTGGGATCCAAAATAGTCACAGGAGCTGGCAAGGACAGGCAGACATGAGTGGATGGACCTGAAGCACAGGAAAAATGTACTGGCCAAAAGGTCAAACAAGGAACACTAGGAGATAATAAATTCAGCCTGAAACATGTACCACACTAGATGAAAGCACAATCTGGAGAGGATGGCAGGGATGGAAAGGAAGGAAGACAAACACACACGCAAAGACACACAGGGATAACAGGACGGGGAGGGGAGGGGGAGGAATATGGAAACACTGGGGAAATCAGGGAGGCGAAACAAGAACCCCAACATATTTTCTTTTATTCTCTGTTAGTTCATTGTTTTACGCACTGCTGATTGTTATATTGTTAATGTTGTTGACCTTGGTGAACCCGCCAGCCCCTCCAGCACCTATGGCAGACAAAACTCTCAAGAGTTAATAAGCAAATAAGTAAATATTTGACTTCGCTTTGTCAGGTGGTCGAAAACTGCGAAGGAATGTTGCTCCTTGTGCTGGATCTGTAAAGAGCATCTGTTTGCTAAAAGGTTAGCCACAACAACCTTCCAGGGTCTATTAGGGCTTGTTGTGTGAGCTTTTTCATTCTAAATGCAGTTGTTTGTTTGAAGTAGTATTTGCTTAGCTCAGCTTGTGTTTCTGACAGTGAACAAATTTATTGTATTTGAAATGTGAAGTGTAGTGTCATTTGATAATTTAGCTACATTTTTAAGCAGTTTTCATTGTCTTTGTCAACCCAAAAGTAAGAACTCCAGAACATATCGTGAGTGTGTAAAAGGCCACTTCTTTTTAGGAGGTATTGCCACTTTATTACTGTCTACTTTCTTACAACCTGACTCTGTCTTTTCCTGCTTTTTCCCCACCTTCATTTGCCTATTACTCATGCTGTCCATTTGTCCTTCTCTTCTATGATCATCTCCCATTGCACTTGATATCAATCTTATTTCTGTTTTTATCTATCTGTCAATCCATCTGTTATCTACCCATCTCTCCTTTCTTGAGGCTTTTTAGTCTTTTTCCTGCTCTAAAAAAAAAATCAAAAAAAATCATGGCCTCGATCCCTATGGGGAAATTTTTCCTGATAAAATGTCACTGACACACACTCACATACAAACATACTCATGAACACTTAACCACACACACACCCACACACATACACATACACACACCCTTATATACACACAAATACACACATGCACGTATCCAAAAAGCCTGTATTTGTCCTAATAAAACGTCAAGCCGGCAGCAAAATGAACTGTAATGACTTTCAGGCTGTACTAATGGCCAATAAATCCTGGATTAGGAAGCTCACACACACTTCCTCTCTGTCTCACACACATACACACACACAGAAATACACACGTACACATACTCATACAAACACACCCACGCAGGGTCATGTTTCATGGCGTGCTGCGCTGGGTTCATTCAGGAGTCAGATGGGTAAAGTTTTAAGCTGTTTTCTGCTGTTAATGACTGTTGTGCTGACTTTTATAATAACAGCATGGAAAAGAATCAGCAGGAATTAGCATGCTAGGATCATTTAAACCAGTGATTCATGATGACTGGGCCTGGAAGCCATGCACACATGCATATGCACACACACACACACACACACACACACAGTGAGAAAGAAAAAGATACAGTGATCACACATAAAAACATTTCCATCAGAGAATTTCACATTATGACTGTTCAGAGGGAGAGAGAGAGAGAGAAAAATCAAAATCCCAGATGCAGTGTCTTCATTCATTATCAGTGGAGTGATGGATGCTTTTCATTGCTTTAATTTAAAGAGAATGAACAGGACGATGTGTAAATGAGAGAGAAAATTGTGTATGAGGGATTTATTTTTAGAGGAATTTCTGCCATATTAAACAGTATGTGATGGAAAAATATCGGTGAAATTACAGGGAGGAGAAATGATATTGCAGCAACAAAGGTCATCAGTCAGGGGAACTAAACTTTATTTGTATTGAGAGGAAACAACTTAATATGGTACAGATAAGTAGAACATCAAAATAAGGCAACATGAAAGAACCTTTTGTGCAATCTCTATAGATGAATTTTGTATTTTGACTTGGTTGGAAGTTGCAGTGTCAGAAATGTATGCTCACAGGATAAATTCCTCAAAATGCATCGTTTCTTTCAAAGGCTCCCAAACAAACACTCCCAAATAGAATATAAAACAGTACCAGGAACAATAAGTTATTATCCAACAGTTATAACACTCACAACAAACAATCAGTAAGCAAACAACAAACTAAATCACAAAAGAAGTATAAACAAAACAAAAGAGTCACAACCTTAGACTAGACTCCATTACAAGAAAAGACAAAAATCAATCAAATAAAAGAACAAGTACGTCTAACATGGTGCAACTGTGTGTAAAAGCTAAGCCAGCTGAGATGAGACATCAGTCAAATTGCCAGTTTTGTGTTTATGTGAATAATATTTTGCTGAATTGGTTTTCCTCGTCTACATAGCAGGCACCATAAGTTAGTTTACACACACACACACACACAAACATATTAGACAAAAGGAAAAAATCTGTATATGCATATCAAGCATGTGCAAAGACACCATACAGTACTTATTTTTCCAAAAGTTTGACTAAACATCAGTTCATTTGAAGGTTGAATCACTGCTTGCATTAAAATATAAGCTTGCCAGCTTTAGTTTTTCATTCTGTTGGGTCATCCAGCCTATGAAAGAAAGTGAAAAGAAAAGAAATCATGAAAAGAAGTTACTGACGACAAATGTTATCACAGAATATTTTTCTAAGGACTAAGGCAAGTCAAAGCACATAACTTTCAAATTGTTCATAGGTTAAAGGCAATGTTAAAAATACAAGGAAATACAGAAGAAAGGGAGAAAAATGTGCGGTTACGTATATATCTAAAACAACAACAACAACAACTGTGAAAAAGACATACAGTAAAATGTAACATCTAAGCAAGAGCTGAAAAGTAATAATCTCAGCCTGGTCTACTGGTCTGTGGTCATGCTTTCAAAGGCCATGCATGCTACTTTGTTGAAAGCTGAAAAGACATCCACGGTTTTCCAGTTACATTTACATTACATTACATAACACCCAGTTTCCCATTATTTTTGGTGTAACCATGGCAGCCTTTTTGTACCTTAACAAAATGGCTGAAATCAGTGCATGCACAATTTAGCATAGCAGATAAGGCAGGGCAAAGAATATCTTTTTTGCATTGTGCAGATTCAATACACGGAACAGATTTGGGAGGATCTGTGGATGGTCCTCAGCTCTTCACACAACACTGTAGGGGTTTCTCACTCGCCGAAGCGAAAGAAAATTTCTAATCAGGCGGCTGACAGAGACTCGGACAAAGAGGTATGAGATGACGGTCATGTGGAGGAAATATCTGTAGCAGAGTGGGATAGAGAGAACAACGAGGAGGCACCTTAAGCTGAGAGAGAGCAGAATGATATTCACTGTCACCCAGAGGGTAAACAATAACATTTACCATCCCAGAGTCAAACACAAACAAAAAGGCACAAAGGAAAAGACAAGTGCATGTCTCTCTGTGTGTGCATGTGTGTTTTAATATATTTTTATATATAAAAATGGTGCAATGCACTTCACAAAACACAGTGCACAACAAAAATAAATGACTAAAATAAGGGATATCAGTTTTGGTTAATTTTGCTTTCCAGATTTTGTTAATGACATGTTTAATGGTTCTAAGCAAGCAGTCAGCAGATTATTTGTGTGTGGATGCAAATTAACCTATAGAAAAATATTCATAATGTCTGCAATATTCATGGTTAACTGATTAAAGGTTAACAGGTATAAAAAAAAAAAAGTAAGACAAACAAATCACACACACACACACACACATGCATATTGAAAAGTTGTGTGTGTTTTTTCTGTCAGATCTTCACAAGTAGGTTGGAATGACCAAGAGGAAACACATGCTGATTGCAACAGAACACACGGGGTTAATAGCATGGCAACAGAACCAGAAGTCCATTAGAGCTTAAACTTATGAAACTTACTTATTATCATTTTAGGTCATATAAATCAGAAAAGTCCTATAGAAGGATCATTTGTAACAAGTTGTGGTGCGGAAAGGAACTTTTCGATCAGCAAATTCAAAGAAAACTCTTCAACCCCATCAACACCATCAGGATGAGGTGAGCCATGCCTTTTTTGCCAGTGCCTGACCTCACAAATGCTCTACTGCATGAATGGGCAAATATTCCTACAGAAATACTCACAAAATCTTGTGGAAAAGCCTTTCCAGAAGACTGGAAGCTGTTACAGATGTAAAGCTGTCTGAGTATTTAGAATGTGATGTCATTAAAATCCCTGCTGTTGTTGGTGTAAAATCCCTGTGGTCAGGTGTCCCAATACTTTTGTCTTAATAGGGTGCTTAACATCCTAGAAATTAAGGTTCCTCATCTGTACTGTGCATCTTCTTTCATACTTCCTTTACTGCTGTGAAACTTACCTACCTTATCTTAATGTATTAATGTATATATATATAGTGTAGTTGCTGTACCTTTTTCTAACGGCGAGCATACAAGTGCATTACTGAAAATCCTTTCTGTATTTCAAACAGCGTAATGCTGGTATTGGCTGGGCAGTGAAGTGTGAATATTACATGTTGAACAGCACATAAATTTCATCTCAGAGCATAGCTGCAGAGATAATAAAACTGGTAAGATTTCAATATTAGCTACAAATAAAACAGCGCTTTTAGCTGTTTATGTTGTTAAATATTAATGTTTGGATTTTATAGAACTTTCTGTTCATCAATATTAATGTGCCTAACAGGTCAGGGGGCAACAACACGAGGTAAGTGTAGCTTTGGGAATTGTCTTCCTCCTTAAATTTGAAATAAATCATTTCTGTATATAAAAAGTGTAATACTAAGTAATACTTGATCATAACTGGTTGAGCAAAATACATTTTCACTAAACTATTTGAAGTATTCCACTATGATCTCAAAAAAGTTGGTATTTATGCTGAAATTTTGGTTTATATGCCTATGTGCATATGTGTGTGCAGAGAGAGAAAGATAGTTATATTTATACACAAATATGTTACATTACACCGAGCAACAAAACACAATATTACACAAATGAATTAATAAAAAATAAATAGATAAAAAAATAAAGATAAATAACAGATTCAAGAATTTTACAGGTAAATATATAAATGCACATAACGTATTCAGTTTTAAATTCTCTACACACAAGGAAAATTAACAAATGTTAATTAAACATTTTCTTAAAGTAAAATATTGTATATTACATTATATACATTTGAAGAGGCCCTTATTCTATGAATGTAGTACACTGATTAAATTGATAAAATGAAAATTATTTATCAATATAATCAGCCCCCCCCAACACACACACACACCCATCCCCACCCCCCGACACACACACACAAACACACATATGGATGGACAGCAGTATTACCACGCTCACACACAGATCTGTAATTTCCATGCCCACTGAACCCTCGCTGACAAGCTGTCAATGGAGCATGAGGAAAAATAGACATCTTCCAGTCCACTACTGCGTATATATGAATGGCGGGTGTGTATTTGACTACTTCAACAAAAACATGATTCCTTCTCAAATATCAACCTGGGAATCATCATATTTTGTATGTGTGTGTGTGTGGGTGTGTGTTGATGAATATGTATTTTCTGCAACTGCAACACACACTGTAGTTGTCTAAAAGCAAGAGGGTGTTTGGAGTTCCTCGACTGTATGAAAAGCTGCAAAGTGCTTATTTTCCGTTTTTTCCACTCTACTTCCCACTGAGTGTTTCATCATCTCTTGGAAAACAAACACTAGATTTTCTTGCAATGTCTTCTACCTTTCATTGCTGTTTGCTCTCTCTCCCTCACCTCTTAGCTCATATGATATTTATACTGTATGGAAGTAAGCTCACATGAATAGCTTTCTCTCATCCAGTACACAGTGAAGAGTTCAGTGCTTAGGTTTTGCTTATGTTGACTTGATATTTTATGTTTTGCAGCCCAATCCCATTAGCAGCTAGAGGTAACTTCTGCAAATTTGTTTTCATTTTCAAGATATCATCTCTGAAGCTGATGTGTTGGAAAAGAAAAACCCAGGCTCACTTTTTTCCTTTAGGAGATTTCTGAAGTGTCAGAGAGAGTTTAATGCACTCCAACTTAAAAAAAAAATGCATATAAATACACCAACGACAAGAAATTAAGAGGGAAAAAAAATCAATGTGCAGCAGTTAGATAAATAGCTGAATACGTGCTGCAAATACACACAGTACAATCAAATGCACAAACAATGCAATCCAAAACTACAAAAAAATATATACTGATGACCTATCCCCTGATCCAAACCCAGTTACTGAAAGCCAGCACCTAAATTAAGCCACCTTCATTAAATGCACAGTACATAATTTCTGTCTATCAAAACAATTATATAAATATACGTTGTTTAATAATATAATGAAATAGCATGGGATCATGGGGATTCACCATTTCAGATGAATCAGTCTATCTGATTGGTGTTTGGAAAAACTTTTTAAAATAACAAAAAAGTACTACCTTTTTTTTCTTTTTGTGTTTTTTTTTTTTTTTTGTCTTTGTCTGGAAGTTGTGTGGTATTCCAGATGTGGCATAAGTTGTCGTCTATATACTATGATACACTAGATTTTTTAATTTTAGCACCCAACACCCATTTTCTTTCCAGATGCCCTACATCGGTCAGATCAAGCTTGGGGTTGGGATGTCCTTTGTCCTTTGTTGCAGAACATACTGAATGTTCTGCACATAATAATGTTTAGGTTCACTGACGGAAAGAAAAGGTTGCCTTTAAAAATACACTTAGGTACTAGTTTAATAAAATCACCCATAAAATCTAATGCAATTCAGCTGCCCTACAGTACAAAACTTGAAATGTGTTTTTTTGTCGACATTGGGTCAGAGGGGATTTCATTCAAATATATGATTTGGAGTTTACTGAATTCTGCATTATATTGAAATCTGTTTTCATGTTTTCTTAAGTGCAGGAGGGGGGCAGTAGACAGGTCCAGCTATACAGGGCATGCAGACAGATCAGAGAGCTGAAAAATAGGGAAAATAATCATGTAATCGTCTGGTTGGTCTCCCCAGAATTTATTTAAATTGACTCCTTAAATTGACATTTTTAATGTGTCTATTTAAATACATCAATCTGAAATTTACAAATTCCATAAATTAAGAAAAAACTATTTCCATGAACCAGAAACACAGTTGCATATAAACAGACAATCGGAAGGGTCCATATGCGCCAATATTATGAATGATCATTAAGGAATGTAATCCTCTCTTAATACATTTTAGTTCTGCATTGCCTTTCACTGTCCTTTGCTGCTCTTTACTCTCTGTAGTAGTTTATATGTGTACTCAACACAAAAATTTAAAGCTCATATTTCCATCAACATTAATTAAATATTTACAGTCTTATTTGTACACAATAAGACAATACTGCATCAACACAAAATGTGACATATCTTGTTTGGGTCACATAAGTATCCTGTTTTTGTTTTGGATGTTTGCTATGGGCAACAGCTTGAGCCTTTAGCTCAAACTCTATGTGTGTGTGTGTGTGTGTGTGTATGTGGACACGTATTCCTGTATCTGTGGGGACAAAATGCAAGCCCCCTCAATGTAAATCATTAAATATCAGGGTAAAGACTTGCTTTAAATTTAAATTGAGATTAGGGTAAGGGTTAGGATTAGGCAGGTAATGTTTATTGTTATGGTTAGGTGGTGGTTAAGCCTCCAGGAAATGAATGAAAGGCTATGTAATGTCCCCAGAAATGATGGAAAGACCACTGAGTGTGTGTGTGTGTGTGTGTGTGTGTGTGCACATGTATCAAGAGCCACCAGCAGTTTTTTAATCCACAGGGACACAACTTGGCACTCACTGGAATTTTCTCTCCCTGTGACAGTTCACTGATTCTCAAGGGGTGTGTGCAAATGTGTGCGTGTTTGTGTGTGTGTACATAGGCCTACCTACATATGTATGTGTTATTGTGTCCATGACGATTTCTTTCTCTCTGTTCTCTCCTCGCAGTCAGACTATTGTCTCTTCTCTGTTTGAGGGATTCAGTATGAGGGCTTCGCTAGCCCACTATGCTCATTACACACACACAAACAGAGCACAGACAATCCAAGGTATTGTCTTTGTCAAGTCACTCTCCCCTGTTTCACATCCCTTTTTCACTCTTTTTTTGCTCTTTCTCCATCTCCACATCTGTCCACGGCATCCTCTTTCTTTCACCTTCTCTCCTCACTCTGCCATCTCCCTTTTTTCTTCATGCCGCTCTTTCTGTTGTCTTCTGCTTTCCATAAAATAGCCGAGGTCAGAGAAGGTCATTGACAGACAGTTTCATGTTCTCCCCTCTCTTCCACCTGCTCACCTCTGCCTCTTCTGATCCTGTTTAAAAAAATCTGTTCACCCAGATGAGTACCTGAAGGAGGACAGGAAGGAGCAGTTGGTACCTTCATAGAAGCAAATGAAAAAAAAAAAAAATTACTTTCTTCTTCCCCTATAATTATTGTATTTGAAAGTTTCATGACAGCAAGTTTTCTTTTGAACTAAAATATTGTTTATTTAATTAAACATATTTTAAAATAATGACAAGATACAAAATAAAAATCTGACAAAATAAAGAATTTTGGTTCATTTCAGTTAAAGGTGAATGACATAAACCAGAAGTACTTATAAATGCTCACAGTCATATTGGAGGCCAAAGTAATGCCGTCCAGAGAGAGAATATTATCAGTTTTTTCTAGTTCTGAGATGTTTGGGGCCAAAAACAATGACCTCAGTTTCGTCTCAGTTTAATAGTAAAAAATTGGAGGTCATCCAGACATGTCTGAAGTCTGACTAATGGCTCTATTTCTACAGGTTTTATTGATAAGTACAGCTGGGTATCATCAGCATAACACTGAAAGTTTACACCATGTCTCTGAATAATATTTCCTAGAGGGAGCAGGTATAAGGTGAACATGATCGGCCGGAGCGCTGAACCCTTTGGAACACGATGATTAACCCTTATAACCCCAGATAAGAGCAAAATCATTTCCCAATGCAACAAGATGTCTTCAGAGCAGTGTGCTGATACATCAGTTGTGCCAAACAACTTTTGATTTACTCAGCCACTACGAGTCTTGATTGGGTGCAGAGCATGCCAACCTGGCTCTGACTCCTCAGGTGTGTTTTGTATTTTATATTTTTATATATTTTCTTAAGTGTGCAATTTTAATTTTCTGCTGACTATTTATAAGTGTGTTTTTAAGCCGAGAATCTGCACAAAATTTCGCTATGCTTGCATAATGACAATAAAGACTCTTGAATCTTGAATCGTGTTGCACTTGAACTGTGCTTGCCTTCCTCAAGCTGAGAAGCAGCAGATGCTTTTAATGCTGTAGCAGAGGATGTGTGGCCAGTACAGCACTCATGTTCAGTTTATGAAATCCTGGGCATTTTGGACTTGCTTGTTGGATGACTCCGCCCCCCGATCCATGGACCTTCATGCAGGTTGGCCTGCTGCAGACAGTAGGGAGGTCTCAAAGATAATCAGAAGGGCAGCTGCCTACAAGAATGTCATACACTCCTGCAGGTGGCATGGCCAGCAGTCTTCCCCTGATAAAGCTGACCAGGCCTGATCATGGCATGGGGTTTTCCTGTCCAAAGGAAATATCAAGTGGTGACGGCACACCCTTGGACTCTGAGGGTCCAGTCGTATTGTACAATTTACAGAGCATTATTGCTCTCATGTTCATCCTTTGGAGTCCAACCGGAAAGCTTTTTTTCTGTGGAACAAGGCTAACATGATGACCAGACTCTCACCTGTGTATGTATCAAGTGTTAGTGGCAGCCAATTATGTCTCCTTCAGTCAACCACAGCACATTAACAAAATGTGTAGCTATTCCTCTGCCTCTTTTAGTGAGATTGGTATGTGTAATGAATGTAGCTTAGTTGCAGAACTGGAAGCGAGGCGAGTTGAGGCGAGGCGAATTGGAAATACTCTGCACCATGGAAACCAAATCTTTAGCTACAGGAGTTGGCAATCCCCAGTAGCCGGGGGCGGGCAGACCCAGTGTAGCTCTTCCTAGCCAATCCTTGGCTGCAGGGAGGCAGGGTAACTGTGCAAAGAAAGCATAGCCCTAAGCAAAAGCCCACGGTTCACCCCCAACCTGATCACGTTTTAAAGAAATTTTCCCCACTCAACGACACACCCACTGAGAAACCAACTCTGGTTTTTGGCAGCTACATATTGAGAAACGTGTGGTTAGCGACCCCAGTGACCATAGTCAAATGCATTCATATATGCATATTATTTAAAAACTGCTGGTGAATGATAAGCCTAAACACAGTAAGACAGTAATACATGTCAGCGGTAATAACACCCAGATGCACCAGTCGGAGGTCACTAAAATGAATCGGTGTGTACACTTGTAGTAGTAGTTTCTGCTCTTGTGAGCCATAGTTTTTTCTGGACCCCTACCCAATCTGATCCATGATGACATGTACAGCCACTGTCATCATTCAACCACTGGCTGTTAAGGTGGTGTCCAGCAAGTCAACCCTAAAACCATAGAGACTGTGTCTGTCTCCCAGCCACCTAAATTAATTACACCAAATACAAAAAAAAAAGTTCTACATAATATTCTAATTAAATTTAACACCAACAACACCATGGTTTTAAAAAAAATTAATAGGAGAATTAAATGTGGACTTTTAAACATCTCTGTGATCTAAAGCTGGTTTAGTAAACGACATAATATCGTACCATGATATAGATTGATCTTGCCTAACTGAAACCTGGCTCTGTTCCGAAGAATATGTTATCGAAATGAATCCACTCCCCCAAGTCTGCTCACATTCCTTGAGACACTGGCTGAGAAGGTGGAGTCGCAGCCAGTTTTTGACTCAAGACTAGCAATCAGTCCAAAGCCTAAACTCAATCAGAATTCATTTGAGAACCTTATTCTTAGCTTTTCACACACAAACTGGAAAACAGAGTTTTTATCAGGTCCAGTTCTGAAAACAAATAAAGTAATTATTGCAGGTGGTTTTAAAATTCATTTGGAAAATAACAGCAATAGCCTTTGTACAGCATTTATCTCTTTATTGCATTTAATTGGCTTTTATCAATGTGTACATAAACCGACGTATTGTTTTAATCACATTCTCAACCTTGTTCTGAAATATGACATTGAAATTGAACATGAAATAGTCTTCCCACAAAATCCTCTTTTATCTGACCACTGTTCAATAACTTTTGAATTTCCATTACTTGATTGTAAACCATGCTGACAGAGAGTCATAGCACTGTCAAGCCTTGTATTCCTGTAATCCTTAGAAGTAATGATTTTATGACCTTTTTTAATGTTAAAATTTTACTCATTAGAGACAAAATTCAACACCTCCTAACCTTGGCTAGTACTGACCTACCTTTAAATACAGAAACCTTGGAAGTAGCTGTAGAAACAGGTAATTATCTTCTTATCTATCTTATCTTGCTTTTCTTAACCTTCATCAACTACATTCACTGATCTATTCATCTAAACCAGGGGTTAGCAACCTTAAGCATGAAAAGAGCCATTTGGCCCATCTCCCACCAAATTAAAACCCACTTGGAGCCGCAAAATCTGACCACTAAACTGAAAGTAACACCACATATAGTTTCCTTAAACTTATGCTTTACATGTGAGAATTATAATATATTACTTTTATGAAATTAATAATAATAAACGGAAATGACAATTTTTTCTTTTCCATTTTTAACATCCCTAAACACCTAATGCTTTTGTACTTTGAGAGAAAAAGTCACTGGCACTTACACATTTATTTTCAAATACAACATTATAAAAATAAATCAGGCCTGTGGCAACGTTAACACGTTAACGCATTCGGGCTGGGCAAGTCAACAACAACAATTATTATTTTTTATTTTATCATACATTAACTCAGTTTTTTAGTAAGCAAGTGAGCAATGGTTAGATGAGCAACAGACTTATTATATATAATATATATATATATATATATATATATATATATATATATATATATATATATATATATATATATATATTATATAATAATTATTATAGTAAAAACAACAGTGCGATAAAATAATTGCGTTAACACATATGCGATAATAACGTGCTAAATTGCACAGCCCTAATATATACATGAAATAAAATAAAAAATGTTTGCTTTGTTTTTGTTTTATTCACATCCTTTTTCCACAAAATATGCTTGCCCTCTCTTAGCCATGGGAGCCACAGAAGATGGATGAAAGAGCCGCATTGCAGGCCCCTGATCTAAACCGACAACATGCCTCTTAGATCCCATCCCAACTAAGCTGCTCAAAGAAGTTTTACCCTTACTTAGCACTTCCTCACTAGACATGATGAATCTGTCTCTAATAACAGGCTATGTACCCCAGTCCTTTAAAGTAGCTGTAATCAAACCTCTCCTTAAAAAGATTACTCTTGATCCAGAGGTTTTGGACAACTATAGACAGATAACCTAACCTTCCCTTTTTCTCTAAGATCCTTCAGAAAGCAGTTACTAATCAGCTACGTGACTTCCTACACAATAATACTCTATTTGAGGATTTCTAGTCTGGTATTAGAGCTCATCACAGCACAGAGACTGCGCTGGTCGAAGTCACAAATGATCTTTTACTTGAATCAAATAAGGGTCTTGCCTCCAGTGCTGCATTTGATACTGTTGACTCTCCAACTACGGTACTCCAGAATGCCGCTGCACGTGTGCAAACAAAAACTCATATTAGAGAACATATTTCTCCTGTATTGGCTTCTCTTCAATGGCTGCCTGTAAAATTCAGAATAGAGTTTAAAATTCTCCTCACATACAAAGTGTCATGAGACAATTTTTGTTGTAATTTGACGCTATACAAATAAATTGAATTGAGTTGAAAATACCATGCCATTTGGTTGCTTCCTGGCTTCACACACTTATTTCAGACGTGAGTACACAGCTCTGAAGTCATGCAGGATGGGGATGATAATATATGGGGATAATGTTTATTTATCTGGATGACCTGCTCTTGCTGGGTTGCTCGGAAGTCACACTACAGATGAAGGAAATTGTGTCACATCTGTCAAGCCTTGTCTTCACAATAAACTTATGATGCTAACCTACAAACTTGACAGGCCTGAGAGGAGATGGCAAATCAAAAATTTCAATATTTTTGTTGAGCGATGAGAAGATCCAAAAATTGGCACAACAGCAAGCTGGCACCTGACTAGGCCCAAGCACATTATTCAAGAATGGCCTGGTACAGGGTTTGTGACTGGCTAGCTAGTGACTGCTGCAACTGCACTTTACACTCAGTGGTTATAGGTCCCTTTGAACCATTGGATCAGGTTCTCCTTAAGTTGTTATCAGTCAGAACAGGTCTGCTCAGTTTGCAAAAAGTGCTGGGAATTTATCTATGTCATTTTGTCCTCCCCTGAAATAGGTCTGCACAAAAGCGCACCCTGCCAGAAGGATTTTATCTTGCTTGGCTTTTCATGGAAGAGTGTCTGTTGAAGACATTTGCATTTGCAGGATGCTTCATGTTTTTCTTTAACTCACTCTATCTGTGACTGATATCAAGGAATTTAGTTAGACTCTCCGTCCTACCTGTTGAGGCATGAAAAGCCTTCTTCCTAGTCTGCTTTGCATTGGACTGTTACAGTGTGTAACCTTCATGCTCACTTTGTCACAGCAGTCAGTTTTGCTTGGGGGCAGCTGTGGCTCAGAGGTTTGAGAAGTGGCTTGTGATCGGAGGGTTGCCGGTTTGATTCCCCCACCGGATGGGCAGGAAAAATTTTGGTGTGGTGGAGTGATTAATGAGAAAAATGTCCCCCATGTGGAGTGCTTGCAGTTTTCTTGCAGGTATTTGAAGGCATCACATAGGCATAGTGTGGCATAGACCATATCCTGCTTTGCCTTTCCCCATAAGTGACAGTCGTAGAAGGCGGAACCAATAGTAATACTAATGTAAAGTTAATTATAAAGTTTTGGGACCAACTAGCCAGTTGTAAAGTCTCACTGCAATTTGTGGATTGAAGTTGTTCAGTGCAGATAAATGCAACACACACTATCTGTGTGTGCTAAATGCACTAGCGAAAGCATCTAAAAGCAGTTCCTGTTCTCATAGAATCTTGAATTACCTTACACAATAACAGATTTCTCACCTTTGTCAGGTGTTTTTGTCTTCATTTATACAATGATCAGCTGATAGCACAGGTGATGAAAAGAATAATTAATAAAGACACATTATTGCTGTACAAAAGATTACATTCAGATTATCATGTTATTGTATGAAGGCAGCCTTTTCAGAGGTTAGCCTTCTGCTTTGTGTGAGAGTGCAGTTATTTGACAGTAACCTAAACTCATGTGTCTTGTAGGTTATATCTTGGCTATAGGTTATGTCTCTACTGGACATCAGTGGAGACATGATATGAAATGTAAAAATCCTTTCTAGAGGTTTGAGGAAGAATTTTGTTCTGACTTCTACTATGCTACTATGTTAATTATCATATAAGCTTGTCAGAGCAATAACAGCAAGCAATAACAAACACAACATGTTTGCTGTAAATTCAAACTTTGAAGTGCAACTGCACACCCATACTCAATTAGTTGCCCCCCTCTAAGAAAGTTCAAATAATGCAGCAGAGGATAACCAGTTCAGGGCATGCGAATTTGTAGAAACGTAGCCTGTGACGCAGTAGGCTTCATGAGACACTGACAGCGTGATAGACGGCCAGTGCTCAGTGTAGCAGGAACAGCCAGCTGGTAGTCAGAGCTAACCAGCCATGAGCAGCTGCTGTCAGACAGCTGGAAACACAGAGACACTGCCGGAGCTTTGACAGTCACTAAAGCACATTCATTGTTCTTTGTATAAGTTTCTGTATCGCACCTGTGTTGTGGCTGACCGAGTGGTTTAGAGAGGCTCTTGGTCTGTGTGTGTGTGTGTTTATATGTCTGTGTGTGTGTTGTGTTGTGTAATATACAACAGTAAGTTAAGAATGTAGTCTAGCGGTGCTTTAACGGCTACCAAAAGCTTTCCAAAACACTGCACCAAAATTTCAATGTACTAAGTAGAGAGTTAGCAAAATAAATAGCATAAACTCCAATGAATAGTGAATCTCAATTGGCATATGCTTAAAAATGAGTGTCGTTTCACAATCCCACTTAAAGAAGTGTTAACAATTTTGCTGAATAAATACAAACTGCTGATAAAAAATTGGCAGAAAAGGTATCTTCATCAGTTAAAATGCTACTGGCCTTAACTTTTTGAGGATTTAAAAGTGTGGATTAAAATCTTTTCAGATCTTGATGAGAAAACTGCAGCAATGGTTTGTGCTGAAATCTCTTTCATCTCTTTGTGGCATCACAGTTGGGCCAGCTCTGTCTGATAGGGTGGCTATGGGGTGTTTCGGGATAGTACTCTTCTGGTGTGCAATTTCCAAACCTCTCCAACTGTCCTCTCCTTGAACATCTCATGCCCAAGCAAGGGCAAGGACATGAGATGTAGGGGTTTTACTGAAACAGTTACCTGTATTTTAAATGTTAATTGTGGCAGTTTTAGTCTCTTTCTCCCATCCACTGGGTTTTTTGTCACTTGTTGAATGCTTCAGACAGTTTTCATATTACACTTTGTCATCTAATCATCACTGAGTGTCATCACTCTTGTGAGCCAGGAGGAAACCTCGGGATGTTTACGTCTCCTAGCAGCCTCTTATAGAATGACGTCTGGTGTTAATTAAACACAATGCAGCTGAATTCCACCATGACCAATTTAATATATCCTGTCTGGTTGGGAGGTAAGAATGGTTTGTCAGATGGGAACTGTCTGTCTAAAGGCACAGCGTCCAGGGGGACCACAGTGGCAGACAGACCAACTAAGAATAGCAGAATCAAACTGACTGGATGGGTAGATGGAGAACCAATTCACGCCTGGGCTGATGAGAAAACACAGACGTGAAAAACATATTGCCATATTTTCACCTGATATGTGCTAAAAATAGCACAACAATAAAATTGTCTACTATAAACCAATGTAGTTTATTGCCGTTACCCTTGGGTTATTCTTATTCTGAAATCAGGATTGCATTAAACAAAATGGAAAAAAAAAATAATCCAGTGTTAAGGTGGGGTGAGCAGTCCTGTTGAAAGATAATTGCTGTCAAATACAGATATTTTTGGCTGTTGATTCTCACTTACACTCAACAATAATACTCAACAATAAACAACTAATGAGCCACCACCATACCATCAACTATGCTTCTCCAGAATCTAACCCCACCTTTTAGGGTCCTGTAGGCAAACTTTATAGCAATAATAGTGTAAAATTAAATTTTATGGATCTTTGAAATTAATATTATTTGTGATTGTTGTGTCCCTATTGCATTGCATTGTATGTAAAATTAAAAAGTGCATTAACATGAACCCACCTTCCACAGAGCTGTGTGTAAGACATGTAATAATAATAACTGTAAAATTGTGATAATGCAATCACTGTGTGGGGCAAGCTTTTGCTATTTATCATAATTTGTTCATTGCTTATGGAAAGGGAGGACGCTAAGTGGCTTGCTATATTTAAGTTTATATGTAGCTTAGTTATTGTGTTATTGTGTGTTGTGGATTTAAGCTGTAAGCTGTTGTCATAGTGGGGCAGTTAGAGGTGTTGGTGCTGGACAAAGGTCCGGCTGTAACCGTGATCATTCTGGTATAGAGGAAAAAACACTCTGGGTTGTTATTTGTTAAAACCGACAACAACAATCGAGCCTTTCAAAGAGAGCAGACTACACACAAGAGGTAGAGCTCGAGCTCACCATTCACACAGTTGCATCCAGAGTAAGTAGAGTAGGGTAGAGACAAAGAAAACATATGTGCTGTTAATCCTCTCTGGATATCACTGTTATGACACAGAGGAAGAAGACAGTGGGTTACTATGGTGGCCATGAGAGCTTGACCAATTGCAACCTAAAAAAAACAAAAAACCACATCGTAATAACTTTCACAGCACATGTGCTGCAAATACTCAATTCAACAGGATGAAAAGGGTGCTGTAAATATTCACAACTCACAAATACTCAAATGAAAGGCCCTCTCTGGATCCCTTGTTTGGTTTGTCTGTTCTACACTGTTGTAGAAACAGTAGTGTAAAAAAGGCTTCATGGAGGAGGACTTCCTCCCTGTAATACAAAAGGCTCATTCTGAGGATATGAAAACACAGCAAGTGTTCTGTTTTCAGGTGATCATACATAATTCTGAATCTTATAATTCGCCTCTGCCCATAGATCCTCCTAAATCCCATTATTTGAATTGGCAGGATAATAATGCACAAAAGGCAAAGGCTAGGTTAACAACATGTATTTGAAACATCATGATGTTATATCAATGAGTCACAACTTCACAAACAATTGCAATAACAAGAGTTATACAACCATGTATGTGTAGAGCAATGAAACAACTAAAGCTGTGTATCAATCTGTACTGTCTGATTTTGTGTAAGGTGTGGATTAAAAAAAGGATGACAAAGTGTATTGTAATATTTCGACAAAAGGTGTACATACAGCACCATAATACACCATACACTATACACCAGGACATTTACAAGACCAATTGTTACATCTGGGGCACACTGCCTGCTTGAGCAGCATGTGTGTTATAAAACTCTTCCTTTTCATTTCGGAACCCATGTTAACAGGTTAGAGCAGCCGTGCAACAGTGTGTCCTCTAGACATTTGATCTTGCTTATTTTTCCTTATCAGACGCACAGCTCTCAACAAAAATACAGTGAGAATATCATACTGACATTATTCTAGTGTGTCACGATAGTTTCAGTGTCTATATCTGTACAATATGTCAGACATGAAAAAATATAAACAATAGAAAGACAATATTTTTTTGCTGTCTTTCTTTCTATGTTTCTCTCTCTGAACGAGGGTAAACAAAAATCTTGTCATCGTCATTACTGACACCTTCAGCCGGTGTCCACCAGCGGGTTGGAGGATTACCACTGCGACAAGCACTAGTGACCCTCTGACCCCAGCTCCAAACAGCCATCGCAGTGATGGCAACATGGAACACGGTCCACTCAGATCCCATGTCCGTCACCATACCTGGAATGCCACTGAAGCTCTACCTGAGGTGGCAGTTGAAGACCATGATCCTGACATGGTCCTCAGCCAGACATTCCCTGCAAACCCTCACTGATCATTTAGGTCTGCTGGGTCTATCTGGCATCCTCCTCTTGCTACCTGATCCAGCTCACCACCAGGTGGTGATCAGTTGACAGCTCTGCTCCTCTCTTCACCCAAGTGTCCAGAACATACGACTGCAGATCAGCTGATACAACTGCAGATTTGATCTTTGACCTGCAACTATGGTGTCCTGGTGCCAAGTGCACTTATGGGCATCCTTATGTTCGAACATGGTGTTATTTATAGACAAACTGTTACTAGCACAGAGGTCCAATAACTAACCACCACTCGAGTTCAGATCGGGGAGGCTGTTCCTCCCAATCACACTCCTCCAGGTCACGTCATTGCCCACATGAGCAATGAAGTCCTCCAGCAGAACGACGGAATCCCCAGTAGGGGTATCTTCCACTGCCCATCCCAAGGACTTCATAAAGGATGGATACTCCAAACTGTTGTGTGGTGCATAAGCACAAACAACCCTCTCATTCAATGGAGTAAACTTCAACATGCAGGCAGAGAGCTGGGAGGGGGGTGCTATAAGTAGTCCTACACCTGCCCCCCGCCTCTTTCCTGGAGCAACTTCAGAAAAGAGGAGACTCCAACCCCTATCTCTCAACCTCACGTACAAGTTCAAGCACCTTCACCACCAGTGAGGTGACATTCCATGTCCCAACAGCTAGCTTTAACGACCTGGGATTGGACCGCCAAGGTCCCCACCTTTGTCTGCTGCCCTATCCATATGACACCATATCTTCCCCACATATTATAGTTTGTAAAATATGCTGCTCTGCTGTGAATAAATTTGTCCATGTTTGTGGTTGTCATATGCTGCAAACACTTCCTCTTTTACGCAAACATCATTGACTTATCAAGTTGATAACCAGCTTCAAGTGTCCGCTTATTGTAGTGGTTAGATGAGCAGGGGATCTTGCATGGTAGCATCTGCTATCATTGCGGAAATGGGTGAATGATAGTCAGACAGCATCAAAGACAGTCAGACAGTCAAAGTGCTATGTAAATACAGGCCATTCACCATTTCATTTTAGATGTTAGATGTTAGACTTGCAATTCAGAAGACAAAGTTTGAGTACCTTTATTTAGACAATTATAATTTAGTTGCAAATTTAATTGGATATGTGTAGCAGTGTTAGTTTCGTTGAAGTATAATTTTCTTCATAGTTTTCATCAACAACCTTTTTTTCTCAGACCAAAACGAGACAACAAGTAAATAAAAACTAATGCACGAGGACAAAACTATGACAAAATCTACTGACATTTTTGTCAACCAATAAAAACAAGACGTAACCCAATTTGGCTTTTGAATATTATTTGTCAATGAAATTAACACTGACGTGTAGCAAGTTTTCTTTGAACGGAATTATTTTGAGCTAAGGAGTCTGTAGCTCTTTGAACTTTGCATGTGGAACAATGGGGCTAACTGTGTCATTGCAGAACAACATTCAAAAACATGTACCTTTTCATTCTCTCTGACTATCTTACTCTTAGAAAGAGAGGATGTAAAATGATGTGTTGCTTGTGTAAATGTGTATGGCTTGCTTAATGTAACACTTGCAGCATGCTAACTGGATGAGGAGCTAATATTGGCAAGGTTGTGAAATAATCTTTAGGCCCGCTCCATCTATTATCATTATCTCTGCTAAGCTCAGCTCCATGGGAGTCATAACAGCCTAAGTGTATGTGTGTGCACTTGTATGCATGTGTGTGTGTGCTTAAGACAGAAGGGGAAAAAATGGAATTCACGTGTTACTCAGCATAAGCGCGTAAAAAAGTGCATGCATTCTTATTGATGGTGCCTGTGTGTGTGTATGTGGTGGAAAATGAGTGTGCATGCATCCCCTAAATCACATCACACGGCTAATGTAGATGTTAAATTGAATCGACTGCCGCATCATTTGTCTGGTGGATCATTACTGGTAATACGTCTGTCATATTAGCGAGGCATTTCTCCTCTGGACAGTAAAATGTCTTCCCTGTACTCACTGGAATGGCAGCACTTAAGTGGCTGGATTTTTTCATTTGTTTCTTCCATTTGTGTATTCTCACAAAAAAGATAAATGTGACATTTGCACAGTTTATTGTGACTCCACATACATAATTTAGTCCAAATAGGCAATTTGAACCTTACTGTAAAGTGGAAAACTGTTGAAGTGACAAACACTGCACAAATACAAACAAAATATCCTATAATAGTTATTTGCTGTGAGGAGGTTATCTTGGGTGAGTTTATTTATTCAAACACTGTTACATACAGATAAGTAATGTAATAAATGCAGTGCATAGCTACAAAAGGAACACAATATATAGATACATAGCTTTAGATGAAGTGAATTTGCAGGCCTAACCCCACCTGCTATAAATATTCCTTCAGGCGGTGTTAAGTATGCACAGTAAAAATATGGTCCTTTTTTTCACAAGCTGAAATAAGAGATCGAACACAAAAGACTGCTCTCAAGTTTTTGTTCCCAAACTCGTCAAGATGTGTGTTAGTGATCACAACTCCTTTACCAGGATGATGCATCCACCTGACAGGTGCAACATATTAACATGCTGATTAAACAACATAATTACTGCATAGGTGTACTTTGAACTGGTTACAATAAAAGGCACACCAAAACGTGCAGGTTTATCTTGAAACTTTCCATAAAGCTAAATTTAAATTTATAGAAATTGTATAAAACTCTGGTACCTATTCCTTTAGAGGTGATTATTATTATTATCATTATTTTTTTTCTATTTACTTTTTGCTGTGACACATTCTTTCCTTACTGCAATCTAATGTCAATTCAGACAGTCTGTTACTAGTAGACATTCTCTATAGATAGATAGATATAAGATGTTGGGTATGGCGTTCGGCTTGGTCAAAGGGGATATTTAACACTGTGTTGTATTTTGTACTGTAAGCACAACATTTTCTTGAAACCATGTCAACCCAATGGCCCAGACAGCACATCAGCTTCTCTGGTGATATAAAGTTCTTTAGATCCAAAGGTTGTTACAAGTACCGTTTCATGGAGCTGAAGGTGAAAAAAACAATGCAGATGCACTCAGGTCCTCCCCCCCTCTCTCTTTCTGTGTTTTTAACAGTTAGCCACCTCATTCAGGTCTCACGGGGGTCAGAGACATCAAATGTACGCTTCAAATCAGGAGCCACTGCTCAGAACTGTAATTGTAACAGTTTCTCTCCAAAACCCCAGTGGCCTGCGTTGGCATGTGGTCCATAGTGGGTTTACATCTGCTCACCCACTTGCTTTAATTAGCCCAACGTGGCTGGATAAATGGGCAGTGAGTGAAAACCATAGAGGAGATGGGGAGGAACTGATGCTGAGAGTTGAAACCACTGTCGAGATGACTTTCCACACAGATCAGATCAGCAGAAATACTCTTGTACAAGTTAAAGTCAAGTCAAAAGTGCAAAAATAAAAGCATCAAAATTTCCTCTGAGTACCAAAAGTAAAGTAGAGCAGAATTTCATATGCCAGAATAATATATGCTCTATTGTTGACTTTTAAGTACTAATGCATTAATGTAGTCATTGCTGTAATGTCATAAAAGTGGTTTAGTGTTTGTGCTCGCAGTGCAGCAGTTAAGTAAATGAAGTTAGTCACTTTTCATTACTGGATAGAATAATATGAGCAAGCAACAAAACCTTTGCACTTTGTCTCTGATGAATCCAAGCACCACATACAGTACATCCTCTGTTTGATTAAAAAGACTAGAAGTTGCACATCTACATTATTTAATTTAAAACAACTGAGAAACAGAAAGCTAATAAATAAGTTAAGAAAAGGAATCCAATTTGTCTCAAGTTAAAAAAATAGAGCATTGGCTCATTGTGAAGCCCGACCAGTCCTCCAGCCAAACAAACAAAATATATGGCTGGCATCAATAATACAGCTGTCTGTATATACATGTATTCATCTGTCTTTTATTTTGACATGGTTGCCAAAGATTACACTTTCCTCAAAATAAATTAAATAAAAAGTCATTCCAGTCCTCCTGGAATTTTTATACTTCATGTTGTGATTATGCATTCAATATTCACATTTAATATTGATAGAAATTAAATGTGGCACAGCAGACAATAAAGAATAAGCAAAACTAATACTTTTACTGAGAAGCTGCTGAATTAATCTTACTGAATGCAAAATTTACATTATAATTACATTTACAATATTGTTAATAATAATCCTAATCATAACAATAATAATAATGATAATAATAAAGCCCGCTGATGTTGAAGGAGAAAGATTGCCTCATAGTGACAGTATGCTGTGTGGGCAAGTTTGTGCAAGAGACAGTGACATGTGCAATGTGTAGGTGAACATACTGTCTTCATATATTCATGCATGCCTTTGTGTGCTTATGTACATGTGTGTTTGTGTGTGCATGTGAATAGGTAAGACTAGTTACAGAAGGATACTCTGTTGACAATTCAAAGATGTCAGCTGAGTAAAGTATGCTAATGCTATTCTCTGCTCAGCATCCAAACACAGCAATATATTCCACATTGTGGTCGGATAATTAGCTCTGTGTGTGTGTGTGTGTGTGTGTGTGTGTGTGTGTGTGGCTGCTATCTTGGAAAAATACTGTTCTGCCACTGATTACCTACATCATGTCCAAAGAAGATGTGACAGTAATAGTAACTGAATTAGACATTATTTCCTTTTCTTCTCTTTTCTTTGTTAATAACACTGTGTTAATAACAAACCAATGTTCTACAGTCAGGTGATTCTTTGTTTTTTTTTTCCTTTTTTGAGTGGATTTACAGTCCAAGAAACCCTGATTTGGTCTTTGTTGAAAGTAAGAATAGTTCTGCGAGGAGGTCTGCGATGAAACTGAAAGTTTTGAAAACTGAAAATGTAACAATGTTCAGTTTGTAGTGTTATAATATCCATTTAACTGAAAACATTTAGTGGCGTTGATTCCTTGATTGTTGTTGTATAATTTGACTTGTTCAGCAGCCTTCTTTGAGAGACACTGATATCATTTTAGGTGTGAATTCAGGAGGCTCATCACCTAACTGCTCAGCATATAGGCCTATTGAGAGGAGGAGCACAAATTAAGTTAGAGTAAACACTGACTCATAGATATGGGAGATAAATTTCATTTCCAATCACATCATGTCCCTACATGTTTTTCTGGTCCAATGTGAATAGGCTTTATAATGAATGAGTCAATCATACAGTAGTAGTTAATGGCAATGGCAGCCTAAGCACTTGTGCAAAGCTACAGGGCATCTTGGTGTTGGCTAGTTTATAATTACATTTCTGCTTTCAAATAAGTTATTTTCTTGTGCTACATTCAGTGTGATAAGCTCCTCTCACTGTCTCCCTATTGTGTCTGCAGAAGTGGACAAACAGGCCTCAGCTTCCTCTGCTCGTAGGATGGCCTGCTCTCATTCTATAGCAGCCAGGTGTGTCACACTGACAGGTCTGACAGCAGGCTAACCACCTTTTCTCTTCAACAATGGGAAGCTGAAAAGTTTGGAACCAGGCAGTGCTGGGAGGGGATATCATAGCATGATACATGATAAGACATTTTAAATAAAATGCTTTCTCTGTGAGACAATACTAACATTAATTAGAATTTTAATAAAAAAAGAAAGAACTATAAGGTCAAGGTTAAAGATTTAAAATCTGTAAATCTGAACCATGTGGGGAGTAAACTTAAGCTGACTGATTAAACAATTGATTGGTAAATTCATAATCGGCATACCAAATGTGTAGACATTAGAAAACATGTACACATGCACATGCAAGGTCTAGGTTTGAATCAAGGATCAAGGATCAGGGATCAAGGATCAAGGAAATTTTATTGTCACACCAGCTCACATTTACATGCTTATGGTACGAAATTAGGACTCAGGTCCCGGGAGCAATTGGTAGGGTATTTTATTAAAAATATGAAATGAAAAGTTGAATAAAAAAATAGAAATATAAGCTAGGTAAAATTAGAATAGATAGGCAAAGAGTAGAATATATAGGCTAAGACAAATACAATATATATATATATATATATATATATATATATATATATATATAAAACTAAACATTGACTGCAATGACAAGGTGATCAAAGTACTGAAACAGAACTAAATGCTGAATAGTTTTTTTTAGACTGTTTTTTAACTGTATTGAACTTATTCCTTTATTTATCCTTATATTTAAGCTTACACTCTATTGTACATTACTTCAATATCCCTAATAATGCATATAAGTTATGGCTTAACTTGAATTAATAACGACAGTATGCATAGATTCATTCCATAATCCTTTAAATCTGTTTTTTTCTGTCATTTCCCAATAGCAGTCACTGAGTGCGATGCCTCCCAACAGATTTTGCCAAATTTATTTAAAAAAAAATATAAACATATCTGTTGGCTGAATATTGTGATATTGTGAGACTATGTAACTTTTCCGGTAACTTTTTGGCAACTACGGTAGAGCTTATGTTTTCGCTCTTTCTCTTTTTCTTTTAAACTTGTTTGTGTTCAGCTGCCCAATAGAGAGAAAAGAAAAAAAAACCATAGTGAGATGATTTCAGATGAAAATCCAAGCTGTCAGTCATCCTTATCTGCTGCCCAGCTCTGCTACCTGCAGACATGCTAGCTCACAGATGCAGACTCTCACCAAGAAAACTGAAGAAGAGTCCCTCAGAGAACCTCTCTGGACTATGAGCCTGTCACAAACCACTGGCATATTCTCCGTTTTTTTTCTCACTTTAACCACTTTCAAATTCTCTCCTTCTTTTTCTCATTCTGACTCTCTGTTTCTCTTTACTCTGCCTCTCTCTCTCTCTTTCACTCTCTTCCCCCGTCTTGAGTTCATCTGTTGAATTACTTTATGGCTCTTAAATTGCCAAAAATGTATTTTATCAATACAGTTATGAATATTAAAAACAGCAATTAACCAGGGCTAAATACAGATGCAGAAAAATGTAATGATGCTGAAGGAACAGGGAGCATGGGTTGAGTTTTATGAGACATTCTTGAATTATTTAGAGAATTGAGTCAATTCTGCAAGCAATGAAATGTAAAATCTGTCCAAATCTCATAGGCCAGACAAATATTAACAAACTGACAAAAACATAATTAACTAAACCCATATATTGTGATAGCACTACCTAAATAGGGCAACACACTTGATAAAAAAATACTTGGCATATACATACATATAAATAAAACGATCACTGTAATTTTTAAATATGTATATTTAAATATATATGGATTCTAGAAAGGATAAACCTATCCAGTTGACTCTCTTAATTTATGGAAATTTATAGTCTATATGTTTATTTTCGTGAATATTGGACAAGGATATGACTATTGGTCATTTCTCAGGGCAGGGAAATGGTCAATTAATCACTTTGAAAACAAACCTGACTCTGCTACCTGGCTGGTGGAGGTTTTCAAATGTTAAAAATTCACTGACGCTGACAGGGAAGACCATTTGAACATCGGAGGAAACACCCAGGTAAACTTTAAAGTCGGAATGAGAGATAATTTATTAACACTAAATAAATTAGGCTGAGCAGTTTATCAGTGCGATACCTATAGGTCTGTTAACTTGTTGATGAAAGCAGAGGACTAGATGAGGGGGAAAAGTGCTGATGCTACACACCACATATGAACACCTCCCACCCCCAAATGGCGTGAGGAAGAGAAATACAAATCAACATCTGTCAAACTGTATTCATATATGTTCTTTCTATCTTAATTTTCACTTCACATTGTACATTGTATGCAGCTGAATTACAACATAGATACATACATTTTCTTTGATAATTCAGTTTTGTCAAAAGTTGAGTTTAAACATTTGGTTTAATGAGGACGCTTCTCAGTTTCAGTATTTTACTTATTTATTTATCATTATTATTCAATCTATATTCTCATCCAAATCAATGTTTTTGTAATATAAATGATATATATATATATATATATATATATATATATATATATAGAGAGAGAGAGAGAGAGAGAGAGAGAGAGAGAGAGAGAGAGATATTGCCCTGAAAAAAATACTAAAAAAAAATATCTTTAAATAAAGTCCTGTAAGTCTGGTCAAATTCTTGCATTTTGCATAGACTTCACATAGTACTGCCACATTTTGACATTAAATTATTACCCAAGCTGCAAGATTTACATGATTTTCATTGTCACTTTCCTTTATTTTTTAACCAAAATTGTTGTTGAGATCTCTTTTCCACAATAGACCTTGCTAAAAAGTAGACCTATCATTGAAAAAAAACATAGTTGCAATGATAAAGACAAACAACACAAGCACATTTAAACAACTGACACACTTGTCAAAAGAGTACAGAAAATATCTAGTTATGTATCCAGTGTATACTGTATCCAGTTAAGATACATTAATGGGGATAACCAACATACAGTGATGAACAAAACAGTCTTCATGGTGTTTCAAAGTCAACTACAAGTCACCAGCAGTTCAAGTCATCATCATTCAAGTCCACCAGAACTTTTGGTGGACTACAATTTATGTAGAGCTATGTGTCATAGCACAGAGTCTGAGCTCCTCTGTCAACCTTTCCCCAAGAGAGCACATCATAGTGTGGTGCAGATGTGGCTAGTGACAAAGAAAGACCCAATATGGCTACTGTTGCCTCAGCTGAACTATAGCAACAAGCTGCAGCTCAGCTCACAGCTAGTTATTCCACAGCTTTTCCAACTTCCAAAAACGAGTCAAAGTACACTATAGTACAATCAACTTCAACTAAAAGGAGACACTTTCACAAATGGATGACTATTTAGCATTGAGAAACACAGAATAAGGTGTAAGGGAAGGGGAGACTGGGTTGACAAGAAATATGGCTAATGGAGCTGCAGGGAGGGGTAGGTGTATAGTGGTCTATACCAAACCTAACATGCAACTACAATATATATGGCTTATATGTATACGAGATATTTTATAGACTATGTGCAAGTTTGTGTGTAAGTGTGTGTTTGTCTAAGAGAGTGCGTGGAGGTGAAAGGAAGAGAGGGTGTCCTCTGAACACACATTAGCAATGGTGGGAGACGGTCTTGCCTTTTATATGCCCTGCTCTCTCTCTCTCTCTGTGTCTATCTCAGTCACACACACTCACACACCTGTCATGGCTAATATAGGAGGGGTGTTTAGGGGGCACGAAGCAAGTTGTCAGCACTGTCATCAGACAGGCAATGAACTGCTGGAACCAGAAATGACAGGGGATGGTGCGTGATTGTGTGTGTGTGTGTGTTGGAGGAAAGTGGGAGAGAGAGAGAGAAAGAGACTGAGACTGAGAGAGAGAGAGAAAGAGTGATACTGAGAGAGCGAGAGAGCTGGAGGGGTCAAGTATGTGCTCTGCCTCTGTGAAACATTCAGTTATTCCATATCAAACAGGCAGGGAGGAGGATGATTATACACAGAAAGGTTTCTTTATCTTGCTTTTTCATAGATGCCGTTTTTAAGTAGAAAAAACACACATCCTCAGTGACCACACAAGTGGAGTGGATTTACCAATCAGATGTGAATGCACTCAAGACCCAGTGATGCTCTGACCACATTTGGGGGTGGTCTGAGCCACATATATATTATTTGAGCTCTTGTTTCCTGAGCCACACTAAAAAACTGTTGTCCTCTGCATAAGGGCAAATACATACTACTCATTTGTGTGCCAACAGCAGTGATATAAATGAAAATAAATGTTATGAGGTCTGGAGTTAATTATATCTGTGGAGATTCTCAGTCATCCAGGTCATATTCACTCAAAGAGTTAAAGCAAGGTCTGGACTAGTGAAGATTAGGTTTGGAGACGTTTCACTGCTAATCCAAGCAGCTTCATCAGTTCTGAAAAAACTGACTGGTGGGGAACTAATGGCTGTGAGACAGTCTCACAGCCATTAGCCAATCGTTAGACTCAGATAGCCAGTCGTTAGACACAGAGAGCCAGTTGTTAGACACAAAGGGCCATCTCTGGCAGTCAAACTACATAGACTAATCTGCAGAACTATCAGATCCTTTGTTTTAGTTAGTTTCACTTAGTCACTCCCACTGAGGGGTATATATTTGTTCCCCACCAGTCAGTTTTTTCAGAACTAATGAAGCTGCTTGGATTAGCAGCGAAACGTCTCCAAACCTAATCTTCACTAGTCCAGATGCCTTGCTTTAACTCTTTGAGTCTGGAGTTAATTCTATCTCTGAGCATCAATCTCAGTATCTCTTGGCTCTCAGCAAATCAGGAAGGATCTATGGCTCTAAAAATGTTCAAGGAATGTTTCACTTTGACTGACAACTTGTTGATCCTACATAAGTCAGTCGAATGTGTTACTGATCAAAGGTTTTGGGTTGAAACGTTCCATAAATTAGTGCTGCATATTAATCCAGCTCACGTACAGTGTCAAACACAATAGGAGTTCCTTCTAGTCGGTTTAATCAATAACATCATAAGTGGCAGGCTGCAGCTTTTGTTGCCAAAAAGTTCAAATTTAATTGAAGGCCATGGGCTCTTTCGGGGGGGGGGGGCTCAAAATCACAGTATCTTGACCTTTTGTCTAATCAACAACGCTATGGAATGTGTTTGCATGATGTGAATGATTAGGTGAAGTTTGAGGATTTGCTGAATAGTAAACCTGAAAAAAGTATTAGCCAAGGAGCCAAGCCATAGCATTTGAGTATGTGTCTTACAAGCTCTAAATTCTGTCTCTCTCTCCCAACCCAACTACATGTCTCTTAGACTCCATTCCAACTAAGCTCCTCAAGGACGTCTTTCCTTTGATTGGCGCTTCTTAAATGTACAACTTAAATGTACCAAAACACCAGGACATCTGCGTTGTCACGATAAAATGCATTCTTTACCCAAAAAGTGCAATTTGAACAATCTCTGCAAAATCAGGAACACAGAAGAACCATAAACTAGAATCATGCCTTTTGAGTACCTTGTTCCCCGATAGGTGACAATGTCAGCCAGCTAAACTTGAGACTGAGAAAGATATAGATGCCTACTTGATCTGTGACACAGTAGACGTGGCTCGGATTCTCAGTCAATGGGCAAGCGTTTTTCACATAACAGTATGTGAAAGCAGGTGTTTCGCTAATAGTCAATACATTAGTGGCATGTGCATCTTTGCACCTGATCTCACCTCCTTTCTCTGAAATTCGGATCACTGTCCAAGACAAAATCTGCAAATGAATGGTCTGGAAAAATTTCCACAAGTCCACTTATTGACTGTGTCCCAAGATTGCCTGCAACTGCACAAAACACACTTCCTTTCACATTTAGTCAAAAGGTGGAAATGTGGACACCATCATGCTCCAAGATAGCAATGTCTTTTATCAAAGGGGCAAGCATCATAGCATCATAGCCAAATCTTTGATGTGAACTGCTTTACAAAAAAGAGCCAAGTTCAGAGTGGCTCAAGATGAATGAGGGATATGGCCCAGTATACACCCAGTATACAGCTGTAATTTTATGCTTCTTTCTTGGTGTTTCCAGTGTATTACAAATCTCAAACTCATCAATGTACAGTACAAGTGTAATTCTTAGTTCTCCAGAATTAAAAGAATTCTCCTTATAGACTGTACCATCATGATATGATTTGTATTTACGAGATGACAACTGGTCCTGTTCTTTACTCAGAACTTTTTCTCTGGCATTTACTTTTCCTAAAAATTTGAATCAAGGATTGAATAATTGGGACATACTGGAAACTTCCCCTCTCATTTGGTTCAAGAACATATTCAACAGGCTCAACAACATCAAATTTTTATTTATAATGCTGTTGTGAATGCTCCAGAATAATGAGGACAGAGAGACAACATGCCTGAGTGCTGTAATTAGGGGATTGGAAATCCATAATTCTTTTACTAGAGATGTAACAAATGTGTCATCAAAGGTTTGGTTATTCTTCTTTAAATGAGAAACAACAATATCTCTAACTGATGATATGGGTGCAGAACTTGCTATGAAGTGGAGATCATCTACCTGTTCATCAATGCACTGAACTGAAACATTTTGAACACTTTCTAATTTCAGCAAGAGGGATGCTATGTACTCTACAACCACGCTGCTTCCATCTTCCTCTTCATACTGTGCATATGTGCTAGTGACCTCGTAATTATCTTCACTGCGATCATTATCCTCTTCAGAGGCTTCAGAATCAAGCGTTTCTTCTGGTTCTGTTAACTGTATTTCACAGATAATACCTGGTTTGAAATCCTGTGACCTATGTGGAGTATGCTTCCTGTGTTTGTATGTCGCATAAGTCCCATATAAATTTGTTCAGTGATCACATCGAGATAATATTTTACTAAAGTTATTTTTTAATAAATAAACAAATAATTTAAAAAAATGATAATCAAAGTCTCTTTAAAATATTGCCACCACTTTATCTTGCCATCAGACAGCCTTTTCACTTGGAATTACAATTTCTTAACCACATGCGTAGGAATATATAGGTTGAAAAAATACAGTTGAAAAAATATAGCTCCAAATGAAAAGGAAAACTGTGTTGTGAAAATGTTCTAAATATAGTGTAAACAGATATTGATTTTTTTAGGTGAGCCTTTTTTAAGTGGGTAAAATGTGTTTCTGCTGCATGCTCCCTGGAAAGATGCTGCCCCTTATTTCCAGCAGCAATCACCTTTTGATATTTATGAATAATCAGGTAATCAGCAGTTTTCAAATATAAAAGGGAACATGAATGATGCATTACACAGTTGAATTCAGCTTATCTTATCAATTAGTAGGCAGGATTTTGTAACAAAATAATCTAATTATATATATACATATATGCAGGTGCACACTCACACACACACCACACATACACACACACACAAAATTGAGTGACAGGTGCAGGATAAATCTAGAGCAACCTTGTTTCATGTAATTTTAATGATTATTCCCTGGACTTGGTACACATGTGTATGGACACATATCTGTGTATGACACAGTCATTAAGACCCACAGTGATTGACAGCAAACAGGGATCCAAAGTGTAAAAACAAACTGCTGTCACAAAGTGAAAACACTTCTGGACACACACTAATGTAAGCAATGCAATTTTAAATACAAGATGTGTACAAAAAAACTACTACATTTTGGATCTTGGATCTTTCAAATGACATCAATATGAAATTTCCTCATGCGTGGAAGAAAATAAATCACAAATTTAAACAATTTGGATACTGAAATTCTTACATATTTTTATTCTGTTGTGACTTTTTATTTTGGTTAAAAAAATCATTTCATTGTAGTTTTTAATATCATTTCAGTAACAGAAGTTACTGTTAACTATTAGACTGTAAACATCGGGAGACATCCTTATAAATCAAAACAGTCATTATAAAACTGTTCATGACATACTTTTAAAATTAAAGATGTGCACAAGTGTTGGCTGTTGTAAATTGCAGAACAAAAAAATAATCACAGATAACTCAACATTTTCTCCACGACTGTGCATCAAAGCTGTATTTTTTTCAGCATTTTTGTCAGCTTTGTCTGGCGGTTTACTGGACGAAATATCATATATTGAAAACTGAGCGAACTCTAATACAACTGAAGACTGTACGATCTGGTTGAAAGCTCAAGAAAAAGCCCAAGGGTAAGCTGTAAAACTATGGTTTCGCTGAATTTGAGATTTTTATTTACTGCTTTTTTTTTTTTTTTTTTTTTACAATAGTTCTTAAATACTTCATTACCTTTATTTCTGACACATCAAATCAACATACTGCTCATAATCATAATGGGAATAATCTTCAACAATATAGAATAGAAACAAATAATAACAAAAAAACATTTCCATATAGATTTTCTTAACTCAGTAGGAATTATATCCATATTGTATAATTCTGCACCACATGAATGCAGCATTCCAGATAATATATGAAGTAAAGTGTCCTTTATATAATGAGATTTACAGTAAGCTTGTACAAATCAGAGCAACGGATGGGAATGTAGCTAGTCAAACTTCAGTGTGGGAACAAAATGAATTAGCATCCTTTCACAGGCCTGCAATTAAGGTTTGTTTTTTTTATGAATAAACTCACCATCATCATAGTTTCTTAACTGTTATGTATTGATACTGTAGAAAGTGACAATGTGAAAAAGATTTACATCCTGATGTAAAATTTTTGACTGTAACATCACAGAAAATTACTGGATACTAGTTGCATTATTTTTAGAATAATTTACTTGAAGTATTACAAGATACAAGATACAACATAGGTTTATTTGTCACACACACAATCATACACGGTACAATGTGCAGTGGAATTCTTTATGTCCCTTCTACCAAAAAGTATGTAAGTAAAAACTTAAATATTGTAAAATAGAAACCTTATAAAAAAATTAAAAATGTGAAAATGTGCAGTATTTACATGTACAGTATTTACAGTGCAGGTGGGAGTAGGATTGTCCAGATTAATGCTCACTGTTGAGCAGAGGGATGGCCTGGGGGAAGAAGCTTTTCCTCGTCCTCTCAGTGTTGGTTCTCAGGCAACGGAACCAACAGCCTGACGGCAGCAGGGAGAGGAGTGAGTGTCCGGGGTGATGGGGCTGCCTGAGGATCTTCTCAGCTCTCGACCTGCATCGTATGATGTAAATGTCCTGTAGGTTGGGTAAAGTTGTTCTGACCGTCCGTTCAGCTGAGCAGACTACCCTCCTAAGGGCCGAGAGGTCCTGCTTTGTGCAGCTGCCCATCCATGTGGTGATGCTCCCACTCATGCTCTCAGTGGTGCAGGTGTAGAAGTTCCTGAGCACCTTGAGGGGGAACCTGAAGTCTCTGAGGCGTCTGAGGTGGAACAGACGCTGCCTGGCCTTCTTAACAGTCCTGTTAATGTGCAGTGACCAGGACAGGTCCCGTGTGATGGTCACACCGAGATTTTACAGTAACTTACAATAAATCTATAAATATAAACTGTAACTTAACAGCAGCTGTGCCCATAACATTATTGTAATATACCTGTGGAATTACAGTATCTTGCTGTACATAAATTACAATAATTACCTGTATAGATAAATCCATCCATCCATCCATTTTTGTAGTAAGAAGTATGTAGAAAAGTAGAACATATCAGTATCTTAAGAGATTACATTTAGATATGAACAGTGTTATTTTCGGTTATGTTTCTGTTATTTTCTGACTGTCTACAATCACATTAACTAGAACGGGTGTCAGAATTTACTAATGTTACCTAACAGCAAACGTGTTGATTCAAGCCTGAATGAAAGCTAGTTATTCTTCAGGGGAGGAAAAGAGTAATGTGAATTTCGCTATCAGATTATGGAGTATGACTTTTTATGACTTTTTTTTTTTTTACCTTTTCTTCTTCTTGACTGCAGAGTACAGTATTTTATTGTGATATAATACTGTTAAATATTGGGAAATCATGGAAACAATTAACAGTGCAGATGAAAAAAAAAAAAACTAACTAAAAAATCTTTTTCATTGAATGTAATCTGGGTTTTTACAGATTGGTTAAGTATTGAATTTTTTTGCAGTTAATCAGGGATGAACCCAAAAGCATAACCGAGGGACCAGGCAGGTAAAGTAAAATCAATAGCTTTAAAGCAAGGATCAATACCAGACAGACTTGGAAGCAAAGGCAAGCCTATCAAGCGTGAAAGCAGGCAAAGGTCAAGAGACAAACTGCGATCAGATAGACAAAAAAGACTATAGAGACAAAGATCAAACAAGCATATTAGACTAGCTGATTGAGACTGAATGGACTGGTATACAGAATATACTGATAGGTTTGATGAAGAAGAGTGCAGGAAGAAGGGGAAGTACAGGTGATGTGAATGGTGGCAATGTCAACTATTAATGCATTATCCTGGCAAGACATGTAAAATTGAAGCATTCCCATGTCATTTTTGACATAAAAAAAAACTTTTCTCTCAACTGCTGAATACTGGAAGGTCATGATATCATCCTTACTGAATGTTTTCAGGTAGAACTCTAAGAATAAAGAATGCAAGGTTCACTGTCAAAATTAGAACCGTTTATAATATCACAAATTTAAACAGTTAGAAAATCTCATAACTGAGGATCATCATAAATATTGGGCTCTCTAAACACTATTCCTCCATGTGGAGAAAATGGTTCTTTGTGAAGTCAGCCATTATTCTCCAACAGTGCCCGAGCAGTTACTGTGCATCATTATCCATGGCCATAACACCACATAATGACAGCATTTCACTATTCCTGGAAATATTAGGCCTTAAATGACATGCACGCAGACACTATATTTTCTGCCCTGCTTAACAAATGGAATGAAAATAGGAATTTAAATAAGAAATAGCCAGGATATTTTCCTCAAAGGAAAGTTTTACAGATATGTGTGTCAATTTGATTTCATAAAGGAGCAAAAGACTTCTGTTCGTTTTTTGTTTTTTCCTCTTTTTTCCTGCCAATCTACAAATGTACAGTATAATCATAGTTTTCAGCAGGAGGCAAAAATCAGTAAAAAATGATTTGTGACAAAGTCTGCTGTTGCTGCTTTGCCTAACTATCACTTCTCCACCATGGTTGTTACATGCATCATTTTAACAGGGGTGGAAAAAGTACTGAAAAAATGTAATTGAGTAAAAGTATCTTTACTTTGCTTAAATTCTACTCAGAGTAAAAGTAAAAGTACGCATCTAAAAATGTACTCGAGTAAAAGTACAAAATTACTTCATTTAAAATGTAATTTGAGTACTAGTTACTTCATTACTTTCATTTATCTAACGCAAAAAGGATGAGTCATGAATAAAGTTCAGCACAAGTTGTTTAATATACCTCGAAGTTGAATAAGTGCACATCCACACTTAAAAGAAACCCTTGACTGAACTCAGTAACAGTTTCAATCCTATTGTCCAGCCAACAACATTATGAGAAAAGAATTACAGTATTTGAAGTCTCACAAATCAACATAAAATGCACATACTGTAGGATCCGACTATTCAAACTAAAAATGGCTTCAGGATCCGACTATTCAAACTAAAATGGCTTCAGGATCAGCCTATTCAAACTAAAATGGCTTCAGGATCAGACTATTCAAACTAAAATGGTTTCAGGATCGTACTATTCACAATAACATGTCCCCAGGAAGCCCACAATCTACAATTTCAGACCAGTAAAGCTTTTGTTTAGTTTCAGCAGCAGCTGGTTTTCAAAGTTTTGGGCTGTAATTCTTGCTCTCTTTGCCGTGAAGAGCAACCCGGCAGAACTAAATAGTCTCTCACAGGCGGCTGAGGCAGGAAGGCCTGTGTTGAGCTTCAACGACAGTTTCTTAATGTTTGGAAAGGAATTGAGCAGGTCCATGCTGTCTGACGCACAGGCCAGGTACCCCTCCAATTCCCCAGAACCCTCTGACTTGCGGGACTTCATTGCTGAAAAGTAGTCCTCCTCGTCTGATGAATGCTGCCTGCTTCCTGCACCCTGCTCCACCTCAGCATCTGCCATCTGGTCCAGTTGATGCCTCACATAAAGAAGTCCTGTTTAATGGCAGACACCGTAGGGATATTAAGTACAGAGCTATTTGTTCTTAAAGAGTACTATGATCAGCTAAGTCATATAACATACTGCAAAAATAATAGTCCTGTGGTGATTGCTCGGCGTCCCGAACAGCGAAAAACTGAGGAAATCTCTCTACATATTAAATAACGTTATGTTGTGTAGTTATATCGCCTCAATCCTTATCCTCATACTCAAAACTATCAAAACATCCCATTTCATTTATCGTCACATTTAGCAAACTTCAATACGTGCAACTGCCCTTCTCAACTCACCCATACTTTTGAACGATCACTATTCACCCCCTTCCCTCGTTTACTTGGCTTGATCATGGTGAAAATAACATCATGACGGCACGGCACGGCACAGCGTGCTTACATGGGAAGGTTGTTATATGGGATGTAGTTAAAACAAATAATAAATTAACGGTTTGGAATGTAAAGGACAAAACACTTGTGCTAACTTACCACCACATGCTTTCGCAAGTTAGACGTCGAAGTTTTGTTGAAAGCTCCGTTTTGCTGGGCAAACACATTTTGCACTGCATTATTACGTTGTTCCCCTGTTGGCGTTTGAACACGAAGAGCTCTTCCAAGTTGGGCCAAGGGTTTTTGTTTTGTATTTCCTCTTCTTTCCGTTCTGACTGTTCCTCCTCGTCCATTGTAACCACCTCACCTGCAACAGCCATCCCTACGCGTTGGAATCTAGAGCGCGCGCAATGGAATGTCGCTTAATTGACGTTCAATCCCGGGGACAAAGTGGTTTTCCGCCCAATTTTTTTTTAAACTATCAGTGTTGTACTCAGTAACGTGAGGGGGTTTCAAATGTAGCGAAGTAAAATACTTGGGTCAAAATGTAATTGAGTAAAAGTAAAAATTACGCATTTCAAAAACTACTCTGAAAATTACAAGTTACTCATAAAAAGTACTCAATTACAGTAACGTGAGTAAATGTAATTCGTTACTTTCCACCCCTGCATTTTAATGTATGTAAACTAATGCCATAATATGGAACTAACATATAAATTTTATGTATAGTGCATATTGTAACAGATATTTGGTAAACATAGGTGTAAACTACTCCAGGGTGATTCACATCACAGTCAATGTATAGTGATCTGTTTCCTCTATTTGTAGTTCTTCATAGTTGATAAAATTGGATATTTTAAATGTATCTAAATTCTCTGGATGAAACAGTACTTTACTGTATCAAACTTTATAGGTAGATCATTCATTGTACATATAGATGGATAAAAAGACATATCAAGTGAGGACTCGTGTGACTCGGACTTCACACTTTAGTTGCACATACAGAGACCTGATTTGACACTCCTCATCAAAAGACTTGACTTGGACTCAAGGTTTGGGAGACAGAATAATCTTTAATTCATGTTTTTTGAATTTAATGAATGAAACTCTGAATATACTGAATGAACTTTTGAATATGTGGAATGAAGTTTTAATATACTGACGTCAAGTCAGGTGATAGCCTTCTGAATTTGTTGGCTTTACAAAATGGCATCAGCTGAAATAGTTCAGTACTTTTCTGAACTGGAAAACTTTTTTGCTACAGGTTATACTCCAAACGACACCAATGGTTTGGAGACTACATTGCGTCAAATTGAAGATAATATCTCCGTTATGGGGTCATTCATATTGCTTATGAGTAATAATGATCAACAAAACATTGCTCAAAGAACATTAAGCATGTGACCTGTTTGAGAGGGTAATTCTGCTGTTTAACTGCTGTTTCCTCATACATTGGCACATATACTCCCGGATAGAAAAAAGTAATATGAGTTTGAACTGTTTAAGGGATACTAATGGACAAAGGAGTGTACAGATCCTAGGACCAAAGGTTTTCTTTCATAACACAATGTAATAAGATAAGGTAACATGAACTTTATTGATCCTGCAGTGGGCACTTGTCGTGGCTGCTCACAAGAACGGAAAAGAGTGCAAAAAGCAAGAAGTGTGCAAAAACAGTTATAACAAAATATAGAGGTAATAAATTAACAATTTACAAGTACAGTAAACATAGAACAATATACAGCTATATACAAGTCCTCATAAGGGAGGAAAAGAGGACTAGACTGTTGAGTTTTACAGTCTAACAGCAGTGGGAATGAAGGACCTGCTGTAGCTCCTTCCTACACTGAGGGTGTAGCGGTCTGCTGCTGAAGGAGCTGCTGAGAGCCTCCACTGTCTGATGCAGAGGCTGAGAGGTGTTGTCCATGATGGATGTCAGCTTGGCTGACATTCTCCTCTCACCTACCTGCTCCACGGAGTCCAGGACAGAGCTGGCCCTTCTGACCAGCTTATTTAGTCTCTTCCTGTCCCGGTCCGTGCTGCCTGGTCCCCAACAGACCACAGCGTGGTGAATAGCAGAGGCTACCACAGAGTCATAAAAAGTCCTTAGGAGGCGCCTGCGCACTCCAAAGGACCTCAGTCTCTTCAGAAGGTGGAGGCAACTTTGGCCCTTCTTGTACACAGCATCGGTGTTATGTGACCAGTCCAGTTTATGGTTGAGGTAGACACCCAGATACTTAAAACTGTCCACCATCTCAATGTCAATCACCATCTCCTTTGTTTTACTGGTGTTTAAGCACAGGTGGTTGCACTCACACCAGTCCACAAAGTCCACGATGACTGACCTGTACTCCGTCTCATTCCCCTCAGGCACACAGCCAACAATGGCTGAGTTGTCGGAGAACTTCTGGAGGTGACATCTGCTGGTGTAGTAGGTGAAGTCCGAAGTGTAGAGGGTGAAGAGGAATGGAGCACTGTTAACTGGGGGGCCCCTATGCTGCAGACCACCAGCTCAGACTCACAGTTACGGAGTCTCATATACTGTGGTCTGTTGGTGAGGTAGTCGAAGATCCAAGCAGCCAAATGTCCATCCACTCCTGCTCTCTCCAGCTTCCCTCTCAGCAGCACCGGTTGAATTGTCAAGCCTGGTCAAGCTGCTAAAAACACAGCAGATCAACCTGGGAATAGATTAGTAAATTCTTTGAAAAGTCACTTAGGTATTCACTGTTACATGTAAGGAACACATCAATAACCGACAGATTTCTAAACAGTATCAACTTCATTTTGGTAACATTTCTTAACACATTTTGCCACTCATCCTCACACTATCTTTACTCACTTCTTCTTCTTCAAAAAAGGGTATTTAAGAACGATTAATTTGCGCTTATCAGTCTATTGCTGGGTCATATCAGGGTGTGTAGATATCCATTGTACAGTTGTCAACATAAAAGTTCACCCAGTGCACATTATTAAATCTGAAACACAAAACCATGGCTTGAAATATATCTTCGACACTAACAAAGAATATTTTCTACTTATGCCAAACCACTTCTGAAGGTGGTCTGGGATGCATTATGACCACATTGAACAAGTAATAAATGCAAGTCCAACTTGAATCTACATGCAACAACTCAGCAAGTGGAAATACGGTGTAAAAAACAAACAACAAAACATTGAAATAGTCTGCTGCTTTGTCTGTCAATGGGAAGGAACATGATTAGATAGCAAATGAATCTACTGTAGATGTGGACACCGAATATGTACAGTAATACCAGGTGTAAACGTACGCGATCAAGTGCTGTCTGATTGCAATCTGATCACAAAAGGGGACCATACATACATGACATATAATATCTTCTACTGACCTCTCACTTGTGCTGGAATCTAAAGACCTGGAAATGGCTTCCTGGAGATCAGGGTCATCAGAGATGTATTCTTCCTCAAATAGGTCAAGGTGTGTACTACAAAAAAAACCAAAACAAAAGTATTTTATAATGAAGGTACAAATATGATTTGTTTGTTCACACTATAAATCCACAATATCTTTGCATAGCAAATAGTTATTTGCTTACAATACTGTATGAAAAGAGATGAAAAATTTAGAAAAAATGGACCTGTAAGATGTGCTATTGCCAGATGCACTGGGTTGAGTAGGAGCATGGGACACACTGGACGTGTTATTCCCAAAGATGAAATGCCTGTTACCGCCTGAATTGGCAGTGGGGCCAACCGACAAGCCATGAATGTTTCCAGTGGAGATGGCAGGAGTTTCACTGGACATGTTGACAGTCTCATCAATAGTGATGACACCAGCACTAGTGGACATGGTGAGGGTGTCAGCTGGGATAGGAGGTGCATCAGTGCAAATGTCTTGGGTAGTAAAACACCATATAACTTCGTCACCACTGGACATGGAAGGAGTATGACTGGAGATGGAGATGTCTGGGACAAGTTCTTTGGAAACGTCAGGTGCACTACCAATGGCTGTAACTGTAACATGAAAAATTAACTTCTGACTAACATTTAACTTAAACGACAGTGACCATCAGAACACATCCAGGGATTGTACAACACATGTATTAAGTAGATTAAAAAAAGGGTATTTTTTATGATATAATTGTGTAAAAATATTTACCACATTTGTCAGTGTCAGATATTTCTGCCACACCAGAGCCATTTGAAAAGCTGCTTTCTCCATCAGAACATGACTGTAAATGCAAACAGATAAATACAATAACTTTTATGGATCCAATAGACTATGCTAACAACAAAATATTCAAACAGATTTTGTATTATGTCAGAGCATACTACAAGTGAAAGTTTCAATCAAGTGTAAAATACAGTATTGCCATTGTGACTGCCACAGTAATGGACATGTCTTGAAATCGTTGGTACTAATCACATATTCTTTTCCCTCACTTAAAATGGTTTTTTCAGGTCTGACGTAGATGGACTTCTGATGAAACAGTTTTTTCACAAGGTCTCCATTCAAACTCTGTGTGGGGGAAAGGGATGGCTCATAGAGTTTGTTGAAGCATGGCAGCAGGATCTGTAAGCTAAGGAAAGGAAAACAAACAGTACATGAAACTTTTTGTGAAGAGTTGCCCAGGTGTGTGACGGTCAGGTTGGTGACCAGCATGAGGAGGAGGTGTCAAGCTGTTGTGAATGGATCTTCCACACACTACTGAGGTCTCTGACACTGAGTATAAAATTAATAAAGTGCAAACATGGCCCATATGTGTTGTTTTTCTTTTCCTTATTACTGTGGGATGGGTGGATGCCAACAGAATAGTATTGCAGGCCATTTTGGCAAATTTTGGGGGGCTCTAGCCACACGTTTGTTTGTGTTGCTCATTCCACGAATGTCCGATGCTTACAAGCTGTACCTCATTGTAAAGGTGACTAATCAACGATAAAAATTAAATAAAACACAATACCTATTGGTATTATTAAAGGGGAGATATAATGGACCAAAAACTCTCACATTTCCTCGCTCCATTCAGCATCCAAATGCATGGATGTCCATCACATCATCCTCCATGATGCTTGTGAGAGAATCACACCTTCCTATCTGCTGTGAAGCCACAACATAGTGTCCAATGTCCGACGAAGCCTCAAGACACTCACAGCCCGGAGAAACACCCGCTGGCTTCCAACGCCACTGCCCCCCGACACGGAGCACCTTAGCTGGATCGACTCGATCGGTGTCAGAATACAAGCAGGTATCAAGTTCTTGATTGGTATCAGTGAACTTTTAACGAGTACGAGTCTATTAACACAGTATCGGTGCATCCCTAAATATGCACTCTTTTGAGAGCCCTCATGTAGTTTTGAATAAATCCTACCTATTCTTTCGTCTCTCTTCGTCTCTGCACAGGTGAAGATTGTACACAGGGGCTGTTGTGGGGCACTGCTGTGAGGTTGATGGCGTGACAACAGCCTGGCCTGTAGGCCGAGGTCTATCCCATCCCTGACTAAAATGACAGTGGACTTCTTCCTCGGAAGTAGTATATTGGGCATTTTGGCCAGCACAAGCATTTGCCAGTGTGTTAATTAACTCTTCGTTGTTTATAATAGCTGCAGCCAAATTCCGTGTTGGCTGACTGACTCATTTCTGCCGTCTGTTGCACATAGCTCAAGATACAAGATGGCGGCAATGATGACGTCAGGTTCATTCCGTATATTCAGAGTTTGATTCCATATATTCAAGGTTTCATTCCATATATTCGAAGGTTCATTCCATATATTCAGAGTTTCATTCAATATATTCAGAGTTTCATTCCATATATTCAAGTTTCATTTCATATATTCGAGGTTTCATTCCATATATTCGAAGGTTCATTCCATATATTCAGAGTTTCATTCAATATATTCAGAGTTTCATTCCATATATTCAAGTTTCATTTCATATATTCGAGGTTTCATTCCATATATTCGAGGTTCCTTCGCAAGGGACACACTGTCATTCAGAATTCTAAAGTCAATTGTCCTACTATGCACACTGACTCATCACATGGGCAAACACCTGTCACACATTTTTACAATTAGCAGTCAGAACTTTAACAAAGGGCAACAGGTTGAAAATTGTAGTACTGCAAATCAATACAGTTCTCAGTGAGTACAGTAGTAAAGTATTGCCTGTGGACTATTCTGTACGACTGTAAAAATAAGTATTTTTCAAGTATTTGGGAAATGTATTCCTACTTTGTATTCCTACGCAGTATTTACAGTATTTTACCATTTATATTTCAGAACGGAAAGATTACTGGCACAAGGTGGTTGGGAGCGTCTTCTGTCTCCTGAACAGGAAACTGAGATCATAAATATTCCTAGTCCTAGAAATTAATGTCATAACATTACGGCAAATACAAAGAAAAATAATAGAAAACAATGAGATATTCCAAAATATTGACAGGATAAACTTATCAACCCTGTCAAGACCTTATCGTGTCTTGCGCAGAAATAATCTGAGGATGAAGCCGGTCTACAGAGTGCCATTTGAGCGCAATTCAGAAAGAGTCAAAGAATTGTGTTATAACTATGTGCAAGTTAGTCCTATGCAATCTCACAACTGATGCGTACTGTCAACACTGTATAAATTTTACATATTTCAGTATTGTCAGCATAATTATCGTGCTTCACAATAGTGTGTTTCAGAGAGTCCTTGAGTTAGAGGTTGCTGCAGTGGAGCACCAGTTCATCTTCATTGATGAGGTTGGATTCAACAAATTTCACAAAAAGACGAAGGAGGGGAAGGAATATCATTGACCAGCGTGCCATTGTTGAAGTCCCTGGCCAGCGTGGAGGGAACACCACAATGTGTGCAGCGATAACCCACCACGGCATCGGCCATCACCATGCTACCCTCGGCCCCTACAACACTGCCCATCTGATCACATTCCTGGACACCCTACATAACACACTCATTCCACCAAATCAGACAGATGGCCCAGAGCAGCTCAGGTACGTTGTCATTTGGGACAATGTAAGTTTCCACCGGGCTGCTCTGGTTTGTAACTGGTTCACTGCCCACCCACGCTTTTTAGTTGTTTATCTCCCTCCATATTCTCCATTCCTCAATCCTATTGAGAAATATTTTCTGCCTGGAGATGGAAAGTGTATGACCGGAATACAGAAATGCATATCCCCCCTCTCCAAGCTATGGAACATGCATGTGGAGATATAGCAGCTGATGCTTTTCATGGCTGGATTCACCATGCTAGGCGATATTTCCCCTGCTGCTTGGCTTATGATGTGGATGAGGTGCTGTGGCCAGACTGAAACAGAAGACAGGATGCAGCATAGTTGCTTTTTGTTTTTTTTTTTGTTTTTTTTTTTTCTACTGTAACTCTGGAGGAGAATGTTGTGATCAATGGTATCAAACGCAGCACTGAGATCTAGAAGTACAAGTACAGAGACAAGACCGCTATCGGATGCCAGGAGGAGGTCGTTAGAAACAGTGCTATGGTGTTCTCTAAATCCAGATTGGAAAACTTCAAAAAGGAGATGTCGATGTAGTTGCTCTAGGACAACATTCTCAGGGATCTTGGACATGTATAGAAGGTTGGATATAGGTCTGTAATTAACTAATACATCTGGGGCAATGGAAGGTTTCTTTAATAGTGGTTTGATGACAGCCACCTTAAAGGCCTGTGGTACATAACCTGTGACTAAAGATTGAGAGATTGATTTGGTTCAGTATAGAAATGTTAACTAATGAAAGACATCCTTAAGCAGTCTAGTCGGGACTGGGTCAAGTAGACAATTTAATGAGGTTTTCTACAGGCAGAAACATGGCTGTGCCATGGGCTCCTCTGTGTTCCTCTATATGGATAGAGGTTTGCCACTATGGGGAGGTTTGCCACAAAGCTATGTGAGGTTTGCCACATCTGGATGACACCTGGGTTAAGATTAAAACCCAGGAAGTTAAAGCTTTCACAGACTACATCAACACAGTGGACAACACAGTCTCAACATTGAAGTTTAGTGGAAACCCACCCACACAGACTGTTTGGTTCTTTAAGATTCTCCCCACCGAACGGGGCGCCAGGAGAGGACACGTTGTTATAACTCTTTGTGGTCTTTATTTACTTTATTTGATTTTCCAGTTTTAAGTTATTAATCCACTGATAACATCCACAAATAGCAGTAGGTAGTAGTGCACAAATTGCAGTAGGTTGCAGTAGGTTGCAGTAGGTTATAAACCTATAGAATAAAAAGGCTATGATGTAAACAGCAATATTGAAAGCCAAGTAAGCATTATTAAGCATTTTAAATAGCACAATATAAATAGTGTGTTAATTGAATGACCAAGCAAAGTACCTTAACATTAAACTTTGTATTGCCACACACAAACCACAATGCATACATATTAAATCAATAGCCTAAAAGTGCTGTCCTAAATGCAACCAGTGAATGTAGTTTTAAATAGTAAAGCAGAGCATAGCAATTCATTATTAGTATTAATCGACTGACTACATTACCCAGCCTGCATTGCGAGCGGGAATACAACCAATTACAGGCAACTACATCACCCAACCGCAAAATAGGAAGTGTACTCATGTGAAGGTGAAAGCGCTACAATTCAAACAGACACGGATACTATGAAACCGGCAACGTTAATCAACAGACCGCTAAGAATGTTTTATCAGCGTGACCAAAGTAACAGTTGTCAAACACATGAACCGCATCACGGCAGCACAGCGGCAACACAAACAACAGACAAACTTAAACCGCAGCTGAAAGAATGTAAACAGCAGCTTACCGGTGGCGCATCTCTCCTGACGAGACAACATGCCAAACTAGTGCTCGTACCCGCTTATAGCCCGTGCTCGTTCATTTCCGGATTCTAGTTTGCCGCTATTGGATTACTTGTCTACGTTTCAACTGTTTACTGGCCCATGCTTCAACCAGGTAAGTGAACCTCCCACTTGCTCACCTGTTACCACTAATCACCTAATCACCCGTGGCTTTCCCGTGTCTCACCCGCAACCTAGCGAACGCAACACAGACAAATACCTCCTCTTCAATTCACATCACCCTCTAGAGCACAAACTAGGAGTCATCAGGACCCTCCAACACAGGGCACTTTACATCCCTACAATGCCCACTGGTAAAGAGAAGGAACAGAACCACATGAAGAAAGCACTTAAAACTTGTGGTTATCCAAACTGGGCTTTCGTGAAATGCAACAGAAGGAGGACAACGGAGAAGGACACCGAGAAGGATGACAACAGGAGGAAGAACATCACTATTTCATACATTGCAGGAGTATCAGAGAAACTCAGAAGGATTTTTAATAAACACCAGATGCCAGTACATTACAAACCCAGCAACACTTTAAGACAGAAATTGGTATACCCTAAGGACAAAACTCCCAGACACAAACTAAATAATGTGATATATGCAGTGCAGTGAGGAATGCGCTGACTTACACATTGGGGAAACCAAACAACCATTCCACAAACGTATGGCACAACACAGGAGAGCTAACACCTCCGGACAGGACTCAGCAGTCCACCTGCATCTCAAAGTCAAGGGACACTCCTCTGAAGATGACAAGGTTCATATTCTAGCCAGGGAAGACAGATGGTTTGAGAGAGGAGTAAAAGAAACCATTTTTGTTAACCTGGAAGAGCCTTCACTCAACAGAGGAGGTGGGCTCCAAATCATCACTGCTGAGAGTCGGGGGAGATGCATGGCTCAACAACCCTATGGTTTTTAGTTAACCTGGATACAGTATTGAAGAAGAATCTAGGAATGTTCTTGTTCCTTTCTATTAATGAGAAGGGCTCTAGTGGCTGGATGCTAAACGTAGCGCTAGGTGCACTAGCCGACAACTGCTACACTGTTCACTGTCACTTGAAATTTTCTGTACCACCTTGCTTTACTTCTGTAAGAGTTAGAATTTCACTTTATTTATCATTTATGTTTATGTGCAGGACTAATTTAATATAATTCATCATTTACATATTTATGTTTATTTGTATTTGATATGCAAGTACAGTTTATCAGATGTTGAATCTGCTCATTTTAATTTAAGTTTGCCTTACTCGGGTCCTGCTGGTTCCTCATTTGTTTGTTTAGTCATGTGACAAGGAATATAAGGAAGTTGAGGTTGTGTGGGAAAGGGTCTCCGTTGATGCTGACAACTGGAAAACTTTAGTAATAGCGCTGTTGGATAGAGTTATCCGTCTGTCTGCTGTCTCATATTTTTAAAGAGAGAAGCTGCAACCACCGACGAACCCGCATGTTACACTTTCTCTATCCTACCGCGGCAGACCTTGTGTGTGTCTTGTCTCAACATACAGCACTTCCAACACCATGTCGTCTTCTTAATTTCAAACACAAATGAGAACGGAACGTAGAGCGAAACTGTGCACTGAAACAACATGTTTTTTATTACCCTGCCGTTCTGACACACACTCTCCACTGCAGGCGACATTCATGTCAATGTCTTGTTTGGAGTCCATCCCTTGAGTTAATTATGGGAAATATAGTCTTTGAAAATGGCACCATCCACCGACAGAAAGACTAAAACCACAATGCAACTGACCTAACACACTAAAACAAAGCTGATATATTGTTATCAGCCTTGTATTGTTTTAGTTTTCAAACACATTTTTAAACACTCATTGACATTTTTTATCACAAAGGTCATCCAATTCTATGGCACACATAACAGTGATGGAAATTTTAATATTTTTGTACAATGTTTGACTGACATGACAAATGTAGCCATGTTTTGGCTCAGGATTAGTATGTATGCACATATTTAGTTTAGATTATTCAATCTATAGAAACTTTAAGTGAGATAAAAACATCAAAAACTATTACACACATATATCTATATATTAAACATTTACTTTATATTGAACTACAGTCATATAATCATCAGCCACTTCATCAGGTGCACATATATAATGTATGGAATTAAATAAAACAGCTACTGCCTTAATTGTAGTTTTACAAAGCTTTTATATTCAGCTTTTGTCAACACTGAAAAGAAAGGCAAAAATTCCAATTTATGGTCATTGTTGGGTTCATGGCAGGTGGTGTTGTATTGAAAGGTGTTACTAGTAGTCAGCCTCTCTTACATATGGAAATGGTGTGGAGAAAATATTAAGAACACTTCTCAATATAATGCAGTCCAGTTAAACACCAGTAGAAACTGCAACATCAATATTAGTCACATAGTTAAATAAATACCTATCTGACGGCGTCATCCAAAACTGAACATTATTATTTTTGACAAGGCAAAGTTTAAGGCAGAGCAGTTGTATTGGCTTGCATTAGAGTGCACAAGTACACGCACGTTCGAATGCAGAGTTCACATTCAGGAAGCACAAATACATGTATATCTGAAACAAGACATGCATACATATGCATGACTACAAACTAGAAAACTTGCCTTCAAATAATTCAAACAAAACAGTTTTAAGTTGGAGCCAGGTAAACTACTGCCAACCTTTGCCAGTGTGTCAAAAGGTCCCTCTTTAACAATGAAAACATTTTGGAAAGAGTTTAACCATAGCTTAACAATGTTGTCATTTCGCTGATGCTGAGTACTGGTCATGAGATGAACAGCGGAGCAAGTCAGCATATTTATTGTCTTTGAGGGAGAAATAGCTGCTGAAGAGAAGAGGAAAAAAAAGAAAATGCAAATACAGGAGATTATTTGGAGATTCTGCAATATGTAAAAAATTCCGGTAAATAAATAATAATATGGTAAATATTGTGGTGAATATGCAGTTGAGGCAGATCCAAGCACCAGCGCATCATTAATTCATGCAACCTGTGTGTTGTGTCGAGGAGCGAAAGTGAAGGACAGAGATGCAGAGTAGAGACAGACATAGGATAGGAAAGAGGAAAAACAGAGAACAAAGTGTTAAATAGGGGGATGTAAAGACAAATGATGCAGAGAGACATGAAGAGTGAAACAAAAATGCGGAAGAGAGAAAAAAAGTCAGTTAAACAAAGAAGAGAAGAAGGAGGATGTGAGTGAAACACAACCGGGGGATGGAGGGAGCATAAGAGAAAGTGGAAAAATATCCGGAAGGCAGACAACCGGAAACTTCTTCTGAATGGAAAAAGGTGGCACTTCACACTTCTATAGGGCTCTCTCACTATTGAAAATAACTTATTCCCAAGGAGGAAAAGACCACACACACACATACACATACTACACACAAACACACACAGGTCTCATTTAGAGAGGAAGCGCACTTCTTTTCTTTCCCCCCACAATCTTGCAAGGAAATCTCTGTTCTTCTCACTCTTTTCACCTTCCAATGCATACCAATTCATATCATTTACATAGTCAGTTTACAAGTGTGTATATGAATATGTGTGTGTGTGTGTGTGTGTGTGTTGATGAGCAGATTCTTTGGCCACAGAAACAGCATTTAGGATGATACAGTTGGATGTCACACTACTCTGGAAGAGTAAAATAAAATAAAATACACATGTACACACGCGCACAAAAACGAACAGTTTCTTATTAGTAGGCAAGACATGCATATGACTTCACCTCTTTCATTTCACTTCTGTTGTTCATTGACTGGCTGAGTATGGCACTGTTGTGCTGTGGCAAGCTGTGTCCTGCCGCAGAAAATCTTTTTCAATCAATGTGAAGGTGGAATGGCTCAATAAGTGGTCATGTAAGAGACAAGAGAAGAACATTTGTTAAACCTTTATTATACAGCAGATAAAAGAGTTTCATGACTCATGGCTACCTAACATTCTCAGGAGGAGCATAATAAAACCCTCCGCTCAGCAAGTGAGAGAACTTCAGCAGAATCATTGCAAAGAAATTGTCCAGATATGCTCGGAGTAACGTAACAGTGCAAGGTAGGGATGAGATGTTAATTTGTCACCACTTATGACTTTTCCATCTATAAATGAATAAGTGACTTTTTTAAGTTATTTTTGTGAAATGTACACTAATATTTGATCAATTTTGAAATTGGTCTCTCAGCGTTCATGCTGACTGGAGATGAAATGAAAACATCAAGGGCATCCAGACCAGAGGTGTAATGCTTTTTGTTTAAGTACCAGAGGGCACCTGTGAAATGCATGCATGTATGCACACAGATGTTTATTTCACTTGTTATGTAACCACTGTTCCTCTGGTGGCAAGTTTACATACATTAGTCAGCTATAAGTGATCACAAGATCAAATGTGAATCAGGTTACTGAATAGATTTTCATGTTCGACATCGTCATCCTCGACAGCACTCACCTCCCACATCAATAGTGTCACCTGGTCCTCCTATATTCTTGTTCACAGCCTAGCTACCCCCCATTTAGACTACTGTAACTCCCTTCTGTTTGGCCTCCCACATAAAACCCTCCATAAACTACAACTAGTCCAAAATTCAGCCGCCCGTATCATCACACGCACCCCTTCCATCACCCCATCACATCACACCTATTTTTCACCAGCTCCATTAACTGCCCATCATGCCCTGCATCAAATATAAAATACTTCTCATCACCTTTAAAGCCATCCACAACCTTTCCTCTCCATGTCTCTCCTCCATATTGCCACACCGGTCTGCACCCTCAGATCCTCCTCCTCCATCCATGTCACTTTCCCCCCTGCCTTGTTTTTCAACAAGTGAAACATAGGTTAGCACATTCACTAATGTGACACGTTTTGGTTTTAATCATTGTGAAAAAGTGAAACAATCAAAAGTTTGCTTTTTGCATCACTTCCAGTTAAGAAGCTGTAAAGGCTACAGGTCTATGCCCTCCTCATATGTCTCTGATCTTCTTTCTAGTGTCCTGATTTCTGTTAGGATGTGTGGTACCCTGTACTGGACTGGGTTCACCTGGGGACAAGGTGTTACAAATTTCTGGCTAGCATGACAATAGGGTGGCTAAGGGTTTCAGCTTGCCATCTGGACTTCTTGTGTGATGTGGAATGTTCTGTCATTGTGTATGTTCCTTGCTAACTAGATCTGAGGCACTTGCTCAACTACCTGGGGACTGGGTCAGGCATTGTTTTAAAAACTAATCACTCAGGAATTTCTCCGTATAGATGTTTTAAGTCTATTTTATGTTAGAGAAGTAAGTGACTCCTGTTGGTCATAAAAATCAGCTGGTACATAGAGTCCTAGATTAGCAGAGTTAAAAGAGTTGAAAAGGGTGAACAGTTTATTTCACACAATGAAGAATCATTGTGCTTCTTAAATAAATGAGAAGATTAAGAATCTGTGGGAGTTAGTCTGTGGTGGTTTCCAGACAGGTGAGTGAAGTAATGTCCCAAGCAACAAGGTTCTTCCAGGAAGGATGATTATTCTGGTGGAGAGAGGCGCTAGAGAGAAGAACCTGTGGTGGAGCAGATGTGGATGAATGGGAAAAGCAGAGTTGAACACAAGGAATAGTTTCTTAACTTGAAGCATAAAGAGAACAGAGTTACTGGTTTGCCAAAAATCACAAGAACACAGGTCCTAAAGAGTTGTTCATTTTTGGCAGAGAGTGGAGGAATGAGTCGTACCTTAAATACACCAGGGAGAGAGGGGAGCTGATTGCAATTGAGGTTCAATTGTGCAGATAAATAGTCAGGAAGACTGCCAGAAGACACACACACACACACACACACACACACACACACACACACACACAGAGTAATGAAGGTTTTCTTTCATTACTGATTTTCATAGCATTTCCTCTCTTTTTTAGTTCTCTTGTTTGGTTTGGTGATGGGGGAGGTGCTTCTCAGTTGAGGTGGAATTGAGTCCTGGCCTGCAATGATAACAGAAGACAAAGGAAACTTAGTGGGGCTAATCAAACGCAGCCTTAGTAGTGTTACCACTTCTACAGTGATGCCTTAATTATATAATATTGTGTGGAAGATCACTCACCTGTTGTCTTTGTTACAGGGCATTCAGGCAAAAAGAGTCCCTGGGAAAACTGAACACCATTTTAAGGTTCTGGGAGATACCATATTGTTAATAAGAAAGGGGGTGACAATGTATTGTATGTTTTCTAGTAGTATATAAATTAAGAGCATGCCGGCTGTGGGAGACAAATATAAGGGATATGCATTTTAATTCTGTTTGTAAATTGTTGTAATGTTTGGTGTTAGGGGAGGGGTATATTTTCCTATGTTTGGTAGTGGCTAAGGTCCTAATCAGTGGCAGAGTAAAAAAGGCTGCCAGTATTTAGGAGGGCTGGCTGTCAGGACTACATGCTGCTCGGGGTCCACAGTGTTTGTTCAGTGTTCTCCTGTTATGTCTTCATGTGGGTCATCTTTCATCTTTCATTTCATCATCTAAATAAACACCTGGTTGGTCTGCACCTAACCTCTGCCTCAAGCCTCGTGTTTTTAAGTTCATCCACTGCACGGCCATCCTAATACACGCATAGAGTCGTGTTTCCATCACTTCTGGGGACATTACATAGACTGACATTAATTTCCTGGAGGCTTAACCACCACCTAACCATAAGAATAAACATTACTTGCACAATCCTAACCCTTACCTAACCTTCTTCATGCTTTTTTGTCTGTTAGATTTCTATGGATCATGTCTGGACCTCTTCCTGTAGTCCTGCTTGACACTGATGACTGTTAATACCTATTACTACTACTATTACTATTACTACAACTACTATCAAAATTATTATTGTTAATAGTGATATTGTCATTCCAATGCTCTGTTGGAAAGTGTCATGAGACAACTGTTTTGATTTGATTTAGCACTATATAAATAAGTCCCAAAGAGACAACCTGATAACTCTTCTTTTGCCTTTGACTGATAAATATTTTCTATAGGGGTCAAAGCTGATAAAAACATATATATAACACAATTTCCTGGTGTTATAGAACATTTTGTTTTAATAGTGCTTTTTGTTTATACTTCCCCTACCTTGGGCATATTTCTTCTATGTACAAATTGGCTGAATGTGTCGGTAAATGGTGCATTGAATTGTCTATTCCAGGTCCACCCAGGTGGTCTCTGCAGAGTGTTTGTTTTACATCTCATCCCATGTGCTTTTACAGATCATTGTGAATGGAATGAACCCCCTCCTGTGTGCTTGTCATTTGTGCTGTGAAATGCTCTTATTTGGTGCCCAGCAAGACAAGAAAGACAGACAATCAGTGGTAAGGGAAAGAGGAGGAGCGAAAAAAGGATAAAACGGAGAATGACAGAAGAGGCTATTTAAACATCAACAGAGGGGTGAAAATTGAGGGAGAAAGAGCAGAAAAAAGGAAAAAAAGATAAAATCATTGCACTTGTTTTGGAACAGCATCATTCTCAAAGTGCAAGAGTGAAACACAGGAAGAGGGGATGTATAAAATTCAGATGGAGAGGAAAAAGTAATTCTGGATGGACAGAGGATACGTGATACATCCAATATATTCATGATCATCTCCCAAATGTGTTACAGTGTTCAGAAGTGCATATTACGCGTCCTCTTAAAGTATTTTAATATTGAAACTACAAAAAGCCACATTCTAGATCAGTTCAGTTAATGTGGGACACCAAACTGTGCCTACTGTTTCTAATGGATGACTCTTTGATGAGTCTCATCCTACTGGAATGCTGTTTCAGAATAGAGTACTGATGGAGACACTTGGAACATTTCACTGTTGCTAAACTCATTAGTCAAAGGGAAAGTGAAAAAATAACAATAACTTTATTTATAAAGCACCTTTCAAAAACCAGGTTTCCAAAGTGCTTAACAATCATTAAAAAAAAATCGACAAATTGTATACTGAATAGAATGCAATAAACAAAACATAAACAGACAAATGATGAAGGTTTAAGATTTAAAAAATATATATTAAAATCAAATATATTTGATTTGAAAAAGGAGATATATAATTCAAAACCAATAAATTAAAGTGGACAGTAAAAAGACAAGATCACATAAAAGCCAGTCTGTAAAAGTGTGTTTTGAAAAGTGATTTAAAAGTCACTGACCTTGTAAGCCTTATCTCCTCGGGAAGGTCATTCCAAAGCAGAAGGGCTCGGACAGCAAAAGCCCAGGCACCTTTAGACTTACAGTGGTATGAAAAAGTTTGGGCACCCCTGATCATTTTCAGGATTTTCCTTTATAAATCATTGGTTGTTCGGATCAGCAATTTCAGTTAAATATATCATATAGCAGACAAACACAGTGATATTTCAGAAGTGAAATGAAGTTTATAGGATTAACAGAAAGTGTGCAACAATTACTTAAACAACATTAGGCAGGTGCATAAATTTGGGCACCCTTGTTGTTTTATTGATTTGAGTACCTTTAGCACTAATTATTGGAACACAAAGTTTGTTTGGTAAGCTCATTGACCCTTGACCTACATACACAGGTGAATCCGATCATGAGAAAGGGTATTTCAGGTGGCCAGTAGCAAGTTGTTCTCCCTTTTGCATCTTCTCTGAGGAGTGGCAACATGGGAGCCTCAAAACAACTCTCAAATGACCTGAAAACAAAGATTGTCCAACATCATGGTTTAGGGGAAGGATACAAAAAGCTGGCTCAGAGATTTAAGCTGTCAGTTTCCACTGTGAGGAACATAGTGAGGAAATGGAAGACCACAGGCACAGTCCTAGTTAAGGCCCGGAGTGGCAGGCCAAGAAAAATGTCTGATAAGCAGAGGCGAGGAATGGTGAGAACGGTCAAACTCAACCCACAGACCAGCTCCAAAGACCTACAACATGATCTTGCTGCAGATGGTGTCACTGTGCATCGTTCAACTATTCAGCGCACTTTGCACAAGAAGATGCTGTATGGGAGAGTAATGCGGCGGAAGCCTTTTCTACGCACATGCCACAAACAGAGTCGCTTGAGGTATGCTAAAGCACATTTGGACAAGCCAGCTTCCTTTTGGAATAAGGTGCTGTGGACTGATGAATGTAAAATTGAGTTATTTGGACATAACAAGGGGCGGTATGCATGGCGGAAGAAGAACACAGCATTCCAAGACAAACACTTGCTACCCACAGTAAAATTTGGTGGTGGTTCCATCATGCTGTGGGGCTGTGTGGCCAGTGCAGGTACTGGCAATCTTGTAAAAGTTGAAGGTCGCATGGATTCCAGTCAGTATCAGCAGATTCTTGCCATCAATGTCCAAGAATCAGTGACAAAGTTGAAGTTGCGCCGGGGCTGGATACTTCAACAAGACAACGACCCCAAACACTGCTCAAACTCTACAAAGGCATTCATGCAGAGGAACAACTACAACGTTCTGGAATGGCCATCTCAGTCCCCAGACCTGAACATTATTGAAAATCTGTGGTGTGATTTAAAGCGGGCTGTCCATGCTCGGAAACCATCAAACCTGACTGAACTGGAGATTTTTTGTAAAGAAGAATGGTCAAAAATACCTTCAACCAGACTCCAGACCCTCATTAATTATTGCACACTTTCTGTTAATCCTATAAACTTCATTTCACTTCTGAAATATCACTGTGTTTGTCTGCTATATGATATATTTAACTGAAATTGCTGATCCGAACAACCAATGATTTATAAAGGAAAATCCTGAAAATGATCAGGGGTGCCCAAACTTTTTCATACCACTGTATACTTTAGTTTTTAACCTCGACTTTGAAATGACCAGAAGGTCCCCACCGAGGATCTCAGTGTCACGCCCTGGGTTTCTCTTTTGGCTTTTGAGTCCATGTGTCATGTTTCATGTGTGTCTTGTGTTTCCATGTGTTATGTTCAAGGTTTTTGTCATGTCCTGTTTTATTTTGAAAGCGTCACTTCCTCTGTGTGTCCCTTTTCATGTAGCTTTGCTTTTGTTTATCTTGGTCACTTTTTCCTCCCCTTATGTGTTTCACCTGTGTCTCGTTATCTTATCTGTTTAGTCCTCGTCTTCCCTGTCACTGTTGTCCGTGCGTTATATTGTCTTTTGCCTTCCATGCCAGGATTTTTATTGTCTTCTGATCAGGATTTGCTTAGGTCATGCCAGGATATTCAAGCCAAGATTTTTGCCACAGTTTTGTTGATCCCATGCTACAGTAAATGTGTGCCTGTTTTGTTTTTATTGATTATATTTAATAAAGACTATTAGTTTACACCTCTGCCTCGCCTGTTGGCCTTTTTGACCCTGCATCGGGGTTCTGCTCTTTCTGCGTCAGCGACGCTGTAGCTTTGTGACACTCAGGCTTTGGGTTAGCTCATAGGGGGTCAGTAATCAGTAAAATCTTAAAATCAATTCTAGAACAGACTGGCAGCCAGTGAAGGGAGGCTAGAATGGGGGTGATGTGGTGTCGGCTGTTAAAACCAGTGACATGCCGAGCTGCTGCATTCTGAACTAATTGAAGGCGTGAGAGTGACTTGTGGGAGATGCCGGACAGAAGAGAGCTGTAGTAGTCTAACCTGGAGAAAATGAAGGTATGGATCACCTTTTCAAGGTCAGACCTTGGGAGGAGTGGTTTTAGTCTTGTGAAGCAGTATTGGGCAATCTTTTTGACTTGGGGGTGGTAGCTGAGGTTTGAGTCAAATAAAACACCTAGGTTTCTGGCAGTGAGCTTTTGACTGGTGGACAGAGGACCAAGGTTGATTGGTGAGAAACTCACATGACTAAGATCATGTGAGCATGAGCTCTCACTTGTCTCGCCTCAGTCCTGGTCCTCTAAACAGAGGAGGAGAGCTGAGGCATCAGCTGATGCTGTCATCGACTCTCTCCTATTTGAGAGCATCGGCTGGGCATCAACATCAGCTCTCACCTGTCTCACCTCAGCTCTCACCTGTTTACAACTCTGTCCTTTCATCTCTGCCTAGCAGGTGGGCCGTTAACTGGTCCTGCACATAGCCCTGCTGTAATTTCTGGTCATTATGACCATTAAACCAACCAAAGGGATCTTAGTCATGTGAGTTTCTCCAAGATTCACCCACAGAGATCCTAAGCACATAAAAACACAGATTCCCCACCAGAGCAGCAGCAGAAAAATTCTTGAGTCCAGTTGCCTCAATTTAAAGTGTTGGACAATATAGTCAGTGCTTCAAGCAAAATGAAATGCAGGTAAAATAAAGGAAGTGTGATGAACAATATGCATTGTAAGCAATACCTCTGAACTAACTCCAGCGTTGTGGCTGCCTCCACCTGATATTCTATGTTGAAGACATAGAAACTGGCAAACAAGACAGCAAAGGCAGTTGTGAAATCTGGCATGGGAGGTGAATGTGGAATTACAACACAGCCCTCTACTGACAGCATCCACTTGTTGGCAGACCACACGCTGTCTCCTACAACAATAAATCATGAAAAATACAATTACAATACAATCTTAGACATTGTTTATTGATCCCATGTCAGGAAAGCAAACCCCTTTCACATTTGTACTGTGGTGAAATGAAAATGTCCCAATTCAATCTTTGAAAGGATATATTTGGAAAGCAACGCTGCGTTGTTGTGTGGTTGGTTGTATGTACTATGTCCAAAAAAGACAACTTTTGTAGAGTGTGTTACCAAGCGCAGTGAGTCTCGGGGTGATGGGAAGGGGCAACTGGGTCTCTGCATCAGCAGGAGTTGAAGTCTCCTATAAACATTAGAATTTAGGAGAACATGAATACATGCTTTAGGGCTACTTACTGGAGTCCCAACAAATGCAAATATATATAAACAAACCTATTTGAAGAGGTACAAAAGAATTGTAAAGGTCGAAAATCTAGGAGACAAATGATTGCAAAAAACTTACATGTGCAAGAAGAAAAAGGGCATCTTCTGTTTCTTTGAAATAAGCCATTGTCACTATTATCCCAGCAAGTCCATCAGTGCCCTCTCGGTCCTCTTTCAGGGCTTCTTTCAGAATAGATTTTACTTCGCTGCTCCACTTCAATCTCTGACCACCAAAGAACTCCAGGAGCCTCTTTCCCTTTCTGTCGAGGTCTTCATTTAGTCTTGAGCACAATTCAACACCAGTGAGGGTGGTGAAGTGGGAAAGTTAATATTTCCAGCACAGGAGAAATGGCCCCTGATTCCTGATCTTCAGAATGCTGGGGGATGGATCTCCATTTATGTACTTGCGCTATTTTGTGTATGTCACACTCATTAGGTCCTTAACCCTCCCTCTCTCAGCTGCCCTCAGTCCTTCTTGACTGTAGATATTCACCATCTCTTCCTTCTTTTCTTCAAGCGAGTTGGACGTTTCCCCTTCTGGGTAGTCCTGTGGTTGCCAATAAATGCATCCGTAACTGTCAGTTCTGACACATCTGGGCTTCCTCAAACGAGAGAGTGTGTTGCCTCTGTTGACATACTCAATTCTGGTTTTCAGCTGAATGAATAGACTGAAGTAGCCACAACCAATTATTTCCCACTCCTCGGTTTTATCCAAAAAGCTCTCAGGATACTTCTGTGTTATAGCTTTTGCCACTGCTGTGCAGTCTTTGCGTGTCGGGTTTATAGAGTGTTCTCTCATTGAGTGAACAGTGACTTTTATCATGTGTCGGCGATCTTCAGGCTGTGGCCTCTTACCAGCTTCGATGGCTCTTTTGAGAGTGGGCCTCATTTTGTCCCAGGGCACCTGGAAGCTGTCCAGCCAACTGGTATTCTCACACCTGATGGCTAAGGAACGGGAGTAAGATACAATGCTGGTGGAAGGAACATGTTCCACCTTAGGTGAAGAGGGAGTTAACAGGAACAGTTAACACCTTTGTGAATCTGAATAGAATAACAGAACAGGTTTATTATTTTTATTATATTATATTTATTTTTATTATTTTTATTTTTTAGGTTATAACAGTGATCCAAATGTAATAAATGCAACTGAGATAGCTGAACGTGCAATACTGAAATTCTTGCCATTTTTGAAGGAATTGAAGAAGCTTTCTGCACTGAATTATTGTGAGCAAATGTGTGATATCTTCCTCTTTAAGGAACTGCAGATCTTCTGGCCCTTCCACACCTAACTTGGACACCAACTCGCCAACCACAGTGTCCAGTCTCTCTCTATCTAGCTGTGGTAACACAGTCTGTATGGCATTTTCAATTGAATCCATCCGTCTTCTATTTGCAAGACACAGAATGGTGCATGGCAATCAACTGGAGACCAAATCGATCATATGCAGGCAATGGGTAGTAATCTGCCAGACTGTCCACCATTACACATTCATAACGACCATCATTACTACTTTCTACTTTCAGTGAACACCAAGATCCAGAACAGGCACTGACTGATACTGCTCAACAACAAAATGCACATGTGAGTTACTGATCAGTATGAGCACAATTTTTCCAAACTTGTAGCCCATGACATTTTGATCAACAACAACAACCATGCCTCTCTTGTACAGTGTCCCTTTGAATGCGACAGAGGATGTTTCAATAGTATTCTCTGGACGTATGCCTTGAGACTGACAGCCCTGTGAATACCCCTCTGGGACAAATGGTCATCAAACTTTGTTACTTCCCCTAGCTGAAGCATTGGGGGAAATAAGCTTCAGGTATGTAAAAATGCTTGTAGCAGCTGGTGTCTTTCAGATAAAGTACTACAAAGGTTTTTAAAGTTGTGGAGTTTCTTTGCACACTGCTTAAAATAGCTGTGTTTGCTTTCAAAGCGCAATGTCCACAGTCGAATAAGAGGGCCAAAATGGAGGACGAGCTTTGGGTAGTGCACAAGATAATGGTGCTTGGCCTGCAGTGGTTTTCCAGGGAATAAAGTACTTCTTAATTGGAGGTACTCCTCAATAAGAATTTTTAGGTATGGATCTTGGGTGCACATATCAGATCAACAACCTCCCTTAGCTTGAGACACAACTGCCAAACATTATCACTGAGTGCATTTTTTATCCTGTCACCTATCATTAATGGAAGGAGACCCAAGAGGCTCCAGTTTTGAGCAGCATGCCCTCTAAGCTTATCCCCATCCGGTCTTACTTCACATGGTTTGTTGTTAGCATCACTGCCTTTGTATGGGAATTTGGTATACACAATAAGTGAAATGTTTCTTGACCGTCACCAAATGCTGAATGTACAGGGCAAGATCAACAGAAAAAATCCCTTCAAATAGGTCATGACCTAAACAAGGAGGGAACCCTGGCTGGCAAACATGATAATATTTCAGTTGATTGAAAACTGAGTCAAACTTTACACCATTGATCATTTCCTGCTGTAATGATGCCTGTTTCACACAGTTGTCATAAGTCTCTACGGTTCTCATAGGACCTGATTTTGTGGGTGTTTGCTGAAATGTTTTCCTGTCTATGAGGCAATACCTGCAAAAGTATCTGCTTTTACTGAAGTTTTCAGTGAATCTTTCAATGCAGTGTGATCCTAGATTGTCTCCAGTTATCGCAATCACAGTGCCCCTCACAATGTTCCCATCAGGACCATGGATCCCAGTTTCTTCCATTTCTTTCAAATCACTAATTATGGCAGAAAATATTTTTTCTTGCCCAAAAAATTTGAAATCCCCTTCCCTGCAAACAAGACTAGCTGCACTGGATCAATAGAAGACCTGTTTTAAGATGCAATCTAATGTAATATACACAGCCAAAATCTTCTTCCTGCCAGATCCAAGAGGGTTTGCAACCTCAAAGGAGTCTTGATACAAGATTATGGATAATGCAGAAGGTGATTCCTTAGGGCAGTCAGCGGTTAGGGTGTCGGACCCGTAACCGGTGGATCGCTGGTTCGATTCCCCGTCCCGGTGTCCATGGCTGAGGTACCCTTGAGCAAGGTACCTAACCCCCACTGCTCCCCGGGCGCTGCACGCGGTCGCCCACTGCCCCGGGTTTGCTGTGTGTGTGTGCACGTCACTTGGGTGGGTTAAATGCAGAGCACGAATTTCGTTGGAGTGAGTTCCCTCCAATGACAAAATATGTCACTTTAATCTTTAATCTTTTTAATCTTTAATCTGTAACAACCTAATGTTTTTGATGATTTTACCATCTCTCAGGTGTTCCAGCATTAGGGGTTGTTGGTGTTTCAGATTTTGCTAGGAGATATTGCTCACGAACTGAATCTTGACTGAGTAAAGCCTTCAGTGTCTCTTTAATTGACACATACTGGCAAAACCTCTCTTTTCCATTTGCATCAATACCCAGATAAACCCTGTTTGGCTCAACATAACCAAGGGTACTCTTAAAAAAGGTTTTCCGTGTTTGATCTGTTCTAAATACTCCCTCATTGCACCTTTTCAGGAGGTCATTTTTTGAGACTTTCTCTAGGAGATCAGTAATTTCATTTTCAGGTACATTTAACTTTGACATGTGTTCATGCAAGTTTGGCAAAACGTGGGCTGTACTCTGACTGTGCACCTCCTGGAACTGTTCTATAAGTTTTTGAATCACACTGGCTGGTAGCAGCATTTTAGCCTGCATTTGGAGATAGAATGAAGCCAGACTGTTCATAAAATCATTCTCATCTACTTTATGACTGTGCGCCCACAGTTGTAAAATTAGCGGGGCACTCCCCATGTCCGCACTGAAATGTAACGTTTGCCAGATTTTTGTGAATTTTAACGTGCAGAACGAATGCTGAAATCGTTGTTGTACTAAACTTACACAATTTACACATCTAAGACATTTTTCATGTAAAAGACTAAGCAAACATTAAACAAAGCTAAACCGAGACCAACTGAATTGGTCCGAAAAATGAATGAAAATGACTTCACTTACAGTGAGAGGTGCAGTGTAGTTGTTCTGAAGAATCTTTTAATCCAGTGATGTTGAAAGTCTTCCAAAAAGTCCAGGCAAGTCTGTCCAGGCAAAAATTGACTTAAAATCAAACTGCTAAGATCACAGACTGCTGCTACGATGAACTTTCGCGCGCTAACTTCTTCATCTTCTTCTACTACCATGTTTTCTGTTCTTCTAGAAGACCACTGACCCCTATAGCCTGGTAGTAGATTGCAGTCTATTTCCAAAGTTAAGTTAAAAAAAAAGTTAAGTTCGATGACTGCTGAGAACTCTCTGACTCTGTATCTCCCTCTCGACGCATGTGTGCACGCGCACCTGTGATTTTTTCCAAAGCAGATAGTTAGATAGATAGATCCACCGATAATCAGGACAAATTGTTTTTTTAATAACAAACTTTACAGTAATTTCCTGTAGTGTTTAATTATTCACTACTCCTACAGTAAAATATTGTCTACTGTAATTTTCCCTGGTATAAATGTGTTTATGGTAATTTTCCACGGTCTATATAGTTTACTGTAATTTGTAACAGCACATAATTGAGATTTTCCACAACACATAACTCTTTACTGTAATTTCTGCAGTATAGAAATGTGTACTGTAATTTCCCACAGTAAAATAATTTTTAATTTTCCACAGCACATAATAAGTTACTGTGATTTTCACAATAACTCTTTGCATACTGTGTTTCCTACTTAAATACACAGTATTCCATTGTTCACTGTTATGCAGTAAGTTACTGTACTCAAACACAGTAAGTTACTGTGGATTTTACAGGTATGCATAGCTCATCCCCTCTTACCCTCAACACGGGATACCTTCAAGGCCCCTGCTGTACTCCCTGTACACACATGACTGTGTGTCCACATCAAACAGCAACATCATTATAAAGTTTGCTGACGACACAGCCATCGTGGGGTTAATCTCCCACAACAAGGAGGAGGCCTACAGGAAGGAGGTCACCCACCTGGAGAGCTGGTGCCAGGAGAATAACCTCCTACTGAATGTCAGCAAAACTAAGGAGCTGACTGTGGACCACAGGAAGAACCAGCAGAAGGACATCCGTCCACTCTGCATCGCCGGGTCTGAGGTGGAGAGGGTGGACAGTTTTAAATACCTCAGTGTGACCATCACACGGGACCTGTCCTGGTCACTGCACGTTAACAGGACTGTTAAGAAGGCCAGGCAGAGTCTGTTCCACCTCAGACGCCTCAAACACTTCAGGCTCCCCCTCAAGGTGCTCAGGAACTTCTACACCTGCACCACTGAGAGCATCTTGAGTGGGAGCATCACCACATGGATGGGCAGCTGCACAAAGCAGGACCTCTCGGCCCTTAGGAGGGTAGTCTGCTCAGCTGAATAGACGGTCAGAACAACTCTACCTGATCTGCAGGAGATTTACATCAAACTATGCAGGTCGAGAGCTGAGAAGATCCTCAGGCAGCCCCATCACCCCGGACACTCACTCCTCTCCCTGCTGCCATCAGGCTGTCGGTTCCGTTGCCTGAGAACCAACACTGAGAGGATGAGGAAAAGCTTCTTCCCCCAGGCCATCCATCTGCTCAACAGTGAGCATTAATCTGGACAATCCTACTTCCACCTACACTAGGATGTAAATACTGTACATGTAAATACTGCACATTTTCACATTTTTACTTTTATTATTTTTATAAGGTTTCTATTTTATAATATTTAATTTTACTCATTCTATTTTACTTACCTATTTTTTGGTAGCAAGGACAAAAAGAATTTCACTGCACATTGTACCGTGTATGATTGTGTATGTGACAAATAAACTTATCCTGTATCCTGTATCTTATTGGTCACCTTTGAGGAGTGTAGTTTCTGTACTATGCAGTCATCTAAAACCAGACTGAAATTTCTCAAGGAGGTCATTATGACACATGAACTCTAAAAGCTGAGTAAATACCACTTTCTCTAGCACTTTAGATAAAAATAGCAAGCTTTGAAATTGGTCTAAAATGCCTAAAAGCAAATGGATCAAGGTTAGGCTTCTTTAAAAGAGGTTGCACCATAAAATGTTTAAAAGCAGAGGGGAAAATACCATTTTCAAAGGAATTGCTTATAATAAATAAAATAATGGGACCAATAGCATTAAAAACCTCTTTGAGAAATTTAGTGGGAGTATCAAGAATGCATCTGGTTGACTTTGAGTGTGCCACAATATCTTCTAAGGAGTGTAGTGATATTTTCTTAAAATTACTTTTTAAAAAAGCAGTGTATATCCCTGTAGGTATGTAAAATCTGATCAGGTGGTTTTATTAAATTTCTGATGTTAGTGACTTTCTGGCTAAAGTGGTACTGAAATTTATTGCACAATTCCTCATATGAGACAATAAAAACACAGAAGGGAGTAGTGGTGACCTGATGAATCCTGATTTGAATGACTATACAAAGTTAAGTTGGAGAAAAATGATGCTCTGGCCTTTTGATAAGATTTCATTTATTCATGCCATATCTGATAAAATACATGAAATCTTGTTTTTTCCATTTATGTTCCATCCTTCTACATTTGCTTTTTAAAACTTTGTTGGATTCATCCAACCAGGGCTGTGATGATTTTGCTGAGTGGCTGAGAAGGGCAGCAGACATGGATGTTAAAATTATCTTAAGATTAAAAGTGATAGAAACTCAGGGAACTCTTAGATAAAAACATTGTTAGAAATAAACAGAACAGAAATAAAGTGTTAATTCTTACTCAATTCTATACTCAAAGTATAGGTTCCTCTTATCTGTATATGTGTCTAATTTCTTTTTGATTGTCGATAACAGATGTCATTCTTCCTAGATTCCAGAAAGGACTGACATGGAGCAAACATTTCTAAGCATCAACATCACTGAGGTGTTGCCTGACCTTCCAGAGACGACAAAAGATATTCTAGAAGAGCATTTAAAATCCCTTGGGGCTGAGACATTTTCAGTTTATCGATGAAGCGGATCTGCTGTCAGCGTTGAGGCCAATTCAAGCCCAAAAAGTCATCACTGCTTGGAAGCTGACATTTTGCAGTACAGAATGCAACCAATGCCTAAAGAAGCATACATAAAAGATCAGTCAGAAATACAGAGGTATGCACATTGTGGTCCTGATAACACTGTGTGTGTTTGTGTGTTTATTTGTTTGTAGGCCAGACTCCAGAAACCAGCAACTCATCTGTTGTTGACTGACCAGGACGTCCGGCATCCTTCGAGTCAGTTTCACCCAGAAGTTCATTCTCAACCTCTTCCAACAGCTGCCAAAGTCCTGATGTAGACTCGGTGGACACATTTATGATACCATGGCATTAGTTCCCAGTAGAACTGATGCAGTCATTGAAGAGAGGTAAACGACCAAGTCCACAAATGAGAAGGGAGATGGTCCGTGTCGTGGTGTCTGAGATGATGTGAAAAGGTTCTTGCATAACTAACAGGGTCTCCACTGAAGTTGCCAAAAAGATGGTGGCAAAATACCCACAATCTCTCCAAGCCATAATAGAGGGGGATGTGATTGAGCTGGCCTATCACTCTCTAACTGCAAAACGGGGTAGAGAATCTGAGGCGATCTACCACCCCAAAATAAGAAAACGAAAGCATCGCACTGATGACTCTGACACAGACGAAGTCCCTCTAGAACGGAGAGCAGCAGTCCAGGACACCTATCTGTGCATTAACTGGGATTTAAAATTCCTGCCCATTTGGAGAGACCCCAGAAAGCCAGCAGGAAAAGAAAGAAAAACTGAAGCAAATCCAGAGGAGGTCAAACTTCTGGTGAGGCTGACTTTCTACAGTATGCGATGTGCACCTGGCAGAGAGCCAGTGAGTTGTGAAACCTCACACCTGTGAGTTATGTAACCTTTCAGCTAAAAGGTGCCCATGCGCTCTGTAACCTTACTGTAGGCTCTGTATAACCTTAAAGAAACCTTTCACCTTGCTATAAACTCTTTAAGAATTTAAAGGGACATTTCACTTTACTGTAAACACTGTATGAACTTAAAGGAGCCCTTCAGTTATTTTAAAAAAAATATTACAAGCAAAAACCAAGAAATAATGGAATCTGAAGTAGCAATAACTATATAATATATAACTATAACTATACTAATAAACAGGCCTCAGATGAGGAAATTTATAGTATATTTTATCTATAGAAAATTATTAAAAGAAAAAATGGAAAATCCCCAAGATGACCTAAGAGTGAAGCACTAGCTGGCACAGACAGACACAGAGGGATGAAATATGACACTTGGGAAGTCCTTAGCTTACCAAGATTGAAAAAATTTCTTAATGGTGAATTAGATAAAGGCTGGTGTAATGGACAATAGGCGTGGAGAAGTCCAGACCCCAAATGTATAAAATAAGAGTCACCAGCCGTTCGAGTAAGCGTTCATGTGTACCTTGAGTGCAGATGAACAGTTCTCCTTTTTTGTCGACATTAAAGTACTTTGCTGCTCAGAACTCCGTCTTCTGTTGATTTTTGAACTTCATAAGAGAGGTTTTTCCTAAACAATTGAACACAGCTAAAACTTAGAATTTCAGATCTATGTGGCCTGGAGCCTCGGCTCTAAGACACCACATCACCATCACAGTTGGCATCAGCCCTGCAGAGTTTCTGCAGAGGTGTGTCTGTTTGGCCTTTTAATTCTCTTCACCCGACGTTTTCACTTTATTGAATTTAAACAAATCAAAAGTAGCTGCTGCAGCGACTTGGGGGTTGGGGCTTTTGTCATTTTACCCTTTTTTTCTTAGAAGTGGCTTGACAGCTTGAAGAAGAAACAATTGATGTTAATCTTTTTGTTGTTAATGAAGCCATCATTATTAATACATCATCTGTTTTTCTTCTATTTTCCACAGGTGTTTTTTCTCCATCAACCCGGAGAAGGGCACAAAAGTGAAGAGGAAAAATATATCTCATCTTCACATAAACCCTAGAGTACTTACCTTGATTCAGTAACTTTCGGATCATGAGTGGCGTGATGTCTGAATATGGAACACATTCAGTAAGATTCATGGCTCAGCTCGTTATTGGTTCAGTTCTTCAGCTTAAAAAGCTAAACTGTCAGATCGAATTGTTTGTATGAAATTGTTCCTGAGGTTTATTGGTCTTATTTTTGTATTGTAAAACCCAGGAGTCCCATACATCCATATTGGCTGTGGTAGGTCTTAGTTCTGTTTTGTACTGAGCAGTACAGGTAACACACTGTCTGCACACAAAAAAAGAGCTATGAAATATTTTTGTTACTACTTTATGATATGATTTTGGTTAAAGATGCACTTGCAGTTGCACAAAATACCAACACACGCATACATGATGGGGAAGTACCGGTAAGTGGCTGCAGCACTAAATAGGTTTTCTATTCTAATGTTTGTTAGAATGAATATGTAAAAACTTGTAATTAATCCTTCAAAATCATTTTGTTTTTACAGAATTAAAATTAATAATAATAATTAATAATTTTGTAAAAAAATACAGTAAAAATGTCAATAGCTTTTACATCTCAAAACTGTATTAATTCACAAAAAATACATTGTTAATTTGTAGATTTAATAGCTTCTTTCTACTAATTTAACAGGATCATGCTGCTTTTATATTAATTATTTCAGTAAAACTTACATACAGTTGTTGCTTATTGTACAGTATTTTTTACAGAATTATTCTGGCAGCCAGAGCTGCCGTTTTATTTTTTGTAAAAACGATGGGATTTTTTTTACAGTGTAGAGCTAGGTTCTGCTCCAACAACGCCACTGTCGTTAAGTGTTAGTTCAAGAGGGAATGTTGAGTTCTCTGTATTACAAAATTTAATTAAAGAGTTTGGTCTAGACCTGCTCTAATTGGAAAGTGTCATGAGATAACTTTTGTTGTGAATTGGTGCTATATAAATCAGAATCAGAATCATCTTTATTGCCATTGTAAGTGAACAACTTGAGAGATGGAAGGCTGCAGCCGATCACCTTCTCAGCAGATCGCACAGCACGCTGCAGTCTGTGCTTGTCCCTGGCTGTGGCCCCAGCGTAACACACGGTGATGGAGGAGGTGAGGATGGGCTCAATGATGGCCGTGTAGAACTGAACCATCATCTTGACTGGCACCTTGAGATTCCTCAGCTGCTGCAGGAAGAACATCCTCTGCTGGGCCCTTTTGATGAGGGAGCTGATGGTCAGCTCCCACTTGAGGTCCCGGGTGATGGTGGTACCCAGGAAGCAGAAGGAGTCCACCGTGGAGATGGGGGTGTCTGTCAGGGTGAGGGGGAGCGATGGAGCTGGCACTTTCCGAAAGTCAATGATCATCTCCACTGTCTTCTGGGTGTTCAGCTCCAGGTGGTTGTTGCCGCACCAGGACACCAGACGGTCCACCTCCATCCTTTAGGCAGACTCATCCCCATCCGAGAAGAATCCGATGAGGGTGGTGTCGTCTGCAAACTTAATCAGCTTTGCAGACTGGTGGCCGGAGGTGCAGCAGTTGGTGTAGATGGAGAAGAGCAGAGGGGAAAGTACACAGCCCTGGGGGGTACCGGTGCTGATGGTGCGGGTGTCCGGGACATTCTTCCCCAGCCTCACATGCTGTTTCCTGTCTGTCAGGAAGTCAGTGATCCACCGGCAGATGGGGTCAGGCACATTCAGCAGGGACAGCTTGTCTTGGAGGAGAGCTGGGTGGATTGTGTTGAAGGCAGAGCTGAAGTCCACAAACAAGATCCTAACGTAGGTTCCCGGGGAGTCCAGATGCCGCAGGATGAAGTCAAGTCAAGTCAAGTCAAGTCAACTTTATTTGTATAGCCCATTTTTACAAGCAGTTTGTCTCAAAGGGCTTAACATAACATCAGCAACAGAGCCAGTGTAGTGTAGAGTCAACTTGACTGCATCATCTACAGACCTGTTGGCTCTGTAGGCAAACTGCAGGGGGTCCAGGAGAGGGGTTGCGATGGTCTTGAGGTGGGACAGAACCACACTTCATGACTACAGATGTCAGTGCCACAAGTCTGTAGTCATTAAGTCCAGTGATCCTCGTCTTCTTGGGGACTGGAACTATGGTGGAGGCTTTGAAGCAGACTGGCACATGGCATGACTCCAGAGAGGTGTTGAAAATGTCTGTGAACACTGGAGTCAGCTCATCTGCACAGTGTCTCAGGGTGGAGGGGGACACACCGTCTGGTCCAGGAGCCTTGTGAGGGTTCAGTTTCCTGAACAGCTTGTTAACATTCTCCTCCTGGATAAAGAGGGCTGTGGTGGAGGAGGAGGGGTCCGAGGTGGATACTGGTGGAATGACTTCAGGGGTGTGGGGGGTGTGAATGGCCGTGTTGATGGGGTGAGTGGGGGAGTCAGGGCTGGCAGATAGTCCATCAAAGCGACAGTAGAACTCGTTCAGACTGTTGGCTAGTCGCAGGTCGTCAGTAGAGTGGGGGGCTTTGGGCTTGTAGTTGGTGCTTTGCCTAAGCCCTTTCCACACAGAGGCCGAGTCATTAGCTGAGAATTGCTGTTGAAGTTTCTCAGAGTACAGGGATTTAGCACTTCTCACCTCCTTACTAAACCTGTACTTGGCCTCTTTGTAGCTGTCTCTATCCCCACTTCTGAATGCAGCCTCCTTCTCTAGCCTCAGCTGTCTGAGTTTGGCTGTGAACCAGGGTTTGTCATTGTTATAACTCACCCTGGTGCGTGTTGGCACAATACTGTCCTCACAGTACTGGATATATGAGGTTACAGTATCTGTATACTCACCAAGACTATCTGCAGCTGCCCTAAACACGTCCCAGTCCGTTGAATCCAAACAGAAACGAAACTCCTCCACAGCCTGGGTGGTCCACCTTTTAGATGTACTCACCACAGGTTTGGCGAGCTTCAGCCTCTGTCTGTATGTGGGAATCAGGTGGACCATGACGTGGTCAGATAGACCAAGAGCGGCGCGGGGCACTGCACGATATGCTCCGCTTATTGTGGTGTAACAGTGATCCAGTGTGTTCTCCTCTCTGGTCGGGTATTTGATTAGCTGATTGTATTTGGGTAATGAACTGAATTGAAATTAAATGGTGCCCAATGGAAAGAGCCGGCCCCTGTAAACTTCATATATCCTCAGGTATGTGTGTGGATATTCATTCTAGGTATAAGAACAATGGATCAGCGGTTAGGGTGTCGGGATCAGCGGTTAGGGTGTCGGACCCGTAACCGGTGGATCGCTGGTTCGATTCCCCGTCCCGTTGTCCATGGCTGAGGTACCCTTGAGCAAGGTACCTAACCCCCACTGCTCCCCGGGCACTGCATGCGGTCGCCCACTGCCCCGGGTTTGCTGTGTGTGTGTGCACGTCACTTGGGTGGGTTAAATGCAGAGAACAAATTTCGTTGGAGTGAGTTCCCTCCAATGACAAGATATGTCACTTTCCTTTCAATGTGTGGGAAAAAGATAACCTAAGCTCAAATGTCCATTTATTCATTAAACAGAGCTTTTAATCACATCTCACAATGTTTTTATAATGCACTGAAATACATATTATCTGTATGCAACACTGTATTTGTGATAATGGGGGTTATTTGTGATTTGGGGGCAACCGTGGCCTAGAGGTTGGAGAAGCGACATGTAACTGGTTCGATTCCCCCACCGGACGGTCAGGAAAAATTTCAGTGTTCCACCACACTGGGTCCCCGGGTGCTTGATGCAGCCCACTGCTCCTGTGTGTGTTTCACTGCATGTAATTTGCCGGGTGTTGCATGTGTGTGTTCAACTAAGGATGGGTCAAATGCAGAAGACGAATTCAGTGTGAGTATATAAATACACACCAAGTCAATAAAAAAGTCAATAAAAAGCTGATATTGTAATAACCCTGGACAAAAGACTGAACAAATACTGCAAACAGAAAACATCGGCTATTTCTGAACAGACCAAGGCTCATACCCAGTAGTGGTAGTTTCAAGTATTTCAAGTACCACTTGTGTGACATATTTCCAATAATGGCCAACAGTGTCCATAAAGACCCAATCCACCATGTCATCAATTTAAACTTCTTCGTTTTTGTTGGCTGTAGAGGTCCTTTCAACTTAATTCAGCACAGGATTATCTGAGTTAATTTTGCATCTTCGTTGATTTAGTGTTATGCAGAGTTCATTTTTAACTCTGGATAGAGTTATTTTAACACTGGACACAGTTGTTTTATTAGGAGGTGTGTTAAATTAACGTTAAAAAACGACTGTGACAAAATCAACACCAGCACAGTGTTAGAACAGACTCTCTCAGAGTTGATTTTATACTATATTTTGCTGTGCAGAAGTCAGTGGATGTAGTAAGATCAGATGGAACATTCACATCGGATGCTGGAAATAGCTAAGTGAGTGAAACTTGTATTATTGACCACAAAATGAAGGAATAAAAATTTCTGTCTCATACACACATATACTGTAGAGTTATGCTGTGATTTGAACACAAAAGAGGTAGACTGAATTACACCCACAAAGAAGAGATATTTACTGTTAACACACTCGTAAACATTGTGACATATAGTTACTGAGAAAGGCAGAGACTAGTAGACAGAAAACTACTACATATTCACCAGTGCAAACAACAATACAAGTTAAGTTGGCCATATCTGATATCCATGTGCTGCCTGTGTTGTATGCTGCCAGAGATTCTGACTGATCCTGACACTGATCCCTCATTTTGACTGGGACCAGTCTCTCCCACTGACACAAAGCAGACAAACAGAGCACATCTGATCCCACATAACAAGAGTAATCCCATCACTCTCTTTCTCTCATACACACACAAACTCACACACAACAGTATGATGGGATTTGACATGAGTGGAGTTACACTGTATTAGGGCCTTTGAAGGTGATCACCACACTGATGTTTTTGGAATGAAGCTTCCAAAATATTATTTCAGGTTGATAAAAATGACTTTGTTTAAACAAGAGCAAGAATAGGATCAACAACTACAACAACAAAAAAGGTACCAAAAAAAATTTTTGCCTGGGATGTAGCAGCAGTGGCCTCAACCGCTGAGGGACTTGTCAAACTTTGCAATAAAGCATACAATCAAAACACTCAAAACAAGACCCCTGTCTCTTCTGAAAAGGAAAAACAATCTCAGCATCAGAACAGATTTGTTCATTTCCTCATCTGTCAAGTGCATGCTCAAGGTGAACTATTTATTATGAATGATACCTCAAAAAAAGTGTTCCTCTCACAGTGAACATCAGCCAAAATGAGGCACTGTAATTTATAAAAATGAAACACATGTTGCTTTCTAGAAAATCTAGAGACAAATTAACAGACAACTACTACTCCTGCTGCAAATCTGGAGCAATGATCTAGGGCGAAACGTTGTCAAAGCAGCTAGTAAAATCAGTACAGTTTTTAAATATTTTCTAGTGGAAACCATACCTGTCAACACTGGGATTTCAAAACAAGAGAAATGTTTCAGCACCCAGTCCGAAGAAATCCCTACCACTGTCTACATACTTTTAACATTTACATTTTGCACAGTGAATCATAACAATCACCAATAGGCAACCACTTGCATTAAAAATAAACTAATATATATATAATAAACTATGAAAGTCCAACAAGGACTGGGTTAACTTATAAGTAAGTGCCTACAGTACATTTAGGTGGTATCTTAGAATCAGATACCTGGTTCAAAGGCTCAAAGTGCTGTGAAATACCTGTCTTATATTAATGAAAACACAAAATGACATATAAATTCAGATGTAAAATAAATGTAAGAAAAACTTATAAATTCATGTGGCATTTTTTACAAAATGAATGATTTTGACCAATGTGTTTAGCCTATGGGTAGAAACATATTTGTGCAAATATAGCCTTTTTGGCAGGTTTTTAAACAGGAGGACAGCGGGAGAGACGGGTATGTAAGGGAGAACGGCAGCAAGGGTTGAAACGGATATCAAGTCAAAGTTTATCATCATAAAGGTCTTTTAGTACAATGCAGTTAATATTAACATTTAGTCTGACTGCTTATTAAAAAAACAATGAGAGTAGAATCACTTCAGGGGCATGTGAAAAAAAAGAATCTATCATGTAAACACATGTACAAATAGACACATAGCATACATGCAAAAGAATGCATTTATATTATAGTAAAGTTAAATATGTGTGTTAGCAAAAGATCTTGTTCTGTGTTCATTAAAAAGCGGATTCACACTTCTTCAAAACACATCACACCCAACAGCATGCAGCACAACAGTCAGCTCAACTACCACCAATACTCTATTTGCACTACCTACTATTGCATGTTTACATACGTTTGTCAACAACACTGTAAAATTTTCTGCATAATATCCCATACCTTTTGCTCAGAAAATCAGACTTCATGTCCAGTGTGAAACCAAATGTCTCTGATATTTTCCAGTAGTTTCAACCTAACCAAGTAGTTTTTGTGACTGAACATAATCAAAGCTAAAAAAGGCTTAACGTGTTAAAGACGCTTTTGCCCACTGACAGTAATCTGGATGAGAAGCAGGGGGTGTGTAACTAAGAAGCGATATCTGATGACCTGAGATGAGAACGTGTCGAATCAGAACACAAAATTAGCATAAATTAGACTGAAATTTTCTCTGTTCTGCTACATCTAAAGAAAGAAAGGGGAAAAAAAACATAGAAAAGACACGTGTAACATGAAGTTTCAGTTTCGGAGGGTGAGCTTCAAAAGTCCTCGCACAACTGGGAGGGAGGATGGAGTCATATACTGTAATAAATCTGTGGAGTTGCTTTTGCTGGAAAAAAAATTACTTGTTAGAAGTTGAAGTTGAAAGACTGGAGGCCTGAGAAAAGTTCCACATGTCAATGAAAACTCCTTTGCTCTCTGGGTGGTTTCAGGATAACTGATCTCATCTTTCTGGTATATGCATGATGGTACTCATTTTCACACACACACACACACACACACTTGCCTGTCTCCAGAAGCATTGTATTATTGATAGACAAGCAGTTGGAGGGCGATGTTTTGCACTGCAGCTGAATAAATCAACACCATGAATAAATCACCAAATCAAACCATATTTACAACAAGTGAGAGGCCATCAACCTTATCCTGCATTACTCACTCTGTCTGTCTCTCTCCTTTCTTTTTTTCTTTTAATTACCTATTACAGCTCCTCTCAACAGTTTTCTTTGTCTTTTTTTTCTACCAACTATTTGTCTGTTTCCTACTGTTCTGGTTTTTTTTTTGCTTTTTTTTTTGTCTTCACTTTTTGCTGTGTTTGATTTTGGTAATTAAAAGAGTTACAATTCAACTCATATATTAAGTTCTTCCAATAATTAATGAAGTGCAGAACTTTTATGAAATTAATACTTTAAAATAAATTTAAAAAAAAAATTGTGTGTGGTTGACAAAAATGTTTCATGCCTTTCCATTTCACAAAACATTGCTTTGTTATGCCGTTTGTTAAGCTATTACAGTTTGTTTAAAAACTGGTCATATATATTTCTCTACACTACATTCTCTTAACTGTGCAGATGGTATTCTTCACTGACACACAGCTGCACAACAGTTATGTGAACAATGCAACCAAAACACTTATGCATCTCAGGATCAGTGACAACATTTGTCTCCCGACATTTACACTGTTACACTGTGACCTAGAACAACACTAACAACAGGTCAATAGCATCTTTTATTCAGTTATCTAGAATAAAACAAGGTCCCATTACAACACTTGTTCATTGCAGTGCAACCTTAAAGTCACAGAAATGACTCCAAAATGCTGCAATATGTTGCAAGAGTTACTCAGAGATACACAGTCACCATACAGCACATACATGCCTACATATATAGATATACAGCAGTGCTGGGCAACAGTGTTTTCTACATTTGACCACAAGATCACCCCTAATGTTCTCTCTTGCAGTTCACCTGGGGAAGAATCGTTTTTGCTGTTTTTGTTGTTACTAGTGTGGTATGTCTCCTGCATAAATGAATCAGCCAGAACTGCTCAGGCTTGTGATAACCACAACGTTTTATAACAAAAGAAAGCAGAGTACAGTTGAATGGTGCTCTTTTGTGGACATACAGCCCTTGTTCTGTATTGTGACAAAAGCTTTGTTGCTTTCAGGACTGCAGTACATTTATAGATTACTCTGCACAATAAATTCAGACTACGATGGTATAGTGGGCTTTAAGAAAATACACATAGGGAGGGAACATAAAGTGTCTTTCTTACTTTTCAAGGAAAATTACAGAAAATATGAACACACACACACACACACACACACACAAAATGACAGACAAAAATATGTATTTCAGTTCAAAAATACCTCCTGTACATGTTAAAAATATTATCACATTCTATTAATATTAGCTGGTCACATTTTTTTAACACATAAGAAAATCATATAATAATAATTAAAAATACATTAAACAAATTGTTAAAGGCATAATATACAACATGCTAAAAACCACAATGTATAATCTCATCCAGTATCACATACCCAGCCATCGCTTTTGACCGTAGATGTGTGAGGTGATGACTGAATCTGCAGAGAACCTGCCCTCTGCCTGTATTTCCTTATTTTCTTGTTCACTGCTTCTATTTCTCTGGCTGTCATAACGAGATGTCTCTGTGTCTGTGAACTACACAATGCTGTTGTAATCCTAGTTATATGTCCCAATTAGAAATGCATCCCTATAGATATAGCAGCATGTAGCCAATTGCAGTCTAGTTCACAGTAATTGTTATGTTATGTGTGTTGGTCCACCTGTCTTGCTTCCTGTATTGCTCTGCTGTTTTCTTCATGCAGGAGCCTGGGTGGATTGTGAATCATGCTCACCATAAATGGAATACAATAGAATAGTCTTTTTTGTTATTGTACATTCACAATCAATTTGAATGCAATTCTTATTAGTGCCAAAAGTGAATATAACTCTATAACAAGACAATAATAAAACTATAAATTAAACACCTGAGGCTAATAAGGAAACATATAAAACTGCACACCTACATTCCACATTCTGTCACTTTGCACAGTTCTCTTAATATTGTGCATGATGCATCTGGCCAAAATCAGTTCTTAGGAGCATTTAGTGCAGTTAAGGCTTTTGCATAGAAACTATAGATCCATACATCCATACATTAAATAATTCATTTGCCTTCATTAATCTAAATTTATTCTCATTACAACCAGGTTCGTAACATGCATTTTGAATGCAAATTTAATTGTTTTTATAGTAGTATGTTGTACGGTCGGGGGAATCCAGGAAGAAGATGGCCGAGACGAAACACTGGGGAGGATCCGGACTGAGAACAGGGAGTAGACCTGGGACAGAAATCCCAGTACTTGGCCTGAAGCATCTTTTACCACAAATGTGACTTAATGATCTGGCCAAGACTGTGTGAATGAAACGCCCTCTCTGTACTACAGAGTGGGGGGTGGAGTTGATTGCAGTTTATGCTCGGCAGGTGCACAGGTGGGAAGGCTGGAAGAGAAAGCAGGGCTCCATGCCCGGCTCAAGGCAAACATACACACACCAGCACAAATAAAGCTGACAAAAACAGAGACAGAAACAGTTTACAAAATAAAACAGGAAACAAACTAAAGAAACTCCAAATCCTGACAGTAACCCATAGGAGATCTGCAGGATCTACTGGGCTCATTATCAGATGTCTTTAACATCTCTTTAATCTTTCATATATCATTTAACATATCATTTAAAAAAGATTTCTAACTTATCATTGATATATAAGAAGAGGTCATCAGAATTTTTATTATCTAAATATTCAATTGAACAATATTTAAGTTCAACCTTCAACCCAATGCAGAGAGCTGCATAAATGAGATTTGGTAGATTAAATGGGGGACAGCAAACCAAAAGAATGAGCTATGATACGATATCCACGCTTAGTCCACAGACGGAACCACAAACACAACTGGTCATTTGCTTCCCTGTGTCTTCTGTTATAAACGACTGTCCACACCACAGGGACTAACTGACAAAGCTATAGTCAATCACTTTAAAATACCACATCATTTGTCAGGTTTTTGACAAATTTTAACTGAATTTTGAACTGAACTGAATCTTTACATAATATCAGAAAATACAGTGTGAATTAATCTGTATTTTCATCCATTACGGCTATGCTGTTGTCAGAAGTTAACCTCCTTGGCAGCTCTAATTCTCCACTCAGCTGCTATTGAACCATTGCAGCAAGGCTTTCCCTGGCCAGACAGGAGATACAATCCCTCCATTGTGTCCTGGGTCTTCCCCCAGATGCACATGCTTGAAACACCTCCCCAGAGAATCAATCATTCTGCCTTCCTTCACACAGGCGCCACTTGGACATAAAAACCTTTATCACTTGCTCTTATTATCATTTCTTTTTGGTTAAAAATGAGAGGAAATTTAACCTTACTGAAAGCATAAGGAGTGTCAGAAGGGCAATAACCTCTGACTGGCTTATCTTTAGCTGTAATATATCATGGCCAAGATATGGTGGAGGCAAATATCCTACAGATTTCTCACAGTCATATACATTAAATAATGTTCTGGAAAATTATTATTTTTGAAGAAATGCCAAGAGAGAACATCTGAGGAAGTCAGGCAGATGATGATGGTGATAATCTTTCACTGCCTATTGAAACGCAATACATCATATTCAGAGTCTCAGTAACAGACACATATTAGATGGTTGGATTCAAGTTGAAGTTGATTGTAAATGTGAAGATATTTAACACTTACATACTCTTCATATTTTACTCCTTCACAGTAAGAATTCCCTCATAGTAAATGTCTATACCAAATTTTAAACTAGAGATCTATTTACAATGTCTAATAGCCTATGTCACATTAATAAAGGCATGAATAATTCTTAATAAATGTTTCAGAGAGCAGGGGGAGTGTTTTTTTACAACAATTGTTTTTGAAAAAAATAGATAGTTAGACAGTATCCTATCCTGTTTTACATAAGACTTGAAAACATAAAAGCCATATTGATTCAAATATATTTTATTTGAAAATGGCATGAACATCCTGGAACTATTGGAATTTATAATATAACCATGTTTAACCACCGCAACCATTAAATGCTGTCCTCACCGCTATATCGTAAGAAATCATAATTATTAATATTAATTCAGCATTTACCACTTAGCACACAAAACGTTAAATGATAAAATGCATGTTATAAACTTTTCTCTGCATTCAAAGCAGTGGTAGGAAACTTTACGTGTGTGGAACTTGCACATGTGTTTCCCACATTTGCAGCAGGTTGTCCCTTATTTGCAGTCCTTCTTTGCAGGGCAGAAGTTGCATCTCCTTCTCTTCTGTCGGTTTTTGATCAGGGCCAGGCTCAGATTGCTGCACTGCCCTTACCAATGCTTCTGAAGCTGCTGTGTGGGGAAGGTGTCACGTTTGCATGCAAAGAGTCATAAGGGCCTTTCCAAGCTCCTCCAAAAAGAACCTCCTCCACTTCCTCTTGCTTGCCCTCCACGTAGGATTCAATTCACTCCATATGACAAAGGCATTATAGGTTGATACGTCAATGATATTGTGGAATATCGTGAGAGACCAGTGGGCTGCCATGCAGGTCTTGTCTCATGATTGTCAAATCGGAGCACCACCAATATGGTACGGAACATTTCCCTAGACATGGTGGCTCAAAATATCGGTCTTGCCGACGTTCCACCGACTAGAAGCAGCCTCACCTTGGGACCTGAACACACCAGCCAGTAATAGAAGCCCCATGTAGGTCAGTCACATCCATGGTCTTCGTTTCTTGATCATTCGTAATCCCCTCCCCATCCTGCCTGCAACTTGATGAGGAAGTGAAGACCAACAGATAGCGCTGTTTTTCAACATAAACGTCTCTCCAGGTGTCTCTCTCTGCGGGAATCTGGGCAAATGTGATGGGAACACAGACAGTTCTCGTGACACTGTAGAGGACCCCTTGAATTCTGTCACCACTGTCCCATAAAAAATACACACAAACATGGCCTGTACAGTTTCAGTTTCCAGATTCCATAAAACCTCCATTTTCCTTGATTTGACCCACACTGGTAGATCTAAAATCCGTCTCAATAGATACGGATCAAATTTGACCCCAAACAGCCTCAGTGTACAAAAACGTGTAGCACCTATACAAAAGTATAAAAAAATTAATTTGTGTATTTTGGGTCACTTTAAAAGTCATCAAATTTCAGGCTAAAAGAATGATGTTGTTGTTGATGAATGATGATCTCAGCTCTGGTCCTTCTGGTTCATTTCATGTTGGATTTTATATAGCATGGAAGAAAAGCTCCCAATTTTTGGTTTTTTTTTTTCTCCTTCAAAAATCTATAAAAGTGTCATATGCAAATCTCTCTGGTGATAATGTCTCTTTAAAACAAATCTCTTGTGTTCACACCAAACATGAAGCAAATTTTTCACATGGAACGATTATATAGAAAGTCAGTGTGAAGCGTATTTGAGTAGAAAATAATTAAATTTAGCACTTGAAAATAATAATAACAAAAAAATTCTCAATATATTCCTGTTTAATATGAATTATATCCCTTCAGAAAAAGTAAAAACTTGTTTGCTTTAGATTAGCTGTAATAAATAGGCTATGAAAGTCTGGAGCACATATTGTAAAAATTCCAACATTATATCACTATTTAATAGACATTCACAAAAACAATTTTGGAAATGTGTATGTTTTTGCAGTATTTCAGAGACCAGCATTAAATTAATGTCATGCAAAAAGTAATAAGTGGTATTGCTATTTTGTTTCTAATTACCTCATTTAATTACATTCAATTCAATTTATTTATATGGTGCCAAATCACAACTTGTTGTCTAGTTGTCTAATGACAGCTCCCAATTAAAGCAGATCAAGACTATACTCTTTAATTAGATTTTTAGAGAGACGAAACAAAATCCAACAAAACCCCCTTGAGCAAGCACATGGCGACAGGGGCGAGGAACAACTTCCTCCCCGGAGTTTGATAACTAAAGACTTTGGTTCCTGTTCTGCTTTTGCTGACTAGAAACCACAAGTAAGTCTGTATCCTGGGAGCGTAGAGTTCTGGTTGGATAATAAGGTACTATGAACTCTTTGAGATAAGATGGCGCTTGGCCATTTAGAGCTTTGTATGTGAGGAGGAGAATTTTAAAGTCTATTCTGAACTGTAGAGAAGCTAATACAGGAGAAATGCTCTCTAACATGAGTTTTTGTCAGTACATGTGCTGTGGCATTTTATTTGGAGAGTCTTTATGGACTTATAGGGCAGCCTGATAACAGGAAGTTGCAATAGTCCATCCTGGAGGTAATAAATGTGTGGACTAGTTTGTCTGTATCTTTCTGAGACAGAATGTGCCTGATTTTTGCAATGCTGCGAAGGTGAAAGAAGGCGGTCCTTGAAATTTGAGCAATTTTTGAGTTAAAGGACATATCCTAATCAAAAATAACTCGTAGATTTCTTACAGTGGGGCTGGACGCCAAGGTAATGCCATCCAAGGTAGCTATATTGCTAACTAATTTGTTTTAAGATGTTTATCAAATCAGGGTGATAAAGATATCAGCAGCCGGGAATGGTTGGAAGACTCACAAATAAAACCAGCCTTTATAAAATACCGATTAAAAATGAATGAATGAAATCAGACTCTGTAAAGTTGTTCATGTTAAGTAACAAGGACAATGAGTAGATGGTTTATTTTCAAGATTTCTGACTGTTTTGAGAGAGAGGATTGTTCTTTGAAATAACCAGCTTTAGCCTTTCAAACAGTTACATGGCCTTATTTCTAATTTACCTAAACACCATATAATCTGCAGTAAATCTAGACAGCTATGCTTTATGCCAGACAACTTTTTTCTTTCTTTCTTTTTTTTCTGTAGGCAAGACTGCAGTTAATCTGGTAAAGGGGGTCCTGGGCGTAACTATTTCATAGTTTCAGGTTAAGAATTAACCTGTCAAACTGTTGGGGGGGTGGATGTGAAATTGTAAAAAGCAAAAGCAGCCAAATACTCCAGAGATGGTATTGCTGAGGCTCAGGAGGTTGAGCAGTCACTCACTAGTCAGATGGTTGGTAATTTAATCCCTGATCCCTGCAGTCTACATGTCGAAGCGTCCTTGTGTAAAATACTCAACCCCACATTGCTCCCAGGCTGTTCATCAGTGTCTAATTGTTTGTTTGAATGGTTCACACTCCTGAAGAGCAAGTGGCACCTTGCATGTTATCCTCTGCCACCAGTATATGGATGTGCGTGTGAATGGATGAATGCTGGGTAGCATTGTAAAGCATTTTGAGTGATCGGTCATACTAGAAAAATGTTATATACGTACAGTCAATTTACCATTTACGCATATAAATGGTGCTTTGTGATTTTGGTGAGGTATGTGAGTGTTTTCCTCCAGCAACTAAATCCATAAATCCATACAAACTATGTCTTTTGTGCTCTATTTTAGATTAATATTAGGGCTGGTGATTAAAAGCCTGATGTTCATGCAGAAAAAGTCTGCACCAAATAACTATTTTTTACTGAAGAAGTAGCTTTGGGGTCTCCTCTTATTTTATAAAAGATTTATTGGGGCAGAGCGATTCTAGCAGCACCCACTTCACAATGACAAGTAAATTAAATATAATAACTAATATTTTCAGGCCTGAGCAGTTACTAAGACTGGCAACCTCAGGAATGTTTCCCTGCCCAAGCCAGTTCATAGTAAGAGGAGGATCCAGTTACTCCACAGTTGAAAAGGTGTATGTGAAAGAGATGGGTGAGATGTGATAACCAGTTTCTCCTGGAAGACTTCCACAGGGTTGTAGAAATTATGTCACAAATAAATGAAAAAAGACTTGTAAGAGCTGCATATGGCAGGGACAACATCTCCACTTTGAAAAGGGTTAGAGTAGAGTCCTCCTTGACTGAGAAATCTGAAACACAGCAACTAGAACCTAAAGTTAAAAAGAATTAAACAATATATTCTATGCTTTGTCTATCTTCCACCATCACCAAACTCAACATTGTCTGACATTTGTTGGCCACATAAACACGCTCAGCAGGACTCATTTCAGGAGAATCAAGCAAAGTTCAAGTCACAGTGGGGGTTGTATGAGGAGACCGTTGCCCTCAGCTCAGTGGGGATGACAATAGGGAAGCCAGAAACTATTTGTCTCTTCTGCAGAGCTGAAAGGAAAGCTGTTAGTCTACATCTACTCTTAGAATGAAGTCTGGGCTAATAGGAACGGTTGGTGCAAAACAGTTGATTAGGTCTTATTTTAATAGGTGAGCCACATTTAACACACTTGATGGTCAACGTTCTCCTGTGGCCTCAAAAAGCGTGTTGTGAGTTTCAGTTGCAAAATTTGGCAGTTGTGCATTATGGGACAATGGCTGACAACAGTGAATTAACTCGTCATTACTCTGACCAGTCCAATGAAGAAGCCACAGAACTTTCTTGAAAAAAACAAAAAAAAAAAACCCAAACAAAACATGTATGTATATGGCATGCGGTCCAATATTTTAAATAGTTGATTTAACAGTTGATCAAATGTCCAAATGTTGATGTAACTGATAGGAACAACTTTGTCACAGTTAAGAGGCTTAAAAAAAGATTCAGTAAAATTGACAACAAGCAAGTTTAGAAAACAAAACACAAGCTTTAATATATAAAGCTGCAAACAGGTACAAAAAATTATTTGCAACAAAAACTAAAAAAGCTTCCTGAGAACAGGGCATTGTAATAATCTCTTTAAAAATGCAGCCGGAGTGAGTGAGGATGCTCCATTTAGTAAGCACAATTCCTACAATCTCAGTATCCCATTCTGAAAATGTCATGGACTAGATGTATGCAAGCTCTATTCCTCTCTACTTCATTCTGCTTATCCAAAATTAAGCAGAGGACGCACACCTTCACAAAGAAAAAAAAAAAAAAACAACTCAAGGAAAGAACGATGACAAAGATTTGAAGCCAAGTGAGAGAATTATGGAGATTGTGGTGGAAAGGGATTTGGAAATAAGACAGAATGAATGATGAAGTCTGAAGAGAGCGTCAGCAAGGGAGTAAAAGATGAATCTGAAGCTGAGAAGTCAGCGAGAGGAGGAAGGAGGATAGGATGGACTGAATATTTGAGGAGGAAAAGATTCATGAGGGCTTCAATAAAAAGCTTCAGTGAACACAGCACAAACAGACAGGTCTGATGGTCACACACATGCACGCACACACACACACACACACAGCAGGGTGTTTTGAATTCAACCATGTTTATTCAAACTCTTCCTGCTCATCACAGAATCCCATCATGCATTTCACTCTAACGGTCTCGCCCTGTCAGAGTATAACAAGGTCTCTTCACCACTCAGGAACCCATACACACTCTTGCCAACACAGACACATACGGTACATATGGCATGCAGAAAATTTACAGATTTTCTAAAGACACAAACATAAATTGTAAAAATATACAGAAAAACAGAGGTATTATTTATATATATATATCAGAAATATTCAGTAGCTAAGCTAAAAAAGACAGTAGGCTGTAGCAGTATGAAAGTATTAATTTATCAATATTACAATATAAATTTAATTTCTGCAAATAACATCAACAACCAATAATGGCAAAACATGTGGTTATACAGCCAAAGGACAAAACAAAATCCATAACGGGGGCAATGACTCCTTTTTTAGAAATACCCTAGTGTTTGAGACAGAGGAAGAAAAATAGGAAAAAAAGTATCAGACGTGGTTCTCCATGAACAAGCCTGGGCCCTCACCTCTGTCCATGCATTAAAATGCCAACATGAGAAAATTGTCAGTATGCTTGTATATCTCAGCTGGCAAGGTCTTGGTCTTGGCATGGAATAGTGTTACCTAGAACCCCTTCCCTTATCTCTCCTCCTCACTGGATGAATTTAATAAACAACAAATAAATAGATGTACTTAATAAACAATAAACTGGATGAGATACTGATGGGGAAAACCAGACATTTCTTCATCTTTTGTTTTAGGCTTCACAGAGATGTTTCTGTGTGGATCAATACTGGTTGAGAGGCTGGTCTCTACACAGCCTGGCTTAATCCAGCACAAGCTCACAGAACATGATAAATGAAATAAACTTAAACTATATATATATATATATATAGACACACAAACAAACACACACACACTTCAGCACAAGAAAAGGCTGAGGTCTACCAGGACTGCCCTCCTGTACTGTACACAGCTAAACGCCTGAATGTTAACAGAAACATTCAGGAGATTTCTTCTCAGCAAATGACTCTGCCTCTGACTGGAAGGGTTTTAGACAGATTACCAGTTTGTCATAACATAATCACAGGTAAAATCGCAATATCACACACAGTCACAATGTAGTCTTGTCTTGTCAGTTCCTTCCAATTTGTGCTATCAAGTGCTCAAACAATTAAATTCTATTTAAGCTTAAGAGCTTAAATGAGCGACTCCCATCCGTCAGCAGCTGGTTCATTAGGGCTGCTAGACGTTCACCGAGTGCAGTGCAGCGCTTCTTTAGCTTTAGCCAGTAGATGTGGATGTCAGGGCCTGGTGCTACCCTCTCTATCCTCCCTGTCTCTCCTCTCTCCCTCTCCTTTTTCTCCCCATCTCCCCCTCTCCTGTCTCTCTCCACCTCCCTGTCTCCCCTCTCCCCCCTCTCCCTCCCAGCCGGTCACAGCAGAAGGCCTTCTACACTGAGTCTGGTTCCGGTCGAGGTTTCTCCCTGTTCAAAGGAAGTTTTTCCTCACCACTGTCGCCAAATGCTTACTCAGTGTGGGGTTTTGCCCTGGGACCTGTTTCTCTCTGATTCTCTTCTTTTTTGTTGTTTTGTTGTTGTTTACACACCTGTAAAGTGTCTCGAGATAACTGTGTTATGAATTGGCACTTTAAATAAAACTGAATTGGATTGAATACCCAGCTCTTCATACCTGACACTCTTTGTTGAATGTCTGATATTATGATGGCTACTGGGTCTTGTTCTGAGAGATAAGCTTAAAAACTTAAACAGAACATGAATAGTAATAAATACATGTGTGTGATGAATGGTGGCACACAGGACAGGTACCCCCGTCAGGATACCCTTGATGATGCCAGGAGTAGAAATCCCTCCGTATTAGAGGGGATACCAGGGCTGTTTTTCAGCATCTGAGGTGAAACCTTTCTTACATGAGTCAACATGCAGCAACCAGATCATACCCTCCATGGACACCATAGTACAGTAAGCTGTCTTCCCAAAGTCCACTATTAGCTCCTTAGCCTTGCTGATGTTCAGGAGTAGGTTTTAGCATGACACAAAACACATGACTCTACTTTCTTCAGGTATGACTTTTTAGTGATCAGGCCTAAGACAGCAGTATTATCAGAACTCTTAATGATGGTGTTGCAGCTGAAAGTGATTACACAGTGATGTACATGCATGGAGTGCAGCAGTGGGTGTTAAGGATGAGAGTGGAAGACGTGTAAGAAGCCACAGCCTGGGGTCTGCTTGTCAGTAAGTCATGGTTGCTTCATCCTCTAGTGCCTGGAGTGGGACCCTACGTCAAAGTATGTATTTTAACTCCACCTTTAACATCATCATTCTGGCTTCACAGCAGAACAACAGCTGAGCGTACATGACTACACTTGAAGGTGGATCACAGCATTCCTGTCTGAAGTCATCCAGGGCACCATCATTAAACTGAAGCATCTAAAGAAGTTCAACCTGCCCAGGTCAATGATCCATCCTGTCCATGCGTTCACTGCCAAGGTCAAAGCCTGCAGTGTATCATTCAGCGTGCTGAGAAAGTGATTAGCTGCAATAGAAACTTCTTCCAGAAGCTGTGTGCTTCCAGTACCGCGAGGTAAGCCAAAAAGATTGTGGTCAGCCCCTTTCACAAACATGTTGAGACAAGTTTGGAAACTGGAGACTGGAAGGAGGCTGTGCTCCATCATCACAATATGAAGAACACAAGAAAAATGACTATTAATGGCTATTACTTTATGTTATCATGTCTTCCTGACTGCAGCTGGCCTCAGCAACAAGACCTGGAACCCCCACTGACCTAGCCCCCAAATCCCCACCCCCCGTTTGCCCTTCCATGGCTAATATTTTGCAGGTTCTTGCACAAACTGTACTACTTTTTTAATTTTAGACACAGTAATATTTAACTTTTTTTTCACATACTTGTTATAGCTTGACTTTTTCACATTTACTTTCTTTGACAAACCGTTTCTCTACTTCCCCTGAAAACATTAAACATAGGTTATTCCTCCTCCGAACTATCTATGGTCTGCCTTTTCTCTCATAGGATGTAAATAAACTTCAGCTGGGCTTGTTTTCTGTAGTTACTACAGCAACAGCCACTGAACCATAAGCACATTGTACACAACAGGACATGAGCCAGGTGTCAGCCAGCAGGTCTTTGTCTTACAAATGTTATAGATCTACTGATGGTAGTCAAATGATTTTTTTAACATGTGCACATTAAAGTTCAGTCTGAACTGTCTCTATTCTGTTTATAACTGCAGATAAAGGCAGACTGAAGACCGAGTGCGAGATCCTCACACCTGAGTGATATCACATCAAGATCCTGTCCATTTTATGTTCTATATACAATGTACTATACACATTTGAGTACACTCGTGTCCCTTTTTTAAAATCTTTATTTCAATTAAATAATATAATGTCAATGTTTTGGCTTGATCTGTAACAATAAACAAAATTGACTTAATTTATAGATAGCAGAAATAGATAATAAAACAATCATTAAATTAACATTATGCATTGAGTCATGTCCCTTCAAGCCATTATTTCTACTTCCTGCCATACACAAAAAGCAGTGCTTCAAGTGACCTGATATATGAGGATACAAAGGAGTGATTAATTAACTGAGAGAAATAACAACCATAAAGCTATAGCCAGTATTAGATAGTATAATGTTTTTTCTGGGGCAGATAAAAAAAAAATTAAAAAAAATACAAATTTACTTGACACGTGACAAATGTGTTTGTTATTAAATGTAATTAAATGTAATGGTGTGTTACAGAAAAAAAATAATAATTAAACATTATCTTTTCTTAAACTTACAATATAAATTACAAATGTGGGTCTTTTTTGTAAGGGTAGAAAATTACTGACATAATTTCTGATAAAATATCACTATTATAAATCACTGTAGTTGCTGCTTAACGAAGCTCCTAATATCAGCTCGACAGTCGACATTAGTTCCAAAAAGCAGCTGATGTGAATAATGTATTCAAAGAGAGCCAAGGGAAATCTTTTGTTAAAAAAAGGGGGGAGGGGGGGGGATCATATTAACCTTTTTGATCACCAAATGACATTTAAATTTTTACTGTATATAAACTTCTAGAGTTATTCTAACAGGTTCTAACTGCTGCTGTTCTGTCATCCATGGAATGTGTTGGAGTAATAGTCAACACATTAATCTGACTCAGTGTCTCATTGCTGTGGATTTATTCACTGTCCTGAGCCTGGCTGAAAGGCGGCATTTTATTGGCCAAAAGTGTTTTTGTGTGTGTGTTGTATGAAAGACAAGGGAGAGAGAGAGAGAGAGAGAGACGGAGACGAGGTGACAGAAATAATGTAAATATTTATCAAATCATCATTAAATAAATTTACTAACATGTCTATTATTTTTTTTATTTTTTAAATCAGGGTTGTATTATCATTTAAGATACAAAAAAATCCACAATACATCAGGGTCTTAAAGCAACAAGCTTTTTCAGAAAGGTTTTTCTGTCTGATCCTGTGTAGGATACTTTCAGTGAGTCTTCTTAACCAAAAAACTTAACACATTTTTACGCGAGCAGTAACATAACATTGTTTTGATAGCTCACCTTCAGCTCTTCCTGACATGGTCATTTACAAAACAAACAAAAAAAAAAAAATTACTCACATAAGCAATTGTTACTTCACAATAGATTCTGCCCTCAGCACTGTATATGCCATTAATTATTACTTATCAGCAATAATTTGGGGTTCAGTGTCTTGCTCAGCACACACATTGACTATTGCAAGTGCTCTCTTTTTATTTTGGGAAGTGAGATGAGTGTAGGAAGTTTATTAGTTTATCACTAGCTGAGGATGGGTATTGAGTGTTGGTTGTATAATTGATTGCTGACTTTGTTAAAATTGTATTTGAAAGTATTACAAGTTGATGCAATGTAAGGGTTACATATAATAGAGTAACGTAACGTACAATGTAGACCGACAACTGTGAAAATACAGTTTACTTCTATGTTGTGAAAATCGCTGTCGGAATTCACAAAGGTTGTTGGTTTATAAAAAACACACACATTTGTGCACACACACACACACACACACACACAAGCACACAGAAAAAATAAGGCCGTCCAACCAGAACTAACAAAGGCCCACTACAGACAGTCCTGTCAGCGCAGCAAGGGAGAGAGAGTGTGGGGTGCACATTGTGTGTGTGCTACTCCATATGGGTCAACGCATATACACAAGCATGTGTGTGTGTGTGTGTATTTGTTTTTGTATTAATGCACGTGGTTGTCTTTAGATACTAAGGAATGGTAATTGTCAGCACTGAGTGTCTCTTCTGCTTGTCATAAGCTATGCTTATTCAAACTATTGTTCTGTGTGTGTGTGTGGGGGGGGGGGGGGTGAGTGAGAGACACACTGTGTGTGTCATAAGCTATGCATATTTACTGTTAAAATATTGTGCTGCATGTGTGAATGTGTGGTGTGTGTGTCCACACTCCAATACAAATTAACACAGAAAACATCAGCGCGTGTGTGTGCGCCGTGCACCACGCTCATTTGGCTTTAGTACCAGCAGAATAGGGAATTCTAATAATAATCATAAAACCTACTTTATTTTCTCTGTTTGAGGTGAGCTGACTGCCTTTCTCTCTTGCCACCACTTTCCAACCCACTCAGCCAATCAACCCGCACACACACGCACACACACGCACACACACAAACCCTCTCGTGTGCAGTTCTGCAAGCCAGGGTGATCGTCAGAGTTATTACATGGAGTGTTGTCTGCCTTGTTACATTTTCACTTTATGAGCTGAGAGCCTTTCCCAGTCCCTCAGTGCTTAGCATAGACAGCAGCTTAGGCACCATGTGTTTGTGAGTGTGTGTATGACTGCTGTGTTCTTTTTTTCAGCACATAGGCCACTGACCCCCCCCCTTTAGCAAACACATCTATTTAATAAGCACAGCATGCAGATACGTGTGTGTCTGGGTATGTGTGTGCATGTGTGTGTGTGTGTGTGTCTTTTTGTGTTTTTGTGAGAGAGAGAGAGAGAATACCTGTCTCTGAGATCGAATACTCAAAGAGCAGTTGTATAGTGATGTTGGATGTCCATCCTAGGAAACACCCTGGGGTATTTAGTTTTTTTTTTCCTACAGTTTCACTAAATTGATTTCAATCATAGTCATTAATGAGCAATAAATATGAAGAAAAAAATCATTCATTAATTAAGGTTATTAAAGACCAAATAAATGATTTATTCAGAACCACTGATAGTATGCGAGAATTAAATATTGTTCTTGATTTATGATAAACTACATGCATTTTGATGTTTGCTTTGTGTTTCAGCCTATTTCCTCCTCTGTCTTTGTTTTATACATGTTCTCGACCTCCTGTTTTTTTCAATTGTTTTCACATAAATCTTTATTTGTGTAATGTTTGCATGTGCTAAAGTTGACATTTAAACTTAACAAAACCAAATGAGTTAATGAACTTAAAGAGAGAGAGACAAAGACAGGGAGACATTGGTATTGCAGTATTCTTGTGTATATATATCACAAGACAGCTTAAGCTCAACTGTATGTACTCTGTAAGAGTCATAGTCAACCGACTCAGTCACCCAGGGATTACTTCAAAAGAACACAATGTCTGCATCTGTTTTTTGTTTTTTTTTGTTTTTTTGTTTTTTTCAAAAATCAGTGTCAAAGCAACAATACCAGTTTGTTCATTTTGGGAATTATTGCCTTATTTTTGTCTCTCAGTGTGTATGTGTCTCTTGCTATCTGTGTCAGTGCGAGAAATAACCTAATGAGCATAATAGGGCTGTTATATTTTTAATAAACACAGCAGGCAGCTGTAGTCTGCTGAGACTCATACCAAAATGGATAGAGAGATAGTCAATGACTCACCATGGTACACTTACTGCTGATTACAGAAACACAACACTTACTGTGCGTATGGACCCTGCGTGTGCTCGCACGTGTGCTCATCTACTTGTGTATGTTTGTGAGTGTCCGCATGCACCTTTTTCTGCAAAATAAAAAAAAAAAAAAAAACTACGTGTGTCTATGTGTCTGCTTATGAGTTACAGTTTTTCATTAGCACACAGCAATATTTGTGTGTCTGGTTTAGTATACACAGACACTTTCTCGTCCAAAACTTCAAAGTTGCGCACGCAGTCGGATGTGTATGTGTGTGCATCCCATTACTTTCACTCTATGTTGAATAAATGAAACTCCGTCTTGGCAATTTCTCCTCAGCACCCATTCATCCTCCCAGTGCTACCCACACAATATTAAAAATCTCCCTTACTCCCAGCACAAAGGCAAGGCTTGTCAATTCACACACCTTAAAACATGCCTTTTTCCTGTCTGCGTGACGTCTTTATGTCTATCAAACAATATCAGGTGGAATCTCAGGTGTAAAATATGATCAAAGCATTTAAGTTTTTACATCTGTTGTTTTCCAGGAGAGCAGATTATGAAGATGAACCAGGGAGACATAAAGAGGAGTGTTGTTCCTATTCAATCATCAATAAGACTTTCCATTCTTAATCAAGTTATATTAAATGTCCATCATTTCATATTGTGTGGATTCCAATTATAAAGTTATGACTACCTTCATAAAGTAAAATGACTAGAGAAATGCAATAATACTGCGCTCACTACACACTACAAGCCTTTTCATTTATCTATTTAACTGTTAATAAGACATGAACTGATATAGATTATTTAATTTTCAAATGGAATTATTGCCGAGATTGTGCATATGTTACAAGCATAATGTGTATTTTCTCTCTCCCTCTCTCTCTCTCTACATGTGTATGTTTGTATATATATATATATATATATATATATTTTTTTTTTTTTTTTTTTACAGGTCAAATTTTTGTTCTGCATTCAGTGAAAAATCAAGCCATATCATATGGCTTGTCAGATATGTATGACAAAGGAGAAAAAGGGCAGCTAAAGATATACAATCAGTGTGCCATGCATAAGGTTCAACAAAGTTTTGTACATAAATTTGACGAAATTCTTTTTGTCCTAACTACTACTCTTTTACTGCTATTAGAAATAATTTACTGGACCTCATCCATTGAAGTAACTTCATTTTCATTAAATCTATATCAGCCTTTCATAAAATGAAATGTCAAAATTGACACTAATGTAACAAAGCAGATTAATCTTAATTGCCAGAATCTATATTGTAAATCTCTTGTATTAATTTCTAGAAATGATACATATTATTTAAAAAACTTTTGCTAGTCTAATTATGTAACTTTACCAATAAGTTAAACTACATAATTAAATATTATGATACCATGTTGAAAACATGTCACATCATTATCACATAATTGTTTATAGGGCCTACAGTAATTAATAATTAATCTAATTAATGTACATTAATTATACACAACTCACAATATTGCATCTTTATACCAAGATTATGTTTAACGGTTTGTGTAATGTTATGTTCATCTATCTATTCTATTTATCAAAAGTAGATAAATAGCTAGATAGGAGAATTCAGTCTTGTGAAACCTCAGGTGAATGAACAACAGATGATTCATTTCAGGCTCATTGTTTTATCAGCTCACTGCTGCCTTTATTTAATTTACACCGCTGTGATAAGCTCATCATCCTCATTTGAATGATAATGAACAAACTGCTTTGACTTCACGTTATTGGAGTGAATTAAACCAGGCTCACCACAGTACACTTAATTCTCAGAGTCCATATTTCATTCCAGTAAACATCACAGACATCACCCCTCGGCCCCTCAGTCCTTTTATGATAATCAGGTTATTCATTATGTTCTATGAATCTGTTTAACAAAGTGGGATTCTCTGCTAAAGGAGATGCAAAAATTTGTTCTCTTCAGACTGATACATCTACCTCTCATTTACAGTGCATACAGGCATCAGAGCAGTCTGTAAGGGCTGAACCTTTTACAAGTTTCATTTTGATTTCTATAAAACTGAGGAAAGCTTGGACTGAGAACATATTACATTTTACATTTTAGTGACATCGGTATAGAATTTCCACCCTTACATTATTACTATATTTTTAAGCCAAATCTATACATCACTACTTTGAGCAACATGTTGCAAAGATTTGCATGGTGTCTTTTGGTTTTGGTTCTTTTGCAGTTAGTTGGTCATTTTATGACTTATCTTGGAGAAGTTGCTGGAGCTGGAGAAATTGCTAGTTTAAGTACTGATTTCTATGAGCTTGCACCAGAATCTGACTTACTGATGAAAGAAGGTAAGGGAAAGTAAGGAGTGAGTGGCATTAGATGTCAATCACATTAAATACATGACTTCACTGTATTTAACACTGACTGTCAAAAACAGATGTCAGCCACAGATCTCATCCGTGGGAGTTTGAAAGCTTGTTAATGACAGAACTATTGAGCGAGTGCAAAAGATTCAGGATGCACTAAAGAACGTGGCAAGGCATTTGCTAACGAGCCTTGACTAAAATGGAAAGACCCATGTCATTCTTAAGGTCATTTTTGTTCTTGTTCTTGTATAAATGAGAATGCAGTGGAGAAAAAGACTGTAGTTATTTATGAGATTAAATGGTCTAACAAGATTTTACCCACTTCTGTTCCATCGGGTTTAGGATCGAACGTCAAGATACAAAATCTTACAGCAAAGGAAGTCCTACTACCCCAGAATTTTGGAGAAAATTACATTAAGAGAGAAGTGTTTTGCCTCTTTAGTCATCCAAGAGCTTCAAGGTAAACTCTGATGCAGCTCAGAGTATTCAGGTGAGATACAGTTAATTCTACAGAAGGACATTTTTAGATTCTGATGAATAAATAAGTTATATTTTAGTTGGACCCTGGCACATATCACACCTATTGATGTGTACAGCTGGGAGTTTAAACACTGTGAGAACATTATCAAAAGTGAAGTGATATTGCTGTGTATCATAAAAACATGAATTTATTTCTGAGGCCTTTTGGGGGCTCAACATACTAACCTGTGGGCAGTTGCACTCCTATTCACTAAAGTCACTATAGCGTGATTGAAATACTGGTGTAGGCCTTTATTTGTCACTATGAAACCCTCTCAATGTCTTTGGCTCAGACTGCTTTTACAAGTTTCTGTTATGCTTGGAAAGTGTTTTCAACTGTGCTACACTGTGTGCAACACTGGTCACCTGTGTAATATTCAACATCAACCAAAATCAAAACAACAAATATCTGCATCCCTACAAGTTGTAAAAAAAATGGAGTGGAGGTAGCGAATTTACGTCAATTTATCGTCAGCCCATACTCTAAACTGTGACTACAGGTGTGTGTATTTCAAATGTCTTTACATTTTTACATTACATTACATCTTTTAATTGCTTTCAGGATTTAATTTTTTTTTCTATTTTACACTACTATGAATTAGTGATCTCTCCTGTATTTAGCAGGAATGTAACGATTTAACTTTTGTTCATTTGATTGTTTTTTTCTTTCCTGTTTTTAGGTATTAATGTTGAATGCACCTTAAAGAAAACATAGTTTTTTAATCTGAGTATAAACCACACTCGGTACAAACCCCACTCTTGATATGAACCAAGTGGAGTTACATAAAAGACTTTTTTTTAACAGATATAATTTAGATGTCAAAAATTAGTCCTTTGTGGCCAGTGAGGTGAATAACTACTTTGGAATTTCTTGGATGTAACAATGAATCATTAATTCCACAGATAGGAATGCAATTATGCTTCACATTTTTACAGTTTAACCAATTATAAGTAATAATTCCTCTAATATGAAAATGTGGCTGAAGAATAAGAAAGGGCTCATGAGAATGAAAGTGATAAATGATGCCTAATGTCTTTGAATGTTTAAGTGACTGCTTTAGTTGTGTTAATCCTAATTTTCCTTACGGGACAGAACTGACGTAACAAACATACAGCATTTTTAAGTTTGTCGCTGAATGTATAAGCTTGATTCCAAAAAAGTTAGAACAGTGTGGAAAAGACCAATAAAACTGAAACTGGTCCTTTGCTAACCTTCTTTTGACACATACTCAATAAAAAAAAAACAAAAAAAAACAACACAAACTTAATGATTTACCCTATAATAGTTGTTTTTGTAGATATACTTATGAGACAGGCAACATTCCACATAAAAACAGGTGATGGACTGGGAATGAGAAAGGCATTCTCAAAAGGCTCGGTCATTCACAGGCAAAGATGCCTGTGATTTCACCACTTTCTGAAAAGGAAGAAGGAAAAAGCTTCTTCTGAGGATGCTCAGTAGATAAATCTAGAACGTTTATCTCTCTCAAATCTTTCTTAAAAGTTTATAAAACAAGTAAAACCTGTTTAGCTCCATCTGTTAATTTTGTGTTTTATACTGTTAAATGGACAGACCCTCCACAAAAAGCAATATACATATTTTTCCTCTTACCTGCAATGCTTTTTATCAGTCTTGATTGTTCTAGTGTGAGTTGCTAAGTTTTGTAAATATTAGCTGTGGAGACGTCTCCCTACTCTTCACTGTAATTGAACCAGACAATAAATATCTGGAGCAAATCATTTAAATGCTAACACAAAAAAATGAGGGCAAACTTTCAGTATTTCTGTAATATTTCAACTATACTGAATTATAATTAAAATATAGAGAAAATATTAGTAGAGTATTTGCAATAAAAAGTTTTTAAAACATTAATGATTATTGATAAACAGATGATGGCAATTTCAGCTGAAAGTTTCCAAGGTGTCCTTTTTTAGCTTTGAGAAGGGAAGAACTAAAACCCTCAGAGTACGAGTGAGTATACTGAGTATAATGAGTAATATATGAGTGACTATAGTATACTGTACATGCTGATGTTAGAAAATTACAGGTGTGAAAATATAGAAAAAATAAAGGATAATGGAGCCAATTTGTGATTCATTCTTGTGGCGTTGTAGTATTATAACTGAATAGCGTATTTTGAGACACATATGAATTGGCCTGAGCAATTTTGCAGATGAAATGCCCATTGGTGATGCAGCCTGTAAGGAGTGACTTTTGTACTGAATGAGGCTTGTTGAAAAAGAAAAGGAAATTCTATGTTGAATCTTTTCTTTCATTTTATTTATTTATTTATTATTTTTACCTCAACTGAAATCTGTAAAAGTTCAGTCTAAATAACAAAATAAATACATACAGTACCTGAAGAATGGCCTCTACTGACAGACTAATCATGTGGTCTGGTCAGTTGTTTTTCATCTGTGGTTCAACAAGGGTTAACGAGAGCGAGAGAGAGAGAGAGAGAGAGAGAGGGAGAACAGCCTTCATAATGACACAACACTCCCTCTCCCTTATCCTCCAGACTACATCCAGATACCGACGGAGTCGTGCTCCTCCTGGTAATCCACACAAGCACCTTTGCTGACACACACCCTCTGTCTTTTCCACGCGCGCGCACATCTGTTGACGGAGGAGAAAAACAGAGCGCTGCGGACCACGGGGTGCAGCAGAGCGTCTGGTTTCCGGCTCAAGTGGAGAAACGGCGGAGAGGAGCAACCGGTGCATGCCACTCGAGGTAAGGACTTTTATGGAGATGAATGCCTCAGCTGGATGCTCTTCTACAGTTCGAGTGTGTGCATGCGTGAGCGAGAAGTTGTCCATTGAGTAGGCTGTGGATCTGGAAGTGTTAGTGGCTTCATTCCAGTAAATAAATATGGATGTCCACTTCTTATTGGCTGTTGTTAATTGAAAACTCCATATAGTAGCATTGTTTCAGGTCAGAGGTTGCACTGCTGCTGCAGGGTGAGAAAGCTGATTTTGGGATTTATGCTGAAGGGTACTACAGTAGAGCACATGGTTGCTGAAGGTGGCTGCACACACTCTTGTACTCTAACTAAAAGTTTCATCCAGTTTTTATCAGTGATGTGGAATATACAGAGAGGTGGCACTTCAATGAAGTAACAGTAATAAAAAAAGTGAATTTTTAAATTTGCCTCTAAATGCCAAACATCCCCATCATTCATGAATGCTGCTTGACTTGACAAATTGGTGAACATGAAAGTCACACTCCCCGATCTGTGTGACTCCCCTCCTGCCACGTTTTGAAACTTCAATTTGATTTGTTAGCCTGCATGTTTTAATAAATGCATGAAGCCAGAACTAGTTGATCAACAAGGACTTAAATCTCAACATTGTTACATTTTTTGCCTCACTTTACTCTCATTACTCAGTGCCAACAAACTTGAAAAAAAGAAAGCACACTAAGTTAGCAACAGGTGTGCTAAGTGAAATCACAAGACTGTGATGTGTCTATGGCAAAGGGTGTCTTTAAACCTTTCTTTTTCCAGTTTAAAAAAGGACTGGGGGACATTTTAGCCTTAATTGTATTGTGACCGGAAAGAGCTGACAGGAAATCAGAGGGAAAAAGAATTAACATGCAAAAGGGTTAACATGCAGCAAAGGTCTTTTTCCTGCACTCAAACCAAGAACACCACAATTACATGGTCAGCATTATAAAACCCAAGGCCAACGAGACGCCAAAGACCAATGCATTACACATTATACGTACAAAAACAGGTGTGATGAACGACTGTTTCAATCAAATCAATCATATGTTTATCTAAAGTAGTTACAGTTTAACTGCAGAATTATTCAACTAAATGTGAAAATGAATCATGTCTAGATGACATCACAAAAACTGCCAGGGACTTCAGTATTTCCCTTCCCACTGAATTATACTTTATACCTGTTATATTGCACGTTTATTAGGTCTGTATTACTGAATTTTTAAATGTAATAAATGCTACAATACTCATTTAATGTTACATATACAGCACTAATTGATGTCCATTCAATTGATAAATGCAAGAAAAGTTAATAGTTACATTCAGAAAAGCATTATTTTATTATTGTTTTCCTGACCTGTTTTTTTCTTTTTTTATCTGTTTGATATTTCTATTTATTTGATGCATATTTTCATGTGTGATCTAAAATAAAACTGTAACATTCTTACCATAGTTGTACACTTATAAATCTGGCCATCAGTTCATGCTCAACTCATTCAGTCAAGATGTTGATTATTTCACATTTTGAGAAACTGACAATTAGATCTGTAATGTAAAGTGCAATACAAAATAAAGAGGAAAAATTAGAAATGAATGCTGGTCTGCAGGTATAATGAATTTCTGTCCATATTAAGTAGACAGATATGGACATCACACTTGACCTTTTTTTCTTTTTACACTGCAACTCTCAGTTTGACTTGCATTTTAGTAAATGGGGTGTGCCATTATGTTAGCTGAAAACAAACCGCTGTTGTTGAAATCCACTGAATTACCATTTTCAGTTCAGATTGTCATTTGCTTGAAATGACAGTGAGATAGCTATAATAAATTAAATACTACATTCTTAAATGTATTCCACATCAACAATGTTTTGCAGGTACAAATATCTCTCTGTAAAAATAGTCAAACAATACTAATAAGAATAATAATAGTTCATTTTTGTGACACATGCAAAACATCCCAGGCAATAAGGAAGTGCTCTTATAGTTGAAACGCTGTCTTGATTTATGATAAATACATATACATATATATACGACGACGGTGACATACATTGTAATTGTTCTTCTTGTCGATTATTTTTATATGAGTGACATAATGAGTGACAGTGTATTGCTGTTCTGTTCAGTGGTGACTCTAAAATGCGTACCAAGTGTTTTGATTGCATTTGTGCATTTTGGATGTGAGATTAGCTGCTGTGCTGAGCTGCATGTTGGTGAAAAAAAATTGAGCTTGGTACACAGAGATGTGGGTAAGCAAATGGGAAAAAGAGAAAATTTAGTTTTTAGTTAGTTTTATTTCATTTATGTTACTTCTAGGTTTTTAGCAGGAATCACATATTCTGCATGTCTTTTGTCAGGATTTTAAGGCTGGTTTGTTTGACGTTTTCTGAAAAAGAATAACGAGGAAACTCTATAACAGCAGTGATGTTTTGTTTTGTTTTTTTTATTTTTTTCATGTTAAAAAATGACTTCGGGAGTTCAAGGATTTAAAAAGATCTGGAGTTTGTGGTTTCTCTGAAATGTAAAAAAATATTTGACCCTTGAATGACCACAACACAGCAAAACAGAGAAAAGAAGCAGGATGCCGTGGAGAATTTTCTGTGTTGCTGAAAGCCTGCACTTGATTGAAGTGATCAACTGTCAGATTAACAGATTTGGAAATGTAACAAAATGCTGCTGCTGCTGTAAATATGCAGTGTGCGCACTACACCTAGGTTCAGCTTAATTGAAACATCATTAGTCAATAATTTGGATTTTGGCCTTGATAAGGATTATACAGATGATCCCAGCCTGATTGTTGACTGAAACTGTCCTGGCAGTCTGATCAATCATGATGATCACAGGAACACAGGGTGATTACAGCTCACTTTAAGAAACACTGGAATTAATTGTAAAGTGTGTCTATGGTTAGTTGATTTCTCTGGGATACTGCTGGATTTTCCCTTCTATAGAGATGATTTGGTAAAAGAAAAAATGTCTGAAATTTCAGTTAAGCTTTTCCCTGCTGTTAAATTATGTCTATTGACAAACTGAATTGAATTATTTAATGCAAGTTTTTAGTTGATATGATTAATTTTTGACAATGTAATCGGCCAAAAATTTAATCATAACTGAAAATAAAAAACTGGATTAACTGGATTTACATTTTACCTTCATGTCTATTATAGCAATATGTCTGTGGAGATTCTCAGTGTTTGATGCGAGAGTTAAAGGATCTTATGACCTCCTCCATGACTGGGGTCAGTAGAAGTGCTGTCAGGGTCTGGTCCATTTTGCGTAAATGCATCAATGGTGAAATGAACTTGTCGGATCCTTTCACTCAGCAGCTGGTTATGGGCTCTGGTAAGGATCTGTATGGCTCTCTGTCCCTGGATGGTGGATCCAAGGTGGGAATCGGTCTTTGTTTCCTGCATCTCAAGTTGAAGCAGAGAAGATTTCTATGATCCACTAGCTAAATGCACTTGACATCTTCTCATATTCCCGCACCAATGGAAGGGGGTTCCTCCCAAAGTACAAGGCAAAATTATTGCAGTGATTTAAAGGATCTTGCTAGTGTTTTTGTATGCTTTAGCTTTGTATGCTTTTATGATTTTACATACATTTTACACATGCATATTGCAAGAGTGAAACATCACAGGTAACCATTTTGACAAGTGTCAATTTTCTACTAATATTTTGGTTGTTTTTGGACTATTTGATGTGACATAGTTCTGTCAGGATACTGAAGTAGGATGTAAAATGCTGTATCAGTCACATTTACCTTTTTTTCATAAGTTAACCACAGAATAATGTTTCATTCACTTGAAGACAAAGTGTTAATTTATTTCAAGAGTAAATTGTTATTTCCACTGTGTCTGAGTCTGGCCAGCTGTAACAACTGCAAAACAGTGGGTCAAAATGTTTATCAATTTAACCTGTAATACATTTAAAATGTTTTTTCTCACTCTCCAAGAGGCCAATAGGTTTAATTCATTTGATTATTAAATTGGCATAACTTTGAAACTTTCTTGAGCTAGATAGCCAATTTTCCATTGTGCATAGTTCAGCACAGTGTCTTTTATTAATGTGACATGAACATGTCCCGTGCAGTGCCTGCATGAAATCCGCAGAACTTTAGGGATTCATTTTATAAATAATTCTATAGTGGCATCCCAAAATATACTCAAATTAATGTAATAAAAATGTTTTAATATAAAAATATTTTTAGAAGAGTTGTCTTCATTCTTTGATGTTGCAGAGAGTTTGCTCCAGTGAATGTTCAATGTTAACTGTATTTTGACACAAATATCATGTAATTTTGATTTAGATTTTTCAGACACTCTCAGAGACACCTGAAGGTCTTTTGTCCAGGTCATTTTGATACCTTAAATCCCCTTTTCAAGTCTGAGGATTATGTGATTTTGAAAATAGCAACAGGATGAAGGAGGCAGTGAATAGTACTCAAGTTAAAATAATTTTCTTACAAAAGTAAAACAGAGGTTTGCAAACATAGAATTTTCCTTCACAGTGACTGAGCTCAGTTTGTGTGTGAGTGTGTTGATGTGTGTGTTCTAAAGTTCCTTTAGACTTCTTTTTACTCAACTTTTGAAAGTAAAATCAAACAAATAAAAGAAAAATAAAGATTCAATTGAATCACTGAATGCCTAAAGTTTCCAGAGCTTTATCTTAAGAACATTGACACCCTTGGTGCAGACGACACATTTTTAAATGAATGAGAGATGGCTGCTGTGATTTGTGAATACTGATAAAGTTATTAATATAAATGCAGGGGCATATTCTATTAATTTCCTGTTGTAGAGGGGATTCAGGCTGTGAACCCTGAAGTCATAAGGCTCTGACACCACCAAGAAAGGCTGACAGAAAGATAGATAGAGGGAAGAAAAGCAGACAACCAAAAGGAGACAGCTGTCTGTAGAAAGGTCTTTGTAAAGGTGCATGGCACAAAGAATTTTTAACTGAATCAAACACTGTGAAAGACCTTGTATGTGCCATTATCTCTCAAAAACATTTTTTTTGTGTAACATTTCTGCTAAAATTGCAACTGTGAAATATGTTATGATTCTCAAGCCAAATCCAGGGGCCAGGCTCCAGGTTGTCAAGCTTTGGTTGGTGTTGCAGCATTACTGCTGCAGTATGCATCAACCTGCGTGAAACATGGGTCTAGAACTGTGATATTAAAATCTGTTATTCAAAACAAAACCTGAACTGAAAAAGAAAATACTGGTACAACAAGAACATAGACATAAAAAATTCTTTAGTTTTATTTTGATATTCTTTTGAAGTTTTTCAGGGACAATTATCTTTTTTCTTCATGCATGTCTTCATAAATATGTATCTGTGATGTTTGAAAAAAAAAATATCTGACACAGCTTGCAGAGGCCAAAACCTCTTTATTTCATGTAAAAGTATTTTCTGTCCCACCAGGTTTAATCCTTGATGAGAAAATAATAAATAAAAAATATCTAATATTTTATTTAACAGCACAGTGTGTCAGTGGCAGAATTACTCCATCATGTTTTAAAATGTAAACTCCAACTAGGCTGTTAGCCAACTGGGAAAAGTTTGAGACTAAAATGTGTATGCTTGCATTTGAATACATAAGGAACACTACTGGGTAGCTACAGGATGATATTAAACCTCAAACATGCATGCACACACACACACGCATACAGAGAGAGAGAGAGACACTCACAAAACTCAAAATCGACCCTCCCTTTAAGTAAAAGTGGTAATACCATATTGTTGCAAGCAGAGACAGAATAGGGAGGGTCATGGCTATGCCATCCTAGGAAAAAAATTGTAGCGCTTGAAGCACATTAATGGATGATGCCCATCAGAGGGCATTGAGAAGTATGCAATACACAATACTGACACAACACTGGATTACAATTAAATTTTAATTGACAAATCTGGTATGGCATAGTTTAGGTGAACTTTAGGTGAGCTGATGCTGTGGGTGTATGGTCAAGTCAGTCAGAGGCTTTGGAGCAGACCTTGGGCCAAGTGGAATGACATTTTCTCATTAGAAAGCAAATTGTGTGTAAATCACACACTCTTTGCCTTTCTCTCAAACTACAAAGATAAAACTGAAAACCACAGGGGAAAAAAACAAAATATCAAATATTTATTTCAGTGCCAACACATTTTTTCACATACAAAATTCTTTATCTTTCAGTTCAAGTTTTAGTTTCAATGCCAGATTTTATTTGTGATGCCAAAATTTAAAGTTGCTGTTCTGGCCCCATAGTGGGACACATTAGAGGAGTGGCAGAAAAATCAGCTGAAAACAAATATCAGGTGCACAATATTTGCAACATGAGAAGGGTTATTTATTTATTTTTAGTTTGCCAGGATTAATTTAGATGCTTCTCTTTCATCTTGTATTTTAGCAGATGGCAACAATGTAATGCTAAAGCTGTCAGTTTTGAAAAAAAATGATTTCCCTTTCCTCCTCACTTTATTTTAAATTAAGTTTTGATATTGATAGAAAATAACTGTTGTGCATCACCAGGGACAATTTGGTTATTGGCAAGACGGTCAATGATTATGGGGAATAATCCTTGAAACAAAACAAGTGTACTCTTTATACACATAAAATCGGGGCACCACCCTGTCACCAGGGACCAATAGCCAAATTAATGCTTCCAAGTAACAGTCTCTTATGAGCTTGATATACAAGTGTACGGGTCAGGGAGAGTGTGTGTGTGTGCGTGTCTGTGTGCACTTGTGGGCGTGTGCGTGGAAGGAAGATGGCGGTGGAGTCACGTGAGTGATGTATCAGTGATGTATCAAGATGGCGGCAGAGTGACGCATGGAACATGCTCCTTAAATCCAAGATGGTGGGTGGCCACGTGAGTGATGTGTCAGCAAGAGCCAAGGTGGCAGCTGAGTGACTCGTGTGGTGTGCTTCTCAGAGGCAAGACGGCGGGTGGCCATGTGGGATGGCTTGTGTGGCAAAGCAAAAGGACAAAGGGCGAAGACCCTCGAGCATCACGTGTTCTGTGAGGAGGTTCGTGATCCCGTGCTCAGGCCTTGTGGCGGCCTCAGTGCTCGGTGCAAAAGTGTGAGGGGAAGAGATAGCCCAATAAAGATCACCACCTCAGTTTTGAGTCCCACACTATCACCACACAATAGCGGAATCAGTAAACTGAAGTTTATCTGATCAGGTATTGGTCCTTTAACTGGTGATATGTGAGCTCACTGGACTGATAAGGGTGGGCAATCTGTAACACAATAAAAGAATGCAGCATCTAGAAGTTAAACAGTCATGAATAAACAACTCTATTCTAACAATGCCTCAGCCCAGACATAAGCCTCTTTCTGTGTGTTGCTCCGATCCTTCGGAGTTCTGAAAAGAAATAATCTGTTTGATCGTCCACAGCTTAGTCCTTGGTGGGGTGCTGATGGTCCGTTACTTCGCTCTTCTGGCGATGCGGCTGATGTGTCCCTCAGGCGCAGCAGGGAGAATCACCGGTGACAAAACTAACTTTGTTATCCCCTTAACAAAGTTGAGGCGCGGATCTCATTAACGTGAGATCAGCTAATTGCACAGTGATCCCGGTCGGAAAAGAGAAAAAAAAAGAAAAGAGGAAAAAGAAACAGCAGTCTATTTTCTCGAGTTGAAGACTGTGACCCAGGGTTCAAAGATGATGGTAATGAGTTGCTCCCTTTCAGCAACCAAGTTGTAGAAAACTTAACAGTCCTCCACTGTACTTGGCGTACGGGGAAAAAAACGACATATGAGAGTTGTGATGCCCTTTTATTGTCACTTCGATGTCACTTCGGACCCCTGTGGAGATAGCTGGACCACAGCCAATGTCCGTGCTGGGTCTGTGTTCCAATTCAGATTTACATCTAGGTGTAAATCACACATTTACGGTCTGACGGTCAGTCACTCTGGCTCAGACTTCTAGAGGGACATGTAGGCCTCTCTATTGTTCTCATAAACACATGGCTAGAGATCCCAACATAATATTAGTTTTTAAACATCAGGGGTGAGAGAAATGAAAAAAAAAAACTACCTGTAACCTGTATCCTTTCACATTACATTGAATGGGTGATAGATTTAAGATAGATTTAAGATTTTAAAGTCCAGATCAGTTGATTTGATTAGGCAAAGAGTAAAATTTTTAATTACATTTTTACATCTTACATTTTTCACTTTCATGACATGGCCATGCATCAACCAAAAACTGATCAGAATCATAATTTAAAAAAAACAAAACAAAACAAAACTGTGGAGCCAAATCAGGGCCACATGTTTCATTAATTTGAAAATAAGGTTTTAGGAGGAAGGCCTTCAGCATTCTTTGTTATGCTGTCACTCATAACTCCACGCCCTCTAAGCTGATGCCACACCCACCACACCAGATCAGGCCAAAAGTTTGAAACTGAAAAGATGAGACCCAAAACTGAACAAAAGATCTGAAAGTCAATCAAAAATCTGAAACCCCCAAAAAATAATATTTGAAACTGTAAAAAAAAGAAGGTGCAACTGAAAACAAGAAATCTGCAACTGAAACTACTATTAATTTGTGATAGCATTACTTACTTACAACCAGTCAGCAACCTGTTTACTACAAACCAGGCAATATTACTAAATTGCTTGTTCAGTTGTAGAACTTATAACAGGTTAAAAATCAATGAGAGTGACTCACGAAAGGTCAGTGTAGGTGCTTAAATGTGGAGTTCTTGTATTCATCTGCTGACAACATGCTGTCCCATGGGTAAGCTAGTTCCAGAAAATTATTTTATATATTAATTACTATTATATTTTAATCCAGAGATTATATTTAGACTACATTTGGACAACATTTTCATGAGAAGAGAAAACATAAAAAAAAAAATTAATTAATTGAATATATTTAGATTTGCATTTTCACACCACAACACACCAATGGCAACGAGACACCATGCAAGATGCAAGGTGCAAGAGCAATTCGGGATCAGTGGACACTTGAACATTTGATCAGAAGGTAATGGAGACTGAACAACCAAGCATGTGATTAATGGGTAACTGCTCTACCTCCTAAGCCACCGTCGCACTTCAGTTCCTCGACAAAGGCAAGCAGTGTCAAAGAGTCATGAATAGACATTATTTGGTGTTAAAGGGTCAATAAGTCAGGCTCTGCGACTGAATGGTGACCAGTCCAGGGTGTACCCCGCCTCTCACCCGTAGTTAGATGCGATAGGCTCCAGACCCCCACCCCTGTACCCTGACGGATAAGCGGTATAGAAAATGGATGGATGGATTGGTCATAAGTCAAAAAGGTAGGAAACCAGTGTCTGTATCTCATATAGCAACAAACCAGTGATTAAAATGGAAATGAATGATGGAGAGTTCTTTGTCAATTTCTCATGTTTATCTGTGCTAAACAAATAAAGTTGACCTTGAATGAAATGGTCTGTGTTGGTAAAATCAATGATTCAGAGCTTTGACATGGATCCAGTTCCTATATGTTTTGCAGGTACAGCAGATAGGACTGCATGAATTCCAAATACTTTCATGAGGAGAGTGTACACAAGAAGGTGAGGTAACACCACGTAGCCAAACAATGGCCAGCAATCAAACTCACATATGTCAATGTGTATTGAAAAGTATTAGGAAGTTGTGTTTTTTCCTTTCTTTGAAAGTCATGTTAAGATTGGACAAGCACTGAGGAAAATTTTCTGTAACAAAGGCCTCTACTGCATGTTCTGCTGAAAACAAGTTAAAGAATAGTACAGTAATGAATGGTCAATAGAAAAGAAAGTAGGTTTATTAAAACCAATGGACACCACCACAAAAGTATGTACCATAAAAGCCTGTTTACAAGTCAAATGTTCTACTAATGTATGGACATGGGGTGGACAGAATGGCTTTACAACAATTTGTATTAATAGTTTCAATGTTTAATGATTATTGTTGCAGAACTATATAATTAATAAGATGCTAACTTAGAGAAAGAAATGTAAAAGGTAGATTTGTGTAGCGTAGATATGAAGAGACATGATGTGTATGCTGACAGAATATATTTAGAGAGAGGGAGAGAGAGAGGGCATGGGTGAATAAGGGTGAGAAAGGTCTTGGCAGCAATGTCTAATTCATTGTCAGATCTCTGGCATGGAGACCCACACTGTTAAATTATGAAGAACACGGCAATGGAGGAAGATGTGACACACACACACACACACACACACATTGCAATGAATATTCCTCACCATCCATCTGATCCAGGAATGTAGCTGTATTGTACTTTCTAGTATTCCACTCTCAAATGTGTGTAGTGTAAACTCTCACAAAGTTCATACATGCAGAGACCTCGGTTTAACAGTTATTTCCATGGATCAGTGTGTGTTCAACATCTTTTTCACTACTGAACCAGTCTTTTTACAAGTTGAATGGGCTGCTTTCACAGAACATTGACACTTTGTGATAGAGGAGAAACTAAACCAAGATGTGGAAATTGCCCTCTCAGATAAAACTTGTTGAAATTGTTGAGCTGGCCTTAAGAAGCATGAGACATATGATTGTCTCAAAGGTGAGAAGGCAGGGACAACAGGGATCAAACTTAACGTAATGTTGTGAGGCAGCTTGATCACCCAATGACAAGCCGGCTCCACCAAACCTGCTTGTAGTCAGTTGCAGTGCCATACTGCTCTGGCAGTGATAATGTAATGGTCCATCAAACTATTTAAAATTATAACGAGTAACGATGTTGCTCATAGAAAATATATCGGAGTAAAAGTATTCTACTCATCAAAAATATGTAGTGAAGTAAAAATGTAAGTAGGAAAAATAAATACTCCAATAAAGCAAAGATTCTGCATTTGAATACTTAAGTACAGTAGTGAAGTAGTCCTACTTCATTACTTTACATCTACGGAAATAAAAAACACTTTGAAATACAGACAGAGGAACTAGAAATGAGAATAAAGCATTTCATAAAACAAGTTTAGCGTTCGCGGTTTCATTGTTTCTTAAATTATAGTGTCTTATCTTCCACAATTTATTCAAGTGATTATTTATTTTAAAGCTACTTATTTATTCCTTGAACACTTTGGGGCTCTGTACTTCACTGCCTCTCTCTCAGTGTGTTTGAACACGCACACTGAATTCATGTCCAGCACACAATACAACATTAGTTATTGATTTTCATCCATGTCCTCCTATCTCCCATACACAAACACACACACACACAAATGTAGGAATTCATGTCTTACCTCCCTGACATGAACTGGAAATACACAATGTGGTATGAAATTTTCAGGTAAGCCTCTGAGGCCTGTTGACTGAAAGCAACTTTTAACTCACAGAAAACATTTGACTTCTCTGCCAGGTGTATTGACAAGTTGGTAATGCCCCTGAGACCCTGCAAGTCATTCTAGGCCTTCCTGCTGAGAAAATATTAGTTTCTTTCTTGATGTTAGTTTGTTTTTTTCTTCACGCCTCTTTATTTTTGTATGTATTTTGTGTATTTGATATTTTAGCGAATATTTAACATAGCCTCACCAAAAAATCTAAACTGACTATGCATTTACAATTATTTTATCTTTTTATTAAAAGGCCATAGTCAATCCCTGCAAGTGAATGACTGAGCCTTTCGAGGATGCTCCTTTCATACCCATTCATGATATTATCACCTGTTAGCAATTGATCTGTTTACCTGTGGAATGTTCCAGACAGTTGTTATCTGCTTGTTCCAAACAGGTGTTTTTACAGCATTTCACAACTTTCTCAGTCTTTTGTTGCTCTAGTCCCAACTTATTTACTGGTAACAAATTTGAGGCAGATGAGGTAAAACATTAAATGTATTGGTTTTGCACTGTTTCCACTTGAGTATATGTCATAAAAGATTAGATTAAATGATCACATTCTGTTCCATGTTTTCCGCTATATTCCAACTGGAAATCTGGGTTGCAGGTTGGTAGACTAGTTAATAACTATATTAGTTACATGATCAGTCATGTCACATAATATATGTTAATTACATTACGTAAATCACATAAGACGTCCACATTTGGTAATACACTGGACTTAAGCCTCCTATGGGAAAGAAAAAAAGTGTTTGACTCATCAAACCATCTCAACCACCTCCTGATTTGAACTGTTTTGCTTTTAATATTACCATACCAGAGGAACACCTCCAGAGACACTAGCGGGGTTAACTACAGGGTCACACTCAGAAGCATAGGGTCACTGACCAGGCCATGCTGGCAATGAAAAAGAGCTGGACTGCCAGAGGCAAGCAGGGTGAAGCTGATTTAAAATTCTCTGATTGGTAATTGCATAATGGTCATCAGTGAAGCCACATGTGTACAGATTACTTTGGAATTGAATTAATTATTACTATATTTTTTTCCCTTTCTTTTTCTAATATAAAAGAACTGGTGTGATTTTAAATTTTCTTCATCTTCTTTTTTGCCTAAAGGTATCTTCCTGTAAGTAAAAGCAAAACAAATATCATGAAAAAAGGTAATTGTGATGTTTTTCAATATATTTCACAATCAAATAAAACAAGACAAGGCAAGACAAGGCTACTCAATTTGTATAGCCCATTTTTACATGCAGTTTGTCTCAAAGGCTTTATATAACATCACAGCAACATCCTCTGCCCTTCAACCCTCACATCAACTAAGGAAAAACCTCAGGGTGAGCAACAGAGGAGGGATCCCTCACCCAGGACGGGCAGACGTGAAATGGATGTTGTGCAGGCAGGAAAGCAGTTAACAACATGAGATATGGGATAGATGGGGAATGTTCAGTCAGGGGAGAGCTGATGGAGGCAGGTACTGGTGGGCAGGATGGGCAGTGAACAGCAGAAGCAGGAGCAGCAGGTTGGTTGATGAGCAGGGACAGCAGAGAGGGCAGAAGCACACAGAAGGAGGTGATGCAGGTGGAGGTTGGTGGCGGTGGATGGAGCTCTGGAGAAATCTGTAAAGACACAGAGAGAGTGTGAGACACCAAGGCCAGACTATACAGTATAACAGATAAAGACGGAACAGCAAATGTGTAGAACGAGAGGAGAGGGGAGGAGAGGAGAGGAGAGGAGAGGAGAGGAGAGTAGATGGCTTCTTGTATCCTGATGAGTCCCTCAGCAGTCTAGGCCTATGGCAGCATAGCTATAAAATGGTTCAGTTAACTGAGCCAGCCCTAACAATAAGCTCCATCATAGAGGAATATTTTTAGCCTGAACTTAAAAGTGGAGAGAGTGTCTGCCTCTCTGACCCATGGAGAGAGTTGGTTCCATAGTAGTGGAACACGGTAGCTGAAAGCTCTACCTCCCAGTCTATTTTTAGAGATACTGGGAACCACTAGCAGACCTGCATTCTAGGAGCTAAGTGTTCTACTGGGGCAGTAAGGAACAATGAGGTCCTTGAGATAGGACGGAGCTTTGTTATTGAGAGCCTTATAAGTGAATAGAAAGATTTTGAAGTCTATCCTATATCCTACAGGAAGCCAATGGAGTGAGGCTTAAACAGGTGAGATATGCGCTTTCTTATTAACTCCTGTTAATACCCTCGCTGCAGAATTCTGGACCAACTGGAGACTCTTCAGAGAGTTTTTAGAACATCCTGACAAAAGAGAATTAAAATGGTCCAGCCTAGAAGTGATGAATGCATGGACCAACTTCTCAGCATCACTCTGAGAAGGGATGTTCCTTATTTTAACTATGCTACGAAGGTGAAAGAAGGCAGTCCTAGTGGTATGTTTTATATGGGAAATGAAAGACAGGTCCTGGTAGAAAATAACTCCAAAGTTCCTCACCCTGAGATGTTTAGGTCCAAATACAATAACTTCTGTTTTTTCTGAATTAAGTAATAAGAAGTTGGACAGTTTCAGACAGTTTTCCAAATTGGTAAGGTGGCTTCTGTCATCTGGTTTTATAGATAAGTATAGCTGAGTATCATCAGCATAACAATTAAAATTGATGGAGTGCTTAAGAATAATATTTCCTAATGGAAGCATGTAGAGAGTGAAAAGTATCAGCCCTAATACTGAACCCTGAGGTACACCATAACTAACTTTATTGTACTTGGAGCAATTATGATTAATGTTAACAAACTGGTACCTGTCAGATAAATATGACTTGAACCATCAAAGGGCGGATCCTTTAATCCCAATTTCATTGACTATTCTCTGGAGAAGAATGTTCAGTGGTATCAAATGCAGCACTGAGATCTAGAAGTACAAGTATGGAGACAAGACTTCTATCAGATGGAAGGTCGCTAGAAACTTTTATCGGTGCTGTTTCAGTACTATGGTGTTCTCTAAATCCAGATTGGAAAGCTTCAAAAAGGTTGTTAGAGTGGAGATGTCAATGTAGCTGCTCTAAAACAACCTCCTCAAGGATCTTGGAGATGTATGGAAGGTTGGTAGGTCTGTAATTAACTAATACATCTGGGGCAATGGAAGGTTTCTGTAATAGTGGTTTGATGACAGTCACCTTAAAGGCCTGTGGTACATAACCTGTGACTAAAGAGAGATTGATCTAGTTCAGTATAGAAATGTTAACAAAGGGAAAGACCTCCTTAAGCAGTCTAGTCAGGACCGGGTCAAGTAGACAAGTGGATGACTTGGATGAGGTAATGACTAAAGTTAACTTTGAGAGGTGAATGGGGAGAAGCTGTCTAAACATACTATAGGTGTGCAGGTTGCTATAAGAGAAACTGTATTTGGTGGAGTATTATTGCCAATCCTTGCTCTGATATTCACAATCTTATCAGTGAAGAAAGTTAAGAAATCATCACTGCTGAGAGTCGGGGGGATGCATGGCTCAACAGCACTATGTGTAGATTTGAATTGTACCAGGGAGCTACTCTCTTCTGGTTAATGATCTTATTTTTCAAAGGGGCTAAAGAATTAAGGGTCCTAAGAAGTGATGTTGCAGTGCCATCTGCAAGAACGTCTACCTGTGAGGGAGTGAAATTGGCATAGTTGCCTTCCATTGTATTAATGTAGGGTGTAATGGCAAGCTCTGCTGGAATGAGTTCTATAAATTTAGATACAGCATTGTCAGAAAGGCATCTGCTGTAGTGGAATTTTTTTTCAGGCAAAGTATGGTTTGCTAAAGTAAATTCAAATGTTATTAAAGAGTGGTCAGACAAGACAGAATTTTGGGGGAAAAGTGTAAGGTGGTCAGCCTCAATGCCATAGGTTAGCATCAGGTCTAGGATATGATTAAAGGAGTGAGTGGGTTTATTTACCCTCTGGGAGAAGCCAATTGAGTCTACCAGTGATTTGAATGCAGAAGCCAGACAGTCATTTTCAACATCCGCATGAATGTTAAAGTCTCCCACTATGATAACTTTGTCTGAGTTTATTGCTAAGTATGATAGAAAGTCAGGGAATTCATTTAAGAACTCAGAGTAAGGCACTGGGGGACGGTACACCACAGCAAATAAAAGTGGTTTATCTGCTCTCCAGTCTGGGTGTGAGAAGCCAAGAGTAAGAGTTTCAAATGAGTTGTATTTAGAAGTAGGTTTAGGGTTAATATACAGAATGATAAATTGCTACCACTCCTCCTCTACCAGCATTACTGGGGACATAGTAGTTAATGTAGCATGGAGAGGTTGATTCATTTAAACTGATAAATTCATCCTGTTGCAACCAGGTTTCTGTGAGTGACATTACATCAATATGGTGATCGTGTATCAGATCATTTATTAGCAGAGATTTGGACTTGAGGACCGAATATTTAATAAGTCACACTTAATAGTTAACTTGGATTGGTTAACTGAAGTAGTTGTTTTGATTTTAACTAGGTTTTTATGAACAATTCCTCCAGATTTGGGTGTGGGCTTATACAGCCTCAAGGCAGACACAGTTTCTATGGGGTGTGAAGGGTTGGGGGGATGACAGTAGAAAGGAACTTGCAGAGGGGCGTGTAAGACAACAGCTCTTCCTCCTGGTCTGGACTCTGGGTGGTTATGGTTTTGGGTAGCATACAGAATTTGCTATGTTCATAGACAAGAAAGCTGCCCCACCAAAAGTAGGATGGATGCCATCTCTCCTAACCAGACCAGGTTTTCCCCAAAAAGTTTTCCATTCCATCTATATAGGCGGGCGGCACGGTGTTGCAGTGGTTAACACTGTCTCATAGCAAGAGGGTTCCAGGTTCAAATCCCGGTCTGGGCCCTTCTATGTGGAGTTTGCATGTTCTCCCTGTGCCTGCGTGGGTTTTCTCCGGGTACTCCGGCTTCCTCCCACAATACCAAAAACATGCACATTAGGTTAATCGGCTACTCTAAATTGCCCCTAGGTGTGAGTGTGAGAGTGTGTGGTTGTCTGTCTTTGTGTGTTGGCCATGTGATTGACTGATGACCAGTCCAGGGTGTACCCCGCCTCTCACCTGTAGTCAGCTGGGATAGGCTCCAGCTCCCCCACGACCCTTACAGATAAGCGGTATAGAAAATGGATGGATAGATGGATGGATCTATATAGGCCGCGTTGTTTGCTGAACACCACCTAGACATCCAGGGGAATGGCTAACGGTGGCTAAGCTAGGTTGCTCTGCACCGGCTACAAAGGTCTGGCAAGCTACAGAGGCTAATGATTTACTGGCTATGGTGCAGAGCCGGGATTCCAAAGCACTAAGCCTCGGCTTATAATAAGGCTGTACTTATTATAAGTACCATTATCAGTAAAGGAGGCAGAGGAGTAGCTAATCATCAGGCATACGGAGCAGGAGAGAGGTGAGAATGTGGAGGGAGAGAGAAAGAGAAGCCATAGCTAAGAAAGCTAGCAATTTGCCTATAGGAATACAGGCTGATCGATGAATACAGAGGCAGTTTTCTAACGACCTTGTGGACTACACTCCCGTTGATGATGATGAGTACAAATTTGTAAATCATGTTATTCATAAGTATAAATTATGTCATTTGAATTATCTGGTGTTTTACAAGGTCATCTGGTGCAAAATCACTCTTTTGCCATGGTCATTTCTGTGGCCTATAGTATACTGTATCACTGTCAAAATAGGTTGAGTGTCACAGAGAGAGAGAGAGAGAGAGAGAAAGTTGAGCTGAAAGGTTTACAGGGCTGATGCCTCTGCTGGCAAAGGATAATTAGCTTCTTATTACACAGATTCATCATCAGAATGTGCTTCTTTGTTTACTCAGAGAGAGACAGATGGGGTCAAAACTGCTGTGTGTTTATGTGTGTTTTGCTGTTAACATCATCCTACACTGATGAAAACAGCAGGTGAGCAAAGATTGTGAGTGCTGTACTCCAACAGCTGGGGCATTTTATCCTAAAGTAGAGCAATGAAGAGTATTTAATAAGGTGATTGCAAGCAGTAAATTAAAATTATATTTTAAGTACAGTAATATGAGAGCTTTGATGGATGTATATTTTATTACGAGTACTGTTTTGTCTCTGCCTTTACTTAACTTGAGTATTTCTAATTTCTGCTACTTTATACCCCCTTTCCACTACATTTTGGAGACAAAAGTTTATTCCATGATATTTATCTGATCACTTAAGTTATTTAGGTGATCAGATAAATATGGTTACTTACTGTGCAGACCGCATGCTACTTCAGAGCCATTCATTTATTTTACAGATAAAAGCAAAACAAAACAAAAACAACAAATCACTGATTCTAATCATCAGAGAAATGCAAAATAATATCAGCCAGGTTGATAATTTCTGACCCTTACTATACAGCATATACATCAATATGAATCATTTAGTTTTACTTTCACTTTGAGATTTCAGTAGATTTACAACTAGAAATTTACTTTTGATATTTACATACATTTAGAATGTAAGACTTTAAAACTCATTTCATGCTCTATTCACTCTATTAACTACTGTTCCTGTCCCGTAATCACCTTTAGGCTGTATTTACAGTGCAGATCATGAAGATGTGTTGACATGTTTGTAGTTCTTATTAAGTGGACCTGAATAGAACAGTTCCACATATTGCACAACAGTTTAGGAATATTTGTGTGTGTGTGGGTGGGTGGGTGAACGTTTCTGTGTGTGACCTTTGAGAAGTAGATTAAAGAGTGCTTTCTATTTTTAATCAGATTTTGTCTCATTAGAAGACACAATGATGGGACCTATTATAATATAAATAGAACAGAATAGTAGCATTTGGGTAGAAAGATCTGTACTAAATCATAACGAGATTTCATGAAAGTCCCTGTGAACTAAAAAATATGTGATACTTTATAAGTGACCCAAATTCAGTAATGGTTCGAATAAGCGTAATCTGACAACAGAAAAAAGTTATTTTGATAAAATATTAGGTGATGGAACAATTATGTTATAATTAATAATAATGGAGAAATTTCATATGAACTTAAAGATGTGTCCAGTGACCTTTTAAGTCACTTGGTGGTGGCAGAACAAACACAACAATGACATATTATCACCTTAGAAAGATGTTATTAAGAACATAAGCAGCAGTTTATTTACACATCCTGCAGACAGATTGCAACATTTGCCGTTCATTTGTAGTCATGTTTCTTGACAAATTTAAGTCCAGTATTGATTTGCCTTTTAGTCCTGTTTTTTTTCTACACAATCCATTCATCCACAGGGAAATATAAATGTTATCTATTGGAACTCCCTTACTATCAGTGAGTGGTAATTAGGAGAGTGTTGTAGAAAAACTCTTAGTTAATGTCCTTGTAGGTTTACAATATGGTCATGGAGCATAAGGCATTTTGGGTGTTTTTTTGTTTTGTTTTTACCTTTTTAAGTAATAATTAAATTAAAACCACTTTTCATTCACTTCTCTTTTTACATATAAAATGAGGAAAAGGGAATTACGAGATAGAATACATCCATCGTTATTTCACTCTCACACACTGGACACAAGTTAGTCTGTGCTGTGTGACTCACTTCTTGTCCTTTTGATGTCCTTTTGTCCCTCTGTCAGTATCCCTGTGCTCCTACTCTCTTCTCCTTCCACCTTCTTCCTTGCCTAGTTTTGTTAAAGAGAACTTAATAAGACTCAACTATAAATATTAGCAATAAAAAGTAAAAGAATAACCAAGTACATAACTAAATGATCCTACAGGTAAGAGGGAACTTATTTTAAGGAAATTTTGTGTGTAATTTCACACCTTTACCACTTTAATGCCATCCACATTTTGTGACTTTTAAATGTGCAAGAAAGGACAAAGTGAGGTGGCTTCCCTCAGGTGACCAAAAAAAAGTAGACATATTAGTGTGTGCAAAAATTGCAGTTATTAGCTTTAATGCTTCCTTATAAAAAACTGACTTTCAATATGGATACAATATAATAGAGCTGAGCACTCAGCTGAAACAAGTACGAAAGTATGAGTTTCATCCATGTGAAAGGTGTTGATATCCACAAAGAGCATGAAGATGATTTAAGATGAGCTGTAATTTTTTTGTTCTGTGAAATGATTAAAATGATGGCTCCTTATAGAGAACCCCAAAATTATAAGCCAAAGGTCCTGCATGGGTGAGACAAGTCCTCAGTTAATGTAAGTGACTCATCCCATTAGTATTATTTGCATGCAGTCAAGAATCATCAGGACCTCTACAAAGGACCTATGTTGCTGTCTGATATTCAACATTTATTCTAGCCTTTTTCACTCCTTATGTCTGAATTTAGTAGAAAAAATATCTGTAAAATGTTATATTTGGACTGTCCTTCAACAGAGGTTTCACTGAGCACTAATCACAGGTAACAGACACCACAAATAACTGGTAGTTGAGGAGCCCAATTTTTGTAATTTTCAGTATGAGCACTTAATTGAACTTTTCCATTTAAGAAAGAACAAGTTTATGGTTGACAAAAATACAAGTTTTACACTGCTAGATTTTCTCTTCACTGAGAGTGACACCATGAAGGAAAATATTTTATCAAATGGCCACAGAGCAATCATAAAGTGGTGCACTGAAAGAAGCAAAGGATTTGTTCCAAAAATTGAAACATTTTGAGCAGGCTTTTCAGTATTCTAGCAACAATTAGTGACACTTCACTGGCTTCAGCTCTCAGCCATATTGGTGGTCACACTCGAGGTGAGTAGATCATAATTAAATTCTTTATTTGGGACAAAATGTATTGGATGATATGCAACCCCTTTGCACCTGCCATTAAGGTATGAAATTTGTATACAGAGAATGCAATTTCTATCAGCTTGTGCTCATCTAACAGAGAGGCAGAGAGGATTCAGTGTTAACCAAAACTACTGTCTGCAACTGGCTATATTATGGCTAGCTTCACACAACTTTTACATTCATGAATCCTGGAGTACTTTTTATACCATACCTCTAGAGTATGCACATGATTGCATTGACTGTGTAGTGCTGCCATTTTTCAATGGTGTAGAAAAATTTTAATGTGATTCAGTTTTTTTAACTCCCTGACCTGCACTTGTACTGCATGCACTGAAAGTGCAGGGTGGGCTACCATTTGATCAACACCAGACAGCCCAAATCCATGACTAAAAAGTCCCCAGAGATTATAGATTATAGATGTATGTAGTCCATCCATCCATCCATTTTCTATACCGCTTATCCATCTGGGTCGCGGGGGAGCTGGAGCCTATCCCAGCTGACTACGGGCGAGAGGCGGGGTTCACCCTGGACTGGTCGCCAGTCAATCACAGGGCCAACACACAAAGACAGACAACCACACACTCTCACACTCACACCTAGGGGCAATGTAGAGCAGCCAATTAACCTAATGTGCATGTTTTTGGTATTGTGGGAGGAAGCCGGAGAACCCGGAGAAAACCCACGCAGGCACAGGGAGAACATGCAAACTCCACATAGAAGGGCCCAGACCGGGATTCGAACCTGGAACCCTCTTGTTATGAGGCGACAGTGCTAACCACTGCACCACCGTGCCGCCCAGATGTATGTAGTCTTCTGGTAAAATGTGGCTTTGTGTGGACATTTTGTTTGAAAGCCTAGTAAATAGCTGGCTAAGTAGCAGTATCAGTGATAATAGCTAACACTATATCTGCACTGGTTTGCAGATGGTTTCCATTAGTGATTATTATTCATACCCTGGGGGCATGTTATTTTGAGCTGTAATGTAACCTTTATCTTTGTTTTATAACTAATCTAACTTTACAGCAGAAGTTGGTCCTACTCTGCAGCATAGACTGTATATAAACAGTATGTCCTGTCCATGTTTTGTATGTAATAGCCTATCTACTCTATGACTTTCCAGGTGCACTCATGAATTATTTGTAGTAGCCCCAAACTCACAGAGAAGGGACATATGATCCAATCTGCAACAAACTGGCTAATACCAGCCCTGGCAGAATTACTTCCCATCTGTGGTAAGACTTGCATTCCATCTTTGTTTGCATGTCGTTGTGCTAATCATGAGTGTCATTTGGATTTGTTGATGTGGCTATTTTCTTTTTTACTTGCAGAATTTGGATACATAATTAAAGAGTAACTAAATCCCTAAACCAGTTTTTTGTTTTGCCTGCTGAAAATTAGTTTAACTACCGTAAGTTCCGGACTATAAGCCGATTAAGCCTTGAGATAATTGACAAAACATGTCCCACATAAAAAGTCTTCTTTATGTTAAAATTGAAAAAAATATGAACAATAAAAACCACTGTAAAAGTCAAATCTGTCACACCTGTGTATACTCATGAAATGGATTTAATATATTAGAAGAGGAATTCATCGCAATTTGTTAAAATACAGAGTATTTGGAATTTGAGATGTCCTTAGCAGGACATTACAATGTTTAACTTCCCAAAAAAATGTTAAAAAGTGCTACACATGGATAAATATAAATGTCAAATGAATTAAAACATTAAATATAAAATAACATATTTTGAGAACATAAAATTATATTATCCATTTAAAAAATGTCTATAATAGTGTCTTTGCCTGAATAAATCAGGCAAAGTGGTCAGCTATAACCTTGAGGACCCTGTTGGCATTTCCCACTCTTGGTGGGTGCAACAGTAGGACAGATGGTCTGGTAAGTTTTACATTTTTTGATATTTTAATAAAACAAAGTTGATATCACAGCAGTCACAGCTTTGACATGTCAAGTCCATCTTCCCATTCTAATATTCTTATTAAAGAATTTTGAAATAAATGTTATCTTTTTAGTTTAGCAGGCTAGCTAACAACTGTGGAAAAAACAAAATGGCTGCAGTGTACAAGACACCGTTAAAATGGGAAAACGTCATGTTCAACTCCGTAAGACGTCACGACACTTAAACTGACGGAGTTGACAAGTGCTTTTAGAAAGTCATTATATGTAAATGATAACAGCTACATATGCTAATTAGCTAGCTAACATATGTAGTTCATCTTCCAGTAAAGGTACAACTTGTATTTATTGTTTTTATCCGTACTGCAGGCAAGCATGGCTAGAAAGAAGCAGTCAGTGTCAGTGGAGGAGCAAAGAAAGAGAAACAGGGAGTATCAAAGAAAGAGAAGAGAGAAATTAAACAGTGATCCAGACAGCAGAAGGGAAACCCTTGAGAAGGAAAGACTGAGACGGAAGAAGAGGGTTCAAGAAGAGAAAGTGAGGCAGATAGGAAAGCTGGGAGAGAGGGAGCAGAGGTGTCAGAGAAGAAATTGGAGGGATGCTCAGAGAAGGTCTAGAAAATGCAGGGCTATGAAGAATGCAGTGCAGCAAGAAGACACACCCCCAGATAGTCCACTAGACCAGAGTATTGAGGAGCCAATAATGAGCAGACGTACATTTGCAAAATGAGAGGGAGAGAAGAACAACTCAGGTCAGGAGGTGTAAAGTCAAACAAACTAGAGGACAGCTTTGGTTGGTCTTTGGTTGGGAGTTGGTCTGTTGCTCTCCAGCCACCGAGGCCTGCCTTCTTCGCACCTGTTTACGGTATTTCAACAAGCACACAGTTCTCCCTCCAGAGCAAGGTGGAATTAATGTTGAATGGAGACAGTGGGAGAGAGTCCAAGAAGAAACGGCTGCTGGGAACCACTTCACCATGAAACGAAACATCCACAGTGGACCTCTGTCTGAGCTGCTGCACTTATATGAAGAGAAGCTTCGACATGAGACCACAATACATGTGTGCTTGGTTGACAATCAACCAAAAGCACACAGAAATTTAATCGAGGCCTGCAATGAGAACATAGTCATTGTGCATGTTGACTTCTCTGAATCCTGGAAGTGCAAGTATGCCTCTGAAATTCAAGCCTGTCATTTCGGCCAGAATTTTCCACAGTTGAATCTGCATACATGAATTTACTACACTAAAGGTGAAAAGGCAGCATTTTGCACAGTTTCAGAGTCCAAGAGGCAAGATGCAGCAGCAATCTGGACACGCATGGATCCAGTCTTAAATGGTATTCGAACAAAATATCCATCAGTTACCACTGTGCACTTTTGGTCTGATGGTCCCAGTAAGCAGTATAAGAACAAAAAGAACTTCTTTCTCCTTTCTGAGGTACCACCCACACTTGGCTTCCCCAGGACCACGTGGAATTATTTCCCCACATCCCATGGCAAGGGTGCCCCTGATGGCATTGGAGCAACAGTAAAACGAACAGCAGACAAATTGGTCCTACATGGAAATGATATGACAAATGGAAAAGACTTCTCTGAAAAGATCTCAAACTGTTTGAGTGGCGTGCAGCTGTATCACACTGAGGAAAGAGATATGGAAAAATATGACACACTTCTCATACAACAACTCAAACAGGTTCCATCCACAAGAAAAATACACCAGGTCATCCCACATCAAAATAGTGTCTCCCACAGACAGCGGTCATGTTTTTGCAGTGAGCCAGTGAGCTGCCAGTGCTTTACCCCAGCAGCTTTCCTTTTAAATGACTGTGCAGATGAACAACAGAGTGAAACAAGAGCAAAAAAGAAAGGTCCTTTGGTCATGTTAATGGAGGAGATGGAAAAGGAGATGGCGAAGAAGAAGACTTGATGGAGGGGGAAACAGAGGAGCAGCCAGTGAAAGGTCCAGAAGGCACCATAGTCAAAATATTTATTGACAGCATTGAGGAGGGAGACTGGCTACCAGTGGTATATGATGGTGGCTAGCAAAAGCCATGGATGTAGACAGTGAGCACCAAGATGTGAGAGTAGAGTACATGCACCCTTGTGGTCCAACAGCTAATGTTCACCCCAAACGTGGGAAGAGGGATGTGTGTTTCTGTCCAATCACCGACATTCTTCTGAAACTAACAGGGAAGGCATCTCCCCTGCAGTTAAGCCGTACAAGAGAGCTCTACAGTGTAGCCCCTGATGTAATGGACTTCATAGAGCATGAGCATGTCCAACGCATGCTGCTGAAAACTTTGGGGATGTAGGTCACATGAAAATGAAAAATGTCAACTGACATAAAGATCTTTAGTGCATTTTGAAACAGGCTAAGTGATCAGAAGAGATCTGTTGTGATTTCAGTTCGTTCTGTTATACATGATACAGATTGTGGCCATTAGTTGTTTTTTATGCCAGGTAAATCCGAGTTTTCTCGCTTCTGCCTCGAGATCCTGTTGCCAGATGTTCTTTGGCTATCAACTCTTTTCCATTATTTGATGGTTCCATGTCAAAGTTTAGTAAAATGTGTGTTAACACTTAATGAATTTCACCCTCTGTCAGCTGTTTGTCAACACCGTCAGATAAAGGCTTTTGTGCTCTTATGACAAAATGTATTACCCTTTGTTCAATCGATTGTGTGTGTATATTAAAACACCTGATGAACTACACACAATGATGTCTTCTTTATGTAATAACATTGATTATATATGCTTAATACTAAAAGTGAACATACAGAATTAAGGAACTTTGAAATTTCCATTTTTCCAGATAGTGTGATATCAGATGGCCTGAACTTGAAAACTTTGTTGAAGACTGGGTTAACAGTCAGAGAGCAGGCGGCTGCAGTGTTTCCAACGTGCAGATCAGACTGAAGGCTAAAGCAATCACCACTGAAATGAAAATCAAAGATTTTAGAGGTGGGCCATCGTGGTGTTTTAGATTTATGAGACGAAAAGGCCTGTCCGTCAGGGCACGCACAACTTTGTGTCACGCACAACCTCCCGACTACTAGGAAAAACTTGCTAACTTCCGCACATTCACTCAAACAAAGATAGCGGAGAATTCCATCGGGCCAGATAATTTCGTAAATATGGATGAAGTACCTTTAACGTTTGACCTGCCTCTCACTCGGCCTGTTAATAAAAAAGGTGACTCGTCCATCACACTGAAACAAGTGGCCATGAGAGAACGCATTTTACTTGTGTTCTGAGCTGCACAGCATCCGGACTAAAGCTTCCACCAATGGTGATTTTTAAGCGGCTGACAATGCCAAAGGAAAAATTCCCAAAAGAAATCGCGGCGAAAGTCAATAAGAAAGATTGGATGATGGAGAGCCTAATGAAGGATTGGCTCAGAGAGTGCTACGCCAAGTGACCAGGGGGATTTTTTCACAGAAAAAAAACATTGCTCATCATGGACAGTATGAGGGCCCATATAACAGATTCAGTGAAAGCTGCCATCAAGAGTACAAACTCAGTTCCAGCTGTGATTCCTGGAGGCACCACTAAGTATTTGCAGCCACTGGACATCAGTGTGAACCGGGCATTTAAAGTGGCACTGCGCCTTGAGTTGGGAGGCTTGGATGACGAGCGGCCATAAATCCTTCACCAAAACAAGCCGCATGCGAAGAGCATCTTTAACTCAAGTCTGCCAGTGGATCCTAAATGCGTGGAGCCGTGTCAAAACATCCACCATCACCAGCGGGTTTCGAAAGGCTGGACTGCTGTGATGAAGAGGACCACGTGCGCTCAAGTGAGAGCGACAACGAAGAGACTGAAGTGAGTGACGAGATCCTGAGACTGTTCAATTCGGACACTGAAGAAGAGGTCTTTGATGGTTTTAGTGCACAGGAGGAAGATGAAGAAGGCAATTAATGACTTTTCCTGGTAGGCTGCAGTATATATACAGTATATATTTTTACCTGTCGTTAGGAGATACTGGAATGTTGTTCGTGCACTGTTCAGTAAAAAAACATAAGCAATATAATTTGTGTGCTACCGATACATATGTATATTTAAAGGTAGCCGTGTTACAGGTACTGTACGAAAGAAAGCATTTTCAGTATGTATTTGTTTATGTTACCATACGGATTAAATTAAAAGTTAAAAATCCTCACGTGAAATATCTTTCTGTGTAAATATCTCATATTACAACGTGAGACACCTGCGGCTTAAAATCCGGTGCGGTCTGTACAAGTACAAAATCGATTTTCTTTCTTAAATTAGAGCATGCGGCTTTTAATCGGGTGCGCTGTGTAGTCCGGAATTTACAGTAGAGATTTAGTAGCATTACTAATCAATTGTGTGCCAATTGCCACAAACAGAGCACTCGGCAAGAAGACACTGGGCTATAATAGGCTTCAACACCACCACTAAAGCCCTGATGATAATGAAGTTTTAGCTGCTTATTTGGGCTTGGACTTGACATATCATCTTCACCGGGGATCTTAAGCTACAAGCTTCATGTTAGCACGTTTTCCTTTCAAATGCTTAGTGAGGTTGGCGGTTGAGTTCACAGCAGTGGACAAAAGTTTCTGGCCAGGGCACAGTGTACACCTTACACTCACATTCCTCCACTTAGTTTCAACGAGTTCGAAGTAATGGGAATACCTCCATCCCTCAAAAGTTATCATTGGCTGCTTCTTGCTGCTCCTTACTCTCTTCGTGCTGCCAGCCTCTGTCACGCATCATGTGGAATGAGAGTTGAGAGATGATATTCAGCTCAGGTTTGTAAGACATTTCCTTAATATTAATGCATCAGAAAACATACAGTACAGATTGTTACAAGTCTTAAATCTCCAATCCATGTGAATTAATTGTGTCTCTTACTCAAATCAAAGTTCACTCACTGTGTACTGGTAAACAATTTGAATTCAACCACAAGTATGTGCTGCTGTTCAACAGGCAGCTGTTATACTGTTGATACATTTAATTATTGTAACACATGACTATAGAACAATACATCAGGAAAAAAAGAACAATTAAGGGGGAAAAAAATGCATCCCAATTATTGGAATACAGTGTTGTCCCCAGTGTTGATTATACTGGATTCAGCAGTAGGTTTAACCTTGAAAGTGTTGCCTTTGAGTTTCATATCTTTAAATCTGCTCCTCATCCCTTCCAGATGAAATGACTTTTGTTGTTGCCGTGTGCAGTCTATCTAAACATCATTTGGAGAGAAGCTATGACAAGCTGGCCTTCCAAACAACAACAAGCATAAATCAATGACCCCTTTGCCCTGCTCATCCCACTGCTGACCAGCTGACTGCGTGTATGTGTGTATGCGTGCATGTCCAGAATCTCTAACAACAAACAGTCTTTGACCAGACATGCTTCATTGTGTTGCTTCTTCACCACTGTTTTTTTTTTCTCCCCTTTGGTCTCAGCAGAATTCTAAAAAGCCTGCTATATGATTCTGCATTGGTGCCACGTGGGACATGGGATTTCTCTTGAGGGAATAGTTTTGATCTTCTTATGGTTGCCTAACCAGAGAGAAATCAATTAGTTTATACAACAGTGGAGAAAGACATTTTTTACATACTCATAACATGATGGATTTTTCTTCACAGGGACTTTGACATTGTTGTCAGTTTACTGCCAAAGTCCCAGCCAGTGTGTGATATCTTGCACCATACAATAAAGGTTAAGGTATGCAAGAGGGATAGTTTGTAAGGGTTATACATTGTGAGTTCTCATACGTTCAGAGTTCTCTGCTGAGTTTCTATGCTTGTCCATACTTCACAGAGAACACTGCACTAAATGTGTATGTACTCGGCCATTTGAGGCAAGCATCTCAATACTCACCCAGTTTTAAGACAGACACTGTGTGCTCATCGTATGGATGGAGCCGAATCTGAATCCTGTATTCAGCAAAGTAAATAATACATTTTTCCAAATAATTATTTTGAAAAAATATTTTAAAAAAAAATATTTGTTTGTGAGAAGAAAGAACAAAAGAAGAAAAAAGTGAAATGGCTGTTTCTCATAATTAAAGTGCAGTGGGTTTTTGTGCTCCTCCTCCTCCTGCTAATGTGACAGCAACACAACAGAAGAGTGGAGGAGAGTGAGAGAGCAGAAGCAAAGGAGCAGCAAAGCTTGAATGAAATATATGCGAAATGCACAACATTGCTACATCATTATGGCTTTGATATTTCCAATAATTATGAGAACCCGGTGGACCTTCATGTATTTCTTACTTGTCATCTTTCTCTTCCCTCTTCTTTTCCCCTTCTCCTCAAAATAGTAAGTCCAGACTCACTAGTAGCTGTGTAGCAGCTAGAATTTTGTGCTACCTGTAAGATGCGTCAAAGAGAAATTCCCATCAGTTTGCGAATACTTTTCTAATTCTGATTTGAAAACATTCAAACACACACAAAGAAACCACTCACAGACATGGTGACGTAGACTCACTCTTATGAATGATGATGAAAGGTAGCATTGCAGCACATATTCCTTAAACCACACTGTGTGTATTTTTTTTTTCTGGTCCCACATTAGAATTTTGAAAATTGCATGTACAGAGTGGCATTAAAGGTGAAGTGAACAGCTTTGACTTCCTATATGTTGTTCATATGTTCATATATTATGTAGCTCTTCTTTGTCATTTCTTCCCACGTTGTGAAATGTCAGTTTTTCAATTCAATTTTTATTTAAAGTGCCAGTTCATAACAGAGTTATCTCAAGACACTTTACAGGTGTGTAAACAACTAAAAAGAGAATCAGAGAAAAACAGTTTCTCAGCGCAAAGCCCCAGAATGAGTAAGCAAGCAATGAGTCAGGTACTAGGTCAGAGCAAGAGTGAAAATTAAGCAGTCACACAGTGATAATTGAGTCCCGGTCACCCTCCATGTCTACATAGGTGTCCATCTTATGTGATAATTGCTTCAAAGTCATATATAGCCTTCACTGTGATTTGACATTGATTTACAGAGAGCGTCTTTAAGCACACACACACTCACTCCAACACACATATGTGCATAGACAGGCAGCTGCCGTCCTCTCTGTGCGATGCCATAAAGAGAGGTGATAACAATGTGTCTGACAAATTTCTCTCTGATGATGTCCAGAGGCTATAGGGTGCTCACACGCTCTTGTCTTCTGTGGTGGCTTTTAGTTAAAGTTTAGTTTAGTTCTTTTCTTTAAAGCAAGTCACAAACACTAGTGGAATTATGGGTTATTTCTGATATTAAAGGTGAGATGCATATCATTTCAACATCCACATCGTCACCTTGACTAACTCATTGGTGTTGTGACAGCAGAGACACTATGATGAATCATTATGAGAACTTTGGAAATTTTGCTACATTAAATAAATAAAAAATATATTTAATGTAGCAGAACTATTTCATTTTTTTGTGTTTTCATGTCACTTATGTGTAATCCCTATCAGCTGTGCACATAGTTTTATTTTTACTTGCCAACTTACTGTTTTTCTCAAATCAACATAGCAGAGGTAAACAAAATTTGATTGTTTGATACTTCAATATCACTCCATCCAGTATTTCACTGAAGGTTTGACAAATAGATCCATTTGTTTTGAAGGTTTATTAGATGCTAAAAAATGAATGGTGCACTACATAATACTAGAAGAATCATCGAGGCAAAACATTGCATTGCTGCAAACATAATCCACTGAAAGCCTGGTAGAAACAGTAGAAATAAGTTGAGCCAAATGATGTCGTGTTACAATAAAAGGTGAGCCATCCTTTGCATTTTAAATCAAAATCCACACTCAATTTTTCCCTGGATGTACGAGTTGCCAAAGTCAGTAGTAACTAGTATTACATATTGAAAGTGGAGCTGCTGTATCAGATATAGCAGAACTGTCTAAAAGAAACTGAAGATGTGTGGCTGCATCATCCCCTGCATGTAAAGCAGGGTGTTCTTGAAAAAGACCATGCATCCTTAGCAAGCTTTCCAAATGTAATAATAATATGGGCTGTCCTACTGTTAGTACCAGGGAAGAGCTTCAGCACCACAGACAGTGGCCCATCTCCCATTGTAGACCATGAGGAATGATAACCATTTTTTACCTCAGTGATCCTCTGTGAATATGGGAGTGCAGCAAGAAGTCTATACTGCTTCATTTGCATTGTCCCACTTTTTGCTCTTTTGAAGCAAAAAGAATCAGGAGGGGCTCAGTGTGCCACAACTCCCAACCTTCTACCGCGTGGGACACTCATGGTACATAGTGCAATGCTCTCCAAGTGAGGTTTAAGGGAAAATGCTGCACAAATTTAAACCATGAGTATTGGGTTAAATTTGTGGTATACCTGTGGATAAAGAAGTTAAAGGAACATGTGGATGGAGGTATGTAGGAAGATAGACAAGACAAGACAAGACAACTTTATTTGTATAGCCCATTTTTACAAGCAGGTTGTCTCAAAGGGCTTTACATAACATCACAGCAACATCCTCTGCCCTTCGACCCTCACATCGACTAAGGAAAAACTCCCAGAAAAACCTTTAACAGGAAAAAATGGAAGAAACCTCAGGGTGAGCAACAGAGGAGGGATCCCTCACCCAGGACGGGCAGACGTGCAATGGATGTTGTACAGGCAGGAAAGCAGTTAACAACATGAGAACGACATTACTAAAAAGACAAGTAAAACAAAATCTCAACTCATAAAAATTTTAACATTTTCATGTCCTTCATCCGTTCAGTTTCACTTTCCATACCACCTCAATATGATTTTAACATTTCACAAGACTGAAATTATAATAATGAAATTATAATGAAATGCTATATGGTGAAATAGGATAGGAACACATATCCCTGCACCTCCACTGGATAGCTGAAGGTTTTATTTTATTTTATTTTTTTTTGTCTACTGTTTGTCTAACTAGCTTGTCTGACTGGTCTCCTTGTCTGGATACAGCTGCTGTCCAACATCTGTACTGGTGATTTTGTGTTGTATACATCAGTAAAATATTATGTCATCTATAGAAAATATTATTATCAGGCAAGATGAATCTGCAAATGGAGTAGCCAATATTTTTTGCATGATTTCTTGACATAAAACACTATTTCCTATATACCTTGGGAGCAGTTGAGGAGTTTATATTTATAACACGGATATTTATTCCCATTCAACATTTATCACTGTGCAATAAGCAGCATCACCAGGTTTCTCTTTCAGTCTTCACTCTTCAATAAATATGATCAAGGCTCATAATAACAATGTTTTTAATTTGATTATTACGTTCATTGTGATAAGTGTGTGTGTGTGTGTGTACACAGAGGCTCAGAGCTGTGAGAGCTGAGAGTTGTTTCTCTAATTATAATCTGTAGGGCTTGACCTCTAATACAGATTCAGTTTTGATCATACATAGCATGCATGTAGCCTATTATTAACTTGTTTTAACCCTGATCTGAATGGTGAGAGCAAGGACGGAAAGACTGTGCTGCCATCGGGTGTTTTGTGCTCACTGGGCCATATTTTAAAAGATTTGTAATCCTGAGAGTCCATTTTGGAGTCTCTTATAAATTAAGATAAGGTTTAGGTAAGGACAGTTCTCATTTTCATAAAACATCTTATCATTTACAAGAAGCTCTGAAGGTGAGGACTGCTGCAAATAGAGTCTGCTGAGTAACAGAGATTCTGAGAGATATAAGGATACTGATGGACACAAACGTGCAATCAGTCTGATGTGCACAAAGTCAGTGTAGTTGCAGTGTCTTCAATCAATACAAAATACAATTAATTGGAGCGTACTGTTTCTTTTTGTACAGTACATAGGGACATAGGAGCTTATTTTAGGAGGTAAACCTTTGTACCAAATGGCCAGGAGTCACCGTGATGGAGGAGTTACTGCTCAATGTGCAAATTAGCACAATTTCTGGTGAGAGGTGAGAAATCAGTGATGATGATGAAAGGGGTGTATATTCACTCTATTGGTCAGTATCGGAAAACTGCCACTGCATCTGAAGAAAAAGCCGAGCTGTCTGCATCCCAAGGTTTATTACATCACCATGTTATGGTGACTCAGGGTCAACCTTTTGCCCAAACAGAAAGGCAGGAAAACTCCATTACACCAAGTCATTGTTTTGAGACAGTTTCGCATTATACTGATTTCTAAAATCTTTATTTTCATCACCTTGGTAAAAAGGCATACAGTTGCAGTTTTTTGTATATGAAATGCTGATAATAAGCTGGACATTTTTTCTAACTTATCTCAGTTTTCCTTTAATAATCCTCAAATGACTACAAGGCCACAACTGATACACTAATGGTAGTAAAGACATTACATTTACAACAACATTACATTACATTACAACAAAAATGTATTTCTAAAACAGGCTAGCTGTCCTTCTTTAGTTCGGGTGTGTCTGTTTGCAGTGACAATAGTAATTACACATTTGCACTCCAGAGACTTGATTTTCAGCTAATGAGATCAAACTTGTAGTAACTACGAGTCTAATCAACTATTGTACATGCTCACTTAGTGGAGGAGGCCTGATTTTAGTAGGTGGGAAAAATAAGGAAATAGAGGATCGGAACCAAGCACAGTGGCAGGCAGAAACCTTGGAGCAGATCCTGGGTCTAGATGGGCAGCCATCTACCTTGACTGGTTGGGTTTAGGTTTAATTATTGCACTACTTATGCAAACATTATGATCAGATAAATATGATGATGTTTTTGTTAAAATTGTGGACAGTATCAAGAAGGTATGTGGGTCTCCTCATCGGTCCACAATCCTGAAGCACTACAATCATCACTGTGTCTTGATCTGTCAAACATGGTGGAGGCAGTAGTATGGCTGTCAATGGAACCGGGTCACTGGTGTCTATTGATGACCTGACTGTTTATAAAAGTAGCAGGATGAATTCTGAAGTGTTTCAAATTTCTGCCAAATGATGAAAAGCGATGGGAAGCCGCTTCATATTGCAATGGGTAATGACCCAAAACATACAGCAAAGGCAACCCAGGACTTTCTCAAAGCAAAGAAATGGGATATTCTTTACTGGCCAAGTCAGTCACCTGATCTCAACCCAATAAAGCATGCTTTTCGCTCTCTGAAGCCAAGACTGAAGGCAGAAAGAATGACAAACAAGCAACAGCTGAAGGCAGCTGCAGTAAAGGAGACTCGGCATTTGGTCATGTCCATGGGTTCCACACTTCAGACAGTCACTGACAGCAGAGGATATTCATCCAAGTATTGAAAAAATCCTTATATTTGTAATGCTGTTAGTGTGTCTCATCATTTATGAGCCACCAAAAATGGGGGTGGGTTTATAAAAATGGCTGTAATTCCTAAAGGGGTAATGCCACACTTTTGTCAAACTGCTTGAATTACAGCTGAAAAACTTCACTTTGGTCACATCTTGAGTGTTTCAGTTTTCACATTCAGTGTAGTGGTATACAGAGGCCAAATGCCAAAAAACTTCACTGATCTGCACTTAGATATAGCTCTATACATTTGCATCTTGTTAATGAGACATATTTCAGCTTGTTCTTAATGGTCAACCAATATCAGGTTTCTCTTATGTTAACAAGAGCAATGGACCATGAGCCTCATATGAAGGGTGTTATTTATTGCCTGTGGCTAAACCTGCTGTATCTACATATATATTCTGTTGTGCAGCCTGGTTAAACTCAGTGACTACTTTTACTTTCAATGTATCACTGTTTGGCTTCTGCCACTTTATCAGATGTTGCACAAAAAAACAGCTTTCATAACTTTGTTATGGTCCTGGTACAGATGGCACCTTAAACCTTTAAAGGGTACTCATTGAAATACTTGTTAATTCAAAATTTCAACCGCAGAGTGTTGTTGGAGAAAAATAACATGGCCATTTTACTTCTAACATTTTGAAAAAAAAAAAATCTTTTCATTTAGAAAATCAAGTTGAACGAAGTGACCATATATTGTTCCTTGCCCTTTAGAGGTAAAAAAAATAAATACATATCAAAACATAAACAACAATAACATTAGGCCTTTCCTTCATGGTAAACAATAATAACAATAACATGAGGCCTTTACGCCTTTACTTTAAGTGCTCAAATATAGTAGTCACTTGCCTGATAAAGGGTTAAGCCACATTTCAGAGTGGCCCCACTGGGACTCATCCAGTCCCTCTGCTCTCCTCAGTGCAATCCATCTACATTATTGGCTAAAATAACAGAATAACGGAAATTCTATGCCAGCATACCATCTCAGAATTAGATTTATTAATTTCTGTGTACATAAATTGACAGATGTTCATTCAGACAAAGCAGAACCAAAATGGTCTAATCTTTCAGGTCTTTGGTTGGCCTTGTCTCTGCCACTGTGCTCTACAGACATTTCACCCTTTTGACGTGATTGTCAGTTATAGTTCTTCTGTGCTCTTATTTTCTTTGACAGTCAGTCATAAGCTATAATTGTTGTGTTTTGCCTTTAGATTTGACATTTCAGGCATTTAACTCCTTATCCAGGGCAGCTTACACTGACCCTATAGCAGGTTTATTGTCTGGCTCAGCAATTCTTCAGCATGACATGAAGCTGCAGGTGAATTTAGCTCCTGTCACATGTTTGCTACTCAAAGACTAATGTAAGATTCTGTGACAATGACAAGGAAAGTCTGTTATTTCTTTCAAAACGTTGGTGCAGAGCAATACAGCTGAACAACTGCTGGCCAGATGGTCATTACATTTGGTGTGGATACATAACACTTAACAACACATAACACTACTATCTCTACTCCCTAGCACAGAGTCTGGGTTGCATTCTGTCTCCAGTTTATTTTGAAACCAGTAGATGCATCGATGAGCATTCACAAAGAAGCATTTTGATTATATAGCTGTATGGACTGACAGAAAAGCACCACAAAATTCAGCACTAGAAGAGTTTGTGCATTGGAGCAAAGACTCCTATTTAATCTTTAACAGTAAATAAATAATCAAACAAATAAATAGATTGCTCACCATCACAATCTACATTCATATATGCTCAGGTAGATGTTTTTAAGGGAATACAAATAACCTGGGATTTACACTGGCAACAGATTAAAACAGAATTTTCACCTTATTTTGTCAAAGATAAAAAGCATGCTTTATTGTTCCCTTAAATTGGATCAATCTGCAGTCTTTTGCTTAAGGACACAGCAGGACTTTGGTGAGACTGTCCTTGTGAGACTATTTTCTCAAGATGAACAACAGCATCACTCATTTCATGAACTGGTTCCAATACAGATAAAACCTTCAAGTAAGAATTATGAAGTGAGCCAAGCAAGAAAACTAAATTTATAATTACTTTCATTGGAACAAAGAAGGAAGCAAGGTCTATGTAGGAGGAGGTCATGTCCTGACTGCATGCAACACAAGAGAACATCAGTGGCAAAACCAGTTTAATTATTTTGCTTTCTACTTGAGCGTCCTAACTGGCTACGAGCAAAGCAGCATGCTGTTTTGAGATTAACTTTTGGTGGATGTCCTGTTTCTATTGTCATTCCTATTGTCGGCCATGAAAGTGGGTTAGGGTTATTTCATTGATTCACGAGGTTGCAATGAGGAGTTATTTTCTTCAGTACCATCTCATTTTAGCACAAAAACCTAAAACAAGTTGCAGCTGGCTGCAGGGAGATCACAAGGGATATTAAAGTCTCTTGGAAAAGACGCTAATGATGCGCGGATGGACTCATCCAAATTCGCATTTGTAGTTTTTAATCCATCAGCCATCCACCTCTGGTTTCACTGGTTTAGAGACTTTCAAATTACATGTAACAATGAAAGAGTTCACAGTCAGATTATTTCTGTGTTGTGAGTTGTATGGATGGATGATCAGTGATGATCAAAACACAGACAGTGTGCCGTTTGTAAAGGGTTTTAGATGAAAGAAGCAATGCAGACAGAGCTGCGAAGTTTGTACACATCTGTTGTGGCAGATTGCAGTAGAGCTGCCTCAGACCACTGATAAGATGAGGGGCAACACCGTGAAGTGGTTGGTTTTAAAATTCGTTTCGCAGTGAAATGTTTATCCCCGTAGCTTAATGAATGACTTGAAATTTGAGCTGTGTGTGAGTTAAAGGACATATCTTAATCAACATGCATATAAAGATACATAAGGAACATTTAATCCCTTTATTTATGCTTCTGCTACTGCTGCGCCTGTTTATGTTAACCCGACAGCAACCGGGTCTGATTTGGACAGACTGATATCTTGCATTTTCCAGAAAAGTTCATTCAGGACTTGATCATGTATAAGACTATGTATGGAATAAAAAGTGTATGAAAGGGGTTGAATTGTACAGAGGCTGTATGAAAGGTGGGGACAGATATATTATTACTGTGATTCAACAGCAGGGTTTCTCCCTTATCCAGTATTTTCAATTTCTACATGGTCCCACTAAGTCATCTTAGACTCAGAATCATGCCTGCAGACCTGTTTTATGGCCTGAAAAAAGCACTTTAGGAAAGCACTGTAAAACTTAATCACCAATACATCATAGATCACAACTAATAGCATTATTTTAATCACAGCTCAGTACTTAGTGTTATGCATGTGCGCACGCACGCACACACACACACACACACACAAATGTGTGTGCACAAGCAATCCACATTATAATGAGTGTTGTGGAAAAGGTATTTGTCTTAGGTAAGACTTGTATTGTCGGTTTTTAATTCACATGGCTCTCATCAGAAAGCCCTGAAGGTTCTCATCATCATCTCCACCTGTATATATTAATCACTGGCTCTAACTTCAAAACACACACACACATCCATAACTGTGTATACACACAACACTCATACATTAGACAGGCATGCACAGCAAAATGTGAAATTAAGTAATAATGAACACACACATATAAAAACACACACAGGCGTTAAGTAAGAGCTACATGCATGTGCAAATGCATTTTATACCTGTACTGCCACAGACACATGCACACATGTACACACACACACACACACACACACACACACACTTTTTGTTATTATTGCCTGGCTCCATCTGACTGTGACTAAGTGAAGAGCTGTCTTCATTTGTTTCAATCTGAACCACTAATGTTCCCAGTGCCGTAAGCCAGCACCATAGGTCACACACATTAGTCTGCTTCTGTGTGAGTGTGTGTGTGTGTGTGTGTGTGTGTGTGTGTGTGTGTGTGAGTGAGTGAGAGAGAGAGAGAGAGGGAAGTAATGTTTAAAGCAGAGTACAAGCTTTGCAGCTTCATACTATTACAGTACACATCAGCATATGCTTTTCATTGACCACCTTGAGAAGCTAAGAAGATAAGTTACTGATAAAAGCAATAGAAAATACTGCCATGAATATGGAATTTAATTGTTGCTAGCAGCTGTAGAAATGGCTGTTGACATACAGTGGTAGTACAAGTCAGTAAGTTGTAGACATAAAGGGGCAGTCCACCAATTTTACACATAAAAATCTGTTTACTAATCATGGGGATATTACTTAGAAAACAGTTGTATGTCCTCAGTGGTTCTTTAGGAGCTTTGTTAAACATATGAAAACAACTGAAATGACATCAGTTGTGGAACTTAATCTCTACTTTGGCTTGAAGACTTCTCCAACAGAGAACCCGGGTTACAAACCAGCTGCATTAAGTGTGAAAGAAAAACAGAAAAAAAAGGAATAATGAAAAATCGATTAAAAAACAGAAACAAAAAAAACCAAAAACAACAAAACTGAAACCCACTTAACTTTGAGGCTATGTTACTTTGCAATATGTTGCAAAGAGTAACAATTTTTTACTCATACTACTCACATCCATGATTTTATGTAAAAATGCTGCAAAAATTGTTCTCCTTCACTTCTGTTAATTTTTAATGTTAATTAGTTTTTGACACTAAGATCCCCTTTTATCTTAAGGAGTCCTGGAGTGACAGGAGCACCACTCAACTGCCCCACAAGCTCGTATTTTAGCTCAGCACAGAAAGTGCTGGAAAAAAGCAAAAAGTGCCGTTTTACTTTCTGCTACGAGTGTTACAGGCTGATTGTAGAATTTATTGATGACAAGCCAGCAGTAAACAGTCATTCATTAAATGCAGTTTTAGGGCTGTTGGCTCAGAAGTTGTAAATAAATATGCTGCAGCTCACACACACACACACACACACACACACACACACGCACACACACACACACATACACACACACTTGCCAGGATGATGATGCTGTTGTGAAAGCTCTAAGCTTCTTTTTACTATTCTGGACAACAGCTCAGCAAATCCAGCAAAATGTATCACACCCACATGCATCAAATACACACACACACACACACACACACACACAGTTGACAACAGGAAAATTAAACCAGTAGGTTACACTCAGTATTAAAAATATGCACTGCCATCCAGTCTAATTACAGGAGAAATGGAGGCTTTTTTCTTGTTTTTTGCCCTGGGCCCATTCTAATGACACGCAGCTTCTGTTTGCTCTAACCTGAGCAAACACACTCACACTCACCCACCAATGCTTTCTGCAGATAAAGGTCTGCATTAAGCTCAAATTGTTGATCAATAATATCTTTCTGTCTCCAATTTCACTGCCACACTCAGCACATGCTCATTTTGTGTTCTCTCAGGGTGTCTTCTGGTTTTTCTATCTTCTTTCTGTTTTCAGGCTCGGTGTTTGTCTCTTTTTCCACAATACTAATTATATGTTTAATCCATAGCTACTTTCAAATATTTAATATACATATTTTTTTCTTGCTGAACCTACTTGTCTATTTATTTGTTTGTTTGTTTGTTTATTTCACAAATAAATTAATATTTTTGGTGTCGTGCATATTTGTCTGTGTTCATAGCAAAGATACAATAACAGCTGAATAATCCGAACTTCTTAAACTCTACTTTTCTCAGAACATGATTTTGCTCATCTGATTTATTAATTCAATTCAGTTTATTCCGTGGTATCTCATAATGGATTCAGTGCAGCTGCAGTTATCTGGCAAACCTGCAACCAAACCTCTGAGCAGATATTTTTGTATGCCTTCAACAGGTCCAAACTGTAAAGCAGAAGTTTAATTCAAAAATGATGAAGGACATGCTTTTGCTAGACTTCATGCAGCTCTTGGAGTCTGTTTCATTCTGTTGTATAATTTTAAATGAATGAACAACCACATGTCATTTGCACTTCTGTTGTCTTTGATTGCAGAAATTTTATATATTTCATTGTACTTTTATAAAGCCATATTTTCTTTTTCATTGGAATAGTAGTATAGTATACTACCCATGAACAATACATGAACTGAATTTAAAAGCAAGCGTAGTCAACGCTGGTGCACTTCCCACCCAGTGAGGTGACAATGAGGGGGCAGCATGACCTGTAATTCAGTGAGGAACCTGCTGGTCATCTCCTTTTAAATTCAATGAAGCGTGAACAAGGGGCCAGCTGAGCACCCTGCAGATGGCTGAAGATGAAGAGAAATACACATATTCAAAGAAATGGAGTACCATACAGGTGAATCCCCCGTCTGTATAAAAGAATAGCATAATCAGCGTTGAAGTGCATCATCTCTTTTGCAGCGAGAACAGTATAACAGTACTACAGCTAAAAAACAGCTACAAGTGCAGCCCCATCTGAAAATGTTCAATTCCTACTGGTTAACTATAACTCTTATTAGAAAGACTTGTGTTTTAACAATACCAAAAAAAGAAGAGTGAGTTCCAACTAAATTCTAACCATGATTCCAAACACGAGTCATTTAGATTACCTTCCCTGATATGGCAATCAGTGTTGTGCAAGTAAATTTCAATTTATTTATATAGCACCTTATACAATCAAAATTGTCTCTAGATGCTTTACAGAGACCCAGAGTCTGAACTCCCGAGCAAGCAGACAGTGGAAAGGAAAAACTTCCTTTTAACAGGAAGAAACCTTGAGCAGGACCCTGATCACAAGGAAGAACCATCCTGCTGATAGTCGGCTGGGTGAAGGGGGGGAAGAAGAGGTAGACAGGACAGAGAGGATGAAAGAGAGAGAGAGAGAGAGAGAAACATACATGCAATAAACGTACATTACAAAGGACAGACATGACAGGTTGTTATAATTGGAATTTTTAAGTGGTATATATTGTATGTATTTGTTTTTTAGCTGATATGTTGTTTAAGTTAGTTCTAATAGCACTACATAGAAGAACGACATGGGCAGATGTTGACAGTAGATACTGGGTTTGTCAGAGGATGCAGTTCAACATGTAGATCTGGATGGAGAGATACCTGCAGAAAGATACAGAGAGAGAAAGAAAGGGAGGGAGAGAGACAAAACAAGAGGAGAACTGGACACACAGTTAGTGTCATTTCTAAAACTTTTATTATTTCTTACCTTCTGTTAATGATTGTTTGCGGTTCATTATAAATGCAGATATTTCCCTGGCTGGATGCTTCATTGTTGCTGATGTGACTATTTATGCTTGTTTTTCACAAACGTCCATTGGTTGCTATTGGATGTCTTCAGTTCACTTTTCTTTTCATTTTTTCACTTTTCAATAACATAAGCATGTTGAATGAACGCACTTGCAAATTTATACATAACATTAAATGATTGTCGTTGAAGTTACCCTGCAATCACTTCCACATCTGGAGCAGGAAGGAGTTAAACCAAACTCTTTTTTTTATATTTTAAAAACAAACAAGTGGACAACAGAAAACAGGAGGACCATTCAGTTTGATACAGCTTATGTCAAACAGCACTTATACGGCTTTTCCAACAAATTAACATCACCTACATTGTACCAAATGTGAAACAGGTCATCCAAATTAGCATATTTTTTAACATAGTACAAGAAAAAAATAACAGACTGAGGAGTATTCAGTGTAGCAGGAACATTCGCTGGTAGTCAGAGCTATTCTGTGTGCTATGACACCGAGTTCGCTCAACATTTGTAAGAGTTTCTGTATGGTACCTCTGTTGTAGCTGACCTGGTGTGTCTGTCAGTAGGTAGTTATTAAAGGTGATGCTAGCTCAGCCATCAAAAGCACAAGTCTGAGCCACCAAACAGAAGATTAGATTAAGTAAAAAATTTAAAAAAAGGTTAAAAAAAAGTGAAAATCAGAATTCTAAATGAATCTGAATGATTCAGCTGAATGAATCTTCCCATGAGTTTGGCAGTTTTTGCACATGAAGTAGCATTTAACATGTTCAAAGAAAACACACACATGTAACCCTGATGTTTTTGGAGATTTCTAGAGTTTTCTTGTGATACAACTGTATTTTGTCTTTCTCATTTCCCCCCGTTTCACCTCTTCCCTCTGATTTTACTGTGGTTCTCTCTGAGCTGGAAGACTTATGGCTTCTGGCAGTGTAAGAAGGCCTAATGGCTCCAATGGGAGTGACACCAAACTGTCTTTGATAAATTGTTTTTAAATTACAACATAATTTCATTTGGGCAGCAATTTCCACAAGACTCCTACAGAGAAGTGATTCAGGCTACATCAGGATTGGCTTACAAACGCACACGCGCACATATAGTCTCAGAAACACTGAAATGTAAGCACGCGCATAAACCCAGAGTCATCTGCTTTGGCAAGGATAGTGTTACATGACCTGCAGCCCGGAGGCTAACCAAATTACTGCCTCCAAAATACCAAAGTGGTCATTAAGGACACACTCTCCGTGTCTCTTTGTCTGTGTCTCTAGCTCGCTTTCTCACTTTTTTCCCTCATGTTGTCTCACCTTTTCCATCATTTTTCTTAATTATTCGTGTAAATCTATTTGTTCACCCTTTCATGTTTTTACCCACTCTCTTTCACACCGTTCTGTTTTCCTTTAATCTCGCTCTTTCTTGCTCTTATCTGTCTTCATGCTGCTATCTGTTTCGTTTTCCTCTTCTTTTTTAATCTATTTTGCTGGTAACAGCTTTGATTGTAGCTTGTCTCAGAACCAGCTGCTGCAGACATGTAGCTGTGTATCACAGACACACAAACAGACACAAACATGCCATGTAATGTCAGTGATGAATGTTTGATCTGTAGTGATCCGAAACCTTGTTAGCCTCGCCTCACCCAAACACATGAATGCATTTTGTACCTGCGTTGCCACAGGCACACATACACACACACACACACACACACACACAAGAGGAAGAAAGTGTGAAAAAAAAGTGCAACTCCCAGCACCAGTTCATTTCCAGCTCCAGAACCTGACAGTGAGGCCTTTAATAAAAATAAGAAATACCAGTTTTTGATTGGTTCCCTTTACTTTTTAGGTACACAGCAACAAATAGCCATCCCCCTCTATGCTCATACAAAACAATTCAATTCAATTCAGTTTATTTATGTAGCGCCAATTCACAACAAATGTTATCTCATGACACTTTCCGATTAAAGCAGGTCTAGACCAAACTCTTTAATTAAGTCGAAAACAAAAGAAAAAAAAGAAAGAAAACAACTTGTTACTTAATTGTCTTGTGTGATGACAAATTAAATGTCCTTTGGTTTTTGGTCTGTTGGTTGGACATAACAAGTAATTTGTCAACCTGCACTTCAGGAATTTGTGTCTGCATTTATGATCTACATCACATGATTAATTGTGTACTCAAAAAATAACCATTAATAATGAATAATCAAATGAATCATTACTTGCAATGCTTGGTTAACACTAATATAAAATGTATGTAAAATGTATCCGTGCTTGTTATTGTTATTATAAACTGACTCAACAACAAATTTCCCAGATAAGACATAAAATTATGGCTTATTTGGGGCCCTGAAACAGTTATCTAATCCCTAACACATTCCTGGGCCCCTCTTCAGATGTGGGTCTCATAAATCATCTGGACACACACACATTCATTTTTTCACCATTGGCTATGGCATTATAATTGACTTGAGTGAAACTGAAATGGTCTTATATGGAAGTGACTCAAAATCTTGGACACTGTTTTTTAAATTCTGGGTCACAACCCATCAAAATGCTGTGATAGACTTTAAATTATAATGATATCTGTAAAATGTTATCTCCCTTTTCTTCTTTTCAGTACAGCATTAGCAAAAAATAGTCCCTGTGAGAACAATGGAGAGTTATTGTTCAGCATGAAATTGGTTTCGTTTAGGGCCCTACTTATGTCAGTCAAGGCAAAGTGCAAAAAGCATATGCACATCTTTCATTAAACCATTCCTGCATGGCAAACACCCGGGCTGTGAATACTGCAGGTGTTTTAAAAAGGAACTCTAAACTTTATTAATATAATTCTGTAAACATACTGATCAGCCATAGCATTAAAATCACAGATAGGCAGAGTGAATAAAACTGATTCTTTTGTTGCAATGCTCTGCTGTGAAACCCTGGGTCCTGGAATTGATTGAGTGGAGACTGGGGGCAGTGAACCCCAACTGGTTAATGTACTCTACTACACCCATGGAGGCACTCTGTCCATTGTCTCAACAGGTCCAAGCTGCCTCAGCCGTAGCAGGGATACCTACACAATATTAGACACGCAGTTTTAACATTGTGGTGGATTGGTGTATAAACTTCACTTACAGGTTCAGTTATTTAAAGTAATATCCATCCTGCTATCAGGTCCACACCAATGGAAATATCCAATGGAAATATCTTTCAGTAGATATTTGTGATCAGCTCCCACACTACATATGCAAATACACACATACAGTAGCTATACAGACAAATGGAAACATAAAATCAGACATCATGCACACTTGTGAAACACTTGGCTTAGTAGTCATCAACAGATTACAACTCTTATGATATTGTAGGTAAATAAGCTATGTAAGCTTGGAGCCACGAGCCATAGTCAGCTCATTATATGACTGCCAACACATTATGCAGCAATTAGTGTCAAAGAAGCTGACTGTAAGAGGTTTGTTCTCACCAGACTTAACAGCCAAACAGGAGAAACATCCACACTGTTAAGTTCTGCCACGACCAGAGCATTTCTCTGCCAGAGACAGCATCTGCTGATCAGTTAGTAACTATCTACCCAATATGCTACAAAATCTCAAATAGTTGCCTTATTTTACCTTATCTGTATTTGTACTGTTCATGTTTCAAAAACATATTTCAGTAGATATTTGTGGGCAGCCATTCTTGTTTCTGATTTTGTTTTGTTTTAATTTAATGTGCAGACACTTACACTACACCTTACACTTACTCCATGTTTACCATGTTGTTTCGATTAATTCCAACATTTTAAATCAGTCATATTACTACTTTGTATCTCTTTTTGAAAGAAAAGTTGTTCCCACTTAATAATTAATTTGATTCATTTCTACTTTTCGTTTTCCTTACTTTTCTTTCTCCTTCTTTTCTTGACCAGATCTTTTCACATTACGTCATTCCCATCATAATTCTTTCTATTTCTGGAGGGCTTGTAATCTGAAACATCTGCAGGAAGCTGATGCTGAAAAGAATGACAGATAAAAAGGTGAGAATTTTGTGTTGAAAAGGACAATTTAAATATAAATGAATAAAATGAAAAAAAGAACAAAACAAAAATGGAGGAAGGAAAAAGAAACATAAATGACAAATAATCGTCCTGATAAATGAGGATAATTATGAATATTTGTTTCTACCTTCTCTTGCCACTCTCAGTATTTTCTCTCTCTTTGTCTTGATGTGTCTTCTGCTCTTTTATTTGATGCTTTGGCCACCATGAAGGTTGGCTCCCACTGAGTGTATTTATGAATGTGTGTGAATGGTAGCCATGTCTGGCCAAATGACCTCTCCTGGGGCAATGACCGCCGTCTGTGTTTTATGTCTTGTCATAAAAGTGCCAAGTTTGTATAATCTTCAGAAAATGCAGCAGAGAAAATCAGGCAAAGGACAAGGACCCACCTAAAGAGCCTCATCATCTTCACTGATGTTGTGCTTTATTGATGCATATTTTCAAATCAGTTTTTTTTCTTAAATTAAAACTGGTTGACACAGTAAACCTGAAGCTTTGAATCTCCAGGATCCAATGGCAGTTGACCATTTTGTTGTTATACCCACACCCAGCCCTGACTAGCATGTCCATGAAAAACAGTCACCATGTGCATAGACATAGGATTTTGGTGAAAACAAACAGGAGCTGAACAATCTCAATTAAGTCTCCCAAACTGCCCCCATCGCCATAATAATAAACAGCACTGTGTCTGTGCTGAAGTGAACATCCAGCATAGACTCTGTCATCAAAAAGTCCCAGCAGATGAATGGCCATTCAAGTACAGATCTCTGTTGGTGCCCACATGCCTTGTTGCACAAAGCAGTGACTATTTCAAAACACACAAACGCATACATAGAGAAAGTGAAAACACCACAACCTACGCTGTTGTGGCTAGTAACAGAGACATAAATATAATACATCAAAAAGAAACACAGAAAGTGGACACCTTAATGATGAACTTATATATTTGTTTTGTACAGATTGACTGAAAGAGAGGGATAGATTGATGGGAGGGAAGAAGGAATGACTAGAAGGGGGAGGGGGCAGCACGGAAGGCAATAGTGGGAAGGAAGACAAATGGAAAGACCAGGGAGGCAGCAAAGAGTAGAGATGAAAGGATAAAGACAACAAAAGAGACAGAGCAAGATGCTACGACTGAAGTTACTGGAGAGAAAGTAAGCATGGCAGAAAAGGGGAAGAGATTACTGGAGAAAAATTAAAGAAAGAGAGAGGGAAAAAAGAAGATAGAAGAAAGACGTAGGTTATGAGGAAATAGAAAAGCAGGAAGAAAGAGGAAGAGAGAGAAAGAAGACAGACAGACAGACAGATAGATAGACAGATAGATATCCTTTATTAATCACAGCCTGGGAAATTTCACTATTTCAGCAGCCATATACATTCTCTCTCTCTCTCTCTCTATATATATATATATGTATTTACTATTTATTTTGTTTTATTGTATTTAAATAAAATGTGCAAGAAGCTAGTAACTGCAAGTGTACAACACCTCATCTGTCACACAGAGGAGTTAATGAGGATGAGGAGTTTTATCCATGATTGGTAACACTTTGTTTAGTGTCCTCCTCTCCACTACCGCTTCAAAAGTTTCCATTCTGCAGCCAATGACAGCACCCGCCTTTCTGATCAGTGTATTTAGTCTGTTGGCGTCACTGGCTGCAATGCTGCCCCCCCAGCAGAGCACAGAGGAGAACAAAATGGTGGCCACAACAGACAGGTAAACGATTTCCAGCATCTTGCTGCACACATTGAAGGATCTCAGCTTCCTCAGGAAGTAGAGTCTGCTGCAGCCCTTCTTTTATACAGCAGAGTCTTCCAGCTCAGTCTGCTGTCGATGGTTGCTCCCAGGCGCTTGTAGTCCTCCACCACCTCCACATCCTTACCCATGATGCACAGGGTCTGTGAAACTTTCCCTTCCTCCTGAAATCAATCACCATCTCTTTGTTTCTTTTCCACATTTAGCAGCAGGTGATTTCTCCCAGCCTACCAGCCCTCTGTACTCCTTCTCCTGTCCACCCCTTTCACACCCCACAACTGTAGAATCATCAGAAAACTTCTGTAAGTGGCATGACTCAGAGTTGTGCTGAAAGTCTGTGGTGTATAAAGTGGACAAGAATGAGGAAAGCACAGTGCCTTGTGGGGCTCCTACATCACTCACCACCACATCAGACTGAGCTGGTAGGCAAACTGTAAGGGGTCAAGACACGATTTCACCTGCGGCCTCAGGTGGGCCAACACCAACCTCTCCAGCACCTTTATCACATGTGATGTGAGGGCAACTGGACAGTAATCACTGAGGCCAGATGGAGATGACTTCTTGGGTACAGGAACCAGGTGGGAGGTCTTCCAGAGAAGCGGTGCTCTCTCCAGACTGAGGCTCAGGTTGAAGAGATGTTGGAGAATAGTAGACAGCTGGGTGGCACAGATCCTCGGGATCCTGGGACTGATGCCATTAGGTCCAGCAGACTTCTGTTGATTTAGTTTCTCCAGTTGTCTCCTCTCCTGGCCGGGGCTGCTGGATCACTGGAGGCAGAGAGGCACCGGGGGAAAGGTAGAAGAGCCAGGAGAAGTCTGAGAGCGAAAACTGTTGAAGAAGGTGTTGAGCTCATTCACTCTTTCCTTGCTGCCCTCAGATGGCCTGACTCTCCCCCCACACCCTGTGATCTCCTTCATTCCTGACCACACCTCCCTCATGTTGTTCTGTTGGAGTTCGGCCTCCAGTACCCTCCCACAGGAGTCTTTATGCTCTCTCAGCTTGTCCCACAATTGGTGCTGCACCCTCCTCTGCTCCTCCCTGTCAGCAGACATAAAGGCTCTCTTCTTGTTGTTCTGCAGAGTCTTCAGGTCACTGGTGCTCCACGGCTTGTTGTTCGGGAAACGGTGAACAGTCTGGGGGCGGCATGACGGTATTCTGAAAGAATTTGATGCATTCTGTGATGCAGTCCCTCATGCCACTGATGTCCTCTCCATGAGACAGGGGGTAAACATGGGTAATGAGGTCAAAAACAGAAGGGGAAAGAGGAGAAAGTAAGGAAAAGAATGAGGGTAGAAAGAAAAAATTAAGTACATTCAGAAGGAATGAATGGCTGACTATAAAAGGAACAGGTAAGACAGGAAAGACGAGGGGGAACGGAGGATCAAAAGAAAGCATAAAGAAGGAGAGAAAGATGGTATGGCATAGAAAACAATATAGCATGTATATTTAACTTGGGCTGTACCTTACAACATGTCCGTCTCTCTGTCTCACACACACACACACACAAACAAACGCACACACATGGTAGGAGCACTATGAAACACTACAAAATGATACAAAGAGTGGAGCAGATGATCAGAGTGAGTGAAGAGAGAAGAGACAAAAAATATGAAAAATACATGAGTAAATATGATTACAAGACGACATGAGATGCTTATCTAATAAATATATGTTATAATTGCAAAATGGTCATAGTTTGGTGAGGTGGCAAGGCATCAGAAATATCACGGGTTGTCGACAAGGCCACAACACACTATCCTCAAGGAACCTCTCCTTTCTGAATCAGCATAATACTTTCTTTGCCCATTTTGAAAACAGCAACAACAAGGGCCTAGCTGCAACCACCCCTATACAAGAGAGAGACCATCCACTCAATCCCCAGCCCTTTCGGGTCAAACAGGCTCTCCAGAACATCAACAGTAACAAGGCAGTTGGGCCTGATGGTGTTCCTAGCCGAGTACTGAAGGCATGTGCTGCCCAGCTTACCGTAGTTTTACCAGAAATTTTCAACTGGTCAATCCAACCAGTCCCAACCTGCTTGAAAACCACCCCAGTCATTCCTGTACCCATAACCTCAGCCAACCTAAGCCTAAAATTACTGGCTTATTGCTCTCACAATCATGAAATGCTTTGAGAGGCTATCAAGCACGAAAACACACCACCCTGTGCTGTGCCTTGATGGGGAGAAGGTTGAGAGAGTCTCCATCAAATTCCTAACAGTCCATATATCTGAGGACTTCTCCTGGAGCCTTAACTCCTCATGCCTGATCAACAAGGCCCATAAGTGTCTCTTTCACCTAAGGATGCTGAAACAGATTATCACTGCACCATCAAGAGCATCCTCACTTATGGCTGCACAGTCTGGTTCTCCAGATAAAGGGCTTACAGCAGGTGGTAAAAAACAGCTCAGTAGATTACTGTCTCACCACTTCCACACCTCAGTGACATCCACTTGATCCGCCGCCACAAGTGGGCCACCAACATTGACAAGGACCCGTCTCACCCTGGACACTCCCTGTTCACTACCCTCCCATCAGTCAGGTTGAAAACCATCTGAGCCAGAACCAACAAACTAAAAAACAGCTTCTTCCCAAGAGCTGTGGACTCACTTCTAAAATCATAAAATACACATGCACATACCCGATGGACAAATGCAAAACACCCCAAGTACTATATGTGAAATTTTAAATTACTACATGTTGCTATTTGCAGTGGTAGATGAAGATGAACCAAATGAAGTTTAGTTGTGTTTTTTTTATTTTGCTGCAATGACAATAAACTATCTATCTATCTATCTGTCTGTCTAGCTACACCGCTACCTCTATGTTGTTTATGGTAAGACAATTGCACTGCATCAATCTCAGTTTATTCTCCTTTGAAGTATTTGTATTCCTAATTAGAGTGATGGCTAGAATGAGACATTTCATACATACATACATTTCATACACAGGCTTTTCATACTAAATATTCATTGTATCCTTTATGTCTACAAAGTAAATATTTGTAGATCTGTAGATCTTTTTCGCATCAGTATTAAGAGTACCTTACTCCACCAAATTAGCACTGCACTTATAGGCTCAGAGATACTGTTTATTCTACACATCATGTACTCACTGTTACCCACAACACATCTGAACTGCCAACAGTTTGGTCACAGATTCAGGTAGACAAGACAAGACAAGACAACTTTATTTGTATAGCCCATTTTTACAAGCAGTTTGTCTCAAAGGGTTTTACATCATAGCAACATCCTCTGCCCTTAGACCTGCATTCTGGGAGTGAAGTGTTCCACTGGGGCAATAAGAAACAATGAGGTCCTTAAGATAGGATGGAGTTTTGTTTTTGGAAGCCTTATAAGTCAATAGAAGAATTTTGAAGTTTATCCTATATCCTACAGGAAACCAGTGGAGTGAGGCTAAAACAGGTGAGATATGCGCTCTCTTATTAACTCCTGTTAATACCCTCGCTGCAGCATTCTGGACCAACTGGAGACTCTTCAGAGAGTTTGTAGAAGATACTGATAAAAGAGAATTACAGTGGTCCAGCCTAGAAGTGATGAATGCATGAACCAACTTCTCAGCATCACTCTGAGAAAGGATATTCCTTATTTTATGTGATCAGTGGTATCAAATGCAGCACTGAGATCTAGAAGTACAAGTATGGAGACAAGACATCTATCGGATGCTAGGAAGAGGTCATTATAAACTTTTATCATTGCTGTTTCAGTACTATGGTGTTCTCTAAATCCAGATTGGAAAGCCTTGAAAAGGTTGTTAGAGTGGAGATGTCAATATAGCTGCTCTAGGACAACCTTCTCACGGGTCTTGGAGATGTGTGGAAGGTTGGATATAGGTCTGTAATTAACTAATACATCTGGGGCATGGCTCAACAGCACTATGGTTTTTAGTCAGCCTGGCTACTGAATCTAGGATTGTTCTTGTTCCTTTCTGTTAATGAGGAGTAATATGCCTTTCTGGTGCTATGAAGTTCTTTTTTATAAATTAATAAACTTGACGGTCTTCTACACATGGCTGGAATGTAATTTTCTTTCCAGCTGTCTAGTTTTCTGTGTCAAGATGTGTATATTTGAATTGTACCAGGGAGCTACTCTCTTCTGGTTAATGACCTCCTTTTTGAGAGGGGCTACAGAATTAAGGGTCCTAAGAAGTGATGTTGCAGTGCTATCTACAAGAAGGTCTACCTGTGAGGGAGTGAAATTGGCACAGTTGCCCTTCATCGTATTAATGTAGGGTGTAATGGCAAGCTCTGCTGGAATAAGCTCTTTAAATTTAGATACAGCATTATCAGAAAGGCATCTGCTGTAGATGTAAAGTATATTCAAATGTTATTAAAGAGCGGTCAGACAAGACAGGATTTTAGGGGAAAACTGTAGAAGAAGAAGAAGAAGAATCAGCTTTATTGGCAGTATATATATTTTTACATACACACACTGAATTCGTCTTCTGCATTTGACCCATCCTTAATTGAACACACACATGCAACACCCGGCAAATTACATGCAGTGAAACACACAGAGGAGCAGTGGGCAGCATCAAGCGCCCGGGGAGCATATTGGGAAGTTAAGCCGGCTGATGGAGGGGGGGAGCATTTTTTGCATTAATCACTCCACCACAATATTTCCTGCCAGTCCGGTGGTTGAATCGAACTGGTGACCCTCCGATCACAAGCCGCTTCTCCAGCCTCTAGGCCACGGCTGCCTAAGGTGGTCAGCCTCAATGCCATAGGTTAGCATCAGGTCTAGGATATGATTAACGGAGTGAGTGGGTTTATTTACCCTCTGGGAGTAGAGAACTGAGTCTACCAGTGATTTGAATGCAGAAGCCAGACAGTCAACAAACGTTAAAGTTTCCCACTATGATTACTTTGTCTGAGTTTATTGCTAAATGTGATAGAAAGTCAGGGAATTCATCTTAGAACTCAAAATAGGGCACAGGGGGACGGTACACCATAGCGTACCAAGAGTGGTTTATCTGCTCTCCAGTCTGGGTGTGTAAGAGTTTCAAATGACTTGTATTTAGCAGTAGGTTTAGGGGTAATATGCAGATGTAACTGATAAATTGCTGCCACTCCTCCTCCTCTACCAGTATTTCTGAGGACTTGGTAGTTAATGTAGCACGGAGGGGTTGATTCATTCAGACTGATAAAGTCATCCTGCTGCAACCAGGTTTCTGTGAGTGACATTACATAAATATGGTGATCACGATCAGATCATTTATTTACAGGGATTTGGACGTATGGGATGTTTAACAAACTGCATTTAATAGTTAACTTGGGTTGGTTAACTAAAGTAGTTGTTTTGATTTTAACTAGGTTTTTATGAACAATTCCTCCAGATTTGGGTGTGGGCTTATACAGCCTCAAGGCAGACACAGTTTCTATGGGGTGTGAAGAGGGTTGGGGGAGTAACAGTAGAAAGGAGCCTGCAGAGGGGTGTGTAAGATGGCAGCTCTGCGTCCTGGTCTGGACTCTGAGTGGTTGTCATGGTTTTGTGTGACGTACAGAAACAGAATTTACTATGTACATAAACAAGAGAGCTGCACCATCCAAAGCAGGATGGATGCCATCTCTCCTAACCAGATCAGGCTTTCTCAAGAAAGTTTTCCAGTTGTCTATAAAGGCCACGTTGTTTGCTGAGCACCACTAAGACATCCAGCGATGGAACGACCACATGCGCTAAACATGTCATCACTAGCCAGAGTGGGCAGACGGCCAGACAAAACTACAGTGTCCGACATTGTCTTAATTATTATATTTATTATAATTATATTATATATAATTACAGACTGACTCAACATTAACTTTACCAATCTCCGACTGCCGTAGTTGGGTATCGTTAGCGCCGACATGAATTAGAATCTTACTGAGTTCAGGTTTACGCTTTGCCAGCAGCTTCAGATTAGCTTCAATGTCGCCTGCTCTGGCCCGGGGAGGCATCTAACTATGGTCGCCGGAGGCTCTAACTTCACATTCCAAAGAGCAGAGTCGACAATGACCAGAGTTTGATTCTCAACAGGTGTGTAGCTGAGTGGGGAATACTGGTTGGAGACGTGAAGGGGCTGGTGGTGAACCATGGGCCGTTGCTTTGAGCTACGCCCCCTTCGCCCTGCACCCAGTTGGCCTAGCTTCCTGGCTGCTCGGGAGCTGCAGGGGAACTGCAAACGGTGGCTAAGCTAGGTTGTTCTGCACCGGCTACAGAGGCAAGCTATAGAGGCTAATGGTTTACTATCCATGGTGCTGAGTCAGGATTCCAAAACACTAAGCCTCGCCTCCAGGGCCGCAAAAAGGCTATGCTTATTACAAGTACCATTATCAGTAACATCACAGGTACATCAGGCTAGCAGAAGCTAATGAAGCCTGGAGCCTCTAGGATCAAGTAGAAATGAGCAGTGGACTCTTGGTCATGTAACCATTAGAGGTCTTAATGTGTCTAGCTCTGTATCCCCACATTTTTTGATTTTCAAACATATAGTTTTAGGTCCTAAATGATCCTGACTCTGACTCTGAGTAGCAAGACTTTTTCATTTATCAGACTTTACACAGCTTCCTGAAAGTGTAGCCTACCTGTAAACAGACCTTAGTGTGTACATTTTCTTATAAATTAAAGGATAAACTATATACACTGATAAACCACAACATTAAAACCATTCAGAGGGGAAGCAAATAAAATTAATTATTAGGTGGGTGTGTCAAAGAACATCCACATAATCATAACCCAAGGTTTCCCCTCAGAACATTGCATCATAAATATATGATTAATTTTATTCACTTCACCTGTCAGTGCTTCCAATGTTGTGGCTGATCATGTATTGCTGCAGCTGAGCCAAGGAGGGTACTATTAGTGTTTACATCGCACCCTATCAAGAGTATGAGCCTCTTGTCCATGAGTAGATGGACGTCTCTTTATGTGCAATAATATGCTGTTTCAGTGGAAAGAAAATAATTATACATGAAACTGTTCATAAGTTTTTCCACAAGCGAAGTCTGACACAAGCAACATGTCATATAGCGCCATTATATTCAAGAGAAGGCAGACATCGCTGCAGCTAATATCTGCAAATTTTTGATTTAGCAGTGAACTGTCTCTTTTATGTGCAGATTGTCGGTGGTGCCAGAATAGAAAAGTGACAAACTACAAGCTGGTCCCTGTCCAATCATAGTCATCTCATATGATGTGGATGATGTCATCAAAAAGGGAGATACAATGGACTGACTTCCAGAAATAAGAACGTTACCTCACAATAGCATCTGTACTTTGTCTGGAAAAGCCTAATAAATTCAAGAGAAAACGAGCAGACCAACCCAACATGAGTTGAGTGAGTCAGGCTATCATCATGGTCTGAACCATGCATAAAGGTTTATGGCTATTAGTAATCACTCGAATACTGCTCATGTTTAGTTGTTTTGTCATTAAAAATCACACAAAAGGCACAGAAAAAAGTGTGTACCAATGAATCAAGACTCCAACTTTTTTTCTTTACAGTTAACAGTTAGCAAAAGAATGATTTCTTTTGCTGTATACTCACAGTAATGTTGTCATTTTACCACCACAAAAAATGTAGTAAGACTGTGTATAATAAAGCAGAACTTTGCCAATAGCAGGTAGAGACACTTGCCATCCACCATGGCTGCACTGAGCTTTATAGTAAGACAGCTGGCAGAACCATATGTCAACTACAGCAACAACCTGAATAGGGAGACCATACCTCAATGCTGCTACACTGACATTCCAGGGGATAATTCTTTTCTGAAAATATCTCCTTCTCATAACTTCTACCTTTCTATCTGCCACTGTCTCTTTCCTTCCTTTTTCCCCCCTCATTTCTCTCCCTGTTCTTGCTCTTTCTCCTTCAGAAGAACAGCAGTGATGACTTGCAGTAAGTTCGTAAGCAACACAAAATGTCCATGGTGTCAGTTTATTGTCTTGGTTGTTGTCCTGTAGGGAAACAATAGTTTGCAAGCACCACTTTTAAAAGGTGCCAGAGAAGTTGAACTTTTCTGTAAAAGTTTGACTTTGCCAGCTCATCCTCTCTGTCCTATCTTATGCCATTAAAGGGTCTCTTGTTTATTAATGGCTGAGGAAGCAGGTCCCGATTGAGGTCCAAAGGGACTGAGTGAGCAAGGATCAGAGTCAGAACATTCATTCCTTCATTCATTTTCTATACTGCTTATCCGTCAGGGTCGTGGGGGAGCTGGAGCCTAGAGTCGGGAACAGCTTTCTCACTTTGAACTGTAACATTCTGTTAAAGAAAAATGCTACAGAAAGGAATTCACGACCAAGTTGGCCTACAGGGTGGCCAAGGTTCAGTCCTCAGTGGCTACTGCCACCTCTTATCATCCACCAAATCTGTGGTTGCCATAGACAGATGTAACAATTGAAATTAGAAAGAAAGAATGAAAAAGGTACATTAATAATTCCGGTTGTTACGAAATAATGGTGCAAGTGGTTGAAATGCATTAGCACGCTAATACGCTGAAGTAATAAATTGTAAATGGTCTGTACTTACACAGAGCTGTCTCTGTGTAGCTGTCAACTCAAAGCGCTTTATACACACCAATGGAGGAACATGAACACACAAACACTAAAGGAGTCATCAGGAGAAATTTGGAGTTTTGTGTCCTGCCTAAGTACACTCAACATGTAGACTGCAAGGGCTACTGCCACTGACCTTCTGATTAGTGGACAGCTGCTTTACCTGAGCCACAGCTGTTCCAGTAGTGTAGTAACAGAGACTGATATGAGAAAAAGATCACATCAAATCAAACGAAACCTTAACAAAAAAACATGGTCATATGGTACCTGATGTTGATTTTCAAGGCAAATTAAAGGCATGCTGTATGCTGATATTCAATCTTTTCTTCTTCATACATTAACAAAATTTCAAATTCACTCAACCACAGATTTTCCAGTGTGCGCAGGGGAGGCCCGTCAGTCTTGTCTTCTTTGGCTGATTCTGTGAGGAAACTTTGAAAGTAGGTGTGACAGAAACAAGTCGGCAACAGCCAGACAATGAGAAGGGATAACTCAGGTAGAAAGACATCATAAGGAAAGTTTGACTTTTCTAGAGCCTTTTTAATCTGGATCTTCCCCTTCAGCAGAAGTTGTGTGAAAGAGCTCACAGTTCTTAGAGGATTTAACCAATCTCTGATGTTGTTGCGGGCGGCATGGTGGTGCAGTGGTTAGCACTGTCGCCTCATAGCAAGAGGGTTCCAGGTTTGAATTCCAGTCTGGGCCCTTCTATGTGGAGTTTGCATGTTCTCCCTGTGCCTGCGTGGGTTTTCTCCGGGTACTCCGGCTTCCTCCCACAATACCAAAAACATACACATTAGGTTAATTGGCTACTCTAAATTGCCCCTAGGTGTGAGTGTGAGAGTGTGTGGTTGTTTGTCTTTGTGTGTTGGCCCTGCGATTGACTGGCGACCAGTCCAGGGTGAACCCCGCCTCTCACCCATTGTCAGTTGAGATAGGCTCCAGCCCCCCTGAGACCCTGATGGATTAAGCGATATCTACCTTACTGCTATCCCCATGATACTTTGTGTGAATTATGGGCGCAACTTCTGGTGCATTTTGTTACTAAAAAGGAAAATGACCTGTTACACCTTAAGAAGGATAACGAAATTATGTCTCTTTCTTCTACTATCAAGGGATGGCAGAATGAACTAAAGAATTGACTGCCAGTAATGTACACAGTATATTTAGCTATTTGGTTGACTGTATTGCTACATACAGTCAAGACCTGCCTCTTAGTTAATGTTTCTATGCTTGTTCAAGCAAGATTTAATTTGTCCTGCTTGATTAGATCTGGCACTTTCAAAATTTGTAAATAAGTTTTGTGTAATATTTTATCTTATCTCTTCTGTCATTCTTTTATTTCCCATTGAAGTTACATGCAAATCATGTCTTTGCCTGTATTGGACGCATTTTAAATCTGACTTTAAAAGAAGACAGAGAAAGTGGTCCGATCATGCTGTGATACCTGAGGCACAAGTTTTGTGCATGTTGACGCTATTTCAATCAAGATACCTTTGCTTTTTGGTAGCTAATATGTAAGTCTCACAGTTAAGCAAGTGATTGTTTGTACTGGTGAAATGAGTATGGCTAATTTATTGTGGCGCTGTCCATATTACTGAAACAGAGCAAAGGAAATCAATAAAGAGGAAGAACATGACACTTAGTTTGGTTAATCTGCTTGCTTTTTGTGGTTACAAATAGAACTTTTGGCATTAATTCCATTTTCCCCACAATGTAGTGATATACAGACAGTCAATGAGAGTGCAGCCATTTAGGCCAACTAAAGGACAACTAAAGTAGAAGGGCAAGTGTGTGATCAAGTGTTAGTCTTAAATTATCACCTCACTGCCATCATCTGCTTAAGACAAATACTGCCCTTTTCTCACCATGTTAATTATCCATTGTCCAAAGATGGTCAAGGGACAATCTACCAAAATACATTTTCCACTTCACAGAAACTTAATTGACCTTTAAAACACATAACAGAAGGAAAACACCAAGAATCACTGACATTTCTTTTTTAATGGAAAGAGAAATGACAAAGAGATAGGTCGTACATATTCACACCTATAAATACTGCGGGTCCCCACAACACCTCCAAACCACAATGAGATAGTTGCTCCCTCCTGTTGTTAGGCAGTTTTATTCAGTGATACTACTCTCCAAGCATGCATATTGCATGACTTAGAAATACTTCTCTATATCATTAGTGTCTGCTACAATATTGTGTGTGTGAGAGTTTGTGTGAAGATCTGTGTGTATGAGTAAGTGTGTGTGTGTGTGTGTGTGTGTGTGTGTGTGTGTGTACCTGTATGAATCTGTTTGTGGTTATAGATCTGCCTGTTGGGTCCCTTGTGTGTATATACTTAACAAAGCATGTGTACTCTTGTGTGCACACTCATGTATGTACATGCAGACATGAAATACATGTCGAAATATGTGAAAATCTTAATGTGAATGTGTCACTGCATATATATGTGCATAGATAACTCACAGCATATTCATGCACATCTTGTGTGTGTCCATTCCATGTATGGATGTAAAGTAATGGCAATTAAATCATGATGCTCCCACTAAGTAACTGCATGGAGAAGCCTCGATAAGCTGACAGCATATTAAAAACCATAAAGAAACACATCATGATGGTCAATAAAACAGATGTCTGATGCATTATGCATAACAATTGCACGCACTTGTTTTCCTGATTTTTTCTTCCATTGCCACAGAGCCATTGGTTCACTCTGCAATTGTGCTGCAATGCAAAGTTGTAAGTTTTCTTTATTATGTTCATCAGTAGGTTATTAGAAGGATAATTGTGTGATAATTTTACAAATAGAGAACAAGAGGTTTATGGAATATATGGTAAAAAATTAGAGAAACAGTAGCAGTAAGTGTGCAATGGCACTAGCTGTGTTGTTGTCTTTCCAAAAATTATTGTGTTTTTCAGTGCATTTTAGGTTTAATGTTTTCAGTTTAGTTTTTGCCATTTTCTTTGGTAATATTTTCATTGTGCATTGTTATGTTGAAACAGGAAAGAACCTTCACAAAACTCTTGCCCCTGTTGGAAGTGAAACACTACTGCATAAAATATCAGAACTTTCCTTTTAATGAGACTAAAGAGCCCAGACCATGAAACACTGACCCAGATCAAAAGTGTACATAGTATGTTCCCAGGAGGAGTTCCCATATAATTGTTGTACATTTGGCCATATTGTATGTTGAGAGATATCAGCTTTGTAGGGTGAACAGGGAAGGTGCAAATGCTCAAGCTGACCAGATGTTTCTATAACCCTCGTATTATGTTGAAAAAAAATCACATTGATTATGTTGTGGGTCATTTTGACCCGTACTGTGGAAATCCACACAAAACAGCCAAAAAACAGGTTAAACCAGTAACAACTTTATTTTAGATGATGTAAACATTCAGAAAATAGACAGACAACAGATTTTTAATCCCAACACTATATTTAAGAACTGTTTAGTTGAAGTTTTTCCCCTTCACTTTTTTTTTTCATTTAACTTGCCCAATTTTCTGAGATTTTCAGTGTTGAGCATCTCCAGTGGTCTCCACATGATGGACAGAATGTGACTGTGTGCTTTCTGCAGATATAAGTCTTGCATTTCACACAAGAGGTGCTTGTCTTACTGTCCTCTCGGGAGGGACAGACCTGGCATCTTTTCCGTTTTTTTACACCTGTGTCCACTGGATCCATTGCAGATTGGTTGGATGACCTGTTCTTGACCTTTTCAATGACAACTGCAGCTGCAGGGCATCGAGCTGGCCTGGCTCGCATCTGGATCTTGGGAGTGACAAGTGCTTTGCCGAGTTCTTCCAGGAAAAGCCGACGTCGGTACAATTTGCCGGCATTCCATTGCTGGTTGATTTCAGCCCACAGGACATAGGCATTGTAAGCAGACACATCCACAATGTTGTAGAAAATCACCAAGGGCCAACAGGCAGTCTTGCGCTGGCAGCTGTATGTTGCTGTGACTTTGTCCAGATTGTCAACTCCTCCTTTGGTGGAGTTGTAGTCCAGGATCATTTGTGGCTTCATGTCTTCTCTTGTGCTCAGAGATGCATCTGTGTGCATTGTGCTCATTACAAGAACATTCTTGTTTTTCTTTGGGCAGTATGAAACAACTGTTGCTTTCTCAGTGAAAACAAATACTGAGGAATGCAGAGGTCTGCCCTGCATCTTCAGAATTTCACTGGGAAGTTCTGGCTTATTTCTTCTGACTGTTCCCAACATAGTCAGCTTTCTCTTCTGAAGTTCATCTCCAAGGCGGTAAGATGTGAAGAAGTTGTCACATGTGATGTTATGACCTTGCAGTCCTTCACTCATCTCCAGCACCACACGCATCCCCTGATTCTTCTCAGCTGCTCCTCCAGGTAGCTTTCCAGTATACACTTGCATATTCCATGCATAACTAGATTTTGCATCACAGGCTGCCCATATTTTGATGCCATACTTGCCAGGCTTGTTGGGCAAGTACTGTCTGAAAGGACAGCGGCCCCTGAATGGAACAAGGCGCTCATCTACAGTAACATGGGGACCAGGATTGTACAACAACGGTAGAATTTCAACCCATTTATCCCATACATCTCTGATCGCAGCAAGTTTGTCTCTTTCACGTCGACCAGCTCTGGTGTCACGGTTGTCAAATCGGATCACACGAGATATCATGTGAAATTTCTCCAGAGACATTGTTGCTCGAAAGATTGGCCTTCCATACTCTTCATCCCACAGACTTGCAGTTGCTTCTCCCCGTGACCTGTACACTCCAGCTAATAACAGAATTCCAAGGTAAGCATGCAAGTCAGTCTGATCCAGTGGCTTCCATTTCTCTTGAAATACACGCTTCCCCTCCAAGTTGGTCATTTCCAGTATAATCTTCTCTATTGGTGGGGATATGAACAGCTGAAATGCTGATTGAATATCATCAACTCTTGTGACAGCAAATCTTGTAGGACCAGGAGTCATTTTGATGACATTGGAAGATGACAGTCTACCTCGGCTTTGGTGTGGTGATGTTGACCATTTTATCTTACCATCTTTAGATGCCCATGTCCCCTCTGTGGATGATGATTGCTGCATTCCTTGGTTTTCATCCAATGGAGAGACAGCAGCAGACTCGCCCTCTGAATCCTCCTCATCGTTGGAATACTGACAATCTGGATCATCAATAACATTGTCCTCTGTCTCTGAAAGATCCTCTGTCTCTGAAATCTCTTCATCTGCATCACTATCCCAGTTCAAAATCTGTGATGCAGCTTGTTCAGCTGTAAATCTTCTGGAGCTCATTTTTGGTGTGTTGGTCAAAGAGATGACATGAGAAGAGTGACAAGTCAAATGAGAGAAGGTTCCTGCTCTACACACACCTGGGTCTCTGGCAGTCAAAATACAAATAACTGAGCAGTCAAAACAAAGTACATCAAAGAGACATGTTTATTTCAGATCTGAACAGCTGCTTACCCACATTAAAGTGCCTGGGTCAAAATGACCCGCAACATCATATTTGTATACAAACTGTGCACAGACATTTCACTACACATGAGAGTGTCCAGATTTTACACACCAGTTCATGACCCTAGATGAGGAAAAGTCACAAAATTTCATGAACAAAAAGAAAGGATATCCAGTGCTTTGATCAGCACAAAAACTGAAGTAGCATCATCATCACTATCCTTATTGTGTGGTAAGTTACCGCTGTCACTATTGAATCTCATGGTTTCGTGATGTGGAGACATCCAAAGATACACAAAGACCAGGGTTATATTGTCTCTGCTGATGTAATATGACATACATCACTGATAACTTGATTGACTGCTTAACTGATAAAGAACATGGTCATAGAAAGGGACATTTCTTTATTGTACATGAAAATGTCACAATTTCATATTTCATATTACTTTCTTACTATGCATATGCATGTGTCCTGGTTCTTCTGTCATTGTGAGGACCAATTAAATCTAAATAGTCTAAATTCTAAAAACATTTTCAATTTGTATCATACAGATGTTTGTGACTTGACAACTGATGTTTGTTATTATAATATTCTCTAGTTAGATTTTGTGACCTCAGATCCCCTTGCTTCATTATTGTGAGTCAGTGTGTGTGTGTGTGTGTGTGTGTGTGTGTGTGTGTGTGTGTGGTTCCAGCAGTGTGGAAGGGAACTGATGAATTAGTAATTACTTGCAGTACTGAGTGGGTGCTACACATGAAATATGTGTGTTTGTGTGTGTGAATGTCTTAGCAGGTGGAAAGGGGAGAACAAGAGGAGATAAGTAATGCAAATAGGGTAGGAGAAAAGAAAAACCAACAGAAACATTAAGGGCTGCTTCACTTTGAATCACTGCCACCAGTTTTCTTAACAAGACAGGCAAAGTGGCTATGGGCTGCAACACAGTCTCACTCACTCAAGCACACAAAATTTTTATAACTAGACTTTTAAGAGTTTTCCCAGTGATTTATGTTCATTCACTTTTCATAGGCTTCCTATTCACACCCATTTACTGTTTATGCACATCCTGTCATGCACATGCTGCACACAATTATGTATATGTGTATGAGTCATGCATATGTACACACTTACCTCACAGCCCTGAATGATGACTGTGTGTACACACACTCACAACAACTGCATACAAGCAGGGTGAAGGTGTCCAATCAGCAAAGAATCATCACAATAAACAATTCAGTCATTGATTCCACCCCCATCTGTCAGATTGAGAAGTTTTGTTTTCATGAAATAATTTATCTTGACTCAAGTTCAAATCTAAAATTAGAGAGGCAATGTGATTGCATGCAAAGTTAACTAAAGGAAATCTGGTAAGATTAATCAGCCATCTAAGATTGTCTTGGTGAGATCATAAACTGTGAATTTCATCCACTACTAACATAGTGGATGACATAACACTGTCTCCTAGGAATTAGGTTTATAGAAAACTAATTTGCAGCAGTAAATATATTTGTAAGAGAAACATGATTGGTCCCTGGTTTATGCACAGAGATAATGTGTATTTTATTGAATCAAACATTACATTTATGTACTTCACTGAATTCACAAAAAGACCATTACGGATGGTGAGCAAACAAAGTGCAGTCCAGTAGTCAGGGCTCTGGTCTGTGCTTGGGTTTAGGCCTCAAAAGTAGTTTGGTTAAGCTTGTGTTTTTGGCTAAATGTCCCAAAAAAAAACAAAAACAAATGCAACATGATTTCAGTGGAAATTTGAATACTATAATACTATCAGTTATAAACATCCTTTAGATCTACTGATGCAATTTCTTTGGTACAGATTCAAGTTGTATTTAATTAGGAAATGAAATTCTCTTTGTGACCACTAACACCTGCCACTGACATATTTTCTGCTACAGTTTTCACAATACTCTTTTCATTTGGTTGAAATGGTGTCTCTGCCTGGCATTTACAGGCATATGGTTGATAAGTTATTCCAGCTAGTTGACCTTCAAAGGAGTGGCAGGTCTTGAGGCTGTTAGATTCTAAAAGGTGACCTTCAGTTAAAAATCTTTTACTCTGGTTTTGCTCTGACCAAGCTACAGGGCAAAAGTCTATAAACACCATCATTTCTCATCATATTGAGTCATTATAATGTCAGCTTCTCATCAGACTAGCCTTATAATGACTCAATATGCACCCCCAGCCACAGGGTTTAACTGATAAATGCCAGATACACCAGGAGCAATCAGAATGTGTCTAAACACTGCTAATGAGGCTCTCTTTCCAGGCTTTGCCATGCTCACTCAACTTGACAAGGGGTTGTTGAGAGCTTTATTAGTATCTAAGTTCAGAAAACTGACTGACAAATGATACCCAAAACATTAGTATTTGGGGCGACAGTGCTAATCACTGCACCACCGTGCCACCCAACACACAACAATGACACATTATCACAGTTAAAAGTTTCTTTGGCAAATTTGTTAGTCAATTATTGTCCATTTACACATCCACCAGAGCAACACCAGCATACATGTATGTACACCTGACAAGTGGACGTCCAATATTTGCTCTACTGGTTCTTACAGCTTTATCACCAGAAAGGGTTGCTCTCTACTGCTGGATATGAGACAGATTACAGCAGTAAAACTGAATCAAATCAAAGCAGTAGTGTGTGTGATGTACACCTAAACAATATATACAATATGATAAGCATTATGAATTTGTTAAAATAAAAAGTTAATTCACGTTAATTAATTGGCTGGATGCAAGTCACTGAGCTTGTCATAGAGTACTGTGTTTGACTTTGTGTGATTTTATGTGTGAATGTGTTGTGTCATGTGTTGCAATAAGGATACAGCAGTCTTGTCAGACTGAGCTCTCATGTTTCCTCATTTCACAGTACACTGACCAGAGAGAGAGAGAGAGAGAGACAGAGAGGTGAGTAGTGTGTGTGTGTGTGTGTGTGTGTGTGTGTGAGAGAGAGAGAGAGATTGGTTTGAGATGGTTTGAGATGCAGAAAGAATTTCAAATTTGCTACAGAACATTTTATGTATGCCCGAGTGTGTTTTTGTATGTGCATGTGTTTTGTTGCTGTGTGTGTGTATGTGTGTGTTGTGGCGTTGGTGGTGGTCGTGGTCGTGGTCGTCATGGGGGGGGGGTGCCAAAATATTACAATTAAGGCTGAGTAGAAATTTAGTTTTCACTAGTGGAAATGATTTTTCAACATGTCAAAATAACTCACATATTATAAATGCATGTTACAATGCAAATGCAATTTACATGTACAAATCAAATATTTTGACTAGACAAAACTGACTCACAGATATCTTTCTTTGTCACTTGTAAAAAAATGATGCAAATCCTCAATTCATCTTCCACATGTTAAAAATCTGAATTATGACTCATGAATGTAATTTCCCTTTCCAGATATCTGTAATTGCTTTTCCAATACATACGTACATGACGTATATATACAACAAACCACTTTGGATATGTGGAAGCCATTTTGTTAAAGTGGTACACAGTCACTGGTTGATTTTAAATTACAAATAATTTAAATAAGCTATGTTTATGTCACACTTTTAAAAAAAATCAAATAGGAATTTAGTGAAATAAAGTGATCAAACTAAGTTGATATTAAGATAAATATATTTGGTTTCATGGTGAACCACGAGAAAGGTTGGTATTGAATTCACCCTTACATTTCACAATTGTATCCAGGCAGGATACTAGGCACTAATTTAAGTAATTAATAAACTTAATCCAGGTTAAATATCTAAAAAACAGCTGAACATCCATTTTATGTCGGAACAGCCTAAAAATATATAAAGTGTATGAATATTCAACAAAGACTGTGACTAGTGTAAATTCTCTGTTTGATATCTAAAACTCAGTTCTCATTAGGTAAAAACAAATTGTAGATGTCTCAAATATAATTGTCACTAGTATAAATAGAATTTTCATTGGTTACATACAGTTGTATCTCAGAATACAGAAATTCAATTGTAGATATCTAAAATTACATTCCTGCTAATTACAATTTCAACCTGACATATCTGTTTTTAGATTTTGACTATAGCGAGAACCAAATATTATATATTAAATTCATAATAACTAATAATAGCCACTGGTAAGATCTGGATCAGTTGTCATTAATTAACTCAGTGAGAAGTGAGTTGTAGATATCGAATTATTAGATTTGTAACTAGTCAGTATTACATTTCTGTCATGTCACATATCTAAAACATATCAAACCTGAGTTTTCATAGAGGTCGGTGGTATATGTTAACTAGTTGTAGCTAAGTTACTTATATCTACAAAGAACATTCCACAAGGAACTGATATCTAAAACTAACATTTTGACTAGTGATAAATGAATTCCAGCTGGTGGTTTTTAATTGTTGTTGCTGTTGTTAATTATTTATAGATCCTATTACCCCCCACTGATTAAATGTTGAAACAGCTTTCCAGATTGGGTCATATTTGTTTTATTTATTTGTACATTTTCATGCTTTTTCCTTCATCAGAGCAGGTAATGGATGTGGACACAATCACCCATTCTCTTCTGGATGAGACTATCCACACACATACACCACACAGACTTTGTCAGCTCCACTCAGCTGCTTGCTATTCTTACAGACCAAGAAAGAGAGCTGTAGGCAATACCTTGTGTTAGGGTATCATACTGAGAATGACTGCAGGCCTCAATGATACCAGAAAGGGAGAGAGAGATATATAGACAGAGAGAGAGACCATGCTCTACTGCCTCTATCAGACTGTGACTATTTCTCATGGACATGATTAGCTGCAGACACTAGCCCTCCAGCATGACACTATAATGTATAGGAACAGCATGAGATCCCCACTCTGCTTCAGCAAATAGATGAGGCCAAACCAACTTCCATCCAATTCCATTTATTTTAAAATCATATTTCACTTTGAAAAGAAAAAGTATCTACAGTCAAAGTTTCATGTATTCAGTATTGGCGGTTAAAAATCTTCAGGAGGGACGTCACACATGACCACACACACACACATACCTCTTTTTCAGTGCTAACTCATAGGTTTAAGAGTTTAGACGTGGTTTCTCTCTCTAACTTCATTTTATCTACCTGTTACATGTTGTAGAAAATGTTCATGGCAAAACAGATTTTTTTGGCTTTATGTTAGAGAAAAATCAGCATCATTCCTTTCTGTGTAAGCAAAATGTAATTCTATAAAGTCATCATGCACATTTTTTTAATCAAAACTTGAACTTCAAATGTTTACAAAAATGATTAATGCCCAAATTCAAATCCACATTTCATAAATGGTATATGAACAGTAAACACAGTGACCCTAAATAAATGAAACAGAAAAGAGGAAAATATAGACAAGAAATAATATGAATATGTTTTTTTTTTTTATTGAAAGAAATCTAAATAATGAGAGACACATTACATTAATCAACAAAAGCATATGAACAATACTAATCACGATCTTGAACTTTCATTCATGAAGCCCAGTCCAAAATATGGTTGTTCGCGTGTGTAAGTGATGCACTTTGCGTTTCTGTGTCAACATTTTAGTGTGCTGTGTTCTGGCTAAGAAAGGGATGCTCTCAGCAGTTAAAGTAGCAGAAAATATTTCAGCTATGTAACAGTATACACAAGGCCCTCAGACTCAAACATACAAGTCGAAAAAGGAAATTCATCACAGAGGAAGGGACAGGAGGTTGTCCGCCAGGAGCATAAGGCACAACGCTGGCTTTATCTCAACCTGAAAAACTCTCCCTCTCCATCTGCTGTCATTATTACACTCTCCAGCCACACTTGAGATCAACAGCTGAAGTCAAAAAGATCAGGTTTCTCCTCTGCAGAGACAGTTGAAAGTCATTCTGGGAAATGATGAGAAGTAGAATTAGATGGGGCCGACTGAGAGAAAGTGAGCCAGGATATTATTTAAGAAAAAAGGAAAATCTCCACAATCTATCAAAAAATAAATGTCTGAAAACACTGAGGATCACAGATCGAAGAGATTTAACAGATTAAAAGTATCCAAAGGGGAATTTCTGTCCTTTCATAACTTGAAATGATTTAGCTGGCACTTCACTCTACAGTCTCTTGACACTTTGGCAGGACACATTCCATGGTACAGGACTGAAAAATGAGGGATTTCTTAGCGAAACTCCACAGCCAAAAAACTGTTAATACTAAAAATGGTTACTATTTGTGTCAACTCATCATTGATTTTATTTTTTTTTATGCTTTGGTGCCTAATGACTATCCATATTAGCCCAAATGCAACCTGTTAATTTCAGGTACTGTACTAGTTTTAAGTTGTTGTTATTTTTTCTTTCTTTTTTTTGTTTTTAACTGTAATATATTTTTACATTCTTTGAAAAAAATCATTATTAATTCATTCATTATTAATTTAAACTTACCAGACTTACCAATGAAATTAGGCACATTTGAATAAATCACACACAGGAAAGTGTGCTTTTTGACTGTTTGGCTTAAAATATATTTCTGTAAGAGTTCTTCAAATATGTACCCAGATTTACAAATGTAACGGGATATGTAAGTGTGTAAACATATCTTTAAAGATGTATGGCTGAAAAATGAATTTCTACAAATGCCGGAAATACAGAGAAGTCATCAGTTTCAACTCTCAACTGTCCTTTTTTCCCCCCAGCCAGCCAGTTATGCTGCCATAATGGCCCCACAGATTTAGTGTTTGCCTTTGCAGACACACTCTAACACTGATGACAGAAACCTTTCTTGCAAGGCACTGGTCTGGCAATCAGGAATAGCTTATGGTTAGCATCTTGCTAACCCAAAATAACTTCATGACTTTAATGCTTTGTCTAGACCCACATTACAAAAATCAAATTTGTCCTGAATTGTTAAATGTTAGAATATCAAATTTAATCAAAAGGCTGTTATGTGAGATGGAATTGCTAGCTCTACATCAACCCTCACATTTTATCTGGGCTTGGGACCAGCAAAATGACCCTTACACTTTTTATTTGTCTGTTTTTTGGTTTATTTTATTTTCTTAAGTTTGGTTTAGTTTCTAAACTTATGCTCCACAAGTTTTTTGCCATAACTATAACATTTTTAATATTTTTTTTTTGTATAGATGGTGTTAACTTGACAACATTAAAAATCTAAATGGACCAAAAAGAGACAACAGAAAAAAAAAAACTGGCAATGGCAAGGTGGGAAAATAATGGGAACTAGTTTGGCCCTAATTCAGGTTCATTGTTTGTTTGTTTCCAACCCCCCCTCCACACATTGTGTGCTGGCTCACAGAAAGATTAGGTCATCTTCATTTTGAGGAGTCCACTGAATTGATGAGTTCTGTGAAGGCCTCTACTCGGATTTTGATTTTGACCCAGGTGTCTTCCACATACTTAAACCAGTGGCTAAGTATCTTGGGAAGTCCATATATACAAGATGTGGTTTCCCCCGCGGTAAAGGTGGTATTCTACTGATGATGTTGTCCTTTTCCTGTTGTTGTAGACAATCTACGACTTTTTTCTTGTAGTTGCTTGGGTCCCGTTTCAAGATTTCGTAGGTATTGCAGTCACTGAGGAGTGAGGTTATTTTTGCGTGGTAGTCAGTTCCGAGTCTTGTTCACATTTTGGACAAAGATGATCAATTGTTTGAGAGAGGTGTGAAAGGGGCCATCTATGTCCAGATAGAACATCCATCATTGAACAGAGATGGTGGCTTCTAACACCAACCTTCAGCCACCTATAGTGCAGCTTTCAGATCCCTCTCCATATGGTTTAACCCCCATTTGCACCTTCCCTCATGAGGCCCCAATGACTCGCATGACAGAGTGGGACGACGACTCTCAACAGAGAGGCGTGCGCACAGGTGAGTCAGTGAGTGAAGCTGTGTGAGTCAAATGCAGTAATTTATTTTAGTCTGACAGTGAAGAAACATTATCTTGCTCTGTAAGCCAGTGCGGGATCAGCGCGACTTTGCGCATGCACGATTCACTTGCAGTCTGGACTCGTCTCTGCTCTGACTGCTGCTGGGACTGCTGCGCGAGGCTACTGTGAGACTGTAAGTGCTTTGGGATGGGGAAGGGTCTCATGGCAGCAAAAGCTGCTCATTCAGGACAGTAACTGCACAACGATACGTGCTTTCACATCAGAGTCTTAAAAAAAAACCCAGAAAAGTCTTTGATTAACATCAGAAAAAGACTCGAGTCACTAGTCACTTTTGACAAAAAAAAGTACATTTGGACAGTCACCAGATTTAGCGAGAAAGTCGTCAAGTTGGCAACACTGCATCAGACCAAAAACCTAATTCCAGTCGACCATGGAGTCTCCCACATGCCTTTGAGCGAACTGTTGTCACGACTGAATGTGAGTTTTCTCCCATAACGTTTGACTGGTGAAGAACCGGGAAACTTCACTAGTCTCCTTCTTGCAAAGTTGTGAAGATAGCCTGCTTTATGCAGATTTATACATATGCCATATTCCTTTCATGTTTCATCTATCATCTACTGGGTGGATCCTATCTGGAGCTTTTTGATATCGTAGTCCACCAGTAACAGCTTAATCTTACATTAACAAAACATCATTTCAATCAGAAATGCATCATAAAGAAATGTAGTAACTTCTAACAGAATTGATGACTCCATGAACCGCCACCTTATCATGGTAGAGGGGTTTGAGTGCCCTAATGATTCCATGTTGTCAGGGGCTGTTTGCCCCTGGTAGGGTTATGGCTGTTGTTTGTGCTTATGCATCAAATGACAGTTCAGAGTACCCACCCTTTTTGGAGTCACAACATTGAGGGCCTGCTGGGAACGTCTGGCCATTTTGTAAAATAATAATATATCTGCCAACACAATTTTCTTTTTTTTAAATTTATTTATTTATATAGCACCTTATACAATCAAAATTGTATCTATCTAGATGCTTTACAGAGACCCAGAGCCTGAACCCCCAAGCAAGCAGACAGTGGCAAGGAAAAACTCCCAACACCAAGGAATGTATGCATGAGGATCTTTTGTTTTGCTGCAGAAGTGTGGGCATATCTCAAATATTGAGGCCCAGAATTTTTTATAAGCTACAGGCCCTGAACATATGGTTCATTGTTAATGGTGAGTGGTGGCATCTAGGATTGTTGGCATCAGAGACTGAGAACATTCAGACAATTTAGCACTAGAAAAGAAGGGACGATGAACTGCAAAACAAACAGTGAATGATGTTACTATTGAGAGTAAGAATGACATCCAAAATAATGTCTATTAACTATTGTCACCTTAAGTTCTTGTTTTCAGCCTGTTGGTCAGTGACAGAGGATTAATGTCATGATTATCATTATTGAAATGCAGCCTTTCTACGTATATGATACCAAAGTTGTCAGTCTCTGGGGTCTCTGCAGATAGAGGGATTATTTCTGTTTGAGTGCATGACATATTTGTTAATCTAATAATAACCTTAAAGGTATAAGGTAGTTTTTCATATGAAGAACTGACCTGACATCTGAAAACAGATGTGGGTTTGCAACATAAATGGTTTCTGTAAAAGAATTAATCCTGTCTCCTGCGTGCTATTTGAATAGAAACCAGTTGCAAGAAGGGCAGTCAGTTTCCTTGTAAGACACAGAAAAGAAAGAAGTTGTGGGGGAAACTTACAAGATTGTTTGGTCACAGTTGGTGGAGTTGTTGTTGGCTTTACAGTCCGTGGAAATCGAGCAGACAGGCAGGACCAACATGTTTTACTTATTGGACACAATGGTTTTGGTCTCTCTTGCACCCTGTTTTGATGTTCAGAGAAGCAGTGAGGTTTTGGCTTTTTATGGTGAGGGATTCCTTTCCATTCATTCACTGTCTATCTATCCCTAAACTTCATTGTCCTCATTCCAATGGGCTGTTGGATATATGAATATTTGTATGTGCCTCTGTAGCCTTCACACTGTTTAGAGAGTTTCACATCTCCTGCTATTCATGATTCGTTTAGACATTTTGCCAATATCAGCACAATTGCAATAAAGTTTGTTAATCTTATATTCTACTTGTCACTAACCTTTAGTTCAATCACAGTTTGTTTACTGTTGGTGTGCAATGCAATAAAAACTGAAATAGATATAAATAAATACATGGAATCCAACAAGTCATTATCACCACTTCCCAGACTGACCAGCAAATGAAAAGACGATGGACGGAATGTTTCAAGGTAAAAGAACATATTAGGTAACCAATTAGCTAATTAACTATGAAACAATCCTTGTTAGTGTTACACAAGAAAGGTACAAATGAACTCTGAAATATCAGTGCACATCTTAGACACATTTATTTAAGCTTGGAAGTTAAATGCATTGGATGTAATCCAGCTTTCAGTGTAACATTAACTGTAAATCTGTCTCTTCACCTGATCTTACAAATGTGCTGGTGAATTTGTGATATGTGTAAATTTAAATATGTTACATGAGTTAAGTTATGCACGTAAATAAAACAGGTCATCATTAACTTTTATTTTCACACAGAACATAAATATAAATACCATTTGGTGAGACCAGGCTCAAAAAGTGGATAGAGGAGAAATAATTTTGCAGATGTTACGAGAGAGGAAGAGAGAGTATGTGGATACAGATAAGGGAGAGATGGTGATGATGACATATTTACAGTGCCACAGTAAAAAAAACAGCTGTATATAATTATTTGACTGTATTGAGCTGAATATAACGGCAAGTACAGTAGCCTTTATGTTTTTCAGAATCTAAAAAAAAGTTTCACTTTTTTGAAAGAGACCAAAGAGAGAACCATCAATGAGAGATTATTTTTAGTCACAGAGGCTAATTGTGCTAACCCAGAGATCGCATAACTCTATGGTACTCGTTAGCAAGTGCTAGTTATAGTACCTTGCTTATATGCTGCTGCTCTTTAGGACTTGCTAAGAACCTGTCTTATGCCCTTGAATGTTGTTCATGATTGTTCAGCAAAAAAAGTCACCACAGTATTGAAAGGAATTGTAAGCATACACTGTCCATATAATCTACAACTCTCCCTAAAATAAATAGGACAGTTTCACAAAAACTCAGTTAGCTAGCTAATTAGCTCCTTATATGACTGATGGGGAATGAGGGAATGAGATTTGATAGCTGTAATATAAATATCCCCTCTGTATGATTTTAAGGTGCAGGGTAGATCGGGAATATTTCGCCATAGTTTGGAAATGGTTACAAAGATTGCTTTCTGCAGTTTTTCAATCAGTGCAGGGCTGTGAAACACTGTACTGTTTGGTCTGTGGCGATGACTCACATGAATCCTTCTCTATATGTGGTCACTCCATCATCCTTGTTCCCTTGCCTGCCTCTTTATGTCTACCTGTTCCCTGGACAACCATACCAGAGTTGATTATTGCTCCTGTCAGCTCTGTGTGTGTGTGTGTGTGTGTGTGTGTGTGTGTGTGTGTGTGTGGTTCTCAGAGAATGTGTGGGTGCTTTTGTGCTGTCATCATGAGTCAAAGGAAAATTGAAAGGACATCAATTCTTCTTTTATTCAGAAGACTTCAGAAGTTGTCGTTTTCTGCAGTTTCATGTAAAGGTGGGGAGATGTTCATGGTGAGGGAAGGAAAATAAAAGTAACAAACTGCAGTAATTTCAAGTGAAATTTATTGGTTCTGGTTTCCTTTGAAGGATTAATATTGGCTAAAATAGTCAGTCTGATCCTTTCTTTATTGTACCGTATTGTTTTTTCTCCATTTCAGTGTTTCTAGAATTGTAGCAGCATTTGGATCAACAGCCCGAAAAAAATAAGGTGTACCCAAATTATCAACCTACAATTGTGATTCTGTTGTATGTTGAATCAACTTTTATGTAAATACAATGTTTAAGAAATTAAATAAAATAATAAGTCACCTGCCAAATCATTATAGAGAATTTACTTAGTTACACAGTGTCCATGTACAGTATTTGATGCTAACTGGCCTTATGGTGTGTCTAATTTGAGAGCCTAGTTCTAAAATGAGGCACATCCTCAGGCCCTCAGTTCTGATATGAGCAGTGACTGATGCTGGAAGGCTGTGGTGGCAGTTTCTTCTGATTGTTAAATTTAAATAAATAAAAAAACATAAATAATGAACTTTAAATAAAAATTCAAATCATTTGAGCTCCTCAGCTTATCCTGGGAACATTGTGGATTTTCATTTTATATCTGGTGTCAGGATTTGGAGGTTTTATTCACTGGTATTTATTGTTTCAGGAAAGTGTTGTCACATTGTGGTGGTCTTCTGGTTGAGACAACTCAGAGTGTTGGGATATTTGAACAATGTCTTCTCTGCAGGCCTTACAAGCTTCCTTCACCTGACTGGGCTGATGACCACAGCAATTATGTTATTCTTAAGGGATTGTTATGGGATTTTAAAAGCGGGTTGTCTTTCCTATGTCTGGATGTCTAACATCACCTTAGTTGGGTGGTGAGGGTTTCCCCAGAATGTGTCCTGGCTCTCTGTTATTGGAGAGACCCAGTGGTGTTTGCCAACAGTGTCCCCTTGGGAATGGTAGAAATAAGCAAGACACTGACAACAGGTGCTTTATTAGCAGGGTGGGGAACTATGTTTGCAGGTCTGCGAATAGAACCTGGCTCCAGAGGTTTTATCATGCTCATAAATGACCTGGAGTTGTCAGTGGTTTTTTTTTTTGGCTCTCAAACATTCTTGCTTCTGCTGTTACTCAGAGACTTGGTGTTTCAGGCACACTGAGATTTTGCATGAATATCCCAAAAATATGGTTTTGTGAGCTTGGAAGGTGAAAGTGCAAATTTGAATGAGGGCTAACAGACCTTATTTAAGAATTTCGGTGGGTACAGGGTGCTCCATTTGGGGATTCGCTTCGCTGTGGCTCAGGTTATTCATTGCATCACCGTCTGTAGCAATACAGTCAACCAAGTAGCTAAATATACTGTGTACATTACTGGCAGTCAATTCTTTAGTTCATTCTGCCATCCCTTGATAGTAGAAGAAAGAGACATAATTTTGTTATCCTTCTTAAGGTGTAACTAGCATCCTTTTTAGTGACAAAATGCACCAGAAGTATCATGGGGATAGCAGTAAGGTAGATATCGCTTAATCCATCAGGGTCTCAGGGGGCCTGGAGCCTATCTCAACTGACAATGGGTGAGAGGCGGGGTACACCCTGGACTGGTCACCAGTCAATCGCAGGGCTGTCACACAAAGACAATCACATATGCTCACACACTCACACCTAGGGACAACGTAGAGTAGCCAGTTGACCTAATGTGCATGTTTTTGGGAGAGTGGGAGGAAGCCGGAGTACCTGGAGAAAACCCACACACAGGAAGAACATGCAAACTCTGCACAGAATGGCCCAGACCCAGATACGACCCCAGAACCCCCTTGCTGTGAGGCAAGTGTTTACCACTGCACCACCGTGCTGTCCTTGTTGTTATTATGATTATTATTGTTAGTGGTAGTACTAGTAGTATAAGTAGTAGTAGTAGTAGTATAAGTAGTAGTAATAGTAATAGTAGAATAGTAAAACTATTAGTAGGCTACATATGAACTTATGAGTTTCATATTAAAAAAAAAGAACTCTCCCCAAGGGACTTGTTCTTCTTATTGTTGAAAGACAGTTCATGTTCGCATGTTGTAATTTTTATGAAGTTGCAAACCAGTATCAAGTCTTAGCTACATATTAAAAAAATACATTTAATGCTCAGTGAATGTTTTTCATTCATGCACTAGTTGCTAGGTTGTCATATCTGTATGAAGAAATACAGTACAGAGAACTCAGACTGAAAAGATTCATATATCAATGCAGCTCAGTCATGATTCTGTAAGTATGGAGATGATCAGACTGAACATGGTCAGAATGAAGGCAGATGGCACAGAGGTTGCAAAGAGTGGCTGAGGATGGCAGAGGATGAAGGATGTAGGCGGGGGTGATGTGAACTGGCAGAACTGGTACAGGCAGTCCTAGGTACAGGAGCGAAACTTTAGCATATAACAAGAGAAAGCAGCATGAGGAACAAACGTAAGTCTTAAGACTAACAAATAGATGACAGAAAGATGTGGTGAAGAATGGAGGAAGAGCTGGGATTACTGCGAGTTGATGAGCTGACTGAAGGTCTGGCGAATAACCAGGGACGGGTGTGAGCAAGCTGTGCCAGCATTGCACATGTGCTCGCACACACACATACACACACACACACACACACACACACACACCCCTCAGTTCCTGTGACTTGGATATGGGCAGCCTGAAGCACAAGGTGATGAGCTTGTTGAATCCTTTGAGGATTGACCAGAATGGTACTACTAACGTACCTCACTTATGTTAGACAGATACACCCAGATCAGGGGTCAGTGAATCCAGAGGTGCACCAAGCCAGTATCACTGTGACTGCGAAGTTGTGGCACTAATCTTCAGAGTAAAACCCTTGGGACTATGTTCTGTATCCCCATTATCTAAAGAAAAAAAACAGGAATCATCTTTTAATCACAGGGTTGAAATATGGTCTTAATTACCTAAGGGAAATGTATTCACAGTAATGACTGGAAGGGCTAGTCAGCTATCACAGACTTCATTATAATTAGGGAATTTCATCTTATTATTAATAAGTGTGTGTCTGTGTGTGTGTGTGTGTGTGTGTTTGTGCCTATGAATCCAAGTAGCTGTCCATGCAGTTGTGGATTTTCTGGGTTTGTACTGTAGACAAGTTGGCTTTCATACCCATATTTGTATGTGTGTTTTGTTTAATATACTTAATAATTACCTCTTTAAATTGGAATGTATGTAAAAATAATTACATCATGAGTCCTGACTTTTATTACCATGACCCCTGGCACCACTTTGATGGAAGAAAGAAGGGGGGGATAGATTGATGGATGGTTGATAGATGGATCTAAAGGGGTTTGAGGAAGAAAGGGAGGAGATAATATGAGTTGGGATGAGGTGGAATTAATGACACTGACTGGAAAGTTGTCGCTGAGAGTACTGAAAGTATAAGTGTGATGAGGGCAATGAGGATAATAACACTAACTCAAGAACATATGAGAAGGAGTTAAAATAGTACAACAGCCAAGTCCTCACATCACCCTATACTGAAGACACCCAATTGTTATCAGGCATCCTGACTGCACTCAGTTATACTAATTGTTAAATATCTCTCACTATATTCACTATATTCATTTTGTCATGAATGTACAAAAACACAAACAGTGCTAGCTAATGGACAACCTGCAAGCATGTCACTGTGTCACTAAGCTTCTAGGACCAACTCCAGGGACAAGCATTTTTTCTGGGTGACCAGACACTTACTGGTACCACATCTTAAAATGTTAATAGTTTCAGTCCATTTTGGTAGCTTTGTCTGTTGTCCATACCCAGGCAGCATTTTTGGAATTTTAATTTTTTTGTTCTGGCCATTTTATTTTCACACTGTCAGATTTATTCAGCTACTAGGTTTTTGTGTTTTGTCTACTGAGATAAAAGGATACACACACATAGATCACCAACATCTGCTATTATAACATACAGAGAAACGGGGAAATACATTTAGAAAGACATTTAAAACATAACACATTACAATTTAACAGTAGCACAAATCACATCTTCTAAAAGGACCATTGCACTGAATCAACTCTTCCTTCATATAATATCAACAAACAAACAACTAAGTGAAATTCATTGAGGATTTACTCCGAGGCTACTGCACTGGTTTAGATGTTAGTATGTGAACCCCTTTAAAAGGCAACTTCATGATATTTATGATATTCAGGGAAATATGGGCAAAGAAATCGTTTACTGATATTTAAAATACTGATAATATCAAGAGGGTCTTTAGGACATGGTCAAGCAGGCCACGGAAACATCAAAATTCCATCTTTTTAAAACAAGCAGCCATGTTTATAACAAGTATGGAAATACTTAAATGGACCTGTGAAGGGAGAGCAATTAAAATAAAAGAAGTCTTTATTAGGTAAAGTAGGTTTACAGTCAGCGTTGAGAAAGCAGTCAGTTCAAACAAACAAGCCCAAAAAAGGGCAAGTAAGAAAGGAGCAGGTGAAAGCTGGAACAAAATGGCTAACAGACAGATTAAGCAGAATAATTGGCTTCCAGCACCTGTGGTGCCTGGACCTCAAATGGTAAGAATAGCACATCTCTCCCCCTTACGTTTCTCTCTAATTCTGAACTACATAATAGCTTAAATTACATAAGTAACTGCGTGTAAGAGTGTGTATGTATGAGAGAGACAAAGAGAGTGCCCAGGCAAAAGAAAAAAAACGGAGCTGGGGAGAAACATGGAGAGGTAATGTCTTGTCTTGCCCTCTGGTTTTGCTCTTTGCCTCATAATGGCTGCCTGTAGAGCCATACAAGACTCCAGTTACCCTGCAGCCCATTTAAAGAGCATTAGAGGAGAGGAAAATGTCAGGGTCAGCCCATACTGGGTTACAGAGTGAGAGAGAGAGAGAGTCTGTGTAGGTGTGGGTGTGTGTCGGTTTGCTTTTGTGTGCACTTGCAAATGTGTGTGAGCTTCTTTGGTATTAGTTTTGACAATGGAGAGAAACAAGATAGAGAAAATGTGAGCTCTGTGCAGTTTGGCAGGCTATATGGCTCCTGGGAAAAAACAAAACAAACAAACAAAAAGCCCACTAATGATGAGAGTTGGCCAGGGTTAAATGCCAGCTGTTTGCCAGGTTTCTATTAGAAACAAACGGATGCAGAGGTGGTCACTGCTGACTCATTGTTATACTTGTTCACAAGGGTTTATTCAAGAGTTTCGTACTTCATTATTATGTATTTAAAGGTAAATCTACGCTCTGAAATTGTAGCTTTTAGAATAATTGTTTAGTGTTGCTGGGCACAACCTTTTTCTTATTTTTTCTTTATTAATTTTAGGTACTTTCTGCTCCACTGACAATATTATTATTGGAAACTGATTTTAAAAATCCAGCAAAGCCACTTATTATGTTAAACTGACTGCCTGACTGGACTGTCAGAAAGCTATTAAAACTCAAAGAGGGAAGTCAAATGGTAATGGCTCTTGCATTGCTTATTTTGTTGTGCACAACAGATAGCTTCCATCAATTGACCTTATATACAAATTCTAATTTGCTTCAAGATGTTTTTTGCTGCAGTCACTTAACACTATTCATCATGGCATTTTCTTATCACTTAGATCTCTAGATATTCTCACAAATGACATTACATCTCAGACCCCATTTCACAGCAGTCAGTCAGTTATGATCTTGACAGTTTATTATGTTTTTATTAGCACAGCACAAAAAAAAAATGCAAGCTAGGAGATTTTTGTCTCATGGATATGGGTTGACAATGCCGACAGGTCCAGTTGTCCATCAAAAATAAACCAGGCTCAGCTTGTGTTACAATGTAATGTAACGTCATCAGGCGATGCAGTTGACGTTAGCCAGTCACATTTCAGCAAATGCACTTTCCTAACAGCCTCAGGAGGTACAGCAGGTTATCCACTAAGGTGCAGCAACTATTTATGTCCATTCACTAGTTGTGACCACAGTGTTGGTGGGTGCACTCTGAGTTGCGGTTGGCTCAGTCACAAGCCTGTGTCTTTTCAGCTAGAAAGCTATCAGTGAAGCTAGTTAACCTAGCTCTCTCACAGACAGGTGCCATGGTTGATTAAGACAGGCTGTAGCTGTGATTATGATTGTAACTATGGATGACAGAGCTTTGACATGTTACTGCAACTACTGATTGTAGCCATAGCTTTGGCAGGAGAGCAGCTTCTCTATACTGTTGGAGTACAGCCTTTTGAGGCTGGGGTGGGGTAGAATAACCTTTACTCTTATGGTTCACATTGTGAAACATCTGTTTTTTTATGATGAATTTATCAATACAACTGGTAAGCATGGAAAATATTTAGTTTGTATAAACAGCAAAAGATAAAAAGTAAACTAGAACAGAAGCAGATCGCAGAAGAGCACAGTTTATTCAAAAGTATTTCTGTATGTATTCATAAAGCAGTTCATTTCTAGTGAGTTCAGCAGGCCACTGCGTTACTACTGGTACATGTATATAAATAATACTATCCTTGTACTTGTGAATAGATGCTAACTGCATTTCATTTGCTTTAAACCTGTACTCTGCACAATGACAACAAAGCTGAATTTAATCAAATCTAATCTAATCTATTCATTTTAAGTGATGCCAACAAGATAACCTCTGCTAAAAGTTCTCCTATCAGATCCTCCAACAAGATGTTCCAAGATACACTGTATAGACAAAACTATTCAGACACACCACCTTTATTAAATTCAGGTGTGGTTTGGGGCTGTTTTCAGTGGTTGGGCTAGACCCCTTGCTTCCAGTGAAGGGAAGGATTAATGCTTCAGCATACCAGGACATTTTGGACAGTAACGTGCTTCCAACCCCGTGGCAATGGAGAAGGCCCCTTTCCACCCCAGCAGCAAATTTCCCATGGGCTATGTGGCTCTTCTAACCTGATAACATGGAAATGTTGTAACATAGAAATGAGCGTGTGTATGTAAGTGCTGAGATAGATCTGACAAAGGCTTTTCCTTTGCCAATATTTCCTGTGTTAGCCTATATGCTATATGCTGGCTTTCTCATTACTGACAATGTTGTGCAGCAGACAGACAATAGCAAATTTGTCACATCCCACCCAACAGCTAGTGAGCTCCAGTGCTCCAGGCCCCTATTAGTAGAAGCTGCAGTGGCCCCACTTATGCCACTTATGCAGGCAGCTACGTCTTGTAACAACATTATCAGGGTACCGGGGCTATGATTGCAGGGGGTCTGCATATCATCAGGGAGTCGCCATTCTTTAGGGTGAAGTTAGAAATAGTGTTAAACCTTCCAAGTCCAAAGCACAGATTTTGTTTTGCTTTCATATTAATTAAGTTTGAGGTAAGGGTCAAACTTCCTTATTTTTGTGGCAAGCTGCTATATTTCCATCAAGCTCAGCTGCCATCAGAATACAACCCTTCAGTCCACAGCATGCGAGAAAAATGTCTATTAGCTATTAGATGTAAACAAAGATAAATGCAAAATTTTTATATGTACATATAGTGTGCTCTGCATAGATACCAAAATCATCATTCAACATTTTTGAATAAAATATGAAGTGCTATTTTTATATTTTTATATGTCATATGTGCACTGAAGCCTGGAACTGAAAATAACTGATCAAAAGTGTGTGCATAGCCTATAGGCCAGGGGAGCTTATCAGAATTTTTTCTGATCATTATATTACTTGTAGATAAAAAAAAAAATGACATCATATTATGGCCTGCCTTTTTAAAATGATGCAGTATGGCCCAGTTAGCTTTTCTGGATTCCGTTTTTATCAAATGTTCTTTCATTTTTTTCATTACAGACCCTTTCTGACTGTCTTACAGACACTTTCATCTGGGTGTCCTTCAGATCATATACACACAACCTCCAAATCAAGAGAAAATTATGCATTATGGCTAAATGAAACAATGACATTTTTCTTTTATTTCCCCTGTTATATTTTCCCTATTGATTTCCACCCAGAGGATGGGGTTCACATTTTCTCAGTTCACATTCACAGTTACAGAGCAGTTAGGACTTTTTAATTTTTTTAAATAACCTACCTAATTCATGGCTAAAGCATTATATTATTTTGTTATTTAAATAATAATCTAAACCATGGTCACGTACATTGTACAATGTGGAAACAGGTGCAAACAGAGACATATTTGTGAAACAAACATGTTTGTGTTCAGCTGTGATTCAAGCCTCCTGCAATAACAATTCAGCTGCTTAACAGTCATCTTAACAAAGAGTCGCATTCTATGATTTTGTAAGGACAATGTCTGGCTTATTATGTGAGCTCAGTTCATCAGTTAAAATTTGTAGGTTTACACAAATGTTTATTCAGGTATATATAACTCATAAAAGGTACAGGTTATATGTGTAGTTATTAAGTGGCAGACAGACAGACAGATGTGCCGAGCCAACCAGCCAAGCAGAGATAATGTGTATGGCTCCATAGAAATCCTTTTGTCAGTGATCATTTATTACTGTTTCTCCCCTGAGAAATTAACCAGTCATTACACAGTGCTCAGACACAGAAAGAGCGAGAAGGAGAGGAATCATGGTCATAATCAAGAGCAAATCATTCTTACTCCATGACTCCATTATGTCTCTGTCATGTGACCTCATGGGATATCTACAGAGCCACTGACAGAGGCAGGAAGGGGAGCTCAACATTTATGGTAATTTTCGAGAGAGAATTAAGGGTGCAGAAATGATAATTGTTTAATATACATCTGGATTGTGAGGTCACATCAGTTCACTGACTCGAAAGCTAAAGCAGACAGAATTTATGAATAGAGCTTGTAGCCTGTGGCCTGCCTTATGAATGAGTGATTCCGGAAAACAAAAGTTACAAATAACATCATGTAGAGGGACGGTCTCAGCTGGTCGGTGAGATAACTAACCTCTTGTGTACAAAATTCTGTTTGCTCAATCTGCGGTTTTCAAATTTGGTATGATTCTAAATTCATTTGTGTTGTAAATTTTCACCTTGCATTATCCACATTCACTTATCACATTCACTTCAGTACACTGATACAGTGTATGAAGTGAATGTGATAAATGCTGTCTCCTGATGCCTGCTCCTCAGTGAGAATGTCCTATGTATGTGTGCCTCTAGGTGGCAGTATTATCACAACCACAGCAGGCCAAAGGTCCATTTTCCACCTCAGCTCCTGCTCTGTGTGGTCCTCCACTGAGGGAGAGTGGCCAACACAGGAGAGTTCAAGTCCCCCATGGTCTCAGTGGCTTCTTGACAAAAGTGTATTTAATTTCTTTTTCTTTTTCACAAAGTTAAAAATCTGTTTTGTAACAGCATTCACTCAATCATTGTTTTCCAAGCCTTTTCACTTTAATTTCTCATTAATAGTTCCCAGAGTTGCTCAACTGGACTGATAAACCCATTTTTGAGAGTTGTATTCTTTAGCTGGATTGCTACCTGGGCAAAAAGGACGAATGCTCCAGAACTTCAGCGCCCTTGAAAGCTCCATGCTTAGTTTGTGTGCACTGATTCATGAAAACTGAAAATGTATTTGGGAATATGCACAACTAAAGCATAAGCTCTGTCTCTAGGTAGGTCCTTTATTTCAGGCTTGTGATTATAAAGTCTGTTGCATATTCCTAAATGAATGTGTTAAATCATTTTGCCACACAGCAAATATGGAGCCAGGTAGCGTCCTAGGAGTGAGTACAATGCACAGAGCGAGGGTAAATGGGGGATTAAAACAGGAATTACAGCTTAGTTTTTGCTCTGGGGCTTTCAAACAGGTTGGTTGGCCGTGAATGTATTGTATTATACAATTCTTTTGTTGATGTTGGCATTACCAGAGGTCAGTTTAGGACTTTTTAAGGCCACTTCTGGCATGGCATCCAGTCTGGGTGCAGGTGATCCCATCAGAATTTACGTATCCCCAAATCCATGCAAGAATGTTTTCTACTCATTTGAATCTCAGGATATAGAAGCCTCTAAAACTATATGCCTAATTAACTAAACCACTCAGAGACAAATTAATGACTGAAGTTTGAGTCTGATTGTAATATATGTGCCATAGTTTTTTTTAATATATATATATATTGACGAGCACAGGTGAAGACTGCCTATGTCGTGATTCCCTTTTCTGCCTCTCTCTATATAAGGCACACACGCCTGTATTATCACTCAGTGTCACTGGAACTAAAGCATGTTCTGCTGTATTGTCCAATATGGATATATTTCCAAGGATACTGGGTTGGAAAAAGGGTTTGAGTGCAGGGGGTATCAGCAGGATGAGGCAGGTCTCACTGCAGAACTTGGAGTTAAATCCTCTACCACCACGCTGGATTTCTTCTCTCAATAACATCTGATAAAAAATAATAAGAGTGAAATGACAATCTGTGGTCAGGCAGGAACCTCCATCATATCAGAGATGGACCACACCAGCTGGACCCAAACTGATTTTTTATCAAAGGCCAATATCAGCCCGAAGCATCAGCCTAACACTACTGTATGCCCTCCACTCACACTCAGAAACTTCTCTCAGCAGGGAGGGAAAGCCAGTGCCAGAGGCTTTCTTCCTATTTCTTTCTATTTCTTGGACTGAGATTTTTATTTGACAGCAGTTCCAGTTGGGTAAAGACTCGTAAGAGGGGGCTGACTATGCTTCGACTTGTTTCCTTGTTTAAACTCAAACCCAGAAAACCACAGGGATTAAACTTCTGTCATTGCAACAGTGCCCTGCTCTGAGGGACACACACACACACACACACACACATACACATGCAGGCATGTGTGTGGGTTTTCCTTGGAGGAACAGAAAACTCATGCAGTGTTTGCACTATGTACTTGACAAGAGGTGGCAGTCCCGTGTGTGTGTGTGTGTGTGTATGTGCGTGTGTGCGTGTGTGTGTGTTGCAAAACTTTCTTTTGGCTCACACCAGGCAGTCCTGCGCCTGTTAAGCAGAGTGGAACTGAGAACAGGGCTCTACCACCGCCTCTCTGTCCATAGTTTTGATGCTTGTAGAGCAGCGGGAGTGAACGGGTTCGCTCCACACCATTAGGCCTGGGTTGTGGTGAGGGGAGCTGGGGGAAGCTCCCTCGACTCTGCCCCTTGCCTCTGTTCAAACCCTCGCCCCCTACCCCCAGAACAACCAGGAGCTAGCTAAGGGGCCCATCCACCGAGCTGTCACCTGCCAACATGAGACCCTTAGCAGGAACAGAAGAAGAGTGTGGAAGACTGGAATTACAGTAGCAGGAGGAGGGTTGGAGTGGGTTGGTCTGTGTATCTCCCACTTTTTCTCTTAATGAGGAGGAGTTGGAGCAGCTGAAAGCAGCAGTGGTGCAACAGCATGCTCTTTACATGAATGGAATGAATGTATTATATGGTAATTAAAATTTCCTTTCGTATGAATTTCACATTGCAATGATATTTTATTCAAAATGTTGAAAAACTCATCAGTTTTAAACAATTCTAAATTATTATCCTACACTATAATAAGCTTTAGAGCAGTAGCAACTTCTTTGTGGGTTCTTCTTGTAGGCTTGACTGTCCTGCCTTCTGATTGGTTTATTGGCACACTCGTCAAACACTGCTCATGCGAAAAAGCTGTCGTGCCACCTCAATACTAAAAAAAAAACAAAACCAAAAAAATAAAGATTTTGACATACAAAGATAAGGCAGTAAAAGACCACTTGTAGTTTAAGTGCAAAACAATATAAACATCAAATTAGAAACCCAACGTGATTTTAATCACATTTAATCACTAACAATACAGCAGTTTATACAGTTATGAAACCAATTTCACCATCACGCCATCTGTGTTTTATTTGCTAGAAAAAAAAGTATAAAAATGCTGATAAAAAATAACTTATATCTGAGAATTTGCAGCAAGAGTTAAACTCAACAACAAAACAAATAATTCTAAAGACAATAATCAAAATAATCAGTCCTTATAATCATCATATATATTTGTGTTTGTATTTCGAGATGTCACACATTGTAACCGAGTCCTTTAAACAGCTGTGTTTTTTTCCAGCTGGTTATCATGTTGAAACTCCAGCAGAGCGTTTGCAGCGTCAGTGTTTACCTTGTTCTCATGCTGACTTGGACAAGTGATTGATGACTGACCTGATTCTCTCTCATCCTGCTTATAGGAGATATGGGTAACAAATAACAGACAACAACTGGTCAGCTTACACAGACAGAGCCAGCTTACTGGCCCTTTGAAAATTTGAGAAATCTTTGTAAAAAAACAAAAAACAAAAAACTGTGTAGTATTTCTATAATTATATTGCCCAGTAAGTACATGTACATGTGTTGTAATTGGTTTTCTGGGAAGCAGACACACCCATCTGCTCAGCATGAGATTTATGGATGTACCACGCAAACAGCTGATTATTTACTCCTGGATGTGCAGCACTTCAGTTTAATTGAATTCAGAGAACACTGCCTGTGATCATGCTATACATGATGAATTTCATGGTTATGCAGTCTGCATATGATTAGATATTTCAGTGCAGATGGAGGTGTCACATTGGTAAAGCTTAGTTGACACAGGGCTGCAGTGGTTTGCAATACATGCCTTCAGTCTGAACATTAGCCTTCAAATCTGCAATTGTTGGTTTCATTTTAAGTTTTTTTTTGTTTTGAAACTGTGTTAGAACAAAAGATGAAAAAACAAAACATTAAATTAATATTTATTTGAAAATATTCTCTATTTCATTTAATACTGTGCTGTAGCAAGTGTGATCTTAAGTAGTGTGATATAAAACCCTCTGTCAGGCAAAAATTCTGATGTAAGTATGAAATTTAAAAAAAACCCATGACACGGCTGTGCAACTTAAAACGTAAGCCGGTTGAAGGCTGAAGAATTTCCTATCAGAGCTTTGTTTGTGTTAGCACAGCAGCCGTGTTTAGTCCCAGAGACAAAAAGCCATCAGCTCAAAGTGAACTGGAAACTGAATTGCTAGCCTTACAGGTGTGTTTGCATGTGAATGTGTGTGAGCGGGGGAAAGAGAAAGAGAGAGAAATAGACGGATAGATTCAATTAAAGAGTTTGGTCTAGACCTGCTCTAACTGGAAGGCGTCATGAGTGAACTTTTGTTGTGATTAGACAGATGAGGAGTATCCTCAGATGCCACAAAACTGCACTTCGTGCCTTTAAAGTTTGGTGCATATGTCATTTTTACATGCTGAGTTGTAGGTATGAATATGTTTTATATTCTTCATAAGCAAAGTATATATATATGCAGTGCAGAGTGTTTCTGCAAATTTTCCTTTGTTTCAAGATCAGTAGATGGCGATAGAGAGCTGCAGTTGATGTGTAATCTCTGCATTACTGTACCACAAACGCATACACACCATACACCACATATACACGTTATGCAAAGCTTCTGATAGCTTGAGGATACGATGATGTACATAGTTGTGTATGTGTGAGCGTGTGTGTGAGTCTGTGTGTGTGAGACAGCTCTGCAGCATGTGTCAGTAATGGCCAGGCACACTCTTTCATAATGCCCTGTTTTATTTTTGTTTTGTTTTGTTTTTTTTATCACATTTTTCAAACCTTTCAAACCTGGAGTCGTTATTTTCTGACATAAAACAGGTTACCTCCAAAAGCTGTCATCTTTGTATTGCTTTATCTCAAAGACTATTAGACTGAAAAATAAAATCCGAATAAATTAACACATTGTCTATAAAAGCAAATAAATGAATCATTCGTGTTGCATTGTGGCATTGTGGAGTTTTTTCAGATATTTTTTGTCGAGGAAATCTTCCCTGAATGTAGAGTGACCTCAGCTGACTCCTCTCTCTCCTCCTCTCTCCTTCCCTAAAGCTTCTTCCATCTTTCAATCAGTTGCTACTGAAGGAGTGGAAAACAGCACATGTAAGTCAGTTTGATTTTATTCCTCCTTCTTTTCTTCTTAATCCTTCACCTTCTCCCTCCTTGCTTCTATGTTTCCTTTCCTGTCTCCTGCCTTCCATTCCCCTCTCTGCACTTATTTTCTTTCTTGCTTTGTGCTTCCTTTTCCAAACTGTCATCCCTTCCTCCCATCATTTCTGCACATTTCTTCTTGTGTTCCCTTTTATCCACATTCCTTTTTCCCCTCTTTCTCCACTTCCTTCACTCCATGTTTCTTTGTTTCCCTCCCTCTGCCTCAACCTCTTTTCTTCTCTCTGTTCTTCTGCCTTTCCTTCACTCCCTCTCCCCCTGTTGCATTCCTTTTTTTTAAATTCCCTGCTACCTTTCCCTTCCTTCCTTTTGCCTTTCCCTTCTCCCATCATTCACTGTCCATCCTTCGTCCCCTTCTTAATTTGTTTGCTCCTTCTTTCCTCCGTTCACTCATCCCTTCCCAACTTCCTCCCGTCGTTCTCTTTTCTTTTTTTCCTCTTCTTCCTCTACCTCTTTCCTCTCTGTCGTTCACACCTCCCTCTTTTTTTTTTCTTGCATCATGCTGCTATCCCATAATCCAACGCTCAACAGAGGGGTCTGGCTCCCTACCCACTCTGCCCGCCCTCCCGTTGAGGGTATCAAGGAGTGTGTGTGTGTGTGTGTGTGTGTGTGTGTGTGTGTGTGTGTGTGTGTGTGTGTGTGTTTGTGTGTGTACACACATACCTGTCTGAGAAACTGTAAGAGTGTGTAAGCCAGTGTGTGTGTGTTTATTTCCAAGTTTCCAGCAGTGGATAGCATTGTTGCTTGGTAAGAAACAATGTCATGATTGCTACCCTCTGAGATGTGTGTGCATGTGTGTGAGTCATTCACACAGGGCTGTTTGCGTGCCTAGGGGTTTGAGCCTCTCCTTTATTGGTTAGTAACAGATGATATGTGACCCAACAATTTCTGATTACAGACAGTACTTGTATAAACACAGTCAGAATACAGTAATGAATTATACACATGAAAGACAGAAATCATGAAATGAATCTTACAGAAATACATTCAGGCTGTGTTTGTATACAGTTGAAGGTTTAATAAAGTTCCAACATGGAGTCGAACAGGTCTCAACATAACGGGAACAAAAAGAAAAAAAAATAGCAGACATTAGTTGACAAAATCAGATAAAACAGGTGTACTCACAATTAGCAACGGCACCATGAAAATAAAATGTATACATAATCAAACTTTTTCTTGCTCTCAAATGCAACAGATCAGACATGTAATCTGAACATGTCAACAGGGCAAACAGCAGATGGAATATTTTTTAGAATTTGCAACACGTTGCAGACGTAATTCGAACAAGATATATCATCGAGACCATGTAGTACAGATTGCGTTATGAACATGTGTAGCCGAATAGGATAAATAAGTCATAATAAATTCAAAATACCGCAGATCTAAACATCAGTGACCTTTACACTATTGATTCCCAATGGAAGAAAGTTACAGTTATCTGTGATGTACTTTATTTTGAAACTGATCTTTAAAACATGCACACTAGTGTTGGATGCATCTTCAAAATGTGACAGTCAGCAAGGGTGTGAGTGTGTGTGAGTGTGTGTGTGTGTGATGTGTGTGTGTGCCAGTCACCCTAGGGTGAGGGGATTAGTTGTGAGCCAATGCAGTAAAGGTTAGCGCTTGGTCTCTCACTGAGGCCTATATCACATGCACAAATCTCAGAAGACGGAGCGGGAGAAGCAAAGAGAGAGAGAGAGAGATGACATTATTATGTTCCCACATCACTGCAACCTGAGGCGGGAGTTTTCACAAAGCTCATCCAAGTCGCTAAGAAAAGCTGATAAAATCACCACATATCCTCAAGACATAATGTAATTGAACTAATCTGTAGAAAAATATTAATGAAAACTTTCTTAAATACGTGGATTTTTTTTTTTTTTTTTTTTCATTTAAACATGGAGTATGCTTTGGTGCTATGCGTTCATTTTGCATGGCAGCCATTTTGGGATATTTTTGAACCTCTTCAGAGATCTCACAAAATGGTGGATTGAAGGATTGCAACGAGATGAATCACCAAGGAGGTATGAGCATGTTGTTGCTGTAAATGTGTGTGTGTGTGTGTGTGTGTGAGAGAGAGAGAGAGAGAGCGATAGCACTACGAGCATGGTTGGAAACAGTGTGCAGCAGCTGGCTGTAGCATCATGAGGTCTGGTTGTGAAAATGTGAAATCAGTCATTTTTAATTAGAAAATGGATGCAGTGTCTGCCTGAGGCCTGGTCCACTCATGTTCAAATTCATAGCAGTCTATTGAAAACATTTGTGAAATGTTGCTGCTGTAGGCCATGCTTTTTTTGTGTAACAATATATTTTGTAGCTATCTGTATTTGTTTAAGTACCAGAAGAGCCCTCCAAAACTCCTTTTTAGATTCTATCCACATTTATAATCTTCATTCGCCTTTTGCATTGGTGGTGTAATTCAAACTGAATAAATTTTCGGCAATCCCTTCCCACTCTTTCTTGCTATGGCTTACGACAGAGTATTAACACTATAGCACAATATATAAGTCTAAGAGCAGAGGGTGCTTAAGGAGCAAGGTGAGCTCTTCTGCTTCCATCATTCTGTCACTATCCACTCACTACTCTTTTGTAACAAACTGAAAACAAAGTTGAAAACTGAAAAAACATAGAGGCCTCACTATGTCTTGCGGCTTGGAACTGGAAAGTAGAGCCATGACCTCATTTTTCCCAGTGTTGCATTGCAGTGATGTGACTGGCCAATTTCAACCCACCCCGAGACGAAATTTAATTCTTCAAGTTAAACTCAGTGATGACTGGATGCTTTGCCACGTGTTTGGAATGTGTTTCAGCCACAAATATCTGCATTTCCACCACTGCAAGAAACATGTGTTACTAGCACAACTATTGCTACTGTTGTTGCAGTACCACTAGTCCTACTTCTGCTTACACCAATAGCACTTTGTATGTTTTCCTGCTGACAGTTCTACAGTTGACATGAAACTAATTGCCTGGTCAAGTGCACATACATTCAGCCGCAACTGATCCCAAAGCAATGATGACCTGGATCCACTTCTTTCCTGCATTCAAGGTCTAGGAAAATATTGATACAGTTAAGCATCACAGTGTTTTCTTTTCTGATACTGTACAGGCTCTCAAAATCACTCTATCAATTCAATTTAATTCAGTTCAATTCATTTTATTTATATGACGCCATATCACAGCAAAATTTTCTCATGACACTTTCACAAACAGAGAAGGTCTAGACAGTACACTTTAATTCAGTCTTTAATAGAGAGAGACCCAACAATCCCCCATGAGAAAGCACATGGCAAGGGGAAGAACAGCTTATCTTGATGGCCAGCTGTGGTTCATTTAGTGTTGTGTTTATACTCCCAACAACTAGTTGTTTAGTGGTGTTGTAATCTATGTTCAGCCATTTGACTCTACCTCTACTTCAACGCAACACCAACTTAAACATGAAGTAGTAAGCACATATTGCTAGTGTAAACACAAAGAACAGCAGCCTAGAAAACAATACATTGCTTACAGTATCACAGTATACTGAACAGTAATCCTTGTATCATGTTATGTATCATGTTGCTAAAGTCTCGCCATTATACAGCCTTATTAAACATACACAGGCTATTAAGCAATTATTGCTTGGTGACTTCACTCGGCAGCTTGTCCAGCTTTTGCAGCATCAAACAAATGTTTGATGATTCAAAGATGAAAAAAAAATCACATCACACCAAATCAAACTTTCATAACATTGTATTTTTCAGTGAACAAAATGACATGTAAGAAAATGTTTTTTGATTAACTGTTTTTGAACTGTTCTTTGATATTTACAGGAACAGTGTATGTGTACTATTCATAAGCTTAAAATAAGGTTTCGCCTGTGCTTAGCAAGTAATTTTGAACCTTTTGTTTAACTAAAGCAACAAATAGCTATCATAAATATGCGTCATTGCCTTGTCAGGGTGTAAAAGCCTCTGAAACAGCATTTAACCAGACACTGGAAACTAAAACTTTGTTTGTAAAACTACCTGTGAATGAATTAATGTGCAGTACTTTAGCTGCTCCAGATCACAGGTTTAAATTCTGGGGCGGTTTCTCAGGGTTTGGGCTATGTTCCTTAACTGATTGAAGGGAAAGGCACTCTACTTACTGTTCTCTATTCCAGCGTAACTGTGCACCACTGCACAAGGCAAGGTCCATGAACACATGATTGGTGTGGAGCAGCTTGACATTTTGCACAGATCCTTGACCTCAACCCCATCCAACACCTTTGGGATGAACTAGAATGGAGCTTGTGAGCCAGGCCTTTTCATGAGCGCCTGACCTCACAAATGCTCTACTGCATGAATGAGCAAAAATCCCAAAGAAACATTCCAAGATCTTGTGGAAAGTCTTCCCAGAAGAGTGGAAGCTGTTATAGATGCAAAGCTGTCTATGTGATTAGAATGCAATGTTATTAAAGTCCCTGTTGGCGTAATGGTCAGGTTGCTCAGTCCTTTTGTCTACATAATGTATTAATCAGACAGATGAATATGACATGTGGCCAGCTGGGCAAAACCTCATTTTACTTAAGGATTTATAGTATGAGTTTCCTCTGTGACAAGCTTTGATTTTTTTCTTTGGTATGAAAACTGGCCTGTTGCGTACAGGTCAGTGTGTGTGTTTACAACTGATAAATCGAGTTTACACCCTGTCTGAGAAATTTTTGTTTGGTTAATTTAGTTTTTAGTTTATACACAACTAATTTGCAAGAGCAACATGTTTATAAGGGAAATGTAATTCCTGTTTGGATTATGTTCCAAGACAACATTTATTTGCTGTATCCGAGTCAAAAGGATGTGGTCAGGGTATAAACCACAGCTCAAGTTTGGACTTGAACTCAGTGTCAACACTTTTGCGATTTGTAACATACATTAAAACAGAAGTTTTTTTCATTACTTTGATTTTCCCTTATAATCATAATGTTGCTAATTAACTGTTTAAAAACATGATTTCTACGAGACAGGGATGCCAATTATTAATGTTAGGCTAGAGCAGACAACTCTATGTTGAGGATTTAAGTAGAATCATATCTTAAGATATTCAACCTTCAGATAAAAAAATGATACAAATTCTTTAAGCAATTAAAAATTCTTTGCATTTATAGAATCATTAATTATTTTGCTTTTAGTTGAAGTTGAACAACAGCCCCGTTTTAATAGAAATTACCTTTCTATATAACTAATTCGCAACAGCAGCATGGGCTCTGTGTGTGTGTGTGTGTGTGTGTGTGTGTGTCCACCTGACAACATATCCTTGACCATTGTGTAAGTGAGCCAGCGGGGAAGTGTCTCAAAGCCAAAAGGCCACTTGGCTCCACACATTCAATTTCCTCTTCATTAGCAGTCACATTACTTTAGATTAGCAGAAAGTGGACATTTACAGGCAACGCTGACGCCTGTAATTAAAATTAATTTAAAAAGAAAGACACAAAGAGAAGTAATTACTCTAAGTGTTAAAGGTTTTCTCCCCAGCAACTTCTCTTATCGTTTTATTGCTCCATTCTTACTGAAGGAAATAAAAATGCAAAGGGGGAATGGACTTAGTGGGGAGAGAAATTAAGTGCTCATTAATGACTTCACCTGATTATTGGGAATGGGAAGTCGCCTGTAAAGGTTGAGTAGTTTACAATGAATTTTTTTTTAATTACAGTGGATTTGCTCTGATTGAAATGAAATATAAATAGCTTCTTAAATAGTTTATCACAACCTCGGTGACTTGCCAAGCTCCCAGGGTGGTTAAAAAGTTTTGTGTGGCAAACATGAAGGTGGATAATCATGGAAATGGGATTTTCCAAAATTTGTCAAAATGATATCTAGGTTTGGTAATGAGGCCCAGTGGTGAGCACTTACACATCACAGTACAAAGACTGACAATCCATCTGTGAGTCTGAGGGTTCTGTGTAGTACTTTAGCTGTTTCTAGGACTGTACACTTCTGGACAGAGACCACAGATGTTGTACCTGGGATCTGCTGGAGCCACTCTTGGAGATTGGGGGTCAAAGCCTCCAGTGTCCAGTTACCACTCTGATTACAGCCGCTGTGGCTTTATTCACCATATCTTGTCTAGCTCCTCCTTCCCTTGGTGTTTTTCAAGCTTCTTGTGTTTCTTCTTCTCGATGTTGCTTGGGATAGCTTCATCTATCACCACTGCCTTTTTCTTCTGCTTGTCGACCACCGCAATGTGCAGTTGGTTAGCTATCACCATTTTGTTAGCCTGTAACTCTAACTCCCACAGGATCTTAGCTTGGTGATTCTTAATCACCTAAGATAGATAAATAAATGAACATTATTGAGCCCACAGCGGGGTAATTCACTAATCACTTAAGGAGGTGTTTTCCATTTTGACCTTCGGGCTTCCAGCCCATACTCCCATAGTGCAGATGTTGCTGTATACTATGCCTGCCACTTGGTTCTGCTGGTATGTGCTGAGCTATCTCAGGGGCATCTTTGTATAGCCTGCAGTTCGGGTCCTGACCCACCCCCCAGTAACTGTTACTTGGCTTCCCTGGTATCCCTGGCTATCAATTTGTTTCTGGGTCGTCTTCATGTACTGAGCCATGTGCGTACTTATCTTAGCTCCCGTGTCATGCAGAGGCAGGTTGCTGGCCGGTGGTTGGATGGAATTGCTCCCTTGTATGTATGTATGTATCAAGGACTTCCTCGATCCCAACCACAATTTGTGGGATGCACCAGAATAAATCAAATCCACCCTCCCACCTTGAAGCCCCAACCTTAATGCACAGGTCCCAAAGGATCCAACATTCTGATGCTGGTGACCTTAAAATACCCCCAGAGGTACTCTGTCCCTGACAGGTCAGAGCTGTTTTGGTAACACAAAGGGGACCTGCATAATATCAAGCAGGTGGTTTTAATGTTGTGGGTGATTGGTGTACTAAAGTCACAAAATGGGCACTCACTACTACATTACCTTGCTTTTGCTTTTTGCAAAACAAAACTCACGCTTCCCCCCACACACATACACTGAGAGTATTTTGTGATGCAGTGTTTTGCTCAGGAACAACAAAACACTAAGGAAGAACTGGCATTCAAACCAAGCATCCTTAGAATAATGGCTAATCCACTGTAGTACCTGAACTACAGCCACCTTACACACACTTAATGCTGACATGGGACATGTGTAAATAAATGTGGTTGTCCAATTTGATATCATGTCTCTTGAGAGTATGGCAACACTGTGACTTGCAAGAAGTCACACTTACACGATGCCCACTAAGTGTGACATATCCTGTGATATCTTATTTACTCAATGTATAATGTGCTGGAAAAGTCCATCCATGTTGACTGCAACACTAGATACCATCAGACTAATTAAGATGTCACAAGCACACCCAACGTGCTGACATCCTGCGCATTTCATGACATAAAAGAGATAAAACAATTTCTGACTGAAGTTTAAAATGCAAAAGTACAAATGACCATGACTGTACAATAGTTACAAGCAAAATTGACTCAATAATAATAAATACATGAAATTATGAAAACAATATTTTTTTAAATAAGTATGACCAGTCAGATGCTTTTGCATACATTTTATCCAAACATTTTGTTGACAATTAAAAGCACCACACTGATAAGAATTTACTTTATTGGAAAAGAACAATTCAAAACAATGCAATACAACATCAGGATAATGAAAGAATACTTTTGCTAAAAATAAATTAATAACAAATCGATGAATTTAGTGACAAAGCACCATCTCAGCTACAGTTGTGGACCTAAAAACGCACAGAAATTTTGCTGTTGTGATCTTTTAGCTGAGAAACTACTTAACGGTCCCTCTTTAGATGGACTTTCCCTTTAAGTTATGGTATCCTGGCAGAAAATTCTAACTGATAAAAATCTGTTTAGCACTAATGCTTTTAAAGACAAGCCACTCAACTCTCTCAGTGTACCACATCTTAACTGTCTCACCCCCTCCCTGAAATATCCCCCTCTGTGAGATGTAAGCGCCACAATATACACTCTCTGCTCTCTTTAATGTGTGTGTGTGTGTGTGTGTGTGTGTGTGACAGATGAATCCATCTTGTGGGAAAGAAAAAGGCCTCATCCAGACCCTGCTGTCCACAATCCACTGCTCCTGCCACTATATCTGGTAACACACACACAGCTACTGACTGCGCAGCCTGCTCTGTGTAGATAAGCACTGAGTTGTGTAGTCAGTTAAGTATATCTACAACCAGAAAGAGAGGGAGAGATTGATATATACATATATATTTACCCAGAGAGAAGAAAGAGGGACGAGCGAGGGAGAAAAGGGCAAAAGAAGGAGTGAAACGTGCTTCTGATGTTATCTCTAAGTGAATATTTACTTCTCAGTGTGAAATATTCACCTGCTGCTTCTCAGTGTGACAGTACACACACACACACACACACACGCTGGTTGCTTAGTGCCAGTAGCCACTTGTGTGTTTGCAGTAGATTTTCAATTGATTTCACAACCTTTAGCATATTTGATCATAGCGGAAGTCCTAATCTAATGTACAGGCCTGGTGCGGTGTGAAAACATTAGTAAAAGATTAGTTTTTCATCAGGAAGTGATCAAACACAAAACAGACTCTTTGTAGATGAAGCATGTGAAGCTGTAGGTAAAAATCACACACACACACACACACACTCTCACATAAAACATCAGATTCACTTCTTGAAGATTACCTTCATTCCAAACTATCGAATTTGTGTATTAAGAATTATTTTCTGGTAGAGTGATTCAAGATTTTGTGGAAAAAAAGGCATCACACACATACACACACACACAGACACACAAAATAAAATACCCTCGAAGGTTTCATCTTAAGTATGTTTCTGGCTCCTGAAGAATTCCTGAAAGTCTTTTTTTCCTGATACAAAACAGCCTTTATAAATAAGTAAAACTGGATTTTTAAAATACATTTTCTTGTTCCCACTGACAGACCTAAACCAACAACGAATGTATCTATGAACGAGTAGTGTGTGTGTGTGTGTGTATGAAAGCTTGATATGTCATCATTCTCTGAGCTTAATTGTTGTTCAAAACTATTAACAACACATCCATGAGATTCCAAGAAAAACAAATTGTAAAATAATAGAAAATGGCTGCTATAAATAAATATATTATAATTAAATGAAAATTAATAACAGATTTTAAGATGGAGCAAGAGAAAAGGAAAGAGGAAAGGAATAAAAGGATACTGTCAGAATAGGAAAGAAACAAAATGAAAAGAAAATGAGAGACAGAGGAACAGAAAGAATGGACACAGCAGTAAAAGGAGACGTACTTTGTAGGTGTCCTTTTTGCTTCAAAAACAGTCCTGACCTGTCAGGGGAAGAGACACAGGATCTCTGGTTGTATTTGGTGGTCACTGGCATCAGAGTGTTGGGGGTTGGTGGGACAGTGGGACAGGGGTTATTCTGGTGCGTCCCACAGAGTCTCGATCTGGAGAGTCTGCAGGCTGTTGTATGTTTGCTTGTACAGGGACAAGTACATTTATACACACATTTATAGCCTAAGGTAATTTGCAATGTCTGTCGCCATGATGGGAATTTAAAATACACAAAAGACAGTTCTGTATTTAACAAAAAGAAAAAAAAGGCCACAGGTCTATTTGAGCAAGATGGGTTAGATGAAGATTATTAATTCAATTCAGTTTATTTACACAGTGCCAATTCACAACAAAAGTTATCTTGTAGCCGTGGCCTAGAGGTTGGAGAAGCGGCTTGTGATTGGAGGGTCAGCGGTTTGATTCCTCCACCGGACGGGCAGGAAAAATTTGGATGTGGTGGAGTGATTAATGCGAAAAAATGCTCCCCCCCTTTATTCAGCCGGCTGATGTGCCCTTGAGCAAGGCACTTAACCCCCCAATTTGCTCCCCGGGCGCTTGATGCTGCCCACTGCTCCTGTGTGTGTTTCACTGCATGTAATTTGCCGGGTGTTGCATGTGTGTTCAACTAAGGATGGGTCAAATGCAGAAGACAAATTCAGTATGTGTATGTAAAAATATATATATACTGTCAATAAAGTTGATTCTGCTTCTTAAAAACAAACAAAAAAAAAAGACACTTTCCAATTAGAGCAGGTCCAGACCAAACTCTTTAATTAAATTGTAATACAGAGAGCCCAACATTCCCCCTTGAGCAAACACTTGGCGACAGTGGTGAGGAAAAACTGCCTTTTAGAAGGCAGAAACCTCGGAGCAGACCCAAGATGGGCGGCCATCTGCATTGACCGGTTGGGTTGAGAGAGAGAAAGAGAGAAAGAGATAGATAGAGATAGACAAGGAGAGAGAGGGAGAGGGGGTGGGGCGTGAAATGTTGACTAATGTTTACTAAGTCTGTCTTTACTTCCATCAAATCAAGCCTAAATTTCTTAACTTTTCTGTTTGTGAATGTCAGAAAGAAACTATCGAGGACAATAAAGAACACAATGACTGTTGCACGTGCAGCTTTCCAAAAATGGTTGATAAGTTGCATGTACAACTTTGAGATGCAGGTATTTTCAATTTTTCATTATTTTCAATTTCTTTTCCCTTTCTTAATAGGAACAGAAATGTGTAATTAACAGATGTTAAAATAATAATAATAATGAAAACACATTTTATTCTTTTAATACGATAGTTTGGACCTATTCCAAAAGCAACACATTAATTTAGCCAGTGCAATCACAACAAAAATGTACAAATGAATTTTGCTATTGTCCTGCATTAATACTTAAATTACCCATAAAGACATGTTTAGATGACCGATATCCTCAATTGGTTTTGGCCTGAAGTCATTTGTGAATGCTGGGCATATCCTGCTGGTTTTGTCAGGCATTCCAGTAGGTTGGATTTCGACTTGAGAGAAACTTGACAGTTGTGGAAGTTTAAGGTTTAAAATTCTTGCACCCACAGCTTTTTAAAGGCTATGGGAAACATCTAAGTTTGGTCATTTTTGCAGTGTTGCTGGTGACAGCACACATTGTTGAAGTGGGGAAATCACACAGGACTCACCAGTGGCATATGATAAAGTGAATACAGCAAAGTGTCATTGAAGCTGGGCTCAGCTTTGAGAGTTTGACATCTCGTAGGAATATATAATTTGCCTACTGCACAGAAAATAAAGTCGTTTGATTTGATTATACATCTCATCAAAGTCATGCTGACATGTGTTCACTGAGCTTGGCAAGGCTTTAATGAAATGTAGCAGACAGATTCCAAGTACTCCACAGGTGAACAGTGTAATGTGGTCATCTAAAAAAATGCAAGCAAATACTGGAGTGTGAAACACGTGTGATGAGGCTGTCCTTCACAACAAAATAGTGTGCTTTACTTGACTACTTGACTTGGCTTTGATAAAAGATGTTAAGTAAGTAAGTTAAGAATTCTGAGTTGCTGAAACTTAATCAAAGCTTAATCTTTAAGTGCAAATCAGGTCGATCAGAAAAGTGCGTTGTTATGAATGGATGGTTGTGTACGGCAGGGCAGTCTACTGCAACATTTTTTTGTCGTTTAAGTTTGAGGACATGTTCAATTGCTGTCTCTCCAAATTGCAAACCTTTCAGTAACAAATGACAGGTTTAATGCATAGCCCCCAGTTGGGCTTTAACAGTCTAGCAGAAGGTTTTGGCATTTTTTTAAAGGCATTTATTAAACCAGCTGGTTAATATGGTACAAACCCATGGGCATGCAATCCTTTAACTTCAATACCAAAACAGTCTGCAAAGTGATTACATAGGACCCTGCATTTATTACCATCACCATTACTCCCACAGTCTTCATGATCAGTGCCCGATAAAGATGTTCCAATGCTTCACAGCAGCCAGACTGGGAGGATAAATTAATTCTCAAGGTCAGCCATGTTAAAGAGAGGGGAACAGAAGTGCCGACGCATCAGTCTGAAACACCAGGAACAGCGCAAATCTAATGAAGGCCAAAGGCTTTTTGTTTACAGATATTTTGATTAAAATTCATGGAAACAAACAAAGCAATGAGGAATGCACTTCGAAAGGCACAAGCAACAAAGCAAATTCTCCCACAGCTCCAATATCCCAAGCTCCACCAAAGATTAAAGATCTGATTCTAGATGCGTTTTATAATGTTGTCTTTGTGTGTTTGTGGTTGGACGACCTCCCTTAAAGCAGTGTTATGTATGTGTGTGTGTTAACAAATTGACAGTGTGAGTGTGTACTTCTATATCACAGGGTATATGCTATATAGATGTGAACAATGCCTCCACTACTGGGCTGATGTGGCATCAGACATTTTTGTGCCTGATCTAATGTCCTTGTCTGTCTAAGAAAATCTAGACTTAGTCAGCACTGACAATGTATACGATTATCTACAAAGCTAAGCAATTAATCTTAACAAATAGGAAAAAAAAATTAAAGACGAAAGTATATATAAGCACAGGCTATATATAAAGTAGTGACGGGCTTTAAGTTTGAACCAAAAAGTGAAGCACAGTGGAGAGGCAGGTAACCTTACATTTAATAAAGTTAACATTTCATAAAATTCAGTTCAGTTTGATTCAACAGTTTCAGTACATTTGTATAGTGTGAAATCCAAACAATGACACATGACTCAAACCAAGTAAAGCAGGTCTTTATTTAATTTAGTCTTTAACACACAGAGGCCCAACATTGGACTGTCAGTCAGGACTTGGTGACAGTGGTGAGGAAAAACTGCCTTTCCGAAGGCAGACACCTCAGAGCCGAACCCAGCTCTGAATGGATGGCCATCTGCGCTGTGGCTGTTGGGTCAAGAGACAGAGTGTGTGTGGGGGTGGTGGTGGGGTGGGGGGCAAAAACAAGGCCACGTGACTCTTTTGAATATTGTCCCAATTGGATTATTGTCAAGTGAAACACATGAAACAATACAGCTTTTAACATAAGATACCTAAAACATAAAATCAAAGTAAATGGCATGCTAAAATCTACTATACACTCTTATTTAGTAGTGTAGTTGAGTACAAAGTACAATATGCTTCTGTGTAGAAGAAAAACAAAAAGTACCTCGAAATATTACCTTTGATGATAAGATAGGCCTTAATTATCTTTTCTTATCTTAAACATATTATTTTGAGGTACTTGTACTTTACTTTTGTTTTGTTTATTTTTTACTTAAAGATTTTACTTTGACTACAAATGCATATTGAATCCAAATAACAGTTTTTGTTTCCCTTGATCACTTATAATCTGTATTGATATTGGCCCTGAAAAATATATATATATATATAGATCTTACTGGAAGCTTTAACTATTAAAGATTCAATTTATTGAAAAAGGATTGTAACGGTACTATCAAAACATGATAACTGCACCTTTAAGTTAGATATGATGAATAAAATCTATGGCAAGAACTTACTAAATTATTACTAAAACAACTGATTTAAGGGGATACACCACCATCCTGTTTTAAAGTGGATTCAGCATATTCATATTCAGATAAATTTTCATTTCTCTAAATACAAGATACATGTATTGCATATAACATTACTGTCATGTACCACAGTAATGTACAAAGCTTGAAAACATAAATGCTTTTCGTCCTGATTAAAAAATAATGAAGGTGCATTACGGCATCTTGTGGTCAGCAACAAAAAATATCTGTTTTCACAGATGGAAAAAAGAATGTAAGGAACATAGAAAGACTGTCCTGGCTAAAACTTGTCTTACGTCATAAACACAGGAGAGAAACAGCTTAGATCAGAGGCTTGGGCCTGGCAGCAATTCCAAGACTTCTCATGTGGTAGGCATGTAATTTAGGGCTAGAAACAGTAGTCTGACTGTCTACACAATACAAATGCCTAGAGGTGGAGTGTAATACCTGGAGGCCAAGTGTGAGAAGCTTTACTGCTGAAGATGAACCCTTGAAAACCTATTAACTGCCCAACCTCTGTACTTTTGCCATGCAAATGAGGTGGATGTTCATCCAAGTTATCATCACCTCAGCATTAAATGGGCAAAATGAAGCACAAACTGACAGGGTCCAGACAGGGTTCTTATTTTTTCATTCCCTAGCCTCTCTAACACTCTTCCTTTCTCTATATGTGCACAGCTCATTCATTTCACCCCCTCTCAATATCACTATTATTTGTCCTTATGCTCTCCAGCACCTGTCTGCCTCTCCTGCTTCCTTTTATCGCTGACTGCCTTTCCAGTTCCTCCCTCTATCTCTATTCACTGCTGTCTTATCCCTTACTTGAAGTAAGTGGCTGATTCCAGTCTGTCAGGGCTGAATGACTGATTACCGTAGGGCCCAGAGGTGGCTGTTCATCATGTCAGCATCAGTTACATTTAGTTAGCTCAGCAGCACCACGGTTCACTTGCTTCCTTTTCTCAATTCTTGTGCTTTTTTGACATTTTGAGTTTTTTGATTTCAGTCATCCTTCATATGGTCTTTTTACTATATCATCAATACATACCTGGAGTTTAGAATTCTCTTCTTCATGTGTGGGACAAGGAGTGGGACATGGCGAAGGTGAGGATGAAGAAAGTGTGATGCAGGTCACATAGGTGTTGGACTCGTCTGCTCTGACAGTCTCCAACCAACCATTCTCAGAAACTAAACCAAACAAAACAGAGCCTAAATTCAATCTCGAAAGTCACTGCTCAATACTATGTGAATGTATTGAGCAGATATTGTATCCTGGGGTGTGATGTGGCGTTGCAATGAAGTTTGAACTCAATATCTGCGTAGGTTGGTGAAGAAAATCTAGGAAAGCATGGCAGTAGCTTTGATTTGGTATGTTGTGGAAAGTGGAATGGCTGTTCAAGGCAGGGCATTCCAGCGCTCCCGTCCCACACTTAGATCACCCGCAGTTTAAATTTTATATTGCTCTATTGTCATCCACTTTTACATACAGTCATTGTCCTGAACAGGTTCGTGTTGACATGTATATCTTTGGCACGCGATATCAAATTGTCTCTGACAAAGTTTATTGTTTCTTTAATAGTTCATTTTTTGTCAAAAAGAGAAAAATGAGTATATGAATCACAAATGATGAACCTGTCGATACCCTCACAGCTCTTTGTAGACACTATAGCTGTAAGTGATCATCAGAGGATAATTATTATTTTTTTTGGATATAGTTGCCTAGTTAAATGTTAAGCAGACACAAAGCAACACTAGCATTCAACAGAGTTTGGCTATCCAACAAATGTAAATCCAATACTTATTTTCTGCTCTGATTTGTTCTCCACCACCTCTTGGGGGAAAATGTGTTTTATTTTGCTATAAATATTCTACTTTGTTTACAAGCTAAAGTTTTAGTCAGGCTATAACTTGTATGCTGAGTATTCTGGGAGAATCAACTAGCCTGAGGTTTTGAACCCAGTATAGTGCACTAGGTGTTCACTGTGCCCCTAATGTCGTAACTGAGGACTGTCTGAATCTCAGTGTATACCTTTCTCCTCTTCTGTTGAGCAAGTCATCAGGAGCGTGTGGTTGTGCACTAAATGGGGCAGCCGTGGCCAAGAGGTTGGAGAAGCGGCTTGTGATTGGAGGGTCACCGGTTTGATTCCCCCACCGGACGGGCAGGACAAATTTGGGTGTGGTGGAGTGATTGATGCGACAAATGTTCCCCCCCTCTGCTAGCTGGCTGATGTGCCCTTGAGCAAGGCACTCGACCCCGAATTTGCTCCCCGGTCACTTGATAGTTGAGCAGGAGCAGGAAACATCCTTCAACTAAGGATGGGTCAAATGCAGAAGACAAATTCAGTGTGTGTGTGTAAAGCTGATTCTTCTTCTAAATGCCTATTGCATACATGACAATGGTTAATCAGAATCAGGTGCTTTAACAAGTAGGTTTTCATATACAAAGAAGACAAGACCTTTGCTTTGATATGATAAAGAAAATTCAACAGAAAATAGGAGACTGGCAATAACATATGAAGAAATAATCAAAACAATAGAAACAACATGTAATACAAATGACCAATATAGAATTGAGAGCTGTGCAGATTTGAGCAGAAATTAAGCTGGAAACAAAGATTCCCAAGTCCTCCTTCATGCTTGTCTTATGGCTCTTTGACCTTATTTGTCTTTTGCATTTGTTTCCTACTTCCCTTTACTTTACCGCACTTAAGACCAAAAATACCTTTATTACCTATTAGTCAATCTCTTTCCCCTTATAGAAGTGTCAGTGTAAGCTCAGATTTTCATTCTCCTGATTGGGCCCTGGTGCTACACCCAACCCACACGTCTAATTGCCTATATAGGCATACCATGTATCTGTCTGAGTGTGTCCGTTTCTTCAGCACACCCCTGTCAGTGCGTCTTTTAAAGCAGCAGTCTTACTGTATCAAAATTGGTTCTACATGATCGCAGGACAGCTTCAGCTTCAACTTGTCCCCATTTTTTTCACAACGCTATTGTCATGCAAATGTAATGCTAATGTGGCAGCAGAGGTAAGGGGGTAGTGGGTTACAAAATTTGTAGCTGTCATAGTACAAAAAAAACGGGGGTGGGGGGTAGTTTTGGTGAAGTTGCTCAAGTTGTTGCTACTTGAATTCTTTTATATTTATGTATTTTGAAACAGCTCCAGGAACAATTGTAACTATATTCACCCAGGTACTGTAGTTAAGTACATATTTAAGGTAATTGTACTTTACTCAAGTATTTTCTTCACATGCCACTTTTTACCTCTTCTTGACTAAAACTTCATCAATTCAAAAATCAAATAAACTCCATTTATTTGACAGCTTTAGTTAGTTTATAAATTAAGATTTTTGCGTTCAAAGCATGAAAATGTTAGGGTTAGGGTTAGGGTTAGGTATTGCTAAAATGATTAGCTACTTGATCAACTGGCAGAAAATTAACAGACAACTATTTTGATAATCATTTTTCATGCAAAAACATATCATTGTTTAGCTTCCTGCATATGAGGATTCGCTGCTTTTCTTTGTATGTTTAATTTTATTTTTAAGTATATGGAGGTTTGCACTATTGGTTAAACCAATAAATAAATAAACAAATAAGTTAATGGAATAATTATTATATTATTATTATTTTCAAATTATTATAATTTGAAAATAATTAGAGAATGAAAATAATTATCAGCTTCAATCCTGTACAACACACTTCAAAATGATCTCCACCTCAACCAACTACAACAGTAAAATCCTGCATCATGCAATGTATGATGTTTTCTGCAGTGATTGCTTTTACTACTATACTATACTTTATGCACATTTTCCTGATTAAATACAGGTGTTTTACTTGTACCCAAGTATTATTAAAGTGTGGTATTAGTACCTGAGTTCTGAGTGCTTCCTCCACCACTGTATAAATCTAAACACACATGTCTCTGTCATGATTGTAAAAAGGAAGACGTGTTGAAGGTCCCTCATTGTGGGTTATTCACCTAACGTTTTGAATAAACTTTCAGAGCTCCAGCCGGTGCACACAATAATGTACTTTAAAAGGGAATTTGGCATTCATTTTTGTTAATTATTCAGGGGCAGAAATTTGGCACGTGCTAATTATAAGTACTGTTAGCAATGGTACTATCAGAGAATTAGCATAATGTCTTCCTGGTGGCCATTTTAAAATGGTTGCCAAAATGACTACAGGGTTAGACTAGTCTAGTTTAAAATGGTAGTAATTAAAGTTTGCAAGAAGTAATCACCAGAATGGATTTAATTTATTTATATGTAGAATTAGAGAGAGAAAATATCCCTATACTTTCAGGATCTATATTAACTATTTGTCTGTAAGGCTGTGATGCAGATATAGAGAGTGATGCTGGACATGTGACTACACACAATAGTAAGCAATCCAATCCATCCTCATCTATCAGATTTTGTTATTATATTTTTTTTGGAATTTACATACAAGAAGAAGAAGAAGAATAACAGGAACGTATTTTGTTGTCATGATTGTTATCATTGTTAATACTTTTCTTGGACTGAAGATGAGTTTGATTTTAATTGTACCTGCTGCCCTTTATCCATGAATGAAACTAGGCAGAAGGTCCAGATCTTTGATTAAATAATCACCAAAGTCAATGACAAAAACATTTTTCATGTAAATCATGCAAATGTAGGTAGAAAAAATTTGATCTCACTTTAAGGTCAGCACTTTAAAATACTGCTACTAATAGTACTTGTTCTAACTACTGGCAAGTAATCAAAGTCTGTTGTTCAGCAGATATCCTTGTTGTAAAAATCAATAAGAAACTTTACATATTGTGATGACACAGTGGCATAATGTCAATTAAGCTTAAGTGGAAGTGTCAGGGTGTTGCTGTGAATAGAAATCAGCCACTTGCACTGCCATTGTCTCATCTGCTTTGGGGATGCTGATTAGGCCATTTGGCAGTGGGAGCTGGCCATTTATATAAAATATTTGATCATGGTATTTGTAAGTTTATCATAATTCTGAAATTTATTCTGAAAAGAACATTTTTTGGACAGACTATTAAGAAACTGCTTATATGTAAAATAATATGACAGAAATGTCTGCTTTTTGCTGGCAAATTTCTGCAAATTAAGCCTGAAATGTCGAGATACTGAATTAAATAGATGCAAAAATCTAGCACTGCCACAAAGCCATTATGCTTATTGATGTGGAACCTTGCCCACAATGGCTTCATATATTCAGCATGATTGTCCAGTTTGTGTGGTTTAATGCCATCTAGCAGTGTGGTCACAGTTTGCAACCAGCTGAACGTCCCTTGTCTCAACCTCCCCTACTGTGTCAGAAAAACATGAAAGTTCCTCTCTAGACCCAATATTTAATTCATCCATATTGGTCTACTATAGAAACATGGTGATACAATAAAGCCAGGTTCATGGAAGAGGACTAATGTAATAACAATGCACTGACTTTTAGTTTCAGATAATTATACATTAATGAAATCATAATCATGAATATTATATCCCATTTCTACCAACAGATCGCCCTAAATCCTACACATTTGACCTTTAAAGTTGCTCACTGTGTCTTTTGGCGTGAAATGAAAAATACCTCTTCACAATGAAAACTCTACAAGGGAACCCGCAAGTTAATTTGCATGTGATGCAGTTCTAACAACCTACATTAGTGCAGTATTCAAATGAAATAAAAAGTAGGATGTGGTTCTATTTTTTCAACCTACTCCTTTTGTAGAAGTAAGTAGTGTGACTCCAGATTTTTTCAAGCTACCTTTCTGCCATTTTAACAAATATAAAAACACTGCACAACTGACTTCTTTTTGCCTCCGTTTTTTTTTTCATTTGGAATGCATAGTAAAGCAGAATGTGCACGGGTGGCAGTTCAAATCACACAGATGTCTAAATGTCCATGTGTTGTAAAGTTGCTTACGATGTCCTAAATTACAGAACAATGCCCCCGTTGCACTAATGGTGCATATAGCTGTGCTGGATAGGGGGGAATGAAAGAAACGGGTCAATAAACACAAACAACTCTGTTTCTTCCAGTATAATTCTAAGCTCCTTTAAAACTCTTTGTCCAGTAAATATCTGGCATTCACTTGGTGGATGGGAAATTTCCAAAACTTCAACTAAGTTTTCATGTTCATTAAAAAGAATTGTTGGTGTGGCACACGAGACAAGTAAGATGCTAATAAGGTAAATTCATTCAAATTCATCTCATCATTTTAGGTAGGATGGTTTGAGGTGGTTCTCAAAGTACACGCAATCTGTATGCCTATGTATGTCTTACTTAGGGCACTTAGGATGCTCAGCTGAACCTGGACCCTGGATGTCAAGTGAATCACGTGGTAAGATTACAGCATCAAACTCAACAGCATCAAATGTCAGTTTTAGCTCAGTATAAGGCTGTCCATTTACATTCGTATATATATGACTTGCAGATTAAACATTTGACAGTAAAAATAATAACAGATATCAAATGAACCTTAATACTAAAATCCAACCAAACAACAATGCCAATTTTAAAATCAACATTCTAGAGTTTCCATATAAATATTGAAAACAAAACAAAAAGACATACAGTATGATGCCTTGTGTAAAAGATTGTGATCCAATACAAGTTACACACTGACAAAAAAAAAAAAAAAAAAACAACCTCTGGCTGTTTAATGCTAACATTAAAGATTAGCAAAAGACTGTGGAGGAGATTATTAGCCCAATATTACCAGCAGATAATGATGGTGTAAAATCAAAGAGCTGGTTAATGGAATGAAGGTGCAAGAGATGTGTATCATCACACCAAAGGAAATGTCTGCACTCAGCCAAGTATTCAGGGCCCAAATAATTACCCTTAAACACTAAAGTAGAAAGTTTAACTTCCTCCCTTCAGGAGCTGCTATAATGACTACATGATATGGCAATTAAAAGATGATTAAAGATTAGGAGTTTTGGTAATTACACCTTTGACTGGGCTAATGGAGCAATCAGAGAAAATGTGCACTTTTTTAGCTCCCAGACAGTATATTTCACATCGGTTTGGCGTTTATTATTGTTATTTATTATTATTTCTACATATTCTGAGGAAAAAGGAGACAGAGTCACTGTAGTTAGAGTGAAATTCACTCCGTCTCCTCCACATACAACACTTCACTTTTTGTATGTGTGCAAAGCTTGAGCGAAAATTTGAACGATGAGCCAAAAGGCGTGTCAGACAACCATTCTAGATCAGGCTCTTTTTGAATCCCTCTCTCTCTCTCTCTCTCTCTCACACACACACACACACACACACACACTTACTTCATGTTCTCTGGGTGTGGATATGTGGATTAGGCCTTGCTAAGTTTAACATTATAAAGGTCCTTGACAGGGTCAGTGACTGCTCTACACACGGTCATGATGCAACAAAAAGACATACAAAGGCAGTAATTATAATACAACAGACATATAGACATGCATTTTAACATACAGGGATTTTCAGGTTTATCAGGTCATAGGGATTATGGAATATGAGACTGCGAAACACAAGGTTGAGACCAGTAGGTAAGGTTTTAGCAGATTACACCAGGAGGTAAGGCTTTAGGGAGTGTTGCCTGTAAGGCTGATACTGACACGGTTTTTAACTGAAAGTGACAAAACCAAAACAAATGAATATTTGACTAAATTTAATAATGCTCAGTGGGATTTCATTTTCAATTTTATTCTGGTCAGGGTGGAAATGCCTGTATGGCATATTCCCTCAAAAGGAATATTTGTACCATGCTTGACATTTGGCAATTCTTGCATTGCACAAAACTTTCTGAGGTCTGTTGGTGAGGAATCCAGTATCCAGTTTCAGAGTGCAGTATTCAAGTGATACAGTTGCCACTTTTCACTTTCATGAGGGAAACTGTGTTGAATACTGAGCAGAAATCAACAAACAGTTCATTATTATTATTGATATTATTTTCAAGGTCTGTGAAGACTGCAAGCTAGTGGAAAATCTAATATTTGCAAACTTGACTCAAATTTGACATGAATACAGACTTTTTAAACCTGCCAATCAAACAGGCACCATACCTTATTTTACCATCTTGAAGCTCAATAGCAACTGCAAAGCTAAAACAACAGAAAAAGGTCTTCCATACCTGTGTGTGCCATGAAGTTTTAACATACATCATGACATTTGTTACCACACTGTTCAACCTAGAATAGGCATTTTCATGTTACCATGTGTCTTTTGGGATATTGTTTCTAATTTGATTAGGGTAAATGCAAAACATGAAATAGAAATGCAGAATGGAAGATATTTATTATAATGACAGACAAGTCAGGAGCGTTTGCAAGCAATGATGGGGTGAGATGCATTACTGTCTTGACACTCGATAACAGCCGCAAATCCGAAACAGCACAGATAGGTCCAATGTCTTTCAAACAATGTAGGCACTGTACATTTTTAAACTAGATCTAGCATACCACCGTTCCACCTAGAACAGGCATTTCCATGTAACCTGTGCTTTTCAGAAATATGGTTCTTGGTTTGATTACAAAGTTTCAGGATAAAATGAAAAAATACAGAATGGAAGAACTTTGATCAAGAGACAAGAGGTTGTTTGCAAACAAGGATGGAGTGTGACTGACCATTTAGTGAAAAAGATGATTGTATAAAAACATATTACTGCATGGGCTCAAGAGCACTATGTGAAACCACAGACTGGTAAGTTCCTTTGCAAATGATTGCATCCTGTTTACTTACATTTTATAGTGTCCCTCATTTTTCTGCAAAGTCTAATTTTTAATCTTACATAGATATGGGGAGAAATTAGAGTCCAAGAGCTCCATTTTTCCCACACTTTGAAAGTGATTTTTTTAACGTGATTTTTTTCCCCCACACATGATAAAACACATGATAAAAGGTTTTTGTGTGATCAATTAAATTATTGAAGAAATATAATAACAGTATTAATAATAATGTGATAATAATTTACCTTTGCAAGTATTAAAGAAAAATTTTGTTAAGGTTTATGACATTTTATGATCGCAATCAAGTGGCACACACACACTGAAAAATGAATACCTAAATGGGACAGGCAGATTGTATTGACTGAGAATACATATTACGGGTCCCAAGAGTAGTACCACAGTAATACAGATAGTGTACCTGTAAACAGATGGATAAAAGAACGGAGATGACACAGGCTGCTGTCATTCAGTGTTTCATCCCAAGTGCATCTGAGGGCAGAGCGGTGGTCCGCCCCCTTAACAACCCAGACGCAACTGCTCCACCTGTGTCACACGCATACATTCCTACTAGAAACTAGGCCGTTCTAGAGTAACAATAGTGCAAAAAATTTATTGAAAATAATAAAAAAAAGTAGTAATGCACCCCCAGACCCGTGAGGTCACCTATTTTTGGGTGTGCCACATACACATAATCTGAGGACTCCCTGAACTACACTTCAACACACCAAAACATAAAAGGCTTAGTTAGTAGAGAGGTCTCAAGGGAAATAAAACTACAAAAACTGTGGCAGTGGTGGTAGGTGAGTAGTGGTCAGGGGAAAATATACACAAAAACTTACAAGTCTTCAGAGCAGGGAGCCAGGAAACAAAAGGGACATAGGGAAGAGCTGGGTGTGAGTCATCAGTGGTGGGAGGTTATGGACCTGAGGCAGAAAAACAAGGAAAAAGTTACTGGACAACAAAACAAAGAATTAGAGTCTCAATAAGCAAAAATAGAGAGCCTGAAGCACTGCCACCATGGTGGGAGTCACAACGATCTGACAAAGCTGGAGTGAACCGAGTGAACTGGAGTGATACCTTTTGTGCGGCAGGCTGGAGTGGAGTTGATTGCAGGTAATGATCGGCAGGTGTGCAGGTGCAGAGGCAGGAAGCGGTGCTCAGGAGAACGTACCCAGCTTGGAGCAGACCAAGACAGACAGGAGAGAGGAAACACAAGACAGAGACAAACCAAAAACCCAAGGGAGGGGAAAACAGGAGAACAGGAGGGGAGACCTGGCAGATCCTGAAACAGATTTTGTATTTTGTATGCAGAATTTGCTCGTGTCAGGCCTGAGATATGGTGAAATCTCATCGTACACCATGACCAGTGGCTCTTAAAGTCAGTTTTGACATTGTAGAGACCACAACAAAATGCCTTCGCACGTGAGAGACCGAAGGTCCCATATTTCATATACACCATCTGAATGACATTCATTCACAACGTCAAATTCTTTTGATAGGATTGCTTAGAGAATGGGTTTGTATTAGAATAGTCTTAGCCTTCAGGCTTTTACACAGTTGACTATGAAGATATAAATTTTCAGAATAACAGCCATTTTAGGCTTTGCCTGAAAGCTTGGGTTTGGACTCGTTTATTTTCCTTGTTGTGAGTTTCACACAAGAATTGTCGACACATTTTGTAACAGACATTCACTGTAGCACTGTATTCTCTTCTAAATCACATATGATAAGCATATAATCTTTGCAAAGGTGTAGAACTTATGCTATGCCACTACATGCTAAAAATAAAAAAAGAAATAAGGAAATGAAGGAAAAAGTGGTGCACAATTGGAAAATTAGTAAAAATGTGAAAAAACTTTCATTTGTAGTGTTGCAAAGGACAACCTGACTGATTTAAAAATGACAAGGCTGCTGCCCATACCTGCCATGAGCATGTGTCACTCATCTCACTATATATGCAAAACACTCCCATATTGCCATTTGCAAAGACAAATGGGTGACCAATAGTAGAAGCCAACATGCTGGGCCATTTTTGCTGGGCCTTGCGCAGGAAGTCAGACACATGGACACAAAGACACATTACAATTATTTAAGGTTAGGACTGACCATGTTTAAAGGTGACAGGTCGAATGACAAAAGGGACTTCAACTAGTGATTCAGCAATAGACCAGTCAGTCTGGGGGCTGTGGCTGTGGAGCCAATGACATCCCAAAATTAGCCAATGACATCCCAAAATTAGCAGTCCATGAGGGCCGGAAATGATGATATTAAACTTAATTTCAGAATGATTATCAGCAAGCACGAGAGTTAGGTGCCCTGTTAGATGAATAACCTGAGCTAGGAGGCGATCATCTACTGTACAGCAGTGGCAGCTTGAGGAACAGGAAGTGGTTCGAGAACAAAAACCACTTGAATAAGTCATGATCAGGGAAGTTTTCTTCAGCAAAGGAATCAATCAAATCTAACAGAAAGTGGAAACTGACCAGAAGCTGGGGTAGCATTAAGTTGGAGCTGTTGGGGAGATGAGGCAACTTGGTAGAATTCACCAGCATCTCCATATCTACTGGCAAGTCCATACGCATCAGGCAGGCAGGACCCTTCTGAGAAGTATATATACTCACCTGCCAAACGGTGTTGTTTGCACTTAGGTGAATGATTGATAGATAGATAGATAGATAGATAGATGGCTTTATTCATCCCCAAGTCATAGCAGTCCAGTATTTTTGAATACAATAAAACTCACAATAACACGAAATACTTAAGTAGGAAAATAGAATAAAATACACTTAAAGGACACTTGTGTGAAAATAAATAATAGTAAAATAGCAGTGTAATAGCAGTATGATAACAGTATATAATGGTAGCACACATAGAAATGTTACATATATGTATATGTGTATATATATATATATATATATATATATACATACATATATATATATATATATATATGTACACATGAATTAGATATATGTATATGTACACACAAGATATGTATATGGGATATATAGTATAGGTATAGCTATAATATATGCATAATAAATACTTAAATACTTATTAAGACTAAACAACATATGGGATGCATATTTGACGGGATTCAGAGTGCAAATGTACCAAAGGTGACAGGTAGATTTAGGATGATGAGAGCTTCCTGGTTGCACAGGCTTCTTGTGGTTCCAGGGGGGTGGGGAGGTTGGTAAGTTCATCCTGAAGATGCTCATTCAAATATTTGAAAACTCCCTTCAGAGCTTCCTGATTCAAGCAGGAGCGAGCTGCATGTTGCCAAAAATCTGCAGCTTAATCAGCTACATATTATCATGTTTAAGGCTCAAGAAATGGTTATTATTAATTGTTTTGTTGTTGTTGTTGTTGTTGTTGTTTGTTTATTTTGTTTTTGGAGTGAATGAGCAACAGGTGTGTAGGTGAATAACTGGGCAGGTCACCACGCTCAGGTCTAGATACACATACACCAACATACAGGGAGACAGAACAGAGCAAGGACAAACCAAAAACACTAGGAAGGAAACATAGGAGAACATAAGGAGAAATGGAAAGTACTGACAAATCCTGAGATCCTCTGAATAATTTTAGCTGTAAACAAAGAGTTTTGTTTGCATGGATATATATGTTTTAAAGATGTCACCAACATATTGAAATATTTCTTTCAAGTTTGAAAACCTGTATCAGCCTCCAGTTTTCTTCTCTTCTTTTCTCAGACATAAAGTATTTAAGATATTTCAAGATAAGATACTTATTTATCCTCAGATGAACATTTACATTCAACTCTTCTACTTGTAACAGGTCAGAGAGATGTACACAGGGTATATTTAGTTGAAAAATGTTCGCTGCAAATTGAAAATGAAACTTTTTTGTTTTTTATGCTACTTGTTACACCATGAAATTGTCTGTGGCACAGCTTTTAACTAGTGATTTTTATGTGAGAAATATGGTTATTACTCTGTGCAGTTCAGTTGTTGTTTTATTTATGGAACTGCAGTTCCAAAGCTGAAACAGATTTCCCCATCTGGAAAAATAAAGCATATCATGATATTAATATCTTCATTGTATCACATTATGTCAGCCATAATTTTGCAGTATTAGCAGTTTTATGTTTTGTAGATTAATGTGGGTGTTTGATAGTTGGACGAATGGCAGTACTGTAGAACATCATTAGCTACGGCATAACCAGCAGACAACATGCATATACCAGCTATAAACCTGATGAGCATTACAACATCCAGCTGAGGGAAGATCACATTTTTTTTTTTTTTTTGAAACTTGGCCCCTGGTGTGTTACAGATATGTGTTGTCAAACCTGAGTAAAGCGTCTCATCTGGGAAAGAAAAGAGCTAAACTCATTAAATCCACTTGATCAATTCATACACTTAAGTGTAAAGTGGTAATACAAAGTTAATATGCCTTGCCAATAGCTTCCAAATGGAATCTCCAAACTCCTTTAGTGAAACCAATTGGAATTCAATTGAGTCTATTTTACTCTCAGGCTTTATTTTAAACTGCCTGAACTGGCTAGGTACAGTCCCCTTTTACTTTCCAGACTCAGATATGCGCAGTGGAGTGAGGAAACCACTCAAACCACATCACAAGATTGAATTTTATGTTTTAGCACTTTGTGGCAGATGCTCCTTGTATAGCCTACAGGTAGGAGTGATACAAATGAACTCCTGATGTCAGCATTCTTTCCTCTGTTCATTTTCCAGCTGGAAAGAAACAGGCGGAACATAACTAAAAATTTGGAATAAAATTTCAATTAGGTCTCTGATTTTAACTCTGTGAGAAGCCATGTTTCCTCCCTCATAACAGCTGGAAAACATATGGGCATGCAGTCTTAATCTCTGAGGAATGACATTAGATGAGGCTAGCGATTGTTTTCAGGTGGGCCCTTTTACCTTATTAATTTGTGTGTGTGTGTGTTTGTGTGTATACATGTATTCCTGTAGGCGTGGGGACAAAAAAAAATCTTTTTACACAGTCACATTGTGGGGACCCGCCTTACTTATGGGAACAAAAAAGCAACCCAAAATGTAAATTATTAAATATTAGGATGAGGACTTGCTTTAAGGTTAGATTGACGTTTGGGTTCGGAAGGATTAGGCAAGTAATGTTTGTTGTTATGGTTAGGTGGCAGTTAAGCCTCCAGGATATGAATGTAAGTCTATGTAATGTCCCCAAAAGTGATGGAAACATGACTGTGTGTGTGTCTGTGTGCATGTGTGTGCCTGTGTGCTCTGACCACAAGGGAAATGTGCGTTAACAGGTTCTAAAGAGCGTCGATCTCCAGCTAAAGCATTAATGTGAGAACTTAATTAAGGCGACAGTAAGGAAAGCTATTATAGGTAAGCTGTTAGAAATTAACCAGTCAATCTAAGGGCGTCTAAATTGAATTTTTGCTGAAGCGTCCGGCGTTCAAATCATCAAATCTCATCTTCTCTTGCTACCGTTGACCTCTTGGGTTCAATTTAGTTGTGAGTGTGTGCATGCGTGCCTGTGTGTGTGTTAGCAAAACATAACATAAAGATGTACCCTTTTATATTAGCAGGAACACAGAACTCAATTAAGAAAGCACTTTAGCAGTCCAATTAAAAGTCTTTGGACAATTCCTGCTCTTCACTCCCTCCTCCTCTGCTAATAAAGAAATAACACACAATAACTCTCTCCACCTTGTCTTAATAATGAAACAACTTAAAAACACACCAGGGTTTTAAGTGAAGGCTTTAAAAGGCCAAACAACTGATGAGTGTGTGGCTGCTGTTTGAGCAGGTGTCAGAGACTCAGAGACAGGGAGGAGTCTGGTCTCATGTTAATCTCGCTATCTGATTAAAGACTAAATTAGCCAAACTGTCCTTTCAGTAGTCTGTCTGTATGTGTGTGTATGCATTTGTGGACGGTGCTGTTAGCAGATGCCTCATTAATGCGCTCGTTTGCTTTACATTTCCATGGCCAAGGGAGAGAAGACACTCTGCAGTGGCCATCCGTCTCTCTTGGCAACCCCTGGGCATGCTCAGATCAGTTCTGCATCCCATAATAACATGTGTGCGGGCCAGGCTGTGGGTGTAATTACCTGGTGTGTCTCTGTGGTAACATAGAAAAGGCTTTTATTAAATTAGCCCAGTGGGTCGGCATTTATAGAGAAGTGTCTGGAGAGGGAGAGAGGCTGGTTATACAGTAGAGCACAGGGAAAACTTAGCCAACATTCATCATCCAACATGAAGGGGAGGCTTGTTGAATTAGCTGAGAATCACTGCTTGTGAAGAAAAGTCCAAAGATCTGCAAAGTTTTCCCTCTGAACTTTATGAACTCTGGACAACACATTACACGCTGAGGAAACCAATAGCTGTCTGTCAGAATTATGTTTCTCTAATGTGAAATGAAGTAATGTAATGTACATTTATAACCTCTGTTACTCAGAAACAGTGAATTCAATGTTAATGTTAATGTCAAACATTAGAAATGTTTGTGCAGTCAAGCACAATTGATTAAACCAACAGAAAAGTGTGACATCTTGGAAAATTATCTTACTTGCTTCATTGCCAAGGGTGTTAATATTAGTCTCATTTCTGCACAGTAAAAACAAAGCTGCTGGTTAGCTTAACTCAGCATAGGAAACTGCAAATTTCCAGAATGTTAGGTCCAGGTGGAAGGTGGGAGCCACGTAGGGACAGCAGCTGGGCTGCACCCCTTGCCCCAGCTTCCTCAACATGTGACTAGTAATCCACTGGTGGCGATGCCCAAGCAATCTCAACATCTGGGCTGAGAGAATCAGGCAGTGGCTGTCTGTCCAGGCTCTGGAGAATGGAGGCTCCATCGAGCAGTGGTGGCAGAGTTCTGGCATCACTTTGTCCCAGCAGTGGTGGATCTATTAGCCTTCAGGCAGCTGACCCACTGCTCCCTTTTCTTCTTCCCAAGGAAGTACAATCCTCTCCTCTGTACTGACGCCTTGGCCCATCAATGGCCTTTTGTGTGCATTTCCTTTGGTCTTGTCCTCATACTAACAATTTGGATATAGGAAAACAAACTAGTCCTTATAGCCTCAAGCTGGCCTAATGTGGTCGGCAGGACAACATATTCATACTGTCAGAGGGTGTTTGAGTTGTGGTGTGGGACAAGCCAGATAGAGCCACTCACCTGTGGGTCTCAGGAGATCTCTCTGCAGGATGAGCTTAATAGACGGGGTGCTCTATCTTGTGTGGGGAGGTGCAGGTCTTCTGAGAACTGCAGTATCCTCACTGCACAATTTTTAAAGGCCTTATTCTATTTTATTTTATTCTATTATTATATGTTACTCGTTCTTATGTTCTATGTATGCAGCAATCACCAAGACAAATTCCTAGTAATGTCCACAAGGGTAGATTTTTTCCAGATGATGAGGGAGTCTTGCTGCATTCCATTCGGATGTACAGCTTAGTCAGGTAATTGAGCTTTATTCATTCTTTTGAATAGACTGTAGGGTTAGAGTCATACATCAGGGCCACCTGAGCTTGTGGGGTAAAAGACCAACTCTTTGTTCAGTGACTTGGATGAATCTCACCCTATTCCACCGACTGAATGTGGCTGTGTCTTATAGAATATGTAGCACATATGTAATATCTAGTGGATTGATAGCAGAGAGGTAGTCTTCTCACTCAGAGAACAAAGGTTACAATGTAACCCACAGATCTAATCCACAGAAATATAGATAATGATAATAATGAATAGTACAGAAGGTACTATGGTGATTATGATAACAATAGTAGTAACAATAATAATGGTGGTAGCTGTTTAGAATAGTTAGAAAATTAAAACAAATTATGACAGAACAGCAGTAATCACGGTAGGTTTCAAGCAGGACCGCAGCAGGAGCTCCAACCATGATCCATGGGAACCTGCGAGACGAGAAAGCACAAGGACTCAGAGGAAGAAGTTGAAAGAGGATAAAGCCCCCCCAAAGTCAAGGTTAACTGAATAGTTGGGTTGTCATTTTCTGTGACTTGTATCAGCCACATCTTTCACATTACGCATAATCATTTCATTTGGTTGATCACATAAAATTACCGATAAGGTAGTTAAAATGATCTTTGATTAATTCCTGCTGCTTCTTAATTTTCAGACATATGCTGCTGGTGATATCATTTTTTCCCCATATTTCAGTTGAAAGGATTGCTAAAGGAAGCTACATTTATAATAGGATTGTATTATATTTTATGTTATTTGTGTTTGTTTCTTTGTGTTGGACAGATTAAAGATTATTCATGTTTTTTGGTTTTGCATTTGGATGGTCAAGTTTTAAACTTTTTTTTAACTTTATCTACCTTCGTACGTCTACTTCTATCCAACAATTTATATAAATGAATAAAATGATGTAAAAATAAGACTCACTATTCATAAAAATAGAGCCATTCCAGGTGAAATGATAAAAGTAAAAGGCTTTTGGGCATATTTTGGATTTTGGGGATTTTGAATATCTTTTTATTTAGATTTTGTTTATATTTGCAGTGTATTTTTTACTGTTGCACAACAATACCCCTCGGGATAAATAAGGTTCCATCTTATTCCATTTTACGTTACTCAACAAGCTTAATGCCGTAACTCCAATAGCTTTCCTTTCCTTTTTACTTTCATGTTAATTTGCAATGTGCAGCTTAGTTTATTGGCTGTCTTATGGCCAAAAACTGAAGCTTTGTAAAGATTTTAAATAAGGCAATTGCACATTTATACCCATCAGGCAATTATGTTGGCAGTTAAATCAGATAATACGGAAATTAAACATGGTGGTGACTCAATGGTTTGTCAAATTAAAGTGGAAAAGTGGGGCTCAAAATGTCTGTTAGTGCAGGCCAGGGGAAGGGGCCAAAAAGAAACATCATGAGGGGAGAACTGGAGCACAAGGACAATTTCTTCTCTCTTTTGAAGACTGCTTTGGTGGTATTTCTGCTTCACTGGACACAATATTTCATGGCTGCGTTAAAAGGAAAGATGACAGAAAGGAAAAGAAAGGGAGAACGAAGAAAAGAAAGGTGGTGACAGCTGATATACTGTAGTATTTACTTATTTCAAGCTTTTCCAAATTAAGAGGAATATGGAGTTGTGAATCATGAGTGTTATTATGGGTTCAAAAGTGTGATTTGATGTGCTGCAGAGCTGGTGGAAACAACTAAACATAACATGAATTAAATTTTAAAAAAAGTAAAGCCTTGTACATTGCACTGTAAAAAAAACCACAAACAACAACCAGCTTAGACATGACAAATGCATGGCCCTCATACTCAGTGTCTTTCTGTGGAGCTAAAATACCAGAGTCCTCAAAGGGATCTAATTGAACATCTAATTGACTCATCAAAATTAACAAGCTGTCACAGACAGAACTTAATCCATGTTTTTCCTGCTGCAACTACAATTGTAACAGATGCAACAAAAAATGATCTCAACTTTACATATACACATTTGAATAACTATGTATGGTACATTTCAAATTTGCGCACATTTCACTATTCTTTAGCCAGATAAAGTATGTTTTTAAAAAGTTTTTTTTTTTTTTTTTTTCACGTGTCCAGTCCATTAACTATGTAATGTGTATGCCTGAGAAAATTGTTGACTGATCACCACTTGTTTCTTTTTGAATTCCCAGGAAGTGATTCATGTCAGTAAAGTTGCACTTTGAAAATAAACTTCCAAAAACTTTAATCTTACTTAAAATATGTAAAATTTTAAGTTTGAAGATTTTAAATTTGGTATTTGCTGCAAAACTCTTCATGATAGTGTTTCAAGGACAAATCAGAGATTTATGAGTCAACAAGAATCATTTTAAAACCACAGATGAAATTTGCACAGTTCCTTTCATGATGCCCCTATCTGACAACATTCAAGTGCGAAAGTGGTGTTTCTGTTACTATTAGTTGTATTTGAAGGGTGTTTCAGGTTAGTTTTACAGTATTTTACAAATGGTTTTAAGCATTTAGTTATCCTGAGTTGGCTTACCTTCTCATTTCTATGTGTTTCACACCAGTGCAGAGTATGTGAGTGGTTACAAATCTGTCAAATGTATAACCTCTACATTCAAGATCAGGTAAAGGCAAATGCATAAGCAAGCAAGTAGTAGGCTATGTACATTTACCTCCCTAAATCTTTCAGTTTTAATTCTTAAAAAAAGTGTTTTGCTGTGTAACTTAACTAACAAGATTAATATACAGGTAGGTCCATATATACTGGGACAAGTTTTTCTGTTCACCACCACATTGAGTCTGAAATGAAACAATCAAGGTGTGACCTAAGTGAAGACTATCAGCTTTAATTCAAGGGATGTGACATGGCATCAACCCTATACAGCTATTGCACACCCAATCCCATTTTTCGTGACTCATGAATAACGAGACAAACTAACATAATAACGAATATAAGGATGCATTTAATACTTTGATGAAAATCCTTTGCAGTCAATGACTGTTTGAAGTCTGGAAATCATGGACATGACCAAATGCTTGGTTTCCGTCTTTCAGACGCTTTGCAAGGCCTTTACTACAGTTGCCTTCAGCTGTTGCTTGTTTATAGCACGTTCTATTGGGTAGAGATCAGGTGACTGACTTGGCCAGTGAAGAACAATGTTTGATGATGTAATGTGGTACGCTTCGGATCATGAGCTGTTCCTTTCTTTCTCCATACTTTTCTCTTCTCATCATTCTGGAACAAGTTAATCTTGGTTTCATCAGTCCAAAGAAACTTATTCCAGAACTTGGCAGGCTTTTTAGGTGTTTCCTGTCCAACTCTAATTTGGTCTTTCTGCTGATGACCATTTGCACAGCTAGGTGCAAACCACTAGTTTTGTTTGCCTTTTGGTGTTGCTTGCCAGTTAATACCTTCTTTTAAGAATGTTCCAAACTATTGTTTTGGCCACTCCCAATGTTTTTACTATCTGCCTGGCGCATTTATTTTATTTTATTTAGTTACCTTTTTTTCAGCCTAAAGATTACCTATTTTCATTTGCATAGACACCTCTTGGACTTCATACTGAGCAGGTACAAAAATCTGATTACACATTTTCGGGACCTGCCTTAGTTATTGGCAACCCAAATATTAGGGTGATGATTTGCTTTAAGGTTAGGTTGAGGTTAGGCTTAGGTTAAGGTAAGGGTTGGGATTAGGCAATTGATGTTTAATGTTATGGTTAGGTGGAGGTTAAGCCTCTAGGAAATAAATGCAAGTCTATGTAATGTCCCCAAAAATGATGGAAACACGTGTGTGTCTGTGTATGTGTGTGTATGTCTGTTGTTTATCTGTGTATCCTCTCTGCACCACAACAATAAACCAACAGCCTTGACCAAGTCAATTTCCTGTGCTCTACCGACAATTTATCTGTTTCATTTTGACATGCAGGTAATTCACTCTGACAGCTCCAAGTGCCATCAGAGTGAACCACTCTTTGAGCATTTGTGTGCGCATGTAACTTCGTTTGTTTCTGTCAGTACGTGAAGTCTGATGTGTCTAATGTGCCATGCAAGTTATTTATATGCATCACAGTCAGCAGTTGAGATGTATAAATGGACTCTGTTGATTTTCAACCAGTGAGCATTGCTGCCACCTGCTCATTGCCTTTAATAAGGCTGTCATGTCTACTGGTTGATTAACACTGTCACCAGCTCTTAGCTCACAGCACCCTTCTACACTCTGCCTTAAGTACGCTGCTTTACACCATCACAGGTGATTAGCAAGAGGGAACCATATCATGGTGTCTTTCTCAAGCAGAATAGTGCTGAATAAGAATGATTTGGGAGAGATTAAAGTTCCATTTCAAACCTCAAGACTCTGATAGAGCATCGTAGTATTTGTGTCAAGTGCAGTGATTGGTTGTTTTTGGAAAGACTCTCCTGTACCTCTTAGTAGTAGCAAAAGTATTAATGATTGCTCCTTTATAGTTTCAGAAATGCCATATTGATGTACTGAATGGTGAGGTGATGAATTTGAGACAGGATGCATCTTTTTAAATGATGTATTCAATATTGTGCCGTTTTCATGTCTTCAAATAAAAAAAATAAAGAGCAAGAGAAAATAGTGCAGCCAAGACATTCATACATTAAAGAATGTTCCTGGTAATATGATGGTGACCAGGTTACCCACATCTATATTTGGACAGAGCAGTTGAATTGGTTGACAGGTTGTTAGGACAGCCAATGAGACCATCATAGTATTTGTATCAAGTGCAGTGATTGGTTGTTTTAGGAAAGACTCTCCCTTGTACCTCTTAGATACACATCGGGGGGTTGACAGAAGAAGTGTGGGGTACTGGCACTGTTTTCTCTCTCTCTCTCTCTCTCTCTCTCTCTCTCTCTCAGTCACTCACTCGCTTACACACAGGGACATACACACACAAATTCCACCATTTGTTGAACTTCTAAAGCTGATCTGTCCCATGTGTTTTATTTGCTATTGGTTTTCTGGTGGCGTGATTATTAAAACCAATTTATTCACATCATTCAGAAATAAGCAAACAATCTTGTTATTGACAACTCCCCTTCAAGTGTTGCGAATTTTACCGGGCCTGAACAGAAAAAAAAAAAGATTTATTTTAATTCTTCCTAATATACATTTAGACATTCTGTTATTAACCATACTGTCAGTGTTCAAACTGTCCCCACAGTTTGCCTCTATGGCTTATTTTGCTCTTCATCTAACACCGAACCATCTAACATCATCAAGATTCTTCCTATGCTGTGCAACTAACTGTTCTCCTAAGACCAGCACAGACCAAATTAACCAAATGTGTTATTCCTGAGCTAATTTGAAGGTGCTGTATATTTGCTTGTTTTCTGCACAAGAGCATCAGCTTCCTTAGGGGAGAAGCTCTGGCAATGAAAGAGGTCGCTCCCATTCTGCCACCTAATTGTTAAAATTTTGAAGGCAAAGAGTGCAGTGCTTTTGAAGGAAAGGGAAGATGGTGATTTTGGCATTGATATTGTATTCCCCTAATCCTGCTTTGACTGGTTTAAGGAAGGCAGGCAGTCATTGGAGGGCTCTCAGAAGTGTAGTTACACTAATGTGTTTGTGTATCCCACTGTTACCTATGCTTCACCCCCCTCTGCTGTTCTGTAGAGTATTGATTAATAAAGATCAATGCATTTTCATTACAAAGGTGCTAATACATTTCAAAAATATCTTATTTCCATCATCCTCCCTTTTCCTGCCACAGGTTTTTTTTTGTTTTTTTATCAGTTCTGTGTCTTGTGTGATCCTTTGATCTGCTCTTTTCTTGCCTGCCCTGGGTGTCCACACACAAACACACACACATACACACAATACATATCAGAATTTTGACGCACTTTTGCCTTAACTGACTTGACTAGGCATCAAGGACACACTACACATACAAAAAAATGTACATAAAAAAATTCAAGCAAATAAAGATCAGCTTCTCATCAACACTTATGACAGAGGCTCTGGTGAAAAGGAGTGTCATTAGCGTGTGTCAAAGAGCACAAGAGAGGGAGGGTTGACATTTACTAAAATGAGCTGCACTGGCAAGTCTCTGTGTCACTAAGTTTCTGGTATGCTTTCCTTTGTGACCACTGTATTGTGTTATATGGAATTTTCACACTACGTATTGTTAGTCCAGGGCTACCCTTTGTCCTGGGCTTAGAGCTGACCTTGGGATAATTTAGCCCTTGTCACATACACAGTGTTAATCCAGGATTAACTTAAGCCCAGTGCTATATGAAACACACTGCACTTGTACTAGCCCTGGGTTAAATGTCTGTGGAGTAAATGATTACTGTTTACATTAAAGAATACTGCAGGACCACTGGCTTTCTTTGGCTCTGTTTCACACTGGCACCTTTAAGCCTAGCCTATAGTTGATGTTCAACCCCACAAACTTCAGGCGAGCCCTGCTCCAGGCTGGGGCAAGCAAGCCCCAGGCAAAAATTGGGGTTAGCCCACTTTGGAATGTGCAGGATTTTGCAAAGAGCTCCCTCAGTCTACAGCTAAGAAGGTTCTAAGAATGCTTTTTTCCACGTCATACACTCATATTCCAGGAAATGTAATGGACATGTATTGTTTCACTTCTCTAAAGAAATGATGTCATTATTTGTGGAAATCATTGGAGCCTTTGATAATATGTGACATTTACAGACAAGATGAACCAATAGAATTTAATAAACACAGTCTGAGGATCTCTCCATTTGTGCTGCTCTCCCTGTCGTTTTCTTTGAGTTGTTTTACCTCCAAGCAAACATTATCCTTGACCAAGGAGTGTGTGTGTGTGTGTGTGTGTGTGTGTGTACACTATAGTTCAAAGGCAGCTGCAGTCAAAGGCCTCCTGCAGAGTGTGTCGAACTAAAAAATCTCTCTGAACTCCGAATTAACGGCATCTGCCTATTGCTCCTCTTTTGTCAGCTCTGCACTTCCACACCTCCAGTTTTCTTTTTCCACTATTCTCTTGTCTTTTCTTCTGTGCTGTGCACCTTTTCCATATCCCCCCTTTCCCCATCCTTTCCTCATTTCTTTACCTGTTCTTTTTTCATCTTGCTTTGTATTGTTCTTGCTCACCTTTCTCTTCTTCTTTGTTTGTCCTCTCTTGCTTCCTCCCATTTCTCTCTCTTCCCTCCTTATTTAGTTTAAGTTTTAGCACCGGTGTTCCCTGTTTTTTTTTCTATCATATTTTGAGTGTCAACTATGAGCTGATTTTAGCTTTGGTGACCAAACCTTACAAAATTCAGACCAAATTCTCAAAAATCCACTGCTGCCATTGCCCATGTCTACAAACAACTAATGGAAATATGGCTTCAGATGACATGGAATGCAATGGCCATTTCAACACCATCAAAAAAAAAAAAAAAAAAACATTATTCAGACAGTAGGAAACGGTTCGTTTGTTAGGAACTACACTATATAAAAAATATTGGTCCACCTGACTATTACACCAACAGGGACTTTAATTACATCACACAGCATAAAGATTTCCATCCATCCATTTTCTATACCGCTTATCCGTCAGGGTCGCGGGGGGTGGAGCTTATCCCAGCTGACTACGGGTGAGAGGCGGAGTTCACCCTGGACTGGTCGCAGTCAATCGCAGGGCCAACACACAAAGACAGACAACCACACACTCTCACACTCACACCTAGGGGCAATTTAGAGTAGCCAATTAACCTAATGTGCATGTTTTTGGTATTGTGGGAGGAAGCCGGAGTACCCGGAGAAAACCCACACAGGCACAGGGAGAACATGCAAACTCCACATAGAAGGGCCCAGACCGGGATTTGAACCTGGAACCCTCTTGCTATGAGGCGACAGTGCTAACCACTACACCACCGTGCCGCCCCATAAAGATTTCCCTTCACTAGAAATAAGAGGCCTAACCCAAGCCCTGAAAAACAACCCTCTCCCAATACTTCTGTCTATAGTGCATGTTCAGATTAATCCATACTAGGGCTCTCATGAGTAATATGTGGCAGAAGGACAGTATATGTGAATTTGTAATTCGAAGAGAGACAGAGAGAGAGAGAGAAGCTCAGTGTATCATGGGATGTTCCTCATATAGCAGCATTACTAGGAGCTAGCCGAGGCCTGCCCTAACTATAAGTTTATGTCTACCCTTAAACGTAGACAGGGCATCAGCCTCCCAGACCAAACCAGAAGATGGTTCTACAGGAGAGGAGCTTCATAACTAAAGGCTCTGGTCCCATCCTACTTGAAGAGACTCTCTGAACAACAAGTAGCCCTGCATCCTGGGAATGTAGAGTTTAGATGGATAACAGGGTACTATGAGCTCTTTAAAATATGATGGTGCCTATGTGAGGAGAAGAATTTAAATACTGTTGTGGATTTTGCAAGCAACCAGTGTAGGGAAGCAAATAAGGGAGATCTGATCTCTTATACAAGTTCTTGTGAGTATGCATGCAGTAGCATTCTAGCTTAGAGTCTTTATTTATGATTCTGGTCAAATAACCGACTTTGGAGAACCATCCAGCTTGAATGCAGAGACTGCTGTGTTTTTGTTTCCACTGAGATGTGGCTCAGCAACAGAATACTAGACGCTATCCAGCTAGACGGGCCCTGTTCTGTGGCAACAGAGACGCAACTCCGAGCAGTAAGGCTTGCTGTGGCAGTGTATCTACATCAACATGGCATGGTGCGAGAACTCTGTTTCTGCATAGTTCTGTGACAGTGGAATTCTTAATCATCAAATGCAGGCCATTTTATTTGACACGGGAATTCACCACTGTGTTAATTTTTGCAGTGTACATTCTGCCCGGCACTAACGCTAAATAAGCGCCAAACGAACTGTACACAAGAATAGGCGAAGATCAGAACTCACACTCGGACAGAGTTTTTCTTATTGCTGGAGATTTCAACTATGTAAATCTCAAGGCAGTGTTCCCCAAGTTCCATCAATATCAACACGTACACCTCTTGGGTTGTCCCTTGGGCTGTACAGTTATGTACAGGTTGTTTTTAACTTCTTGTGTAGTGCAGTGTAGCATCTGGTCTTCGGAGGTACGCTATTTCGTTTCACTGTTCACTATACAACTGTAAACAACTGAAATGACAATAAATAACCATTTGACCATTTGACAAATATAACTCCCGGATTCCTTATGATGGGACTGGAGGCCTAGGTAGTTAAATATTTAAATCATTAGAAAAATTTTAACAGTAACTTCAGTATTGGGGGTGGCACGGTGGTGCAGTAGTTAGCACTGTCGCTTCACGTGTGTGGTTGTCTGTCTTTGTGTGTCTGTACTTCAAATGGCATATCTGCCCTTGTCCCCTAACAGTTATAGGCTGACATGGTAGATCATGTTGCATATTTATTATACTTTTGTGTTCAGTACTAACCTGTCTTAGATTCTTTTTCCAAACTGACAAAAATAAAATGGTCTATTGAACACAAACAGTGTCTCAAGATTTGCATTCACATTAAAATTCTGTTTAGTCCAACAGTCATCATCTCCAGTACAGCAACATTACAGTTCAGTTCCCTGAATGATATGAGCTTTAATGTACTCTCTACTGTCAGCAGTATCTTTCTCTCAGCCTTATTGCTGAACAGTCGCCAGTCACACACTTGTATGTGCATTCTCACAAACAGTTACAACAATTTTTCTGCCAACTATTTCACTCATGAAAAGTAAGAAAATGGCATGACTGATGCACAGACAGATACACAACATATGCTAGAGCTTTTTAATCTATAGAAACCATGCTCAGCTGTATTCTCCAAAGAAAATGGTTAGTGTGTGTGTGTTTCAGTGAGTGATGAGATGGGTTGGGCAGGAAATCTTTGTTGTGCTAATCACTCCATTCTCTCTGCAGCTGCTTTTCTGTATTAGAAGCTTATGTACCTATTTCTTCCAGCAGTTTCTTTTCTTCATACTACATATGAAATGTTACAGTATACTATTATAAATGGTGGAAAGTAACTAAAAAAATTACTCAAATACTGTACTTTACTTCAGTATTTCCACTTTATGTTACCTTAGTGATGTACACATTAATATAACAATGATTATAATTTATTATTTAATATGAATAAGATTACATGAATAAATCAAACTGAGTAAGATTTTGAATTCAGAACTCATACTAACAACAGAGTATTTTTACTATATGTAGGGTCATATGCTTATGGTGAGTAAAATATCCCCAACACATTCTTATAAGACCTAAACGATCATTTTTGATGATACCACATGTTTCTATCATCTGTATCTTGTATGAACTTTTAAAACGACAACAATAATGGCCCAAGTACTGTCGCAAATTAAAGCATGTTTTTAGCCATGGGCATTTCAAATCCGTAAAGGTTCTCTCGATGGAGGATACTTTGACATTTGAAGATCCCAGCATGTATTTCGTATGAACAATTGACAAACCCACGACTGGCAAAACGGTCACCATGACAAAGTTAGACTTCACTTTTGGAAGCCTTAGCAGTTAAGATTTTGAATAGCACTGACTTGAAAATGCTACAACATTGTCAGAGCAAGGTCATATTTAAAAGCCCAAAATGCTTCCAGCAATACAATATGTCCATCACAACTATTGTATGGTTGGAGTTAGAAAAAGATTGTAAGACTGTGGTTATAGTGAAAAAAAAGAAAAGAAAAAGAAATGCTATGCTTAACTAAAACACTATATAGTTAATAAAAAAGTGAACATTACTTAGCTCTCTGGTCACATATGCTCAAGTCTAACCACCCTTAACTTTCACCTTTTTACATAAAGGGCACACTACAAGGAGTGCTAATGGGACCATGAGTCTTCTGCCAAATGGCCAACAGTTGGAATGATGAGTGACAAGGTTTGGAGAGATCCTTAAAACCTTGGTTGCCTTTTTTATTGTGTCACAGTTGTATGGGTTCTGGAGTTGGTTTATTTTCAATGATTTTGCTGGCCTAATTAAAAATCAGTGTGTAAGTGATGTTTCACACATATTTTTATGACAATTAGTTAAATACCTCTGAATTGAAAGTGTTTTCCTGAAATGTTTTATGGTATCTGCAGTCCACCTATTACTTGCTTGACAGTCAGTCAGTGTAGTGCTGATATGCATTGTTTTTCAATTGATCAGATTTCCCCCAAATACACACAAAATTTGTTTAACAGCAGTTCACGTATGCCTACAGAAGCAATATGGGCACCAGAAGAAACATTATATCGCCTGGGAGCCATAAATTTGAATGAAAAAGTTTTTAATTTACTGGCCTCGGCCAAGGTACCTCACTTTGACAACTTTGACAACCACTTAATAAAATATCTTTGGGGGGTTGCATTAAGGGTTAAACTCAACCAGGCTACTAAATCAAGTAAGACATGCACGCATTTCACACAGTGGATAGCCAGTAGTTAAATTATGTCACCTTATACTGGTAATGATATCTTATTCTACAAAACAAATGCAAATTTGTGTCACAGGGTGTTACATTTTCATTTCCAGTGCTGTTTCTTTGATTGTGTGGCAGTTTCTTTATTGAAGAGCTATCAAGCTCTTTCTTATTTCACTGTGTTTTCATATAATTTGACTGGAAAGACAAGTGGCATGTTCTCGCCTTCCTGGCAGTTTTGAGATCAGATTTGTCTAAAAAGTACTGGCTCCTCATATATTGGCTGACAACTTCATGGGTGTCACCTGAGATACTAGTGTTTTGAGATATGGTCCTTCAGCTTTAAAAAAGCTTACCATCATCCAGAAATATATGTAAGAAAGATAAGTAGAGCAAGAGAACAAGTTTTACAGAGCTTACTGTCAACATAGCTATCGATTTTCAACAAGGATACAATTCATGTATCCAGTCTACTTAGCAGACTAAAATTGGATTGTACATGGTTTCCCCGTTATATATATATTGGTAAGTTTTCTGCATGCCTTGACGACAGTGGTTATGTTTGTTAACAGCTTCTCACTTTCAAATTGGTTTAATTGTTTGGAAGGGTTGACTGAGCAGGGACTAGAGATCCACTTCTTCCATCTGTTTTTCCCTCAATGATGCGCCATTCACAGTGAGTGCAGTGGTTTAAACCTCCTCATGCCTGCTCCCACACAGTGAGTGGGAGTTTTCCTTTGTTCTGACTTTCTGTGGAAAGTTGTTGACCCCTTGTAAGTTTGGTGTTAATTAGAAAAAAGAAGAAGTAGTAAGGTCTACTTATTTTATCGGCAGCCCAAAAGACAAATTGATTGAATATTTCTTAGTTGCTCAGGTATTGAGAGTGTGAAATATTTAAGTAATTAAAATATTTAGAAAACAGTATTTTTTTTCTGCTATTCGCTGTCTTTGTTGGAGCTAGTTGGGCTTTATTTTTTATTTGTTGTGTACATTTCATTGAGTGAAGTGAATGTTAGTCATTACTTATATCTACAAGCAGGCTGTAGTCGTTAGGTGCAGATGACCTCAGTCATGCTATTTGTGGCTGGTGGGAAAATATTGCTTCTGCCATGCTGTCATGGATCCCCGCAATGGTCCTCACGAATGCCCCCCTTGTCTGGGAGTGGCACATTTGATAGCTGACATTAGGAGCCCATGTGGTGCTGCTACTGAGTTCCCTCTGGAGGAGAACATTCAGAGAGCCCAGGTGGGTAGAGAACTCAGCATGGGAAGCAGAGGTTTAGTCCTCACTTACACAATCAAGTGATATCAGACACGTATCCCGACCGCTCTCTAAGAAACACTGAGTGTATTCCTTACGGTGATGAGGGAGGTGGCTCAGGGAATCCTGCTCCTACTAAGCTGCATACAGAGAATAAGCCAACTTCTGCTACGGGATGCCAGGAACAATAAATGGATCCCCAGCTGAAGGTATTTGCAATGACTGCGACCTTTGAACAGACTGGGTAGGATGGAGACCATCATTCCTGTTTCTCAGACTGGGCATGTCCTACATCAATGAGTTGCTTTCATATCAGGAGAGGTTTCACCAACCTGATGTCCTTTCACTATATGCACATGACATTACATTTTTGGTAAAGATAAGCTCTTTCTGGAAACAGTGGAAGAAGAGGGACTCAAGTCTGTGCGAAGTAGAGTCTGTCCACAGTAGCGTTTACAATTGTTAGGGCAGTAAAGATTGCAGTGGAAGCTTCAGGGGGTTTAAGCTGGCAAATGCTAAGGAAGGCATAGAACAACCTTACATGCAGTCCACAATTTAATCTGGGCTGTCAAAGGTTTATCAGCCCCAATATGGACCAGAGAAATAGCAGATATGTCACAATAAAAATGGCAGTGCTGACATCTTTGGCCCAGAGCCTGTATCTGCCAACCCACTCAGGGAACATAACAAGTCTGCTCAATTGTTTTGCACCTATAATGCTGCAGGAAGACCTGCCATTATCTATTCAATTTAATTAAATTGAATTTATGTATATAATGCCAACAACAAATGGGCAGCCATCTGCCCTCACCAGTCGAGTTGTGAGTGAGAGAGAGAGAGAGAGAGAAAGGGAGAGAGTGGGAAAGAGGGGGCACACAGACAAAGATGCATAGATACAGCGATACTAACAGAGTACTGGAATTATAGATAGTAATAATAATAATATGTACAGTAACTATATTAATTATATAAATAATAATCTGTGCCTGTCGAGGCTGAAGGTATTTGGACCTGTTGTTAGCTGTTGGCCCCATGAGTGCAACTTGTTTTTTTTTTTTCTTCTTTTTCTTCACATTGGCACTCTTATCCAACGGATGAAGTTTGGTGCAGATTGGACAGTGTATATTCAAGTAAGAAAAACTACCTGTTTGTTAGATAGATAGATAGATACTTTATTGATCCTGAGGGAAATTCAAGAAATTGTTGGCTCTTTAAGGTTTCATGAATGCTTTTGAAGTGTATATGATAATTTAGAAGTAAACAGTACCCACATGTCTCCATAGTCACAGTTTTTGTCCATGGTTTGGGTCTCCAGGGCCCCCACCCACAGCTGTTGTCCAAAACCACATTGCACCGGCCCATTCTGAACCGTCCTGCGGGTGGTGGGCCTATAGGAGGGGGTCCCCCCCCCAACAAGTACGGCTCACTTCCATGCACAGCCTGGGCTGTGGAACCCAACTCCTTGAGAGAGGTTGAACTCTCTTCTATTCTGATGCGAGGCGGCGAGCTGGTGTGGGCTTTCTTATAGCCCCCCAGCTCAGGGTTCATGCAAGTTTGCCCAACCCAACCAGTGTATGTATTTTTTTGCACTTGGAGAAAGCATTCAACCTTGTTCCCTGCGGCATTCTGTAGGAGGTGCTCCGGGCTGGGGTCCAGGCTCTTCGTTAAGGGCCGTGCGTGGCTTTCGATAACTTTTGATCCTTGAACCAAGTTTGACACTGATCAGATCAACCCCCTAGTACGACTTTGAAAAGACGTGATTTATGCAGAAAATCCAAAATGACTGACTTCCTGTGCGTCACTGAAAGTTGACCCAAGAGACATTATTGTAGGAGGGCAATGAGATATATATGCCTACTGAATTTCATGCATGACAAAAAAAATTTAAGAGGGTGCTACTGAGCCAATTTTTGTGAGCTGCACCTGGGATCCATATCATTTTGCAATTTTCACCAATCCAATCCAATTTCGTCCATAGGAAAGGCCTCATCTTTGGCTCAGAGTACTTAATATAATAATAATAATAATAACAAAGAAAAATCCTGTGAATAACAATAGGGTCCTTGAACTTTTAGTGCTCGGGCCTTACAATAATAATACTGTAGAAATATGACTAAATAACAGCAGTCAGTGTCAAGCAGCAACACAGAAGGAGGTCCAACTAACAAAAGCTGTCTACTTCGTTGGGGACTATCAGAAAGACTGCCAACCTGGACATTCATGACACCATGATCTGACTCTGCCCTTAAAACTTACACCAAGCTTCAAAGTGGCATTCATGTCATCTGCCATGCAAATATGTCTGTTTCATCAAACAGACATATTAGATGAAAACAACTGGTCCACATTGCCACTGCAGGTCAAAAACTGCACAAAACTGCTATTCTCTGTCCAAAATATGCAATTAAGCACATGACAACTACAGCAGAAATCTTTGAAGAGAAATCAACAGAGGTTATCACCATTTCATTTTTCTTAACAATAAATTTTTTTGTTTGTTTTGTTTTTTTCTTAAGAACTCAATATTTCCACATGAAGAAGTCAAAATTAGTGCTAATGTTGAAAAGCCAGGCTACCTAGTTACCATTTTCTGACTGTTTTATGTTGTGAAGAAACAGATGTTTTAGATTGCTAATGCTATATAAGAAACACTAAGAAACACACAACAGGCTTGTTAAAAAAAGATTTTTCAAAAATGTTTGAATGAACATTCAAAGTTATCTACAATGTTGTTTTCCAGTCAGTATCACACCATGAAAGTTGACAATGTGATCCTTACCATTTAACAGGTAGACACAAAATATACAGGTACTGTGAGATCTCTGTGTACAATGCCTGTGGCATCACAGCATTTGCAGTAAGAGCAATAAAACTTGAATCAGCATGACAGCCACGTTGCAGTTTATTAGATGAGTATCAAAACAATTAATAGCAAAAAATAACTCTAATTGGAAAGTGTACTGGATGCCAACAACTCTGCAGAGCCTCCATCTTTTAATCAGCATGTTTCGTTTGCTGGCTTTCACATGGATCTGAACTGTGTGTCAGCATTATGACACCACTTTTATTTTTACACGTCTTACATAGTGTGTGTCAAGTATCTTTGTGTGTGTGTATGTGTGTGGCAGTAAGTAACTTCATTAGTTTCTTCGAGAATATGACAAATGAGCACCTCCATACTGTAGCTCCCTACTCAGACAGGATGAGGACAGACAGAAGAAAAAAAGAGATTCTAAACAAACCATAAATATTTTGTGACAGAGACCTTAGTGAAATACTGTACCTTCAATGATTATGTTTTCATGCACCGTACTGTCCAAAAGTGATCATCAACAGCAATCCTTGTAGATTTTAGTTTTTACTGAAACCCCAGAGCTTCACTCCTGCATTAACAGCCTATCTTCAAAAAGTCCAACACACCAACAGGAGGAATGTAGACATGACAAGGAAATATTCCGTATGGTTAAAAAAAAGATGATCAACATTCCACTGAGTTCTGAATTAAAGGGTTGGCATGGTGGTGCAGTGGTTAGTGCTGTTGTCTCATAGCAAGAGGGTTCCAGGTTCAAATCCCAGTCTGGGCCCTTCTATGTGGAGTTTGTATGTTCTCCTCGTGTTTGCGTGGGTTTTCTCTGGGTACTCCGGCTTCCTCCCACAATCCCCAAATTAATCGACCAGTCCAGGGTGTACCCCTCCTCTTGCCTGTAGTCAGCTGGGATAGACTCCAGCTCCCCTGCGACCCTGACTGATAAGCAGTATAGAAAATGGATGGATGTTAAATTTGGATGGTAGTACATTGCAACAGTCAGGGCCTGAATGTGTCAGAGATAATGGTGATGACCTCTTTGAACAGAGTTTATAGGGGGTATTATTTTTTCTGCCTATGTAGTGAAATGAGTCAGTGATTTTGACAGGTGGGTAGTGTTTATCACCATATGTCATTAGACTGAAGATCCACTGAATGAAATTAGAATGATCTGATCAATCCTTGCAACTGCACGGGGTCTATTTAAAGGACTACCAGCAGCAGGACTGTGCCTGACAAAAGCTACAGCCATCTTCACTGTAGATGTTAATGTAACAAGTGTGAAGTACTGAGGCTTGAGGCCTAGGACATTTGATTAGAAACACAAGAAACACAAGGTTGAAAGTCGGGACTACTCTGGGAGTTGTCAGGGTGACTTTGAGTGCGTAAAAGTCACAAAACCTGCTTGCATAACAATCAAGTGCATACACGTGATATGTGCGCACAGTGATCATGAGCAGGAAAGCATCCTTGCAAAAGAGCATTTGGGTTCTCTCTGTGAAGTTGAGGCTTTTGAGGTGGGGACACACTGATGACGTCTCCCCCCTTTGATTGGTCACTTTAATTTTCAAAGGATCAAGGTTGTCTTTATTATCCCCGTAGTACAGACAGCCGTATACATATAACCTCAGCACGACACATATACAAGTTAAAACACTTGCATGTAAATGTAAAAGCATAGCAAAAGTAAAAAGTTACAGTTAAAGACACAATAATTTATTTAGAAAGCCAATAGCAACTGGGACAAAAGATTCTTTGTATCTATTTGTCCTGCGTGTGGGTAACCTGAATGTGTGGCCAGAGGGAAACAGATTAAAAGTGGAGAACACAGGATGACTGGGCTCAGCCAGTATCACACACGCCTTTTTTTTTTTTAGGATCCTGCCTTTGTACTGCTAGGTGAGGTCATTCAGGGTTGTGCCTGAAATTTTACTGCACACCTTCACAATGCATTGTAACCTATTTCTCCATTATAGCCAAAGACAGGTTGTTAGCCTCAGAGAACTATCAGTGCTCTTGTAAGTGAGTCTTGTCATTTGGCAGAGGCACCAAATTGTAATGAAATCTCTGTGTTCCATATTGTCCAGGATGAAAAAGCTAAATAAGCTCGCATATACAACTAATATTAGCCTAGTTATGATGCTATATGTCCATGCTTTAAAAACACCCTGGTTCGGATAAATTGGTGATGCATGATCTGAGCTGTTGAATTAAAATCCCTCTTCTCCCTCACGTCTCCTGTACATATTCTGTCAACTGAACTTAGGACATTCATTTAGCACTCCTCAGAAACAAGTTCCAGCATCTGAAAGATGCTTCATTGCAAATGTTACATTCATCTGAATTCTCTAAGATGAGACAACGATGGAAGGCATACAGTCTTGCCCAATTAACAACAACACCAACAAAAGGGAATGAAGCCTCCAGTCTCATGCCTTTTCTTTTATCCTGATCTGAGAATAGTTCAAAAACAGCTGTGTTCTGTGTTTTTATCCACATTATTTAATTAGGAAGAATGAAATAGTAAACATGATAAACATTTCAGGGATAAACATTTCGATAAACACCGTTAAGCATTTACACAAATGTTTATGACTGATATTCTCCTTTACTTGATGAGAAAGATCAGATCTGAGCTGCCAGCCAGAGAGGAGGATGGCTACAGCAGCGTCACTCCAGGGGACATGTGAGGCAAAAGAGGAATTTTAAGTCAACATCTCAGTTTATACATCACTAAACTGCTGAAGTATCTACAAGGAAAACATTTAGACATGAATAGCACTAATTCCTCTTGACACAAGTGTGCATTAACCTGATGCATGGACACACTGTATAATAACAAGGCTAATATTAGCTACATAGGCTAGTATAGGTAGTTTTTTTATCCTGGAAAACACAGGAAAAACATTATATATACCATAGCTCTCAAATTATCTGCAGTATATTTACATTGACTCGTGAATTGGAACCTCTGCCAACTCTCCTAACCCTATTGCTTTTAAACCTTTTCATGAGATCGGCTGCACTTTTCTTTTGTCAGTCATTTGTGTTTAATTGTGTGTCTCCTAGGCTGGCGTGGGAAAAGAGGTGAGGGTGTTTAATTTCTGCTCCACGATCTAAACACGATGTTCATGGTGTAGTGTTAACCTCCTACATGGAAAAGAGAGTCCATAAGGGTGCCTGCGAGCTAAACACCAATTACAGTATGTTTGAATTATATTTGAACTCGGGAATGGAAACTTGGAGACCTCAATTCTAGATGAATTGACACAGAATTTAGAGCAGATATTATCACAGAGCATGCATCCTAATGATATTGATCGTTCCCTTTGTGGTTTTGTATTAAATATCTCAAAAACCAGTAAATGGATTGCTATGATATTTGGTATCATGGTCATCATCATCTTGGTAACCTGATAGGTACAATCACAGTAAAATGTAATCTTGTCTGTGACTTCAGTATTTCAGACTTTCGGACTTCTTTTAGACTGCATTACGGAGGAGAGGCCATTAAATGGGAAAGATAGGATCAATAATGATTCTTCCAGCCTTACTCTTGCAGCGCTTGGCATAGATATCCTTAAGCCAGCTTAGAAGCCTCTTCTGGTCCTGTTGTTTCTCATCAGGTGATGATTGATTGATGGTGCAGGAGTAGTATTTGGGGGATACCCAGAAGAACGTCTGAGTTCAGAGGCTCTGCATCAGTGTCAACAGTGATAAAGCCCACAACAGTTGTGTCATCAGCAAAGCTGTAGATGGTTTTAGGTTCAAAACTAGCCACACAGCGGTCTGAGGACAGGAAGTATATGAGGGGGCTGAAAATGCAGCTCTGGGGTAATCTGTTGTTCAAGATGAGGGATGAAGTGAAGGATCCATATCCACAGTGGTTTTGTCCCAAGTTTCTTGAAGAAGATGAAAGCAGCTATGGTGTCAAATGCTGATCACAGCTTCATTTCTTGAAAGGTGAAATAGAGTGGTGCAAAGGATGTGTACTATGGAATCTTCAGCTGATCAGATGAGGATGGTAGGCAAACTGTACTGGGTCCAGTGTAATGGATGGTGAGGAACAGATGTAATCCTTGAACAGTCTGACGTGGACGATGTGACGTGGAAAATTATGTTCAGTTTAACAACTATTTTTAATTTCAACAACCAGTTGGACCAATTGCAAGACATTTGCTTAGAAAACAATCAGGAATTTAGAGATTCATAAGATAAAGTGCTTGTGTAGTTTTATCAAATGGTGCAGCCTGAAGGGCATTAGTTGGGTTTGTCTTGTTCTTCTTTTCTTTCTTTTTTGTGTCTGTAAACTGGCATTTAGTTTTGTGTGTGTGTGTATTGTTTCTATGTAGTTTAATAAATAGCCTTTAGTGTCAGTTTGGCTCTTTGTTACAGCTTTGTGTCCGTACTTTTCAAGTCTTTGATTTACACAAGATACCGTCAGTCTTCTATAACCTGACTACAGGCAAACAGGCAACAGATAAATAGATTTTTTTTAACTTTTAATTATTAAATATGCTAATTATATCAAAGATAGTAAATGATAAATCTAAAGTTTAACTTTTAAAAAATGGTTAGCTTTAGTAAATGTGAATGAAAAAAAAAATGCAAACGAGAGTAGCATCACGCTGTGTATCTATTGAAAATGTCTCACATTAACCAGCAAAGGTTGTCCCATAAACGTGCCACTACAAACACCCCCTGTTTTATGACCTACAAATGTCTGAGTTTCCCTCTGAAAGAAAAATGTGTGTGTGTCAGGGTGGCTTTGTTAATCTGCCACAGGTTCATGGCCAATAGGATTTAATAAATGTTGTGGAGGGTGGTACAATTTAGAGTGTGTTGTAAACTTGATCTATGGTCAGTGTTTTGTTGCAGTGCTGTGATGCTAGGCAAATTTTTCATTTGTAAAGGATGCTGCTGGCAGAGTGGTTTTCAGTCAGGTTGACTGTATTATTCCCTCAAAATAAAAACAACATCCACTTGAATTGTTTTTTTTATTTCCTATCTTTGTATATTTACTCTTTTGGGTATCAGCGTGCAGTGATACGTTTGGTCCTGATTGCGACTGCTTGTGTTCCCATGACATTTTGCCTTAGAAGAAGAACAACGACTTTATTGACAGTATATATATTTTTACATACACACACTGAATTCGTCTTCTGCATTTGATCCATCCTTAGCTGAACACACACATGCAACACCCAGCAAATTACATGCAGTGAAACACACACAGGAGCAGTGGGCAGCATCAAGCGCCCGGGGAGCATATTGGGGGGTTACGTGCCTTGCTCAAGGGCACATCAGCCAGCTAATGGGAGGGGGGCATTTGTCGCATTAAACACTCCACCTCACCCAAATTTTTCCTACCCTTCCGACGGGGGAATCGAACCGGTGACCCTGTGATCACAAACCACTTCTCCAACCTCTAGGCCACGGCTGCCCCCGAAAAATCAGTCAGTTAAACTGCAGTGGCTGAGCTAACTTTAATGTTTGTCAGCCTTTAAAGAGCTGGATCGCTGGGGTTGAATCACTGATATTGTTGAAAGTTTGAATCTAAATCATTGATATTCAGATTGTTTTCATGTCATTTGATGTTCAAGACCCGAAACACCCAATGATCTCAGAACATCACTGATGATAGGCCCTAGCTCAGCATCAGAAGATGTATCATTATCCTTTGGTGAGGATGAAACACTGAAAGACTACAGTCAGTGTTGGTATTCAGATTGTTTTCATGTCATTTATTTCTAATATCAAGGAGTCAGCAGCCCGTGTGTTAATTTAGAAAGGTGAACAGAGAGTTTCAATTGAACAACTTATTAAATGGCCATTATCAGCAATGAACTGATGCCCTGCAATGACTTAGAATTTATTATTCACTCCATGGCATAAAAAAAGGCTAAACAACCAGAATGCACAACCAGAGGTGTCCAAGTCTCACTCAGGAGTTAGACCTCTGGATGGAAGAGTACAGAAGACACTAAAAATGAATACAAATACAAATTATTAAAGCTGTATATAAGTAGAGATAGAGTCCTTTAACATGTAGTGACTTATGGATACAAATCATAATTTACTCCATTGGTTTGGGGTTAAAACTCTCATTTATATACTTTTGGATTACTTTACATTGAAACATTAAAAATATTGAACCTTGTACTAAAAAAAGAAATCTTTTCTTTAAATATTGCAAAACATTTTCAGTTCAGATACAAGTGTGTGTATTTTCAGTGGAAATAAAAAGCATTAAACAGTGCATTATTTTCATAAAAACAATTAGCATTACCAAAACTGGCAACCTGAGAGGGGAGAAGTTAATTTGATACACAGCAAAAAAATTTCATAAGCAAATTCACCATACATCATTTAAAAGTTGCCATATTTTAAAGACATAATCAAAAATATAATCAAGTAACCCTTGACAACACAACACACTGTTGCTATGTGACTGTGGCTAGAAATCCACTCTCCTGCTCAAAGTCAGATCCCATCCAGAGTGAAGTTTGAAAATGATGATGTGTCATCCATTCTTGTACACACATGTATATGTGTGTGTGTGTGTGTGAGAGAGAGAGAAAGACAGAGAGAGAATAAAATTCATCTACAACATGGATGTAGTTACTCCATCCATCCATTTTCTATACCGCTTATCCGTCAGGGTCGCGGGGGAGCTGGAGCCTATCCCAGCTGACTACGGGCGAGAGGCGGGGTTCACCCTGGACTGGTCGCCAGTCAATCGCAGGGCCAACACACAAAGACAGACAACCACACACTCTCACACTCACACCTAGGGGCAATTTAGAGTAGCCAATTAACCTAATGTGCATGTTTTTGGTATTGTGGGAGGAAGCCGGAGTACCCGGAGAAAACCCACGCAGGCACAGGGAGAACATGCAAACTCCACATAGAAGGGCCCCAGACCGGGATTTGAACCTGGAACCCTCTTGCTATGAGGCGACAGCGCTAACCACTGCACCACCGTGCCGCCCATGTAGTTACTCCTGTATCTAAAAATCATATTCATAATCTTAAACCATTTTAATGGCTCTCTAGCTTTGAATCCTATACACTTGGGACAAACTTGTGTTTAGCTCTGTTAGACTTCAAGAAAAATTGTCAATATGTTTTTATCCAACACTTTTTTTATTGTTGGGTGTAATGAATATTGTAGCACACCGTTCTTCCCTCTGTCCTCCTGCTCTTGTGTCTATCTCCTTTTGTATCTAAATCCTGAGAGGGAAAACAAGCTGAGGCTTGTCTTGTAGGCGAGTTTGTTATACTTTCTTGTCGGTCTGCTTATCTTTCTGTTTGTCCTTCTGTGTCCTGGGAGATGTGTGAGCTTGAGAGACTGTCATTATCTTCACTATCTTATGTCTCTCTTCCCCATTCTCCTCCTTTGTCTAAATCCCAAGCATGGGCAGAGTTAGACATGTCACCTACAAGAAAGTCACTTGTTAGGTTTCCATCTAATCTCACCCCTCCAGCCTGTGAGCCCGTGGTGTTTGTTGGTATCGACTGGCAGCTTTTCATGGGTCAATAGGCTCACCTGTTGGCTTTAGGGTGTCGGCAAGTTGCATCAAGTTGAGTCTAACACTTTTTAAGGCCAGTTATAATGACATAGAAAACCAATTTTGACACTGAAGAGTTAGTGAAAATAAGGTGGCATAAAACAGCATGAGTGAGACCTTCAGCAAGCAAAGTAACACAGCAATATACATCTGCAACTGCGTGCATGTCTTAGAGGCTGCATTATATTCCTTTGTCAACACAGCCAAATGAAAGACCTTGAATTTTGAAAATCTAATTTGTCACACATTGCAAGTAGTAGTCTTTTTTTGTTTGTTTGTTTTTTCTTCTTCTGAGAATAAAGGAAATTCAACAAAAGCAACACCACATGGCCTCAGAAGAAGGGTTTATTTGGGGCTGGAAAAACAGTAGGTCAGTTTTTGATTTTTGTCGGGATTATTACACTAAATCTGCACTGCTTTCGCAGTTAGCTGTGCGATCAAAGCTCTGTCTCTATGGCAGTTTGACATCAAGAAGTCATGACCAGCAACTTAGAGAAAATGAAATGGTCTCTCCTCTCTCCCTCTCCTGTCTCTCTCCACCTCCCTGTCTCTCCTCTCCCCCCTTTCCTTTCTCTCTCCATCTCCCTGTCTCTCCTCTCCCCCTTTCCTGTCTCTCTCCACCTCCCTGTCTCTCCTCTCCCCCTTTCCTGTCTCTCTCCACCTCCCTGTCTCTCCTCTCCCCCCTCTCCCTCCCAGCCGGTCACAGCAGAAGGCCGTCTACACTGAGTCTGGTTCTGCTCGAGGTTTCTCCCTGTTAAAAGGAAGTTTTTCCTCACCACTGTCGCCAAATGCTTACTCAGTGTGGGGTTTTGCTCTGGGACCTGTTTCTCTCTGATTCTATTCTTTATTTCTTTATTTATTTTTTTGAATGTGTTGTTTACACACCTGTAAAGTGTCTTGAGATAACTGTGTTACGAATTGGCACTTTAAATAAAACTGAATTGAATTGAAATTGAATTATTTCAAAATGTTGAAAAAAAAAATTCTAATTTGTTTCTCATGGGTGTTTGACAGAGGGTAAATGATGTTCTAAACGCCTTGTCTTCATTAAATTTAAAGAAAGAAAAGCAGCAGCATGGTGGTTTAATAAGGAATGTGGTTATATTTTGTAGAATCGTTTTAACAGATCAAAAATCCAAATCATACCCTAATGATTCCAAGAACTGAAACAATGCATTGGTGTTAATAATTACAATTAATGCATTGGTGTGTGTTAAGAGTTACTTTTAGTAGTCTAGAGCAGTTCCTTTCCACCTGTAAGACAGGCCACTGCATCAGAGCGAATCCAGGCCTTGATTGGCAGATATTGTTGTTATGATCATCATGTTATCATCATCATTATCATCATCTCTATCATCATCACCAATCTTTTCAGATCTGTTCCTGTAATGAGCTCATAGCAGCATGGTGATGATTGCATACACTCACACACACTCTGTTTCACACACACAGCAGAACAGCTGGCATCTGTTCGGATATGGCATCTTCATCGAAGGGGCCTCGTCATCTGCACTCCACTTTTTCTTTCATCTCTCTTTGTATCTCTTACCTCCTCCTCTTGTTTATCCCTCGCACACTCTCTCTTTCTTCACTCACCCTTTTTTTCTCTTTCACCCTCTCTTATCTCTCTGTCTGTATCACCATCTTTCACTTCCTTACTATCTCTAATCTACACATCATGCCACATCGTATTGAGTGTATTTAGCCCACTTGCATTCATTTTACACACACACACACACAGAGTCATGTTTCCGTCACTTTTGGGACATTACATAGACTTACATTAGTTTCCTGGAGGCTTAACCACCACCTAACCATAACAATAAACATTACCTGCCTCATCCTAATCTTAAAGCAAGTCTTCGCCCTAATATTTAATGATTTTTGTTGTGGGGACTTGCGCTTTGTCCCCATAAGTAAGATGGGTCCTCACAATGTGACTGTGCAAACAAACACACACACACACCCCCTACCACTGGCTCCCCTCTGTGTCACCTCCTCTGTTTCTCGGCTTTTCAAACAAGCATCATCTATCTCACCATCCAGCCATTCAAGGGCACCTCTGTTCTTACGCTCTCTCTCTCTCTCTCTCTCTCTCTCTCTCTCACACACACACACACACACACACAGCATGGAAGTCAAATGACTCTCCTTTGCTGCATCTCTTTGAGGAATATTATAAGCTTCTTCTTATGTCTTCTTCAGAGATGACTTTCCCACCGCTCAACTCATTTGAAGACAGCTCACATGATATTGAATGTTTTTGCGTGTGTGTACAAGTAAAACTTAAGAAAAGAATTTGTAAAGGTGTGTGTGCCACACCTAAGATAGAAAAAAGTATATATTTATTTGAACAGGAATTTATTACCAGACAGAAGTTAGTTGGGCTACACTGTGTGATAACTGCATCAAACCCTTGCTAGCCTATCCTGCCTCCTTTAATGGCTGTGGTCTGGGCTGAAAAGTAAGCAAAAATGTCACACAGCCGAGACAACAAACAAGCTTTTATACCATCATAATTGTGTGTGGATTGTTTTTTTTATTCTTGTAACATATACTCCTTTCACACAGCCCTTTTTAAGGCGGGAATGTTGCACCAGTATTCCATCCCACCATGAATCTCCTTACACTCCAAACAGAGGTCAAGATCTGTTGTATGATGGGTATTGCCATGCTACGCCATTGTTTAGGAAGTGCTGCTAGACCCTGTGTTGTACGACACACTAAATGCTGACAGTGACAGTGCGCTGCATGTCATGTCTTTTGCTTCTGGAACACCAGCATGCTACCTAAAATCACACAATGGGGTGGCATTGAAAACAAAAGAAAAAGACGAGGTAATGAGGGGTCCATTGCTGCACTATAGTGTGATCTCTGTGTTAAAAGGACTACTAGGAACATTTTAAGAAAACTCCTTCTACATGTGGTTTTCTCTTGGTACATTGGTCACTTTCATCTCTGTGTTTGGTGTATTTGTTGGATTGTTAGTCATTGCAATAAGCATGCAATAAGTTGACATTTTCAGAGCATGTATGTATTTTTACCTCAACTGCTGTGTACACACTGTACGTCTTGTGTACACAATTGAGTTTAAATAACCATTACGCAGGAGTTCTGACATCAACACTGACTGTTTTGAAATAGTCCCCTAAAATTTAGAAAAAGCAGGATCAAACTGATTAAACTCTAATTCTGTTGTACTGAAACTTGTTATTCTGTAAGTCCTTTTGGATAAAAGCGTCTGCTAAATGAAGTGTAATGTAATGTAATGGATCAACAGATTCTTGGAGCATTTTATCTTCTTTACATTTTCTGCTCCATCTCGTTGGGTCCCAACAGCTCTCCTGTTCCCATCACACCTAAGAGCAAATTATAAAGAATATAATAATAACAATAATAACAATATTATATATGATATTTTCTACCATAGTTCCCCTCTGATATTTTCTGCTTTTCTGCAAGCTTTAGTTTTTCTTTTTTTTTTTTTGTCGCACCTAGAAAAAGCACCTAGAAAAAATGATTAACAGGCAAGAGAAAGTTTTTCTTCCGTTGTGGAATATCAAATAGTTTTTCCTCTGTCCTTGTTGCTGCTGAAAGCCATCGACTTGGGGAGGGGGTAGACAGACCAACCAGTCGTCCAGCCAAAGAATCACTGCTGCCTGGTGCTGAACTCTGGTCCCTGCGAGATCTTCTTTTCATGTACACTTTGGCCACAGTGATCATTATGAGCTTCTAGAAGCCCATGCCTTTACTTTAGGTTGAATTGGTATTAATTTCTATCTTCTCCTGTCCTTCTAAGGATGACTAAATTTGCTTGAAATCGTTGAGAGACAGTTGTATAAATTCATACTCATTTATGAACCATGTATCATTTCCACCAGTTTTCAGAGCTGCAACCTAAAAACTAACTAAAACTAAAAAAAAATGCTGTGATTATTTTGCTATCTACTCATATAAACATCTCTCTCATTCTGTTCTCCATAGGAAGAAGGCATCACACTGATTATCTAGTGCGTGTATGTGTGTGTCTTACTCAGTGCACTTTAATATTTTCCACCCAATCATTTTTGCCTGTTCTTCTCTGTGCCTGTGGAAATTACTCTGACCCTAATCTTTCTCTCTTATTCTACACTCCGTCTGACCCTTTTATATAGTGAGTAGCGTCCGACGCTAAACTGCACAAAAGATGCTGTCATACACAAAACAATGAGTCGACGGGGAGATGTCTCTGTCTGCTTCACATGCACAAGCAATGGGCAGACCACTATGTGATGATTTTAATCTGCACTGAACACCAAGCTTAATATGCTTAACTGCAGCCATCTGCATAAGTCCCAAAGATGCTCATGATGGGGCTAGGTCTGTCACCTTAAGGTTTAAGTATTAATGTAGGGTCATAAAAAGTGATATATGCAGCTAGAAGTATATGTTTTCTTTGCACTTCATAGGAACCTGGTCTCATGTCCAGGGCATCACTGTTTTGTCAAGTTCCTCTGTATCTCATTCTTCACTTGTATGAGACAAATAGTGCTTTCAGGCCAGAGTTTACATCTCGTGTAAAATAAAATACACATCCCAGGTAATAAAATGCTGTTTTGTGTCAATCTTGTGTTAGAGAGACTTTGTTGCAGGAAGACATTGCATGTCAAACTGTGTGACAGAGTGTTGGAATCTGATGACCTGGGATGAGAACTTGTTGGTTTATAGACACAATAATATATATTTGCTCTTAACATCACCTACAGTGCTGTAAAACTGGTAAAGCATCCTCTGATGTTTGATTACAGCTGATTGCCTTTTATTTTGTCACCTAGATTTCTGTGGTAATTTCTCCCAGACCTTTGTCTGATTTCATTCCTAGCATTAATATAAACGCAATCTAAATGAACATGACCATTCTGAATGATAAAACACATCCCGTGTTTGAACCCAGTTTGGCATGCTCTACAGTTTGTATGCTCCTCTTTAAAGATGTGCTGTTAGGTGAGTTGGAAACTCCAAAGTGCTCTTAAGTGTACATGTTTTTGTCCATGTATTCAGTCATGTGTTAATCAATCTGTCCATGGCATACCCTGCTTCTTTCCCAGTGTGAGCTGGGATCAGCTCCAACCCCCCTCTATCCTAAACAGAATGCTGCACAAAATTGATAAATGGAAATGTGGCTGCAAGATGTCCGCATTGATTTTCAAAATGTTGGTCCATTTGTCCAGGTCCACAGCAACATGTTTTCTGCTGGCCATGAAATCTGATTAAAATATTATTGGTGAGAAACAATGGTTCAGGAGGTAAGGTGAGATGTTCACGCTTTGATCCCTGGCTCCAGCTGCAGTGTCTCTGGGAAAGATTCTAAGCCAGATAGCTGGCATGTCTTGCATAGCAGCCTCTGCCATCATAAATTGAAGAGTGTAGCATGTGGTAAAGCCCTTTGAGTGACAGACTAGAAAAATGTTTTTATCATTTACCATAGTCCCCAAAAGATAGATGATTCAGGCACCACCATTAGGAGCGCCATGAGAACATCCTTGCAGCCCAACACAAATTAGTAGATTGAGTCCCAATGATAATGAAACTATAAGGAAAGCAAAATTTACTGTATGTAGTTTATTCTTTCCAAAAGGTTTGTTTAGTGGGGTGTAATAAATACTCTAGCCTCTAGGGGGCACTAGCAGGCTTCAGGCTAAGTCTTGTTTCTTTGATATACAATATTGCGAGCACTGTTTTCTTCTTAGCAAAATGTGCAATGACCTTAAAACTGCAGAATGGTAAATTTGCTGGGCAGGTTGTATTGTGCGAAGTTGGTCTTGTTCCGATTTAATCCAGTTCTTAACACAGAACCATATTTTCTGTACTATTTTTATGCTTTGAGTTCATATAACCCCCATCATCTAGATTTTTATGACATATCTCATATGGTCTGCAATGGTGTAAGGCCTACTTCCCACAAAGACCTTGTGTAGTACAGGGAGATGTTTAGGTCAATATTAGCCAGGCTTGTCATTGAATTATGTACTGTTTGTCATATTAGGCTGACATGAAGTTTAAAACCTCAGTAATACTGAATGTAACCTACTGTAAAAGCACTTCATAATAAATTCATACAGTTATAATATGTGGTTGTGAATGAGTTAAATTGCATATTATAGGTGTCACATGTGACGGCTACTATAAAGAGGGGTATATAGGTAGGTATAAATTTAGTAAAGATGGTAATATTATCTATGAAGTGTCAAGTCTTTATTACAGAAATCATTTTTGAGTTAGCTTAGTGCAATAACAATAGGAAGATTTGTATAGCATTTCATTTTTACACTAACACTAACTCAGTAACTGTATTCAGCATTATGTTTTAAGGCTGATATAACCTCAAATGTATTGTGCTTCAGCCTGAGCTACCATCCAATAACAGGCATCACCTCTGCTACGTCACATGGCAGCCAGCGAATCAGAGATTTGGCAGAACTGGTGCAATACCACTACAACAACCTAGTCACAGCACTGACCTAAATCAGTTCAAACAAGAACCAGCCAATCACATGTTCTTCTTCTCTTAATTATTATTTACAAAGTGGTCATTTAGAATCATCAAGTTTTATTTTTTTATTAGAAATTCCATTGTAAAATAGCAACTTACAAGGTTTGTATTCAGTGTGTTTACAGTAAGTTAACTAACACAGCGTCATTTCAGCTGCATGAAATGCATTTCAGCACGGTCTTCATTTTATGCAGTGATAATCTAAGTGCTCTAAAACCAAGCAAGTGTATCCAGAAGTCCAATATTTGCCTCATTATTTTTTTAATTCTGCCTTGCAGTTGCATGTATACAAGTCCATAAGTATTATACAACGGCAACACATGCACGGAAAAATTAATACTTTTATTGTGCATCGTATTAAGTTCCATTGGATGAAGGAACAACGTATTTGTGTGTCCGTGTGTGTGTGTGTGTGTTTAAAGGTAACAGAATAAAATGTCTGATCCAAAAATGTTTGTGTGTTATTCTTATCTCCTCTCACATGCTTCATCCCTAGGCTGCTTAGTCTGCTGTCCTGGTGCGTTACACACACACACACACACACACACACACACGCATATATATATATCATATCAGTGATTTGGAATTTTTTGAAGAAACTTGAGGTTTAAACGATCTTTTATTTGTAAAATACAGAGAAAATCCTTTTTTAACTAATGAAACCATTAAAATCCATTAAACATATAAGCTTCAACATATAAGGCTCCAATGTAAGAACAATTAAACAGATTCATTCTTAAGTGTGGCACGAGTGATTTAAGATAATTTGTGCTTTCCACAAATATTCTATGATTTAGAATTTTCACTTCAAGTATGAAAACAAACTTAACCGGTCCAGGCTTGTTGTATGAGTATTGTGCAAATCGTCTGCTTATCACCAAAACATATTGTTTGATGTCAGAATCAGAATCCCTTAACCTGGCTTAATTTGAAGTTTAAGTACAATACCAAAGAATTAAAATAAAATGAATCGAAAATCGTGTTTGCATCATAATCATCATAGTCATCTTGGCTTTGCAATTCACTGAGAGGAAATTTAGACTACATAACTTCTATAGGCATATATTACGGCACGCAGTTCTACATTTTATTCATTACAGAAAAAATTCTCTCACTCTGACGGCTACCTCAGGGTTTTTATGTGGGCCACTGTTGAGCATCATCCTTTCTTACTCTTTGTGTTACATCACCTACAGTTGGCTGTTTCTCTTGTCTATATTGCCTTTATAACTCTGTGTTACTGGATGATCACCTCTGATCAGGGACCACTTTAGATTGTGTCTTTAGCATCTAATTTCATGGTAAACCATTCCCTGTCTGTGGCTGTCACAGTATAGCCCCACTCTCATGGCTGCCCTATTATGGCTATTTTTCTGAATGTTTCAGGTCCTGTAACAACATTGATAACTTAATCTTTTTATTCTGCCCTGATTTCTGAGGACAAGAAAGGACAAGGAATTCTGCAGCGCCAGATCCTTCTTGTTACTCTTCAGTGACATTTTTGTGAATGAAACTTGTCCACAAATGTTAAGGAACAAATTCATGGCAATTTCATGGGTAATGATAATGCTAATAATCAAATTGCACTTCCTCAGCGAACACTGGCACTTATCGGGCTGACACAAGAAATTTACAAATAGACTGTGCAGTCTATCTACACTCTTGGAGGCGTTTCCATGGTGGTCACTGAATGGTGCCATGGGTAGCTACAGACTACTTTTTATATGTAAGACCATTTGATTCAGGTGTGCTGCACATCGAGGTCTATGGCTTTGATTGTGAGTCAGGGTAATATGATGTGTTGATTTTGGAAGATTTATTATTTGAAGGTAAATAGATAGCCCTATATTTATATACATATGTGTGCAAATGATTCATACTTACTAAAAGCTTTTGAATCCCTCCAGTAGATCTCCTCAGCTGGCAACAGTGACATATCTCTGGCACCAATGGCTATGATGTTATCCTTTGAGGAAACTGAAAACTGTTGTTACGTTTATTAAAAGTGCTTTTTTTTTGGCCACTGACAAGCTGAGATTATTACTCCAAGTTTCTGAAAACATTCAGGGATCCCTACAGACCTTTCTGATCAACCAGAAACACAAGTGTTGCTCAAAGAGAAGTCTCATTTTGAAATCTCATGAGAGGTCAGTTGTTGGAGGAGAATGATGTTGGAAACTGAGTGAGACTTGAGTGGCAAATAAATGACTTTTAGTGGATGTAAATTTGATGGTTGTCAGATTCCCCAAAGGATTATGTTGCAGATATTGTTGGCATGTTATGTCATCTCTTGCACCAATTCCAAATGTTCAGTGAGTATGAATCTTTTACACACCAAAATATGTAAATAGAGGACCCAGATTTAAAAAATACTAGAGTTTCTCTTTAGGTTTTGGGGCTTTTCGACATTTTGTGGTGACAACAGAGTATCCAAAGAATACCTAAGAAAAGACAAGGCAAGTTTATTTACACAGCACCATTCAAACAAGTGTTTTACAGGGACACAGAGATACGTTAAAAATATCAAGATAGACATGAATAAAATTTTAAATGTGCATTTTAAAAACAATTAAAACAAAACAATGAATGAATAAACAGAAATTACATTCTAAAAGGCAAAAACATGTGCAAGCAAACAAATAGTTACAAATTTAAAAGTAGTTCTAATATGCGTCTCGATTATTGGAAAGCAGTGAATGGTAATTGTTAAGCTTCAAGGCCTGATTTAAATGAACTGATGGTTTTAGCAGACCTTCGGTATTCAGGGAGCTCCTTTGCCTTGATTGGTTTTCATTCTTTGAACAAAACTCGTCTCAAATGACCTGAGGTGTCTGGATGCTTTGTCATGTACAAGTAGAGCAAAGATGTATTTCAGTTATTTCAGTCATTCTAGTGCTGACCAAACAGAGAAACATCAACAGTGCATCAACAAACACTAGCTCAACTTTAAATTTTGATATGTATTCTCTTGTTTGGACACTGACAGTGTAATAGTTACCTTGACTACATCGTATATGCCAGCAGGCATAAAACAATAGGCTGATGGAACAAGCCATACACAGCCATTTTCTGGGATACAACTGGTAAACCTGAATAGTAATGAGACAGCTATTGTCCATGAAGGAGCAGTGGTACGACTGGAGAACAGTAGTATCAAGGCAAGAAAGAGACTCTGATCTAGTGATCGTTGTTGTTGCAATATTTTTTTATTCAACTTCAAAGAAAACCTTTTATAGACTGAACTGACTCCTTAACAACCTAGAATTGGCTCATTCATCATTTATTGAACTGATTTTATTTTATTTCTGCATAATAGATGATTGAGCGATACAATTATTGCAGCACTTTCATATGGAAGGAAAAGACATGCATTTAATCTCCTTGTGTATTTAATGGGAAAGGACAGTCTGAGATGAGCAGTGGCTCACTGATTGTGTCCTGGGGTTTAACCCATTGAATTTCCTTGTCCTGTATGTGTGTATTTGAAATTCCTCAAAAGACAGGTGGGTGAATTAGAAATTCTAAATTGCCTATAGGTGTGAATGTGTTATTCTGGTATCCTGTCTCTCACATGCTACAAGCTGGGATAGGCTCCAGCCCCTGTAACCTCGAGGAGCATAAGCATTTTCAGAAATGGAAGGATGGATGTAGCCTTTTTTCTTAGCATTTAGAGGATTTCAACAGCTCCTATCATGGCTATACCTCTGACACTTTCAGATCAGTGCACTCAGTTGGGAACCTTCCTAATAAATAATGAACATTTGATCACTCAGCTACAGTCGGTGCACCTGCATCTACATCACATTTTGCATGGGATTGTGAAAACATGCAGGAGCTCCTCGTCTCTCTGTGGTTCTCTGCACACTCGTTGTAAGGACTTTAAAGGAAATACAGTGATGTCTGTGTGTGTGTGTGTGTGTGTGTGTGTGGTATGTCAGTTTGACAATTTTATTGTAAAGCTAAGCCCAGCTGACTCTCGCCCTCTGTCTCTGTCCTCCACATTACAGAAATCCATAATTCAGCTGTCACTGCCATACCCCACAGCAAGCAACCACTGGGTATGTGTGTTCATTGTTTTCTAACAACATTTTCTCTCGCTCTATCCCCACCAGGTAAATCCCTGTCTGCTGGCTCACCTACACTAAAAGTAAGAAAATCAATACTTGTGATCTCTGTTTCTTTCCCTCTCCCTTTCTTGCACCCTTTTGCTCTGCTCCGTGGTTTTACACAGAAATACACGCCACACATAGCAAACAAACAGGAATGATGCTTTTTTTGTGTGTTTTTCTTCATAAAATATCCAGTCTTGGCACGCAAGCACAGACAACATAGACAGTGGAGTAATGTATGACTTAATTTCTGCATTGTGATGAGATGATTGTGCTTGCTTTCATGTATATCTAGTTGAAGAGAGCATTCCACAAGAAATACTATTACATCATATATATGGTGTTTGTCTGGGAAATGCTTTGTTGTTATTTGATCTATGCTTGCACTCAAACTTTGAACATCTTTTAAAGTCACCTGGATCTTGTCATCTTAATCACTATTAAAAAAGTTATCATCTCTTGCTAGTGTTAACTGTTTCTAAAAAAAACTCTGTTGTTGCATTCAAGGTAATATTAACATAACAAGTGAGTTGATTAAAATTGTCAACTAAATTCAGTTGACTAATCAATGGTACAAAATTGCTTGCACTGAATGGTTAGTAGGTGTATACAACAGTGGGTGATTATACTACATTTTCCTTACTTTCTGATGTTATGTGGGAAGCTGTCTTTGATTGTATTTCAAGCTGGATTTATTCTTGGGTCAGCAACAGTTTTTCAGTCATAAGAACTCCTTAGGAGGGCCCTGCACACTCCAAAGGACCTCAATCTCTTCAGAAGGTGGAGGCGACTTTGGCCCTTCTTGTACAGGGCATCTGTGTTGTGTGACCAGTCCAGTTTATGGTTGAGGTAGACACCCACATACTTGAAACTGTCCACCATCTCAATGCCCGAGCCTTGGATGTCCACCAGTGTATGTGGTAGTGTCTTTCTTCGGAAGTCAACACACAGCAGTCCACAAAGTCCACGATGACTGACCTGTATTCGGTCTCATTCCCCTCAGACACACAGCCAACAATGGCTGAGTTGTCAGAGAACTTCTGGAGGTGACATCTGCTGGTGTTGTAGGTGAAGTCTGAAGTGTAGAGGGTGAAGAGGAAAGGTGAGGGTACTGTTCCCTGCAGACCACCACCTCAGACACACACCATGCAGTCTCACATACTGTGGCCTGTTGGTGAGGTAGTCGATGATCCAAGCAGCCAAATGTCCGTCCACTCCTGCTCTCTCCAGCTTCCCTCTCAGCAGCACTGGTTGAATTGTGTTGAATGCGCTTGAGAAGTCAAAAAACATGATTCTTACAGCGCTCCCAGCACTCTCCAGGTGAGTCAGCGCCTGGTGCAGCAGGTAGATGACAGCATCATCCACCCCGATGTTTGGCCTGTAGGCAAACTGCAGTGTGTCCATCGCTGTACTCACCACAGAGCGAAGGTGACTGAGGATGAGCCTCTCCATGGTCTTCATCAGGTGAGAAGTCAAGGCGACAGGCCTGTAGTGGTTTGCCTCCTTCGGGTGTGCAGTCTTAGAAACTGGAACCACACAGGAGGTCTTCAACAGGACAGGGACCCTCAGATTGAGGCTGAGGTTGAAGATGTACATGACCACCTCACAGAGCTGGTCAGCACAGTCCCTAAGCAGTCAGGGGCCACCTCAGTTCTCTCCTCACCTGGTCTGGTGTTAAGGAGAGGGGTGAGAGGGAGGTGAGGAGGGGGATGGACACTAGGGGATGGGGGAGCTGATGGTGGTGGAGGGGGCTGGAGTGGAGTGGTGTGAAGACAGGGGGTGATGGGAGATGAAGGTGAAGATGGTGATGGTCAGGTGATGGTGATAGTGTCTGCTGGCCTGGAGATGTGTGAAGAGGAAGGGTGGCAGAGGGGATTGGGTTGGAATTAAATCAGGTTTAATTCACTTGCCCAGCCCTGGTCACCTTCAGCTGTCCCTCTGGCTCCACTCAGTCCATGTCCTGAGATGGTCTTTAGGCCATTTTTATTAATTAGTTTAATAACAGATTAGTATTTCTGGTATTGACAAGTGAGGGTAATGTCTAAATGACTAGTTGACTAATCATGCACATCTCTAATATCTAACATCTAACAGTTCACAATTTCAATCAACATATTACATAGTATAATGTAACAATATAATACATCCATACAATCCTGACAAAGCACAATAGCTGAATTTTACTGCGTGTAAAGGGTTTAATAAAACAATTCAGCTATTTACGTAACCTCGCCAAATCTGGTGAAAAGAAAACTGAAAATAACCGAAAAACTAAACCCAGCCACAGAGAATTAGGGTTTGTTCACTTTGTTTCTGTCATTTGTTTTGTCATTTGTCTGTCACTTTTGGTCAACACTTTCCAGTTGGATTGTGCAAAAACCTGTCTAATAACATTCCAAAAACTTTCACTTGCAAGACTTTTATGACTTGTCATTCTATTCTCAATCTTTTTAAGTAGCAAAGTGAATGACAGTCAGCTGGCCTTTTATCACCTGGCTGAACCTGTACAGAGGTGGATACCAGTAGTCAGAGAAAAAAACTCAAAGGGAGAAAGTAAGGATTAGTCGTCTGAGCTCAGACAGTTAAATTTGTGGCATATATTTCACAGAGCATGAGACGTTTTGGCTTTGATGTATGCAAAGGCCTTTCTGTCCATATGAATGGCCATTGTTGTCTGGGGACGATGAACTTGAAGTGAACAAGTCTGGTAATTCTTCTCTACCAGCCAGAGGTTTAAGACTGCCTGGATACAGACAGAAAGAAGCAGGAAAAGATTAAAAGAAAGAACAAGAGAATAAAAATCAAAAAGAAATTAAACTGTCCAGGCCTTGGTGGCTTAATCCACCTAAGCTGGACAAGGGAAACGAAAGAGGAGTAAAATACGTACAAGAAATACAGGGAGAAAGGGATGGAGAGAGGAGAGAAATGATGGGCAGTCAATCTAAGTAAACCAGTGAGAGGTGAAAGACTGCTAATCGTATTTGTCCTTCACACTTACAGATCTCTGTGACAGTCACATGATAGAGGATGTGACACAAGGGTTTAAGGAGGTAGCATGGTCGTCCACCAGGTGGTTCAACTCCTGGCCCCTGTGGTCAAACAAAGGTCAAACTTTCTTGTAAATAACTAAATTAAAACAGCATTTATGAATCCCACCCAGCAAATATAATCTAAAGTTTGGTGTAATTTGTTATTGTTCTAATCATTATTATTATTATTGTAGTAGTAGTAGCAGCAGTAGCCGTAGTAGTGGTAGTAGTCATAATAATAATTATCATGACAACAAAACGGTACATAATACTGCACTGGTTGTATACTGGGATGTAACAGACTGAGTGCCTCTAGTTTAGACTACTTACTATGTATAGACTGCCGACATAAGAGCTCACGTAAAGTGAAAACAAGACATTTTGGATCATCCCCTGGGTGTGAACAGCCCTTTGCAAGTCTAGTCATAAATTCTCTAATGGGTTGAGGTCTGGACTTTGACTTGGCCACTGCAGAACATTCATCTTGTTGTCGTTAAACAATTTCTTTGCAGCTTTCTCTGTATGTGTCATGCCTTGTGTTTTGGTTATGCTTTGTTCTTTGGTTTCTAGTCCATGTGCCATGTTTCATATTGTCTTGTCTTGTGTATTTGTTCCATATGTTATTTTCCAGGTTTTTGTCATGTCCTCTTTTATTTTGAAAGTGTCACTTCCCTTACGTGTGGACCTCAACCTGCCTCCCCTTTTTGAGAATCTGCATTGGGGTTCAGCTCTCTGCGTCAGCAACGCTGCACCATTGTGACAGTATGTTTCATTGTCTTGTTGGAAAATAAATCCTCTCCCAAGTCATAGTTCTCTTGCAGACTGAATCAGATTGTCAGGATTTCCTTATATTTTGCTACGTTCATTTTAACCTCTACCTTCACAAGGCTTCCAGGGGCTGCTGCTGAGAAGCATCCCCACAGCTTCATGGTGGGGATGGCATGGTGATATGCAGTGTTTGGTGTCTGCCAAACACAGTGTCTACTCTGAAGGCCCAAAAGCTCCATTCTGGTCTCATCTGACCAGAGAATCCGCTTCCAGTTGACCTTGAAGTGGTGGTGTTTTGGGATTTAATGTGAGTTTTTTTCAGCAGTGGCTTTCTCCCCCATAAGACTTTGACTGGTGAAGAATCCAGGCAGTAGTTATTGTGCGAAGAGTCTCTCCCATTTCAGCTGCTGAATCTTTTAACCCCTTCAGAGTAGTCATAGGCATCTTGGTGACCTTCTCCTACTTGCATGGGCCATAATCCTTCCATTTCTCAATGATGGATTTAAGTAAAAACTATGCTATTACTGTGAAATTGCAAATAGAAAAAAAAGTAAAAACAAATACACTTACGCATTCTCAAATGGATCAGAACCCAGCCATTATCACTTCCCTTTTCCTTTGCTGAATGTCATACATGTCAAATTACACATATGGAAATAACCATTAGGATCAAAATGGCAGATGGAATTGAAATCCAGACACCAAAACCTGACTCAAGAAAAAGTGATGTGGTCATCATCACAGCACAGTGCATCTTCATTTACTGACTTAGCCCTTGTTCAGCCAGAATCAGGTGTTCCAGAGAATATAGCAGTATTGTGTGGCAGTGTGGGAGGACATAGCTGGGACAGCATCGCCTAGACATGGCTAGAAGCCTGGATAGCATCCAGTTTCCAGCTCTTGCCTTAGGAGCAACTACTACTCCAGAGAGGCTTTGTCCATGCTCAACAAGTGTGCAGGTTATTTCTGCTCTCTTGCTTATGCATTCTGGCAGCACGATTTTGTTTAAGACATCAAGCTACAAAAGGGAAACTTGAAACAAGTTGTTAACAGCTTGACCAGCATTACTGTTGACCAGATAGTTGTGCAATAGGTCACTTCCCCATTGATGTCTGCTCATGTCTGATTGTGCTTCTGTCTACAGAATTACTTTTTGAGTTTTTTTTGTTGTAACTTACTGCAAACCCACTAGATATAAGAATTATTCAGTGCTTCAAATTATCAAAATGTATCGTCTTTTAATACTGTATGCAAGAGGTTTCTATTTGTTGACATTAAAGAATGGGGATTGAGATAGATCCTGAAGTAATCCCTGGCAAGATATTTTCCTGACAACAGGGACATCCCTTGTTAGTACACTTAAACAGGGATGAAGCACTAGACATGAGGGTGAATGATGGCAAGAGAACATTGATTGATGACATGCACACAATGGCACACAAATACACAAACAAACATGTTAATGGTCTGGCATTTAAGTCAGTGACATAGTAATAAATTAGAAAAAGAGCAGCATATTGAAGTCTATTTGACATTTGCAGTACCTAAAGTGGAAGATTTCTAATGCTGTGCCAGGGCTTTTTTACTTCATTTCACAGACTGGCATTACAACCATGCTACTTTAATGCTCTCCATGTCTTCACCATGATGCACCAAGTTTTACCAAATAATCTATTCATGCAGTATTTTAAAACTTGATTCAGACATTTTCATCTATAAATGTAGCCTTTATGTTTACTTAATTGGACAGAATTAATTCTCAAATATTGACTGCTCACTACACTGCATTCTATTTAATTCCCATGCCACCATTCATGCCCCCTGCTTTGCACACAATTGAGAAAAACAACACATAGGCCTAAATAGTAAATGGAAAAGAGAAATGTGAAAGGGAATGGAAAACTAAATGGAATTATTTATGATATATATTTCTATACTACAAAAGTGAAGTTTTAATTAATGTCTTTAAATGTTTATTCCGTAGCAATTTGTTTTTCATGGCCATAATTCTCAATATGCAGCTCCATCTGTTGCTTCAGACCTAAGGATAAAGAAGGATGAAATCTGTATTAACACTAATTAGTACCAGTTAGTAACTTCATTATATGGACAAAAGTATTGGGATACGTGACCATTACACCAACAGGGACTTTGATGACATAGCTCCAAATACATAGACAGCTTTTCAGCTGATTTTGCAGTATTTCTGTGGGAATTTTTGCCTATTCATGCAGTAGAGCATTTGTGAGTTCAGGCAGTGATGTTGGACAAAAAAGCCTGGCTTGAAATCTCCATTCCAGTTCTCCCCAAAGGTGTTCAATGGGGTTGAGGTCAGGGCTCTGTGCAGGCCAGTCAGGTTTTTCTACACCAATCTCATCCAAACATGTCTTATGGACCTTGCTTTGTGCACTGGGGCACAGTCATGGTGGAATAGAAAAAAAGCCTTCCTCAAACTGTTAGAATGTTAGATGCACAGCAACGTCCAAAATGTTTTGATATGCTGAAGTATTCAGATTTCCCTTGACTGAAAGCTAGGGGCCTAGCCCAGCCCAATGAAAAACAGCCTCATCCCAGTATTTTTGTCTGTATAGTGTATCAGTATTTACTCTCTTGGTTCCTAGTGTCACACCAACTGTGAAATTGAACGACAAAAAGGATCAGTTATGTGTGTTGCTAAGTGGCTTCTCATTGGCCCACTGTGTGTCCAGGCATTTAGTCACTGGGTCCTTTTCCCCTCCAGGAGGCTGTTGTTCCAAAGGCACCCCTTTGAATTTCAACAGTGTTCCATCCTCAGTTGAAAACAGTGCACACAATCACACTAACAGTGTATCTTTGTGTGCATTTCTGTCTGGTCTCTGCTGGGTCCCAAAAATGAGTTATTACATGTTGTAACAGTAAGACTTGTGCAAGTTTCATTTTTAAATTCCCATGGTGAAGATTCATGAGAAACTATCCCTTGGAGCAGTTGAGGCACTGCAGTAGCCGTTATTAGCAAGACTTTGTCTGGAGAAAATTTGTTTATTGCAGCAATAAACTATCTTATGTTATGGTTATCACAAAAGGAGGACCCAAAATGCAGACACAGACATGAAGGATAAGGTGAGCAGGAAAAACTAAGTCAAGAACAGAAGCAGGCAAACAAAGGGCGACTGGGAGGTCCAAGAAGAAAAGTCTAAACAGAGAATTATCAAGAAAAATGAAGAGAGAAAAAAAAGCAAAGTCAAGGAACACAGGGAAACAGGGATACACATAAGGACAGAAGCAAATACAGGGAACAGAAGAAAAACTGAAGCGCAGCAAACACAGGGAATGCAGAAACAGAAAACTCAGAGAAAGCTATCTCAAGGAAATTCAATCGAATGCAACTGGACTTAGTTATTTGTCTTTGAAGACGTTTCACCTCTCATCCAAGAGGCTTCATCAGTTCATGCTCGCTTGACTAGGCTGGGACTAGTCCCAGGGGAGAAAAACTACAAAATAAAACAAAAAAATAACTAAACAAACACTTCAAACCATGACGTTATTTACTTTTACCACCCATATTTTCCTATGTAGTTGGGGTATTCAGAACAGGAAACCCTCCTGGCACAAGGCTGCTTCTCTGACCTCTAACAGTCATCAGCCAGCTACTGTTGGACTTTTTCAGTGGCATTTTCCTGTTGGAATGAATTTGCAAAAGCATGCTATGTGTGTTTCTAGTAGTAATGCTGTTTTAAATCAAATCCTTCACATGTCATTAGTTGCTCTTTGGTGGATACTTGTGAAGAAAGTGCAACACAGAGCCGTGGAGAGACAAATGGCTGACCTTCACCCACACAGCCCTCACCTGTGATATTAGACACAGAGAAGGAGAAGGGTTCAATTAATGTCTTTTTCCTTTCACCTTGTCTTTGCTTGTCATCAGCAGGCACTCATTATTTGTGAGTGTGGCAACAACGCCCATCTGTGATGTATTCTAGGAGAATGTCTTTCTTTATCTTCAACTTTATTTACATTAGACGAGATTTATGTTTTACATAGATGATGTTGGACAAGTGTACAACATTAATCCTGACTTGAGTTGGTCTTGCAACCACAAGGTCTTTTTTTCCTTTGCTGTTTAATGTTGAACCAATGTCATCATAAACATACACTATGGACAGACACTTACTACACACCCTGTACGCACACCCTCTACATGAATGACTGGCAAACCCAAAGAGACACACAGACGGTGGTATCATAAATTGCCTTGAACTAATGATGGCCATAACAGAGAGCACATTGATTAAATCATTATGTAACTAATTGACTGGAAGCATTGATCTGAGCTCATCACACACACACACACACACACACAACTCGGCACATTTGTACTTCTATACTTCTCAGGACCCTCACTGACATAATGCATTCCCCAACCCCCTTACCAGTAACCCTAAACTCACTGACAAAGTATAGAACTAAAACTGGTTCACACAAAGATGGATGCACTAGTACACATGGCGACACAGAGGTCAGTCATACAGATGAGAAAAAGCATACTCTGGAGTCTAGAGACACACCACAGTTTAAACATTCATTAATGCTTAATGAAAACACAAGAAACTGATTGATTAGATTTTATTAGCTTTTCTGTGCGAAGGTGAGAATGGCCTTTTGTTAATTGATTAGATTAGATTGCAGTAAATAAGTAATTGGATTGGGGGGTATATACTCCTTTCTCAGTCAGGTTTGAAACTGATTAAATGTAGTTTCTGTTAAAGGGATCTAGCATCAGTTAAACGTTCTGTGGCACGTGTCATGGCTGCTTCATCACACTTTACTTATTTTAACTTGCCACTTGTGCATTCAGACATTTTTTTGATCTATATTATATTTTTTGCACGTACAGTATTAAAATTTGCAATTGTAAAAAAAAAAACAAAACACTTCATTCACACAAAAATGATGTACAAATACAAAATAGTGAAATAAAAAACTATACAACAGTAGAAGTGTACTTAACAATCACACTGAGAAAACTGGCCGTGCCTTTCACGCTGGCAGTTCCCAAGTCTGTGGCTTCTAGAATTACAAACTAAGTAACTTAAAGAAGATTGAACAAATTCCTGATAGGCAACAATGTCTACACAGGTAGCAAGTAATCATCACATAAACAATACTACTCAGGCAATGGAATGCTGGTTATTCTAAGAATCAAACCGTAAATCATTCAAATTCCTCAGAAACTTGGTACAGATTACAAAAGTTACTAATTTTGGTGCTGATGGACAGACGTGTCTACACTTTTATTGCCTGAGAATGAATGCACCATCAAATTTTCAGTCCTAAGAGCATCCAGGCTGGAATGAAAGCTAACTGTATTTCTGTAATTTCATGACAGACTTTTTTTCCCCCAGATGGATCTTGTAACTTGTAACAAAAAAAGGCCATTAAAATAACACAGTGAATGCTGTGTGTAAAGAATTTGGAGTATTTAAATGTAGTACTGAATATATAGTTTCACTGGCTGACAATTGGCAGCTTCTGTCTCACATGTGGCCTTATTTCCCTGATGTTTCTCCAAAGGAAGTCTGTTTGTGTCAGCTCTGTGGGAGGGAAAAGACCTAAGAAACTAAGGTTAATTTACAACACACAGTGTGTTGTAAATAACCTTTAATTAACCTGCGTAAAGAACACACACAAACACATGCACAATGCATGCACTTAATATTATATAATACAAACATAAAACACACTTTCACCGCACAATAATATGCACACCTGTTGATGCTCTGGTGTGACTCCCAGTTCAGACCAATAGTGCACCTGCATGTGGCCAATTAGCAGCAGCCTGAGGCACGACCCCCTGCTGCGGTTATAGCTCCTGACCAATTAGAGGGCTTGATTTACATCAGCAATAACTCTGTGCTCTCACTGCTCTACACACAATGTGTACACTGTGGGTTCTCACTCACAAGTATACATTGTAAAGAACAGTGTTTAGGTGCACAGAGAAAGAGATATAAACACAACAGCAAGCACACACACACACAAACACAGAACCCCAGCATGTGATACACTGATCAACAATTAGAACCTTTAGCAGGATCACTCATATCTCTGCTCAACCAGCTGTTGCTGCATCGGGAGGAGTATACACACACATAAATACACACATGAAAATTCATATTAACTATAACAGATGTCTCCAATTTTGGATCCAGTTCCCAGTTGGCAAAATACCATTATTCACTAATCTTTAATGTTAGCAAAACTCTTATTGAAACTTACTATGCTTACTGTAACAGTGGGCCATGATTCCAAATGAACTCTGTTTTTACTGTTCTGCACAATACTGGATCATATCAGTTTCAGGAATAGGAAGCTCCCAGTTACTTTGATGCACGACTGTTAAGTGAACTTAAACTTAAAATATCGATATGCATTAGAATCTGGGTATCAACAAAAGGAAATTAAGGATTTTAACTGAATCTTTGAGCTTTACTGATTAATAAATTAAGCCTAATGGAGAGCTTGCACTGTAAATTTTGAAACACCCTGACAGCTTGAATGTGGTCTAAAAACTTTCCAGGGAAGCTACCCATATTACCTACATTGAATTGTTTTGTGCAAGTAGAAACTTGACCTATGAATGGCACTACACGAAAGGTCAGGGGTCACCAAAGATATTTGAGTCAGTATTTACAGCTCATTGGTTAAGGAAAAAACTTGTTTTGATGGCGGTAACAGACGAAGGGTCATGGCTCTGAATCTCCATAGCAAATTTTGAAACAACACTGACGTTGTTGAACAGACACACTTACATCACCAGCCTGGGGGCCTGCTACTAGCATTAAAAAAAAAAAACAAAGAAAGTAATACAAATGAATAAATGCAAAAACAACAAAAAGCTGCAGACACCATTACCAAGGAGAGATTTGATCACCACCAATCAAGCAAAAGCAGACAGCGTTCAATCTGCTCATCAGGAAAGTAGTTATTTGAATGAAAGCAGTCAAAAGTGGGCGTGTTTTTCTGGAAGCGCTGGCTCCATTCAGAGCCAAGCCAGCTGTTTATTAGGACTCTGTTTATCAGCCCTCTTACTGACAAAACATTCACCCTGGGTGTTCTGATTACATTCAGACAAAGCAAAACTGCATGGATTGTAAAAACCCTTTTGGACAGACTTAAAAGTAAGCAGTGACAAGGCTAATAACATATCGCCATACTTTAGAACTTGACTGCTATCTTTAACAAACCTAAATTACAAGTGAAGATGAGACGATAGGTCATTGGGATAAGTGGGCCGCAATACAAATTGGTTGTTTCCAATGACAATGCTCAATGATGCTCTTTTGAAAGTTCATTGTGGCATTTGAAAGAGCAAGAATTAAAGCAATGCAGCAGCGGAGAAAATTCTCAACTCAGCATGGGAAACAAATAATTTCTGCATTACAAAATGTAAAATCAACCATCACATGACCTTAAGCGGGTTGAGGAGAAGACTAACTTTTAGTGTGGTATACAACTGGCACTCAGATCATTTGAAAAGATCACTTCTCCTCAGAAAGCACGAGTATTATCAGATCACATTTCCAGATATTAATGAACTATAGTGAAAAAGCTAATTTAATATACAAGCACAATCAGATCACCATCTGCAGATTTTTATTGCAGATGGTGAAAACAATTCAAACAGTGTGTTCGTACAGTTGTCAGATAATCACTTGAGACGCAGTATCTGGCAGACTCGTACAGATGTTTTGTACAAGGGACGAATCAGCTTAATATATTGCATTGAATACTGAATTTAGAAGAATCACTTTATTGACAGCATATATATTTTAACATACACACACTGAATTTGTCTTCTGCATTTGACCCATCCTTAGCTGAACACACATGCAACACACGGCAAATTACATGCAGTGAAACACACACAGGAGCAGTGGGCTGCCACTATCAAGCACCCGTGGAGCAAATTGGGGGTTAAGTGCCTGATGTGCCCTCAAGGGCTGATGTGCCATCGAGCAAGGCACTTGTGACCCCTCCCCCATTGGGGAGGGGTCACAAGTGCCATCTCCTCAAATATTATGGTTATGAGTTCAATGGTGACATCAGTCAAAACAAACAATGTGTTCACGAGCATCTCATGCTTATCTTAGCAAGTTCACTAAACCAAATGAAATCCGGACAGCATGTTACATACCAGATGTTTAAGTTTCTGTAGGTGTTTAAATTCAACTTTTGGCAGATTGCCATGGCCATCACAGTAGTTTCTTTTAATATTTTGTGCTGTTTAATCCCAGGAAGATAAAAGACCTTAGATATAGCAAGCGTATCACTGTTTGTGATAGTTAAAACTGTGAAACATGGTTTCCCAAAAAACTGAAATTGATTACCTCTTTTCACTCCAGTGTACTCTATGAAATGAGATGGTGTGTGTGTGTGTGTGTTTTTACCTCATTACAGAGCTTCTTGTCAAAGGAGCTAGAAAAAGTGAACAAAATCTTACCACAGATGATTCATGTCAGCCAGTTGCATGGATGGGATTTGTTTGTCTGTGAGTGCTTTAGTTATTTAGCATGGAAAGGACATATGAAAAAATGTTAAATATTTTTCATTATGGAGTACAAATCCTCACAAATTTGTTTCCCTATTTCTTGATTTTAATCCAGATTTAAATCTTAATACCCTTTCTCTTTTTGCTACCGTTCTTTACCCTTCTTATTTTTCTTTTCTTTTCCTCCTTCCTGTTTCTTTATTCTTACTTCCTGGATGTTTTTGTCCCATCCCCTTACCATTCCCATTCTGTCCTTTCTTTTTTTAGTTCTTCCAGTTCTCCTTCTATCCCTTCTTTTATTTTATTTTCCCTATTCTGTCTGCTAAATCTCTCTATGCCCACATGTCCTTCTCCGTTGTTTTTAGTGCCTCTGCAACACTGATAGCCATCTGTTGCATTCTTGTGAAGACAATATCTTGACTGTAAACTGCAACAATTGCAAAAATATACACTAAACTGCAGTGTATTGTAAATCAGCTTCATGTTGTCTGATAAATAGGCATGTATTCTGCTTGAAAAGTAAAAAAAAATAACAACAACAACAAAAAAAAAACCACATCATATTAGACACAAGGATTCCGTGGAGTACACTGATATTATTTCTTCTTTTAATGACCAGCAATAACACATCTGGTAATAAAGCAAGTGATACTCCCAAGCTACTAAATTCTTACTGCCTTTCATCATGATCATTCATTAGACCTCTTCTAATTTTAGCAATTATTTACATTATTCCAATTTCACATATTATTCCTCATAAAAAATAAATATATTAATGATACTTGTGGAATTAGCATATGTACTGCATTTATAAGCATGAGTCTGAGAGTTGAAGATTGTGGGTCAGTTTATCAGTGCTGACTATGGGACAACTGAGATATTTTTGCCATATACAAGATAGATATATTTGAGCAAAGTTTACTTGAACTCATTGGTCATCACCATGTGAAGAAGAAGAAGATTCTTTATTGTCACATGCAAAAATACTCAGTACAGCGCAGTGAAATCTGCTTGCTTTATTTAGCCCATCTCCTGGAGGCAGTGAACAGTCATACTCCCCATCACTGTCTATACCAGATCCAGAACTCTACTGTTACCTGGACTGCTTGTTAGAACAAGATTATTTACAACATTTACAAAAAAGCTCAATATCAAAGTGTTCTGCAGTAGAAACATCACACATGAATCAAGTTCGGGTCACGTTGGGAGCCTGGAATTAAAAGGAGTCCACCGGCTAACATGGACCATGCCATTATAAGAACGTCTCATTAGTCTCCCCACCAATTAGCAGTGGCTTCCTGTAGCGCGAAACAAGAAAAGACAGAACAAAACAGGCAGCACCACCTCCAGGCAGAGAGGAGAACAACAAGCTTACACATACAGTATACATATTATGACCCAGGGTCATAACACTTCATGGGGAAAAAAACAGACTCGGACAATGTAATATCCAAATACGCATTTATGTACAAACTGAGGAAATGTGTGGCGTTTGAAATATATGTAATGACATGCATACAAAAATTATATATATATATATATATATATATATATATATATTTATAATATATATATTATATCTAATGTATTCATAATTATAAGCATATGTTGGTATTTTGTCCAACATCAAATGGCTGGTATCCAGTAATGAGGCTGCAGCTGCTACATAGACTGAAACTGCTGTACCTGTTGACCTGTTCACCAGACAAAGAGAGAGAGACAGAGAAAGAGATGCAGAAGATAGTTCACAAGTGGTAAATTTGCTTGTTGCAGTCATCCTGTTGGCTTTACTTGCTATTCTACTAAAGTAGCAAGTAGCAAAGCAGCAACTACTGTTCTGTGCAGAACCTCAACCTGTATGTGTATGAGTGCTTGTCAATTGTATATTCAGTCATCACTTTGTGTGTGAGTGTGTGTGTATCCAACCATGTCTCTGTGTATGTGTTAGCTTACTTTAATTCTGAAAAACATATGGGACCCTGCCATTCCAAAATCAGCCCAAAGCCCCGGAGAGAAATCCAGCCTAGCATGTCTGTATACATCCCTACGCACACACACACACACACACAAAATCACGCCGAGTATCATCTGTGTGCACATGTGCATAATGACACATTTACACACTTAGACATACAACCAGAGAAACAAAAGGTGTGTACCAGACACACACACAGAAGCACAAGGGCAGGTGGCCTGCCTGCCTGCCATGCAAAGTAAAGGATTACAGTGCAAATCAGAGGCTTAACTGGAGAAAGTGGAATGTAAAAACAGACAATTCACCATAATGGCTATCTGGATACATGGCAGGAGGAAGGATGAACATTTCATTTTCTGAGTAATATGGATGCTTCAAATGTGAGTTTCTATACAGGTCATCTTTTCCATTACTGCAGTTATTATATAGTAAGTAATGACATGAAGATTGATATTTTAAAGAATTTATACAAGGCTTTGACTGTTGGTTTTTGAGCATAGTTTGACTAACCTGTTCTGGAATGAAGCTGCTGAGATTCAGGACATATTGTCTTGAATACTAACTTCTTGACTTTGTACACAACAGTATCTGAGGCTTTGTTATTTTAAGACGTCTGCATGCAAAGTATTTGTTAGTATGTTTGTCGGAATAATTATGTAAATTCAGAACTTCAGAATTTTTTAGTTGCTCAAATTTCAGATTTATATATATATATATATATATATATATATATATTTTTTTACCAGTTAAATCAGCAACATTTTGCAAATGCCCCTACCCTATTCCATAACAAACATTATTTCCATCAGTCTACAAAACTTATCATTATGTCCACTCTTGGTGTTGGTTCTTTTCTACACATGTAAGTGCTTTTTTGGAAACAGTCACTGTCTGATATTGTTCTGAAGACAAGCCACTGAAAGAGCAGAAGATGAAAGGTTTGTAGAGGTTTGTAAATATTATAAATAATATGAGTTTGAGCTATAAATTTGAATGAGAAAGAGGAGCACAGAATAAGAAACAAAGGGTGTTAGGGATAAAGATGATTGGAAAGAAGGAGAGAATGAAAGAATTGGAGAGATGGAGGACAGGGAGGCTGAAAGCATGGCCTCTAACCAAACTCTGGAAAGAACTGTATGTAATGTGTACATGTCTGTGTGTGTGTGCGCGTATGTGTGTGTGACAGTATTGTGCCACCTACTGCTGTGATGCTGCATTTTAAACAGAAGTGCTATCAATAAATAATGACAATTACAGCAAACGGTATAATGAACACACACACACACACAGATACATAGAGAGCGATGGCTGCTGAAGCGGTCTGAAGCACATGCGAGAGAGCTTGTTAAAACCAGGCACCTTGTAGCCCTCCTTGTTTTCCTGTTTGTGTAGGTTTATGTCATGATTTTTTTTTTTTTTTTTTTGTATTTGTGATAAGAGGTGATGCTCTTTCATTGCACATGTGATGGTGGTAGTAGTGGTGGTGGTGTCTGTGCATGTGTGTGTTCCAGTTCCAGTTCTTCCCGAAGGTGTTTGATAGGGCTGAGGTCAGGACACTGTGTGGGTCAGTCAAGTTCTTCCACACCAAACTCATCCATCCATGTATTCATGGTATTTGTTCCCACAAAGTTTGAAGCACAGCATTGTCCAGAATGTCTTGGTATGCTGAAGCATTAAGATTTCCCTTCACTGGAGGTTTGAGGCCTGGCCCAGTCCCTTAAAAACAGCCCCATACCACACCTGAATTGAATGACTAATAAAGACACATTGTTACATACATTGTTAACTCCTCAGGAAGTGCCGTGATTTCAGGGATAAGGACAAATGTAAATCTCGAAAAAACTATTTGGACAACCTCAACTTAAAAAATAAGATAAAAACTTTATTGATCCTGCAGGACATTGTTGAAAACTTGAGCCGCCCGAACAGGGACTTGAACCCTGGACCCTCAGATTAAAAGTCTGATGCTCTACCGACTGAGCTATCCGCGCTCTTGGGGGGTTTAACGTAATGTGAAAACAGAAGGCAATTAATCAAACTGCTTAGTAACAACAGTTTTACAAGATGTTCCTGAGCCTGTGTGGTAATATTCTTTATGTGTACTTGTGGACTGTTCCCAGTAGGTATTTTTTTTTATTTTTTTTTTTTTACAAATTCCACAACTTGTTCCTGTCCCAACATGTTTGAAACAGGGAAAACATTAAATATACTGTGTTTTCAATTGAATTCAAAGTCAAAAAGTATTGGCAAATTATCACATTGTGATTTATTATTTATTTATTGCTAATGAAACAAGAATTTTGAACCTGGCTTTATTCAATTTTGGATTTGTGTTCTGAAAATGTATTTAAGCAATGAATTCAAATTTAATTAGATAATAAATCATTTGCATAGTTAAAAGTAACATCACTGCTTTTATTGGACAGGCAAGTTGTCACATGCCCACGAGTGATGCTGCCTTTTTAAGGCTTCTGAATATGTTCAGGATATGGACCAATTATTGTGAGGGGGGGGAAAACCCCAACAACAATAATATTTGTAACCATTTCATGTTTCTGTTATCAAAAGAGTCTCTCCTTCCTACAAGTGCAGAGAGAACATGTCAGCTTTCACATCTCATGTCTCATTTTGAGGCAGCAGTATTTCTTTTGTCCTAGATTTCTACTATCTGTAAATAGGGCCTTTTATAGTGATACACCAGTTGAACATGAAAACTGTGAAAACCGTGCACTCATACATGACTGTGGTTTAATGGATGACATATTGGTACAGTATGGATATGACAAAAGTGTTGCTGTGGCAATCACTATGTGTAGCGGCAAAACAGGACAGATAGAGAGTGATGGACTGTTGTACTACAGTTGCTGTTGCAATATTGCAAGATGGAGGACTGTTTGCTGATATGGCCACTAACACATCAACATGACTGCTTATCCATTTTGGCATTCTTGGCTAAATGTCTGTCTGTTTGGAGTCCTTGGCATAAAGACATTAAAGATGTCTTTATTCCAAAGAGTAGTGGTGCAGCCTGTGCTGTAAAGTGCCTCTGGATGAAAGTGTTTTTTGATAATAGGCATGCTGTGCCTGTGAAGTAGGCTAGTTAACAGTTAGCCAGCATACTGGCTCAGTGTGTTCCCAGTTACCATAACCTGCTAGCTCAGTAGGCCTCCTTCAACACCTTGACTCTGTGCTAATTGGGACAAACCCCCCGTAGTGTGACGCTCACATGGTGCGCGCATGTGTGTGTGTGTGTATGTGAGTCATACGTCATGAGCTGCCAAAAAGGAACATAGAGAGATGGTATTAGTATCCATAAACTTCATATGGTGTGTTTCCTTCGATTTTTTTCCCCCTCTTGTTTGATTGCATTCATACAAAACCAAAGCCTAATAGTGTGATTATTAGTATAAACATTAGCATTGGTAAGAAGGTGGCTGGATCAAGTTTACTTGATCCACAGGTAAGTTTCATACACTGTGCATGTCGCCAAGGAAGGGTTCCTGCTGTTTTCCAACCCCTATGTGAAGCAGTGCCGAGGTTTTTATGTGTGCATGTGAGCGTGTGTTTGTGCGTGTGGCATCATTTATTAGTGATGTTGCATCCTTGAACCAATTTCTTCACAGAAGCAGACATCCTGCTGGGCATCACACCAGCACACCCTCCCATGTCCTTGGTGATGGTAGTTCAATACTTCTCTCCTTCCTCTCTCCTCCTCACTCCTTCACTCCTCTACTCTTGGACCAGCACTGAATAATGAAGCACTGTTTATTATTTAATAATGAGCAGCGCTTTAGTTTGTAAGCCAGTAAAACTAATCAATCCATTGTCTTGTAATCTTTGCATAGTTTACTGTAGAATAACTGTCATATATTCATGTGACCTCTTTTGTCAGGGGAGCTCAGAACCTAAACCCCATACTACGCTGCATACATGGGCCAGAAGCTACATCTGGATCAAAATAAAAACTTGTCATGTTCAGGCTCTCCAAAGATTTAGCCATCATTGGATTTAGCAAAAAAAAAAAAAGAAAGAATCCTGGGTTCAAATCCCGGTCTGGGCCCTTCTATGTGGAGTTTGCATGGGTTTTCTCCGGGTTCTCCGGCTTCCTCCCACAATACCAAAAACATGCACATTAGGTTAATTGGCTACTCTACATTGCCCCTAGGTGTGAGAGTGTGTGGTTGTTTGTCTTTGTGTGTTGGCCCTGCGATTGACTGGCGACCAGTCCAGGGTGAACCCCGCCTCTCGCCCGTAGTCAGCTGGGATAGGCTCCAGCTCCCCCGCGACCCTGACGGATAAGCGGTATAGAAAATGGATGGATGGATTCCACAATGTCCATAAAAAACAACCAAAAAAAAAGGAAACGACAACTCATTTTAATGTTACCATTTTTTAAAAAAATAAACTTTAAGTCTGGATTAAAGTAAAATGAAACTTTCACAGAGGCCAATATGAATGCTTTTACCAGCAGTCTCCAACCCAGACATTTATCCAGTGATATAACACAGAAATAGGTACAAAATGCTTGTGTGTCAAGTTTCTGACTGTAACACACATACCGGATATGAACAAATGACCAAGATCAGTGCGTATGTGTCCATACGTGTGCAGCCTGTTACAGACGCTCCTGACTTTCTTCACTGTTTTCTATTGTTTTTTATTACATTACGCTACTCTTTTTTCTTTCTATTACTTTTGGTAACATACAGAAATTCACCTCGAGGATAAATAAAGGGATTCTGATTCTGATTCTGAGATGTTCAAGATTTCAGTTCAGTGATCTATACCTTTATTGTATTTGGATAGCAAGAAAAGTAAAGGTGCAGATTAGTCAAATAAAAGTAAAGAGAGAATACTAAAACTAAGTGTTTCTTGTAAAAAAAATAAAAAATAAAAGAAACTAACTCAATACACACACAATATTTACAGTGTTTTGAGACTGTTTGCGTTATTAGAAGACTGTTTGCGTAGAAGACTAGGACACCAGAATAGGACAAGTTAAAGAATGGAGAATAATTTAGCAGAGAAATATCCTGACATTTCACATTTGTTTTTCAGAGCAGTAAACAATGACTTTGCTCTGTTAAAAAAAAACCTTGGTTTATCTTATAAACACAACTCAGAGAAATGTCTGAACTGCTGCATCTGAAAACTGCACAGAGCAGACTGAAATGAATTTTGCCTTTGAGGGAGTGCAAAAAAAAAGTGCTCCTCTCTAAAAAAGGATTTCAAAACAGAAAATGCAGCTGTTCGACTCGTAACTTTTATTGTGCCATTGCCGGCCTCTCTACAGTTTGCACAGTGTGAGGATGTCTCTTGCCGCTGCACCACACATCTTGCAGCCCATAATGCTTCTGCAGCACAGTGACAGCACTGGCTCCTCAATGATGTATGCAAAAGAAAATTAGAAATAATTACAGCTTGTTATGCATTATGCATTTAAACATAGTTTAAAGGAAATATTCCCTTCTTCAAGTCTGTCTTACAACAGTACTCACATATCCATGAATAGGTTATGCTGAAGCAGTTTTGCTTATTGTAGTCACAGTGCTCTTAAAGAGTCTCTGTCTTATCTCAATTTGAATGTATGTGACAAAGGACAAAATGCACTCTTCTTTCAGTAAAAAAATAAATAAATAAAATGCTGTCAAAGTTTGAGCACAGCTAATGAGGGGTATCAGCAAAAATAAAAAGGGAGAAAATCAAGGACATCAAAGTTAAAATACATTTTGTACCGAAGTCTCATTATCTTTGTTAATATAGTTTGTGGAACTGTGGAGTTTGTTAACTATTGCTTGCACTATGGCGATTATGGAGAGCAGGGATAACTTCAGCAAGCTAATTATCTTTCAACGTACATGCAAGCATGTTAAGACTTAATGTGTAATTTCAGAGCTGTCTAGTATTGTCTGTGCAACCCCAAATCTCTAAATTTAAAATGTGAGTAAAGAGCCAGATTGATGAAATTAAAATTTGCCAAGAGATTACTTGAATTTAATGAGTTAGGGGGAAAAACACTAATGTGGTTTGATAATGTCTTACAATGACTTTTAATGCAGTATCCAAGTTTTGTACATACTCATGCAAATCACACAGCTAATTCCTTGCTTGATGCTGTGCAGCTTGGGGCCAGCGAGCATGGCTCTCTGGGCAAAAGCAGACTTGATGATTTTGTCAGTGACTTCTCCCAAGCTGAAAATGTGCTTGGTTTTGGCTTGTTGCACTTTTATTGTTAGTAGTACTGGTTGTAGAAAAAAAAAAATCAAGCCTAATATTAACTTTCTCTTTTTAGTTTTAGACTACAGAATAAAAGAAAGTTTTTAGTTTTTTTTTTTTTTTTTTTTTTTAAGTTTTGGTTTTTGGATTTGAAAATAAAAATCTTGTAATAGTTGTTTCCCCACTTTTCATTTCTGGTTTAAAAAGCAAACTTGAAATGCCAAAAAAAAAAAATAAATAAATAAAAATGCACAGACCTTTTTGCCTTGTGGTCCACTGGTAGCATTGAAATGCAGTCAGGGAAAACAGGGTCTCACAGGCTAGTTGGACCTGATCACTCCTTTATGTTCATAAATTATAATTAATCATCATAATGTTATTAATCATATTTCACTTTCATTTTTCATTATTATAATTTCTCAAAATAGTTGTTTTAATGGTATAATACATACTTCTGCCACGCATTTCTCCTTAAAAGTACCTTTCCTGAATGTTGAGAAAGATGCTATCTGTGCCTCTGTGTTCCATGGTCAACCAAACGGCATTAAAATAAAGGTTATGTTAAATTTCAGCTGTTGACCGTTCCATTATAGTATTGTATTATTATTATTAAGCTCTATGTATTAAACACTAATTTGTGGTAACACTTTGGACATTAAAGTCAAATATTGTAAATGTTATTTTTGTTGCTACTTGATATGAGCGCTTGTCTTTGATTGATAGATCTCTAGGGCCAGAAATCACACACTGTATTCTAAGTGCATTTGCACCCACTGTTTGTATACAGAATTAGCACAAAAACAAATACAACTGAAAAAGGTTGTAAGAATGACCACAATTCCAGCTGGATGGTACAGCATAAGAATAATCCAAAGAGTGTGTCACAGATGTGGTTCTTCATTCGTCCATCTCGGCAAACAGCACAGAGTCATCAGAACAGCAACACTCAGGTTGCTAAAATGGCGCCTATTTGTAGAGTGTCCCAGCTAATGACCCTGGAAGACTCCACCCACCGGGATCCACTGCCTGTCAACATAAGTAACCCACCATTTTTATTTCTATATCTATGCAAACATAAGCAGTAACCTATACCCACCCATTTACATCAACTATCAATAAAAAGAAACACATCTAAATCATCTTACATTTGCTATGATACCCTACACACATATCCATCACCCCACCCCGGAACTATAACATCTGTGTCCGTTGCCTGGGGACGCCTTTTGCCTGCACACCCTGAAGACACAAAGACTGGTGAGTACACAACACACTTCTTGATTTACTCAATGCACGCACTTATTGAGCAACGCAGTACAGCTTAGCTTAGCTCATTGTTTAACCAGTTAACGCATATTAAATATACACATTTAAACCCATGTCCTTCTCCTCTAGGTGGAACTGTGTGGCCTACGCAGCACCTATCAGCAAAGTCCAGACTTCAGAAAGGACAATAAATATAATGACAAATATTCAATAAATAAGGTAAATATATCCATATAAATGTGCAATAAAGCAGTGTGTTAAAATGTATTGTGCAAATGTTCAATAAAGTGCTGTTGCTCCTCCTAAAGTGCCTGTGCAGTTATTAAAGTGTCGTACTGTGTGTGTGGTGCCATATGTGCAAAGCCCACAAAGGTTTTTATGCTTGGCTGAGGTTGAATAGTTGCAGTCATTTATTTCTTAGAATTCTCTTCAGTATTTTACTGGAAGCACACTGCTGTCACTCACTGCTGACGTTACGCTAAAGTGTAAAAGCAGGACGTTTAAAAATGCGGTGTGTTTGTGGATCCAGGCAACAAAACTGATGAAAATTACTTAGGTTTCTGCAATTTCAGATTAGAAGTTGTGATGAAATGTCACAAATTACTGCTTGTGCTGAATTACAGGTTCTTTACTTATATTTTACCATTTACTCAGCATTTGGTTATAGAAAAAAAACTAATCAGAACGTCTGAAGCCTGTAGGGTGGAAAGATCAAACGATGAAGAGCAACTCAGGCTGCTGCTTTTATGTGGCCACATTTTTGAACATACACACAGCTAAATCAGCAGCAGGAAAACTGAAAGCAAGATAAAAAAAAATAAATACAAAAGCACAGTCAGAAACAGAGAGGATGTCAAAACAATAAAAGGCCATAACATAAAAGCAGCCTGAGCTCCTCTGGATGGCTGAACGAAGTGTAGGGGCTGTGAGTGCAACAAGCGATCACCTCCAGTTTTCAGTCTACACTTAGATATCAATATATGCTTTAATGATCCTTGAGTCTGGTATCATTAAAACCCAGTTGCACTCTTATGTATGCACTAAATGGTGAATGAAAACAAAATCACTCCAACTATGAACCACCATCATTAAGACATACAACATTTTTATCTCTGGCCAGTCTGCTATCTTAAGTGTGGACATAAAGTACCGAGCATTTGACTAGCCACACTATGGCTATGGGGGGTCATTCACATCTGGACTCATGAGACTCTAATGAGTCACTTGATGGCTGTGTGCAACAACGACCCATTCAACCCCCTTGCAGTCACATGTTGGCTGGGCGGGTCTTCCAGCTAGGTTTAATACCTGAGACTCCCAACCAGTTAATCTGAACTGAAGAAGACTTTTAAATGAGAGGTGAAGCGTCTTCGTTTTTAAACTGAAGTCCAGTTGTCCTAACTTACGCTCTTCTACACAAGATGGCCTGGATGACTGAGAATCGACACAGACTAGCTTTACCACAGGTTTTGGTACGTTATAGCATTTTACAATACCAAAATAGTTCAATATTATTTGAATATCTTAATGGCACATTGAAAGTTTAAGAATCAACCAAACCAGAGCTATTTAATAGACTAATATAAATTCCTGTTTAATGCAATCCTCATGATTTAAAGATTTAGTGCATGAAAACAACAAAAAATAAATGAGAGAATCATGGGGAAAATAAGGGCAGGAAATATAATACCAGGATCACTAAACTAATAAAGCTGGAAAACACAAAAAATAAAACCAATGTTGTGGATAAAAATCCAATAACACAGATATTAAGTGGATACTTAAGTATAATAAACGTAAGATGTGAATGGCATTTTGAAAACAAGACTGGCAGCTGTGTGTGTGTGTGTGTGTGTGTGTGTGTGTCTTTTCTGTGAGAGCTTGCTTAGAAGGGGTCTAGGTTGTTATAGAAACAGAAAGAATGCAAGGTGGATTTATGCCATGTGAACTTCAACTGCACATTGTCACCTGAATCACTGAACCACTTTTTACATTTTACATTATTGGATTATTTCATTATTTCTCCAGGTACTCAGCTTCCTCCCACAATCTCAAAAAAAAAGGAAAAAAGCTTAATTAGCTTAGCTTAGCTTAATTAAGTAGCTTAATTGGCTTCCCTTCATTGGCCCTAGGTGTGAGTGTGTGCGTATGTGGTTGTCTGTGTTTCAGCCCTGCGATTGACTGGCGACCAGTCCAGGGTGAACCCCGCCTCTCCCCTGCAGTCAGCTGGGATAGGCTCCAGCCCCCATTCTCCCACAGTTCAAAGATTAGAAGGCTAAAAGGTGTGAATGTGAGTATGAATGGTTGTCTCTTTATTTCAATCCTGTGATTAACTAGCAACCTGTCCAGGGTGTCGCCCACCTAACATCACCTGGGGTAGGCTCCAACCCCTCTGCGACCCTGAATGGATAAGTGGTGCTAGGCAATGGATGGCTTGTGGCACGCTAACCGACCAACGCTGTCTCGGGCACAGTGTTTCAAACTGGTTTTTCACAAAAAAAAGAAAACAAAAACATGAGAAGTGTTTGGCACGATCCTACAGTTACTTCACATGAATACAATGTGCAGTCGTGGATCAGCAGTTAGGGTGTCGGACCCGTAACCGGTGGATCGCTGGTTCGATTCCCTGTCCCGGTGTCCATGGCTGAGGTACCCTTGACCAAGGTACTTAACCCCCACTGCTCCCCGGGCGCTGCACGCGGTCGCCCACTGCCCCGGGTTTGCTGTGTGTGTGTGCATGTCACTTGGGTGGGTTAAATGCAGAGCACCAATTTCGTTGGAGTGAGTTCCCTCCAATGACAAAATATGTCACTTTCTTTTCTTTCTATACATTGGCAAATGGTGTCCTCTTCTGATGGGAAGGTTCATATTCAAAGAAAGGGGAATGTTGAGAGTCTGCAATAATTTCTTTTTTGCCCGTTTCACACCTGTTCATGCTGGCAAGTCTAAGTTTCCTTTGCACTGTGTGGTTTCCAAACCACCCTGTAACTCTATCTAATGATCTCGAATTGCTGTTATTTGCTGTCAAATAGGCATGATCTGGTTGCTCACTCATTGAGCCTCTGCTGCAGACACAGGTCATCAATATGTGTTCTCCAGCCAAAGAAAAAGGTTGTTTATCTGAACACCTGAGTATTTGAGCAAGAACACCTGAAGGATTGTCTTGTTTTTGATGACAACTGGCTCATGGTTCATATATTTGCCTTGGTGTGTGTCTTCCTCAAGCTTGGGTCCACCCTGCCTTCCGCTCAGCGGGTACTTGGATAGGTCTGTGACCTTTGAAAGGATAAGTGGTTTAGCAAAAGGGTGGATGGATTGAACTTTTTGACTTTGGTGACTACTAGAGGTAGGCTCATAAAAGACACTGTGACAGACAGCAGTGTTTGCTGCTATACCCATCCACATACAACTGACCCCAAGACAATTACCATGAATAGTGTTAAGACACACAAACTCTACTTTATATCGTCAATTTGTTACTTTAAATAAATAATAATCTTAAGACACAGCAGAACACATTTTGACTCTTTCTTGAGAGAAGGTGTAGTTTTTCTAACTTGCATGTGCTGTTTTGATTTTCCAAATGCTCTCCCTTAAATTTAAGTAACCAGTAAAAATAATATGGTCTCTGTGCAGCACTGAGTAACCTCATGCATTTTTGAAACTTCACATATCATAGCAGTGATTACCAAATCACATTTTTTGCTTACAATGGCTTCTGTCATTCAACCTAATGTAACCCAGCATTGTAACAGCTCTTATGATTGAGTTACTTCAGAGTCTCTTTTCCAACACGGATTAATTTTGTCCACCCCTTAAAAAGTTGAAGAAAAATCTTTTTAAAATTAGCTCACTTAGGGAACAATGAAAAAAAAAAAGATCTTTCTCTTCATAGCAGCCTGGAGTTTAATAGCACCATTGTTCATTTTCATTCATGCTTCTCTCAAAAAAAAAAAAAGAAAAAGAAAAGAAAAAGTTGCTCCTTCACTTAACTCCCCCCCTGCAATAACAACCAGTGAGGGAGTTATTAAAGAGCAGTGGAACTTTCCTAAGTGGTTGGATTTTGAATGGGAGTGTTTGATGGGTAAATTGGGAGCTGTGGGGGCCAGAGATGTAACAACCTTGAGTCCCAGCACCACGCCAACGCCGAACAATCTGTAATTGGCACCAAATAGAGACACCCGACTGTCACCCATAAGGCGAGTCAGAGAAGGAAAGGAACAGAGGACTCCGAATTACAAGATGGCTATACCAGTGAGGGATGAGACCACATCTCCCTCCTCTGTGTTGTGTCTCTCCTTTATTCTTTCCATCTTATTCTCAATTTTATTGAATTATTTTCCAATATAATCCTCTTTCTTCTTCCAGCTGTCTTTGTGTGGTTTTGCCTTTATTTTCTGTCTTCCTCAAACGCTATCGTTTCACCAATCATACTCTTGATCATCCTTCTGCCATTTCTTTTACTCCTTTTGTCCTCACTTTTTTAATGTCTCTATGTCTCTCTATGCTACGTCTCTACACTGGGGATGAACTGAGTGAGGCGGGGTGTCGAGTGGAGAACAGCTGGGGCACAATAGCACTATCTCTGTGGCACGTCTTTCCCATTTCATTGTGACATGCACGGCCAATGGCCAGCTATTTCACTATTGGCTGCATTTCTGTTTGACTTAATTCAAAATCATATTTCTTCACACATTTATCTATTTATTCATTAATTTTTCAATTAACTTGCGTAGGTACTTAACCTTTGTGATGGGGTGCTCATTCAGAATTTTAGTAGGCACTTCTCTCTCATTCCTCTAAGGTCTTTAAATATTATTTGCCTGTTTTCTGTATTATCTATTTGTTTGCTATGCAAATGCTATGCTATGCAAAATTGTGTACTATTTGTAATATTACAAATAGCTTCACAATTATTTCACCTGCCTCCAGTTAGTTAGACTTATCTATCTTTTGCCCCTCCATTGTGGGACAGGTAGGGTGAAGTCTGTAGGTAGAGTCTACCACTGATGTGCAAGCTACAGAGAAAATGAAATGTTGTAGTAAATCAAACTTTAACCTTTGTAGATAAACCAGAAAATAATAAATATAATCTGAAAAGCAGTAAAACAGCCAGCATGATACAAGTAACTAACAATTAATACTTAACTCCCACCAGGGAATACCTCTTTAACAACATCTACAACCTTAAAAACAGGTTCATCATCAGTTCATCATTACAAGAAATTAACAACCACGTGCTATGAACCAATTTATTTACGCGATTACAGACACGATAGTCCTTCAAACACATTTTCACCTTTAGTTTAAAATACTGGACTTTCGGAGAGTGATTGGTAAGGAATTCCGCATCCCACCTGCTTTAGCTTAGAAAGTTTTGTCCTTCCCCTCCACAGGAAGCGCTTGTCCTTGAGTCATTTCTGCATGTTAATACAAACGGCTTAAGAGGTTGTGGTGCTAAATTGTGAATGATACCTTTTAACCATATCACCATAATCATGAGAATTAGATTTTCTACCCATGATTTACAGTGTTTTGCTTATACAGACAATATTAACATACATAATTACAAATAACAATAATTTTCCAGAGGAGGGGCATTATGTCCTCCGATGAAAAAAACAAAAAACATAACCGAAACAAAAACATTTTAACTGTTTTAGACAAGTTCAGTGTCAAACATGAATATGTCATCCGATTTACTATTTTGAAAATGTAGCTTGTTGTTTTTGTTTGTTGTTTTGTTGTTGTTGTGTTTGCATGAACATAGATTACTGTGTCATCTGTATATACAGTATTTTAAAATTAATGGATCCATCTGTCAGATGGACTGATCATATATCGTTAACTAAATACCAAAAACTAAGGCCGAAGATAGAACCTTCTAAAAGGGATAAGGTTTTCCCTCTAATTCTTTAATTTAATAGTACCATCTGAGTACTTTAGTTTCAATAACAGCACACTGTGATTGACTTTATCAAATGCCTTTTTCAAATTTATGAAAACCATTGCATGTTAGCAAATATTCACCACTGTTATTCAGGGTTTTCTTTTCCACTTGTGCACATTTTGGATAACCTTTAACATGTCTAGATGATTTCCTGTGTTCTGCTTCAAACCTGTTTCCCAACACCAAAATGGATTAACCAATCAGCAAGTTGAGGAAACCTGGAAACCTGCAAGTTGAGGAGCAGTCAATAGAGGTGAATTTCAGTTAGTAGAGGTGAATTTCTAAAATAGAGCAGACTTGTGTAGGTCTGAAGTAAAGCTTATGGATTTTAGTAAAGGCTGAACACGTAAAACCACTAGTGTGGTTCTTCAAGGAGCATGGAACATTTTTATGGGTCTACTGTACCATCAATATACAGAGTGTTGTCAGTGTATCAGTACACCTTAGTGGTGCAGCTATAGGTTTTTCTGTTCTGTGAAGATTACCCCTTTAAACTCAAACTAACTGTAATATGTTAGTGTGTTTTCCCAATCATTCCTGAGCATCCCGCTCTGCTAACATCTTGAAGCGCACAAGGGCAAAGGCAGGACTGCTCAACATGCAGCCCGAGCCCTGTGTGTGAGAGTGTGTGTGTGTGTGAGTGTGAGAGCACTCGCTACCCCAAGCCCCCTATGGTGTTTCACCATAGGTGTGCAGATGAAAGCACTGCTGGGAAGCATACACATACACACATACATGCACACAAACATGTACACACACACACACACACACACACACACACACTTACTCACAGAGCAAGAGAATGTTTGAAGTGGCGCCCAGCAGCTTAACTGAGTTGTGGCCGTAACTTCAGTTTGACATCTGGACAGAGTCCCCCTGAGAAGAGTGTGCATGCACACATGCGCGCACACACACACACACACACTTCTTGCTCTCCCTCTGTCTCTCTCTCCTCCCCCTCCCCCTCTTCTGTGTACGCAACCAGTGCCATAATATGATAATACGACAGCCTTCGTTGCTGCTGGTGTTGTCCAATCACCATTTTCCCCACCTACTTCTCTTCTATTTCTGTTGTAACACAATGCACGTAATTCACATAACTGCACAAGAAACTTGCATGACAAATGAATTTTGGAGGGCAAGAGGTTCTTCCAGTTATGGTGTATATATATATATAGACAGCGGATTTATTATTTCAATGATAAATGCTTTTTGACAAGTGACGGCATCAAAATAGTTAACCTTGTCCTTGCTTGCCTTAAAGGAGCTTTTCAGATGATATGATATATTCAATTTGAGACGTAAAAATATGCCATCACAGCCGATCATCTGTCGTGATAAATTATAAATTAGCCTGCAGGATGGTTGCCAAGCCAGTGGTGCAGTTACTTTCACCAGGCGGAGCAATAGCACCATGTACCATGAACGATCTCCTCGGTGCTCCAAATTTTTCTAAGGCTCACTCTCATGAGCCATGAGTGTGAATGTACAATAGTCATCTGCCACAGTTCTCCCTCTGTAATGTGAACTGCAGCTGTTGGAACTCTTCACTCTGTCAAGTTACGCGTAATATTCCTGAGAGCTCTTTTGTGTTTGAGATTTGTCTTTTTTAAGGAAGCATCAGGCCACGTCCCACCATTTTTGAAAAAGTATGTCCGCTGAGTGTAGCTCTCAAGGCAGTGTGTGGTGCTGCTGCGCTAAAGTCATCAAATAAATAATTTAATATAATAAATAGAAATATTCTGCTTAATTTTATTTATTTAAAATCATTTCACTTTGATTATGGCATCATTTTAATTTTAATGTTTTAAATTTTGTACAGATGTTTTTTCAGTTGCTCCAGTGTGTGTCTGTGAGTGGAGCAAACCCCCAGGCAAGATACTGAACCCTGAGGATTTCTTTTGAAATCCACCAAAGACATCATTACTTCTGGGATGTCCTGCTGTGTGTGCGTGTGTGTGCACATGTGCACGCACACACACACATACACAAATACGTGTTAGTGTTTGTATCTACGAGCATATGTGTGTGTGTGTGTGTGTGTGTGTGGAGTGCAGACCTACCTGTGATACCTCCAGCAGAGTTGATAATGAGCTCCATTGATTGAGGCTGTTAATTAAGATCAGTTTTTAATAAATTATGTTCCCTCAATCTCTGTGTTATAAATAATTCCTGACAGATAGACACTTGTTTTCAACAATAGATAGCAGAGCATTTGTAAGTCCTCTTTTCAGTGAAGCCATGTTGTAAATCATGAAAACATGTAACCAACAAACTCATCAACTCAGAATAATCAAACTATTCAAGCTTTTTCATATGGAAATGTAGAGTCAAAGAATCAAAAGTAATAGAGTCAAAAAGCAAAGACCGCAACTGCAAATTTGCAGATACTGAGGTCATTGTGGGAAAAATAAGCATTACTGTTTTGTTCCCTGCCAAGCCTAAATGCTCTTTCACAGCCCCCGAAACACTGCCAGGAAAGGCCTGGTGAAACTGGGTCAAAAATACAAGAAATTATCTATGTGGACATTTTGCACTGTACAATACACTCACTGGTCTGCTAAAACACCAAAATTGCCAGAAACAAAATAAATGACTTCAGTGTCCCCAGTTTTGGCTAAAACTGCTGTTATGAATATTGGCCTGTTCTTTTCTGCCTTATTTTGTTCAGCCAGCGACAGACAGGTCAGCTAAAGAGGAAACTATGTCATATCATAATGTCCATGAAAGATGTTGATAGACAAAGGACCATAAAAAAAACTTTATCATACCAAAAAAGAAATTTTTTGCGCAATGTATGAAAACATATATTTTCCATTTTTTCCAAAGCTATTCAAACTGACAGAAATGTACTGTAATTAGACAGTAATATAACTGTTCTCCAATTTCAGCCATTACCTGTCATTTCATTCCACTTCAATTGTTTGCTGGGCTTTAGCAATTGTTTTATATTTTCAATATTGCCATCATTCCAGAGTCACCATTGCTGCGTGTCATTCTAGATAATTGCCAGCTAAATGACTAAACAGCCCGTGGAATTTAAAAGAAACATTTGTTTTGTTCCAGATTGTCAGGAAGATTAGTCGACAATTTATGATGAGAGTCTCAAACAAAATATGCTTGAAGCTATAAAGGACTTCAATACTTTGTATTTAAAGAAAGCACTTCCTGTGTTTTCTCTAGGGTTTCTTCCTTATAATTATTTTCGTCTAAATAAAGCTCAGTTTGCTCAGTTCTTGGTTTGCACATAAATGTTTACAATAATGTCTTTCATATCATTTTTTGAAATTCTTCTCTTTTTTTTTTTTTTACCTGGCTGTGTGTGTTCTCTGCCTAAATGAGGTTTTACCAGTGAACATGGACACAGCAAGGTCAGGTATTGCCCATCTTCATCTATCCATTCTTTCCCCATTTTTTATTTTTTCCTCCTTTTTTCCTCTCCTTCCCTTTTCTCTACACTCATTTCTTCTTCTTCTCCACTCAGCATTCTACCTCTTCCTCTGATGCCTGGGATCTTTTAACTTCACCCTTCAGCAGAGACTACACTAAGTACACACTGTAGCAACCAGTAAATAACAGTTTAGAAGCAATAATCCACAGATTCGTTTTTGGTGCTGTGAAGAAAGGTTTTAGCAAGATTCTCAAGAGAACCATGCTCAAATGGCTCTTTCCTGGATTTCTAGGTTACAAGTTACGGAAGACCATGTTATGAGGACAAAAAAAAATCCCAAATAATTCAGCGTTAAAAAGTGAGAACCCAATATTGATCTGATCTGCATCATTGATAACTCTGGCATCAAAAATTTTGCCACACTTGGGTCAGACTCCTGATCATAAAGTTATATTTTTAAACATTTAAAAAAAATTGCTGCAGTGTGACTACTTTTATAGGATCACTTACGAAGTTCATATGTGCATGTAACATCTAAATTCACTTGTAACTACACAAGATGTTGAAGAGTTATGGCAGTTTATACTATAGGCCAAGAATTAGCTGATTATAGTAAGCTATAGTTAGCTTACAGTTACTATACCCACTTTATCCGTCAGGGATGGGGGGGCCGGAGCCTATCCCAGCTGACTACGGGAGAGAGGCGGGGTACACCCTGGACTGGTGTTTCAGGAAGGAGGTTCAACAAACTCTGAGTTAAACCATGAACTCTGAGTTGATTCACTCTGAAAATGGAGGTTCCGTTTTCAGAACAGCTGATCTGAATTACTTCAATCGACTCTGAGTAGGTTGACTCTGAGTTAAGAGTGCGGACCGCAACGCTAAAAAGCCATCATCAATGGAGCCCCAGAGCTACGGTTCACCATGGCAACAGCCAGTGAGAAAAAGAAGGCCCCCTATTTTTCATCCATAGAACTAGAAGTCCTCATGCAGTCATACGCCGAGTATCAGCACATCTTAGAGTATTTAAGTTTAGTATTTAATCACTCAATTCAAAGACAAATAACTAAGTCCAGTTGCATTCGATTGAATTTCCTTGAGATAACCATGACCTGGATGAATGAGAATATTCACAGGCCTATTTAAGCACTCTTAAAATATCCCTAGTTAAAACTGGTGAAATGGTATTTAACCTAAAAATTAATTTTCATTTCAATGTAATCCCATGGGAGGGGATAAAATAAATGAAATATAGAAACATAATTCAATCAGGTAAAGCTTAAGTGTAACAAGCTCATGATTGGACCGTACTGTAATAACATCTGACATTTCAAACAAAGTAAATATTGTGTGCATCAGTTTTATCCGTAACATAATGCGTTTTCACACTCAAATGTCCTCATGTCTTGTGTTTCATTAATTAATTAGGACTGAGGGAAGTAGCATTTGGTGCAGTGGTTAGCACTGTCGCCTCATAGCAAGAGGGTTCCAGGTTCGAATCTCGGTCTGGGCCCTTCTATGTGGAGTTTGCATGTTCTCCCTGTGTCTGCGTGGGTTTTCTCCGGGTACTCCGGCTTCCTCCCACAATCCCAAAAACATGCACATTAGACAAACATTCACTGCTCTACATTGCCCCTAGGTGTGAGTGTGAGAGTGTGTGGTTGTCTGTCTTTGTGTGTTGGCCTTGCAATTGACTGGTGTACCCCACCTCTCGCCCGTAGTCAGCTGGGATAGACTACAGCTTCCCCGCGACCCCGATGGATAAGCGGTATAGAAAATGGATGGATGGAAGTAACATTTGACTTCTACTCAGCCAACAGAAAATGGGCGGAGGACCACTACCTCTGACAGGGCACAGGAGATGACCCTGAGCCAAAACCAAGGAAGCAGAATGGTACGTCCAACTAAGAAGTCATCGGGACAAGACAAACAATTTGGGCCTCAAAATTCTCCCCAAACGTAAACGCAACTCCCTGCGAACTAAAGCAGCCTCCTCATCTATAGGCTGCTCAATAAAAGGCCACACCTTTTTAATAGTAATTACTAGGTTGTTGTCCACTAAAATGTGCTGAATGAATGAATGAGGAAATGAAACAGTGGCTCGGCTCTGTGGAGGAGACAGACAGAAACTCTGGGGTTTACGGAAGAAAACCTGACCAGATTATCTTCACAGACCAAGTCACCATGCTAACTTATTCTTACTATATCTCGAGTTCGAGTTATCTTCCTTAATGAAACGGTTAACCCAGAGTTTCCCTCATCTCAGAGTTGTCCCTAAAACCTGCTTTCTGAAATGGGCCCCAGGTGTCCTTGTGTGTCTTCCAAGTTAAAATAACTTTACTCATCTGATGGCTACATCCATGCCATGCACTGCACTTCTCCTTATGTGCAACAGCAGAAATATTTGGCACCAGGCTCATCATTTCGGAGTTGAAGCAGCAATGGCCCAGAGCACAGACCCACAGCAGGACAGACCTGCAGCTCCGGCACTGTGCTCACAGCCGCTGTGATCACTCACTGTGTTGACAAGAACTCAGTTGAGATGCAACGTTTTACTATGAACACACATCCACATCAAGTGTGTTTTGGTTTAGGTTTCACTCTCAGTGCTGAGTGGAACAAATCAGCTTTCTTTGTGAGATGTCGTTTTGATTTGTGAATTGTTCTTTACGAAATGTTGTGTTTTGCGAAACGTTTTTATGTTTCGACCTTCAGTCAAGTGATATGAATAGAAGTGATATATTAGAATTATTTTAGAGTTTTTAATGAGGACAATAGGAGCTGTTGTGAGGATATTAGTGTGATGACTTTTTTCCCTGCTAAAACGTGTGTGACACAAATTAGGGGAATTGTATGCATGCCTTGATACATGTACAGAGGTTATCTTGTAGGTTTCTATAGTTATCTTTGTTATCGTTGACACTGAAAATGTCAAGACTTACCTGAAGTATGAAACTTAAGCTAAACCACATCTGTGATGATGTCATCATCCTCCCCTTCCTCATCGTCACGTCATAATTTCTATTGTGAAAATTACGGAGAAAGCACGTGTTTGAGTTAAAATGGGTTGAAACGGACTAAGTCACAGTCAGCCTATGTGTAAGACTTTGCAAAAAAAACGACCTTTTCCTGTGTTCTGCCTGTCAGCCTGTACAGAAGCTAAGAGAGTTGAGAATGTGTGTGCATTGTGTGTGTGTCAGGCAGTAGGCCACAGAGCTAACAGGATTAGCATGGTAGCGGAATGTGTGTCAGAGAGCACACAACCAGCAGACTCAACCCTGTGACACACATTTGGTGAGTGAGGGAGCAGTGAGATGCAGCTGTGGCAGAAGTTTGCCTGGCATGTGTTTGTCATATGGGTTAATCAAGTTAATTCTGCTCTTACGTCTATATCTCTCATAGTTCTGCTTCATGTCAGGCAGATTCTATTTAGATACTTGACTTATGATAACAGAATTAATGACAAGCACTTATTCAACCAATATGAGGAAGTAGGCTTTTTTGTTGAGTAGATGGCAAAGAAAAAATGCTAACTTGTGACAAATAATTCAAACAGGGGGCATTGCTGATGTACTGAGTTTATTGAGCTCTGGGTCATCTCTGTTTGTGTTCTCTCTCTGAAAGCAGACTGGGTCAAACGGAAGAAGGACAAAGTCCAGTCAATGAAAGTTATGCTTTAGATAGATAGATACTTCATTGATCCCGAGGGATTACGCATGATTTCAAATCTAGTTTGAAATCATGCTTTTTCATTTTAGAGATTTAAAAACTATTGGTGTGCTGGTGGGCCAGTCATTACAAAATAATGCTGTGCATCAGGACATTATTCAACCCAAAGAACTTTAATTTTTATTGTCAATGCATGGCACATCAGTCGAACATCAGCAATAATAGCACTATGCTAACCTTGTTAATTTCTTCAAGGAACACATTGCAAAAAAAAAAAAAAAAAAAAAAAAAAGTTAGATGGGGCAAGGATCTTTCACAATTAGAGGATTACACACATCATACATTTTTTAAGCTAAAATTATTAACAGAATTGTCTAAATACACACTTTACAGATATATTATAGAACTTGAAACTTAAACAACAATAATTTTCCTTGAAAGCAGAAAGGGTAAGTTAAGATTTTTTAAAAAGCATGGGTACAGGAATGCAAAACTGATTCAATACTAAATGAATCACTACATAACTATTTCTTATGCTGCTGGCAGTTTAAATATGTTAAGCATTCTATAGCAATCTGATAGATGAAGTCTGAATGTGGAAATAAAAATGCTCATCACTGTGAGCTCATTTGGGCACAGTATGCATACATTGTAAAAAGAGATTTCCTTGGCAGAATGAGTCTGCAATGATGAAATACAGGAATAATCTACTGCACAAATAACTCACATGAATCATGAAAAATAATATCGGCATATATAATATTTGACAGTAAATTTCAAACATTATTAGTAACGACTGTCAAATAATGTAAGGTATGTGCTATTTACAACAAGCACAGGTTCTAGCAAGAATGGGTAAATGCCCTGCAAATGCTACGAATATTTATGATATCTCTGACACAATAAATCATCCTCCTGGTCTCCGTAAATAGCCCTTGTTGTTATTTTGTAAATTCAATAGCATTCCAATCAAGTTTATTTTATTACTTTGTTTACAATCACACTGAATTTTAGAGATGTAATTGCTGTAGAAAAATGAATTAAAAAATAAAGGAATAAAATAAATATATTTTAACCAGCAACCTCATTATTCTGTCCAGGATACTGAAAATATCCAGTATCCAATCATGTTAGCGGTGCTGTTTAAGTTACCATGGTGATGTGCTGACAGTTCACTGCGGTGAGATCTTAAAAGCAAGGGTTAAGTCCAATGTAGTTTCATTAACCCACTGATCTCGCTTTCTACGAAGGGCCCCCTGGGGACATCACTGGAATTTGATGTTGATGTCTTCTGCCAACCCTGTACTCTGTAAGGAGAGATGAGTAACCCTTAAATAAAATAAACAAACTGTGGTTATGACGTGATTTAAATGCTCAATAGAACTTAAGCACTTAAAGGTTTTTTGACATTCTACGATGAGAAAAACTATTTAAGATGTCAAAATGTGCAACAGTCAGGGGCGAGGTATGACCCCTGACTGTCTTTTGATTTCATATTAGTTATCAATGCTCCTGAGAAGAATACAAAGAAAAACATATCCAAATAAATACAAAACACTGCTGGAATAATATGAGGACAATTACATTGAATAGAACATTGCTTCTCAGTAACAACTAAAAATACTGAAGGGAGAAATACCATTATTCAGGATTCGAATCAGGATTATGTGAATGCCCCATTCAAAACACAATAAAGACTTTTGTATAAGTTCTTCTGATAGTAGAGAAAAGGCCCTTAAACCCATCCATCGATCTGTTACCAGTCATTCCAACATTTTGCGCATTGAGATGGCCAAATGCAATCATTGAATAAATGGTTATAATGACACAACCAAGAGCATCCAAAGTTTTTTCAGTTTGTTGTACAAAACAAAAATCGCAGACAGCGTGACGAATGAGAAATGAGAACTTGAAAGAGAATTTCGTACAATAAATAATGATATTTTTGCAATAAAAATGGCATTCTTGGGGATACTGGGCTTATACAGTATGTGACCCCTTTGTGTGATCAATCACTGCACCGTATTTATCAGTGTGTAGCCTCCGGATTCTTTCAGAAGTGCCCATTCGTGCTTTGAATTCTATGTTGAGCTGTTTTTGAAGACAAGGGGCATGTTTTTAGTGAAATGAGAATGTGAAGTAGTTTCCGTCGGTGTCTGCACCAAGAGTGAAATATTATCCACACACACACACACACACACACACTACTCCTTCTGCTAGTGAAGATGAGATTGGCTCTTCATTTATCTCCCCTCCTCCAATCACTTTCCTTCTCTTTCTATTTTTCTCTCATCCAATCACTTTGTCTCTCCTGTTAGCACAATACAAGCTATATCCCCGTTTTCCCTGATTCTACTCGTGCTTCCACAGTTGTACCCTCTCCTACACCCACAACACTCTCCCCAGGGTGCCATAGTAACTCAGTGGGAGGGGAGCATCACCCCAGTCTTACTCCTCTCTGCAACCACACCCCCATCCCCTTCCTGTTTCACCTCCAATCATGTCTATTCCTCCAAATCATCCAATACCCACATCTCCTATACCTGCTGCCCCCCTCCAGCTCTCGCCCAATAGGATTTGCTGGTTTGTAAGGCACAGCAGGGGGTGTAAAGCTGCTCAGCAACAATGAGTTGAAAAAGGATGATCATAGTAAAAATGGTGACCTAGTTTTCGTCTTCATTTTTTTTTATTCAGCACCCCCACCCTAAAATTCTCTCCTCTCTATATGCAGAAAAAGCCTCTTCAGAAACACCAATGTGCTTCTCAGTCCTCACCAAGCTAAGAACGCTCGAGCAGAGGAAGGTAATGCAAAGGGGTTTGAATAAGGTGAATCTCACCTCCATCAATAAACTCTATCAATCACCAACTCACAGAGCATTGTTTTAAAATACCACTCTAACTCTTTCACAATGGATTATCTAACAACTACTTGATTTGTCCAAAATAATCTGGCATCACAATAACACACATACTCATGTTTGTTTGTGTGGGTTTTTTTTTTTCTTTCATAGATCATATACCGGTTATGATCTATATTATTGATGTGTTGATGTAAGACTATACATGATGTGATAATGTTCTTTGCACATCTGAAATGAATTAGTAAACCAGATTTTAAATAGAACTTTTTTTGTTGAACTTCATGTTTTCTTTTTTTTTTTCAATTTTTTTAACAATCATTTATAGAAAGAAGGACATGTAGTCAAGATTATAGCCTCAAAGAGGAATTTATGTTAAAGTTGTATCACCGTTTTATTTTATTTATTTATTTTATTCAGTTTGTTCCCTTCGTTTTGAAAGTTTTACAGTTTATTTTTTTAAAAAGAGAAGTCCAGAGAAGGGAAACAGTTAATAGGTGGAGGTAAAACCTGTAATATTGACTAAATCCCTGTTTGCAGGTACCGTAATTAATTAATTAGCCATATGGTGTAAACTTTCTAAGGCTAGTACCATTGTTGTATTGACATTACTATTTTATTATCTCCTGTTATTAGTAAAACATTTTCGGAACGCAAGTGTTGTTATGTGATGACACGCGTTTAATATATTTCTATACATTTCTATAAATGAAGTATAATCTATTATAGTAATTAATTATGGCTATATGTAATGGCTAGATCAGAATAAAATAACCACAGAAAATAAAATGCTGCAGTTAATTTGTGAAAGTTTGAGTTTCATTCATGCTATTATTAATCTCTCTCACACACACCCAAACACACACACACATACACGGAGAGAGAGAGAGAGAGACAGAGATTAAAAAGTTTTCAATGTCGTTTTCTTCTGATTACCTTTCACCAGTCTGCAGTTGTTAACCAACCATCTAGCATATTGTCAAATGTAATTTCCTCCAAAGCTGTATTAAATCATGTCATAGGGAAATATGAAAACAGGAAAAAATGTTGGAGTGCTGGATGGAAGTAAGAAAAGAAGATACATTAAGAGGATTAAGATTAAAACTTTAGACATGTCACTTATATTACTTCTTCCCAATCCACTGCTCTTTGTTTCTATATCTGTTTTCGCCTGCAGTGATGGCTTGTGCAGTCATTTATTTACGTAGAGTAGCCTCAATGGCACATTTCAAACCTAGTTTAATTGATTTATGAAACAACATGGTCTCTTAGAAAATCATTCTCTGAATATGTTTTGGTCAGATGCAGCTACATATATAATCACAGTGCGCAAACACACACACACACACACACACACACAAGCTTGCATGGGGCTTCTTGTTCACATTAGGTGCATACTGGAGTAAAGACGAGCTTTGATTTCAATAAGGACAGCATAACCTTGTGATACGGCTCACATAATGGATGGCAAGGCACCACTTTTGCTTTTGATGGGCAAAGCCAAATCGGAGCTATTCTTCTGGTTCAAATGTCTACTCAGTGGTTTAAATGTTTTGATAAATGTCTTCATTCAAGCCATGGCTAATTCAAACTCACCACAGTGATTTCTCTTTATCTTTTCTTTTTTTTTTTTTTTGATGACCAGGGATTGACTTTGATGTGCATCTGAAATGAGGAGCCCGTGTGATATGGTGCACAGTGCCCAGAGAGGTGCCTGTGAGATTGGCACAGAATCGTGCCTTGGAACTTGTATCATGCTATTATTGATTACAGAGACTCAACATGGCACGTCTCCACAAAACCAAGAAAGTTGTCATTAAAACTCCTTGGTTTTTAGAGAAGAACCGGAGTGCTTTGACATAGGTCACAAAAAAAGCAGACATTTTCTCATATATAAGCAGTCAGTGCTGTCTTAAAGTGCCAGCTTGGCAACACATAGATGAATAAAAACACAGACATGGTTTTGATGTGGCTCAAATGGTAAGCCATTGTTAAAAAGAGCCCTGCTTTCTTTAACAATATTTCATGCCAACATTATAGCAGGAAACCCAGTACCATTCCATAAGGCACACGGAGAAGCAGTTCTCTTTGAAATGGCTTGACTTTTAGAGAAGGAGATTGTGCTAACCCTAACCCTCTGATGTTGATTCAAAGCCAAACCTGTAATCCACACACACAATGTGCCACTGAGGTGCCAGGATAAAGCACAGTTGAAGGGTGGAACCACACTGTTGCAAAATGCATTTAAGTATTTGACAAAGCTTTATTTGGAAGATCTGGCTTTAATCAAGATTGAAAACTGTAACAGATGTCCAAGCCACACTCAACTCAAAGTGACCTAAAGGTACATATACCTACCTTTATGTTCACATAATGTTAATATTTGTAGAAAACAATAGAAAACATGTTTTGTTCCAGTTTCTCAAAAACACCATTGATTTTTAATAAGCAATAAGATTAGCAGCAAAGATTTGTGACTTGTTTTTTTTTCTTTTTTTTTATGTTGTACCTAAACTGTGTAAAATGGGCTCTTTTCTTGGTTAATATTAATATTGGTGATGTATTGACCAGAGACCAGCAACTTTTCGAGTGTCTGACTGCATTACAGTGACATGCAATGGAGGATACAGCAGCTATGAACACTAAATTCAAGGATAACACACATACTCATGCTGTAATGTCTTGAGGTGCAGATTTCAAAGGCGGCATGGAGACTGAAACAACAAAGTGGCCACAATTTCTGGTACCATTATTGTTCTTCCATAAATGTCATGGCAGTCTGTGCATTAGATTTAAATTTTCCTTGTGTACAGATGGAAATTGTCACCTCACGATGGAGCTAGAGGAAGATTATAACTTCACATCTGTAACTGTCATCCTCTGAGGATCATGAATGTACAAAACTTCATAGCCATTCTTTACTATAATTTTTCAAGAGGAGCTTACACAATTTTGATGATATTTTCTAATATCAACATAACCAAAAAAAAAAAAAGCTTTTTTTGGCACATACCTGAATTCAGATACCACCACAGAGACATAGAACTACTAAATAAGGATGGAAGGATGCCTTTATTATTATAGACAGAAGGGTGGTGAAATGACTGTGGCTGACTTTGCTGCCAGAAAGAGAAGTGGGCATGACTCACAGTGAAAATTAAATAAGGACAATTCAGCAGTTATAAGTCACCTTTTAATCAAAAATAAATAACACACACTTGGGTGTCACCAGTCAGCTCTCTAATTATTATTCTCATGGTGCGCTAATGGCACTTGTTCATTATAAAAAGACATGAATTCAATTTCTTTAATATTTGTCTCAATTAAAGTCATTAGAAGAGGAAAAGAAAAGGAATTATGCTGATGTCTCTCGAATTTTAAAGGTTATAAGTAGAACAACACCTGCTTGTGAAATTCTCAACTGCCATCCTTAATAGAAACAATGGCAATATGGCATTAATTAATTTAAGTGCAATTAAAGACACTTGATAGAAAGTTCTAAGAAAAGTTTTAACATGTGTGTGTGTGTGTGTGTGACAGAGGAGAGGAAGTTGAGTTCAAGTTAAAAGGAGAGATGGGAGTAATAGTTCATTTACACATGGTATTAAACTTCTATCTATATTTGGGTGTGTGCTGTGGATAAGAAAAGACACATTTTAATGTTAAATATAAATGCATGTGCTATGCAGTCAGAATGGTTGGGTTTGCTGAACCACCTCAGCAGGTGTTGAAGATCACTATCTGATTGGACACACACTAAAACGGGGGTAAATGACCCCATACAGGCTCCTTTATTTATCATTCTATAACACAAGGCTGTACAGCGAAATGCAGGCTGTGGTCCTGTTACACTGCACGCAAAAACAAAATAAAATAAACAATTATTTATGTGGGTGTATGGAGGACTCAGCAGACTTACAGCCTGTGGGTATTTCTGTTATTCTTCTTTTAGCATCCTTTGAGCTCTGTGTAGACATCTCAATTCGCTGACATCACTGATGCTCGATAGATAGGTACCATTGATGTTCTGGGCAATTGTGATTACCCACTGCAGAGCCTCCCCCTCTTTGGCCATGCACGAACCATGCCAGTGTGCTCCTTTGTACTCACCAAGACCCTGAGAATGTTATTACATTCATTGATTGTGTGTCATACTACACATGTTGTAATCATAGTTACACACAGGTTCAGAATTTTTGGCACTTTTTGTACAAGCACTTGATTGTGCCTTTGTTTTTAGCCATTAAGTGACAGCAATGCCAGTCTTCAAACTGAAGCATCTTAACCAGTATAAGACTGTGCATGTGCATTTTAGACTCCACTAGTTGATATTTTGCTTTCTGGGGTATGTTAGCACTGTGAGGGATTGAAGGGAGTAAGTGTGTGTGTGTGTGTGTGTCTGTGAGAGAGAGAGAATCATAATAACATGAATGAAACTCAGACTTTCACTAACTGACAGCAGCGTTTTATTTTCTGCAGTTACTATATTGTGATCTAGCCATTACATATAGCCATAATTAACAGCAGTTATATTTAATCAATGGTCTATTAAATGCAAATGTTAACATTATCTTTTGTCAAGTGGACTGGATCCTCTCTGCTGCAATGCCGTCAGCACTGATGTAGTGCTATGCTGATAGACTAGTTTGATTTTACAATTGACATATTGTACAGATTTTTTTTTTGTTCCATCTTGAAATTATGCCAAACTTAGGACCCTTTCTGTTGCCCCTTGTGATTTTCTTTGTTTTCCCTTCATTCAAACCATACTATCAAAGTAAGCACACTGGGGGCATGTTGCCATGTTGACGTGTATTTAACTGAAAGCACCTTTTTGGTCTAAGTTGTTTCTTCTTTGATGGGCCTGAACAGGCAGCTTTTAAAATTCAAAGCACTTAAAACATGTTGAAAACCTCAGGTAACAAATTTGCAATCCCAAAACCAGGAACCTCCTTTATACAAGAATTGTTTATGCAATGACCCGTTGAACTGCAACCCAACTGACTGGGTGAAAGTGTTTGGTTATTTTGATTGTTTATTGTTTGATAAAACATAATACATTGTATGACCTTGCTGCACTGCGAATAAATATGAATATGAAAGTCTCTGACAGTGCTGAATGCCATGGATTTATCTCTTAATGCATACACATTTTATTGGATTTAAATATTTTCTGACCTAAACCACAAAAATATATATTTTGTCATTCACCACGAATGGTATCTAGCCATGGATTAAGTTTTGGTTATGCGCTGAGAATTGTCAGCACGTGCAACTTCAATGCAACTGAGGTAAAATGAATTTATTTTGGTGCTTGTCAGTGTATGAAAAAACAAATTCTGAAATTCTACATCAATGTGACAGAAACACTGTCCTAGTTGCTCTGAATAATCAACAGATGTCGCTGTAAAGGGGGGCGACTCTTTCAATAGAAAGTACCTGCAGTAACTGGAACTGTTGGAACTGTTAGGTGCAAGGTCTTTGGTCTATTTGTCGGCTGCAGGACTCAAGCAACCAAACTCTGTTCACCTGTTGTGATGGAATGACAGAGGAAATCTCAGTGATTGATATCTCAAAACCTCAGCATATAAAACTGATACCACTTGGCTTAAGTGGGGAAACTGAGCCATTCTGTGTGTGTGTGTGTGTGTATACATGCATATATATATATCTATATATATATATAGATATATATATATGTATGTATACATATGTATATACACAAGGTCATTCTTCTAAATCCATGTTCTTATCTGGTTCAACATAAACAGATGGCAGTATTGTGTGTTTTCCTCCTCTGAACTCCACAGGATGGCAACATAGCACTACATTATTAGTGTAACCTTGCTGTGGAGGTGAATAAATGTTTTGAGACTGGAATTTCTTTTCCAAAGCCATTTTGGTCTATGCTGCAGCAGTGAGATAATGATTCCATTGCATGTTAATTAATGGACTGGAGAGGAAGTGTTTCATTTCCAGGTGTTGGCAGGGAAAGAAAGATGTGGTTTGCTGAAAGCTTTCATTGTGAATACCTAAAATATTATGAACACAAGCAAAATATGAGTGGAGACAACGGCAACTGGTCGTGGTTTGAGGTTAGCTAATTCTCAGTCATTTGAACTTTAAAATGGCAAAACTGAAATGAAAGGTTTTGTACAAACTCAATTTAAAGGAGCCCTTGTGTCATTCACTCAAGTGATGTATATCTTATTTAGAGTTACCCAGTGATGTTTATTTCGTTAAAAGTTAAATATGAGCAATAACAACATAAAAAGTAACCATGACCTAATGTAACCTAAGTTTACTCCACAGAGAGTGTAAGAGTGTGTGTGTGAGTGTGTGAGAGGGCGACAGAGAGAGACCCGAGCTCCCTGGGAAAATTAAAATCTTGTTATTTGGGGTATCTCGAAAAACTACAGAACAACCCTAGAGTGATTGCTGTATCCCTGTATTCATGAGGCCAATCCCTCTGCTTTTCTCTTTTCCTCCAAATTCTCTTTTATTCCAACAGTGCCTGTTTATTCACTCTTGGCATCATTGTGCTTTATGTCTGCATGTTTACAGCTGTCTTAGATGAGTTTTGTATGGCCAAATACAAACAAGACTTTTACATTTGAACATGATATTTCATTGTTCGGTGCTAACACTGCTGACCAGCACATGTCCCCATGCACACTTACACACATGCATGTCTTCATGTTGTTGTTTGTAAATCATAGTCTATAGCAAAAGTAATACCAATTCAAATTCCACTTACTAGCTTTTTGCCTCTGAAATATTGAAAAGGTTTCAGATTAACCAAAAGTCTATTCTTTGGTTGAACTGAGCACATCAAGGCTATAAACTGTAATCTGACTTTGCAAGTATTGCTTATTTTTAGGCCCACCTTTCAAACTCCATTTCCCAGTACGTAACACAGGATAGCTATTGCAAATTTTACGTGCAACTCAACAATAGGTGATGTCACCTTGGTAATTTTCTCAGACTTGATAAACCTCTTTTAAAGCTGCAGAAGGCATTAAAAACGAGGAACTAATAAAACCACTGATAACTACAGGTCAACAATAAAATTAATTATGGTTTTTATAACATACAAACATCAGTTATGTTGGGTTTATACTAGAACATATATACGTTCTATAGAGACATTTGGGTTTGTGTCAGAAGGAGCTGTCACTGTCGGTCCTGCACCATTTTCAGGGAAAGGGTCTGAGTATGGGCTTTACACACAGACACACACTCACACACCCTCACAGACACACACATGAACACAAAGAGGAGGGATGCATCAAATTACCAGTGACTTCTTGACATTAATTCTCAACAGACAAGATAAGAGACAGTCACACAGGAAACAATTATTGTTGATTGGCTAATTTTGAATGCGCACTCACATAGACACATACAACCACACAAACACACACACAGGGATGAGGGAGCACCAGCCAATCAAAATAGATGAGGCTGCTCTCCTGATGTCATTTACATAATGATAAAATCACTATCTTAAATGAGCTGTCCCCCCAAAAAACTACTGATGACACTGTGCACGCATGCACACACACACGCACACACACACACACACGCGCGTGCTCAAAAGGTGAAACTGGCAGGCACATTGACCATACTTTTTTCTCTTTAATAATGTGTGTGTAAGCATTCCCTGGTTTACTGGAGTGTTACTATGGCCGGTGAGAATACGCTCTGCTGAACCCAGTCACCAAGAGAGACACAGAGAGCGAAATACAGAGAGAGAAAAACTTAGCAGGGTAGGGGCGGCAGAATAAGAAGCACAGAGAGAATGAGAAAGACCTGTGGAAAACTCTCTGCGGGGAACAAATGAAAGACAGCACATATGGACACGGAGAAAAGAGAGGAGCTGGAAGAAAGCAAATAAGACAGTGATGGCATCATAGTAACCTCTATCTGTGTGTGTGTGTGTGTGCATCTGTGCGTGTAAAGGATTTTTTCTTTTATTTTCTATTTTCTATTTATCAAGGGGAAGTGATTTGAGATCCATGCTCCAGTGTACTAACCCACTTCACATTCTCACACTTCCATGCATTCACATCTGGAGCTGCCCAGTACAACCAGTGTTATTGTAGCACTATGGGCCACTGAGCAGATCTATAGGCTCACAGACAGATTGAGCGAGTGTTGGCACGGTTGCTAAAAGATGGGGTAGTAGTTCTTAATCATTTCACAGACCAGTGACTATTCCACCTCCCTTTATTCATGGGCTTATTGTATTAGTTTCAGGCTTAAACACTGTAGCAAAGAGAGAGAGATGTTATTATCAAGCAGTCTGGGCAAGCAACCGGTCTGTTGTTTAAGATTTAATATTCCTATAGATTATCCTTAAAAAGTATACGTGTTGTCCATAGATCATTAAAGTGACTGACACTTTGAAGTGCCTGAAACTGTTATGCCTTCATCAGTAATGCAAACAATGAGCAACTAAATCAGAAAATATCTTCTAAGTCAATTTACAGAAAATTCATAAAAGTGCAATATATATACACCGTTCAACCGCAACATGAAAACCACTGACAGGTGAAGTGAATAACATCAATCATCTGTTTACAATGCGATGTTCTGTGGGGAAACCTTGGGTTCTGGCAGTCATGTGGATGTTCTTTGACACACACCACCCACCTAAACATTGCACGCCACATGCTGTATTTGTTGAGAGCAAAAGTATTTAAATATAAAATATAAAGAGTGCAAAAAGTTGGGAGTTGGGAGATGTGTGGTTGGATGAAGGATTATCCCACATAGAACCAGGGTCCAAATGTGATCAAATGTTAAAATTGCTTGGTTTTGAACTTATGTTAAATACTTATCTTTACCATCACATAAAGTTAACTTGCTTATTTTAACCAACAGCCCAAATAACCAAAATTTTTATTTATTTTTTTTTTTTTTTACAACATTTAAATCTGGAACATTTAGACTTCCAAATGTCAAGTTCACTAGGAACAAAGTTATAGTCATTTCTAAATTTTAGCAGGTAATTGCCTCATTATGTTAATCACTCAAATCACCTAACATGTAAGTATAACAACCAGCTGAGCTTAGATTCCCCCCGGTAAGGACAGACAACATTTTAATAAGAAACGTTCATAGGAAATAACATTGCTGGGTTTCATATTGGCCATACTGAAGTTTACAGGAAACTACTGTGAGACACAGCCAACGCAAAGCTTTCGTACATTGGTGAGCTTTTTTCAAGAAAGGGAGTTGCTGAATATAACTTTGACTTTTATTCTATTGATTTTGCATTTTTACTTTATGTTACTTTGTAATTTTTTTACTGCTAAAGTTACATTTTCTACATTCTGACAAGAGGTGATGCTGGAAGCTGAGGGCAGCAAAATGACATACAAAGCCTATTATCATCTTTCAAATTTGTCCACACTTAGCAGTATTGTTTACATGCAATACACAATGTAATTCAACAAATCACAGAAAACAGGTTGAAAAACTCATTGATTATGCATGCACTTATTTATTTTAATGACTGGGTTGGGGACGGCACGGTGGTGCAGTGGTTAGAACTGTCGCCTTATAACAAGAGGGTTCCAGGTTCGAATCCCGGTCTGGGCCCTTCTTTGTGGAGTTTGCATGTTCTCCCTGTGCCTGCGTGGGTTTTCTCCGGGTTCTCCGGCTTCCTCCCACAATACCAAAAACATGCACATTAGGTTAATTGGCTACTCTACATTGCCCCTAGGTGTGAGTGTGAGAGTGTGTTTGTCTGTCTTTGTGTGTTGGCCCTGCGATTGACTGGTGATCAGTCCAGGGTGAACCCCGCCTCTCGGCTGGGATAGGCTCCAGCTCCCCCGCGACCCTGACGGATAAGCGGTATAAAAAATGGATGGATGGATGACTGGGTTGGCGCTTGCTTGCTAGTTCACATGTTTTGACTAAATGCTGAATGCCTGGCTGTTGTTATTGTCACTTTGGAACAATTCATTTGAGTTAAAGATCAAATAAATGCAGTTACCGTAATTTCCAGACTGTTGAGTGCACCTGAATATAAATTTAAAAAGAAAAAATAAACTTTACATATATAGGTCGCAATTGTCTATAAGCCGCAGGTGTCCACGTTGTCAGTCTCTCTTTTGTTGTCGCTCTCAATGTCACTTTCATCTTGAGGCAAAATCCATAAATTAGCCGCATCATTGTTTAAGTCACAGGGTTCAAAGAGTGTGAAAAAAGCAGTGGCTTATAGTCTGGAAATTACGGGATATATGTAATTGTATTACCTTCCATTTATGAGGGGCCATTAGACATGTTATTCACTTTCTATGCATTACACATGTATTCTTCCTCTCTCACACACTTATGAAGTCAAAGTCATTTCACATACTGTGCTGAAAAACTCACGCACAGCAAAAATGCTTTTACCAACACAACTCACTCATCTATCACACTCTAACTTAGACAATATAGACAATATACAGTGTATATGCAATACAATATAGACAATAATGCAGTATTAACGTGACAAAGTAATGCAGAGGTGTGCAAGTAAGGTCAGTGAGTGTGTGTATATCTTGTGTGTGTACATGTGTGTATGTTTGTTGGTGTCATTCTAATCTGAGTCTGATGGCTTGGGGAAAGAAACTGTTGCAGAGTCAGGTTGTGAGGGTTCAAATATTCTGGCACCTTCTCCCAGATGGCAGAAGGGCGAAGAGTGTGTGTGAGGGATGGGTGGGGTCACCCACAATACTGTTGGTGGGTGCACCATGTGGTGTAAGTGCCTATGATGGAGTGGAGAGAGTCTCTCAGCTGTCTTCACTATCCGCAGGGAGTTGGTGGTCCAGGATGGTGCAGTTCAAAAACCAGACTCTCGATCTGTCCGTCCGTCTGTAGAATGCAGTCAGAAGGGGGTCGGGGGGGATGGGCTTTCCTCAGATTTTGCAGAGAGTAGAGGCACTGCTGAGCTTTTCTTGAGATGGAGCTGGTGTTAAGAGACCAGGTGAGGTTCTCTGCCAGGTGAACACCAAGAAATCTGGTGCTCTTGACAATCTCCATAGGGGATCTGCCAATGATCAGCAGAGCGTCATCATCCTGGCCTCTTCTGAGATCAACAACCATCTCTTTAGTTTTATCTACATTCAAAGACAGGTTAATGGCTCTGGCACCAGGCTGTTTCACCTCCTTATCTGTATCGCTCACAGATGCACAGATGCATGTGGCAATATCTTATTGGGGCGTAACAGTAATGGTGTATAGACATATTGTGTCTTACATTGTAAGATCGTGATATCTCTGATGGGGCCAGGTGTATGTAATGGTGATATACAGTGAAGGTCTAAGTTTGGGATATATGTGCCTGAACTGGGAGAGTAAACTTCAGAACTGACGTGGCAATGCACTGAGTAACGTCAGTTCTATGTTAATTCTATTTCTCCAAGGCTGAGAGTCATTAAATACTTCATCATAAGACATCATCGTCTCCAGAGTCTCCTTTTCTCATCAGAGTTTGAGGTTTTCATCAGCAGTTATTGCTGATGAGACCCACCACAGTCATGTCATCAGCAAACTGAAATATATGATCCAAGCTGTGCATTGCTGCTCAGTCGTGAGTCAGCAATGGGAGCAGCAGTGGACTGAACACTTGACATAACTATTCTGCCTCTGATTTGCTGACTCTAACCAATCTCACTCCTCATTCCAACTTTACCTAACCTACCCAATCAATAAAGGCAGCAAATACTACCCACTCAGAGATAGAACATGGTAGGTCATAAGAATCTTTGCTTACATCCTGTCTGAGCAAAACTGTGCAAATTTCAACAATAAGAATAAGAATGAGGCAGGATGGCTCACTCTTTATCTTTAGCTAATGCCATTATCATGCTCTAGGGTTGCAGTGGCTGTGGCAGTGGCATGTGCCTACATTGGTGGGATGGGAAGAGCACAGCTAGGTATCAGCCCAGTGTGTCTGTTCACGGAGTTGGAGTGAGTTTGCTTCTCAATTGTCACATTTGACACTTTCTGATGGTCAAGGCCAATATGTTGTATCACTGTTGCTTAGATTAGGGTACTAGCAGGTTATTGAGCAGACGTCTGTGTGGCAGACAAATGAACAACGTTCATTCTGGCTTTTTTTTCCCAACCACCTTCTACTTCAACACCCACTGGTTCAACTGAAATACATGTTACTTATTCGTTGCAAGTATATCTACAGTCTTTGTGCTTCCTTCAGATAAAAGGAAATAATGTCCCTAATGGCTTCTCATATCCATTGGCCACTATAGCTTATTTTATGCAGTAATAAAATTCAGCTGCACAAATTATCAAACATCAGGTTTAAACCCTGTGGACCAACCACCTACATGGTAAGGCATTGGGGTTGTGTGCATTGCAAACCGAATGACAGGCAAAACTGGGGACCCAGGCGTGTTCACCACTGGCATCACAGACTGGCCCTGAGCTCATGGAATGTCACCTCTCTGACAGGGAGGGAACCCCTGGGCTGGTGCATGAAGTGGAGCATTACCAGCCAAATATCTGGGCTCACATAGCAGGGGTTCATAGCAGCAAGGAATATATGAAGATGGAAATGGAAATGGAGTCGTGAGGTCTCCCTGTGCTGCACGTTGCCTCATTTAAATACATTTTTACAGATTTTGTTATCTGAAAGGATAATTCAGTCTTCAGTTTCAGATTTTATGTTGACCATCTTTACAAGAGGCTACAGAGTTCTGGAGGTCAGTGAGAAAACAGTGCACCCTCACTCCTGAGCAAGGCCACAATGTTTGGACCATGGACTAAGATTTGGTGGTGCTGACTGTTATCTCCACCACATCACACTTACTTACTGTCCTCCTGGTGGTCACCTTCTGCTGAAAGCAGCAGAACCACATCATCCACCAAGCACAGATGCAATCCTTTTCCCTCATACCAGATGCTTTCCACAACCCTCTTGCACCAAATCAATGGCAATGCATAACCCTGGGGGACCCAGCACACCCTGAAAATAGATTTAACTTACTGCTGAAAATGCTCACCTATCCCTCTGCTTTGGTTATAGAACCTTGATTCCAAAAATGTTGGGACGCTGTGTACAACAGAAATCAGACAGTGTCTCAGTGTGATAATTTGCATCATTGCTGACATATCCTTGAATGAAACAGTACAAATACAGTGCAATCATTTAATGATTTACCTCATCAACCTCATTGATTTTTGTAAATATATTCTTATATAATCTGAATTTATTGCCAGCATCAAGCCAGAACAATAGGAAAAAATTACTCAAAAAATGCTCAAAAAACACTTTGGAACATTCCTCTGTTAAAAAGGTTCTTTGGTAATAGGTGATAATATTATGACTTTTTGAAAGGCTCCGTCATTCCCACACAACAATAGGGAAAATTTCACCACTTTGTCAAAACACATGATTGTTTAAAGGATATGACTAAAAAGTGGGTGACAGGTGTTAGAAGTCTTCATGAAATAGAAAAGATTTTCACAGCAGCCCATTTGTCATTGTACTGCAGTGTCATCTATATCTCTCTGTGTTACATATGCTTCATTCCAAGTCTGTCAGGAATTATGGACTGATGCTCAACATCATCCAGCTGAGAAAAAAACTCATGGTAGAGTCCCTCATCACTGCTTTTACAGAGCAAATACACAGATAAAAGTCTGAAAATTACATACTGTTCTGCTGTATGAGCCAGAAAGGCTGCAGGCAGTTACTAGTCATGTAGACACATTTGTATTTACAGATGTCACACAGTTTCCCTCATAATGAGATTTGCATATGTGCAGAACTGCTTTAGTACCTGTATATTTGTTTAGTGAGGCATTAAGCTTGAGAGAAAGAAAAACCCCTCGCAGTGACTCAGGTCTTAATGATGAGGAAATGATGCAGGAAAATGGAACTATTGTGTAGATATTATGTGTCCATAAAACAGAAAAGATAAAACAATTTGCAAACTTTATCAGATCAAATGTGTATTGCATATGGTGTTCTACTAGCTAAGACGACGATTTGACTTCTGTTTGAAGTGGACATAACGCAGTCAGCCATGTTAAGATGATTTACTAAATTGGATTTCACTCTAATCAATAATTGTACAAACAAACATACTAGATACTAGAGTAACTTATTAATTCCATAGTTATTATACAACTACTACGCTGTCTCTAGCTCATCTCACTTTCCAACAACTGGCACGCTATTTGAACAAACTGTTTCATGTAATTTCATGAACAATTTATTGACATTAAATATGTCAAGTTTTACTGGTACAGTGAAGTATTTCTGTATTTGTTGCCTGTGTAGGAAGTCCCCAGACTCTGCTCAGAGCAGCATGTTCTTCAGTTGTTTAGTTCAGTGTTCACCAATAAAAACACACAGTATGTTTGATGAACTATCTCTTTTAGGGCATTTAGGCACAACCGTGTCAACACATACTGTGAACAGACACACAGTTTTTACAGGAGCTAATGAGCCATCTTGTTTCTCCCTCTGTGGGAGGTGTACATGTGCAGTAGCCTACCGATCATATGTATGGATCATGAACTTTAACGTGAACTTTAAAGTACGATATCACTTTTTTTCTTTTTTTTTCTCATAACAAAATTCTATCACAGGAGAGGACTGAAATGCAGAGGGTGGGACACAAAGGCTGCAGTGGTCAATACCCATAAAATTTTCATCAAGACCAGACAGAGGAAACTGAGTGAAATTCCTGACCTGGGAGATGCATTATAATACCAGATGTGAACTGTCATAGTTATAGATGTTTGCTTGTGACTGATTGACCCGTGATAGATGCTAATACCACTTACACTTTACAGATAAAAATATTTAGACACACTACTTTTGGCAGCAAAGTGGGGTAGTGGTTAGAGCTGTCACCTCACAGCAAGAGGGTTCCATGGTCAAATGCCAGTCTGGGCCCTTCTATGCAGAGCTTGCATGTTCTACCTTTGCCTGTGTGAGTTTTATCTGGCCACTCCGGTTTCCCTCCACAATCCCAAAACCATGGACGTTAGTTTAAATGGCTACTCCACATTGCCCCTAGGTGTGAGTGTGTGTGTATGTGGTTGTCTGTCTTTGTCTTTGTGTGTCAGCCCTGCGACTGACTGGCAACCAATCCAGGGTGTACCCTGCCTCTCACCTGTAGTCAGCTGGGATGGGCTCCCAGTGACCCCTCATGGATAAAGCCGGTACAGAAAATGGATGGATGGATGGACACCTCTTTATTATTGAATTTAGGCATGGGACTGTTTTTCAAGGGACAGGCTAGGCCCCTTACTTCCAGTGAAATGAAATCTTGATGCTTCAGCATAATCGGCTATTTTGGACAATGCTATGCTTCCAACTTTGTGGCAAGGGATGGGGAAGGCCTATTTCTATTCCAGCATGACTGTGCTCAGTGCACAAAGCGAGGTCCATAAAGACATGGTTGGATGAGTTTCGTGTGGAAGAACTTGACTAATCTACACAGAGCCCTGACTTCAACTCCATCGAACACCTTTGGTATGAACTGTAACAGAGATTGTGAGCCAGGCCTTTTCTACCCACATGAGTGCCTAACCTGACAAATACTCTACTGCATGAATGGGGAAATGGGGGAAAAAAATCCCCTCCAAAATCTTGTGGAAAGCCTTCCCATGAGAGAGGAAGCTGCAAACCTGAATCAACTCAGTATTGACATTTATGTATTTGGTATACAGTGTCATTAAAGTCCCCTTTGGTGTAATGGTCAGGTTTCCCAATGCTTTTGTCTATATAGTGTATGTTTCAGTGGGTCCCTCCCAAAGCCCTCAGTCCTAGATAGAGAGCACATAAATGCAGTATTAATCAGCATGCAAATTTTTCAGTTTGCACTTGACACTGCATGGACAACAATAAGGCATCTGATATATATATATATATTTTTTAAATCTCTGCACAAAATCTGATCACAGACTTTTCTGCTCTCAGTAGAAACAAACATTTGTGATACCAATTCTGCTCAGTTGCCAGATCACCCACAGATGCAGTATGATACATGGTGATGATGCCAAGATGCATGTCACGTTTAGATTGCAGTGTAATCTGCATAACAAATCTGTTTCTTGATCCTGAAAGATGGAGAGCTTGTATTTTACAAGCCATTGCGTCTCCTCAAAAGATGTTTTTCATTACTAGTGCACTTTCGTTATCACATCTTTACAGTGTAAGCAGGGGAACTAATAATATAGGTCCCTGTCACTCTCTGCTCTTCCTTTGTAGGTGTTAATTCCTTCAGGAGGAACTGAAAATCAATTTTGTAATTATTTGCTTCCTCTCATTCTTAGCCTTTCTCTTACTTTATTCCTACTTCAGTTTTCAATGGAAAACAATGTCTTTTCTCTTTCCTGGTCTTCCAGCTTCTTTATCCTATTTTCGTACATTTTGCACCTCTACTCCACGGTCTTTCACCATACCCTTTCATCTCCTCTTCACTACCTTTTATTGTAGCTTTCCATTCTTTTCTTTCTCCATCCCTTAACCTCTTCTGCTCTCTGTCGTCCTCTTTTTTTTTCTTTGTTCCACATGCTTTTGTCATTACTTGCTCCCTTTATCCCTCCACACTTTCTGTCCCTTGTTCAATTTTCTTTCATTTTGTCTGTCTTTTCTTCCCTTGACCTTTGTGAAAACATTTATCTCCTTTAGAACAGTGTTTTCCCAGCTTCACTGCAAAAATAGGAAATACCAATCTTTTGCCATTACTCTTAAAACCTTTTATTTCTTTTAAACACCTGAAACACATTGCTTGATATCATCTTAATGAGTCCTACAAACAAGAGGACTTAAGACCCATAACACCATACGACTTAATGGCATCTGGTGATGAGTCTGCAGATTGCAAGCAACTAAATATCCATCTACTCACTGTTCCCTTCAACAACTTTAGGTAAACAGGAGTTGTGAAAAATGCTTGTGGCCCTGTAGAATGCTAGCACTTGGTTTGTCCATTCTGGACTACTGCACAAACATAGTAGTGCAACATGTTGGTTTTTGTGAAAGGTTCTGAATATATACAGTGCATCCAAAAAGTATTCACACCACTCCGCTTTTTCCACATTTTATTTTGTTACAGTCTCATTCCAAAATGGATTAAATTAAATTTATCCCTCAAAATTCTACACAAAATACCTGACAAAGTAAAACAAGTTTGCTTGAACGTTTTGCAAATTTACTGAAAATGAAAAACAAAAAATGTAATGTGTACATAAGTATTTACACCCTTTGCCATGACACTCAAAATTGAACTCAGATGCATCCTCTTCCCATTGATCATCCTTCAGAGGTTTCTAAAACTTGAGTTGAGTCCACCTGTGGTAAATTCAGTTGATTGGGCATGATTTGGAAAGGCACACACCTGTCTATGTAAGCCCTCACAGGTGACAGTGCATGTCAGAGCACAAACCAAGCCATGAAGTCAAAGGAATTATCTGTAGACCTCAGAGACAGGATTGTATCGAGGCACATATCTGGGGAAGGGTACAAAAAGATTTCTGCCGCATTTAAGGTCCCAAAGAGTACAGTGGCCTCCATAATTCATAAGTGGAAGAAGTTTAGAACCCCCAGGACTCTTCCTAGAGCTGGCCGCCCAACTAAACTGAGTGATCAGAGTAGAAGGGCCTTAGTCAGGGAGGTGACGAAGAACCCAGTGGTCACTCTGACAGAGCTCCAGTGTTGCTCTGTGGAGAGGAGAGAACCTTCAAGAAGGACAACCATTTCTGCAGCACTTTCTGCAACATCAGGCCTGTATGGTAGAGTGGCCAGACGGAAGCCACTCCTCAGTAAAATGCATATGAAAGCCAGCCTGGAGTTGGAGCTGGAAGACTCTTAGACCACGAGAAACAAAATTCTCTGGTATGATGAAACAAAGACTGAACTCTTTGGCATGAATGACAAGCGTCATGTCTGGAGGAAACCAGGCACTGCTCATCACCTGGCCAATACCATTCCTACTGTGAAGCATGGTGGTGGTAGCATCATGCTGTGGGGATCTTTTGCGGTAGCAGGAACTGGGAGACTAATAAGGGTCGAGGGAAAGATGACTGCAGCAATGTACAGAGACATCCTTGCTGACAACCTGCTCCAGAGTGCACTGGACCTCAGGCTGGGGCGAAGGTTTATCTTCCAACAGCTTTGGGACAGCTCTGTGAATGTCCTTGAGTGGCCCAGCCAGAGCCCAAACTTGAACCCTATTGAGCATCTCTGGAGAGATCTGAAGATGGCTATGCACAGATGCTCCCCATCTTTATCATATCCAATACAAGCCCAGTACAAAGTCCAGTGGCTACATGTCATCCCTAGGCAAGGCAAAATAGATTGCACTCAGTAAGGACAAAACATTATAATGTTAAAATATAGGAAAAGACTCTTAAATTGCAACCAAGGATGGAGGATAGGCCATGTCAATATTTTGCCATGATATTTGCTAAATGTGTCCAAATTTGGCAGATTACTGTGACATTTGTTGCTCATGTTCATGGACCTTAAAGGATGATTTGTATTGATTTTGGTGAGCACTTTGATCCATCAGAAGACCTTGAAAACTGCTATATGGATTTTAATTAATTTCTTGTGGGTATTCATGGTCTCCAGGGGATTAATCCAAATGTTTTTGGTAGACCCTAACCATTGGGAAAACCCAACATTTCTAGCATAGCTATTAATGAGTATGTAGGATTGGCAACTGGGGTATAACAAATTTTATCACCTCTAGGGGGACTCTTTAATGCTCTTATTGAAGTCTGCTTTGTTGCACTTTATCCCAGTTTAATGTTACCAATTGTCTTTGATTTGAAACCAATTACTGTTTAGGTTATTCATCATATTCACTCCCTCCACTTTTACTTGCAAACATGTGGCTGACTGTTGTGCGCATGTAGGGCAGATTTGGCTATCAGCAGACTATTATTACTTATTACTTACTATTATTACTATGATTATCACTGATAATCATTAATAGTGATATAATTGTTAACAACTAATTTCAATTAGGGGGCATCAATTATGTTGTGCGAGACAACCTCACACTAGGCACCAATTGTACTGTCAATTACGGGCCACCACCCTGTTACCAGGGACCAATAACTGGAAAAACAGTCTCAATCTGCTCAATATCTAAAACATTAACAGTAGTCAAGTGAAAAGTGAAGATTTGAATCTGAGCATGAGCTTTCAGAATCTAGCAACTGTCAAACTGATATGCAAATAATCACAACAATGACCAGTTAAAGACTTGTGCCCTAAATTTTAAAATAAAAAAGAGTGAAACAACCTAGCTTGGTGGTGTGCTCCCTTTCAATGACCGGGACACGAAGAAAAGCCTGGAGTAGCTGTCAATGTCACAACAGTGCACGGGGAAAAAGCATAGAGGTGCATAGCGACAATGCTGGGGGGTAGAGGGTGGAGGTGGTGCTGGGGTTGGGGGGAGCGGTGCAGTGAGATTTTGCCGCTCATTCAAACAAAGTCATAAAACAATGGCTTCAGGCTTCTGGGATACATACAGACCTCTCTATTGTCAATCTCAGCACATGGCCTGAGATCCCAACACTGACACATGCATATGAAACAATATGCTGTACAAATCTCCTGCCTCTGGACAGTTTTGGAGTCAAAAATTGTCAAAATGATTTACGTGATTCATCTAGACACGAGTGTGACAGAGAAAGCGTCTAAAATGTCATTGTAGCAGTGAGCTGTCATTAATATTAAACCACTTACTGTTTAGGTGATTTGTCTCTTTCACTTCCTCTTCTTTGACTTATCCTAGAACATTTGCAAGAATGTGGTTCACAGATGCCTGTGATGCAGTTTGCCATACAGGTCTGCTGCCTCCATCTGGACTGTCCTGGAGTCCAGGGAGATGAGAGCAGAGAGCACTGGGACATGTGGAAGAACGAGCTGGGGCATCTTTGCTTCCCTGCTCAGTCATGGCTCCAGGCTGTTGCAGAGATCCAGGAGAGCTGCCCTCACCAGTTTGATGAGCATCATGAAAATTTGTCATCAACACTGGAGCAGCACATGCACTGCTTTTACTTAAGAGTGTGTGTCCACAAGTTTTTATGTCATAACTAACACTCTATTCAATCAGTTTACCTTGTTTGTGAAAAAAAGTTGCTTTTGGATTTATTCAAAATATATTGGTCATGTGGCTATTCACAGTACAGTAGGATATGAACACATTGAAAAGCAATGTAGTTTTTAATAAAAAGCACCTTTTTCATAAATGCTGAAATAGTTGTGGAACATTTATGAGTGCATGTTAAAATAAAAATCTGGTTATTTTGTAAAAGAGGTTGGATGATTATTAATCCTTCCTTTAATGTTTTTGTTCATGTTAATGTTATTTTTATCATCTCAGTTTATGTTCTGATACACCAGACTGTTTTTTCTTCCAGTTTTTATAGTCAATGTAATAATCTATTTGTGCTTATTTTTTTTTATTCATTTTTTGTTATTTTTTTTAACATAGATTAACAAAAAAGAAAAGAAAGAAGAAGAAAAACAATGAAACAACAAGAGTTAACACTTAGTTATGTTCAAAAGGAGTGGGAAAAGCCAGAGCTTATTCAATCTCACCCCTTCTCCCTAATTACTTCAATATATACTATAATAATTTATAAAATAGTCATATATATATATATATATATATACATACACATATATATATCGATACACATACGTTCATCATACAATATGCATAATTTCTAAGAATATACATACATACACAGATACACACACACACACACACACATATATATATATATATATATATATATATACATACCACAATATAGAGAAGAAATAAATAAAGAAATAAACAGATTAACTAAACAAGTACAGCCATATTTCTTGAGAACACCTCATTGTTAAAGCCCTTCTTTCAGCCTGTATCCCGTGAGAACCATATGTTTGTACCACTTTTTAAACTGGGTCATGGTTGGACATTGCTTTAACTCCACACTCAATCTGTTCCACAACCTCACTCCACATACAGAAACACAAAAACTTTTTAATGTTGTGCGTACCCTCTGATGTTTTAAATTGAACTCTCTCTCAGATTATAATTCCTATCTCTGTTAAAAAAAAACAAAACATTTTTGTATATTTCCAGGAAGTAGATTATGTATTGCTTTGTACCTGCTGATCATGAATCTTTGACAAAAAATATTTGAGTAAGTAATATTTTATTTAGTAAGAAATAGATAAATGGACTTTTCTTATATAGTGCTCCTCTGGTCTGAACACTCAAAGCGCTTTTTCAACAAAAGCCAGCATTAACCCATACATTTATTTACTGTTGGCAGAGGATACCTTACAAGGTGAACAATTTGGGTGTTTTGGCCAAGGATAACTGAACCACCACCATTGGCAAACGGCCACTCTCCCTCTTGAGCCACAGCTACATATGTGTTGAAAAGCAGAAAAATAAAAACTATCCATCTTTCAGTGGAGTAGGTGGGACTGTACCCGTACCAACCTGTACCAACCTGTCCACCATAACTGAAATGCTTCCCTCAACTTCTTTACAAAAGTTGTAGTAGCAAACCATGCACATGCTGAGTTTTTAGAAATTGTCAAATTGATTTAGTCATGTAGACATATCATGAGTTGGAAACATAAGTACTTTCCAGAGCACTCATGAGCAGTCGTGTCATGAAAGGCAAATTGTTGGCAGCTTTTAATTCCAGCCAGACCTTAACCAGATCTTAGAGGTTCTGTGAGTGCATCTGTGCTTGTATGTCTGAGGAAATGTCCAACCAACACACTGTTTACCTTGTTTGTCTCTTTCACTCCCTGCTCTTTAACTTATCCTTGCACGTTCGTAAGCGTGTAGTTGATAGATGCCTAAGCCTCCACTGTAACTTATCCTTTCCTTTTTTAATTGTTTTTTTTTTTTTTTGTTATTAAAATGTTCTGGGAAAACACTTTTCATATTATTCAACACCTTGAAATTTTGCTGATTATATAGGTCTTCTGTGCTCCAAGGTTGAAGATGTGTGACAGCACCCATGTTTTAGAATTTATAGCTTCTTTGCAGCAACATCTATACTTAAAACATTGTAGTCCACCATAAAGTTCTATATATCAGTCACTCTATATGACATAAACAGACATGGCTGTAGACTGCAACTTGACTGGCACAATATACAGCCACAAAGCAGTAATTATAGTTTTTTTCTGTTGCAGACAACTATTTTTGGGACACGTGAGTCAGGTGCAAAGCAATAATTTTGTGTTTGGGAATAAATATACAATAAATGATGACAAAGTCAAGTGAATAAGAATTAATCATTTTTATACCATGTCAATTTGATTCTTACTGGGTATGTTTATGTGAATGGTAAATGAACTGTACTTACAAAAGAAGGACCTTGAAAACTGCTATATGGATTTTAATTAATTTCTTGTGGGTATTCATAGTCTCCAGGGGATTAATCCAAATGTTTTTGGTAGACCCTAATCATTGGGAAAACCCAACATTTCTAGCATAGCTATTAATGAGCATGTAGGATTGGCAACTGGGGTATAACAAATTTTATCACCTCTAGGGGGACTCTTTTTTTGGTCTGAACAACCACTCATTGCTCTTTACAGGACAAGCCAGCATTCATCCATTCACACGCACGTTAATACACTGGTGGTAGCGGCCACCATGCAAGGTGTGAGCAATGTGGGGTTCAGTGTCTTCCTGACAGACACTTCAACATGTAGACTCCAGGGGCCAGGGATTGAACCACCCATCTCAGTTAGTGGAAGACCCACTCTACCTCTTGAACCTCAGCTACTCCATCACTTACCGTCTTGTAGAGTGGTGCAACAAAAACTAATCGAGTTTGAGGGACCAGTATCATAAACACTAATGGTACACTCAAATATGTAACAACAATCATTAAGCTGCATGCAAAATCCAAACTCCTCAATAATGTAAGAAAGTAGCTTTATGCACTAGTACACACATTTTTCCACTCTCTTGCTCTGACAAACACATGTGCTGACATGCATACATACAGACAGACACACACACACACACACAATGACTGTCAAAGTGCTTCACTTCACTCTTCTGGGTCACTGGTAGGTCTCACCCATCATGCACTCATCAAACTATGAATTCACTAGTGTGAATTTGTATGTGTGTGTGTATGTATGTGTGTGTAATAGTGGAGGTGATTCCAAAAGAGCATGGGAGCAAACAGGATCTCACCCTACTATCTGTTCTCTTCAAATCAGGCACACACACACTCTCTCTCTTTGTGTTTCATTTTCCAATTTTAAAATAAACGCCCTATGTGTTTAGCCATTGATGTGTGTGCTAATGCACTAAAATGATCTAGACAAGTTGTGTATGTATATATATCTGTGTATCTGCCATGAGTTAGTTCAAATTAAGTAGCTGTAAAAAGTTGTTGATGTGCAGTCGTCCGTTTTTGTGTCACCTTCAATGATGTACTGAGACCACTGAACCATGTGTTTCTTCAAATACTCAATGAAGGACATACACAGACTTTCTTGACACATTGGAGTAACAACACGTTCCATTTGCCCATTAAAACCTTGAAAAGTTTAGTGACTTTTCATAAGTTTCATGAAGGAATCTAGAGCTTGGGCTCTCATAACACGAGCATTCACATACACTATATAGAAAAAAGTATGGGGGCTCTGGCCATGTCCAACTCCATGGAAATAAAGTTGGTTCCCTCTTTGCAGCTGTGACAGCTTCCACTCTTCTATGAAGACTTTCTGCAGGATTCTGAAGTGATTCTGTGTGGAGTTTTGTCCATTCAGGCACTAGAGGCTTTGTGGGGTGAGGTACTGGTGTTGGACACAGGACCTGGCTCACGATCTCCGTTCCAATTTATTCCAAAGATTGAGGTCAGGGCTCTGCACTCTTCTGCACTGGACTCATCCGGCCATGTCTTTGTGGACCTTGCTTTGTGCTCTGGGTTGCAGTTGTGCTGGGGTGGAGGGGGGCCTTCCCTGGGCTGTTGTCACAGGGTTGGAGACATAGCATTGTCCAAAATGTCTTGGGATGCCAAAGCATTAAGATTTCCTTCACTGGAAGTTAATAGCCCAACCCTTAAAAAACAGTCGCACCACCACATACCACTTCTGAATTCACTAATAAAAAGGTGTGTCTCACTTTTGTCTATATAGCGCATATATGTATATAGACTTAACCATATATCATATTGAAGAGGGCTTACAGAGCGGGCAACAGGGAAGAGGTGAAAGCTATACAGAGAATCCTGAGATCAAGAATCAGGGAGGCCAAGGAGAAGTACCGAAAGTACGGACTTCACAGCAGCCTCAAGGACTACAGACCTGTGGCTCTGACATCACACATCATGAGACCCGGGAAAGACTCATCCTGGAACAGCTGCGGCCCATGGTCTAGTCACTTCAGGATCCCCTTCAGTTCGCCTACCAGCCCCGCCTTGGAGTGGACGATGCCATCATCTACCTGATCAACAGTCTACACCCACCTGGACAAGCCGACAAGCACTGTGAGAATCATGTTCTTTGACTTCTCGAATGTGTTTGACAACATCAGGCCAGCTCTGTTAGCTGAGAAGCTGACAGCGATGCAGGTGGATGCCCCACTGGTGTCCTGCATTGCAGACTATCTGACTGGCAGACCACAGTATGTACGCCTAAAGTCACTATTTACACCACAGACTTCAAGGTCTGCACAGACATCTGCTATCTTCAGAAATTTTCTGATGACTCTGCAGTGGTTGGGTGTATTACTGGGGGGGATGAGAGAGAGTACAGGACTGTATTGGACAACTTTGTCACCTGGAGCGGGAGAAACCACCTACAGCTCAATATGACAAAGACTAAGTAACTGGTAGTGGACCTGAGGAGGGAAAAGGCTCCAGGCTTAACATCAAACGGGCCACTGTGGAGGTGGTGGAGGAGTACAAGTACTTAGGGGTGTACTTGGACCACTGGTGCAAGAACGTGGACACTGTTTACAGAAAGGGTCAGAGCTGCCTCTATTTTCTGAGGCGACTGAGGTTCTTGAACATCTGCAGTAAGATGCTGAGGATGTTATGAGTCGGTGGTGTCCAGTGCCATCACATATGCTGTTGCCTGCTGGGGCAGCTGCCTGAGGGTGAGGGACACTAACAGACTCAGTAGAATCATCAAGAAGGCCAGCCATGTTGTGGGAGAGGAACTGGACTCTCTGACAGTGGTGTCTGAGAGGAGGATGTTGTCCAAAATAAGAAAAGACAATATTTAAGTATACTGGACTTTCCCTCTCACCCTCTCCACAATGTGCTGATCAGCTACAGGAGCTTGTTCAGTAAGAGACTCTGACTCCCACGATGCACCACAGAGCGACACCGGAAATCATTCCTGCCTGTCGCCATTAAACTCTGCACTGTAACATACACACAGACTTGTCCCCGGAAATGTATAAATGTACAGATAAATGTAAATATTTGATAATTTATGTTTTATACTTTATTTTAGTTTTTATCTTATTTTTTATTTCATTTTCTTTTTCTTGGTCAGGAAAATTGCAAGTGCAATATTTGTACATAAAAAGAACTTTCCCTCCAGAATAAATAAAGAAATTTTTATTCTGATTCTGATATAGCCCACTGTACAGTCCCCTTAATACAGTACCTTCAGGAGGTGTGTAGCACCAACTCTACGTAGCCACAGTTTATCTGAAATAACTGTATCATTCACCAATGTATTGTCAAGTACAACAAATCCACTTCTCTATAAACATTCCATGAAAACTGAAGTGTTTCTCAGACTGTTAAGGGTTGCCTTTGCTGGAAGCAGAATTTAAATGGAGAGATGTGATTCTTGAACAGAGACACCTTTACAACCTAATTTATTACCTACAGTTTGCATCCTAAAATTGATAACATGATTTTGATTTTCTTTGGTTCTTTAAATCACATATGAATTAAGCACATTTTGTTCGATCAGTTGGAAGTATGGGGAGGCATCCTGGCCAGATGCCTGAACAAACTCAACTGGCTCCTCTGCAGAGGAGCAGCGGCCAGACTCTGAGGCCCTCCCAGATGTCTTAGCTACTCTACGACTGAGCCCAGCCACCTGCAGAGGAAACCCTTTTCAACACCTTCATGAACCGCCATCTTATCATGGAGGGATTTGAGCAAAAGCCAATCTATAAAAATGGGTTTTGAGAAGTTATTAGAAATGATTTAAAAGGTCATTGACCTTGCAAGCCTTAACTCCTTGGGTAGGTTGTTCCAAAGTCCTGACAGCAAATGTCCGGTCACCTTTAGTTTTTAACCTAACTTTGAAACCACCAAAAGGGTTCCACCTGAGGATCTCGTAACGGGGTAAACAATTCTATTATGCAATATGGGGCCAGACCAAAACATGCTGTGACTCCCAGTGAAGGGACACTGGGATAGATAGGACCTGTTGTTGTCTGTTAAAACCAATGATTGGCCTAGCTGCTGCTTTCAGAACTAGTTGGAGACATGTGACAGATGCTGGACAGGAGAGAATTGCAGTCGTTTAACCAAGAGAAAATGAAAGCGTGGCTCACCTTTTCCAGGTCAGACTGTTTATTTTATTTGAAAGGGTAATAAAATCTCTTGGCTCTTGACTCTATTACTACTGTCACATCCTTATTTAGTGGTTATAATATATATAACCACTAAATAAATATATATATAAATATATTTTTATGCTCAATTATACTTTCCCCTTAATAAAGGGAAATAGGCAATACAAAGAATAGTTTGTAGTTATGTTGTAGTGATGAAACTAGAAAAGGTGGGATCTTATTAAGACATTAAACTAAACCCTGAAAGCACCTATCAAAATACTAAGACTTGAATTAATGAACAACTTCAATGGATGCTGATGGCACAAATGAGTTCAAAGAGAACAGGTTTCAGGAGCATTAGGAAGCAAGAAAGACTGCAAAAGTAACACAGGCAAAAATCTTTAGCCTTTACAGTTGAAGTTACTAGATCTTTCCCCATAGAACCAAACAGGATTAAATATGTGCAGCGGCCGCGTTCTAAACAGAGCTAGCTCCTTGTGAGGAAGGAAGATGGAGCCTGACAGGCAGTAATGTTAATAGAAATAATTCGCCTCAGAACCTGATCTAGTTCAGAAAATGAGGGAAGCCAGATGCTGCAAACCAATCTCCCCAGAAGAAAATCTCAAGGTTCGTGCCTTCAAAAGCTGAATGGAATCGGAGGAATGCTCTTTTTCATCATAGAAAAAGAGCTGATCTAACTGATATATAACTGATCTAACAACAGTTACCTGAAAAGATCAGATTGACGAATGGAAAACAGTTATTAACCATTCAGACTGAAACATATAAGGCCAGGTTGAAGGGATTATAACTGCCATAATAATTTATGATACTGTATTTTTTGGATTATGAATCGCACTGGACTATAAGTCATTTTTTGGGGGAAGTTTATTTAATAAAATCAGAGACCAAGAACAGACATTTAATCTTGAACAGTAAATTATAATAATAACAATAGATTAGAGAACAACGAGCTGAATGGGTGGCTGGTATGTTAATGTAACACATTCAGACAACTATAACATAAACATCATAAGTTTACCAAACTCTCGAGCTCACTCCAAATCACTAAATCCATTGAATTCTTCATCCTCGCTGTCACTTCTGAGCAACTCTGAGCTTTTCAACAAACTCCCGGAAGCTGTCGACCTTTGCTAGGAAGTCTGCTGGCAGTTTTTGGGACATCGTTGTCCGTGCTCTGATAGAGAGGTGGTTGCGCTGCATGAAGCGGTAACACCAAGAAGGACCTACCGCAAAGTCAGTGATGTTCATCTCCTTGGCAACTACCTAACTGAACCGTTGACAAGCCTCTCCCAGCAGCACATTGTTCAAGCACCCATTTGTGAACTTGTTCCTCTAGCTGTGGCCACCTAGCTTTTAGCCCGCGATTAGCTTTTTTTTGGTTTTCTTCATTGCAGTTAGAGTAGCCTCCACTTTTCGCCAGTCCCTCACAAGCTTCTTGGTCAGTACAAACGTTCTTTCAGTTGCTCGATTACCGTTTTCGGCTGCATATTTCACTACTTGCAGCTTGTAATCTGCAGGGTATGATTTTCTTTTTAGGGGCATTTGTGTTCAGTCTTTCTCAGTTGTCTTTATAACTTCATGTTTAAATTTTAATTTTTCAGTGGTACATGAGTAATAGGCGTAGCAGATACTGGCACACCAGCCTAGAGCGCCCCCTCGTGGCTGAACATGTGAAATTACCGTAGATATTTTAATATATAAGTCGCAGGACCAGCCAAACCATGAAAAAAAGTGCAACTTATAGTCCGAAAAATACGGTATTTATCCATATGCATTATCTGTATCTTTTGTTCTTCTGTGATTTGACTTTGACTTGATTGATAATTCTGGGAAGGTAGTAACCCAGACACTGTGTGCCGTTTGTGGTGAAATCTGGAACACTTTTGGATGTAACGATATAACGAATATGTTGCAAAAAAGGGACAAATGCTGATGCACTGTAAAGCTGAATGGTGCAGTGAAAATGCAGGAGAGCTGAAGTTTTACTCCACTTCAATGTTAATTATATATTGATTATATTTCAATTGTATGTTGTATATCACAATATTATGTTATAGTATAGCAACAGTTGATGCTTCACTTTTGATGAGGCATTATGGGGACATATTGCATCTGGAATTAGCGTACCCATGAATAATTGGAGTGAAACTATTCTCTTTCTATTTTGGTTGTTTGTGTTGTAAGTCTGTTTTGGTCAGTTCACTCAGTCAACTGAGTTATGAATTCCAGCAAGCAATGTAGATACGTTGGTAAAAATGTCACAGTTTAAAGTCACATATTCAGTGCTCGTGTCCCTGTTTAAAAATGAGCATTTTGTGGTCTCTTACAAGTCAAAGTATGTTCATTTGTCCAACTGAAGTCTGTTCTTGTTCTGCCTTACAGATTTCTTTGATCAAAGTAAGATCGCTGCTCCCCACTGTGATGAAATAGAGCCAGAGGACTCCCATCACTGAGCAACTCCACTGGAATTTGCAAAAATGCACAAGAATACAGGTATGCATGTGAACATACAAAAAAAAAACAAACATGTACACACACTGGTTGGTCTTCCATCCACTCTCGCAATGACATCCACTTTAGCTTTGAACATTTTGTGCAAAACACACCTGTTACAAAATCAGAAAGAGCACTAAAATTTCCCAAAACTTAAGCTGGGATTGTGGCAAAAACTGTTCTAGCTTTCAGAATGTCCATTTATCCAATTTAAGTTTCAGGTTTTGCAGACAGTTTAAAAATTCTATGTTAACATACTGTGAAGTAACATGACCCCAAAGTTGAGTGCATTTGAGGGTTTTTTTTAAAAAAAATCTATTTCCCTCTATTCTTTATGGGACATTTTTTTGGCAGTTTGTTACAATTTTCACCAAAAATGATTTGGTGAATTGTTACCAAAAAAATTTCTACTATTGGAATCTGTCTAATATTCGTGATGAATCTGCACATTTTTATGTATTTTTTGAAAATGATTGGCAAAGCTGTACTGTGCACATCAGGTATGCAAAATAAAGGTAAAATGATGAAGGAGAATTCACATCAATTTATAACATTATTCTATTTGAATACTGGGTTTCTGTGGACAATGCAGGTAGCAGTATGACACTTCACTCTCACCACTCACTTAGATCTGACTTTTGCTGAGAAAAAAAAAAGTATATCCATCTGTGGAAATGTTTCTTTACCTTTGTCACCTGGGGCAGGAAGGGGGCAGCATTTCAGCGAGATTCATATGACCATTATGAAAGAGCAAGCAGAGACTGCAGGCTGAGTCTTGGCATCCTGTTTGTTGCAGTAGGAATGAGAGAATTGCCGCTGTGCACAGGAGTTCTCAGTCTTTCTAGGTCACCAGGAACTTAAGGTAGAACAAGAGCATCTATACCCCAGCCAACACCAGAGATCCTAGTATGGCTGTCCAAAGGCATAACAAATCACCACCAAATGAAAGGAAGAGAAATAGCTACTAAGGCTAAGAGACCCTCAACGTGACCCCCCTTCACTCTTGACATTTATGCACAGATACTATGGACAAAACTTTCCACCATTTTGGAGTAAAAAGCCATGAGGGATATGAACCATGGGATTGGCCAGGTTGGGGCTCTCTCTTGTTCTTTCTTGGTGCCCAAGAAGGAGGGGTTTTGTTCTGTCATTCAGAATCTTGACAATTACTAAGGTGAGGCAGGCCACCAGCCCAAGAGACAATGCTTAATGGTTTGCCACTGTTGACCTCAAAGGTATGTACTTTGATAGTGCATCAATGCCTGGTACCCATAAGGTAGCAAGGGCTGAGGATCCATTCAAGACCTGGTATGCATCTGAACTACAGAAAGAGCAAGTAAGATCTGACCCATGTAACTGCATTTCTGGGCATGGTTCTGAACTTCAGAAGTGGACCATGTCTTCAATGCCTGCCAGTCACTTTCAGCTGCATTCCTGGGTTGGTTGGAGGCTTTTTCTTTTTGCAAGAGCCTAATAGCAGTCATGATGCAAATGATCCCTGTCATCCCAGTGTCTACTAAGTTTGGATCTTTGCCCACAGAGGTTCCCACCAGGTCAAAGAACTGATATCTCTGGTTCACTGGTGCAGGGACCAACACAGAAAAGGGGATTGTTTTAGGACTGGTGGTCTATTGCCAGCTAGTCACATCTGCTGTAGACTGTCCACGAAAGCTGTGGGTAAATAAGCATTAGAGAAACCACCAGGTGACCCAGCACACAAATGTCCTGGAGCTGTTCTTCTTGCACTTCGGTATTTTCTGCCAGGATTAAGAGCTCCCCATGTCTTTACAGGATAGTAACAGCAGCTTACATCAACAGGGGGGCATAGGCATCCCCTGGGCAGGTGCTCCTCTCATCAAGGTGTGATCCAGCATCCTTCTTCAAGTCCATTGGTGTTGCTGAAATAGTTTACCTTTAAAACTGCATTTGTGTTAGTTATAAATTCTGCAACTTTCCCGGGCTGTATCTGAGTTCCATCTGCCTCAGTCGACTGAACTGCCATAACACTATTCCTCTCTAGCAGCACCAGTCCACACTGTGTCCTGTCAGGGCCTTGACAGAATACATCTGCCGCATGCATACCATCAGGAAGACTGATGAGCTGTTTGTCTGCTTAAAATCTCATGACACTTTCCAGTTAGAGCAGGTCTAGACCATACTCTTTAGTTAAGTTTTGTAATACAGAGACCATTCCCCTGTTAATATAACTATTTCACCTCCCTATAGAGATCTAGTCTGCAGACACTGGCGGTAGTGGAGTGGAGTATATTACCACAAAATGACATTGCTTCATTCTTGAAAATAATACTCGGGATATAAGCCCTTCTACCTTTTAGGAATCTGCAAAAGCATATATGTGTGGGGCGAGCATCTATCTATACATCAGCTATCTTATACATCAGCACAGGAGCTAGAAAAAAAAAAGAGAAACTCAATTAAAGTCATCTTGTAGCAGTTCCTTGGCAAAAAAGCTACATGCTTGTGGTAAAACCAAACCAAATGTTATCCCCTCTCTTATAGATAGGAGTGGAACTTCAAATCAGCTGATATAAATAAGATCATGAGATTGTTTTATAAAGACCTCTACATCTCTGAATGCATATCTTTTGCTGAAACTAAAGCAATTTCTTGATAAGTTAAAGCTTCCATCTCTTTTACATTTAAATATAGCTTTAAACCTTGCTAATGTTTCTGTTATTTTAAAGATAACCCCCCACATATGTGGTTCACAGAGGCCTTTCGGTTTAATTTCATTTGACATCAAGTTGCTTTCAAAACCTCTTGCCAGGTTTCTTGATTGGTTGCTCCAAGCCTTCATAAACTCAGACCAGACAGGATCCATCTATGGATGCTACTCATCCTCGAATGTCAGAAGGCTGATAAATATAGTGTAGAATAGAGTAATAGTTACACTTTTGATGTGCTGGAGAGGTTTGGGTTGGGAGGAGGATTCATCAAATGGATTCAAACCTTATATCATTCACTCACTGCTGTACTGATGGATATCCTTTTCCTGTGGCTAGAGGTGTTTGCCAAGGGTGCCCACTAAGCCCACTTCTTTTTGCTATTTGCGACAGGCCTACAATCCCAACAGGGTTCAGTTCATTTCAGTCTCAATTCAGTATTTTTTCAGATTTTTTCAGATTTCAATTTCAGGCACCGTGAGCAATTCAGATGTTTTGGATAACTTTCGGTAGTCAGCTTCTGGCTTCATATATGTAGCAATGGCATCACCTACCACTTTCCGTCTTCAGTAGAATCAGTCTAATCAAGATCAATATCCTCTTTTTATCATTTGCAGAAACTTCCCTGGTCTCTTGTAACACAAAAATATAAATTCACAAGTAAAGCCAAATCTTATTATCTTATCTTATTATACAACAGTATCAGAATCTAGCATGATATATGTAGATTTGTGGGTAGGAAAAATGTGAAATCCCCATTATCTCCTCAAGTCCAAAATACTGATGTGATGGAAATTTTGTATGCTTTGTAGTAACGATGACATAATGTTTACTTTTACTTCATACTTAATGTAGTTAACCTGTAGCTTTAATTGTGTAGTGTTATAGTGACCAAATGACCTGGTGAACTGACTGTTATAGCCCCGTTATAAATAATATCCTGGATAAAGCAGAGGGCAGGAAGAGATCTTCATCTCACAAGAGATAAACCTGAATTGGGGTTCTAACAGTTATTACATCCTGTCTGTTTTTCCTTCAACCTGTGAAGGAATGTCTTTGAAGCTCCAAACAAAGAACCAGAGACACATCAGAAAGTATAAAATGAGATGAAGTCTTCAACCACTGGGGCACAACACTGACTTCCCTCTAGGCACCAGCTTGGAGGGAAAATCATGTGTTGTGATGTGCTGTCCTTCCAACAATTTCAAGATATGTTCAGTACTCCAAAGAGCATTTCTTTGGATTTCTTTAGATGAGACATTCACAGACTACACCTCTTTCTGTTAACCTCCCCTGTAGTTGTTGTCCTGTTGAGGGTTTTATTTTTTTTAACATTTTATTCGCTTTTCAGCTCCTTCAAAACATATGAAAAATAAAAAATATGAACTGCCAGATCCCTTGCAAACGGGAATGAGATCTCAGGAGTGAATACATTGAAGGTGATAGGCAGGAAGCAGTAGACTTGATCAGATCCATGTTTTGTAGTAGGTAACAGATTGAGTGAGACTCATTACAAGATTCTTCACAGACTGCACATTACTCCTGTTACCTTGCACAAAATAAATAGTTCTCTTTCTTCTCTTTGTAATAAATTACCTTCTAATAGGGGAACATATTTCCACTGCACTATGGCAGAACTGTACACTCCACACTCCAGTCTCCTTCCATGTAGGTATCAATGAGATCTTCTTTTTTTGAGAACATAATGCCAGTGTATTTGCAATAGATGATTAGGATGTTTAATTAAATCATTTCTTTTCAGAGTCTTATCATTTTTGTGTCAAATTAGTTAAAGGAAATTTTATTTTAATACATTTGTCAGGAGGTACCATTATTTAATTAAATAAAGCTAAAGCAATGTACATCTCCTCTGCAGTACAAAGCTCCAGTGTTTGGGACTTCTCTAAATGTGCGCCAGTCAATATTTCATTAATGTGATCTAATACACGTAAAAGTGAAGTGCAAGCAACGCTAACCAACTTTGGGTGACTGAAAGCCTTCTAAGTATCATTATTTCGATGGGTAACAGGCATTTATGGATTTTTTAATTTAATTTAATTTGTTCTTCACCTCTTGCGGCAAGACACGAATTCAATGGTATACCATACACTTTCATGTCTGTTCAGTTCATTAGCTCTAAATGTGGGCACAACATGGTTTATCTAAGTGTTTCAAAATAGTCATTCTGCTTTTAGCATCTATTGAACATCAACTATATTACTAGTAAGACTCTTATTAAAAAACACATCATTTTGTAAGATACAGGCATTTGTATAATGCTACTGATAATATCTAACATGAACACATCCTAAGCCTCCCATTTCTGCTAATCTTTCATTCACAGATCCCTTCTCTTTTCTATAATTCTGTCCTACTCCTTTCTTTTTGCCACTGCAGAACAGGAAACCTGCTGAGAAGCAGTCTCTCAGACTAAGCCAGTCCTTTGAAAACTGACCTTTTAACGTTTGTTACATCTGAGTGCACTGCTGTGCTTTTAAATCAAACTTTCTAACTAAAATTTAAGTAAAGTAAAAATGTTCCATAAAATGGTTGTATAACCTTTTTTTTTTCAAGTCATTACATCATACAGTAGTTAGTGAACAGAACAATGGGCTGAGGCCTTGCAAGGTCATGCTGTTCATCTGCTGAATGTAAGGATGGGCCAATTGTGCTTGTCAGACTCTTGTCTTCGCGAGCTTGCTTTCTCTCTCTACATTACTCATTCCCTCCCTCAAAGCACTTCACATGAGAAGCAAATGGGGTGCCTTTCAAAACCGTCATTAAAAAATCATTATCATCTCTCATCTCTCCCTGACCTTTCACTCAGTAAACTGAGTGTTCATTTGGCATCAAAAAGTTCACAGCTATCTATCAATCAGTCCACCAAACCATCTATCTGCATGCACTTTTTTGTCATCATAAAGTCTTCTACACGTGTTAGTAAGAATCCAATGAGAACTACGGTACCACATGTAAATGGTTCTACAATTAATACAATAAGTCTTATTGTACCAGCTTTTTAAATGCATACAATACTGCAAACCATCAACAGGCACCTTTCTCAAATGCATTCTGTCTTCTGATTTATCTTTTTAAATGTCTTTTAGCTTCGAGAAATGTTAATCAACCCTAAACTCACAAATAGAAATTTGTTTTGCATCTATGGATGGCACCCTATGGATAAACACATAGAACAACTTTTGGATCTGATGGCCCTGTTGACAGGACTATATCATATAACTGTGCCATTCCAAAAGCATTAGAAATCACTGTTGGAAAATGAATCTGTTTCATTATTTGACAAAGCTATGTTTAAGCCACTTTTAGACAGAAAAAAGACTTGGGTAAGGTGATTGGAGACAGCAATCAAACAGCATCTCCCTTGTTAAAGTCTAATGGTCTCAGTCCCTCTTTGGTTATTGGTGTCAATCCTGATCTTCACTCTGAAGAGGAGTCTGTTCTTACTGGCCTGGTGTGTCTCTCAGAATTGCTGAACACACTGTTCTCACTATCCACTGACGAAATTCCTCTCTTCATTGTATCTCGACTATGAGGTGGTTTACCATAAAATTTGGCACAAACAGTCATATTCACCAGTGGAAGAATTCTTATAACTACCTTCATGACTGGTCAGTGAACACTGTGACAGCATCCACAGGAAAACAGAGAGCTGTCTGTATCTCCTGAGGAGGCTGGGGTTCTACCAGACTGTGGTGGCCAGTTTCCTCTTCTATGCTGTGGTGTGCTGGGGAGGTAGAATCAAGAAGAGGGACGCAACACAGCTGGAGAGACTGGTGGTCCTGTCCATACTGGACCACACATCCCACCCTCTGCACAGGACTCTGATCAGTCAGAGGAGTGTGTTCAGCACCAGGCTGCTGTCTCTGACCTGCTCCACAAACAGACTCAGGAACTCGTTTGTCCCCTGGCCATTAGACTCTGCAACACATCTCTGGGTACTCAGGGGCCACGACCAAAATCACGATCAATAAATCAAGTATCTATCTGTCTGTTTATCTATGAAGTCAAGATAATCTCCTGACTATCAGCAAATACAAATTTACATTTGTCAAAGTTGTTAAGTGGTTCATAACAAGAAACATAAAGGAAAGTTACAACCCTTCCATTTGGAACAAACGTTACTTTCCACTTAAAAAAAAAAAAATATATCAACTTAGCATGGTACGATCATATAATTATTTGCTGAAAATTTGCTTTTGGTAGGTCGTGTGAGAACTGAATTTAACAACCATAAGAAAAGCAACAATGAACCTAATTTATTAAAATGTCAGAAAGATGATTTTTTAATAATGCTGAGCTACAGAATTTGATATATCTTCTGACATTAGTATTCAGGATTATAACAGTTCAATATGTAGGGTATGAGCATAGTGCTGTTAACCAACAACTATCATTGAAGGTTTCTCTCAAGCATTGTGATCAATATGATATAGTACTTGTCTAAATATGTTAAATTAGAAAGCATTTATGATGTCCTTGCTGAGATTTTCCTTCCACATTCTCTTCTGTCTGCCATGTTTCTTAACATCATCTATCAGCCACTGCTGGGCAATTAGTGCGACTATTAACCTATGCAATGAGTATTGATTGATCTGTTGCTGCTCACGCTGAAAAGCTCATATTTTTCATGAAGCCATTCCATCACTCATTCTGATTTCTAATCAAATCGATTAAACGATTAATCAAACATAGTGTATAATTAACCTATTCAGTTTCTACTGATTGATTAATTTAAAAGTGTCCCACTGTATGGCATGTTTGGATGATGACTGTGGACCATTTTGTTTGTACTGTGTTCTATATGTGTTTGTTTTTCTATATATACATACATTAATTTTGTTGGTTCAACTCAAGCAATCCAATTAGTGTATTGTCACACCTAACTGATTAAGGCTTTATTAACACTTAATTTCTAATTAATCAGCCCAATTTTGGACTTCTATTTAATAATTGCAGGTGTGTCCACATTAAACATAAAATAACATATTTTTCATACTTCTCACAACACTATAAACTCATTCAAACCGTTTAAACTCTTTAAAGAGGTTTTTCAGGAGATTTGATCTACTCTGCTCATTTCTGTATAATACTTTTTACTTCCCAAGATTGAGGCTGTATTTTGAATAACCCATAAAAAGGATTAAGAATCACTGCCAATGTGAGGTTAATATTCACCACTTTTAGCTTGTTAATATTGTCAGCCTCTGACAGGTTGGGGCTTGGTCCTGAACTACAGTGACAATAGAAGTCTGTACTGCCTAATAAGGTTTTTGTTGTTGTTGTTGTTGTTGTTGTTGTTTTGTTGTTTTTATTGCAGTCATTTCCCTGAGGGCTTGTTGAGGAAAATAATTGGAAAATGCAGAAAGCATCCATTACAGTTTATTTGAAACACTTTTTTTATTATTGAGAAAACAGCCAAAATTAGATATATAATGGATAATCAACAACTAACAAACAAAAATAAATAAACAAACAAAAATTCTGCACCGCATGCAGAAATGTTTATTGATTTATTTAATATTGGCTCACTTTTTTTTGGCACATTTGGATGATAACTAGACTTTACTTCTTCTTCTCTGGCTTTGTGCGTGTCATGATGATTTGCTATCCAGCAGAGTTACCTGTAAGTTAGAATTATACTAACCTTAGTTTGCCTACCTGCAGTTACAGGCTGTCAGCAGACTGGAAGTCAGGTTACCCATCTTTTTGTTTTTCCATGAGATTTTTTAGGCTTAGCACATGGAAAGGTGAATCTAAAATGCATATTATTTAAATATCAATTTCAATTCAATTCAATTCAGTTTATTTATATAGCGCCAATTCACAACAAAAGTAATTTCATGACACTTTCCAATTTGAGCAGGTCTAGACCAAACTCTTTAATTAAATTTTAAATAGGGAAACTAAATTATGTGAATAATGTTGAAAAACGCTACCTGTTAATATGTTTATATCTGAACTGTACAAGCACAGTGTGACTGTTTTCCTTCACTTTACTGTAGGATGCTCAGTTGAATTCATAAATGCAGAGGGCTTGTAATTTAGGATTTCTAGACGATCTGAATGAACATAAACCATGATCGAGGCCTTTATTGCATTCTCATTTGCTATCTTTTGTTGTCAGCAAAACGTTTAGTGCTCAGAGTCCCTGAATGTGTGTGTGTGTGATCCCAGCATGCTCGTTACAGTACTGTATTCTACATTTATGCTTTATAAATTCTGCATTCAGCTCCATCAAGCTAGGAGATGGCCTACTTCTCTTCAAGCTCAGTGCATGTGGTTACTAAAAAACAGAGTGAGTTAGAAAAGCTGCAAATATAAAACTGAATGGCTTCAGTAACCACACCCACCTATTTTTTGGGAATTTTCACCTATTTAGCATACTCTAATGGAAAAACTTATAACAGGACAATTGTAACGCCTAAACGCATGTATGAGGTATCATTTGAAGGGTAACATCTTGTAGTGTCTGAAAGTGTGCATATTTAGCATGTAAAATGTGCATGCAACCTAAACTGCATCAAATCAAACATGGAGTAAAAATAAAATATTATTTTTGTTCTCATCTAAAATAAGTCATATTTGAATAACGAGAAATAGGATGTGCTTTATGTCTAAACTATGCAAATCACTGCATATGGCCTCTACACTTACACCTGTTTTAAGTTTCAGACCTCTAAGCCCAACCTTATGGGGGGTGGTAGGTTTTTAGTTTGTGGTGTCAACTGGTCTCCACAAATGTCTCCTAAATGCCTTGTTTGTGCCAATAACTTTTGAAAAAATCAATTACAAATATGGCTGCAATTGTGATTGACTTGTCAATAGCAGGTCATCCTATCACGGCAGCCGATTGCCCGTCCAAACTAAACTTGCTGTACTTTCACAGGCTGTCCTGTTGTAAAACAGAAAAAAAGGTTGGGACTTCTGTTGTATTTGCAACATTACAGAAACAAGCATACACAACAATGCTGGGTAGGAACCAGAGAAAAATACATCACTGGTCAAATGAAGTTATCATTTTGCTTTACAAACAAAGGTAACAAACAATGAGCAATATTAATCCAGTATGAATATTGCTTATTATCTGTCATCTTTGTAAGCAATGAACACTGCTATTTTCTAACTTCTACTTTCGTGACCTGCAGTATCTGGGTCAGTCACGCTGGAGTCTCTCATTCTAAAACTGCTTCTACTGTAAGCCATGCACAGTAAAAAGTCTTGCCCAGATGGCCGATATTTATGTTCATGTACGATAAATGGAATGATGAATGCCACTTTTATCTGCTGGCTTGGCGTGTGTTTTCCACCAAGATGATAAATGGTTGGCATTAGACAGCTTTCTTAAAAGGCCTCTCTCGGAGAATCCATTGGCTGATAGTGAAATCATCTCTCTAAAAAAATGAATCCTGCAGAGAGTCTGAAAGAAATGGTGCTTTATAGAACCATCACGGTTTGGAAAACCACTTAAACTTTCAAGTAGCTACCTCATCATATTCACAAACCAAATAAGTGTTTTTGTGACTCTGCAGCTTAAGAAATGACTCTATATTGCAAGAAACAATATATTATAAAAAACTGCAATAATAATAATAACAATAATAATAATTCAGTACAGCTCCTTGAATCGACACATGTATTTCAGAACGTTTTGCGCTGGAAATATATGTTCACAGCACTAAATCACCCAGATACCTTTTCTATAATTTTTGGTCTGCATTTTAAATGATCAAAATTAATTTCTGGCCAGAGCACGATAAGAGGCAAGGTTTTATATATTCTATATATTCTATATTCTATATATATATATATTCTATATATTCAGTTAATACATTTTATTTATTGAGATAACTGTTGAATCATATTTTTATAGATATGATAAACAATAAATTATTTAGAATTTAGAGTTATTTTGAATTTCTTTTCTATAAATCCCATGAAAAGGCCCAAACTAAAAGTGTGTTGTCACTCAATACTCTTTGGCTTCCATACACTGTCTGTGGCACTTAATACAACAATAACATTGTCACACATATGAAATTGTGTTTTTGGCTAATTTAATCTTGATATTATTAGTTGAAAATATTTTGATTATTGATGAGATCAGGTACAAAAAAAAAAAAAATACAAGAGTTTCATGATTTTTTTTTTCTTTTGTGAAATGTGAATCCCGTTCCCCCTTCCCAAACTCTTCAACTTATCCCTTTTACCCACACAGGACAATAACAATTTATCCTGCACTACTGTCACACTACACTTTAAGATTGTATCTGCACCTTATCCATTGCCATTTTGCACCTTATCTGCCATTATCTGTATCATGTATATGTTATTTTGTTTTATAGTACTCAGCTATTTTTTTATATTACTCTGTTATTTTATGTTTTGTGTGATTACTTGATACTTTTATTTGCTTCTTTGTATTGCAACCCTGGCACAACAATTTCCTGCGGGATGAATAAAGTTCTTATCTCATTTTAACATGCTGTTCCTGACAACAGTAAAACTAAAAAGAAACATCTGCACAGGAACACAAAGTCAACAGCAACATGGGTAGCTCTCTACATGGTTTAAGCAGAAGTTTTAATGAATCTGAGATCAGCACTGATACTAAAAGTGTGAAGAACCTCACCTGATTATAGCCATATGGAAATGTTATTTGGTATTGTGTTGGATCTTTTCCTCCTCAGTGTTTCATGATCAGGTCAGTTTATACAAAAAGGAATTTTACATCCTGGTCAGAAGTTACTCTCATTGGCGCCTCTCTGTCGTGCTCCATCAAACCATGCACTTACCAAAAGCCCACTGGTAAAGAGTCATTCCCCCCACTCCCCTTAATTAGGTGATCAATTATTAACAAACCAATAAACTTCCTGAATAAGTAATGGTGTGAAGGCTTATGTGGAGTTTCAAATCCACTGCCAGACATTTGGTCAAATATTTATTGTTGGTGTCTGTCAAAAAAAAATAGTCTTGTTTATTAGCTGAAGCATTGGGGTAATTTTAATTTTGATCTTTCCATTTACTTTAGCGAAGGGAACAGTATTATTAAATTAGATTTTGGGTTCCTTGTCACCTTTAAACTGACAAAAAACAAAAACAAAAAACACGCAGACGTTTGAAGAAGACTGAAACGTTGAAACTTTGGAGGTGAGCATTTGCTTCTAACCTCGGGCCACTTCTGCTTAAACATTAACTTCTTTTATTAAAGTCCAAGAATCCAGAATTTTTTCTGTTTTCGTTATTAGATAATGTAGAATGTTCTGTCTGAGGCTGAGCTGAAAGACTTTCAGGCAGTCATTATTACAAATAATGAAGTTGACAAGTCCTGGCTGTATCACTAACAGCAGCGTAACCTCCTATTAAACAGAAGTTGTCACTGAAGGATTAAATGCTTTCAAGGTTCTCACTTTCACTTTCAGTTCTTGAGGAATATTGAATCACCTTCAACAGATAACAGAGTAATGTTAATTTTTAATTCATCTTGAAACAGAAATCATTAGTCACTGTGTTTGAGTTTTCAGTAGTGCCAATAATTCATGTTGCATAGCGATCTGTGATACTTATCCTACATATGAATCTATTATTGTGACCCTCTCTCTCCCCCTCTGTGTGTGCGTGTGTATGTGTGTGCGTGTGTGTGTGTATTCCTGTAGGAATGTGTCAAATGTGTAAATAAGTGAGACCTCCCACCACAATGTTCTATGCATGAAAGTAATCAGATGTTCATATATAGAATTTTCTGCGTTTATTAAGTTAATGCAGTTTTATGTGCATTTATGGAGAGAATATTTTTGTTTTGGAATGTCTTTGTGTAAATAATGAAAGTTGCTATTTTTGCTTTGCTTTCTTTATTAATATCTTAATACAGTTATTCAATTCTAAATCTTTATTTCTAAATGCACAACTACATGTAAGTTCTGGGGTAGACATAGCAGCATTCTCCTACTCCGTCTTTAATTAATTACTCAAATTAAAAGAGGTTATTTTATGCCCAGCCATATTCTATGTTAATAAGGTTGTCTTGCAAAATTTTATGGTGATTAATCAGAAATTTATATTTCTGAGTAGAGTTCTGAATCTACTTTTTTGTTCTGGTAGACACTAATTCTACTTCAACTCCTCACACAGTTCAGTTTACAACTAACTGTGAGGCAGCCCCACTCCTTCACACTGCACCACTTCTTTACACACACACACGCACACACACAGACACACACGTGTGCATGTTTCCCACAAAGGTCGTGGTGCGTGAAGAAAAAGTTGCTTACTTTGAAACCAAACTAGAGAAGTGGGACTTGTTTTTTTATCTACTAATATACTATATAATATACTAATATACTAATCTATTGTCCTCACATAAAATCTGTCTTCTTGGGCATGTCGCTAACAGTATGAAAAAGACTTCAGTCTTTGACAAAACTACTTCCTCTTCAAAAGCTAACCATTTTAATGCCTTTTTGGGAACATTATAATCTTTCCAATTATGATATGTTCATGTATTTATAAATATTTACAGCATGAGATGTTTATGTAATATGTTAAGTAATATGATAAGTGCATAATATCGACCCTGGTAGGAAATGTGGTGTTGTGACAATGTAGTGTGCAACACAGAAGGTAAGGGGACACTTGCTGCCAGTGTTACAGGCCAGTGTTACAAGCCAGTGTTACAGGCCAGTGTTACAGGCCAGTGTTACAAGCCAGTGTTACAGGCCAGTGTTACAGGCCAGTGTTACAACCAGCTGCTGTCAGATTCTCTGTGAACTAATGTTGACATTCTGTTTTAATATACATTTCATGACACAGAAAAGGCCCGAACAGTTAACTCAGTGTCAGCATTGGCCCGTCTGATGTAATGCACGTAATGCAAACCTGGCCCTTTTGCAAGATTTTTACCTAAAAAAATAGTTAAGTTTAGTTTACAGTTCAAATGAAAATGTTTAAGCATGCAGCACTTCTTTAATCGAGACTATATGCCTAAGCCCAGCCCTGACTCCTCCCTAAACTTACCTTACTAGTTAAAACCACACATCAGAAAATGCCTATCGTTTTGGGAATAGTGATGTGTGTCATGTTATACAGACTGATGAGTGACCCATTTGGTTGCGGACTTTGCTTGACAAGGTTCTTCAGCGGAACAAAGGTGTCCAGCCACAGACAATGGCATTCTGCTTGCAGATTCTGTTTCACTTTGCATTCCTCATCACTCTGACTTGTTCATTTGGGAGAGCGTCTCCATCTGCCTCAGCCATCAGAGCTCTTTCATCCGGCTCCTGCTGAGCTGTAATAACTTCCTCTGTTGTTCATCTTCTCTGTTTCTCTCTGGATGTCTCCTCTCTCTCCCTTCATACCTTTCCTGTTCATTCCTCTCCAGCTATTTCTTTCCCTTTCTCCAGTTCTCTCTTATTTTCACTTTCTGACTCGTTGTTTGCATCTTTTTCCATTCTATTTGCTTCCATTCTCTTGCTGTACAACTCTTTTCTCTCCTCCTTTCTCCTTTTGACTCTAACTCCATTATCCTCTCGACCTTTTTTGTTTTTCTTTTCTGTTCTCTCTCTCCTCTGTTATTTGTATTATGTTACACCATATTTTTTACCCTTTACTTGCCTTTACTCCTTTCTCCTTCGTCTTCCCCGCTGTTTTTTTTAATTTCCTTTACTTGTTACGCTAACCTCCTGTTCTCCCTCTTGATGACCTATCTGCCTTTAACCTTTATTTAGCCGTTGAAGAACTGTTTAACTGCATGGCTTGATTGCCAATCTGGGTAGTGCTGAGTCAAGGTTTTGTCAGCATTTGTATATATCACTTTCATCATTTACATATGACTACAGCATGCTACTTCTTATATTTCCCCGTTCAACAACTTTTCAGCAGGCAGAATAAATTAGAGTTGGACATTAAAGGACTCGGCTGAGATCTGCTAAACTGCATTTTCTCTTTATTAAATTAAAAATCAGTGACTTTCACTGTTATTTTGCACTTGACTGAATGTATATAAAAAACATGCTCATCTGACATAAGAAGAGATTGAAATTTTACTGTTACATTACATTGCACTTCATTTAGCAGAAGCTTTTATCCAAAGCGACTTACAGAATCACAAGTTTCAGTACGGTTAGAGTGGATTATGAGTAAGTAAGATAAAGCAATGAGATGTGAGGTTCATTATAAACACTGAATGAATGTGAATACATATTCATATATTTAGATCTTGCGCATGCTGTACCTGTTAGTGTGACTGATTTGTGTTGATACTGGAGTTAAAATGTTTTCAGGTTCTGGGCAGATCTGTGATGTCAACATCAGATATGTTGAATACTTAGAACACTTACAGACTGATTTGTACGTTTGAAAAATGTTTGGCATATGTCATGAAATGACATGAAATAGACCACGTACTGAGAGTCTGTCATGCTTCTTGCCCCCTGTGACTAGTCACAGTAGATGAACAAAGAGTCAGGTAATAACTGTTTCGCAGGTCTTGCTTAACGTAACAAATGGTAAACAATCAGTTAAGATGCAGTATTTTGTTATGCATGACGTAGATGTGGATGTCATGGGGTAGATGTTGCATTCATCTCTGTGTGTTGCCACCCAATCCAGCTGAAAAACCAGGAATTTGGGAGTGGTATAGTGGTATCCTGGAAAAAGAATTTTATTATAAAAATCAGATTATAAATGCAGCTGACGAGTTTTGTTCCAGAAGCTTAGAAGCTTATTAGTCTTGTGCAGCTCATTAGAGAAAACAATGTTACTAGACACATATCAGAGTTTGAAAAAAGAGGATGTTGATGTCAAGTCAAAATAAGACTTTCACTTTTGTACTACAGACTTAGCTGTCAGTAGAAGAAGAAGAAGAATCAACTTTTATTGGCAGTATATATATTTTTACATACACACATACTGAATTTTACTACTGCATTTATCCCATCCTTAGTTGAACACACACATCCAACACCCGGCAAATTACATGCAGTGAAACACACACAGGAGCAGTGGGCAGCATCAAGCGTCCGGGGAGCATATTGGGGGGTTAAGTGCCTTGCTCAAGGGCACATCAGCCGGCTAACGGAGGAGGGGAGCATTTTTTATCGCATTAATCACTTCACCACACCCAAATTTTTCCTGCCCGTCCAGTGGGGGAATCGAACCGGTGCAAGCCACTTCTCCAACCTCTAAGCCACGGCTGGAGAAGTGGCCGGTTCACCGGTTCAATTTCCCCCTGGGCTGGCAGGAAAAATTTAGGAGTGCTAGAGTAATTAATAATGCCCCCCCCCCCCCCCCCCCATTAGTTGTCTGATGTGCCCTTGAGCAAGGCACTTAACCCCCCCAATTGCTCCCCGGGCATCCAACGTGGCAGCCCACTGCTCCTGTGTGTGTTTCACTGCATGTTTCAATCAGGGTTAAATGCAGAGAAAGAATTTCCCAGTTTGGGATTAATAAAGTATAATAAATTAAATAATAATAATAAAAAAAAAATTAAAAAGAGGTTATCAAATATCTCACCTTACAACTGAAGCAGAAAATAGCCTCCAGTCTTCATGCATGCAAGTCTGAATTTATCGACATCAATGTGACATTTTAAAATAAAGCGCGTCTTCTCCCGATATATTAATTTTATGTGATAATGTAACATTTGAAGTTCCTCGTTAGATGCTGTTTTGGTCTGTGTAATATTTCATTGTGTTTAGAGATACTTTAGAAATGTGAAACACGTGGCAAGATCAGTTTTTTTTGTTATGCATTCTGTTCTGTTTGTAAAATTAGCTCACAATGAACAGATCTGTGAAGAGCTGTCAAAATCCAGTTCAGACTGGACAAAGTCTAGTAAGGGTTGAGACAAGATCCAACCACTGTTTTGGTTATGTGCTATTTAAAATTGTGGCATTGAAGTCTTTTAATCGTTTGTGGCTACACTAAATCAAATTTTTTAATAAACCCTCAAAAACTTTGCTCTCTTTCCCCCTCTGTCTCTCATCAACCCACAGATTTGCACTCCAAATGCTCACCTGAGTGCTGTCTAGTTAACTATGCTTGAAGTTAGTGGACAAAACATGGAGAAGTGGCATTTTGAAGTCATTCAGAGTAATTTCATAATCAATAAAACAGCTTTCTCACGAATAGACTGTCCCAAGAGTCACAAACATCAAATTGATTTAGATCACTGATGGCAGTTTATTTTTTTTCCAAATGAAATTGCAGTTCATTGTATACATCCATAGTAAATGTCAAGTGAATGTCACAGTCTCTTTAGCTTTATTTGCATGTCTTTCTTAGGCGCTCCCTGTGTTTCAGTTAAGTGACATTTAGCTTGACAGTTTAAAGATAAGAAACACTATAATACACATATTAATAAAAGAAAGCTGAGGATATGCCATATTTCAGATCATTTAAATGTAAAAAAGTAAGTAAAAGTCACACACATATCAATTAAAAATGAGCAAATATGTTGAGTTAAGCCCAATTTTTGTGAGGGCCCAACTTTTTTTTTTGACTCCAGCATTAAAGCCTTTCTACAGATAGACCTATTCGATATGTCATCTGATCCGCAGGGGCATTACTGGTGAAATCTGTGAGGGCCGGTAGCTATTGTCATGAACACTGAACGTGAAAGTATCTATGATTCGTTGACAAAAGATGGATTGAAATAATAACTGGAGCCAACATAACAGAGAAGGTACAGCAAAAATAAGAAAACGGCTTTGGAGGCTGATGCAAAAAAGTGTACTAAGGTAATGGGTTTATTTAGGCAGTGTGCAGGTGATGACGAAGACAGTGACTAAGAGAAAGAAACAGGAACAGCTTAGCATCGAGCAGGTGCTTTGTAATCTTTCAGGATATGTACTGTGAAATAGCAAAGTGAACCAACTAGAATGTTTTAGAGCGTTTTACTACGATATATTTCTGGATTAATAATTATGCTGAATTGATATGTGTATGTATGTATAAATATGCCACCAACTTCTCCTAAAGCAAAAAGAAAAGAAAAAGCTTTCAAAGCAGTATCTTAGATTTAATTATTTCATTGAACTTGATTATTCACACACCTTGATCTAGATTGGCTTGCATGTGTGTGTACATTTATTTGCTCATAAGTTAAGTATAATTTAATAATGCTCTCTGCCGAGGTTTTGTTTTTTTTCCACTGCTAATAATTTTCGCTTCATTTAGCAAACACCCAAACAACAAAGTGGTTGTGATTCCCACCATATTACCTGGCTTCAGATAAATCGCATGCAAACTATCTCATTTGTTTGCTTTGACAAACCCAAATTGAGAACAGCCTGTTTTAATACAACTGGGCCAAGCGGGATTGGGTAAGGGGTGCTATTCAATTATGAAAGTTTTCACACTGGTAATTAGTCAGGGCTGTAACGTATTGTTTTATGGCTTTGATTGTGCGTTGAGGTGGGAATGAGATGTTTTTAATGTGTGCACTGAGAGGATTTTGTTTGTTAATGCGCTAATGTCCATAATGAAGCTATGCAATCTAAAAAGCAAAGTGGATAACTTGCACACACACATATGTGCACAGACAAATAAATGTAGAGACCAGAGGATTTTAAAAAGTAAATATGTTGAAGCCTGTGCCATGCTTATCAGCTTTCTAAGTGAGAAGTCTGGTGTCATTTTAACATGAATATAAAAATCAAAATATTCTCGATTATTCAAAGGGTCTGTTTACGAAAAATAATGTTAGGTATAGTAAGAACACAAACCAGCTTTTAACTGATCACAACTTGGTCTTTCTGCAGGAAGTGCATAGGAATGAGCACTTCACACCGCTCTCTGTACTCATCTCTTTCCAATCATCACAACGCTGTTGGATTGAATTATATTACATTTTGACATTTGGTGCTTTCGTTGTGTCCACCAAGATATGCTATTAAATTAGGTTGAGTGACCTATTTTGTTTTATGATTTTCAATCATTTCATTTAATTTCATTTCATACATTTGATTTAATACTAACAACTGAAATAAATTGTGTAAACTGTACTTGCTTTACTGGTTGTTGTTTTTTTTTCCCAGTCCAGGTGATATCAGAGAAGATATAGTAGCTTTAAATGTTATTTCCCTTGCTTTAATTGATTAAATAAGACACTCAGTGAAGTAGAATTTGAGGAAACTGTTTGAAATCAATGCAGGCATTATTAAAAAAAAGACAATTATAATTCAATACCACAAGCGAGGAAGGAATATGCATATGTGTTTTGAATTTTTAAGAATAGTTTTTTTTAAATCCTGCATTTAAATTTAATAATTGTCTCTGGAGCAGTGCCAGCTTGTTAATGAGTGATTAAAAAAAACAAAACACAAACAGATTGACGGACAGACAGGAGGGGAGGAAAAGAGACAACAAGCGATTTTGGCTTTTATGGCTTTTATGTTCCACACTTTCCTTACTGAGGCTGTTAGTTTGTCTTTTCATGTGTGTCTTCACCTTCTGTTGCTATTGCCATGCTTGTTTTGGCACAATAAACCACTGGTTCGAAACATTACAGGCTTATGGTCAAATCTTTAAACACTTAAAACAGCTGCGGTGTAATCAAACAAACGAATAATGTCATTTGGACTTATGTACGTTAAATTAAAATGATAAAAATGACATTTTTTCATAAATTTCTGTTTCATTGAACAGAGTGACCACATTTTTCATGGCTTTCTTACTATGAGAGTCTTGTTTACGGCACTGTTCAACAATTTTAGTGCTTCACAAACAGACACACAGCTACCGACACACAAATTCACTTGATTTTTCAAATGATGTCTTTGTCTTTTAAAGAAAATTACATAATTATTTTCAGAGAAAATGTCACTTCAAGAAAATATATGGAGGTATCACAATACATTTTCAGAATTCTTTGCAAATTTAGTGAATTTTTTGCATTTTCCTTACAAAATATTCCATTAGAAGAAGCTGACAGAAGATACAGATAGACCTCTCTCTCTCTCACACACACACACACACACATGCAAATTGCCCAGAGCCAACAGTTTTAAGACTTTCAATTTCACAGTGTCAGAGTGTACACAGTTAAATTATAAGCAAGTCAAAATTAGTCTTAATTTAAAATAAATAATGTTTCAGGAAATTTTATGATTTACTTAAGTCTTTTAAGTCTAAGAATTCTGGAACTTCCTTTTTTCATCTCTTCATATTTTCCTTTTTGTACTTATAAATGCCAAAGTGTTATGTGTCCTGCTGTCTCGCTCTTTCTGACAATCCCAATTAGTCTTTTGTCTCATTACCAACAACCCCCTACTTAATCAGAAGCCCCAAAACACAGAAGGAAGGATGGAGAAAGAAGAGAAAGGAGAGGGGTGGTGGTGGTGGGGGGGGTTGACGAGGTCCATTTAAAAGCTGTTACCCCATGCTGGTATTTAAACCCACCGTACCCGCAAACCCTTTGACTTTTCCAAAAGAATAATTACCATTAGTGTGCAGTTGACCCTCTTGTGTTATTGAACGCCCCACTAACAATGCATTGAACAGCTTAATTGGTTGGTCATTAATGAGACAAAGGTGAAAGGTGATTTTAAAAAAAATGAGCAGAATGAGGGTGAGTGAAGATTAAGGACAGGGTAATATTTCTTTGTGTCATCAGGTAGTCTTATTCAGATCAGAGATGTTATCATCACATATTGAGTAATAAAGTATATGTAATAACGATAGGGTTAGGGTTAGGGATACCTCTCTCTAACCCTTATTCTGGTTGTTTTTATATTTATATAGTGTTGTTTTACATTTATAGCATTAGGTATTTTGTAGTTATTGGGACTTATACCGGGACCAGTGAAACTAATTTCATTCCACCTCATGTTTCTACATGGGTGAAGTGACAATAAACCTTGAATCCTTGAATCCTTGAATCTCCTACTAATACAATGACGAGTCAAAACCTCAAGGTCGCTGCTGGGGTCTTTAAGTGTTCAGTGTTCATTACACCCCACAAGAGTGTAGAATGACTAGACATACTGGCAATTTTGTTATTTGTTGTAAAATCTCTTGGGGTAAAACAGCAATGTGAAAAGGTAATAGTAGGGGATGTTGGAAAAAAGAATGGGGCTTATTAACTCAGTATATTTCATCACAAAGTCAACGTTTGTCCCTAGAGAGCATGATGTAAACAATCATCGCTGCCAACTAGATTGTGATATTTTTTATCTTTATACAAGTGAAAGCATCATGGGAACCATAATAACTCCCCCTGTGGAGACCATGAACATCCACTGCAAATTTCACATTTTACCCTGTTCCAAAGCTTAGATGGACAGCAGACATTAACATTCTTAGGCCACCATTGTTCATTGCAGTCCGGTTCAGTTTATTTATAGAGCATCAAATCACAACAAAAGGTATCCATTGGCACTTTTCCAAATAGAAAAGGTTTAGACCATAGTTTTTGTTCCTAAATAGAGAGACCCAACATTCCCCAAGTTATGAAACAGTCAAGTCAGCCTTCCCAGAAGAGTGGAAGAGGCTATTAAGACAACAGATCAGATAGATCTCTATCTTTATTTTTTATTTTTTTATTCTATTCTATTCTATTCTATTTTTTAACTTTTTATCTTTCAAAAAAAAAAAAAAAAAAAGAAAATTCTCATGTAAATTGTACTTTTATTATTTTTGCACAGTTGTAAAAAGGAGTGTTGTTTTTTCATTTCACTGTGGATGCACGTCCACATGTGACAAATAAAGAATTCTGATTCTGATTCTGATTCTGAACAGTATTGGGACACATGACTATTACACCATGTTAGGAGGGTCATGTAGCAGATGGACTTAGAAAACAGGAGGCCTGAGGCGGAGTTTAGGTGCAGGCCAACCAGGTGTTTATTTCACAAAGAAGACATAACAGCAAAACAACAGACAAACACTGTGATCCACAGACAGCATGTGGTTCTGACAGCAGCCGCTCTTAATGAATAGTGGCAGCCTCATATAGTCTGCCACTGAGACCTGTGCCACTACCAAACATAGGGAAATCTACGCCAAACATTAAACATTACATCAATACAAGAACAGATTCAAAATACAAATTTGCCACAAACAGTGTGCTCTCACTTTATATTACAGAATTCAATTAAGTCTCCCAGAACCTTAAATTGTTGCTCAGCTAGTCTGGGTACTCTTTTAGCCAGAACACCCTGGAGAGGAGACACAGAGGTAAGGGACATGCACACACTATTGCACAATTAAGCAATACATTTATGGCATCATTGTAAAAGAATTTATATGACCAAGACCACTAGCTGAAAATTACCACATCATCCAAGTAGGCAGCTGCAAACTCAGACATATCTCTCAGGACATAGTTCATTAGTCTCTGAAAAGTAGCTGGTGCCCCTTGCAGACCAAATGGCATCACTTTGAACTAGCACACATCAAATGGAGTCTTAAAAGCTGTCAAATCTCAAGCTTCTGGTGCCAAAATTGTCCACAACATCAAGGTGATCTCTTTCTGCAACACTGGCACCAACCCCTCAGGTATCCTGTAGCTTCCATACTGGAGCATCCTTCTTGAGCCGACTCTTGTGTTGAACAAGGATGGTGAAACCTAGTGTCTCTTTGAAGAGCTCTTGGTCCTGCTGATTTTCTCAGTAGCCCTTTAGTATATCCAGTGGCCACCTCACCTGGTGTCCACACAGCAGTTCACATGGTTAAAGTCTGTGGCACCTCCTGGTAAACAAATTGCAAATATGGCGGCCATTGGTCCCTATCAGTTCCTGTGTTGGAAACAAACTTGTGTTGTAGGTTCTTCAGTGTCTCGCTGTATCTTTCAGCCAGCCCATCTGTTTGGGGGTGATGAGAGGTGGTCTTAACTGCTGTAACAACTTAGACAAAAATTTTGTCCCACAATCAGTCAGGACCTCTTTAGGTATGCCTACCCGGGAGAACAGCAAAAACATTTCTAGCTTCTACTGACTCAAGGGGGAGGGCTTCAGGATAGCCAGTTCTGAGTTTCTCAGACAACCCCACCACATAGGGCACAACAACAAAGTTTTTCTGTCTATTCTTTTCATCAGTGGTTGAAGTTTGTTGTTTTCTGTGTTTCCTGGTTGATTTGATAAAGACCAGTTTGGATAGCCTTAACGCTTCCCTGATGTGTCTGCATTCCATCTCTCTTCCAATACTCTCAGCCCAGTGGTGTAGGGTCCTAATGACTCCAAGTTTGTGTTCCAATGGGTTGAAGGAGTCAAAAAGTAGGTACTGGTCTGTGTGTGTGGGTTTCTGGTAGACCTCAGTGTTCAAGTTTTCATCATTCTCAGTGAGCACCATACAGTCCAGAAATGGTCATTTATTTCCCTTAGCATCTTCCCTGGTGAATTTAATGTAATAGTCCACTGAGTTGATGTGTTCAGTGAAGGCATCTACTTCTCAGGTGTTGATTTTGACCCATTTGTTGTCGACATACCTAGACCAGTGGCTAGGTGTTGTTTCTCTGAAGGAGCTCAGACCTTTGCTTTCAAACTCCTCCATTTAGAGGTTGGCCGAAATGGGTGACACCAGTGAACCAATGGTACATCCGTGCTTTTGTCTGTATAAACCTCCACTGTACTCAAAATACGTGGTAGTGAGGCAGAGGTTAGGAAGATATCCAGTTGCCTTCGCTTCTAGCACTTTAACTACCATGACCCAGATGGCTGAGAATCTACATTGACTTTTGTCTATATAGTATATCTATAGTGAAATGCTAATGTTTTGGACTATCAAACTTAAGCTTAGTCAAAAAGGAATCCAGTTTTGGCGTGGCTGAGTAGATTAGTGCCCTTAATGGCCTTAATGCCCATAAGTTTAACTTAAAAACAATGATTTTTGTGTATATAGTATATCTCTAATTAAGGCTCGATAAGCTCATCAGGAGAGCTGGCTCTGTCCTGGGAGTGGAACTGCAGTCTCTGGCAGAGGTGTCTGAGCAGAGGATGCTGAAGAAACTGCTCAACATCCTCAACAATAAGTCACACCCCCTGCATGCCACACTTGAATCACACCACAGCACCTTCAGTCGTAGACTGAGACCACCAAGGTGCTCCACAGAACGCCACAGGAGGTCCTTCCTCCCTGTGGCTATCAAACTCTTCAGCTCATCCTCTTTCTCCACATAGGACAAAAACAATTTATCCTGCACTACAATTAACACTTTAAGATTGTATCTGCACCTTAGCAATGACCTGGCTTGGAGTCTGGCTTGTGATCCTCTGGTGCATATCTTCCCCTCTCTCTCAGTCCCCATTTCCTGTCACTTTCTGGTTGTCCTGTCCTGTTAAAAGCCTTAATGCCCAAAAGTTTAACTTAAAAAAAGGCTCACCATAAAGGATGGTTTTCTTCGCAATGTGATCTGAAGTCAGGCAGGCAGGATCATTTAAAATGCATTTTGCATGTATGATAAGATCAGTGCACAGCTAGTTGGCTAGGACTGAATATGACTGTCCCTCTTTTTAGCTGTGTACCATGTTCATACCATCTGAAGGTAGATAACAAGAACACTTCCTGCTAATTACTGAATTATTTCCTGTGTCAGTGATTTTTTAAAAAACATGAGTTTAATATGTTGACAGGAGTTATCCAGTAAACTATTCAGTAAACCTCATTCTAGAAAACTCCTGAAATCACTTCATTAGTTGAAATACATGCTGATGATGAAGACTTATGTTTTTACTAAATAAATACCACAATCAAGTTGCACAGATTATTATTTTTGGTTTGTTTTTTTTGTTTTTTTTGTTACAGTTTCTTATTCACATTTTGGATCTGTTCTCTTTTTTACTTCCTTTATCTTAAATTTTGGCCGGACTGTTTGGTTTCCTGTTGTTATGTTATCTTTCGGAATGTCTTGCTTTTGCTTTGTCTGTCAGAACACCTTGTAAACTCTGTTTTTAAAGGTGCTATATAAACAGCCTTATTATTATTATTATTCTTATTATTAAATAAATAGGTAACACCAAGGAGGAAGGTAGAGCTGAACAGGGCAAAAAAAATAAAAAGTGACCTGAAGCACAAGAAACACAGCATCAAAAGCAAAGCATCTAGGGACGTGCTGGTATCACTTGTAGGCCTGAAGCTTTTACCACAAAGGTGACGGAACATTCTGGCAATAGAGGTCTGACTGAGCCAGTAGCACAGGTAGGAGGTGGAGTTGATTTCTGGTGATGGTACGCAGCTGCTGATGACAGTGGAATGTAGATAAACCATGCCCAGCACTGCTCACATAAATACACTCCCAGAGCACACTGGGAGGACAGGCGGAGAAACAACAACACAGAGAAGAGCGAGAAATAAAAGAAAGCTAGCCTAACAACATTGTCAGAAATTATGTGTGTAGATTTCTTTTGTATTCAAAGTATGTACATTTAACGGTTCAATTAATATATTTTTTTTTGTTTAATTTTTTTGTTCTCTATTCGTAGTCATCCTGACTGCTTTGAGGAATATAAGCAGTCTTTTTCTTATTTTTCCTTAATATTATGTGTATGTTTATATGTACATATATATGCCTTAACAGGAACAATAAACACATGAACCTGTTTTCCTCTCAGCAAGGTCACAGTTCCCCTACTAAGGATGTCATTTGCTGCTCTGTTAGAATATCAGGAACCAGTCTGAACTTAATCAAAATTTTGTCAGGCTTTAAATGGAAAACATTTTACAGATTGTTCCGGCATATCCCCTCTTAATTAAGAATGTAACGTCTTATTGAGCAGCAGAGTTGACAAATCACCAAAAAGTGCGTTACACTGAGAAAGAAGCTTTACAAACTTCTCAGAGAGTAGCCACATTTACATACCACTTCTAGATAAATGGGTGGGGGGCTTAATTAAATTAGGATCTTAATTTTGTGCGTATGTTTAAGTTCTTTGATGGTCTCTAGGGAGGCTTTGTTCTTATTACAGAAAAGAAAAGAGAGAAAGAGATTGTTTGTTTTCCATTCACTTGTGCTTGCACTAACTGATTATTTATCATAAATTTTCTTTTTTATTTTCCAGTTTAGTTTCAAATTGTTTAATTTGATTTAATTTTACCGTACAGTTGCATTGTTAATGTAATTTACAACGGGAAATCTATGAGGAACAACCTGGACCCACAGTCCTACTTTGACAGCTTTTCACACAATTAAAACAAGAGGTCATGCAGGCACAGTTAAAATATCTTACAATGTGGTCTAATGGGGTGCATATAAAATAAAACATGACACGAGGACAAGGATTTAGAATCAAACCCTGAAGAACACTGAGAATAAAAATGAATTGCTAATAAAAAGTGGGGACAGTTTAGTAGTAGATTTTCTACTGGATAAAAAAATGATGCAATTTACTTTTACCAAACACTTTCAAACAACTCAGAAATTATTTTTTTTTTAAATTGTATTTCAGTAAAGCGTTAGGCTGAGTTTGTTGGTAAGAGCGCAAAAACACTCACTTACATTGAGTTCCACATCAACAAAAAAATATCTGAGACAATGGACGTGGGAATTAAGATGCTGTTGTCATTCAAAAAAAGCAGTTCATTTAAAATTGGAAGCTACAAGAACATACTGTATGGGATGAAAACATGGTTTGTTTATGCTGTGTCTGATGGATAAATAAATATAGTCAGTTTGAATAGAGCTATAAATACTGAGATAATGTTTGACCATTGTTTAGAAATGGTAATAGTTGTAAAACAGTTCAGCACTGCTTGAGGAATGTTATTTTAAGGAAGGCTGGCAGAATACTGGCTATATCTACATTAACATGGAGATGAACAAGGAAAGAGAATTTTTTTGATCCATCTTTCATTATGATGTCTTGCTTTCTTCTGATTTCTGCTCTGCCATTCAACATTGCATCATGGCTTTAGCTTGCCACGCCGCGGCATGCTGAAAGATTTGAGTTTCTAGGGAATCTGTGTCTCGGATCATCTCCTTATTTGTTCAGAATATAAAGGGAGGGGTTTTGATCCATGAAGGCCGCATATGTGGGGCAGGGAGAAGGATAGTTTCAGGTGGTGATGGGAGAGCGTTATTCATAATTAGATGAATTTGGGCAAAGGACGGAGAAAGTGGTGAAAGACACTGAGAAAAGAGGAAAGCTTTAGAGACATTGGATGGCAGCAAAATGTAAAAAAATAAGCAGATGACAGAGAAAAATAAGGAGGGAGGAAGTTAGAGACAAACATTCGTCCAAAGCAGCCCTTAATGAGCTGTTTGATTCTTCATATTCGAAGCTTTACACAAGTTGTACTTAGCAGAACTGCCCACGAAAACATTCTCCTGTCAAACCTGTGCAGTTTACACTAGAAATTTGTAAAATCAAAGAGTTTGCTGGGGGGGGGGGATCACTGGAACATGGTGAAACAGAGAGAAATATACCTCAGGTTAGAAAACTGCTCACAAGGGCCAGCTGAAATGTGTTGGAATAAAACTTAAAATAAAATACTGTTCCAGGTCCAAACCTGTCAGCTGCATGCGCCAAGTGAGCCTGTGTGATGCTGGTCTGGAGACTGTCCAACAACCAGAAGGTCCACACGTTTGTCTCACCTGCCAAACACTTTGTTTTTCCTTCCTGTGTGTGTGTGTGTGTGGATGTGTATGTTTTTCTCATGTTATGGGGGCACAATTCTGTTTAAACGCTTACTTGAGGAGACTTGCCTTCATTCTGGGGACAAAATGCAAGTGTCCACAATGTAAATTATTAAATTTTAAGGTAAAAACTTGGTTTAAGGGTAGGGTTCAGGTGAGTCTTGAGTATGAATCTAAGTGAATGCAGTACCCTCTAAGTAGAGTTGAGGGAAGTACTCTGTGACTGTACTTCAGTGCAGTTTATTTCAGTGTTTAAAATGATTACATTCAAAAAACACACAGACATTGACAAGAACATTGGAAGAAGGAAGGAATTTTTGTACCATTTGAGTACTTCAAGCCTGAGATATCACCTTAATGCAAAGCAGTGACCTGGGAGGCTCAAGCTAGCATAGCCCCTAATGACAGCGCTAGTCTGCCTCGTTAAGCCACAACAGACCAGGAGTTCAGACGCAAACTGAGCAAGTCTACCAAGTAACTTCCTTTTAAAATGGATTGTAATGGACTTCAGACCATTTTGGTGGTAAAGAACAGGGCATTAGCAGAGGTTTTCCAAACAGCATGTAGAAATTACATGTCATGTTAAACTGCTGATCTTTGTTGCCTGAAATTATTCTGGCACACACAGGAAATATAATATTGACATCGAAGGAAGTGTGAATATGGACAGTGAAATAATGTTCCGATTGTGAAATAAAAGAGATATTGAACTTTAAAATCTATGTCAGTTATTCATTGATTCCCTCACCTAATTGAAATATTTCTAAATACTTTCACAGAAAAAAAATTGATATATATTATTAATTTCAATTAATTAATCACAGAGCACGTCATTAATTTGATTTAATATTTTGTTGTTGTTGTTGTTGCTTGACAGCCAAAATTATAACTCTATTCTATTCCTCTACATTACAGAGGGAAATGTTATTTTTTACTTGATGACAGTTAAAGTTACTTTAAAGATAAAGTTTTTACAATGAATAACATATATCTTTATAGAATTTGATGTGTGTGGTACATTAAGCTATCAAGTTTATGAAATTAGCGGCAACTTGACCGGCAACAACAGTAAATTCTGCTTTTGTATTAATAAATGTTCTATTATGTTGCATGTACACTCAAAGGAGCATGCACGAAGATACAATTCATTTTGATACATCATTTCGATACAAATTCAACATGTTTAGACATGTTCAGACATCAATGCAAAAAGAAAAGCTAATCCAATAACCTATGTTAATTAAGTGTCTTATCTGCACAACTGCGCCCATGAGCTTAATATTTTTGTTGCGCATTTATGGCTGTATGCTTAAGAGCTTTTCACAATGTTGCAAGTCATCAACAACTTCTTCAGTCCGCTGAGGAAAACATATGTGGCAGTCACATTAGTGTTAATGTTAGTGTTAATACGTAAATGCTTTTGTTTGTATTTTCCCTTTGAAATTGACATTGACAGCTGGTGTTTTGGAATCCCCCGCATTGTCTCCCCCTCATTTCAATACTCTCGTTCATACATCCAGGACACACTGCTGTGCACTCTCTGTTCCCCACATTCTCCAAGATGTACCTGGTGGGGATCTGCACTCTACTGAGAGCAGTCTAGTTTAGGGAGTAATAAATGATTGATGAGCAGAGTGCTTTTGGGCCCGGCCATAGATTGCAATATTACAACTGACTGAGACTGTCTCATTTTTTCCATAAACAAAACCTTATGGCATCAGAATAATTTTAAGTACACAATACTGTCTTTGAATTTACTTTTACATGAGTTTGCCCCTTCAAAATTACCAGGAAATTCATTTTAAAATGAAGTGTTATTGATTGTATAGTCATGTAATAATACTACACAGGCTGCTTTCGCTTTTTTACAAGGGAGTGATTTGATTAGTGGTATGGGTAAATGTTATAGGTCTACCTAACTTTAGTCTCATATGTTTGGGTTGGAAAATAAAAGGGACCTGCAGTACAGTACTAGAGTAAATGCTCATCAGCACACAATAAAATAAAATAAATAAAATAACTGTTTAATTCTTAAATTTATTGTTCAGGAACTACAAAGATATCGAAAGGTGAATAGTTGAAAAGGATACTATTATCCTCTGTATCCATGTTTAATTTGTGTGGATTGGGTTTGTTTCTTCTTCTTTTTTCTTTAGTTTCTTTATTTTGCTGGATTAAAATTTACCACTGGAGCTGAGGAATATGTACCTTCAGACTTCTAAATCTGCTCACATCTAGAGAGAGAGCGAGAGAGGTGAAGAGTTTTATATTATTTCAAAGGGCTCTGATAATTATTTCTTAAAATAATGACAGTCCCTATTACAAAGATGTTTCCTCCGCCATGGTCACTGAATCCTCTTTTCACCATGAGGATACATAATGAATAAGATTACAGGGCTTCTTTCTCTCCTTTTCTTTCTCAGTCTTTGTCTCTCACCCAGCCTATAGACAACTCTTTCTTTTTTTTGCCCTTCTCTTTCACTCTGTTTCCTTTTCCCCCCATTTTCCTCTCCAAAAGAAATCTTTCAGGCATGTCCAATTGGCTCTGGCCACCACGTGGATGTCTCCCTGGTGGAAATAAACCATAAAAATCTCTCTTTCTCAAACTCTTTCTCTCTGTTTCTCTCACACATGCATGCGCATACGCACACACACACACACACACACACACACACACGTCTAAATGAAGCTGTGACTCAAGGAGCAGGCCACTAAGAGAGCATCAGACTTCTCATTAAAGGTTTGCTATACTGTCCCTGTCCCTTTTACGTGTGTGTGTGTGTGTGTGTGTGTGTGTGTGAGTGTGACACAGAGACCGATCTCTGTCGTAATATCGTGGGTTCATGCCTGGTTATGTGCCACATAGGTCCTTTTTAGTGGACCCTCACTGCCCACCCTCTCTCACATACTCACAGACACAGATGCACACAGACAAAGCAAATTGGACAGATTTATATTATTGTTGTTATAAAACTTTTTCTAGTTCCAGTCTGGCCTTTCTTTTTCTACCTTTTTATTTGTTCTCTTGTATTCTCCTCATTTTTTTTCCCTCATTCACCATTTCCCGTTTTTGTTCCTGTTCTTATTTCTACACTTTCTTTGCACCTTAATTCTTTAATTCTTCACTATTTCATTCAGTCTCTACATTCCCTTTTAGCTAGCTCTTGCCACAAATATAGAACGAATATACAAGTAATTAAATTTAGAATAGAAAAAGGATAAAATTAGATAAAAATACTGTTATTTATAACATATATTCACATATATATATATATATATATATATATAAATAATTGTGTTGTTTTTATTATTATTATTATTATTATTATTATTATTATTATTTGTTTTAATTTATGCCTGGGTGACTGTAAACAGCAGCAAGTCAGTGATGATAATATGATTGTGGCATCCTCACATTAAAATGTTCCTTGGGCTTTCTGTCCAGATTCTAGGATAAAGTAGTATGAATATCTTCCTTGTAAAATTGAGACCCTTCGTGATTTTAGATAAAAAGTTAAACAGCAATTTATTTGTTAGCATTGATAAAACTACAAACATGGTTACTGTTGGTTCCTCTCATATTCATGATTTCTAGCTGTGCTCTTCTAGCTAACAACTTTTTAGCTGTGTCTTTACCCACTGCTGTTACAGCCATGTCTGAACTGGCACAGCCTACTGCTTCATAAGCTACAAGCTATAAAGTCATAGTGTTATGACAGTTAGCTTACGTATTTTTATCCATAATACTCTGGCCACATTGTTGCTGAATGCAACGGAATACGTGACCAGGGTTTAGATAAACAGGAGGGCACAAAGTCTGTATTTTTTCCATCTGAAACACAAACAAGCACAGAAAAACACACAATTTACCCATAGTACCTCGCTGTCCCCTCCCCTTACAGGTCAGGGAGGCCCCTCCTCTTTTGTTGTATTAACCTCTGGGGGTGTTTTGCTGTCAACGACACTGGAATGTTGGGTCCTTTGGGACCTGTGCATTGACAGTGGGGTGTCCAGGTGGGATGCCACACCTGATGGGAGGGTACAGTCGGTTGATCTGGGGAGTCTGCAGGCTGTCATTGTGGTCCTTTAGACATTCCTGAGCTATTTGTGAAATGTTAAGGGCTGGGTACGTTGTCCAGCTGGGGGGCAGGCTGCTGCTGCTGGGGAGAGCCATTGCTATGGGGCAATAATTATTAGAACCATTATTATTTTGTCTAGAAATATGAAGTGAATACGGTATTGAGAAATCTTATGCTCTTCAGGTGTACTTTTGTAGACAAAGCATAATTCACCACTGGACTTGCTTTATGGATAGGTTAAGGTTGAGGTTTAGGTTAAGGTCTGGGTAAAGGTGAGGGTTAGGTAAGTAATTGTTAGTTATGGAAAATGAATGTAAGTCTATATAATGTTCCCATAGGGCATGAAAACATAAACTGTGTGCGCATGTGTGCGAAGTCACTGGTTGTAATTAGTAATTAGTAATCAATAAACATATGTAAACTGTTACACATACATTTCCAGCAAAATACGTCATTCATAAGCAGGTTTGAATCCCTTTTGTTTGATTCTTCCATTATCAATTTACTCCCTCTATTCCTCCCTGTTGTTCTTTGTCTTTCTTTGCACTTCTCTTATTTCTTCTCTTTGTCGTCTTTTTTGTCTGTGTTTGAAAGCTTAGTCTCCCACTGAGGCCTTGAAGTACACCAGCTTAGACTGCTGCAGCAAGCAAACTCATCTATTCTGTCCTCCTTTTTTCTTTCCTAACTCCTTCCACTCTCATATCAATCTTCTTTAAACATTCACCTTCTCACCTACTTTTCTGTTACGCTAATGCTTGCTTTCCCTAGTTTCTTTTCCCTTTTCTCTTTTCTTATTTCTGTCTTGAATTAAGTGAGTTTCTCTTTTCTGTTCTTTTTCATAACTTACAAATGTTTCTTTCTTATTTTTAATTAATTATGGATGAAATTAATTTTGTTTTTGTTTGTTTTTTTCGTCTTTCTGTTCTTCCTCAATCTGTCATAGCCACTCTTCTGGAGTTTGTAGCTTTCCAATGATGCCTCCAGCTTTGACCACTAGGCATATTTTAGTCTAAAAAGAATATTTGAAGAGTTGTAACTGAAGGTACTGAAGGACTTATGTGTTAATATAGCAGCAAGAGTTCTTTTGAAAGCATGTCTAAGCGCTCACAACTCCAAAACTGCAGTCGGAGGTTCTTATTTTCTTGACCAAAAAATAGCCTTGTTCCAGAAGCCCATATCTCATCTGGTTGCCCTCGTCCCCCAACACCCGACGCGGACCTTGTTGACCCGGGCAACGTTTGCTCTGACTGTATGTTCTGCTTCGCTCATACCACAAGTAGGACCTTGTCTAACGTAGCCACACTAGATATGTAGTGTGGTGTAAACCCCAGCGTCATGTACCGAAGTCAGTGGTGTTACCCACTGAGCTTTCAGGCAGTCTAAGAAAGGAGACGGAAGGTAACCATCAGTTCCAATTCAGTTACTGTGATACTGTTTTATTTGAATCGTTTTTAATGAAAACATTAATGAAATCAATCAATCAATTCTCATCTGATATTAAGTTGTTTCAGTTGCTTTAAGTATATGTATATTTTTGGAGTTAAAACTCCCATGAATACAGATAAAAGCAAAACAGTTTAATACCAAGAAATACAAGATACAAGTTTATTTGTCACATCCACAATCATACACGGTACAATGCGCAGTGAAATTCTTTTTGTCCCTGCTACCAAAAAATAGTTAAGTAAAAATTAATATTTACTGAATATTTACTTTCAGTTAAACAATGTAATAATTATATAATTATGCAAATATAAAAATATTTTTTCAAATGAGAAAGCAATATAAATAGCATTTCACAAAAATGAGGCAACTCATCAACTTCAAAAAAATAGTTTAGCTGACAACAAAATGAAATGAGTTCAATTTCAGCCAATATGGCAACATTTAAAGGTAAGACAGCTTCTGATGAAAAGGCAGAAGATTTTGAAAGCCTGAAAAGTTGAGTCTTGGTAGGATTTGAATGCAGGTCCTCAGAGTAAAGGGCAAGAAACTTAAACACTAGACTATACCATATAATGTTAAATTACTTTGTGCTGAGCTATACAGTTGGGTGGCATTGATGTATAGCATAGCATGTGACCCAGCTGGATGGTAGTGCAGCTCTACAACCAGATAACCCCCAGATTCCTCTGATTGGCGCAGCTGGACAGGACACCGCAGGGCATTGAGATAGGTGGTATCTATCTGGGCCAGGGTATTAAATTATGTAGTCTGTCATAGTTAAGGAGGGCATTTCTCCATGTGTAAACAAAGCCAGGGCACATCTCTGCTATATCTCAACTCAAAATTGCTGTTCGCTGTCTCTCTCTCTCAAATACACACATGTCCACGTGCATAGGCACACACACACACTCACACACAAGAGGGAGCAGGTAGTAATTTTGCCCGGAGTTGTCGTGGTTACTGCGGTTTCCATGTCTTAAAAGCAGAAAGAAAAAGGGGAAGAGGAGAGAGAGGACTGGAGTCCCAGGAGGTTGACGTGCATTTGACGACACTTACACTCTCTGACCTGCAGAGTGGCTACAGCAGAGGCTGCTGGATGCGTTTGAGGGTATAGGTGTATGAGTGTGTATGAGTGTGTCTGCGTGCTCGAAGGAAAAGAAGAATGAAATGAAAATGGAAGAGGAAGAGAAAAGAGAAGCAGAAGAAGAGAGAAAGACAAAGAGGTCTCAGTGGGTTTGCTGTCGGGCGATCACTCATGCTGCACTTGGTCACACACATAAAACGCACACAAACATTCACACACATACACTTAGAGTGAGGGGCAATTGCTGCAGACACTTGTCTTTTTCCTCTCATCCTTTTCCTCTCCTGAGAGATAGAGACAGAGAGGGAGAGACAGGAATGATGAGAGAAAGAGAGGAAAGTTAAAAGCACTTCAGTCATCCTCCCCACCCCGCTCTTCCTCCCTCTGTGTGACCTTCTGGTGTGAAGAGTGTGTACACACGGGGAAGAAGGACACTGTGAAAACAAGCAAATGCATCAGCATCTAAAAACCACAATAGCTGCATGCACAGTGCTGTGGAAAGACAGCTGCCGAACATTGGTGGAAAAAAAACCTGAGAAGTGGCACAGATCACGTTCAAAAAGGGACTCATGTTTACATCAGCATTTGCCCTTGCAAAATCTTTTTTGGCTTCTTCATTAGTGCTTCTTTTCACACTTAAACAAGTAAGAGTAAGGGTGATGTTTCCATTTGCACATCATTATTATTATTGTTATTATTGTATTTATTGTTATTAGATTTAATTAATTCTAATTACTTAATATTTTCTCTAAGGTGGCTCTTGAAATTACGCTAAACATTTAACCACGCTCTGAGGGGCCTGTTCGAGTACAATTATGCAGCTATGGTCTTAATAACAACTGATGTCATGAATTTTAATTGTGATATTATATGTCATTTTAAACTTGAATGAATTTTGTTATTATTTACAGATTTGTAAGCAATTCACTCTGCATATTTAATTTAATTAATAATCTTCATATTTGATCTTATTGGGTATATTAGTGATGCCTATAGCACACACTGTCAAGCGTATTAAACAACACTGAGCTATTGGCAACTTTAATTCATAACTATTAAGAGTCTGTACTGCAGCAGCGAATATTGTGTGTTCCTTTGTGTGACGCAGTTCTTTCAGTCTTCCATCAGTTGCATTATGTCTATCTTGCTTTTTTCCCCTATATCATCTATGAACTTACGTTAGGATAAGGTTAGGCTTAGGTTAAGGTAAGGGTTAGGATTAGACAAGGAATGTTAATTGTCATGGTTAGGTGGTGATTAAGCCTCCAGGAAATGAATGTGACTCTATGTAATGTCTCCAGAACTGAAGGAAACAACACTCTGTATGTGTGTGTGTGTGTGTGTGTGTGTGTGTGTGTGTGTGTGTGTGTGTGTGTGTGTGTGTGAAGAGTCTGATGTCTGGCGTCAGTGTTGACCATATCTTTCCCCTGTGACATTGCATCATTGTTCACATGATGTATATTTACACACACACACACACACATGCGCACGCACACAAAATAATATTAGTAATGCTTCAGCACCTCACAAAGCATAAAGCACATCAGTAGGATATTTAACCTGAAAGAGTCAACATCACTTTAGTCTACATATTCAGTCTATATATTCAATCTAATCAGAAAAACACAGGCAAAGGTGCTTGGAGAAAAAGAGGCAAGTGCACCCAGAAGATCCTCCCTACCTGATGCTCTCTCTCTCTCTCTCTTTCCCTCCCTCCATCTCTCTCTCTCTCATCTCTCCCATTGCCTCTCCCCACCCCTCTCTCTCTAGAGAGTGTTTAAGTCCTCCTCTCTGGATTTGGAGCAGACATATTGTCTTCTGCTGGAATAGACTGAGCACTAATTGGCTAGAGAGAAGTTTTGAGAGAGAGGGAGAGAGAGAGAGGGAGAGAGAGAGAGAGAGAGAGAGAGAGAGAGAGGGAGAGAGAGAGAGAGAGAATGCTGTAAAGTAAGAGAAAATAAAAGGGAGTGAGTCTGACATATTTGGAAGACTGAAAGTACTTTAAACCCATAATGGACCTATTTCCAGACAGGCGCCATTTTAAAGCTCCACCACCCATACTGACCCCCCTGCCCCCAACACACGCACACACACACACACACACACACACATTTTAAATACATTTAGAGTTCTGAAAGGTAAAAGAGTATCTATGAACATTGTTCTAATTTTAGAATAAAACTATAAATGACCACCCCATAGCCTGATATGTTTTTCAAATGATCTTAATTAACTTATGACTTTTAAAGCAAAATGACAATATTTAATGAAGAAGTTACTCTTTATCACTGTTTTCTATGGAGAGCCTTTTTATTCAAAATGAAATAAATATGGCCATGAAATAAACTGAATAAATAAATAAATTTAGTTATTCCAAAATGATGTTTTTCATAAGACTACATTTATTTATTCTATGACACTTTTATTTCATAATGCCACATTTATTTCATAATGCCACATTTATTTCATAATGCCACATTTATTTCATGGCTCTATTTATTTCCATTTCTACTATGCAAATGAAAGGGTATGGTCATCTTCAGGTCAAAGCCGATGCACCACATCCATTGAAGCCATTGTGCAGATCAGATGGAATATGTTTGTGGCATCAGACATAACATGCCGACTGTAACTGCTGAAAATGGTCAGCTTGGTTTGTCAGGCGACGCCATTTTGGCAAGCAGTGATTTTACAGTACTTGAAGTATGTGGCATTATGAAGTAAAAGTGCCATGAAATAAATACATGTGCCATTATGAAATATATCCTATGAAAAAAAATAATTGTAGTCTTATGAAAAACATCATTTTGAAATAAATAAATGCATTTATTTATATATTGGGTTGATTTTATAGCCATATTTATATATTTCATTCTGAATAAAACAGCTCTCCATAGTTTCCCTCTCAATAATATACCTATAGCACTGGACCCAAATTGTGTTATTTGGAGTGCTACACAACTCTAACTGAACACATGCTCTGCTTGAGAATTTATATCTATTACATACCTCTTTACTCCTTCATATATATATGATTGTTCAGTATATTTTATTTAGAGAGGCATGGCACGTAGGAACCTTTTGGTTTTTATCAGATTCAGGAGGATAGACTTTCATGAGAGATGGTGCGCTCAGAGCATGCAGGAAAGAATCAAACAGACAGAATGAGATTAACAGCAGTTAGTGAGAAAGAGGGAGGTCTATTGGAAATTTGATGAAAGGTCCCAAAGAGACTTTCTGTCTTTTAGACCAACATCTCCTGAGCATGCTCGGAATATTCTGTTTTCACCACTGCATCAACTCATCTTCAACTTCTGGACCTTCAGCTGTTTTCTATTGCATTTGAAAAGCTGTTTTTTTGTTGTTGTTGTTACATTTTAATTTTGGATCCATCCCATAATGAAAATCTTTTGATTCAAATCAAGTAAAACACCACTCAGTACTAACGCTCATGACCTGTGTGAGTTACATAAATTTATGCCCTTATTTTGAGATTTTTTTTTTTTTTTACAAACCCGTGATCTATCCAAATTCATAATGTGTGAAACGTTGTCAGCAAGATTTATTTTGAGAATTATTTTGAAACTGGAATCTGCATGTTTATTATTATTAACTTGATGGCAGAGTTCTGCATGTTGAAAACAGACACTGGAGCAGTAAAAAGAGCATCGTGGTTTAAAGCTCAGGGCCATCGACCAAGACCAAGTATTTGTCAAGTGAATGCGTGAATGTGTTGCTAATAAGATTGCTCAGTATGTGGTAAATAGTATAATTGCCACAGTATGTTAGGAAAAACAACAATTTCCTTCAATGTAAAGGTTTATTAACTTGTTAATATTAATTTAATATGAGTGGCTTTGTTCACGCACACACTCGTGCAGGAAAGGCTCTCTCTCATTCAAACATTAGCACACTTAAAGAGTTTCCATCATGGACAATCAGTTCACACATCAGGCATTATATTGATCAGGCTATTTGCTGCTCAGGTCCCCTGCCATGTCCGTTCAATTAAGGTGGCAAAGAGAAACAGAAATGGGAAGACTGAAATATAGAGAGAAGCAAATGACAAAAACAACCGGTTAACTTATTTTATTAGAACCTCTTCTGCTATGTTAATTTCAATAAATGTTAGAATCAAATAGAATAAATGTCTGCATATTGGGGTTTGATTAGAACAGAAGGAAAAAAATATTGTATACTACCTGCTCGAGCATATTAAATATGAAGTGGAAAAAATGATTGATTCTGCTGTTAGCATTACTATTTTTACACATGCAGCAGTGTGGACTTAAAGCCAATATCAACAAAACAGAAGAGCGAAAATCCATGGGAGATTCTACTGTCATAACACTTTCACACTGTCAAACAATTTGATAAATTCCCAGCGGCAACCGTCTAATTCCACAGTATGTCAGGAAAAGGGACAAACAGCAATTTCCTTCAATGTAAGGCTTTATTAACTTGCTAAAAATTAATTTGAGTCGCTTTATTCTATATATATACATACATCTATATATACATATAGATGTATATATATATATATATACATATAGATACATGAATTTTGCTTTTTTTTCCCATGTTCCATTATGAATTAATTATTATATTATTAATAATTTTAAATGACTTGAGAGGTATACACACTGAAAACTGGCTCCAGCTGGCTCTCCAGCAGCCGTGGCCTAGAGGTGGGAGAAGTGGCTTATGACCAGCGAGTCACCAGTTCAATTCTCTAGACTGGCAGGAAACATTTGAGCTGGGGGGTGAATAATCAACTCTCTCCCCCCTCCATTATTAACGTCTTGAGCAAGGCACCTAACCCCCCAAACTGCTCCCCTGGCACCTAACATGGCAGCCCACTCCTGTGTGTGTTCACAGCATGCAATTTGCTGGGTGTTACATTTGTGTTCAACCAAGGATGGGTTAAATGCAGAATTCAGTGTATGTAAAAATATACGGCAAATAAAAGCTGATTCTTCTCCTCCTTTTTCTCAAGACTACAACAGGCTGCAGTATATTGTATATATTGCAGTCTGCTGTATATCACAGTTTTGATGTTGTGAAGCAAACAACGAACAAAGAAATAGGTACCCCTGGCTGCCTGCACATAGTGGAAAGCTGTTGTTCTGTTATAATCGCTTTTACATCTAACTTGACCTTAACCTGCTGTTACCAGTTAGCTCAACTTAACCTCAGTCTTATCACCTCACTAAACTCCAGTCATAACCAGTATCATCAATTAATCAATCATATTTATTTGCCTAAAGTAATCAGTTGTTGGAGAAAACTTAATGGGGTTGTAGGATGGAACTGTTGACGATGCTGAACTGGAGAGGTCAGGCAGCTGAAAAGTCATGTCTCTCTCTTTTAAAGGCATTTGCATGCTTACTTGAACACAAAATCAGAGACTGAGATGACTCAATTTTGCGTAAAGGAATTAGATGTCCTTGTGGTTATATATGGTTATTATAACATGGCCAACGGCTGTTGGATTGCTTGATTTGAGCTGTTTTAAAATCACAATTATAGCATCATGAAGGAGCAATAAAGCACATTTTAATCCTATTTGTAAGTAATTTTCACATTTGTGAAGTTACATACATAACTGCAATATATTTGATACTGTTTTTCATATAAATGCAAATAAATACACATTGTTAGTGTTACATCATGCATTCTACTTTCTATTTTGCAGCAGAGATAAAGGACATTCCTTAACTTCTTAGAAAGCATGTGATCACTGCTTGCCTTGTTGTTACTGACCTTCCAGTTTGTGCACTCACATTTAGATGCCTATATGTATCTAATAAATGATTGTTGACAAGCTCGGAGAAGGGGCTACTGTGGAAATAGTCAGATGGTAATAATTGTAATGTAGGATGGAGTTTGGAGAGTGTCCTCAGATTATGTTTACCTTTGGAAATAGCATTTTTAGTGGAGAAAATGAATTATTGTTGACAAATAATTAAGCTTTCCAAATTTGGTTATTAAAAGAGATGGAGCAGCCACAGGGTTATCAGAGACTCAAAGAGATCATTACTGCAGATGGAGCAAAAACAATGCTTCTTATTTTTCTTTTTGAAACAGTCAATCTTTTTGATTTAATGATCTAATCTGCTCCTATCTGATGAAGTTGTGGCGCTGATTTATTGACACTGAATGATGACTGAACATTTGAGATTGAGATCTTGATATTATTTTCAATAAATGTGTTAATTTTGAGAAATTATTGAGAGTATGTACACAAGTTGGATTGTCCTCTAATGTGTCCACTATGAATTTAATTCACAAAGATTCATAAAGACTCACTTGGCCCTTAGTGTGAAACAGTTTGGCATTATGGATCTTCTAATTTCATATACAGTGATTATTACAGCAGGGAATGCTGGGAATAGTCTTGATTGGAGCCTGCAGAGTAAATGAATCGCCCTGTAACCACACAGCAGTCTCTGGGCGAGAATGAATTAGACTGATTGAACACCTCAATAAATGGGAGCATTACGACACACATACCCACTCTCACACACACACACACACATACAAGCAAGGCTCTCTCCATCACTCAAACATTAGCACACTTAAACAGTTTCCATCATGCACACAAACACAATCAGTTTACACATCAGGCATTATATTGATCAGGCTATTTGCTGCTCAGGTCCCCTGCCATGTCCTTTCAATTACGAAGGCAAAGAGAGACAGAACTGGGAAGACTGAAATATAGAGAGAAGCAAATGACAAATAAATTGATCAACCTGCTAACTTATTTTATTAGAACCTCTTCTGCTATGTTGATTTCAATAAATGTTAGAATGGAAGATTTTAATTGTATTTCTAGTGTAACTGGAACTAAACAGATACTCTAATCAGTGGTGTCTGTGAACTTTATAAAAAAGTGTTTGTTTAATTGTATAGATTATTATACCAATATATATTTATATTTATTAATTATTTAAACTGCTGGAATAGATTTTTAAACTTACTTCAACAATAATAATGGTATCATGCTAATTTTAGCATATTGTCTAGTACCAGGTGCATACTGTTCTAACTATTTCTGAAAGGAAAGCATTTTTATAACAATATATTGACTAAATAAATTCTTTAATTTGTTTGCATATCCTTGCTTTGCCTGAGACTGCATTAAAAACATTTTTTTTATCTGTGACCAATGCATTTTTCCAGCCCTCTGAGTCAGAATGATATCAATTCTTTTGGCGATATCTGTAAAAAATTTGAAAAACATTTTAAAGATTTGTTAGTGTAGTATAGAGTGGTCATTCTTTATATTGTCTTGTTTACAGGACCACATACAATGTCAGAGAGCAATGACAATTTCTAGAAGGACAAGAGCTTGTGAATGTAAAATTTTTTAATTAGTATTGTGGAATCAGGTTTATCCAATGCTTACTATTTTTCAGCAAAGTCATCAGTATGTAAACAAAGCTATTATAGCTGATTTTAAAGAGTTGTTCTGACTTCAAGACTTGACTTGACTGTGCATGGCAAAAAGATAAGTAAATTAAATTCAAACATTCAAACTAGAGAGTCTCTTTTCAGACAGACGACTCACGGAACTAGCCCAGAGCAAACTGGACAAGACAGACAGAGGTAAGGCAGTGAACCCGAAAAGAGAAAGAGACAAAAATAATCCAAGGAATCCACAAAGATAGCAAGAGAAAAGATGAGATCTGGTCTGACGAGTATACAACAACGTAGACAGAACAATGGAGTGAAGGTGGAGTGAGAGGACCGCTTCTTATATAGCCACAGGAGATGGTGGAGTTGATTGGAGTGCAATGCAGAGCAAGAGTGCAGGAGGGAAGCTGACTGGAGGATTCAATTCAATTCAGTTTATTCATATAGCACCAATTCAGAACAAAAGTTATCTCAGAGCAGGTCTAGACCAAACTAAATGTTGTAATACAGAGAACCCAACATCCCCCCTAGAACAAGCACTTGGAGACAGTGACGAGGAAAAACTGCCTTTTAAAAGTCAGAAACCTCAGAGCAGACCCCGGCTCTAGATGGGCGGCCATCTGCCTTGACCGGTTGGGTTGAGAGAGAGCGAAGGAGAGAGAGAGAGAGAGAGAGAGAGAGAGAGAGAGAGAGAAGCAGAGGGGGGTGAGGCGTGAGAGAAGGAGCACACAAGCAGAGTATATATAAGCAGTAATAATACCAGAAGTATTGGATCTGTAGATAATGATAATAACAATGAAGTATACAGAAGGTATTATGGTGATTTTGATAACAATAGTAGCAACAATAATAATGGTAGTAGCTGTACAGAGTAGTAATAGAATTAAAACAGATTATGACTAAACAGTAGTAATCGCAGTAGTTTTCAAGCAGGACCGCAGCAGGAGGTCCAGTCATGATCCATGGTTGACAGAGAAGTCGTGTCACTATTCCAAAAATCAGACTTCACTAACAGAAGATTGAAAGAAAAAGATGTTGCATAAGGTCACCATTTAAATGAAGTGAAATATAGCTGTCGCTGAATTCTGATTTAGTGGATTTATTTAAAGAAAGGCAAGTCTTAACCCTGACAGTGATACAGACACGCACACACACACACACACTTACCCCATTTGATGTGAACTTGTGGGAATCCGAACACACATGCACAAGAAGCACTTTCACTCCTGCAACATTAATGTAACAGAAATAACCTTTGCTTGAACCCTGCAGTAAAATGTGCATCTGTGTCAGTGTGTGCGTATGTTTGGGTGTGTGCATGTCGGGGTTGTACAAAGTGCCCTCCATAGCTGAGTCATGTCTCTTCAACCTCCCTAGCCAGTCGAAGAGAGACAGAATGCCTTGCATCAATTATTGAACCCCAGTAAAAAGAAAGGGATGGTGTGTGTGTGTGTGTGTGTGTGTGTGTGTGTGTGTGTGTGTGTGTGTGTGTGTTGGGGGGCACATATTCCTGTAGTTGTGGGGGCAAAGATTTGTTTTCCTATTCACATTCTGGGGACCAGCCTTACTTATGGGGACAAAATGCAAGTCCCCACAATGTAAATCATTAAACATTAGGGTGAAGACATGCTTTCAGGTTAGCCTGAGGTTAGGGTTAAGTTAAGGTAAGGGAGACAGATGTAAGAATAATAATAATAGGAAGATAGAAGGGAATGAATGAGTGAGGGATGGATGGATGGAATGAAATAACAGAAGGATAGGACTATGCGACACAGAAATGGAGGTGGATGAAAGACGGTGTGAGACTCATAAGGGAAGTATGTAATTCATGGTTTGAGTGAGAAAAAGATGAGCGTTTAAATATTAACGTCTGTATAAAATGTTTTTGACTTGACCTCATCACACACACACACACATACATACACACACACACTCAAGTCAAGGTGAAGTAGATTGTTAGTTGAAGCCAAACAGGGCAGATGTGACATTTTTTATTTCATTATTTTTATACATCCACAAACTGGTTATCAGGTGCGTCACATCTCTTCAAATTTTAAATCTCATTTATTGCTGGAAACTTTAAACATTTTGAAACGAAGTAACCCTTTAACATGTTGCCTTAAGTCAGTGCTTCTCAATTATTTTCTGTTGCGCCCCCCCCCAGCAAGTAGAAAACAATTCGCGCCCCCCCCCACTCTCCGCCGCGACTATAAATAATAGTAATAATAATATGTAATAATATTTAATAATATGTAATAATAGGATGCTAACAATTCTCGCTGGTTTACTGAAGTAGCATTCACAAAGCGGGATGATTGTTGGCAATATTCGGCACGTTTTGGCTGAAAAATCTCCAGCGGCTTATCAGCATGATTGGGATGTAATGTCTTCAAGTGGGGCCTTAATTTATTTGGCTTCATGCTGTCCGCTGCCAACATTTTTAGACAGTAAACACACCGGTCTGTCGTCTCCCACTGTAGTCACAGTGAAGCCAAGCGCTACATATGCTTCGTCATATTTCCTCGTCTTAGCTTTCGGGTGAGTTACTTTTGTCTCATTATCTTCGTCTCTCTCCGCCTTTCTTCTCATCCCTGTTAAAAATTTCTTCATGTTGTCTCTTAAGGGTTCGCTTACTGCACTTCATATCGCCTGCTCGGTGCAAAAAAGCCGCTACACCATAGAGCTAATACTCCCTGCGCACACTCTGACAATGAGAGCGCCACTGCCAACTACTGTAGTGGATGTGCAATTACACTTTATTCTAGTACGGCAAAAAAAGCATGTTCCCCAGGGTCACACGCGCCCCCCCTGGCATCGCCCCGCGCCCCCCCAGGGGGGCGCGCCCCACTATTTGAGAAGCACTGCCTTAAGTGCATCTGAACAACCTTATTCTCTTCTTAAAATACATGGAAAAATTGTGTAAAAAAAAAAGATAGATATGGCAAAACAACATAAAAAAAGTAAAATTATTTTTCTTGCACAAATGCTGTAATTGTGGCCATCTGTTATCAGCACCTCTCAAATCCTCCCTGCCTAATTGTGCAGAACAGATTGTCGCATTTTTCTATGAACTGTGTCAAAGTGATCTAAGTAACAATTTGACCACCAGAGCTCCTAAATACCAAATCTCTACTCTCATTGACTATATTCACAAACACTATATAGACAGAATACTGGGGCAACTGACCATTAAATCTACAGGGAATTCATTGACATTGCAATCTAAATACATAAACATCTTAACTATAACAACTTCCACGCTTCTGAGAAGGTTTTCCACAAACGTTTGGAGTGATTGTGTGGAATTTTTTGCCCATTCACACAGAAGAGCAATAATAAGGTCAAGCACTGATGTTGGTTGAAAAGGCCTTGCTCGCAATCACCATTCCAGTTCATCCCATAGGTGTTCGATGACGTTGAGGTCAGGCTCTGTGCAGGCCAGTTCTTCCACACCAGACTCATTCAACCATGTTTTTATAGATCTTGCTTTGTGCACTGACGAACAGTCATGCTGGAACAGAAAAAGGCCCTCCCCATATTGTTACCACAAAGTTGGAATCATAGCATTGTCCAAAATGTCTTGGTATGTTTCACCTTGCCAAAGTAGCATCCAAGACTCCATCCATCCATTTTCTATACCGCTTATTCCTCAGGGTCGCAGGGAGCATCCAAGAGTCATATTCTCTTATCTGTTTCTTTGCAAAATTGGTTGATTTTGTTTTCTTTGGTTAGTGGCTAGTTATGCACAGGTGCAAAAACAGGATGTAGACAGGTAAATGTTGAAAATGTGATGGTTTAAAAGCGTGTGAGCAAGTGTGGTGTGAGTGAGTACGGCAACTTCAATTTTCTGGCCATTTTTCAACATCAGCCTGCTGTGTCTCGTCTTTTCTCATTTTCTTCCGGTTCTTCATTACCAGATGTCCAAGCTTCTCACCCTACTTCCAAGGCTGAGTCCAGCCACACTGCGCAAGAAACTTATTTCGGTCACTACCCACAGCTCGTGACCATAAGTGAGGGTTGGGATATAGATTGACTGGTAAATTGAGAGCTTCACCTTGCGGCTCAGCCTTCTCTTCACTAGAACAGACCAGTGGAGATGGTGCACCACAGCACAGGCTGCCCTGATCCACCTGTCGATCTGTGTAGAAATGGTACAGTTGTGGAGCTGGTCCAGTGTTCCACAGTCAGGATGAAAACTGTATTGTTTTTCTTGAATCCAAGGTTTGAATTTGACAGAATTTTTTTGAGACCGACTGAAAGTCTTTCTCCATGGTCTCACCTCACTCCTCCCACATTTGGGATTTTGCTTCCACAACTGCACGAGCTGGGCATCGTTTGGCCTGCTGGCACCAGGAGTACCACAAGCCAACCTGACAAGTCCCTTCAGCTTGATGACACCCTTCACCCCTGGTGTTCGAGTATTGCTGCCGCAACAAGCTCCACTGTATGACTGCAGTTTCATACAGCTGCTTCAGCTATGATGGTGCAGAACAAGGCCGTCATAGCCGAATGCCATGTTCGAACCATATGGTCACACTGTCCATTGCCCACACGAGAATTGAAGTCCCCCAGCAGACAATGGAGTCTCCAGTAGGGGCATCTCCAAGCACTGTCCCAGGCACTGGGTGCTCTGAACTGTTGCTTTGTGCATAAGCACAAACAACAAGTCAGGATCCGTTCTCCAACCTGAAGGCGCAGGGAAGCAACCCTTTGTCAGGCTTGGGCTCAGGACAGGACTCAGACGCAGAGGCACAAGTGAAATGCAACAGACTTTATTGAGCACTGGCAGCGCGAAAAAACCTCTTGGCAGAGTGGAAATAAACTCTATGAAACTATGAAAATGATGATGTGTGTCCTCTCTATTAGAGTATGCACAGCTATGAAGCATTAATCTCTTTGGAATGAGAAAAACACGGCTATTAACAATTATGAACAAAAATCTCTTCCAAGGAAGGAAATAAGCAACTATCTCCCACTTCGAGGAACTCTCCCACCGGAGGAAAACAAAAACTGGTTCAACCATAAAATGAGAACAAAAAATCACTCAATGCAGAGGAAGACTAAGGACCAGGCAAAAATCTAAACGAAGGAAACTAAACTGAACTATGAAATCTAAACAATGGCTGTGGCTGTGAACAACAACAACAACAAATGCTGGCGTGATCTCACGAGGGACGAAACACATTGGCACAAGACAAGGGAAATGCAGGGTAATGGGAAACAGGTGGACACGATCAGGTAATTCAGGGAAAACGATGAGACAGGTGACACATGAGAAAGGGCAAGTGACCTGAAATGAGAGGAAAGTTAGTCTTCAAAATTAAACAGGAAATGACAAGACACAAACCCAAAACAGGACAGGACCTCACCACGGTGTGTCACCATTTTGTTCACTGGGATAAACTCCAACATACAGGAAGAGTCCTAGGGGGCTAAATGTAAGCCCCCCCATAACTCCTGCCCTTCACCTCACACCCGAACCCCTCTCAGGAGGTTGGTTCCATAGCCCCAGCTGTGCGTAGAGGTGAGCTCAACTATATCTAGCCGGTATCACTCAACCTCACGCAGCAGTTCGAGCTCCTTCTCCATCTGTGAGATGACATTTCAAAAAGTCCCAAAAGCCTGCTGCTTTTCTGGTACATTTAAAGGACTATGTTCAGCATTTTTGATGGTCTTTGCTTATTCTCGACATTAAAAGATATAGATAGATGTCTTCCTCTGTGTATTGCAGCTCTACCCATTGAGGACAGTTTCAGGGTTTGTCTTGCCACTCACAGTAAGAGGTGGTGGTATTATGTGAAAAATGCCAGTGCACACCTTGCATGCAAAAGAGCTCTTCTTCCTTCAGTTACGGCAGTGTTACAACAGCAAATGATACATTGCATAAAATGATTCAAAAGTTTTTACCAGTCAAAAAGAATTGATGTACCAAGACTGGCGATGTGGAATAAACAATGCTTACTTAATGTGAACAAGTTATTTTAAGATTTAAATTTATTTCTGCTGAGAGGTACATTTACATATTGCTGAGCAAAACTGAGATTTTCTTCACTGAGTTTGATATAAGACTTTTATCCCAACACACCTGCACATGTAAAACAAATAAATGACCAGGTGCCCCTGTCGATGTGTGTTTAGAAAATGTCTGTATGAACATTTGTGTGCATATGCTGTACATTTGCTTTTGTGTTGAGCTTAGTGAAAGAGTGATTGTGAAGCGATCACAGTGATAAATGCATACATTTCAACCAGATGTCTTTGGAATAAATCACGTACTCTTACTCTGACCTTGATGAATGACACATCTAACTTAGAAATGCAGATCTGGGCAAAATGGTTTAATTTCCATAAGAAACAGTGAGTCAGGTAGAGACTTTGGAGAGTGGTGGTAGTAAAGAAAGAAAAGATGTATATGTATGAACATGACTTGTCTCCTTTTTACGAAGAAGATGAGGAAATTATATTACTCAAATACATGAAATATGTTTATTCCTAAAAAAAAAATGATTCCAAAATGACCATTGTTCTATAAAGATAAAAAAAAAGCTCAATTCTGTTTACTGAATCACAGTTCATGAAGGCCATTGGCAGTGTTGTCTCTGAGATTATGGAAATATATTTCATTAGTGAATACTGAATGTTCATTGGCAAAAGAGCAAAAGATGAAACAGTAAATGATGTAATGTAATGTGTGCTTTATGTTTTTTTATACCATTTCAAAACGTGAGCTGTCCACTGGAAAAGTGTCATTTTCTTACTATGTGTGCAGAAAGATTTTTGGGGATGTGAGTTTCTATTCATTTTGCCTCTGACATGCATAGTACAAGATTTTTGTCAGGGCGTCACACTGTTGCATAATTCATTCAGAACTCTGTCTCTATCATGCCTAAATCTTCTCTGTCTTCAACATCATGATTCATTTTCGCACGTTTCTTTCAATATTTAATACATTTGGTTAATTTCTTATGAATTAATATTCCCTCGCTTGTCATTTCTCAATTATATTCATTGTGATTATAATATCAATAGGTGGAATTCATTTTCAGCTCCATTTTCAGTAAATAGTTATTGTAGTGACAGACTGGCGAGCAGATAAAATAGAATGAGACAAGCTTATGTCAGTATTGCTGATAGAGAGAACAATGCAGACACGCTTCCCTTTCAACCTTTCTCTCTTTCTCGCTCTCTCTCTCTCTGTCACACACACAGACACACACACACACACACACACACACACAAAGTTTTGTAGCCCATATTGCCTGGTGTTTACCAGTTATGCTGGACAGATGGATCTCACTGAGTCATTTGCCCTCTTTACACAGTCTGCGTGTGTGTGTATGTGTGTGTGTGTGTGCGTGCACTTTTCTGTGCCTCCATATGTCTGCCAGTCTTTCACAAAAAGTCTATTTTGGAGTAATTTTTTTTTTTGTTAAATTTGACCACAGTTCTTTGTTTTCCATAAGCACAGGCTGCTGACTATTGTTACTTCGTTATCTTGGTTCTTTTAACAAACACAATTTTTTTTTTAAATAAGAAGAAGGATTATAGTCATCAGACGTGCACCTCAGGTTATCAGAGAAATTAGTTTAGCTAAAGTTAGCAGGGACCGGGCTTGCCGGCACTAACTTTTAGTTTTTAAGTGTCTTTAAGTGAAGCTGCTTTATTAAGTGTTTTCACCTGCTTTAATTTGCCAGGTCCATTTGTTTAGGTGAGAGGGAGAGCTTTGTGGATAAATTGGCTGTGGGTAAAAACCTTTTAAATAATGCACACTGAATAAATCCTAATCTAGCAAGACAGGCACCTGAGCTGACATTAGTGGCAGCTCATTTGCAACCTTTTCTGATGTCCTATGTGCATCTTAAAGTGCTGGAGAAACACTGATTTTTCACGTGAAATTGCTCCTGGCATTAGTGTGTGGCTGTGGTAAGTAAACTCTGTTCTGACAAGGGGAATGCAGTTGTCCAAACAGGCAAGCAAAAAATAAATGTAATGTCTTATGTAATGTTAGCTAAGAAAAAAATTCATAAAATAACAGAAAAAACACTTTGTCCTGTAATTTAAAAACAGATTTTTTCTCTTGTGCTCACAGTATAAAAGCAGGACATTTTCAAATTATTAGCCTTTCCACAGTACAAAACAAATCATTTTCTTTGATGTAAAAATCTTTCCATGTTATAAAACTGACACGGAAAGTGAAAACAAGTAAAACAAATAGAAGATTTCAGGAAAACAAAAAACTTACAAAAAACTTACAATTGTGAAATTCATGTGGGGACATATTTTGAGCCACTACTATTTTCAATGTCTGCAAAAAATATTAATATTAATATATAAAATATAATAAGATGAAAATTAACAACAGATACTAACATGCAGTGAGAGAAAAGGAAAGAGGGAAAGGAAAAAAAGGATACTGTCTGAATAGAAAAGAAGGAGAGGAAAAACTCCCATCAGCCACAACTTGAAAACCAACTGCTCAATATTATAATATATATATAAGTCCCCTTCCTGCTGCCAGGACAGCTCTGACCTATCAGGTGAAGGGACACAGGACATATGTGGGAATTTTGTGGTCACTGGCATCAGAATGTTGGATCCTTTGGGTTCTGTGTGCTGAGGTTGGAGCCACCACATGAGATGCCTCACCTGGTGGGAGGGTGAATTGGGCTTATTCCAGTGCATCCCACAGATTCTCGATCAGGTTGAGATCTGGAGAGTCTGCAGGCTGTTGTGGTCCTTGAGACATTCCTGAGGTTCCTGGGTTCATTGCTCACCTGGGGGGAGGCTGCTGATAGGAAGAGCCGTTGCCATGGGGGTTGTAAATATGCTAGTGTATGTTATTGGTAGCCACTTCTTTAGCTTGTCCTGTCACAGTACTGTCACATACAACATAAAGCAAAGTTAAATAGTTCTAGAATGCTGCATAAGATTTATTTTCTAACAGCTAACTGTTAGCCCTGCCAAAAACCCTTCGGAATCCAGCCTTGAACTACGGTGTCTCTTCGGAGACCTTGTTAAATAAATAATGAACAATCTAACAGCTTTATGATATGTTGTACAAAAAAATTAGCAGTGACCTTTCAGTTAATATTTCAAGACCTTAAAATAAATCACACAAAAAAAACTAAGTTCATAGGAACAGGAAACAAACATGCAGAAAACTGGCCAGCAGGTGAGTGCAAGATCTCAAAGAGAAATCCAAACAAAGTATCCAAAATTTGAAGGCAATTACAAGCGACAGGAAATCCTTGGTACAAACCAGAGACAGAGCAGGGCAGAGCAGACTGAGGCATGAAGGTGAACCTGAACAGGAAGATAAGAATTAGTTTCCTCAAAGCAAACAACACCAAATACCACAGAAGTTGACGGTATAATCTGGTGAGGGTGGAGAAGGACAGCCAGTCTTGATGTGCAGGCAGTGACTGATGGGATGCAGGAACGACTCCAACCGGTTCCACTCCGGATTGGACAGGCAACCAAAAACGCAGCCGGACAAATAAGAGAAAACAGGAACAAAGACTCAAAATCCCACAAGATGATAACCCTAACCCTCTTAACGTGTAGTTGACAGACAACAGAGAGATCAACTGATGCCTTCACACATGTTTCTCCATGAATGATGTAAAAGGCTGGTACATTTAAAAAAAAATTCTTTCTTTCTCTGTAATAATCTATCTGGATTTACAACCCATCAGTGTCAAGAGGCAGTGGGAGAGTGTCCTTGCACACACCCACCCACCAACACACACAAATAGAGAGAGAGAGAGAGAGAGATCAGTGATACATGACCTGTCTCTAATGTTCTTAATGTGAATTTTGGAGATTAGATGAGGGAAAAGGTCAGAAACACACATGCACACACACTTTTGACCCAGACCCCCCCCTCCCCCCAGTAGCATATGTGCGTGCGTTTGTTGGTGTGTGTGTGTGTAATATCCTGACGTTGATGGTTTACAAATGCAGACGAATGATCAGTAAATGACAGTTCCCGTAATCATCAGCCCCACCCCCACCTGCCCACATTCTGGCAATATGTCAGCGTGTGTGTGTGTCTGTGTTTGTGTGTGTGTGTGTGTGTGTGTGTGTATTCCAGTAGTTATGGGAACAAAAATCTGTTTACACAGTCACACTGTGGGGACTCGCCTTACTTATGGGGACAAAATGCAAGTCCCCACCACGTAAATCATTTAATATTAAGGTGAAGACTTGCTTTAAGGTTAGGCTGAGGTTAGGGTCAGGTTAAGGTAAGGGTTAGGATTAAGCAAGTAATGTTTATTGTTATGTGGTGGTTAAGCTTCCAGGAAATGAATGTAAGTCTATATAATGTCTTCAAAAGTGATGGAAACATGATTGTAAGTGTGTGTGTGTGTGTGTGTGTGTGCATGCTATCCATCAAGGGAGAGTGGAGGCGGGGGGCGGGGGGTCCCAAGTGTCACATTTGTCTTGGAGAGAGAGAGAGAGAGAGAGACACAGAGGTTTACGGCCACAGAGAGAAATAGATACAGATCGTGCTCTCAGCTTGCTTAGTCTGTCTCCTTCTCTTTCTTTCGTTCTCTATTTCCTCTCAAGCAGACTTCAGCACTTTGTGTGTCAGTTTTATGATTTTGGCATCATGCTATGTGCTACATTACCATTTATTGTTCTGACAAACTGAACACAATGAAGTCCACATCATGATGCCAGAGCCATACAAAATACAAAATCACCCACAGTGTGTTTAAAGAACAAAGATCTGTGCATAACAGACATAGGTTTATGACATTACGTTCCCAAAAAGTGTTTTTCTTTTTTTTCTTTCATCTTGCCGTTTTTTACAATCCTGTGATGGAAGATTTGTTCTGATATTTTATACATTGACTGATATCTCATGTAAAAAGTATTACAAGAACAGCTGAACATGCACAAATGTCAGATTTGTCTTTTTAACTCACACCAAAGCGCAAATGTCAGCATTTCTTTCAAATTTAATTGTACATAAATGTACAAAATAAAAATAATAAGAAAAAAATGGACAATTAGTATCTACAAACAGCACAGTGGACAAACAATGACCCAATATAAGTGATTATTACACCTACCCTGCTTGCAGTTTTCAAGTCATTATGGAGACATTTCCATCATACAGTATTTCCATCCATCTATCCATTTTGGGTGGAGGGGGGGAGCTGGAGCCTATCCCAGCTGACTACAGGCAAGAGGCGGGGTTCACCCTGGACTGGTCGCCAGTCAATTGCAGGACCGACACACAAAGACAGGAAACCACACACTCTCACACTCACACCTAGGGGCAATGTAGAGTAGCCAATTAACCTAATGTGCATGTTTTTGGTATTGTGGGAGGAAGCCGGAGTACCCGGAGAAAACCCACGCAGGCACAGGGAGAACATGCAAACTCCACATAGAAGGGCCCAGACCGGGATTCGAACCTGGAACCCTCTTGCTATGAGGCAACAGTGCTGGGCTTGTAATTTTGCAGATATTTAACAAGTGCAAAAAAACTATATATAGATTTGGACAGTGTAAAAGTGTGTAGACACCTGATATACTGTAAATGATGGTAGTGTTTGGTATATGTTCTGAATCTCTTTTTAATTTCTTTCCATATGTTGATCACTCTATTATTTGTCATCATCTATATCTCTGTCTCAGCTTTATTATCTGTGCTGTGTCTGTCTCACCTGCACACACATACTCAGACAGACCCAGAGGAAGCAGTAACAATCGAATCGCCCCCCCATCTCTGTCTATCTAATTTTATGAGTGTCTGGAGACTTTGTCTGTGTTTATGTGTGTTTTTTTGTTTGTATCACAGCATCAGGATGTGGTATGCCTGCATGAGGATGTCGTGTGTGTGTGTGTGTGTGTGTGTGTGTGTGTGTGTGTGACTCTTGTGGAAAATGGCTGCCTGTCACATTAGTGGTTGGATGGGCTAAAAAATCACTTCTGTAATCACATTTAGACGCCAGGCCCGGTCATGTTAACCTCTTTATTTAGAGGCTTGGATGGATTTGAGGATTGCTGCACAGATAGAGGGTTAGAAAGAAAAAACAGCCAGAGACCAGCTGCTCTTCCTGTTAGATTGATGATTTATTTCATTCACTGATTTTTTTTCTTAACTATTTCTATAGATATTTGAATATATACACTGTCCTTTATGGTTCAGCCATGGGGCATCTGTGGGCTAGAGGTTGGAGAAGCAGTTTGTGAGCAGAGAGTCACTGGTTCGATTCCCTGGATTGGCAGGAAAAATTTGGATGTGAGGAGGTGAATGATTAATGCTCTCCTCCCTTCATTATTAACAGCTGTTGTGCATGTAATTTGTTGCGTGTTGCATGTTTGTTCAGTCAAGCATGGGTTAAATGCAGAGGAAAATCTCAGTGTATATAAAAATGTACTGCCAATAACTCTGCTTCTTGTACAATCTGCTTTCACTTTCAATTTTCTGAGTCAGTCTAATAAGGCCACGTACTGTGTGCCTGTGTTCTAAAATATCCCAAAATGTAATAATGAAATGACGCCAGACAGAACACCATATTAACATGTTAACATTTATTCATTCATTCTCCAAACTGCTTAACTTACCTGGGATCAGATAGGCCTGCAACCCATCTCAGCAATCACTTAGTATGGACAATTGCATTCTCGATCATAGTCATACCAACAGGCAGCAAGGGTTTTCAAATACAAGGAGAAAAAGACACAGACATGTCAAGCAAATGAATCCTTGTGGTGTAAAAGGAAGAAATTAAATTAATCCATGAAAGTAACACAAATGTCATATGAAGTGGGAGGCAGGTACAAAATGTCATAATGTAGGTTTAGAGAAAAGTCAGTGAAGCTATTGGATAATGTTAGCTTCTGTATTAAATCATAAACATGGTGATATTTTTCTTCTTGTTATCAAATTACGGAAGAAAACCATTCTCGACACAAAGTCAGACGCGATGAACACCAGGTTACCCCTTGTCACAGATTCTGTTTCTGATATTTTAATTCAATTTCAATTCAGTTTATTTATATAGCACCAATTGACAACAAAAGTTATCTCATGACACTTTGCAGTTAGAGTAGGTCTAGACCAGGGGTCGGCAACCCAAAATGTTCAAAGAGCCATATTGAGCAAAAAAAACAAAAAACAAATCTGTCTGGAGCCGCAAAAAAATTAAAAGCCTTATATAAGCCTTATATGAAGGGAACACAGGCTGTAAGTGTATATTAGCTATATTAGCTTACCAAAATGACTAATTTGATGAATGAATCCTTCATGTACTCACCGTCTGTGAACGGTTTTCCACGTGTTATTATCTCCCGGGTTGCAACAAAACTAGCAGCAGAAGTGGAGTTTGGAGATGCAATCCACTTCTTAAATCTATCTTTGCGCTCCTCTAATTTCTCCAGAAGTAAAGCAATCGCACTTTTCCTCTCACTCCCAACTGGGTGGTCTGCTGCAAATTTAGCATGCCTTCCCTGGAAATGTCTTTCCAAATTACTCTTTCCGTTATTTGACAACATCTCATTACAAAGCAAACATGCAGGCAATCTGCAATGAAAGCAGATGATTCGGTCCATTCTTCGTTGAATCCTCTGTTCTCATCAGCTATCTTTCGCTTTTCCCCTTTGGGATCCATGGCCCATGACACACCCGCCGGTTTGTTTACAACAGCCACCTGCGTGGCACCGCGCCGCGCTGAAACGTGTGTCGCAGGCTATGACGCACATCGTCGTTGACAGAAATGTTGAAATTTAATATTTATTATAAACATTTTTACAGCATTGGAAAACGTTAAGAATGTTTGTGTCATGTTTGTCCTCCTACAGAAACCATATTAAAACAAAATATATATTCCCCCCTATTTTTTTTTCATTTTCATACATTTTTGAAAAAGCTCCAGGGAGCCACTAGGGAGGCGCATGCGGCTCTAGAGCCGCGGGTTGCCGAAACCCTGGTCTAGACCAAACTCTTTCATTACATTTTGTAAAACAGAGAACCCAAGATTCCCCCATGAGCAGGCACTTGGCGACAGTGGTGTGGAAAAACTGCCTTTTAGAAGGCAGAAACCTCCGAGCAGACCCTGGTTCTAGGTGGGCAGCCATCTGCCTTGACCAGCTGGGGGGGGTCATACTATTATGACAGTAGTAATCACAGTAGGTTTCAAGCAGGACTGCAGCAGGAGGTTCAACCACAATCCATGGGAACCTGAACAGACCCAGAAATTGCTGAAGGGATTATATATTTCATCTCTGTTATTATTGTGTTTAGTGCTGCTACTGCAACCCTACCCTGGAAAAATGAAAGATGGTTGGATGGATGGATTGACCAAAACAAATAATAAATATATTCTACCAGCAAGTACTGTTTGTGGATCCTCCAAAATCTATTACAAATGGATCAAGGAGCCAACTGTTGCACTGGATAACACACTGTAAAACTATATATCTGTGACTATTTTAAACTGCAATCTTATTTTTAATATTTAAAATTGGACTTGGACATTGGACACTCACAAGGGGCAAAAGTATTGAAAGACACTTACCCTGTATTTGGTGTTTCCATTGCTAACAATAAGAAAAACACAGAATATCACCAGTGTTGCAGCCTCGAGTCCGAGTCTGGGTCCTTCAGTGTTCTCCCCGTGCCTGTGTGGGTTTCCTGTCGGTACTGCAGCTTCCTCCCACAGTCCCCAAACATGTACATTAGGTTAACTGGCCACTCTACATTGCCCATAGATGTGAGTGTGTGAGCGTGTGTGATTGTCTGTCTTTTTATGTCAGCCCTGCAACTGAGTGGCGATCTGTCCAGGGTGGGATTGCCTCCAGCCCATCCGTGACCCTCCACAGATAAAGTAGTATAGAAAATGGGCGAATGGATGGATGATCAGACTCATCTTTAAGTCACATCTAATTCAAACACACTGATATACTGTTAATTAGCCTACAACATGTTGAGATCTATTTAAAAAATCTGTAACATGTGTCCGGAAAGATGTTCAGATCACAAAATTTCAGTATATATTTATACATGTGTGTGGGTGTGTGTGTGAGTGTGCATGTAAGCTGTATTGAAAAAAAGAAAAAAACCCCAGCTTCTTTAGCACAAGTATTTAGTGTGACCTCCGCTTACACTTGAGAAATAGCAGGAACTTGGTTCTCTTAAACCTTAATGGAATGGAACCCTGATAATTAATTATCATTGCTAACACCTGCATTTGTCCTGCATGTCAAAATGAGTGCTGTGAAAACGTCTATTACACCAGGTTTGTCCAAGACATATTTGAGCATTACATATACATGTTGTATGAGTTTAACTCATTGGAAGCTTTCTAATATGTATAAGATCAACTTTAAATCGCATAATTCCATTCAAAATGCCAAGGATCATAGAATTTGACAGACACAAAAATCATAATTTTGCATCAGCAAGTCCACTGACAAAGGGAAATCAGCAAATTAACTGGATACTCCAGTTATTCGAGCTGTTCTAAAGAAATCTGAAGAATCAGGAGAGGTCAATGATGATTTTAGAGCTGGGTAGAATTCCTTTTCAGTGTCAAATTATCCTAGAGGGTTCAACTTCAGCTAATGAAATTTACTGGCTTCATGAATAAAAAAAATACATGTACTATGCTCTTGTAAGAATTACTGACTTGTTGTTATTATTTATTATGAACTTTTTTATTTTACTTAATGTCGCCTCATCTCATTTTGTTCCACTTATCTGAGTTTGGGTCAAAGGGGCAGCAGTCTCAGTAGGGAAGCCCAGACAATCCTCTCCCTGGCCCTTGCTTCCACAATTGCAAGAGCCACGCATGGTTTGGCCTGCCACTAAACAGCTGTGTCAGCTGTCACAGTGGGCCCACCAACCAACTATGCCCTGTAGGACTCCTCCTTCAGCTTGACGGCACCCTTCAACCCCGTTGTCCACCAACGCATTGGAGTATTGCCGCTGCAACTAGCACCAGCAACCTTCTGACCACAGCTTCCTCAGCAATGTCAACATGGAACATGGTTCACTCAGATTTTATGTCCCCCACCACACCTGGGATGCAGACGAAGCTCTGCCTTAGGTGGGAGTTGACCATCCTCGCTGTTTGCTTGGGTCTGCCAGAGTTGACAGCTCTATTCCTTTCTTCACCCAAGTATCTGAAATATACGACTGCAAATTTATTTTATTTATTTATTTGACTTTATTTTAGTTACTTTATTAATCCCAAGCTGAGAAATTACTTCTCTGCATTTAACCCATCACTGATTGAAACACACACACACATATGCAACATGCAGTGAATCACACAGGAGCAGTGGGACTGCAACTATCAAGCGCCCGGGGAGCAAATTGGTGGTTAAGTGTCTTGCTCAAGGGCACATCAGCCAGCTAATGGAGGAGGGGAGCATTTTTCCCATTAATCACTCTATCACACTCAAATTTTTCCTGCCCGTCCGGTGTGGAAATCAAACCGACAACCCTCCGATCAGAAGCCGCTTCTCCAACCTCTAGGCCACGGCTGCCCCCCCAAAAATCTGCTTATACAACTACAAAGTCAATCATCAACCTGCGACCTAGGATGTCCTGGTCCAGAGTGCACTTATGGACACTCTTATGTTCAAACATGGTGTAAGTTATGGATAAACTGTGACTAGCACAGAAGTCCAATAACTGAACACTGCTCAGGTTTCAAATCCCTGAGTCCCAAGGACTCCAAAAAGGGTCGGTACTCGTTCACCAGGCTAAGCTCCAACATGCAGGTAGAAAGCCGGGGAGGCCCCAGCTGTGCGTAGAGGGGAACCCAACTATATCTAGGCAGTATCTCTCAACCCCAAGCTCAGGTTCCTTTCCCATCAGTGAGATGACATTCCATGTCCCAACAGCTAGCTTGAACAACCTGGGATTGGACCGCCAAGGTTCCCATCTTTGTTTGCTGTCTGATCCACTCTTCACCAGGGCCAGTTGACTCCTCCTGCAGGTGTTGGTCCTACTGGAGGACAGACCCACATCTCTGCTTTGGTCAACCTGGCCTGGCCCCATGGGCAAAGGCCCAGCCACCAGGCAGTCATTGATGGGCCCCTTTATTAGATATGATTGTATTTCATACAATGTCAATCCTTAAACTAAAACTATGAAGACCATTTCAAATGTGTAATGTGTGTCTTTCTGTCTGTAACTGTCTAGTTCAGTAAATCTGTATTCAGCTGGTGATGTCTGTCAGGACTGAATATGTAACCAGACAAGAAACAACAATCACTGGGGACACAGCTGCTTCCCTGTCCCTGTCACTCTATCTGTCACAAACTCTCTCTCTCTCTCTCTCTCTCTCTATCCATCTATCTATCTATCTCTGTCATGCTCTCTCAATCGCTTTCTGTCTCTGTCTCTCTCTTTCTCTATCTATCTATCTATTGGATATACACAGACATGCTGTCAGCCCCTCTCAGGTCAGGGTATTCACAGTGGAGCAGAGGTTGAGTGGCAACTGTCTATTCTTCTCAAGCCATCACTTGTTTTTGTCATCTCTTTTTTCTTGGCTGTTCATCCCATTTCTTTCTGCTTATTTCCATAGTTGTCTTTTTCAACACACTGCTCCACATACTTTCTTTTCTGTTTTTCACTGTGGGTCAAATAACTATTAACCCCAATTATATTAATAAGCTGACTTCAGCTTTATTTCTGTTATTATTTGCCTGGTTTTAACTGGGATTAACAAACAATACTTTCAAATACATGTTGTTTCTATTCGAGAATAATTAACTCATATTATAATTCAGTTAATTCTGTTTGTTGCAGTATATAATTAAACTATATTGGGGTGTGTTTGCATTGTTTTATACATGTACAATATTGACTTATTGAAATAGATATTAAATTACCTAATAGGACCATGCTTTGCTATGTGTCAAATAGAGCCTGTTTAGCTATTTGACAGCTGATGTTTACACAGAAATGATGCAGTTTTAACCTTTAACTTTGGTTCTGTTTGTAGCCCAGGGCAAACAGCAGTCCAGGGCTCTTGCCTTAGCTTACACTTCTAACATTGATCTCAGCTCAAGGCCAGTTTAGTTTTGCTTTGAGGATGTGATACAGTGCACTCCTGAAAATCTAACAGTTATGATTTGTAGAGGGTTTCTGCAATGTGCACACCAAGCCCCAAGCCTCAAGCCAATTCTGTGGCTCTACTAGGTTTAAATAAAGAAGCAAATAGGCGGTTGCCATCATGGGATTTCAGTCAAGCACAGTGGCAGACTGTCTTGTTGCTAGGAGAATTCTGATTAATGCTGCAATCTGCAATTTGTGCTTGATTATGGTTGTATGCACCCTCTCACAGCTGTGCAGGAATGAATAGGCTGTGTATTCTAGAACAAGTTGTCTGTACCAAAAGTTAATACTGATCAACTAGTATAGTTCAAAAGTACAAGCGCACCTGCGACAGATAATGCTAAACTTTTCTTTATTCCAGTACAGTGGTGGCTCCTGATAAGTCTCACAGGAGGGGCAACTTTTGCCATGAAGGCTAAGGTGCCCTGTTTTATTTGGAAATTAGCAGCAAATTAGGTAGCAAACTAGACACTATCAAACTGGATGATTGCACATTTATAAGATTTATTTTATGTTCTGGTCCCAACATCTAGCTGTGCAACCAGAGTAACCACTAGATATGTGTGACGTGGATGAACAAGAAAACAAGAAAAGCATGTGTGCATCACAACACATACCAAAAAAACTGCAAGAGGAACTAAGGAACTGATTGAGAATTAATAGAGAAAATGATACAGGAACATCCGTAAACAAAAGTAAATACACAGAAATGTTTTTTTGTTTTACATGTGTATCTGTTATAGAAAATTACTGACCATTGCTGATCATTCATTTGTACTGAAATTTTGCTCATCTGTCTTTCATGGCAGAAAAGTGATTGATTACTCTCTCATTGAAGTTTGACATTTTCCTGACCAACTCTCTCTCCGTGGAGAGTACAGTCGGTGCATTCAACCGTTCTCATCCCATTGTATTTCTGAGAAATGTCTTGATTCTCTTGAGGGTGGAGAAACACCTCTCAGCTTCAACTGTTGTCAGCTGTTGTTATGAGGATGTTTAAAAGTGCAACCGTCTCAGAAAAAGTCTCCTGGAGGTTGTACTCCAGGAAAACCTGGTACAGTGCCAGCGCTTGAACTCAGGACTCTCACAGATGAGGGACAGTTCAGTCTTGAGCTTCATCTTTTTGAGCATGGGATATGCCCTCACTGTAGTGTTCAGGGCCTCAACCGGGAATGTGTGCCAGTGCTGCTTAAACATCTCTTGTAGCAGTGCGGCACTCACAAGATGGTCAGTAAAGGTGAACTGCTCTTTGACATGAGCCAGGATTGTATCACAGACCTGTTAACAAAAAATATATACATAAAAATAAGATATGTATGTTGTGTGTGAATAATACTCAGAACACAGCTCTGAGTGTTCTAACATTCAGGTTTTGTTGAAACCTTTTACAGAGATGCAGTTTGTGTTGAACAGGATTACATTGTACTGAGGTATGTTTTAATTATTAGCCTGCTAATATTTGTGTGAGTAAAAACCCTGAATGATCTTCCTTTTTATAACTGTAACTGTCACTTATTTTTCAACACAATATGGTAATGAGTACTGAAGTAGTAAGTAGTAGTTTTGGAAGTTGTAATACTTTTTGACAGCCATTGCTTTTCTTCTTCACCCAGGGCCCTTCTTGATTGTGTGCATCCTGTTGCCACTTGGTCTCTGTTAATTAGTATATTAATTGTTACTTTCAAGGATACAGATGCCTAGGGCAGTTTCTTTTTGAGTGTAAACATGTTATCATGTAAGCTACCATCATGCACATGCATATTACAAGGTTCTATATTGAGCAGTTATGAAAAGTGTTATTTAGCCTTACATTATGAAGCTCTGAAGGGCACTTTGATGAGGACCGCATTAGTGTCCTTCTTCTGCAGCTGCTGGTACATCATGTCCACATGAGGCATGAGTTGATGAAACAGCTGCAGGAGAAACTTGAAGTCAACATTCTGGAGCATCCTCAGAAAGCCTGATGCCTCTCTCACTGTGGTGCTATCAAAACAGCTGGATATCATGATGAATTCAAAACACTCCATGAGGTCATCAAGGTTTCATCAAAGACTGTGTTCACGAATCTGCTGTTGAAGTTCCATCTTGTGGATGATGTTCTTGGCAGCCTTCTTGCAATTACCTGATCAAGAACTGCAGTGCGTTTTGGTGACCGGGTAAAAAACTGGCAATCCCACCCAAGTCAGAAAAGAAAACTCATAGCTGGAATGCGAGACGTGGCTTGATGCATAATCAAATTCACCTGGTGTGCATAACAATGCACACAATAAGTATTTTCATACTTCTCACACATCTTTTGCTGCACACCTGCCTGTTCTACTCTCATCACACTGGCCCTGTCATAAGCTTGGGCAATGGGTTTACCTTTGACATCATCCGAGAAAAGAATGTTCAGTCTCTCCAAAATTACACTGGCAATCGAGTTGGCTGTTGCATCTGAGATGGGGATGAGTTCAAAGAAACCTTCCTGCACAGCATGGTTCGCGTCAATGTATCTCAGAACGAGTGCCAGCTGAGTCTGTGTAGAGACATCTGTGGTCTCATCAGCTTGAATTGCAACAAACTTAGCTGTTCATTCACTTCACTTCCTCTGTGATGCGTTCCCTGATGACAGTTAACATGCGGTCCAAAAGCTCATTTTGTACGGTCTTTGAAGTGTCCTTGAAGACGGTGGCAGTTTTCAGGTGCTCTTCAAACACCTCGTCTAGCAACGCCACACAGTCCACTAGTCCACGAAAAACCCCTGGGTTGCTAGAACATTTTCATTCTTGCCTTGTAAGGCTAACTCGAACACGCCTTCTTCAAACAGTCGATAAGATGGGTTAGAATGTAGAGGCTCTTGCAAACCTCCTCGTTATGACGGCGCACAGCCAGCCTGTAGCTCTCATCCAACTGTGTGGCAGTGTTGACCCTTCCAGAAGTTGAGAGTTTCAGGCAGCTGTCCATCTGCATCTTTGACAACTTGTGCTTTTTCACTTTTTCTGACAGATGATGCATGTCGGTGACACCTGTAGTTGTCCATGCACTGTCCGTGCTGGTTCCTTCATCAGGGTGAAACAGAATGCAGGGGTAGCAAAACAACGCGTTAGCTACTTCGCAGCCTGCTGGTCATTTTTTCCGGTCATACCAGCTATGCGAAAAACCTCGATTATATGTTGTCCCTGTCATTGTCTTTGTAGACTCTTTAATTGCCAATTTATCCTGATTACTACAGCAAATGAATGGTATTTCACTCAGAGAGGAGATCGAGTTGCTGCGAGATGAGGTAATGCTAGCCATGCTGCCCTTGACTCTGGCTACCTTGCTGCGGCTGCGCTTGCGCCTGCTAATTGTGAGATTGCGTATGAAGAAACAATGGAACCCATTGACAATGCGTTGCAACGCTTACAGTTGGAAACAAATGCCTTGATACGACAGTCTATCAGTCATTTGTGGATGATTTTCAACCAGACTGAAGTCATCCAAAAAGGGGCCTGTGATTACACTTAAAAATGTCACTTTAAGGCTTGGGCGTGCGTTGCCCAGTCGCCCTATGGGAGAAACCGCCCCTGTTCCAGTGTGAAGATATTAGTCTTCTGACCCTTGTCAAGATATTTAAACCAATATTGGCTTCCTGGCTTTTTTCACGTTTCCCTGTAGTTCTTGTAGACAAGAAGAAAAAAGCCTGAAAACAAGAACAGAGTTCAAGTGTCTTGGTGTCTTGTTCACGAGTGAGGGAAGATGGGGGCGTGAGATTGACAGATGGATCCATGCAGCGACAGCAGTAATGTGGTCGATGTATCAGTCCATCGTGGTGAAGAAGGAGCTAAGCTGAAAGGCGAGGATCTCAGTTTATCAGTCAGTCTATGTTCCTACCTTTGCCTTTGGTCATAAACTTTGGGTCATGACTGAAAGAACGAGATCTCGGATACAAGCGGGCGATATCAGCTTCCTCTTCAGGGTGGTGGGGCACTCCCTTAGAGATAGGGTGAGGAGCTCTGTCACCTGGGAGAAGCTCGGAGTAGAGTCACTGCTCCTCCACATCAAGAGAAGCCAGTTGGGGTGGCTCCAGCATCTATTTCGGATGCCTGCTGGACGCCCCCCTTGGGAGGTGTTCTGGGCATGCCCCACCGGGAGGAGGCCTCGAGGAAGACCCAGGACACACTGGAGGGACTATGTCACTTGTCTGGCCTGGGAACGCCTTGGGGTCCACCCGGAAGAGCTGGAGAGAGGGAAGTCTGGGCATCTCTGCTCAAGCTGCTGCTCCCACAACCTGGTCCCGGATAAAGCGGCAGAAAATGGATAGATGGATGGAAAGTTGGGGAGTCAGAGAAACAAGAGATTAGGTCATTACTTCTTTCCAGCTCTGTGTCTCTCCCTCATAATGCTAACAGTTACATTAAGTTACACTGAAAAACGAATGACCTGCTCGCAGCTGGCAGCAGTTTGGTTGCCAGTGAATGTGAAAGTTGAATTTGGTTTATCTCTTATTAAAAATATAACAAAAAAAATATAGCAATGCAGTATGCAAACACACGGCTAAGCGCAAACATAACACATAAACACAAGTCCTTCAGTGTCTTATAAAATATCAAGAAAACTTTAAAATCTACATAGAATACTTTAACCTTTACAAGCAAAATTGAGCTGGGGGAGATTAACCTTGCGTGTCAGAACTATTGCTTGACACACACAGTGGAGAGGGGGAGGATATGTTAATTGTTTCATGTATGAGCTCCTGCTCTATTTAAAAAAAAAAAAAAAAAAAAAAAAGATAGATACTGACCAACTGCCACAAAAAATGAGTGGGGGTGGTATAACCCAGAAATGTGTTCATTTGTATTGATGTAGTGTTACTAAAAATGTCAAACAAAGATATTTATAAAGATCAGTTATTTAGTATCCCAAACCTGCAGGTTAATAACTAACTCGAGTGCTACAAACAATTTAATTTTTGTTAAAATGTACAGTTATACAAATGTTTATACACAGATATTGCTTAGAGTGTAGGCTCTTTTCTCTGCCTAAAGTCCGCAACTCTGTTTAGCTATTGTCCTTCATTTGCCAATGCCAAAAGCAGCTTTTGGCATTGGCATCCTTTGCCCTCCATCACTCCACAACACAGGTATACCTCTATCTTTCCTTCTATCTTCTCTCTCTCAGTCTTTCTTTGTCCCTCTGCATACTTTGTGGTTTCCAGTTGGAAACACTTTGGTGCACTTTGACTGCCCTCTCAAAATGGAATAGCAATGCAGAGTTCACAAACACATATAAACTCCAGATGGTGTGATCTCAAAGAATGAAACATATAGGAAAGGCTTGCAGATAGGTTTGTGGATGTGCGTGGATGTTTGAGTGTTAATGAGTATAGGTGTGTATTGGCATCATATAATCAACTCTGGAAATCCACAGCTTAATACTGGTGTGTCATCTTCTGCAGATCCATGAGTTTAGTATCACAATGAAACACATGAAAGTCCTGAACTAAATAATCACTTGAACATAGTAAATCTACTTCCAGTTATGTATTTATGTCATGTTCAGTACTTTTCTTTTAAATTTCTTTTAACAGTGTAGACTATTGGTTATTAATGACTTTGAGGACAGGTACTAACTGCTTTCTCAACAGTTGAGTGTTAAGAAACCTCTTTTTCTCCTGCCTCTCTGAAGTATCTTTTGTTTTTTACTGAGATGTGTAGTGATTCTTGGCCATGTAAGGTGGGCCCCATATATGCAATCATGTTCTGTAGTGGCAAAGTACCTTGGTGCACACTAGAACGGATTACTCTTTTCCTTGTTTATATCAAGTTGTCCTCTGTATCCTCTTTCTTCTACCTGAGGGCACTGTAAATTTAGGGTTTCTTTAAACTTGCGACCATGAATAAATGATTGTGAATAACTTTTGTGTTTTATGAGTTTTTCATTCTTCAGTTCTCATCCTTGAACAGAAATACTCTTTCAATGTAATATTTTCTTATTTCCCATTTTCAGGTCTTCAGATGAAATAGCCAAATTCAAGCCATCAGTGGACAGGATTATTTGCAGTAAGTGGTCTTTTTTCTCAAAAACTTTTCATCTTAAGATATGGATTTCAGGTGTTTACAGGTCACAGGTACAAATTAACCATCTGCAGGATGATTAAAGGGTACGCCAGCTGACATTTGAGATTAATTTCTTCTTCAGTTACCTGTCTCATTGTTTCTTTTCTCTGTCCCACTTAAACCTTTACTTTTTTTTTTTTTTTCCTACTTAGCAACTAACATTGCTTTGGGTGAATTCAGGCCAACTCAGTTGAGTTTGTCTGAGAAAAATGACATGTTCAACCTCCTAACAAATGCTTTTATATTGTTCATCATTTTTAAATCCTTAAAAAATACAAAGCATTGTGGTATTTTTAGATGAACAAAAACCCAGCATAAAGCATTAAATCTGATTTATTGCAAAGTGGGACTCTGCAAGGCCCTCAGTCTCAAGGACAGCCCCTTTGCTGGACTGAAATGCCAGCTCTGAAACATTTTAAATAATTTATACTTTTTCACGCATTGCTTGTTTTTGAACAATGTTTACATAATTAAATAATGTCAAAGCTGTGTTATCTGAAACGACAGCAATGACTTGGATTGTTTCTTTGCTTTTTCCTAATGCAGACTAAAAGAAACCTGGTTGGTATTTTCCAAGTGTGGTAGCGTCAAATGGTGGTGGATTGGATTTGAGGATGTAATTACACTGATGTTGCAGATGGAATCATGGTTTGAGGGTCCCCTGTGATGATGAACTGGTGACTTGTCACCAGTCAGCTAGAACTGGCTCCATAGTTCTCAACTGTTTTTATATAGTTTTTAAAGTTTTCTTTCTGCTGGTTATATAAGCAGTTAATTGATCATAATTAATTGGAAATATACCAATTCAACATGATCCAAATTCTTCCTATTATTATTAGCATTTGTATTATTACATTTGTATAAGCCAATTGTTTGTGGAAGCCAATTAATGTCAAATGCATGGAGACATAAATTATTAAACACCAATGACATGTGTATCCAATGAAGCTAGAGGTCTAAAACATTTACATAAAAATTACAAAAGCACAAAGTTAGGTAATTATTAGGAATAAGTCATAGGGTTGGCATGTTGGCTGGGAGCCTGCTTGTGTGTGTGAGCGAGAAAGTGAGAGAGGCAAAATACAAAGTGCTTGAATGCTGAATGAACTATGAATATTAAATCAGATAGGTACAGTAAATATAATAAGTGAAATACAGTTTAATAATTATCTTATGTGTGTAATTGATGCTTTAATTAATGCAGTACAAGTAGTTATTTAGCAGAATAATAATTTAGTCTGTAAGGATGAGCATAAAAACCTGAATGACTTTTTTTTGGCCTTATTGACATTTTTTAATATGTTTAAACCATCTCATTGGCTGATGTAAGGCTGTGGACTGATTTTAGAACATATGAGAAAATTGTTTTTGTTTAGATTAGATTAGATTCAACTTTATTGTCATTACACATGTACAGGTACATGGCAACAAAATGTAGTTTACCAGACCAGAAGTGCAAAAGTCGCAAGTGCAGATATAATAAATAAATTAACAGTATGTACATGCTTTATTACGTGAATAATTTACAGATTGGGTACTATGAACATATTAAACAAATGGATATGTGCATTAAATGTAGTAGACTATAGGCAGAAACTAATAATAATTTACAAGAGGAAATGTACAGATGATTAATTATGTTATACAAAAATACAGGTGAAATGGACTTTAAATAGAGCAAAAATATAGACAGTAGCTACCTAGCGTTATTAAACTAGTGTAGTATTGTGTATTAATGTGTCTGTGCAGGACAGTCCAATGGTACAGTGATGGAGTACAGTCTATGGTCTGAGGAGGAATGAGAAGGGTATGAAGTGATGTGTAGGGGTCAGCAAGTGTTCAGTAAGGACACAGTTCTGAGGAAGAAGCTCTTCCTCAGTCTACTGGTCCTTGTCCAGAAGCTCCTGAAGCGCTTGCCCAAGGGCTGGAGGGAAAACAGTCTATGGGCAGGGTGGGAGGGCCTAAGAATGCTGCGAGCTCGGTGCAGACAGCGTTTCTTCTGGACATCATCAATGGCTGGGAGGGGAGTTCTTGCGATGCGTTCGGCAGTTTTTACCACTCGCTGCAGTGCCTTGCGCTCCAGGATAGAGCAGCTTCCATACTAGACTGTGACACAGTTTGTAATGGTTCACCAGGATGGCTGAAGACAGGTAGTTCTTCTTCAGTGTCCTCAGGAAGAAGAGGCTCTGGTGAGCTTTCTTGACCAGGCTGGAGGTGTTGGTGGTCAAGGACAGGTCCTCCGAGATGTGGGTCCCCAAGAACTTCAAGCTGGAAACACGCTCGACGGCCATCCCATTGATGTAGATGGGGTCTTGTGTGCATCTTCCCTCCTTCCTGAAGTCCACAATGAGCTCTGTGGTCTTGCTGGTGTTGAGGAGCATGTTATTTACAGTGCACCATGTGGCTAGGTGCTGTACCTCTTCTCTGTAGGCTGTCTCATCATTGTTGCTGATGAGACCAATCACTGTGGTGTCGTCCGCAAACTTGATGATGGAGTTGGATCCATGCACAGGTCTGCAGTCGTGGGTGAAGAGGGAGTAGAGGAATGGGCTCAGCAAACAGCCTTGTGGCACGCTGGTGTAAAGTGTGATGTTGGTGCCCAGGACTTCAAGTTTAGTGATCAACTCGGAGGGGATGACGGTGTTAAAGTCAGCAAACAGCAATTGTGCATATGTGTTGTAGTTGTCCATGTGTGTGAGCACAGAGTGCAGCGCTATGGAAACTGCATCATCTATACTCCTGTTGCTGCGATAGGCAAACTGGTGTGGATCCAGTGTGAGTGGGAGGGAGTTCTTCAGGTGTGCCAGGACCAGCTGCTTGAAGCATTTCAAAACGATGCATGTGAATGCTACCGGGCGGTAGTCGCTGAGGCACATCGGATTGGAGTGTTTCGGCACTGGTACGATGGATGTAGCTTTGAAGCATGTTGGTACAACTGCTTGGGCAAGGGACAGGTTAAAAATGTCTGTGAAAATCCCATCGAGCTAATCCACACATGCTCAGTAACGAGGAAAAACTTCCTTTTAACAGGCCTTGAGCAGAACCAGACTCAGTGTAAATGGCCTTCTGCTGTGAGTGATATATGACGGTGCCAGACCATGCACGGCTTTGCAGGTTAGGAGGAGGATCTTAAATTCTACTCTAAATTTTATTGGAAGCCAATGTAGAGAGGCCAGCACAGGTGAAATGTGGTCACGCCTCTTAGTCTTAGTCAGAACACAAGCTGCAGAGTTCTGAATGAGCTGCAGAGTCCTGAGGGACTTTTTAGGGCATCCTAACAAAAGAGAGTTACAGTAATCCAGCCTGGCAATAACAAAAGCATGGATGAGCTTCTCAGCAGCATCTAAGGAGAGTCAGAAAAGTGTCCCTCTATCTTGAGTTTGTAGCAGTACTTGGTCTTTTTGATGCCACTCCTCAGCTTTGCCCTGGATGTGTTGTAGGTCTGTGCATCACTTGATCTGAAGGCAGTGTTATGGGCCTTCAGCAGGAGCCGCACCTCCTTGTTCATCCATGGCTTCTGATTAGGGTATGTGGTGATCTGCTTCTTTGTTGTGATATTGTCAGTGGTGGTGGTGATATAATCCAGAACAGAGAGAGAACGGAGTATAAATGTCAATGTCCATGTGTGAGCCACAGGTAACCTGGTGAGTTTGGGTCCCAATGATGTAAATAAAGTTAAAGAATCCTATGAAGTAAAAAAAGTTTAACTTAAAGAAGAAGAAGAGACCAGTGTTTCTTCAGATATGGTTTGCTGCCTTCTCTACATTCCTGTCTTCACACACACACACACACACACACGCGCGCTCGCACACAGAACAATGCTATTGTGTGTCCTCAGTGCGTCTGTGTGGCTGTATTGCAGACTGAGAGTAGTGGCTCTTCAGAGGCAGCTCTGTACCCATGGCTCATTTTAATATATGTAAAAGCTATGGCTCACTGGAGAGCCTGTACAATGGACTGATCGGCCTCAGGGACGTGTCAGAGACCAGCGTGTGTGCATGCGTGCATCTGAGATGAGAGAGACAGTGGCCGAGGTTTGGACATGCATCAATGGTTTGCCTGCCCACTACAGTCTCAGCCCCTGACATTTTCAACATAGACACACACGTGAATACATACACACACACACACACACACACACACACACACACACACACTCACCATTGGACCCTGAGGACACATTTGCATATGACTACTGTGGAAGAACCCTGCAGTTCCATTCCATGCTAAAAAGTCCAGAGCAGTCATTCTACAATTCTGCTTCGTGACATGTGCTGTTGTGGACTTTGAGAACATTTGGCTTCCTCTATCTGAGCAAACTGCTGATTCTGACCTAACCAATTATAGGCAGGTTTGGAGGCTCTGTTAATAAACTTTGATTAGGAGACTTAAGTAATATCGCCTTGTTTTGTGAATTGTTATGGCAATAGTTAGACAAATTCAGTCATTATGACACAAAAATATCTTTTAGACAAATTCATATATTAAATACTGTGATTTAATTCAATATAGGGTGATATAAAATATAAATAATAATAATAATAATAATATAAAATATTATTACATCATGTTATATTCTGAGATCAGTGTAGGGCTAGTAGAAGAAATTATCTCAACAGTCCTAAATTGTGCCTTGAGTAAAAACAAAAAACAAACAAACAAACAAAAAAAATCTAATTTAACAAAGAAGAAAAGCAAAGAAGTTTTCAGCAAAGTTTACCAGTAAGTGATTCTGAAAGAGGAATTCCATTCAAGGCTGCAGCTGCAATGTAATAATTTGGGGCAACTTTGACCATCAAAGTTACACCAAATAAAACGACTTTCTTTTTGCAGAGATTATTATTATATATATCTATCTATATATATATATATCTACACAAAAAAGATCCAGAAAGAAAGTGAAAACTCATCTCATCTCACCTTCCTCCGCTTAACCAAACCTGGGCCGTGGGGAAAGCAGCTTCAGCAGGTGTCCTATCCCCGGCCGTTCCCACCAATGCGTTGCGGGGGATACCAAGGCATTCCCAGGCCAGACGAGAGATATAATGCCTCCATTGCATCCTGAGTCTGTCCTGGGGTCTCCTCCCAGATGGACATGCCCGAAACAACTCCCCAGGGAGACGTCCAGGAGGCAACCTAACCTGCTCCAACCACCTCAACTGGCTCCTCTCGATGTGAAGGAACAGCAGCTCTATTCTGTCCAAGCTCCTCACCCTATCTTTAAGGCTGAGCCCAGCCACCCTGCGGAGGAAACTTGTTTGCTTGTATTCGCAATCTTGTTCTTTCAGTTACTACTCACAGCTCAAGACCATAGGTGAGGGTTAGAACATAGATTGGTAAATCGACAGTTGGTAAATTGACAGCTTAACCTTCCGACTCAACTCTGTCTTCACCACGACAGACCGGTAAAGCGTCGTCACAGCAGACACTGCTCCAATCCACCTGTCAATCTCTCGCTCCATTTTACCCTCACTTGTGAACAAGACCCCGAGATGCTTAAACTCCTCCATTTGGCGTAGCAACTCTCCTCCAACCCTGAGTGGGCAATACACCCTTTTCTGGCTGAGAACCATGGCCTCACATTTAGAGGTGCTGATCTGCAAATCATACCGTGCGACCTGGAGGCCACTGCTCGATGACACCAAGAGGACCATATCATCTGCAAAAGGAGAGATGGAATCCTAAGGCCACCAAAACCCCCTCCCCCACTTGTCTGCGCCCTGTCCACATAAATTATTAACAGAACCGGTGACAAAGGGCAACCCTGATGGAGTCCAAACCTAACTGGAAACGAGTTTGACTTGTTGCCAGCAATGCAAACCAAGTTCTCACTCCTGCAATACAGAGATGGCCCTTAACAACTGACCAACCACCCCATGGTGGGCAGTCGTGGATCAGCGGTTAGGGTGTCGGACCCGTAACCGGTGGATCGCTGGTTCGATTCCCCGTCCCGGTGTCCATGGCTGAGGTACCCTTGAGCAAGGTACCTAACCCCCACTGCTCCCCGGGCGTTGCACGCGGTCGCCCACTGCCCCGGTATTGCTGTGTGTGTGCACGTCATTTGGGTGGGTTAAATACAGAGCACGAATTTCGTTGGAGTGAGTTCCCTCCAATGACAAAATATGCCACTTTCATCTTTCATATTCCCGAGGAACCCCAACAGGATGCCCCGAGAGACTCGGTCGTAAGCCTTCTCCAAGTCCACATAAGACATGTGGACTGGTTGGGAAAATTCCTACAACCCCTCCAGCATCCTTGTGAGGTTGTAGAGTCAGTCCAGTGTTCCACGGCTGGAATGAAAACTGTATTGTTCCCCTTGGTGACATTCCATGTCCCAACAGCTAACTTCACCAACCAGGAATTGGACCACCAAGGTCTCCACCTTTGTCTGCTGCCCAATCCACACTGTACTGGACCCCTTTGACTCCTCCTGCCGGTGGTGGGCCTACTGGAGGATAGATCCATGCCCTGGCTTTAGGCTGGGCCCGGCCCCAAGGGTGAAGGCCCGGCCACCAGGTGCTGGCCAACGGGACCATTCCCCAGGCCTGGCTCCAAGGCGGGAGCCCCGATAATCCTCCAGGCAGGATACACTTGTCTTTGTTTCTACCTTTCATCAAGGCCTCTGTGAACCATGCTTTGTCTCACCCTTCCCCCAGGACCGATTTGTCTTGAGAGACCCTATCAGGGGCAAATAGCCCCCAGCAACATAGCTCCTGGGATCATTAGGGAACTCAAACCCCTCCACCACAATATGGTGGTGGTTCATGAAGGAGAGAAAGCTCCAGAGGAAATCTTGCTATGAAATCTTGCAGAAGAGGAGTTCTTGCAGTTGTTACTTCATCTACATTGTTGAGATCACCTAAATATTCATCCATGACTTTGGAAATAAATTTTTGCTAACAGTAAACTCCAAACTTTCATCTCACATCTCTCAAGATTTCAGGCAAAAAAAAAAAGCTCTTTTAGCTGACATGACTTTGTTGGAGTTTCCACAAGAGTCTGTTGCAACCTTTGCAGCTGCTTCTATCTACTGGATCAATTCCAAAACCTTTGGTAGGTATGAATCATTTATACATCAAAATATGTTAGTATAGGCCTGAAATTTTAGCTGTAATTCCTCTTTAAGTTCTGAAACACTTCATCAGCCAATAGTAAGGTGAGGGGTCATGGTGTGGTCCTCATTTTTATTCCTGGATTTTTGTTATTCAGTGTCTTTCAATTCATCAATATTCTTGTACTCAGACCTGCACAGACCTAGCATCTTTTACCAAGTGATTGTCATACATTTCTGGAAAACAAACACAAAAAAAATAACAAACAAGAAGCTGATCGATTATTGGTCTGGGCAATTCTTGAATCTGGTATTGAGCACTTAGTTAACTTAAGATAAATAAATGCAGCATATGGAGTAAAAAGTGCAGTTGTTTCCAAATATTTCATTCATTTCAAAATATAGTGTAGTGGAAGGATGGCCAAGTACCTAAAAACTGTACCTAAGTACAGTATGTGAGTGGAGATAAAGTTTCAAGCAAAAAAAATAGTGCTGCAAGGTTAGAGAATCACAACAAGCCGTACCATGCACCAGGTCAGATGTAAACAGAACTTAAAAGTGGGAAACCAAACAACAAAAATGTTTTAGAAAACATCATGAAAATGTGATATTTGTGAGTAATATTGTTACTTCAAATTGAAAAAATTTTTTTTTTATTATTTTATCTTTATTTTATTGCACTATGCATTTAACAAAGATAATTCTGTGTGAATAACCACAGAGCTCTAGAAAATAGAAAAAAAAAGAAGTGAAAAGAGAGACACAGTCTGGTTTATTTTCCTTAAACAATGTGACAGAGGATATAATTAAGCTGTTAGAGAACCTTTCTCCTTCCCCAACTATTACTAAATCTTGTAACTAGCAGATAAACAACTACTGGAGTATAAAATTATGACCTGTCAATAGAACAGTAACTGCAGCAGGCGAGACATGAGAGATGCTGACAAGGGAATGAAAAACTGTGAGGAAAAAAGAAAAACAAAGACACAAAATAGCAGCAAAAACTAAGAAGCACTTAGTGTGCTGACAGTTACACTTGGCTGGCTGAAGTCAAGGCAGGCATATATGCAAAACACATGTACAGAATAAAAATGGATAGATGCATGCAAGAAATGGTACTCACACATATGACTATTTAGAGGTTGCATCTGTTGTACAGCTTCCTGTATGCATGCGCAGTCCAAGGATAGTCTTTTTTTTTTTTTTTAATTCATGTCTGTACTGCAATCAGAGTCCATCCCTCTAATATATTCAACATATAAACACATATAAACACACACACAGTATAGGAAGGACATGTCAGACATTGTAATCACTCTCTATCTCGGTCTCTCTACTGTATATTAGTCAATGTCTTGCCATCTCCCTTTCCAGGAAGCCCCTTGTAATGCTGTGCTGGGGTCAGCCAGAGGTTAAAACACTGATAAATATTTTACCTGTTGAACAGGGAAAGGGGAAAAAAGCACTATCCTTTATCTGGTGTGCTGCGTATCACGAGGAACAGCGGGAGAAAGAGGAAGGCATGTCACACTGCGTGTTTATGTGCGTGAGAATGACTTCTAAAATAATAACTTCTGTAAAAAGACTGTGAGACAATTATATAGATCCATCCATCCATCCATCCATCCATTTTCTTTACCCATTTTATCCGTGCAGGGTCGCGGGGAGGATTGGAACCTATCCCAGTTGACAATGGGCGGCGTCCTCACTGGACTGGATAGCAATTGCAGGGCTGACACACAAAGTCACACCTAAGGGCAATGTAGAGTAACCAGGAAGCGCAGGGAGAACGTGCAGAACTCTTCACATAGGGTCCCAGACCCGGCCTCCTCTCTTGCTGTGAGAAAACAGTGCTAACCACTGCACCTTCATGCTGCCTATATAGGTCCTACTGCAGCAATTGACTGACTCACTTCCCTAAAATTTGGGGACTGATTTATAGTCTGGATAGCTTTGGTAATGAAGGCTGGGGTTCAAATCCCGGTCAGGGCGGGGTTATGTATCCAGTGTGGAGCCTTAGGCAAGGTAATGCTATTGGCCTACCTCAGACATGAACAAAACCGAACTAACAACATGACCAAATGTGACCTTCGTAAGTTTTTGTGTGTAAAGCACTTGCCCTCACAAGTGCTGGGGCAGCTCCAGTGAGTCATAGCGCCATGTATACTTTCTCTCATCCAACATTTACAAGCTGTCTGCCTCTCTCTCTCTCTCTCTCTCTCTCTCTCCCTCTATCTTTCTGCTGCCAACAAATTACCAATGCTCCACTGCTTCTCCTCCTCTTCACTCCTGTTTGTCTATCCTCATGACCGCTTCTTTCTCATTGCCTTTGTTTACTCTTCATTTCAATTGTCTTCCATTATTTTATTATCTTGCTTTACATTTTTGTCTTTGTCTTCTCTTCTTTCTCTCCTACAGTATTGTCATTTATTTTCATCATCTTTTCTGGTCTACTTTACATCTCATTTCATCTCACATATTACCATTCCTTTCCTGTCATATTTTCTAATGTATTCTTTAAGTCCTACATTTTCTCTCATGTCTTCTTCTCTTACTGCACTTTCCTCTTCAGGTAAAGTTCTTGTCTTCTGTCTTTTATTCAACCTAATTTTCATTTCCCCTCGCCTTTATTTTTATTTTTCACTCATCTTTTGTCTTTTTCGTAGTTTTTTGGCTTTCAAAATTTCTCTATTATTTTTTCACCTCTTCTTGAACTCTCTCATGCTCTTTCTCCTAACATTCACTTAGCTTAACATTAAAACTGAATTTTGTTAGTATTTTGAAAAGGCAGTTGTGTTGCAGGGCAATTGCGTTAGACTGCTAAATACTGCACAGGTGTTCTTGCTATTGTGTCCATCCACGAATAGCTAACAACATTTTCCAAACCATTTTTCCTCAACAAAAAAAAGATCACTATGATTAAAAAAGAAATATCTTGTGTTTTTCCTTTGGCCATAGTGTGATATAGGCCTGCTGTTGTTTGTGTTTGAGAAACAATATCACATGAAAGAAAAATAAAACGATGCTTGATTATTACTTATGCTTGTTTAAAGGAGTGGTTGTCAAATACAATGAGTAAATACAAGCAGAATCGCCAGTGTTGACATGATGCTAATGCCACAGTGCTTGCTGTCAGATGTCCAAATTTGCTGAGACAACCTAGTGTAGATGAAGGTTGGTTTTAGAGTTAGTTGGTTATAATTTCCACTTTTTTCCCTCTGTTTATTTTTTCACCAATAATCTCTGGTGTACAATATATAATCATTGTCAAAATTATGGCTTTATTATTTTCTAAGTTTTAAATATTAAACCTCATACAGTTGTCCTTGTGGCCATGGTTGAAAGCAAATTTATGATAAATTCTTCCCAAGGAGTGAAAAGTGACCCTTCGAGTTTTTCTTTTTTTCTTTTCTTTTTTCCCCCCACTGACTATATTTCTATTCACATGCTTGTTCACATGCTGATAGCTCTTCCTCCTAATTGTATATTATTTTGGGATAGTTACAAATATGTGACCAAGAGCATAACCATGGTACAGACATTCTCACATTCAGGACATAGTTTTGAATACTGCATTGACAAATTTAATTTACATTTAAAAAAAACTGTGATTTCTCCAAGACAGTGACTACCCATCCATTTTGTTTTGTTTTGGACTGCTTGCTCTTTATTGACGTTAAGGACATCTATCAGTGACAATTAAGTCTTTCCCGTGTCTTTAATTATAAGCAAAAATGTTGTATATTTATACTTTTCTTACGAAGTTACGAGTTGTCTTTGAGATTAACACCCTTCCTGTCTAGAAAAAATTACATAGCTCCAAATATTCGAGATTTACATGCTGATGTTGCCAAACTGTTAAAAGGAAGTTTTTCCTTTCCACTGTCTGCTTGCTCGGGGGTTCAGGCTCTGGGTCTCTGTAAAGCATCTAGAGACAATTTTGATTGTATAAGGTGCTATATAAATAAATGAATTGAAATTGAATAGAAATTGCACAGTTGCACAGACATGGCACAGTTGCGGTTGTAGTGTAGAGGTATGGAGTTGTCTTAACTGTGTTTCTTGTTGTATTAATAATGGTAATTATCCTCAACATGTAAAATTCCTCTCTCCCTAATGCCACATCTTGTCATATTGTGTTTTTGGATAGTATCAATGTTTTTTAATATATATCTGCGATGTGATAGTGGTTGTATCAAGAGGTGGACAAAGTCAGGTATATCCCCACTGAAGGCCCAGGTATCAAAGGCATGGCCTGCCACTGGTTTTGCATCAGTTTCACAGCAACGCATTGAAGTACTTATATCTAGACATACACAAATCCATACATTTGTAGATCTACTGCCTCTCCATCCCTGCACGAGGTATGATTGGTGCATATTCACAGATAGGTTGCATGTAAGCATCTAGCTGTCCACTGTTGACAGTTTTGATTGGACAGTTTATATTATAAAGGATGCCTACATCACCTCCTCAGACTACAGTCATTTTAGTCAGATTCAGGCAATTACATAGTGGTATTCCCCTTGTTTGCCAGGTTGAGTAAGTCGATATTAATTTAGTTTTAATGAGCATCATATCCCTGTAATAAAACTGACAAAATTCCCCCATTTGGCAAAAAACAGATCTGGATGTACATCAACTCTTCATAGGCTGCCACCATACTCAACTGCATGAACCATACACTGGATGGTGAGAGATCTGCAGATTGCCCGATTTAACAAGGAGCTTTTGTCCTAACATAAAGGTTGTGAGGATCCACTTAAGTTAGGATAAGGAAGATAAGAAAACCTTTATTTATCCCACAAAGGGAAATTCGCAGTGTTACAACAGCAGGTTACAACAGCACTAGAATAAGAGTTACAGGATCAGAATTATTTAAGATAATATATATGTTACCCAGTATTTACAGGCTAGGTATTCAAAATTTTAAACTGTATTATTCTTGCCCTAATTTCGCTGGTAGATTTCTTCAGATTGTGCAAGATGGAGGTCTGTTCCTCAACACTGAATGAATAGTTAAGGTCACCCTCCTGTGTTTGAAGGCTCCTGTCTGCTCACCTGATCTGTCCAGCAGGGTATGGTAACACCTTGATGCCTTGCCGTGCCTTTAGAGTAGACTTTCAATACCTCACTAAGAGTGTTGCAGCTTGATAAAATCTCTTGTGGATTTGGATGATGTGACCAAGGAGATGTCTAATTTGGAGCTTTGAGGTGTGTTATATTGCGTATTATCAGTGTGGTAAAAGAGTATAGCACCTTCATACATATCTTTAAGGGTTATAATATCCTTTTCAGCCTTTCAACCCATTTCTTATCAAGACTTATCAGACATGTATACTTTTGATGCTTTTTTTCACACCTTGCAGGACAAATTCAATATGATAGGGTGGGTGTTAGCCCCTAGAGGGAATTTAGCAATAACCAAGAGAAGAAGGGTAAAGTGCCTAAGAGAGAGCCCTCAGTCGAAAGCCAGGGCCGTGCCTTCTCTGGTGGGAGTGACCAGTGGGCCAAATATCTGAGGCAAAAGGTATAGTGGTATAATAATAAATCTGGAAAGCCTATGTCTCCATTGTTGACAGATCTCTGTAGTTTCTTCAAGTTTAGTCTTGGTTTGTGGTTTCCCCGTAATAATTTCTTGCACAGATATTCAAACTGTCTAAGATATTTATGTGTAATACTTTGTGGGGGGCCCATTTGTCAATATTTCCCTTAAGCCACTCAAGCCAAGGTTCAAAATTTACCTTTACCTTTTCCCCTGATTAAATATCAGGGGAAAAGACAATACCCAAATAGGTGATGCCTTTTGCGGGCCATTGGAAATTCCCTGAGTGGAAAAGAAATTATTGGTACAGTAAGAAGTTAAAGGTAGGGCTTCCAATTTCTCCCAATATATTTATTTATATATATTTCATAACCTGCTCTAGATGGGCAGCCATCTGCCTTGTCTAGTCTTTATTGTCAATGTACATGGTATAAAATTGAGGGGGGTGCTCCCACAGAACCACCGTACACCACAATAAAGTAATAATTTAAAACAACAAATAGTAAAAACAACATAACAGAAAGCAAAGGCATAAAAGTCACAGGACATCTCTGGCAACAAGCAGAGGTATGTACCAAAAACACATGTAAACACATGCAGTGCAATACGAGATGAAATATATATACATGTAAACAGTAGTGCAGTATGAAGTGCAGTGGAGGTTGAGGACAAGGCTGAGCCATCTATTATTGCTATATCATTGGATAATTTGTTTCAAAGGTGTTTAGGGACCAGAACAATAACTTCAGTTTTGTCCGAATTTAGAAGTAGGAAGTCATCCAGTTTTTATATATGTAAGATATGCCTGAAGATTGGTTAGCTGATTTATTTCATCTGGTTTCATTGACAAGTACAATTGTGTGTCCTCTGCATAATAATGAAAGTGTATGGAGTGTTTCCTAATTATATCACCGATGGGGAGCCTATAAAGAGTGAATAGTATTGGGCCGAGAACAGAACCTTGGGGAACTCCAAGACTAACTTTTGTGCATGGTCAATGCATCATTAACATGAACAAATTGAGATCGATCTGATAAATAGGACTGAAACCAGTTTAATGCAGTTCCTTCAATGCGAGGTAGGTGTTCCAATCTGTGTAATAATATAGAATGGTAAGTGGTGTCAAATGCACCAAGGACAGAGGTAAGTCCCTCATCTGATGCCATTAGAAGGTCATTTGTGGCTTTGACCAGTGCCGTCTCTATGTTGTGATGAGCTCTAAAGCCAGATTGAAAATAATAAAATAAGCTATTACTATGTAGGGAAAGTCATGTGGCTGATTGACGATCAAGGATCTTGGACAGAAATGGAAGATTAGATATTGGTCTGTAGTTGCTTAAAACGTCTGTGTCAAGTGTGTGCTTTTTAAGGAGCGGTTTGACTACAGCTACTTTAAAAGACTGGTATATATTGCCTGTTATTAGGGGCAGACTGATCATATCTAATAGACAGGTGCTAAGTAAGGGTAAAACTTCTTTGAGCAGCTTAGTTGGGATGGGCTCTAAGGGGCATGTGGTTGGTTTAGATGAAAATATGAAGGAATTTAACTGATGAAGGTCAATGGGCCAAAAGCAGTCAAGATAATTATCTGTTTCTCAGGCTTCAGTGTTTGAAGGTAGATCAGTACCAGCTGAGGTCAGTAGGTGTTGAACTTTGTCTCTAATGTTTAAAATCTTGTCATTATAAAAGGTCATAAAGTCATTGCTACTGAGAGTTACAGGGATACAAGGCTCAATAGCACTATGGCTCTCTGTCAGCCTGGCTACAGTGCTGAACAGAAATCAGGGGTTATGCTTGTTATCCTCAATTAATTTTGATTAATAGGCTGCTCTGGCAGTCCGTAGGGCCTTCCTATATAATCTAAGGCTGTCTTGCCAGATTGAGCGAGATTCAACAAGTTTTTTTTTTCAAGGCTGAGTGTGTGTGGCAGTATTAAGCTGGTGTTTTTGAGAAGCTCTGTCAAAAGTGATTTTCTTAGTCTAGAGAAATATGCCATTCAACCTTTGCTAGAGTCTTTTTGTCTTCAATTGGAGGTAACATATAAGGTTTCCAAATTCAAGGACAGTGCAAGTGCAATTTCAAGGTGCAAAGTGTCAGTAAAATGAAAAGGAAAACATTCACACATGAAAAAAAAAGCCCGTCAGACTTAAGTAGGTTCAGAAAAAGCAGAAAGAGGGCTCTATCTCCCATCCCCTACAAAGCATGCAACTAGTGCAGCTAAGTGTTATTCCTGGATTCCTACTAATGCAGTTGTCATTTTGTACACCTAGTGCCCATGTAAGAAGCAAATGTACTTGTGTCCCTCTGTACACCCATGAGCTGGTGTTAAAATGAGATCATGAGGTCATGTGCACTGTTGTTGCAGAAAGTGATTGCATCACTAACCAACATAAATTCAGTCCAGTGGTGCAGTATTTCCCTGTTGTTTAAAGGACACATTACCCAAATAGCAACATGCATCTACATAGGTGGGTTCACAATGTGTGGTGGTTCGATTCCCCCACAGGGGGCAGGACGGGCAGGAAAAAAATGTCCCCACCCCTCATTAGCCGGCTGATGTGCCCTTGAGCAAGGCACTTAACCCCCAAAATATGCTCCTGTGTGTTTGCATGTTGTATGTGTGTGTGTTTCAATCAGTGATGGGTTAAATGCAGAGAAGTAATTTCCCGGCTTGGGATTAATAAAGTATCTGAAAAAAAAAAAAATCAGATAAACCAAAAGATACCAACACTGACCACTGACTTTGTAAATTGTAGAAGAAATCCATGACGAAATACATTGAGGAACTCTATATTTCCTCATTTTATAAGCTGTGTTTGGTTTGGTTCAATGGGGAGAGTACGGTCCGTGCATAATCCATCCATTCAATTATTCCATTCAATCTGGCAAACAAAACATGACAAAACGAGTCAACATTTTGTTTTATGTTGTTTGCAAATATTTTGTAATTGTGTAGGCCCACCTCATTTATTGCACGAGAGACTGCAATTTCAAGGTCTGCATCAGATGTCTGTCCTTTTCTCCACATGTTGTTTTTTGCAAGGAATCTCCAGACAGTGGACTCAGTCCTTCCCCGCTGGACACCCATTTCTCTCAACTTCTCTAAGATCTTATGATATGTATGTCCATTCATGAACATATCATCAATTATAGAGATTTACGGCTCGAGTGAGGCCATTATAACACAAGGTTCTAGTGCTCTACTGGAACTGGACCATACCGTGGAACTTCCGGTAGCCTTCACTTTTGGCGCTCGGACCGGTCTGTTGCATCTTTCACCATGGTAGCTGTCGCTGAGGATCATGGGTAGGCTAATGTAGCCTGCACGTATGTGCAAAACGGCCGAACGCAGCACAAAGACATGGCCCAGTCGAAGTAGAATCACTTCACAGACAAACACGATCAGACTTTTATTACACAGCTCTATTGAATGCTGAAATGATCAAAGCCTCTGACCCAGTGTCACAGCTCTTGACTCGGTGGCACGTTTGGTTTCCCTGTTTATTATTTGTTCTATTTTGAGTTGAAAATAGGAAAACAAACACCAATCTTCCATTTTTTTTGTTAAACGGAAAAACAAATTATTGACTCATTTTTTTTTGTTTTACGTTATCCCAGATTGAAAGGAAGAATTGAATGGACGGATTTTGATATTCAATTTCAATTCCGTTCCTTATTCCAGGTATCCAAAAGCAACACACAAAGGAGTAAATAAATAACTACATATAACTAAACAAATAAATAAATAACACAAATCAGAACAATGAGATCAAATTTGGCCTTGGGCCTGTCTTTCAATTGTTCTACTTTTTGATGTGAGCCTAAACTCAAAAGTGCAAAAATCAAAGTGATTGTTGTGCATTTGTACATTTTTTGATTTTTGATTCTGAATGGAATATCAAATGAACGAATGATACACGGATTTAAAACCTTTCATCTTTTTTCTTTTCAAATAACTCTATGATCTAAGATCTGTGTTTCATGCCTTTAAAAAGTTCCAAAAAATAATCCAGACCTCTTTGTCATGCCACCTAGCCAATATGCATAGCTGCCCAGTGACCACTGACCGCAATGTCTGTCTATGTAACGTCAAGGGGGATGGTTGAAGTCCCAGTTTTATTTGGTCCACTAAACTTCTTTCATAAACTTCATGGATTTATTTTATCCACCAACCTTTTTGGAATTAATTTCTACAATTTTGATGTTTTTGAAAATGCGCTGTAAAAAGTCAGTTTGAATGGAATTTATTTGTGATGAATTAAATTGCTTGAAGATGTGGAAATGTTATTTTTCATCCTTTGTTCCACTCTGTCTTGTTTTCGGTGGAAATTATCATACCAGCAAAGAACTGGTAATTGGTCTAGGTGCCATGATGTATTCTGATTTTTTTTTCTTTCTTTACACAAGGATTAAAGTTTGTGGCTTTGTCGTTGTACAAGTCAGTGTAGAGCAAGTATACAGCAATAAAAAAACCCTTTATTTATAAACAGGCTGTACTGTATAACCTACACTTTACTATGATGTATACCATCAACATGATGGTAGACTTCATTGCATAATACATACAAAATGGCTATGCCTTTTTAACTACTTTAATGGTATTGAGTCACATCAGTCAAACATGTAAGTATCTGAAATTGACAGAGGGAAAATTTGTGAAGAGCTGTGATAAATGGAGAGGAGACACAGAAAGAATAACAGGAGGGAAATAAGAAGAGAATTAGTAAGAGAGGGACAGGACTAGGTGTACTGTGTAACCAGGCAGCCAAGAACAAAACAATCTGTCATGGTTCTTTTCATTTTCTGTTGTCATTTTTTACTCATTGTTTGCTGCCTGGTTCACTTTTAAAAGCTACATTGTTCAAGATAAAAATCAAATGTTAAAAACACTAAAATTATCAATTTTAAAGCTATTTCCATCACAGCTGAGAAGGATTTGTCTTTATTCTGCTTTGTAGATGATGGCCAGCTCAACCCATCACTGTCTTGGGGAATGTGTGTGTTTATCTGGCTATACAGAGCTAGCCAGGCATATTTATCTGGCCAGCTCCTTGCCAAATTCATGTGCACAAAGACATCACTTGTGTGCCATACAAATAGAAAAAAAACATGCTATACAGTACATAACAGAATACAAATCAATTCAGTCAGCAAGTTTAGTCATTGAGAAGTATGTTAAATAATGGATATTATTTTAATAGCTATGACAACTGCTGTTGTTATCAGCAAGCAGTGAATTCTCATTCAACAAAACAACCACTTGAGGCAAAAGAGAAATGGTGCTTTTGATGTTCAGATATGAGTCCATGACTCAATGGCAACATTACAGCTTTATCAGAGGCAAGAATGACTACAGCATACTGACTGATATACAGGCCTATAGAATGCAAACTAAAATTTTGACACTACTTCCTTCATTTTGTTTAGATCTGAAAGCTTGTTCAATCTACAGAAAAAAAAGTGTAAATATCGCTGTATTTTGGATGTATTTATTCCCTGCAGTCTGTATGTCGAAGTATCCTTGAATTGTGAATGCTTGCGCAAATTATAATTCCTGATAAGCAGGTGGCAACTTGTATACTATCCTCTGTCACCATGGTGTGTTGCAAGGGCTGTATAAGTACAGTACATTTGCCAATCCTGCCATTCACAAGACGATATAGGCAAATTGGACAGGGCTATAGAGACATTTAAATACTTCAATATTTTTTGTACTTTGACATTTATTGCAAAAATAATTCTTCTAACTGTTGGATTTAAGCGTTTCAGTACTGTATTTCTATGTGCGTGCTCACTTGGACATCAGAGCTCCTTTGAAATTGGTTTTAATATCAAGTCTTCCCTGTAGTGCTCAGTTAGTGCTTTGTTTGAACAGTATGCTGTAGAAATCCACTGTGGTCGGTTTTCAGCTAGAAAGGAGATGAAGAGGAAGAAAAGAGCTGGACAGAAATTCAGAGAGTTATTAGGAGTGTGTTTGTCTAAAGATATGTCAGGACACACAGGGATGAGCTAAGTAAAGGCCACAGTGTGAGGCAGCCAATAACCTGAGACAAATCAAATATTTAGTGGTGAGTATTATGTAATAGCTAAAGTGTTGGACAGGGGTTTCGTGGAGCTGTCATTGATAATTTGGAGTAATGTGAAGGCCTATGCGATAGAAAATCTAAAATGTGGTGTATGCACATAGCGTACAGATTATCATTAAACAACATCAAAGTCTGTAATTTCCCAGTTATGGGACTAATAAAGGATTACCTTATCTTAGCTGTCTTTGTTTCCAAAAGGCACATTTTAAGTAGAAATATTACATTGAAGCTTTAATTCAGGACAAAACTGGCTTTTTCAGTTTTTCAAATAAATAATTAAGGAGGTTTCAAAAGCAGATTTTCTTTGACACTGAATAACATTTGGATGTTTGTATGTCATCAGAGCTACCTTTCCTCTGTGTCAGCTTTCCCACTTTTGTAAACTTCTTTCAACTTGTGACTGACTGTGCAGTAGCCTGCATCCAGCCATCCCTGCTTCTCCCAGGAAATATCCACATGCTCACCTACTGATCTGCATGCATGTTGCAATGGTTAGTAAATGATCTTATATAAATATATTGAGTGCATACCAACACTGCTTAACACTATATGAGTAGATGGCTTTAATAGTAGTTTATGTTGAGGAAATTCCTCCTAAAATCGCATCTCCACTGTCACAAAATCCTATTTTACTTTTGCAAAACAAACTGCACTAGAATCTTCTGGAAAACAGTATTATAAAAAGTGGCACAGTCCAGGTAGGCTGGAGTTTAGAGATAGAACAATTACTGGCATGATTATTTTTCACGTTATTGGTACCGGTGTTTTATTTGTGTGATTAAAAATGTGCTTCTTTGTCTTTGATCCACCATGCTCTCTCTGCGTCACTCTGCTGTCTCACAGTGTCCCCGCCACAACATTATCTGACTGGTTACACGTCATGAGTAATAGCCTTTTAATAATGAACAATCTGAATCTGTCACTGAAGTTATCAGGTAAATGTAGTGGAGTTAAGTACAATATTTGTCTCAGTATGTGTGCCTCAATATTGTACTTACATGTACATTACTTGAGTAAAGTGTACATAGTTACATTTCATCACTGGCTAGTCTAAATGTTGTTTTTCCTGCAAATGTATATCTGTTCCAAACATTAGTTAACAGTCTCTTGGATTGCTAATAATCCATACAAGTACTGGCCCTGAAAAAAACACCTAATAACAGTTTGTTGGTCCCTTTGTTACTGGATTCTGATGTGCATGTCAAAAAGTAGCAATATTTGAGTGCAGTTACAATAGAACTGTTGATTTAACTACAGATTCCCTCTCAATTGTCTTGCCACTGTAGTGTTTTTGGTGTCATTATCAGACCCTGCTGTCATGTTTTGACCCTTGTATTTTCTGCTGCGTCTTTTTCTGCCCTTCACTCGTTTTGTTTTGGATGATAAAAACAAACAGAAGGAGACAAAGAGAGGCAAAGACACGTGGTGAAGGGGTAAAAGTGGCAATGTGGTAATAGCAGCAGAAGTGCAATCAAAACTCCTGTCTTCTATGCATCACTTCGTTTGCACATGTGTATCTGTGTGGCGACATTCATAGGCTTACTGAGAGTAACATAATAGAAAAAAATCAATTGATGAGTTTTTTCTTTTATAATATTTTCAATACCCTGGCAACCAGTTCAGGGTGTAATCTCGCCTGCTGTCAGCTGGGATGGGCTCCAACCCCCCTGCGACCCTGCATGGATGAAACGGTATAGAAAATAAATGGATGTATATTCTCAGCATTAGAAAACATAGAAACACGAGACTCTCCCAGCCTGTGTTCTGGCCATTAATTGTTTCATAGGCATAAGATTTAATTTTAATTTGCTAATCTTTTTGACATGGTAGATGGTTCCAAAATCTTTCAAAGCCTTCAGTGGACATAAGTCTCAGCCGTCATGGCCATGTAGAAAACCCAGTTAGACACACAAATCAAAGCAGGAGTGAATTCAGAACACGTTGTTAGTGCAGTACAAAGAAAACATGGCACTGCAGTTACTCAATTCATCCAAGGCAGCTGACTGATTGCAGCTTATGTTTTCAACACTGCCATCTTTAGCTTTATCTAGAGCTGTAAATGTCACAGAATTTTCAGCTGTTGCTTTTGATGTTTTCTGCTGACCTTCAGAGCTGTACATCTGCTTAAAAATCTTACATACATAAGCCTATAGTTATGACTTTGTAGTAATTATTTTCTCATACGGTTATTTATTTACACCCTTTTATTTACCTTGGAGAGTTGAATGCCTATTCAAGCCAAGAAGACCCCTATAAGAAATCCAGAATAAAAGATATATTGACAACACACCAAACTCATTCAACCATGTCTTTATGGGCCTTGTTTTGTGCACTGAGGCACAGTCATGCTGGAATGGAAAAGGACCTTTCCCAAATTGTTGCCACAAAGTTGGAAGCATAGCATTGTCCAAAATGTCTCGGTATGCTGAAGCATTAAGATTTCCCTTCAGTGGAAGTCAGGGGCTGAGCCCAAACCCTGAAAAACACCTCCATACCACACCTTTCCATGCACCGCATTGGTTGTGCTAACGGGTTAGCTTTTGTTAGCATAATGTGTTAAGTGGAGATGTAGAATAGCCTGCAATCAAGCTTGGTGGGACATAAAAATGAGGCTGGAGGATCATAAATAACTGCACATCACTGGAGAGCATAGTAAAAAAAAAAAACATGTATGTCCACTATCGCCCACAACAATGCACGTAAGTCTGCGTTTAAACAGTTTATTGATAAATGTGTCAGCAGAGTTTTATTTCGGATCCTAAATGTTATATTTAACCCATTTTTGAGCCTGGTTATATGTGATTTCTTCTTTTTCTGAAATGGTTTTCCTGTCCCTCTTTTGCTCTCTGTATCCCCATGCAGGTTGCTCTGCTACTGTTTCACAGTTTTCCATCTCAAACGCTTTCTCTAACATAAGATATTTATCTAACTGCGTATCCACAGATAGCCTGCTTGCCATACTTCAATTCAATTCACAACAAAAGTTATCTCATGACGCTTTCCAATTAGAGCAGGTCTAGACCAAACTCTTTAATTACTTCCTAGCTCATCTACAATGCTACCTGGCTGCAATGTTCAAACAACATGTATGAAGGAGTCAATAAGTCCAGTTTCATTTTCTTATTGTTTTCTCATGTTAAAACATGCTCCTTCATATATGTTTTTCTTAACAATGAAGATGAAATAAATCACAAAACACATATTTATAAAAATACTATTTTGTTTTCATGTCACTAACACAGTCTTTAAAATAATCTGACACAGTTTCAATCAGTTACACGCTACTGCAATTAATTCAAAACACATCTGTAAAAACTCTGCACAAGACCAATGCTGCTAACTGATGAAATTATTTATTTACCATATACTCAATCAACGTCAGTCATCATGGAAAATCAAAGCAAAATTATATTCTTACTACTGTAAACACAGCAAACACACTAACACAAAAATACTGTATAAAATACATACACTTACAGTAACTGTAGGAACCATGTAAAGCAACAATAACAGTAACTCTAGGCATCATGTCTTTGTCTTGCTGGATCTGTCCATAAGACTTTGTCAACGTCACAAACTACGTCTTCATTGGCAAGGCAACAAGGGAAGAATCACCTTGTGTGACTAATCCACCCCTGTACAGAAGCTGCATTGATGAGATCAGAGGCCTGTTCCATGGCCTGAATCAGGTGCATCTAGACATAGGGCTGAAGGTTGTATACTTTCCACTGCCATGCCGAGAAAAACTCTTTGATTGGGTTAAGAAACGGGGAGTATGACGGAAAGTACAGGACAGTGACGTGAGGATGCTGGTGAAGTGCAAGAATTAGGTCAGTGTTATAGGGACCCAGACTGGCATGACGGTGGAGGACCCCATTCTGGGTAATGGCAGCACAAAGGGTGATGCTACCCCCACGCTGCCCTGGCACATTGGTAATAGCCCTGTGCTCAATTACTTTTCTCCCTCTTCTTCTTCTAGCTCCTTCCATTTTTGTTACAGTAAAAACAGGTGAATTCACCTGCTGCCTTTTTATAGTGCTTATACCCACCTGATTGGAATGTTTCCAATTAAGCACATATGTGTTTGCACAACTGGTGGATGGCTTTATCCAGTTTGTTCATAGGTGTGGTCATTTTGAAAGCCAGAGCTTTGTAATGAAAGGAAGTGACATCACAATGTTTAAGTGTGCCTAAAATGTGAAAATGTGTGTGGCATTTTGCAAATCATTGGGTGTAGTGTTTTGCAAAAAGTGTTGCTGAGTTTGTGCCTACGTCTTTGGTGGCAGTTAACCTGACACATGGGCCTACCTGTAAAATTAAACCAACACTAACATTAACTGTGTCTTTGTTTACAACAAATTTCTGCAAAATCACACTTATTTTTTAAACAATACATTTTAATACTAATAATATAGAACAAAGAACAAAGTAGGGACTCTACTTTGGCCTCCCATTGTAAGCCCTCACACATACATCTGTTTGTATGCAGGTTTGCCTTGACATTCTCCTCTAGTGCTTGTCATGAATGAACATCTGTCTTACTTCACACTTAACAGATTGCAATACACCCTATTACTACCTGGGTGTGTATTGGTGTATTGTGTGTGTGTGTGTGTGTGTGTGTACTGCATGTGTATTGGGCTTGTGTGTGCGTGTGTTAATATTCCATATCAGAACTGTCTGTAAGGCAGCCGTGCCTTTGCATAAAAGGAACCTGTTCAACAAGCCCTCTGCAGTGCCACTCTCTCCCCCCAAAACCTGATCTCTTATCCTGACCTTTTACATCTCACTCCTCCTACTTGTGCTTTATTGTTTTTTTATCACTCCCCTCTTTCATCTATCTCATTCTTTCTCTGTGAGAATGGTTAACAGTATGACATAAGTAATAAAGCAATGTTATACACCTTCTATTTTAAATTTTGGCCCAAGTGGATGAGTTGTATTCACATTGCTGTAGAAACTGCCCCAATTATGGTTGACCTCTGACTTAACGGAATGGAAGAAAAAGTAACATGTGTACATGTGTTTCTGAATTTCCAGAATTGTGCAATAAAAAATGTATCTCATATCAAAACCAGACAAAAAGGTATGGGATAGAAAATATACTGATTGTACCACGTTTGGTGCCAAAAAAAAAACAGTTTGAGTCTCTGAATTTAAGCAATCTACGTCACCATCATCAACATCATCATCATCATAGCTAAGTTGGTGTTGTTTAGTACAGTGCCACTGGGCATTCTGGAGAGGTAAATACTGCCCTTACCAATGCAGAAAGCACAGCACAAGACTCTCTCTTTTTCTGTCATTGTGATGTGTATATGTCTTTACTTCAGTGACTTTTTCTCTTTTTTTAACTCTGGTAAGTTAAAAAAGTCCAAACACTGGCACCAACTCAGGCAGCTCCTGATACCACAGTGGTTCACAACCTGGGAGTCGTGACTGGGTATTAAAATGTGTCTTACATATACATTACATAACCACATTTAGACTCCCAGAAAGAGAAAGAAAGTCAAGGCTTTCATCATATGGAGGTGGGCATGGTTTCATCTAAAGTAGCTTGGAAAAATGATGACAGACTTGTTCAGTGGGCAGCTTGCTGATTGGCTAATCAACTCAGGTAACAGGAATAAAAAAAATCATCTACTTGTAACTTCAGTGTTGGATATGCAGATAGAAAAGATGTTTGCCTCACATATTGTGAAACCTTTCTGTGACACATTTTTGAGCACATGCACAAAAAATTACATGTACAAATTATATATGTGTGCACATATTTTTCCCCACATGCTCCAAATATTTCTACAGCTGCAATACTAATGCAATGTAACTAATACAGTACTAATACTAATATACTAATTTGCTTCCAAATAAGTATATAGCTATGGAAGTCTCAAATTATTTTTGTCACTTTGAAGCACACTCAAGGCTCACAAGCAAAAGGCTGGACATCACATGTATCAATTGTATATAGTTTGTTCTTGTCTCTTCTTCCTCTGTAATGTGTGTTTATGTGCAAGTGTGTAAGCATGTTTGTACATGATGTAGCACTGTGGCAGAACGTCAAGTGTCAAGAATCAAGACACTCTGGGTTTGTCTGTATGTGAGTGAGAGGTGAATGACAGCTCTGCATGTGTGAAAACGTGCTTGTTAGGTTGAGGTTAGGCTTAGGTTAATGTAAGGGTCAGGATTATGCAAGTAATGTTTATTGTCATGGTTAGGTGGTGGTTAAGCCTCCAGGAAATGAATGTGACTCTATGTTATGTCCTCAGAAGATGCTTTGATGGGACCAGAACAGTGACAGTGGATTTTAGCATCAAATATAAAATATGTTATAAAACCAAACCTGAACTGAAATGGAAATGCTGGTATAAACGTTGTGTGGGCACTAAAACACAGACACACACACACACATTTAAAAAGTTTATTTTGGTGTTTTTTTCGTATTTTGAGATTTTTTAATGACAAAATTATTTTTTTTTTTGTTCACGTTTCCTTTTTTCAAACAGTTTTTTTTAAGCTCTTAGTATTTTTTTTTAAGATCACTGCATCACTTTCAATTTCAATTCTCTGTAACCATTTTGCCATTTATTGTTATCACCAATAAACACAGATGTCACCAAATCAACCTGAATTTAAATGATTGGCAGAAAACTATTACCTTCATGAACCAAAAAAACTGTTCAAGAAGGTGTAATGTGAAGTGTCATTATGGGAGTCACAAGTTTTTAGTGCCCAAACCTGCTCCACTGAGACTTTCTGTGGTGGTCTGAGAGAACATGGATTATTCATGCTACCACTACAAGTCACCTTAGTGTGCACCCCTAAAATCTAGCCAAATCTGGCAGTCATGTTTGGGTCAAGGCCGTTTGGTCCTTTGGTGCAATAAAACAACCAAGTGTGCTCACAGTTTCCCTCCATTTTCCTATCTGAATGGCAGTCAGATTCCTAAATGTTAACCGACCTACTTGGTTGTGTCATTATAAATCATCATGAATTATTTCTTTGCAGGTTGAATCTGATGTATCTGCTTGCTAGGGACACAATGGCAAATGAAAAGAAGCTGCCCAGTACAAGACCAGCCGTGCATTGTCAATCAGTGGAGTTGTTGTATGTTCTTGGGGCTGTGAGGGAAGTCAAGAGGAGCAGACAGCCTGTGGAGAAAGGAAATAAGAATAGGTCAGGGGAAGAGGAAAAACACTACAGTGGAAGTGATCTGTGACCAATAAACTTACTTACAGATTTCTGATACTGACACTGCATTGTATTTATTGCTAGACGAGCAAAAAGGTGTTTTTTTGTGCAGAGTGTGGAGGTAGAAGGCATCTTTCATTAATCCAAGGGTTGACAGGTTGATCTGTGACTCATCCTGTCCCTGTGACAAATTCTCAAGAGCAAGACACTGAGTTGTTTCCGATGGTCATGGCAGCTTTACTACCAGCTTTGCCATGTGAGTGTGAATGAGAAGCCATATTGTAAAGGGTTTTGTCAGTTAAAGTAGAAAAGTGCTATATAAATGCTGTCCATCTACATTTGCTGGTTTGACATTAGAGCCATGCTCGCACAGAGAATCTTGCAGTAAAACCTCCAACAGTGTTTTTTTTCCTATCTTTATCTTTGGCCCTTTTTTCATGCTTTCCAGTCTTGTCATGCATGCTGTCTCATTCTCTCTCTACTTTCTAACTGTTTGTATCCCTGATTTCTTTAGGGCCACTGAACAAACAAACAGCATCGGTTCAAAAGCAAATCAAAAAGGGTACATGAGGACAGAGAACCCAGTGTGATTCTTAAAGGCTCTGGGTATCAGAAGCATAATGAGAATCATATCTGTCAGTGGAAGTTGCTGAATGTTAGCGAGTAAAATAAAGCAAACAACAGCCACACCAAAGATCTTTTCTGTGGAAAAGCAGGAGAGCTAAGTCTGTATTTTTGTTAGTTCCTAAAGGTCCTTCTGCTTCACTTAATTGGTTCATTTTCACAGTCTGCACGAGCTCTGTAGCTTGACCTGCAGTTTGGTTAATTAGCCACACAGGTAACAACATCTGCTTAATTTCATGCTAAAAGTCCATGTTCATGTGAACTTACTCATGAATGACTGAACATGCTTGCAACCATTGCAGAAGCAGGCGGAAAGGAAAGCTTAGCAGTGCATACCAGCACATTATCACATTTGGGCATTAAAATATTCAGTAACACAGACTGCACATATTTATCCTTCCAGGATAAATGACAGACTTCTCTGGTAGAAAACATATTGTGGCTTATCCTCAGACCAACCAAGTGGTTCTGGTGTCATATGTTAATGCTCTATGTACACCTGTCGCTATTACTCTCCACCAATCACTTGTCACTGGTAAATCACATGATACGAGGATGTGTTGCTTTCCTGCCTGTACAACATCCATTGCACGTCTGCCCGTCCTGGGTGAGGGATCCCTCCTCTGTTGCTCACCCTGAGGTTTCTTCAAGAATTTCCCTCCAGGGATTAATAAAGGAATTCTGATTCTGATTCTGATTCTGATTCTGATTCTGATTCTTCCATTTTTTCCTGCTAAAGGTTTTTTTGGGAGTTTTTCCTTAGTCGATGTGAGGGTCGAAGGGCAGAGGATGTTGCTGTGATGTTATGTTAAGCCCTTTGAGACAAACTGCTTGAAAAAATGGGCTATACAAATAAAGTTGTCTTGTGTTGTTATGTAAAAGGCTGTGTAAGAGTGTGGAGCTTGTTATGATGGCATGTTGTATGTAAGACTTGTTTAACTCCAGTTGTGTTTATGAGCTGGAAAGCATTTGATCTGGACCCAGATTAGAATAGGCCATCTAACATCTGACAGCAAACAGGGATACTGTGAGATCCCAATGAGACTATTACTTTAAAAGGAATTTTCTTTATACATTATACTGCCTGGTTTAAAAAGATAAAATTTTGCATCCTTTTCTTGTGCAAGGGTTTCCTTTTCTTTGAATGTGGATTTATCGAGACAAAACGTGAATTGTTCAGTGAAAGAGCAGCATTCTTTTGATGGAAAGAAATGTGGCCTTGAGCACAAAATAACATTTCATAATCAGAGAGCAGCCTGCACACAATTAGCCAAGCACATAGCCTTGAAATCAGGCATTTTCGCAGTATGTGTGTGTGTTTGTGTGTCACCTGCTTGAAAGAAAACAGGAGTGTGTGTCTGTCAGTGTAAGACCCTGGTCTGAGTATGTCTGTTAGCATGCACTCACTTAATCCAATAGACAATATAATAGCATTGCTTCAGGCTTTGGACTACTTAAGTGATATGGCTGTTTAATGAACACACACACACACCCCACACAAAACATGCCTACACGTTGAACGCTAAAATGGAAACCTTTAACAGCATGACAGTAACTTCTTTACTTTGGCGAGAAGATAAAAAAAAGTAAGTTGATATGGTGTGTGAGAATGTGTGTGTCTGAGTGTGTGTGCATGTGTGTGTGAAGTGTGAATCAAAGTCATGGATTTTAAATGGATCTGATTGGTTACCATGGTAACAGCCATCACAGTGACAGTGTGACTAAACAATTATGAAAGGGACGCAAAAGCAGATGCTTAGCAAAATCAAATTCAAGTTCAAAATGATTTAAAATAAAGCACTTTTTTCAGCACAACCACAAACTATCTATCAGAAAAGTTTGACAGAAAAAGAACAACCTTTACATCCAAAACATCCAAAATCCTCTGGTTGTAAATGTATATACAAAAGAATTGTTGTGTGGAAGAGGATTACTTTTCCAATAGATGGATGAGCCTAAATATGCAATGACCTTTTTGACCTCTAAGAATAAAGAGCAAACTTGTCTCTCAGCTGTCATCAGACCTTAAACTGAAAGAGAGATCATAGAGAATATTTAACAAAAGAACATAAGCATTCAGCAAAATTATTAGATGTGTTCTTGGACTCACAGGAGCCCTAGAAAAATGTGGATTCCCAAATTTGACAAAACCTCTGTAATTGATGCTACTGTAGTGCTAATTGCAAAATAAACATGCACAATAAATACATAACAAATGACTGCCTGAAATCAAATAAATAACAAAAATAATTTGTTTACTTGCACCATGCATGTAAACAAAACATGGAGTACTGGATACATGGACCATGCATTCACACTATCTGGAAAATCACATGAAGCCCTGGCTAGCTGTCAGCTATCCTTAGATTAAACAGTATCAATTTGAAGGCTAGCATGATGGCTAATTAAGAATTAAGAATAACTTTACTGACAGTATATATATTTTTACATACACACACTGAATTCGTCTTCTGCCTTTGACCCATCCCTAGTTGAACACACAAAAAACACCCAGTGAATTACATGTAGTGAAACACACACAGGAGCAGTGGGCAGCATCAAGCAGCCTGGGGAGCAAATTGGGGATTAAGTGCCTTGCTCAAGGGCACATGAGCCGGCTAATGGGGGGAGGGGGAAGCATTTTTCGCATTAATCACTTCACCACACCCAATTTTTTTTCCTACCCGTCCGGTGGGGGAATCGAGCCAGCGAAGGAGAATCGCCGATCATGTCGTCGTCACACCACTGAACAATATTTGCTAGTTTTCCTCAGACTGTGCAGGCATATTAGACAGGAAAAGGGTGAAAGCTGAGGCTAAAGGAAAGTGGGAATATAAAAAGTATTCTTAGCACCAGCTGGAAAGAGTTATTTCTTTAACATTGCATTTCAGTCCATTGTTAGGCCAGGGGAAATGTTGTCTTTGATTGAAGCAAATTGTGGCACTTAATCCACCACAAAGAAGCATTCGTAGCTCAACGTTATTGTGTGCACCACTGATGCAATTTGCTGTGATGTATTTCTTATACAAGAAATGCGACTGTAGCACTGGAGAATTTCAAAAGTACTGGAGAAAAGTACTGAGAGCAATGGAGGAATGTGGAAAAAAGGCCATTCTTAAGTAGAGTCCTTAAACAATTATTTTAAAACAAAATATTCTGTTTGTTTATCAAAGCTTAAATCAAATTTTATCTATCTTGCTGGGCTTCCATAAAAAGAAACCTAAATTGAATCAAATCTGAAGCACCTGACTGCAAAGTCAGTTAAATATGATATGAAAGCTGCTTCAGAGGCTTTATCTAAACCACTCACCAAACTTAACACCTCCAAATTATATTCTGCACAATGTTATTAATTTGCTCGGACGCATGAACACAGAGGTAATTTCTCCAATCTCAAAATAGGATTAATCTGGAATCTAAACAAGCTTAATACAGCTATCTCTATGTTTGTTTACTGTAACCCAAACATTGCTCTGTTTTTCCAGCTTTCTAAAGTTGTCCGCAGATCTTTCAATATAAGTAACTGTGGTTGAGAGCTAACTTTTACCTTGTGTTACAGCATGATTTAATGGAGTATTTTAGCCTAAAAATACTGGACTGCAACCAGTTCACCATGTGTTGGCATTGCAGGGAAGATGGACTCCAGTTGTGAAAAGGAATGGAGGAGCTGTCTTTGTGATATTTGGGATCCTGAGCCAAGCCATTTGACAGTTGCAGTGTATAAAAAATGGCATGTGGGGTGGGCGTCTAAAATGCCCCCCACAGCGGGGTTCCGTTGAAACAATTACTATAAATGTACGGCAGGAGCACTTCCCTCTCCATACGAGATTTTATAACTTCGTCAATGAAGTTTGAATCGAGCCAACTAATTTGTCTGGCAAATTAGCTTTAGCATGTCTCGCAGCATGATTCAACGCTTACAACAATTGGAGTCAAATTGTTTTCTCGCATTCGTGCGTCTGGCGTTGTGATGAATGGCTCGTCTGAAAATGGGGAAGCACAGTTTTAGCTATCAAATTAAATGGTTTTTAATCAGTTGGTGTTTTTAATGGTGGCTCGATGTGGGTTCAGTTGTGCTCAACATCGACAATAGAAGGAAACAAATGCGGCAGCTTTGTAATTGAAAGTGCTGTGATACCTCAGTTAAATAGTGATATTATGATGGTGTTATTTTGGTTTGTTCATTCGCTCAGTTTGATAATCATGTTTTTTTGAGTTTTTTTTCTTTTTTTCTTTTCTTTTTTTTTTTTTTTTTCCAGAGGGACTTTGGAATTGGTTTGTGCTTGTTCTCTGCGGACATAATGAGACCATGTTGGTTTATGTGAAGTGGGAAATTATTGTTTATGTGTTTCTGTGAACAATGAAAAAGTAAAAAGTACAGATACATGGTGGTCAAGTCTCTTCAGGCTTTAAGACTTAAATTCACAGCAAACTAGGTAAAATTGTTTCAAAATGAATATTTAAGTTTCTGCTGGTAGTCTGTTGCAAATAATTAGAATTACCTAATTAGGAGCATTACTGAAAAGCATAACAGGCATGGGTTTTGTGTATATAGAGTATGCTTATTCATTTCCAAATATATGTAAAAAAAAAATAATTTTCTTGAATTGGCTATACCATATTCGTTTTGATGAATGAGGACTATATTAAAATATTGCTATACTATAGATATTGTCTGAATGTAAATGCACGCACATATTGATAAATATACAAAGAATGGAGCATTTTAATTTGAATTTGGCTCATTATAGTATATTTTTTGTCTAAATATCTCTAAATTTCACTGATTTTAGGCCAAAAATACAATAAAAACAATAAAATACAGTTAAAAAAATATGTTACTTTACACCAGAATTGCAAACTTGCCAATGAAACAACACTTGAGGACAGATAGCGCTCACAGAAAATAATCATGAAAAGTTAAATTAATAAATAAATGAGTGACTATGTAATAAAAAAAAAAAGCTTAAACTTTTGGCTGGGACTGTTTTATAATTATATATTTTCTATATTCATCGGTATCAAAAAACTTTTATATTGCAGGGTTCTGAGAATGGTAAGCTATATGTATATATAACATTTTTCTCATTCTCTCAAAAACAACGACAAAAAAAAAAAAAAAAACTTTAGGTAATGAGCTCTGCTGAAAATGCACGTAATCCTTCAAACACACGTTCTCACACATGCACATCACTCACTGTGTGTTATATTTCAGCCTTTTCGTTTTAGCCTTTTTGTGGACATTTCTTTGAGAATTGGCACCTGTTTTTCTGAATATTTTTGACCATAAAGTTCTAAAACTACACTGTTGTCTCTAACCCACAAGCTCCCATCCTTGTGTGTGAAACATGGTCAGTTTAAAAATGTAATATTGAAAGACATTTGCTGTAAATGACTACTCTGAGCTCACGTTGGCCTTTTAGTAAATGAACGAAGAGATGTCTTGCTTAAATAACTTCAACAATATGGTGGGTTAGGGATTTAGCAATCACTGGTAAGCTGCAGAAAATGGCATCTTAGCTGTTGTTAACATCTATGTCAGTGATGAACAGAATTAATAAAGTTTTCCTATTTGGTAACAGATATTAGATTCATCAGTTGTGGTTTTTTTGTTTTGTTTTGTTTTTTTTTTAATCTTAAAGAAATCAAACCACTTATTTTCATTTGTTCTTTGATGTGTTGCATTGCATTTTATGTTGGGATTTCGGGGACAGAGATGCAAAGATGACAAGTTTACAAACTGCTGGAGATCATACATTATATCAACAAAAGTACTGGCTTATACCTTTTTATGATTGAATTCAGGTACAGTATGGAGCTTTTTCAGGAGTTGGGCTAGACCCCTTACTTCCAGTGAAGGGAAATCTTAATGCTTCTGCATATTAAGATATTTTGGACAACGCTATGCTTCTAACTTTGTGAAAACAGTTTGGGGAAGGCCCTTTTCTATTCCACCATGAGTGTGCCCCAGTGCAAGGTCCGTAAAGACATGTTTGGATGAGTTTGGTGTGGAAGAACTTGACTGGCCTGCACAGAGCCTTGATCTCAACCACATCCAACACCTTTGGGATGGACTGGAATGGAGATCACAAGCTAGGTTTTTTCATCCAACATGACCTGACCTCACAAAAACTCTACTGTATGAATGGGCCAAAATTCGCACAAAGAATATCAGAAAATATCAATTAATGCACTTTTAAATGGTGAAGACTTAATTGTATTGGCACAACCCATGTAGTTTTTACAGTAAGTAGCAACTATGAATGACGCTTTACCCTGGCATGATCCTGCCTCCGGCATGAACTGATTTCTAAAAAATAAATAGGAATAGAAAATTACTTTATTTTGTTTTTGGAGATTATAATTATGTAAGGGATTACAGCTGAGGTCCAACATTACGGTGGCAATTTGATTTTCTGTGTTAACATTACATTATGTGCATGAGGGTATGTACAAATCTCATAGCCATGAGAACATGTTAGACTTTGGCCAGAGACCATAAAATTCTGTGGTTACATGGATGGAGACTTCCAACTCAGCTCTGTGGACTTCAGTTGTAAAATAACAAGAGGCTCCCCTCCCAATGCCTATTGGAGGCTGTATGTGTACAAGAAGGCAGTTCATGGTCACACTGGGTCTCCTCTGCTAAATCAATACTTCGTGCATGAGGATGAAGCTTGTGAATACAACCAAGGTGCCAAACTCTGTGCCCTATTTTGATGGGTTCAGAGCACAAAATATTTGTGTGAGACAGACTCTTTTGAAAGCTGAATGGACGGAGGTTTGAGGTTGTAAGTTAGGTGGTGACTAAAATCAATACACCATCAAAACTCAGATGCATAGAAGACTTCCTCCAAGCAGCTGCCTCTGTACAGATCGAACACCATTTAAGACTCGTGTTGTGAGCAAGAGATGTGTGTTTCCCTGAAGTGTCCATAAACACATTTCCTTTTCAAATGATGAAAAGAGGCATATGTCGTCCTTCACAGAATTTGGAAGAAGTATTCCAAACCTTTTCTTTTTTAATTATTTTGAAATACTTTACTGCTGTGACATACTTGGAAATGCTCCAGCTCCATGTTATTTTCGACATGACTTTTGTTTCTGTGGTGCGCTTCTGCATCACAGTATTTTCATTCATTCATTCATTTTCGATAGCGCTTATCCATCAGGGTCGCAACGGGACTGGAGGCTATCCCAGCTGACTACAGGCAGGAGGCGGGTACACCCTGGACTGATCGCCAGTCAGTTGCAAGACTGACACATAAAAACAGACAGCCACACACTCATACCTACAGACAATGTAGAGTATCCAGTTAACCTAATGTGCGTGTTTTTGGGATTGTGGGAGGAAGTACCCGGAGAAAACCCACGCAGGCACAGGGAGAACATGCAAACTCCACATAGAAGGGCCCAGACCAGGATTTGAACCTGGAACCCCTTGCTATGAGGCGACAGTGCTAACCACTGCACCACCATATGTGCGGATAAACCATGTGTATGCCATTTCCCACATTTCCATGTCCCATATAATAGTATTCATAAATGAGGTATGAGGTAAGAAAGCGTGAATCTGGCTAGTGTTTGTGCTGATTTGTATAGGTACACAAAATAAACAAAAGTGTTCGGACACACCTCTTTATTATTGAATTCAGGTGAGATATTGGGCTTTTTTCCAGGGGTTGGGCTATTCCCCTTACTTCCAGTGAATGGCAATTTTAATGCTTCAGCACAATTAAAGTAGTTTCTTTTATTCCAAGACATGAGTGGGAAGTATTCTTATAACAAGACAAGATACTGAACTGAACTGATGGATAGCACCCTCTGCCATCAGTGTGTGAATGGGTGAATGCAACTGTTGTATGAAAGTGCTTTGAGTGGTCAGTACGACTAGAAGAGCGCAATAGAAGTATAGCCCATTTACCAGCCCATTTCATGTGATCTGCAACTTCTGGATACACTAACAACAAAACTTACAGGGACCACTACAGAAAGTTGCAGATGAGAATATAATATCCAGGAATTAACATTTTTGCACACTGATCATACATGGTCCAGCCTTATGCTTGTTAGGCCATTTAATCAAACAAAGGTCAGGACTCAAAAGAATGACTCAGCTCAACTCAACTCAAAAGCTGGTGCAAAGAAAGGCAATCCAAAATAGGCAAACAAGTTCAAAGGAGCAGAGGCAAAAGACAGAGTCAAAAAACTGGACAGCAGAGATCAAAACAATGTTACAAAATGCTAGGGAGGAAGGGGAGAGCTCAAATACACTAGGGAGATAAGTCATAGGTGAAATCAATCAAACGTGCTGGGAAGCTAAACACAAAGTGACAGTAAAAATCAAGACAGACCCTAACCCCCTAACCCCCATCAAAATAAAACAGGAAACAGAACACACAAGATAATCTAAACCTGACCTGATGTAACAATGCTAAATGTTGTTAAATGCAGAGAAAAAGTTTAATTACATTGTACTATGTGTCAAATTTAGGTTCTTCTGAAAAGGCATCTGCTCCCTGCTTGCCATCTTGATGTTTCTGTTTGTTGAGAATGCTTAAATAAATCCATTAGTTTAGCCCACATAACCTTTTTATTTTGGGGGCAGATTCTCTGCACCACCAGCCATGTTTTTTTCTTTTTCTAACTCATTCAGTTGTGATGGCAACTGCTTTTTACTTTGGGGGCAGATTCTTTGCACCACCAGCCATGTTTTTTATATACCCTATTGAATAGGTCTGTTTGTATAAAGGCTTGATGCTGGAGTAGAGGAGAAAAAAGGAAAAGGAAAGTGCTGGTCCTCACAATTTCATGACGGTACCAAAAGTTAAGCCTTACCATGCAGTGAAAAGCATTTGTTCTTCATATTGACAGTGAAACTCACTCAGATCCTTCTTCAGGAGTCTCAATGTACCAATGAGGGATTGCATGACTGTGCATTTAATCAGCTGCCCAGGTCCGTGCTATCTATTTTGTGTTACTGAATCTCATCAGCTCTACACTACAACTACAAAATACTCTCTTCCTTTTTTAAGAAAAGGGAAACTGTCAACTACAAGTAAGTATTCTAGTCTTTATTCCTACAACTGACTTTGTAACAGAAGTGGACTTTCTGTTATGAATCACTTTCTGTTTAGCTGGCACTCACTGGAATGAGGAACATGGCTAGCATTTAATCACCCACAATCTCCGAGAATTTAAATTCCATACTGACAGTGTTGTAGGTACCAAGATATAATACAGATGTCAAGATAGAAGGTGTGACCTAAGTTCTTTGAAGTGCTCTTGAGAGTACTGGACCCTGAAATATGAAGTATGCTCAATTACAAGCTAGGTTATTAACTGAAATTCTTATCGAGAATGACTTCATAACACTCCACGTAGGGAGTACTGTCACTGTTATGTGTAACCTGATGTAATGAATAAATGGAACATCTGACCTCCAGGTCAGTGGTTAGCACTGTCACCTCACAGTAAGAGGATTCCAGGTTCGAATCCCGGTCTGGGCCCTTCTGTGTGGGGTTTGCATGTTCTCCCTGTGCCTGCGTGGGTTTTCTCCGGGTTCTCCAGCTTCCTCCCACAATCCCAAAAACATGCACATTAGGTTAATTGGCTACTCTACATATGTGTGAGTGTGTGGGTGGCTGTCTGTCTTTGTGTGTCAGCCCTGAGATTGACTGGCGACCAATCCAGAGTGTATCCCGCCTCTTGCCCATGGTCAGCTGGTACTCCAGCCCCCCTGCAACCCTGACATATAAGCATTATAGAAAATGGATGGATGGATAGATGGATCTGACCTCCATGCTGAGTAAATAAAGTCACATGGGAAATTGAAAGATGTTTGACACACATTTAGTATTATGATTTCTTTTTTCTTATTGGCTTCTGGTTTGTCGTTCATTATCTATCAGTCACAGTAGAATAAATAAATCAGTTTACATTTATTGCAGTTATTTAACTGGCAGTTTTACCTCACAGCTGCGCGCTTTACTTTTGATTTGTGACATATAAACCACTGTGTGCCATATTTTCTTTAATAGATAAAGTTTTGAAGTCGTGCTGGGGCATTTCCATTAGCCGTGTTCACATGCACACAGCAAGAAAAACCCTGGCTAACATGTTCTGCTGTGATTTGTCAAAGCTATTAGGCCTTCAGTGGAAGTGTTCCTCTTTTTAAAGTGCACAAAGCACAGAGCTTTGACAAAAGCGTGATTTCAGACATTGCTTGAGAAGATACTTTTCAAGGATAAAGTAGAATGTTTTGAGAGTGGTCATGTGGGTGAACTCCATTGTTACCCACTTACAGACAAATGCACGTTACTCAAAATAGATTACAAGTTATTAACCTTCAAAGCTGCTTCCTTGTAATGTTCTTGGCCCAATCTAGGTTGAGTGTGAAGTGAAATATGATTAGACTAGTTAGTGTGCTGTAAATGGGAGATGAACAATGTGCATTAACAAGATGCAAACACGCTAGATGTACAGTAAATATATAAAATAAGAGGAACAGAATGGCATGACCTCATCTCAATGCTTGATTGACTACAGTGTGAGAGAGAGTTGCAGATTAAAAGATGGGGGAAGGTGACACAATAGAGAAGGAGAAAATAATTAATAGTTAAGTGTAATGTGGTTATGTTAAGTACCATGATTAAGTTGTGGCTTGGTTCTGCAGTTATGTAACCAGTGTTCCTACAGTGGTAAGTTTACATACATTAGTGAACTATAACTGACCACATGATCAAATGTTAATCATCATAAGATCATAAGATAAGTTAATCATGATAAGAATATTGCCCTGCAGTCGGACAAACAAACAGAAGCTGAACTAGCCAAACACACACATATATATGTCTATATATATATATCTATATATATATATATATAGTAAGATAGCGCATTTGGAATGATTTCATTTCCTTATGGTAAGCAGATGAAGCCATGTGCAAAACAACCATTCTCAGGGAAAGCTGTAGTTGCAGTAAGAGTCATATTGCATTTACACATTGGTGATGTCATTGCAGTTATTTGCCAGTGATTCTCCACAGCTTCCCACTCCAGAGACCCCCTCCCTCTCCACCATGCAGTCTCTCACCATCCTGGAAAGAGACCCCAACAGACTTTTTAAGAGACAGAAGCCCCACAAAGCACATGGGCTGGACTCCATCTCCATGTTGAAGTACTGTGCCGATCAGCTGTCTCCACTGTTCACGGACATCTTTTGACATGTCACTGGAGACATGTCACGTGCCACCCTGCTTCAATACCTCCACCATCATCCCTGGATCACTGGATTTAATGATTACAGGCCATGACCTCTGTAGTCTTGAAGTGTTTTGAACATCTCATTTTGTCTCACCTCAAAACTCTCACAGACCCCCTCCTACGGAGCCAACAGGTGCGTGGACGATGCTGTGAATATGGCCCTCCACTTCATCCTCCAGCACCACCACCACCTGGTGACATGGTGCATCCACAACAACATGGAACTGAATGCGGTTAAGACAGTGGAGAAGGTTGTAGACTTGAGGAGAGTACTGCCCTATGCTCAGGGCAAAATGAAAAGAAGTCAGTTGGCTCTCAGAACTACAGAGATGAAGAAAGATGAAGAAATGGCTACCAATGAAGTCTACACCTGAGGCAATGGAGACTGCCAAACACAGTCTCACAGCTCTGGCTGCTCGCCTGAAGAGATACACACGAGTAGCAGAAGTTCTCCACCAAACCCTCAAAAGTGTACTCCCAGGGGCAGGGCAATAATATGAGAATAGATCCAACCAGGACTGAGACTGAACAGTACTGGAAGAACATATGGGAGAAGGAGGCATCACATAACATCAGTGCTCAGTGGCTTGTGGATCTAAGCGCAGATCACAACAATCGCCCACAACAAAGCTCAGTAACCATCACAATGGCAGACATGCAACAAAGAGTGTCAGGCATGAAGAGCTGGACAGCGCCAGGCCCTGACACAATCCATTCAAAAAACAAGATACAAGTTATCAACGCAGCTATCAACACAGGATATCTGATGATGAGCAGGGCTAGCCATCAGATGCCTCTGTGGGATGATGTGACATCAAGACAAGGAAATTGATCACGATATATGAAGGGTTTCACCCATACAGATGACCTAAGTGAATCCCTCAGGCATGATGATGATGAGGAGGGCAGACCATCATGGAGGGACAAGCCCCTGCCAAGCCGTATCACCAACCGATAGAAGTGGCTGATATCAAAAAATCCTACCAATAGCTAGAAAAGGCTTGTTTTTTTCGACAAAACAACAGAAGAAGGTGACTCCAGCAGATTCCAGGTACAACATTGCTGGTCTCTGTCCAGAAGAGCGCAGTAATAGGAACAGCTAAGATACTGTGCAGAACCCTCAAACTCCCAGGTCCAAGCTTGAGAAAGACACACACCACCTCCTAATTAGACTGATGTGAACTGACCCTTGGAAAGAATACAAACAGATGGAGTTTATTGGTACCCTGTGGTCTGGATGTACATGGACATCTCATCTCATGCACATCTCACCACACACAAACATTCATGCATGCCAACATAGAGACATGCAGGTAGACAGACTAACACACATACTAGCAATCTTGGAAACAGCATGGAAGCTCTGCAAATAACAAAATGGCCACAGCAGAGTGCATGAGCTATGGCTGCTACTTACTGCAAAGAACATAGTTTAAAAAAAAAAAGTCTAATGGAAACCTGTCATGAGAGAGCAAGAGAGATTTGGACAGACTAAGAGTGGGAAGAAATAGAAGCACTGAAACATTAAATACCTACACCTTCATTAAATATCCAAGTATCACCCACACACTTCGGTAAAGATAATAATGATAATATGTAACAACTTTATTTATATCGAACTTTTAAAAAACCAGGTCATCAACAATCATTAAAAACAAAATTGACAAATTGTATACTGAATAGAATGCAATTAACAAATGACAAATAGACAAATGGTGAAAGAATATATATATATATATATATATATATATATATATATATATATATATATATATATATATATATATATATATATATATATATATATATATATATAAAATACATTAAAAGGAGATATATAATTTAAAATCATTAAAGGGGGCAGTAAAAAGACAACATCAAGTAAAAGCGTGTTATGAGAAGTGATTTTAAAAAAGTAACTGACCTTGTAAGCCTCATCTCCTCGAGAAGGTTGTTCCAAAGCCACAGGGCTCTGACAGCAAAAGCCTGGTCACCTTTAGTTTTTACCCTCAACTTTGGAACAACCAGAAGGTCCCCACCCAGGGATCTCAGGAAGATATGTTTATATATCTATCTATCTATCTGTGTGTTTGTATGATATTAGAAAAGACATAAGTCAAGTAGATGAAAACAAAAGAAATATATTCATGAGCCTTGACTGGTAGGCAAAAATACAGGGAAAGAAAGCAAAGAACTAGCATGATGTGAGAATAAGGGGGGCAGACTGATCTCCACATTTGTGAAATGATGTATCATAAGAAATACAGAGAGAAAGGAAGCCATACAGTCTCTTCACATCCTGATACATCGCCAACACACACTAGAATCGAATGATCGCATTAGCAGTGGCTTTTAAATTAATTAAGTCTTAATTGTACCTCAGTAACACTCTGCTTTCCCCCCAGTTAGATCCTAAATCAGCATTTATCAGAAAGCAGGCAAAATGAGAGAAATACATCTTGAGTAACTGGACAGGCACAGTCAGAAAAATGTTTGCAGTGGATACTTTGTTGTCACAGCAAACCCAGCTTTAGAAAAGAAAAGCATATCATCTCATCTTGGTGGAGCGGTATAGCCTGAGCCAAGAAAGAATGGCCTCTAATTGGTCAACAGACTAACATGGTGTTAACTAAATTTCTGCCTGAAGGTCCTGAATGCCTCCCATGTGTGATATTGGTTGACTTATTTTGAAGAAGGGTAAACACGAAACTGGCATATTAAATGTCTATAAAGTTGATATAGTGAAGGTATCCACCAATGGTTGCCTTTTTACACATTTTTTACACATTCAGCAGACACTGAGCAATGTTAGCTTTCATTTAGAATTGTGTTTCTGTCCACCTAATTAAAGCTGGGGCTCGTAAAGTTGGATAAGATTTCGAAAGTATCCACATGAAATTGTCTCACCCTTGAAGTCTTGATGAACATGAACCTTTAGTAAAAAGAAAAATGGAGTATAGGAATGCCAAATATACAAGTCACCAAATTCAACATGCGATTTTGGAGGTGCTGGCTGAGATGGTTAGAAAGGATGTTGTGAAAGAGATGAAACAAAGGGGTGTTCAGCATTCAGGCTGATTAGACAAAAGACTTAAAAACAAACAAAAGTAGTACTCTGGTACTAATATAATGGAACAGTGCATGAAAATTTTATGCATTTTGAACCTGCCAATAAGCTTGATGCTACTGGGCTAATGGGAAAAATTGTGAATAGCCTCCAAAAATATGGACTGGAATACAGGGAGCAGCTAGCTGGATAAGGCTATAACAGGGCCTCAGTGATGAGCAACGGACACAATGGTGTTTCTTCAAGGATACAGGCTTTAGCTAAGCAGGCCTTTCATGTGGACTGCAAAGCACACTGCCTCAATTTGTTAATTGTAGACACAGTGAAAGCAGTGCCAGAGGATTCATGCTTTTTTTCTTTGTTGCAGTGCCAGTATACATTCCTGTATGGATTGTATGTACATCAGAAGTAGCAGGACATACAGCACTCAATGTAGAGCTGTGTTAATTCACGAGTAAGGTCAGAAATGCCCAGTATGAGCAAAATGCTACAATACATTGTTCCATAACAATGCAGTAGTCATGTGACGCACATAGGCATTGACCGACTTTTCTAATGGGTAGATTTATGCATGAAAAGAAAACTGCCTAAACTCAGCGTTGTTCGAGAGGCTTATAGTTTTTATGCCTGTTGAATACTTATGGACCAGCTACCTGCTGTCCTCTGTGTCCTCCATGACATTGATGAGGAGAACAGTGGAGACAGACCTGTAGAGGCATGTGGACTTCTTGGACAGATAGATCTAAACTTCATTGGCCTTCTGGCAATCTTTCAGAAGAGACACAAAGTTTCTAAGTGATATACTGCAAACCTCATCAGTGGACCTAGCCAGAGCAGTTGACCTCATTGAAGCACTACAGGAAACATTCGTGCACGACAGAGATTAAGCATTTTTTGCGTAGCTGCGGAAAGAAATTCTGGACAAGGCTCAGTTTTGCAATATTAGCACTGAGTGAGTTTCCGAAAGACAGCCAAAGACAAGCTCTGCTCTTCATGGAGCCATTGTCACATCCACAGTTAGTCAGCGAAACAATGATCAGTGAGTGAACAGTGAGCAAGACTGTTCTCTGTCCCATCCTAGACACTGTGAAAGCTTAACTGGAGAGCCATTTTTCCAAAACCAATTGGGATATCATGCAAGGGATTCAAGCTCTCAATCCCATAAGCATCAGCTTTCTTGACCCTTTCTTTTTTACAAGTTACCACTGCTGCTCTACTTTCCTTCAAAAGTTGTTCTGTCAATCTGCATCAAATGTAACCCTCACCTTCATATTCTTCTTCGGACATCACCTTTTCTTTTCACCACCAAAAACATTAAGATCTACATAAAATTTTACATTTATTTTTATTCTCTCTCTTATTCTTGTCAGTCAGCACTGATTGAAAACATACCAAATTTAATGTTATTCTAGCTATCAGACCATTCACAAAAAACATTCACCACATCACCTAACCTGCATTACAGTCCATGGTCCTCTTACTGTGATGCCACTGTGTATATACATATATCCTGCATATATTTCATCAACCTATGTTTAACACATAGCATTATTGGTCAGTTACGAATGTTCAGACTTCAACTCACTTGCAGATTTTGTTAGGACATTTACAGGAAGTCTGCGAGTGCTGAGGGCTGTGCAAATCTACACGTCATGCCCACAAGTTGCCTTAAGTGGACTTTCTAAAGACTTCCAGAGAGCCTGCTTGGGGTTCAGTAAAAACAAAAAAAAAAACAAACAAAAAAAAAACCAAAAAAAAAAACAAAAAACCCGAAAATTACGAATTTGTAAAATAATTACTTAATTACTTAAATGATACCAAAACAATAATATCCAACTACATCATGATAGAGAAATAGGCTGCAGTAGGCCATAGAGGCAATCAAAATTAACTGAATTACTGTAGTGTTTAGGACTGTCTTTCTGTGTCTTATATAGCTTTGCAGTCTCGCATCCTCTCAGACTTCAAGTGATAGCAGTTAACACATCACGGTTGCTGCAAGTTGCTCTGTCCTGCTCACTCCTACCCTGTGGAATTACTGAGATTAAATGGATGGAACATGGACTGATGTCTGCATGCTTGGATTAAGTGTATCAGAGCACATTTCAAACTGATATCTCTATTTGAATTATTTATTAAGAATGTTTTCTTTCTGTGCACACCATGAATATCCATCAACGAATTGAGAATCAAAGAATCAAAGAATTCTTCATATTGAGCAAGAAAGCTTCCTGTCAAGATTGAATGCCAGCCATGGCCTTTTCTGATTCTTACTTTTTGCAGCATTACAGAGCTATATGTATATAACTCTCTTTCCCTTACCATTAATAGCTTGAAAAAAGAAAATCTCCCTGTGCAGCATCACTTGACAATTATCAGAACACTATGCCGTCTCCACCTTGTTATATATGGCCTGAGCTTCGACACAAGTCACCATGACAACATAAAACACAGGCTGTGCTGTAGCCATGGCGATGAAAGCAGGTGGACACTGCGGTGCAAGGGGCGATGTAGGACAGGAGCAGGACGAAGTCTTGAGAGAGATAACTGCGATAGTGATGAGAAGAACGAAACTGAAGGGAATGTTTCGGAAGGGACAATATGTAGAACAAGAGAGGAAGGAGTATGAAGTGAAGAAAGAGAAAATAAGAGGAAAATCACAAACAAGGCAAATAATGTTAAATATCTCGGGCACCCTCATGTCCAACTAAGACTTTCCTGGTATTGATTGATTTTTTTTATCCATCTTCTCTATTTATTCCATTAGTGGCTGGTGGAATCTATCTGTGTAGTGATAACATGGTGAGGAAAAAGCTACAACCATTTCAACGGAATGAAAGTGAGTGTAGTCACACTGAGAGACATGCCTGTCTGAAACTTTGCCTTCCTTGAGGACGACTTCTCTTCAGGCTTTGACTCTTTTCAAATCCTGTGAAGAGCTGAAGACAGATTCAACTGACAATGATTTTTGAAAAACTGTATTGAAGATGCTGATATTTAGTTAATTAATTGGTGATGTGTAGATGAATGCAATACATTCTGTGCCTGAAATTTCCTAAAATTTAGTGATGTTCGATACCACCAATTTCCTTTCCAATCCGATACTGAGTAAAATTCAGGCTGGGATCGGCGGCGATACCAATCCGATTCCAATACTTTGTGCAAATATACCTAATGTGTCTGGTAAATCTAAAAAAAAAAAAGTATTGTATTTCAAATCATAGATTCATAAAGGACACAAAACATCAGAGTGATTTATTTATTTATTTATTTTAAACTCGGAAGTATATTGAGGCAGCGTCCTCATTTACAATATAGCCGAGCTAATACAACAGAAAAACCAAACACAGGATACAATCATAAATTGTAATAATAATAGATATATTTTATAGATAAAATGTTATTTTTTATCCATCTTTTCTAGTATATATATTTTTCAGTTCAAGTTCACCATAGCTGTTTTGTCACAATTGCTCTGCATAATTTAATGACACCTAGTCCATGTAATCCACTTTAAATGATCAGTTCTTCAGGAAACCTGAATAAATCTAAGCTTTTTTGCCTATGTGAGATTATCTCAGTGATACACATATTGTTACTCCAAGCTGAACTCATGCAGCTATTTGTTGAAGCATGAATTAATTTCGTTACTTACTTCATAACCATATGAAATACCACAGAACTCAAGAGCAGCATCTCGCATGCAGCCGGCGTAAACACAATTTTCAGTTTCCACAATGCATTGTGGTTTTCCCACTCCGCTATGTCACACTTTTGAACCCTATAGCGACCCAGACTGGAATGACGGTGGAGCATGACGGTCCCATTCTGGGTGATGGCAGCGCAAAGGGTGATGCTACCCCCACGCTGCCCTGGCACATTGGTAATAGCCCTGTGCCCAATTACTTTTCTCCCTCTTCTTCTTCTAGCTCCTTCCATTTTTGTTACAGTAAAGACAGGTGAACTCACCTGAACACACCTGATTGGTGTGTTTTCAAATAAGCACATATGTGTTTGCACAACTGGTGGATGGCTTTATCCAGTTTGTTCATAGGGGTGGTCATTTCAAAAGCCAACGCTTTGTAATGAAAGGAAGTGACATCACAATGTTTAACTGTGCCTGAAGTGTGAAAATGTGTGTAGCATTTTGCAAAAAGTGTTAGGCTCAGTTTGTGCTTATTATTGTGAAAACCTGGATAAGTGTTTTGCTTCTTGAGTGTAGGGTTTTGCTAATTGTGTGATAATTTTTATTGTAGTGTGTAAACAACCGTAAAAATAAACCCGACAACTAGGCAAAGTTACATTCATTCATTAAATCAATTTATCTTTCAGCCAGTCACTCAATAATACATGGTCACATGAATATAATAAATGAATAAATTAATGAACAAATAAATGAATCAAGATAAATGTAAACAAAATGAATATAATTAGTAATATATCATCAAATGTGTTCTCTGAATTCAGAGGGTTATTTCAAGGGAACTTCCTGTTGCCACTGACCAGGTTCGCTTCAGGATGACGGTAGTCCACCCCAGAGTGTCACAATAACTTACAGGGAATCCTGATAAATGCCTCATGTTCCGTGTGGTGGTTTAATGTGAGGTGTTTCGCTTACGCATTATGTGGAAGAAAAAGTAGTTCCCACCAGCTGGTCATCATCTACACAAGATCTCAATAGTTTAGTTACTTTTCACTGTGTTCCTGTTAATGATATACATTACATCAAATGACGCATGCAGTATCAAAGGTATCGATAATTTGATTTGTGAACTGATTTTAGAGCATAAAGATCTGGTATCGGAGGTATCGATGTTTCAGTATCGATCCACACATCACTACAAAAACTGAATTTTCTAGAAAACAGCTGTGGTTTGAGCTTAGTTTAATGATTTAAACAGAGTGTGTATATATATGTATATACACACACTACTTTTTGAACGTTTTATAAGCATTAATATGCAGAGCCACTGATCAAAACCACTTTTCACCAGTTCATATGATGCTTCTGCAGCCATTGGCAAATTGGATTTAAACAGTATTTAGGGTGTAGACTATTCAGCTCAGGGCGTTTAGTTTGGTGCACAATTTTTCTTCAGCTTCACTTATTTTCCTCCTAACCATTGACTACATGCAAACAATTTCAGAATTTTAAATTTTACAAACAGAATAATGACCAATTATCAAAATAAATATAAAAAAGCTACATTAATCAATTCCATAGGAATCATACTATCATACTATATGGAGATCAATCCATACAGTATGATCAAGTCCTATCAGTCAAACAGCAGTTGACTCTAATTAGGACAAATTGGACAACATGTACTGTACTCTTTGTTGTATATGTAGGAGCATGATTAAACTACAAATGGCAAACAAATTAAAGAATTCTTAAAAAAAAAAAAACAAAGGGAAAAACAAGTATTATTTGTACTTTAAGTGTAGATGAAAATCAGTTTCCAACACAAAGTCTGGGAAAACGGGAACTTAACTTAGTACTTAGCACAGTTTAAATGAATCTGAAAATGGAGTAAAGTTATAAATGAAGGTGGCTGTTTGTACTGTATCAGTGCACTAACAGATCTGACAAATGTAATCTACATTTGGTTAATGTTCGCTTTTTGATTCTTCTTTAACCCTGACCTTTTATTTATACATTTTTCACGATGACTAGGCCCCTTTTGAGCTGCTGCATGACTTCTTTACTTTATGCTTTAGCTTTACAGACTAGGCTCTCTTTAAAAGAAGCACTGCAAATTTAATGAAATTTAATCAGGGATTATTCCTATCTGAATTTGAATAAAACACCATTATTAGACTTAGTCTAACATGCAAACACACACACACACACACACACACACACACACACACACACACACACACACACACACACGAAACTCACCTCTTCTCGTTAGTCATTTTCAGTTTGTTGCATGGGTTTCTTTAATGGCGGACTGTCAGATAGGACAAAGAGAAGTGCCAATGCCGAATAGGATAGCAGAAACACAGGGCTAATTTTGTTGAAACTACACACACACACACACACATACAGACAGAGAGAGAGAGAGCAAGAGAGAGTCCCTTGCCTCTCGTAACAGATAATAAACAAAGTGCAGACTATAATTGCTCTCCAGGATCTGTGGCGCCTGTTGCTGTGCAGTTGTGTGTCTGTGTGTGCGTGCGTACTGTATTAGGGTGTATTAATGTTCATTAAAATTAATGATGAGGGGCTGATGTCACCAAGTAAAAGAAGTGTGAGTGAGTGAGTGATATACACAGATAGAAGGTTGGCAGGAAGACATTCTTTTAGCTTCAGAATGATACAGTACATTGATAGGCATATTTGGTGTGCTTGTGTCCATCACCATAAGGGGGACCAGAGACACTGTTGAGTTGTCCTATGCTGTTAAGTGGGGCAAATTCAGATTGCACCAACAATGCCTGAAGGCATGATGGTAAAAAAAAAAAAAAAAAAAAAAAAAGTCACTTCGACTTCAGTTAGTCTCGAAGCATGCTCACCAAATTTGGTTAAATTGTGTCCTTTGTGTTTTAAGGTATACATCTTTGGTGCCTGTGGTGCCCTGTATGGGTCAAACTGAAAATACTTCAGTAGACTTGGTCCCAACCGTGGCCTAAAGATATACACCAAGATTTATGATGATTGGACAAACTGTTAGATTTACAAACATGTCTGTGTTGTGAGATCTGGCACTTGTGAATCAGTTTTTTATTTATTTATTTGGTGGATGGGAGCCTTTTCTTTTGAACAAACTTTCTCTTTTCTAGTACAAATATGTATCTCATGTTTGCAATGTTTTCTTCCCATTTTGGTGTTGATAAATTCAAAATCCAAAAATTACACGTCACTCAAATGGCTTTTTTGAAGAACACACTGAGCTGGACATGTGTCATATTTCAAGTCAATCAGCCTTACTGTGAGAGGGGTGTGGTCATTCCAGATCCATCATCTGGCTGACTGGACTCATGTGTCTTGGAAGGAACTTGTAGATGATTTTCAATTTTTGGGCCAAATTTCATGTTTGTGAGTGCAGCTCATGGCAATTTGAGCAGATGCAGCAGACAAATAATAATGAAGATAACAGACAAATACAGAACAGTTCTCCCCCTTCAGGGCTTGAACCCTTAACTGTAAATAGATGTTGTGGAATTTTCACAAACATTCTTTGGTATGACATATTGTATCCTATTGATTTTAGTGATCCCCCACTTCCATGAAAGAAATTATGAATGAAGTTTTGGTTTGTTGACTTTGGAAGGTGCATGTGCTCACAGAACACACTTCACTCTGGTCTCTTCTTCAGCATCAAGCTTGTGTTCAACCCCCAGACTCAAAATATCTTTTATGGCTTCGTATACTTCAAAATGTCTTTGCTGGAGAAAACACGCAGACACACGTGCAATGTGCGCAGGCGCACACACACACACACACACACTGCACTAACTACACAGCAGTAAAACACCTCTCACACTGATTTTTGAAATACTTGACTTAACCTCTGGGACTTGCTGGTCTACTGCATGGTTGCACACACACACACACACACACACACACACACACACACTCAAATTCATACACAGACCCTTGAAAGGAACAACTTAACCTCAGAGAGTTGATCCTTGCTAAAACTTAATGAAAAATGAAAGACCTGGTGGGAGGAGGGGAGAAGGGTGAACATGAGCAGACACAAAGTGGGGAAAGAGAGGGAGATGCAGAAGTAGGAGGTGAATATTGAATGGGGAGAAACAAGGTCATGAAAAGGTCTGGGACATCAGTTGTGTCAGTATTGCTATATGATGAGAGAGCTGCTTTGGCAGGACATGCTGTGCCAGGGCTGACGGAAACATCTGACTGAAATTCAAGAACTGTAATTGAAATTTTCTCTAAAAGCACTCTATCTCACTGAGTTACTCGAAAACTGGATGATGGGACATATTTCTAGTTTCATGAGAAAACCTAATTCTCTCCAGGAAGTGAGAATATGATTGATTTTGTGCTGAAAAGGAATAAAATAGAGGGAGACAAGAAAGTAAATCTGATTAAATGAATCTCGATCCCTGCACAAACCAAAAATACCAGAATATAAATAAAACTCATGGAAAAAAAGTGCTAAATAATTTAGGAATGAAGCATGAGGACTGTTGTCAGTTAAAAAAAGGAAGAATTTATCTTATTAGCTAAACACACTTTCAATCCAAAAGTATTAACAGTACGTATAATACACTCTTTGTTAAAGATAATATTTCACTTACTTAGAACAACCACTGGGGAAGGCACACACACACAAATTTACTTGCTGAGGAGTGACATAAAGGTGTGACAGGGTCAGGTGGTGAGAGCTTTTATTTTCCCACAATCCACTTAGACAAGCCTCCCAGGGACCTGATCATGCAGCAAGATTTAGGTCAGGCTGTCGTCAGCGCATAAATAGAAACAAAAATGTCAACACGCCAAACCTTAGCCTTAACACACATATGCAGGCAAAGTAATACAAAAAAACCCAAGTTTGTTACATTTGAATTTGGTGGAAATATTTTACGGATTATTATGCTGGCATGTTGTATTTAGATATTTGCTTGAATTCAGGCTTGTAGGTTGAATGTAATGAGAACAGATTGCTTTTTCTAGTGAATATATAGCTTTATTTGATTTATTAAAGTTAATGTTTCTGATGACTTTCCCTAGTCTTACTGATGACATATCAAAACTTTCTAAGAATAATCTACAAAGGTTCACTGTAGAGTAATATTAGTGCAGCTTAATAAGAGGATATGTTATAGAGATATTGTCTTTCAGACACTTTTACCTTCTAGTTAGAGTATTTCTGTAGTAATGGTGCATCAAGGAGCGATTATTAAGCTGCCAGAGTAATAGGGTGCAGCAAAGTACAGCGATAGGATTAAAATAAATTTAAAAAAGGGTTCTACATTTGTGGGCAGCACGGTGGTGCAGTGGTTAGCGCTGTTGCCTCATAGCAAGAGGGTGCTGCGTGGGTTTTCTCCGGGTTCTCCGGCTTCCTCCCACAATACCAAAAACATGCACAGTCAACTTTTAAATACAAGTCATAAAATTTTGATTCAGAGGGTGAAGAAGCATTCTGATTTTTTGATTAGCTGAGGCTGGCGATTTCTGTGATTGGCTGTTTTTGTTACGTGACAACATGGGGGCTGCACAGGACCAAAATGAAAACCTAAGGCAGACAGTATGTTTATACTGGACAAATAGTATATAGATCTTATGTCAAATATAGAAATTGAACCATGCAACAAATTATAGTGTAATATAACATTAGAATTAGAATGAACAAGTATTAAACAACAGTACTACTGGCACAAGTACTAAGTAGTATGTAAGTAGTATAAATGCTATAACAAATAATACTGCTTCTACAAATAGTACACATAGTATAATTGTTACCAGAGGTTGAACATACATTTAACTCATGTTCTGCATTTGAGTGCAATAGTATATTTTTATAAATAAAGGAATTCTGATTCTGGTTCTGATTCTGATTAACTGTTTCTTCAACCAATCAGATTTCAAAATCCGTGCTGTGACCCTTCCCAGAGCCACCCAGCGTTAGCATTCTTTCGTCCTCTGCGCAAAAGTCACAGCCAAGTGTGACTAGCAGATCTGAACTGCCCCGGATGATGTACATGGCACAGTTGCGGTTGTAGTGTAGAGGTAGAGGAGTCGTCTTAACTGTGTTTCTTGTTGTATTAATAATGGTAATTATCCTCAACATTCCTCTTTCTCTAATGCCACGCCTTGTCATATTGCATTTTTGGATAGTACCCCACTGAAGGCCCAGGTACCAAATGCACGGCCCACCACTGGTACACCACCACACTGAATTTGAAATGAAACACTCAAAATGTAAGCAATGTCAAGACTTTCAGCCTTAATTCAAGAGATCTGACAAAAGTGTGACATCAACCATTTAGGAATTACAGGCATTTTTATAAACCCACCCCAGTTTTTCATGGCTCATAAGTGATAGAACAAATGGCTGAGGTATAGCCTGTTCCCTTGTAAGTATGTGTATGTACAGACATGTATGTATGTGTGTGTGTGTGTGTGTGTGTGTGTGTGTGTGTGTGTGTGTGTGTGTGTGTGCATCCGCAGGTGTGTGCATGTGAGAGAAAGATAATCTGCTCTGTTAACATGAGTACATTAAGAAAATCTAAGTCTGTCTGCTAATCTATGCCATGCTTTGAGTGAAATTGTGTGTTCAGCCTTTAAAGAGCCAGGGGACCACAGATAGGACTAAGGCACACTTTGAGTACAAATACAGTTAGATCACACAGTTAGTTAGATCTCGTTTGTTTTGCTGCTTCTTCAGTTTCTTCTCTGTCCTTTATGTGAAGTGGGTTTTCAGTTTACTTCATTCCTTTTTAAAATGCATGCTTTTTTATTTTTTTCTGGTTGGTGTTTCAAGTCAGACTGCTGTTTTAAAACTCAGTCATAATGTAGTAATTATGCACACACTCATGCAAAGAGTAGCAATAACCCACTTCTACACTATATAATCAAAAGCATTGGGAGACTGGACCATCACAATGAACGGGCTTTGGTGTCCCACTAAGTGGGAGGCTGGATCGGCTTATTCCGGTGCATCCTGCAGAATCTCAGTCAGGTTGGGATCTGTATGAGCTGCAGACCGTGTACTTCACCTGTCAGTGGTGTCATAGCTGATCTGTGTTTGTTTCAGGTTGTTTTGTTAATATACCTCTCGAGTGTCTGTCTGTGTATCTTGTGGTCTTTGCCACAGACTGAATAGACACTGACATTTGCTTTCCACTCTCTTTAGTTCATAAAAGGAAGCTTAGCAATTATTTGTCTTTCTTTTGTATTGCTCTGTCGATGTGAGGGTCGAAGGGCAGAGGATGTTGCTATGATGTTATGTTAAGCCCTTTGAGACAAACTGCTTGCAAAAATGGGCTATACAAATAAAGTTGACTGGTCTAGTCTCTGTCATCTTGATCTTATGTGTAAAACATCATAAAACCATGTGAGATACAGAATTTAGTCTTTATGTACGTATGTAGCCTGTTGAAACTTGTGGAGGCAAATTGAGCCATTGACTCTACTTGCCACAACATCACTGACATGTTTAACCCGGTAACCTCCATTTGGCCTGACAGAAACCTTTTTTTTTTTTTTTTGCTGTGGTTTGCTTACCACTCTATCCATATACTTGATTCTTGAAGGTAGATTGATTAACGTGAACAATAATTCCTGACCTTGTGATTACTGTTTTTAATGGTTTTGTACAGAAGATACAAAGGGTGATACATTTTACACACTGGCTCAATTAAAATTTTGTTTATTTTGTTTTTGTTTGTTAGATTTTCTTTTTTTGGGGGGGGGGGGGGGGGTTAAATCCCTCTGTGCTGCTGAGGAACAGTGTCCATAGAGGGCTTGCTTACATACTGCAGGGGTCAAGTATACTCAATTGGAGATATTGCCTGCACCCTTAACTGTGCGGACCCGGACTTGCAAATTATTACAGTAATGGGATCTATGGCTATTCCTGACGAGACAAGTGCTGTCAATTTAAGTTGATTTTAGACTTATCGATCTCAGGGGCTTAAGTAAAAATCATTCTTACAATCTGTTTAAGCAACATCTTTTTGTTGTTTTTTCAAGTTGAGCATCTTTTGTGAAACCAAACCAACATAAAGACACTGTCAGAATTTAACTTAAGATTAAATGAACAGTATACCACCATGTCCTTTTTATTCATTCATATTTTTGGTGCAAATTGCTTAGTTTTGGAGACTGTAGGGAGGTTAGCCTTCTCTGAAATAGGACTAATAGAACTAACTGGCACTTGTAGTGGCAAAAGTGCCAAAGAAATACATTTGAAAACTCAACAGCAGTCTCTCTTTCCAGAAATTATGACCTTGTTACTCTAGATAATCCACTGACCCTGTGAGCAGTTTCAGGCAGGGTTTCCTTTCCACTAAAGTACGCAATTTCAACACACAGAACGCAACATGCATCTATTCATGGATAAGTGGGGGATGTAAACATTAATGGCATGCCCCACAGCTGTACTGTAACATTAGCTAGCGTGAGTTGGTCTCTCATCCATTTGTAGATGCATGCTCCTTTCTGTGTAGTTATTTGGAAAGAAATATCATTATGCTGTTGTTATTTCAACCTTTTACAATGACTTCTTAGGTTTATCACCTGAAACAAGATTGTGATAGAGTTGAAAGTAGTCATTAACTTGATAGATTTTGTTTATGTGGAATTTATCTCTTAACTGTGGAATGCATTGTACTAGTTTGATTTCACATTCAAAACACAGTGAAAACAAGAGGCAAAGTCTAACTTTACATTGCACTAAATGTTTTAGCGTGCGTGTGATAAAGAGTGCCATTTTACTAGATGACCTCTTCAGACTGCATTAGAGGCTGAAAGTACTGTGACCTTAAACACCCCTTAACTGCAGAAAAAGCCCTTCACTGGCAATCACCTTGCCCTTGACAAGTGCCTAATCAGTTTTAACAGCGGCTTGGCTAAAAACCTTCAAATTGCATGTAAGGTCACTCACTGCCTGTGTTTCTGTGTGTATGTGCATGTCTTTGTGCTTTTTGTATCTGTGTGTTTGTAACTGATTCCATGTTCAAAACTGGGCATTTGTTCTTATACAGTGTTGTTCAGAAGTTTGTGACTTCTTAAGAATTTTCTATTTTTGCATAAAAACATCAGCGAATTTTACATACAAGTCCTGAAAGTAGACAAAAAGAATCCAGTTAAACAAAGGAGACAGAAGTATTATACTTGTGCATTTATTCATCCAGGAAAATGATCCAATATTACATATCTCTTGCAAAAGTATGTGATCTTCAAGGATTAGCAGTTAATTTGAAGACCAAATTAGAGTCCAGCAAATAGCAAATTCTAGTGGAAAATGTCAGGACTTCTGTCTGTGACATGAATCTCAGGAGAATCTGGGTCATGCAGCAAGACAACGACCCGACACATGCTAGTCTTTCTACAAAAAAATGGTTAAAAAAGAGCAACATTGATATTTTGGAATGGCCACGTGAAAGTCTGGACCTTAATCCATTTGAGATGTTGTGGAAAGATCTGAAACAAGCGGTTCATGTGAGGAAACCCGCCGACATCTCAGAACTGAAGCGGTTTCATAATGAGGAATGGGCTAAAATTTCTGCAAGCCATTGTGGATGACTGAGCAGCAGTTACTGGAAACATTTAGTTGCTGTTATTGCTGCACAAGGGAGTCACACCAGATACTGAAGCAAAAGTTCACATACTTTTGCAACTCACAGATATGTAGAAATGGTTAATTTTCTTGAATACAAAATGCAACAGTACAAATGCAAAAGTATAGTACTCCTGTGTCGTTTGTTTTATTGGGTTCTCTTCGTCTACTTTCAGGACTTGTATGTAAAATTTGCTGATGTTTTATGCAAAAATATCAAAAAATTCTAAATAGGTCACAGGATTACCACCTGTGATGACACCTTAAAGCAGCACTGTATGTGGGGGCAACTTACTACTTACTAGTTTGTGTGTCTAACTCACTCCTTTTATTAAACCTAAAAAAGATAACTACAAAAATTCCTGCGTCTTGAAATGAAAGCAAGCCCCAAGCATAGTTGTTAAATTGGGACAAAGAGTTTCAGTGGAATTTGCCACTTACCATTAGGCACTGTGAACAGCTCCGCTATGGGGACCTGAAACACTGAGTCCCCGGGGAGATATATGCATTTTTCTTCATGGAAGATTTATGACTGTTTGTGTTTGGCTTGGTATTTAAACAAAATATGATAAATACTGAAGCTATGTGATGAAAAGTAGGCTAGACTAACAGGATGACGAACAATTTAAATATGCTGAACAGATTTTTCTAAGGGATATAAACATGAACATATATGTTCATATAAAATATGGAAAGTAGATTGTTTGTGTATGTGTCAGAGCTTTGTGGTATATAACAGGATGTGTATGGAAACTGGTGCCATGGAAGTGTTGATTTCTATCTTTGCTGTAGTATTTTATAATTTTCCATTTTAAAGACGTTGATGTTAGTCAGTGGATCATCCACATTTACAAGCCAGGCCGCCATAACATTTGATATTAGGGTCAACATTCAAGTTTCATCTTTTTTATCATACAATACAGGATCACACAACAAAATGATCTTGTAGTTCATGAACTGACATTACTGCCTTGACTGATCAAAATTTTTGTGCCATTGTGGATATGCATTGTTGATGATTTCTGTGATACCTTTACCTTTCACACAGCCTTGCATTTAGGTCTACATTTTCCCTTCAACAAGTCCACAAACATGGTCCACGGGGCAGTCGTGGATCAGCGGTTAGGGTGTCGGACCCGTAACCGGTGGATCGCTGGTTCGATTCCCCGTCCCGGTGTCCATGGCTGAGGTACCCTTGAGCACGGTACCTAACCCTAACTAACCTAACTGCTCCCCGGGCGCTGCACGCGGTCGCCCACTGCCCCGGGTTTGCTGTGTGTGTGTGCACGTCACTTGGGTGGGTTAAACGCAGAGAACAAATTTCGTTGGAGTGAGTTCCCTCCAATGACAAAATATGTCACTTTAATCTTTAACTTTAATGGTTATTTGTAATATGTATGTGTTGATACATAAATTCAGAATTAGAAGAATATAGACAAACTGAGCCTGCATGAAAAAGTGGGTCTGGTGTGGTTTGTTATTGGTGTTCTCATGACTGTATAAAACAGTTACTTATATATATATATATATATATATATAAAATATAACGTTCAGCATCTTACTGACATATAATTTTCATCATGTTTTTTTCTTTAGAGAAACTGATATACATTACCTACCTTAATATTAACTCAGCATCGGGACAGCCTCTTAAATATAAATAACGGCAGATGAGAACATGCTGCTTGGTCCCATGAATGGAACATTTATATTTAAAAAACACATCAACGAAATGTTGACAATACCATTGTTGTTCCCTCCAGTTTCTGCAGTAAGGAATTTTCGTACCATTGGAGTACTTCAAGCCTTGAAATATCACCTTAACGCAAAACAGTGAACCCAGGGGCCCGAGCCAGCACAGCCCCTGATTCTAGTGCTAGTCTCATCAAGCCACACTAGACCAAGTGTTCAGATGCGAACTGAGCAAGTCTATCTGTGTCTGAAGTTACTCCCTTACAAAATGGCTTGTAAAAGACTGAAGACCAGTCTCAGTGGTAGAGGACAGGGAGCTATTAAAGGCTTTACAGACAGCACAATGTAGATAAAAAATGTTAAGAGAGTCATTGAACTTCAATCATTAATTCTCCCATTTGCCAAAATTAATTTGGATTGAAATATTTTAAAACACCTTCACAGCAAGAATCAATGTATGATTAAGTTCATTTAGATTTATTAATCACAGAGCATGTAATTAGATAATTTTTTAAAACTGCTTTACAGCCCTAATGTTAACATCAGCTTACAATGTTTTGTGAGCATGTACATCATTAATAATAATAATAATAATAATAATAATAATAATAATAATAATAATAATAATAATCAATTTTATTTATAGGCAACTTTCTGGACACTCAAGGTCACCTTACATCATTATACATAAAAACAGACACAATGTTAACAACAATAAGAGATAATAAAAGACATTTTAAAATATACATTGCAGTTGTGGTCAGAGGGAGTAGGCTAGTCTAAACAGATGAGTTTGGATCACTTGCCAGGATTCACAGGCAAGTGATTGGAATGGCTGAATCCAGACAGAGAAGGTGGAGCTGCGGCCATCTAGCAGATGGTGGACAGTAAAGGCCAGATGATCATTGATAAGCTGGGAGAGTGGTGGGGAGTTGGCTTTAGGGCACAGCTGGCTGGTGGAGACAGGCTTCAGATAGGAGACATGAAATGTTGGATGGATCTTCATGGAAGAAGGCAGTTTAAGTGTTAGTCTTCGGAAGATAGCAATACCTTCTGATCTTTGGCCTTTTTGATCTTTGGCCACTCCCTTGTTATTCTCAGCTGTTCTTAAGAGAGTGGACCTCAACTCCTACCAAATCCTATGGCATCTTCAACGTTGGTGTTTCATGGAAGGGACCACCAGCTCACTCTCCTGCAAGGGACATGGGTGGGAAGATAGTCCAAAGGAGCTTCAGTGGACTGGTTTGAGGCAATGACGCATATCAGTGTGACCTGATTTGCCCGTTCTGTCTATTGGTGCTCCAGCTTTTCAGCAAATGGTTGGGGATCCCCAGCATGTGACTCTCTGAGGGAAGGTCATACTGGAACTGGGCAAGGGATGGCAGAAACTGGGGCTGGAAGGGGCTGGATCAGATGAAACAAACTGTGAGCCTGTAAGCAAGAAAAGATGCTTGGACAAGTCAGAGATTTGAGAGGCCATGGCCTGGTCTCTCTCTGATTTGCTTAGATTGCCTGTAATACTGAAGCTGGTTCAGGTGTAGTGTTTGCAGGGTCCATGTTTGTGGCCAGATCATACTGTTAAGATTTACACAGTGGCATGGGACCCCAAAGCAGAAAACACGCATACATACATACATACATACATACATACAAGTTTAGTTTTTATTTGTAAAGACTTCTACCCTGCTGTAATGCTGACTAGACACATCTCACAAGCCCCAGTGCGGCATCTAATTAACACATGTAATTGTGTGTTCCAGTTTTCGCAACTGCGTGTAGTTTATAGTTACAGTTCATTTTACTCATTTCTAAAACAACTGGAAACAGAAACAATGATGATCCTCAAGTGCCAACTCTACTGTGGGACACAGCATATTATTCTTTTGTTATACTGACTAATATGCTAAAATAGCAAAGAGGCAAAATCCCATTTTAACAGTATATAAAATTTTAACAGTATCCTTGTAATAGACGGTCTTTAAAACCATGTAGTCATTGCTATGCAACGTGTAACAAGCTGTTAACTCACTTATGACAATTAACAGCAGATAGTCACACACACTCATGTCTGTAATGAGTGCCTGGTCTGAGTCATGACTATGCTCTCTTTTATATAACATCAACTCACTAATTAAAACCAAATGTATCAGAAAAATTAACATTTAAGTATACATCAGAATTATAAGAAGTACCTGAAAAACATATTTTTTTGTGTGCTCTGTGTCCCATCTGTACTATGGAAGGGAGGGATTTATATCCTGTACTGCAGCCACCCACTAGAGGGGCGAACAAGGTGTCTTGGCTTTAACTTTTGTGGAGCTCTCATGTCATCCATCTTTTTATACAGTCAATAGTGCAGACAGAGGCACAGGTAGCATCTGCCTCAAAATTCAGAGAAGGTAGCTTTAAGGAGCAGGTTGTGGCAAAAGAAACTTAATCTACTTATAAAACAACTATTCTGACTAGTTTTACTGGAGTACGCTATGTGTACTTCTGAGACAAATTATGAATAATGAAAAGTTCAAATATAGAAATTTCATCAACTCATCATTAATTTATCATTTAACCTCAACATTCTGTTTTAGCTTTAGTGAGGCACTGCCTACCCTGCTTACCCTCAGTGCACCACCACTTTTGAGAAAACATGATTTTGTCATTTCTGTGAACTAAACCTTTAACTGCTATGAGAATAAAATGAATAATTGTAAAGGCCAGAGCACAAGAGTGACTCTTTCCTTTTTGTCACTGGTTGCGCTGGGGAAATATGAATGTAAATATGAATTGATTTTCATTGTTATAACTTAATAGCACAAAATAAATAAATAAATAAATTCATGGCAAATGCTGACATTTGCCACAACCCTGAAACCCCATTTAATAGATAAGAAAATGTTGTGTTTCATTTTCAAGTGTATTGATTTCATGTGGAGTTTTATGGTATTTTATTTATTTTGAAAAGGTCCTGAAAGAGCTCCATAGGTTCTTATTTTGTCTCATTTTTAGAATTTTTTTTTTTTTAGAAATGCAATTATTGACCAAATTTACTTTTAACAAATCAAGTCATACTGGCTGACACAAACACATTTCAGTACTGTTTTCCCTAAAAATCCCCCGAACGCATTCATCAACAGTGTTTGTGTGGGTGTGTGGGCATCTGTGTGTGTTTTGTTTGTATATGGAGCCAAATCAGGGCCAAAAGATTCATTAATTTGAATAAAAAGATTTGAAGTTGAAAGTTGAACAATTGATTTCAAACTTTGAAAAACACAACATTGTACTCGAACTAAAATTAAGTTTAGGTGTAATTTTGTTTCAGTTCTGAAATTCTTTTGAATAAATTATCTATTTTCAATTTTCACTTTCATACATATTTGAATATCTGAGGTGTCATTTTTTTTCTGTTGCAAAATTTGTTTCTCCTGATTTATTTGTCTTTCCCTCACTTCTCACAGTGCCTATGTTTCCTGTAGGCAACAAGACTGAAGAAGGTCCTTGGCCTTCTTTGTTATGCTGTCACTCATGATTCCTCTCCCCCATGTCAGATGTGGGCCAAAAGTTTGAAACTGAAAAATGAGACCTAAAAGTAAAAAAACACAAAAAAAAGATCTCAAAGCAAAAAAATAGATCTGAAACCAAAGGAATACAATTTGAAACTGTTAAACAAAAAAACAAAAAAAAAAAGAAGAAGATGTGAATCTGAAAACACAAAATCTACACTGTAAAAAAATAAGATCTGAAATATCGCAATAATATGAAAGTGCAAAGTGAAAATGGGCAATTTATTCAAAAGAATTTCAGATCTTAATAAAAAAATATTTAAATTGAAAAAATAAAATCCCTATACTTTTTAGTTAGGGTTGTACTTTTTTTCAAAGCTCAAAATCAAACTTTCAACTTTCAAAACTTTTTTTTCAAGTTAATGAAGCTTTTGGGCCTGATTTTGATCCATAGCTGTATAAGGTTGTGTGTCTCTGTGTGTACCCGTGACATGACCAATTCATTGTGGAATACATCCAGCTATTAAAGTGAAGTGGAGTAAATGTGATGTTGGACATAAATGGACCTTGTGTTGCTGGCTAACAGGCGTTGTGCCTGGTTGTGCGACAGCATGTATGAGAGAGAGAGAAAGAGTGAGACTTACTGTATGTAATAACATTACTTTCCAATTGCTGCCAGGTGTGTGAGTGAGACAGAGACATGGGAAAATTAGAGGCTCTGCTTCATTTATTTCAGTCTGCTCCGCTTTCCTTCTCCTGATTTATTTGTCTTTCCCTCACACTTTTCTTTATTTAACTTTTTTCTTCCTTTTCTCTCTTTTATCCTTTCTAATTTCCAGCCCTCTCACATTACACTTCCTCTATCCAAAGTCACATCTGTCCAAAAGAAGGATAGGTTACTTAAGGAGGGGTTTGTTTAAATTACACTGCTAAATACAACATATCTGGAATTTGTGAGATACATTATTATTATTTATATTATCATTATCAGTGTTATTATTTATTTTTATATATGTATGTCTTCTTCTTCAGTTCTGAGATTGATGGGGACTTCTAGGTATTTAACCTCTAATGGAGTTGTCACCGTGGGGGTGGTCTTGGGGGGGTGACAACATCAGGGCGAACCAGGGTGGTAACTTTGGCTTAAAATTTGTATCACATAAAAATTTCTACCATGTATGTCACGTTCAGATTACATCTACAGTATGTGAACTGAGTTTTACATCTAGATGTGGATGGGTCAGTGGTGTTAGTGTCACCTACGTCAGGTTCTGACTCAGGCAGGACTCAGAGGTGGAGCAGGTAAGAATAAGAGCAGACTTTATTAAATACAACCTGGACTTCCCCAGGGCAGAGTGAAATAAACACAAAGGCTACAAAAATACTCCTAAAGAGTGTCTTCTCTTATAAGAGACACTCCGCTATGAAACCTTAATTATCTCGAAGGAGACAAAAACAAAAGACTTTGAAAATTAGTAAAGAAAAGAGCTACTAATCTAAACAACTAAAAATCACTCCAAAAGGAGGCAAGAATTAAACTAGGGAAAATAACAAAGAACAAAAAAAAATCACTCTAGAAGAGGAAAATCTAACTGTGAAAATATATGATCTAAAAGGAAACCAAAAATCACTCCTACTGAGGAAAAAGAAACAAAAAGCTATCTAGAAATCCTAAACTAAGGCAAACCTACACTATACAAGTTACAACAAAAAAATCACTCTGTTAGAGGAAAAAACAGGAACAGAAAACAAGGCAAAGGCAAGGCTGTGGCTGTGGCTGTGGCTGTGGCTGTGGCTGTGGCTGTGGCTGTGGCTGTGGCTAGGAAAGGCTGGCGTGATCGCACAAAGACAAAACACACTGGCATAAGACAAGGGAAACGCTGACTATTTGAACACATGGCGGTAATGGGGAACAGGTGGACACAATCGGGTAATCGGGGAGACAATCAGACTGAAGACACATGATGAAGGGCAAGTGACCTGAAATGAGAGGAGAGTTACTTTTCAAATTAAAACAGGAAATGACGAGACAAAAACCCAAAACAAGACAAGACCTCACCGCGGTGTGACAGCATAGGCATAACAGCAACCGAGGGACAACTGTTTGAGACCACTTTAATCAGATAACAAACCGGTTCATTGCACTGTGACAGTTTGGAGCCTTGTTATGTGGTAGCTAAAGTGAATATCTTCAAAGACATTGGGAGCGTTTCCAGCTGTGTTTGGGACAGACAAACATTTTACCATATTATTTTGCCTACCCTAAAAAGGTGTTTTTGTGCCTAAACCTAACCAGACTATAAGCACTGTTTTGCCTTAAGTGTGGCATATCATAAAATTGAAAATTGTAAGGAAATATAGTTTATATTATCATTAAAGTTAAAGTTTTAACATATACTTTGAATATAATCCCTTGTTTGCAGAAACTCACAGTGTCAAGATTTATTCTGGTTACTGCGTTGATTATATTATCTAAGAAACTGCATTTAAATGTTTTAGAGAAGCTCCATTTGTTCAATAAAAGTCACAGGACCACAGCAATTTTACATGGCCTGTAATAAAGGTAGAGTTTAGGCTGAGTCTAGGAGTTGAGTCTTCAGGTATTTATGATTCCCTGCTGGTAACAGACTATGGGTACAGGCATAGCACAGGCAAATTAGTTGTGTATTTTTCTTTTGGAAAGACAACTTCCCTGTTGGGAACAGTGCTGCTATTGCTTATCAACCTGTACAGCGATTGCTTCAGCTCCATCTGTACTCTAGGGGATCTGTGTGTCTGGACATGCATCTGTGTACACTCCCACAAAACAACTACCTCAACCAACGCACCACCCCTGGCCTGTCTTTGCAGGTGGTCTCAGAATCACAAACACACTGACCACAGCGAACACACACACACTTGCTTTACTGCACTCTTCTGTGTATGTGGATGGTATCTCCTCACCTCATCCCACCTCCATTCATCCCTGCATCAGTCCATCCTCCCTTTTTTGTTCTGCCCCCCATGGTTGTCTATGTTTACTAGACATATATTTCACAGCTTTTCAGAGGAACCTTTGTACTCCACTACTCCACAAAGATATGATGAGCTCATACAATATATATTGGATGGTTTTGTACATGAGCCAGCATTTAGAGATGCATTTTTGAATAAAATATTATTTTAATGTTATGCCATGTCATTTTTAAATCATTACTATCATTTCATCAGAATTTTATTGACAGTGCCTTGGACTTGGGCAGCCAGTCCTGACCTCCCTGGGGGCCAAAGCTAAATTCTGTGAAGAAGCCCTCCAACCTGACCTCCAAGCAATGTAAACCATTTGCCACAGAGTCATGCTTAACACTCCAGTGCACTCCCCCCATCTCCATCTGACAGTTTAAAAATAAAATAAAGTTCTTCTTTAAGAAAGAAGCCATTTCCATGCCAGGCTGTACCATAGTCACTTAACAAAGAAAGAAAAAAGACCATTAATTTTCATGTGTTTTGCAAGCAAAATTTAAAGTTTTTCAAAAGCTTAATCCCCATTTCCCTGGTAACACCCGAGGGTTTGATGAATACTTGGAACAACCATTCCAATGCCAGAAATGTGTGTTCACTACTCCAGTAAATAAACCTTAGATATTACTTGACAACAGGAGATATTTCTAATCCACTCTGCCAGAGCCAGAAAGCTAATGCTACCCAAGCAAGATTCAAATTCCGCAACATTGCATGTGTTGACAAATATCAATATAAATAACATCAAGGTATGTGGCTACAGCTAGTGATGTGATTTGGATCATGAGCCTGTGCTTGAACTATCCTCTACTGACAAAAAGTAAACATAAACACCTGTAAATTAGATGATAATTCTATATTACTTTTATCAGCTTCATCATGCCAAACTGGCTTTTTAATAATAATCATTATGAGATGATCATTAGTGCAGTGATCGCCTTGTGTATTAGAGATCTGTGCATGTCATTAGGAGCACACAAAACAATTCAAAATGTCTACATGTGCTCCTGAGTCACATGCACAGCTGTTGTGTTCACTGCTGATATTTAACATAAACATGAAGTAAGAAGAATAAAGTGAGGTTACAGTGCATTTTGGATTAAGAACCCGGCAACGGTGGATATACAGAAAAATTAAATATGGAAAATGCTAATGACACTGGAGGCTTAGGAGGCTTCTTCTCCATTTGAAACAAAATGGCTGCCTAGTGGAAGACAAGATGGCGTAGAATAGCTTTGGACAGGGAGACATTTAAAGCCCATAGGGGGTCAATGGCTTGAACTTCATTCAGTGACCAGGACACAATGTGCCCCCTGCAGAGTGAGCGGAGACCGTGGAATAATACAAGACCAGAAAGCTGTGTCACAGGGAGGTTTGTCTGTTTGACATCAAATGGCTGATGGAAAGGGGTTCTGGCATGAAATGACAAATGTTATTTCAGTTCAGAACTACTCTGCACAGAAACGCTTCTTGGCTGTGTAATTTATGTAGCTTTACAAATGACATACTGTGCATATGTTGAATCATGTTTCAGGACTATGTCATGTGACATGATACTGTGATGCTCCCTCACATGATCAGTAATGACTGTCAGATCATCTTTGCAGTTCAAAGCAACACCCTGGAAGTATTTATATACAGACATAACTGAAGTTATTAGGACTGTCTGCTCTCTTAGTTCTCACTGAACACATTAAATCATGTATCATAGCAAACCAGAAATTGTAATGTCAAGTTTTACTTCTCTGAATCTGTCCTTCACAAAATGGACTTTAAGTAATTTGGAAGTCAGGATATAAATAAGCCTGAGCATCATGTGATTGCTCTGGTGAATAATATTTATTTTGCCTGACCTCACAGAAACATGTTTTTTGTCACAGTGTGTCTAAAAACTCTAGATTCAGTGCAGTTGCTTTTACATTCAAGAAAATTAAATCCTTGTCAACCATTGTATTTAACCTTAAACATCACATATTTTCTTTTCCAACTGAGCCAAAATGTAACTGAATGGCAGAAATTCTCTTGGATATATTTTTTAGCAAATTCAAAATAAGAAAACACTGCCTCAAGATACGGCAAAATATACACAGAAAAGATAAAAAACTAGTATAGCGTGGAATGACAGCGAGATTTTGAGTTGAGAGTTGGGGAGGATCAGACTCTAAATTTCTACAATTGAAAATATTAAGTAAATTTAAAAGCTGTGAAATCATATTGGCGCCTTTGCGAGTGGCAGCCTTTCCAGCTGTCCTGTGTGTGTTTGTGCTTTTTTCGCTTTTTCTTCTTTTGTGCTTTTTGTCACATCTGATTACCTTTTATCCTATTTATATGGTTTTTAACACGCCTAAACTTCTTTATTGGAGGAAGCAATTACTCGCATTGATGACAAAGTCCCGTGCCAGTGTGGGTCCCCATTTACCTGATCAGGCGAAGAAGCCGTATTGTGTCTGCAGAACTGGCGCTAAGCTAAAGCCTAAGCAGCTAGTGGAGAAGTAGCGATATAAGCCTTTGGTACCTTTGGTGATCATGGGAAAAGTGAACTAACTGCGTTGGTGAAAAATGTTAAGACCTTTAGGGAGCCCGGTTTGTTGTGCTTTTCCGAAACATGGTTGACGACTAGCATCTCTGATGCTAACATGGAGCTACCAGCTACCCGTCTTTAGCACAGTCATTGCTGATAGAGACACAAAAGCCTGCAGGAAGCGGAGAGGAGGACTTGTTATGTACGTGAACACAAGTAATGGTGTAATCCTGGGCACGTGAGCATCAAAATCTCCATCTGCTGCAGGGACATTGAACTTCTGGCTGTAAGTTTGCGTACCTAATACTTGCCCAGAGAGTTTGGACATGCCATCATTGTCATTGTTTACATCACCAGTAGGACTACTGACGCGCAAACATAAAGGATACATACAGCGCCACTACGCTGCCTGCGCTGGGGAAAGCAGCCCACAACCTTTTTCTGCTTCAGCCTCACTACAAACCATGAGTGAGGAGGCTACCCACAACCACACTCATTCAGGAAGTAGTCTCCTGCAGCAGAGCAGGTTATGAGAGATTGCTTTGGAATTACGGACTGGGATGTACTGCAGGGGTCGCACTGTGGGAACATCGAGAAGGTTGTTAACTGCACAACTGACTACATTAACTTCTGTATGGATGTTGTTGTTCTGGTAAGTACTGTACACTGCCCTTAGACCCTCATATCGACTAAGGAAAACTCCCAGATAAAACCTTTAACAGGGAAAAAAATGGGAGAAACCTCAGGGAGCAACAGAGGAGGAATCCCTCACCCCACAGGGTGGGCAGACGTGCAATGGATGTTGGATGGAGAGCTGATGGAGGCAGCTCTTGGTGGGCAGGCTGGACCAGAAACAGGGAAAGCAGGAGCAGCATGTTGGTTAATGAGCAGGGATGGCAGGCATGGTAGAAGCAAAGGGAAGGAGATGATGCAGGTGGAGGTTGGTGCAGGTGGATGGAGCTCTGGAGAAATCTGTGAAGACACAGAGAGTGTGAGACACCAAGGCCAGACTATACAGTATAACAGATAAAGACGGAACTTAGTGTTCTTTATCTGCTCCATCTTGAGCCGGGGTCTGCTCCGAGGTTTCTGCCTTCTAAAAGGCAGTTTTTCCTCACCACTGTCACCAAGTGCTTGCTCAAGGTGGAATTTGCACTATATAAATAAACTGAATTGAATGAATTGAATTGGAAATTGAATAGAAGGAGAGGAGAGCAGAGGAGATGGCTCCCTGTATCCTGATGTGTCCCCCAGCAGTCTAAGCCTATCGCAGCTTAGCTATAAAATGGTTCAGTTACCTGAGCCAGCCCTAACTAAAACATTTTCCATCATAGAGAAATGTTTTTAGTCTGGACTTAAAAGTGGAGAGAGTGTCTGCCTCTCTGACCCATGGAGAGAGTTGGTTCCACAGTAGTGGAGCTCGGTAGCTGAAAGCTTTACCTCCCAGTCTGTTTTTAGAGATACTGGGAACCACTAACAGACCTGCATTCTGGTAGGGAAGTGTTCTAGTGGGGCAATAAAAAGCAATGAGGTCCTGTATTAACCCAATACTTACCTTGGGATCAATAATACAGCTGATGAAAGCAAAAGAAAAATATAGAGCCATTAGACACACATTAACATTCTAATTTAACATTAATTTCTAAAATATGACCAATATCATAAGTCTACACTTGACCAGGTAAAACCCAACTGTAGAAATTAAATGATATTCAATAAAGTGATACTACAGTTAATATTCTGTGGAAGGAGTAAAAAACTATATGCCAACAGACTAGTTATGGATATCAAAATGCCCCATTTTGGGACTGAAGGGTAACATTCTTCCTCAAAGGCACATGCTGAAAATGGCACCACTGAATTGCCATTAAGTACAGTGCATGGAATTACACTAACAATAAATCAACAATCACTTTAACTCAGACTATGCAGCACAACGTCATGAACAGTTCCATGAATGCAACAATAAAGAACAATTTTGAAGAGTTTTTAGTGGCCTAGAGGATGGAAAAGCGGCTTGTGGTCAGAGGGTCACCAGTTCGATTCCCCCACTGGACAGGCAGGAAAAATATGGTTGTGGTGGAGTGATTAATGCGACAAATGCTCTCCCCTCCATTAGGCAAGGCACTTAACCCCCAATTTGCTCCCCGGGCGCTTGATGCAGCCCACTGCTCCTGTGTGTGTTTCACTGTGTTTCACCGGGTGTTGCATGTGTGTGTTCAATTAAGGATGGGTCAAATGCAGAAGACGATTTCAGTGTGTGTATGTAAAAATATATATGCTGCCAACAAAGCTGATTCTTCTTCTTCTTCCAGAATAACAATGACAATGACTGTACAATGACAGATGGTTCAGCAATACTCAGACACAGAAAACTGATCAGGTCTCACTCTCAGCCTGCATTTTACGAGACAGAGACACACAAAGTTTATGATCTTGCTTAATAGTCATATGTGATTACATTGGCTGAAATTTCCAGGGTTTCTTATCCAATAATTTGTAGGCAGCCTATGACAATATAAACATTCTACGCTTCATTTAATAATGAAGTTATTATAATACCATAATTACCTTTTTATTTTTAGAGCTGTTTACAGCTGCTCACCCCAAAATATCATAGACTGTTTTCTTCACACAGACTTTACTTGGGTAATTCTTCCAAGTATAGCAATTCCCAGAACATACATCGTGACCCAATTTAGTAGTCATTAGAATTGGCATTTTGGGTTGAATTTGGAGAAACCACTTTTGGTAGTTGTGTTGAACTATTTAAACTGTTGTTTATTGTGAACAGCTAAAAGTTTGAAAAGGTCAATGGGGTTGAATCATTTTAAGCGCAACTTTTAAGTATTTTGTGAATAAAAAGTAAAAATCAAATAATGAACTCACACAATTTAAGTGTAGAAATAAGAAATAACCAAATTAATGTATTTGGTTCAAATATTTAATAGACAACTTTAAACCAACACACCACCACTCTTGCCACATTTGTGTTACATTCAATCTATCAAACAAACATTTAAAAACATTCCACTAACCTCAGTGTCTTTGACCAAGATACTAGCATGTTCTCCTAGATGGTCAATGAGACATCGGACATTCGATGAGACACTTCTTGTGTTTACTGAATGGGGATTCCATTCTGAAGAACAGAAAATCTTTCAGTAACTAATAAAACACATTTTTCCACATCCATTTAAGCTGGGATTTGCTTCACTATGTCAAGCAAATTATCAAAACCTTTTAACAGGATTAACAGAGAAATTAAACACTTGTACAGTATGCTGAAATTTGTGGAAGAATATAAAAGAGATTAAGAATAATAAAATAATGAAAATTTGGTTAGAAATGCATTGATTGCAATTTTCTTGGCCAACTCTGGTTTGGCTTATTCCTGAAAGTAAGCATGATATGAATAATATGGAGCCTGAGAGGAGGAGGAGTGATGTTACTAAGATTATTAAATAAACTTAGCTGAGACTTACTGAGGCAGTTAAGAAAGTAGGTGGTTGATTAATACCTAAAGTAGAACACTCATCTGGGCTCGATGTCACTCTCCAGCAGCACTTTCCCTTGCCTGGAATAGGGACAGTAGTTTGGGAGAATATAAGTCCAACATTGACAAGAATTTTGGCTCAAGATTCTGTGTGGTGATCCTCTGAAACTGCCCTGACCTGCGAGACAGATGAGGGGAAAAAAGAGAGACAGAAGAAAAAACTGATGACTCAGATCTATTTGTCATTTTAATCCAGGAAAATGTGCATGTAGAGATTAATAGGATGTGGAACATCTGTGTGGCACTAAATAAAATGCACAACTGTGACACATGCAGGTTTTCTGTCTATTAATGGCTACAAAATTAGGATCCAAAAACTCCATTTACTTACTTGTGAGGTCTCAAACAAGGCAGGCCATCTGACTGTGACGTCTTTGATGCTCATCTCTAGGCCAATAACATCATGTCTATGTGCAAAGGTTCTGCTCATCAACTCCTTGATAACTGTGCTGTCTTTCTTCTTTGACTCATCAATTAGTTGGATCCAGTCTAGCTCTTGTTGTTCCTTACTGTCTCCTGCGGGATAGTGTGGTAGAAACACCACCTCTCCTTTTTGTGCTTTCTTTATATTCTTTGCAAGTGCCCTGTCATCAAAGCCAAGACTTTGGAGCTTTGACCAGTAATTCTCCCCATTTTGTACTTAAGGCTGTACATCCATCCAATCCGGCTATTACAACTTACTGACTGGTTCTGTCAGACATGGGTGCTTTTTGACCAAAGCCTCTGTGACCTCACCGATCTGAAGTCCTATGGGGTAGGCCGTGTAACTGTACATGCAGTCAGCTGTTTTTTTTTTTTTTTTTTTTCCAAGATTTCAGATCTGACTGGCATATTCTTCAGCACAGTACCATCTTTGACATATTCCTCATTGGAATTCCTTGGTACTGCTTTTGTTGCCACAGAAAAAATTGGGATGATTATTTTTTCTAGCCATAATGTCCTATGAGGGAACAGTATAATAATGTTTTGTGAATTCAATTCAATTCAGTTTATTTATATAGCGCTAATTCACAACAAAAGTTATCTCATGACACTTTCCAATTAGAGCAGGTCTACACCAAATTCTACGACAGTGGCGAGGAAAAACTGCCTTTTAGAAGGCAGAAACCTCGGAGCAGACCCCGACTCAAGCTGGGCAGCCATCTGCCTTGACCGGTTGAGAGAGAGAGAGAGAGAGAGAGAGAGAGAGAGAGAGAGAGAGAGAGAGAGAGAGAGAGAGAGAGAGAGAGAAAGAAAGAAAGAAAGAAAGAAAGAAAGAAAGAAAGAAAGAACAAGAACAAGAACACAAGGAGATGAAGAGTGAAGACACCAACATGGCATCAGTCTGATTATCTGTGTCAGCAGAGCTTGAACTGTCATTCAAACTACTTACATTTGTCTGGTCTTCAGTCTGAGCAGTCAATATGAGCACTACTGGTGGTCACAACGGTCACAACTTTGATTGTCCCCTTATGTTTAATATGGTTGGTAGAATGCAGTGTGAGGTAATCCCCAAAGTCCTATTCCAAGTAATGCAAAGCAAAATCCTCAATCAGTCCAAATGTCAGCTTCACAGTCTCATGTTACTCCTCAGCAGTGCTTGGTATTCCTGAGGACAGCGTAAGCTTCTCACTCTGGTGTTCTATAATAATTTTCAATGCCACCGAGTCCATCCTAGTAAAAATACAAAAAATCAACCCCCAGAAGACAGGGACATTAGAGATGGGACATTAGAGAATCTAACTCTTCAGCTTTCCACTGGCAGACAATGTGATGTTTCAACATAACCATGCATTTGCCTCCCACAAAATATGGTGTCAGGGAATATGGGTCACCAAGGTCACTATGCTGTGGCAGGGTCATTTTTCAGGAATAGTCCAACATAAATGCCCTAATATGTTCACCATATCATTGGGAGTTATTTTCACAATGAAGCAGCGACTTCTACTGTCTACTATTACCATCTGTGAAATCTCAACAAAATCAGGCAGACCACCAGTTGACCCGTACGACAAAACCATCCCTGCAGCATATTGTCACGTTTGAGCGTCGCTGACGCAGAAATGAGCTGAACCCCGATGCAGAGTCAAAAAGGCTGGCAGGCAAGGCTGAGCTCAAAACAACAATAGTCTTTATTTAAGAAGACTGAACTCAAACAACACACTTACTGTGGCAAAAGATGAACAAAAAGACTGGCAAAAACTCCCAGGCAAACATGGCAAAAGCAGATCCTGGCATGAAACAAAGACATACATGAAATGACATTAACACTCTGACAACCAGTGGCTGGGAAGACAAGGACTAAATAGACATGATAACGAGACACAGGTGACACACATCAGGAGGGAGAAAGCAATCAGGAAAACTAAAAGCAAAGCTACATGGAAACAGGGCACACAGGGGAAGAGATACTTTCAAAATAAAACAGGACATGACAAAAACCTTGAATATAATACATGAAACAAGACACACATGGAACATGACACATGGACTCAAACATAAAACATGGAAACACAAGAAACGTGACCTGAACTTAAAACATGAAAAAACACATGGGAGACAAACATGGAACATGGCACATGGACGGAAATGAAAAGACAAAGCATAACAAAAAAACAGGCATGACACATATTCAGTTCCATGGTATATCTCCACACTTTACAGAGGTTTGTTTGGAAAAAATTCTCTGAAGGACTGCTGTATTTCCAAATATAGTAGTTCCAATGGAAGATGTAATATTTTAGTGACACATAGTGCAGGTTTTAAAACATTTGTTTGTGAATGGTATGCCATCATCATTTGGTGCTTTGTGGCGTCAACACATTTCTGAAGCTGTTTGTGTATCATACTAATTGCTTGAGAAAACTGTTTTGCCTCAAAGTGCATAGTCCAGAGGCTTACCAAGGGCCAAACCTTTTTATCAGGTCAGGATAATGCTTCAAAAAATTGTGCTTTGGAGTTAAATTTTGCAAGGAAACTTCCAACAGCCCGCAGCAATGTTCTGATATCAGAGTCTCTAGGAAGCAAATACTTGAAAATAACTTAATTTTTCAGTTACAGGACAACACTTCTTTACACCACAGCGTGCAGCAGGATTGTCCTTTACAGCCTGGGCATGTAATTGACAGTTCTGTTTTGTTCTACGAGGGAAAGCTCCTGATAGCACTTGTGCTGATAGTCAGAATGGTCCCCTGGACACAAAATCTACAGATATCACGTCCAAAAAAGCTTTCAACAAATATACTCCCTGGCCTATCCTCACTGGCTGGATTACACGAAATTTTCTTTGAAATATTTTCTACTTGGGCGGCACGGTGGTGCAGTGGTTAGCACTGTCGCCTCATAGCAAGAGGGTTCCAGGTTTGAATCCCGGGCTGGGCCCTTCTGTGTGGCGTTTGCATGTTCTCTGCCTGCGTGGGTTTTCTCCGGGTTCTCCGGTTTCCTCCCACAATACCAAAAACATGCACATTAGGTTAATTGGCTACTCTACATTGCCCATAGGTGTGAGTGTGTGCATGTGTGGTTGTCTGTCTTTGTGTGTCGACCCTGCAATTGACTGGCGACCAGTCCAGGGTGTACGCCGCCACTCCCAGCCTATCCCAGCCCTTAGTCGGCTGGGATAGGCTCCAGCCCCTCCTCCCACGACCACGACGGATGAGCGGTATAGAAAATGGATGGATGGATATTTTCCTCTTTTAGCAGGACCAAAAGCTACAATTAAAGGATGAGAGTTATGCAGTTTTTCTACCAATTCACTGACAATAGCTTCACCAACAGCAGTTATTCTTGGAAAAAAATTCACTGACTGTCTTTGAAATATACTCAGATGATGATGTGCAAATAAACTGAATCTGTTCCATCAAGTCGCCAACACATTTCACAGATACATAATAGATGCTTTCCAATTTTAACGAAAGTCCCATAAGTCCCATATATGTTTGTCTTGAAATCACATCCACCAAATGCACAGTCTATGGTTTCATGTCTTTTCAAATGGAAATTAATATCACGAAAATAGTCTTTTGTATTAGCGACAAAAGAGTCACAAATTTTACATCTGAAAGACTGCACAACTCCAGACTGTTCAGTTCCCTGCGAATTTTGAGATTTAATTGTGTGCGCGGGCCAATCCATCTCCAAGCAGGGATAGATTAAATCAAGGTTTCTCAACCGGGGCGGTACCGCCCCCCCAGGGGGCGTTGGGGCAAAGTCGGGGGGCGTTTTGAATGAGACTGCTGAGAGGGGGGCACTCAGGCACAAACGGGGGGCGTTAGTCACTGTTATTCATGTATAACAATGTATATACCAGAACAAACACTGCTCATTTGAACATGAAATAATATGTATTTTGTAACCATGTAACCATGTAGTGTGATTAGAAATACCAGCGCTGCAGGTTCTTTCGTGTTCCTACTACCAGCATGCTATCTCCGTAGCAACGCTTCTAAAGAAATTCTGGCTGAGCGCTTAGCATTTTCCCGCAGACAGGTGGCAGAACAAAGCGCACATGCAGGCGCAGAGGAAAGCGCGCCATGGCATGAGTTACTAAGCGACTGGTTACGCATATCATTAAAAAAAATAGACGTCAGCCTATCATCCAACCTCACTATGAAATCTGTCACTTGATTGATATACAGGACAGCCAGTCTGATGTCTGACCTTTCCTGACACATGGGTAACCATGTATGAGCGTAAAGTGCTAGCTAGCTAGCTACCAAGTTGCCTAGGTAGCCTCCATTTTATTTCTTCTAAATTTAAGAAAGGGTATAAAAATGAGTGGGGGAGCTGGACCAAGTGAAAAGCCAAACCAAACATTTTTTTAGCAAATAGTGGTTGACGGTCCCTGAAGGCTGACAGCAGCCGAACCCAGCTTTGTGGGTTAAAATTCCAGAGCCAGTCAAAATTAACACAAGCACAATTACGTACACAAAGTTTAATATCAAACTTTAATCAAACAACAAGGAAGCAAGAAAAAGTGTAGGCAATATAGTGTCGATTATATTAACTTTGGCTTCATTCCCGCTCAGTGTTCATCTTCCAATGTGCCTGCTTTACAAGCTGGTGTTTTCTGATGAGGCTATGAAACCCTCGCCTTTAAAGGATCACCTGAATAAAATACATCCTAGTAAGGCATCTAAGGATGCAGCTTATTTCCAGGCCCTCAAGGAGCAGCACTCAAAATGGAGCATTTCCATTCTGTTCGCTCGAAAGGTAAACCAGACAGAGAGCGGGTTAGTGACTCCCTACATCACAACATCTCTTTATTAGAGCATTATAGCTTTTTATTATTCTGATATTTACAAAGCCACTGAATTTTTTTTTGGAGTGAATATCATTGCTCACTATACACTGCCTGCTACCTCTGCAGTACACCCCCTTCCTCAGGGTGCATGAACTGGCTCCCCTGGGGATGACACTCACCCATGGAACAGAATCAGGCAGAGAGACACTGCTTATCCGTGGGGTGTTTAACAGAGCTGGGTTTCCCTGTGGAGACTGTGCAATGCCTACTGAGTTTCCCATGACCGTTCATTTTGTAAGGGCTTGGACACATGATGGTCCATGAAGGCTGAGGCAAAATTCAGATGACAACGCACTCCATGAGAAAATGGTACAGTCAAGCACTGCTTGTCTCAGACTTCACATCATCTATGCTTTGTTGAAGCTCTTGTCTTTTCATAACCAAGGTTTTACTCCCCAGTCAATTTTCATTCCTCAGTTTTCAAAGAAATTATTTTCTGAGCAATTTTACTTGTAAGATAGTTGAAGGCCAACATTAGTTAGGCAAAATTTAGGCTTTTACAACCAGAAAGTATGATGAACAGATAGAAAAAACATGAAGGAAACTGATGATAGATTCTATCCTATTCTTATACTTATGGTCAAATCTAATGCCATCTTTTTCTTTATCCTCCAGGTACACGTCTTGGCCTCACAACAGTGTGACAAAGAACATTTCGTTCCAACCACACAACCAGTAATCTTGGACAAAGGCACTGGCTGGCTGACGAAGTCCATAACCAACTGGTAAGATTTAAATCCCAGTTTTACCCCTACATATTAATATTTCACATTCAAACCATGTGAAATTGTGAATTAGTGAACTGAACTGAAAGGAAAACACATAGTTGATCAAGGATTTTAAAGATTTTAAAGATTCAAATTAATTTATTATTAATTAATTTACTTAAGGTAAGCACAAAATAAAGCATCAGTGAATTTTACCCACCACTCCCACACATTGTAAAAGAGGAATACATCAACAGTGCAGACATACCAGCAGACAATGCAGACATATCAGCACACACAAAGAGCCTCCATGCAGAGACAATAGAAAGCATTTCAGGCCATGACTGAGATAATGTCTTTAGAAAACAGAAATGGATAATTGTGACATTTTCAGCTTTGACCTCTGTTTTTCTTTTTTGGGGCTTAAATTTAAAGCAGACTGATTCACTCCTCTTTGCACTGAAGGCATCACTGTAATTTGCTTGATTTTCTTATTTTTTTTCTTTTCTTGTTGCCATGGGAAGCCCTCTTGCTTGGTAGGACATCATGTTTACATGGGTTTGGCCTTTGTTAGCGTATACAACAACACTAGGTGGGTAACCAATTAAAGTGCCGCCAAGTTTATGAGAGTTTGGGTAGCTGACCCATTCATAATGCAGAGTTCTGCTTATCCACATGCAAGTCCATCAACAGATTATGTTGAATCGTGCACTTTTTGTGTGATGGTGGGAGCTACATCATTTTCAGCCGAATGGTTTGGCAATTGTGGTAAATAGGCAGGGGCATGCGGGTTAACATGGCAAAACATGGAAAAGAGTGACAATGTCTCACACTCTTCTGACATCATAACATTCACAGACCACACTTGATGGTGAGAGACAATAGCTCTGGCTTCCAACAGATAACACAATACAAACTGAGATAATATATAACAGATGGTATATGTTATCTACAACAGGCCAATCTTTCAAAAAAGATTAAGAATTATCTATTAAGGTTAAGAATATTTGCATGTAAGTGTCGTTAGAATGCTAAGCTTTTTCAGTTTATGTTATTTGTCATGTGGTTGAGTAATGTGTCAATGACGAAAGCCAATCAAATACAGTTATTTTGTAAGTAAACTACATTTGTAATAACAATAATAATCATGATAATAATAAGCTGTAAAATGCACATAGGGTAGAATATATGGCATGCTAAAGAACAAATTATTACAAATTACTGTTGGCTGTAAAACGGTCTAATACAAAGGTAAACAATTTTGCTCAACAAACAAACAAATGAATAAAATTAAAAGCTCCAAAGATTAAAATGAACTGAGACCAAATACTGTATATTGTGAAGGAATATATTTGTTTGTTTATATGGCTTGGTTTATTGTAATGTTATGTTATTATTGTAATGTTAAATGTAATTTATTTAATATTATATCCGTGTTATATTACAATACATTAATGTTAGCTGTAGATATGATATTATAAGTTGTGTCCCACTTACATACTACTTATACCTAACCTGTCTTTTAAGTATACAGAATTTCCGTACTAACAAATACAAAGACTACTTAATGGCGGATGAAATGGCAAGTTTGTCAAAATATTAGCATAATGTGCACAAATCCAACTGTACTTCCCAAATAGCAAATAGATAGGAAAGTAGTGCTTGCGCCCAAATACACGCACACACACACGCAAGCCAAGAGTTCTCTCTGACTAGAAGTAGTCAGATCTAAGATAGTATTTAACTGAGATAGAAAATGGCTATCTAACAATCAAACAGTCCATGCTAATTTATTTCCAAGTTCTTGCCAAAAGCAAATGTCATCACAAAACAATAGTGATGGTTAAGCATCCAGGAAATTAATGTTAGTCTATGTAATGTCCTCAAAAGTGATGAAAACGTGTGTGTGTGTGTGTGTTGTATTTGTGTGTGTGTGTGCATGCACCCGTGCGTGTCAGAATCCCCTCTGGTTCTTATTTGCCATCTCTATGTCACAGCATACAGCTGCATCTCAAGACAAACTAGGCCAGTAGCTCTGTGGAGATGGAGCTACTGGCATTTGGCACCTGTTATCTAAACCTCTGAAGACTTTGTTATATCAGACACTCTCACATGTAAAGAATTCTCTGTGTACCTGAGTTTCTTTTTCCTATACTTGTTTCATTTCCTTTCTTGTCTAAAAAGCACTAAATGTGGGCTACACACGTAAGAGCTCCTTTTTCAATTCAACATTTATGATAGGCAATGATAGTGAACTGGACTATATGTCTGAATGTTAAAGCCACAGCTGGAGGTTACCAATACATTACTGACAGTGCTGTGGCAGGAAACTCTGGACAAGATATGGACAGCTCCTCTCTATTCTCAGAGTGAACAAAATGCATCAGAACATCTGGAAAATACCTAAAATATAAGCAAAGCTGCTGTGTTTATTTTTTAATCCACAGCAGCACACACGCTGTAGATATGCAGCGTGTATAAAGTCAGTGTGCAGGCTGCTCCACAGCTTGCTCATATGCAGACATGTATTCTGTGGCAGGAGTTACACAGTCACTGGTGTGAGATGAAGCAGACCTGTCTGACATCATTACAGTGACCGCATCTAAAAAACAAATTGTGTTTTACAGTGCAGTAAAAAATTTACTTACTTTAACTGATAGCCAAAATCAAGTCCTTGCTTGTTCAGATTGATTTTCATTTTCTCATAAGACCAAAATTTATAAAACTATTTTTTTTTTTTTTTTTTTTACATTTATTTTTGCTCCTGTTGAATTTCAAGGTTGTTCCTCATACATTAGACGGTCCATAGTGAAAGCAAGCCTATGTTTTGAACATCCGTACCCAGGAATACGGTTAGATTAGGCCAGTACAAGCACTGCATCCCTGATGTTTCTGTGATGCTTTATGCCAGAGACAACCACAGAGAGAAGATCTGATGATGTCGATGAGTCCATTGTATACCAACACCAGAGTTTGAAGAAACAGAATTAATCTGAGACGTCTGATTTAATTTGAGTGGTCACTAGATAGATAGACAGATAGATAGATAGATACATTTACGCATACATACATACTTTGTTGTTATGGAAGGAAATTTAATATGTGACATGCAGGGAAAATACCAATGCAAACCCAAACACACCTAATAAATTATTAAAGTCAGGTATAAAATTTAAAATATCATATAAAAAAAATATACAAAATCAAGTAAACAATCACAACGTGAAGACCCGAGAAAAAGTTAGGGCACAAAAACTTTGGTGAATGTCACTCATTGCCAGTAGATGATTTTCAGTGTAAGGATTGGATCCTATGAAAGAAGTTATGTACAGACTGAATATGCATGTAAAGAAATGTAATTGACTGAATGTTAAAAGTATAAGCCGCAAGACTTATTGTAATAAGTGAGCATGGGGGGCACTACAGAGCAGCCCTACTCTATGTTAGTCTTTCAAGAAAGTGATTTTTCACATAGAATGAGCCTGATGTAGCTTTTAAGTTCTGTATTTTGCATCTCAAACCAAACTAGGACAAACCAAAGCTTCGGAGATGCAGAGGTGACATTTGGCATTCACAGCAAATCTCCAGAGTTCTCAGAATTTCTATTCTTATCTTTGTTTCCATAGGTATGTTTGTTTTCCCCTGGTTTCTTTCTATCGAACTTGCCTACCTTGTTTTGTCCTGACAATCCTCTTAAGAATTAAACTTGGGAAGAATTCTGTGCCCATTCTGCCTTTGTACATCTTACATTTGACTTTTTTTATGTTTCTCTTGTCCACATTATATGCCAGTGGAGAATAAGAATTACAATGGCGAGTCCAGTGGTCCTCTGATCTTGCAGACAACTGCTCTGTCTTTTTTCATCCAAAACTTCCTTCCACAGAAAAGATATATAAGCAACTACAGCTAGATTACTATTCAATCTGTTATGGATGTTTACGATCTCCAGAGGATAAATCCTAAAGATTCTGATGATCCTTTTGGCCTCACTTTAGCCACATAAGACGAAAAGATGGCCACTAAATACAAGAAAGATTAGACTAGATTCAGACTTACTGTCATTGTGCAGAGTACATGTACAAAACCAATGAAATGCAGTTAGTATCTCACCGGTGACGATGTGTATCCTAAAAACTGTAAGATGAATTGCCATGACACATTGTATAAAATTTCAGGTCCCCTTCAGGATGAACTGACATAACTTTAGTGATCCTGTTACTTTTCCTCGAGCAGCATCATCAGAGGAAAGTTTCATATATTTTGGTTTACAAAAAAATACCTACAAAGGACATTTCAGCTGAAGCTATATGTTGTACGTGTTTAGAGATACCAAGAAAATACATGCTAACATACTCAACTAAGATGAAGGAAGTAGTAAACATTATACTTAACTTAATCAAACAGTAGTATATTAGCAATTTCTTTGGTATAATGATGCATGCTTGTTGCTAGCATGGATGCAAACTGCAGTGTTGTAGGTTCAATTTGAACATTCTGCTGTGTATGTATTGTTGTTTTTGATTGGTCAATGGAACAAGCAAAATAACAGCAACCACAGTGATGAAAAAAAGAGTAGTACTGGCAGTCGAAGAAAGTTCTATATCATGCTGTCATTCTCTGAGAAAAACAGTTTTCTCTCACCGTGCCGTGGACAGATTCTGTATTCAGGATACTGAGAAGGACACTGAATGAAAAGACACTTTCAAGGTCACAGGAGCCTGGATAAAAGACAGGTCACAGCCTAAATAGTATGTCACAAGGCTAACACATACAGACAGGAAACCACATTCACACTTACACCTATGCATAATTATATCTTTGTGTATGTTCTGCAAAAAATCCCCAAATTCTTTCAAAATGTGTGTGTGTGTGTGTGTGTGTGTGTGTGTGGCGTGGTGTGTGTGCGCACACAGTTTTCATCAATGGAGTGGTGTCTGTAGCAGCTTCACCTTATTATGCAGTAAACAGGCATGTCTGACTGCAGAACCTCAGCACAGACAGTAGAGAACGGGTAATAATGGGTGAGGTTTTGAGAAAATAAACACCACCACACAAAACCTCACAGACACATGCACACAGGGGTGGACAGGCAAGGATGGTGTGCATAGTGTGATAACTTAATCTCAGCGTGGGGGCAAGTTGCAGGAGAGTGAAGCGCCTGGGGAGAAAAGGATTATGGGGAGGTAGTGGGGCGTCGAGACTGCACGCTGAGAGAGAGGACGCTTGACCCAGAGAGATGCTCACACAGTCTCACACACAGAGATACACACACAATGATTCATAGCTTTACTTGTTGTTGCGACAAATGTGCACAAACAGGCTCTCGGAAACAAAGTACACCCTTCCTCACACAGATCTGTCGCCCTCCAGTTCCACAATATTCAAGAAAGACAGAACAGAGTAAAGAGTACCTCCTTGACCCTTGACCCTGTGATGGCAGATTTATCAACTGTCCTGGTCTGGTCAAGTTGGCCCTCCTTGTCCATCCTTTGCAGTTCCCTTCATCTTTTTTCCATTGACTTCTTCTGGCTTTTGTCTGACTGCAATGCATTCTATTTGCCTACCAGTTACCATGACAAAGAGTGTGACTGGTACAATTCTGTCTGATCCTTGAGATCCGTCTGTCTCACTCACACATGCAGCGACAGCATCGCAGTTGGTGCACTCTGACCTTTTGTTACAGAGAGATTTAACAAAGTGTGAAAGAAGAAGAAGAAAGGCCAAAGTTGAAAAAGGAGGAAAAGAACAGCAATTAAAAGATAATTATCTGCTGGGAAAGGACCAAAACTATCATCAGGTCTGTACTGCTGTAAGAAGGTAGTAGAGGAAGAATGAGTGGATTCCCTGCAGTGTAAATGTCAAACCCTGGCTTTGACCTTCTCCTGTTTTCTTGTGTGGTTCTGCTGCTACAGAAAGTCATTTTAATTCAGAATTGCTTACTGTAGAACTTCTTTTTGATGAAATGATCACACCTCCAAGAACTGGTAATTTTGCACTCACAAAAAAAGCTGCCTTTTTCACACCAACAATCCAATTAAAATCTCATGCCTTAATCCTAGGTCAAATCAAACCATAGATTCAGACACCAACCAACCAATTTCCTCTGAATTCATCTTTTTGCGTTGCTCACATCCAGGATGTGTAGCATCTCCAACAAGCTCCACCAGTTCAAAATCTCAACGTGCCATTTTTCACCTTTAACCTAAATGGAACAAGCTTTGACCTTTCATACATTAAATCAAGGTATTGTAGGCCCTTTTTAAAAAAATTGAACTCTGTGTTTGTTTATGTTTATGACCAATCTTTAAAAATACACTTATTCATTAGGACCTAATGAGCTTGATAAGTTTACAAATTGCTGGTTTTGTCATGGGATTTGTTGACAATAAAACAAAAAATACAGAACAGGTCCTCATCTGTCATGTATCATTAAATTACTTTAGAAATCAAATTGCCAATTCATTAATAACAGCCATTGTCTGTTCTGTATCTAGCCCTGGTTTAAAGAAGGGTGACGAAGTAAAGTTGGTTGATTATGCTGATTCATCCAGGTAGACTTTCAGTGTTGGTTTGACCCATGTCATTGTGTCAATCTGAATAGTATGTCAGTGAAATGACATTTGTCTTTCTCTCTTTTTTGGCTGGGATTATGACTAATTTGTTATGGTGGCTGAATTCCATTTAACTGCTTCAGTTTCAAGGTTCTGGTATTGCATGCTAGATTGATGTCACTCTGTCAAGGTTTACATGGATAGTTAGCAGACCAGAGCTATTGTTAATGTTATCAGTAACAACTGTACTTTCCCATCTTTGACTACTGTACAGGGGCGGCACAGTGGTGCAGTGGTTAGCACTGTCGCCTCACAGCAAGAGGGTTCCAAGTTCCCGGTCTTAGAATCCTCAAAAACTGAATTCTTGGTTATTAAAATTAATGTTAATCCATGGAAAAAGGTGATGAATGTAAAACAAATACCTCATACTTTCTTCAGCAGCTCATGTAACTATGATAAGTTCATAGTACAATTCAAGAAGGGTTTGTAGGTAGGCTTGTATTGCTGTTTTTGAGACACCAATTTCAGTTTTAAACTTCATAGTAAGGACATTTCTGCATTATGAGGACATTTTGCCTTCACCACTTCAAAATCTGTTTGTCTGCAATGCTTTTATGTTAAGGTTATAGTTTGATTTAAGTTAGATTAAAAGAGAGGTTGTGTCTAGGGTAAGGATTGAGGATAAGTATTTGGTTGTTATGGTTAAGGTCAGAGCTAGGGGTTAGAGCATTACATGCATTACATCAAGTGTTAAGCCCAGGGAACCTGACCGTGGCACACAAATGAACTCCTCTCAAGGAGTGACTAGTCCACAGCAGAATGCAGTCCAAAACAAAGTGGATTTATTTTCCTTGCAATAAAATAATAATATAATAATAATAACCCTGGGTCATAACACAAATGACAAAAACAAATGTATGTGTGTGTGTTTATATGTGTGTGTGGGCATGACTGCATCCACACGTGTGTATTTATGTGTGTGTGCATTTTCTGTTAGTTAGGCTGAATGCTACAGATTCTGAAGCAGAAACAACTGAACATCAGTATATCAGCATAAATTGCTCAGCAGTCAAAAACACTGTGCATTTTACTAAGTATCTGAGTATTTATTGCACTCACAACAATTCCTCTGTCATTTGTAAATCCAAATTACACATTGACATTTAAGTTTTGTAACTGCATCTGTGCTTTGACAGTGTTGTGGTTCTCCAAAATCGATTGATTCATGCTGATGAAATTGTGAATGTGAGTGAATAGTTTTTTTTTTGTTTTTTTTTCCGGGCTTTGGCCTCTAGGAAAAGGTTCTTTGGGGTCACGTAAGGCACAGAGGAGATATGGAGGTAATTTGTTAAAGTTATTCTTTTTCATTTTGGAAAATATATCATATCTGCTACAAGTGACAAGTGAGGATTACAGGGAAACTGTCATGAACCTCTCATAAGACCACCCCATTAAAGAAACCTCAAAAAGATTATAGTTCTCTTATCTTTTCACCATGTGAAAATTCTCTCTCTCAGTCATCTGTACTAAAAATAGCCATGAAGTGAAGACAGCGTGTTCCTCAATCAAAATTATTCGCTGTAATCATACATGTCAATCTACTGATAACTTCTATTTTCCCCCAAAATAACCCTCATACCTTTTATTAAATAATTTAAATTCAAGTCAATTCAATTTATTCATATAGCGCCAAAGCACAACAAAAGTTGTCTCATGACACTTTCCAATCAGAGGAGGTCTAGACCAAACTAATTTATATTATTTTATGTACAGAGATGCACAGAGATGCATAGCAACAGTGAAAACAACAGGGTATTGGAATGACAATAACAGTATTAACAACAATAATGATGATAGTACTAGTAGTAGGGAATAGAAAACAGTCATCAGTGTCAAGCAGGACCATAGCAGGAGGTCCAGACGTGATCCATGGGAATCTGAGAGACAAGAAAGCACAAAGACTCTGGGGAAGTCAAGTTACTGACATGCATTGATGGGACCTGAATATGTGTGGAACGAGAGTTAGAGGAGGAGAGAGAAGCTCAGTGCATCATGGGATATCCCTCGGCAGTCAAAGCCTTTAGAAGTATAACTAGGGGCCAGCCTAGTTATCCTGTTATAACTATAATCTTTGTCAAAAAGGAAAGTTTTAAGTCTGCTCTTTAACATAGAGAAGATGTCTGCCTCACGGACCGAAACTGGAAGATGGTTCCGCAGGAAGGGAGCTTGATAACTAAAGGCTATGCTTCTCATTCTACTTTTGCTAAGTCTAGGAACCACAAGTAACCCTGGATCCTAGGAGCATAGAATTCTAGTTTGATAATATGGTGCTGTGAGCTCTTTAAGATAAGATGGCACTTGTCCATTCAGGGCTTTGTATGTGAGGAGGAGAATTTTAAACTCTATTCTGAAATTTACAGGCAGCCAATGTTCTCTACATTGGCTACCAATACATGAGAAATATGTTCTCTACTATGAGTTTTTGTCAGTACACGTGCAGTATTCTGGATTAGTTGGAGAGTCTTTAGGATCTTATCGGGGCACCTGATAACAGGGATGTACTTTTGTCTATATAGTGTACATTGACAAGAATTTCTTGATTACATTTGATTACCTCTTTAAAAACTGAAATTTTTAAAACTAAGAAACCAATTTCAGTCTATGAATAGTCAAAGTATGTTCTGTTTTATATCAGTGCTTCTCAATTATTTTCTGTTGCGCCCCCCCCCCCAGCAAGTAGAAAACAATTCGCGCCCCCCCCCCCGCCGCGACTATAAATAATAGTAATAATAATATGTAATAATATTTAATAATATGTAATAATAGGATGCTAACAATTCTCGCTGGTTTACTGAAGTAGCATTCACAAAGCGGGATGATTGTTGGCAATATTCGGCACGTTTTGGCTGAAAAATCTCCAGCGGCTTATCAGCATGATTGGGATGTAATGTCTTCAAGTGCCTCCTTCATTTATTTGGCTTCATGCTGTCCGCTGCCAACATTTTTAGACAGTAAACACACCGGTCTGTCGTCTCCCACTGTAGTCACTGTGAAGCCAAGCGCTACATATGCTTCATCATATTTCCTCGTCTTAGCTTTCGGGTGAGTTACTTTTGTCTCATTATCTTCGTCTCTCTCCGCCTTTCTTCTCATCCCTGTTAAAAATTTCTTCATGTTGTCTCTTAAGGGTTCGCTTACTGCACTTCATCTCGCCTGCTCGGTGCAAAAAAGCCGCTACACCATAGAGCTAATACTCCCTGCGCACACTCTGACAATGAGAGCGCCACTGCCAACTACTGTAGGGGATGTGCAATTACACTTTATTCTAGTACGGCAAAAAAAGCATGTTCCCCAGGGTCACACGCGCCCGCCCCACTATTTGAGAAGCACTGGTTTTATATCAAAGTAAGTTACTTCTCTCAGGTTGCCAGTTTTGGTAACGACAACTAATATTTGTTTTTTTAATAATGATGATGTATTTTTTTTTTTTATTCTTATGACTTTTTTATTAAACAGCAGCACCAACAAAAAAATGGACAAAAGAAAAAGCTTCCCACATGTTATAGAATACACAAAATTAAGTTTATACTTAATTTTGTGTATAACAATTTTCTTTTTATGAGTATGAGCATCAGCCAAGTAAACTGTGTTAGTATCTGTCCTTATGATTAGGGTAAACCCCCTCTGGGTTGCTGACTGAAATTTAGTGTTTCAAGTTTTAAAATGAGTTGTTTAAATTAAATTCTGAGGCTGTTCTGTAAATAGTTTTCAAGTAAATAATATAACAACTTCTAATCAACCAATCTCAATTTCAGGCTTATGTTAAGAACTTCTTGTTAATCCCCCAATAGGGCCACCCAATTCTGGTCTGAGCACCATCTGTTCTGAGTATAGATACGGATGCGGATAATTTACTTGGCTGAATAGATATATATGGTGTACTTATCCCTACAGACAATACACCTGTAGTTTTTGCCAGCACTGAATATGCAGAATGCATTGTATTTGTACTGAAAATGTTTTGACATTAACACTAACACCAACACCACAACACTAATTCTGTGCAGGGTTATGAGGGGCTGAAGCCTTTTCTAGCTTACATTGAGCAAGAGGTGGGGTACACCCTGAACAAGTCACCAGTTTATCACAGGGCTCATGTTATTGGCATGTTTCAATAGAAAATAATGTTTTTAGGAGTCAACAGTAATTGAAAAGGTTTCAGATTGGATCACATTTTTTTAATTCGAAAAATTTCCATGTCATTTGTATTGCAGTGACTAAATTTTGAGTTTGGTGACAAATTACTACATTTCAAAGAAATCTCACTCAACCAGATAAAAACTGCAGGTTGATTGGTTGGCGGAAGTACACAACCACAATATGCTACTTTTGTTTTTTCTTCATGTTACAAGTCTTCAGACACACCAAAGCCAAAAGCCAAAGGGAGGTGTTGTGGCAAATTGCTTGTTGACAAATGCTTTCATTGTAATGAACGTTGCAGGGAAATTGGAATGATTTGGGGAAATTGCAGTTCCTGTCATTTGTCTGAGAGCTTTGAGAGCACTTACATAAAGTAAAAGTGCAAGGGATTGGTTCAAATTGTCTCAATAAGTACTCATAGTATAGCTGCAAAGAACTCTCCCTCCAAAAAAGAAGGCAACAATATTTTGTTCAGGGGCAATGACAGAACAATGCAATGTTAAATGGAAAGAAAATCCTTTGATTTATTTGTTGACCTGCTTTTTTTTTTTTGTTGTTGTGTTTTGCATCATCAGTTTTCACTAACTGATTTCATGACATATGAATGTTTAACATATAAAAGAACAGAGTCTTGACCTTAAACCCCATGGCCACAGTTCTCCTTCACTTTCCAATAAAAATATATAAATATGACATATAGGGATACAAGTTATGTCAGATGTTTGTTGCTCCATATTGCTCTATCTCTGGGTCCTTTAACTACCGTCTTGGACAAAATGAGTCAGCTCTTAAACACCGCTATTATTTGAGCCATCTGAGCCCCATCCAAATGTGTCATCTGGAGTTCCTCACTAATATCTGTTTAAGGATGCAACCTTCCGTGAAACTGAACTCAAGGTCCAAAAGAATCTGCCATGGAGTAAAAATTCTACAGAACTGATGTAAATAGGTGTGGATAAGTATGATAATAGAAGCACTCTACCATGCATATGGCTCAGAGGCTTTGTTGAATCTCTCCGAAAGTTGGCGTTGACTGGAAAGGTCAAACCAGCTCTTTTTCTCAAGATCTGTCTTCTTCCCTCTCTCTCTCTCTCTCTCTCTCCCCTGCTCTCAGTGCAGTAACACACAGAGAAACCATCTTCCTCCCCTTTTTCTGTCTATCTTTCTCTCAAATTGTTCTTTCAATCCAACAATTGGTCTCATAAGTGGCTCAAGTATTATGAGTGGTCAAATAGCTATGGAAATCACATCAGAGTGTTGCAGACATGGCATTTTCTGAAGACCCCAAGGACCCAGCAGTCACAATACAGTCTGACCTGTCAATCTCAGTGTTCCCTTCCTTGCATCACATATTAGAATTCCTCCATCTACCTGATCATAGAAGTAGTCTGAAAATGCACACACTAATGTACCTACTCATGCATACTAGCACCTTTGTTTATATATGTTCATTCAGAAAGACGCTTATAATAAATCTATTCGCAACCTATGTACTTTCACAGAACATGGACTTACACTTGCATAATCACATGTTCTTGGTAGGTACCACAAACACATGGCCAAGATGCACTAACTACATTAGACTTAAACAGTCTACATTAGACTGGATGCCAACCAGACATGCACTGTCAGATATGCAGTGTCAATACTGTGTATAATAAATCAGATACAGTTAGCTGCTAATCCTGTGGACTGGATCATGTGCGACCTGGAGACCATCCCTGCCCATAACAAATTCTGAATACCAAGCCATAACAGTCACCACAAAATACAGGGGGACCACTCCAGAGAGGGAGGAAACAGAGCTGTTATAAGAGCTAGTTGTCAGTTGATTAAAAGGGTCAAACCATCAGTGTAAACTTTCAAAGTGTGGACAGGGATGGGACTGTATTCAGGGCACAGACTGATAACATCACCCAAGTGAAACACATCAGTATTGAGTAATACACATCATCACTGATATACATCACCAAATGTTTGGTGATGTGATGACTGCAAAAACAATAAAATCATTCCACAACCAGAAAGCCTTGATGAATGGGGAGGTGAAAGCTCTATCCAGAGCCACAAAACATCCTTTTAGTTAAGTGACAAGGAAGCATTCAATATATCCCAAGCAAGGCTGAAAAATGGCATTGCGATTGCAATGTGCAGACATCAGCAGAGACTGGAGAGACTTCAACACTTAAGATTTGTGACATCCAATTCAACCATCACAGCCTACAAAAGTATCTTGATCTCAGCAAAGGCTCATGTATTGAGAATATGCCAACCAGTTAGCTGAAGTCATTACTGACATTTTTCACAAATCACTGTCACAAGAACCTGTTTCCACCTGCTTCGGGATCCATCACTGCCCAGTGTCTTGTCTCTGGTTCTCCAGCACATCAAAGTCAACATCTCAACCAGCCTGGACCCTTACCTCTTTAAATTCAGATCCAACAGATCTGAATTGGAAAGGAGATTGTGAGGCAGGCTTTTCATTCAACATCAGTGTGTGATCTTACTATTCTTCTACTTCATGAATGTGCACAAAAATTCCCACATAAACAATCCAAAATCTTGTGGAAAACCTTCCCAGAAGAGAGAAAGCTGTTATAGCAGCAAAGCTGACCCCCCCCTATTTGTGTTGTATCCACAGATATTTACAGTGCAAAAGGTTTAAAGATGACACCATGATCATCAGCAGGATTACAAATAATGAGAATTCTTATCAAGAGAGAATCAACAATTTTGCACAGTCAGGGCAAAGATACTCACCTCTCTTTATGTCAGATGAGCTAAGTTGCACAAGGTGAACAGTTTTAGCTTCTCAGGAACCAGCATCACAGGGAATCAGTCATGATTCATCATTAAGAAAGCTCAGAAAGTCCTAGATCTGTTAAAGGGAACATATTATCAGTGCTTGTGCATACATATTTGTGTATTTGGAGTGCATACCCACTGATAAAATGTGAAATATGACAACCCAGTAACCTTTGTGTGAGCAGCTTAGATCAGAAAATGTGAGGTTCTCAGAATCAGAATCAGAATTGTCTTTTTTGCCGTGTAAGTGAAGAGGTTTCACATTAATAGGAATTTGTTTTGGTGATTGGTGCATACATAGAATGTAAGAATGAGTAACATATAACAATAGAATAAAATAAAATAGAATAACATAAAATAAGATTAGTAAAATAAATATGGTTCTTGAGGTAGTACAGAGTGGAAGTAGTGCAAGTAAGTGAGGTAGACAGTGCAAATGGTCAGCAGGTGGATGGTGACATGAGCAGGAGACAGTGCCTGTACTGAAGTAACTAAAGTGCAGGACAGCATGTTAGTCAGTTGGTGTTCAACAGTCTAACAGCACAGGGGAAGAAGCTGTTCTTGTGGCATGAGGTTTTGGTCCGAATGGACCGTAACCTCCAGCCTGAAGGGAGTTTCTCAAAGAGTCCATGTCCAGGGTGAGAAGGGTCAGCTGTAATCCGACCTGCACGCCTCAGAGTCCTGGAGGTGTACAGGTCTTGGAGAGATGGAAGGCTGCAGCCGATCACCTTCTCAGCAGAGCGCACAGCACGCTGCAGTCTGTGCTTGTCCCTGGCTGTGGCCCCAGCGTACCACACGGTGATGGAGGAGGTGAGGATGGACTCAGTGATGGCCGTGTAGAACTGAACCATCATCTTGACTGGCACCTTGAGATTCCTCAGCTGCCGCAGGAAGAACATCCTCTGCTGGGCCCTTTTAATGAGGGAGCTGATGGTCAGCTCCCACTTGAGGTCTGGGGGGTGGGGGGTGTCTGTCAGGGTGAGGGGGAGCGATGGAGCTGGCACTTTCCGAAAGTCAATGATCATCTCCACTGTCTTCTGGGTGTTCAGCTCCAGGTGGTTGTTGCCGCACCAGGACACCAGACGGTCCACCTCCATCCTTTAGGCAGACTCATCCCCATCCGAGATGAATCCGATGAGGGTGGTGTCATCTGCAAACTTAATCAGCTTTGCAGACTGGTGGCCGAAGGTGCAGCAGTTGGTGTAGATGGAGAAGAGCAGAGGGGAAAGTACACAGCCCTGGGGGGTACCGGTGCTGATGGTGCATGTGTCCGGGACATTCTTCCCCAGCCTCACATGCTGTTTCCTGTCAGGAAGTCAGTCATCCATCATCAGGCACATTGTCCTGGAGGAGAGCTGGGCAGATTGTATTGAAAGCAGAGCTGAAGTCCACAAACAAGATCCTAATGTAGGTTCCCGGGGAGTCCAGATGCCGCAGGAAGAAGTGAAGGGTTAAGTTTTCTGCTTCGTCTACAGACCTGTTGGCTCTGTAGGCAAACTGCAGGGGGTCCAGGAGGGGGGTTGCAATGGTCTTGAGGTGGGACAGAACCACACTTCATGACTACAGATGTCAGTGCCACAGGTCTGTAATCATTAAGTCCAGTGATCCTTGGCTTCTTGGGGACTGGAACTATGGTGGAGGATTTGAAGCAGACTGGCACATGGCATGACTCCAGAGAGATGTTGAAAATGTCAAGAGAGGTGCTTTGATTTTGCCCCCCCACGTGAGTTTCTCCACCCAATGATTCAGGTCTACCTTTACGCAGGTTCACCATTTTTTGTTTCTCGCAATTGCCATGTCTAAAGCTAGAGCTAGGCACGGGAAGTGCTCTGTTGTTGGTTTCATCAACCAACCACTACAGTTCACTTCTTCACCTTCCCGTCTCAGAAGACCAGCGAGTCTCGTTACAAAGAAACAGGCTCAGGGCTCCCACTGATTCAGCATTATGGTGAGTTGTATTTTTCATGCACTTTATATTTGTTTTTGTGGTGTGTCTTATTTGGAAGGCATGTTTAAACGTTACCATAGTGACCAGAGAGCATTAGGGGGCAGACAGGATGTTACTGATGTTATGTTGTTGGCGCGATGTTATGAAGTTATAAAGTTGTAAGTACACACTGGATTCATGTTTATTATTATATTTAAAAAATACCCCAGTATTTATGCTGGTCTTATCATTTTATTGTATTGTATTTGTCCGCCACACATTAAAGGCTGGTCTGTGAAAATATTGTCTGATATTAAACTGGTCCGTGGCACAAAAAAGGTTGGGGACCGCTCCCATAAAGGGACTTAAACTTGCATTTTATTCTGCTTCCCTGTGTTACGGAATAACAAATAAATGAACTTTGACATGTCTACCTTTGGTGGCGGTTCTGCAGTACTTTCAGAGGAGAAGATATCTTCCACAGTTTCTTACACTTGTTTGTGGGCACAATACCATTAACAATCTTGGAGAGTTCTCTGTACTCTGTCACCGTTTTTATACAAGCAGCAAAACTGTGGTATTCCGGCATCCATCATGTTGCACACTTGGATAGAAAGAGTGTCCAAGTGTGCCTAAGTTTTTAATAGTTAGATAGTTAGATACTTATTTTTCTCCCAGTACAGATGGTTTAATTTAATGACATACTTCCTACTTGATCCGTTCCCTTATTAAAATGCTCATATATATATAAAAAACAGAAAGTTTCCCCATCAGTAAAATTACTTCATTATATCTCTACTATGAATGGACTGCCTGGTTTAACAAAAGCATGTCAGTGGATTTTGACTCACTTCAGAAAATTTCAGCGGTATGAATGCTAGAACAATAGAACTATTTTAAGTTCTACTTATCCAGGCAAGTGCCTTCCTAAGGCAGGTGCTGCCCTTTCATTTTCCCCATAGGGAGATTCACTTAGCACTTTTCCAGCCACAAGCTCATTTCTCTAACCTGTATGCCTCTATTAGCTCGTTCACAGTGTCTTCAAAATGGTTCTGTCAATTTCATAAGAAAGATAGTTATCATGGTTTTGAGTTTCTGTTTAGTTTGTTCCTTGTTTAATTTTGTAGTTTCTCCTCTTGTGTCTTGGCCAGCTTTACGTTTTCTGTCTTATTGTGATAGATGACATGTTGTTGTAGTTTTTCCTGGTTTAAACTTCCTGTCTTTGTTCTTTACCCTCCCCTATTTAGTTTTAATTGTGTCTTGTTAACTCTCCTGTATATAAATTGTGCTCTCCTTGTGTGTGTTGTCAGTTTGTCTGTGTTTGCTGCCTTTCTTGTGATCCCTGTAGGTGTTTCCTACACTTCACTTGCCTTGCCTTTTGGATTATTCTTTGTTTGGACTGTTTTTACCTGAATTCCCAGGATTCCCAAACACTAATAAACAAAAACATTATAGCCCATCAAAACACAACCACCCTCCCATGACCAAACTAGATGTCAGATCTGAATTTTAAATTATAACTTGTGTTAGCTACTTATAACAAGCGGTAACTTCTTTTAAATCTACATAGAATAATTACCTTTACAAGCAAAACTGAGCTGGAGGAGATTTATCTTGCCTACCACCACACACAAAGACTGAAAACCACACATGCACACATTCACACCTAGGGGCAATGTAGACTAGTCAGATGTCCATGTTTTTGGGATTGTGGGAGGAAGCTGGAGTACCCAGAGAAAAGCCACGCAGGCACAGGGAGAACATGCAAACTCCACGCAGAAGGGCCCAGACCGGAATTCAGTTAACTAGCAGTAACAGTTAACCACTAACCACTGCACCACTGTGCTGCCCCTATTAAGGTTATAAAAAGATCAATTGTTTAATATCACAAACCTGTGGGTTAATAACTTATGATAGCAGTGCAAACAGTTCACTAAGATCACATTACAAATATTCACCAAAAATTCTGAATCATATGTTAAGTTACACATGACCAACCCAGACAATATAAGATTTACAATTCCTCTTACTGCTGAAGAAATAGTCATTTTGAAAAAATGTTCGAAAAAATACTTATAAAATGAGTGTGAGAAGTGCAGAGATTCATTTCCAATCATGCAATTCGTTATGAAATAATACAGATATTTCACAGAGTGCAGAAACACTTCAGTGCTCTGGAAAACATACTGTGTGTTGCTTCAAGTGGAATAGCTGTAATGTGCAGGAATTTGTTATGTGCAGGAATTTGGCCTTGAACTGACACACACAGTCCTTGGTGTAACAATATTTTGTATCTGTCAGTCTCTGAAAGCATGTGTGTTGGAGTGTATAGCCAAATGTATATCTGTTACTCTAAGCAAATGATGGGAAATTAAAACTAGAACTGTAGGTTATTTGGTTTTTTCAACCTTACTAATATTTTTCCTCAATTTCCACTGGGTCAAATGTTTAGGTGTGAGATAGGTGTAGGTGTAGACAGAAATACCATTTCAAATGATTATTCATGATCATATCAGCTCAAAGTGTACAATGAACAGGTATCTTTCTGCTAACATATTCATCATAGTAACTTTATAATGTTTTATGTCATGGATTTTCTCTCTTCTCAGCTTGCCGAGTGTTATTCTGCTTTGTTGAGGGTGGATTTACACCATGGGCTATCACTGCAGTTCCCTGCCTTGTCAAACCCACTGCATGTATATATGTGTTTGTGTGTGTCGCTGACTGCCCAGAAAGCAACACACTTTATTAAACCTACGTTCCAAAGTGTAAATTAATATATTTATTCATTGCCTTTATATTGTCGAAAAATAGACTTGAAGCACAAATAAATGTGTCAGGTCATGGTTACACCCATGAGACAAAGAGACAGCTGAGTGAGCAAGCAACAAGGAAACCAGTGTAGACAACTGCACTGAGTCAAATGAGAGCAAATTTGTTGTGTGGAAGTAAAAGATGCCATATAACAATCCAAATCACATCCATAATGTTAATGGAGAATAATGTGGACTGTCATGGAATATGACATACAGGAAAATGAGACAACAAACTGATATGAAATTAAGGAATTAAAAATTCACACCCACTATTCATGCTGATGAACAAGGTTCAGCAAGCAGACCATCTCAAAAAGCGCAGTAAGGCACATATCTAGAAATTACATTTATATCATCTTAGTACTGATAGTAAGTGAGTCAACACTGGTGTTTGAAAAAGGCATCAGAAAATTGTCAGATCACCACTGGGCACAAGCCTAAACCAAATGGTGTATTGTTTCCATGGCAAAGACACTTTCCTTAAGTGTTTCTGTCAGCTTTCTGTAGCACAGTGCCATGCTACCTTCAGGTGTTGTTTGCTTCTTTTCCTTGCATCTCCTGTGAATGAACTTCTTTTGCAGTTACAAATTTACAATTGTGATATTTTGCTGTCTGACTTCCTGTGAAAGCAAATCAGCATCCAGCAACCAGACACACAATTATAACAGTATTCTACACTATTCTTTACCTTTCTATTTTTGGCATAGAGAGAGAAGAACAGTGGGGAGTGCACACATCCCTGGGGAATGCCATGGTTATTGATTTAAATAAACTTCTCTTAATACTGTTTAAAATGTTTATGTGCTTTGACAAGGATAGAACTCCAGAGGAAACTGACTTTGGATTTCTTTTTAGACATAATAATCTTTTATAACTATGATAGAATATTTTGAATCTTTTTTGCTGTCCTAAATGTTTTCATCCTATTTTTGACACTTTTGAGTTCACACAAAATGAAAGCAAGTTTATGCCAATAGTTTTTTGTTTTTTGTTGTTTTTTTTTTAACTATCAAAAGCTTTCTTGGGCAGGACATTTCACATATAAAACCATAATACATGCGGGGATATTCAAATCTACATTAAAGAATAAATTAATGCATATCTATAGAAATATTTATTGTTTTTATACTTTTTGCTTACATGTCATTTGGATTTTTTCTTTTTCAAAGAATTTCATAGCAGTCACCCAGTAACATGAGATTTTCAGGAGTGATGCTGTTTATTTAATAATTTGAAAATCAGGTTTCTTACAACTAAAATGGATTATTAGATTCTCACACCTAAACTTGATTAGTTGCAGTAAAATATTTGCAGTATATCTTTTGTGTAAATTATGCAAAATTAAAGCAATCCTTGTATGCCTGAAAAAGTCTGTGCATCAATATCAAATGCATTCTTTGGTAGAAAAAATTAGAGCCAACAGAGACACTCCATATAGAGTACTGTAAATTGTCATTTTTGGCAAAGTTAAATATGTCTTGTTATTATGAGAGGAAACCCCAAAAGTGGGTCATGGTCCTAGTTTTTGGCAGGTCCCACCATAACAAGAACATCCTAATGAGCTTCAGTTCATGGTAGAAGCAGAATTTATTCAATTTCTGTCCCAGGCTGAGAAAGTTTAAAGAGCCGTCACAGTAGGGGATTTTCAAGAAAAGCCCCCTCCTGTGATTCTTCAAATACTGCAACCGTCAAATGGCTTGACTTGAAATTCAATATACAGTATCACACAGAGGATGGTCCTCTATTCTACTTTAATATGCAAGGCAGTTTTATCCTGTTCTCACTCTCATTGCTGCAGGTTTTTAATGATGGGTCAGGACCCAAAAATGGATCATAAGCTTATTTGTAGTGGCTTCCAATGTGATGTTTTCTCAACCAGACCTCACAGAGTAAAGGTCTATGTACGCTCAGTTTTGGTCCCAACATACCCAGAAGACTATGCTAACACAGTATCACTTTTCAAGCATTATCACTGCATAGGGACTACACAGACACTAATAATTAATTGCCTTACTTGTGAACGACAGTTTTCAAGGATGCTACTTTCATATCCAATCAATATACTATCACCTTTTACCAGTGAGCCTGTTTTTCAGTAGAATGTTCTAAACAGTTGTTTTCCATTTGTTCCAAACAGATGTTTTTTGAGCATTTCACAGCTTTCCCACTCTTTCGTTGCTGCTGTCCCAGCTGTTTGAAATGTGATTCTCTCATTAAATTCAGAATAAGCACATATTTACATATGAATTATCCATGAAGTTTATGATGTAAAACATTAAATACAGTATATTGTTTTGGTATGGTTTCCAATTGAGTATATGTCAGAAAGATTACATCAAATTTTCCCATTCCATTTCCTTTATGTTTTACACAGCATTTGGGCTGAATCTAAGAATAAATACAATCATGCAAAAGCAACATTAGGAGCCAATGTAAAAAATAGGGTTTTGGATAATTGTGTTATGTGTGTATCAGAGTGGTGTACTCATTTAGTGTGTCTTTAACTGCAACTATTCCTTAAACTTAGTCATACCATAGTTGCAGTGCATGGATAATCCAGCCATCCGTCCATCCATTTTCTAGACCGCTTATGCGTCAGGGTCGTGGGGGCTGGGGGCTGGAGCCTATCCCAGCTGACTGTGGGCGAGAGGCGGGGTACACCCTGGACTGGTTGCTAGTCAATCGTAGGGCTGACTTTGAAAGACAGACAACAACTCACACACACACTCACACCTATGGGCCACTGCACCACTGTGCCGTCCTGCATGGATAGTGTAGATGTGAATATTTTTTTCAAGTGTTGGAGAAGTTGAAACCTCAAAAAAGTGTGCCCTCTATAATCCTGTGAATTATGATAATATAGCAAAAGCAGAAAGAGTACGATACTAGTAAAGTTTAATAAAGCCACTAAGGGTAGTGGTCAGGACAAAGACTGTGACTTGCTCTCTGATTTTGGTTTCAGAACAACAGTGTGCATTGTTTTTTTCTTGTTTGTTTTTTCAATTCATAATCAGGATCTTACCCCAACCTTAACCAATTCATTTTTATGCCTAAACCAAACCATACCTCTAACAATCAAACAAACAAACAATATAAATAATGTAATATGTAATGTATGTAATGTAATGAAAGTTGTCTGTCTCTAATATCATATTCAATTTAGATGGCACTGTCATCCTGGCTTCACAACAGAACAATAGGTAAGTTGAACGGGACCCTTCAATATTTACAGAAAATAGAGATTTACTTAGGATTCAGTTTATCAACAACCTCTGCAGAGATCATTTTATTTACAAGTAAAATATAACATCAAACAAAATTGTGCTTTATCACAGTCTGTAAGTTACCTTTTTCAAACTGTCCACTGCAGAAGCATAAAACACTACAATACAACAGTCAAATCACAAAACGTAAAAGCTGTAGAAAACGAGGGGTTAATGATTACAGACGCGCCGGCGCATCCTTATCACATGACCAATTTAAGACGACGTAGCTGCAAGACGCAGCCTCGCTGAGTCTCAGTTTTAATTTGTGTCCAAAGTGGGCACTTCAACCTATATACAAGTTTTTAAATTTTGTTAATATGTCAAGTAAAACCCAAGATAAACAATATACGCAATGTTTTTTCTTGAACATTGCCGTCACGTTTGGTGCGTGTTTGGTGTGCGTTTGGTTTGAAGCTGCAGATTTGTGGCGATACTACTTCGGTACTTAGGTAATGACTGCAGCATTCAGCCAGAGATAATTGCATAAAGGACCTAAAATAAATGTAATTAACAACTTAACAACCCTAATCAACTTCACTGCTATGGCAGAAGAAGACGTCAAATCTTTTCTTAAGTAACTACTTTAGAAAATTAGTCAATTAGAATGTATCTGCATTTATAATTTCATTAATCCAGTGAGAAGTAAGCAGCTGAAAGGATGTTTCATTTAACCAAAACAAAAAAAAACAAACAAAAAAAATGATTGATTGATGATATGATTATGGGTGAATATACATTCAACATAGAAAAGGGTTAAAAATTTAGTTCTTTTTCACAAATTATTGGAAGATGTTGATCAAATGTTTGAACCATATTTTACTGTGTGAGTTGCAGTAGTACATTCGAGTTTTTCAGTGGGTTGACTTCTGAACCTAATGTGAATACTTTTTGACCAGTGAAGATGTTTTAAACAATCACTGTAAATTTTAATTGTTAAAACAGTTCTGGTTGCAGGATGAGAACTAGTGAACCACTAGCACATTTCAGTTTATTTAATTAGCCATACTAAAACAGTGCTGAGAATTTCCCCACTGCGTGACTAATAAAGGTTTATCTTATCTGATCTTATCTAGTGTTGGGATCTCTAGCCTCCAAAAGTCTGAGCCAGAGTGACTGACCGTTAGGGAGACCCCCCCCCATGATTTACACCTATATGTAAATCTGAATTCGAACGCAGACCCAGCACGGACATTGGCTGTGGTCCAGCCATTTCCACAGGGGTCCGAAGTGACGTCACTCAGGTAATAAAAAGGCATTGCAACCCTCAGACGTTGCTTTTTCCCGTGCGCCAAGTACAGTAGAGGACCCTTAAGGTTTCTACAACTTCAAAACATTCCAAAACAGATTATTTCTTCTCTGAATTCCGAAGGATTAGAGCAACACACAGTAAGAGGCTTATGTCTAGGCAGAGGCATTGTTTCGCACATCACTTCGCTGCCATCTTGTCTCTTAATGATACGTCTCCATCGCCATTTGCCATTTCACCTTTTCACTGCACCATCAACATTTCTTGCCATATCGCTATATTTTAAAATGTACCGCAAGATGCAATTTCTTTTCAAACTGCAATAAGTGCTGAACCTATTTTTAGCCTAAATACGATATATCCTCTTGACCAATCAGAATTCGGTGAGCGTTCATGTAACACAAGTGAAAAGGCAGCTTCCGAAAGTCCAGGACGTAAATAGATGAAAAGACCAGAATGTTTCAGTCAAGTACAGTCTGTTGTGCAACAGTCCCATGAAGAAGGTGCCCGTTTGCAAGGCGACCTTCATTAAAGTGTTTGTTGAGTACAGTTTTCATTTCAGAATTGGCTAGTTTAATACCGTTTTATAGGTTTCTTCCTTGCAACAACGTCATTACTATAGAGCAGGGGTAGGGAAGCTAAGCATGTGTGTGTGTGTGTGTGTGTGTGTGTGACTCCTAGTGGCTTTGAGGTTAATAAAAACTGTAGGACTGCAGGTTAAAGACGAGAGCAAGAGATGGTGAGGCTGTAGGTCTGCAAAGAGGAGACACATAAACGGATGGATTTGTAGTGTTTTAAAAAAAAGAAATTGAATTTATAATAAACAATATTGTTGTTTGATTTAACAATCATTGTTCAACATGTTCAGACTGAGCCAACAAAGCATTTTAACAGGATAAATTGAATATTAACAAAATGTGTGGGTCTAGGTAAAAAATGTCATTTTCCTGAAAACTATTAAAATGGATTTATAGCATTTTGGAAAAGAGCTCTTCATTTACATTTCACAAGCAAGTACGAATATGGCTGACTATATCTGACTGAGTGTGAAAAGTTTTGTCTTTTCGGTTTGCAAATTTCAAGACAAGCATGACTGTCCTCCAATTGTTCCATTGTGGGTCCTCAGGTCCTCAGCCAATGCTCAAACCAATATATTTTTGGGCAGCGTTGAGCATGGGTGCATGGTAGAGGCTGTTGGTGTAGTTCAGGGCCAATTTTGTTGATCTTTTGATGTTGTAGAGTACAGCACCCTCACTGGCTGTCTTTCTCCATGTCCCCCCTGTTGAAGCCATGTGCTCCCAAGTGTTGCAGTCAACCTGGAAAACTGTGACATTTGCCAAGGGTTAGGGTTAACTACATATCTGAAGCTGCAGGCAAACAATTTGGTGTGACAGGCAAGCATCAGGCATGCTTAATTATATTACTACTTATTTTGATTTTATTACTACTCCGTACAGCTACTACCATTATTATTGTTACTACTATTGTTACCATAATCACCATAGTACCTTCTGTATACTTCATCATTATCGTTAGCTGTAGTTCCAGTACTTCTGGTATGATTGCTGCTGCTACGCTTCTCTGTTTGTGTGCTCCTTCTCTCACCCCCCACCGCCCTCTCCCTCTCTCTCTCCCTCTCTCTCAACCCAACCGGTCAAGGCAGATGGCTGCCCACATTGAACCGGGGTCTGCTCCGAGGTTTCTACCTTCTAAAAGGCAGTCTTTCCTCGCCACTGTCGCCAAGTGCTTGCTCAAAGGGGAATGTTGGGTTCTGTGTATTACAAAATTGAATTAAAGAGTTTGGTCTAGACCTGTTTTAATTGGAAAGTGTCATGAGATAAATTTTATTGTGAAGTGGCGCTATATGAATAAACCAGGCCCTGCGATTGACTGGCGACCAGTCCAGGGTGTACCACGCCTTTCGCCCGTAGTCAGCTGGGATAGGCTCCAGCTCCCCCCCTGATGGATAAAGTGGTATAGAAAATGGATGGATGGATGGATGAATAAACCAACTTGAACTAAAAGGGGATGAAGCAGTAGTGTTTGTCTTTCATATTAGCTGATGGCGAACTTCTGTCAGTCTTTTTGCTGTTTTGGACTAGACTGATTTGTATGTACACATTTGGGATAAGTTGCAAGTAATCTTCAGAGAGGGACACCAAGTTGACTGGATTGTTTGTGCACTGCAGCTTCACGATGAATGGAGTGCTTATTATTTGTCTTGCTTCTTGCTTTGATGCGCAACATATGGCAGATTTTCTCCTGTGAGGTGAGAGATGGAATCAGTTAAAAGGAAGGACAAGGTAGGAGTGAAGAGACAACCTTGCTTGATGTATGTGACTGATGTATCTAAAAACCCCTGTTCCTCTACGTAGTCATTATACTGAGGCTAACATATTTATGTTATGCAACAGCCTTAGTACTCTGATGTTTTCACCTGAGGGTTAGGCGGTGATGTCAGTGTCCATATACCATTTTTATGACATCAAAGAAGTCTGTAGTGTCCCTAAAGTGCGCTAGCTGCTGCATCTCCTTTTTGACCACTGCTGGTACACTCCATTCCCTGATTCAACTATGAAGGCCTTCCTTTGCTTTTACATGGATAACTCTATTATTGGAATTAATTGGTTGGATGTTGATGAGCTGTTGGATTTCCAGGACATTCTCAGAGAACTGGTCTTGATGTTGTTTGGTTTTGTGTTTGAAGGTGCCTCTACAAGCATTCATAATGGCAGATTGAGGATACTGATTTGGCTGTTCCTTACTGAACACAGCCTGAATTTTTTTCCACAGATGTAGAAAAGGTTTCATCCACCAAAAGCTTTGAACAGATATTGTGGTCCTGCCCAACCCAGAAATTCTCATTGTCACAGCAGCAGGATAGCGAAATAGAAGTGCAGGTAAGTCGAATAAAGATATACAAAGCAAAAAATACAGACATATTTCCTCTTTTCTTTAAAGAAACTATACAAAAACACTCACAATATTTCACAATTTTTAAATTTGTGTTAAAAAGTTACTGTATTGCACTAGGATTGCACAATGATTCATGGAGTTCTGTTAGGAGCAGTGCTGGTTGTACAATCTCAGAGCAGCAGGCAGGAAGGATCTGCGATCTGCACTTATAAGAGTCCACTATCTCAATGTCCTTTCCCTAGATGTTCACCGGTGTTTGGGTTTAGTGTCCACACCTGCAAAAATACACCACCAGCACCTTTGTTGTCTCTGGATCCGGAGGTGGTTCTGCTGGCACCAATCCACAAAGTCCTGGATCAGTTCTCTGTATTCTGCATCGTTCTCCTCATTTATAAGGCCAACAATTGCATAGCTATCAGAGAACATCTGCAGGTGATTGCGTTGGTTGAATTGTGTTGGAATGGAGCCAGGACCGTTCCCTGCAGGGTCTTGGTGCTGCAGACCACCATGTCAGACACACAGTTCCATGCCCTCACGCACTGTTGCTGGTTGGTGAGGCAGACCAGTAGCCATATTGTAAGACACTTGTACACTGGGTTCCTCTGCTGGTTTATCTGTCTGAAAAATGTTTTGCCATTTCTGTCATCTTTAAGTTGCCCTCTGTCAGCCGAGCAGATTTCAGAAAAAGCAGCAATGTTGATTCAGAATCTCCTTAGCTCTCTGGCAATGATGGCAGTTTGCTATCATGTAGCTCTCTGGATTGGTTGTGCATGTGTACATTCAAAGCTCCAAAATATGAGCATTTTTGCCTTGGAGTGGTGGATGTGATGGTACAGACAGGAGAATTTGAGGCAGGCTATGTTTGTGCACCTATTCAGTCCCCTTTCCTGACTGGGGTGAGCAGTGTGAATCATTAATAGAGCAGCTCACTTGTGGATACAGCAGCTGAAAAGCCCTTCTGTCTCAGTCCAGGGGCTTAGGGAGTCCCACCTGCATGGGATGTTTTGGCTATAGGGCCTGTCCGACTTCGTGGTCCTGCCCCCCTCACCATTTTCTGATTGCTGCATGCTTTCACTGCAGTCATTCTCTAAAAATTCTGGCTCTTTTTTGGATTACCGGTAGGCCTTTCTGGGCTAAGCTAGCCCCAGACAGCGTAGGTCCCAAGATCACACAAGCTTCTCTAACATGGCAAGGTGACAGTCCAGGGAAATAACAGGCCATATAACTCATATAACTGTGTGGCAATAACACTGGCTATGTATCAGCATTGAAAAGATAAATGTAAACTTGTTTATCTGGCTAATGGCCATGTCTCCCTGCTCATTTAGCTAATGGGAAATGAGTTGACAGTGTGAATGCATAGAAATGCTGTTGTTCTTATGTATAGAAAAAAATTACATAGTAAGATGCTAGCAAAGTGCACCAGGATTAAAATGGAAAGAAAGAAAACCTCAATGATCTCAGTGTCTGAAAAAGAGCAATACACACTTACATTAACACACAGCTGAAGTCCATAAGGCAAGTCTAGTCAAGCTCATCTGGCGCTTAACACATAACAATTAGTAAACTGATCTGAGAATAGAGATTTGTGCGTGATGTGTGTATATGTGCATGGGAAACAAGAACTTTTCTGAGTGGTTTCAAATGTATTTTCAAAGGTGTATTTGTGAACATTTTTCTGTGTGTGAAACATTCCGTCAAGCCACTTAACCACTTTCCCATAACTGTGTGTGTGCATATGTGTGTGTGTGCATGAGTGAGAGAGAGGTTACTGTCTCATGATAAAGTTTATTACTTTGTTTATTGTTTTTATTCACTGCTGTTTATTAAGAGACAAAAAGTACAAAAATGTTTATGCATGTATTTCGATTCTTCAGAACACAGATTTTAATGAAAATGCTGATGTAAACATACACTACATTACAGCAAACACTGGTGGTACATGAGGTTCAGGTCAGGCACTTAACGGTTTCCTTTTCCCCAGGTGACTCATGAAAAAACTCAAAGCCAACATTAAAAAAATAGGTTTCAACTTAAATATTTGTTGAAATTTCATTCTGTGCTGATCTTTTACAAAAATATATTTTGTTATTTTACTATTTCTTTTGAAACCACAACTCAGCTTATGCACAGCTTGATATTATAGTAAAATTATGAATACCCCTGAGTGTGATGTTTAGTGCTTTTTCTTTATATATACATACCCATGAACCCAGGACTACCCAATGAAGATCAGTGTTGAGTAAGATGAATTATTTAGTTGTGGTAGATATCAGTATAATATCAAATATCTGAAATAACGTTGAAACATGAAAGCCAGCACAAATAAAGAAAGATAAAGGCATAAAAAACAGCATAAAGACATAATGTCAAAATGTAGCAGGTATGAATACTGGATGAACAAATATAAAAATCTAATGGCTAAATTGCCATTTACTCAGCACATTCATGCTCTCCAGGGGATGACCGTTTTGCATTGCATGATCTCTTCTCCAGCCCCAATATCAGACCAATATGTCAGTGTTGCAACAAAATATTACATACAAGCAGACCGCTCAAAATAATTGCTGAGCTCATTCATGCTTGCCAGAGGATCCATCCGTTTTCACTATCCCCGTGGTTTTCCTCTTGCCCCACCCCAGGACAAACCTTTGCATTTGCAGCTCTATGACTTGTAACTCTATTGGGCCTCCATTCTTGCCGCATAAAGGAAAAGCAATCTCTGAAGAAATCTCTTGCTGTGAAGAACAAATAAGAACAAATATGTGACATCAAATTGTCATTGTAGAAGTTGTTAAAATCATTTATTTCCCAAAAGATGTTCATTTACACATGATCATGCATGCATCTGGATAGCACGTGCATGTGCCACTGGGTTGGGGGGGTGGGAGGAGGGCAGGATGTGTCCTAGATGACAAGACACGGGGACATCCCCCCAGGCCTGGAGGTGTAGACAGAAGACAGAGCAGCTTTAGAGAGGATGACATTGGCTTGTCCTAACATGTCTCTCGTCATCTGAAAGCTTCTCTGTGTGTGTGTGTTTACTGTCATTAGATATGTCATAGATTACTGACACAGTGACACAGCTTTTGCATACATGTTTGCCACACATTTGTGAGTGGCTGACAGAGGGAGATTCATGCACATCGTTGAGTGCACATTGGTGATGAATGTATATAAGAGCATAACCCTTAGCCAAAGCTGCACTCACCAAACACATACACACACACATACCCACATGCACTGACAGTGACACAGAGAGAGGTTCCGCTTCAATACACACCTGTCCTTTTGCTCTATGGTACATAGCACACAGTCTGAAGACAGGCTATGTTCTGTGCATGTGTGTGTGTGTGTGTGTGTCAAAGGGCCTCCAGGGTATTCATGTACACAGACAGCTCCTCACAGGCCAAAAGAGTTAGGTACAACAGCCTTACTTTTTTTGTCCCTCTGTTTTTTTCCATTCTGTACTTTTTTCATTCAGTCTTTTTGATGGCTTGCTCCCTGCTTGCCATTCTTACCTTCACACCCCCCCCTTCCCCAGTTTTCTATCTTTTGACCCATAGGAGGAATAAATCTGCATGATTTTTCTTCAGAAATGTCCCTAGATGTGATGTGTCACGTCAGTGAATCAGATTGTGGCATGTCATTAGGTGCCCCAGCGTTTCCATGTGGACATGTATGTGCATTTCTTTCAGTTAGTATGTCTATGTGCATTTTAAATGGTTCTAATCTGCCATCAGCATTAGTCAATCAAAATTTAAGTTTTTTAACTTTAAGACAAGACACACTTAAAGAGATGACAGAAATGACAAACACATAACAATAATATAACTTCCTAACTAACACACATTATATGTGTGTTGAGTTTGTGTTTGGAGTTTATGGATTAATTAAAATTCACTTGGAATGAAACATGAATTCTTGTTGTCTTATTAAGAACATAGGGTTGTGGTGCACTTCAGCCTCTTGTGGATGAAATGAGCATTACAACAACAAACTTTGAGTTGAGTCACAGATGGCATTAAAAAAACATAAGAAACTTAGACAGATTATCTTGAGAAAATCATTTTTCCAGCTGTTTTTAAGTCATAAAATCAGGAGAGAAAACAATTTAGATCAGACTAAGAAAATGGATCACAAGAATATTTTACTCACTTGACTTTCATAGGTTCTGTGGTACCATAAACTATTGTGCAAGTTAACATTCAGTTATGTTAGAAAAATGTAATGTATTTAGTAAGTGTTTTTGTGGCTGCAACTGCAATAACTGTATATGTGTATCTGGTCTTTTTCCAACCACTTCTGGTTATCTTTCACGTTCCTATTCTCACATGGGCTTCAGGTTTAAGTTGGGAGAGTGCAAAAAAATTGCAAAAGCTGTCTCAGTCAGGGTCTGAATGCCTCAGGCCTAAACCTAAATTTTCAGGCTTGTGTGGGGATCTAGGAGAAGGGCCTGTGATGTATACAGTGCATGAAGCTGGTGGGAGAGCACTGCTGTCAAGCAGTGTGTAGGTCAGCTGTCATGAGTAATTCCTCCATTTTCTGAGTCGTTGCCAGAATGTGAATGCAGTGGATGTCCAGGCACACTAATAAGCCTATAAGGATGTGATTTAAGCCCATATGTGAGTAAGATAAAGCCCACGTAGTCATGACCAAACTGCATACAATATGCAGAACGATAATATGTTAATTACAGTTTCATTTGTATTATTGAATACCATCATCTAACTATCCAAATGTTAGCACTTTTTCCCACAAATAAATATCAGTGCAATTGTGGATGATGCACACCAAATATATTTGCTGTAGGACTTTTTCTTCTATTTCTTCAACAGTTTCATGATATATACTAACCATATTTCTGTGCTTTGGACATTTAGTTACATATTGTGCTGATTATGAGGCCCTACAAGACAAATCCATGATTTTGGGCAACAGAAATAAAACTGACTTAAGTAATTATTAGTACTAATAAAGGCCGTATTCCATTTAGTTGGACCAATCATCCTGGGGCCTGGGTTTTGTGCATGCTGACTCACTTACAAACTTTATTGGATCAGAGTCATCATGAAAGTTTAAACTAGGTGCTTTCTTTCACCCAAAACTATTTTTCCTTATTTTTGTCTTCTAAGTTTTTGAAATTTGCTCAGTATGTGCGAGACGGCATAAGCCAGCAGCCATGAAATGGACTGCAGTGTAATCCCAGGGGGCATCAGAGTACATCCATTTATAGTGCTTCATTTTGCTACCGACAGGCTCAGAGTGTATTCTAAGTGTTTAAGTGTCTATGTTGAAAAATAAAGAAGTTGCCATTTAATGTTATTAGTTACATCTGTGCTTTTCTTCCAATGACATTTTAAAAACTCTGCTGTGGAAAAGGCCTGACATTTCCTAAAGAAAAAAATCTTTTTCTCTGTTTTTTTTTTCCTTTTAGGCAAAATTTGCACAAACGTAGCCACAGTCCACAGTCAGTAGCAACAGAGAACCTGTTCTGTCCTGCGGGACAAGTCAGCCAGTTCACACCTTGCATTATAATGTATCTCCAATAATCACTGGGACAGATCTTGCCATTTTTTCTACACAAAGAAAGAAAAGAAATTAATATATAACACTGACAAATCTTATAAGGCAGGTAAGTGGAAAGTAAGAAACACTATAGACAAGGAGTACGAGACAGCCTGGTACAGTAATGCTGCAGGAAAGAAACAACTTAATGTATAGCATTTAATGCCAAATTTACAAGAAGGAGTTTATTGCACATTTTTTTAAAAGGACTCTCTGGATATGGGTCACTATGTCAAACGTAAAATCAATAGAGTGCGTGTTGACAAACATCTGCTTACCTTTTCGAGTAAGCATTACAATTAAGCAAATGTAAATCAGAAAGTGTGTAAGCCATTATGTTTCTCTTTGTGGCTTCTTCTTGTTGTTTCACAGAAGATGTCAGTTGTGTAGGCGGTCCTTCAGTGTGGCCCAGAACACATTTGCACAGCCTACAGGCTGCTAAAAGAATGTTGTCATATGTGGTCCAGACCACATGTAAATGCAGTCTGAGCGATCAGCGCTCAGATGCATCCTCAGAGCATCTTGGGTATGTTCACACCTGTACTTGTTCATTTGAGCTGTGCAACTGCTCAGGACAGACAATACCAGGTCTGCACAGGGCCAGAGGGATCAGGTTTGAACAGTAATTCAATCTTAATTTGTAATTAGTTCAGCAACTGGATTCCAATATCAAATCTGATTTGATATCAAATGTGATTTTTTTTTAAATTATTTACTTAAAGATCTTCTCCACACACACACATACTGTATATATGTATTGGTTTTTGCAGAAAATAACATGTGTAACTATGTTATTAAAGTCTTATAATTGCACCTTCTCCCTTGTTAAAAAATCCGTAATATATGAATATGCAAATATCTTCGTTCCCAGTTCAAGTTGAACTGCTGTACAAAAGGCGTTTCCCACTTCACTGTTAAGTCCATTCTCAGTATGTGAATTGGAATCTTCAGGTTCCCTCTTCACAATTCTGTATGCTGACTACTGGTCTCAGACTGACTTCTAAATTATTTGTGATGTCAGAATTCCTGCTTGTAGGCCTGACACTGAAAATTAGATTTTTAGAGAGCACAAAACAATGAATGTGAAAACAAAGAAGAAGAAGAAATAAACATTTTTTGGCTGGAGGAGAATTTTAAACGAATGAATTTTTTGCTGTTGTACTGTGCTTAAGTTCGTTTTAATTAAAGTTCAATTTATTAATACTCAGTCACACGCCTAGTGCTGAAATGTGTGCAAAGAGATATTTTCTTGAAATGAACTGAATTTAACAATAGCATTTAAAACAATGGCACGCATTAAACACATTGTGTGTGTGTTTACATTTAATACAAACATTTAATTTTGCCGAATTCAAAAACCACACTAAATAGCACAGTGTTACCCAGGTTTGACAATGAAGAATAGTGGCAAAAGAGAATAAAAGGTTTCATAATGTGAGTGAGGTACTTCTGAGCTGAATGTCATTAACATTCTGCTGTCGTAACATTAGTAATTAGTAATAAAGGAATTCTGATTCTGATTCTGATGTAACACTATCATTAACTATCAAATAAGTCCTTGCAACGTGAAAGGGTTATCGGTACTGCCAATTCCACTGAGCTGTTTGCAGCTCATTGCATTGATTTGCCTTTCTGTACGACTGTGTCCCTGCAGCTCTCAACCAACAGCTTACTGAAAATGTGTGGGTAGCAATTTGAAACAAGCTGTTTGGTGTCTACCTTCCCAGCATGGAGTGAAAGAGCGCTAACATAAAATAAAGTTTGGTAAAGAAAGTTGAAAAATATCAGCCACGATATTTTTGGTGGTGCACCAAAGAAAAAGTAAAAATTTTGCTCTGTTTCTGCTCGGTGTGTAAATAATGTTTGCCTAAAGAACTCAGTACGCTGATGGAGTACTGACTGGCTCCCAATCATCTCTCATCAATATCTGATAGTTTTTTTTATAGATTTGCACAAGGTCATGATGTGCTCGTTTTCAGTATGAAAATATATCCCTTCAAATACAGTGAAGCTGTGCAAAGTGGACGAGCCTGTGTTGTATTCAGAGGCCATTTTTCATTTATCTGTCGCATCAGACTCCTGTCTGCAGCTAGGCTGGGAGAGTATATTTTGTCAGAAAACACGGTCAATGCATTGTCAGTGCACATTTTACTGATACAGTCAGTATCAGTCCAATGGCTGCATTGTGGCTTGGTGGTTAAAGTTTTCAGATTTTGTATTTTGGGTTAGGTTCGGTTCAAATTTGTCTATGGGTTTTGTAAATGGTTAGTTTAGAAGAAGCTCTTTATTCTTCTTATCTTCAACAGATCCGATGCAAACACAAAAACCAAGAATGAATGTGTCCTTCTAACAAGTACGGTCTGTGAGTCTAAAGTCTGGTACATTTCTCTGTGCTACAGAGCTCCATTGTGCTCCAACACTATTAAAACACATCAGCGAGCCACAATGTTGCTCTGGGTGTCCATTACCATGAAGATACACAGATTATAGCTTATTTTGACTCAGTGTTGCTGCCAGTTATACTCACCAGAAGACCAGCTGTGTATTAATCTGCTGCTGAAAACCATGTAGTACAAGTGCACTGATTATTATTTTTTGAGCACCCTTCTGTTTTACTAAATTAATAAAACATTTTTAAAAATATGCATGGAGTACGTAAAAACTTATGTCTTCTGTAGGGACAGATGGGCTTTGACCTGACAGCCACATAGATTTTAGGTTTGTTGAGAATAAGAATATACTCCAAAGGTTCAACTGTGTGGATGGTTGATGCTCCCCGAATCACAAAACGATCCCTTTTATCTTTAATGGAGACACACGTAGAACTGATATCAGTGAACTCTGTAGTGGTATTGATTTTACTTCTAATGTCATTTGGGGTTCACGGATTTTTTGCATGTCTAGAAAAGGGTTGAGGATCATAAATCCTTAGTCAACAACTTAAGTGTCTCTGCCGTCGCATCATATAGTTGCCACAGCTAGAGGATGTAGCAGTTTGATTATTGTCAAAAAACAGCTCTTTGTTTGACTGATTAAAGGCTGATCCAGAATCATCCTAAAGCTTTTAAATTGTGTGGCTCTTTGCGTGTAGGCAGGACTGCACAGTGTAGTTAGAAGGTCATCTCTCTGATACTCATAAGTTCAACTATATCCCTGCCCACTTATTTTCTGAAGATTAACCACATTAAATGTCAGTAACTCAACATATTTTTTTCACTGTTACGTCATTTCATTTCTTTTTCCTTCATTCCCTTTTATTTGGAAAATATAAACACTAAATCAATATGTGCAATACGGAAACACTGTATATAAAATGCTTCTGTTTATTATTGGAATACTACTTCAGCACTGGTGGATTGAACTGGTTCTATACTTCATTGTGAGGTTGTGGTTTTGCTCTTTTGAGTAATATTTAAAAAATATTTCTATATTTTGTCCACCTCATTCATGTATACTGATGAACAAAAATACACAATACAATGCAGAATACCTTAATACAATGTCACCACAAAACTATATGTTCAGACATTAACGTGGGTGATTCAGATGTAATAACCTTCACCAGGCTGTGCTGATCAAACACAGAAGGCGCAGAACTTCCCTTTACCAGTCCAACTGCAAATTATAAGGGTCAGTGAGTGTGTGGTGCAGATTAAGGAGCGTGCTGGAAAAACATTGTACATACTCATAAATAAGTCAAAAATAAGGCTTCTCAGTCATCACTTATGATCTGTCTGTATCTGCAAGGAGTCTAGTCTCTGTCTGTATTTTCCAATTTTGCAGTATTTGAAACATTTCGAGATGTCATCCTTTGGGCAGTGGGTTGTAGCTTCCGGGCCAATAACAACATACTGGCTGTGAGAGTGGGACTCCATGAAAGCATATCAACCTTGGTGCTAGGTCATAAGCATGCATCCAAGATATGCTTCTGATCTGGTTGAGCCAAGGAGGAGAAGCTGCACCTGACAAAACCTAATCATTCTGCCTGAAAGACTTCCATTACAGTGTGCATGAACTGTGACGCTGAATCAGATATTTCAACAACTCTTACAAGCTTAACCAGGTGCTCATATAATTCTACATGTGAACACGCAAGAGCCTATAAGGTGTTTGCTTATTTTGTTTTTATTCATGCACACAGGTAAATGAAGAAAACACTAACAAACCAGTAAACTTAGTCTATTTCATTTTCTGTTTAACTCCTGTTTCTTTGCCAGCACAAAGTAGCTCAATTAGCGATGGGAGGGAACGGGAGGGAACACGGCGATGCACACCACACGATCGAGTCCACTCTCACTACAGTTTCTTGAACAATTCATATAGACACAAATGAACTCCTCCGACACGGTATTGGAGAATTGTTCTACTGGATTGTATTACAAAGTAAACAAATACACAATTTCTTGGTCACTCACATAGTAAATAATGTGGAAATGACTTGATGATACTATCAATCACTATATTACCATATTAAAGTTCCAGCCCATTGTCGTTTTACATTATTATGGTTAAAATGTAAGTGTTTCATTACATTTTCAATGCAAAAGCTTTATTGCCAGGTGTGATAGATGATGGGATTGTGCTCTTCTTTGTACTTTGTAAGCTTTATACTGCGTGCCTTGCAGCTGATCACAAAAAAAGTGAGAAAACTTTCATAAATCTCCAACTGTGCTGTCTTCCAGACGTCACTGTTTTCTTTCCCATTTTTTTTTAATATCCTGCCTTCGTAATGTCCAAGCATGAACCGTGAGAACTGTTAAAATGAGAATGGTTATGATCCGATGCAGGTAGACAGCAATAACTGAGTAACGCGGCCATTTGCAGAAACAAACACACCACCAGAGCTTTACTGTGTGTCTTTTAGTTGGCTCATAATTAACAACCAAACACACCACAAATTACTCACCAGATGTGTCTTGTGCCCGAGTCTCCAACTGACAGTCAGACATATACGCTATTACACTATTTTCGCTTCTGACTAAAAAAATGCACATGGATTAGTTAAAAGACAATTAGAAACAGTAATGTAATACATAACTTACCTAATAATCTTTCTGCTGTTGCTCAGACACACTCATCTCTGTGGAACAGCTGACCACGTCGGTGTAGATGCTTTCTCATTCTGTGGAACAGAATGAATACATTAATAAAGACAACTTTATTCTGAGAGGCAAATCTTGATGCTGAATTAGTAACTCGCTAATTAAGAGTTTGACTGTGCCAGATTATATGACTCTGACATTAATTGTAAAATTGCTACTGTACTAAATAAATTGTTCCTATCTATAATGATATTAACATATGATGCTATGATGCCTACTGGCCTACTTCTGAATTACATTGGCAATGTGCTGATCTCCAGAGCAAACTCATACACACACAAATAATTATGTTGTTTTATTTTGTTTGTCTTAGTTTTTTTTTTATTATTTAAGTTTTTTGTGTCGTTGTTGTTTTTGCTTGCATGCAGACTGTCATACTGAAAACGAAGAAGAAGAAAGAAAAAAAGAAATCCAAACATCCGTCGTTAAGTAGCTGTCTTACATGTGCTGCTCTCGCTCTCCGCCGTCACTTGTCGCAGTCAGGGCGCACAGTTCAGAGTCACGGCTGACCCTTTACCACCCAACAACCACCACTCGTACCGATCATTCACTTACACACGAACACACGCGCGCGCGCGCACGCACGCACACACACACACACACACACACGCCGGTAGAGACGTCAGGATTGGACGCAGCAGGGGATCCCCAGCTTCCCGTTTCTGCCTCGCTTGGCGTATCATCATCTTTTAGCAGGAGGAGATGAGCTGGCGCACACTTGCAGAGGGCAGCAATAACAGAGGACAGTCTTTTTTTACCGGAGCACACTCTCGCCTCTTCTCTCTCTATTCCCCCGTTTCCCGTTCCTGTTGTGCACAGTCTGGTGCTCCTGTAGCCGGCGCGTGCGCCAGGCTGCCGTGACGACGCGAGCAGAGAGCAAAGGGGAAAGGTGTTTCACCACCTGAGCGATTTATTTTCCAAAAGAAAAGGAAGCTTTGGGCGAGCAAACACAAAGGTTTGATAGACTCTGTGACAGTTTGGCGGTAGTTTCTCTGCTGTGGACACAGGCGAGTCCACCCTGCGTGTGTCTCCAGGAGCAACGCTTCACTTGTGCGTTGTTCTGATAGCCGCGCCGCGCTGCCTCGTATTGTATTTTCGAGCCTCTCTCTCCACACACACACACACACACTCACACACACACACACAGTGCACTCCACGGCTGAAAAAAAGCAAACAAACAAAACGGTTTTTTTTCCGGTCTTTCTCATTGAGATCATTTGGAATACTCGTTTAGAAACGTGACTAAAATAGTGAAAACGAGGATGCAGCAAATGTGTTTTTTCTGATTGCGCAGTTTTCTTTTATCGCCGAGATTGAAGTCGACAAGCTGCACAACTGGAAGAAGTTTTTTTGTGGGGGAAAAAAAGTGGAAAAAAAAACAAGCGGCAACAGCACGACGGCTGTGAAATAAGAGATGAGGATCCTCGCACTGGGACGGACAGGTAGGACACCCCTGACCAACATAAAATACATAAATAAAGGAGTAAAATAAAATAACATAAAATAACATCAATTAAAATAAAATAAAAACATAGGGTGTATAATGAAACAAGTTATGTTCAAATGCTTACGAACATTCAAAAGTTAACTTAGTGTCGTATTCACGACCTGTGCCATTCTGTCGGTTAAATAAGACAGGTCATTGCTGCTTGGTATGAGAATGTGTAATACACGAGGCATGTTTTCGTGGTATTAAAATATCCTTAGCCGCTCTTCAGTTCGACACCAGTAAAAACGGAGACGTAAAGGTAACACCTGTGCTTTAATGCAACTTTTCTAACCGGTCCGCCTGTAAGAGGCACCGCTTTATACAACTGGATGAGCGGACGGGTCAGCTATGTTAGAAAAGTTGATTTTATTTAGAATGGCTCAGCGTTTGTAAACGAATTGTATGCCGAATAATGCCGTGTTTACAGAAATAAAAAAAATAATAATCTTTTGAATCTTAATTTACTACAATGTTACCGCTTCCGTTAAGTAGAGCTGATTAAATGAGCTGTTTTGGATGGAGAGAGTGGCATTCACTGTACTGGAGACTTGGTTTGCAGATAAATGTACACTTCGTAACGTATTTTTTAGTTGCAGTATAGAGACCGAAAGTGCAAAAATGTATTTCGCATAAAACCTTTGTTATTTTAATGTATATGGAGGGAGATATGAGGAGATGGGGCTTTGTTCGGGAGTGGGCTGAACAAAAGAGAAGGGGAAAAAAAGGAAAACTCAAGTTGAGTTATTCAGCCTTGGAAGGCGGTTGCAGATCAAACTGCAAGGGGGAGAAAATGCCACTTACATATGCGTATTAACAACTGCTTTCCCGAGTGTTGTCATGTACATATCTCCCAAATGTAAAATACCATTCATTATACAAAATCCCACTTTGATTATATTCAGTTCCAGACTGCTGTGTACTATGATTATAACTGTTACTCTCCTGCAGTCTGTTATTGGGGCAGTTTATTGTGAATGAAATAACACTGACGTTAAAATGTTCCTGTGTTAAAGTGTTCCTGCACATACTTTGAAAATGCTCCCTTACATGTGCCTATTCGAGTTGTAAGTGTTAACTCTGATATTGATTAAAAAGAACACCTGACTTTTGGGGAAAAAAAGGTTCCTGTGTTTGTGAGGAATTGTCTTGTATGAGTGAGTAAGCTCTCTCTCTCTGTAGCTTTGTGTGCATGTGCATGTGTGTCAGGTGTGTGTGTGTGTGTTTGAAAGATAAAGATAATAGCAGACCGGTGTGGAGTATTGTAACCACAAACATTCACACTGTATTGAAGAGCAGAGCAGCGAGACAGTGACAGGCTTTTCCTTCACATCTTCCCTGTCTCTTGCAATTCTAGTGGGACTCTTTGGACATTTACCACTAAGGTCCTGTGATATCTGTAATTGCCCTCATGTAAAGTATGCCGTAATTTTTTGTGCACTCTGCAGTTTTGCAAATGGGAACTTTCAGTGTAGTGTTTGTCTTAGTTTCTTTTTTCCAAGTGGAAAACAGAGCATATGTCCGTGGTCACTTCACCACACTTTCCAACAGGTATACGAACAATATCTTTGTGCCAGTCAGTGATTACGCTGTGGGATAACGAGATAGAATGTTCAGGTTAAATTTCATGGAAAATCTTACATGGACTATACAATTCTGGAAATTTTAAAGTTGAATCATTCTTCTTGAAGTTGATGTACAAAGGTGGCTGTCAGTAAGGTAATGTGAAGATCAAAAGTGTGTTCACTGTGACCTTGAGTAAAATAATCTATTATAAATGGTCTTACTTATTCATTTAAAACATTCTTCATATTGTTGTTTTGATATATGTTGATGCTTGCTCCATCTGTTCTGCGTCATGTTTGACTAGTGAAGGTGAAGAAGTCGGGTTGTTCATCATCAGCATCATTTCACACTTATAATGAGAGAGGTGATAAAAAAGCTGTTGTGGTCTGCTTGCACAGAAGCAGAAAGGCTGTTTTGTATAGTGTATATAGCTAATCTAAAATGTAATGTACATACATACAGATATTTATCATTGAGCTGTAGGCAGCATCCGACTATAATACTGACACAGTAAAAAACTGGATACTACACTATATGTGTAAGTGTACGCGGAATTTGGGTTATATGTATGGATGTGTATGTCATTAACTGACTATACTAGTTAATGAGTGTAGGGCACTTTATAGTATAGTATAGTATAACAAAATAGAGCATCTGCACTCAAAAAAAAAAATGAAACACTGACTTTAATTAAATTTATTTTGTCAACAGGCTCCACAAAACTGAATTAGGTTAGACACATAATACGCAATTATTGGGTCAACTAAAACAAATTACTTCCGTTCAACAAGAGATAGTTAAGCTCACCCAACTTGCGTCAGTTGTATGGATTTAAATAATATGCTTAAAGACTACATACTTTATATTTGTTCTTTCAGTGTGCATGTTGTAGCAGTAAAACAATTTAAGTTCAGTTAATTTAAAAATCAGATTTTCATTCTATTTAGGTCTTACTAATTAGTTTGACATAATTCTACTTCAATAATAGGTCAATAGGTTCCACTCAAATGAGTCTAGTATAAGAAACATATTTTTATTTCCATTATTCACCAACAGCACAGCACTGATTAAATTATATTTTGGTCCACTTGCTTTGAAAATAATGTAGTAACACATGGCACCATAAGTACAACATATTTGATTTGACCTGCAAATACTACTTGGTTAACTAATAAATTGATGGGTTGATTTACAGAAAATAATTAACAACTACTTCTATTAGTCATTTTGAGCCATTTTAAATAAACAAATGGAAAAATTCCCTGTTTCCCATTTCGTAAATGTAAATATTTTCTGGTTTCTTTAGTTCTCTGTGACAGTAAAATGATTATCTTTGGGTTGTGGACTGTTGGTAATAAGACAACTGTTTTTTCCAAAACCCCAACAGCTAATTGACTGATAGAAAAAATACATATATCAAACAATAAATGAATCTCTTCAAAATCATCCAGCAATGTGCAACCTAATAAGCCATTTTTTGGCAACATGATGTTGCATCATGGCTAAATACTAACAGTTAGTATTAGAGATGTTGATTTTCAGCATTCTCGCCCCGTACCGGAGACTAGCCGGTCGGTCTCCCGAATCTCTGATTCCAAGCCTGCACCACATTGTATGCACAGCGGCACAGGCAATAACGTGGCCTCGGTCGCAGTCGCACGCTAACGTGTTTTATCCGTGAAAGTTCTTCACTGTGAGTGAAGGTTGCAGCTAGCGGCTTAAGCTAGCTAGAGCTCAGTGTCAGACACGAGCCAGCAGCCTCTCCTACGAAAACGCCAAAGCAGTTACAAGGAAAATTATATTATGGAATTCATGATCAGCTGTTCTCCATAGTTGAGAATAGAGTGTTACCAGAGTAGCGTGACTATTTTAAGAAATAGAGCCATATGTATGTGAATGCGGAAGGAGTGAGTGGTGAAGCGAAAGCAAGAGGCGAGTGACGTCATGTGTGCCGCAAAGCAGAAGTGTATGCGGAGTTAGCCATAACTTTGAGTTGACGTCCATCGGAAGTCACGGTCAATCGGCAAATAAATGCTATGACTTCTCAAGACCAAGTGGAGCTACCGTATGCTGTTTCACCTCTGTTTGTAAAGTGAAGTTAGCAGCAGAAGTTAGCTTCGGCCCAGGAGGAAAATCCCCCTGCCTGCAGTGCGGAAACTAACCAGAGAAAAGGTCATCAAGAGGCTGAGAAATTACCTCAGTCCAGGTGAATTTATAAGCATGCTGTAAAATGATACAAGTGACTGACATTTGTTTTGTTATATAAAACTGTTACACCTAGTTTTGTTTAGTAAATTAAAATATATTAGATAAAGTTGGGTGCACAGCTCATTTTCAGTTAATTGTTATTTGTAGTTCTTTCCATTTCCAAAGCACTTCATTTTGAGAGAAAACGCTAAAGTTTAATAACATTTTTAAAAATTGCTTTCAGTGCATCTCTAATTAGTAGTATGAGCCTTAATGCGACATAAAAATCAAACTAAACATCTCTTTATGTGTCAGTATTATCGAACTATCTAAATATCTAACAATACAACACGCTCGCAGTTGCAGTTTCTTTGTAAAAGCATAATTCAGCATTCAGCACCCAAATCAATGGTTGGCTCATTCATACGGTTTGTTTTTAAGCATCTGTACCGTGGTTGGAAGTCCACCTGGATAAAGTTGAGGGACGAGCTTTTAAGCTAAGAGTGTGCCTACATGGGCAATCCCAAATCATGCGAAAATCCAACACTTTTCATCAATATTCCAGTATTGGCCACAGAGTTAGTGGCATCATGTCCGTCAGCGCTGATGCTGTAGTAATTCAAGTTATTCAAGCGTTTAACACCTCGAACAGATTTTATAGAACTCTAAAGAATAAGTATTGAATTTAATGATAATAGCAATATACTACAAACAGTACTATGTGTATAAAAATAATAAGATAAAGTCGCATGGACTGGTTCTGACAAAGTTTAGATACAAGTTTATATTATTTAGTATAAACTCACCAAACGCTTGTTAATAGTAACATGTACAGTCCAATGCAATCTAATACAACAACTCCAAATGAAAAATACTTACTATGCCTCGACATTTTCAGTTTTTTAGTCTTGTACATCGCCAATACTTTGCCCTCCCATACGTGTATTAACACAATATTAGGAACACATAATATAATGCACCCCAGTATACCACCTGACATTGGCAGCAAAAACTTAATATAAACTTTGCGAAAGAAGAATGCATGGCAGTGTTGTTGTATTGCAGTGCATTAGATTGCACAGTTTTTCCTAACAGAATGCATGGTTTATATTTCAATCCAGGGAGACTATTAAAGAGAAAAGTGAATGAGATAATTAAAGTCAAATGAATTTATTGTGAAGAGCAAAATAGACTTTGACGCTTAGACTGCGGCAGGAAGTAGATCAACATGGGAAACTCTCAAACGAATGAGGTGCTTCCATGCGAAGGAGACTTCACCCCCAGAGTCTAAACATTGGTGATGGTAATGAGGAGTGATGCTGACTGCGTGGAAGGGTAACTTGAAAATGGAGGATCTGATTGAAGATGGCCAGACATCGCAGTAGTGATGGTGAACGGGTGGAGGTGGGATGCATATATTCAGGGGGCTGAACAGACAGCTGAATGACAGTGGAGAGAGAGAGAACACTTTGGTGAAAACGTGACAGGCTGTGATTGGAAGAGGGAAGAATGACAGTGGAACTAAAGGATCACAAGAAAACGCTTGTGACTTAAAGGGCATGCGCAAAGAGGTAGTCCTCATGACTGAACTTTTGCTAAGCTTCATATTAGATTTCATAATAAACAAACAGATTCCACAACAAACTAACAACATTAGTTATTAAATATGCGGTTTAATTTAGTTGGCAAACAAACTATAAAAATTACCAACCAGTTATTTCTGTTTCTTTTTTGTTTTTTTTTTCAAGTTCAGGTCATCATTCAGATTAAAAGAATGAAAGTGCCTTGAGGATACAGTCCCTTGTCTTTTCTTAGTTTCATTATAAAGACAATATGGAATGGTGAAATGTCGACTGTAAATGTACATGTGCAGCACATGTTATTGTATTTACTAGCTCCTACATCAATTAAAACAGATGAGTCAACATCAGCTTGTAATTCCATGTTTTCTAAAAATAACAAAATAAAACACACCTGTGCAATGGGGCCACGATTATGCTAATTTTCCTCCCTGCCGAGCCTTCTTTCTTCTTGAATTCTGAACTGGGCAGTGTGGTGGTCGAGAGATAAGGGAAGCTATAATTATAACAAAGTTCTGATTCTGCCTGAAAACAAAATATCCACACACACACAACACAATTTTTGTTGATTGTTTATCATTACTGTGTTATTGGTACTACTACTCTGTAGCTGCCCTAAGAGCCATCAACAGAGATGCTTTCACGGACTGTGCTCTAAACAACTCAAACATGTTTCCAGTGCCATGGTTATATTTTACACAAAATGATAAAGATTTACATAATGCTACAGCAGCCAGCTCTTTCACATTGGCAGTTGAAACACTGACAGTGTAATGTGAAAAGCGGGAAGCATTTCATACCTGCGCCATAGTGAGCAGGCCTGACCATCTGATCTTGAACTCTGTGATCACTGGCTTTTGTCTCAGACGTCCTCCTGCCTCCCGTGTACTAAGGTCCTGGCCACCATCTCTGTGAACCTTTACACTGCCACGTTCAAATATGAATACAATAACTGCAACAAAAGGGATATCAGTCAAGGAAACCTAACTTAAAAAACAGTTTTATTTAGAAGAGTCTGTCTGTTCACATGCTGTACAGATTGAGCAGATTCTGCATGTCAACATGACAAGGCTCGTTAAATAGAGTCATAAGATAAGATAAACCTTTACTAGTCCTGCTGTAGGGGAAACCTCAGTGTCACAGCAGCACAAGGATAGCAAATGAAGGTACAAATAGCAGGGCACTAATTTTTGAATACACTATACAAAAACACACACTGTATTTACAGTCTTGCACAATTATTTACATTATCAGCAGTAAGAAGTTATTATTGTAACTAATGACGTTCATTACATTTTAAATCTAAAATCTATACGTTGTTTGGAACAAGAGCAAAAGAATTAAGCTTTTTAATAATTTTTAAAAAATTTTTTTTTTTAAATTTAAGTTGCTTTATTAATCCCAAGATCGGAAATTACTTCTCTGCATTTAACCCATCACTGATTGAAACACACAGTTAACACGCAGTGAAACACACAGGAGAAGTGGGCTGCATCAAGCACCCAACCACACTCAAATTTTTCCTGCCCGTCCAGTGGGGGAATCGAACCACCAACCTTCTGATCACAAGCTGCTTCGCCAACCTCTAGGCCACGGCTTCCCCCAAGTAATAACAATAATAAGAAATGTTTCTACAGACAAAAATACTGACATCTTGACTAACACTTCAGAAACACTACAAATGTAATGTATTGGCCGAACACCAGACAAAACGTGAGCTGAATGTGATATGGTCACGTTACTTCAAGCTTACAGCCATTTGCCGATGCTTTTCAGCACGTATAACGTTACGCTGAGGATTGGTGTGCTCGCTAATGGTTCAATATATCTGGTTGTTTAAATCAGTTTTAACCAGTTTTTTTTTGTATGCAAACATGTAGCATTTCCTATATTTGTGTCACAATAAAGGCCTTACACTGGCTCAATGATAAAAAGCGACAGCAGGGAATTTATGGGTTTGTCTCAGCAGTAAATATAACATTTCTGAAATGGCTGACAGCAGCACTAGTAAATGCCTTACATCTGAAAATACAGACTGGAACCCAAGTAAGACTAATCTTCAAACACAGACATGTAGTAACAGATCTTTAACAGGTCACCAGCAAAGACTCAGTTGTAGAACTGTCAGGAAGCAGAAGTGCAAAGTGCAACAATCATAGATTAAATTTAAGGTTTTAATAACGATATTTACACACCAACTATGGTATGGTTTTCACAGTGGTAACATTTTAAAGGTTTGGCAGGGCTCGGCGGGATAAAAGAGGACTGACCTGAATCATGCAGCTAATATGAGGTTAGCAAGTTAGCCAAGATCCACTCGCTCTCTACAAACATGCACAAACACAAGTACAAACATGCACAAACACAAAAAGCAATGATGGTCGATATGAAAAACATAATATACACTAATATGAACACTGAAAATTGGTATGATTGAAAAGAAATGTCCTCTTACCTCTTCCAACTTAGCAAAGAAGGCCAACAGCAACTCGACCGCCAAAAATATTTACGTAGGATTTGCGCATGTGCAGTCCGAGCCAGCTAATCCTGTTCATTGGAGTTTTATGGCAGCTGGTGTTACGTTAGGCTGCTAGCTGCCAGCTTCTCTCAACCATAACTGACTTTAATTAATGTACTTAAATTATATGTTTTGTGATTGAAGAACCAATTAATATTTTGTAAAGATAACAAGAGAGACAGTTAGTTTATTATAAAACAATTTGTTAACAAAGATGTATTATTTTAAATAAACTTAAAAAGAAAAACTGAGGCGAACAGTCCACCTAGTTCATTTTTTGAGTGTTAGTTAAAAGAAACAGACGATAGAGGAAGCCAACAAGGGATGATATTGTAAATCCTGGTTATTTTTTATGTTTAATGGTTGATCACCAGTTAGTAATAAAAACAACAAAATCAGTGCTAAAAAAAAGAAAACATGATAAACGTGAGAAAGATCTTAATTTTTACCATAGGCTATGCATCCTACACAAATATAATATCTACAGACAGAGCACATCACAGGTAGTCTCAGAGTGCAAAAGATCTACATCTCGTCTCTCTGAAATGTTGCTTTTGCTTTTCTGGAAGCGCAGACAGATGTTGCTCACAGGTTTTACAGGTTGAAGTGCAACTCTACCATGTAATAGCCATGGTTTGGCTTGGCCACAGGGCAATTAAATAATACATTCTAATACATGTGAGGAAAAAAATGTTTTTTTCAAGAACTCAGCACATTGGATGTTCTGGTGAGCAGTAAACAAAAACAAACAAACAAAAAAACCAAGGAGTGCACCCTGCGTGAAGAAGCACGGTGGTGGAGCAGGCCTGTGAAGTAGGAGGGAACTGGTTTTGGAGGGCTGTGTGACTGAGGAGAGTGACTTTGAGTGTTTTAACTCAACTGATCAACCAGCAACAGAGAAACAGACAGTGCAGCAATCAAACAGTGAACAGAAATACACAAATACACACACACACACACACACACACACAAACACACGTTTCTGGATGATAATGCAGAGCTAGTGTGATATGCTTTTCTGTATTTTGCAAGATATTGTTTGTATATATATATATATGTGTGTGTGTGTGTGTGTGTGTGAGATCATGTGTGTCGGTCTCTGTACATTAGCAGATCTGTTACTGTGCTTGTGTGTGTGTGTATGCGTTTTTTCAATAATTATTACTACAGCCCTCAACCCGAAGATTTCTCCATATAATACGTGTGTGTGCACGTGTGTGTGAGTATTATCCAGGGAGTGCTCAGACTGAAAATCCAGCTGATGAAAGCTACCTCGAGCTTCATAAACAAGTAGAACAGTGGACTCTGTGTGTGTGCGTTTTTGTGTATATTATTAAGCCTAAATCTTCACTGAAATAAACAGAAAAAGTTTTATTTTTCATATTTATATTTGGGATACTGCACAACAAGGTATTTACTTCTGCCATGCTTTTATTTTGATAGTTTATAGAGCATTCTTCACGTTTGACAGCTGTTGAAATTGCAGTTAAATTAAATTGATTATTTAAGCTTTACTGTAACTATGGAGTATTCACTAGACTGTCAATTTGGAACTCAAAAAGGCACATGTTGGCGAGCTGTATCCAGAACATATTTTATATGGAGGTAGCCTGCAGGTATACTTGGTGCAGACCTATTCTTTGATCTATAGTCCCACACTGTTCCAAAAGTTGTTCTGTTTGCTGCTCTCTTCAATTAAAATCTTAGCAGCATTATGCCGCATTTGGGAGGACTATTCTCATAGGTGAATCCTAAAGGAAATTCAGTATTTCTTCTCAGACTTTGTTCAGCAGCAGATGAAATTGACTTGTCTGCGTGAATTGTTCCTATTAATAAAATTAGCTGGCATTGAACACTGAAAGAGGACACGTGAATGAAATGCTGAAATATTTATATGTTTACAGTATTACAAAATGGCTGTCTTTGGTTTGGCTGTCTTTATTGCCAGTGTCACCAAATTCTGTGACCCATCAGATTTTGTGACCCAGATTGGAACATAAACTATGTTCTTTTTCTATTTTATTTTATTTGGATCAGAAATTCTAATAGATATTAATAAAAGATACGGAGAGGGTTACAAATTTTGATAACTCTGAAAGCAGAAACATTTATACGCTGTGTGCACAATTATTAGGCAAGTTTTATTTTTGAAGATTAATTTTATTATTGAACAACTACAGTGCTTTCCAAAATCCACAATGTTAATAAACCTCAAACCTGAATATTTTAGGAAATTAAAGTGAGGTTTTGGCTTTCTCACGAGAATATCTATGTGTTATTGGGCAACAGAATGCAGAATTATTATGCAACTAAATGAAAAACCATTCCCCCATCTCACTTGTTTATTTGCATCTGTTTAAGTGAGAATAATAAACAAACAACTCAAAATTTGCAAATAAACATTTCTGACATTTCCAAAAAAAAAAAAGAGTCAGTAATCAATATAGCCACCCTTCTTATCAATAAGTTATAAGATTTCCATTTATGGAGTCTGTCAGTTTCTTGATCTGCTGACGATCAACTTTTTGTGCAGCAGCAACCACAGCCTCCCAGACACTGTTCAGAGAGGCATACTGTTTTCCTTCACCGTAAATCTTCTGTTTAAGAAGGGCCCACAAGTTCTCAATAGGATTTAGGTTGGGTGAGAAAGGGGGTCATGTCATTATTCTTTCATCTTTAAGGCCTTTGCTGGGTAGCCACCAGCCCAAACCAGTTCCCCTCCTCCACCTTGCTGGCGTCTGAGTCAAAGTGGAGCTCTGTGTCTGTTATTGATCCTGCCATGGACCCATCCATCTGGTCCGTCAAGAGTCACTCTCATCTCATTAGTCCATAAAACCTTTGAAAAATATTAATATATAATATATTTCCTTGCCCAGTCTTGATGTTTCAACTTATGTGTCTTATTCAGAGGTGGTCGGGTTTCAGCCTTCCTTAGCTTGGCCATGTGTCTGAGCACTGAACAACTTGTACTTCTGGGCAATCCAGGTAGGTTGCAGTTCTGACAGCATTGGAGGATAATGGGTTCCTGGTAGCTTCACGTTTGATTCTTCACAGATCTTTGGCAGTTAATTTACATCTTTTTCTTCACAACACGTTTCTTGCGACCCTGTTGACTATTTGCAACAAAACGTTTGATGGTTCTGTGATCACGCCCCAATATCTTTGCAATTTCAATTTTTGACTTTTCAAGGTCAGTTAAAAACTTGTTTTTTGCCCATTTTGCTGAGGAAAAGAAGCTGTCTGCTTAAAATATAAATATTCAAGTTCATACAGCTTGGAGTTGGAACATATATATACATTATATATAGTCAAAATACTCACTTGCCTAATACTGTGCACACAGTGTAGGTCTGTGTATTGAGCACTAGCACTTCATCTATGACTTTCATGTGGTTAATCCTTTAGTGGTACAGAATTTGACAGATTCAAAATTTGCAACTATCAGATATACACAGAAGATCAAGTGTTGCTATCAACATTTTATGGTAAATTGCCTGTGTTTAAATAGTGCTTTTCTGCTCATCCAACAACTAAGAGCATTTTATGACACCAGCCACATTTCATGCACACATTCATAAGGTGGTGGCAGAGGATACCATGCAGTAACCACTCACATGAAGACTCACACACTAATGGAAGTCAGTAGCAGCGTTTGGAGTTCAGTTTCTTGCCAATGGACATGTCAACATGTAGACAGCAGGGTTAGATGTTAAATATTAGATGAAGGCTGCACACCAACAACTTCTTGGCAAGATAACCAACTCTGAGGTGCCCTGATATTTACAGATTCATGCCATGCACAGAATAAAATCAGACCATGGATACTCACAGAGTAATGGAAAAAGGCCAATTAGTGTTTGACTACTTTATTAAAATGACAATAGCAAGGTTTATTGATTGCATTTACACAGTGTTTTAGCACTTGAAATTATAGACTAGTTGTCAGACTTTTTCAGGGACCCCTAAACTGACAGAAGTTAGTCTTTTTTTTTTCTTTTTTAAAGCAGGTTACAGAAAAAAATGAGACCATGGCTGCAGGTTTTTGTGCCAACCAATCAAGAGCACACCGTTTGACCAATCAACTGTCTGAAGACGGAGATCAGTTGATTAAATGAGTCAAGTCTGGTGTGCTGCTACTTGGTTGGAAAGAAAACCTGCAGCCACAGCGGCCCTCCTGTGGACCAGTTTGACATGCCTGCTATACATGATACAACAAAATTGAGGAAATACTAACAGGACAAATTAACTAGCATCTGAGGCCAATCAATCTTCTTCACCTTAACTCGTGCTGACCAATAATTTTGGGGTCAAATTTACATGCAGCTTAAATGCTAAACTACACCGGAGACATTGAGCACTTGATATTGGCTTAAGCTACTGGGAGATCACTTCCTTCCAAGGTATTTCACTGTGTGGACACTGACTGACTATTCTGACACCTTCCAGAAACCAGTGTGTTGAGCATCAAAATTAGCCTTGATTCAATTACCAACAGTCCACTTTCCACTTACACAAAACAATACAATACCAAAGTGTTTGAATTACTGTATCAGGGGACTCTAAGCAATTAGAATTTAGTGAGGAGTCTCAAAAACAGATAAATTACCATTTCAAGTCAGCACAGCTGAATTTTTACTCTGTCAGTAATGTGTCCTGTCCTGTGCAGAGTGTTTACAGCATTTGATTGCTCACCCGTTGCTTTCAGAATATATCTGGGATACCTATGCTTATTTATGGTTCCTGGATTTGGTGTCAGTGAATGGTCTGTTCATGGTTGGCTAATCACCTCTCTTTAGGACTTTCAGTTCAATAGTCTCTCTCTCATAGTTTATGCTGTTTGGATGTGACTCAAGAACTAGTTCCAATTGAGTACTGGTTCCAAATTGTCCAGTTCATCGGAATCATAGACTTCCAAGCTCATCACTTCCAAACTCATGCATGTACACTGCTAGAAACTTGCATAAGGAGACTCATGGCAAAGAGGAAGAAACAATCCCAAGTGTGGATTCATTTCACAAAGAAAGATGACAACAGTGCTAGCTATAATGGCTGTAAAATGATAATAATAGTAATAATAAGTAAGAGTGGAACTCTCGCAATATGCTGAAACATCTTTCAGAACACCAGTAATTGCATTGATTGCACATCTGGGACAATCTCATTAGACTGGCAACTAAGGAAAACTTGACAAATGCACAGCAGGCAATAAGGAGTCTGAAAGAATGTTTCATATGTGCCACACAGATGTTTATGAACTTAATAATATATACAATAGTTAATATATTAAAACAGGCAAAGTTGTCAATGTAACAGGCCTATGTTATATAAGGAGAGTGTTAGCATTGCCTCAGCCTCTCCTTTGCAGTAACTCATTACAGATTTACTTAAATGTCTGACAAAGGCTTGTATGGACATCAATGTGAGTTTATTCTTTACCAGGTGTTATGTTTAAAGGCAAATTACTCAGTATGCGGGATACACTACATAGAGACAGAGGAAATGAAGTTGAAAAGTCTTTAATGTTCGCAAACAATGAGGTCCAAGGTCCGGGGTGGAAGCAGTGGAGCAGGGAATCCAGAGAGTGGTTCGAATGGAGATTGGAGAGGATGATCTTGAGTTTAGGCCTAAGTCCAGAGACAAGGAGATCCAGGAGACAGCCTTGGAGTTGGGCACGCTGAACTGGGGACAAAGGGTTGCCAAGCCTGAAGCACACGGACACATTAATTACCAGAGCGCAAACTAAAGCAGAGATTAAAACACATAATTTACTTGGCCTATATGTATTACCAGAGACAGAGTAACTATAGAATTTGGTGAAGAGTGGGTGAATGAACAGGTCCTTATATGTTACAGTAGGCAGGTGGGACTGATGAAAAGTACCTGTACTGTGTTCCATTGGAATATGGAAGAAAGAGTCAAAGTCAAACCATGTCTGTCTTATTCAGTCACCTTTGACTAATTCTAAGCCAAACTCTCTCTCTCTCGCTCTTTGTCTCTCACAACCCAACCTATCAGGGCAGGTGCATGCCCACATCCAGCCAGGGTCTTCAATGTTTCTGCCTACTAAAACAGTTGGGTTTTTCCTTGCCACTGTCTCCAAGTGCTTGCTCATGGGTGTTTTGCTGGATCTCTCTGTTCCAAAAATTAAATTTAAGAGTTTGGTCCTGCTGTTTAGACCTGCTGTCTAGTGTCATGAGACAGCTTTTGTTGTGATTTGGTGCTTTATAAATTAAATATTGAATGATTAGATCAGCAGCAGATGTGCGTGGACTGGCAGGAGGAGAACCATATAACCACGTCCAGCTCCAGACACACAGAAAAATACACACAAGAACATGGAGAGAGAGCAAACAAGAACAAACAAAGACAATAGGCAGTTGAAACAGAGGATAACACGTAGAAAAAACGAAGTAACCTGACACCATGACTCTTTATTTAGTTTGCTTAGTTATGGCTATAAACACTTTCACAACCTTTCACTGTACCAATGTTGTATCAGACCAATATTTTGCAATTATACCATTTATTCTTTAATTAAAATTACAACTGGTTCAGTCAGTGAGGTCAACTGTTGATAGTGAAGGAGCATGATGCGTATCATTTGTATTGTAAAATCGATCAGTACTCCGCCAGGGAGTGACCCCTGAATAATTGATTATATTAATTTATTGTGTTCCATAAAATGCTGTTAAAGAGGTTCTTCCATCCTGACAAGACATTTTTGGAGCATTAAAATTGCTCATTTCAAGTCACTTTTTTTTCATATGCACATATGACACGGAGGCATTTTAATTGCGATATAGTACTTGGAAGGATTAAGTGTGCACACATCAATAAAAACCTCTCACATAGTTGCAAGGTGAAGTTGTTATAACACTGTTGCAACACATGCAATAATATTGTCTTCTCTCATTAGCACACACACATTAATTTCTGGGATTTTCACGTTTACCTTTTCTGCCATTCACGCTTGTCCACAAATGCATTTGTAATACCATAATGTCCATATTATTATTATTACATTAACTAGGTGGAGTTGATGGCAATGTTGTTTCTTTAATACATGGTAACCATTCACACTCTTCACATGCCACATTTTTGAGGTTTATATTTTGTGCAGTACAGAGGCCATTTTTTCTTTAGCATTTAATACAGATTTAAAAATCTAAAAATATACTCACAGAAGATCTTTACTGCCATTAAAATACCCCCATCAATATTAAGTTCATCACTATACATGTCACAATAACATAACAAAAAATGCTTAATAAAAATGGAACACTCAATTACTTGTAGATAAGTACACACAAACACATAACACACGTAACAGTGACACTGCTTTTATTGTAACCAGCCATCAACCAAAGAAGCATAGAAACAAAATATCCTTGTGTGTAGGAGTTTATTTGTGTATTAAAAAAGTCATCATCACCTTCCACTACTGAAAGTGTAATTCTTCTCTGCTGACTGACTGGTTACATTAGGATTTCCACACACACACACACACACACACACACACAGGTTACATTAAAAGCAGGCTCACTGGCGCTCGGTCAGGCTTGAACACCGGTATGTATATGTGCTGTACTGTGTGTGTTAAATTTTCCATTCCTTGGACTTGCACCATGTTCTCAGGTGAGTGACTCAAACGCTCAAGGGAACATGGGAAGTGATAGGTAGTGTGGACCGGTATGAACATACATTTTCATGTGCAAATATGTGTAGCAGAGAACACTTCATCACATCTTCAACATCTATCAGCTTTAACCTCTCTTTTCACATTTTGCTGTTAGTTTCATCTCTTGCTTTCCCAGTGCCACTTTAATCAAACACTGTGGTGCCATCCCTGTCTGACTATCAGGCTCATTTCCTAATTCGTAATTATTTCTGTCAACTATTAAGAAAATCCACAGGAGGGCAGGAGGGCAGAGCTCCAAAGAGCTCCCTGTCCAGAGAGGAGACACTACAATTAGCTGTCAGTGTTCACTGGCAGAATGCCAGTGGGCAAAAGGGGCGTAGATGCACCTGAATGGGCTTGGCAGTTAGCGAATGGAATGAAAAATGCACAAGTGCATTATTCTGGGTTATGTTTAAGATTAGCATTATTTTGGGATATGTTGAAAAAAAAGTTGCTTTATTAACAACAAGTTACAAACAAATGCAACCACAGTGTTGCATGACCAATAGGTGTGTAAATGCTCACAGTGACACCCTCAGTCATGATGTCTACTTATTTACTAAGGAACTCCTACTGTCACTGAGGTATGTTGCTCTTTCTGCTCTTTGATACGGAGGCCGACAAGCACAAACGCGCTGCAGCACGTTTCTGTTTTATGCAGCACGTTTCTGTATTTGCAGCACGTATGTACTTGTCAGCCACCGTACTTTGACAATCCGGGAAAGAAACGCTAAGTGGACAGCTTAAATTAAGAATGAATGAACAGAGAAATTAATCATCAACAACCATGTTGCCTAGCAATGTAGCTTTCTTTGAGTGAGTGTCTATGCGTGTGTGTGTGTGTGTGTGTGTGTGTGTGTATTTTGCATGTGTGTTACAAAAAATGTTTCTTTCTTTTTGCTTTAATGTGTGTTTTGTGGACTATAGCAGCAGTTTATTTATATATTTATATTCATCCCTTTGTTGTCTTCTTTGTTGATTCCTTTTTCTGTTACAGCAGCAGTTATTTAATTTATTTAGCCTGACATTACTAGTTGCCACAGGATTCTTGGCTCTTTTTATTTATTGTTGTTTATTTTTTGTTTTCATTTTCTGCTTTCTGCCTTGTATTGAGGCTGAATTTAAATGTAAAAGTAAGAAATAACTGCTAGGAATGGATGCTAGAAATACACTAATTAATGTGTTCTTTCAGATATTTTCAACAGACAAATAACCTGCCTCAGATCCACTTTAGTTTAAAGGGAATTCAGTAAAATGCGACAAGTCACTCCTCCTACATGAATGTTTTAACAACACAGGCACTTACCTAACAGCAGGGGTGTTGGCTGATGTTGATCCTGAAAGGAATGTTAGCTATTTCACTTGAACTTGCTTATTTTTGTATCTACTCCTGATGTGAACACAGTAGGAAGATTGTGCACTTCTCACTGATACCCTCCTCAGACCGGCACAGTAACCTATATCCACCGTTAGTCTGATTGAGCCTTTGCATGTTAGTGGATTCTCCTTTTACCCAGTTTCAATTCTATTTCAATTCATTTGTATAGCGCCAAAGAAGAAAAGTTGTCTCATGACAATTAGAGCAGGTCAAGACCAAACTCTTTAAGTTTTGGTCAGTGGTTTCAATCCCTCCTTCCTGAATTTGGAAATGAATTTAGCAGTGCAGGTGCATTTGTCATTGAACTTACTGCTTATGAGGAGAGTGTGATAGAAAAGGGAAGAGGAAAAAAGAGAAGGAAAAATGGAAAGGATGCATGTGCAGGCTTGACAGCAAGCATGTGTACGGACAGACAAAGAGAGATGAAACTTAAGCAAAAGTTTCTGGTAATTATTTGAGCTACTGTGTAATTCTTTGCTATCAGTGAAGTTTACTGGACATTTTGGAATCACATTCCTTATTGCAGTGAAAGTGATGAAATGAGAACAATGTACCAACAAGAAAAAAATGCAGTTGGTTTAAAATCTTCTAATCCATGTTTGGCGTGAATTTTAGTTTTAGTCTTTGTTACTATCAGCATCGCTTACACAATACTTGGCAACTCTCGTCTACGTGGGAAATAATTCCTGCTGCCTTCACTAAAAATGTTGCTGGTGAGACATCAGCAATCTCTGGTGGGCTGTATGGTAACTGTAGGGCATGCACTTCTACCAGTGCTCGAGCGATTGTTAGATTGTGACGAATGATGTGATGACGAGGTTTACAAACACAGCAGCATTTACAAAAATGAATTTCAATAATAATTCATTAAATACTGCACAAATCGCGGCAACTTTTGAAAAAGTTTGAACAACATGAACAAAGACAAACTGCTCCTCACATACTTTGCTGTCATAATCTGATCAGCATGGCTTTGCTTGCTGGCGTTCTCATCCACTTTTATTCATTTGCTGTCTTCAGGTGGCTGCAGAGATTTAGTGACATTAAGAATGTTATCATTCAAATCTTATGCCACTGTGGACAACTGTTGCATAATATTGTATCTCTAAGAATCACTCATTAACTTAAATGAGACTGGTTTACTGTTGATCCTGTTTCAAACACATCCATTTTTTGCTGCCAATTTAAATGTATCTATTGGTTTGTTGATGTTTGATTAGAATCACTATTCCGTTATTGCTGCAGTCTACAGTGTCAAAAAATTTGAGCTATATATAAAGTTTGCAAAAAGTTTTATTTGAAATTTAATCTCAGTTAAATGTGCTGATTACAGACACTAGCAGGTTATGCAAAAAATCCAAAACATACATGGTGACACAGATGCTGCAAGCTAGCAAACAAGTAAAACCAGAAGGTTTTCATATATTCCATATTCATTAGTCTCGTCTGTGTCAAAGGTGTGATGTCTAACAAACGGCATCATTGCTATGTACTTATTTGAAATAACAAGGTTAAAAGTGGATTTTTTTTTTCATGTTTTAAAAGCTGTTGTAGTTATTTCAAAATCAAGCATTAATTATTTTTATTATTAAGATTCATTCAGATGCTCCTTTTGTTCTTTATGCGTGAAGTAATTACACAAAATTATCACCTTGACACAACAACAAATACTTTAAAGTATTTTGTGAATGTGTTTATTGTGCTTCAAGTGACTGTTTTCTGACACCAAAAACATCTTCACATAAAGCAACATATTAGCTTTTGTCAGTGATTCCTCTTGTTTAGACAGTGGCTTTTATCTGCATCACAATGCATCGGGTTTTGACGCTTTGATTTTTTAAATTTTGTTTAGCAAATGAAATATTAGTATTATGACATTATGCAAGTCATAACTGGAGGCAGCAGTATCTTCAAAACTGTGATTTTTGTTTGTTTTTGTTGTTTTTTTGCCAATAAAATTCAGATCAAATTTAAACTTGATTTCATTTCATTTTAAAATTTCTTCTTAAATCAGTGTTCAAATCACATTGTGGCAAAAGGTAGTACATATACACAAATAATACATACTGTCTGTGCTCACATACACACACACACACCTATACTGATAGGTATACCTACACTGACTATACTGATAGTTGAAAGTTTAAAAAAAATCTAGTCAATTTTCTTGACAGTAATATTTTTGAATCAGGTTCCCGGCATATTTTTTATTTTTCAGTTTATTTATTTATTTATTTTTGTGACCAAGAAAAGTCCTGTGCATAAAATTTTACAGCTGAAAATAAAATGAACGGACGCACTGTTTCAAGTTTGTCATGGGTGGGCAAAGGGTTGGTCATCTGACAACAAATCCCAGCTGCTATTGTGAACATGGTCAGTCGAAACAGCCAGTCAGATTTGCCAAATGCCACACCAAAAATGAGGATCTCAAAAAAAGCTACACAGAAAAAAAGAAAAAAGTTGGAATTACATGAAAAAAATATGTACATCAGTTGCACATATTAAAATTGTGTTTACTCAGCATAATTTATGTACCGCCAATATACTCAATTTTAATTTGGTAAACCAACATGACTTTATATGTTAATTTAAAGCTTTTCTTTCATGTTAAATATATTCAATTACCCTATGTTGAACCAAAATGACTTTTTTTTGTTGATTTTAAGCTTTTTTATACATTCAATATATTCTGTTTAAGCAACTAGAATTATTTATGCAATGTACACACAGTATTATTCTGTTTATTCGACCTAACCTGCTCAAGCCTCACACATTTAAGTTATAAAGCTTCTGTATATTTTGTGTATCCCCATAAAATTATTTCTGTATGCTGATTTCTGTTATTAAAAAAATACATTTTACATCCTTCTGCCTGATCAAACCTAATCTCTTAACTACAGCATTTACTACTGTTTGCTACTAGCATTAATTGTAATATTCCCTTATCGCATTGTGCAATACAGGAACTTTTTACTGCTAATAGTATAAACAATGATGAAACACTGTAAATGTGTGTGATTTTGTATAGTTTCTTTAAAAAAAAAAAACGTAAAAAAAAAAATGTTTGGTGTAAATATTCCCTTATTTACTTTGTATATTTTTATTCACCTCATCCTCACCTTTGTTTGCTATCCTTGTGCAGTTGTGACAACGTGAATTTCTGCACTGCAGGACCAATGAAGGATTATTTTATTTTATTAACACTCATTACTTGAATGTGTTACATTACTTGTTAAAACAAAAACAAAACAAAAATGTTGGCTGAGTATTCTATTGCAATATTTGTGGATGAAATAAGAAAATGTGTGACATGTACAGTATGCATAAAAAACATGAATTAAAGAAAAACAAAAAAAAAGTAATGCATTACCTTTTAAAATACAGGAACAGCACAGAAAATATCTCCCCAACTTTACTGGTCAAGTGAATGATAGAGTTTAATCCACCCTCACTTACAGGAAGGTCAGCCTCCCAACATTTCTGTTCATTTCTGTTAACTGAAATGTGTAACATTGGTCTGGACTGGTATACCAATTTAATGGCATTTGATTCAGTAGCTGCATTTATTGGTAAATGGACTGTACTTACATAGCTCTCTTCTGGTCTGACTGTAAGTGACCTGCCCAAGGACACTTCGACACGTAGACTGCAGGGGCCAGGGACCTTGACCGTGACATTGACCTTCTGACTAGTGGATAACCTCCCTACCTCCTGAGCCATAGCCGCAATGAGAGCGTAGCCATATCATAATCCATAGGGGCAACTGTGATCTTTTTTTATTTTTTTCAGTTGATGTTTTTATTTCTCATGACAACCAACAGTCGTCATTTTAATTTTCTTTCTCCTAAGGTTTAACATCAATTAAATCAATCAATCATCAATAAATAAAGCAAAACTTCAGGCTGGTGCAACTTGAGAAAAGAAGGCAGTAGTAGTTAAGTGCCTATGGGAACTTTGTCAATCAGTGAGTTTTCCACAACACCTTCCTGTAAATGTCTCACAAATGAAGGACTTCTGTCCACTGATACTGACACAGGTGTTGATTTTTATTCACAGCTTATTGCAGAAATGGATGCAGCTCAAAACAAGGCTGTGCACCATTAATAGGTATCGCAGCATGAGACAGCCTAACCTGCACCATCCTGTCACTGATGACAGTTCTGTTCATCAGTCGTGGTAATTTAGCACTGTGTCCAGTTCAGTTCAGTTGTCCATATCACACAAGTTAGGGGAATTTGCATTGCAGAGTTGTAAGTATTATTTCAGATCTTGAATGGAAGCATGTGTTTATAATCAAAATGGCCAATTTACGTGCTTGGCAGTTGCACTCATTTAACTATGACAGATACACCAACCTCAATCAGTGTATTTGCGAACTGTTGAAGAATTACAGTATATAACCCTACGCTATCAGGGTAGGGTTACGACTATGATTTCTGCTGGCAATTGCTCAGCGATGATAACACACAATCTCTCAATATTGTCATTAAATGTTTCACATCTGCATTGTGTAATTTATTTCCTCTAACACTGTCTTTTGTATCAACTTTAAGCAAGGAGTCATCACCTACATAAACAGTCTTTGCAGATAATACAGAGAAACCAACAGAAAAGTTCAACTAACAAACTTTACTTGTTAAATGTCTTGTGAGACATAGAAGAGTGCACTGAAACATGAAAATAAAGGTGTTTTATTATGGCCAACATTATTTTATAACATTGCTTTCATTTTCTATGTTTTTTTTTTAGTTACTTTATTAATCCCAAGCTGGGAAATCACTTCTCTGCATTTAACCCATCACTGATTGAAACACACACACAACATGCAGTAAAACACACAGCAGCAGTGGGCTGCATCAAGCACCCAGGGAGCATATTGGGGGTTAAGCGCCTTGCTCAAGAACACATCAGCCAGCTAATGGTGGGTGGGGTCATTATCACTCCACCACACTCAAACTTTGCCTGCCTGTCTGGTGAGGGAATCGAACCAGCGACCTTCTGATCACAAGGCGCTTCTCCAACCTCTAGGCCACGGCTTTGATCTCTAATAGCAAGTTCAGATGCTATTGGTAGCTTTTAAACAGACCTAATGACTCTTTCAGCTGAATCTTCATTGTTGTAGATTTTCATGGCCCATGCAGTGATTAATGGCTTTCCATTTTTGCCAGACAAGCAGAGACACTGTCAATAGGCAGTCATGATAATCTGATAAGACGCAGCAAATAGCCAGATGTATCTACCCATCCTCAAGCTGTGAGAATCTCACGTAGCGCATTTGATACATGTATGCATTGTAGTACTAGCTGTGTGAACACCATAACACCATGTTTTGTTTGTTTGTGCGTTTTTTTTATATCTGACACCTTTGTGTAGACTCTGCTTGACCGGAAACACAGTCAAGGCTACTAAAGTAGCCTATTTCGATTTTCTGTAAGATAAGAACATTATCGATCCCACAAGAAATCATTGAACAACGTCCCTGGGTGGGCTTGAACCACCAACCTTTCGGTTAACAGCCGAACGCGCTAACCAATTGCGCCACAGAGACTGACAAACTTGGCTACAGAGACTGAGATTATAGTACACACTCTCTGACCATGTTTACTAACTATTTTTGGTCTAACTCATATAATGGCTTGTCCAATGGAATCAGCCACAACAATAAAACAACTGACAGGACACGCGAAGTAAATGAAATTAATCATGTGTTTACAATGCAATGTTCTTTGACACACACCACCCGCCTAAACATTGCAGAGCACATGCACCCCCCCAGCTCCAGCCTCCCCCCAGCTGGACAATGTGCCCTGTCCCTGAATGTCTCAGGGACCACAGCAATGCCCTGCAGACTCCCAAGATCCTGCAATGTTCAGGTGGGTGGCATGTGTCAAAGAACATCCACATGATTGCCAGAACCCAAGGTTTTCTCACAGAACATTGCATTGTAAACATGATTAATTTTAATCACTTCACCTCTCAGAAGTTTTAATGTTGTGGTTCGGTGTATGTGGATGTAAGTATAGGCTATTTGTGTTTCAGTGGCTTGTCGTTTGTTTACTTGAGTATTGAGTACTTGAGAGACAAATTGCTGTCAGCTTTGGTTGATATGGCAGTAAATGAGTGGAGAAACCTGAAAGCTAGTGGATGGTTTGTGTTAGTAGACAGTACGTGCAGGATGGTATTTTAATCAGAAATAGTTATTGGCTACGTTAACATTTCAGATTTGGATGAAATTTCTAAAAGTTGACTGTTACCCCCAGTCCTTTTTTTTTCTCTCTTCACTTCCTGACTTCAGTGGAGGTAATGGACGATTGTTCATGAGGGACCATAAAGACCTTTTTTCGCACACACACACATGCACGCATGTATACACACACAGGTTCACTGGTTCAAATCTCTGGACCAGCTTGGAAAATTTGAACATTAAGGTGAAGACTTATAATGATAATAATAATAAGTTTATTGATATAGCACCTTTTAAGAATAAGGTTCCCAAGGTGCCAGTTAAAAACAAAACTAATCAAATCTAATCAGGCATAACAGACAAGCTAAGTAAAATAATATAGAAAATTAATCAACAATAAGTGTAACAAATTGAAAAATTTCTTATATTTTCAGAGAGTAAAAGATGATTTCATGTAAAAGCCTCTTTTTAAAATGGGTTTTAAGAAGTGATTTGAAAGAGCTCACTGATCTTGCGAACCTTATCTCCTCAGGCAGGTCATTCCAAAATTGAGGAGCTCGGACAGCAAAAGCCCGGTCACCTTTAGTCTTTAACCTTGACTTAGGAACAACCAAAAGGGACCCACCCAAGGATCTCAGACTGCAAGTTGGCTCATAGGGGGTCAACAACTCTGTTATGGGGCCAGACCCATCCATCCATCCATTTTCTATACCGCTTATTCGTCAGGGGGCCAGACCCAAACATGCTTTAAAAGTGATCAGTAAGATCTTAAAATCAATTCTAAATGGACAGGCAGCCGATGGAGTGATGCAAGGATAGGAGTGATAGGGACTTGTGGGAGATGCCGGACAGAAGAGTTGCAGTGGTCTAACCTGAAGAAGATGAAGGTGTGTTCCAGGTCAGACTGGGAGAGGAATGGTTTGATTCTGGATATAGTTTGCTTTTGGATGAAACATGATTGGATGGTTTTTTGACATGTGGGTCAACATGAGCCTTGAATCAAATATTACACCTGGGTTTCTGGCTGTTAGTTCTTGATTAGTGAACAGAGGACCAAGACTTACAGGGTTCTGAGGACGCTGGGGGTTTCTGTTTTGGGTTGTTGAGTTGTCCAAACTTATCGACTGATTTATTGATTCTTATTTATTCTCTGGAACTCTTACAGGGAAACTTACAGGGAGTGCACACAATAACATGAAAGCTGTTCAAAGTTATGCAGTCCAAATCAATAGCCCTGCAAACAATAGTAGTTTTTGAGTGTTTTGTGTGTGTGTGTGTGTGTGTGTGTGTGTGTGTGTGTGTGTGTGTGTGTGTGTGCTGCAGATAGAGAGCTACGGCGCATCTATCGTGTTCACTGTCATAATGATCAGTTCTTAATATTTTGTCAAGTGTGGGCGAGTGTGGTGCAGGTGCACTGGACTGTGCTGAGAGACACATCATGAACCAATAGAACATGGCAAATTAAGTTGACATCTGAATTTCTGTTGTAAATTGTAATTAGAAGTAAAAGAGAAAAAGAAAACACTCACTTACCCGCTTAATGGATTTTGTCTTCATGTACTGCATGGCACAGGCGAATATGTGGATTATTATTTTTTAAATACTTTGTATGTGACTTTTCACATGTGAATGTAGTGTTAAGTCTGGAAAAAAATAATATTCTGATCAATTTAAAACCTGTTTTCCAGTTGGCATGCTCTCATAATCAGAGGAGAAATTGAAGAGTCTTGCTAAATTCTAAACTGTTATTTTGCTGGTAAAGTTTTGCTGTAAGTTTTGCTTGGGAAGGTTACCTTGTGCCATTATCTGTTTTGTTCTGTTCATGACATTATGGACATTAAAATTAAAAATCAAAAAACTAGAATTTTAAGTACTAATCTTGCTCTTTGACTGGACTACAAGACATGGATTGGATTATTTATTTATTGTTTTTGCTTTACTCAAAGTAAAAAAGGCATGTGGTAAGCTGAAAACGACTGATCCTAATCTATGATGACTGATGGTTAAATCAGCTAATTCTGGGTTAGCCATCCATTCATCCATTTTTTAAATCGCTTACGTCAGGGTTGCGGGGGGGCTGGAGCCTATCCCAGCTGACTACAGACGAGAGGCAGGATACGCCCTGGACTGGCTGCCAGTCAATCTCAGGGCCTGGATTAGCTAAACGTGGTAAAGGTATGTCATTAAATGTGACAACAATATGTTGGCTGATTGTATGGTTGGTTAGTGTTTGTTACTGTCAATAACATCACTGTTGTGTCGAATTGCCTGGGTTTCACTTGTGACATCTGGCTTATTAGATTTGTCTTGAGATATTGTGAAATTGGATTTGGGAATGAAGGTAAACACTCCTTGTAGTTAATAGGATGTTTGTGACTGACATGAAACAGTTGCCTTGTGATCAAATTTTAAAATATTGTTTTAAAAAATTGTTATAGCATTATGCTACAAAATGTTACTTCCAAGCTCTTACTTAGCATAGCCAGCTTAAAAATAATAGTTGCTGGAAAACTTTTGTGTTTAGCCAACAGATCAGTAGTGCTGAGGGATAGCAATCTGCAATAGCTCTGGCTTGGAACTTACCTTGATTGTTACTTGGAAGCTAATGGTAAATTTACCTAAAAGCTCCTAACTTCTGAAGTTCTACTTTTTTATGCTTACTATTTTTTATGTGTTTATTTATTAGTTTGTGTGCTTGGACGAACTCTTGAGGCTGGTTGTGTTTGAAATTTATAGTGGTGTTCATTCTGTGTTCAACACATTTCATATGCTCATTCATTACAGGAAACAAAAGCCAACAAAGGCCCTGTAAGACAACAGCAATCAAAGCCTTCTGTTGATGAGAACCCAGCTAGTCGGCAGCAAGTTATCATTAGCATATTGTTTATTTAATTGTGTACTTAATTGCTACTTAGAAGGCTTATTGCGTTGATTGGATGTGTAATTGATCTGTACATAATTACTGTCTCTATATCTGGAATAATTTTAGAACAGGATGCAAATGAATAGCCTTCTGTCCATGTCTACAGCGCATGCATTACCAGTTCAGTCCCTCAACATGCTGCCTTTCATTGGGTAGATTTGTTCTTAGCCTTGGCTGCTATGGGAAAAGTGCAGACAGCACGGTACTGTTGAGTACTCCCCTTTTTGGTAATTTGTGCAGTTTTTGCTGATTGTGTGGTCCTGAGTAAATATTTTGGTTCATAGTCATATCAGAACATATTTCTTCTGATACATTTCTAAACACCACTTTAAGCACTCCCCCAAATGAATTAACTGACAGACTGGAGATCTAGAGAGATCTAGTTTTATTTCTACAAGCTTCACATGTATTTTTAAGTCAGTAGCACCATGTCACTGGCACAGCTGATGCAATCACACAGACAGCATCAATTATATTCATTAAGGAAAGGGAAGTCAAGGCAAGGCAAATTTCATACACAGAGGCAAGAAAGAATTATTAATTAAAGAAAACTGAAACAGAGACAACAATATAAGATTAGCAGAAACAATTACAGTGCAGTAAGAGTGAAAAGTGTAGTTTACACCAGATTCAATCAGAAAAGGCTGACCAGAGAAAGTTGATTCAATAAAACCTTATTCATTTGATCAGAGAATGTGTGCAAGTGCAGTGTTTTTATTTGCTTGTTTGTTTGTTTTTTTGGTGTTTTTTTTTTTTGTACAGTTCTAAAATTAATCTTTGAATGTTAGGCTACTTCAACAGCTGCAAGAAACAGCCAAATAGGGGCTCGTAATCTATACACCTGTAGGCCCAGTTCCTGATTTATTTCTATGAATGCAAACATTTAAGTAAATAAATGAATAAAAATCTGACTGCTTGATTGGACCAATCAGATTGCCTGATTGGTATCATCTCTAACATTTATTTATTTTTACCTCTTCCTCACTATCTCTCGGCAAGACTAACTGTAGATTTTGGTTTACTATCTCCCATTGTGTGTGTGTGTGTGTGAGAGAGAGAGAGAGAGAGTAAGGTAATCTATGGCAAGAAGCAAACAGTTTTTCATCAACGATGTGCTAACATGGAAACAAGTCTGGTGTGTTTGTACTTGTGCCTCAGTTATGAGTTCTATCATCACAGACTGATGGGGTTGAGACTAACAGAGAGAGAAATAAATGGAGAGACAAATGGAGGGACAGTATGCAGTCTAATGAAAAATGCCACTCTTGTGTAGATGTGTATTTACAATGTATAGACAGACAACTGAATCACAATGTATTCATATAGTGGTGTGATTCGCTGTGTGTGTGTGTGTGTGTGCAAAGTACACAAATGGATGTGTTGATAGGCACATAACCTTGTTTGTTCACATTCATTTCCAGCCATTACAAAAGCATGTCCTGTCCTCTTCTCTCATCACTTTTGATTTTTTGATTTTGCATGTTTTGGTTTCAGGTGGATCCTTTGAAAGGTAGTTTTGGGTGGCACCAGAGAGTGTTTGTGTGTAGCATAGTCACAAATAGAGCTTTTTTGCTTCATGGTTCCACAGTGAGTGGGTGAAATTGACTTGTCACAATATGTTACTGTCGATCCCTCCATCTTTAACTCCATCTCTCTGTGCTTCAGTCCCCTCATCCCTGATGTGGTTAAACCACAATATACTGACAGTTGACGAAATCTGTGTTTGGGTCTCTCTGTGTGCTTGTATATGTATGTGTTTAAAGAAGTACCACAAGGGACACCAACATACCAAATGCTGAGCCATGAGCAATGCAGAAAAAACATATTGGTGTCTGTTTTGTGAGTATACAATTAAAATGTGTTATGGCATACCAGTGCAAATAGATACAGTGATATCATTTTATTTCTCTTGGTTGGTTATTGCCTGTCTCCAACTGCTTCCGCTTTTGCCACAGTCACTGTAGGAGCACTTGTACTGTTAAACATTATCTAACTACTGTAAGAAACATTTTTTTTTTAAGTTAGTTATATACTGTAATTGCTTCTCAGTAATTATTTGCGCTTTCTGTCTTTTACTAACATTTAATAAAAAAAAGTTCGCACTTATCCCCATCCCATTGAACAGGGCATCACATACCCTACCTTGTGTTCGCTTAACTCATAGTATGAAGCCAGCATTTATTTTGTTTATTCTTTTGAAAAAATCAGAGGCCCATATATGACCAATTAGCAACTATTTGGACCTCGAGTATACCTGCTTCAAAAATTTCTGTCTCTTGGACAAATGTAGTTAATGTCTGCCCCCCTACTCCTTGCCCTTCACAAATGCTACCCCTGTTCAATATCATTGCATGTTCGAAAGGAAAAAGAAAATCTTCAATTTCTGCTAGATGCTTGTAGTCACATTCTGGGACTTGATGCTCATTGAACCATATTAGCCGTCTTGTCAGCTGGGAACCCACCAAAAGCAGGATGCCAAACTTTGAGTCCCAAGCCGAGATAAATGTGTCACGGATGCACTTAGATCTGCGCCTATCCAGCGGCTATCCAGCGGAACAGTCTACTCACTACTTTCCTGCTCTAATTAGCTCTCAGCTTCCCTCTAGTACATCTTCATTGGCTCGAATTGCTCTGCAAGGGCCTGCCATTGGTCCCCATGGTTTCCAGCAGAGAGGGACACACACAGAGATAGACATCCATTCATCTGCACATCCACACTTAATATTACAGAGAATATAAGCCACTGGCATATGCACAGTGGATATATGGGAGTGGAAGTAGTAAAAATCCCCCCTCATGTCTTCACCTAAATATATTCTACGTGTACTAAATATAATTTCTTGATTCGTATAGTAGGTTTTAATACTCTAGATAAAATTCTGCTGTTTGAAAATGAAGATATATAGACGTTGTACTACGTAGATTGACTATTAAAAAGGTAATTTTCTTTATATGGTCAGCCAGATACTTTCCTTGAGTCTTGTGTTACTATGAATTAATTAGTCTCAGGTTCAAACCATTGTGCTGAATTGCACACTCAGAGCCACAATTTGTCATGAAAGACATTAGAGATTTTCCATGTCATCAGCCTTGATTGTGTCTTTCTTTCTTACTGACCTTTTCAGTATCTTAACCATAACTGACCATAATACTGGAGAAACAGTTTGATTGAAGTCAGGCTTTTGATCGGGTTACGAAAATGAACATGCAGTTAGCTGCACCATCATAAATGTCAAGCCATCTGTCTTGTGTGCTGTCAGGGGGTGGCAGAAAGCCCAATGACTGAATATGAATATTATATTCTTTTCATATAATAAATCACTTCTGCATGGCCTGGTTCCAAGTTGTGGCCAAGTTCCTGAGAATTGCTGATCTAATCTGACATCAAATCCAGACACAATAATAAAGCAAGGCAAACACAGCAATATAAAATCAGTCCACAGCCATATAAATAATACATACAGTAAAACATCCTACCATCCTACCTACCACCATACATTAGAGCAATATGTTGTATCAATATGACTGATAAATGATGTTGTATAGTTGCACTAGGCAAAAGCCTCTTTTTTCCCATTCTAACAAGAAACAAGCCAGTAGGTCTATGTTATTATAATTATATAAATTGATTTTTTGAGATACTAAAAGCAAGATAACAGAAGATCACAAAAAGATGAACAACATCTTTTATAATGTAAAAGGATCTTGTTTAAAAAAAAGTTTTCACCTTATAAGAAACTGAGCAAGTTGTGTCATGGTGGCAACAGTGTGCTTCTGCATACTGGCATTTCACTTTACATCATTTGTACAGTTGACAAAAAGTTTTGAAATCTTGAACAGTTTCACATGCAAAGACAGAATAAACAATAAAAATACATAAGTCCAATAAGACCAAACGAAAACCACCAGGACAGCTGGACGGATAAAAAGATACAGTAGTGTGTAATGAGATTCATGAGAGAAGAAAGAGACTGCAGAGAGTCACAGACAATGTCAGACAGACAAAGAAGCACAGAGTCTTGCAGAGGTGATGGAAAGTTGTGTGTTGAACACTAAAATGTTCATACTTCCAAATGTTATATTGACTTTATACATATTATATTGGCATCCACAGTGCCATCGACTTGTTGCCAGCAATGTAAACCAAGCTCTCACTCCGGCAATACAGAGACTGGATGGTCCATAACAACTGACCAACCACCCCATATTCCCAGAGAAACACCCATAGGATGTCCCAAGGGACTCGGTTGTAAGCCTTCTCCAAGTCCACAAAACACATGTGGACTGGTTGGGCAAGCTCCCACGACCCCTCCAGCACTGTTGAGAGGCTTTAGAGCTGGTCTGGTGTTCCACGACCAGGGTGAAAACCACATTGTTCTTCTTGAATCTGAGGTTCTAACAGACAGACTCTCCAGACAGACTTTCCCAGAGAGGCTGAGGAGTGTGATCCCTCTGTAGTCGGAGCACACCCTCTGGTCTCCCTTTTTCAAAAGGGACAGACCACATACAAACTCAGACCATCAAATTTGCTCTTTGGGTTGTCTGTCTGTCTGTTGTCTTGGGTTGTACTGTACTTGTACTGGTTCTGTTCATAATTTTTATGGACAGAATTTCTAGGCGCAGCCAAGTGGCGGACGATGTCAGGTTCAGTGGCCGGTTATGCAAACTGTGATTCAGTCAATCTACGTTCCAGCCCTCCTATGGTCATAAGCTGTGGGTAGTGACCGAAAGAATATTATCGTGGATGCAAGCGGCGGAAATGAGTTTTCTCCGCAGGGTGGTTGGGCTCAGCCTTAAAGATAGGATGAGGAGCTCGGATATCCTGGAGGGGCTCAGAGTACAGCTGCTGTTCCTTTGCATCAAGAGGAGCCAGTTGAGGTGGTTCAGGGACCTGGTTAGGGTGCCTCCTGGACGTCTCCCTGGGGAGTTGTTTCGGGCATGTCCATCCTGGAGGACACCCTGGGGCAGAACCAGGATATGATGGAGGGATTATATCTCTTGTCTGGCCTGGGAACGCCTTGGTATCCCCGGGATGATTTGGTGGAAGTGGCCAGGGAGAGGATAGTCTGGGCTTCCCTGCTGAAACTGCCCCCGCGACCCGGATTTGGATAAGTGGAGGAAGACAAAATGAGTGCCATCAACCCACTGCCAACATACCAAATGACAAATAGAGGAGGACTCAAGGAAGAGGTCTAGGAGAATAAGGAGCCTGTCAGCATTATGATGGTGACAAGAATTTGTTAAAGTTAATCAAATTCATAAAATCTCTCCTGTCCTTGTATCAAACAGCTATTTGCATACATCTCACTTCACCTTTATAACAGTCAGCAAGAATTAAATCATAGATTTTTATGGTGCTTCTGGTGGTCTTAAAACATTTTTATGTATACCCAAATATTATTTTTTTACCATCACTGACAGATGAATGTTATAGTCTGGTGCACTGGATCAGATCTTGTTTTCATAAAAGATAAATATGGAATTTATGTCATAATGATGCACAACTGACCGCCCTATTGATATATCTGAATGCACTGTATACAAAGCAATCAATTCTTCCATGAACCATGACTGACTCAGCCAAAGAACTAATTTGTGGGAAAAACCAGGACATCTTTACTGGACACTATGTGTATTGTCACATTGATACTGCGTGTTGCCCATGCAACAGAATAGAAGGTGGTGAAGGCACAAATAAGTGCTCTGTGGATTATAAGGTAGCTGGAGGTTGCTAACTTGCTGATGCTACAGTACATATCTATTTCTCTATCATGCCCTGCATGTGTGAATCTCAAAGGGAAAAACACAGAGAGAAACCAAGAGGAACAGCTGTTTGTGTGTGTGTGTGTGTATATATATACATGTGTGTTGTAACTGCAGGCTCTGATCACAGATAACCTTCTTGGTGTCCGCTCACTGGCTTTATCAAACACATTTCCAATCTCTCTCTCTCTCTTTCTCTCTCTGTTTGTGTGTGTGTGTGTGTGTGTGTGTGTGTCTCCAGATGCTGTAACCAGATGCTTTCCATCAGACTGCAGGCGCCTAAGATAGAGACAGGGAGCAGACACACACAAGGTTATCACGCACACACACTCACTAACAAACACACATGCAGAGTATATAATATCCCAGGTAGACCAGGTCTGTGCTGTTTGATACTGAATATGATATATAATATGATTGTATGTAAATCAGCACTCTTCTAATGACTACATTCTTTATTTTAAGGTATTTAAAGCTGCAAAAGCAGATCTGTTCAAAGGAGGGATCCGCAATTAGTTAAGAGTGTTATCAGGTCATCATTTTTTCATAAGTAATCTATCACTATAGAATCACTGTAATTCCCCTGAGCATACCCTAAACTGATTATGTGTTGCTATGTGTTATGTAGATAATATTATGTAATCTAATATCTGTGCGATGACAGAACTCCTCCAGCTGTTTTGATCAGAAAATTTGTCGAAACGTTTCCTATAAATGAAAATGCTCCACCTGTATTGTAAGGACAGAGCTGTATATCACGGTGGAATGTTTCATAAAATGATTTCAAGTGTTCATCTGGATTAAGGTCTTTCCTTTGACCACCTCTATTTTACAGTAAATGCCTCTCTATCAAAAAAAGCTATTATTAGTGCTGCCGCTTGACTTGTATGATTCCCTATTTGTAAACATTCCAACACTGATTACTTGTTAAGGTCCTAAGTACTCCACATTAATACCCTTGCTGGGAGTAAACTGCCCCAGGCTTCAGAGAGCATAAATTACAAAAACTGAAATCACTTAATGCTAGTCACTAGTCATCTGCCCTCACTCATTACCTGTCTACCTCCCTATGAATCCATCCCACAGGAATTTCAGACTGCTTTCAAATTTTTAAATGGCTGCAAGCACAGCTTTTGTACACAGCCGTGCACATGGAACACACACATAAGTATGCACAAACATTCCTTGAAAAAATATCCATATACTTGTTGACATTTTGAGAGAGAAAAATTCTCATACACACACACACACAAAGCAGGCCTTTAAAGTGAAGCTTGCATAAATAAATTATGTTGCTCAGTAAATGAACCGTGTTGTGTATTATGGGAACAGGGCTGACACTGCCTTGATAACCGCAAGGGTTGTGTGAGGTCATCAACAGCTGTAGCTTTGACACCATCACACAATCACCTCTCTCCATAGAGTTTGAGTGTATTAGAGTTAGTGTGCAAATTTTGAGATGTGTATGTGTGTAGTACTGCACTGTATATGTGTGTGTAGGTTGGGGTCAGAGCAATGTTGTTAACCAAGGTAACTAAATAAAATAACAGAGTAAATGAGATGAAAAATAAATAAATGTAAGCAGCAGGTACCAACATTAAAGTGCATGTTTCATGATCAGTCACAGCGGCAGTTGTAATATAACGTTGTTGATATGCTAAAATAGAAATGAAGGAAAAACAACTGAATTACACATAATGATGGTAATGACACAAATTTGAACGTTGACAACAAGTTTCCAGTTTTCAGGTAAAAACCAAAAATAACACACCAAATAACTGTAGCTTTGCATTTTCATATCAAACCTGCTTTTTATTTTGTTATTCCTGTCTCCATATTATACCATTTTATATTTTATTGTGTCTCTCCAGCAACATTAAAGACATGAATGTGTCAGAGATTTGCTCAGATTTCAATCCATGCACTGCCTCATTCTTTCTTCTCTGTGTGTGTCTGCTGTGCATGCTTGCACATACACATGCTCATACCAGCTGTTACATCAAGTTGAAAAATATTGCTCATTGATGAACAATCACAGCTGAGGGTTTTTTATACAGTGTGACAATCACCTAACTATTGTCATAATCAACTTCACACAAGGAGGTGATGCTTCGAACAAGACTAAGCGGCAAAGAGCAAGACAGAGGAAGAGGGACAATTCAGTTCAATTCAATTTATTTATATAGCACCTTATACAATCAAAATTATCTCTAGATGTTTTACAGAAACCCAGAGCCTGAACCCACGAGCAAGCAGACAGTGACAAGGAAAAACTCCCTTTTAACAGGAAGAAACCTTGAACAGGACCCTGATCACAAGGGAGAACCATCCTGCTGATAGTCGGCTGGGTGAAGGGTAGACAGGACAGAGAGGATGAAAGAGAGAGAGAGAGAGAGAAACATACATGCAATAAACATCATAAATTACAAAGGCAGGTTGTTATAATTGGAATTCTGAAGACTATGTATTGTATGTATTTGTTTTTTTAGCTGATATGTTGTTTAAGTTAGTTCTAATAGCACTACACAGAAGAACGACATGGCCAGATGTTGACAGAAGACACTGGGTTTGTCAGAGGATGCAGTTCAACATGTAGATCTGAATGGGGAGATACCTGCAGAAAGATACAGAGAGAGAAAGGGAGGGAGACACAGATGGACACATGGGAAACACTCAAAACTCCTGCACAGTTGTAGTTATAGACACACAAACACAGACACACACACCCACATACACACACAAAGGAACAAATGAAAGAGCAAAGGGTTTAATATAAATTATAAAAAAATTGCAAGGCTTCAGCAGGACTGTTCTTTGTGCTTAAGTCAATTAAACACAGAAAATTTGAAAGTCGAAAGTAAGTGTGTGTATGTGTGTTGCCTGTAATATGTCTTTATTCCGTATTGTTGAAAATATTCCAGTATTTCATTTGTGTGGAAGTTGTTGACGTTTCAGGTTATGAGCAAGCAGACATTTGTGCCAGCACATTTTGTCAGGCAAGAGAAAACTTCCTGCAGTGACAGTGGTGCACTTGTTGCCAGTGGAAATCTATATATATTGCTCAAAATATGCCTGTTACTCCTAAGTACACCAAAAATCCATCAGTAAGGGAGACAGAAAAAGCAGTTTGAACAGCTTTGCACAAGCAGAATACAAACCTGCAGGAATGCAACTATTTCAAGCAATCAGCATGCTGTTACCAGGGGTCACTCACTCCTGCTCCAGAGGGGTATAACTTCTGAGTTTATATATATCATATATATATATATATATATATATATATATATATATATATATATGATATACTATGGCATGCCGTTCAGGAAATTAATATTTGAATATATGGAATGAAACCTCGAATATATGGAATGAAACCTGACTGACGTCATCATTGCCGCCATCTTTGTATCTTTAGCTATGTGCAGCGGGCGGCAGAAATGATTCAGCCAGCACGCAATTTGTTTGGAGCTATTTTAAACAATGAAGCCTATTCGAGCTTCATTCCATATATTCAGAGTTTCATTCCATATATTCGACTTTCATTCCATATATTCAAATATTAATTTCCTGAACGGCATGCCATAATATATGTATATATATATACATATACATAGATAGATAGATACTTTATTGATCCCGAGAGAAATCTATATACAGAAGCAAGAATAAAAACATCCAAAGTGGTCTAAAGTTTCAGTGTTTTTATTATTCTTTCAGAGTACGGATGATATGTGTGTACAATTTAAAGTAAAGCGGGGAAAATAATGATTTTGTGGATCACCATCTGAATGCATGTTGCAGGTTCCAGTGGCAAACAAGAAGGAGAGGCATTACATACTGTTTCTGCTGCTTTGCTGTGATTACACAACTTTGTTTGGTGACATTATTAATATACACCTCAGCAAGTTTGGATGTATAACATATTCCCTCAGCTCTATTTCATTCATAAAGACTGAAGTCAGGAAAAGAATCAGTGAAACTGCAGCACTGATTTTTCTGTCATTGCTGTGCTTTGATGAGAGAACCGAGACTAACTTTATTTGTTCTGACAATTTTAGATAAGCATCTTACATGCTTACATTATTGGCAGATTTTTTTCAGTTGAAATTCTGTAGCTTCCAAGGCACCTGTGCAATACAAGTCCTGCTGTTGAAGCAGAGCTGCCTGCTGACATAAGAGTCATTAAAGTTAGCTAAATGACATAAATATATCTCCACTGTTGTGTCTGTTATATTTGATTGAGAAGATGATGTGTTTCATCTGACCATCTTATTATGTAGTGTGTTTAGCTCATCCTAACCATCACTGGCTTTGATTATGTGCTGGCTGTGTTCTTGTTTGTTTCCCTTCTCCTTTGATTGGTCATTAACCCTCAAGCCAATCAGGAGAGAAAAACAAACTTTGTAATAACCATGTTTATATGCATATAAAGTCTCCCAGATCACCAACTTTTTAGAGTATAGCAGTTTTCTAAACAAGATGTTCATATACATCTATATCTAGCATAAAAAATTGCAGTAGTGCAACAGTGATACATGACATGAACTGAACCACTTCAGCTTTATAAAAATGGTTTTACTATTTCCATCATTACAGAGAGGAGAGTTGTTATTGGCAAGAGGTTATGTGTCACAAGCATGGGCCATTTTAATGTGTCTTTTCAGTGGCAATGGTCATCAATGAATGGCCGTTGTTATGATATGACTTCTATGGAGGTATATGTATCAGTTTTCAGAGAATTGCATGTTTGTAGTTTCTTGTTGGCTTGAACACTGAGCACACATATTTATTTGTTTATTCATTGGTGGGGAGTCAATCAAGCAGTCAGTCATGGTCCATTTAGTATTAAGCTACAGCCATTGTCAAGTTTTTGAGTTGAAGGAGGATTAGTTTCCTTCATTATTCTACATTATTCTGTCATGTTTAATGTCTATGGTATGATGTGTTTCATGGCAACAGAAAAAGTGGACGAATAAGAAGAAATAAGCCAAAAGTGATCACTTAGCATTAGGGAATAAAGACAAAAGCACTCAACAAACTTCACTTGGATGGATTGCTGTGGATGCTAACCTGTGGATGAAAAGTGAACTGTTCTGAAAGAACAAGGTGGGATGCTACTTGAAACTGAAGCAACTCACTGTCATAAATGTGCTTTTAGTTGTGGAAAAACTCACTGATCAGCAGGTACTACGGATGGACAGACAGATGGATGGATAAATAGTTGGAAGATGAAGAGGACGACATAAAGTAGGAGGGGGTGTGGAAGCAATTCCTTCCACACCTCTCAGTCATAAATATGGAAAAGGAACAGCGCGGCTCAGCCAGCCCTCCTACGAGCAGAATGTTATTCTGCTTCCTTGGCACGGTGAAAAAGCCTCTGCTAAGAGAGATACAGAACTCAGAGACAGAGAAGAATTCACTAAAGGAGAGATTTATAGGAAAATAAAAGTATAAATAATTGAGATGGATAAACTGACACTGATATTTTTTTTTTTTTTTTGGTTGTTAAGTTAAGATGAAATAAGATAAGATAGAACTTTATTTATGCTGAGGGAAATTGCTGTGCAGCAATACAGGGTTCAAGTATAAAATAAAATACATAAAAAATTATCAATATGATGTAAATTCAAAATGTATATAATTTTATAAATGCAAAGGGGACATCATAAAAAAATATATAAACAAGGTTGGGAGTGTGTTCCAAAATATAAAGGCAACATCATTTTTTCCACCCATTTTTCACAAGCTGAAGTAAAAGAATTAAAGCCTGTTTTTTGACAAATTTCAAATTTTTGGCCCAAATTTCTTAAAATCTGTGGTAGTGAGAACTTCTCTTTTGCCATGATAATTGATCCATCTGACAGGTGTGTCATATCAAAATGCTAATAAATAACAACATGATTATTGTACATTTGTGCTTAGAACTGCTCATAAAAAAGTGATTATGCATGTCACCCATGTAGAGAAAAAGAGGCACATTTAAACGAGCAGAACTGAAATGGAGCCACCTCAGCAGCCAACACCTCCACAGCTCATCTGTCTCATGTCAAGAGACGGACAGCGAAGTTATATTGTCACAGGATGTATTTTATGTAATGTTCTGTTGTGCATCATAGTGGTAAAAGTTCTCCGCTGAAAGCGTGCTGGAGAAGTTGAGTCATCATGCATGATGCTCCACAGTTTGTGCAGAATGCTACTCTTTGACATACCACCAGAAAGTCAAGCTTCACTCCTATGACAGCTCAAGTCTCCCTGATGAACTTGTTGAATCGACTGCTGTCATCCTGCAGCTCCATCATTTGGCAGCAAAGGAAACAGCACTGGCTACAACATACTAATAAAACATCCTCAGCAGATTTATGGAGCCTCCATAGAAAGTGGAGTCGACTTTGGAACCTTCTTGAACACAGCCTCAGACTTCCAAGCCAGTCCAGCTTTTAGTGTACTCATCTGTTAGTGTTTTCATCCACCAACTCCTTTGTCTAGCTCCAGTGTCATACTTGATAGCAAAGGGACTGACCAGGCTGTCATATTTGATGTGCTGGGAGTGGGAAGGGCCTGACCTGTGCTTAGTATAGGTAGTTTAGCTCACAGCACCACACGTTGCAGGACTTGGAGATGTATGTGTTGTCCAATATGAGAGATTAAAGAAAGACTGACATCACTGACCCTATTTTTTTAAATCTTTAATGAAAAAAAGTTCAGTCAGCTACCTAATGAGGATTATCCTTCACCACAAGGAAAGATATTGACACATTTTACTTGGATGATGCTTGTACTTGTCAAAAGTACATTGTCTGTATCACATCCAATCTGCATCCCAGTTTTCCCAAAAATGTTGGACGGGGCTGAGTTTAGGGTTTTGGCCATTAAAGTTCTTCCACACCAAATTGGAAAAACCATTTCTTTTTGTGCCTAGATTTGTGCTAGTTGTTGAAGCAAACAAAAACTGTTCCTGCAAATTTGAAGACATGCTTTATTCTAAATATATGTGGTAACATTTCCCAAAATTGAGATAAATGATACAATGGAACTCTGTATATTCTGTATATATTGTATAGAAAATGGTAAGCTATGACTTTTTTTTGACATGGAGCATTGAACTGCTGGTAGGTAGTTGGGTCATAATGTATGCAAAAAGGGTAAGCTCAATTAATAGACATATGGACTTATATTTTGGCTGCAGTGTAGGTGAGTTATGTCATATGTTAATGAGATGGAGAGGTGACGGGATGATGTATCTCATTATCACTGCAGCACTGTGAACCAAATGCTTTTTGGACCTCTTTTTGCCTCTTATTTAAATCTGATTATAAATGAATCTCTGTAAATATACTCAAAAAAGAAGAAAGAACAGCAAACTCCATCATTTTACAATTAATTTTCATTTTAATTTCTTTTTATTTTTTTGTCAGCTACCTTTCTACAATAAAGGTTTATAATGACTCTAATGCATCATTAAAAGGTCTGTTAGGGACAGAGCTACAATACTCAGCTGATAATTCTGCTACGCAAGAGAAAGCCTTTTGCTCTTCTCACGTAGTTGGTATCTCTGCTGGAGTACAGCACTGAGTTGATACAATAATATAAAAATATAAAAGACTGTGTTCTCACAAGCTGGGGACCTGCATTGTAAATACATTTTTAAAAACAAGCCCATCTCCATAAATTACCATTCTACTTTACATTTCAGCATTCATTACATTGGTTGAATTTCCTTGCATATAAGACATTAAATTTATCACAAAACCAGCAAGTGTGTGAACAAGAGCATGTGGGGAGCATGAAGAAGAATTTTGGATGGAGATCTTAGGGATTTTTTAACAATCGCTGCATCATCTCCCACTTCAGTTTTGCTTTGGTACTACCCACTCCATGTTTTTATTAGCAAGTTACCATATTGTTATGAAAATATTACTGTAACATTACTCAATTAGTTTTTCCTTGTTGATATCTCTAAATGAGTTACTCTGTTATTACATTTGTTTTGGCCTCTTATTACACTACCGTCACACAGATTTCAGTCTTATATTACCCAGACATACCCATTTTTAATCACAAGCTATTACATGGTTAGTCACCAGTTAGTATATGGCATTACCTAATTATTACCTCTTTATAACCAAAATATTACACCACTATTTTCATGTTATTACTGAGCTCATCTTGAGCCATGTAGAAGTGTTGCAGGCCCAGACTAGATTTGATATGATGACTGGCTGATTGAAAACTTTATGACTTTTTCAAACTTAAATTACCAGGACAGTTGTACCAGTTTGCTTAAGTTATTGACTTATTGATTGATTTGTTATTAATTTATTTGTTTTTCATTTGATGTTTTTTTGCAGTGTCAGATCCCCAATTGAAACCCATATTTTTTTTGTGATCTTTATACTTTTGACTTTTGAACTTTTTTTTTTTTTTAATCAGTCTCATATCAAAAGTACCATATTTTAATTCTACCAATATGCTTGGGTTATTATTTATATCACATCATTATAAATTAGCTGATGGTGCTCTGCTGCTAATATGTTTTGTGAATTTTTGAAAGAGTTGTGTTTTCCATGTAAAGAGTGGATACAGGGTAAATAGTAGTTTATTTCAACATTATGGAGTAGATTTGGCTGTTGATATGAATTAGAGAGTAAATACGAATCCTTCTGTGCACTTTAAAAGCTCTTTCACTGATTAGTGAGAGATTTGGGAAGAAGAGAGGGGGGTTTGGGGTGGGGGGATGGGGTGGTGGTGCTGGTGGGGGAGCGATTTGTTTCTCAAACACTTTACTCCCTCAAATCTGATTAGCTCAATGTCACATTGAAGAGTCGGACCTCTTCAGTGTGTTCTGCACGTGTGTGTTTCCCCACATGGAAGCATTTTGCCTCTGAGTTTGTATTTGATGACTACAAAACATTACTTGCCTTATCTCTCTCACTTTTTTTATTCCTTTCAATTCGTTTTATTCTTTATCCCCTGTGTCTCTCTGTGCACCAGACCCTGTTTATTTTGTCGGTCTATACAGCAGTAAATTAATCCTTGTGTCAAAATGGCTGCTTAACTTGCTCTGGGGATACATGCTGTGTCTCATCCCAAGCCAGAGTTTAAGGGTAGACACAAACTCCATCCTCTCATTATGTATTTCACCTTGACATGAACAAGTGCTCTCAGACTCAAACACTAGAAATTCATGAAAAAATTAAATATTCATACATATTCATTAGTGACTTGACAAAGAGAAAACTGGACACAGGCTACTTCTCAATTCAGGAACATTTTTTTTCCCAGGACACATACCAGCCATCTTTACTCCTTTTTGTTATAAGTTGTGGTCCATATGGAATGTTGCTGTGTCACACCCAGCTCTTTCAAGAGCATAAGAAAGAAAGGAGGTCGTCACAGCAACCATGGAAAATAAGCATTAAAATTATTAAAGTGAACACAACAAACAGTAGTGCTTTAGATCAGTAGTCAGTGGTATAGTGTGGGTGTTGGGTGCATGGGACATGTGCTGCAAACTCAACTATCTGAGGAGTAAACCAAGGTTGAATCAAGCAAAGAAACACAAGCAAAAAACAAGTTTTGGCACCTGGAAGGCAGCTGGCTTCCAGGAGAGAACCATCTTGGATCTTGGATTGTGAGTTTGTATAAGCTCACAGCAGGTGAGAACAATCATCCACCACCTTAGGTGGGATGGACCAAGTAGGAGCGTGGAAAGAGGGAAAAACAGAAGCCAGCCAAACAGATTCACGTTATATGTCCCTGTCACAATTGTGAGAAAGAAATATTTTAAAGCACACAGACAAGTACACAGGAAGGTGAATAATGCAGTTTTAGGGTTGGCCAGCTATTGCTTCTGATTTTATGCTTTTGTTTTTCTTTCCATAGATTTGGAAGCACAGAGGGGAATGAAATATCTTGGCTGCAGACCAGGGCCATTCTACTACTAGACCACTCAACAAGTTGGTAGGTTTCACTCAAACCCTCTCTCTGTCTCGCCATCTGTGTTTCCTGTGTTTCTAAGCGAATCACTCCTAAGCATTGTCTATCTGCCTCTCGGTTATTCCCACTTCAATATAGTTCACTCTCGATCCTGTTCATTTTTGGTGAAACTGTTCTTTCTGCTTCTCTCTCCAAACCTCCTTTTAAAGAGTGAGAAGATTAGCACCAATTTGCCTTGATTAGGCTATTCTTCTTGCAGTTGGAACAAAAAAAGACAAAAACATGCTCTATAATTTGAACACGTGCAGGGAACAAGTGATTGCGATCAATAAAAAAAAAAAAAAACAAGCAGAGGGAAAAAATGAACAAGTAAAGGAATGAATTGCCAATTTCTGTTCTTGTTAAGTGTTTTTGGAAAGTAGCTCTTGAGGAAAAGCTGTTTCCGCTGAAGGACCCTGACGGCAGAGTGTGTGTGTGTGTGTGTGTCTGTCTGTGTCAGAGGGGATGATTGCTCAGCATTCAGCAGAGCATGATTATCATTTTTATTTAACATCCACAATGTGAGATTACAAAAAAGTGTTTTTTTATGACATATGATAATGCATGTTTTGTTTCTGCTGAAAGGCAGACAGGTGACAAGGTCCATAGATACCCCATAGATACATGTGCTGTTCATAATGACTCCTGAATGCTCAGTATTCTTAATGCCCATTAGCTTCCTTTCTTATAAGTCACGTTAACAGTAATTCACCCAGAAAAAACAAATACTTCTCTTTATAGTATGAGCTCCTCTTTCTGTCATCTACTGTCTGCAGTGCATTTTTGATTTTCAATCATGACAATCATGACATACTATACTTATATGCTCTCAATCGCAAGAAATTTCACTTTTAAGTGTTAGATTCAATTAAAATTTTCCTGGCATGCCTCTCTCCTCCTGTCACTCATCTTGCACCAACCCTTTTAACTATAACTAGGTGCCAAAGTCAGTTTGGTTCCAGGTGTTGTAATCTACGTTTCTAGCAGAAGTCTATTTATGGATTTATTTTAAATGGAGGTTGCTAACTTTTCTGCTACAGTCTTTTGTGAGTACTAACAATGCATAGGTCCTGACAAATTGGCATTGTGGGCATCGGTTAATATTATCTCATCATTTATTTTACTGAATCAGTCATTAAATTTACGTGCTGCACAATACTCACAAGGTGCTGGTTGGGGTGGGTGGTGGATGTACAAGGTGCAGAACTCCAAAGCCAGAACAAGTGCAGACTCTGGTCTGTTGTTTATGCAATAAAAGCATTTTGGTTAAGGTTAGGAAAAGACTGTGTTTTCTGTAACTTTAAGTCATAAAAAATATGTTGTTTAAGGTTGGAGAAGCACAGTTTTAGTTTAGGTTTGGATTAAATGTTCCACAAAACACACTCTCATTAAAACTGTCGTTGCCATTTTCATGGCTCTACTCTGACGCCCAACTTTATCTTGCATATCCAGATTGTAAGACACATTTCCATCTTTCTTTCATTTGTAGCAACTGGTCCACATCAAGTCACCGTAAGCATCACCTCCCCCACTGCTGTTTACATCTTGAGTAAATTGTGTGTGCTGGTTTTTGGCAAAAATGGTGGTTGCTTTATGTATAAATGGAACCTTTGATGATGTATCTTAGACAGCAATATTCTGTAAACAACAGAAGAGCAGAGCATAGCAGCATAGCATTGACAGCTGTACTGTTATAAATGTTTACACTTTGAACTACACTGTTCACGATAACATGTACCTCAGCATCTCCAGCGAGATCAAATTAACATCTTTTCTCCGTAGATATATTTACATCTATATTTTACCTCTTGGATTCTAACTATAGCGCAAGTAGTTCAGTGTAAGAATGTAATTTCCACATATACACAGAGGCCACCTTGGTCTGCAACAGCTTGGACTATATAGGCCTGCCATGAAGTGGAGAAAACATGCACTGCTGAGGTTGTGAACTATTTATTTACTTATTTAAGTGCCTCAGCAACTTTATTCCTAATTCTAACCTAAATTATAATCACAACCCTAAAGATTGGAGGCTCAAACATGCTTTATGCTATAACCTGCATGCTGTATCCTCTTTGTGTGTGTGGGTGTGTGAGTACTGTCTGCATCAACATGCACAGTTGTTTGAGTCAAACTCTCATCCCTGCATTAGTGGCCATTGGTCCCCCATAGTGGGAAAAGCCAAACGTGATGGCTCTCCATTAACTTTAATATTTACTTTTATACTGTATGTCACCACTTGAATCATTTCAACAAAAATGAATAATGAAAAAAATGTATATATATGCATTTTCACAGAGAGAAAGAGGTACATTAACTGAGGTGGTGTTGTTAAAGAATTCTTTTTTCTTTTTCATTGAGATTCTCTCTCTCTCTCTCTCTCTCTCACTCTCTGGCCATGTGACTTGAATCACTCGAGTCATTAAGCTGTAACTTTCTCATAGTTGGGTCTCATTGCAACACAACACATCACTAATGAAAGCAAAGTAATGGTGAAAAGGATCTTTTGAAAAGCTTTTCTCACAATTCTGTTTTGTTTACATATGTGAATTTGCACATTTTTGTTTTTATCTGCTTCCTGCCAGATTGATTGCTAAGCCTGCCCCGATTGCCTTCGCCTCTGCTGTGTTTCTTCTTGTGTATATATACCTGTGTGCTTTCCTAGTGTTCCTTGCCAGTTTGTTGTGTCATGTTCCCTTGTGACTTATGTACCGGCATTATTCCCTGTGTTTTCCCTGTTTTGGTTTTTTGTTTTCTTTATTCTTGCTAGACTTGCGGATCTTGTCTTTGTCCTACCTCCTGGTTCTGTTTATTCTCTTTGACTGCCATCCCATGTACCAAACCCTCATTATCCTTAAGACATTTAGGACATTTATGAAGACTACACAGAATTATTATGAAGAACAACGGGCACTAATTTTACAATGTTTTACACTGCCACAAACCTAACACCAAAATAGCCTAGTCTAAGTCAAAGCATTCACAGCAACTACACAAGAACAGTAATGCACGAGAACCGTGAGGAGAGGAAGAGGGAGTGTGCGTACTTACACATAACCAGGTTCTCATAGTTTAGAATATTGCAAGAGAGTACAGACAAATTTCATACAAGAGATGAGTGCATACATGGATCTGCCGAGGCACATTCAACTTGCTGAGGATTAGACAGCTGTCATTGAATGTACTTCTGTCAGTGAATGGATGAAATATCCAAATACGTAATTGGTGAACATTACAAATACTTTTAAATGTATAGATTTGTGTATTTCTACTACTTTTTATTTTTGTGTGTATCAGAAATACATTTATGGACCTCTGTTATATTTATTAAATAACTGGATTTTTTTTACATTTATAGACAACAACAACTAATTTTGAGTGCGTTATGTATACTCTGTAATAATAATTTGTATGTTTTATATATATATGTGAAGAGGGTCATTCAGACATAAATCCTACATTTGTGGATTCTTCTGTGTGCTCTCACAAAAACTGAGACTGATCTAACTCAATAGGACCTGTAAGAGTAATCCTTTGTTAAAGATAATTTCCAGAATTTTTTTAGAGGCTCATTCTTTAGTAGATTTACACTATAATACATTGTGATACATTTTAATTGGTCATTATTAAATGTGTTACATTCTTATTTTCCACTCAGTTTCAAGCATAGTTGAGATGCAGACGATTTAAAAAAAAAAAAAACAATTAATTAATTCAACACAGATATGTTGTAGTGTCAGGGGGAAAACTAAGTATGTTTTCATGCACTCTGAAAATGTTATAATATTCAGAGTAAGGCAATATTGTGTACTCTACATGTATCAATACCTAACCAAATTATGTTGCCCACTTTAAGGTTGTATTCACTGAATCACTGATCTTGGTATATATTCAGTTTATCAGCAGGCAACAGACTGAACTGAATGTCAAGCAGTGTGTCTAAAAAGAAAAAGAAAGAAAAACTCCACACATTTTCTTTTCTTTTTCTTTTTTTTTTTTTTTTTTTGTTATTGTAATGCAAACATTGCTCGCAGACTACCATGCATCCTTGCGGTCATAAACTTGACAGTGAAAATAATCGTGCAACAATTTTACTTATTAGGAAAACTGGGCAAACTAGATGGGTTCCTGCAAATTATGTGAGTGGTTTATACAACTTTAAATGTGGTTTAGCTCAGTAAATATTAGTGTGCTTGTTAAAGCCACTCCGTATTTTTCTTCTTTTTTATGGAACAGTTTCCATAGAAGAAACTAACTGCACAAACATAATACCAGTTTCATAGCATCTACTAAATATCTTATTGACATTGTGAAAAATTGTCTGTCCCAGTTTCTTGAAACAAACTATTCTTGTCCATGTGTCACAATGGCACTTGCCATTAACCATAAATGACTTTAAGTCTCTAGCGGCTAAATGGATAAGTCACCTTCCATTCTGGCCTTTCACCATTTTAGAAAATAATAACAGAAACTGTCATTTTATATAGCACTGGGTTTTCAGTATGTTGTGTATGAATTTATGCCAGTAAGGTGTCCACTGAGTAAACTTTACTTTTTCTATTCTGTTCTGCTTATACTTCTACATAATACACAATTACATAACATATTATTAAAATTCTATATTGTTTTGTTTCACCAAGCTTCATTTGTTTTTCTGGTATTCTTTAGTATTTTTTTAATTATTATTGTAATTTTATTAAACTTTATTTGATTTAAATTTTTAATTCTTATTGTCCTTTGACTTTCTAGTCTTTGCAAGTTAAGCAGTACAAAACGAATGACAGGTGAACACAGGTGGGACATGTTTGTTGTTGAAAACACCAGTGTTTTTGTCATAGACGCAAACTGTAGAAAGCATGCAAGATTCAGGAAGACTTGTAGGAAGAGAGTGAATGAGACATCGAGAGAAGATTAGAAGCAGAGGAAAACAAACTTAGAGGCAAAAATACTGACATGAGACAACAACGACACACAAGGCAACACAAAACACTAACTACACAAGGGGGTGAGGGGATGAACAAATAAATGTGTAAGTGGAGTTTATGCAGCAGATTGATGTAAATGACTGAGGATCAGTTTGTACCAGATGTGGATGTAAATGATGGTAAACTGTGTTCAGGAACACAGAGTGGAGGACAGCTTTGATGTTAAACTACAATGCATCATTCAGTAGCAGAGAGATGTTGGAAGCAAAGGGGGAATAACTGGCTATTGTACCTATGTTGATACAAATTTTAATTTTGATCTGAGACTTCCTGGACTACTGCTATCATCTAACCATAAGGAATAACCAATCTCTTGTCTGTCTGTCCGTCTGTCTTAATGTCCTCCATATTTCTCGAGAACTGTTTATCTGATCTACTTCACACTTGGCAGGTGTCCTGCAGGGGACCCAAAGACATGCAGCATCTAATTATAACAGCATTAACAAAGAAATTAGATGATGATTAGATTAGTGAATAAAAAAATACAAGTTGTGTTACTACCACCAGAAGTGCAAACTATTTTGAGAAGAAACTCGTATTAACTGTTCCGGAGCCAAATGGCATGCTGGGTACTAGTCATGGCAAATCCAGTTCCACGTACGGACTTGGGTCCTCAATCATTCAATATACTGATCCGAGTTACATGAGTCCATTGAGTCACTTGAGTCAGTATCACCAAGAGCGTACTGGTGAAACTCCAAAGTCCCCTTGGGTCATGCAAGTCCAACTCTGCACAATTAAGGGTGTAATCAATACCCTCATGACACACAAAACACATAACAAACAGCGTTTCACTTCCAACTAATAATTGGAGTAGAGCATAGCACTATAGAATATCTGTTTCAAATGGAACACCACATGCCACAGCAATCCAGTATTGTTCTTGCAGCCAAAAACACAACAGCATTGACCCATCTTGCCACTAGCTAATGAATACTAAAATGAAACCTAACTAAATTCAGTTGTAATAGCCAGGTTTCAGCCTGTAGAGGGCAGTTGCCATGCATGTATTTAACATAAAACGGAAATACTTTCCACTAAAATGTCAAGATTTGGACCTCAATCAATCAGTAACCCTACTAAATACCTATTTAAATTGCTTTTCAACAGAAAAAAGTGGTAAAACCCCTATGAGCAAGCACTTGGCAACAGTGGCAAGGAAACTTTGTTTTAGAATGCAGAAACCTTGGAGCAGATCCCAGCTCAATGTGGGCGGCCATCTGCCTTGACCGGTTGGGTTGTGAGATGTAGAAATATAATAATGTAGAAATGGTAATCAGTCATCAGTATCAAGTGGGACCACAACAAGAGGTCCAGATACGATCCATGAGAACCTAAGAGACAAGAAAGCACAAAGACTCAGAGGAAGAAGGCAAGTTAGTGACATACATTGATGGTAGCTCTCCCGACAGCCGAAGCCTATAGCAGCATAACTAGGGGCCAACCTTACCAGCCCTAACTATAACTGCTTTCAAAAAGGAAGGTTTTAAGTCTACTCTTGAATGTAGAGAGGGTGTCTGCCTCCTGGGCTGAAATGAGAAGATGATTTCATAGAAAGGGAGCTTGATAACTAAAGGCTCTGGTTCCTGTTCTACTTTTGGTGACTCTCAGAACCACAAGTAGCCCTGTATCCTGAGAGCATAGGGTTCTAGTTGGATGATAAGGTACTATGAGCTCTTTCAGATAAGATGGTGCCATGGCTTTGTATGTGAGGTGGAGAATTTTAAACTCTATTCTGAATTTTACAGGCAAACAATGTAAAGAAGTCAATACAGGAGAAATTTGTTCTCTAATATGAGTTTTTGTCAGTACACGTATGGCAGCATTCTGGATTAGTTGGAGAGTCTTTAGGAACTTATTGGGGCAGCCTGATAACAGGGAGTTGCAATAGTCCTGCCTGGAGGTAACAAATGCGTGGACTAGTTTTCTGCATTGTTTTGAGACAGAATGTGCCTACTTTTTGCATTGTTGTGAAGGCGAAAAAAGGCAATCCTTGAAATTTAGCAATGTGTGCGTTAAAGGACATATTCTGATCAAAAATAAGTCCCAGATTTCTTGTAGTGAGGTGGATGAAAAGGTAATGCCATCCATCCATCCACCCATCTTCTTCCGCTTTATCTGGAGCCTGGACGCAGTTGCAGCAGCTTGAGCAGGGATGCTCAGACTTCCCTCTCCCCAGACACTTCCTCCAGCTCTTCCAGGTGAACCCCCATGTGTTCCCAGGCCAGCCGAGTGTCTTGAGTCTTCCTCGGAGCCTCCTCCCGGTGGGGCATGCCCTGTCTTTAAGGGAGCACTCCACCACCCATTTCAGCCACTTGTATCCGAGATCTCGTTCTTTCAGTCGTGACCCAAAATTCATGACCATAGGTGAGGGTAGGAACGTAGATTGACTGGTATATTGAGACTTTCACCATCAGCTCAGCTCCCTGTTTAGAAATAGAAAAGTCAAGTCAAGTCATCCAGGTGATTATATCTTTAAGGGATGCTTGAAGTTTGGTTAGCTGATTGGCTTCATCTGGTTTCATTGATAAATATTCTGCATGTCATCCGGGTAACAGTGAAAATGTATGGAGTGTTTCATAATAATATCACCAATGGGCCGCATATATATGGTGAATAATATTGATCTGAGCACAGAACCTTGGGGAACTCTGTGACAAACTTTTGTGTGTATGTAGAATTTAGCATTAACATGAACAAATTGGGTGCAATCTGATAAATTAGACTGAAACCAGCTTAATCTTGTTTCTTTAACGCCAATTAAGCATTACAATCTGTCTAATAAAATAGTATAATGGTCAGCAGTATCAAGTGCAGTGCTGAGGTCTAGCAATATGAGTACAGAGACAAGACCCTCATCTGATGCAAGTAAAATCTCATTTGTGACTTTGGCCAGTGCCGTGTCTATGCTGTGACGAGCTCTAAAACCAGACTAGTAATCCTCAAATAAACTGAGACTTTATCAGTTCATGCTGGTCTTGATGACCATGAAACAGCTTTAGATGACCGAGACCTAATGTTTAAGACCCCACATTTAATTCTCCTATTTGTTTGAATTGTGGTGCTGTTGGTGTTAATCTTAATTAGGTTTGTCGAACTCCTCACTTTGTATTTGGTGTAATTAATTTAGGTTTTGGGTTTTGGTTTTTAAGGTAGATAACTGTTCTAGTAGAAGTGCAGAGAGGTGTATAGGACTGCGACTACTGGTCATGGTTTTAATTTATTTAGAAACTCCATCAGATTGCAATAACTAATTTGAAATTCATTATTTTTACGTGTAATACTAAGAAAAACTTGAATACTTGGGTTTATTCAAACAATGAATGGGTCTTTAACTTCAATGAGATCATAAAATGTTTGTTTGAGCTTTGGGCCCAAACCATTCAGCCATAACATTTTTAATGTGTGGATGGCTGGGTGCTTGTGCGTTGCTTACCTTCTTCCCATAATGCATTTTAGGGCACTAGAGAAGGTAAACCTGCGGAGGCATTGTACAGAGCAGGATTCAGCAGGATAATACACCTTAACACACTGTGAAAATGGTTCAGAAATGGTTTGAGGAACACAACAAGTTTGTGGTGGTGACTTGGCCTCCAGATTCTCCAGATCTCAAGCCAATTGAACCTCTGTGGGATCTGCTGAAAAAACAAGTTTATTCCATGGAGGCCTACCTTGCTACTGATAGCTTGAAGCTATCAGTAGCAAATCCTATTAGTCTTGTAAGATCTGCTACTGAAAGATACCACAGCATGAACTCAAGCTGTGGAGTCCATGACAGGTCAAGGCTGTTTTGGAGGCAAAAGGGGAACCTACTCAATATTGGTTAGGTTGTCATAATGTTATGGCTTCTTGGTGAATTCTCCAGCACTGCATTGGGAAGCAGCCAAGGACATGCAGTATAAAGTTGGGTGATAGGAAGCTGCAAGCAGCAATACCAAAGGCCAAGCAGTTAGCCTGTTCTGAACAGGTACTGCACTAGTAAGCTTAATTTTTGTTCCTTAAATACACATACTTGTGTGAAGAAAGTTCAAGCTAGAAGTTTCTTGTTAACTTCAGAGTATAGCCCAAAGCAACAAAGGCTTCACCAATACTAAACTCAAAAGCTTCCCTAACAAAAATACAATTTAAAATAAGTGATATATCTTCTCTGCTAACTATTAGTGTTCATATCTAAAGCAAACAAATTTTCACATTGCAAAATTTAAAGTAATGCAGTTTCTGACAAATCTTTTTTTTTTTCTTTTCTGTTGAAAGTCAGGAAACATCTACTCTATTTACAGAAATTCACACTGCGATACACACAGAACCAAATGCTGACTTCAGTTGCTGGAGGTGGAAGAGAGCAGGTTCCGCTTAGCAATTGAATTGTAATCAGCTTGTCTTACAACAGAACAAGTCTGAGTCAGTTGGTCGCTGGGATGATTGACCAAGTTTCTAGTATACATGTGCAATGTAATTATACGTACATACATGGGAGTTATATCTGTTAATTTCCTTATTCAAACCCAAAGCATGATGTTTTCCTCAAAATAGGTACTCCAAAAGAGCAATTTAAACCAGAGATTTACTGAAGAAAGTGCTCAGATATATACACTATATACAAAAGTCTGTGACGACTAATACAGAGTCTCGAGAGCTGAAGGTTCTCACAGCGGCAGGTGATGGGGTGGCAGGTGAGTGCATGTGGTCTTGGAGAACAAAGGAATCTCAAAACAGAACTGTGGATCAGGAGAGTAACACAGGAAATCAGGATGGATGTTTTGCCCAGGCAGAGCAGGGCACGAAGGCTGAAGAGAGCAGATGAACTTGGGTAAAAAACAGACAAGAATTAATGACACCGAAATACATTACAGGTAAGCGAGGCCAATCATGATAACATACAGTTGTAGGCACAATCTGGCAAAGGTGGAGTAATGAAGCCAGTCTTTAAAGGCAATAGGGAGCGGGTGGAGCTGATTTCCACAAACACAGAACAGGTGTGCAGGAGAGAGGACTGCAAGTAGGAGAGTCAGGACTGCCCAGCACTGCTCCAGATTGGACCAAGGTGAGACATCATGCACACACCCACACACACAGGGAGAGGCAGAGAGACACAGTGAAAAAATACCAGGGACAGGCACAAATCCAACATGACCAAGTTGAGTTTGTATCCAAAGTATGACTGTTTCACAGTGTTAAAAACAGTCAGAAATTCATATGTGCAATTTTTTTTACTTTTCAAGTATGAAAGGATGTTGCATATTTCTTATCAGGCATTTGCTAGCAGGTATGAAGAACATCACAGTTTGAAGCTTTTGGCCAGTGACAAAGCTGATTGGTCTGATTTTGCTCAGACTGAAAATGTGCTTATATAATGGTGCAAGGAAGAAATGCAAAATTGGTTCAGTTATTTCATGTGGAGGATCAGGAGGATATTGACATTGTGATAACATTTCAGTTTCAGTTTCAATCCCCTAAAGCCAACTTGTTAAAAGTCAGCTACTGTTTCTCAAAACGTTTTGTATCACATATTCAATAGGTGTTCTGCAAATGGTTAATTTTCCTGTGAAAGCTTTATGATAATAGTGTGTTCACATATGCAGACACACACACCGTAATCTGCATCACAAAAATATAATGGGGAATTCAAACAGATGAGTAGTAGAAGTAATTTTTCAAGTTTATTTTGGCCTGAAACCCAAGAAAATATAGAACATCCTCATGCAGTATTTCTTACTATTAACTATTAACCTTTGGCTTGTACAGATAAAAAATCTACTGATTTAGTCTGACTTTTCTCTCATTTGCCAAGATATTCTTTCTAAATTCTTTTTTTTCCCTTCATCTGTGAAAATAGGTGAAAAAAAATTGGCTCATTTTGGCCACAACTGACTCATTTTCAACATCACAGTGGAACATTCACTGTGTTTTTACGATTCAACTTCACAACTTGACAACACTGTTCTTACAGACCAGTTATATTCAGGCATGAAAAATATTTGGTTAAGGTTTGGAATATATCATGTTTTGCCTTAAAATGCACTATATAGCAAAAGTATTGGGACTTCTGTCCATTATACCAACAGGGACTTTAATGACACCGCATTCAAAATACATAGAAAGCTTTGCAGCTGCAACAGCTTCCACTCTTTTGAAAAGGCTTTCTGCAAGATTTTAGAGTGTTTCTGTGGGAATTATTGCCCATTTATGCTGTAGCATTTGTGAGGTCAAGAACTGAGGATAAATGAAAAGGCCTGACTTGCAATCCCCTTTCCAGTTCAACCCAAATGTGTTCGATGGAGTTGAGGTCAGAGCACTGTCAAGTTCTTTGACACCAAACTCATCCAACCATGTCTTTATAGACCTTGCACAGTCATGCTGGAATAGAAAAGGGCCTTCCCCACACTGTTGCCACCAACTTGGAAGCATAGCATTGTCCAAAATGTCTTTGTATGCTGAGGCATTAAGATTTCCGTTCATTGGAAATAAGGGACCTAGCCGTACCCCTAAGAATCAGCTCCATCCCAGTACTTTTGTCTATATAGCATACCTGGTTTTGTTTTCTCAGACATGGCCAGAAGGTCTCACCACATCTTGGAACTATTTGGTTTGGTTGTTACAAAATGTTTGCTAAAATGACACTGATTGTTGAAGTTAGGGATGGGTATCATTAATATTTTAATAGTATTACTATTATTACGATACTCTTTGTCAAGCCAGTACATTGCTGTTACTCTTATCAGTTCTTTTTATATTTTGCAAGAGAAAAAAGACAAAATAGCATTCTTGAATAGCAAATTGCAGTTGCATTGTTTTTATTCTATCATATTCTATGCTAACCTATTGAAATTTAAAACAACTGTAATGACAATTACTTCCAGCAACAGAAAACACAGCAGTAGACCAACATAGGTGGGGCATGCAAAATACTTCTCTGAGAAGTTCTCTGAGAGATCTAAAAATGAATTTTTTAATGACAGTTTTAGAAAGAATTTATGAACACTTTAACAGTCAACTGGCTAATGGTTAGTTTTAATCATTAACCCCATAATTTAATTTCCTTATGTCCGCTCCAGACTAACATACACTTGGGCTAGATGTTTCGACAGATTCTTGGTGCTTCCGCCCTTACAAACAAAAGACTTGTTACACTTGGATCATCGTGAAGTGTAACCACAATTTTGATCATTTAATTCGCTCTGCCATGTGTGGGTGTGTTCTCTGCACACTGCTGCAGCATTTGAATGATAGTTGTCCCTACTCCTCACACAGAGACTCCCAATTCAGAGATGTTTCCTCTGGACTGGGAATGAAAATGCATCATGGTCAATATCTTAATCAAAAATGCAGTTGATGAGATAATATGTGCAAGGTAACATTTATAAAGCAAGGATTCATTTTCTTAATTTCTCCAGAACCCTGATTAAGAACAAGATGGGATCAAGCTTCTTTTGGCTACTATGCTGCAGATGGATTGAACAGATCAAACAAACTTCCTGATGATTTCAAATACACTATATCCCAAACCAATTTCAAATCTAAGGTAAAATCTATGACCTTGTCCTGTGCTTTTAATTATTATTTTCTATGTTGCCTGTGGGGTATCTTAAAACTTCTCAATCTTTGAATTGGGATAAAAAGCATTTAAGTTTGCTGCTCCCTCTGCTTGGAACCAATTACAAAATTAACTGAAACCTATGGAGTTAGTCTCATTGGATGCACAGCAGGAAAAAATGTTTTTGTTTCAAAGTGGAAAAGTGTACAGCCTAAACCTTCTCCTCATCTTCCATTTCACTCCTTGTTTCACTTCTTTGTGGAGCATTTTATCCCTACTCTTAATCCCTTAGTTGTGTTTTGTTTGTGTTCATCACAGCTGTCACTCCTCTCCATTCCATCATAGATGTTCATACATGAAAGCTATTTTAATAGGATGTAGAGAAATATGTATGCCACAAATTTATCTCTTGACGCATTGAGACACACTGACAAAGAAAGGCTGACATGCACATACTCTACAATGGTTAATTAATGTTTGGACCAGTTGAAAGTAGCTATCTGAACAGCAAGGAGTAGGTGGGATGATAGTTTGCTGGGTAGAGAACAGAGAAATTTTACCTTTTAAAAAATTGAAAACCTATTTAATGTCAGGGGGTATAAAACAGTGAAGACATTAAAAGGAGAGGGGGAGTGAAAGAGAGAGGAAAAGACAAAGATGATAGAGAGATGGAAGACAGGGGACAAAGAAAGAGGTTGAAGGATTTTAGAGAGGCTCGGAATCAGTGCACTCACTGTTAACAAGTGATGACCTTCCTTTCCTTCCCACCTACATTAGACCTTCACCCCTTTCTCAATCCGTCACTCCAACTGCTCAGGGTATCTGCTCATGTGTTAGGCACTGTATCCAGCAGTCACCCTGGATTTTAGCCAGTAGCGCTAAACAGATGCTTGTGGGAAGCACTGCTCTTAGGCATACTGAGTTCACATTAAAAAACTAACTGAGTCACTGAAACACAGTTGGACCAGAAAGGGTCATTTTATTCTGTCATTGTAATTGTGCATGGATTTGGGGGTTATCTGTATTTTGATGTTTTAATACCCCCAGTATTTGCCAAAATATGCAATTTTCCTTCCAACATGACTAGAGCATCCTTAGTCACATTTTCATTCAAATACAGAGCAAGTTTTATAGAAACAGAAAAACCAAAGAAATGAAGGAATGCACATTGTTCACTCTTATGTAAATATTATGAGTTGGGCACACTGATATAAATGCTGTGTTGCACCACAAAAAGTCTCTGAAATTGCTATCAAAAAGAAGAAAAAACAACAGTACTAAATAAATTTTAGGATAGGTTAAACTTACAAAGATTTTTAAAACAAGTAAAAATAGGAACTTGGGAATCTCAGATTTCACCAGAATAAAAATAATACATTTGTCTGGATACACAGAAAAGATTTAATTATTATTTTTTTGATATGTAGGGAACTATGCTTAAAATTGATAAATGTTAGTGTCATTGCCTGAAAATAAGGCTTTATATTTAGGAAGTATGTCTTAAGGCCAGGAGAGACACACTGAAAACAAAAAACAATTTGTCTATACATAATCTATACCTGAGGGGAAATTGGATATGAATTTACATGGGTTTACGGAGGGGTTTGAATGTACTTATTTTAAGGACAATATGCATTACATTGCATATTGTGCTTAAAACAAGTAATCCAGGTCAGGTTAAATGTTTGTGTCCTATTGCTAGAAATGAGATTAGCTAGCTGAAAAATAAAAATTAATCTCTGGCAATATTGAAAATTTAAGATGCATTGCAATATAACAAATGTGACAGAGTTTTCCATTTCATTTAATAAACAACAAACACTATGCCTTTTAATATGTGAAAAGCATCAAATGTTCAAATCAAATATGTTTATTTCTGACTGATAAAGTAGTTGTGTACTTTCAAGCATTAAGTTTCTCAGACCCAGTTAAAAACAAAAAGAATCTAAGAAACATGTGATTTTAAAATATCACAAAAAAAGACTGGTTAAAAGAAATATCTTGTCAGACAAATACAAAACAATACAAATATTTAACCTTACTTTGATTTCAGTTTTTGAGGTGTGGTAATTGGCTGCTATTAAACAACTGGAGGAGAGTTTGTGGTAAGATTACATTATTATAATAGTACTAAGGACACTGACATGAATGGGCTGAAAGTAGTTGCAGCATATGAGGGTGATGTATAATAACTGTAAATAATTGCAGGTCAGCACTGAGAAAATCGACCATCATCATCCTTGGTGCAGTCATTCGCAACAATCTTGCCATTTTTGAGGAAGATTCAGAGAGATTTCTCAAGGAGTCCATCAAACATGGATGAGACTTTGGTCCGCCACTTGTAACCAGAGGTGAAAGAACAACCGAAACAGTAGAAATACCCCTAAGTCTCTTGCTGCCAAATCGGAGAGGTCCACAGGCGAGGTGATGACCTCCATTTTCTGAAATGTAGAAGGACTGCTGCTGAGGTGGGGTGAGGTACAAGAGAAAAACAAGATTCAGAGTACTTTAATGCATTGGCTGCCATCAAGAAATGTGGATTTGAACTAATCCAACATCCAAATTGACTCCTATCTTTTGTCAGGGTTACCACCTTTTTACAATCCTGTACCCCTTCAGACATTTAGCTTCCAGCTACATACGTCCTCACCCTTATGATTTCTTTTCATGTTTGTTTTAATGTTTTTTTGTGTACTGCCTGTTCCATCCGTTTTTGCAAGGCAGACATAACAGCCAAAACAGATAACAAATACAACTGTTCAACATTTTACGAGTGGCAGACAAAGAGGAGGACCTTGGCCGTCCTTTCCCCAGGTTGTCGAAACTGGCTTTTGGGACATGGACTGTCATCTCACTGGTGGGGAAGGAGCCTAAGCTTGTGCATGAGGATTAGATATACTAGACTAGACTGACTAGATATAGTCAGTATATCTCCTTGAGAGGGGTTGGACTCATTTTTGGAGTTGCTGCCTGAATGTTGGCATTTACCATGGTGAACTAAAGGGTTCCTTCCCTGCCCCTCCGGGTCGGGGAACAGGTCCTCCCTGTTTGTGTATGCACCAAACATTATGCTCGAACATAATGGTGTCCATAAGTGAATTTAACACCAGGACATCCCACATTGCAGGTCAAGGATCGTAGTTGTATCAATGGATCTGAGGCTATATGTAATGGACACTTGGGTGAAAAGAGCAGCAGAGCTGTCAACTGATCACCGCTTGGTATTCAGTGGAATTAGTTGGGTTAGTGAGGGTTTGTTGGGAATGTCTGGCTGATGACTCTGTCTGTCTCTCTCTGTCTGATGGTCTTCAAGTCACACCTAAGGCAGAGGTTGACTGACTGCATTCTGGGAGTGCTGCCACTGATGAGGCAGCTGTTTCTAACCTGCGATCAGAATGTTGCTGGTGCAAGTTGCAGCCATGGCCTCAGGAAGGGGAAGCCGCACTGTTCACAGAGGGGATGGGGAGAAACTTACCTCAACTGAAAATTTAGTCGAACGGTAGAAGGAATGCTTCGAGCATCTCCTTAATCCCTCCATCATATATTCTGTGGAGGAACGAGGCCTTAGGGCACACCTAGGACATGATGTTCTGGGAATGCCTTCTGGGGAGGTGAACTATCTGTGCAGTTGTGTAGCCAGCTCACTGAGGTGTGCTGTTATGCTAAATTCAATACTGTCATACCAAGTTGATTGGCACACAAAAAAATAATGCAACATTGTAAAAACCTCTGTTTTATTAATATTCATATTCATGCAGTCAAGTGCTTCAGCTGCTTTATCCTTGCCTTCCTCCTCAATTTTCTCTCAAATGTGAACTTTGAAACCTGCAGATAACCTATAATTGACCTGGGCATACTGGCCAACAATGACTAATAAATGAAATCCCTGCAATGTGTCCATCTGTGTTGACTTGTCCTTGAACTGGACACTGAACCCCTAACCTCTTCCTGGTGTGTTGCTTCTGGCTGACCCTGATTTCACCCTGACCCCATCTCACAAATGCATATACTGATTTAAACAGAAAGGAAAGAAAATTGAGTAATTACAGCTCACACTTTCTATCACAGTCTTTCATCTCCTTTTATTTTCATCTCTCATTTCCTCCACACTTTTATATTCAATTACTTTCTGGTCTTCTGTGCTTAGTTCTCTTACAGACAACTACATCTCTTCAACTGCATTTCTTTTTTTTCTCTCTCTTTTTTAATCTGAGAGGAGAAAGGGAGATTAGGTGGGAGAAAGGAGAGGGCAGAAAATGGAGGGAGAGACAGAGAGAGAGAGAGAGATTATCTCAGCAGATTTGCATTTGTAAACTCAGTCAGATGGCATTGAATGGAAAGAGAGAAGTAAATGAAAAGACAAGATGAGAGAAAGAGTTATATAAATAAGGAAGAGGATTTTGGCAAAATAGAACAAAAGAGGGAAGCATGAGAGTGAATTGGAGAGGAAGGTGTAAGAGAGTGATGAATGAGAAAAATAAATCAATAAAAAAGAGCTGATGGATTATTTCAGATGAGCATTATAAGATTGACTTGATTATCCTGCTGACATGAGAACTACTGGGACAGATGGACAGAAAACCTGAGGTAGGCCTCAGACTGAAAGCTAATACAGCGTGCAAGTTACTATCTTTCATTAATCCATCTGTTCATTTTTTTAAATAATCAACCTCCTCCATTATTCAAAGATCATAAATTTTGTTTTTGCAGATTATGTTTTGTTTACTTGACTTTCTTACGTGCTGTGTTCTGTGCCCTGTCCATATGATATGGAGAAGGAAGTACTATGATGATCCTTTTCTATAGTTCCACATTATTCAACTGGGGTATGAATGTAGGGGCTGGACAGTGTTTCAGAGAAGGCTGATCAAGCCATGAAACAAATGACAGGCCTGTGGTGAGCTTACGTGGAGAGTTCAGCTTGTGATGTGGTTATGTGTTAAATGTTTTTTTGTACTGAGAGAGCCGCGTGATGTTGTGTACTTTGATTATCTACTGAATTGATTTAAACAAACTGCAGTAAGAGCTTGTAGCCTGCAGCTCTTCATCCAGCCAGTTCGCTGTATATATCTTATTGCATATTCCCTTATGCAATATTTCAAACTGATCTGCTGAGAAATAGCACTGAAAATGTCTTCTGTGTGAAGAACAACAATTTTTTTTTATAACTACAGAGGTTCTGCTACAAAAGTACTTAGTGCTGAGCAGAGCAGAAAGAGTTAGAGTTGGAAAATTTGACAAAGGTTGCTGTATTAATTTGTAGAAACTGAATAAAATAAGAGGGAAAGGTGTCCATAACAATATACAGTTACACTAAATGTTATGTGAGAATCACCACTGTATTGACATAACTTAAGAACAGTTTGTGCATACAAGTTAATATGATGCAGAAAGAGTGGCATCAGAACTGATACCTGACATCTGAACTGAAAAAGCTAGTGAGATGAGAAGTGAAGAGTTTTCTACAATAACAGAACATTCATTCATCCATTTTCTATACCGCTTATCTGTCAGGGTCACAGGGGGGCTGGAGCCTATCCCAGCTGACTACGGGCGAGAGGTGGGGTACAATCTGGTCTGGTCGCCAATTAATCGCAGGGCCAACACACAAAGACAGACAACCACACACGCGCACACACACTCCTAGGTGGGTAGGTGTAGAGTAGCCAATTAAACTAATGTGCAAGTCTTTGGGATTGTGGGAGGAAGCTGGAGTACCCGGAGAAAACCCACGCGAGCTTTCGAACTTGGGACCCTCTTGCTATGAGGCGACAGTGCTAACCACCGCACCACCGTGCCGTCCAGTAACAGAACAAGTAGTCAGTCAGTCAAGACAGTCAGAGGAAGAAAGGTGACAAAGTTGAACTGTTGAAATAGTCTGCGCTCCGTTTGTGCCACAGGGTGGCGCCTCCATTTGTTTTACCGCTGAGTACTGCAGGTATCACTTTTGTATATCTCTTCTTCTTGACTTCCTCACCTTCAGTAATGTGGATGCTGGTGAAGGCGTCAAGCCACGACCGTTTGTTGCCGTTTATTGTTCGTGTTACAGAATATGCTGTGAGACCTGGCTTTATATGGTGCTCACCTATAAATAAATGCACCGTGTGGAAATCCCTTCACTTCGTCTGATGCCTTGCAACTTTATTTAAGTTGAAACTATGCTAGCAACTATGGCTAAGCTTCCCTCCAACTCCACGTTACAGTGTGCGTGTGTGTGTGAAAGTCAGCATATTGTAGAAAGTGGTGAGGTGAATTACTAGGACAGTTATCTTGTTTTCTGGGCTAGATGACGCTCATTATCTCTGACATACGTGCACATGCACACACACACACACACACACACGTACGTCTAATAAGTCAGTTAGAAATCAGTTTGAAAACTCATGCATACAGTTTTGGAAATGCGTTGCAAATACACAAACGTGCTGCAAATGCACACAGCACAACCAAATAGAGAAATGCACTGTAAATTCAGGCAACACAACACACAGAAAAGGACAGCAGTGCTGCTCATGGCTCGGACACCCTTGTTGTTGCTGCAGTTTCTGACTCGTAAAGATGTTGAAGTGGGATCATGTATCATCCCTTCATGTTTATGTTGTGGACCAACATCATGCTTCGACTCTAGTCTGCACAAGCTTGGAAAGTGAATGCTGCACGCACCAATCTGACTTCAGTAACTTCATGGGTCACAAACCTTTGCAAAATAACTGTATCCAAGTCATGTTAGGCACTACTGTCCTCTGGAATATGTGGTTTAATGTGTCTGAATAATATACTGGAGCCTAATACTGGAAACACTGTTGTCAAGGTTTGTTGTGTGTTGTCGTTCTTTGCAGTGTATTTGTCCGTATGGTTGTGTTGTGTGTTTTTGGCACATATGTAGCCAAAGTGATGAAGGTGTTTTCCCAGTTTTCCTTTGTTTTGTCTATTTGCTTTGCTCAGCGCAGTACAGCAGAGTTCTTTTGGCCATGCTTACATTGAGCTCTCAGTATTTCATATATTATAGAACTCGTCATATTTTCAGGCGTCCGGGAAGCAATTGGGGGTTAACTGCTTTGCTCAAGGGCACATCAGCAGGCTAATAGAAGGGGGGTAGAATTGATTAATCACTCCACGACACCCAATTTTTTTTTTCCTGCTAGTCCGGTCACACCTTCCTAGACCTCCCTCATGTTGTTCTCCTTCAGCTTCTGCTCCACCTTTCTCCTGTAGCTGTCCTTAGCTTCCCCCACGCAGTGTTTCACCTCCTGCTGTGCTGCCTTCATGGCCTCCCTGTCTGCTCCGGAAGGCAGCCTTCTTTTTGTTGAGGACAGCTTTGACTTCCCATGTTACCCATGGCTTGTTATTAGGGTAACAGCGGACAGTCTTAACAGGGGAGACCACGTCTGCGCAGAAGTTCAGGTAATCTGTCAGACAGTGTGTCAGCCCCTCTGTGTCCTCATCATGTGGGTTGATCAGCACATCCTTGGCTGTGGTGTTGTAGCAGTCTCTCAGGGCACTTTCCATCTCAGCGGACCAACTCCTGATGGAGCGTGTTGTCACTGGCTGCTTTTGGACCAGGGGGGTACAGTCACTGTAGGTGAACCAGGCTGTGATCCGACCTCCCTAGTGGGGGGAGGGGCATGGCGCTGAAGTTGTCTTCTTCAGTGTCGGAGTTGAACAGCCTCAAAAAGGCTCCATCACACACACGTTCTCAGTCTTATCACGCAGTGCAGTCCAGCCTTTTGAAACCCGTCAGTGATCGTGGATTTTTTCACACTGTTCTATGCTGTCAGAATCCATTTATCCATTCATTTACGCCAAGCTTACATGCAGCAGCTCTATTTCCTTCTTGGACAGCCAGTTCGATTGCTTTTAACTTAAATGCTGCATCATATGCATTTGTTCGAGTGTTTTCCATGATGAGGGTGTGTGCATGACGTGCAGAATGACTGTTAAAAGTTACGCTTAAAACTAGCGTCTTCCTCTTCGCATCACCTCTTCCACCTGTCTGTCTCGCTTTTGTGCTTCCTGCTTAGAGGGCCCCCTGGAGGCCGTTAACCTGTAAAAATTTATAAATTAGTCACATCGTTGTTCAGGCTGCAGAGTTCAAGGCGTGGGAAAAAAGTAGCAGCTTATAGTCCGGAAAATACGGTACAGTGCTATCTAAAACAACAGATTCTTGTTCAAGGAGGCACTTTTTGTGCACTTCACTTCAATTACTCCCTCAAAAAGAGAGTTGATTGAATAATTTACAGCACTTGTCTGAGCCATTCTAATTTCTACAAGAGTCAGAGGCACAGAGGGGCTGCTTTTCCTGTTGAGAGTGAATGAACACTTCCTTGGGGATATCAGCCATGCACCTGTTTTCAACTTCCAGCTCTGTTCAAATCACATCTAATTCATCCACACTGCAGATTCAGTCAACAGGTGCAGAGGCCAGTATGCAAAGCCATGAGTCCTCATGGACAGATGTGGATCTTTGTTGTTACTGTATGAAAAATGTTTAATTATAGGTAAAAGCCCTGCATTCAACATTATACTTAAATATGGATACTTAATCAATGTATATAAATAAATGTATAAAATAAATAAAATGGCCCCTTTCAGCTTCATAGAATTTTTATTGTTACTGATACATTGGTGCAACATGTGCACACTTTATTAATTCATTGGAGCTCTTAAAGCCAGGCTATTCACTGAACATAAAAATTAATAGCAGACTGATTAACAGAAGCAGAGGAGGCAGCATACAGTTCTCCTGTGGTAAACTGTTAGCAAAAACAGCCTTCTTGAAGCTCCAGCTCCTTTCTGCATGCAGTGCATCTCCACAAATACACTGAGTTACTCATGAAGAACAGACACACACACACACACTGAAACACACGCAGAATTTCAGAACATTCAAATGGTCAGTTAATTACAAACACAGACAGAGAAGAACATGTTCAAAACCCTCAAGCTTGGGCGGTTTTGTGTAATAAATATATATTTCTCTCTTTGTAATTTGGATATGCAGCATTGGCAAACAAACAAACTGTACCAAAGCAGGAAGTCAATCTCTAAACTTTTCAACCAAGGTTTGGTGTACAACCAGAGTAACAGTTGTGCTGTGAACAAAACAAACATGAAATAATAGAACCTGTGCTTTTTGGATTGTATTTATCAAGGTGGAAGATAAGATAAAATAAGAAAAGATAGAACTTGATTAATCCAGAAGGAAATGCTTGGGGTTGCTTAAAAGAGCACATTACAGTATACTATTTACAGGTTAAAGAATAATTGAATTGCAAAACAAATTGCTAAGGCACCAGTGTATTTCCCTGGTCAAGGCCACGCACTAATTCAGGCTAATACATAAATGATAGTAAAAAAAAAAAGATGGTTGGAAAACAAAATGCTAAATAGGAGGTAAGAAGGTGAAACCAGTGCCTCGTGCAATAATAGCATTAATAAAAAAAACAGTACTAGTAGTACTGCACGATACTGTAAACTGACATTGCATGTGATACTGTGGATTCATTGCATATTGCAATGATGGTATCACTTGATATAGATGTTGCGTTTTGTACAGTAGAAGTGATAACAAATATGCTCACAATTCAGCCTGTTTCAGCTTCCCTACCGGGGAGGCGTGATAGAGTTTGATGGCCACTGGTAGGAAAGGCCTCCCATGGCATTCTGTGGTGCCCCTCGGTGGTCTCAGTATATGGCTGAATGTGCTTCGATACAACTTCAGTGTGGCGTGCAGGGGATGAGACGTATTGTTCATAATACTGAGAAGTTTTCTCAACATTCTCGTCTCCTACACCTCCTGCAAAGACTCCACTTCCACTCTCCAGGACAGAACCAGCTTTCCTGATGAGCTTGTTGAGTGTTGGCGTCAACTTTTTTCATTCTGCTGCCTCAGAACACTACAGCATAGACGATTACACTGGCTATCACCAGAGTGATAAAAAAAATCAGCAGCATTGTTCTGCAGACGTCAAAAGACCAAAAGTCTCCTGACAAAGTACAAGTGGCTCTGACCTTGTTTATACACACCATCATTATTTTTGGACCAGTCCAGCTTACTGTCTATGTGGATGCCCAGGTACTTGTAGCAGTCCACAATGTCCTCCTCAGTACCCGAAATGCTGATTGGATTTGGGGGGGGTCCTCCATTTCTCCATATGGGGCTGATAGACAAACTGCAGGGGGTCCAGAGATGGTTACACTATTGATTTGAGGTGCTTCAGGACCAGCCTCTTAAATGATTTCATGACTTGTGAAGTCAAAGTCACTGGCCTATAGTCACTGTGTGTGTTTAGGTGTGATAAGAGTAGCACTGTTTTCTTATTTATTCATTTTGCCGTGCTTTTTAAGAGCTTTTTTTGTTTTTTTTACTTGAATTCCAACCTCTAAGCATTTGAAACAGAACAGACTGATGCAATTCACAGTTACAACACAGTCAAACAAGACATTTAAATCACATACACATATTTCTAGTATCCATGAAAATTAGCTGTGTTTTGTTGTGGTTGTTTTACATCATTAATACCTGTTTTGGTATTATCAAGACTCTAATTAATCATTATGTGACACAATAAAAACAGTGAAGGTTTGGGTGCAAGAGTGAACACAAAGTGCTTAATTAGTATTTAAGTGCAACGCAATGCAAACTCAATATATTGTGGCTTTTGCAAGTATAGGCCTTGTTTTATTTTTGTGTAGGATTTCACTGGATTTCTGGTAAAGCTTGTTTCCTTTACTTTAAGTATTTAAGATGCGAACCAACATTGTCTTTTGTATGAAAATACAAATACAAAAATGCAATACAAAAATAATACAAAAACAAATATTTACTCAATATTTGGAAGAATCAAATAAATATCTGAGAACTCAATATGCTCTGTAATTTGTGAAGCAGTTGCAGAAAGTGAGTTAGCAATAAACACTTTGAGGGATGGATGCCTGCCAGCTTTATGCTTTATAAAAATTAGAGGGTGTGGGGGTTTAAAATGCAAATCTGACTAAAGTATAAATGGAATGTCTGTGAGATTGTATGCATTATGCATTATATCAGCAGTCCCCAACCTTTTGTGTGCCACGGACCGGTTTAATATCAGACAATATTTTCATGGACCAGCCTTTAAGGTCTGGTGGAAAAATATAAATATAACAAAAAACGTGAATCCAATGTGTATTTCAACTTTATTAGCAGCGTCTTTGTAACATTGCGCCAACAACATAACATTGGTAACATCCTCTCTGCCCCCTAACGCTGTCCAGTCGCTATGGTAATGTTTAAACATGCCTTCAAAATAAGATACACCGCAAAAACAAAAAAGTGCATGAAAAATACAACTCACCATAACGCTGAATCAGTGGGAGCCCTGAGCCTGTTTCTTTGTAAGGAGACGCTCCCATCTAGGGCGTTTGTTTTTTACTCATTTTGCTAGCTTGTGGGTTTATTTTTAGCGGTAATGTATCACGTGACTGAGACAAGCATCTAGAGTGAGTCATAGACGGATGTAACAGAGAGAATCCGGTCTTTTTTCAAAATAAAACATCGTTCAGACTCAGATAATGAATAAAATGGAAATTAGATGAGTTACTTTCTGTGTGGCTCGGTACCAAATGACCCACGGACAGGTACCGGGCTGCAACCCGAAGGTTGGGTACCCCTGCATTATATTACAGCTTCAAAATAAATGAACATGTTAAGAAAATTTCAATTCCAGGTTTGTTTTGTGAGAACAAACAACAGCTCTGAGAGAATAAATAAATAAATATCTATAGCACCTCCTGTTCTCCTTAATCAGTCATTATTTATAAATTGCATGTAATTTCAATAATCTGAATAAGAACATATGGCAAATGAATCAATGATACTGCTCACTTGTTTCCCAGAACAGCTTTAATCTGTCTTGTTCTATTTTCATTACAATAGATTATAGACAATACAAAATAAGATTATTTCCAATGAAAAGAATAGAATGCACAAATCAAGTCCATAGAAGCAACCACACAGACACACACACATGCATGTGCACACACACACACACACACACACACACACACACAGCAGTCCAGCAGGTCCAGAAGGTGGGCGATTTAAGGCTCAGTGTCTCAGATTAAGTTGGCAGCTTATAAAGTTGTCTGACCACGACTGGCAGTCTTTGCTCAACCTCTCTCTTTGTCTCACACACACACACACACACACACACACACACACACACACACACACACACACACACATACACACACACACACACTGGCAACCTGACATTTCAAAATAAAGGATGAAACAGTTTTTTGTGAAGCGTTACAGTCAGGTTACAATTAATTTACATTCATAATCATGCAATTGCATGATACATCGAGAGCAATTAACATTTAAGTGTCCCTTCATGCTGTGATGAATAGAAACACGTCAGAACAGCTATGCATTGCAGGTGCAAGTGGTTTATACTCAAGGGTATGAGGGTATGAAGGTTGCTTTGTGACCTCCGTACTAATGAAAACATTTGAGGCGGATTAGCTAGAGCGGGAATCTACATCAAATGTATGAATGAAGAATCCATGTACAGAAGAAGCTTTAATGAACCAGATGAATAGAGGTGAGACAGTATGACATGAATGTTTGTGTCTAACCTGACTACTACCAAACACCCGATAACCCACAATTACATTCTTCTTATGACTGATAGTGATAAAATAACTTACGCACATTTGAGTGATGGAAAGGCTAAAGTGTAGGGAGCAAAGATCACTGATTAAATATTAATTGAATATTTTTCCTTCCTCTCTGAACCCTTGTATTTGTATTGTCAAGTGCATTCATGTTGTCCTTCTCTGATACTGTAAAATAACGTTCACACCGGCGACATGTTTCTCTCTCTAGTCAACACTGCACAGCTTTAACTAGCTGTAGCATTTTGACGTCATGAGCATGACAAAGGAGTGCTGCGTTTTTTTCTTTTTCGTGGTCACCGGCAGACCACAAACCAACTTTAAAGGTCAATGAAAGCAATTTGGCTTTGTATGATGGTCTTTATATATATATATATATATATATATAAGATCATTGATATGATAAATAGCCAATACAGTAAAATCCATTTCCCAGGGTCTCTGCATCTTTGTCACTCTTTTAATGAGCACACTGGATGTGCACAGCTCACAGCATGTTAACCAACCAACCAACATCTGAACATGAGAGCATGCTACTTCTCATGAACTGATCACACAAAAATGCATACGGTAAAAACACTGTCAATGGTGAGGAGCAATTTTGTATGTGCTATTATTGTTGTTGTATCACTTTCAGATGAGGCCTTGCTGTTACACTCACAGAAATATTTAGGCCTAATTTGTCGGGTTTATGTATTTCAATTACATATAAAATTTCCATCCATTTGGATTGAATAAATTTAACATAAACACACTAATAAACTTAATGTGATGTGTATTTGTCAGTGAAATGCAAATTGAACAATTAAGAATGAGATTTGTGTAACAATTATCAATAAAACCAATGTGTTAGAAATACACAATGATAGTTATATATTCATCATGAATAAATTCAATTTATTCATTTATTATATTGAATTACATTTCATTAATGATATTAATTATAATAATTGTATAATTATAATACATTTATTAATTTATTATATTGTTATTTATAAATTTATTAATTTATTATGAAAACTGAGTTCTTGCACTAGCCCACTTTAAATGAAACGCATAAAGTTTACGTACTCGATGTAATTAACCCAATGCATTTTTAAACAGATCAGAACAGAATTAGTTTTTTTCCAGTAAACCTGTACCTACAATCATTCAATCATAACATTTTATTTATTAGACGTGGCACCTTAGGGCACAAGGTAGCAACACATCACACCATACCACCGCCACTCTGCATGATACACACCAATACCAGAGGAGCTACTGTAACAAGATATTCTTGGGGCACAGAACCATTGCTTATGCATGTGCTCATACATGTGTTGGGGAAAAAAAGGAAATGCCCTCATATTCTAGCATGCACAAAATAGACACGAAAGTAAACAAAAAACACCAAAATGAATTCACTCATTTGTGCACATTAAGATTGAGAAAGTTAAAGCTAAATTTTCAAATTTTACTTGTTTTGTCACAAAATTCAGATGAATAGCCTAATAAATTAATACATTAAACTAATTCAAAGGAATATTGAACTTGCTTCTAGTTTCCATGAATCCAATTTTGAAATATGGATGTAAAACAATCCTTTCTACGCCAGTGAGAAATTGCTTCAAGTCAATACCTGAATGGCTAAATCAACCTGAACACAGTAATAACTTACAGTTCACTAACACTTAAAGAAATCCCTAACACATTTACATAACAATCCAAATCACTGATATACAGTTTAGTGTTTGGGTGGCTTTGTACAGCCACAAGTATGCATTCAAACAATGCATATGCAGTAACAATGCAACATAACAATGTAAACTCAAACAAGTGCAGAAATTTACAGCGCTAAATTCTCCAGTGGGCAACTGAAGTTCAAATGTACACTTGAGGTCTTTTTGGCACATAAATCAGTCCAAAAACCAACACCAACATCTGGAGTCTTGTCAGGACTGGCACTGAATGATGTTGATGCCCATCGCTGTCTGTAAACTCTGAATCAGCCATGTTCAACGTTTGGAAAAAGATCTTTCTGCGGCAATAACAAACTCCCTCAAGAACTCTGTTTAACTGTAAAGATTGAGGTAAATCAACCAGGATAACTGTAAAGTTTACAATATAACAACATTTTAAAGATTCCCAGAGAGCCATTTTTGTCATTTTAGCCACTATCATAACAATCCAAAACTTTACAATATAAAATCCTCTACAGGATATTATGCCACATATTAAGAAACGTGCTCCGCCAAGCACACACACTGCAACGTCGCCACTGACTGACCGTTAGAATTCAAATAGATGTGTAAAGCTGGAGGGTAGCAACACATTACTGTCTGGACACGAAGCAGGCGGTCAAGTTCGCTATAGCTGTCTTGAGCCATCTTTGACTGAAATGCACCTCTGGCTAGCTAATTAAGTAGCTAATTAACTGTTGTTAATTAATTGTTGTTGCGCCCCAAAGTCTGTTGCCTATTTATAATGAACTAATAACTCTTTGTAATTACTGAAATAAACCGTGCTAACCGAGCTAACTGGCTTAAGCGGGTTGGTACGTAGCCTATTACAAACACACCTAAGTTAGCAACCTACTAGACTAAAAATGTTTACAATGACCCATTTGATAGTCGATATATTAATATTACTGTGATACGAGGTCAATTGCACTAATGATGTACCAAGACTCAAAAGAGTCTGGCAGCTTATATACAACGAATGAAAATATGACTTACCTGTAAATGCAAGACGCACGTGTGGTCAGACGCACAGAGGAGGCGAGGGAGAGATCCCTTCTTCTTTCTAATCTGACTTTCAAAGTTGACAAACCAGTTGCATTACCGCCACCTACTGGCCTGGAGTGTGGAGACTAACAGATTTATGCTGATTTTAATGAATTTGAATAAATAATTTTTAAAAATTTAAATAAACTCAAATAGATGCAAATACTTTAATTTTATTATTATTAATAATAAATGATTCATTTTTGTGAGTGTAGATGACTTGACACACTTGACTTTGATATTGACTTTGCCTTTTTGTCTCTTTTTGTGTGTCTGCAGGTGGAGTCCGACAATCTGTCTCTCTCTCCGTCTGGCGTGCTCTCTCTGTTTTCTTCATTTATCTCTTTCCACCTCCCTTGTCTGTCTGCCTATTTATATTTCTATTTGTGCAGCTGAACAACAGCATGCCTGAATGTTTTCCAGCAGCACAAGCAGAAGCATTATGGAAGTGAAAGAGCGACGTCCATACTGTTCACTATCCAAGAGCCGCAAGGAGAAGGAGGGACCACACACTGGTGAGAAAGCTTAGTAAGCTCATTAAAGTCAGTCAGGTGGCAGTGAGGGTCACTTGATGTACTAGGAAATTTAGAGGTCGAAAGACATCTGAATATCTATTCGTACTTTCAGCAAGGCAGAAGTAGATTTTCCTGATGTAGTAATGGATCATTTTTCCATCTGGCCTGAGGATGTACTTCCATGGGGGTGTACATGGTCTTGAACAATGTTAGGTGGTATGTGTCAGTCTCTACAGTTTTTCCTGCACTGAGTGAGGGAGTTATTGAGAGATGGTTCTCTTTAAAGTCCCCAGTAAAGTGGAAATTAGGGCTTCACTGAACTCTTTGGAGCGTATTGTTTATAATAAAAGTATAATAATACTTACTACTTTCCATACTGTAGAAGCAGTGTGTTCCTCCAGTGATGGCTTTAAAAATGGGCAATACACAGTACACACACTGTGTGTCTAAAATGGATGCATCTATTTTGACAGAATCTTTATGTAGAGTAAATGTAGGGGGTAAAGGATAGTGGCAACTCAGTGAACTTCACTAACACTAAACCTTCCTGTTCTTACTGAAGTGAACAGAACTGAACTGAATTGTACTTACTGAAATCTGAGGTCTGACTTAAACTGTGAACATTTGAGAATTGTGGGATCGCACCAACACAAATAAACAAATAAAATGAAGCTATTGTACTTTAAACTCATCGTGAATGACATACCTTTACCCCTCAGGGATTCCCAATATGTAACATGTATGTCTCTGAGTATAATTTAAACAGAAATTTACAGTGTAAGTAATACACTCCAGCTGCAGTCTGAAGGATGGGCAATAATGACTTGACAGTGTTTTTTTAGGACTGTGAGTGTGTTTGAAAGAACACATGATTTGTGCTTATGTGTGTGTGTGTGTGTGTGTGTGTCTGTGTATCTTTCTACTTCAGGTTCATCAGGGGACAGTGAAGACTGTGCCATTGGTTCCCAAGGACTCCGTGTCCCCACTCAGAAGTCCTACTCCTCCAGTGAAACACTTAAGGCCTTTGACCAGCACCAAGACCAGACCAGGTTAAAACTGGGTTTACACATTATAATGTCCCGTTTTGTCTAACACTGTGCATAATATTAGGCCTATGTCATAGGTGTGTGAAGCGCCAAATGTGTCTACAAATGATGTTGAGTACATCCCGAGTACTGTTTTTTTGAACCTGCTCACCCTCTCTACCTCAAGCCCATGGATGGTTGGTGGCTGATGAGTCCTCTTCCCCTTCCCCACGTCGATTTGTCGACTTGTTGGGAGAGGGAGATATGAAGAGCTGCAGAGATGGTGTCCGAGATAGATCTGTTGGGGCAGTAGGCATGCTGCAAGGAGTCCTTTGTCTCTGGTATACTATTCTGAATGTGGGCCAGAACCACTTTCTCAAAACATTTCTTTATGATTGGAGGGAGTAACCTTGGTCTTCCTCAGTCTGTACTTTACTGCTTTGTACTCAACCTTGTTGCCTGATCTAAATACAAGAGATCAAGCATTGCAGTATGTAGGGTACCGAACTGTTCATCCAGGGCTTTTGGTTTGGAAACTTCCTGACCTGTATGGTGGGCACAATGTTGTCGATGCAGGTGCTAATGTACCCAGTCATATATTCGGCATACTCTCGTATGCCGAAGGAAGAGTCCTCCAGGGTGCTTGCGGCTTTAACTGCATCACTGTATGTGAAAAACAGAGACGCAAGTTTAACTTGATGATTGGGTTTGCTTGAGTCTTTGTAGGTAGAGGAACAGAGAGATGTGGTCCGAGAGTCCAAAGTAGGGATGGGGGCATCTTTGTATGTGTCTATGTGTGCTGTAAGGTCCAGGTCCAGAGTTATAAAACTGGTGAATGCAGAGTGGTTCTGCAACCTGGAGATGTCTAACAATGCCTGCCTGATGCGCATGGCATTTGTGCACTATAAAAAAAGACAAGATACATAGAAATAACAACAAAAATGCAGTGTTCAAATGTGGGGCAAGCAAACATGTCTTCCACAGTGGGCACCATGTAGACCAGCAATAGCAGAATGAAGGCTGATTTTCCGATTGACAATCTAGTTAAAAATCTGTGGTAATTGGTCTGAACAACAAAAGGACTACAAACAACTTTCTTCATTTATTAAAAATATATTTTCTTTCTGCTACACCATTAACATTTATTATGACAACAATTAAAGTGGAGAGACTAGTGCAGTCTGTCTGGCTTTTCACATCATTTATGTTCATTTCTGTTCAGTCAGATGTGAAGCTGATAATTTCTGAGCATCTGGTTTGATGCGTTACATAATTTAAATTTTCCCCGAAACATTTAACCTAATTAATAATCTCCATGAGACACCACAATCATATTAAGGGTTATTTAATTTGCAATCAAAATATGAGCAAATATAGGAGCAAATAACAAATAAATATTATAAACTCATTCAGGCAGTAACAATGGATCTCGTGCCCCAGGATACAGTACACAGTATATAAAGACAGTGCAGCTTGTTATCCATGTGCAGGTTTTTGTTAGACAGGTAACAGGTGACAGAAAGAAAACACTGCTGCCCTGCTGTGATAACTGTGTGTTTTTATTTGTGGTAGCGCAGTGCACATATGCAGACTCAAACTCCATCAAAAGTCTCTAAAGTCGACTGACAGCTGATCCAGCTGCCACCATCACCAGGAACAGACGTCGCATCATGCAACACTTCAGAGGAAAAAAATGTCTAATTTCTCTGACAAAACTTATTTCCTCTCTCCATGCATCCTCATTAGGAACGACAAAGATGCAAGAAGCCAGTGAGGAAAATGTGGATGCAATTTAAGAGGTCTGGGATATAGTCCTTAACACAAAAACAAATATTTACAAATATGATTTAACCTGCAGTATATTTAGTTCAGTCAAATTTCTCATTTGCTGATAAATCAACTGGTAGCTGCTGTTTTTGTTGGATAGGATAAGATCCTTTGTTGTCATTGTACAAAACATACAACTAAATTCAGGTGTACTCAAGAACTGGGCTCAATATTTAAAATGCTATAAAAATGCTATAAAACAAATAAATGCTTTCATTTTATTCACTCAAACACACTCACATTCTCACATCAAAACACATGCCAGTATTTTTACTGTACATTTACTGCCAAGGTATGCAGTTAAAAGTGTAATAAAGGTCCATATTGTCCATAATTGATAAATAGTGCTCGTAGATGTTATTCACATAAGACATTATTCCACATTAATGGTGTGTGCTTTCAGGTCAGAGTTCAGTATGGTGATGGCTTTAGGATAAAAATGATTCATAAATCTTGTGGTGCATGTTTGGATGAACCTGTAGTGTTTTCTACAGGGCAGCGGTTCAAACAGGTGATGGGCAGGGTGGTATCAGTCCTTCAGGATGTTATGTGTCTTTCACATTCAACGGGAGGTGACGATGCCATCCAATGCAGGAAGCTGTTGGTTTCTAATGTTCTGTGCAGTCTTTATGATTCTCTGCTGGGACCTTTTATCTGCTGCAGAGCTGCTACCATACCACACCAGGATGCTTGAGCGTTCTCAGGAAGGTATTAATGTGCAGTGGTGAATGGACATCCTGCTTCTTCCTGAAATCAGTTTTAAGTTCTTGTGTTTTTCTGATGTTAAGAGTCAGATGATGTGCACCACTCTGTCAGCCTCTTTACCTCCTCTCTGTGGGCAGACTCATCTCTTTTGGTGATCAGCCCCACCACAGCTGTGTCATCTGTGAATTAAACTATGGTGTTTGTGTTCAGAGATGGGACACAGCCATGAATGCACAGAGCGTAGAGGAACAGGCTCAGCCCACAACCTTGTGGGGGCGAGTGGAGGAGAGGCGCAGGCCCATCTTAACTGACTGTGGCTGCTTTGTTAAGAAGTCCTGTATCCACAGGCAGATGTTGTGCTGTACACCCAGGTTGGATATCTTGCGGAACAGGCTGCTGGGTAAGATGGTTTTAAAAGCAGAGATGTAGTTCACAAACACCAGCCATGCATATGCCCTTATTTTTCAGGTGGTGCAATACAGTAAGGAGGGCAGTGGGGATATCGTCGTCTGTGTGCTGGTGGGGGGGGCAAGGCTGGGTGGCAGAGCAATTTTTATGTGTTACAGAACCAGTCTCTCCAGGCACTTATGATTACAGGTGTCAGTGCCAGGGGCCTGTAATCACTGAGGGATATTATGGCAGTCTGCTTTGGAACTGGCACGATTGTGGACATCTTCAGGCAGGTGGGGACAGTGCACAGAGAAAGGTTAAAGGTGTGAATACCTCACTTAACTCTGCGGCCCTGGGACACCATCTGGGCCAGCTTCTTCTTCTTCGTTGATTTTACATAGTGTGCATATCACATCAGCAGGCTGGATGACTAGTGCTTGGCTGTTGGTAGCTGGGGCATCGCTGTACATTCCACCTCAAAGAGGCTGAAGAACCGGTTGAGCTGTTCTGCCACTTCTGGGCAGCTTTAGTGTCCCTGATGCCCTTCTTCAGGTTGCTGTACTGTTACGTATCACCAGACCGGAAAGCAGTGTTGCGAGCCTATGATCCCTGCTCATCCACAGTTTGTTGTTAGGAAACACACGGAATCATTTCACGGTGGTGACATTGTCCATGCAGAATTTTATGTAAAATAATACAGAGGTGTAGATGTCAATATAGTCATCCTCAAATATAGTGCAGTCAGTGCAACTGAAGCAGCCCTGCAGCTGTCCAGAAGCCCCCTCTGGCCACACTTGTATTGCTCTAGCACTTGGTTTGACAATGTCAGTAAGTGGTCTGTATGCCAAAAACAAGGAGGTGTGGTCAGACTGTGTCAGATGAGGGATATCCACGCTTGATGTTGCTATAAAGATGGTCAGGTGTGTTCTTGACCAGTTCAACACTGGACACGTTGGTAAATGACATTTGAAATAATTATTCTTACTTTTTTTTTTTTTAATAATTCCAAGCCTGCCCAAATTGCAGGTGGCAGACATGCACTTCTGTAAATAAGTGCTATGATGATTTCTACTTCTCCAAGCCATTATTTCTTGTTTTATATGAAAGTTTGACCATATTGATTGACAGTTTCTTATTAGTCAGTACTTTGAAAATAATTTGAAATAGCAATGTATTTCTGGTACAGTAGATGCTCAAATAAGATAGTTTGAGCTGTCTATTAAGTCTGCTTTTTCTCAGTGAATGGAAATTAATTGTACCAGAGAGCTATATTTTTACCAACAATGATTATCCAGCAAAATTCATTAGACAACATGATTCATACATCAGAATAGCAGGGAGGCAGAAGGTACAAAATGAACGTGTATGCCACTTGTTTTCTTGGAAAAAGAAACATTCATAAAAAAAAGTTTTTTAAGTATTATTTTTATTTCAACCTCAAAAAACTCCAACGGCAAGCTGATGACAGTTCACAATTTTTGTTGTGCATTAATAAAAATAACTGTTAAGCATGTAGGCCTTTGAAAATTCTATACAGTTTTGGAGCAAAATGGGAGCAAAAGCACTTTGGATTTTGCATCCATTTTTCACAAACTGAATGAGAAGATTTCACTTTTTCTTTAATCCCTACAAAAGTATTTTTCCTCCGACTTTTAAACAGGTTTGTAAAAATGTGGGTTGATGAGCACTTTCCTTTTGCCAATATAAATCATCCATGTGACAGGAGTGGCATATCAAGATGCTTATTGATCAGCATGATTATTACACAGGTACGTTGGAACGGTCACAATAAATGGTCAGTCTAAAATCTGGAGTCAGTCATGAAAAAATACATTTATTGGGCGCTCAACTCTGGTCTTCACATTACCTTGGCAGTTAATTAACATACCTGTTAATAAATTTGTGCTTATAATCTGAGAGAATAAGTCTTTTGTGCATGAAAATGTTTCAGTCTTTTTCATCAACTTATGAAAAATGGGAGCTAAGCAACTGTAAAATCAGAATCAGAATCTCTTTATTTGCCAAATGTACAATGTACAGAGGAATTTGACCTGGTGTGACAACGTCACATAACAATAGATAAAAACTAAAAATAAAATAAATAAAAAAGTTAAAAAGGAAAAAATATATATATACAATTGAGGTGGGATATATACAGAATGTGGTGACCCGAATGAGATGACCGGAAATATTTACAATGACTAGAAATGTATGCAGGCAAGAATGGGTATTTACATGGATGGTGCAAACAGAGATCGGGGTGTGTGCTACTGTCGTTCCAAGTGTTATTGGGAATGGCTAAGGGTAGGGAACTGGGATGGTTTGTTAAGGAGAGAGATGGCTTGGGGAAAGAAACTTTTCAAGTGACTGGTGGTTTTGGTCTTGATGGATCTGAACCTGCAGCCTGATGGGAGGGTTGTGAACAGGGAGTGAGCTGGGTGTGACAGGTCCCCCACTATCCTTCTAGCCCTCTGCCTGGATCTGCCATCATGCAGAACACAGACAGAATCCTGTTTGAAGCCCATGAGACAAGCGTCCTATTTGCGCAATGTGTTCCAGTCAATTCTTGGCGTTGGCAGAGGATGCAGGGTACAACACAGTGATGGAGGAGGTGAGGACACTTTCGATGGTGGCTCTGTAGAATTGGGTGGGAACCTTGGGGGAGACGTTCATCTTGCAGAGCAGCCTGAGGAAGAACATCCTCTGGTGCGTCCGCTTGATGACTTTAGATGAGTGTATCTCCCATTTCAGGTAGCTGGTGATGGTGGTGCCCAGAAACTTCACAGAGTCCACCACCTGTACTGCCGTATTGTTGATGAGAAGTGGGGGGTGTCAGGGTGAGTGTCTACAGAAGTCCATGACCAACTCCACCATCTTGTTGATGTTGAGCTACAGGTTGTTAAGTGTACACCATGCTGCCAGCTGTGACACCATGTTCCTGTAAGCTGACTCATCGCAGGTGCTGGAGTATGTAGCGCAGGCTAAGGTTGATGGCATCATCCACAGAGCGATTTGCTCTGTAGGCGAACTGTAAGGGGTCCAGGAGCGAATCGGTGATTGGTTTGAGGAAGAACAGAGTCTCTAAATGATGAGTCTCTAAAAGCTCTTCATGACCACAGATGTCAGAGCAACAGATCTGTAGTCATTCAGGCACATTATCCTGTCCCTCTTTGGAACTGAGACGATGGTGGATGTCTTGTTTATCCTATTTTTATATCTTTCACTTTTATTTCTTGGTTGGGAATACTGCAAGTGCAATGTCTGTAAGAAAAAGAATTTCCCTTCAGGGATAAATAAAGGAATTCTGGTCTGATTCTGAAAACAGGATGGCACATGACATTCAGAGATAGACTGGTTAAAGATGTGTGAAAACACTGGTGGCAGCTGGGCAACACTGTGCTTCAGTGTTGCTGGGGAGATGCCGTCAGGTCCTGGGGCCTTCCTAAGCCTCAGCCAAGTGAAAACCTTAGTAACGTCTCTCTCTTTGACGGTGAGGGAGAAGGGGGCAGGGGGAAGGGTATGTGAGGGAAAGAGCGGTGGGGGGGTGAGGGATGGGGGCAGTGAGTGGGGGAGTTATGGGGGGGTAAGAGTGGGGGGGGGGGGCGGGGGTGAAGACAATGGAGCAGCAGGGGGTCTCTCAAACCTGGTATAAAAGGTGTTGAGATAGATAGATAAATCCCTCTCTCATGTCCCTCTGGGGTGGTGCTTATCTTCCTCAAGCTCGGTTCCTCTACCAGATGCCTGCCCTGTTTACCACTGGCACCACTGTTGCTTTTAATTTCCACCTCTTTTTTAAGCTTCTCGTATTCCTTCTTCTTGAATTTCCCTCGGGATCAATAAAGTATCTATCTATCTATCTTCTTGATGTAGCTGTCACTTGGGATCACTACATCTATCACTACTGCATTTTTCCATTGTTTGTCATCCACCACAATGTCTGGCTGGTTCGCCATCACCATTTTGCCAGTCTGGATCTGCAAGTTCCACAGGATTTTGGCTTGGTCATACTCAACTACTTTGGGAGGCGTCTTCCATTCTGACCTTGGGACTTCCAGCCCATACTCAGTACAGATGTTCCTGGAAACTACGCCAGCCTCTTGGTTATGACATTCCATGTACACTGTTCCTGCCTTCATCTTACACCCTACCCATGTGCTGAATTGTCTCTGTGCAATCTTTACACAGCCTACACCTGGGGTCCTGTCTGGTGTGGAAGACCCCAGCCTCTACTGATTGCCATTGGTAGAATTTCTTGATATCAGCCACTTCTTCCATTTGTCAGTGGAACATGCCATGCAAGGACTTGTCCCTTCATGATGTTCATCCTCCTCCTCATCATTATTGGGTTTCTGCTACCTGAAGTATTCACTTAGCATTTCATCTCTGGGGACCATCTTCCTGATGTATTACTTGATATTTGTTGTTTCATCCTGGATAGTGGCTCTGACACTCGCTAGTCCTCGGCCTCCCTCGTTACGCTTAATGTGCAGTCTCAAGGTGCTGGACTTGGGGTAAAACCCTCCATACATCGAGAGGAGCTTCCTTGGGCCCACTTATTATGCCAGTGGGAGATTGTGTGTATGTGGCCCAGATCTTGTTCTTATCATTCAGCTAACTGCTCAGGACCTGCCTCAATCTGTGTAGGCATTTGATTGCAGCTGACTTCCTTGCGGCCTCCTCATGGTTTCCATTTGCCTGCAGGATCCCAAGGTATTTGTAACTGTCCTGAACATCTGTAATGTTGCCTTCTGGAAGCTCAACCCCCTCCATTTTGATTATCTTCCCTCTCTTTGTTACCATCAGAACACAGTTATTTAGTCTGAATGACATTCTGACGTCATTGCTGTCGATTCTGGTGATGTGGATGAGCAAGTCAATGTCTCGTTCGCTCTTGGTGTACGGCTTGGTGTCATCCATGTAGAGGAGGTGGCTGATGGTTGCCCCACATTGGAGCTGGTATCTGTAACCACCCTTTGTGATGATCTGGATGAGGGGGTTCACACCTATGCAGAACAGCAACGAGGATAGGGCATCACCTCGGTATTGAACTATACCAACCTTGCCTTGTGAAAACTACATGCTACTTAAAATAGCAAACAAAAAGATTGCTGACCTGAAGCAGGATATTCAATGAGTCTCTGATGAACTGCAGCAGAAAGACTCGCTCCTTTTGACACACACCTTTCATTTTTTCCAGTTTAGATTACTGCATCTCCCTTTATACCTGTCTCAGCCAAACTGTCCAAAATACAGCTGCCAGGCTTTTAACAATAACTGGTTGCTGGTCTCACATCACCCCTGTTCTTGCTTCTCTCCATTGGCTTCCGTTTTTATATTCTACCTCTTGACCACGCCCACCACTCATCAAATTTTGGCCTCTTATCCATTCCCCGCTCCAACCTCAAGAAAAAAGGTGATTGTGCCTTCATTGTGTTAGCCCCAACTCTCTGGAACACACTCCCCCATTCCATTAAATCTGCTAACTCTGTCACCAGTTTTAAGAAGCTTTAAAAATCTACCTCTACAGACAAGCATTTTTATAAAACTCAACTCCAAAGATAATGTTTTGCACATTTTATTAGTATGTTATTTTATTGTATGGTTTTTAGTTTTTAATGCACTTGTTCTTCTGTTTTCTTTTACGTGTTCTTTGTTTTTAATTGTTTACTTTATATGAGGCACTTTGTGTTTTAAAAAATGCTTTTTAAATAAAGACTCAGCTGTAGCTGGTGCTTGCCTCCCCTGTTATTGCTACCAGTCCCCTTCTGAGCCTCACTCACATATGGATCCATGTGCCTACTCATCCTAACCTCTGTGATGCCTGAGAGGAGCTTCCATGTGATGCAGAGGCAGGTTACTGGCTGGTAGTTGGATGGAATTGCACCCTTCTGAGGAACCTTCATGATGAGGCCTGACTTTCATTGGGCTAGCCACTCTGGGTGAGTCCTATCCATCAGCAGCTGGTTCATTTGTGCTGCTAGGCACTCATGAAGTGCAGTTAGCTTCTTAGCCAGTAGGCATGTGATCATGTCAGGGCCTGTTGCTTTACAGCTTTTCATGCCTGACACACTTTGCTGGATGCTGGGTGGATCTGTTCTCATATTATTGACCTGGCACTGGGAGTACACTTAGGATGGTTCGGTGGAGAACATCTTGTTTATTCTCATAGCTACTGCTTCTCAGGTGTATCTCTTCCAGCGACATATATATATATATATGTATGTCTCAGAAAAATACTGAGAGCTGAAAGAGAAGCGAGAAAACATGTGGCGACTAAAAGCAACAATGGCGCCAGTGGTAATCGGAGTACTGGGGGCTGTGAAGACTAGAAGTGAAAGATCCCAGAAGAGTCTAAGGAATGGCTAAAATACTGCACAGAACCCAAACTCCCAAGCCTCTGGTAGAGGACCCGAGCTTGAGGAAGACACACACCACCCCTGAGTCAGAGAGAGGGTTGTTTTTTCATACATATACATACTTTTGTCCTGTTTACAGGTTGCTGTATGGAACGACCAAGGGACAGAAGGACATGGTTCACCAAGAGCAAGATGACTATAACAGACAAGGTGAGAGACCAGGCACGCATGCACAGGCACACATCTTGCCCTTGGCTTCTGTTTCTTTATCAAAGATTTTTGTCGTGTATTTTGGACTAAATAGGTGTTCTGTAGATGGTCTTGCTACCAGCTGTCTGCTTTTTGTTTCTGAACTATAATTTTATCATTTTTATAACTCTCGGCTTTGAATTTTGAATTGTTTTCTACTTTCCCAGATGAGTTTCCAGTTGTTGAATGTGATTGTTTCTTTGAGCTTTCTTTAATGTTAATGATAACTTTAATGGTAATAATTATGTCAAGTCTAGTTTATTAAGCTTTCTTCAAAACCTACTGGATTTGAAAACTTGCTTTACCCATTAATAGATTGTGACAGGTAAATATATATTTGGTCTGATAAGGGTTATAATGAACTGCCACATCAAAGTCTTGTGAAAGAAATTGAGAAAAATGTTTTTAAAAAGGCACATTAAATAGGGGGGAAAAAAACACTTCACCACAGAGTGCATCCATTGTTCTTCAGCTCCAGTTAAACCAGCATCAATATTTGAGAAATCAAAAAATCATCATAATTACTCAATCGTCTTATCGCCTTTGTTTTCACTGCTGGCCTAATTGGAGCTCATTTAAAATTAATATAACTTTTAATTGAACAGTAGCAATCGTTATCTCTTGTTGTGCCATTAATTAAAGACAGCTTCTATAATTTCCCTTTTCAGTTGATGATTACAGATGAAGAGACACATACTGATATTTTGCAGATAATTTGTCTTCTTGTCATTTATATTTTAGAGAATTATCACGTGTTATTTGAATGTGATTTCAGCCTGTTTATAGAACGAGTTACTCCTGAAGACTTACTAAATTTAATAAAAAAGGTTTCTGTATGTGGGTGGCATGCTGGCACAGTGGTTAGCACTGTCGCCTCACAGCAAGAGGGCTCCAGGTTTGGATCCTGGTCTGGCCTCTTCTGTGTGTGTGTGTGTATTCTTCCTGTGCTTGGTTTTCTCTGGGTACTCCGGCTTCCTCCCACAATCCCAAAAACATGCACATTTAATTGGCTACTCTACATTGTCCCTAGGTCTTTGTGTGTCAGCCCTGCAATTGAATGACACCCCCCCCCCCAAACCCTGAAAATGGATGGATGGTTTCTGTATGTGTGATTCATGCTCACTTAATTTATACTTTCTCCAGTTTGCCTGTTTTCATGTTTTTTCATCTATTGAAGAGTTTTATAAATTAAAAAATAGACCACCATTTAGACCACTTCTATTTTTAGAGATGTAATTAGGGATTAGATCCATGAGATGTAATTACAAAAAGGGCTGCAGCCTTATGATGACATCCTGCTAACAAGTAACAAGTACCGACATTTTGAAGTAAATATATTTTTTCTAGGCAGATTTATAGTTTAGATATACCCGACAATTTCACACTTGACTTGCAGCATCATTTGCACTGAACGTTTACTGATACGAAAACAAAAGCATATTAAACTGAACAGAAAATTGAATGCCAGACATTACTGTTTTATGCCATTGTTTCATTTATTTATGGCTCATCTCAATAATTCATTTTATTTTACATTCATCATTACAGATACAATTTAAAAAATATTCCACATATTCCACTATTCTTTGTATTGGCTTGTATGTGTCTTATGTATTTAAATATATTATGTTACCATGTTGTATAACTTAGATCTGAACAAATAATATATTTTTAAAAAACGCATTTTATATAAATGACTAATTTCCTGTTATGAAAGGTGTGCATCCTAATGTTAATTGCACCATTGTCACAGTTTATGTCTTGGTAGTCTCCAGGCTTAGAGCTCTTATAATCCATGAGATAACTTTTGTTGTGAATTGGCGCTATATAAATAAACTGAATTGAATTGAAAAATCTTCTCCTGTAATGACGAAATGAGAGATGAGGAATCTATTCAGTATGTATTCACCTTCTCTGTCTGGTTTGTCTTCTGGCTTTCTGGCTCTTTTTTCCATGGCTAGAACTGGATTTTTGTTATAGTTCTGTTTCAAGAAATTTTGCCTTTGCTTGCTCCTTGGAAACATTGTGATTCTGTACTACATGAGTCAGGCTGTCTGTACACGATTGAGCTGTTGTCCATTTTGTTTTGCTTCTTAATTTGATATACTTCTGTCCCACTGCAAACTGTGCACTCTCAAAAGCAAGAACAGGTCTGTTTGTGATGGTCAGGCCCTCAAATAGCATCAATAATATATGATACAATGAGTCCATCAACAAAAAAAATAATGGAGGGTAAATTTGATAATCAATCCAAAAAGAATGTGAAAAGTGTTAGTTTAAGATGTCACCTCGGCTTCTAGGAAGTTGTGATGGGACTATTTAATCAGCTTCAGCTTGGACACCACTATTTTTTCCTGAAGTTGAAAACTAAAGGAGTTTTCAGTGTATTTCTGTTCACCACTGGAGACATTTAAGTATCATATTTGAAGAGAAATGTAAACATATATAACTTTTAATTGTTTTACCTTGTTTTATGATGAAAATGGTATAAAATGTTAATATAAAACAATATGCAATTCCTTTATCTATAGCAATTGATAATTTGAACTGAAACATGTACTACATGTATATAATCACAAATATATGCAAATTTCAAAACAATTCCAAAATCTCCATCATGGTTGTATTTCAGGTCAACATTTCAGGCTTCGTCAGCTGGGAGTCTGTGAGCCACCATCACGTCGTGGCTTGGCATTCTATTCTGAGATGGGCCTGTCCCACCGTGGCTTCTCAGTCGGTACCACTCAAGATCTTGACGGCGATAGTCAGGCTGTGATGTCACCAGAGTGTGCCATGAGGCTGTGGGGCCACGGGGGGTTGAGCAAATCATCAGGGAGGAGTTCCTGCCTGTCCAGCCGCTCCAATTCAGTGCTTACTCTTACTGACACCGAGCATGAGAACAAGTCAGACAGTGACAACGGTAGGATATATACTAACTTGTTTAACTTTTTTTCTGTTTTGTTTTTTTCCCCGTGATTTATTTTTAGTCTGCTATTGACGGACAGCTCCTTCTCAGTCATGCACGTCTCATTCTGGTTCATTTCTAGCTTGTCATCTTGATTGTGGCCTTTCAAAAGAATCTGCGATGTTGAATTATGCTTGTTTTTGATAAGATAGGTACATACGCTATCCAGCCAACACCAATGTCCACATACATCTTCAACACAAATCCAGATGTAGTTTATAAGTAGTTTTTTTTTTATGAGATTAATAGTCTCATAGTATTTTTCAGGGTTTTTTGCAGTTTTCTCTGGAACTCCACACACTTGCAGCTGATGCTTCAGATACTCCCATGGCCTGTCTTGACACTTAAAGATAAGGCTAAATATTTTTCAGTAAATCTGGAATCAGCTTATAGTGAAAAGATGTCATTTTTGATCAAATTTGAAAAGATAATGACAACATATGACTAAGATTTACAATAAAATCAAAAAGAAAAATAGATAATAAGCATCTGGCTAAAATCTAAAAGAACACAATAATAATTACTGTATATGTACACTTCCATGCAGTGTCCTTCCTGATGGTGGAACTGGAAGTGTCCTGCTAATTGATTTAATAAATGATCACAATATAGCAGTTTTTTTCCACCTTTTGTTCACATGATGAGTGTGGACAAAAATAAATGTACACAAATATATTCATGTAGTTTCTTATATGCCAGCGTGTTCGTTTTTGTCTGTTTGTGTATGTGTGTATGAAGCCTTTTCATTATCCTCAAGGTAGTTTTCCCTGACAGGTGTGAATTTAATTTTAATAAAGGACTTCTTTTTGATGTCACACACACACACACACACACACATACAGAGAGAGAGAGAAATACACAGCATTTTCATTAAGCCAGACAAGCATACACACACAATGGGTTTTCATTATGAGACGTGATGTTGTAATTAACAGTTAGATAAAATGCTGAGTCACTTTATTTCTTATATTAAGTTTGATAATGTTTGTTTTTATTAAATGGCATTATGCTGTGGATGTCAGTGCTCTGGAGGATACATTTCCCATCTCTAAAAGTGAGTAGTCGTCAAGTTTTCAGGGGCTAATTGACTCCTGCAGCTGGTTGTATGTGTGTGTATGTGTGTGTTGTGCTAGAGATGCTGAGCTTGGAGGTGAAGTGATTCAAATGCACAGTCACATGTGGGTTTAGACTGTTTTTATCAGTAGTAATATACTTGTGTGTCCCCTGATAGGGGGCTGTGTGATTATCAGCATGGTGATTAACCCTGCTGAGAGCAATACAAAGATCTTATAAAATAAAGCATGAAGCATAAAGCATGATGTACTGGAGAAGTTGTAATGTGTTTTATTTTAGGGCTTACACCAAAGCTCACTGTGTGTGCTTTCTCAAAACTAGAAAGTTTTGGGACATTACTGAAAAAAAGTAGTTTTCATAGTAGTGTTACAAGAAATTCTGCTGTCACTTTTTGTCAAAAATAAATGTGCAGCCATAATATGTAAATGAATGTTAAATAGATAATGAATAAACAAACAGGCTAAATCATGAGTGACAGAGTGATGCCTTTGCACTGCAAAAGGTTTTTCAGGAACAGAACTAGTTCATGCTTCAGTTCCTGGGCTGCAGTTCATGATCTCCAAAACGTCCCAGTTCTCAAGGTGGGTTGAAGTTTTTAGGGACAAATGGTTAAACACAAAATCTGAGACTAAAATTCATTTGAAGATCATTTAAATGGGCCTGCATGCCGATTAACAGGAAATAGCCAGACAATACTCTGCAAACTGGATGTCAGCACCCGAATGCCTCGCTGTCTGAACCTTAAAAATTTGCATTCACAAAATAAACTAAGACTAAACAACATAAACCTTTTGAATGGACCTTCATCTTTTGCTTCTGTGGGATCAGTGTGGTACTGAGTTGTGTCAAGAGCCTCCTTTGAGAGTGTGTGAGATATATGTGGTCAGACACTACTTGTCACCCACCTCACCTTCACCTCTTCTCTTGTGCCACTCTGGTTCACTGAATGGAACTGATAGTGAAGTTATTGCCCTGTAAACGGCAGATGACACATTGCCTCCACTAAGACCGCTTTTGTTGCTTTTCCCTTGATACTTATTCTGGTTCACAGCAGAAAGTGAGCTTGTGTGTGTACAGTAACTTAAACCAACTTCTGTGATTCTCACAGTGGATTTGTTACAAGAGGAAGCAATAGAAAGAACAGCTAACAGGGAGGGAAAGTAGAATGGGATAGGAGAGGAAAACATCAGATAGAAGAAGAAAATGCAGAGCTGTTAGGTAGATTCAGTTATTCAAAAGAGGGGCATGGAAAGAATAAAGAAAGAAGGGAACAGGGAAAGGGAGAAGCTTCCCTGCATTATTTGTTCTCTTGAGAGGAAATATTAGACCAGGGACATCTGGCTGGCTCCCCAATGGATACACACACAAACAATTACACACAGGGAGATGCAAACACATACACACTGGCAGACATAAACACTTTTGTAGTGTGTGGACCCATGGGTGCCCAGCTGCTGCTTGCCTGGTTACTTGATATCAGTGATCTCAGCCACAGGGACAGAACAAGGGAAGATAGTTTTACATTTTCTGCCCAAGATGTAGAGAGTCTCTTTCCTTGGGAAAAAAGTAATCCTTAGACATCCTGAAAGGGATGTTGTTCAAATTTCTTGCTCATACCGAATAAACATAAATTGGGTAGTTAATTACAAAACCGTAAAAGTTCTCTGTTTAAAGGTATATGTGCATCTTGGAACTTTACTATATCTGACAGTCTTAGAAAAAAGACCTGTGGACAGCCAGGGTTTTATATGTAATATACCTAAGGACCCAGTTCCGTCAACTTGCACTCTGGGTCTATGGCAAAACGATGGTCAAAGAAGCATTGCTTGGTTAGTTAACTTTCACTATGTTCTGTTTTGAGCCCTCATGTATTAGTAAAGGTTCTGAAAATCTGAGAGCCGGGCTTTGAGAGAAAGCATAAGTTCACAGTGGTCATTTTCCAGAACACTGTTTTGAAAACACATGTTGTCACAGTTATTCTGGAAACAAAGTAAGTATGAGCCATGTGTGCTAATTGATTGATTAGCAAACAATACCGTGCCAGGTTACATAATAATTCATGTGAAATGGCAGCAGGACATTTTATCTGGCTTGGGGTGTTGCTGTTCATTATGCCAAACATGACTAAAAACAGTTTGTTCTTCGGATTTGTTTCCTGGTTCAAAAATGGATGATTGAATTATTCGTGTATTACTATGACTTGCCAGTGCGTAGCATAGAGTAGCTAACAAAAGAGAAACGATAGTGAGTCGAAGGTGAGCAGGGGTGGGCCGAGATATTGATGAGGAGTATTTAGATTCACACGTACAAAATAAAGGCATACTTGTATATAAGCCACTTTAAGACAAGAAGACATTTTCTAATAGGACAGATGGAAGCAAACATGCGGCTAGAGATAAAGATGTATCTTATTTTAGGTAAACAGATTACTTTTTTATGTGTCAACAAAACACTTAATCCATTTGGCATCTCTAAGCTGCTTAATGTTATAACCTTAGCTGTTATACGTACTCACAGAGAGACACAATAACAGGAAGGGTTGGATGTGTCTCCTCAACACTTACACTGACAGAGCAACAAACAGGAAGGCATACAGGCAGAGACAGACAGAAACATCACACAGTGATGGAGGGATCTCTTCATACCTGATTTCTCTCACTTCACTGGTTCAGTTAAATTGAACTGGACATGATTAATGATTTGTTCATAAAATATTGATTGTACTATTTGGAGAATTGCTGTTGCTGACAAAAGAGAAGAAAACGGCGGATAATTAAATTAAAACAAAAGACTGACATGCATCTAACAGTAATTCCCTTTGTGGTTTTTATGTGTTGTTACGATGTTGTCACGTATGACTAAATAAATCTCTCATTGTTTTTCTGTGTTATTAAATGAGGAAGTGAGGCAATGTTTTATGTCTTACAGCCCAGCAACAGTGCTGAGCTTGAGCTCCTTCTTCTACTTCTTCTTCTCTATATTTATTGGTGGATCAAAAACTGTTTGTTTAGACAAGACACTGTAGACTGTTAAAAATAACATCAATAACTGTCAATAACGTCAGCTAGCAAATATGTTTTTATTGCACAGCAAGGAATTTCATGGCATATGGATATGAAGTGTATTTAATACATACATATTTGTACGTATGTGTGTATACGTATGTTTGTGTATCTTTTTCTTTTATACTTTGTTTTTAGTATTTAATAAATTATAGTTTCTATCTTATTTTCTATTTTTTGCTACTTTACATTTGTTCCTGTATTCATTCTGTCCTGAGATACTTGGATTCCCCCCCTCTGGGGATAATCCATCCATCCATCCATTTTCTATACCGCTTATCCGTCAGGGTCGTGGAGGCTGGAGCCTATCCCAGCTGACTACGGGCGAGAGGCGGGGTTCACCCTGGACTGGTCGCCAGGCAATCACAGGGACTGACATACAAAGACAGACAACCACACACTCTCACACTCACACCTAGGGGCAATTTAGAGTAGCCAGTAACCTAATGTGCATGTTTTTGGTATTGTGGGAGGAAGCCGGAGAACCCGGAGAAAACCCACGCAGGCACAGGGAGAACATGCAAACTCCACATAGAAGGGCCCAGACCGGGATTCGAACCTGTGTCATGTGGGATGTGTTTAAGTTAGCTTGTGAGAGGATTGACAATGATTTTAGAGTGATGCCATAAATCTAGCGTTTGTCTAGGCTACATCGCAGACATGTGGTAAGAGAACTCAATAAAAAATAAATATCAAAAATAATAGCATTTGTAGAGAAACTTTTGAAGATTTGAATTATATAAATTTGAGGAGGATATAGTCAATCAGATTGTGTTTTTTGGATGGTGGTGCTGCAGAGAATTGGGAGCAGAGTGCTGTAGGAAGAGAAGGACAAGAAGGAGGAGAGGCTGAGGTGGATGAACAGTCGAGGCAAAATGAACAAATAGAGAAAGACAGGTGAGAGACAAGCAAAAGTCAGGAGAAACCACACCGTGGAGGTGACAGTGAGGAGGCAGTTTTCACAGAGACAGGAGATATCAGACAAGGGGCAGTGCCTTGTTCTGAAACTGTTCTGTTCAGTAATAATTCATTGTTATTGTGGATTGTAGAAGAATGCAAATGTGCAAAAAAGTTCATTGACTCAAATCACGTTCTCTTATTGTTAGCATGCACAGTTATGCCATTTCAGACCTAAAACCTGTTCAGAATGTCCATGTGTGTTGAAATATATGCATTTTGTGCAGTAGTTGTTCCAGCTGGAGTATGGCAGTGTAAATAATAATGAAACTGGTATAGCACATACTAAAGCAATGGAGCTCATTTCATATGCAGCAGGCTTTCAAAAAAAACAAAAAAACAACAACAACAACAAAACAGGCTGTGCCAGAGTAGAGCTGTATGTCTAGAAACGCCCCCGGTGACAGTTATATTCAATAGCAATCTAGTGCTAACCAGAGAAATCAATGAATAAACAGAGTAACTGACTAGAGGGTTTAATTTGGCACTACTTACAATGAAGACACCTAATTGCATCAAGTGGCTAACATTAAATCATGTTCTCATGTTTCTCATGCTCGCTTCTTCTCTTCTCTTCTTCTCTTCTCTTGTTGAAATACTGCACAGGCTGTAATGATTTAGTTCATTTACATCCCTGCTGTTTACATCCCTTCAGTGAAATGATTTAAACTAATTTTGGGAGTTCTGGAAATTGTACAAGTTACAACAGTGCCATCAGAAGCTACAAGGACACAAATAACAAGTCTTTTATTCTCCTCCCCTTGCCTCACCCTCTTTCTTTTCCTCTATTCCTCCTCTCTAGAGTTGTATTTCTCAGAACCCATTTAGGCAGAATCCATTACCAGAAGTGCAGAGGGAGAAGGAGTGAGCGAGACAGACAGACATATAAGAATAGAGAGAGATAAAAGGAGTTTTTATTCTAACAAATTCTAGGGTGTCTTGGTTTTACTGAGTATTGGGAACTGATAGATGATGGCCCCTTTTTCTTGTGGTGACAGTCAAGGCTTTCGTTGCAGTTCTGCAGAAACCTCAAACAGCAACTTAGTTTATCTCTTTCTCTTTGTGATTTCTTTTGTGTTTTTGTATGACAAGAACACATTGAACTCCAAATATTGGACATTTAATGTGTGTGTGTGTGGATATAGGATATAGGATTTCCGTTGAAAGTCCTAAGAAAGCATCCCATGTCCACTGCGAAACCCTGGGACAGTCTTTCCACACTAGAAAATAAACAAAAAAGTTGAAACTTAAGAGTGTAATCCAAAACAATGTTAACTGAGATTAGTTTGAAATGGGATAGACACACACTCAACATACTGTATGACACAGTATGACATATAGTAGTTTTAGTTATAGAGTAGCACTCAGAGCTCTTGGCTGTCTAAGTATAGAAAGAGCTGAAAGGATAAGTTGATGATTTGTCAGTTCATCAACATCAGCTATTTTGATTATCAACTGTTTTTTTTATAGTCATTTTCCAAACACATATGACAACGTCTGTTTCATTCTGAGATGAAATATTAAATATTAAATTATTTACCTCTTGTCATATGGGATCCTTAAGAAGACCATTTACTATCAGCATTTTATTCTCATACATTTTTCCCGGTTGAGGGTTGTTTTGTCCTGCCTTCATAAATACTTCTTTTTAAAAGACTGCAACTGAAAAAAATTACTGGCATAAGTACTGCTTGGTATTTCATGAATGCTGATTTGTAAACTGTCTTAAAAGACAATTCCGTTTGTGTTTTGTGAAATGAAAAGGTTTTTTGTGGAAGCATACAATAAAGTCATTGAATCAGAGATTACAGAAGTCGAGGCGGAAGTGGAAAAGGTATGTTGCTTTCCTCCAGTGAATACGCATTACAGCTTGATGATTTCTGACAATTGAAAAGATATTTGCTGCTGGGTGTTTGCTGCTGGGTGTTTGCATGTGTGTGTGTGTGTGTGTGTGTGTATGAATGTGTGTTGGTTGGGAGATATTGAAAGTGTTCAAACTGAGAGCTGGTATCAAGCAGATCAGGATCAGATTAGGTTTCATACCCGTCACACTGTAATGGGGATATTGATGACGTGTCATGTCAGAACTGCACACACACATACATGCATGCGTGTGTGCAGTTATTGGTATGTGGTTCAGTGTAATAGCTGGATCAATAGCTCTGCTGTTCTTACAGGATCATTTGGCCTCTGAAGCAAATGCTCTGACAGCCACTAAATCATTAGGGCATTACCGCTCTCTCTCTCTCTCTCTCTCTCTCTGTCTCTCTCTCTCAATCGTTCTTTCACTCCTTCCTTATCTCTCTTTGTCCTTTCTACTCATTACATCATTAGGACAGTGCCACTGTTCTAATGATGCACTAAGAAACAGTGGCACTACCCTAATGATGTGCCCTGTTTGTCTTGCTTCTTAGCTTAAACAAAAGTTGCACATGTTTCCTTTGATGCTCTTTATTTATGTTACAATGGTCCCTCGTTCTTACGGTACTTTCTTTATATTTAATATGTACATCGTTGATGACTTTGACTACACTAGGACTAACACGGGAATGAAAAACTGTCTAAGACAACTGATTTTTGTGCTGGTAAGGGCTGACCACAGGTCCGTCCCCCAGGTCCATCCCATTAAGATTCAGTCTGTCATCATGAAGGAATTCTGTCCCTTTGAGTAATGTGATTCATCAGCATTTACAGTACCATGGTGGCACATCAAGTGTGCCTGTCCTTACAGAGATAATTAAACACACTGCAGAGGGAGTTGGGAAGTAAAATGTTTATTGCATAGGGACAGTTGTGTGTATTTATTAAAGGCCCTTTTCGTTTTTTTACCTTTTCTGTTCTGAAAATACAGACGGTTTACAGACGGTAAACCAACAAATGGGCATTTGGAACTAATGCACAAATGATTTTTTTATTGTTTCAATTAGGTAACTTAAATTTAATGCACTAATTACATACAAAAGTAATGATTTTCACTGCAAATGGAAAAATAACCCACCTTTCTCAATTTCTCTCTTTCTCAAAAACACACACACACACATTCTAGCCTTCCCAAACGTGTCTGGAAAGCTAGTGATAGTCCGGCCGACCTCAGCATATGGGTGATTTTACTGAGAAACTTCACATACCCATGCATGCACAAATGCACACACACACACATGCACACACACACACACACACACACATACACACTTGTTTTCTCCTTATTTTCATCTCTCTTAGTCACATATAAACTCACACTCTCCCACATTGCCTTGTCTGTCCTTGGCAGCTATTTCTTGTGTCATATGGCTTCTTCTAAATGTGATTATAACACAAAAAAAGGCTGTATGTGTGTGTGTGTGCGTGCATGTGTGTATGTGTGTGTGTGTGTGTGTGTGTGTGTGTGTGTGTGTGTGTGTGTGTGTGTGTGTGTGTGTCCATGCATGTTGAGTGGGTAGGCCAGTCTGTCTGTATCTCAGGGTGGCCAGCTTAAAATGACACTTAGTATTGTTTCTTTTCTTTCACTAAATCTCTTCTGTATCGCTTTATAGTAATATACAGAGCAGTAAGAAGTAAGACTGACAGTTAAATAATGTTATTAACAATCCATAGCCAAAGAAATGTCAGAATGTGCAAACTCAGATTCTTTATGCATGTCTTCAAATTATGTTTAATCTGCTTTTTAATCCAAGTATTTTCAGGTCAGGTTGTTCACTAATAACCTGCAGTCCACCCCCCAAAAAAACCTCAAAAATGTCAGGAATAACATCAGCTAGCTAAACAGCTCATGTTCTTAGTGCACAGAAAGGTCTGTTATAAATATCTAACCTAGTAAAGACATTCACCGTGCTTTTATTTTCTACTGATGAAATAGTTACTTTTTTTAGTACCTTCTTCGAGGGACTTAGGTGGCACAAGGAGTCAGGTGGATTTTACTTATCCAAAAACAAAATGAGCAACAACTAAACTCAGGCTGTAGAAAAATAAAAAGAAGTGAACAAACCAAACTTGGCTAGCAAACATAAAACTTAACATAAAGAAGATTTTTGAAAGAAAGGAGTCTCTGAATTGCAACCCAACAATTCCTACAATAGCCATCAGTGTGGGAGAAAAACTCCCTTTTAACAGGATGTTTCCATTTCTCTGGGAATTTACAAGCAGAACAAATTTTGCATGCCACTTATTTAAACACAAAGTAATTACTGAGTCATAGACATTGATCAACAAACCCTATCATCCCCAGATATGTCCATCCATTTTTACTAGAGGGCGATAAAAACCTTGATTGTTCCATTTTTAATGTTCCTTGTGGGGTGTTGGCTAGGAGGCAATAAACACCCGGTAACCAAATGAAGATGTCAATCTCTGACTGGTTAAACAAGACAAACTACTGCCATTACTCTGTGAAACAACTGACCACCAATATAGAAAGCTTTAACCTGCCCAACAAACTAAAACAGACAAGTCAACTACCACTTTGAAACCTACCGGCAACACTGGAAATCCTTTCACATTTCCTGTTCTAATGACTTCTTAACATACAATATGTTATATAAAATGTTGTTCAGGATGATTTCTCAGAGCTGCTTGAGAGTTAAGAAAGTTAAGAGCCCTTGAATCTGTCTGCTTACTATAGATCTGTGTGCGTGAGTGTGAGTGTGTGTGTGTGTGTGTGTGTGTGTGTGTGTGTGTGTGTGAGAGAGAGAGAGAGAGAGGGATGCCAGGGTAGGGTTTTGAGCAACCACCACAACCACCACTCCACTCTTATCTCCTTTGTATTGCACACTCAAGATATTTATAATCCGCTTAAACCTGTTCAGCCTTCATCTAAATTCATTGTAAGGCCACACTTGTAGGCCACACCCCTGTATATGTGTATAAAATATCTATCTATCTATCTATCTATCTATCTATCTATCTATCTATATATCTATCTATATATATCTATATATATATAGATATATAGATATATATAGATATGAATCTGTCTGCTTATATAGCACGAGAAAAAAAGTATATATATTTTTTTGCTTGCTTGTTTGTTTGTTTTCCCATGCAATAAGGGATAATTACCATTACCATGTAAGCACCATGCACACAATGCTTAAATATGCATTACAGCATTTAGACAGTCATGTTGTGTGTGTGTGTGTGTGTGTGTGATGAGGGAACTACCGCAAACCAGCAGATATCATTACCAGCTGTATTCAAATATGTTACGTTCTCCAGTTGGTGATGATTACACAGTTCCAAAGACACACACATCTGATCCAGAAGTATGTATTCTTTAATTTAAACCTTCCGCTTGTTCAAAAACCCACACACTCAAAACCCACACTCCCTACAAGCGCTTGTATCAACTTTAGAGGCAGCCTCTTCCTGCTCCTAAATGCATCAGCATTTTGGTCAGTTTTCCTACACTTCACATTATGATGCTTTAGATACCCCTCTAATGTCATTTCCAGAAATCATAACCCAGTTACTCTAGACAAGCATTTTCATGTAGGGATGTTTTTTTCCTACCAAACTACAGTGCATCGCTGTGCAGAAGTAATAGCATCCTCCTCAGCTGAGCTGCAACATTCATTCATTCATTCGTTTTCTATACCGCTTATCCGTCAGGGTCGCGGGGGAGCTGGAGCCTATCCCAGCTGACTACAGGTGAGAGGCGGGGTTCACCCTGGACTGGTCGCCAGTCAATCACAGGGCCAACACACAAAGACAGACAACCACACACTCTCACACTCACACCTAGGGGCAATTTAGAGTAGCCAATCAACCTAATGTGCATGTTTTTGGTATTGTGGGAGGAAGCCGGAGTACCCGGAGAAAACCCACGCAGGCACAGGGAGAACATGCAAACTCCACATAGAAGGGCCCAGACCGGGATTCGAACCTGGACCCCTCAGCTGCAACACATCTTAGTTAACGAGCCTCTTATCCATGTGTGGAAGAAAATAGTCCCTACATGAAACTGCTCACAGCAAGGTCTGTAGGCCAACGTGAGTTCACTGGATGGTGATTTCTGGAAAGAAACATCGCTTGTTGTATATTCAGGAAAAGGCAGACACACTGCAACACACACCAAAATACAGCGTTACAAGGAAGAGGAAAATGATGTATTTTGAAGAACAGACTACATTTAACCACTTTAGTGTGAATTTAACCACGTTTAAAGTGGCATCTTTTCCACGTTAATACCTCTGTCTGTCCCCTCTCTTCACACCACACCACCATACATTACTTTCTTTTTCTGTCCTGCTGTTGTCTTGACAAGTCATCTTTATCTCTCACTGTCTTCATCATCCCTTGTCTTTATTTTATGTGCAAGTGTGCGAAAATGACAATATTATATGTTTATATTGATACAGAATATTAAAGAGCATTCATTACATTTTTGATTTTGTTTGGTATTCAAATTTTGTTCCTTCAGTGAGACCACACAGCCATGTCTTGAAAATCAACGTTTGGTGTACTCTTTGTTAAATAATCCATGGGATATTGTATGAGAATATAAGCCCAATATGGCTTGAACTGAAAATATTGAAAAAAATCCATTTTCATTCAATATTTTCATTCAATATTTTCAAGTTTGATTTTAATATTATACAATTACTATACTATACAACGCCATAATTTTAGTTTCAAATGACTAAAAGAAGTGGCTGTCACAATACCATTAGCCCCAAACACACACACACACTCACACACACACACACACACATACAATAATATAAATCAGACATATTTTTTCACTCTTTAGTGACATTTACTGTATTTAGATTATCAGAATCAGAATTCCTTTTTTTTTAACATGTACAATATATTCTCTCTCGCACACACGCGCACACACACACGCGCGCACACACACACACACACACACACACACACACACACACAGACAGAAGTCTTTGTAATACAGAAAGAAAGGCTGTGTGTTCTGTTTGTGTCAGTGGCTCTGAGCCATTTGATAAAGCCAGTGAAAACATCTTTCTGTGGCCATTAATTCAACATCTTTTCATTGTGTCTCTGAAAAAGTAGTAATATGTGTGTGTGTGTGTGTGTGTGTGTGTGTGTGCTTAAACCACAGGTAGCGAAAACAGCAGGTTGCCATTGTTTATTCTAAATGGTTTAGTCCACTCCCACGTGATCTTAGTAATCACTATTATTTAGAATGGATCGCACAGGGGTCGACAGGGTAATGTGCACACACACACACACACACACACACATTTGTAAGATCTCTCTTGTTCATCCACACAGCTACAGAGTGTAATGGTCAGGATGATTACTGTTATTTTGTAGTCCGGCTATGAGGTTGAAATGTCCAAACTAGTGTCACACATACACACACACACACACACACAAACAGACATGCACACACCACCTCTACAGTGAAAGGAGTAACACTGTGTTATCTCACCATCAACTGAAATCCCCACATACTGAATGAGGGATTAAGAGAATGGAGAAAGCTCTCTATTCTTCTTCTCTCTTTTTCTTCCCTTCTGTCAGTTTAGAATTCTTGCCTTATTGCTTTTTTCCTCTGTAACCCCCCCCCCCACACACACACACACACATACACACACACTTCTTTCATTGCTGTCTCTCTTGCCTTCTCTCTCTCGAAGGTTGTGAACTTGCCCAGAAGGGGTCCCATACAATGAAATGAAAGAGCTAAGGGACCATATCTCACACACTCATGCACTCACACACAGGGTGTTTAAATGGCGGGAACAGCTGAACTTACAATGAAACACACACACACAGCTCCCCCTCTCTCTCTATCAATCACACATATACCACACACAATATTGTGTGTGTCAGTGAGAGGCACCAGCAAATACCCTGGCATTAGAAAAGCCTTTATGTGGGAAATATGCAGACTGAGAATAAGAACAAAAAGGAAGGAAAAGTGTCCAGTTAGTACAAACCTCTCCATTATAGTCTTTCTGCAAGGAAAGGATAAAAAATAGGTACACAGTAGGTGTGTTTTTTCGCTGGAGTTGATATTTAATGTTGGCAAGTATTCAAAAAATGTATGAGACTGAAAAGTAATCAATCTTCCATGAAAGAGTCTTCCCTTTGAGACCAGTGGAAAATCAAGAAGAGTTTTGGGGAACATCAGTAGCACAAAGGTACATTGGTCTGACGTTTAAAGCCAAAGATGCAGCTCGTTATTACATAATAGACAAAAAAACTCGATATGATGAACAGTTTTTAAGTGCTTAAGCAGCACTTTTGTAGTGACGTGACCTTCTTTTATTGAAAGGTAAACGACATTAAGCTTATGTAAAACAACTTGACTGCTAAGACTGTTAAGTGAGCCACACATTTGGCATATTTCCTTTACAGACACATTCTTGTTTTTTTTAAAGCTTTGACTGTGGCTGTTGTTGAGCAGTTGTTTGCCAACATCAGTGTGAGGTAGCAATATTATTCATGAGTACTATAGCAACCAAGTAGTGTTGGAAAGTATGCGGATCTGGAAACAGATATAAAAGGATCAGTGACCTCAGGGCTGTAGGCTAGGAAAGTTTTAAATAGAGCTACAAGTTAAAAGTGTAAATTCCATCATCAGTGGAAAAAGTTCAGGCTAAAGTGAAAACTTAACATTCAGACACAGTATTTTCTTATCATATCTGTTCATGCTCAATAACATAAACATGTGAAACAACATTACACTGCTAGTTCAGTGTTCGTACCTACAATTTTTGGAGCAATCTACCCCCTTCATCAAGGAGGAAGCTAACATTATGTGGTATATTTTAGCTTCTTGCTGAGAAATAGTGATTGATAGATAGATGGATTGATAGATCTTTCATTTAATTTTTTAATTTCATTTTTTTTTGTTTTATTTACTTTATTAATCCCAAGCTGGGAAATGACTTCTCTGCACTGAACCCATCACTGATTGAAACACACACACACACACACACACACACACACATGCAACATGCAGTGAAACACACAGCAGCAGTGGGCTGCCATGTCAGGCACCCGGGGAGCAAACTGGGGGTTAAGTGCCTTGTTCAAGAGCACATCAGCTGGCTAGTGTGTGTGTGTGTGTGTGTGTGTGTGTGGTGGGGGGCATTATTAATCATTTCACCACATCCAATTTTGGATTCAATTTTCCTCTACCATTCGGTGGGCGGGGAGGGTGTCGAACCGACAACTCTCTGATCACAAGTCGTTTCTGCAACCTCGAGGCCACAGCTGCTCCGTGTTTTTTGTTTTTTTAATTAATTAATTAGCCGTACACACATACAGTGTAATACAGTGGTACATAGATAAATATACAGGTACACAACATTTGTACCAGGTAAATATGTAATACAAGCAGCAGCATTAAAGATGAAGGCTAACTCAACACTTTTTATCTTTGTCTCCTTGCCAGTTGCCTCGATGCCAAAACCAATACTCCATTAACCTCTCTGGGACATGATAGGTATATCATTAGCTTGTGTGTGTGTAGTCTGTGTGATGATGATGATGAAGATGATAATGTGTAGATTCATAAAGTATTTAGGCAGTGTGTGCAGTTGTGTGTATCATGATTAAATTAGTTGTGTAGGCACAAAATTGTTTTGTTTGTTTTAATCTTGGCTTACTTGTGTGACAGGGAATAAAACACGTATTTCTGCGTTACATTTTGCCCTTTGCTGTTGCACATGCATCTGCTGTCTTTTTCCTCCTCTGTCCCCAATCAAAAATCATCTTTCTTGATCTGATGATTTTTCTGAAAGTCAAACTGAAATTAAAATTAAAAATAAAAAAAATAATACTCTCTCTATATATTTGTGTGCATGATTTTCATTTTATTCCTTGTTCTGTAGGGGCACCACCTCTGTGGCATTGTTGTGCCAAGGACATGCTCTTTTAGCACTAACTGTGACATAAGCACTTGTGTGTTATGTCAACCTCACAGGCAGCTGACCAGCTGTGGTTCTGATGCTGTTACTCATTACTTGTCCCTATTTGCGACCTTGGCACTGTGATTGATTTTGACTTGGAGTCTGATTTTACCACCACTACATTGGACCAAAAAAAGATAAGCTAATCTTTTAAAGATCCCCAGAGAGGAAATTCTAGTGTTGCAGCATCTCAGGACAGAATAACTACAGGAATGAACAAATAGCAATAAGAAAAAAAAGAGAGCGAGAACGATAGCTCATCTCTGCTAGACATCACCACCTTCCAGATGTTGGAAAAGGATGCATGACTTCACTGGCTAATGGCATGCTATGTGGATTTGTTGAAAAAGGAAAGAAATGTATCAAATGTATGTCATTTCTTAGTGCACAAGAGCACAAAGGTTGACAGCTCACTTCCTCGCAGCACCCACTCTCAGTTGTCAGCCAGCTGAAGCCAAGGGAAAATGCCTGCTCAGAGGCTTTAGGCTCAGATGTTTGGGTTTTTTTTCACAAGTATTTCTGCAATCTGTTTCGCTTAAAAATGCAACATGTGTGTTTAACATATTTTTTTCTTACAAAAAAAAGCGATGGGATTTTATTTTCAGATTAATTCTATGATTTTGCACAGTGACAAAGAGACGCTGAAGTTTACACGGAATCCGTGAAAAGCACATGGTTCTTGAATTGTGTGTTTTCTGTCTTTTTAGCCATCCCTAACAGACAAGTTATTCTTTCATTTTTGAGGCAAGACATTCTGCGTGCCAATGCGGTCCTCAGAACTGTTCCCTGAACCTGGCCTGCCTCAGCCTGGCTGATGCTGATGCACCTGTATCATGGCTCCCTGTCTGACTGCATTACGCTCCTTCTTGTGTCTGCAGCTCTCGCTGACTTGTGATCTACAAACTTGTTTGTGTGTGTGTGTGTGTTCATGATTATGAGTGTAGAATAATACAGTGAAAAACTGAAACAACTGGATGAATGTCAGCTTTGCTCCGAGCAATATCCTCAGTGTCCTGTTACACAGGTTGTTACCGGAGAAACAAAAGGCTGTGCGCAAACTCTATGTTCATGTAAGTGTGTGAAGACAAAAAATCTGAAGTGTGTGAAAAAGAAGTGTGGTTTGCATATTCTACCAATTGTCTGATGGGTTGTCATTAATATAATTGTGATTTTCTGAATGAAGATCACTACGGTGAATAAGTGAGCTAACAGTCTGTACTGTTTATTTGTTTCACACGTGTGCTGCTTTAAAGGTGTGTTAAATTAACATCTCTGGATTACTCAGCTTTTAACAAATTACGGTGTGTTTAGTCTACATTGGATAACTTAAAAATATCACTAAGAAAATAAAAATAATAATATTAAAGATATTCTCATTTTCGACTTAGACGAGCAGAGAATTACAGTAGACGCATATACAACTTTTCTTAATTTTTGCACTCATCGCTCTGTCACACACACACACACACACACACACACACATACTGAATTATTTTAATTCTTTCTTTTTACTTATTTTAAATATACGGTCCACATTAAAATCAGAAAAGGCACTTGCAAATAGTGTGCAAGTGTGACAACAAACTGTGGACACTGACTGTGTGTGTGTGTGTGTGTGTGTGGTTACAGTCCCTCTGCTCCCGACTCCCACTGAGTTAAGCCTCGTCACTCCTCTCTCACTACCTTTGGTTTATACAGCTGCCTCCAATCCGACCACGCACGCACGCACGCGCGCACGCGACAGTGTGCGCATGATTGTGTTCCGGTGAGACACACAGAGATCGTGTGAGCAGATGAGAAGCGCAGTTTCTGCGCTGTGAACACATCGCAGCAACAGGGACGTCGGAGCGAAAGAGCGAGGAGGAGTGCGTGAAAGAGAAGAGAGAGGGAGTGTCTTCCTCCTTCCGTCTCTCCCCTCACCTCCAGCTTCCAAAGGCAGAGGAGAAGTCCAGCCCCTCTTTCTACCTCTGCCACCCTCCCCTCACTCCTTTCTCTTTACACCCCCCCTCCCCTCCCCGTGCCAGCCAATCACATTCTCCCTCCTGCTCCTTCTCTCCTCAATGCTCCGCCTCCCTTCCCGCTCAACCAGCGAGAGAGGCCAAAATCTACAGAAGCAAAGAGAGAGAGAGAGAGAGAGAGAGAGAGAGAGAGAGAGAGAGAGAGAGAGAGAGAGAGCGAGCAGAATCAGACAAGCACACACACACAACAGATGTGGCAGAAGCGAAGAGACAGCGCTAGCACACACACACACACACGCACACACAGTCTCTGACACGCACACACAGTCTCTGAGAGGCAAAGAAAAGCGAAGAGGAAGAAGCAGAAAGACACGAGCATGGTGTTTATTCTGTCCTGCTTGTCTTTGTCCATCCGTCCCTCGGAGCGCACAGGCTGGCTGAAAAGTGAGGGGGGACACTGAAGCGGTCTCACGGCAGAGACAGAAAGAAGCAGGAAGAAACCTCGTTTTTTTTTTTTAATTTTTCTTTTTTCCAAAACGAGAGTAGAACAAAGCGAGGGAAGAGACAGGGAGGTGCAATGTTATTTTTCAGTTTCCCTTTTACTCATTTATTTATTTTTTAGTAATCAGGGCGACTCGGACTGTTGAAACGTGCCTAAAAGGATCCTATCTGTGTTTTTTTTTTTTTTTTTTGTGGGGGGGGGGACATTAACCCTTCAAACCAGGCGAAACTGGAGTTCTCACACAGACGAGGTAAACGACTGGATTCAATTTTCCTCTTTGCTTCTCTTCGAGCTGTACAGCTTTTAGCGGCGGTACCTCGCGCGTGCGTGCCTGCGTGCATGCGCGCGCGTGTCTGCGCCGTGTGTCAGTGTGTTTGTGCATGCCTTGGGGAACTGCTTGGTCTCTTGGCATTTGCTTCTCATTGTGTGAATTTAGTGACTGAACGTAAACTCATTGACAAAAACAACACAGACTCTCCCTCTGTCAGTGTACGTGTGTGCGCGTGCGTGTGTGTGTGTGTGTGTGTGTGTGTGTCAGAATGTACTAGACTGGGGCCTCATAGTTTGATTCGGTGAAAAAAAAGTGCCAACAGAGAACAAGGAGCAGCAGGAGAGATGAAAAAGCGACGTGTATTCATCCTGACCAGTTGGAGCTTTGTTCCTGTTCGTTTTCTCTCTTTCCTCATCCTCACCTTTTGCTTCTTTTGTTGTCTCATTCTTTTTCTTTGTACCTTTCTCTTTCTCTCGTGGCCGTCGTCTCCCTTTTCCCTTGCCTCAGAGCCTCGAGTGTGCTCACACATTCTGCACTAAAGGTTTGAAAAACTGAATCCAGCTGCAGGTTAGTCAGCAAGCAGCCATTCCGTTTTCTTCTTCTTCTTCTTTTTTTTTTAGCACTCACTTACTTGTCCACACACCAACTTGTCTTTCATCGTGTAAATCATCTGAGGGCTACAAATGTAAATCACAGTCCACTTCTACTCAGCAAGTACACAACGACGCCAATCAATTAGTGACTACTGTCTTTTATATTAGTGCTATAATCCTCTTACAGCACACACACACACACACACACACTGATGGAAATTTATCCAAATATTTCAGCGGTCAGTCGCAGAGTATATGTTAAGTTGAAGGTCTGGTTTTCATTAGGCCATTACGAAGGGGCAGTATTCATCAGTAAAGGAGATGGGGGATAGTTTCTTAATCAGGTGAGCGATCAGTGTGGATGACATAATGAGAAACATTGTGGACAAACTGTCAGTCATAGCTGTTGGCGAAGCGACCAAAGAAATCTGAGCCCTTAGATGTCTCTTTGTGAACTGGGCTGAATCTTTTTTTGCCCCCCTCCTTACCCAGAGTAGAAATATTTGACGCTGAAGCACAGCTCTGCTCGTCACAGTTTGTTCTATGGCGTGTGTTCTCTAAAAGGTCGTACAGCTTACGTTTAGTTTGCTACTTGTTGAGAACGGACACGTTTAGTTTGCGTCAGAAAGTTTCTCGTTAGCCCTTAAAGGTCACATTTACCTTGTTAACGGAACAGATGGTGAACTGTGACATTGGACAAGAAGCAGCCAAAAAAAGTGCCCGTATATTCTTATTTTATCTACTCTTGTCCCACTTTAAGTCATTAGATACTATGATGTGTACTTTGAATTTCCTCTTGAAACATTCTGTAACATGAGTTCTGTTCTGTAAATTAAAGGCAGCACAGAGCACACAGTACATCCCTCTGTTTAATTATTTAACTCATATTTGTATTCTTCAGTATTACTTTAAAATAAAAACACTTTTGATGTAAATTCACTTTGCTGACAGCCTTCATTATATACCGACACTCATACTGTCTGTGAGGCAGAAATCCTCAGCAGTTTTTCAACAACCTTTGTGTGTGTGTTATTTTGTGTAGTACTCTTAGAGACAGCAGTGTACTATTACTGTGAATATGAACCGAATATTTCAGTCAGTCGTCAGGTTGCAGCTTTTCTTTTCCCTCACTGAACTTTTGTAGCTCATAAGCTATTTAGTATATGAACTGGTGACAGAGTGACATTTTATTCATTAAGGTTATTGAGTTTATTAGATACAGTGAGTACACATTCCTCTTCTTCTGTCTTCACCTTCTGGCACCTACGAAGACCTCATGTCAACTCCAACAATTTTTGGAAGCTTGTGTTTTATTCCTAATGTTATACCTTTTGTTTTTATTTCATTCAAAAATACTGCGTTCGTGCATATTCTTTCAGTGTGGATCAGATTGATACTACACACGCGCACACCCACACACACACACAATATGTAAATAAAAGGAATAAATACTTAATTGAAAGAATGATGGTAAGATGATAAGGTTTACGCCTCGCTGTCTGTCATCGTGACAGAAGTGGGTAAACTGTATTTAACCAAGTCAAAGCTGGGTAAACACAGGAGCCCATCTGATCTGGCTTAGTGACAATTTAAAAACTGTCTTTTTGTGTTGTGTTTTGAGAAGCATTTTGATGTGTGTGTGTGTGTGTATGCACGAGTGCATGCGCATGTTTGTGGTGAAGTTAAGGGTTAGGGTGGCTGGACTGCGCGCTGCTGCTCAGACACAGAAAGAGAAGACGGGCGTTAGCTTTTTGCTTAAACAGTTCCAGACCCAGAGATTTTCATTTCATGGTGTGTGTGTGTGTGTGTGTGTGTGTGTGTGTGTGTGGGCAGGTCTCTTTCTTTTATTTTTTTCCTTTTTTTTCTCTCTCTCTTTCAGTCTACTTCTCTTGCTGCCTCCTCGCTGTTACTTTTTCAATTAGAATCATAAATTTTTAGACGCTCCTAAAAATGTGCATGAGTAACAAATGCAAATGAGGAAGGAAGGTGATGGATTAAGAGAATTAAAGCGTCACAGTGAGAGGAAACATGCTTATAAAACGACCATGGATGGACAGAGTGTAAAGGAAGGAGGGCAAAGTCAGTGGCAGAAAGAAGAAAATGTGTAAGTGATTAAGACTCCAGCAGGCCTATTAGGAATGATAAGATGAGAGAGAATAGAGGGGCTGTTAAATTATACAATTTCATATTGAGTTCATAGACAATTGTGCACAAAAGTTCTAATGGTATTTCCGCAAACATTTTTGCTTCTATTTGCTCACATATTTTAAAACGGTGGCTGGAAGTAGTTCAGTGTGAAACTTAATGAATATCTCCTTCCAACACTGCAGAAATGTGAGCAGCAAGCAAAAGGCAGGCAGAAAGGCACGAATGGTGTTCCATGATAGGAAGAGAAAGGATGATTTCTGAGTGTTAAATGATTGCCATGTGTAGTATGTTTAGTATTTAAAAGATTATGGTTTGTTATGATGTAATGTGGCATTCTGAATAATGGTAATATTATGAAAGAGCCCAGTTAATTACTTTTTGTCAAACTTGCTTGTTCTTGCGACTTACATTTAATATAAACATAATTTAATTCGAATTTTTATTTTACTGAACGCATTTGATGTATCTGTCAAGATTTTTTTCCTGCACATATTTGGACTTTCTTTCAGCTTCTGTGGAATGTTATAGTAGATAAGGAACACTGTGGGTTTCAGACCAACCCCTGTGACACACAATGCAGTCAGTCAACCAACACACACACAGCTGCTACATTCCACTGGTGGTTCCAATAATGAAAGTAACAAAAATTAAACAAATCATATAATTTGTATTTAGTAAAATTCGTCTACAGCAGCACATTTTGGATGTTTAACTGTATGTTTTTGGAGCACTAGGCTGAATAAGCCTGAATGTGTGCATAATAGACCAGTATGCGTTAGTAATTATTATAATAACAGCTTGATGTGGAAAGCAGGACAAAGAGATGTGAACACAATAACAATTACACAACACAGGACACTGGGAAATGTTAATAAAACTCAATGCAATAATGTGCTGACACTTTCTCATATATACTCAATCGAAAACACTACATAGACTTATTTAATATACCTCATCAGCTGTGAAAGTGGAATGGACAACAAAACAAAACCCCCACACCTGTTTGGAACATTCCACAGTTAAACTGGTTCACTGGTAACAGATTATGAGAAGGCGGGTATCCTCACAAAGCTCAGGCGTTCACAGTGAGGATGAGGCGAGCTTCACCGCTGTAGAGAGAGCGAATTCCGCTTTCAAACTTTCAGCAGTTGATGTCGTTCCCAAAAGCTTAGTGAATGTAGTTTAAAGAAAAGGCGATGTAACACAGCGGCTAACGTGGCCTGTCCCAGCTTTGTTTGGACCCTGATGCTTGCGTCAAATTGAGAATGAGGGTACATTTACAGAAACGATAACGTTTAGCAGTTTGAACATTAAACATCTTGTCTTTACATTGTATTAATTGATTATAGATGGAAAAGAATTTCCAAAGAAATCTATTTTATTTATATTAAATAATATTTATATAAATATTATATTTTATTTATATTAGTGTGCCAGCTTCTTTAAGAGGTTGTACTGTATACTTTTTGAAGAGCTAATAATGGCAACTTAATAATGTTTTCTAATTATACTGTGAAAGTAAAGCTTTATATGAATGGACATGATATTTTGCAGTAATATGTCATTTTTACCTTCATTTATTAGCGGGTTGAGCCAAACAGCTTGTTTGGCAGTGAGTTTGTTTATGATGCTTAAAAACACAGAGGTGGTAATAGTTCATAGTTTAAGGCAATGACTTCTTAAACATGTTAATGGTGGGATCAAGTGAGGTCAGTTTGTTTTATAAAGAACACAATCATAACTCACAGTTTGACTCACACGACACCTTAAGCCTTCTATTCGGATAAGGAGAAACTCCTACATAAAACTCTTTAAAGGAGAAAGAATGGATCACATGTGCACCCAGGATAGTTACTAGTGCATTAAATGTAATACTCTATTTCGTTGTAAAGGCAGTTACTAGTGAATTTTAAATGAATAAATTAAATGTTTAGGTTGTATGAATGGAGCGCATTTCAACCATTTAATAAATCAAAAATGAGCTTTGACTGAAAGCAACAGTGTCTGTATCGGTTGAAGGATCCACCTTCTGGAAGAAACACAGGATCAAAGATATTCGAGAATTTTAAAGTCACAATAAATTATTAATGTTTTCAATATTTGCATATGCATTTTCTTTTTATATAACCACAGTCACTTTATATAACCCCTGTCAGTACCAGCTTTTCATGACCAGTCGTGGTGAATAGTAAAAATATCAATATTATTTGCGTACACGTGTCTCTTTTGATCAAATTAATCGTGGAATTTGATGTTTCTTCAATACAGTGAAAGCATGTTCCTTTCATTCTGTAGGTATGATGTTTTGGTTAGAGTGTTTCAGATGAGGCTTTTGTCTCTGCAGGTTTTAGCAGATTATAATAGATGTATCTGCAGATTATAGGGGACAGAGTGTGTGTGAAGGACTTACCACTGGGGCAGACAATGTGACTAGCCAACCATTATATGACCTGCTAGATCCCACCACTGCTGCAGTTGGAAGAGCACACACACACACACACTGGCATTCATGTTGCTGCACAGATAGATACACATTCACATGAGCAACCATGCGTAGACTGCAGGAACACACACATTGTGCTAGCCAGTGTTGTATTCTTGATCCACGTTTGAGAAACTAGCTGCCAGTGTTTTTCACTGGATATGTGTGTCTGTGCATCTGTGTGTGAGAGAATTTGTACTTGAGAGATTCATCATCCTGCATCCTGCTTTAAAGGAACTTGACTCTCCTATCTCCTCAATTTCTCATTCCTGCACTTTTCTTTCGTTTATCACTCCCCCATATATATCTTTCTCTCTCTCTGTCGCTCTCTCTCTCCACAAATAGAGCACTATCTCCTAGCAACAAGGCCTTTGAGAGTGATGTGTAAGATAGATTGGGTGTCTGTGATATAGGGGCCTGTGTCTGCGTGTGAGTGTGTGTGTATTTATGTATCAAAGCTTAGAAAGATGATGAAAGTCATCAGACGAAGGACATAACTTTGAAGCAGGAATTAAAGAATAAATGAGAGTGAGTGAGACTTGCTCTTAAGTATGTGTGTGTTTGTGCGTGCGTGCAGTCATTTTCCTGATGGATTACTCACGATGTGGCTACTGCCCATAAAATAAAAGTTTTGATTCAAAATGCCCAGTACACACACATACACACACACACACACACACACACACACACACTAAGTCAGGGAGATATAAAGGGCTTGCTCATTTATATTATTTTATCTGTATTTTTCTATTTCATTACTAAGACATTTATACTTCATTCATTAAAAGAGTGTAGCAATAATGTGTATACACTTTAGGCTGTGTGTATGTCTATGGGTTGCTATGTGAGAGATTGTGTGTGTGCACACCTGTTCATGGGAACTATATTGGTGCGTGATGTAACTCATACATCTCCGGAAGTGCATGTTCATATTCTACTTGTGTCTATATCTGTACACGTGTGGTCCCTGTGAGGGATCCCAACATCATCCCTTATGACCACTAATTCAATGGGACAAATTGTAAAGTCCAAACATTCATCATTTTAATACTGAAACTGAATCCAAGTACACGCTTATTATAAACTGCATTGTGGAAGGCACTGCATGTCAGGACCATAAGGCAGGTATGTCGTTTGAAGCAGCGTTTGAAGAGTGAAGTGACCACAGCCAACATTAAAAGTGTTAAGTAAGAGAAATATTCAGGCTTCTTATACTCGAGAAAGAAAATTTATCAAATCATTTAACAACAACATTTAATGGGTGTAATAGAAAATATTGCTAGGAGCCGTGATTATTTGTCTCATTGACCCATTTGTAGATTTTAAATAAATGTTAAATTTGTCAGTCCCCTAAAACTCCATAAACTGGTATTTATTACCTATCAAAAGTTCCATAGTTAGTTAGATAATTGATTATCATAATTGTTGCCCATTGCTTTTATGTCAGTCAGCTTATCAATTAATTGACTGTTTAATCGACTAACTGCTTCAGCTTTTTGTTTTAATCCCCCTTAACTCTCCTTGTCTGTGATTTAAATATTTAAATATTTAACCTTTTAACCTTTTTAATTATTTTTGTTGCAAAGCATACCAGTATCAGACATACTAAAAACAGTTTTTTTCATTAAAATAAAATTTAAAAAAAATATATATATATAAGTGATAAGATAATCCTTTATTAGTCTCATAACTGGGAAATTACAGTGTTACAGCATTATATAATATATATAAAATTTCATATTGTGTTACCTTGTAACAAAAGTTGACTGGGTTGACAGTCTGTAGTGCTTCGCAATGCATCTAAACTGTATATATAAGTCATAATGTTGAATGTGTACTGAACTTTATATGTAAATTGTGCATTTGTGGAAACACATAATCAGCCACAGAATTTAAGAATACATTTGAACCCGACAGACTGTGAGACTGAAATGGCAAAATTTGTGTATTTTGTTCAACTTATTGAGTTGGAGCAGCCGACCGGATTGTGACTTATATTGCCAGTTTGATTACCCCCAGAGTGGCAGGAAAAAACCTGCGTTGGGGCGGGGGTGTGTGTGTGGAGTGATGAATCAACACTCTCTCCCTCAACTAATGGCTGAGGTGCCCATGAGCAAGGCACCTAATCCCCCAACTGCTTTCTGGGTGCCTGACATGGCAGCCTGCTGTTCCTGTTTTTCACTGCATGTCGCATGTGTGTGTTCAATCAGCGATGAGTTAAATGCAGAGACAAATTTCATTGTATGTAAAAAAATATATATATTGACAATAAAGTTTGAAGTTTAGTTTTTTTAGTTTTCCCCCATGGCCTTTTATGTTTTTTCTAAATTCTCACACTAGTACTGTCTGTCAGGAGTTCCTGACCTTTCTCTTTCCACACTTTTCCCGCTGTCTGCTTTCAGTCATGCCCACCTTTTTGATTCAGACGAGTTTACACAGAGGGAGAGGGGAAAAAGAGTCTGAGCCTGCTGAATGATATGGTGCTAGCTGATTAAGTGGATCTTATCAGAGACTGAATCCAGATGTTTTGCAGAGTCACCTCCTCTTCATCCCGTGTGTCTTTGTTATGTCTTTCTGCTCCCTCTCCTCCTCTCTTTAGCCACTTTTGCACAGCCTGTTCAGTGGGACGGCACACGTTCCGTATGAGAGGTACGAACACAGGAGGCTTTTCTGGCTTTAATCCAGCGAATCAACAGAGTTCAGTCAGCATCTGTGTAACAACAGTGAAACACATATTGTAACCCGGTGCTGCTGTGTTACATGTCACATTTGTTTTGGTTCTGGAATGCTGGTGTGCCATCTAAACTCACACATTAGGCAGCATTATGTCAGCATTGTATGGTCCACTGTGAGCAAAGCAATGCTGGAGTAAAATGAACTAACTGCTGTGCCATTACTTTGGGATCTTTGGGTAACAAGCGTTTCTCTTTTATTGCCTCCCTCTCTTTTTCCTCCTTACTCTACTTCGTTTTTCACTTTGTAAATCCCTTTTTTTCTTGAGTAGTGTGTGGAATTATTTTGCATCGGGAACTCTACTGTGACCTCCACAGTATAATTCATGTTCCACCTTAGATAAAAGATGTCCATGTTGATAATGCTAAAGGCTTTATTCGAAGAGCAAACCTCACTGGATTACTGTCAGCTGCAATTACAAGGCCTGCATTACATCAGGACGGTGCTGTTGTAGCCAGCGTAAGCCACAACATGAGGAAATGCTGCTGAAAAAGAACAAGAGAGGCAGACAAATGCAAGAAAGTAGAAAGCTGCATGCAGAGTGTCAGAGGCTTACTGAATATTACACAAGTGAATCTTGTAAAATATTCATCCAGTAAAAACAAAAAACAAAAGAAAAACTTAGCGACACCTAGAGGCCGTACCATTTTACTAATTAATGTCACCATAAACTAATCACTGTGTTTCTTTTCTGTTACACCCTTAAATATAACTTCAAAGCTAAAATCAAACGGTGTTAATCATTTTGTCTGAATAATAAGCAAACAAAGCAGCACAATTGTCCTAAACTACATTTTTGATAAACTTAAACCTGTGAAGCCTCTTCACTAATATAACAGGAAATAGAGAGATGAATGGCAGAGTTGAGCAAAAACAAATATAGTAGTATCAAATGTGGTTAAAAAGAGTGGAGAGGAATGCTGAGTAACCTACACAGTTCACACAGTCACACACACAGACACGCACACACAGGACTGTGGTCTTATCTTGCTGTTCTGGAAAATAAAGACAGATGATGTGACAATCAACCATGAGCACCTGGAGTTGGTGGTGTGTATGTGTGTGTGTGTGTGTGTGTGGGGGGGGGGTGATGAGACAGAGAGAATGTGTGTGTGTGTACCTGTGCCTGCTGCTTGAATACATGTGCGTTTGTGTGTGCTTGTTCAAGTACAAGTTCAAGTTGAAGTGCCTTTATTGTTATTGTAGACTTGCATACAACGAAGACTTGTAAAAGCTACCCTGCTGGTGCATTCAACATAACACCCTAGATCAGCGGTTAGGGTGTCGGACCCGTAACCGGTGGATCGCTGGTTCGATTCCCCGTACCGGTGTCCATGGCTGAGGTACCCTTGAGCAAGGTACCTAACCCCCACTGCTCCCCGGGCGCTGCACGCGGTCGCCCACTGCTCCGGGTTTGCTGTGTGTGTGTGCACGTCACTTGGGTGGGTTAAATGCAGAGAACAAATTTCGTTGGAGTGAGTTCCCTCCAATGACAAAATATGTCACTTTAACCTTAATCTTTAATCTTAATAGGACATTCAATAACAATCTGTCAGGGGGCAGCCGTGGCCCAGAGGCTGGAGAAGCGGCTTGTGATCGGAAGGTCGCTGGGTTGATTCCCCCACCGGACGGGCAGGAAAAGTTTGAGTGTGGTGGAGTGATAATGTCCCCACCCCCCATCAGCCAGCTGATGTGCCCTTGAGCAAGGCACTTAACCCCCCAATATGCTCCCCGGGTGCTTGATGCAGCCCACTGCTCCTGTGTGTGTTTCACTGCATGTTGCGTGTGTGTGTTTCAGTCAGTGATGGGTTAAATACAGAGAAGTAATTTCCCAGCTTGGGATTAATAACGTAACTTAAATTAAAAAAAATATTTAATACATAGTAGGCTCATAAATAAATACAGAGTATTTGTTTGTGTGTGTGTGTGTATTCCTATTTTGGTTTCTATTGTTGTTGGACTGCAGTGAAGTGTTATATCTAACCTACTGTTGAGAATCCTTAGTTGGAAGGGCATAACATGCCACGTCTACCTTTTTCAGGAACACCTGATCACTCTCACAGAGTTCTACATATTCATACCTGGGAGCTGCTCAGTCCAGCGTTCAGACATTGTTGAGTAATGCAACCTTTAAAAGTAACAAGATTACATTTCTTTACAAATTAGTTTCAGCTGAGAGATGTGAGAAGTTTGTAAGTAATAAAATTAATTTAACTTTTAAAATATCAAGAAAGGAAACATATTCTCACACTTATTTCCCTTGTTAAACAGACAAATCCATGTATCTCATGAATTCAAGATTCTCTCTTTCACCAAGTTAAGACTAAGCTTATCTGCCTCATTAATTCATAAAATTCAGTTCACTCAAACTCACTGTCACCTGCCCACTGAGTGCTGGCTCTCACTCGTTCCTCAATGACAGGCCTTTAAATTAGGGAAATGAAGCTGTTGTGCACACACACACACACACACACACACACACAGTGGAATTTAGGCATGGCCTATATGAACACACACAAAACTGCTGGACTGAAGATCATGTACGTCTGTTACATGGTTTTCAGTCCAGTGGGTTTCAGTCAACATGGCAACAAAAGAAACAGGGAAATGCGATCCATCCATCCATCCATTTTCTATACCGCTTACCCGTCAGGGTCGTGGGGGAGCTGGAGCCTATCCCAGCTGACTACGGGCGAGAGGCGGGGTACACCCTGGACTGGTCGCCAGTCAGTCGCAGGGCCAACACACAAAGACAGACAACCACACACTCTCACACTCACACCTAGGGGCAATTTAGAGTAGCCAATTAACCTAATGTGCATGTTTTTGGTATTGTGGGAGGAAGCCGGAGTACCCGGAGAAAACCCACGCAGGCACAGGGAGAACATGCAAACTCCACATAGAAGGGCCCAGACCGGGATTTGAACCTGGAACCCTCTAGCTATGAGGCGACAGTGCTAACCACTGCACCACCGTGCGGGAAATGCGATAATATTTTTAATGCTAAGAACTCTCTTGCCCTCTCTCTCTCTAGTAAAGGCATAGCTTTCTTCTCTCTCTCTCCCTCTCTCTCTTACAGACACACACACACACACACACACACACGTAACTCCATGCCCCCTTATGGATACCCCCTCCTCCCTCGTTTTACCACTCCCTCCTCGTTTACCCTCCCTCAACGTTGCCATCACAACAGGCCATGGTGTCAATTTACAGGAAGTGTGTGTGTTTTTCCATGTGTGTTTGACCTTTGCTGACATGTGTGGTTTTGTTAATATGGTGCTGTGGTTCTTTTACCTTAAAACGGATTGTTATGGTGATAGCTGAACACAAAGGAGGGCTCTTTATTCACATGTCTCTCTCTCACTCACACACACACACACACACACTCACACACACCAGTCGCTGCCTTGTGGTTTTTTATATAGATGCATTTGTTTATCACTGCATTATTGTTTGCATGTGAATAAATCCCTGTCTGTCGGTGTGAGTGCCTCTCTGTCTGTGCAGTTGTGCTTTGCATTTCGTCTTGACATGATAGACATGAATATCACTCCTCCCTTCCCTCCTTTCCTCTGGTTTTCCCTTTCTTCATCCATTTTTCTCTTCAGTACTCTCTGTCTCTCTTTTCCCTGATTAGTTCACTGCTTGGATGAAGGACTAATATGTCTGGCAACATGAGGAAATGTCAGGAAATGTGAGTCTGGCAGATTGCTGCTGCTGGATTTAAAGCTACAACAGCTACTATCTCAAAACAAGATTGTACTGTTTATTATATTATCACATTGCTGTTTATTCTGAGAGGTATTTTGCATGCCTAGTCTTTGTAGAATTTACCAAAATGTACAATTATACAGCCTTTAGAGAAGGACTGTGAAGGTGTTACAGATATAGACAGAGATGTTGATGAAGTAATAGTTATTGCTGTGCAGGAGATTGTTTGCAGTTTGTACATTATGTAGACTCCTGCCATGTTGAGCCTCCATGTTTACCTCCCAGTTAAGGTAGGAGCTTCAGTCATTCACACAAGAAACAACATAATTTTAATGCAATGTACCATTCACATACCAACATTAATACTGCACTGAAAATATCTGAGCATCAGATCATAATGTAATGCAGAGTATTCCCATAGGGAACCTGGAATCAATTTGACCACTCCCTGAACAGTCAAGCTGCCATAACTAATTTACTACCAGCATATAATTGCCTTCATATTCACTCATGACCACTTAACTGCAAAATGCTCTCAAATTAAGAGTAAATGGTACATGTGTTCAAGTGGCTTTTGTTTCTCAAATTCTGCTTCACAATCATGATTCATATGAACTATTTTGTACTATGGTTGGGTGCCAAACCCTGTACTCTTAAGGGTACCAACCAAATTATGTCAGCGCTACCAAGTTGCGATTCACTGTTATTACATAACAGTTTGTGTCAAATTTTGGGACCTAAGAACACACCCGGGTGAGAGTGTAACTTGAGCATAAACAGAGAACAAAACATATCTAAAAGCTGAAGAGTGTTATGTGCTTGACAGCCTGAAAGCCCCTGCAGAAAGCATTGTGCTTCCATTGACAGTTGAACTTAAATACCGTGCTGACATTCAATCAGTTTCTTAATTTTAGTCCAGTTATCCAAGCTGAAACAAGTGTGCAAGAGAAAATTTCTCCAGCTGTTCCAAGTCTTTGAATAGCCCCCTTCTTCTGAGCAATGCCAATGTTACAATGTATTTGGTGACATGAACTGAAAATACATTTCTGTTAGTCAAGTATCAAAAAAAGATACTGTTGGGTACCTGAACTGGTATCATTTCAAAAGTGAATGAAACCCAGCTGAAGCTATGACTCAACTTTACCATTTTTATGCAGTCATTAAATCAAAAATATGAAGTAAGTGTACATAAATTTGGATTGCATCAGTGTATTTGATTGTGCTTTGGCTGCAGCCATAATTTAAATCTAGTTGGGCTAGTGTAAACAGCTAACTCACAGCTACACAACCCTGCACCGACTGAACTCTTCACTCTGGCTGTAAAAACTATACACTGCAAAATGTCCCGCGCAGACCTTTTTGCCACAAAGGAAAAAGAAGCCATAACACTTGCAATGCTAATGTCTGGCTTTTAAGAACAGAAGTACTAACCTTGGCTGTACTCTTGGACAGTTGTTCTTTGACTGTTTTGGACTGAGCGTAGTTTGATGTTACAGTAAAACATCTGACCACCACTAACAAGCCGTGGGCATATACACATTGATGTGCATACACATATAAGACCACATTTCTGATAATGGCAAAATGAAATGGGACGATACTTGGGAATGACTTCCTCATTTGCAGATGCACACACATACACATAGCAGATACAGACGTGTTACATAGCCAGCTCTTCATATTTGGAGGATCAGCCTACTCTGGTATTCTGTTCTCAGAGAAACCTTCCTCTCACAGCTATGCAGTTACAAATAGAAAGAGCACTTGAAGTAGCATAAAAGTGCTTTTGAACAGTGTTCATCTAGCCAACACATGGTAACGCTTTGTCTATGGTGCCAACATTTCAGAAGAATCGTGGAATAGTACCTGCACTGGAGGAATATTCACATTTTAAATCAGTCCATGTATTATGTAATCCTCATTATATAAAGTGTCAGGTATCATTTGTCCAACCTTATTCAGAGTACTGGCAGCACTTATCATCTGGCTATTTTAAAGTAAACTTTGTCTTGATAGTTCACTAGTCACATATTTGTTTGGTATTTAAATGATTATAGCTAAGTGATTTGCTAAACAGTGTTACATCTTCAGATGGGGAGACAAATATAACATGCTCTGTGGCTGACAAGTGTCATGCAGTCATTATTACAATGAATCCCTTTGTGAAGCTTCCCACAGAGAATGTTCCCAGAGTTTTGGAGCACTTTCAGTATAAAGTAGCTTCAGCATAAACTAGGGGTCAACTGACAGTGGAATTTCAAGGGTTTGCAACAATCGTTAACAGTAGTTAATATTTTGCAGCAGAAAAGAGCTGATAGTCCATTAATAAGTCGATAATAAAAACAGTAGTTTCATATTCGTGCCATTCACACAGAATAATGTTTTTGAAAAACATCTAGAGCTGAGAGTGTAGTTCAGAGTCTTGTGAATGCTTCTTTCTCTTATATCTTATTTATCCTCTCGCATTTCATTGTGCAAAATAAGAATCACTGATCCTACCTTGATAAAATTTACAACTCTGACAGCAGCCAAGCACAGATTTTCAGTCCTTCAGAATTGTTTACATCTGCCTGTCTCTATGAGCTTGTCATCTAACAGTCAGCATGATGAAAGGCTGAATGCCAAAACCAGACATTTTCACCCTGCATTTACTTACTGTTCACCTCAGTGTGTGTGTGTGTGTGTGTGTGTGTGTGTGTGTGTGTGTACAAGCAACGTGTGAATGTGGTTGCTTCGCCCACTCACTAGGGTTAATGCCGGTGGTGAGGCCAGCTAAAGTCAACCAATTAAGCAGACTTCCATATGTAGCTTAACACTCCCTGCCCACTCACAGTTTTACAGGATACATGCTCAAAAACACACATAGATGCACATGTTTGGACAGTCACTTTTGTTAGGCTTTTTCTCCTTGTAATTACACTCACCGACAGTTTTATTTAATTTATGCATTTCATTTGAATATATGATGCAGAGGAGTGGGGATGGCTTAACTGTCTCAGGATATAATTACATTTTCTATAGTGGACAGAAACAGTGGAACGTCAGCTACAACTGCAACCAGGGGCAATAGCAATGTATGATTGCTTTAGCCTTCTCAAGTTTCAAGTGGCTAACAAGACAATCAAATGTGACAAAATCCAGATTGTTAGATTGCACAGATATGATAAAATGAAAAAAAATCCACTAAGATTGTAATAATAATAATAAATTCACTGGAAATTATTCACTCAGTTATTATCTATACAAGTCTGGACAAGGATCTAAACTGCAACTTGAGGCAGCGTTTTTTTTTTTGTTTGTTTTTTTTTTAACTGCATTAAAATGTATCATATGTATGAAATTGTCTGGACATCGGGTAATATCAGTGGTAGTTCATTAGCCCAACTGGATATCCAACTACATAACACCAGGATTTGGAGGCCATAGAAGCACAAACATATACAGGAGCTTTGGAAAGTAATGGTCACTCTCTATGCGCTCATGCCTCTATTGTAGGTATGTTTAAAAGACTTCATTTGTTCTTACCTGGTGGTCAACAGAAGCAACACCATATTGTTTTTGTTGTCTTCATCAGAGACTATCATCGTTGTAACCTGTTGTCAATTGTACCATAAAATAGAGGATTTTTACTGTTCTCAGAAGAGATACTTGACTCACTCACACCTGAATTTTAAAGAAAAGTAAGCATTGTGAATGAGTCCAAAAGCTGTGTCTCCATTTCACTGGGGTTTTCTGAATGGCTGCAGCTGTGTTACATATACTCTCATTTCTAACCCAGAACCTGGCTCGCCTTTATGCTAACTGGCACACAGTGTTACAGTTTGCCATAAAGCAAGCCAGCATTCCTAAGGGCAGAGTTCTCGCTACTTATGGCATTTTTATACATGATTTCATATTTAGTATTGTAGTTGCTCCTCTTTTCCACTCTGTGTCACTCTTGAGTTGATGTTGTAAAATTCGCCAGATTTCTTTCTGTGAGTGGACATGATTTTAAGTGGTGCTCTAGAATCTAGAATCAGAAATACATCTAAAGCAACGGTCTGGTATTGATAGCAGCAATCTGTTATTCAGAAAGTCTGTTATATATGTCAGAAATAACAAACACTGTAATTGACCAAATAGAATAGAGTATTCAACAGGGCGTTGTGTAATAATCCCGTATAAAGAAATGTCGAAAGGTTCAAAAAAGGATTTAATAGGGACAATTCTTTCTGAATTAAACTGATTACTGTGCAATTAACTGCACAATTTAGCTTTAACGATCTATGGTTGACAGACATATCGTGTAAGTTTTTAAATTAGCTAGATAGGGTGTGTCATGAGCACAGGCAACCCTTTCACCTGTTTTTTTAAAGGATGATTGATTCTGATGTAATGATTTAGAACTTGCTGATGATGAGCTGAGTAAGCTCGATGTTTCCGATGTAACTGATCTTGAACTTTTGAGAGTTGATTAAAAGTAAAAAGATTTTTTTTCAGGACATTTCCAGATGTTGTACTTGTAAATGTATGTTCGTTTGTTCATTAAGATTATGATGTGGTCCCTATGTATACATGAGGGGGGTATACACAAAAATACCATGACCATGCCTAACCAAATTTATCCCTGCATGTAGCTCAGCAACAAGTACCACCTTATAATCTTGGCTTTTAGTTGACACACATTGTCAGGTGTTTGTGTTATTTTGTCCACCCCTCATACACAAAGGAAGTGGACAATAGAAGCTTTAGAGCTTTGAATTTCTAGGTATGAGTCAGTACTCATAGTTTTGGCTTGTCGTTTTTGATGAGCTTGCAGTAGACAGAAATACAATTGAAATTATGGTTTGTTCAAAGCACAAGCTTCCATATTTGTATGTTCACTATTTATGTCATGGTCCACTGTACAGCTGGCTATAAATATAAATAAATTTAGTGTGCAAAAGGCTTCTGAAAACATCAGGTAGATGTTTATGTGATCAATCCTGTATTTATCAGTTTCCTTGTGTGTGTGTGTGTGTGGTTGTGCATGTGCGTGCATCTGCCTCTGCATGCATGAGATTTGTAGTGTGTGGTTGTAAGTTTGCATGAGTGGAATTGTGCCCTGTAAAATCGATCCTTTCTCTAGTCAAGAGATAATTAGGTTCAACTAAAAATTTCTCACAATATAAAGATGAATGCAAAGTTGGAATTGGGTAGAGCCTGTGCCCTTGTTTTGAAAATATTAACAACAGTCCAACATTTAATGTGTTTCTGCAGTGTCCTTACATGCCAAAAGTCAATCTTTTTATGCAATCTCTTATTTTGCATTTACATCACTGACTGAAAACTGAAGGATCAAATGGCACTGAATTAGAAACGGTTAACCTTGCAAGGTCTGCAGTCATGATTTTCTTGATTGTTGTAAGTGCTATCATTACTGTGTTCATAGAGGATAAATGGAGAAAACCAGCAGGTTGTTATAAAGAGCTCAAAGGAGACACCTCTTACAGGCCATCACTCTAACGTCACTCTACATATTCACATTATCTTGCCTTTCCATTCACCTGCATGGGAGGAAATTGTGAGCATAAGAACATGCATAGTCCCCACAGAAACTAAAAATAAAGCAATAACTTCTGATCAGAGTTGTCTGTCTAGCAAACTTATTTCATAACTGTTTATAAAATAGGTGACAGGAGTTTGTGTGCTTGTACGACCATGCCATGTGTTTTTGATACTCACTAGCATTTTTACGCATTCTTGTGAACAGCTTGAATTTTGTTAAATTCACAAATACACACACACACATGTAAATAAATGGATTAATAACTTCTAAAATGAAACAAGTGCAGAGAGAGACGGAGTGAGACTAAACCCAGTCTCATACAGAGATGCAGTGATATGCTTGTGGATTTTCCCATGAATGGATAACAAAACCCAGTTCTCTAATTTGAAGGCAGGCCATCGCTTAGTGACCTAATTCACAGCAAGGTCACACTGCTTGTGTGTGTGTGTGTGTGTGTGTGTGTATGTTTCATATGTGACTATAGTTAGTAAAATTATGTATGTACTTAATAAGGCTGATTATTTGGTTTGTTAGGACAATATGAATCCCAAAACCATTTTTATTGTTCTTTTATTTTATTGTTTTATTGTTGTGTTGTTGTTCTTTCTTCTTCTTGTTCATCACGTTTGTGTTACATTAAGTTCATCTTAATTAGTTAGTTATTTGTTGTTGCCAGATCACTGTCCTTTATTCAGTTTTGTTTTCTGTATGTCTTAGAGACTGTTTTCGGCTAGGGCCGGGCTAGGTTCAGTCTCAGCTCAGTCTGGTCAGATTAGGCTCAATAAAGTGGTCATTCAGAATTTCTCAAACCTTCATCCCATGGTACAATGTGTACTCTGCCTACCCAGTTAGTGGAAGGTTAGGGAAGGCTGACTTAATATCAGAATTAGTCTTACAAGCCATCACCAGAGAACAACAACAAATGTTTACTTATGTTTTATGAATGAATGTTAACTTGTAACCACGTAACTACCACCCTCGGGTCAGGAGCATTATACCAAATTTAATCACATCTGTGGATGCATTGTCACCTGCTGTCCCCTGTATCTACAGTTTGGTCCATATACATTGGGACAAGTTTTCTGGCTTTTGGCCTCTGTACATCACCACATTGAATTTGAAATGAAACACTCAAGATGTAAGTGAAGTGAAGACTTTCAACTTAAATTCAAGGGGTCTGAACTGTTAGCTCTCTATAACACAAAAGGCTGCCCAGGAAGAGACCATGTGCTGTGGTACTGTGGAGAGCAGTTGGGGGTGTTTCAACTCCTGTTCCAAAGATCTGCTGACAGCGGCGTAGTTCCCCAAATATGGAAATGCTCCACAGTGATTCCCAATCCCAAGAAGAGCTCCATTAAGGTGTTGAACAATCTCAGGCCTGTGGCTCTCACCTTACTTGTGATGAAGGCCACGGAGAGTGTCATAAAGAAGCACATCATCAAGGTAACTGACCCGGTGATAAACCCTCTCCAGTTCGTTAAACGTGCAGGGTTGAGGATGCTAACATAAATATTATGGACAATGTACATAAACATCTGGAACACCCAAACAATCTGCCTTTAACGCCCTACAGCCACACATTCTAGTGGAGAAACTTTCCACCCACTTCCACCTGGATGACCAGCTAATCCTGTGGACCACAGACTCTGACTAACAGGTTACAGAGAATGCTGGCCAATAACACCTTCTCTGACCTCTTCTTCACCTCTACTGGCTCCTCTAAAGACTGCATCCTCTCGCCTCTGCTCTTCATCCTTCACACTGATGACCGCATGTCTAGCCCCCGGAGCTGCCATTTGGTGAAATATATGGATGATACAGTTCTCCTGTCCCTGCTCACTGGCCCCTCACAGCACCACAGCTTAGTCCTCCATGAGTCTGTGGAGCAACTCCCTGGAGCTAAACATGTAAAAGTCCAAAGAGGTAGTGATGACCTTTTCCAGCAAGCAGAGGAAACTGGCTGCAGCAACTGTCAGCACAATTCGCGGGAACACTGTAGAGATAGTGGATGAGTACAAATACCCGGGCACAATTGTTAACACCATGCTAAAATTCGCCTCCAACACTGAGGCGATTCTAAGGAGATGCCAACAGTGGCAGTATTTCCTGAGGAAGCTCAACACTTTGGCAGTTATCTGGAACATCCTAAGGACATTCCACTACCCCTTCATTGAGAGTGTCATCGCATTTTCTATAACCTGCTGGTTCCACTCTAGACTGCAAAAAAGGACCTATCTGCAGAGCACAGTCGGTCTTCTCTAAAGTTATAAAATTATTGGACTCCTGATCAGAGCCCTGTCCACCATGTGTGAGTAGTAAACACTGAGAACTCCGCACAAGATCCCAAAGGACCTCTAACATGCTCTGTTCCCAGCATTTGAGTGGCTCCCTTGAGGGTGCCAGCTCTGCTGCCTGAGCTGCAGGACACAGAAGAGGGGAGTAACCTTCATTCCAAGGGCTGCTCAACTTCTCAACTCTCTGTCAACCCTGCCCCTTTGTCCTCCCTGCCTCCCTGCACTGAATACCCACTAAATATGACCTGAAAGACATCCGAATAACCAGTTGCCACACTCACATCTAGTCTATTTTATCTTAATCATGGAACTACAGCCATTTTTATACACCAACCACCATTTCTGGTGGCTCATAAATGATGGGACAAATACCTGACAAGCAGTTTCATGGCCAGGCATGGCCTGTTCCTGCTGAATCCTTGACAAATCAAGTAGATAAAGGTCTGAAGTTGGTTCTGAATGTTACATTTGCATTTGGTAGCTATTCACTGGAACACTCAACATGAGGTCCAAAGAGATGTCTATGCAAGTGAAAGAGGCCATCATGAAGCTCAAAAAGGATGAAGCCAGGTTCAACCTATAAAACCTGGCAAAGATTGATGATGTTCAACCAGCGGAAACAGCCATTATCCAATGGGCCAGCATTGCTTCAAAATAGGCCTGCCCAATGTGGTTCTGAGAAGTGACAAATCAAGGGATACTCAAAAACCTAGCACAAAAACCCCTCCACTTGCCCCTATATTGCAGCTGAGTTGGGGGGCACAAGGCTTGCAAGGTGTCCACTACCTCTTTGTCTAGGTCAAGTGAGTGCAAATGCTGCTGCTCAAGGGCCATACATGAAGTCTCAAGGTCTACCTTGAGTTAGCCCTTCAGCTTTCTCAAGTCTAAAATTGGGCAGGATCTCCGGTTCATATGGGGACTAGACATAGGAGACACAGGTCATATTGCTACCTCTGGAGACAGGCCATACTGCATTATTCCTGAGCGAGGTAGTGGTCTCATTGCCTAGAACAAAAAAAAAACATCCTGAGGTCTGCCCTCAGATCAAAGATCTGGTTTGCTTCTTATTGGCCTTTTGCCCAGTCAGGGCACCTGAATTCGAGGAAAGTCGACCCTGGCTAGATGGCATATAGTCTGTGCCACTGTCACTCCTATCACTCCTTGAGACTCTACTTCACAAGAGGGAACACACATGCAGCAATGTAACAATAAAAGTATGCAAATTATGCAGGCTATTGTAAAACAAGAAGCCCAGCCCAAGGTTGGGCAAGGTGTTGCGCCAAACACAGAAGAGGAGAAAAAAGGAAAGAGACAAGCCTCAGAATTCCACGACTGAAGTGCAACAACGCATCAGAAGCACAGGGGACGACAACACATTAAGAGGTAGAACGCCCAACATGTACCACCAAAGAAGATGACTGTTAACCGACAACAAAAACAGCAGCCAAAACTTTATGTGCTCCAGTTTATGTGGATTACAACCTTCAAATGTGAAGGAGAGAGAGAAAAAAACATTTTTCACACTTATGCTGACTATATGGGAGTATGTTCTGCATGACAAACACAATTGTTACCTGCAAACAAAACAGACAAACTCATGGCACGCTAAGGGGTGACCAGTGCTAGGAAACCCAACCACAGGCAACCAAAGCCAAAAGGAATTAGCAAGGTAAAACAGAGAGTAAAATTACCAATGATGGAATGATAAATGACTTTTTTTCTTTTTATTAATCAGGTAATCAAAGCTTTTCAGCTTTTCTGCTTTTTTATGTGACATACCTGTATCACAGCACGTGTTTGTGCTTCCAAGTGTTCAGTGTGTTTTTGCCCCGTTGTGTACGTGTGTGAGTCTGTTACAGGAAGATACCATTAGTAGCCTATGTAATGATTGTTGTGAAGAAATAGGCGAATGATGCAATGATGCAAAACTGTGATTAAAAATTCAAATAAAAGCCAGAAATAGATGGTTGAATATCCAGATTTTTAGTTGAAATCATCAAAAATTTGAACAAGGAACCGTGGACGGTATATCAAAATTTAATGGATCAATTTACAGCCACAAGGTTAGTGTGAGCTTGAAAACTGAACATGTACTGAAAGCTGAATAGAGCTGCAGACTCAGTAATGTATTGCTTAATTTTATTGTTTTTTGATTAACCATTTTATTCATTGGCAGCATCAACAATATTGCTTAATGGAGCTTTAAATTACAAGGTAGGCAGAGTTGTGTTGCTATGAAAGCCAGATTTCCGTGTAATTTCCAATGCTGCAATTAAGATTTAACACTTGGGTGTCACAGCAAACAAGAAACAACATCAGGCCATAGAGCAAAATTTTACCGAGGTATGTGACAGCTTTATAGCGTTTCCACAACAAGTTGTACATACTATGTTGCTATATTACTTTGCCAGTATCTAGAATCATTATACACCATGTAGTACTTCTGTACAAAGCCTCATTTTGATCAGTTTGCCCTTTTAAAGTTACTGCAATATGCTCTTAAACAGAGATGCGTAACAGCATGGAACTGTACTGGAACTCGAGGTAATAATAATAATATGTACAGTAACTACTATGATAATTATAACAACAAGAATAATAAACGATGAGAATGATAGTAATAACATCAATAATAGTAGGAGTAGTAATATTGTAGAAATGCAACTAAATAACATAAGTAGCGATGAGTGTCAAGCAGGACCACAGCAGGAGGTCCAACCATGAGCCATGGAACAAGTTGAGAAAGCACAAACGGTTGTTATCAGAAATAGACGTAATGTCTCACAGTTGTCCTGAGGGATTGTGGTGCTTTAACACTTCCACGTCTGGGCTCAAAGGGAGCGGCTGCTGAGTCAAGTCCTACACCTAGTGGTAAAATTTGGGATATCGCCCCAACCCTACTCCAAAGATTAAATATTTCTTTATATGTCAGTCATTGTTGCGTTCGCTAGGTTGCGGGTGAGACACGGGAAAGCCACGGGTGATTAGTGGTAACAGGTGAGCAAGTGGGAGGTTCACTTACCTGGTTGAAGCATGGGCCAGTAAACAGTTGAAACGTAGACAAGTAATCCAATAGCGGCAAACTAGAATCCGGAAATGAACGAGCACGAGCTCTAAGAGGGTACGAGCACTAGTTTGGCATGTTGTCTCGTCAGGAGAGATGCGCCACCGGTAAGCTGCTGTTTACATTCTTTCAGCTGCGGTTTAAGTTTGTCTGTTGTTTGTGTTGCCGCTGTGCTGCCGTGATGCGGTTCATGTGTTTGACAACTGTTACTTTGGTCACGCTGATAAAACATTCTTAGCGGTCTGTTGATTAACGTTGCCGGTTTCATAGTATCCGTGTCTGTTTGAATTGTAGCGCTTTCACCTTCACATGAGTACACTTCCTATTTTGCGGTGCTGGTTGGGTGATGTAGTTGCTTGTAATTGGTTGTATTCCTGGGTAATGTAGTCAGTCGGTTAATACTAATAATGAATTGCTATGCTCTGCTTTACTATTTAAAACTACATTCACTGGTTGCATTTAGGACAGCACTTTTAGGCTATTGATTTAATATGTATGCATTTTGGTTTGTGTGTGGCAATACAAAGTTTAATGTTAATGTACTTTGCTTGGTCATTCAATTAACACACTATTTATATTGTGCTATTTAAAATGCTTAATAATGCTTACTGATTATTGCAGTTGATGGATATGTATTTATATGAATTCATACAGTATATTAAGTCTATATTTGTGTGTTTTTTATATGGATATATTTTTGTATTATTCAGAGTTTATACAGTATGCTTACTTGGCTTTCAATATTGCTGTTTACAGCATAGCCTTTTTATTCTATAGGTTTATAACCTACTGCAACCTACTGCAATTTGTGGCTACTACTACCTACTGCTATTTGTGGATGTTATCAGTGGATTAAAAACTTAAAACTGGAAAATCAAACTAAGTAAATAAAGACCACAAAGAGTTATAACAACGTGTCCTCTCCTGGCGCCCCGTTCGGTGGGGAGAATCTTAAAGAACCGAACAGTCATCATTGTTGGTCCTTGCCATGCTGTGAAATGGAAGCTGACTGAATATGTCTGTACAGTTACAGACCTCAGTGAGGGAAGTTCACAGGAAATGGAGAAGAACAGATGGAAGGGGCAGTCAGACAGACAAGGAGAGATGACTTCTGTGAGAAAAAGAAGTGATATATGAAGTGACATACCTCCAAGACAGAAAGTGAAGGAAAAGAAACAGAGAAGGGGGCACAGCAGACCCTTATCATTCTATTAAAATGCTAATATACTGAAATGATCTGTTTGGTCAACTGCTTTGTTCTTCTACGTATCTTTTTGTCTTAATCCTTAACTTCAGACACATACCACTCAGACGGTAGAGCCTGAACTGTGGATGGTACACACTGCTTTAAACATGCACTGACATTCATACTCACACACACACACGCACACACACACACACACACACTCGTCTGGGAGTAGACTTCCATGTGAAGTGACAGCAGGGTCAGCATTGGCATTTTCACTGCTGACCCATTTGTCTGGATGAGGAGTGTTCTCTTTGTCTGACTAACATGCATGCAAAGCAAATGTATGATGAATCATCAGTCAGTTTGCTCCAAGTGTCACACACTTATTTAAGACTACTTTCATTATATAATAGTACCTTTTTGCATTGTGCATTGCATTTATTCACTTACGCGCATGCATGCATGTGTCCGTATGTAGCAGTGAGGCACATGGTACTGTTTACATGATCATTTCATATTCAGTCCTTTCAGTCAATCTTGACACAAGCAGAATTTTATGGAAACAAATAAAAACAATAGCTCAGCCCATAAAATGTGTGTCTGTCAGAGTTTTGCATCGTGTCCATTCTCCCTTTTGGAGTATAATTGTGAATGCATCTCTGTGGAGCTTATAGATTATGTAGCTCTGGGGAAGAGTGTGTGTTGGGTTGGGCTATCTGACTTGCAGACCCATACAGCAGCCTTTTTTTTAGCTGCTCTGCATGTGTTTGGGCAGTTTGGCTAATGCATGTTTTTTATGGCATGTTTTATATATATATATATATATATATATATGAAATTAAAGCCCCTGGCAGCTGATAACATGTCATATTCAGCTCAAGGCAGAAATAAACCAGCAGGGTAGGATTAAACAGCCACCAAAGGACCCTAAATATCTAAGTTCTTTTACTGAATAATTGTATGTATTTATATAGTTAATATTATAATATAATTTTATTCTACATAAAATAAATGGCTCTAAAAATGTTTTTAAATTATTTTAGTTGCAGATTTGCACATTATACATTCAGTTCTGAAGTAATTTACAGTACCACTGTAGTATCTGTATCAAACACTGTTCTTTTTAAATTTCAATTCATTTTTCAATCTAACAAGTACAAAAGTATAGGGAACATATTATAAATATGTGGGAATTGTTTTTTTTATTATTATTATTTTATTTTAAATGAGAAATATTCACAATTCACAATGTTTACAACAGTCCTGAGCTCTCTACCCCCTTTGCCTTCTACTTCAGAATTATTTAGCACTAACTTCTCTTGTTTAATGTGCCTAGGGCTTGTGCAGTGAAACAGTGGCCCAGCACAGTGTGTTTCTGAGACCAAGTCCTCTAACTAAATGTATAGTAATAATTGGTGTTAAGCATGAATTAGATTAATACAAATCTTTTACCCTTGAACTACTGTCTACCCACACAGCAAATAAATCACCCTGTGCATGTGTATGTTTGTGTGTGTGTATGGGCGTGTATGTAATAAATCATTTCCATGGTTTTCCTCCAGTGCTGCACTGCAACAGATTATAGAGTGAGAGAGTTGGTGGGCTAATATCAAGCATGCATCTGTTCAGAAGTGTAATCTCTGTTTGAAATGTGTGTCAAATATAATTAGAATAATCCATGTTTCATTTATAACAGCTGAATACATACAATAAATAGAGTATATAACATGAAAACAGTAATTCAGAATCAGTGCTGTTTAAGTATGATGATAATAGGTTGTTACAGATATATATGACATCACAGTTACTAACATGAGGATGCTAACGTATGTTTTCCAACCGTTACCATACCATTAGCTTACAATTTTTGTCTTTCGTATCATACCTTTATGTATTTTCATCATTAGCATTAGCGTAATAGAAAAGTGGGTGATCATAAACAAAGTGGAAATTGGATGTGAGCTCAATGCATTTTCATTAGAAAAAACACAGACCGAATGGCATGTGTCACATGTCACAGTCATTGAGCCAGCATACAGCTCAAATCAGGATAATTATGAGTTAGTAAAATACGGAAGAGTATTACAAATGGTGATTTGCTCAGTACCATCTGTTCTGCCCTGCTGCACATACACACATGCCCACACACCCACAAATTTAAGGATTCTTCTTATTCTTCTTATCATTAATTAATTATTAATTAATTATTGACAGCTGAGAAATAGAATTAATTTAATTTTGTAAGCAGACACACTTAAAAGACCTACCTAGACACAGTTTCATTCTATTGCTGTATTTCACTTGTTCACATTCCACAAAAAATACTGTAGATCCCAGTAATGTGGATCAGTGAGTCAGTGTCTTGCTTGCTCTTGGCGTACAGCTTGATGTCATCCATGTAGTGGAGGGGCTGACCTTATTTAGTGAGATTCATTTCGGAACCGTATCCATAATCACTCTTTGTGATGATCTGGCTGAGGGGTTTCAGGCTTATGCAGAACAGCAACGGGGATAGCGCATCACCTTGGTATATGCTGCACTTATGGTTACTTACTTTGAGTTGACCTCTAGATTTGTCTTTCACAGCCCCATCTAGTTCTTTATTAAGGCTCTTAGTCTCCCGTTGATGTATATTTCCAGGAATTCTAGTATTCAGGTGTGTGGCATTGAGTGGTAGGCTTTCTTGTAGTCAATCTAGGCAGTACGAAGGTTGGTCTGCTTGGTCTTGCAGTACTGAGTGACTACTCTGTACCAGTAGCCGGTGCTCGGCTCCCCTGGTATTGCTCCCAATTCCTTTCTGAACCCCACTCATGTATGGATCCATGTACCTACTTATTTTAACCTCAGTGATGCCTGACAGGAGCTTCCATGTTGTGCAGAGGCAGGTTTTTGGCCGGTTGCTGGATGGAATTGCACCTTTCTGAGGAACCTTCATGATGAGGACTGACTTTCCTTGGGTGAGCCACAGCACAAATGGACCAGCACTTGGTCCATTTGTGCTGCTAGGCGCACATGGAGTGCAGTTAGTTTTTTTAGCCAGTAGGCATGTGATCATATCAGGGCCTGGCACTGTTCTCATGCCTAACACTCTTTGTTGGCTTCCAGCCTCCTCTTCCATGGGTGATAGTATCTTGCTCCTTGTTATGGTGCTAACCTTGTAGCCAAGCATCTCAAGGATTATTGTTGCTGTAGTGTCCATCAGCTCATTGGTCTTGCTTATTGACTTAATAGGGATAATCTGTAGTGTTGCATTCATCTTCTAGCAGACTTTCAGAAGATACTTTGTCACCCAGCCATAGTAATTAACCATAGGAAGGAAAGGAAAGGAAGGAAAGTGACATATCTTGTCATTGGAGGGAACTCACTCCAATGAAATTTGTTCTCTGCATTTAACCCACCCAAGTGACGTGCACACACACAGCAAACCCGGGGCAGTGGGCGACCGCGTGCAGCGCCCGGGGAGCAGTGGGGGTTAGGTACCTTGCTCAAGGGTACCTCAGCCATGGACACCGGGACGGGGAATCGAACCAGCGATCCACCGGTTACGGGTCCGACACCCTAACCGCTGATCCACGACTGCCCCCACAGTCCCTGATAGGGATACCAGGCTTCCAGCTTTGTCATCGTCTTCATTCTCAAGTAGGGTTGAACGATTGATTGCATTTGCGATAATATTGCAATATGAAAAAACGCGATTTTTCAACCTCAGAAGCTGCAAATACACTGTGTCATGTGACAAGTTGGCACATTACAATGACTGCATGTTAATCCGTTTAACAATGGCCTCAGGCTTGACAGTTGGGTGCGATAGTTGTATGGCTAAGATGCTGAGCACCAGTGTATCAAGTAAGCCAAATACCACCCGACAGAGATCATTTACCCAAATGTTTGAAAGCGTAACTCCATATGAGCTTCTTCAAATTGGCATATGGAAATTACTCATAAAGTAACAGAGTGCATTGCAAAAGATATGATGCCCCTCAGTACGGTGACCAAGCTTGGATTCACTGCTTTAATAGATACACTGGATAAGCGGTACAGCATGCAGTCCTGCCTAAATGTTTTCAAAGAGGTGCAGGCCTTTATTTTTCTGCACTTTGTGTGTTATGTTACTGATTGGAGATCAGTAAGATAATATATATTTTTATTTATTTATTTAAAGTCTGTCTAGTAAAGTTCACAGACAGTGCTTAAAAAGTACAATCCACATTTTCCTATGTTTATTACAGTGACTTTGAATTATGTATACACTGAGTGTGTTAAAGCCACAGATTTGTTTTTACATTTCTGCAATCTACACCTTGGTTTGTATGATTTGTTGCTGACCTTCATTTTAATGTTTAAACCTTTATGTTGTCATAATAATTATTACATGCTTACAAGGCTGGAAGTTCAACAAATCAGTCAATATTCTACTTTTCTATTCTCTTCTCTACTGTGGTTGCAGTTGTTAAATAAAAGTGTCATTCATATCAATTGGATCACCTAATTTCACATGTAAGCCTGGCCTACAGAAAAGAACAATTATGTTTAATCTATCTAAATATTGTTTTGATCATACTACAATGATTTATTGCTTGTCATTGTTGAATAACACAGAACATAAAGAAGTTTCAAAAAAATAATTGCATATTAAATTGCAATTGCAATATTATAATAATTAGAATATTTTCCCAAATCGTTCAGCCCTATTCTCAAGTCCCTTGTGTTCAGGGACTCTGTGTCTGATACTGGGGCTTGGTACCCAATATTGGAGTGGGGGTTATGATGTTATCTCCCCCCTGACATGTCGCCCTGGCTCCCCCTTGCTGTAGCATCTTTGTTGTGCCTCGTAGATCTCTAGTTGTGATAGCAGTTGAGCCACGTCTCGGTGAAAATGAAAACAGTGATAGATAATGCATGGATGGATGGATGATTGTTTTGGTTTGCAAGATGTGTTATCACTTATAGATGTCAGTCATGTTTTGACATTCCAACACTATCACTAGTTTGAAAAATATTTTAACAGCCAGTAAGATATGTATTTGCAGATATTTACTATTGTATTGGTTTCTTCTACAGGGGACGGTACTAACGCGGTCAAAATTAAACACTCTTAGCCCTGATGGTTCAAATGTTTTTACTGTCAGTTACTGTTTACTTTGTCAGCATTGTTCCTGCACTGTGATAAAGTCTTTGGTATTCCACCAGCCCTGGTATGACAGTAGAGGTAGACCAAGACCAGAGGGGATGTCTTCTGAGGTCAGCACATCACATGCACACAGACACACAGAGATTCCACTTGGAGGTCACTGTCAGCCTTAAGGCAAAGCAAGCAGTCACTCAAGACACACAAAGGAAGTGTGTGTGTGTGTGTGTGTGTGTGTGTGTGTGTACATCAGTTCTTGCGTATGCGTGACCTGGTTTGTCAATGAGGCAGTGTTTCCAGCAGACACTATTGTGTGACAGGGACTGCTCCTTTTTGTAACAGGTCAGACACACATGCACAAAAGCATGGTGAACTGCACATAAACACACACATTGTTTACTCCTCTGTATGAAACATGTAACTGTTGCCTCAGGCCAAGATGGTTGCTCATGTTAATGGATACATGCTTGATATGTTGAAAAGATAAGAAAGTCACAGAAGAAATAAGTGTATCCAACACATACAGAGATTAAGCACTCATTTATATAGATAAAAAGTCCTCAATGTGAAATTCAAAGTGTAAGTTCAGAATTCTCTGATTTGGAATTAATTCTTTATGACTTAGATGGTAGAGCTCATCATGGGCATGTTACCAACTAGCATTTAGGTAAATTCCTTATAAAAGCCACAAGAAGTCCAGTAAAGCTGTTTTATGTTTGTTATTCTCAGCACCCCACAATACTATTCTGCTTTGTTTCAAAAAAACAACTTAATATGCAATATTAAATGCATCAATGTCCTGTGCAAGGCTAACTTGTGAAAACTTGAGTACCATAAACTGTCATAGGAAATGTAGGCCCTTACTTCCAGTGAAGAGAAAATTTGATGCTTCAGCATACCAAGACGTTTTGGACAATGCTATGCTTCCAACTTTATGGCAGCAGTTTGGAGAAGGCCCTTTTCTATTTCAACATGACTGTGCCCCAGTGCACAAAGCAAGGTCCATAAAGACATGGTTGGATGAGTTTGGTGTGGAAGAATTTGACTGGCCCACACACGCCCACAACACCTTTGGCATGAACTGGTAAGGTGATTGTGAGCCAAGCCTTTTCTGCTTGACCTCACTATTGCTCTTCTGCATGTATGGACAAAAATTCCCACAGAAACTGCATCAAGAACATTCTGTCCAAAGCCTTCCTAGAAGACTGGAAGCTGCTGTAGTTGCAAAGCTGTCTGTGTATGCACCAGATATTTATTAACACAGCATCAATCTATTTTTATTGATCGACACAGGAACAAAGTAGCTCCTCCCACTTCTCAATTCTGTATCTTAATAAAACTAGATCTACATAAGGGAAGTTATTAATTGAAATACTCCAGAAAAGAACAAAATATTTACAAAAATGAACCAAAGATTAATCGCGCTCAACAATTAGTACACGGGAAGATGCACATCTGCAATGATGATTTTCATTACATATCTTCGTCTGTGAGAGATTGGGAGATCTGGTTGGCTGGCTGCTTTGCAGTCTCTGAGGAGGCAGACAGTGTGGCTGTTGAAAGAGAGTGTAGTTTATTGCTCTGTGTTGCAGTGTCCCTATGGATAAGTTTAATTTATACCACACACACACACACACACACACACACACGCACACGCACATGCACACACATATACACACACACACAAAGGAAATATTAGCAGAAAAACAAGTCTGTGCGTGTGTGCGCGTGTGTGCATGTGTGTGGTTGATTATACACTTGAGTATGTCATGAAAATATTGTGATTACTCAATTTTTCCTTTCCTTTTCACATAGGCAATGACCTGTTATGCAAAACACCATGTCCTGGATTAGCCTGGTTGCCAGAGCCAATGAATCACAGGGGACATGTTTTGTTAAGCCATTCTGGCGCTGCCCTGCTGATTTGTTAATGTCATTGTTTGCCTCACTTGATCAGTGTTGAACCAATCATAGCACTGCATAAATCAAAACAAACTTCAAATCAATTCAGAGATGACAACGAGAGAGTCAAAATAGTGGATGAGTTTATCTCTACAATCACATACTTCTCAAGGTTGTATTTTTATGGGTTTGTGACCAGATAGTTTTATCATGTGTCTGTCCACTATTGGGGTTGTTACTGTAATTGTGCCCAGGGGACATAGTGGCTTAACACTACTTTATAGTCCACTGGAACAAAAGGCTTACAGGATCTCACAGAGAGAATAAAAGAGAATGTGAAAGAGACAGACTGGGGAGTACCACCTCTAGCCCTATTGAGTCTGAGTTCTTGTTCTTTGTCTTTTCCTTCCTCTTCTCCATCTGTCTCTAAAAGATTTTTTGGAGGTAATGTAACAAAATCTTCAAGCAAGAAAGAAGGGTAAAGCCAGTCACTGAACTATGGCTATTGGTGTGTGTGTGTGTGTGTGTGTGTGTGTGTTAGACAAAGTAAATGATGCAAGTGATTCACTGTGTGTGTTCAGTTTACTGTCTCCATCCAGCCTCAGCTGGAATGGTAGGACTATACGCTATGTTTATGTGTATCTAGAAATGAGAGATGGACGAGGGAAAAGGAGCTTGCAGCACTTACCTAACTAGCAAGTCTGTGATGGCCTGGCTTGACCGCCGCTTGACCGCCATTTATGGTTTTGCATCTTCTATGTACAACTCTAATGAGACAGAAATAGAGAAATAGATTTTGTAAAGTAGCTCCAGGCCAAATTTGCTATGTAAACTGCAGCCATCAGTCAGCCTAAATCACAAAAGCTGTTTCTCATTAATGACTGAGACATTATTATTGACGTTTGGGACATACTATTAATGATTATCAAAGATGATTAATGGTGATAAAATTATTATCAAATAATGTCAATTATGGGGTACCACCCTGTTACTGGAAAACATTCAACAATCATGATGACCAGTTAAGCTATAACAGAACTAATTAATAAAAGTGATATTGATTTACAATCAACACTACTTCCAGTTAATAAAGATCTCTCATGGACTACAGCTAAAGCAACAAATACAAGCAAATACATTACAGCGAAGCAAAAGCATACATGTAGTGTGTGTGTGTGTGTGTGTTGGAGGTGGGGATGCTTTTATTACCTGGATGATGTCACCAGAGAGAACTGGGGATTCCCAGGGATTTCGTTGTGTCTTGTGCAGTGAGAGGCCAGAGTTTGAATTTAAACTAAACATCGGTGTGATGAGTGAAGTTTTTATGCTTGTTTAAACAAAGGGTTGTAAAACTCAGTCCAACATTGTCTTGGCAAATATTCACAACAACTCAACATTAATTTTAGTGATGTCTGACTGGCTGGGGGCCGGCTAACTACAGCAGCTAATGGTTTGGCTTTCTTGGTGCAGAGCTGCATTTCCAACTCATGAAGTCAAGTCTCAAGTGCAGCAAATGTGCTACATGTATTGCATGTACTAAAGTGACTTAAGTAGGCAGAGGGATAACTAAACATTGGACACACCAAGAAAGAGAGAGCAGGAAATGAGAGCAAAGCTAAGCTAGCTAGCAAATATTCAAGAAACATGAAACGATGAAGAAGAACGCTGAGTACTTGAGCTGAACAAATTCAAAACAACAGCAGGGTAGTTGAGCTGTGGAGCAGCAGAGCAAGCTATCAGTAACGCTGTAGCATGTCAGATTCTAGTTTGCTGACAGTGAGCTCCAGGACTGTCACTGCACTGTGTGACAAAGCTCTCAGTCTTGTTTACTCTCTGTAAACAAAGTCAGCATTTTCACACTGGAAATCATTCACTGGAAAAATATGTCAGTATAGTGAAGACTACCGTTTGGTGAGAGCTACTCTTCCTATGCACAAGTCCATACTTTTGACCTTCCATGACAAAGTGAAATAATTAAAATACCTATACAATAGGTACATGTAGTTGTAGCAGTTTTTTTTTGTGATGTCACACATCATGCATGTGAAAACTTCCTGTGCATCTTTAGAATTATCACAGCACTTAAAGTTCATGTTGTGACACGTGCTTTTCCATCTTTACAGTACCCTGTGTTGAACATACGTGCTGAGCTCAGTGCAATAGAGCAGAGGTCCCTAATATCTTTGCCTGGCCTATTGCACCCAGCCCTATCAGTTGGGGTGAAGTACTCAAACTCTATGACACTACTCACCAATTTACAGAACTGACTCTGGTATGTTGGAGATTTGCCCAGTGTAGTCCACCATTTGTTACTAGTAATTTAGTGGTTACCATGAATATACTACATATGTAAAATATGTATATATAAAACATCTTTATACACTAGATAAGCTAAATATTATTTTCTTATCTTCTCTGTGCTTGAAAAAGACGTTGACTAATAGATTGTACAATTAACTTCTGCTTCTACTGCAGTGTGTACCCTTTTTGTGTATGTATGTGTGTTTATTCACATAGGTGTGTGTGATTTGCATGAAGAGTGCAAATGAGTGCAAAAAAGGTAATAAACAAAAACTTTATTACTTAATTGTATTTGATAAAGGGCGGCACGGTGGTGCAGTGGTTAGCGCTGTCGCCTCATAGCAAGAGGGTTCCAGGTTCGAATCCCGGTCTGGGCCCTTCTGTGTGGAGTTTGCATGTTCTCCCTGTGCCTGCATGGTGTTTTCTCCGGGTACTCCGGCTTCCTCCCACAATACCAACAACATGCACATTAGGTTAATTGGCTACTCTAAATTGCCCCTAGGTGTGAGTGTGAGAGTGTGTGGTTGTCTGTCTTTGTGTGTTGGCCCTGCGATTGACTGGCGACCAGTCCAGGGTGAACCCCGCCTCTCACCCGTAGTCAGCTGGGATAGGCTCCAGCTCCCCCGCGACCCTGACGGATAAGCGGTATAGAAAATGGATGGATGTATTTGATAAATCTTTGGGAAAAACACAGTTAAATTAGATTTGTCAGTATAATTTATGCACACAACAAAAGCACCAGACCCAGATCCACAGGACCCAGATCCACAGGACTCTGGACACGAGTCCTGTGGATCCGTCTCTGTTTGGCGCTGTGGGTCCATCTCGCTCACTCAAGTCAGTTGCCTGATCCAGCTGAGCCGGATCGCCTGTGTTTCTGGCCGTGCAGGAAGTTTTTCTAATCTCGTCTAATCACTGCTGGTCTGCTGCAGACACTGAGAGTCAAGTCACGAGTTGTTGTCATTTCAGCTGTTTACAGTAACAGTGAATAGTGAAACCAGACAGCATTTCTCCAGGGACCAGGTGCTTTAACAGAATTTAAATACACCTATAATAGTTGTACATAGTGCACAACAACTTTGCCGACTATACACATTGCACAGGGACTATACAAGGCTATATATTGCACAAAGTCTATACATAGTGCAAAAAAGAAAAAGAAAAAAAAAATACAAGGAGCAGCACCGACTAGAACATGGTCCTGTTATGGAATGTTTGAGACAGCCATAAAGTGCAGGTAGGGACAGTATTGTAAACAGTCTCAACAGTATAAAGTGCAGGCAGAGCAGTTATTGCAAACATTACTAGGTACAGTATAAGGTGTCAACGTGCATGTTGTGTTGTGTAGTGAACTCAGAAATAGGAAAAAGGAAAACGAGATAAAAAAGGAAAAAAGGTAAAAAGTAGATGGAAGAGGGTGGAGAGAGTGGCAAAAAATACAGTGAGAGAGTACACAGTGATCTACCTTGGGACACTACAGGTCCCAAGGTAGATGATGTGACACAACAGATGTGTGTGTGTGTATGTGTGTGTGTCAGACAAAGTAAATGATGCAAATGTGTGTGTCTGATCTGCCAAAACCAAGCCAAGCAGGGATGAAGAATGAGGAGGCACTGAAGGAGCAAAGTGTTCCAAACATGCAGTTATACACACATACAGTCACACACACCACAGACACAAAAGCTTAAGGTCACTACAACAGATGGGTGAGATCTAAGGTTGCATCTGTTTTGCTTGACAAGGCTACTGGGTTAAAATGCTCAACAGATTTTTCCACTGGGGCGACATATACCAGTCATTCCTTAAGTACAAAGGGGGGTTCTTGAGCTTGAGCTGATACACATTACTTGGACAAAAGTACTGGGACACCTGACCATTATACCAAGAGGGACTTTGATGACATTACATTTTAATTACATAGGTATTAGTAGAAATCTGCCTTTATTTTCTTTTTTGTTCTTCTTTTAATAAAGGTCCAGTGTGTAGGATTTAGTGGGATTTACTGGCAGAAATGAATATGGAAATTAGTTAACAGTCACCCAAAACTAATAATTGTTGTGTTTCAGTTACTTCACTACTTTATACAGGGGTATACTAACATTGGCTAAATCCACTAAATCCTTCTTATTCTTTTCATCTACAAAATGAAGCTTTTTTTTCAATATTAATTCCGGTTATAGAGAGAGGAGATACACCTGAATAAAGTGAGCATTGTCCAGGATTCTGTATAGTGCTTTTGAGTCAGTTGTTTTATTTCTCTGTGTTTTTCTGTGCAGTTAATTCATTTCTTCAGTTTTTGTCTACATGGATATTTTCATGCACATGTACTTGAAGCCTTGTCTGTGGAGTATACCTCCCACTGTAATGCTATATCTTGCGAAATCCCTATGTTAAAAATGTTTACATGGGGATCAGGAAGTGGGTATTTTTACTAAAAATATTATGGTGTGGGCACCCCTGTAGCTCAGTTGGTCTGTCCTCTGCAGTGGCCACAGGTTTGATTCCTGTCTGTGCCTTCCTTGCTGTGTGTCTTCTCCTCTCTCTTTTCCCTCCTTTCCTGTCAAATCTTCAGCTGTCCTATCCAAATAAAAGGCAAAAAGCCCAAAAGGTAATAGTAATAATAATAATGAATACTATGGTGTACACTACAAGTTTCATTTGAGGCATTTATGGACAAGTTAATCATTTTTCTTTCTTCAAGTGATTAATTTCTAATGATTAATTATTCATATTATTTTTTGATTGCAAACAAGTTGTTCTGCAGGCTATTACCTCATGATGCAGCGTTGCTTAATTTCCTCAGGCATTGTGGGAGAAGCCAGGAGGCACCTAACCATTTGACAGACTGAGTATCACAACAACAGCTGTCTCATGACACTTTGAAATTAGAGCTGGTCTAGAGCAAAACCTTTTATTTGATTTTTAGAGAGACTCAACAAAACCCAACAAAACCCAACACATGATAACAAGAGTACTGATATGATAATATTAACAATAATGATTTTGACAGTAGTAATAGTAGTAATAATAATAAAGCAGAAATACAACAGGTGATATGTTAATATGTGATATGATAACTGTTGTCGGTGTCAAGCAGGACCACAGCAGGAGGTCTAGACACGATCCATAGGAACCTGAGAGACGAGAAAGCACAAAGACTCACATGCATTGATGGGACATGACTATGTAGAGGAAAGGCAGAGGAGGAGAGAGAGCTCAGTGCATCATGGGAGATCCTCGGCAGTCTAAGCCTATAGCAGCATAACTAGAGGCCAGCCTAACTATAAGCCCCAACTATAAGCTTTATCAAAAAGGAATGTTTTAATTCTACTCTTGAACGTACAGAGGGTGTCTGCCTCCTGGACCAAAGCTTGAAGATGATTCCGTAGGAAGGGAGCTTGATAACTTAAGTCTCTGGTTGCCCTTCTGCTTTTGCTGACTCAATGAGACCACAAGTAACCCTGCAGTGTAGAGTTCTGGTTGAATAATAAGGTACTATGAGCTCTTTGAGATAAGATGGCGCTTGACCATTTAAGGCTTTGTATGTTAGGAGGAGTATTTTAGAGTCTATTCTGGCTTCTCCACCCGGCTTCTCCACATGTGTCTCAAGTGACCAACCCTGGATGCCTGTGCCAGTGCACCACAAAACCAGACTCTGGTAAGAAAATAAATATTAATATCCCTTTTACCTAACTATAAGCTTTACAGCAAAGGAAGGTTTTAAGTCTTCTCTTGAACATAGAAAGGGTGTCCGCCTACCGCACTGAAACTGGAACATGGTTCCACAGTAGAGGAGCTTGATAACTAAAGGCTCTGGTTCCCGATCTACTTTTGAAGACTCTAGGAACCACAAATAACCTTGCATCTTAGGAACGTAAAGCTTTGGTTGGATAACAGGGTACTATTAACTCTTTAAGATATGATGGTGCCTGGCCATTCAGGGCTTTATATGTGAGGAGAAGAATTTTTAACTCTATCCTGGACTTTACAGGCAGGAAATGTATAGAAGCCAGTACAGGAGAAATATGATCTCTCATGCTGGTTCTTGTGAATAATCGTGCATCACCATTCTTGATTTGCTGGAGACTCTTTAGAGACTTATTGGGGCACCTGATAAAAGGAAGTTACAATAATCCAGCCTGGAAGTAATAAATGCATGGACTAATTTTTTTGCATCTTTCTGACTCAGAATGTGCATTATTTTTCCAATATTGCTGAGGTGAAAGAATGCAGTCTTTGAAATGTGTGTTGTGTGTGAGTTAAAGGACATGTCCTGATTAAAAATAACTCCTAGATTCCTTAAGCCATCTATAGAGATTTGCTATATCATTGGCTAATTTGTTTCTAAGATGTTTAGAGCCCAGAATAATAACTTCGGTTTTGTCGAATTTAAAGAAAATTGCAAGTCATCCAGATTTGTATGCCTTTAAGACACGCTTGAAGTTGGGCAGCTGATCTGGTTTCTGGTTTCAAGTACAATTGCATGTCATCTGCATATCAGTGAAAATGTATGAGTGTTTCCTAATAATGTCATCGATGGGGACCATATAAAGAGTGAACAGTATTGGCCTGAGCACAGAACTGTGGGGAACTCCGTGACTAACTTTTGTGAGTGTGGACGATGGATCATTAACATGATCAAACTGAGATAAATCTGATAAACAGGACTGAAACCACCTTAATGCACTTCCTTTAATGCCAGTTAAGTGTAATAAGACAGAATGGTCAATGGTGTCAGATACAGCGCTAAGGCCTAACAGTGCAAGGACAGAGATAAATCCCTCGTCTGATGCAAGTAGAAGGTCATTTGTGACTTTGACTATTGCTGTCTTTGTGCTATGATGAGCTCTAAAGCCAGATTGAAAACCCTCAAATAAACTGTTACTGTGTAGAAAGTCACATAGCTAATTCGCGACTGTTCTGTCAAGGATCTTGGAGAGAAATAGAAGATTAGATATTTGTCTATAGTTGCTTAAAACCTTTGGGTCAGGTGTGTGCTTTTTAAGGAGAGGTTTGACTACAGCTACTTTAAAGGACTGGGGTACATAGCCAGTTATTAGGGACAGACTGATCAGATCTAATAGAGAGGTGCTAAGTAAGGGTAAACTTCTTTGAGCAGCTTAGTTGGGATGAGGTCTAAGAGGCATGTTGGTTTAGATGAATATATGAATAAATTTAGCTAATGAAGTTCAATGGGAGATAAGAGGTCCAGATAATTATCTGGTTCTGCTGTTCTTTCTAAGGCTCCACTGTTTGAAGGTAGATCAGTACCAGCTGAGGTCAGTAGGTGTTGAATTTTGTCTCTGATGTTTGAAATCTTGTCATTAAAAAGGTCATAAAGTCATTGCTGCTAAGGGTCACAGTGCGGAACAGAAACCTGGGGTTATTCTTGTTACATATACTTTTTACATACACACACTGAATTTGTCTTCTGCATTTGACCCATCCCTAGCTGAACACACATGCAACACCCAGCAAACCACATGCAGTGAAACACACACAGGAGCAGTGGACTGCATCAAGCGCTCAGGGAGCAAATTGGGGGTCAAGTGCTTTGCCCAAAGGCACATTAGCCAGCTAATGGAGGGGGGGGGGGCGCATTTTTCGCATTAATCACTCCACCACACCCAAATTTTTCCTGCCCGTCTGGTGGGGGAATCAAACCAACGACCCTCCAATCACAAGCCGCTTCTCCAACCTCTAGGCCACGGCTACCCCCATTTATTATGCAAACCATCCATCCATCCATCTTCTTCCGCTTCATAAAGAGATAAATGCTGTGCAAAGGCTATCGTTATTATTGGGCACATGGATGTTGAAATTGTCCATTATAATTACTTTATTTGTTTTAAGGTCTAAACTCGATAGAAACTCCTAGAAATTCAGAGTATGGGCCAGGAGTGCGACGCACTGCAACAATAAAAATTGGTTGTACTGTTTTCCAGGTTGGATGTTGAACTCAGGTTGAACTCTGCCTCCTGGTCTCAACTCTGGGTTGTCATGGTTTTGGTTTAATAAGAAACTCAGTCAGATTTCTAGATATGAGAGCTGCTCCATCCAAAGTGGGATGAATGCCATCTCTCCTAATGAGACCAGGTCTTCCCTAGAATGTCTGCCAATTATCTACAAAACCAACATTGTTTGTTGGAAACCACCTCGACATTCAGCAATTGAATGATGACATCTGGCTTAACATGTCATCTCTGGTCAGATTGGGTAGGGGTCCGGAGAAAACTACGGAGTCTGACATAGTCGTTGCAAATGTACACACTGATTCAACATTAATTTTAGTGACCTTCAACTGGCGCAGCTGGGTGTCATTACCGAAAATATGTATTACAACATTCAATAGATACTGAAAATGTAAACATAAGAAAACCAAGATAAGCATTACATTGAGAGATGTTCTGTTTCCTGACTGCACCCTTTTAAACTTGTTTAGGTTTCACTTTTGGGAAGCACTTGTGTCATGCATTTTTATATACAGCCAGTGTTCAGACCTGTACTCAGAGGTGTTTCAGCATGCATATTGATGCCAAGTTTGAAAAGGGCCTCAGTTTGATCTCAGCAGCTATCAGCCTTTTCATTATCACATTCAGACTCTACCTGCTGCTCTGGAACAGAGCATCAGTGAAATACCTGTAAGCTCAACATGGCAGTATTTTAGTGTAGTAACAGGCAATGGAGGTATTGTTATTAATCTGGGCATGATGCAGGCATGCTACAATGTTAATTACATTGCATTTTGTTTTAGTTTAGGTTAACATCTTTACAAATAATTGCTGGAGTTGAAGTGAATCACGAATTACATTGTGTATCATCCTTTCTTTCCTTCAACTTTGTTCCACAATTTCAACAGACTGCTCAGACACAAAAATATGGGAATTGAAATACATTGAAGCAAAATATAAATAGATAAATTTTAGATAAATTAGAGAACACATACATATCTTCCACAATCCTAATCCAAGATCATTACATCTCTATTAAAAGTGTAAATAAATCAATACATGTATCTATAAACTAATAAAATGCAGATAAAAACAAGAGCACTGAAGAAAAAGTATGTATGATGTTTGAGAAACAATTAAAGAAGTCATGAAAAACAGTAAAAGGTCTGTATCAGTTAGACAGTAATGTCAGTAATGCAGCTAGAAAACTAGAATCGGAATCAGAATCAGAAAAACTTTTTTTTCCAGGTAGGTTCCACCTACGAGGAATTTGTTTTGGCATCTGGTGCAGTAGACATACACAGGAAAAGAGAATAATATAACGATAAATACTGAAATGCAAAAAGTCTGTATACATAGTATACATATACATCTGTATGTACAAGGGAATGTGCCTGGTCATGGTGGAGGTATACATTTGCAGATGGCTGTGCATTTTTATAAAGTGCAGAGCGATGAACGTGCAAGGGAACTGGATGTGCAAGAGGAGAGTGTGTGTGTCTGTGTGTGTGAGTGTGAGAGAGTGTGGGAGAGAGAGAGAGAGAAAGAGTGTGTGTGCGTGTGTGTGTGTGAGAGAGAGAGAGAGAGAGAGAGAGGAAGAAGGAGAGAAAGAAAAACTCCCTTTAACAGAAAGAAACCTTGAACAGGACCCAGATCACAAGGTAGAACTATCCTGCTGATAGTCGGCTGGGTGAAGGGAGGAAGAAGAGGTGGACAGGACAGAGAGGATGAAAGAGAGAGAGAGAGAAACATACATGCAATAAACATCATACATTACAAAGGACAAACATGACAGGTTGTTATAATTGGAATTCTGATGTATGTATTGTATGTATTTCTTTTTTAGCTGATATGTTGTTTAAGTTAGTTATAATAGCACTACACAGAAGAACAACATGGCCAGATGTTGACAGTAGATACTGGGTTTGTCAGAGGGCTGGATGCAGTTCAACATGTAGATCTGGATGGAGAGATACCTGCAGAAAGATACAGAGAGAGAAAGAAAGGGAGGGAGAGACAAAACTACAAGGAGAACTGGACACGCACTTAGTGACATAAAATAATGAATTATATATTGATCTGAGGAGGGGAAAGGAGGGGAGAGGAAGAAGAGGAGAGGAGGTGGGGGAGTAGAGATGGTGGTGGTAATGGGGAGGTGGGGGAACTGCTTGGTGGATCATGTTTGTGTCCCCCGGCAGCATAGGCCTATTGCAGCGTAGCTATGATAGAGATTAAAGACTGACAGTTAGCCAGACCTATTCTACCTGTGGCTGTCTGTCAAGAAGTGACTATGCCTACCAACCCTACACACCTTGAGGCTAAATTTTTCATTTGTTCATAAGTTTGACGGCAGAACAAAAGTAAAAGGACCAACAAAAGGAAAGAAATTTGCCAATAAAATATGAATATAAACAACACAAAGAACATTTTGTACACTAAATTTTTAAAAGAAAGGAAATGCCCTCGGTTCATTTGTTACAAGTTACGCACAGTTAGAGAAACAGAAATGAAACTTAGCATTTATATTTGTTGACAGGAAGACTCCAGAGGGCACCTTCAGTCCATCAGGGCTCCTTCTGGTATGAGTTGCATGTACAATATAAATAAATTAGAATTGGAAAGAGCAATATTTAAATAAAGAAAAACAAAATTGAAGTATTATAAAACTATTACAAAGTATGTACATTGACACGACTAGAATTTTTATATTATAATAAGAGTAAGTGCCAAAATGTGATCCTGCAGTGTTCACAGTATTGAAATAAAGTAACACAAAGACCAAGAATGAGCATTAATGTGATACATAAACAGAGCATCCACGTTCAAAACCCTATAAACTACATCAGTGAGCCACGCTGTTGCATTGGGTGACATGCCTTCATTACCATGACCACACACACACACACACACACACACACAAATTATGTATTAATATTAATCATCTTGCTGCCCTGGTCATGGGCTAAAAAGCCATATTTGTTCAACAATAAAGGTGTAATTATGGATACATTTCTTTAATGATTTTAAACAGGCAGTTTTTACATATAGTTTCTTGGATTGCAGATGTTGATTTTCAGATTTGTTAATATTTCATAGGAACGAATGAAATATTTGAATATGTCAAAGATAGAATTAAATTTAGTAGTGTTACATGATGATGTATTTTCCTGTTTTCCCCGGGAATTCATTCTCGTCAGATGGCCATTCAAAGCAGTCTTTTGACTATCATGGAATATAAAACTGCCCAAGGAAATCATACAGTTTGACAATGTTACTGACAAAACAAATTCAGCCATACTTGTTTGCAAACTGATTAAAATGTCTCGGAGGGATCAGTCCAAGTGAAGGGCTTCACATAGAAATACACTGCAGTGCTGATCATTTGAGAAATTATGACGTCAAACCAGTGGACCATATCTACGGTTGCCTTCATAATGCACTAGTCCTGTGTTGATGGTTGGGTATTTAACAGAAAATGTCACATCCACGTGATTTTCTGTCTCAGTAATAATCAACAGAGACTCATATCATGTTATTTGGATCTGTTGGCATTGAACCGTTTTTAGGTAGTTTTAGCCTAAAACCACAAAAGCCCTAATGAATGTTAGGATGAGATACACTATAGTTGGCTGGAAGGGACAAGACTGCCAGTTTGTGATGACTGTTTAAAATGTCTTGAGAGTGTGCATTTTTCTACTTGTGCCTGTGAAAGCTTTAGAGTGTGTGATGTCCTTGACTGGGTGGTTACTATGAATACCTCTTTGCAGTTCCTTTCAAAAAATACAGTAGATGTATGTTGCATTTTCAGCTTCAGCCTCAGTATGAATGAACTCAGCCAAAAGGAGATTGCAGCTTTTTTTTCCCCTGCAAATTACCTTGCATTGATTTTGTATTTCAATTCCGGCCCCCTTGCTCACAAATGTGAGCAACCAAGGGATTTAGCTTAACATATTTTTCATTAAAAAAAAATCCACCCACCACACACACAGCGGTTCATGTCTGGGGGCCATCTTCCTACATGTATTGTATGTATTCCTGGATCTTTCTTGTTTCATCCTGGACAGTGGCTCTGACATTCACTAGTCCTGAGCCTCCCTCGTTCCCCTTAGCATATAATCTCAGGGTGCTGGACTTGGGGTGAAACCCTCCATGCATTGAGGAGCTTCCTTGTCTTGATATCAGTGGCCTCCTCCTTGCTTGGTCAACTTATTATGTCAGCGAGGTATCTGATGGGGTATGTGTTGATGGCCTGGACCTTGTTCTTACCATTTAACTGACTTCTCAGGACCTGCTTCACTCTGTGCAGGTATTTGACTGCAGCTGACTTCCATGCGGCCTGTTCATGGTTTGCATTTGCCAAATACCCAAGGTATTTGTAACTGTCCTGAACATCTGTAATGTTGTCTTCTGGTGGTTCAGCTCCCTCTGTTCTGATCATCTTCCCTCTCTTTTTTACCATCTGACCACATTTATCTAGTCCAAGTGGCATGCCAACGTTATTGCTGATCCTGGTGATGTGGATCAGTAAGTCAATATCTTGCTCACTCTTGGCGTATAGCTTGATTTTATCCATGTAGAGGAGGTGGCTGATGGTTGCCCCACTTCAGAAACTGGTATCCGTAACCACCCTTTGTGATGATCTGGCTGAGGGGGTTCAAGCCTATGCAGAACAGCAACGAGGACAGCCACTCATCTTGGCCTGTGCCACACTTAATGGTAACTTTTGAAGCTCGCATTGAGTTGATCTCTAGAGTTTTCTCTCACAGCCCCTTCAAGTTCTTTCTGAACACTCTTAGCGTCCTCTTGGTGGTGTGCATTTTAAAGCAATTCCAATATCCATATGTGTGGCATTGAGTCATAGGCTTTCTTGTAGTCAATTCAGGCGGTACACAGGTTGGTCTGCCTGGTCTTGCAGTCCTAAGTGACTGCCCTATCAACCAGTAACTGGTGCTTGGCTGGTGATGCTATAACTGCTGTAACTGAGTGACTGGTATAGTATACACAAACATCTGCCCCTAGTATGGGTCCTAAAGACAGAATGGAAGATACGCAAGACTCCTAAGGTGGTTGTTAATTACTGAGAATGAAATAAGATCCTGTAAGGCTTCCAGATTCAGACTGACAAAATGGTGATGCCTAACCAGCCGGACATTGTGATGGCTGACAAACAACAGTAGTGGTGATAGATGTAGCAATCCCAAGTGACAACAACATCAAGAAGAAGGAACATGAGAAGCTCAAAGAATACCAAGTGCTTACAGAATGACAGAAGAGCTGGAAAAGAGTAAAAGTAACAGTAGTGCCATTGCTAACTGGGGCAGTGGGGGCTGTGACCCCCAAACTGGAAGAGTGGCTTCAGCAGATTCAGAGTACAAGATTCTTTGTCCAGAAGAGCACAGACACACAAAAACAGAAAGCAGAGCCATTTAGCATTCAGAAGTTACTAAATGCCGAGGTTGCCTTATTGGTGTGTAACTGATTTTTGAACACTCTGTCTGATGCACACATTGACACCGTACATGGTTTAACAACTTGGACCAAGTTCTCTTTGAGTCACAGATTAATGGTCATGAAGATCCAAAGTTGGAATTCAGTCAAACTTTGAGCATCAAAACTGTTATATTTGTAGTGGTGTAGATGGGATTGGGATGAAGAGGCACAGGAAGGATGAGCACATGAAGGGCTGCAGGACAACCCCCAGGCTCTGCAATCAAAACCCTGAAGAGGAACATGTGTCAAAGCCGTGAATTCATAGCTTTTGTGCAGGTTTATGACAGCAAGTTTGAGTGACTCCATTTGGCACTTCCAACCCAGGAATTGTCTTTCGTGTAAGATTATCAGTCTCATCCCACAATTTTTTAGTCACACCATCAGCACACATCACCACATTCCATTGCTCAGTCTTTTTTCTTTCTCCCTTTTTTTAAGATTTTGGTTGCTGGTATTGTTTCTACTTTTATTCATTCTTCAAGTTTATTTATTTATTTATTTGTGGTTGTGTTGTTTCATAGGTTCTCCAATGCCCTCTCCCTACTGTCCATCATCTGTCATTGACCAGTCACATCCACAATCAGCCAATCCACATGACAGCCTGTTGTTAGGTGACGTGGCTGAGCCAGATTCAGAGGAAGAGGAAGAGGAGGAGGAGGAAGAAGAGGAAGAGGATTATTCAGCTCGATTGTACTTACCTGTAACTCATGGTAAAGGGACTTTGCTTCTTATTAAGATTCAAAATCTGGTCTGTAGCAGTTGTACTGATGACTAATGAACATTAGCACATAATATAATTATTTGCTTTGTCCAAAAGAATAACCCCCCCAAAACTAGGGCCAAATCCTAGTTGTTTGTAAAAAAAAAAATATATATATTTCAGTTGCATATTATTATCTGTCTGCATTTTCAGTTGACTGTTCTGCAGACTGATTTTTTTGGAAATCACATTCTTCTGCATTTCCTCCCCAAACTTTGGAGCTCTTATATCTTAATCGAAACATTCAACTTACGCAGGAGATATTTGCCAGCACATATATTCATGTGCTCTGAATATTCATATATCTGCTCACACTTTGCCCTGCTTATCTCACAGCTAGGCAAGTAGTTCAAGAAGACTGGTGGTCCTTAACTGAGTAGGACAGTAATTGATACGTTGCAAAACAAACATAATCATTAGGTCAACATTTCATCCCAGCTTCATCTCACTTAACTACCTTCAACCTCTCTGAGTTCCTGACTGACTGTTGTACATTGCAGACTCCACTAAAATTGATTTTCATGTTGGCTGCTTTTGGTTGTCCTCAAGAGATCAGACAGTTTTGGTAGGAATCTGATTACTTTCTCTATTACTGTCATTGTTTTTCTCACCCTTTATTGTCTCTTTGCTTTCCAACCTTCTCTTCCTTTCATGTCTGCTTCTGTGCCACAGAAAACCGTAAAAGTCCTACAGTCTTGGAGGGTAACTGACAGATAAAGTGATAAAATATGTATGGAGACTGTATTTTAAAGTTGTTGCACCATAGAGCAGTACTCAAAATCATGTAGTATGGTTTTTCTTAAAATTCTTACAATAAAGGTCCTATCCTATCCTAAAGAGACCTGATTCTGTACAAGGGATGCTCACCCAGCTACAGCTTGTGCACCAGCCTTTGTTGATGTAGGCACAGAGGGTCCCTCCATGAGTTTTCCCTGACAGGTGGTTATGATCGGCTCGAATGAGGAATAGCTTTGGCTAGATCTGGTAAGCTGAGCCCGGCATATTGTTGTTGAGCCATGTTTCCTTTTAGAGAGATACACAGTAGTTCCACAACTCTCTGTAGCTGCTCAGTAGGAGTTGTATTAGGTCTCTCTTGTTGTCTGGTAATGAGCGGATGTAAACTAAGTCAGATCATCAACCTGCAACCTAGGGTGTCCTGGTGTCAAGTGCATTTGCAGACACCCTTATGTTAGAACATGGTGTTTGTCATGAACAAACTGTGCCTAGTACAGAAGTCCTACAATTTAACACCACACAGCTTCAGATCAGGCAGACCGTTCCTCCCATTCACACCCCTGGCCACACGCCTGGGTACTTTGAACTGTCGTATGGTGCATAAACACAAACAGCATTCAGGACCCATTCCCTGACCCTGAGGCACAAGGAAGCAACCCTTTCCTTGACTGGGGTAAACTCTGTCAAGTAGCCAGAGAGTTGGGGATATAAGTAAGCCCACATCTGCCTTCCAACTCTCACTGGGAGCAAATCTAGAAAAGAGGAGAGAGTGCGAGGTGAACCCGACAGTATCTAGCTGGTATCTCTCTACCGCCTGCACAAGCTCAGGCTCCTTTCCCGCCAGTGAGGTGACATTCCTTGTCCCAACAGTTAGCTTCAGCAACTGGGGATCGGAGGTCACCAGCTTTGTCGCCTTTGTCTGCTACCCTGTGTGCACTGTACCTGACCCCTTTTATTTCTCTTGTGGGTGGTGGGCCCACTGGAGGAAAGACCCATATTCTTGTTTCGGGTTGATTTTGAAGGTCAAGCACTTAAATACCATGAGGCTGTTACATATTTAAGACAAACAAATGCAGAAAGAATATTTTTTTAAACTCCTTTGTTTACATGAGGAAGAAGCCAAGCAGAGGAAAATGTGTGAGAATAGGGGAAAGAATCCGTTCTTCCCTTAGAACTCATATTTTATTGGCTGTTTACTGGTATGAGAAAATATTGCAAGCATCAGGAAAAAAAATTGTACTTTTTTCAGTCCATAAAGCTTTTATGTCTGACAGAGCATAGACCAACCTACATTGTACTGGAACATCAAGTTTTAAGAAACCACTTTGTTTGATCCTGTGAACTCTAACACTACATAGTAAATATTATTATTGGGCAATTTTGCATCAGGTGGACAGTATTTTGCCTTGTGTGGGTCCTGTTTGGTATCTTGATGAGGTTTCTGTGAATCTGGCTGTACTGACATCAGAGAGAATGAACAGTATGATTTTGATGTCAGGAATGACTTGTTTTTATTTGTACTGCCTGCCTGCTCAGACCAGTTCAGTGATTGATAGTGGAAAGCACAACCAATTCAATTCAATTCACTTTATTTATATAGCGCCAATTCACAACAAGAGCAGGTCTAGACCAAACTCTTTAATTAAATTGTGAAATAGAGAGAGCCCAACATTCCCCCTTGAGCAAGCACTTGGCAACAGTGGCGAGGAAAAACTGCCTTTTAGAAGGCAGAAACCTCGGAGCAGACCCCGGCTCAAGATGGGCGGCCATCTGCCTTGACCGGTTGGGGTGAGAGAGAGGGAGAGAGAGAGAGAGAGAGAGAGAGAGAGAGAGCAAGAGAGAGAGCAAGGGAGAGAGGCAGAGGGGGTGGGGTGTGAGAGAAGGAGCACACAAGCAGAGATGCATAGCAGCAGTAATAATACCAGAAGTATCGGAAATGTAGATAATGATAATGACAATGAAGTATACAGAAGGTATTATGGTGATTTTGATAACAATAGTAGTAACAATAATGGTAGTAGCTGTACTGAGTCGTAACAGATTTAAATCAGATTATGACTAAACAGTAGTAATTGCAGTAGGTTTTGAGCAGGACGACAGCAGGACCGCAGCAGGAGGTCCAATCATGATCGATAGGAATCTGCGGGACAAGAAAACACAGGGACTCCAGGGAAGAAGTTGTGTTAGTAATATGCATTAATGGGACATGAATGTGTGCAGAAGAAGAGGGAGAGGAAGAAAGAGCTCAGTGTGTCATGAGAGGGGCCCCAGTAGTCTAAGCCTATAGCAGCATAACTAGGGGCCGGCCTAGGCCAGCCCTAACTATAAGCTTTATCAAAGAGGAAAGTTTTTAGTCTACTCTTAAATATAGGTGTGTCAGTTTCATCTTTGCATCAAACGCCATAGAGTCCGAGCAGTCCGAGCTTCCGCTGCCTTCGTCCATGCTCTGTATTTTGATGACGTATTTGTTAGTGCAACAGGTATGACAGCTGTTGCCAGGTTGGGCGTTTTTTCCGCTACATATTCAAGGCTGTTTGCAGTGTGTTTAGCGTGGGTTTTCGGAAGGCTCTACGGAAATCTGACACACTCTTTAACAAAGTTATACTGTGAGAGAGCGCCGTTCACAAACGCCAGAATGAACACGTTCACAATAACACTCATCAACCGGAAATACAGCACGTTCAGTTCACATTTGCCCAAAATATGAACGAGTTCATGAACAATCGTTCATTGAACGTGTTCAGGCACAACACTGCTGATAACTTGTCGTACATATTAGCGTATATGGTCTGGGAGTGTGTCTTTATACTGAATTCCTTATATATGGCAACACTGTTTTGGAAAATATTGCAATCTCCATGTCTCTTGAAAGAAAAAGAAAGAAAGAAAGTGACATATTTTGTCATTGGAGGGAACTCACTCCAACGAAATTCATGCTCTGCATTTAACCCACCCAAGTGACGTGTACACACACAACAAACCCGGGGCAGTGGGCGACCGCGTACCTTGCTCAAGGGTACCTCAGCCATGGACACCGGTACGGGGAATCGAACCAGCGACCCACCGGTTACGGGTCCGATACCCTAACCGCTGATCCACGACTGCCCCCTAGCGAAGTCACATCTCTCACTATCAACTTTCCTCTCTTTATCTACAGTCAGCCTGTAAGATATTAGCTGGAAGGGGTCACAGCATGGGTCACACAGCCAGACAGATCTACTGAGTGGTGCTGTCACTGTGATGTGAGAGAAATTAGACAAACCAATACATTAGGCAGGGAAAAAAACAGAGGAGAAGACTAGGAACATAAGGAATGATTGAAGGAAAGGACATTGTTACCTTTTCCTGGTATCCACTGGTGGGGTTTTGTCTCACTGTTTCACAGGTGATGGTATCAAGGTGGTGTTCTTGGCACGGTAGCATTGTAGTCAAAATATCAACAAGGCCCACAGAGGTCAATACCTGGGCCTCCCCTCCAGTCTGTCAGAATGGAGGAAACCTCTTAAATAAGAGTTGAAACATGGACAGTTGTCCTTACTCAACTCTACATTGACATTGACAATCATTTAACCAGCGCCAGCTCACTGCTGATTGGTCAGAACCGATTGGCCTGTGGGCTAAATGAAGTCAGCCCAAATGGTCAGTAAATGAAGAGGACGAAACATGATACTCGTCAATCATTTACACCCGGAAAATAAGTAAGAGCAGATTTGACGCGCTTGCACTGCATAAAATTATCCTGTGTTATTCTTTTAACTATTTGGTGCTGTTGCCACTTTAGGTTTCACTAAAACTAAACCTTAAATGCATAACAATCTTTTGTGTGTTATTTAAACATTAACCTTCTCATCTTTATTCCATAACGTAGGGAGGGCTTAGCCCCACTAGCCCATTTATACCAGCTGTCACTGCAAACAGCTTTACTATCATTAAAATCTAGAGCAGTCAGCTAATTGTACTGTTCATCACCTAATGCTAATTTTGTTAGCTTTAAGTCTGTTCACTTTCTCGCTTGTGACCCAGCTTTTATTTATTGATTTCCACCATGACTGACCTATTCAGAGATTCTTTGTGTTGCTCAGCAGGTTCCAGTGAGCAGGGCCTCTCTAACTCACACACACAAGACAGGTGAACAAAGAAGATTTAATACTTAACAACTCCCCACAACAGTTTTTTTCCTCCTGAGGCTGAAAAGACGCCAAACACCCTCCACCGTGCTATTAGATACCTCAGAGACACCAAGGCTGTCAACTCACAGCAGACAAAGCACCAGAAAAAAAGATTAATTGTGAACGACAGGATGACGCCAAGGCTTATTGACAAAGTCAGTGAACCAACTTACTGAATGCAAAAGAGAGGTCAGCTGAAGGCAGAGAGAGAATACACAAATAACACTTAGTGTTTTTTATTTTGGGACCAAGTAGCCAATTCTCCTAAACACCAGAACTAATCAATGAATCATTGAATGGATGAGAAGAAGGAAAGGGATTGAGAGAAAGAGACATATTTTTCCTTAACATCAGAAAACCACTGATTATAAAGGATAGTGATGAGGAAAGTGATGAAGAGACAGAAGAAGTAAAGAAATTATCCTTTTCGACATGAGAATGAATCAGTGAGATGAAGGATGTATAGGGAGAGTTGGGTCAGCAGCAAAAAAAAATATATAAAAAACTGAAGAGACGAGAATAGAGTCAATCATTGATCAGGCTAATGAACTGTTGGCTAGTGGCTGGGAATTAAGCCTCAAACACACACACATGGGAAAAGGCCACAAACACACAGCTCACATCTGAGGCTGATTGCAGATTGGAGTCACTTAAGTGAAACAAAATGTTGTAGCAGACTCCATACAAAGAGACAGGAAGACTGAGAGAAAGGCAGACAAAGAGACAGACTGGAAAGGAGTCTAAGGTAAAGTAAGGAGAAAGAGAGAGAAGGGCTAATTGTAAATCATAGCTCATGTTCTTTGTCATAAATTGAATGTGAATTGAATGGTTTTAAATCATCGTTTTCTCCTTCAACAGGTCATCCAATTAAAATTAAAATGTTTTTATTGCTTTCCAAATAACCCCTGGTTAATTTTAGATAACTGAAACTAATTGGTAAGGATTAGAGAAAGGTTGTGTTCATGATTAAAAGAAACAACACTGACTGCACTCTCTTGTGCTGAAGTCAAATGGTTTGTGTGCCTAGCCATCCACATCACCCTCCATAAGTCTTTCTTATAGCAATTTTTCACAATATTTTGTCCTTTCCCAGTGATCTAATAATCAATGGCTGTGTCCTCAGTCATCATTGCTCACCATCACTTTTCTGTAGAAAACTAGCAGTGTTGCTTGTCAGAAAAAATGCAAACATATGTCATGTGATATAGTGGATTTTCTGGGTAAGGATGTGGTCAGGATGAGGAGAGTGGCTCCAGACTCCAGGCCCCTGCAGTTGACGTGTCAAAGTGTCCTTGGACAAGACACTGAATCCCAAATTGCTCCTGGTGTGTGATTGCTCATGTGAATGGTTATTGTTCCTGATGAGCAAGTGAATGGGTGAATGATGGCTCATGTTGTAAAGCCCAACTCCATACCCATCTATCCTGCAATAATCAATTCCAGTCTGGTTTCCGCCCCCTCCATCCATGGCATTGAAACAGCACTTCTCAAAATCCCTAATGACCTCCTCCTTACTACTGACTCCGGTTCACTATCCATTCTCCTCCTGCTTCATCTGAGTGCGGCCTTCGACACAATTTCACACACCATCCTTCTGGACAGGCTTTCCTCTATTGGCATCACAAACACAACTCTCAAATGGTTTCATTCATACCTTTCAGGCCGCACTCACTTCATTCAGTTAAAATCACTCAATCCCTACCCAGTCCCTGTCACCACAGGTGTGCCCCAGGGCTCCTGGATCCCCTGTTGTTCATCATTTACCTTCTCCCCCTTGGTCACATTTTCTGCAAATCAAATCCACTTTCACTGCTACGCTGATGACACCCAGCTGTACCTTTCAACCAGCCTCAACTCCACACTCCCACCTTCCTCCCTTACCAATAGCCTCCTTGAAATAAAATCCTGGTTCACCTCAAACTTCCTCAAATTAAACAGTACAATACAATAAAACAGAACTTCTTCTGACAGGCACAAAATCCACATTAAAGAAAGTCCACATCCTCTCTATTCCCATTGATGAGTCCTCCATCTCCTGCTCACCTTAGGTAAAGAGTCTGGGAGTCATCCTGGACAGCACTCTCTCCTTCACCACCCACATCAGTACTGTCACCCGGTCCTCCTACTTCCATATCTGTAACATCAACTGTCTCCGTCCTTCCCTCTCTACCACTCCACTGCCATTCTTGTTCACAGCCTTGTCACCTCCGGTTTAGACTATTGCAACTCCCCTCTGAACTCACTTCCACCTGACCTCCATAACGCTGACTCGCTTCCACATTTTAAATCCAAACTCAAAACCCAAAACCCCGTTTAGACTAGCCTACTTCTTCTGACCACAACTACATTGTCAATTTTTAAATTGTATTTTATTGTCTCTTATTGTTGCAAATTTTGTGTCTGTTTTTATGATTAATGATGTAAGGCAGGGGTGGGGAACCTTTTTCATATGAAGGGCCATTTCTATTTTTATAAAGTTCTCCAAGAGCCATACTATTATGAACAGGGTTGCAAAAAAAAAAAAAAGTCTAGAACTGCTGTGTTACTAAGCCTCATGATTGCTGCATTTCTGTGCATGTCAGACTCACCTAATGTGATGGCTAGAACTTTTTCTCTTTGGCGAGATGTCTGATGTCAGCTGGCGGTGATAATGATGCTACTCGAAACTGGTTTCCAAGTTTGGGTCAGTCAGTCTTGAGCGGAAGCGACTCTTTTCTAGAGTCAGTTTTGAAAAGAACTGTTCACAGCAGTACGTTGTCCCAAACAGAGATGCAAACTTCAGGGCATGTCTCCTCAGGATGGGAAAATCCTCAGCACGAATGTACAGTTTGTAAAAGTCCAGCAGAAAAAGGTTGTTGTACTTAGCTTTGAGCTAGTTGTTGCTTTGCAGCTCAGTTGTTTCCATTTGGAGGTTGTCTGGCACATCAGATAGTTGTGCATTAAACGGCATAGCAAACATGTTTAGTTCCTTTTGTATATATTTCGCATCATGAAACCTGTCATCAAATGCCTGAATTAGTTTTGCACACTCACCAGCATATTCAGTAGTAACGTTAGGGTTTTGTTCTTGCAGGATGGGAAATTGCAGTGTTTCCCCTTTCCAGTTGTACTTGCCACAGCCTTAACTTCACTTTCACATTTTTCACATTTGAAAGCAGAGAGCTGACGAGATGGTTGAGACCTTGCAGCTTGATGTTTAGCTCTGACAGGTGCTTGGTGATGTCCACCATGAAGGCCAGATCACTGAGGAACCTGCCATCACTGAACTCCATGACAGGTTTCCCCTTCATCTCGATAAAGTGTCTGACTTCTTCCTGCAGTGTGTAAAACCGGAAGAGCATATTTGCACGAGTCAGCCATGGCACTTCACGATGATAGACCAGATCACCGTACTCTAACTCAAGCTCGCTGAGTAGCTCCTTGAGGAGGTTGTTCAGCCCTCTGCTTTTGATGAAGTTTATGGTTGACATGACGGTTTTCATCACATTGTTAAGCTGCACAGACTCTCTTGATGTATGATACAGTGGCATACAACTAAATCACTTGGATCCAGACTCAGACTCGAAATCCCACACACAAAAATGGCTAGCTGCACTGGGTTTGTGATGTCTGTTGTTTCATCACAGGCCAGAGAAAAATACTCAAAGTCTCTTGTAGTGTCTTTCAGTGGTTTTTCAATATCTTGTGCCATATCAGTAATCCTGTCTGCAATGGTTCTTCGAGACAAACTGACACTTTGAAATAATTTCACTTTGTTAGGCGCGAGCAACTCCGCGGGGACAACAAGGCACTCCTTCACAAACTCTTCTTCGGCATGAGATTTCAGCTTCGTGGCTATTAACTCACTCACCACAAAACTTGTACGCGTAATATTCTCTCTGTCAGTCTGTAGTCGTGTGAAAGCTGCTTGTTGAGCTTCCAAACTCCGACAAGGAGTGTTAATTAATTTTATCTAAACACATCTATCCTCTCAACTCATCGAATTTAGCATGTTTCGAGCTGTAATGGCGCTCGACATTTGCCTTTTTCATCACTGCCAGCGCCTCGTCACAAACTAGGTACACTGGCTTGCCTTTTATTTCAACAAAGAAAAAGTCATTTGTCCTTTTTTTCTGGAATATGCGTGCATTCTGCATCCACCTTCCTTTTTTTGACAGTTGCCATGATACATCCCTTGTCATCCGTGTCAGGTAATAACGTACATCATGTGCTGCATTCACTGACCCTGATGTTGATTTGGACATACATACCTCGTCTGTTTTATCTCAGAAAACTAATGACAGTCGATATTTTTTTCCCTAATTTTTTTTTGTTTATTCATACCATAAGTGCATATATAAAATATAAAAATTTTATTGCGTCGCGGGCTGGTTGAAACGGTCTCGAGGCCAGAGGTTCCCCACCCCGCTGTAAGGTGACCTTGAGTGTCTAGAAAGACGCCTATAAATAAAATGCATTATTATTACTTGAATGGTCAGCCAGAAGACCACTATATGAGTAGATACCATTTACCATTTAATGGGTCCTGTATCCTTCTGGCATTACCCTTTTGACAAACTTCTTTTTTAGCCCTTCTACTTGTAAACCTCTAAAATGAGTGTTTCTATCAGCGTATTGCAGACCCATCAGTGGTTTTCTTTTTTTAGTAGTTTCTTTTTTATAAAAACTACAGTGGTAGTTGTTGTACTACGTAATAGCCATAGGCTATATAATGTATTACTATATGAAGCTTTATGTATTGAAACATTAATATTTAAGGGATATTTAAAAAAATTCTTGGCACCAGGCCAAACAATTTTTCTGGGGAAAATCCTGAAAATTGTCAGTATGTGTTTTGAGACAGTGAACCTGTTAGCTTAAAAGGGCTTGTCATGTTTAATTTGTTTTTTTACTGCGATTCCGTTGTATTTCAGTATTCTGGCAATAGGCTTCATCCTATACTCAATAAAGTTGTTATGAAATAATGTTGAAAAAGCAATAAAGGGAATGTGATGGAGATGTGAGAACAAAGAGTAGGACAAAGGTAAAATAAATAAATCCTGGTGGCTGACAAAAACAATAGAAAAAGATGAACATGTAAAATAGAAAAAGCAAAGGAAGACCCAGTGGCATACTGAAAGACAGTCTTTCATATTAATGACTGAGTGAGAGAGTAAAAAACAGAGAGAGGGAGAGAGGCCACCGAGAGCTGACTTGGCAGGAGGAAATGAATGAGGGAATGAGGGCAAGAGAGACAGAGAGGAAAGAGAGGGTGCATGAGGGTGCACTGGTCCTACAATAAGGAGAGAAATGTGAAGGACTGATGAGAGGCTCTGAAAAGACTCCAGCTGCTTGTACTAAATAACGGAGTAGAAGAGAAGAGGTCAGGTGAAGAGGACCGCAGGAATGGGAGGGAGGTGATGGGAAAAATAGACACATGAATTGAGAGGAAAAAAATATAAAGCTCAAGACTTACCAAAGGTGGAGGGGAAGAGGGAAAGTTGAAATCAATTTAACACATTATGTATCACTTTGCTACTGTCTCTATCACTTTCCCTGTCATTAGTAAGTCCCTTTTTTTTCTTTCCTTCACCAAATTATAATTAGCTTTATCAAAAAAGCCCAAGTCATAGTTAACTGCATTATCCCAGCAATGAAGCACCTGACAAGAGGACCATTTAGAAAACGCATCCCTTTGGTGCATTCAAAGATGCTCAGATGTCAGTTTTTTTTAGTCTGCAGTACAGTTGAAAACATACTTCAGTATGACTGATAGACCTGAAACATAACAGGTCACATTTTCATAGGATTTATGCCGTACCACTGCACATACAGATTTATTTTACCTCATTATTTCTAAAGACTTCTTAGCATACGAGGAAGACACAGTAGAGAGGTTCAGCTGTTGTTGGTTCAGCTGTCTTTGGAAAGACTCCTGCACACACACACACACACACACACACACACACACACACACACACACTGTAACTGTAAAGGAGATACTACTGTTTGTTGAAAAATTCTGCTAATATGAAGGTTAAGTATACATATATATAGCATTACATATAGCATTCTAGAACAAAAGAAATCTGCTTTAACATGCATTTGTTTGGACTGATATGACTGCTGCATTAATCTATATGTTGCATTTACAGTTACCTCAAATTTGTACTTAAGTACTGTAGTTGAATAAATGTACTTGTACATTCCCCCACAAAATATGAAGCTGAATTTTGTCACTGCACAGCCGGTTTGTCGCCTCAAATGTGCCCAGAAAGATATTTTAGTGTGTTGTTTAGCTGTAATCTGAGAAGTTACCAGGTCAGCCTGTTGAAAACAGACGTGGGAAGCAGAGAAAGACTCTCATATACTAATATGCACGCCAGACTGTCAGCCAAAACAATGAACAGAGGAGGTGACATGACAACACACACATCATGCGTCACACCATTTCTTCATTACATTTTTACACACTACAGGTATGCTAATCATGATGCATTGTCACAACTAAACTAAACAAAAAAGATAAAACTAAACTAAGATAAAGCTAATATTTTTTAAAAAAGAGAGTATTGGTCATTATATTAGTAAAGTAAACATTTTTGGAACCTTTTTGGAAATTATGAGATCAAAAATGAACTATTGCAAGATCAATATCCGGCTTCCCGAGCAGTGTTTTCCTGATAGAAAGCACACTAATGTCTTTTCTTGCTGTCCATGTGATCTTATTTTCTTTTCTTGTCTTTCACTCTTGATTTTGAGTATTTGCAAGAAGGTCATGATGCATGAAATATCCCATTGAACTTTAACATTGTTTAGATCTGAGTAACTGTCTTTCAGAGTACCTGGGGTTGATTTAGGTAAATATTTTAAATATACAATTTGGCCCCACTTTTCTTCCTTTTTAAAAAATAAAAAGTAGACTTGTGAAGCTTAAATAACTCTTTTAATTGCATTAGTGAAATCTTTCCTGGGGCTGTTTGTGTCTAAGAGGATTACTGTGATGTTAATGCTGCCATTACAATGGTCTCACAGTTCTAACTGTCAGTTTTTACTGACCCACTGCTGGAGTGACGCTGCTTCTTCCCATTTCCCTTACACTTTTTCCTTACTGCTCTTTGCGGCATCCTCTAATATTTTCTTTTCATGCTTTCTCTTACTCTCTTCCTTGTCTTTGCCATAATACCTTCACTTGTGTTGCTTTATGTTACGTTCCCTTGCCCCTTACCTCAAACCCTAATGTTTACTATTGGCTTTTTATTACCAGTTACTCTGACATTAACCTAATCCTAATCTAACTTTAACTAAACTGACTAAGCTCATGAAAGAAATTAAGTTGGACTGAGGATATACTCTTAATTTGCCTACCTAAACAGACAATGCTTTTTATTAAAACCAGTCTGGGTCAACCAACATCACGTTCTTTTTTCCATTCATCCTCAACATTAATTACTCTCATACACAGTTTAACTTTTCCAGCCTGTTCTAGAAAGATGAGTGGCAGAAAATCTCCGCTGAGTATCAAAGCTGATCTTCCTTGAGTTATATACATGTTACCTTGACTTAATCAGTTAGTATATCTTGCTTAGTATAGCTCCACAATGTGTGAATTCAAACTCTGACCTGGGCTTCAATTGACTGTCATTCCTATTTACTTGTTATTTATTTTTATGATTTGTTGTGTTACTTTCGTACATTCATATTCATTTGTCATTGTATATGTGCCTATTTTTTGTCAGTTACTTAATTTCTTATTTTTCATTTAAATGTTTAACCTTTGTTGTTGCTTGTCATAATTTCTCTCTTAAGCCTACATTAATGATACAGGATCTGTTCTCTGGCACTCCACAGCTCTTTTCTCCAAAAACTGTACAACACATTTTTATTGTGCTGTAAATAATCTTTTTAGAAAACGTTCTCATTAACTGCTGAATGTAAAATGAAATCTACATTAAGACAATAAGAACAAAAGTTTCCAGAGAGAGAGAGAGTGTGAAGGGACTAATGCAGAGGCAGAATGAGTGGTGTGCAGAACAGAAACATAAGCATGACATATGGATGGAGATAGAGACTCATACTGAACCTTGTAATCATTTTGCCTTTGATAAATAACCTCTTCCCTTAACGACACCTCACCTCAGTGCTCCTCTAAGATGTCAATTTACTGTGCAACACATCAGTCCTTCTGACTGATGGAGAACTGTGTGTGTATGAACTACACATTCACAAACATTTGCTACAGTACATTTGTTCTGCTGTACTGTTGCTCAAGGATGTCACAAATCCATGAACCTTTGCTGCCAGAATACCTGAGGAGGGCACTTTCAAATACTGTGTGAATACAAAAGTCACTTTTGTCTGGCTTTTCTCAAAATGAAATCATGATCAAAAATGTGTTTGAAGTTATATCTGCAGAACACAGACATAGGTAGATAAATGTAAAGGCTGATACCTTGCTCAAATTTATAATTAAGACCTCACCTGAACCCTTGAAGATGAATCTGTTTCCTCATCAGCCTGCTGTACTTCTCTAGTCTGAAGTTTCCTGCATATAAAATAATTCATTACAGTGACATTCTCATGGAATTTCTAGACTGAAATTTAAATATTTTGGAATATCCACCAATGTTATGTTCACTCCTGCTAGGATCCTGAATGCTAGCCTATAGATGATAGAAACTGGGGTTAACTTGGTAATTCATGCTTGCTATCGTGACTAACTAACATCAACTGACATTATTTTCCACCATGTAAAGGCTGTTGACATTAGGTACCCAGCAGTTTTTATTTTAATTCAATGTGGCTACTGGCCAAATTTTAGTAGCCAGGCTAGGCCTGTTGCTTAAGCTCTGGGTGTTAAAAAAGCTCCTGATGTCCCTTCTCTTTATTACTGGCATCATGCATGATATCTAAAAGTACAAAATGTGTTGGTATAGACACAGTTATTCTTTATTATATTTACTATACAGTGCAGACAGTAGAGGAAAGAAAATACCATAACTCATATGAAAGACTCAAGCTTGAGGTATTTGACTGATAACTTACATACAGCATACTGATCAACTCTTACTTCCATGTACTTCCATACTTCCATGTTTGGCAGTTGATAATGGTATTTCACATACAGAATCTGCATGTGATGTGAACCTTCAATCCCCCTATTTTTTTACTAGCACAGCATGACTGAATTGGTCATCCAGGAGACGCAGCATATTGGAGAACATATTGGACTTATCAAGTATGACTGCATTCCAAAGATAACACAAATAAGTTTGCTCAGATATCTTTCTTTGAGCCTTCCGTAAGGTTCATGGAAAGATTTTGCAACAACTGAGTTAAACCGAGGTCAAAGTTGACATAATTTGAACTTTGTGTGCAGTCAGAGGCAGTCTTGGTCAAGAGGTGACCACACTGAGGGTATTGCTTCACTAAGTTGGGCGTCAGGAGAGCAACTCAGTAGAGGCAGACTTACAGATATGAAGTTGGCATTCTCTAGCTAGAGATACTAGCACATAGATGTGCAAAATAAATGATCACATCTAACTCAATGATAATCACTATCCCAGCACTGATCACTATAAAACACTGTTGTTTTGTATCTACCTGATCTCGATAAGACATTTCAGTTTGAGACAGATATTAGTAGTTATGTTTTATCATTTTTGTCACCAGTATTTGGTTGGTATATATTTTTGGGTGACACAAATTAAGACACAGTAATATCATTCAAAATACATTTGCTCATTGAAAAACTAAATGCCATTTAAACCTCATGTTTATTGAAATGAGATACCTGACAGATTTTTGTGTTTTATAGTCAGGAATCTGGAGAAGTACAGTCATGAGGTCGGTTACTTTTCTGCACAATGCAGTTTGTTTTGGGAGCTGATGCAGAGGGCTGCCGCCTCTTCACAGCACTGATTGTGCATGGATTCTTTTTTTTTAACTGTGGGAGTTGGATTTGAAAACCTGAGCTGACCAAACACCTTTTGAATTTTGTTTAAAAACTAATCTTGGTGAAAGTGACAGGCTTGTGGGTGTGTGTGTATCATGATAGAAGAAAAAAGGCACATAACCAAAGAGAATTTACAATATTTTAATGGTCCAGTCCTCCAAATTTAGTAGCACTGAGATTATGAGTTTATGAAGTGTTTTTTGTTGAGGTAAGGACTCATTCATTAGTTGAATTGTCAGTTTTGTATTGAGCACTGACTGTCTCCTTGGTGGAGGTCTGAGAGAATATTGTCGAGAAGTATCTTGATATCATCTGGATTTACCCCCTTACTGATATAGGCAAATATGTTGATATGACTTTCCACAGATCATTTTCAGGTCTGTTCTTAATGAGAACTGCATGCATTAGACAGAAAAAAAATATGTAAGATCCTGAATATCTAGATGAGGTGCAGTGGTAGCCACATTTAAGCAGGTCTACCCTGTTAGCCTGCGGACTGAAATGAAAAGCAACAGGCACATGTGCTGCTCATGAAACTCATGACTTCCAGCTGTTAAAAGGTCAGTTTATATATATGATATGCATGTAAAAACTGATGACCAGAGGGTCTGTTTCAAGCTTCATCTTCAAATTAAACTTGGTGGGTCCTACTCAGATAGCTCATGATAAAAGGTGATTTCCTGTGCAAGTTGTTGTCCATCAGTATTTTATGGTACAAAGCGTAGAGAAAATGAAACCTCTCATATAAATATATGAAAGAGACAGGCTTTCCTCAACCAACAGTTTCATCTCATTTCACTCCATCATTCTCTTTGGTCTTGTGTTTGTTTGCCCACCTTTATCTGTCTTTTTCAGGGTCAGGGTCCCTCTGCTGCTTCTCAGTCTTGCTATTTTTTTCAATCTGGATGTTTTTTCTGCTGACACATACACACACACACACACCGAACGAACTGATAACCCAGTGCGTATTAAAGTACAGGAGAGATTTGTGTAGTTGTGTGCTTTTAACCTGGTTGTTTATTGTCCCACAAGAATTAGGACTTGGATGTAACAGACAATTGTGTGCCTTCATTTTAGATTTGCAGCCCACAGAGGATTTAGCTGTGGAGTTGTTTTAGATGTAATTCTGTCTCAGTCTTATTTTTAACACGTTTTTTTTTTTTTAATAATAAGAACAATTTTTACAAAAAATTACAGTTTGTGTCAATACACACAAAACATACTTGCTTTCACATCACAGTGTGGAAGCTGGCTTAACAGCCATCACTGGACTGCATGTTGTAAATGCTGTTCTACATGTCCAAGTAATGGGATCAACAAAAGACAAAGACGTGTGTAGCTCTTCACATGCACACACAACCAAACTCTCAGTTACATTTTAACATGGAAACAAGCACAGCGTTTCATTTCATTGTTTTTAATCAGGCTTTCTTTATTTCAGAATCAGAATTGCAATACTTTATTTATCCCTGGGCGAAACACTCCCACAGACTGGTTCAGTTGGTCCTCAGCCAACCAGCTGTGGGCATAGTGACACAACATCATGCTTAGCATTTCCTAGTGTTTCCTAGTGCCCACCGGAGCTCTGTTCATAAAGCACTTGAATTCAGACCTTAAATAATGAACAAAAACCCAAGTTTAAAGTTGAATTTTATTCTAGTGTTTGTCTTAAATATAGAATAAAATGTCCCGTACATACATGAGGATATTTATTACATCTGACCTTTTTGCATGAATGTGACTCATGCACACATGGATGTGTTATGTTGAGGACAAACACACAATTCTTTCTTTCTTTTATTTCTACTGATACTCTTTATGCAAATCAAATACCAGTATAGCCATTCATTTCCTTCAGAGCACCCTAAAGACAGCCAAAGAGCACTGTGAAAAAACAGTTGAAAAAGTTGAAGCCAGGTCAAGTTTGAGCAAATATTTTTACAAAAATTCAGTTTTGTCAAGGCCAATCGCTGATCAGCACTCGGAGCACAGCTTTGAGTTCCAGTTCTCAACAGCCTTGACCAGCCCATATAACACAGTGAAATTTATGTAGTGGTTAATCCACAGTCAGTGAATGCTGAATTTGGCAGCTACAAGCTTATCTTGTTACATTTATCTCAGATGATGCTTAAAATAAACAAAACATTAAAACGTGACTGCTTTTGTCAGCAGATAAAATTCCTTCATTACCATGTTGCGTTTTATTATATTTAATATTTAAATATCGTTGACATTGACAGGAGGAATAAATAAATGATACTTAACTCCTGACTTTGATGATGACTGTTTGTCCTGGAGAATGGTGTTTCAGGGCTTAACTAATGTAACAGACTGTGTGAAGTCATGTGTGAACTGCCACTGTTCATTCAAACTTAACCAGAATTCAGAGAGAAAATAGCCATTTTGCAGTCAGTTAATGCACATTTATTAACTTTTAGAAGAACTGCTCAAAGATAACAATTTGTCATTTTGAGCCATGCAGTAAACAGAAATTCAATGCTTAGTGTCCCTACTAGGCATTGAATTTCATCACCACTACATTCAGAAACTGTTCATTTCTGACAGTGATCTTCCTCAGCATCTTCAATATGTCTATCTATGGCATCAGGACTAATAAATACAGAGGAGCCGCCTGACTCAGTGTCATCTTAGCAGGTTGAATAGCTACAGGCACCAAAGTAACATTTCTCCCAAATGCTTAAATACTGTATCACAGAAATTCATATCTACTTTGATAAACAGTAAAAATCTGTGAGATTTCTATTTTCAGTTCAATTGCTGACAGTTATGTGTTCCTATGTTTATGTTTCAGTGTTGAAATGAGAGTGGAATATAACAATGTCCCATATGAACTTTGCAGATGTCTGTTTATGAAATGAGGGAAAACTACGTAGCAAAGTGTAGAAAGATAATGAAAATAAATAAAATCTGTTCTCGTCTGTTTTAGGTTTGAAATTAAATGGCTTACACAGCAACTGTGAAAAAGGTTAAGTGGTTTAGTAAACTGATGGAGACTGATCTTTGTTCAAAATAAAAGTCTAAAAAAAATTATTAAAATACAATGAAAAATCAAAACACTGCTAAATATCTTTATCACTAAAATTATATTAAGAGATAAATGAAGCATTTTTTATTTAAAATATGGCTAGGTCAAGCCATCGTTAATACAAAGTCATCACAAAGCATAGCATGAAATAGTTTTTGCGTGTGTAATTTTTTTGTGTGTAATAAATGCAGTACAAAGACAAGCATCCCTCCAACAATGCTTCTCTTTTGTTATTGACAGAGCAACTATCCAATCACCACGGCTCCACCCTGCCTCCAGTACCTCCCCTTCACCGCCCGCAGCCCTCAATTACAGCTCTCAACCAATCCTTGGGCTCCACGCACCACGCGGGCCAATCCCTGAACCCAACTCAGCAGCTAACCCCTCCCACTGGAAGCCCGGCCCCCGTGGCCGGCCAATCACCAGCCGAGCTGCAGACCACACCACCCGAAAGCGTCCCGCTGCAAGACAGCTGGGTGCTGGGTAGCAATGTGCCTCTGGAAACAAGGTATTACTATCATCTGTATTACTATCATCCATTTAAGACACTTTTCTTTAAAAAGTTGTTCTTAATGGGCTTTATCATGAAACTGAAGAACCACTGTTTATGGTGATAGTGGTAATGGAATGATGTGACCGATACTTAGTGAGGCTTTCTTGTTGTGTTGTGCACAGGTAAAGCAGATTTGGTTTTCAGCGGACTATTTGTGATTATCACCTCATTAATTGTGATAAAATTGTTGACTACTAATTTCAATTCCAGGGCACCAATTATGTTGTGCGAGACAACCTCCCACTAGGAAATTACGGGGCACCACCTTGTTACCAGGGACCAATAACCAAACTGGGAAATCTAAAATTGTTGTTGTAAAAAATAGGTTTAGCAGGTGCAGCAGGTATTGTGTTTGGCCTGATTCCTGGGGGTGACTCATTCATGTGGGTGTCTCCCCTGTGAACAGATTGTGAATGCAGTAGCTTTAATGAGATGAGATGAGCAATAACACCAATCCTGATCAAAGCTGTTTCTATTTAGACAGAAGACATTGTGGAAGATGAAACTCTGCTTTGAATTTAGAAAATTTAATGACAAAATGCAAATCTGTAAAAAAAGCTTTAGATTATTCTAAATTATTAGAATAATCGAATAATTCTAAGTAATTCTAAGTAATTAGAATAATCTGGCACAAACATCAAACAATGTATGTAATATTCAATTATTCTAAGGAAGTATTAAGATCAATAATGGAAATAAGTGAGTCTTGTTTATTCATAAGACATCTTCCCTTGATAAAAAAAGAAAAAGACATTGATTTGAACTGGACTGGATGAGAAACTAAATTGGGTTGACACCACAAATTTGCCACTATTGTGAGGAATTTCAGTAGAAGAAAATGTGAAACAGCTGAACAGTTGAAACATTTAGCCAACATAAGCATTGAACCAAATAAATTAAAGTAGAAATCAGTGTATGCTTTATACATGTAAAAATCAGGGCACCACCCTGTCACCAGGGACCAATAGCCAAATTAATAAATAGGAAATAACAGTCTCTTAAAATTATGAAGGATGAATCCAACTGTTATTACAAGTACATTCACAATAACCACAGACAACGACAGGTTAAACTATAACAGGATTTATTAACCAGCAACAACCATCCAGAGATAAGTATCACTTTGTAATAAACACTATTATAATCTAAGTTTATCAACACACATTAACTATTAACTAAAGATAACACAGGTACAACAGCAGGAGTATATCTATACATGGGTGTGCATATATGCAGGAGTGTGTGTGTGTGTGTGTGTGTGTGTGAGAGAGAGAGAGAGAGAGAGAGAGAGAGAGAGAGAGATGACGATGGAGACCAGGATGGCAGAGGGATGACGCGGGGGGGCGTGTTCCTTGAAGCCAAGATGGTGGGTCGTCGCGTGAGTGACGTCAGCAAGACCAAGATGGCGATAGAGTGGCACGCAGGACGTGCAGCTCAGAGCCAAGATGGCGATTGCCCACATAATGTGGATAACGTGGCAAACAAAGACTACAAAGGCAAAGATCCTCGAGCATCACGTGTCTCGCGAGGAGATTCGTGATCGCGTGCTCGGACTCATGCCCATGTAAAAATGTGTTTGAGAGATAAGGATAGAAGAGGAACTTCTATTAAGAACCCAGTAAAGATCACCACTTCAGTTCTTTTGAGTCTCACACTATAACCACACAATAGCGGAGTCAGTAAACCGAAGTTTATCTGCTCAGATATTGGTCTTTTAACCGGTGATGCGCGAGCTCACGGAACTGATGGATTTGGATGATCGATAACAAAAATGAAATGAGTGCGGCGCTTACAAGCGAAAGTCACACATTAGCAACTCTATCTTAATAATGCCGGGACAAAACTTAAATGATTGCAGCACATACAAGTTAAAGAAAATCATGTGTAAATAACCCTACTTTACACTATCTCTGCCTTAATTATGCGTCTGCCTTAATAATCCCTCTGCCCAGACATAAGCCTCTTACTGTGAGTTGCTCCGGTCCTTCGGAGTTGGAAAATTAATAGTCCGCTTAATGTTTGCCGCGTTGTCCTCGGCGGGGTGCTGGTGGTCTGTTGTTTTGCTCCTTTGGCGATGCGGCGTATCACTGTGTGTCCCTCAGTGGCAGCGGGGAAAATCATCGGTGAAGAAAACACTAACTTTGTTTCGTCCTTAAACAAAGTCGGCGCGCAGCTCGTTAACGTGTGATCAGCTGATTGCAGCGATCCACGTCGGCAGAGGAAGAAAAGGAACGGTTCGTCACTCTAGCTCAGGCTTTATGGGGTACATGTAGGCTGCTCTATTGTTCTCCAGAACACATGGCCAGAGATCCTAACATTGTTGAAAGAGTTAAATATTAAAAGTGTAACTAATGTTAAATAAGAGCAGAGTGCAACATAAGATCAAACTGTTACCACCAGTCAGTGTTCTGTGTTTTGTTCAGCATTTGAAAACGGGTGTGTAACTCATTAATATTGTATTTATACTGTTTGTGTAAGCTAGTACACATCCAGAAATCAAAAGAAAATCCATATATCTATCTGTCTTTGCTGCAAGAATGTGCAAAGAAATGTGTGAACTTGTGCCCAACAAGTCACATACAAATATAACCTGAATTTCTGACAAAGGAAATCCAACCAACCACTGAAGACATTTAGCAATATGTTGCAGTCCTTTAGATAGACTGAGTCCAAATACACACCGAGTTAGCTTTTTAGTTGAAGCAGTACCCTTGGAGTTGTGACTGCAGTTCAATAAGGAGAGACTAAGAAGAAAAACAAGTGAATGAGATCATTCTAGTCAAATGAATTTATTGAAGAATAATGAGGAGTGATGCTGACTGCATGGAAGGGTAACTTGTTGTTTTATATTATATAGATATAACATAGCTTTGATGGAAAAGGTTGAATCAGTGGGGTGATAATGAAGGGACAATAACTCTTGAGTTTGGAGTGTTTAAGGAATAAATAAAATGGTTAGGCTGGAAAGTTAAAATCATGAAATGAAATTCTGGCATGACTAAATGAATTAGTAGGCAGAGGAGCACATCTGGCAACAGCCTGCTGTAACTGTCCCACTCTTACTGTCACATCCTTATTCAGTGGATATAATATAGTATATATTCTACATTTTTATACTCCTTTTTGCTTTTCCCTGATATAAAGGGGAAATAGGAAGTACGATGTACAGTTGTTATATGTACACCATAAGATGCGCAACAGGACATCTGTTAACAGGTATGGAAAGGAAGCATTTACAAATTCCTGAAGAAATACTGTAAAGTTTGTAATAGTGATGAGACTAGGAAAGGTGGGATCTGATTAAGACATTAAACTAAACCCTGAAAGCACCTATCAATATACCAAGACTCGAATTGATGAAGAACTTCAGTGGATGCTGAAGGCACAAATGGGTTCAAAGAGAACTGTCAGGATCGAGCTGAGGCAGGACTCAGACACAGAGCAGGTAGATATTTAAGCTGACTTTATTATTTTAAGGCAGCCGGGTAATACCTCATACAGAGAGACAAAAACAAATGGCTATGAAAATACCTGAAGCACATCTTCGACTCAAAGACGCGTGACTATGAAAATTAATATTCTCCGAAGAGAAGAAACAAAAGAGCTAAGAAAATTACAAATGAAATAAACAACTATCTCTAAAACTAAGGATCACTCCAACAGGAGGCAAAAAAATAAAGACAGGGAAAATCTACAAGGAACAAAAAAATCACAAACAGAGGATAAACTGTCTACTAAGAGAATCTAAGAGGTAACAAAAAAATCACTTCTACAGAGGAAAAAACAAAAGAGAAATTCTAACGCTATTCTAAAGCTAAATCCTGAGCTAAGAAACTTACAACATAAAATCTCTCTGAGGCAGAGGCAAAAAAGGAAAGATGCTCAAGGCCATAGTCGAGGCTGTGGCAAAGGCAAGGCTGGGGTGAATGTACTCGGACGAAACACAGCACCACAAGACAAGGGAAAAGCAGGCTATTTGAACACATGGAGGTAATGGGGAACAGGTGGATACAATCAGGTAATCAGGGAGACAATCAGACTGGAGACTGGAGACACATGAGGAAGGGCAAGTGACCTGACACGAGAGGAGAGTTACTTTTTCAAAATAAAACAGAAAATGACAAGACATAAACCAAAAACAAGACAAGACCTCACCGCGGTGTGACAAGAACAGGTTTCAGGAGAATCAGGAAGCAGGAAAGACTGTAAAAGTTACCCAAGCAAAAATGTTTAGCCTTTATAGTAGAAATTACTAGATCATTCCTCATAGAACCTAGCAGGATTAAATACATGTGCAGTGACCTTGTGCAAAACCAGCAGTTCTCAACCTTTTTCAAACAAACATTTGAAAAAGGTTTGTTTGAATGACCCCCCCAATATATTAATATGCTGAAGATGGTAATGGTAGCATGTCGATGACATTATTATTATTATGCTTATTATTGTTATTATTATTATTATTATTATAGCCCTAAAGGCCATGTTTGAGGAAAGATCTGTAGTGGTGAAATTCTGCCAGGACTATGGAACAGTGTGTATGATCAAATTCATTGTAAAATTCATTTCCGTTAAGCCACAATTAAAAGCAATGGGGGAACAAAATATATTATAACACTTGGAGGTGGTTTGAAACTGTACTGAAAATGCATTTGCACATTGAGCCAAATTAAGACGCACAAATCACGTGAACAACGGAGTCTGTGCAGCAGTCTTCTCACCTGCTCAGCTGTAAAGGTCATTGTTGAGGTGAAGGGTGGGGAGGGGTGCAGGTGAATGCCAGGAGAGTGCGGTCAGCCGGGGCTCGGGGGCCGGGTCCCTCTTCTTGTCATTTAGGATGGCTTTAATGTCCTTGGTACCCACGTCTTGTTGTTGGAGTAACAGTTTACAGTTGTGGTTTCAGACAATGGTGCCCACACAGAAGTTTATGTAGGCAGTGATGCACTCAGTGAGCCCATCAATGTCCTGGTCGTGGGGTTCACAGAGTGCCTGCCAGTCTGTCACCTCAAAACAGCCCTGGAGTGTCTCGTTGACCTCGTCTGTCTACCTCCTCACAGTCTTTGAGGCACACAGCAGGTGGAGAGGTGGATCAGCTGTAAGAATCCCTTTCATTAGCATACAGCGGGTGTATTGTTCTTCCCTCTATGGTGGGACAGTTCACAAACTGAAAGTGGGAAGTGTTTTGTCCAGGTTAACATGGTTGAAGTCACCCGAGATAGCAATGAATGCACTCGGGTGCTGAGTCTGTATCCGGGCTATTGCAGAGTGAATAGTGTCACACGTCCTGCTGGGGTTTGCAGAGGGGGGACATAAACAGTCACCATGACAAGTCAATGTTGCATTGTCATCGGGTATGTCCTGGTACAACCATGTCTCCGTAAAGCACTTCAAACTGCACTCTCGGTATTCCCTCTGACTCTGGGACAATGCCATCAGAAAGATCCAACAACTTTCCTTAGCGTGTGGTAGGAAGGAAGAAAAATGTTGTCCTGAAGTAAAAGAAATAGCGTATTATGATAAAAACAATAGAAAACAGTTAAGAAAGTCGGGAATGTATATAACAGGCTGCACACACTTCTACAAAAGGTGCCTGAAGCGAGGGGAGAAAAGCTGACTGCAGTCATCTCATGAGATGATACAGCTGCAGAAATTCCCTATCTAAACTAGAGAACTAATAATTCGTACACATTTGAGCCAGGACCGACTTGAGGACACAGCGCGGGTGCTTTTGATGAATTGAGGGAGCAGGCCTTAATTCTCTAAGAAGAGAATTTGAGTCATAATCTGACACGCTATGATGTAGACGAGCAGGGAAAGACAGTATCATTGAAAAGACAGCGAACTCCAAACAATGAAGCAGCAATGCAAATCTTCACGGGGCTGAATAAGCAGCTGAATGACAGTGGAGGAAGAGAACACTACAAAGAGGTAGTCTTCCTGACTGAACTTTCACTAAGCTTCACTTATCCCTTCAAAGCCCCAGAGAGCATCTTGAGGTCAGCGTGCTTTTCTTTCCAGCTGTATTCTTTTGTTGTTTTATTGGATCATTTGAGCCTTGAATCCTGTTTTCCCAATTTGTTCCTTTCTTTGTCGAACACAAATTCTCAATGCAGTCCTCCGATGTTTTGAAAATCACTGTTCTCATCACCAAACACACACACACACACACACACACACAAACACATACAAAGCATGTGTGCTGACAAAGGCAAACATACCATCCTCATCCTTTTTGACCTGACTGCTGCCTTTGATACCATTGATCATGCCATTTTATTAGACAGACTTCATAACTGAATAGGCATTTCTGGCACAGCCTTAAAATGGTTTCAGTCTTGTGTTCTCTTCGGCTCCTCTGCAGAGCGGAGTCCCACAGGGTAGGAATGCACCGATATGATAACAGCATCGGCTATCTGTCTGATACCCTGTTCCTCTACCTGTACTCGTATTCATAAAAGTGTCCCAAAACCACAGCACCCAACACAAGCAATCTGATAAAACAAGAAAAACAACATGACGCCGAGTTCAAAGAGTTTTCTCATAGAGGCAAACAGTAAAAACCAGACTTTGCAGACTCTGAAAGATGTCAAGAGACTACCCATGCACAGTGAAAATAACAGAGGCTCTTACCCAGTACATTGCTCTTGATGACCAGCCATTGTCGGTTGTTGATAATATGGGATTTAGACGTCTTCTCAGCGTACTGGAGCCGAGATATGAGATCCGTAGTTGACACCACATCACTGACACAGTGTTGCCAAAGCTGCATGACTTTGTGGAGAGGCACATCCAGCCTGTTACAAGACATTTCAGCCCTCAGCTTCACCACTGATATTTGGGCGAGTAGCATTAGCCTGCTGTCCCTCATCTGTTTAATTGCACAGTGGATTGATGAGGATTTTACTCTGCAAAGAGTCGTCTTGCAGGAAAAAACTATTTAGGGGTTCGCACATAAGCCAAGCCATTGCAGGTGTGTTTGAGACATGCGTCAGACATGGGGGGGTCCCTAAAAGTTGTTTTATTATCATGTAGCTGTTGTGCTACATGGTAACGCGAAAAACATGATCAAAGCCATGAGTGATGCTGGACTCCCGAGCCTGCTGTGTGTCGCACACACCCTCCAGCTGGATGAAGTGTAATGGCATTAATGAGTACTCATATTGGTACTTGGTATCAGCAGGTACTCAAATGTAAGTACTTGTAATGGATTGAAAACTGTGGTATCAGTGCATCCCTACCACAGGGGTCAGTCCTGGGACCAGTTTTGTTCCCCTGATACATGCTCCCTCTGAGTTAGTTGTTCAGCAGCTTTGAAAATGTGTCAAATCACTGCTACACTCACGACACAAAGATTTACTTCACTGCTAAACCCAATAGCCTAAATCAACTCTCCACCCTCCGTGAATGCCTGACCACCATCAAAGATTGGATGTCACGTAACTTTCTCTACCGGAATCTTACTAAAAATAACATACTTTTAACCAGACCCAATAATTTTGCCTCTGCTGCTGATCAACTTCTTGCAAAAAACTTTGGTATTTGGTAACTTTGATCTTTCCATGACCTTTGAGGTCACTAAGCTTGTACAGTCCTGTCTTCTTCAATTAAGAGATATAACCAAAATCAGAAACATCCTGTCATCAGCAGATCTCAGCCTTTGAATCCACATCTTCATTTTTTCTTGTTTATATTAATGCAGCTCCCTACATGTCTCAGTCAAACTGCACTAAATAATTTACAGTTGTTCAAAATGCAGCTGTCAGGCTATTAACTAGCTGTCAGTCCAACATCAACCCTGTCCTTGCGTCTCTCCACTGGCTTCCAATAAAATTATGAATTAACATGTGTTTTTTCTTGTGCAAGGCACTTTGTAGCTCTGTGTTTTAAAAGGTGCCATATAAATAAAGATTTACTTGCTTTACTATCCCATCCTGAACAACATATTGCCAGGAACATAATACTTATGTGTCTAAAATGAGCAACCAACATCACCATGATTTTCCTTACAAAAGCACTAGTATCCACCAGATCCATTTCTTTACCTTCTCTTTATAAATCGAAATGATCCAAAGTTTGTTATCTCTCCAATTGGTTATAGAGTAAAAGCTAGTTCCAACCAATTAGAGACATTCTTACATCCCATGGCTAATTTACACTGCTTTTGCAAGGCCCAAAATGAAGAGATATTGCTTATTCATGATTTCATTAATGTCTTTTTAAATGATCTACTTATTTATTGTTTATGTAAATCCTTTTTAGTTTTTAATTTGACCTATTGATGGGTAAATATTTAAGTGTAAATTCTTTTTATCATTCCAGTTTTTAATGTCCATTAAGATATCAAATAATTAATTCATTTGTAATTTTGTCTATCTATTTATAGATTGATAAATTAATCTGTAAGAAATAAAATGTAGTGCCTTTATAAAATTGGTGACAAATTATTAATTAAATTCTTTATTACTATTCATGTATAGTACTCCATACATCGATGTGCGGGGGATTTTTGCCACTCATGTACTTTCCTTAAACAGTCACCTGAAGAGACGAGCACAATGCCTGTTTCACTCTTTTGACATGATGCTTCACATGACTGTATGTATGTTTGTCAGTGTCTTATGTAAGACACCAAAGGCTTCCCCACAAGATAGAAACACAAGACAAGACAATGTTACTGAGATATATAACATTGGTTGACTGAACATTTGTGTGCGCTAAGACAGTATTTCAAAGAGAAAACAGGAATGATTATCATTATGTGTGCACTGTTTTTCAAGAAGAAGAAGAAGAATCAGTTTCATTGGCAGTATACACACACACACTGAATTTGTCCTCTGCATTTAGCCCATCCTTAGTTGAACACACATGCAACACCCAGCAAATTACATGCAGTGAAACACACTGTCAGGCGCCAAGGGAGCAAATTGGGGGTGGGGCACATCAGCCTGCTAATGGAGGAGGGGGATTTTCTCATTAATCATTCCACACACCCAAATTTTTTCTATCCAGTAGGGGAATCGAAGCGGCCACTGACTTTGTCTATGACATATGTCTAGTCGTCTTCCTCCACCTGCAGCCTGTCCCGGTGTGACGTATCTCACTGGGTTCAACATGGCGACTCCTCTGTGAGAGTTTGAATCAAGTCAGAGGGGAATAACATTATCTAACATGTGTCCAACAAAGAGATGGAGTAAACCTGAGTTCTTCTACCATGTGATCCCTACATTCAGATTGTCATGGTTGTCTGAAACGTGTGTAAGAGGGTTAATAAGAGAGGGAAACGAGAAGAAGGGGAAGCAGATTAAACAGGCAGGATCCTAACTATCACTAAGGAGCTGGCGTATTTTACCACATGGTAACAAGGCGAACTGTTGTAATCCGTGATCTCCTGACAAAGTCTGTTCATCCTTCTATTAACAGGTGAGATCAGCTCACAGTCTTGTCGCTGGAGCGGCGAGTTAAAGACTTGTGGCCTAAGTCTTAACGTAAAAGTGAGTGAAACAAGCAAGCTTAGTGGGATGTTCCCTTTCAACGACTGGGACACCAAGGAAAGCCTGGAGGGGCTCTCACTGTCACAACGGCGCATTAAATGTGAATTATGTTCATCTTTAAAAAAGAACTGTCCCCTAAAAAATAAACGTCCACTGTTTTACTGCAATATTTCAACATGCACAAGCAACATGAGTTAGTCAAAATTTAAAAATCAGTGGTGATGCAGGGTTATTGATGAGGCAACACAAAGATTATCCTTTACACACTGAACCCTTACCTTAACCTAATCCTAAGTCTTCATGCTAATATTTAATGATTTATGTTAGGAAGACTTGAGTTTTGTCCCCATATGTTAGGCGGGTCCATACAATGTGATTGTGTATACAGATTTTTTTCCCCACGTATCTACACAAACACACACACAGACACAGCATGCACACACACACGCACTCAAAACTGTGAGACAGAAGCTTGACTTTCATTTGTTTTCTTCACTGGAGGACCATGTTCCTCTCACAGAGAGCGTTGTTCCATAAATTATTCAAACTAAACAAACAGAAAAAACCCATATCATCTTAAAGATGATAGATACACATTATGATATATATCTTCTTCCCAACTTGACTTTTTATAAGAATCAGAATGAGAATCAGAACACTTTATTGATTAAGTCTGTTACAGTTGCTCCAACCAAGATTAGAAATCAGGTTAAAGAATTCTAATAAAAACAGAATTAAAGAATTTCCCCTTGGGGATAAATAAAGGAATTCTGATTCTGATTGTGAATATATATATATTATAAAAATAAAACTAAAATAAATATAAAAGTATGTGTGAAAAATAGAATGCAATGGAACTGCAGAACCTGTCTCTCAGCCTATTGACTCAGAGTGTCTGACACTCCGAGGGAGGAGTGGTAAAGTGTGATGGCCACAGGCAGGAATGACCTCCTGCAGCGCTCTGTGGAGTACTGTCAGTCTACCGCTGAAAGACTCCCAACCAGGACACCGTGGAGTGGGTGGGAGACATTGTCCAAGATAGCGTGTAACAGCACCCTCCTTTCTGACACGGTCGTCACAGGGTCCAGCCCCACAACATCACTGGCTTTCTGTATCAGTTTATTGAGTCTGCTGGTATTCACTACCCTCAAACTGCTACCCCAGCACACAACAGGAAACAGGTTAGCACCGGCCACCACAGACTCGTAAAACATCCTCAGCATCGTCTGGCAGATGTTAAACAACCTCGCGAAACAGAGGCGACTCTGGCTCTCGTTTTTGTAGACAACAACAGATCGGAACCAGCAATGAAACATTAAGAGCTATTAAAGGGTGAACTGTAAATTAAATTAAATCACACACAGGCAGTGGCTGAGTGTGGATCAAACTGCTGTTCATTGTCACTGTTGTGTGGAAGACATGCCAGCTACAGTACATACAATATCTGTCATCTATACATCAGTTACAGTCATTTTCTTGGATCCAGGATCCGTAATCTACCTGTGTTTTCGCTTCAGTAACTTTTTGTCGTGCTGAAATACATACTCCCAGCAGCATAATTGAAAGGTGCCAACCTCTTTGTGTTGCGTTGATTGTTCAAGACACTTTAAAAGCCCAGTGTGTAAATAGTGTTAATGTAATATAAATGAAAGCTGCAGAACGTGCATTTGAGTGGCTGTTATTATTACAGAACTACTGGATTAGTTGTGGCTGGTACCATGCCCCTGTTAGCTAAGTACACAGTAATTTAACACTTCATCTTCCTTGCTCAAAAACACGTATAGTCTGCTATCTGCTGCCTCACTGTGTGTTTGTGTTACATTGGTATTCTGTATTTATTTGTGTCGCTCTCTTTTGAAATTGATTCATTTTCACATGAATGTAATAAAAGTGGTAATTACAAGAAACATACGGCAAACTCATTTGACTCAGAAGCATATGAGAGAATTGCTAAATGTTTTTTGGTGATGGATTTTATATAAAAAGGGTTCTCTGGTGTAGGCTACTATTGAACAGGGCAAGAAGAAACAGCAGAACATGTCCACGATTCCAGAATTCATTTCACCATGTTCCTTTGTCATGCTTTCTCAGCATGGCAATTAATGTCAGCATCTTGTCCAACTTGTTTTGGTGTCATTTGCAGTTGATTTGACCTCTGTGACTAGTTAGCTCTCATTCTGAATCAAAGTATTATGAAATGTGACTATTTTTTCATTCACTGTCCACAGGGAGTTCAGTGTGAGGATAAATAATGAAGTGGTAGGCATAAAGATTTAACCATGGCCACATAAAGTGTGTATAAAACATACACACACACAAAAAGCAGCACACCTCTCAGCAAAAACAAATATACCTGCCGTTCCAGTATTTATTAGTTTTCCATCATCCACCCACCGTCACGTGTACATAGAGGAAACATATTCATTATAAGTGACATATATGCCATACTGTTCAGAGAGCTGCACGCAAACTATGGTGTTCTAATTGTGCAAACTTGCTGTACCCTCTCCACAGCATTTGTCTCCACAAACAGTGTTTAATGCATGGCCGCACATGCCAGTAGTACAACAGTAGTAGAGGATTTAATCAGTCAGGTGTTGTTCCACCTAGGTCTTGCTGTATGTTGATGATGTTGAAAGATTTGGTATTTCAACTTATTTAAGGTGTAGTCACAGTGGAAGCCCTGTGGTGTGGTGGACTGAAACACAATCCACTCAACATATACCTCTGAAATTTAACATGGTCAGCACTTTATGATTGACTTTTAACTGGGGATCATCACATTAAGTAGACTTCTACATGTTATATGAACAGGCCCCTTAAACACAGTATCTACGCCTGAGAAAATGTGTTTTTGCTTTAACTGCTTTAACTCATGTACAAAACAGAGTAATTCTCAGTGACTTTCTCTCTGTAGTTCTGTAACCTGTCTCTTTATTTATTCAGTCTTGCCCTCTTTAACTCCTGCTCTCTCTTTTTTCGGTGTTCTTCTATCTCTCTTTTCACATCTCGCCCAAAGGCAGGTATTAATCGAATGGCACTTGTTATAATAGGTTCTAATTGTTAATCACACTGCCTCATTAGAGAGCAGTCTGATTGTAATTACAGATGCTCGTTAGCCAGGGTTCTGTCATTAATCAGACACTGTGACCTTGGTAATTACTGCAGACAAACATGTACGTGCCAGTGATTTTCTCATTGAAATGTTCCCACAGAAATTTCCATAGACAGATTTTTTTTGGTGGAAAAGAACTGTCATGTCATGTCATGTGGACATCCCTTTAAATGTCATCTTTATGTAGTCCATTGTCCCTTGGTTGTCTTGTTTAAGTGGGATAGACACACATGAAGTGTGACACCAGAAAGCAGTTATTTTAGAAGATAAATCTTGAGAAATGGGTGTTATGCTTTTCTGAAAACAACATCCATTCACTGGCTCTGGGCTAACTTTTAAACTCCACATTTTCAAGTAAATGTCTGTGCATGAGCTTGTTGCTTGTACATAATCATTGGTATTTTCCTCCCTAATGAAAACAAATTTCTTCGAGAAATACGTCACAATGACTACAATCCTTGTGTTGTCACTGTCTTGATAATCGATGATTGAGTCTTCTTTGGAACTCATCAGTAGTTGAAAACTTTCCAATATGTGGTTGAAGCAATCATCCTAATACTAATAATAATAATACTAATACTAATTATTAATTAGTATTATTATTATACTGATGCATGATTTCAGACATTCCTGACAAATAGCTTATTGTTAACCTTGCAGTAGTATATTACTTATATTTGTGGTCGAATTATGGATAATAAATTGATTGAGGACTGGTGGCAGAAGGTGGTTATGCTTGAGTTAAGGGATGTCAAGATAGTAAGAAAAAAATGCACCTCACAGGTTTCTTTAATGAAGATAATGAACACAATAAAGCTCTGTCACCTTACAATGCACACATGTACAGTGCAATGCTATCCCCTGCTGTGAGGCCAGTAGAAATGCATATCATCACAGCATGGCCAGAGCAAACAGACAGAATTTTAATAGCGCTAACTAAGCCTGAAACATGGATCTGAAGTGTCACAAAGAGCACTCAGGGGTAAAGACCATGTTATCATGCCACACAGCAGTTTGGTTTCAGAGCATAAATTGAGAAGTTCACAGTCACAGATGCCTGTTGTTTTTGTAATTAGCTGCATCAATCAAAAAATCAAAATTTGGGAACATATCCGAGAAGTTTTATTTTCAAATTTGAACCAGGTCCATCATGATCAAATTTTACTCACCGAAGCCATTGTTGAATTCTAGCAACAAACAAGGCTTACAGACAGTTACATAAGTCAAGTTGCAGTTAAAACGCGAGGATAAATAATCATGCATGGACCTCACAGCGCTGGGCTGTTTCAACAAATCAGGTTTTGTGGAAATGCTTGCAATAAAGACTATTAATCTCTAAGATCATTATCAGGACACATGTACCGCATGGTGTGTAGTGTTATGGCATAACCTTACAGCACATGTAGTTAGGATGGTAATCAACATTAACAGTGACCTGACACTGCCACCAGGGGTGATATGTCAGGGGTGTACTGCAGTTCATTTTCTGTGTATGTAAATCCAGTGTCCCATACTAATGTACACAATTCATTTATCTCTTTCTTCTCTCTCTCCCTCCAGGCACTTCCTCTTCAAGACAGGTACAGGCACCACCCCCCTCTTCTCCACGGCAACCCCAGGCTACACTATGGCAACAGGCTCAGTGTACTCCCCACCCACCAGGCCATTGCCAAGGAATACCTTGTCCCGCTCTGCCTTCAAATTCAAGAAATCCTCCAAGTACTGCTCATGGAGGTGAGATGAAAGAAGAAGCCAAAGTCCTGTTGTATCTGTTGTTTGATTTTTGCCATCAGTAAAATACAGACCAGATGCATACAAAAATCATTTTGTAGCTGTGAGTTTTTCTAGGACTCATTCATGTGTTGTTTACAAAAAATGCACTTATGAGAAACACAGAACTCAACAAGAAACTCAAGCATAGTAGTTAATTGTAGCTGAAATTGTGCAGGCTTTTCTTTTGTGCTATAAATTTGATTATACGTTAGAATTTCTGACAGACAACAATAGCTGGAACAGGAACTTGAACCAGCACTTTGTACCTTGTACCTTTCTTTTGTACTTTTTTCACATTTTGTTCTTAACTTTCATAGTCCCTCCTGGTGGTTTTCAAGCTTTCACTCATTACTTTTAGAAAATTACATCTCTAGCCATTCTGCTGTAATTTAGTGAGACATTAGCCACACAGTATTCTGAACTCTAACTACTTTAGTATTTAGGGTCTAAATGCTGTTTGAAACCCTTTCCTCCTGACAACATAGCATGCTCCCACCATCTCATTTTACAGTTTCTGCTGGCAAGGAGACAACCAGTTTGAAGTATGGTTTGTTTAAACTGTCTTAATTCAGCCAGCCCCAAGAGAGGGCTGACATTATTTATATTCATCTAAGCTTATTGTTCAAAAGCAATGGCAGAATGTGGGCAGCTTTTGTAAGCAAGCCTTTTTTGTACTATTGGAATTAGATTTTCAGAGGTAGTCAGCAGCTGTCACTGTGTTATCTAAATAGATCTACTTGTTCACACTGTAGTTGGGAGATCTCTTTTCTTCTTTAGTCTGGAGAGTTCTTGGTAAGTAGGTTTGGTAGTCCAGGCCAACTCTATGAGAGTGTTGGACAAGGACTTTATTAAGCACATGGCCTTGCTACAAGTATTATGCCACTTCCTGAGCTTCTCTTGACACTGTACAGCTGACGACAATAACCAGCATCTTAAAATCTTCAATAAACACTGTACGTTGTATAAACAAAAGTAGTGGGATAGGGCCGTTTTTCAGGGGTTGGGCTAGGCCGCTTGCTTTCAGTTCAGGGAAATCTTAATGCGTCGGCAAGACATTTTGGACAATGCTATGCTTCCAACTTCGTGGCAACAGTTTGGGAGAGGCCCTTCTCAGTCCAAAAAGACATGACTGGATGAGTTTGGTGTGGAAGAACTTGACTGGCCTGCACAGAGCCACGACCTCAACCCCATCTATATGTAATATGAAAAATTAATCATACGTCGAAAATAAAACAATTGTGAAGCTGTAACAAGAAATGTAGAAGCTGATTCTTTTTATTATAGGAGACAAAACAAATCTGAACAGACGGTGACAGTAACACATCAGAATAATTTTTCTCTTCTTTTCAGGTGTACAGCCCTCAGTGCGGTAGCACTATCTGTACTGCTCTCTGTCCTGCTCTGTTACTGCATAGGTAAGACCACGCATACACATATCACTTTGTCACAACCAAAAATACAGACACACATTTCAAAACAGTGCTGTGACATTAAGCTTGTCCAGCTTCCTTCCATCTGTGGTTTGTTCTGTTTTGGCTGTTTTTGTACTCTTGTTGCCACACGTGTTGGTTTTCACTCTGTGGTATGACACCATCAGACAACCAGACTGCCACAGTTTTTTCTTCTCCAGGCCTTATTCTTCCCTCGCTCCAACTTCTCAATTGTTTTGTTTTTTTCACAATGTGCTATAGGTAAGATGTGGGCTAATGAGTTGGGCAGATTGTACAGCAAACTGTAGTTGGAATTAACTTTCCAAACATGGTTTTAATATTACAGGAAGCCATGATGAACTGTTTTCAATTGAATTTTTTTCAGTTAATCATATGTGTAAAACATCCCAGTATAAATACAATTCTGTAACATCCAACAGTCAAACATTCTTCTATTATGCATGTATCTCCTTAATTTCCTTCCACTGGTCTCCAGTGAAAAGATGGTACATTTGTAACACAGAGTTAGAGTTTAACTTTCCTTATGAACGTATTTGTATAAATAAGAGGTCCTTTCCCTTACTGTTATTTTAATCTATCTAAGGCTGGATCTAAAATTAACTATGGGTCAATGGAAGTCTACGCCATCCTACAGTGTTAATATTTGGCATGTGTAATTGCAGCTCTTATAAATGATCCTTTAAGCTAATGAATTGACTGAGTCTGCGTTGTGCATTGTATAAAATGGAAAATATTCTTACATTACATTTGGATTCAAGGAGCTTTATTGTCATTTCACACATGCGGTGGGGCATGCGTGGTAGCAGCAGGGGCTACAGAGGTCCTCTAGAGTTCAGCAGTCTCACAGCTTCTGAGAAGAAGCTGTTCCTCAGTCTGGTGGTCCTGCTCTTAATGCTCCACAGCCCCCTGCCTGAAGGGAGAGGGACAAACAGTTCGTATTAGGGGTAGGTGAGTGGTGGTGGATAGGCTGCATCTTCTGTGCAGCTTTCACGATGCGTCCAACTACAGCTGTATCATCCGCAAACTTCATGATCAGGCAGCTCGGCTGTTGCGCTGACCAGTCATGTGTTAGCAGGGTGAACAGGAGGGGGCTCAGCACACAGCCCTGAGGAGAGCCGGTGCTGAGGGTGATGGGGGAGGAGAAGATATCGTGGATCCTTACAGACTGTCCATCAGAAAGTCCAGGACCCAGTTGCAGAGGGTGGAGCTCAGTCCAAGAGTGTTGAGTTTGTGAATCAGTGTCTGTGGAATGATGGTGTTGAAAACTGATGTAAAATCCGCAAAGAACAGGCGGACTGGCTTTCAGCAGGGACCGAACCTCCACATTCAGCCAGGGTTTCTGGTTTGGGTAGGTGGTTACTGTCCTGGTACTGGTAACATCCTCTGCAGACTTGTAGATGTAACTGAGGACAGCAGATGTGTAGTCCTCCAGGTCCACCTCTCCCTCACGGACAGCTGCTTCCCTGAAGACCTGCCAGTCTATGCGCTGGAAACAGTCCTGCAGTACCGGGACAGCATCAGTGGGCCACATGGTGATGGTCCTCTGTGTTGGCGTGTGGCATTTGAGCAGAGAACGGTAGGCAGGAACCAGCATGATGGTCGGGATGGTAACATGCTGGTAAAACTTAGGCAGAGTATCTGTCAGGTTTACGGGGTTGAAATCCCCCTACCTTTACTACCACCACTACTTTACCACTCCAACAAGAATACAGTGTAGAATATGTTTTGTTTATGCACACTAACACTTGCAAAAATTTGAATTTGAAACTTGAAAGTAAGCCAAGCATATCTGTAAGTGAAGAGGTCAATCTAAGTAAATAAATAATAGTGTTAGCCTTTAAAATCCCTGTCATCTGTAGTCATGAAAAACACCATGTGTGCTCTTCCCTCTCCATTACATCACTTTAAAACAGTCAGAGCAGTTTACTTCTCTGTTAAACTGTGTGCAAATTATGTTGAATCAAAAAAACACCTAGAGAGAGAGAGGCGGAGGGGTATATTTTTTCTTAAGGTCATCGATTTCCACAATGAATAGAAGCAGTTATGACCTGAGCTCAGAAGGTCCTTGGGCATGAAGATCTCTTGCCTCAGGCTAGTCCATGTCTGTTGCTACATGCTCAGCTATTTATGTACGCGTATGTATGTGTGTGTGTGTGTGTGTGTGTGTGTGTGGACACGTATTCCTGTAGTTGTAGGTACAAAAATCTGTATGCACAGTTATATTGTGGGGACTTACTTTTGGGGACAAAATGCAAGTCTCCACAATGTAAATTATTAAAAATTAGGATGAAGACTTGCTTTAAGGTTAGATTAAGGTCAGGCTTAGGGTTTGGCAAGTATTGTTTATTGTTATGGTTAGGTGGTGTGTGTAGTAAACTGAATTCCTAAACAAAAGAGGCTGTAAGCCTATAGACTCATCCCTGCAGTGGGTCATTACATCCACCTGGGAGAGGTGACGAGGGTCTGATGGCCTGCCTGCCGTCCCTGCTCATCAGCCAACTTGCTGATGTTGCTTTCGCTGTTCACGGCCCAGCCTGCCCATGAGTAGCTGCCTCCATCAGCTCTCCCCTGACTGAACATTCCCCATCTATCCCATATCTCATGTTGTTAACTGCTTTCCTGCCTGTACAATATCCATTGCACGTCTGCCCGTCCTGGGTGAGGGATCCCTCCTCTGTTGTTCACCCTGAGGTTTCTTCCATTTTTTCCTGATAAAGGTTTTTCTGAGAGTTTTTCCTTAGTCGATGTGAGGGTCGAAGGGCAAAGGATGTTGCTATGATGTTATGTAAAACCCTTTGAGACAAACTGCTTGTAAAAATGGGCTATACAAATAAGGTTGTCTTGTCTTGTCTTGTCTTGATGGGCTGTTGACCCCCCTAAGTTGTTGACTGAGTTGTTGTGGCCACCTGAGTCATTATGGTAAAAAAGGGTCATTAGAATGAGACTGGACTGTGAATCTCCTGGGCAGAGAAGCCAGGAGGGCCCTGTAAGTGGGGGACAGGTTGTGGTGGAGCCCACCTCCTCTGTTGAGTGAAGGCTCAAAAATGGCTTCTTTTACTCCTCTCTCAAACCATCTGTCCTCCCTGGCTAGAATATGAACCTTGTCATCTTCAGAGGAGTGTCCCTTGACTTTGAGGTGCAGGTGGACTGCTGAGTCCTGTCCGGAGGTGTTAGCTCTCCTGTGTTGTGCCATACGTTTGTGGAGTGGTTGTTTGGTTTCCCCAATGTGTAAGTCAGCGCATTCCTCACTGCACTGCACTGCATATATCACATTATTTAGTTTGTGTCTGGGAGTTTTGTCCTTAGGGTATACCAATTTCTGTCTTAAAGTGTTGCTGGGTTTGTAATGTACTGGCATCTGGAGTTTCTCTGATACTCCTGCAATGTATGGAATAGTGATGTTCTTTCTCCTGTTGTCATCCTTCTCTGTTGCTTTCTTTCTGTTGCCTTTCATGAAAGTCCAGTTTAAATAACCACAAGTTTTAAGTGCTTTCTTGATGTGGTTCTGTGTTGGAGGGTCCTTATGAGTTTGTGCTCTAGAGGGTGATGCGAATTGAAGAAGAGGTATTGGTCTGTGTGGGTGGGTTTCTGGTAAATTTCAGCGTTGAGGCATCTGTCCTCCTCATTGTGGACTGAGCAGTCCAGGAGGGCCAAAGTGTGATCTCTGATGTCCTCACGGGTGAATTTGATGTTATTGTCCACTGTGTTAATGTGGGCCATGAAAGCCATTACTTCCTGGGTTTTAATCTTAACCCAGGTGTCTTTTTAAGTTTAGGTTTAAGTTTAAGTTTTTTAAGTTTAAGTTCATCCACAGGTCATCCACATACCTGAACCAGTGGGTGGGTTCCCCTGAATGAGTGCAAAGCTCTGTTCTACACTTCTTCCATAAAGAGGTTCGCCTTATGGTTAGATGGTGGTTAAACCACCAGGAAATTAGAAAAGGAAAAGTCTCTATCTGTGTGTGTGTAGATGCATTTTCCTGTAGTTGTGGTGTCTGTGTCATGCAACATTGTTAGAAAGATGTTTTTTATTGGCTCCACACCAGTGAAAAACTTCACTGGAAGCATTATATTTTCAGCTGTGTGCTCATCCGTCGCTCAATCCCATTCTCATCAAAGGGGTGTCCCAGGAACTCCTTCAGGGAATATTTTCACATTTAGCACAAATATCCACTTGGACCCAAGGACCAATCACTTTGAAATCATGTCCATTACACAGACACACGCACAAGTCAATCATTGGCTTTCACTTCATGGTAATATTCTGTTTTGTCATGTACTTAGAGGCTGAGAAATGAACACTGCTGAGACAGGAGAAGTGGTATAACATGGGTCCTTGTGATATTTAAGGCAATTTCGTCAACAGGCTACAGATGAATATGCCCAACATATTTGTAGCTGTACCTGTGATCCTTTCCCTCTGTCCCAACAAGAGGAGGTGATAGTGAGATGGTGGTAGGCCCAGGGGCGAGAGATGATGGTTATCATAGTTTCTAATATACAGCATTGACAGACACAACCATTTCATGCACAAGATGTGGCCTGTGACCCTCATGTCTGTTACTTGAATTCAATGGGACACCTGAAAAAATTTTTGCAAAATGACTCATGGATGTAAATTGCAACTTGACTGGTACACAGAGGCCTGCAACTGTAATGCTCTAATTAGAGTTAATAAAACCACTCGTGCTGAGTGAAAATAAGCAGGTGCAACCAGCAGTTTATTTGACCCAAGGTGACTAGTGAGTGACTATATAAACTCTGGCAAAAAAACAAAACCCAATATTCCTAAATAGCCTATTATATTATATTTCTGAATTTCACCCAGTGCAGTCAGTCACCACTCCTATATTTTGATGCTTTAAAATTAATTTCTTTAGATGTTGTGAATGTTGTGAAACACAGTAACCTGAGTCTTTTATTCTGAGTAAAGCTTTGATTTGAAAACCGAAACTCTGTCTCACTCACAGAATTTTTATGGACAGTGCAGACAGAGTTAGTTCACAAGGCTTCACAAAGTTCCGGAAAAATGCGAGAAAAGAGAGATGGTCTGACATGAGGACCACTGAGGTGACAGTACAATCTGGGAAAAGTGTCAGAACCGGTCCAGGTGAAGCCAGGGACGAGGGAAGAGTTGATTGGAATAAATGCTGAACAGGTGTGCAGGAGAGCAGATCATAAGTGAGTACTTTAGGGACCAAACAGCGACCAAACAACTGGATATAGGTTTATCCACACCAAAACAGGAAAATGCCACACTTTCATACAGACATTTCATTCAGACCCATTTTTAACAGTACAAACTTGGCCACCTACAACATGGCTAAATACCAGTATAGGTTCACTTGTGAGAAATACTCCTGACCACATGTGTTATTCCAGAGACTTCACCAACAAAGGACAGACTGGCCCTGGACAAAAGCATGGTATCCTTTGATGTTACTTCACTTTTCACTTGCCCACCAACAAACAAGGCAGTGGAAACAGTCAAAAAAAGACTCCCTACACACCAAATCTAATTTCACCCCGGATCAGATCTGTACTTTGCTGGATCTCTGCCTTACTACCACCTATTTCAGGTACAATGGAGGTTTCTATACACAAAAGCACAGATGTGCCATGGGTTCACTGGTGTCACCCACTGTGGCAAACCTCTAAATGGAGGAGTTTGAAAGCAAAGCACTGAGCTCCTTCAGAGGAAAAAAACCTAGCCACTGGTTTAGGTATGGTGTTAAGTATGGACAACACCTGGGTCAAAATCAAAACCTGAGAAATACAGGCCTTCACTGAACATATCAGCGCAGTGGACCATAACATTAAATTCACCAGGAAAGATCGTAAGGGAAATAAGGTACCATTCCTGGACTGTATAATACTCAGGACGATGAAAACATTGAGATCTACCAGAAACCCACACAGACCAGTACATACTTTTTGACTCCCACCACCCATTGGAACACAAACTTGGAGTCATCAGGACCCTACACTACCGAGCAGGGAGTGTTTGTTCCAAGGAAGAGGGGCTAGAGATGGAATGCACACACATCAGGGAAGCGTTAAAAATGTGTGACGATCCAAACTGGGCCTTTGTCAAATCAACTAGGAAACACAGAAAATAACACAGAACTTCAACCAGTGATGAAAAGAATAGACGGAAAAACATTGTTGTTCCCGATGTGTGTGTGTGTGTGTGTGTGTGTGTGTGTGTGTGTGGTGAGAAAATCAGAAGGATATTCTCAAAGCACAACATCTTGACACTCTTCAAACCCAGCAATACCCTCAAAGACTGATCCAACCTAACAAAACACCTATAGACAAACTAAACAAACTAAAAACCAAACAACCACTCCTCAGATGCATGGTACAGCACAGGAGAGTCAGCTCATCCAGACAAGACTTGGCTGTCTATCTGCATCTCAAGGATAAGGGACATACCGTTGACTCAAATGTTAATATTCTGGACAAAGAAGAGCGATGGTTTGAGAGAGGTGTCAAAGAGGCCATCTATGTCCAGATAGAACAACAATTGTTGAAAAGATGTGGTGGCTTACGACATCAACTTTCAGCCACCTATATTGCAGCCTTGAGATCCCTCCCCAGACGGTTTAACCCCCATTTGCACCATTCCTCATGTGACCATAACAACTCACATGATGGCACAAAGTGTCAATGACCCTCAAGACAACCCCCATGACAACCCCATTAGAGGTTAAATACCTGGAACTCCCCATCAGTCTCAGAACTAACGAAGCCTTTCGGATGAGAGGTGAAACATCTTCAACAACTTAAAGATATCCACTTGCCTTTGCTTCTAGCAGTTCAACTAACATGGATTAGTGGAAATGAATTACATAGGTAATGCTTGGTTCAGTGTTCTATATTGCTTGGGTTATTTTCAGAATGAAGAATTAGGGAAAGTAATGTGCTTCAGCATTCATTGTCATCTCCCAAAATACAGTTGTACCCGGTCTTCTCTATCCATGCAATATTCTCACCTTCTCATTCTGTTTTTATGTCTCAAGTATTTTTATTATACTGAATGTCTGTTTTTGTATTACATTTAAAGCTAGAGAAACATTATGGTTATGGCAAACAAGTTATGGTTTAGTATGGTTTGCATGAAGCAAGAAAATGCTTTGGTTACGATTAGAAATTCAAATTACTCCAGTCTCCTGAAATAACTGTCAAACAAGCCACGTATCCCTCAACCACGGTGACCTCAACCTTAGTTACTGGGAAAGAATACCTTTACTTTTCATGTAACAAATCAAAATTATGAAGGTAAAAGTTGCCTTACTTTAAATAGATGCAACAAAATAGGAGAATGAGGGAGATGTCAGCAGAGCTTTTCCAGAAGACATTTTGACTTTGACTTGTCTTTGCTGGAATACATTCAAGTATTCTTTACTATTGTGCAGCTTTCCTCATTGGATTTAGACCTTTAAATGTGACAGAGTCATCATTAATGCTTTTGTGCTTTTCCTGCTCTACAACTAAAACACAAAACGAAGAGAAACTGTTTCTTCTAAGCATAAACAACATTTTGTGTTCTTAGGCAGAGAGATAGATACATAGAAAGATAGATGACTTTATTCATCCCAGAGGGGAAATTAGATTGTCATAGCAGTCTGGTATATTTGAATACAATAAAAATACAATAGCATTAAAATACTTAAGTAAAAAAGATAGAATAAAACCCATAGAATAAAAGCACAAGATAAGATAAGTGAATATATAAGGTGCAGGATGGTAATTATACTGATGGTATGATGGTAAAGTTACTGTAAATACAATATATATATATATCCTGTATATAGTAACAGTAATAGTGATAATAATAGTAAAATGTAATAATAACATTATATAATACGTTATATAATAACAGTATATAATGGTAGCAGCTATGGTACATAATAATAGTAACAATAATAATACTAATACTAATAATATATGTACACATGCATGGGATACATATGTGATGGGATTCAGAGTGCAAAAGGTGACAGGTAGATTTAGTCCAGGTGTGTAGCCGTGGCTCTGACAGAGGTAGATGAGTTGTAAAGTCTGATGGCAGTAGGTAGGAATGATTTCCTGTAACGTTCCTTAGTACAGCAGGGTTGAATGAGTCTGTTGCTGAAGCTGCTCTTTAGCTTGTCCAGTGTTCCAGTGGAGGGGGTGAGAGGGCTTGTCCATGATTGCCAGCACTTTTGCAAGCATCCTCTTTTCCACCACTCCTCCAGGGTGACAAGTTTACAGCCAACAACAGACTCTGCCTTCCTGATCAGTTTGTTCAGTCTTTTGGCGTCCTTTGCCTTGATGCCCGCACTCCAGGATACCGCAGCAGAGAAGATGGTGCTCGCCACAACAGACTGATAAATCATCTGCAACATCTTGTTGCAGAAATGAAAGGACCTGAGTCGGCTCAGGCCCTTCTTGTAGATGGCCTCTGTATTGGTGGACCAGTCCAGTTTATTGTCCAGTGTTACACCCAGGTACTTGTATGAATCCACTAAATCCACATCCATCCCACTGATGCAGACAGGAGAGGGCAGGGGCTTGTTCCTCCTGAAGTCCACCACCATCTCCTTCATCTTCGCCACGTTAACATATCCCCTTCTCCTTAAGTAAAGTATAGGCTGGCAGTGCCCACTATATTGTTGATTCCCGTCTTGCTGTGAACAAAATAGGTATAGTTTGCATTCCATCAATCCAAATAGTTATCCTGCTACACCATCAGCAGTATGGATGGTTTATTTAGGTTTTCAACATGAGTTTTTTACCTTTTGTAATTTCAGAATTAATTTTATTAAATTAATTTCCTGAAAATGTTATGGTAGAGGTAACCAGTGTGGTATGACTACCATGGCAATCAATCCTCTTACTTTATCACACACGCACATATGCACACAGGCTCCTGTTGATTAGCCACCACTCTCCCTGACCCTTTGCTCCTGTCCTCAGTAGGAGGGTTGGTGGGTAACAGGCTGGCACAGTATGACTATAATTTAATGTGGCAGAGAGATGTATATGTGTGTACAGAATCAGTGTGTGCGTGTATGAGGAGGTCGGGTGAGGAGTTATTCATGGCAGCGGTTTCTCTCACTAAATGTTCCCAAGTTGAATCAGTAAGTCCTTGACACAACTGTCCCTGGTATCTGCTGTGAATGCACAAGGAGTCCAATCAAGACAATCCAGAAGTTTCTTTAACCTATAGAAACAGGTTACCACTTTTCATTTTTCTTTTATTTTTGTTTCTGTCATGCAAGACTTTAAATACAGACACAATGACAGCTACCCTTGTGTCACTATTGCCGATGTTGGCAGTAGCCCTTCAAAATTCTGTATCATTGAACTGTGTCTTTTAAAGCTTTGTGAAATGCACTGTTACTAAGTTAATTATTTCTAATTAGTTAATTAATTGCATTGTTTTTTGTTGAATGTAGCCTCCCTGGGGCCTAAAGCGGAATTGTTCACTGTGTCCCATTGTGTGGACTGTGAATATGGATGTAGTAGTCAAAAAATGTGAAAGTGGTATAGGTAAAACTGCTTACTGTTCAGTGTTATTTAACATTATTGTGCTGTTGTTGAAAAAGATGATATGAGGGTGTAGTGTAATCTAACTATAGAGCTGCTAGTTACCAGATGTGATTTCTCAGCAGGTGGTCACTGAGTGGGGGAAACTTGTTTGAAAAATGTACAAGCTGGGGGGAACTGTGGGCTTTTGCTTAGGACTATGCTTCCTTTGTACAGTCCCCCAGCTTCCCTGGCTTCTTCGCTGTTCAGGAGCTGAAGGGTTCAGCCAGGAGGAGCTGTACTAAGTCAGTACGCACTGGCTAACTATAGCAGCTAATAATTTTGTTTCAGTGGTGGGGAATTTTGTTTCTAATTCACTAAGCCTCCCCTTCCAGTGCTGCAAATAAGCTACATTTATTACATGTACCATTCTCACTAAAGGAGGGAGAGGAACAGCTAAACATCTAACACACTGAGCATGAGAGAGCAGAAGAGTGAGAGGGAGAAGCCATCGTTAATCAATAAACTAAGCAATTAGAAATTCACTAACGATAAATGACTGCAAGATAAGTGAGAAATACAGGAAATGTAAATGCTTGAGGCAAACGGATGTGGATTCAAAAGTACAAGGTGAATAACTCATTACAGTGGAGAATGAAAAATGGAATTTACACAGAAACAACAAAATATGGTTTCCATTTTGTACCACCACATATTTTGTCTTTAATGTACTTTTATCATTCCAAGTGTTAATTGTTTAAAATAGTAATAAGAATTCAGCAATGCCAGGTGTCAAGGGTATTTTTTCCGTTTGTTCTTACTCATCCATTGTCCTCTATATAATGTAAGAGAAGTTCTTCTTTCTCATCAAAACAGGAGAACACAAGAAGCACCATATCTTTCACATCTCTTGAGTAACGATTCAGCTGTCCCCTGATTGTTTCCAACTTCGTAACTGCCTGCAAGACCTTTTTACTCTTGTTTGTACAAATTGTTCATGCAGGTTCATGACAACTATTCATGACAAAGGTTTCTGTCAGGATAATTTTAGTGAGTACTTCAAAATGGGCTGCCATGCTGAGAAACAACAAAGGCCACTGTTTATTGAAGGGCTTCATGTCTGTTTCCCTTCTTGATTTCTTTCCACTGCATGTAAAAGATAGACTTCTTGAGGCCTCGCAATTCATCTCAACAGTGCTGTCAGAGAGCATCTTCTGGGAATGAGTGAAGGGCTACTGGTTTCAGGACTTTTTTTCCTACAAAACACAAACAAAACAAAATGAAAAACTTTCAGTAGTAACTATGACAGTTATGAGTCAACTATTTATTTGAGTTATGTCTCAGCTCTCAAACAGCTATCATTTCCTGAGTATGAATTGGCCTTTGCAATTCAAAGAGAAAATATTGTACGTTATTCCCCTAAATTTAACAGACAGATATAGTTGCTACTGATTGTAAATTCACATTTTAAATGCAAAGCATAGAATACTGTCATTGTATACTGTATTGAGGTAGGCCACTTTAGGCGCCAAAATCTTTTGAGCACAAATCAGGTCAAAGTAGAATAATAGAATAAACAAACATTTCTAAGCACATTTCAGCATGAAATGTGGGGCAAATCCAAATTGTCATTTCAGTCAGCTTCTTTTGAAGTTGTATGTTGTTCAGCATTTACAGGTTCAATTGCAACTGCCACTGATGTGCAGAAGTCACCAATACTAGCCAGTGAGCATTTTCTCTGTTTCCTAGACATCTAGGCAGTAAATGAAGACTTTCTCACATTTTTTCCCTGTTGGTTTTTTCTAAGAGTTTTTCCTTAGTCGATGTGAGGCTCTAAGGGCAGGGGATGTTGCTATGATGTTATGTAAAGTCCCTTGAGACAAACTGCTTGTAAAAACAGGCTATACAAATAAAGTTGTCTTGTCTAGTTGTCTTTACAGTTAACGTACAGTTCACATCCTGAAATTGGGGCTGATAGCCTACAAGTAAAAACTGCGACTGCTTTAGTAGAAAAACTTGATGTACTGACATTATGGAATGACATTTAAAGTCTCTGTAATGTCAAAATGTCCATTTGCAGTGTGCAGCAATGCATTTGACACAGCAGTATTTATTCCTATGAAGTTTACAATTCAGTACATATGCTTTCAAGGTCTGCACCGATTTATGAAAAGTACGCACAAACTTTTTTCAAGGCAACTAAAGAAACAAAATCAGTGCAGCCAGGATATCATTTCACCACAGACATTTAATGCTAGTTGTGTTACATTAGCATCTGTTATGGTGAAATGCTGCCATGAAATTAAATTTGCGTGACATTTTCAGATAGAGTTTCCTTTTGGTGAACTTTGAAAGTGAATAAGGGTGGCTGGCTGCTCAGTCACAAGCCATTTTGCTACTCTTGACTTTTGCTGTAGTTCAAAATAGAGGAAGCTGTCATATTAGTTGGTCTCACATTTGATTTTATACAACGCTGCTCTGCCAAAGTAAAAACTACTTTGCAATAAAGATATAGACTGATTTCCTACTTGTTTCCAGCCTCTTGTTCTTCTTTCAAAGTTTATTGGTGGTTGGTAAATTGGTAAATATAAAATCGGTGTATTAAAACAAAAAGGTATAAGACTTGATGCAGTCTTTTGCAGAATATCTGTTAAGTCAAGCTTCTTTTATCCTTCTGAGATTTTAAATCACATGCCTTCTTTCTACTGTTCTTCTTGCCACCAGTAATTACATGTGGCTTTACTATGTGTACACATTTTGAATAATGTACCGTTTAGTCCAGCGTGTCTAAACCTGTCTTGATGTTATGGTTTCATCCCTCCAATTGATTCCTACACACATCCTCCCTCCCACTTTTCTCTGAACACTGTAAAATCATTTTCCTTTCTTCTCCCATTACTCTTTCAGTCACAGCTAAATAAAGCCTTTGATTTCTGTCTTTCTTAAACTAACTTCCAAATCAGTGTGATAATTTTTATTTTTGCCAATTCATTTCCTTTTCCCATGAAAGTATTACTCCATCAGTTGAATCCTGTATAACGTTTGTTGTATTTCTATCAAAACATTTGGGCTGCTATCTGAATGAGTCATAGTTCTAAGCTTGAGTCTGGAGTCCGAACAGATGCTTGTTCTCAGTGGTTTTGTGTCCTTTACCCGTTGCACTACTAACAATATTGCAACCATTTCTCCTGTGCAAACTGCAAACTTCACTGATCCTTTTCCCTACTTTAATCCGAAACTCTGGAACAATAAATTCTAGACCTACTTTATTAATTACAGTTTTTGATGCCAATCCCCTAGTGCTTACCAGTGGTAGTACAGGACACATACATCTACCTAAGTTCGAGAAGAAATGTGCCTTATTGATTGACTCTCAATATGTGGGGTGAAGTTGAACAGCTGACAACATTTATTGCCTCACATGTAAAGGGCAAACTATATACAGACTGTAGTTTGTATAAAATAAAATGAGAATAAAATGGAGCTCCCCAATATACAAAATAAAATATAAAAATAAATATATATAAAAAATATATTTAAAGAAATAAAACAAAATCTCTTCCAAATGCAGTCTCTGCTCCTTAAGGTTGTGGAGCTGGAAAGGTAAGAGTTCTTGAATTTCCCTCGGGATCAATAAAGTATCTATCTATCTATCTATCCTATTGCTACTACCCGGGTAGAGCTAATAGCGTGTAGGCTTAACTGAAATTCAGAAGGAATGAATCAGGCTAGTATGATGTCCTCTGTAGGCAGGTCAGTACGGTAGGCCACACCACTTCCACGACTGTCCACACTCTCAGTGGGCTGGGCTCGCCATTACGAATCATCCAGAATCTGTCAGTCAACTAAAAAAACGAAAAGTTAGAAAGAAAGTTATTCTGTTCTTTTTTCTGTTCAATCCGAGACCTCATTAACTTCTCTTCTTCTTTCTTTTTTAAGAACATCTTGTAATGTATAACAAGATGTTTCTTTTTAACCAGATTTACACAATTAAATGAATTATCATCACAAGTGATATTTTAGCATTAGTAAATAAAATAAATGAATTTGTTCTCTTTTTCCCCACTTTTTACCTTTAACCTTTTCACCCATTTTAATATGTTCCATTTAAACATTAATTAAATTATCATGTCTAACATTACATTTAACATCCAAAACCAATTAAATCATATTGTAGTTATAGGTCAACCCATGAAATTATTATCTTTACTAAAATTGAATCACTTAATTGCCAACAAAATAAATGTATTGCACCTTAAGTGCTTCACCCAGCTATTAGTTTTCCATTGGGAAAGCTGTTTTAGCAACATGATGCTAGGTTTGGCGATTAGCAATCTTTCTAACACGTTAACGCCATGATATAGTAACAACAAGATACGTTATATCTTGTTATATATATATAACATCTAACAACATTCTAATAAAACAAGCATTTCATAAACCCCACTAGTTTTGATGGAAAGTATCTCAGCATGAACATGTAGTTTGCAGTAAGTTTGTCTTCCCAAAAGTTAGCGTCTTCGCGTCTTTTCTTCATGTTGCACCTTTGCCTTACTTGTCCTGCCCATGTAAGATGTGATATAGTACGAGGCACAGTTTTAAATTTATTAAACAGGTAGCTTACCATTTAATAATTGTAATTCACTTATGACTATGTATGACTTTGTCAAAATTGTAATTCAAGATAGTGGTGGTGAAACAATGCTTTAAGACGCTTTGAACCCTTTCTAACCATTGAAAACTGGTCAGTGTTCGAAGCTTGTCTCACAGTCTCCTCCCGGATGGACATGGACACGACGCATCTCCCAAGAGTCTTTGAGGCATCCTGACCAATGCCCAAACCACCTCAGTTGGCTCTTTTCGATGTGGAGGAGCAGCAGCTTTACTCTCCCTGATGTCTGAGCTCCTCACCCTATCTCTAAAGCTGCGGAAAAATTTCATTTCAGTCACTACCCATGGCTTATGACCATAAGGTTGGGATGTAGATTGATCAGCAAATTGAGCGCCTTGCCCTTTGGTTTATCTATCTCTTCACCACGATGGCCCATGTGTAGCCTCTGCATCATTACAGATGTCTTCCTGATCCGCCTGCCACTCCATTTTTCCCTTACTTGTGAACAAGACCTTGAGATACTTTAACTCCTCCACTGGGGCAGCAACTCTCCTCTGACTCGGAATGGACAATCCACCCTTTTTCAACTGAGAACCATGGCCTCAGACTTAGAGGCCCTGAACCCCAGCTGCTTCACACGCCATTGTAAACCATCCCATTGCAAGCTGGAGGCTGCTAGTTGATGAAGCCAACAGGACTACAATGTCCTGAAAAAGCAGACACAGAATCCTAAGGTCACAGAACCTGACACCCTCCACCAATTGGTTGCACCTAGAAATTCTGTCCATAAAGATTATGAACAGAACAAAGGGAGGCCCTGGTGGAGTCCAACCCTAATTGGGAACCAGTTTGACTTACTCCAAACCAAGGTCTCACTCTGGCATTACAGAGATTGAAAGGCCCATTGTAACAGGCCATCCCCACCATACATCCCGACGAACACCTCACAGGATACTCCAAGGGAAACTGTCGGAAAAATTCAAGTCCCCAAAACACATGTAGACTATTCATATGCAGTCTTAGTGAGCGAACTGACCTCCAACACAAGTATTTTCATGTGCCCATAATTGATAATCCTTCAACACAAAACACAATTCCTGTGATTCACCTTCAAATGGGTGCAGTTTCTGTACAATCATTTGACTTTCAGGTACTTTCTGGTTCCACTCACTTCAAAATGTGAGGAAATTTTTGTCCTTAAAGACAGCACTTCTCTCAGAATAACATCAACAAAAAGAGTAATTGATTATGTGTGCTCTAAGCCTCTCCGTCCTGTCTTATTACCAGAAATGATGGAAGGTCATTCCCTCTGAGACCATACCCTGCACTGCATGCCCAAAGTCATAACTAGTTCTTCCAGATCAAGAGTTGTTTCTTTGGAAGGTTTTTTCCTTCTCCTAACTGAAATGAAATGGAAAGACTATCACATCATCTTTGTCCAGTTTGTGCGTTGGCTCATTATGTGGCATACAGAGCAGGTTTCAGACAGGCACAGCAGCTGTTTGTGCATCACAGAGAGCATTCTCAGGGAAATCCTCTCACAAAAGAGCATTTGGCTCACTGACTGCATGAAGCTATCACACAAAGACAGATCCGCAGGGGAGAAGCCCCCCCCCACCTGGAATTTGTGTTCAGTCTACCAGAGCCTTGCCATCCTCAACAGTTCTCCTCAGATAGATGGTAGCACAGGACATACACACATCAGTTTGATGGTCATCTGCATGCCCTTTTGTTAGGCTCTATCTGTGATATGTTTGAGTCTTCACTAACTCATTCAGCAACAACACTTGCTCCTGCCACATTACGCACACACAGCCATCCATGCATCCATCCATTTTCTATAATGAATATCCATCAAGGTCGCAGGGGGGCTGGAGCCTATCCTAGCTGACTAGAGGTGAGAGGCGGGGTACACCCTGGACTGGTTGCCAGCCAATTGCATGTCTGACTCACAAAGACAGACAGTCACACACACTCACACACTCACATCTACAGGCAATGTAGAGTAGTCAGTTAACCTAATGTGCATGTTTTTGCGACTGTGGGAGCAAGCTGGAGTATCCGAAGCAAATCTATGCAGACACACTATACTGTAGCTGCAGACCTCAGGAAGACCAGTTCACTGCACAAGGGTACGCCTATACTCACGGAATCTGGGATTACGACACATAACCAGTGTTTGCCATTTTTGTAACATAACCATACTCAAGTCCAGGAACTAACCAATGGTGATAATTGTTGGTACTGCAAACACTGAACTCCAAAAAGACAGTACACTAATAAAATCTTCAGAATTTAACACAATCTGATAACCATCACCATCAGCGGCACAGCATAGTCAACATTCATTTTGTATGTCTCTGATGGTTATATTGCTAATTTAAATCAAAAGTATATATATACATATATATATATATGTACAATTCATTAGAAATCAAGAGTAAATTTTATTCACAATTAGAGGACCTGAATTTCCCTCGGGATCAATAAAGTAAGCTATAGGATGTATTTACAGGCTATAGTGAGGCAGTTGATGATGTGGTCATTGTTTGATGATGCTTGTGAAATGTGTCAGTAACTGTGAGGATTTATTGAGAAACAATTTATCCACAATACTTGACCTCGGTAAGCAATGTAATAATAATAATAATTTCATCTTAATATTGTTAAAAACGTAATTTTATTCTCCATTTTACCATTTATTGTTGAGAATTAAGAGGTGCCTTATAGGTTTTTTCCTTTAACAGTTTTTAACTGTTGCTACATTCACAAACATTTTTTACAGTACACATCAGCTCTGCAGAGCTTTGTCAGATTGTGGATGAATATTTAAGGGGGGATGTGTGATGGTGAATAGATAGTAGTTCATAGTTTTTGGGCTCAGAAAAATCTACTTACATCTCAATTGAGAAGCAGGAAGAAGAGGGAGACAGTAAGTGAACAAATCTTTCACAAGCCAAAAGGCTCTCTCTCACACACACACACTCACACGCACGCACACACACAGATAGACAAAAAGGGTAAACATGTAGGTGAGCTTCACTGTGTTATGCCAGATTAAGTGCCAGAGGTTTCCTTTGATGCTCCACACATTCCACACACCCTTCTTCTTCTGCGTACTGGTGTATGCGTATGTAAGTGATACTATCTCTGATGTGTGTGTGTGTGTGTGTGTCCGTATGTGGATGCATATTTCTTTAGTGGCGGGGACAAGAATCTGTTTGCACAACAGATTGTAGAGACACAAGACCCCACAATGTAGGATTAGGCAAGCGATATTTATTGTTATGGATAGGCGATGGTTAATAGTGCTGGCTATGCTTATCGCACATTAGTGCACATGCAATCATGAACTCACATACATACATGAGTATAGACAGACTGTACATATGTTAACATCTCTCTCTTCTTTTTCTGTTTATGACACAGATATTTTCATCACCATATCATCGTTTTATTTCTCTTGTTCTTCTTTGATAACCTAATCCCTCCTTTTGTTTTCCTCTTTACCCTGCCTAGCTATGCACCTGTTTGGTCTCAACTGGCAACTTCAGGAGAGTGAGGCATATGGAGCGTTTGAAAATGGAGGAGGGGGAAGAGATACAACTCCCAACACTTTTATGGTGTCTGCAGACAATGGTGAGTTCCTATTTAAACACAAGGACTTTCTCTACTTAGACCAGTAAGAAGAAGAAAGAAAGTAATTTAGCTTGAAGCAGAAATATGGAAAATTTTACATAATATGGTGCCGCAGACAACCTCCTGTCTACTCAAAACTAAATTGATATACAACTAATTCCCAGTAACCAATTATATTAAGATTAGATTAGATGTAGGAAATAATAACATGTTGATATTAGAGGGTGACTGACTGGTTTAATCAGTTCCTGTAGAGCCTCAACCAGTTATGCAAGGACATGCATCACCAATTTGAAGTGTGGCTCCAGACACACCAAAGTAAGATAATCTGGATTTTAATGAAAGTTTATGTAAGACAGCTGTTCTCATAAATTATGATCACAATAAGGTTGTTGGTTATCATATGACATTGTGAAAACAACCGATAGCAGAGCTTTAACACCCCCAAGGGGAATGTAAGACTGTAGTTTGAGTGCGGTTTGTAGCTCATTCCATTTAAAAGGTGAATAATACCTGAATTCAGATCTGTCAATATTTGTCTAAACACGAGGGATATCTAAATTTAACTACTGGATTGTGTACTATAACTACTAGTTTTAAAGGAGAGAAGTGATGTGAGGTAGTTTGGAAGCTTTAGCAATCAAGCTTTGCAACTGAATAACATGAGATGACTGTTTTTTCTTGAATGTAAGGATGACCTTTCAACTGGTACGAGGAACAGTGATGAGAACAAAATTTGTCATTTGTGATAAAGTATGATGTGCTTTGACAGACAAGGTTTAACAGCTGAAATGTTGATGGGGCAACATGACAGTACAGAATATCTCCACAGTCAAGGACAGACATGAGGGTTGACTGCACAAATAGTTTTGTGGTTGGAAGACAGACATTCTTTAATTTTAGACAAGAAGCCATGTTTAATTTTTAATTTTTGCATCAATTGTTGAATATAAATTTTGAATGATAGGGTGCTGTCAAGCCAAATTCATAAATATTCATACGACTTGGCAGGAGGAATATGAGTGCCATTTAAAGGTGGCACGGAGTGCATTTGTAAATTAACCAGTTTTAACTAATTAACTAGGTTTTTTCTGCTTGTAATTCTTGTTATAATACAACTGTTGTTTCTACTTCATCTGTTACTTTTCTTCCTTACTTGGTGTTTCAGTTCTTAATTTCTCAGGACATGTCTTCTGTTCACAAACACAAAGCAACAAAATGGAGAAACAATAGTGGTGGCACGTTAAATGTTAGAAAAAGAGGAAGTTTACTGGAAGTTGCAACAGTTTTGAATGTTAACTTGAAAGTGAATAAAAGTAATAAAATTCTAAAATTATCTCCAAATATCTCCCTCCTTAGAGAAAAAAGAGAGGCAATCAGTGCAAATGTGTCAAGTTAAAACTAAAGAATCAGTGTTTTGGAGCTGGCCTTGAGGACTTGCGTCATACTGTATGTTGCGGTTCATAATGGTATCATGAATGCGCTTACACATATAATCACAGACACAGAAATCTGAGTCTGAGTGGATTACTACAGATGTCATGACTTAAGCTGTTAAAGTGTAATATTATGAAAAGGAAAAGCCAATTTGAACCTTTCCAGGCCCATACATTAAATATACATTAAATGAATAGAAACAAAAGAAATGAGGGTCTTTTTTAAATACATTTATAATGGCAAAGGTTCAGTTCCCAACTGAAATAAGTTTTTTAATTAACCATGACCACAACTTAACCCTAAGATTAATCAAGTTGTTTTTGTTAAATTATTATAACTAAATAGAATAAACCCATGTAAGCACAGGGTGAGCTTTTATTAGACAAGTTGGACAACAAAATGTTGGAGGGTTTCAGCTGTAGCAGTGGAAAGCAGCTGCACTTAAGTTTGATTCTGAGGTACTTTTACCTCACTGAAGTATTTCCATTGTCTGTTACTTTATATTCTAATTCTTTTGCATCAAACCCTAATGTCCTTTTTGTTAATGTTGGGAGTCCAGCAGGCACTTCTTGTTTTAGACATATTGACTGAGGACAAAGTGAATCATTTGTGAGGTTACACACTGATGCACAGTTACAAAGTTACAAATTATTACTGTGGAATATCATAGGATATCACACATAAACCAGGACAATACTTACTTATACTTACTTACTTAACTTATTAAAACATGTGGATGTGCAATGCAGTGTGCATTTGATGAAAGATAATTTTGTTGTTTTCATTTTTCACCTCAAAATCTTAAGTAAGTAAGTAATCTTAAGTAAGGTAAGCTCAGCTCTCAATTTAGTTCCACAGAAAATATCATAATGTAAAACATTAGGGATGTGTAAACTGTATGAATATATCCTGTGTGCCACACATATTTTTCCATAAACATGCATAATAAAGGTCATAAAAAACAATGACTGCATTCAAGATCAGTCTTTAGATCTCAGCACTTCAACAGAGCTAAAACTACATCATTTGTATTAAATGATATTTTGACATTCTGTAAATTCTTTTCAGGGAGGGCAAGAAGATTTTTGTTTTGTTTTGTTTTTTTGTTTTTTTTTTTTTTACATTTCTCAAACTCTCTCTTCAGGTAAAATCTTCCTCCTAGAGAACAACACCATAGACATAGGAGAGGTGGATGTGGGGAGACGAGCCATACAGGATGTACCACCAGGTTAGTTAAAGACACATACTGTATGTACATGTACGAGCCTGTCTTGCCATTCTGTTTAGCCACTCACTGAGCAAAATTATTATTATTTATTATATAGGCTATAGCTAGCTTACAGTCCTGCAATAAATTCATGACAGTTATTTTGTTCACCTTCAGTTTTAATGAGATGTTGATTAAATTGTATGATCATTTTGGAGGCTGCAGGTTGTGGTGGAACTGTATTGCAATATACTAACAGGTGTTTCTATTATTTTATCAACCACATTTATATCAGTAAGGGCAGACTAAATACCAAAAATGTCTATCTGTGTTGAATGTGTTAATTGAAGGTGGGACTACCACATGGAAGAAACAATTAATTTTAGTGTAAACAGTGTTGTAATTATCATGATTAACTCTCATTAAACTTGTATCGTGAGTGTCAGGGTATGTAAACTCCATCACTTCTTTATTATTCTTTGTGAGCATATTTCTTTGCGACATATGGGGGAGAACATTCTGAAAATCAATTAAGGAAGGTTTAAATATTTAAATCACCTATTTTGGTTGCTGTTGTTTTGTTGCTGTTCTTTATTCAAGGTGTGTTTTGGAGGTCCCAGCTATATATTGACCAGCCCCAGTTTTTGAAATTCAACATCTCCGTCCAGAAAGATGCTCTTGTTGGGGTGTATGGACGCAAAGGCATACCGCCCTCACATACACAGGTTGGTCTCACAAACACATACAATTACATTAAATTAATTTATTTAAATTTAGTGCAGCCCTTTATGTGAATCTGATTGTAATTAAACAAAATGGCAAAAGGTCTAACCTAGTAACATGTCCTTATGTATTTTTTGTGTGCATCATTTTGTATACCAATAAAATAAGCTCAGTAATTCATAAAATGCTGTCTAAGAGCTCAATTTAAGTTGTAAAAGAGATTCTTCATATATGACTTCCTTTAATAAAACAACCAGTTACAATCAGTTAAAAAACAAAGGACCTAAAATGCAGACATAGACGCAGTAAGTAAAATTAACAAAAGAAAACTTTAATAAACTTACTTAAAGGGAACAGAAGCAGGTAGGAAGAACTAAAAGCAGCTGGAAGTTTAGGTATAAAAAAGGTCTAAAAAAAAGTCAATGTCAAATAAAGAATAATCCAAATTATGCCTATCCAACAGCATCATGCATAAATATACAGCAAAATGCTTTCCATACAGCCAGAGCTGTTAGATATTGAAGACCAGGAGAAACCAGAAACCAGGACTGAGTGTAAAGGACACTTTGCCTCCCACAGATGGCAGTAATGCAACATCAATCAACAATCTAGAAAACAGAAAGATAATATGGCAAAGCTGGGTGTATGTTTATGTGGCAGGACGCATCTCTTATAGTTCAGGAACATGATAGACGAGGAGCTGTTTTTGTCTTGTGCTCTTGTAATATACGCTATATAGACAAAAGTATTCAGACATACCTCTTTATGGGACTCTTTTTCAGGGGTTGAGGTACACCCCTTACTTCCATTGAAGGGAAGTCTTAATGATTCAGTATACCAAGACATTTTGGACAATGCTTAGCTTCCAACTTTGTGGCAAAAGTTTGTGGAAGGTGCTTTTCTATTCCTGTGCACCTTTGCACAAAGTAAGGTTCATAAAGACGTGGTTGGATGAGTTTGGTGCGGAAGAACTTTACTGGTCTGCAAAGCCATGACATCAACCCCATAGAACATGTGTGATGAACTGTATGAGCTACAGTGGAGATTGCGAGCCAGGCCTTTTCGCCAACATCAGAGCCTGACTTCACAAATGCTCTACTTCCTGAATGTAAAAAAATTGGAAACACTTAAAATCTTATGGAAAGCCTTCCCAGAAGAGTGAAAGCTGTTGTAGCTGCATGACTGACTATGTATTTAGAATGCAAATTTCCTGTCAGGTGCCCCAGTACTTTAGTCTATACAATGTATTTAATATTTGACAGTTTTGCGAGACAAGAAATATATTATATTCCAAACAAATCGTCAGTGGGGTCTTGTAATTGGCTTGCTCACTCCGCATGAAAGTGTCTTTCACCAGACATGCATATCTGCCTGTCCCTGCTATGTTACTGCTTTCATTCATAGCACAGCTGTATCGACATCCATCCATTCACACATGAATCCATGCGGAAAATGTTCTGGAACATTTCAGGATCAGTCTGCAAATGTGAAAAGGGTATCTCTCTCACTCACTCTCTCTCTCTCTCTTTTTCTCTCTCGTCATCTCTCTTGCCATGTATTCCATATCTGAAAGGAGCTTAAATGAGCAAGCACCAACTGTAAATCATGTGGGAATACAAAAAAAAACTCCCAACAGAACCCTATCAGCCCTATAATAAAGACTGTGCAAATCAGATCCACCTCTAGCGAAGTTAAGCTTGAAATAAATGAAATGATAAAGCTGACAGTAATACGGGTCATGATACATGAACAATATGATGCAGCATAGAAATAGGCAGAGTTGTTAACAGTGAAAGTAAAAAATTATCAAAATATGGGATTTAACCAGCACAAACTTCAAATAAAGATAGATAGATAGATAGATAGGGCTGAAGAAATTTTACCTCCCAAAATGCCCAAACTCCAGATCCATTCTATTATTCTGCAAGTGTGTCTAGCTAAGCACTTCATGGATTCTTAGTTCATAATGAGGTAGTTAAGCAGCTTCCAAACTAAAGCTTCTAAACTGTCCCTTTAATTACTACACTTAGATTTGTGTGTGGTGAATCATGTCTTCAATCAAGAGACTAATCCACTTATCTGTACAAGACAGCTTCATACAAGCCACCCATAGCACAACTCAGTGTTAGCACTTTAGATAAGAGTAGATAAATGTGTGTGTATGTGTACATACATGCACATGTATGTGTGTGTGTGCGCGCGCGCATGTGTGTATGTGTCCTTGTCATAACCTGAACTTGCATGTTCTGAGTAATTGTTTGTTCCTAATGACTAGTTGACTAGTTTAAAAGTAAGAAAACGAAAATTGAAAACAATTATAATTTTTTTTACAAAATATTATGTATTATATTATAAGAGCCACGAGAAATTATTTGTTAGGTTAAATAAGCAGCCTTGGACAACAAACATACCAAAATTACAAAAGTTTATTTTCAAAAAAACTATTTACCATATTTACAAAAAGCATATCTCTTTTCCAATGAGGTGCTGAGCTACAGTTGAGTGCATGTGGTCAATAATCGGTAAGTTCAAAGAGTGCGTATAAGTCCAAAACAAACTGCTCTTTCCAAAGGAGACAGAAAATTCCAGAATGGCTGGGCAGGGGAGACAAAGGCAGGGCAACGGACCTGAAGCTGAGCAATAGGGAAGAATGGGGAAAGGAGAGACATACGAGGAGAAAACACAAGCCTAGCTTCACAATACTGACACTGTTAATCGCATTCCTCTATAACATCTTAGACGCTACAGTTAATGCCATTGTAAACATTAGTAGTGATTTTCAGTCCAAATTATGTCAGTGTGGAATATAAATGTGTACTGTAGCAGATAAGCCTAACATAAAGCTATGAGAGGCTACATAGTGGCTAATAATTGATGTGCTTGCTGTATCACCCCTGATAATGGCTTGGTGTTAACATTGTGTGACATGCAAGGATCCATAACCATTGTCCATAAATTTCCAAGTTGTTCAAGTTGCCAGTTCATCACAGGTTCAACATACAGAGACAAATCATTTATGTTCACATTCACACCTATGGCCAATTTAGAGGTACAGATTAACCTAACATGCATGTCCTTGGACTTTGGGAGGAGGATGGAGTACTCAGAGGGAACCCATGCAGATATGGGGAGAACATGCCAACTCTATACGGAAAGGCCCTGGGCAGATACTTAGGCCTTGCCAAGGGCTACGCTATAGAGCTAAACAACTTGAGCTGTTAGACCTTGAGTAAAATGGTGCTTAGGTGCAGATTGTTATGGTTAGATGCCTTTTATTACAGATGTTCTTGTGATGAAAAAAATATCTTCAGTGTTTGAATTCTTCTGTGTTTTTGTCTTCCAGTATGACTTTGTGGAGCTACTGGATGGCAGCCGTCTTATTTCTAAAGACAAACCAGCTCTCACTGACACTGACTCTGGACATGGACACCCAGCTGGTTTACATGAGAAAGAGTCTGGGGGAGGAGCCCGACACACGCGCTCAGTGAATGTGCATGAGGCCGGCTTCATCCAGTACCTGGACACAGGAATCTGGCATCTGGCATTTTATAATGACGGACGCAACACAGAACAAGTTTCTTTTAATACTATTGTAATCGGTAAGACACAGCAGTATGTTTCTAATAGCGAAAACTGCAGGTCTTGGAATTCCTGTGTGTGTGTGTGTGTGTGTGTGTGTGTGTGCCTGTGCAGGCTCAGGAAATGGCCACGAAGGGACAGCAGAGAGCCAACAATTGTGTATGACATAAAAGAGAAAGAGAGAGCGAGAGAATGGCATCAGGGTAATTGGATGTTAGAATGTGTTGATAGGACTGACTGGTTGTAACTACGACCACCACAGAGGATCAGCCTCTCAGTGTTGTGTGTATGTATGTGTGTGGTACTTCTTAACATATACAGCTGCATATATACCCCCCACCTCTCTCTCTCTCTCTCTCTCTCTATCTATCTATCTATCTATTTCGCTCTCTCTGTGTGTGTTTGTCTCTTAGAATCGATTATGGAGTGTCCTCAGAATTGTCATGGAAACGGAGATTGTCTCTCAGGAATATGCCACTGTTTCCCAGGATTTCTGGGGCCTGACTGCTCTCGAGGTAAACACACACAGTGTTGGGAGGTTGTTATCCGGCATCTGTGCTGTTTTACTCTTAAGTCTTTATCTCCCTACTTTCTGTTTTTGCAAGGGTCTGGACTGTGTCTGAGCAGGACTTTTTTATTCCTTTTAGTTTAATTGATAGGTTCAATAATCATGCAAAATCATGCCAAAACATATTTATGTTCAAACCCATAAGAAACAATGTAGACCGAAGTGCATGTTCGGAAAGGTGGCATCAAATATTTAGAGACCGTGTGATTTGAAGAGAAGTCAGGGCATTTTCCCACTGGTTTCAGTAAAATCTCTTGAAGCAAATATTTAGTAGCCGCTAAATAAAAAAATCACCAGAATCAGATCACCTAAAGATGCTGATAGACTGTGTAGTGCTACAGTACTGAGAAGTTATAATCATTTTACAGCCCCTGTGTCCATCACGCTAAAGACGTACCACAGTCTCTGGACAGTATCTGAGTAATTAATGGACAATACCAACCCCTTGTAGAAGCTGAATCCTAAGTCGAAATATGACAGTATGAGTGATCTCAGTCTTGGTTGATTCGTGCTGCCACCCAACAATCTCCCTCATCTTTGCTTATTCCACTTGACAGGTCTTTCATGTAGCAGCTGCTAAGTCCAGCAATGGGGATAGAACAATTGCATGTTTTATGGTAGAGTGACAGATGACTGCATCTAGGGCTTTGGCTTTATGGAGTCATTTGCCAATCATGGACATGGACATAGCCATTTCTTAAACTTATCATTTTCCTCAGATTTGAGAAAATATTGTCTTTTTTATGACTAATTTGTTGAAAGTTTGGGATCTTAAGGGGGACTTTGGTGTTGAAGTGTCTGACTTAATCAGTCTATAAAGCCAATTTGTCTAAGTGTTCCATCTTCCTGCATGTATCTGGTTCAGCTGCCTGTCCAGTGCTATGCAGTGGTAATGGCCAGTACTCTCGTGGCCGCTGCCAGTGCTACAGCGGTTGGAAAGGCACTGAATGTGATGTACCTGCCAACCAGTGCATCGACATCCACTGTGGAGGACATGGTATCTGCATTATGGGCGCTTGCATCTGCAACACTGGTTATAAGGGTGATAACTGTGAGGAAGGTAAGACTAATTTCTTATAAGAACAGACACAATGAGTACATTAGTTGCATATTGTGTTAGTTGTAGTAGTTTTTTTACATACTTTGCATCATCATTTCATTACCGCTGTGCTGGAATTTGATGAAGATGTCACTACGCCATTAAATGTCAACATAAATAATTGATTTAACACACATTTAGTGCTGGCCGTGACATTTACTTCTGAAACAGAAACATTCATGCAGTTTGTTGTAATTGGATAATAATTCATAATTGGTCTAATTAGCTAATTTTACAACTTTTTAACCTATGTTATGGCTCTTAAGGAGTTGACGTGGCACTTGCTGAGTGTCATACTGGGTTACATGGAAAATTAAACTGTTTTAGCCATGTTAATGGTATTGTGAACCATACTTTCTCCCAGCTTTACTGTCAACTCTCTCCATTACACCATGTTTGTTTCACTGTACTTTGCTCAGCAAGTAATCTTTATTAGACTACTGGCCAAAATACCCTCATTTGTTAGCTCTCTAAAATTTTGCTGCTAATAATAATGACTAATGATGTATAATCCCCATAGACAAAATCTGAAGATTTTGTGATTCACCCCCTGCTATGATCTTCTTGATATTTCTATGAGCAAATCACTGATTCAGTGGCCAAGCCATAGCATGTAAAATGTATTTTTTCTACAGTTACACTTTAGGTTGGAAGTGATTTTATGAAGTTTAATAATCCCCCTGACATGCATGTAAGTATGGTAGGTCACACTAATCCCTTTGTCACTAATCCGTTAGTGAGCATATGAGGAACGTGAGAAAGAATTTTCTGTGAACTGCTGAGCGTGTGTTTGTCTGTCTCTCAATGTGTCTGTCTGTGTGTGCTGATCCAGTGTCAAAGATGCCATTCATGATTTCCATGTGAGCTCCCCTTGCTCCTGTCACATGATAGCTTTAAGCCTTGTAGTGGTTGTAGAATGCAGTCATTTGGAAATATACCTATGTTACAAATTATGTTAATACTCATTATATATACATATTTACAGAATTTATAGAATATAATATATATGAAAGTATTCAAGAGACATTCAGTTCAGTTTATTTATATAGCCCCAATTCACAGCAAGTTCTCTTGTGACTCTTTTCAATTAGAGCAGGTCTAGACCAAACTCTTTAATGGCATACATATAGACTTGCAGTACATACATACATACATACAGTTTGTTCTCTTTATACAGCTAAAACCAGTCATCTAGCAGTCATAATCATCATGACTGTTTAAACACTGGAACACAATTGTCAGTTGGATCCAACAATTTCCTTGTGCCTGATCGCACACTCCCGTGTTTATTCTCATGTGGAATCGGTTGGAAGCCTGCCAGAAGTCCACAATATTTTATCCAAATGAAACAGTATTCATTTGTCTGTGAAGTGAATCTAAGTAACAAATAGTCAAATCATGCATATGTGCATGCATGCTTTGATATCATGTTTGTCAGCTTGCATCTTTGATATATGCATAGCAGTTTAGTGATGGCTTCAGAGAACACTTCCTACTGTGATTGAGACTTAACTATTTCAGAATCAGATCAGAATTCCTTTATTTATCCCTGGAGGGAAATATTTTTGTGCCACTTAGTTGATACTCCTGAAATGACTGAAATGATAATAATAATAATAGATATTAAATATATATATAATATATACAATAGATAATATGGCAGCATTGTTTACAGTAGGACGGTTCACCCAGTTCATTTCAAACATAGTCTGCTATTACGTCCTCCATCTCTCATAGATGTTTTTTGATTTATTTATTTATTTTTTTGACGATTTTGCGTTCTTCACTAGGATATTTGAGATTTCTGTGAAGAATATGCTGATCAGCCTTCCGAGCCAACCAAGTGCCCTTTGTATGTAGAACATAAACCCTAGGGTTATTTGCATTGTTAATTCTCTCTCTTTGTCTCTCTGTCTCCAGTGGACTGCATAGACTCCAGTTGTTCGGCCCATGGGGTGTGTATACATGGAGAGTGTCACTGTCACCCAGGCTGGGGCGGAGCTAGCTGTGAGATTGCCAAGTCCATGTGCCCAGACCAGTGTTCAGGTCGCGGCACCTACAATACAGAGACCAGCACTTGTACCTGTGACCAGAACTGGACGGGACCCGACTGTTCTTTAGGTGTGTGTCATGTTCACTGTCAGGTGTTGTAACCATAATACAACAATAATGAACTTTATTTGTATGACATTTGTAATGATAGTATCAGATCACCAAGAGTTACAGAACTATTAAAAGAGGATAACAAGGACCAGCAACCCCCTAGTGTCATGCATAAAAGCTGTACATTGCTTGTAAAATAACCCAGATGAATAAGGCAGTCAGTTAAGCAAAATATGTAGCTGCAAAGGAAATGTGTTACCTAATCATCATTTTTGACTTGATCACTGAAAGATTTCAGTCAGAAGAACCTTCTATTCAAGGGTTTCTTACCACATCATATATTCATTTAGGCACATAAACTACTTGCTTAAGGTCAGTGAAAGGTTGTGGTCATGCATAAAGGGAACCAAAATTCACAGTCAGTAGGAAAAAATGGTCTTTGCTGGCCAAGTCACAGGTTTTGTTGATCCTCACATCTAACCTGATCTCTTCTCTAAATGTGCTACTGTAACAATGTCACATTATTTCTACCTTGGGTCCTGACAGACCTGTGTCATAATGCACCCAGCCAGTAGAGGTCGCTTGGCAGCAGAATGTAATGTGAGCAATGTTGTGTTTTTTCTGGTGAGTGCAGTCTTCTACTTTCTAGTGAAAATAGGAAATGTAGAAAAGGAGGAATGGAGAGGGGTAAAGAGAAAGAGAGAGTTGACAAACACTGGTACAGAAAAAGAGGTGAGGTAGAAAAAATGGAGCAGGAATGCCTGTCAGTGAGACAAAAACAAGACAAGAGCTGAGGAATTTGTGTTGAAACCAGAAATTTGCATACACTGTATACACGGTATAAAAAGACAATTGATCTTTTTTTCTCACTGTCTGACATTAAATCAGATTAAACTTTTCCTGTTTTAGGTCAATTAGGATTACCAAAATTATATAGAGAGAATTTTTTAGACATTTTTTTATTACTTTCTTCAAAATACATTTGAACATACATTTGAATACATTTCATTAGTATTTGGTACCATTGCCGTTAAACTGTATGACTTGGGTCAAACATTTTGGATATCCTTCCACGAGCTTCTCACAATAGTTGGCAGGAATTTTGGCCCATTCCTCCTGACAGAACTGGTGTAACTGAGCCAGGTTTGTAGGCTGCCTTGCTTGCACATGCCTTTTCAGATCTGCCCATACATTTTCAATAGGATTGAGATCAGGGCTTTATGATGGCCACTCCAAAATATTGACTTTGTTGTCCTTAAGCCACTTTTTAACCAGTTTGGCAGTATGCTTTGGGTCATTGTCTATTTGGAAGACCCATTTGCGCCCAAGTTTTAACTTCCTGGCTGATGTCTTGAGATGTTGCTTCAGTATTTCCACATAATGTTCTTTCCTCATGATGCCATCTATTTTGTGAAGTGCACCAGTCCCTCCTGCAGCAAATCAGCCCCACATGATGCTGCCACCCCTGTATTTCACAGTTGGGATGGTGTTCTCAGGCTTGCAAGCTTCCCCCTTTTTCCTCCAAATGTGCCGATTGTCATTATGTCCAAACAGTTCGATTTTAGTTTCAGCAGACCACAGGACATGTCTCCAAAACTTAAGGTCCTTGTCCCTGTGTGCATTTGCAAACTGTAATCTGCCTTTTTTATGTTTCTTTTGGAGTAATGGCTTCTTCCTGGCAGAGTAGTCTTTCAGCTCATGTCGGTACAGTACTCGCTTCACTGTGGATAACGACACACTCTTACAAGCTTCAGCCAGCATCTTCACAAGGTCTTTTGCTTTTGTTCTTGGGTTGATATGCACATTTTGGACCAAAGCATGTTCATCTCTGGGACACAGAACCCGTCTCCTTCCTGACCGGTATGATGGCTGGACATTCCCATGGTGTTTAGACTTGCATATAATTGTTTGAGCAGATGAGCGTGGCAGTTTCAGGCTTCTGGAAATTGCACCCAAGGATGAACCAGACTTGTGCAAGTCCACAATTCTCTTCCTGATATCCTGGCTGATTTCTTTTGACTTTACCATGATGTTACACAAAGAAGCAGTGTGTTTCAGGTGTGTCTTAAAATAAATCCACAGCTTCCAAAGATGTGACATCATCATCTGGGCTTTCCCTAAATTGTTTAAAGGCAGTAAGTAAGTAGTAATCTTAGTGAATGTAAACTTCTGACTTTGAAGAAAGTAAAAAAAATCATCTAAAAATGTTCTCTCTCATCAAAGTCAGACAGTGAGAAAAAAAATAATTTTGGTTTCAACTGTATACACACACACACACACACACACACACACATATATATATACATATGCATATTTTCATATATATAATTTGTACAATGCTTTGCTTCCAAATTTGTGGCAACAGTTTGTTGAAGGCCCTTTTCTATTCCGACATGACTGTCCCCCAGCGCACATAGCAAAGCTCCATAAAGACATGGTTGGATGAGTTTGTTGTGGAAGAACTTGACTGGCTCGCACAGATACCTGAACTCAACTCCACTGAACACCTTTGGCATGAACTTGTACTCACAAATGTTCTACCGTATGAATGGACAAAAATTCCACACAGAAACACTCCAAAATCTTGTGGAAAGTCTTCCCAGAAGAGTGAAAGCTGTTATAGCTTCAAAGCTGTCCATGTATGTAGAGTGCAATGCCAATTAAGTCCCTATTGGTGTAATGGTCAGGTGTTGCGATACTATTGTCAATATAATGTATCTCATGACACTTTCTAGATAGAGCAAGACCACAGTGATGGTACTTGTAGACAGTGGTTGCTGCCGCCACATTCATTGTTTCCAGTTATAAAAAACTGGAATATATCAGTAATGACAAGAAGGTGGTCACTGCTGACTGGGCATCAATGCAATAAGTGGAAAATGTGATTTTGATTTCAGTTAAATAGCTAATTCTATTTCAAAAACACTGTAATGCTTATAGAGAAATAAATAAAAAAAAATAATCACATGGATAATTTCTTTATACAATACAATACAATTCAATACAATCACTAAAACTTCAGTCAGGGCATTAAAATGTGATGCTGAGGCATATTAGAACTTATATCCTGTTGTATACTGATAGGACTGCAGCCACACTGAAGTGAGATGGCTTATTCATTTGCTGCTTCCATCATCAGCTCAACATGATATGTTCAATTATGAACATTATTAATTAAGACTTTTAATCCGATTGTGGGCACGAATATAAACTGTATATAGTCTACATACTTTTGTCATACCTCAGATTTACCGATGGGATTGTGATTATATTGCTATATTTGTGTGTGTTTGTCACCTATTTTTCTTTCTTTCTCCAACAGAGGTGTGTGAAGTTGACTGTGGCAGTCATGGTGTCTGTTATGGTGGTGTGTGTCGGTGTGAGGAGGGCTGGACAGGAACTGTGTGTGACCAGAAGGCCTGCCACTCACTGTGCAGCAAGAACGGAGTGTGTAAGGAGGGCAAGTGTGAGTGTGACCAGGGATGGACAGGAGAACACTGCAATATCGGTGAGTGGATCATAGCACAACACACAAACACACACATACACATGCAAGCGTTTTACTGGTCTACACCGAGATGAAAGGATTTTACATGGCCAAGTTGCACTGAAGAGAAGAAAAACTCTAATCTGGCATAACCTAATGATTTACTTTCTTCAGATTTGATGAAATGACAGTTTCTGAGAAGACTCAATAAAACATTAGCACAGCACTATAGAGCCTCAAGAAATCTGGAAAAAGGTGTTGATGGGTTGGAGAACTCTTGATAAAAGCCATGACAGATATATTACAGTCTCTGTTCCTCTTGGCTGCTGACAGGGTAAGATTAGAGGAGAATCTTGCTGCTAATTACATGAATCTCCATTTTTGTTCAAGCAATTCCACTGAAAAAAGACTCAGATTAGCAAGTCGCTTTGCTGGTTGGCCTTTAAAACAACTGTGTGCTGTGTCTGAAAACTACACTGATCAGTTAGATTGAACCCAAACAGTGAGATGAATGACACTAAAACCACATATACATGCAATCATTTGATGAAAACCTAAAACTTAATACTTTGCTTGGTATCTACAATACTTTAAATGGGTTTGTGTTTCTGAGTGAGTGATAGTCAAACAGTGAAACAGATAAGTAGCAAAGCCTTTGTGGCAGCTTCAGGTCACCACCAAACCCCTCATTTGGTGGAAAAGAGCGAAGAATTAGCTTATGTTGTTTTCAGTTATGCACACACACACTGACACACATGGAGAAGAAAGGTCAGAGCATATCAGCAATGAGATTAGGAGAAATTCATTCAGGGTGCTTTGCAAACAAATAACTTATTTGTTTGGATGGACTGTAAGGCTGAGGAGAAGATTCATAAAGACTCTTTCTGTTATTTTTGTTGGAGTGTGCTGGAAACTGTGACATCACAATTTTGTCTATGTCAACATAGAAACAGCTCAGCTTACAAAGTGTCATATGATTTTTCCTAAAGCCAGTACAGTGTGGTGTTTAACAAAAAAATACTCTACCTACCTAGTCTACCCTGAAATTTCACTGGACATGCTAGTGGTAAATGTATAGTACGCAGTGACCCGTTAAAAGTGTGTGGTGGTGCCTGTATCTGTATCTTCTGCCTGTATTTTCTTATTCTCTTAGTATTTTGCTGTGGGACATTTCTCGCTGGTTACATCACTGTCTCTGGGTCTGTTGTCTGTTCTCGGTTTGTCATGAATGTATAAAGAACTGTTGGTTGTTTGTCTGTTTGACTGGGCTGAGCCACACACACACACACACACACACACACACAAGCACACACACACACACACGTACTTCATCTCTTTCACTTGTAAATCACTGTCAACATCTGTAATCATCTGTGCTCAGTGACTGCGATATTGGAGGGTTTTAATATGTCTGTGTGCATGTGGCCATGGATGTAGGCTTTGTGTTTTCAGGTCATTTTTGTGAACATGGCAACTCTGAAATTACTTGAAGGAATTTCTTCCAATTTGGGACAAACATCTACCTTGAGTTAAGGATAAACTGATAAGAATTTGGTAGTCACATTCACTGTCCTATATGTCCTATGACTATATTTCACTTTTGATCAGATACTAAATTGATGACAATAATCTTGGGTGTCCACCTTGAAACTGTGCTGATTGCATAGATCTTCTGTGCTGCCAGATTAAAGATGTGAGTGTAGCATCCACATTTTCGACTATGTAATGTCTTTGCAGCAAAATCCATATTTGAAGCATTGTTGTCCACCACAGGACAACTACTAAGCTACTACTTGACAACTACTAAGCCAAAAACTTGATTGTGCACAGTTCTGTGAAGAAACTGCATTCAAAATGTCGAAACTCAAGTTAACTCACTGAACAAACAAAATGAAGTACCCGCTCTTTGATCAGCTGAAAATAGAGAGGAACAGTCACCACAAGCTCATTGGTTTTGATATTTAACTGCATCTTGTTGTTGTTGCACCACAAGACAAAACTGTGTAATACACTACATGTATTACACGTGTATGGACAGAGCTGGATGAGAGATGTATAGAGATGTATACTGCAACTTGACTGATGCACAAAGATATACAGCCACTATTCTATTTTAATTTTTTTAACTATTTTGTAGCCTTTTTTCTAGACTAAAGGCTCTCTTTATATTTCTTTCTTTCTTTCTTTCTTCCTTTCTTTCTCACTTCTTCCTTAAAGCCCACAATCCGGACATTAGAGTAAAAGGTACTGTACTATTTCTTGTTCTTCTGCTCATCACTAGCTTTTTCCTCCTCCCTACTCCTTTGCTTTCCTCTTTATGTACTGTGACGCTGTGACTGCTTCAGTGATACATCATTACACCGAGTTATTTATTCTGATTTTTTATTTTGGAGTAAATTATTTTTTCCATCTCATCCACTCAATCATTTTGTCCTTTCAGGACATCCTTCATTACTGTTGCTTTGAATGTTTTCTGAATGTTTCAGGATTTTAATTTTGACCTTAGCTAAATATACAATGACAATATACGTGCTTGGAGAGTATGGATTAAAGCAAGTTTTAATGTATTTCTTTCTGTATGTTGTCTGCTGGTCTGGTTCCTCAGAAATAGCTTTATGTAGTTTTTGAATGCTTTGTCTTTGTCATTAACTCAAATGCCTACTTCAGCCTCTTGGATTGAAAAAAAAACAAAAACTTGACAATATTGCCTTCCTCCCCATGGACAGCAGTGAACATGTCTAAGCAAAGCTGTGATCCCTAAGTTGGATCATAAAACATATCTGTTAAAAGAAAAATAAATCATTCAAATTTAATTGTATTTATTATTTTATTTTATTCCATTGTAGATGCCACATGTTTTGACATTATAACATTTGACATTCTTAGTGACTTGGGACAGTCTGATAGTCAAGGCATGTTTTTTTTTTTTTACTTTTAGCCGACAAGCATCATACAAGCACAGACAAATGAATGAGACTATGAAATTCTGACTTTGCTTTAGGCTTACTTTGTTAGGAATGTCACTAAAATGATGACCCAATGGGCAGACACTGACACAAGGGTAAGATGAACAAAAGATTTTAATAAATAAAACTCCCCAAGTCAGGGAACAGGAGTCGCTGGGAGTACAGGCCGTGATTGTCCAATCAAAGAAGAAATCAAAAATGGCAAACATGGGGAACACAGGGATCACGAGGAAAAACACAGGAATTAGAAGGAGCCTAGAAACACAGAGCACAAGAAGGCAGCTAACTAAATACAGGGAACACAGACAAACTGACAAAGCCCACAAGGAGAGCACTGGTATATAAAGGGTGAGGTAAAATGAGACAGATGAAATTAATAGAGATGGGGCAAACAATCAAAAATGGAGGGGAAACAGACAATGACAGGAAATGAAAAGCTGAATAAGACACAAGAGGAGAAAACTACAAAACTAAACAGGAATCTAACTAAACAGACACTTCAAACCAAGACTTTAATTTACTTTATACTTTTCTTGTAAGCTGTATCCTCTCTTTTCCCTGTTATGTCTTTATGCACAATTCTATGCCTACATGTGTGTCAGTGGGTTCCAGCAACTATAATCTGACTTACACAGTTACCTTTAAAGGTGTCAGTCATGCACTACTTTACACAGGGTATGTACACAATACTGAAGACAGTATTCAATCATTTTATTCAATCAATGATTTTAAGTTTCCTTCTGTGCAGCATGAGAATCAACTAGTTAAGGGGCTCAAATATACTTGCTCAAAGGCACTCCAGAATTGGGCAATGCAAAGAAAACATACTTCAAATTAAGGTGGACTTTCATTACATCATTTGATGAATACAGATGCAGTTGTGTTAATAAGTAAACTAATATGTCTGTCTGCTATTTGTAGCTGTAACTGCTAAAAAAAAAAACAATTACTTGTTTTTGACTTAATTGCATCCTACTCATATATGGTATTAATTTGGATACTGTGTAATGAATGGGTTACATAAGTTTCTGAAGGACTTGTCTAAGGTTGTTGGCTGTTAAGGATACACAGTTTTGGGCCAATGGGGGAAGCCTGAGGCTGATGTTACACCAGCCATAGGCCTATGAGTGCCCAAAACAATGAAGTCTACCAAAGCAATGATCCTTACAAAATCACTTTTATTGAGCTTGCTTTAGTAATTTCCATGATGTATGCTGTTGTAGACACAAGCCATACGCCATAATCTATAACAGGTTACACCATAGCAGCACACAGTCCTGAGGAATCATGCAAACGTTACATTGCTTGCATGCATTAACAGGCATCAAAATGATAGCAATGCCTATGCAAAGAATATCGACAAATATAAATACCTTAACTGGTGTTCATGATACCATATTTCCACATATGCACACAAAAATTTAACAATTGTTTTAACAATTGACAAAAAAAATTCTCCCCTTGTTTTGTGCAGTGTCCATTTTACACAGTCAAAGCATCAAACAAATTGTGGTTCCAAACACAGACAGCATGTCATTCCAGAATGACTTGAGTTTCGGACACTCCCAAAATAAGTGGTAATGATTAGCTACAGCTGATCCATATAACTTCAACAACAATTCGTTCCTACACCTTGATGTTTTTTCTGGGCAGTAGTAATGAAAAACCTTATGACATTTTTCCATCCAAATTCCCTCCAAATGTGAGAAAAAATAATTTTCCATCGTGATTTACAAATATTTCACCATTTCTCCCTGGGTATAACTATTCTGCCTTCTCTTTCCCATTTGTTTTTAATATATAGGGTATTTGCCTTTGAGGACTCTTGGAACCTCTTATATAATGTGGATACTATTTTACATCAACTATCTTATTTGTATGTTGATATAAAAACACTGAATATGTCATTTTCTGCTTTGCACAACCCCTCTCTAACAATTTCATTTAATCGCTGCCTCATTTGTAAGTATCTGAAGACATCTTGAGTCTCTTTTTAGAGCTTAAAGCTCTGTGATGTCCTCTTGTACATGAAAGAACTATAGGCTGGAAGCCCTGTACCACAGCCCTTCTACGGACAGCCTGTCCACTCCCTATTGATGCCATTGTAGAGAAAGTTGGCTGCAGTTCACCTCGGGTGAACTCGCGAGGTAGTCCTCGATGAATGGAAGTGAATGGAGCTAAGTGACTAAAATATTTATTTATTACACTAAGCATTTCACATGGTAATAATTGCAAAAGATATAATAGATGTGGTAAAATGACCATCTTAACTGACTCAATACTACATGTGTAAAAAAATGCAGTTTAATTAATTTATTTATTCATTCATACATTTGTTGATGACCCTTCGTGGTGCGTGCTTTCAATAGGCGCTTCAGCACTGGAGCACCTGTGTGACTGGCATGTATGCAGCAACCACCATAGCTGAGCATGATGAACTGAGCAATATGTCAGTGAACTAATCATGTCCTAATACCTACACCTCCTGAAGCTTTAGAAGTGCTCCAGTGATACAGTATTGCTCTACCAGGGTGAGGGGACTTGTGAGAGACAGTTCAACCTTCCTGTTGTGTTCGTCTCATGTTACGTAATTATGTATTTCCATACAGCCAACTTCTACTTGCAATCTATGGCCTGTAGGACTTGTTGTCCTGAGCAAAAGCATGGACAATTTTGACTATAACAAATATTCAGATGAAACACAATGTGCTATTTATCACAGACTCCTTTGTACCAAAGTTTAACAAGGACATTTGCTTTAAAACCATTAAGATTTTTAAATATTGACATAAAATTACATCTGCTGTGTTCCTGGTCAGAACAGACTACCGGTAATACTATTATATTAGTAAAAAAAAAAAAAAAAAAAATACATAGGCCCAAAAACACTTACGGTATTACAAGACTCAATATGTCATGCTTGACATTTTATTTCTAATTTTAGTCAGGCAAAATGTATTTTTCATGTCTTCTGTCTCCAGGGATTCTTTCGGACCATCATACGTCATGCTACCAATGGAGCTCCAGCAGCTACTGTCTCAGTGTCAGTGTATCTAGTGATGCAGCTTTGTTGTCTTTTCTACATCTGTTCTTTCTTTAACACTTTCGATTGTGAAAAGAAAAAACACTTTGATACAAAATTGTTCATATGGTGTTTTGTGAGAAAGGAGGAGATTTGAAACCTGGAAATAAAATAATGAGTTTGAAGGATAGAAATATAAGCTTGTGGTGTAACCGGAAGGTTAGATTTGAACAATCTGGATGGAAGGTCAGAGGGAAGAGCCCTTTGAACAAGGTGTGTAACCCCTGTACCTGAAGACTATGGTTATAATGAGCAAGTTTCATAGAAAAAAAACATGTATCAAACTCATCACATAAAATTCATCTCATTAATCTATTACTAGATAAAACATGAATATAAAACAGTCAAAATGAGTTCAGTCAGAGTCATGATTAAAAGTATGGTCATGGTCATTGTGCTGCCACACATTTTGTGAGGAAGGCCTCAAAAAAGTTTCATATAGCCAACCAGAATTACTGAAACAATGTAGCAGTTGTTGTTTGTGTGGGAATGATTATAGCTTCATCGCAAGCCATATTATTATAACATTATAACATCCATATACATAAAATACATATGGCTTCCTATGTATATGGATAATGTTAGTGCAAGATAAATAACATGAAAATACTATAAAAAAATGTAGTGAGCACAGCAGGCACATTAAAGCAGAATGTCTTTATGATTGCTATAATATGGATCGTCAAAGCAAAAGGTGAGGGCAAAATGAATAGCTTTTTACCCAAATTAGGTCATTGTATTAAAAAGTGATATAGACACATGGGCAGAGGTCAGTGACATCATCACAATGATGAGACAGAAGAAAAGCAGTAAAATGCAATATAATATTAATATAAATAAGATTATGTGAAGCTTTTTTGTCAACTACCTTTTGTCCTTCTTCCCTCCTGTGTGATTTAGATGTGAATGAAGGCAGATTTGCTGAATGAATTGTTAATTTTACTCTGTTGAAGTTCTGCTGCTGTGTGGTTCTCTACATTATGGTGCTCCCATGATACAGCTCGTTTTCCTTGTCCTCCTCTTCCTCTGGCTGCCATTTTTGTCTATCTGTCACAGAGAGTATATTTGGCAGTGCTGCTTTTGTTTCAATTTACTTTTTTCCCTAATTTTCCTCCCTCTCTCCCTCGTGCCCTCTCCCATTCCCAGGATATAAAGGTAATTTTATGCCAAAGACTTAATAAAGGCCTTACTGTCCCAAAATACAACAACTTCACACTCTGTCTTGTTAACTTTAATTTCTTTATGATTCTGATTTTTACTATTTCATTTTATCTTTCCTGTCTTTCTCTTTGACGTTCTGTCATCTGAAATGCTGAGTGTATCTGATTTGTTTTTTTGGTTTCTATGTTTTATTTTGTTGTACTTATGTGTTGTTTTTTTATGCAGTCTCCATGTTTGATTTGCTTTGTTTGTTTTTCTGGTTACAGCAATATTAACCCCATCTTTGATTCTCACACGCAAATAAGGATGCAACCACACACACACACACATACACACAGATAGAGACCTGTTTTGCATCTGGAAGCCTTATATACTGTATGTGTCAATTCACCCAGCTGCTGTCCTTTTTATCTTGTGTCTATCTTTCTTCACTTTCTTGTCTATATTTTTCTTTCCCTCTCTCCTTCTCATCAACTCTCAGTCCACCCATTCATACATCTACCCTTTGTTTTGTCTCTCCAGCTGAGCTTTGCTTGGCTCTGGTTCCTATCTTTTAATTTGTCTATTTGGTTGCCAGTCTCGCTGTCTATTCTGTGATAAAGGAATGTCAAACACAGGTGTAAAGTATAGCCTTTGAAGGCATGCAGTCCAACTCACCCTGTCCTCCCAATACTTTGTGTGCTGTGTATCTGTCTACCTGTTGTGTTTTCACATGGATTTTAATCTACAATTTTGTCTTTTGCTCTCACAAGATGAAGAACAATCTGCATTTCTTGAAAGAAAGGTTGCAGTTTTTGTGAATTCACTGGCTGTTAAATTTCCCTGAGATTTAGTTAGGTTTCACTCGGATAGAAAAAAATTGTCTAATTGTTTTGCTTTCAACTTTTTTCAATTTTTTATTTTATTTTTTCATACGCTCTGTTTTTCACAATTATGTTGTGCCACAATAATATATTCTTTGTTTACAAAAGTAAAAAAAAAAAAATAAATAATAATAATTTAAAGATTTTTTTGAAGGAAATTCTGATTGAAGCCATGCAGACCACATTAGCCATTTTGGCTATGGATCATGTGAAAGTACCTCAGTGCATTTCACCAGAGGCTGGCTGTCTGTCTCTCTGTCGGTCTGAGTTTCTCACATATGGGTTAATGTACTGATCTGTTTTATCTGTCTATCGATCTGTCTTTCAGTCTGTCAGTCCATTTGTTAGAGAAAGGTTCATCACAATGCCTACATACACTTAAGGATTTAACCAATATGGGTCTCTTTTTGAAGGTATTTTTGGAACAAAGTGCATGACAGATACTAATTTGTACCGATAGGCATGTGTTTAAATTTAAAAACTCATATGCCAAAAATAAATATTGAGTATTTCCTCAAGAAGATGTGGAAAAATCTCCTGAAACAGCCTTGTTAAGACAGTAAAACTGCCAGGATGCTTATAATAAGGTATTTCTGTGACTAGGAATCTGATTTTTTATTAATAGATAACATGTAAGCCTGTTTATTAATCTAATTTTAACACACACACATATTTCATATACCACTGGTAAAGAAAGTAGTACTATTTGGCTGGCACATACCTGTATAATTCATGAAAATGCATATATAAAAATGCATATAGCACACTGAGACAATTTCACAAAATACCACCAGACAGTTGCATGTAGTGGTTAGATATGATGGTTTTGATATTGAAATGAAGCTGTTAGACTGTTTGACATTTGCACAAAATTGAGCCAAACATGTTAGCAATTCTTCATCAAGATGTGTCTCAGCTCAAAATGTATCCAGACAAAAAAGAGAAGTAATTTTTAGCCTTTCATCGTTCACACAAATTGGCTGCCATACCATTTGTGTTAATGTGCCTCAAACCGCAAGTATAACAACTCTAAAGATGTTAGCTAGCTAGTGACCGACACTCCAACAATGCCTGTGGAGTATTTCTATGCGTTTGTATCCGGCTCAACCTCTGATTAAATTGGGAGCTTAAACTTTGGGTAATTTCCCTTGATTCTTTCCCTGTCTATCTCACAGCTGCACATCTATAAAGAAATTCATAAAGCTCTACGATTTATGTGAATTTTTCCCTCATGTTGGAACATTTGTATTACTTGAACAACAAATTGTATAGAAGTATCAAAAGCAGCTTTCCATTGACTTGATTGTCTCTTTTTTAATATGACTTTATAGTAACTGATTTTTCAAAATATATGCGTTTGTGGTATTGCTTCACTAATTTTCTGCATATGATCTTCAACTGGGGCGGTGCAGTGGTTAGCACTGTCGCCTCTCAGCAGGAGGGTTCCATGTTCGATTCCCGGTCTGGGCCCTTCTGTGCGGAGTTTGCATGTTCTCCCTGTGCCTGCGTGGGTTTTCTCCAGGTACTCCGGCTTCCTCCCACAATACCAAAAACATGCACATTAGGTTAATTGGCTACTCTACATTTCCCCTAGGTGTGAGTGTGTGGTTGTTTGTCTTTGTGTGCCAGCTGTGCGACTGACTGGCGACCAGTCCAGGGTGTACCCTGCCTCTCACCCATAGTCAGCTGGGATAGGCTCCAGCTCCCCCACGACCCTGACCAATAAGCAGTATAGAAAATGGATGAATGAATGAATCTTCAACTGATAAAATCATCCTGACACAAGTTCTTACCAGTGTGTCCAGAGACACGCTTCTGCTACTTATGGATGTGCTTGCTTTTAATCAGTACTGCAGTCTTCTGTACTCAAACTCATGTCTCTTACCAGCATAATTTCAATCTTTAATTATATTTGCACTCTTTTTTTCCCTCTAGCTTCTGTGTGAATGTGCATTCAGCTGTGAGTGCAGTGAGACGCACCTTATTTGCTGTTTTCACACAGTCATTCTAAACCATGTTTTTAACCAATATTTCTGACAAATTAACCATATTTAAGATACTTTAGAACTTAGACACCTTTCCTCATTTTCAAGACCAATTCTGAATTTTGTCAGATGTTTGAACTGAGACATAACTTTGAGTGGATTGTAAGAGGATTTTACTCAGCAATGTGTAACATAACCCAGCTTCATGCTGTCAGAGTCTGGCAGGTCTTATCTTTCAGTGGCAACTTTAAGTGCTGTTTCAGAGACTTTTCCAAGTTCAGACAGAAACAGTAAATATGTTGTATTGTTGCATATATATATATATTTTACTTACCTTCAAAAATATATATTGGTTGAAGTCTGTTTCACACCCTGATAGCCAGTCATGATCCCATCCCTCTTACTCAAGCTACTTTTCTAACTGTGTGTTTATTTCCTGTGTCCAGAGGGTTGTCCAGGTCTCTGCAACAACAATGGAAGATGCACTCTGGAAGCCAGTGGCTGGCACTGCATCTGTCAGTCAGGATGGCGAGGGGCTGGGTGTCATGTGGCCATGGAAACGCTGTGTACTGATGGCAAGGACAACGAAGGAGGTATATTTGTCTTAAAACTGCGAGATTGTGAATATCCATGCTTATATAGATGAACCATAGCTTACTGGTTAACTTACAGTGAGAGAAATTAGCAGTAAATGAGCATTTAGCAGATTGGGATAGCCAGGAACAAGCCCAAAAGTCATAATATGTCCTGGATATTTGAGTGATGTGGTTTGAAACATGGTATCTTAACTTCTTATGGTCTGTAGTATTTAAAGTCCCATAATTGAAGGCACATCACTACAGATATGCAGAGAACTGACAGCAAATAAAATTTCAGTCACAACACACAATTAGTCCAACTTTCAGTCTCACTTGACTCAGAGGAGACAACAGAACACGATGACAACAGAAATACATGAGTTTTCCTTACCTACTAGCATACCTAGTGTGATGTCACCTATTTGCTTGTGGACTACCATTGTCTTGAGTTTGGCATTACAGCCATCACCATCTTGGAGCAAGAAGTGACCATAATTGGGCACTAAAGTGAAGCTGGGTTGGGTACACACTGCTATACCTCTGTCCTGAGTTAAGTTGTGATTGTCTGTCGTTGTGTGTCGACCCTGCGATTGATGGGTGACCAGACCAACGTGTACCCTGCCTCTTGCTTGTTGCCAGCTGGGATGGGCTCTAGCGGTATAGAAAATCTACGGATAGATGGATAGAGCTCTGAGTTACAGTGTCCCCTTAACTAGTTAACTACTTTGATAAGAGCAGTATGATAATTGGAAAGGTGGAGGAAAAAATAGAAGAAAGAAATTAAGAATCAGAAGCCTTTTTTACAAAGAGGTCTTGCAATACTGCTGTAAAGACAAATCATTACTCTGGCTTTGCTTTTTTATGCTGAACAAAACAACTCTGGTATAATGTTGCCCAAGTGTGTAGCTGTGTCCCAGTGCCCATACTACCATACTGTTAAGTATGCTAAAAAAAAAGATGAGCATGTCCCAATACAGAGTATGGCAAATGCAGCATGCCAACACGGTTTTCTGGCTATTCTGATGCACAATCCCCTGTGCAACGAAAGATCAATTATATCAACTTATCGGCAAAGAGAGCACAAATTTAATGCAATGACTGCAGCACATGGATGAGCAAAAGTGCAATGTTCTGATAAATTATGTTGCAAATGTATGCATACAGTATGTAGACATCACTTTTCCATGTTACATCAGTGTAGCATTTTTAGTTTGAACAGACTGTGTAAGTGGCTAGAGAGAGGAGGAGTTTACTTTGTCAGTGTGTGTGTGTGTGTGTGTGTGTGTGTGTGTGTGTGTGTGTGTGTGCGTGTAATGGCAATCCCTGGTGCCTGTTCATTCGATGTGCAATTAGCTTTTATAAACTAACAGATAATCTAAGATATCTAAGAAGGTGCTGCGCAAGTGGCAACCTGTTACAGCAGCTCCAACCCTTCTTTTCTTCTTTCTTGAAGTACTTTTTAAGTATTCTCAAGTATTTCTTTTTTAAATTTCTTTTTATATTTATAATTTTTTTCTCTAACCTTTACTCACTTTGCATTATGAAGACCAAAGTTGCCTCACTGTCTGAGACCATAACGCCCAGACACAGGTATATTGTTTAAAGTAGGGATCAGCTGATAACGCTCTGAAACACAGTGGGACCCCAAGAGATAAGAAAGAGGAAATGGGGGAGCCGTGCTGAAGCTCAATGCCCTGCCAAGACGAGACAGTACAGACCTGTTCTCCCATTGGTTGTCATGGTGAATGTAAGCTCTCTTGCCAGTAAGATGGAGAAGCAATACCCAGAGTGTAGCATCATGCTGTTCACAGAGATATGGCACACTGAGGCACATCACTAATAAGGAGCATATCTGCTGTAAGGACATTGAGCTGCTAGCCGTAAGCATGGGGTCATATTATCTGCCGAGGGAATTCTCTAAAATATTGGACTTATTATGTGAAAACACCAAGGAGGCATATAACTCATCACCCCTCTGTCCCCTGGGAAGATCTGATTACAACCTGGTTCCTCAGGCACAGTGAAGGGATGGTTGGATGGTCTAAGGAGATGTATGAAGAGACATGTGGGACATACTGTGTGATCCTCATGGGGAGGACATCGACAGTTTCACAGACTGCATAACGGACTATATCAACTTCTGTGTGGAGGACACAGTACCCACCAGGACTGTGCAGTGTTCAACAAGAAACCATGGATCACCCCTGACATAAAGACCCTACTTAAGGAGAAAAAGAGAGCCTTTAAGTCAAGAAACAAGGAGGAGCTCAAGGCTTTTCAGAGGGAGCTGAAGAGGAAGAACAGGGATGGGAAAGCTCACTACAGGAAGAAGTTAGAGGAGAGCTGCAGCAGAACATCAGTGGAGTCTGAAAAGACCAAAAAATCATCTCAGGCTACAAGTACATGACTACCACTTCTGGTCCCAAGGACCAGGAACGATATGCGCATATTCTGCAACAGGTTTGATCATCTCTGCTGCAACCTACCACACCTGTACTTCCAGTACACTGTCTTGCCCCCACCCCCAGCCTCCTTTCCACAACTTTTAGCTCACAACCACGAACCCCTGCTTCATCTGTCATCAACCAATCATCAACTCCCTCCAGCACACACCCCCTTTGCTCTAACATGTCTCTCACCACAGACCAGATGAAAGTTGAGTTTAGAAGAATAAACATGAGGAAAGCTGCAGGTCTTGATAGCATCAGCTCCAGGCTCCTCAAGTCCTGCACAGACCAGCTGTGCGGGATAGTGGAGTACATCTTCACCATGAACCTGAAGCTGGGGAGAGTGCCACAGCTGTGGAAAACATCCTGTGTGGTAACAGTGGCTAAGACAGCACACCACAAGGACTTTAACAGCTACAGGCCGGTGGCTCGACTACCAGCACTGTCATAGTACATGACGGTATGGAACTGTGTGTCTGCCATGGTCTGCAGCACGGGGCTCCACAGGGAATGGCCCTAACTCCATTCCTTTTCACCCTTTACAGTGTGGACTTCAGGCACAACTCAACAGAATGTCACCTGCAGAAGTTCTCTGATGAATCTGCGATCGCTCTGAGGCGAACGATGGAGAGTACAGAGAACTGATCCAGGACTTTGTGGGCTTATGTCAGCGGAACTTCCTCCATATCAACGCAGGGAAACTAAAGGAACTGGTGGTGGATTTCCACAGGCATGGAAACTCACCCCCAACACCAGTGAACATGGGCATCAAAACAGTGGACTCTTTCAAGTACCTCAGTGTAAACAGCAAAACTGGTCTGGACAGACAACACCATTGCACTGTACAGATAGGGCCAGAGCAGACCTGTACCTGCTGAGTGCAGCAGGCACTCAGGATCTTTTTCAACTCTGTGGTGGCATCAGCCCTGTAGGACCCATACTACCAATAGCTATTATGAATGTATGCTGTCAAGTCTTAATTGAGGCGTTTAACGCATGGGTATAAATAGGAACTAATCTTTACTGGGTTAGATGTTCCACCTGGAAGGTTAAACAGTGTTTGACCAGTGCTTTTGAAGCAACGTTTTGTATGCCTGTGTTATTGGAAAGTTCATTCATATTTGTAAGGAATCATGTTCGAGTTTTATACAGGACATAAATGGACTGAATGTTTAATTGCAAAGTTTGTATGCTTTATCTGTTGAGGTAATCAGTGTGTCAATTAGAGCTCTGGCGTGGTAGCACCTCAGTGGCTTAAAGCTTTGGCTTTGCTTCTGTAGGCCCTATTCTAAGCTGTGGTCTGCTGAAGCAGCAGCATTCCCACTGCAGACAGGAATAGACTGGATAAAATCATAAAAACGGCCAGCTTCTTCCTCAGGAGACCCCTCGACCCAGTAAAAGTAGCGGGAGAGAGAATGATGATAAGTAAGCTATCCTCTCTGACTCTCACAGCTCCCACCCCCTGCATGAGACGCTGACAGCACTGGGCAGCTCCTTCAGTGGCAGGCTGCTTCACCCCAAGTGTGTGAATGAGCATTACAGCAGGTCTTTTCTTCCTGCTGCTGTAAGATTTGTAAAACCAGGGCTGCTCCTGACAGATCCCATTCACTCCAGCACAAACTGAACTTCAGTAACTCATTGTGCAATAATCCCCTACGTCTTTAGTGCAATAGTAATAACTTCTTACGGCTAATAATGTGTCCCTCCATCCCTGTATCTCATCTGCCTCTCCACTCTACTTCTCTTCTCTTCCTTCATCTTTCATGTAACCTCATCACCTCATGTAATCTCTTCTTTTCCATACCTGTTTTCAGAATCAGAATTCCTTTATTTATCCCTGGAGGGAAATTCTTGTTTTTACAGACATTGCACATGCAGTATTCCCGACCAAGAAAGGAGAAAAAGTGCAGAGTATAAAAAATAGGATAAACTTAATAAAGATCATTGCATCCCTGCTTCTCATCATCGCAAACCTCTACCTTTCTTCCTCCCTACTGAACTCTGGCTTTATTTTTCTTGGTGGAACCTAATAAACATAGACTGCTTGCATACTATTTCTGTTACATCACACCCCTCATTAGAAAATCCAGAGTACCAGGAAACTTTCTTTTCATTCTTCTTTCTCTTTGACACCATAGAGTGTCATCCAAATGTTTCTGATGAGCTGTATATGAAACTCAGTGTGGACGGCTCTTCATGTCACCATCTTAGCTTTGGCTGACTCTGCCTAACTCTTGGATAATCAAAAAGTTGGCAAACAGGAGCTGAGTGGAGTTGGTTACTTGCCCACCTAGCTAGTCACCATGCTTCCTAAGACTAAGAACTAAGACTAGCTAATATGTTACTCTGTTCACACCATCGAATGAATAGGCTCACACAGAAAGCAAAATAAATTTTTGCCTTCTGTTATTAATGTAGTTTAAAATTGTAGTCTAAAATAGCATATTGTTTATTAGCTAGTGTGCAAAACTAGGCAGAGACAGTGTTTGTGTCTGAGAGAATTACAGTATTGTTACTGTTCTATACAATGTTTTACCAGCCCATCCTCTGATGATTATTTTTCTTTTTCAGAAACCCTATCAACATAAATGTCTGTCTTGATTCCTATCTCAGAAGACCATCCATGTTTGACTAATCTTATTTAGATAACACAGCATCTCAATCTGGTTCTCCCTGAACTATAGATAGTATATGTGACCATCCCCCCCTCGATAATCTCCTTTCTCTATCTCTTTTTCATCCTTCCATCCACCCTTTATCTACCTGTAACTTTTCTATCATCCCTCACATCTTTCCATACTTAAATCTCTCATTTCATTTTCCAGTCACTCCCACTTAATATTTCTGAATATAATAATTTTGTATACATGTTTCAGATGGCTTGGCTGATTGTATGGATCCAGACTGCTGTCTGCAGCCCTCTTGTCAGAACCAGTTATACTGCAAAGGATCACCTGATCCGAGGGAAGTGCTCAGCCAATCTCCATCTTCACTGGTTCCTCAGCAAGTAAGAGCTAATCAGAAATAAATTCAAAATATAACTTTCATGTCAGAGAGGCATGACAGAAAGAAACATCGGCCTGACTATATATTTCCTTTCATTTTCCTTAGGCTGCCAGGTCTTTTTACCAGCGTATTCACTTCTTACTTGGTCCTGAATCCACTCATGTCATCACTGGAGACAGTCCATTTAATAAAAGGTAATTATGACTTTTTCTTTTGTCTCACTGAATTCTGGGTGTACAGCAATATCAGTGGTCAGACAGGTTGGTAACAAAACAACAGTTTAAATATGCATTTCAAACTGTGTGTCTGGGGATGAAAGCACATGCTTGTTGTAAACATCCTCTAGATTTTGCAGAGCTGGACTTCCTCGTGATAACGGATTTTCAGTCTAGTACCATGTCAAAGCTACAGCTATTTTCTCACTGGTCCACTGTGTCAGTGTCACATTTCACCTTACCTAAAAGAAATTATTTTTGACGTTCTGAAAAATTCTGACGTTCTGACTATGTGGCCTCTCATGGTATTGCAGAAATTTTAGATGTGTGCACAATATTTTGGTTTCAGCTGGGTAAAACTGGGGCTTTTATATAACTTTAATGACTCATTGATTAAGAGTCATTCAGCGTTAAAACCACATGATGACATGACGAAAAGGGTGGGACTCAAATGCACGACCCAATTTCTTGCAATGTGTTCAGTACACAGAGGCAAATAAATCCAGTGGGTTAAACATAAGCAAGGTCAAAAAGGCATACAGGAAATCATAAAACCAAGAATGACAAGCATGAAGAACTGCTGGAACTCATAACACTATGGATGAATATGATCCAGCACAAGGAAGAGACAGAGCAGGACTTAAATAGAGGGGGAAACAAGACAAATAAAACTAATTAGGGGTGGAGCAAACAATCAGAACAGGCAGGAAAAGAACAAAGATAGGAAATGAGCGACAGAGACATCAACACAATGAGAAACTGATAAAAATGCGACAGGAAACACCAAAATAAAAGCATAACTAAAAACAGGTGGCGTTTCAGTACCAGTACAAATCTGGGAACTAGTCTGTGGAACTCCATATGCAGAGAGAGGCCCTTTGTTAAAAGCCACATTCTCTGACCGGTCCAAGAAAGGGTAGCCTCTGTCCTGCAGCTATCTGTCATCTGCTTTCAGTGCTCAGAGCTTCTCAAGACCATCTCCACACTCAGTGGAATCTGCGGAAAAGATCCTCCATTAAAGCAACACTGACTTGTATCTGTGCCTCAGGGAACAAAGGGGGCTGGTATCCATGCACACACTGGAAGGGAGAGAGCCCAGAGGCAGAGCAAGGCAAGGTGTTATGCTTGTTGCATGTGGCAGGGCTTTTGAACAAAAACAATGCGGCCCTATCTCCAGCTCCTGATAAAGGCACTCCATCTGACCATAGGACTGGGGATGATGACCTGTTGAAAGGCTAACCATGAACCGCAGGGAGAACGGACATTCCAGAACCAGGACACCAACTGGGGTCCACGGTCTGGCACCACATTCTTGGGAAAACCATACAAACAAAAAACATGGGATAACATAACTTCTGCTGTTTCTTTCGTGGAGGGCAACTTTGGCAGAGGAATAAAATGAATCATCTTAGAAAATCAGTCAACTACTGTGAGGACAGTGGCATTACCATTGGATGAAAAGAGGCATGGGTGCACAAAACAGTACAGGCTGTCACATACTCCCCGATCTCTTTTTCCATAGTAGGCTACCAGAAATATTATTTGATCATGAACAGGGTTTGCCAAAACCTGGGGTGGCTGAAGAGACAGGTGGTGTGAACCCAGTGGGCTCAAAAGGGAGAGGGAACACACAAGTAATTTGGAGGACCCTGTTCTGGCATTGGGATATCACCAGACACCTCCTTATCCCTCTTTTCAATTACCTATGATACAGGAGGTAAGCAGTATACTGGAGGGAGACTTGGGAGCAAGATCAGAATCAAAAAGGGGTCAGACTTAATGTTCTTTGAACTTCTTTTAACTTGTCTGGGGTTCAGGCATTTGACGGTTTGAACATTCTCCAAATTTTCATGATCTGTCCACACCAGTGAAGTTATTCACTGTCACATCTCTGTTTCCCACATCATAGTTACTGTCAGTGGAGGAAAGTTTTCTGAGTCAAGGGTTAGGGAGCATGAGGATGGGTTGAAACTCTTAACTCAGCTTGTGTTGATCCACCTGATAACCTGAAACTTGTTAGAAGAGGTTAGAGCATGCAGCGGGACTACCACAGTACCAAGGATTCTAAAAATTCCTCTGTTAAAGTTGTAAATCCTGAGAAAACCTTGAACCAATTTACAGCTTGTCATTGTAGGTCACTTGGCCACTGCCTGGAAACATGCGGAAAAACAAAGAGCTAGTGTTCCAGCAATCACTGTAACACCTAGTCAACATGCAGAACACGAGTCTTCTCTTTGTCTGGAGAAAAAAAATCTGAATATCATCCAAATAGACAAACATAAAATGATTTAGCATGTTCCGCAATATATCACTAACCAAGGCAAGGAAAACAGCTATAGCATTAGTTAGGCATAACAGGTATTCATAGTGTCCACTGGAAGTGTTAAATAATGTCTTCAACTCATCCTCCTCCCTAATTCTCACCAAATGGTAGGCATTTCTCAGACTTGATGAAAATGGGAGCACCCTTCAACTTCCCTTGAAAAGCGATGCGTCAGTGTATTCAAGCATGGCCATTCTCTCTCCAGAGCAGAAAGCGAGTTGGGACGTTTCCATGGATGCAGCGTTCCAGGGAGTATATCAGTTCCACCTTGCACTGTCAAAGAGGAGAGAGGGAAGATTCCCAGTCCCTGCTGAAAACCTCCCTCAGGTCCTACTAGCAGATCGGAACATTAGAAAGATCTCGTTAGCCAATACTATGAGAGAAGGAGTAGCAGGAAGCTCCTCTGGTTGTGTGCCTCTGAGAGAACAGGGGCATTAGGCAAATGGAGGAGGAAACAGAAAAACAGCAACATACATTCCTCACACCATGACCTCACCCGTAGACCAGTTCACGTGTGCACTGTGTTGAACCTGCCAGGGTAGAGCCAGTATGAGGTGATTTGGTGCAGGGTGAACAATATGAAAGCTAATGAGTTCAAAGTGGCAATTACGAGCTGGAACCCTGTATGAATAAAACCAAAAAATGGGAGCTAGACAGAGATCCCAGTATAGGGCCTTAAGGGCCATTTCTGCCCGAGGCCATTACTGCCCACATCTACCTTGGACATAACAGTCATTAAATCTGATAAGAGAAGAAGAGAGGGTGTTATTCTGTAAAATATAGAGTGAAAAGCAGTTACTGACAGGGAAGAAACATGACTGCAGTTCTGTTCACCCATTTTTCTGCTTTTGTCACATTTTATATGCTACTCTCTTTCATGAGAGCAGAGGGCCACAACCCTGTAATAAAAATGTCCTGTATTTCCATAATGGAATGGTCCTGCAACCTTATAGTAAAAATGTTTTAGACCTTCAAACAGATTATGTGTGTGTGTGTGTGTGAGTGTGTTATATTTTCATTTCCCCTTGAGCTGAGTACACATCCAGATGGGTTTCTGAGTAATGTCATCAGTACAATGTATGCACCTTGGTAGAAAACAAAATGTAATGACTGACAGCTTGCAAAGAGACCAAAATGTGAAATTATTTGTGTAATATACATGAATCACAACAGTAATGAGCAAAAAATCCTAATAAGGATTCCTCTCTGTTAGCTCAGAGTATATAGTTAGCTCTTAGCTCTAGCAAACTTTTAAAGCCCTTTATTTTAAAAAGCCTGTCTATAGTTTTTCATAGAAACTGCATGAAGTTTTGAAAGAATTATTCAGACTTACTTCGGTAAAAGTGCCTACACCACAATTTAAAAATACCGTGTCACAAGTAAGTGAGTAAAATGTTTGTGTTTAATTAGCAAAATTGCTTAAGTATCAAAGTAAATGTACTCACCAGGCAAATCAGTGGTCAAATATTGTAGCCGACTGCAGTGGATCTCGTTTTACTCATTTTATATGCTCTTGGGTGGTTACATTTACTCTATAAAAATGTCTTATACTTTATATTCACATTAGAGATGGGTGAATACGGCATTATCTATATCTGTATCAGCTAAGTCAACAAAATTATCTGTATCCATACCCATACTCAGAATTGGCAAGTCTCAAACCAGAAGCCTGAAACTGACATGAGTAGATCAAAAGTTGGCATGTTTATTCTTAGAAAACAGCCTCAGAATTGAGCTTCAGATCAATGCTTCTGACACGGAAGAGTAACAGATCTATTTACAGAGCCAGTTTTTTTTAACTTGAATGAATAAACTTCAGGCAGTTACCCAGTGAGGACTTTCCTTCATCATAAGGACAGATATCGACATTGACATTTTACTTGGGTGATACTTGTTCTCTCAAAAACTACATTATCTGTACGAGATACTAGTTTCAGCTTTCACTTGTTCAGCCCTAATTCTCATAGGTTTTTAAAATCAAATCTCCACCTTCAAAGTAACAGTTGTCAAATGTTTTACAGTAAAAGGGCAATGTTTGAATCTGAAATGGATTTAGTAAAGTAAATTACTAAAGCAAAGTAAATGAAATAAACTGGGGGTATTTTCTATCCTTAATAACATAATTAATAACAATAAAATTTAAAGCAATATTTTTTGTAAATATTGCACTGTTAAAATTTAATTTGAAAAAAATAACCTCTTGCTCCCATCTCTCTATCTCAACAGCTTGGTGTCGATAATTCGAGGTCAGGTGTTGACAGCTGACGGAACACCTCTGATTGGAGTCAACGTGACATTTGTCCATTATCCTGAACATGGATACACTGTAACACGCAAGGATGGCATGTGTGTATTTCATATAATATTTATAACCCTCTGTTTTCTTTGTACCTTACACTCTTCTTCTGATTATTCCACTCTAGTGCAGTTATTTGAAATAAAGTCTGCCTGAATAAGGGATTCTAGACCTCCTAGACCTAGCACCTTTCTCACAGTCACATACTAAAACTAGAACTCATAGACTTTATACACACATTACCCAAATGAGCTCCTTTCATTGTTCGTGTTGGAAAAAAAAATCAAGTATCAAGTGATATTTGATTGTCCTTAGTGCAGATTTGCTGACTGATTGGAAAAAACGGGATAAAAAGATGTGTTTATGTGTAGCCAACTGCAAGCTGACATCATGACATAATGAGAAAAAAAAATATATAAATACACCAAACACTAAAAATTAAGAGATGCATTACAAAACTCATTGACCTTGAGATGCTGTAATAATCAAGTTGAACTTTTAGCAATCGTCTCAAAAACAATTTGGGTTAGAGTCAAAATTGTTTTATCTGCATCAAGTTTTCTGCTCTAAAGATGTCAGGCTTTGATATATTTTGCAATCTGCTTGAACCTCAATTATTGTTGCATGTGGCTATATTTCATTCATTGTGTTTATAAAACAAATTATATACAGTATATGTATAAATATATATATATATATATATATATATATCCTATATAACCAAACACTCCAGAAAATATCAGTAATTCATTTTCTAGAGGTTGAAGTCTGGAAAGCAGTTTTTACATCCACTTGAAAATGCAATTAACTGGTTGCATAAAAACACATCAAACACTTGTTGCATTCACCAAAACAAAGGGAAAGCACTAAATCATATCTATAGACTAGTTCCCTCTTACCCTCCATTCACTCTAGACTCCACCTTCTATTTAATGGTATTGACACTATTCTTCATCTATTTTCTACCAGACAGTACATGTTTATTTGTTTGTTTCTTGTTTGTGTGCTGAAGGTTCGATCTCTTGGCAAATGGGGGGGCATCCCTAACATTGAGTTTTCAGCGGGCTCCATTCCTCACTCAGTACAGAACTGTGTGGGTGCCTTGGAACGTATTCTATGTAATGGACACACTGGTCATGAAGAAGGTGAGTGGTGACACTGCTCTCTACCTAAATGCCTGTCTGACATGACAGGGTTATGAAAAGGCAAATCAACTATGTGACAGAAACTATAGTCACTGTACGCTCCAGTCACTTCAAACCTTGATTTTTTTTTTGTTGTTTTAGAATCCGAATCAGAATTCCTTTATTTATTCTTATTCTTTTACACTGTTTGATCAAGCAGTTACTGAATTTACTGACATTATTACTTGATTATCTGACTGACTCTACGTCACTGGCTGACTGAGTAACTGATTAATGAACTCATTGCTTCACAGTCAACAAAATGATGCCTCAGTGGCTAACTGGCATATGTTTATCTCCTCTTTCAGGAAGAGAATGAAATTCCGAGCTGTGACCTGAGTGGTTTCATCAGACCCAGTCCTGTCATTGTTGCTTCTCCTCTGTCTACTTTTTACAGAAGTACACCTGAGAATGGCCCCATAATACCTGAAACACAGGTAGGTCTTATAAACACAGTAAAAATGAACGTCTGGTAACTGCATCACTTTCCATGGCCAGTTGTTATGCTTTTGATACAAGTAAAATCTTGGTCTGTCAGTGTGGTCCATCAATCAATTTCTCATGAAAAGTTATTAAAATATCCATATATCTAATATATGAACCTCAATCCAAAATATCTTTATTTTTATATATCTTAATATCTGTAATTATCCTCCATAACTCATAACTTGCGTTATGAGTTAGTGTCATTTAATTTAGTGCTATTCAGTTAACTTGAATTGCTAGTAACTAAACGTGCATATGTTTAATGATGTAGATCTGCCAAAATAAAGCTGTAAAGGAAGGAATCTGTCTCTGAAGGGGATGGTAAAGTTATACCATGCATCATCTGACGTTAGCCATTTCATATTTTTTCATTTGCTTTAATATCTATGCATAAGTGAGAAATTTGCTTAAACAGACCATTGCAGTCTGTAAATTGTTTTAATTATTTTTCTAGCCCCACAGTCATGTAAAAATACATTTGGTAGAGATTATTAAATATATTACAGAGATTATCTTCAATCAGTTCACATCATTATCACTCTAAATTTTAAGTCTCACACTTAAAAGTAAGTTACATTCATCAAGTAATAAGAATATAGTCAATAAATCTTTCTTTTCTCTTAAAAAAACAATCATTAAATTAATCAAGAAAAAAAATGTTAAGTGTGTTCCTATATTACGTTATGCAAGGACCCATGTAGAGAGAGAGGGCTTTCTCTGACAGAGTTGGCTTGATGTTAACGCTTTGATGACACTCTATATCACCGCCGAATTTGTTTAGTTTGCATGAGTGGTCCTCAGGAAAGTTGCAACAATTTTGAATTGCAAAAATTCTTGTCCCTTATAACAACAGTATTGTAAACAAAACTATAAAATTGTAACACACATGTATGTGCATGAATAAAAAAACAATTTTCTAAAAATAACTATATATGTAGTGACTCCTAAAAGAGATAATATATGGAGAGATACATAAAAAAAACCTCAAACAGGCCAAGGGTTCAAATAAAGTGCCTGTCAGTCAAAAATAGTAGTCTTCTGAGTAGAATATTATTATTAGTCCTACTCCTAATTAGTCCTATTATTAGATTCTTAGTAGTATGCAATAGTATGCTGAATACTTATGCAGTTTGGACTGCTGAAAATACCATCAGTAAGAGGATAGCTACAATTGTTATAAAGATGAAGTGGTAAAATAAGTTGATGAATAAAGCCATTGCTTGCCTAACTCCTTTCTTGCTTGTAACAGGAAGAAGGCACTGTTCCAATTTCAGAGAAATGTTACGGGCCGGTCAAAGAAAAAATACACTGATCAGCCACAACATTAATACCACTGACAAGTGAAGTGAATAACATTAATCACATGTTTACAATGTAATGTTGTGCAGTGAAACTGGGCTCTCGCAATCATATGGGTGTCCTTTGACACACACTACCCACCTAAACATAGCAGGCCAAATACAACTCCACACCCCCCACCATGGCAAAGGCTCTTCCTGTCAGCAGCAACCACCCCCAGCTGGACAATGTACCCATATCGTACTTAAAACACCGCTCAGGAATGTCTCAAGGACCACAACAACAGCCTGAACGCTCCTCAGATCCCAGCCTGATCAACAATCTGTGGGATGCACTGACATGCGCTGTGGGAGGGTTCCCACCAGATCTCCAACTTGGCCCCTTAATGCACAAGGGATCCAACATTCTGATGCAGGTGACCACAAAATACCTCCAAAGGTCCTGTTCTGGCAGCTCAAGAAGGGAACCTACAAATTATCGAGCAGGTGGTAATGTTGAAGCTGATCGGTGTAATTTCTTAATTGTTTATTCTTTATGAGACTCACATTAGCCCATTCAACACAACTGTTGGAAACTTATGAAAAGCAACACCCTTTTTACACCAAAATTAGCATTTTAGCAAATTAGCATTAGCAACATTTAATGCAGGGGAACTTGCTAGAAATTGATGATTGACTCATTTCCCATTGCCATTAGATAAGTTTGCTTCTCTTGTTTTTATAACTTGTTTAACTCAGTAAGAGTCATAATAATAGTTAGACGTACCCTTTTGTCCAGGGGTGAATGAGCACTCTGGGTTCTTTCCCTTCTCTGTTGAGAATTTAACATGCACAGTAATGAACAGAGACCAGTGTTGTAGTGGTTACTTATAAATCTTTTACTTCAGTCTCTCTTTCAAACTCGAACTCGAACTGAAAAATGTTTGAGCTCTGCTCAAACAGAGAAGAATGGAAAGTTATTTAGGTGCCAGCATCCTTAACTTCAGCATACGTCACAACATCTGCCGAGAAAAGGGACAAAAATTAGCTTTTTCAATGAATGCCAATTGTACCCTTTCATTTTTGTGAGTTGGAGTGAATGAATGAGTATTTATTTATTTTACAGCATTTTATAGCACTTTTATCACATTTTATGAATTGAGCTCAGTTCTCAAGTGCACCTGAATTTCATTGTACGTTTTGTACAACGACAATAAAGAATCACACACACATAAATGCACACTTGCGCGCACACACACACACGTAACTCTGTGCCCTGATTCCCTCTAACTCTAACACATTTCTCTTGGCCAGTAAAGAAAACTCACTCTGTGTTGTACATGCATATACAAAACACCACGTTATTTGTGTGTCGTATGTCTTTTGACGAGGAAGAAACAGCTATAGTGGCAGTGTGCATCCCAAAGTGACTGAGAGAGTAGAATACAACCAGATTGTATGAGTGTGTGTGGTTCTTTATTGTCACTTTGTGCTAATCATTCTACAGAGGAAGAGAAACAGATGACAGAGCTCCATGTCTGTTATTATATTTTATAACCCTGAACCAATGCTCCATAAGTGTTTTTTATTCATACAGTATGTGCCTGTCTATCTGCAATAAAGAAAAAGAAAAACCTCTCCTTAGCTTTTGGCAGAACTGAGTCCATTAGAGAGGAGGGAACTGAAAAGGGCAGTCTTAAAGGAGAGGTGATGGATCTGTAATGAACACCGGCTAATGAAAAGGCAGTAGTCCAGTAGAAAAAAATATTGGAACAGTGCAAATGGATCATTCCTGAGGAGATTAGTTTTGTGTTCTTAGATATTTCTTCCTGATCTCTTTTGAGTGTGCTTCTTTCTCAAGGTTATCCTTGCATTTACAACCTCTGGCCCTTTTGTACAAAACCTGAGATTGCTAAAATAAGAAAACTTTGTTTTGTTTTATTTAAAGACTGCATGTGTTTGTTTTCATTCCAATCAAATCATCCATGAAACCTTCAAGGCAGGATCTCACGTTCCTGTGAAAGCATCTGGTTTTCTGACTTACCAACAAATTGATCTTGGTCCGCGTGTCTAAGATTTCAGTGTCCTGGACAAACACTGATGCTCTGGGTTGGTGGCTCAGTCTGCTAGCATTGGTATTTGATGACCAGAGAATGAGACTCAACAATTTTTCTCCAGAATGTCTTACATGACCTATGAAACAGTTCATGTAGATGTCTCTGTGATCACAGACTGCATCTCAGACTCATCTTCATCATTGTCATTGACCTGCACGGTTTTAGAAAATATCTTGTGGGAAAATGTAAATAAATAAATAAAATAAAAAGTTATTGTTAAAAGGGACCCATTATCAGGATTTGTGGGACTGAATACCAATCTCTGGAAGCCACAAAGGTACCATAATTATCAGAGAATGGAAATTCTAGAAATTGTCTTTGGAGTCTGTTTTAAAGCTCATATTCACAGCTTTGTTTCCTCTGGATGCAGTTCTATGACACTGCATCTGTGACATGGTTTTTTCCCACCTGCCACAGGGCTTTCTCCCCCATGGGAACTGTTTCAAAAGAGGGACGTTTTGCATGCTGGATTTTGTTGGTCTTGACATGTATACTTGATTTTGTGCCTCTGCAATTGTGAGTAGGTTAGGTACAGGTTGAAAATTGAGAATATGCTCTGTGCTGTTCTTGCGTCTGCATTACAGCACAGGTTAAATTGCGTAGTGCAGCTTGGCACTGCTTCCATCAAAAATACACAAGGCACATTCTCTAAGTGGAGCACATTTAACATGTATGGTAGTTAAACATGTATGTTACACACTCACACACACACAGAGTGGAGACACTCTGTTTAACCACAACCTGAAATCCTTTATTTATGCCAGTTCTGTTTTTTCCAACATGCGCCTAAATGTGAGGTTAAGGCCCAATAAAGAACACTGAATAAATATTTTTATCTAGAATATGCAACTGAGGTTGAGCAGAGTTTGCATTCCTTAACATTCATATACATATAAAGCCTGATCCTCATTGCTTGATTATATATGTCATGTCAACCAGCTCTAATTCATAAATTTCAGTTTACTGAGTTAAAATGTAGTAAGTTTTGTTTTTCTCAGCAGTCAGAGCATTCTCACTGCAAATACTGTTTGGGGTTATATGAAGTTGCATGCCAATTTGCAATCCATTCGCTATGAATATGATTCTTCAGATACCAGTGAGACAGTGAAATAGTGTTAGATGATGTGTTTTCTGTGCTTTTGTGCTTCTGCAGGTTTTACAAGAGGAAACCTCAATACCAGGCAGTGATCTAAACCTGATCTATCTGAGCTCAAGAGCTCCGGGATATAAACCAGTCCTCAAAGTCACCATGACACAGACATCAATTCCATTCAATCTGATGAAGGTGAGATATATAGTATGATGTAATACCATTAAAGCTTCCTCAAACCTGCTATGATATGATCCTGCATATCAGAGTGGCAACTATTAACAGTTTTAGTCAACTAACTAGCATCAGTGCATCATATTAATGAAACATGGCATACTATTCAGTGACCTTTGTGTCTGGTGGTATTTCTATAGGTTCACCTGATGGTGGCAGTGGTGGGTCGCCTTTTCCAGAAATGGTTTCCTGCCCAACCAAATCTGTCCTACACCTTTATCTGGGACAAGACAGATGCCTATGGCCAGCGAGTCTATGGACTATCTGAGGCAGTTGGTGAGTAAAAGCAAAGCCAAACAGAACAAACAGGAGAATTTTAGAGAAGAATGGTGGGAAATGCCTGTAGTGGTCAATGTAGTGGTGTTCATTAAAAATAGGCACTATGGAAGTTACTGGACTGTACAGCTACTAAATGGATCACCAGTCAACGTTCATTTGCAAGGAAATTTCTTGCCTGCTGGTAGAAAGAATGGTATAGTAAAAGTGAGGTTTACAGGGAGCAGTGCTGATGGTCCCATTATTTTATAGCCATTATATTGTGCAATCAACATTTATTCATAATGAAAATAAAGAAAAAATATGTTTTTATGCTGTTATTATCTGCATCTGATAAACTCCCTTTCAGCTAGTGGAGTGTAGTTCTTCTGTAACAGCAAGGAGGGCAGTCTTAGTTGAACTGCCTCCTTTGAATTCAAAATAGTGGGGTCAAGAAGGGTTTTTTTTTGTCAATATATGCATAAATAATTGGTTTTGAAAAGACATGACAGAAGAGAGGCAATTCTGTATTATTTTTATATCAGAAGGGATAAGAGGGTTTCTTCAGGAGAGAATGTGTAATTGCAATAATTCCAAATTTTCCTTCCTCCCAGCATATTTTAAAAAATGCAGCAGAGATTCACTGTGGGGGACACGGCCTTGTTGCATCGTAGTGTGTAATGCATTAAGTAAGGAGACACCTACCAGAGTGACTTTGATAGTGTGACAGATGGGTCACAGCTTAGTGTAGCAGGAACAACCAGCTGGTAGTCACAGCGAAACAGCCATGAGCATCTGCTGTCAGTCTCCCCCAGTCTGCCGGAGATTTGTCAGTCAGAGCACATTTATTTAACTTTATAGTATGTGTGTTACAGCTGATAGCATTTCAGCTGAACTAGGGTCAGTACAAAGTTGTAGCCCAATTATTTATCATTGGATCATCATCCAAGGAAAGAGTGCAGTCCAGTAATGCTTCTATGGCCATCAAAAGTCCAAACTGAGATATACTAAGTAGAGGGCTTGCAAAAAAGGGAAATTCCTCCAAACTTTGATCAATCGCATATTTAAAAATGAGTGTGGTTTCTCAGACTCCCACTGAAGAATGACTGTGTCAGCATTCGTCTTGCAAGATTCAGGATGATTTAAAACTGTTGACATCATGTTCAGTCATTTTTAACCCATAAAATTCAGGTTTTTGTGAATTTCATAAGAAATGACAATATTAACACCAGCACTGATGTGTTGATGAGTAAAGGAAGGGAGTCAGGAACAATAGACCAAAGAATGTGAGAACTGATAAGGTCAAGAAGGTACACTGTCGGGCAACGGGAGGTTCATTGGGAGAGAGATGAAAAAGCTAGTAGGAGATACAGAGGTGGACATAGGACTGGTGGTGTCAACACATGATTGAAGACATCCCAGGCTTGTGACTGGTTAGAGGGTATCCCAATCAAGAGAGACTAATAAGAACGACAAGTGCATGAGATAATTCAAGCAAAATAAATTTATTGAGAACAGAAGAAATAGACTTTGGTGCTTAGACCCAGGCAGGAACAAGATCACCACAGAATACTCTCTGAAGGGGAAGTACTGAATGAAGTACCTACCTACCTACTTCCCTATGAAGATTTTCCCCCAAACATAGAAAGTATACCATACTTGGCTATGCAGTGCTAGACCAGCAGAGGGAGAAAAGCACAGTTCAAAGCATTTGAGAAATGTGTTAGGCTATAAACACTAGAGAATAAGGCCAAGTGCAAGGGGAACGCTGAGAAAATAGAAGTGGCAGTTATCTCCAGAGAAGTTGCAAAATACCAAAATGATTGAGGGAAATGCAAATAATGATGCAAGCAAGAACGGTTGGCAAATGCAGGGTATTAGTGACGACATGGGGGATGAAAAACTGAATGGGGAAAAATGCTATTCAGAAAACCAGGGGTAATAAGCCAGATGATGTAGGGGTAATGCAAATGAACTAGAAATCAGTGGCTTAAAAAATGAGGGGGATTGGCCATTAATGCAGAAGGATAATGCAACAGAGTTAATGGCTGAACAAATGCAGGGGGATAGCCATTATGATGCGAAAAGGGGGCAAATGCTGATACAGGGTGGTAATATGGGCATATTATCCATTATTGTGAAAGAGAAAATGGCTAACAATGATTCAGGGGTTGAAACTACAGAAGTGCAAGATGAAAGATATCTATCGAAATGCAGGGAAATTTAAAAATTAACCATCAGAGATGAAGACTAGGGGTGAAGTAGGAAGAATGTTGAACAATGGATCAAGGAATAGAAAAAACATCAGAAAAGGAGAAGATAAGGACAGAGGCAAAATACAAGAAATGCTACCTGCATGACTTACAGGAATATTAAGGTTTCAGGGATCTTTGAGCAGCCAGAACGGAAGCAGATTCAGGTCGGATGTGGAAGATGCAGGTAGAAGAAGATCAGTGGCTCAGCTGCTGGAGAGAAGCTAAAGAGATTCCTTGCACTGCAGCTGAGGTAGCTGTGCCTATTCTAAATGAATACTGCTGAGGTGATAGACTGCACTTGAAAAGAACCTTTTTAAAGTAATAGCTGAACCAGGTCTCTCTCCTTGGGTTAAAAAGAGACGGTATGACGAATTGAAGGGGTGTTTGAGACAAATATATTTTACCATGGCTTTAAAGTATCAAAACGATGAATCAATGCAGGTAGTAACAATGGAACCCTTCAGTTTAGAATGTTTAAGAAATAAACTATAACGGTTAGGGTGGAGAGTTAAAGATATCTCTGGTAGGATTAAATGGATTAGGTGGAGAAGTGAATTCATTATTCTTAAAAACCCATAGAAGCCTAACAGAAATATATTGACGAGAAATGTATCAATGTAGGGGGAAAACAGACCATCATGAAGAGCTATAATATTATGCAACATGGTAAGCGTGATGGGGTGTCTGTTCAGAAATTCTTTTAAGTAGTAATTTTGTTGCAAGATTGGCAAAAAGACTTGGTAAGATGGGATCTTAACATCTAACATGAAGCTGAATCCTTGAAAACAAGCTATGAATGCATTGAGGCTTGAAATGACGAACATCAGTACAATAATTAATGAAAGCACACACAGTGTTAATGAGTACAGAAGTAAAAGTAACCCAAGCAAAATGAAAGGTCTTTCCTCATACTGAACCTAGCAGAATATAAATAATTGTGCAACGGCCCTAAGCTTAATACAGAGCTAGCTCCTTAAGGGGAGGGACAAGCATGGGCTGGCATCTGACATCTGTTTATATATACCCGTATATATATAATTAATATTTCCTTTCCTGACTGTTTCCTGGTAGCAGTGTGTACAGGACTTGTGTAAAACACTGGAAAAGGAGGAGAATCCAAGAGTCTGATTATGTAGCCTTTGTTTAGTTCTTTCGTCAGTAACTGGGACAGGGCTTCTGAATCCTTAATGGCAGACTGGAGGTTTTGTGCCACCTATGTGCTGTCCAGGAATGAAACAACCCCATCCAGAAATCCTGAGAGACCAGAGAGCAGAGTCTGGGTGAAATGACAGTTTTGCGGCCGGAAGGGCTGCAGGAAGAGACTGCAAGGTGGCTACGAAAACATCATAGTGTGATGTGCCAGGTGTGATAGGAGTGGCTGAGTGGATGAAGTTGAAGGCCTGGATGAGGAAGACCTTCTGTTTGAATGAAACCCAGCTGAGGTCCTTGTGCATTTACATCCGCACTGAGTCTCAGCTGTCACTATTGTCTCTTCTGCGGGAGGTGATGAAGCAATAGAGGATTCACTGACTGCGATCAGGCTTGCCAGCTCATGAAGCTGAGGCAGCTCAGCTGGAGCCCAGAGGCTGGATATTTTCAGAAACAAGACACAGCCACACTTACAATAAGGTTAAGTAGATTGGTCAGTAAAGGGGAAGAGCTGTCAGACAGATGTTAACTTTTCTGTCTGGATGTTGAAGTCATCGAAAAGTACAAGCAGGGGACAATTTCCAGGAATAATTAATTAATTTAGAGAGACAAAAACATTTGTCTTCTTCATTTAGATCAAAATAAAAGGAGAAAATAGTGAGAGAGTGCAGGCCAGTTAGTGAATGAAGTAGAGGAAATGGTCTGATGTTTAGTGCATAATACTTAAGAAAGTCTAAATCAACAGGCATATTCAATCAACTGCAGACCATTAAGCCCTCATTTCCTAAATTTTAGATTTAAGACCACGTCAGACTTTGAATGTAGGATATCACAAGCTGAAGTATAATTGTGAATAAAGCTCTGATCTCCAAAACTATGCTTGTTTGTGTAAAGCATATTCTGTTGTATCTCTTGCCAAAAGTAATTGACTTCCTAAATACTGATGGTTGTATTTTGGCTTATGGTTAACGGAATTGATAACGGAATAATGGATACAGCAGGATAGATGAGTTATGTCAGTGGAGGCGTGGAAGCGTATCTGCTGTCTGAGGTTCTTGGCAGTGAAAAACCAAACAAGGCATGCATTACATCAGGTTAAGTCAGGCTTAAGTTCAATAACAAACCTTAACCTATTACAGCATGCATTATACAATGGGCGACACTGACACATAATCATGCTGTCAAGTAATAATATATTAGTAGTGATGATAAATATGTTATTTAAGTTAACTTCTCAAGTCTGAGTTTTGTTTAACATAAACCTACTATACTTAATATTGGAACACACCAGCCCTATTCCCCTGAGTCATCTTATTTTCATATTTCAGATTAATATGAAATATAAAATGAATCACCTAGTTAATAATTGGTAACTCATGCACCCATCGTCATGCAGCTTAAAGGTTATACATTTTTGTATTAACAATTACTGTACCTAACCCTTATTGCTGTAAAATTTAATTTGTAGCATTTCTCTAATCCACATTCTATGCAACACCTTTGCTGTTTTTTCTTTTCTAGCTTTTCAAACATCCATCCCTTCCTCTCTGTCTTTACCAGTTAACCTTCTGTCTACCCCATGATGATCTTTGATTCCTTTTAGATTTAACACACAGCAACAGGAGTCAGTGGATGTTATAAAAGTAGGCTTTGTGGATTTTGTGATTCACCAAGTTTTTAATTTTGTTGCATTTTTATTTGGCCTGAATCACAGAAAATTTCCCATTTGTTCTGAGTACGACTGGGTGTTAACTTCTCAGGGCTGGGCAAGTTAACGTGTTATTATCGCGTTCACGCATTAATTAATTAACGGTGACAATTTTTTGTCATGCATTAACACACACTTTTTAAGTATAATAATTATTTTTAAAGTCCGTTGCTCACTAGTTAACTAACTGTTGCTCACTTGCTCACTAAAAAAACTGCGCCAGCCCTAGTTTTGAGCAGTGAACGGAAAGAGCTGGATAACTAGCTTCGCTCCATGTGTGTCCTATAGTGTCGGTGGGTTTTGAATACGAGTCCTGCCTCGACCTCATCCTATGGGAGAAGAGAACAGCTGTTTTACAGGGCTATGAGCTGGACGCTTCCTATATGGGAGGATGGACGTTGGATAAACACCACATCCTGGATGTACAAAATGGTAGGTCATACTTGCAGCTCTGTCTTTATATAACACATGCACAGTTCAAGATGATGAAACATAATATTGCATAAAACATTTCTTGATATAATAAAATAAGAGAATCTTTTGATTCAAAGTTAATATTTCCAGTTGACATTTATTACATTTAATTTTATACTGAAATGTTAAAAAGCTTGAATACAACACACGTTCTCTCTCTCTCTCTCTCTCTCTCTCTCTCCGGCTGATTATACGTCTAAGAGAGGGGTTGTCTGAGAGGAGTTACAACTGTCAAAACGATTGTTGTCATGAATGCTTTGGTGGACAGAACAGAGGGAAAGAATTTTCTTCTCTCTCTCTCTCTCTCTCTCTGTCACACACACACACACACACACACACACACACAGACAGTCATGTTTCCATTCCATTCGCTTTTGGGGACATCACATAGATTTACATCAGTGTCCTAGAGGCTTAACCGCTACCTAACCATAGCAATAAATATTACTCACCTAATCCTAACCCTAAGCTTAGCATAACCTTAAAGCAAGTCTGTACCCTAATATTTAATGATTTACATTGTGGGTGCTGTGTAAACAGTTTGTAAAAGATGTATTACTGCAACGTCAGTGCTGTTTACAGAATTGCCTGTATTGGCCATCTGTATTTGAAGAGAGAGAGATAAATAAATTTTGATTCAAACAGCTCACCTGCTGCTTTATATGACTAGACACATTTTTTTTTTTTTAAATGCAATTTGTAGTCTTGAAGGCACTTTGAATTTATAAAAATCCCTCCCTCCTCCTTGTCCTCCCTTGCCGTCCTCTATCTGTCACTGGGCTTTCGATTTACTGTGTTTGAATGTGTGTGTTTCTGATTTGTGTATCTTGAAGGGACAGTACTGAATTTGCACAATATATGCTCGTCCTTTTGAGACTAAAATACATTATGTGGATATTACTGAATCTGAATGTAATCTTCATTCAATTTACCTATAGATAAAATGGCAATGATGCAGCTGTAAGGTATGTCGAGCATTAGTTTGTAAATTTGGTGGTCTTAGACGGATCAGATTAAAAGATGAGAAGGTTAAATAATGAAAGGTTTAATGTGCCTGTTCTGGCTTATCATATAACAATACACAACTAAATCTTTCAAACCATCTTTTCATATATGTCCATACTATACATCTTTTTCATTTCAGTCTCATGCTCTCATGTTTTTGAAACTTATTTCTCAAATGTGTGTGGATGTATGTGTGAATGAAATCATGCAAGTGCTTGTCAGCAAGGTTATGGGTGTATGTCAAAATTCTCTTTTAACATTATGTTTCAGTACAAATCAAAGAAATTAAGGTCTCTCTTGCCAAATAGTTGTAGTAGTAGTAGTTGTAGTAGTTGAGTCTTCTGTACATATGATGTATGTGTACAACCACACTTTATGGGGTTGTACACATATGTGCAGCTGAATTTATCCTTTTCTTATAATCTTCTGATAGACCAGACTCTGTAAAGACACCTCCACTCAACATAAAACATAAGATTTCTTTAATCTGGAAAACACAATTGATTCAATTCAAAATTCAGCATAGGACAGCTAACCATAATTCTAGTTTAAGCATAGTACAGAAGATGCTATGAATCAAGTAGTGAAAAGTCTATTTTCATCTAAATTCAGTACAAAGGTGAAAAGAGAACACAAAATGTCAATACATTTCGTGACATGAACACAAATACTAACATCTGTGCACCACGCATTCCACAAGATTCAATTTTTTACCACATTCACATTTTTCATGTAAAAAGTCAGTCATACAGTTGAGTCAAATAAAATATGAATGTGCATCCACCACCCTCATCATGATACCCTCAACTTTGAAATGTGAAATAAAATTTGTAATAAAAAGACAAAGTCAGAACAAAAACAGCCATAAGGAACAACCAGCTCCCCAATACAGAAGCTGAGCAACTCAGACAGAAGGACTCAGCAGCCCTCTCCAGCGCCAAACCTCCACCTTCCAACTTGACCATCCCGGAGAAGAAAGCACTAGCATCCCTCCAATGGAACAATAACATCACCATTCTCCCAGCGGACAAAAGCAGATGCACAGTTGTGCTTAACAAGGTTGACTACCATTCCAAAGTCACCACCCTCCTTGACGATCCTGCCACTTATGAACAACTGAAGCGAGATCCTACCAGCAGCAGAGGAAAGTTACCAACTACCTACCAACTGTTGTCCCACTCTTCATCTTCATCCCCGCTGCTGAAGTAAGAACACAGTAAGGAAGTGCTTACAACATGATAACACCCTACCAGAGAGGTCCAATCTCGCCACAGATCACATCTGTGCGTTCTGGGTTCTGTGCCTGACCACCGCCTACTTCCAATTTAATGACGTTTTCTACATGCAGAAACATGGCTGTGCCATGGGCTCCCCTGTGTCCCCTATAGCAGCAAAACTCTATATGGAAGAAGTGGAGAACAAAGCTTTGCACTCATTTAAGGGAACAGCACCCTCCCACTGGTTCAGGTATGTGGATGACATCTGGGTTAAGATTAAAACCCAGGTTAAGTTAATGCTTTCACAGACCACATCAACACAGTGGACAATAGCATCAAATTCACCCGTGAAGACATCAGAGACCATACTTTGGCCTTCCTGGACTGCGCAGTCCACACTGAGGAGGACAGACGCCTCAACGTTGAAGTTTACCGGAAACCCACCCACACAGACCAATACCTACTCTTCAATTCGCATCACCCTCTAGACCACAAACTAGGGATCATCATGACCCTCCAACACAGGACACTCAACATCCCCACAATCCCCAATGGTAAAGAGAAGGAACAGGACCACATCAATAAAGCACTTAAAACCTGTGGTTATCTGAACTGGGCCTTCATGAAAGGTTACAGAAAGACAACAACAACAGCCAACAGAGAAGGAGAACAACAGGAGGAAGAACATCACTATTCTATACATTGAAGGAGTATCAGAGACACTCCGGAGGATTTTTAATAAATACCAGATCCCGGTACATTATAAACACAGCAACACTTTAAGACAGAAACTGGTACACCCTAAAGACAAAACTCCCAGACGAAAACTAGATAACATGTTATATACAGCGCAATGCAGTGAGGAATGTGCTGACTTATACATCGGGAACCAAACAACCACTCCACAGACATATGGTACAACAATTTCTAATTATGTATTTGCGTGAATTGGCGCTATATAAATAAGCTGAATTGAAAAAATTGAATTGAATTGAATTTATATAGCACCTTATACAATCAAAATTGTCTCTAGATGCTTTACAGAGACCCAGAGCCTGAACCCCTGAGCAAGCAGACAGTAGCAAGGAAAAACTCCCTTTTAACAGGAAGAAACCTTGAGCAGGACCCGGCTCACAAATGAGAACTATCCTGCTGATAGTCGGTTGGGTGAAGTGGGGGAAGAAGAGGTAGACAGGACAGAGAGGATGAAAGAGAGAGAGAGAGAGAGAGAGAGAGAGAGAGAGAGAAAGAAACATACATGCAATAAACATCATACATTACAAAGGACAAACAATACAGGTTGTTAAAATTGGAATTCTGAAGACTATGTATTGTATGTATTTGTTTTTTAGCTTATATGTTGTTTAACTTAGTTATAATAGCACAACAAAGGAGAGTTAACACCTTCTGACGGGACTCAGCAGCTACACCTCAAAGCCACTGGACACTCCTGGTTCATATTCTAGCCAGGGAAGACAGATGGTTTGAGAGAGGAGTAAAAGAAGCCATTTTTGTTAACCTGGAAGAGCCTTCACTCAACAGTGAAGTCCCCCACTTACAGGGCCCTCCTGGCATCTCTGCCCACGAGATTCACAGCCCAGGCTCGTTCAAATGACCCTTTTTACCATAACGACTCAGGTGGCCACAACAACTCAGTCAACAACTTAGGGGGGTCAGCAGCCCATCAGACCCCTTAGCGACCCTCAACACCTCTGTCAGATGAATGTCATGACCCACTTCAGGGATGAGCCTATAGGCTTACAGCCCTTTTGTTTAGGGATTCAGTTCCCACAGAGGTTAAATACTCTGCACTCCCCACCAAAATTTAGAACTGAAGAAGCTTCTTGGATGAGAGGCGAAACATCTACAAACATACTACACAGACCATGATTGGATGACCAAAAACCTTCACCGACTCAGTTCCCCAAACACAGCACAGACATTAATGCAGTAAAAACAATTACTGACTTTGTTTTCTCTCTTCTGCCTCTCTTTATATCTTTCTTTATATTGTTCTTTTTTTAATATCTTTTTTTCATCTTTACATATTCTGTCTACTAGGTATACTCTATAAGGGCAATGGTGAGAACATTTTCATTTCCCAGCAACCCCCTGTCATCAGCAGCATCATGGGTAAGTACAGACTCAAATATCATTGACTTGGAGTCAATGATAGAGTTAGAGTTTCTAGAACCTGCACATTAAACTCCGTGAAAAAAAAACATGAAAATACATTTCAGTAAATATGCTTTCAGATTTTTTTCTTGCTTGGTTTAATATATGTTCTGGTTTCAATTTTTGGATCTAATGCCTTTGGTGCCTCACTTTAACTTGAAGTGCCCCTACAGGGAATTGCACTCCATTTTTTGCCAGTGTAAATCTTATCTTTCACACATTTTAAGTGATATTTGAGTGGTCAACAACCTAACTGAGAAGAGTTCTCATTTGGTGAGTGTGTTTTGTGAAAAAAGAGTGGAACCCCCCCTGTTTTCAGTCAGCGAAAATTGATTTCAACATCCTACCCTAGGAAATGGACGTCGCCGCAGCATTTCCTGCCCCAGCTGTAATGGGCAGGCAGAGGGTAACAAGCTGCTGGCCCCCCTGGCTCTGGCCTGTGGAGCAGATGGCAGCACCTTTGTTGGAGACTTCAACTACATCAGGAGGATCTTCCCCTCTGGGAATGTTACCAGTGTCATGGAACTGAGGTAAGAGGGGAGAGGGTGAGGGAGGACAGCCTGTGCTGCTGCTGCAGATCAGGGATTTTAACCTAATCCAGAGAATACATATCCTAATGAGGTCTCACTCAGAGAACTCATGATTCAGGTAACAGTAAATCTTTGCAAAAAGCATTTCATTCAGGTTTCTTGGGGTCATTGTAAAACAAGTATAAAATGTGAAAATTAACTGATTTAAACATCTGAATTTAATTCTCTGTCTTTTCTGCTTTTCTGGGCATCTTCTCTTCTGCAGTCATCTGTTAGAGGACTGTTGCATGAAGTTACAAATAAAGGGCCAGATAGATGCATGGCCAGATGTAATGATTTCTTCCTACACTAATTACCACTCAAGTACATACTCTTTATTCAAAGTGCTGAAATATAGAAGAGCACTGAATTTAGAAAGAAACATCTGTAATAGTGCTAAGAATTTACAAGCATGCTTCTGGCACTCTGTTGAGTACTCATTTCTCGAAAACTCCTGGTCTAATAACCATCTGAAATCTTTCTCCTCATGCCCTTTGTGAAGTCTGATTCAAATTCTGACTTCTAAAAATCTGGGACACTTTGTAACAAATGGAACAGAATGTGATCATTTGCTTTTCCAATTGACATAAACTTCACATAAATTTAAAAAGAGAGCCAAGAGTTTATTTAATGTTTTTACTTGCATCAGCTAAATTAATTTTTTATAAATATATGCTTATTCTGAATTTGATGCCAGCAACACAATTCAGTCAAGTTGGGACAGGGGCAAGAAAAGAGAGGAAAAGCTGTGAAATATGCAAAAAAAAAAAAAAAAAAAAAAAAAAAAATCCAGGTTAACATTTCTTTGATAACAGGTGACAGTATCATAAAAGGGGCATCCCCAGGTGTTCACAAACAGGGATATGGTGAGATTCACCACCCAGTATTGCGACATGGGCTTGAGAACACTTTGTAAAACTGTCAAACACAGTTAAATACAGTTAGTTTGCAAATGATTGCATGATGAATGATTGATTCTGTTTCTATTTACATTACATACATCATCCCAGATTTTTTAGAATTTGGGTTGTGATACCTATTAGAGACCTATTAGAGACCTAACTCTTTTTCTTCTCTGTTCTCTTTCATTTACTTGCACTGTATTAAAGAAACAAAGATTTCAGACATAGGTAAGAATAACTAATCCTTTTCAGCCTTTAACTTTCTTTTCATTTCACTGTCAGTTAAGCTTTTCATGCACCAGACTCTGCTATGCATATGTCTTCAATCCCTGTCTTTCTTTTTAATAAAAACAATCATTGTTGCTCATTCCTCACCTTTTTAAGACAAGAATATAAAGACTTTCTTAGCCTAAGGTCACAATGAAGACAGCAGACAGAGAGGAGATAGTGATCTGAGTCAAGATGTTTGCAAGCTATCTTTTAGCTAATTTAAAAAAAAAAATCTGTGAAGTCCAGTAATGCTTTAAAGCTGCAAGGATAATAGTAATAATTCTGGTTAATTACAGCTAATTACGACAATTTTTGTTGTTTTGAGTATCACTTTGATCTCTCATGATCACATTTTACTCATTAAAGTAACTGATAAAATCTGAAGACATGTAATTATCCATCCACTTACTAATCAGTAGAGTTGCAGTATGACTCTCAACAGGAAAGTATGAGGCAGAGAGAAATGAAGAGAAAGGGTAGCACTGGTGTTTACTACTGTCAAAATAAGGTTGACTCACTCATTCATGACTGTTTCTTTTTTTGTCTCATTCTCTCATGTCTCTCTCCTTTTTCTCTCTCCATTCTCCTTTTTCTTGTCCTGGTGTTCACCCAAAACCGAGCCTACTCTTCTGTTCTCAGCTCAGATGAATGGCACAGTCTATATTTGTCTCTTTGTCCAGGCCTGTTCCTATCCTTTTTCAAATGCATTCAATGTGATTCATAATTGTAAAAGACTACATACAAGAAAACTAAACTAAAACATTCCATGTCAAGTAAGGCAACTTAATTGAAACACATCAGGCTAAATCTCCATTGTTACTTAATACAAGAGGAAAACTTGCAAGATTCTCAGTTTCCATTTCATGACTTTCCATCCTGTTAATCTTCCATCATGTAGAGGAATTATACATTTGAACATCATTAGAAGTGGTAGATTAAATGTGAAAAGATAACTGTGACACAGACCAGTTCTTTTTGTTTTTTGTTTTTTTTCCCCCAAATACGTCTTCACCTGTACCCTCCCTATTTGTCCATCCTGGTTTACTCTTTCCTGTCCCCTAAAAAACTGAAATTAACCCAGTTCATTTTCTTTTATATCTAATCAAAAAGATACAGAACAGCTCCATACCTAGAGTTTCTTTGCAACTGGCAAGACACAATTATTGGATTTGATTTTTTTTTTTTAATTCATCAAATGTAGCTTTAAATTAAATGTAACTTCTTAATGTAAACACACTTTGCTTTTAGGAGGACTAGTTGTGTCACTGAGCTTTCTTCTACGTTCTGCCTCTCCTTCATGTTGACTCACTCTCTTGACTTTGTATTCTGTTCCATTTGTTGTTATTGTTTCTTTCCCTCCTCTTTTTAGACTTTCCTCTTTTTCCTTTTTTCACTATATCCTTTATTTTTTTCATAGTCTACAGCCATACTACCCTTCCTTTTTTGTCTCCTCCTTTCCTTTATCTTCTATTTACCATTTATTTCCATCCCATGTTTTAATTTCTTCCTTTTTTTCAGTTAGTTATTGATTTCCTCCTACAGTCTTCATTTTGCCCTGTGCCCTCTGTTACCTGAACCAATCTGGACCTAACCATAACAATAAACATTACTTGCCTAATCCTAACCTTTACCTTTACCTAACCCTAACCCTAACCCTAACCTCTTAAAGCAAGTCGTCACCCTAATATTTAATTGACTGACTTACATCGTGGGAACTTGCTTTTTGTCCCAACAAGTTAGACAGGTCCTCACAAACTGACTGTATAAACAGATTTTTGTCCCCACAGCTACAGGAATACACATCCACACACACACACACACACACACTGTAAATACAGTACCGTACATACAATAAATTCTTTCACTTGACCAACCTTCCTTTTCATTACTTCATAATTATACTGAAATTTATAAAATCTCCATTTCCCCATCATAGTGATGCTGGAACCAAATTGTAAAGTTAATCTGCTCATGATGATTATGTTGTAAGCTTCTAACCCACTTGTAAAATTGCTAAAGCTATACAATTTTTGAATGAGTCTAGTGTCAGCGAATAAAAAAAGGGTTAAAATCAATGATATCAAAGATACTGACATTAATAAAGATACAGCATGACTAAATCACTTTCTTTTTGCATCTGTTTTGTTTATTACCCTCCCCTTCTATCCACCACTAAACTCAATAGCAACAATCCTGCACACCGATACTATCTGGCAACCGACCCGGTAACTGGGCAGCTATATGTGTCAGACACTAACTCACGTCGAATCTATCAACCCAAGATGCTCAGCGGTGCCCGTGACCTCATCAGTAAGGATGCACTTTTTTTTCCTTTGTAAAACATCATATTGGTAGAAATTATACAATCGGTAGTTGTTCAGTTGTTGATTATGTGTTCTAACTTAAATCCAATACAATTAAAATTCCTACAACAAGGAAATAAAGATAAAGAATATAAAGGATGAAACTGTTATAATAAATTCATGTGTGTGTGTGTTCAGGTAATGGAGAAGTAGTGGCTGGTACAGGTGAACAATGTCCTCCATTTGATGAAGGACGATGTGGAGATGGAAGAAAAGCTACGGAGGCACAGCTACTGGGACCTAAAGGTACAAACACACACACACACACACACACACACAATATAGATATAGATAGGTTGTTATTGTTTAAGCCTGTACAAGAACAGCTAAACTCTGGTCATAACATACAGTCACTACGCACTTTATATGTTTTACTCACTCAGTTCATTACACCTTACATTCTACTGGCACCTTTTATCTATCTCATGACCATAAACATAGTGGAGAATATATTTTTAACTTTCAGAATTTGAAACTGACTTAGACATATATGCATCTTTACCTTTGCTATTCTTGAAAAGTCATCCTACTTTCTTCAGTACTTCAGTACTGCACTTTCCTGCCGGGAAATCCCCCCGCAGAACAGTGCAAGCTTATTATTTTTGATCTTCAACCTTTACATTAAATTCTTTGTCATAGAACCACAAGTGAACATCATTATACACCAGTCACAAAAGAAACATATTTTTAGAGTTGCATATCTACAGCATAGCCTACTGTGAAAGTTAGATTTTGTGCACTGTCTATTGAACTTATTTGAACAGCAGAAAAAGTCATGCTGGTCTCAAAGATGATGACAGTGAATAAAGTAATGGCTGTCTAAACATAATCTTATAAAAAGAATGGAAAATGTGTTATTTTCCTTTGCTAATTATCTAGTCTATGGGCAGGATGATGTTTTCTGTGTGAATTGCCAATGCTGAATGTGTTCTGATGGTTGTTGGTGTTGCTAGAGGGCCTTTGGGTAGGGCTGATGTTGCCAGAGCATTTCACTGACTTATTGCTAACTCAGTCTCCTAGTCTGCTACTACACTGACAAACAACAGCAACCTCAAAGTGTCAAACTCAATCCCCAGTGAGTTTAAGGATACAACCATTAGTAGGTGGAGGCATTGCATGCAGTTTCTATTTTATTTGTTTTTCTTTTGCAACTCTAGATTGATGATTTAATTCAAAAGTATATTAATTCATTTGCAGCCTACATTTATTTGCTACTTTAATAAGCAGTCAAGTCCAGCATTTTGAAAGCACAGTTTCAAGTTCAGTTTCACATGAGAAGGATGTTAGATTAAGGCTCACATTTGTGCCGTATTAGCGCAGAGAAGGAGCGAAAACAGCTTTTCATGCACTAAAAGCCATAGGGGAAACTATACAGTTGGAGCACTTCAAACAGCACTCACTCTGACAACACACACAAGTGACATCTGCTGATAAACACAGATAAAAGAGTAGTTATAGATTAATAGAAAATAATTAGAGCAGTCATAATTACAATTAAAATATGTTTTTCTCCAAGTCAAGTATTTTCCCTGCAATTACATTTATAATCTTTATTTAAATCATTTCTAACATAACTGTTGCTCCTCAGTGCCCTCCATGATGATGATTTAATATTATGGAAATCACATTAAAGACACTACCTCTGACCCCTGCCACAAATTGGACATTGGCTCTACATGATTGAGCCACATACGAGGTTTTGACTTAGCCTTGTGCTGCATCTTGACTCCCCCGTAGGCGATTACCTTTTTCTCCTTTCAGAATGCCGCAGGTGCTAGACAAGGCGGCAAAGTTTGGCCAACCAGTCCACATGTGTTTTGTTGACTTGGAAATGGCTTATGATAGTGTTCCCTGAGGCATCCTGTGGGGGTGAGGGGGGTTCTCTGGGATTAAGGGATGGATGGCCCATTGCTAATGGTTTGCAGCTGAGTGTGAAGTGACCAGGATGAAGACCAGCACCTCTAAGTCTGAGACTATGGTTCTCAGCCTGAAAAGAGCTGATTGCCCACTCCAGGTCAGAAGCGAGTTGCTGCCCCAAGTGAAGGAGTTAAAGTATCTTGGACTCTTGTTCACGAGTGAGGGGAAAATGGAGCAAGAGACAGATTAGGGCAGCGTTCGCTGTGATGCAGACACTGTACCGCTCTATGGTGGTGAAGAGAGAGCTGAGCTGAAAGAAAAAGATATCAATTTATCTGTCAATCTACATTCCAACCCTCACCTACGGTCACGTGCCGTTAGTAGGGACCGAAAGAATAAGATCGCAAATACAAACAGTCAAAATGAGTTTCCTCCGCAGTGTTGCTGGGCTCAGCCTTAGAGATAGGGTGAGGATCTCAGACATCCAGGAGGGGCTCAAAGTAGAGCTGCTATTCCTCCGCATCGACAGGAGCCAGTTGAGGTTGTTCGGGCATCTAGTTGGGATGCCTCCTGGACATCTCCCTGGAGAGTCGCTTTGGGCATGTCCGTCCAGGAGGAGGTCCCGGTGGAAGTAGCCGAGGAGAGGACAGTCTGGGCTTCCCTGCTGAGACTGCTGCCCCCACAACCTGGACCCGGATAAGTGATAGAAAATGAAACGGGACAAGACAAATAGTGGAACTGATGTATTAATCGATCAATCAAATAATCAACTGGATGATAATGTTGAATTGTGTATATTTTTATTTCTGTTCTCTACAGGGATTGCAGTTGACAGAAATGGTTTGATCTACTTTGTGGATGGGACTATGATCAGGAAAGTGGATCGTAATGGAATCATCTCCACAGTGCTGGGCAGCAATGACCTGACTTCTGCACGTCCCTTGACCTGTGATACTAGCATGCACATAAGACAGGTAACATAGAAAGAGTACTTAAATATGCTACATCCACCTATCCATCCATATAACAATTTCACACTTGAATTGGAGCTACATTTTTTCTAGTAAATGTTTTTGCAAATTAGTTGCATAGGAGACAAGGTTGAAGATAGATAAAAGAGTTAAATGAAAGAAATGAAAGTGACATATTTTGTCATTGGAGGGAACTCACTCCAACGAAATTCGTGCTCTGCATTTAACCCACCCAAGTGACGTGCACACACACACAACAAACCCGGGGCAGTGGGCGACCGCGTGCAGCGCCCGGGGAGCAGTGGGGGTTAGGTACCTTGCTTAAGGGTACCTCAGCCATGGACACCGGTACGGGGAATCGAACCAGCAATCCACCGGTTACAGGTCTGACACCCTAACCGCTGATCCACGACTGCCCCTACGTAAGGCTCTATGATTGAGATACAACTATATATATTGTAAATACAAATTTAATGTACCAAAGCCTTTTAATGGAAACAATAAATTCAGATTAAAGAGCTGAAATTTGACATTTTCTTACTTAAAAACTTTTGTCATCTAAACCTTCACCTAAGAGTGAGTTTTGTACGATTTCACATTTGTTTCAAAAAATGACTTTTCGGTACTCTGTGATTTTAGCAGAAAATAGCACGTAATTTTTATTTGCCCAGTTGTGAGATCACCAGCTCTGAGATCATTTTTAAAAAGTGTGTTTTTATGTATCATTTTTAAACCATCTATCATTATCACACTGTACTATTAGACTATGGGCACTGATTCATTTAACTCAAAGATCACTCAGACAAAGCTGGATTCAACCAGGGAATACACTGTATGAATATTTGAATCGATAGTATCAAATACCACAACACAGTATAGCTTGTAGCATGTGAAGTGATTTTATTTTCTCTTCTTCAAGTTGACTTGACTCTTCCTCTCTAACTTCTCTTTATCTAGGTTCGTTTAGAATGGCCCACAGATTTAGCCATCAATCCCATGGATAACTCCATCTACGTCCTGGACAACAATGTTGTGCTACAGATCACTGAAAATAGACAGGTATTATACCAACATTGACTGCAGTGCGTGTTTAACAAATTTCATGCAACATGTGATCCATGTGATGTCATCCGCTCATGGTTTGTTAAGTAAGTAAATAACGCAGAGATACAGAAATTTTGAATGCGAATATTAATTTGTAATTTTTGTGAGAATATTTAACAATATCTGAAGATGTTTGCTTGATACATGCAAGTGCAAGTTTACAAATATCCTCAAATAATAACAGAAGTAATGCTAAAAGTGATAAAACACAGCATAATGTGGAACAAAGATCAATGAATTGATTTATTTGAATATTTACTGTTGCTTTACTGTTGAATATTTGTAAATAAATTGTTGAAAAAAATGTTTATTCAAAAACTAAGTACATGAATTGCTACATATCCTCTACAGATAATCAGTTAAACATTTACAGACAAAGCAAAGCAGCTGAATTATTGAATCTCAACCAATAAGCTGTTGAAGTACTCTCTATAATACTCTGCTATAGACCATCCAAACAAAATATCACTGAAAACCATAGAAATGAATAAAGAAGGATAAAGTAACACATGTGTATTTTTGTTTCAGCGAAGAGGGATGAATTTTTTTCTGTTAAATCCATGTATGTGTGTGTGTATTCAGGTTCGTATTGTGGCAGGTCGTCCGATGCATTGCCAGGTGCCTGGTATAGAATATACTATGGGGAAGAGAGCAGTCCAGACCATGCTAGAAGGAGCTACAGCTATTGCCTTGTCATACAGTGGCGTCCTCTACATTGCAGAGACTGATGAAAAGAAAATCCACCGCATTCGACAGGTAATCCTCAAGATACATGTGCCATAGTCATGTACTATCAATTGTATGGTTTTTCCAACAAGCAATTGAAATTCAGTTGTAGTTGTGATGTTAAATTTTGTATTCTGCTTGACAGCACATTAATTGGCAGAGTTGAGATGTATCTGATCCAGTCTGAGATTTAAGTAAAGCCATTATATCAGCCGGCATCACTGTATCATTTATTGCATTATATTTTTGGAGAAGTCCATTTTCAGAATGTTTTGTTTTGTTATTAAGACTGGGAGAGGAAAGAAGGAGACGTGATGCACATGATTTAACTGAATGCTTTTAGTGTGTCTTTCTTTTCTGTAAAAGAGCAGGCTGATTTTGTTTTCAAATTGTGTTGTCCTTATTTAATGTCTATTTCTGACTGCCATTCCACTAGGTGTCAACTGATGGGGAAATTACCCATCTAGCAGGAGCACCATCTGACTGTGACTGCAAGGTAATACACCACAGCCACTTTCCATATACATCATTTAACACTGAGGAGTATCATTTTCAGCAGCACGGTGGTGCAGTGGTTAGCACTGTCGCCTCAAAGCAAGAGGGTTCCAGGTTCGAATCCCGGTCTGGGCCCTTCTATGTGAAGTTTGCATGTTCTCCCTGTGCCTGCGTGGGTTTTCTCCGGGTTCTCCGGCTTCCTCCCACAATACCAAAAACATGCACATTAGGTTAACTGGCTACTCTACATTGCCCCTAGGTGTGAGTGTGAGAGTGTGTGGTTGTCTGTCTTTGTGTGTCGGCCCTGCGATTGACTGGCGACCAGTCCAGGGTGTACCCCGCCTCTCGCCCGCAGTCAGCTAGGATAGGCTCCAGCTCCCCCACGACCCTGACGGATAAGCGGTATAGAAAATGTCCATCAGCTCACCTAACCAACTTAAGTTCAAAATGATTGTGTAACACTCAAAGAAGCATGGTCTTCCACAGACATTAATAGAATATTTGGAATTTAATTCCAGTACAATATGATACAATGGTGTTTGGTGACGACAGGTAGTGTCTGCTTTCAGTCAGACAACTCACAATTCAAATGTTTATTAAGACAACAAAATATGTTGGAGTTTGGGGTCTGAGCTCCAACCTCATCACTCCCTGCAGATATGCTTGCATGAGATATTGAGGAGCGATGAGAAAGCATTCTGAATCCCCAGCTGGAGTCTGCAGATAGATGCTGGGGTGGTGGTGGGGCTGAGAGACTGGGCAGCAGTTCTCATGCAGGGTGGCAGTACATTGACAGGCAGACAGTGAAATGGGTATTTTCGCAGTTTAAATAGACCGCCAAATTGGGAGGGTGTGTTTAAGTGACCAGTGGGAAGAGTGAGGCATGTCACATGTGTATGTAGCAGTGCAGCTCAAGTTTATTTAAGCAGAAGAACATTTTAGCGTTGGCATCTGGGTTCCGACCTCATCACTGCTTGCAGATATGCTTACATGAGGTATTGGGGAGTGATGAGAAAACATTTTGAACCACATGGATGGATTCAGAGGATCTTGTTATGGGTTTGCTTCCCCATAAATGGGAGGGGTCAATGGATGGGTAGGGGAGCGATGATGCAGAGGTTCAAGGAAAAGAAGGGAGAATAAGAAGTATCAGTTTTGGCAATGATAATTTGTGTGCATTGGTCAGTGTGAGTGTTTCAATTATTAGAGTACATGTGCTCTTCTAAAGTTAAACCAGAAAAAGTGAGACCATGCTGAGGACTGGAGAGAGACTTAGCTGTAAATTCACCACACCTGAGAAAACTGTAGAAGGCCATGAGCAAAACAGCTTCTAACATGGAATCAGTGTATGGCAAACAGCAACATTGCCTTAGCAGCAACACCAACTTATGAAACAGTGAAGAGACATTCTTTTAAGAAGAAGAATTTGTGATATTCAGAGACCGCCAAGGTCTGCTGTGTTGTGCGACTTAGTAGGAGCAATTTGGTTATTGGCAAAGAGTCAATGATTATGGGAAATAATCATTAAAATAAAATCAGTGTATGCTTAATACACATAAATATCGGGGCACCACCCTGTTACCAGGGACCAATAGCCAAATTAATTAATGGGAAAACAGTCTCTTAAAATTGTGAAGGATGATTCCGAGCACTGGCTGTCATGAATTCAGCTGGTATTACAAGTACATACACAACAACCACAGACAACGACAGGTTAAACTATAACAGGATTTATTAAACAGCAACAACCATCCATAGATAAGTATCACTTTATAATAAACACTATTATAATCTAAGTTTTATCAACACACATTAACTATTAACTAAGATAACACAGGTACAGTAGCAAGAGTATATCTATATACAGGTGTGCATATATACAGGTGTGTGTGTGTGTGTATGTATGGGTGTGTGTGAGAGAGAGATGATGACACAGTCTGGAGGCTAACAAGCTAGCCAGGTAGCGGCTAACAAGCTAGTGGCTAAAAACAAACAAAATGGCGGTTAGCAAGCTAGCCAGAGGGTGGCTAACAAGCTGCAGGCTAAAAACAAACACAATGGCGGTTAGCAAGATAGCAGCTAACAAGATAGATGCTAACAACAAGCTAGTGGCTGACTACAATTAAGATGGCGGATGGCCACATGAGGGGAGGAGCTACAACCAGAATGGCGAGTGGGGAAACTACAACCAAAATGGTGGAGGACTACATGAGGAGGGGTCAGCACACCAGGATGAACAACCACATAAAGGATGACTCAGCAAACAAAACTAGTCACACGCATGTGATGACTCAGCAAAACCCAAAATGACTACAGAAGAATACGCCGGCCGTATAATTCAGAGCCAAGATGGTGATAACCAATGTGATGTTGCTTATGTGGTCACAGAAGAGAACGATGGGCGGAAGCCTTTGAGCGCCACGTACCCCTTGGTTACGGTTCGTGATCGCGTGCTCGGGCTTTCGCCTCACCGTTCAGAAAGAAGAGTGTGAGGAAAGATAGAAATGAAAATACAAGAAACACAACCCAATAAAATAAACCACTCTAATTCTTTAGAGACTCGCGTGTCACCACACAATAGCGGAGTCAGTAAACCGGAGCTTATCTGCTCAGCTATTGGTCCTTTAACTGGTGACGCGCGGTCTCGCTGAAACGGCGGAAATGACCGACCGGAAAACAAAATCAATGAATGCAGCACTTAAAAGTTACAGAAATCATGTGTAAACAACCCTACGTTACACTATCTCTGCCCAGACATAAGCCTCTTACGTTGCGTTGCTCCGATCATTCGGAGTTTGAAATGATGATCCGCTTAAACGTTCGCAGCGTTGTCCTCGGCGGGATGCTGGCGGTCCGTTATTCAGAAGATGCGGAGTGTTGATCTCTCGGCGGCAGCGGAGAAAATCACCGGTGGAAAAGTTAACAAACTTTGTTTCGTCCTTAACAAAGTCGGCGCGCGGCTCGTTAACGTGCGATCAGCTGATTGCCCAGCGATCCACGTCGGTAAAAGGAAAAAAGGAAAAGTTACAGGAAAAATACAGCAGTCTGTTTCTCGGCCTGCGAGTTGCAGAACTGTGACCCGGGATCTAAAATGATGTTAATCAAAACGTTTGATTGTTGCTCCCTTTTGGCGGTTTGGACATTTGGAGAGCCTGGAGGAGCTCTCACTGTCACAGCACGCACGGGGAAAAAGCGCATGCTGATGGTCGCAGTGACCTTTTATTACCTGAGTGACGTCACCTCGGACCCCCGTGGAGATGGCTGGCACGCAGCCAATGTCCGTGCCGGTTCTGAGTTTAAGCTCAGGAATTTATGACTAGTTGCACATCATGAGTGGGGTCTCTAACAGTTGGTCACTCTAACTCAGGCTTTATGGGTTACATGTAGGCCGCTCTATTGTTCTCCAGAGCGCATGGCCAGAGATCCCAACAGCTGTAATAGCCAAATAGGTATTGAGTTCTGTCCTGCATTGCAGATACATATAACATATTGTGTCTCTTTGTTTTTGTACTGTCTGGGATTGCTATCTTTAAGAATTACAGAAAAATCCCCACAGACTGCAGATCTTTTGTCAGCAGATTTGGATCTGCATCTTCTGCAGATCCCAGAGTCCTGTGGAGTGTGACATTGGCAAGCAGGGGAAGAGCTGTCATCTTGAGAGTGGCAGAGGAAGAGACAGTTGTTTACATTACTGGCAGGGGAAGATGCACTGTTTCCTAATTAACTTATTCTGGCATTCATGACATTCATTGCTGATTTGACTTCCAGAAACGAGGACAGGATGGATGCTTTGGTGGAGGGTCTGAGTTCTGGCTACTTGTGCCTTTTGGAGGGAATGATTTCCGTGGGTCTGGGAGGCTCTGTATGTGATTAAGTGTACTTCTTTGCTGGATTTTTACCTTTTGGGAGAGGCACTGTGTGGATTGCCAGTGGTCATTTTCAGCTCTTGGACATTGGTAGAGCTATCTTGAATTGTAAAGAACTTGAAGAGCTTCTCGTGGTTAAGCCCAGCTGGAACTGAAATGTTGCGGGTGTATAACTTTTCCAAGATGTGGCGCAGAGGCCAACCAGCAATTCATTAACCTGAAAAGCAGAAACTGCAACACGAACAGTTCTGTTTCAATCTTGGAGCATACCGTGACAGACTGAACCTGGGTTTTTGGGAATAAAGACAAGGTCTTCCCGTGAGGACTGAGACTCACAGTCTGAATTGGAGATAGCATGCAACATGGCGAGCATTAGAACCAGAAGGTGAGAATGCAAACGCATGAGCGAGATCACACAGTCTACAATGAGAGAACAGGCGACTGATGCAGGGCGGCAATACACAGGCAAAGGGCGAGATGGGATTTTTTGCAGTTTAAATAGACTGCCAGATTGGGTGTTTCAGTTACCAGCAGGGAAAGTTTGGCATGTCACATGTGTATGTTTCAGTGCAGCTCAAGTTGGCTGCTTGATCTAGCTCACTGGTTGTGCTCCATTAATAATATAGTCGAAAACAAACCATTAAATTCATAAGAATCTTTTTCCTGTTGAATTTTTGGTGGTGCCCACATTTTTCTCTACTCTTCATAACACATTCCAAGTTGAATTATTCATGTAGTTTTGTTCACTTCCTCTCACTTCTTTTCTGTCTTTGCTTCTTCTTCCTCTCCTACTCTCTGCTTTCCTCTCTCCTGCAGAACGATGCCAACTGTGACTGCTATCAAACAGGAGATGGTTATGCTAAAGATGCAAGGCTGAATTGTCCTTCCTCTTTAGTTGTATCTCCGGATGGGACACTGTATGTTGCTGATCTGGGAAACATCCGGATTCGAGCCATACGACGTAACCAACCACCTACTGGTATGTATAGTACACATGCTCACACAAAACGGGTATAGAAAAATCTAATTTAAATCGTACCACATTTAAGTACCACATTTAGTATTTGATCCCTGCATTTAAACCATCCTGCACACTTGGTCCAGGGCACTGGCAGGATAATTAACCTAACACATGTTTTTGATGGTTGTGGAGACTGGAGCACTCAGATGAAACCCATACAGACAGTGGAAGAACATGCTAACTGCAGAGAGAAAGGTCCTGCCGCAGATCAGCCAGGATTTTAACTCAGTTAAATTTTCTTGCCCACCTCTTGAACTCTATTACATGTAATGTAGATCATCTGACTCATATTTGTTCAGTCTTTCTGGGGGTTGAAGGGGTTAACAGCAGTATACTACAGACCAAACTGATATCTCAAAGAAGACTTTGGCTCTGATTGCTATATTACGTAATCTACCCCAAATATTTTCCATATTTTCCATACTGTGAACAAATTGAATGAATGAATGAATTATGAATAAATTCCTTCCAGCAAGGTTAATTGTATTAGGTGCTGGAAGGTACTGTATGAGTTTAAGAAAAGAAACAATAGTAAAGTACGGTAAATAAAAAAAAGTCTGTCTTTGCTGTGTCTTCGTCCACAGGCTCTCTGGCTTCAGGTCCGAGCTCCTATGAAGTGGCTTCTCCAGCTTCTCAAGAGCTATATGTCTTTGATGCCAATGGGACTCATCAGTTCACTATGTCCCTGGTCACTGGAGACTATAAATACAATTTCAGCTACAGGTTGGTGTGGGTTATAATTGAAGATAAGAGATGTGTTGCCTTTGCAACACATTTTCAGTTTGTCAATTTCATCATTCCCTCAGCAACGAAGAGGATGTAACTGCAGTGACAGACAGTAGCGGGAACACACTCCGTATTCGTAGAGACACCAACAGGATGCCTGTACGTGTGGTCGCCCCTGACAATCAGGTGAGATGAGCAAGTCCTTCACCATGCTACAGACATTAACTTGACAGAATGAACTTTCATATGTAGGTATTTGTTAACAAGCAGTTCCACTAGTTTTTGAAAGCGATGTTTTTAGCTGTAATAATTTGAATTGAGAGGTTAGAGTGACTGAATTAATAAATTAATGGTAAATGGAAGGGTTGAAATGAAAAATGTAAGGTTGCAAGTTATCAAAATGCCTGTTTACTAAAAAAAGATTGTATTCAAAAAGTCAATATTTCCAGAAATCTCTTTTTTATTATTCTGAATACTGTGTTGCTCCTCACAAGAGAGTTTCAAGAAAGAGACTTAGCATGACCCGTATGTATTTTGCATTTTGTAATGTATATTTCTGTGTGTTTATGTGTGTATAGGTCATCTGGCTGACCATTGGGACTAATGGAGGTCTGAAGACACTCACGGCTCAGGGTCAGGAACTCATCTTGTTTAGTTACCATGGCAACAGTGGCTTACTGGCCACTAAAAGCATCCAAATAGGCTGGACGACCTTCTATGAGTGAGCAGCATTACCGTATTTATGTTTGAGTACATGTTTGTGCTGCTGAGAGCTGATTACATTTTGTAATTTAATAAGCAAGTGTATTATCCAAGTTTCCAGGTGCTAATGGTCAAATTTCACCTTCTTGGAGGCAGCTCATTCAAGTGTGTGTGTGTGTGTGTGTGTATGTGTGCGTGCATGCGTGTGTGTTATGTAGATTCAGGTATTCAGGTACAAATAAACATTAGAATAATGGAAAATAATATGCTTTTATTGCTCCTTCCCTGCATCCTCTCCTTGCAGTTATGACAGTGAGGGTCGTCTGACTAATGTGACTTTCCCCACCGGCATGGTGACCAATCTCCATGGTGACATGTCATCAGGGACTATTGCTGTGGACATTGAGACATCAGGGAAAGATGAAGATGTTTCCATAACAACCAACTTGTCATCAATTGACTCCTTCTACACTCTAGTGCAGGGTAAGATTTCTTAACAAGTGTAACAAGAAGAAATAAACAAATCTTTAAAATGTGATGGAAATTTTTAAATGTAGATGAAGGCAACAAATGAATATTGACTACTGCCAGTAACTATAACCTCAAACATTATGTGAATATTACAGTGTCAAAGCCATTTTCAAGTCTTTTCACTTTACCGTAAAATGCATTTTCCTTTCATTTGATTTATTTTTCTGTGAACTGTGTCAGATTTATGACTACATCATAAAAGCATATTGTGTTACAGTTGATAATGAAAGTTGGAAAGTGGATTTAAAGTTTTCCATCTCCATATTAAAACCTATTAAGGAAAGATCAGGACATCAGTTATGGCTTCATCTGTTAGCGCATCCCCTCTTATAGGTTTAGATTTGAGGGGAATTGCATAAAGGAAAAAATGCTAGTATACTCATCATCCTTCATGTCAGCCTAAGCAGCAGGGGGAAACAATTTAGCACTGATGTCCTTGTTAAATCTGAACAAGTGAGTCAGTTGAAGCATGGCCTCAAGTGAGTGAGTGTGTCAGAATGAGCTATACGTGCCCAGAGTGTGAAGGAAAACAGTAGAAGCTCCCTCAGAGCAGAATAGCATTGATTGGAATATAATAAGTTATTCAAAGCCATCGACAAGTGTATTCATTCATTCATTCATTCATCTCCATCAGTTCACATGTATTATTTATCAATTGCTTCTTCAGTATCACCTAAACTGCATAATGTGCCAGTGTGAAAGTGGCCTAAGTAATGTGAAATTATATTAAGTGTAGGAAAACAAGCTAATGTATCTGTTGTATATTGTTGTATTGATGTTGTTGGTGATTGCTTTGCGAAAGCAGGGGAACATGTTGGTACACTTGACTTGTACTTTGTATTGTAAGTTTTATTTTGTGCTGAAAAACTGATGTGGGTGGTGGGAGTTTAGAATAAGCCTCAATGTGTAGATCCTCCTCACAATATTAAACCACCACAGCAATCACCATCAAAAATGAACAGCTGTTGTTTGCCGGAATGAAAGTGAAATTTGGTAGATCTTACAAAACAAAACCTAGTAAAAAAAATAGAGGAAAAAAATGCTTTTCATTAAGAACCTGAACATTGGAAAATAACTGCCAGACAAAATCACTGCAGTGAAAAAATGCAGGAGAATATACCAGCCTCTATCAGTGTGTCTTGTTAAACAAAATGTGTCATCAAATGTGTCAACAATTCCTTGCTCCTTTGATTATGGCAAAAGTTGTTTTTTTTTAAAGAAATTCTGTGATTATATGTTAAAAAGACATATTTCAGAGAGAAATTGTGTCTTTTTAATGTGAGATAGGTGAACAATGAAGAACTACAAAAGCGAAAAGAGTTTCTATCTCTCTCACATGGCACATGGCCACTAGTTCTAAAGAGTTCAAGGGTAACCTAATGAAAAGATGCTGCGTGATGTTGACACTATTAATTGTACTGTTTTCTTTCTATGCATTTATCCATTTATCCCCCTCCCTGTCTTGCTCAGTTCAGTTGATACAGTGTTATAGTTTAACTGTCTTTTTCTCATAGACCAGCTTCGTAACAGCTACCAAGTGGGTAATGACCATTCACTGAGGGTCATCTATGCCAACGGGATGGACACACATTATCAGACAGAGCCCCATATACTAGCAGGTTTGCAGTTTTGAGCACATTACCCCAAAAGTATAATGTGATAGCCATATAAATGGTATTCAGCCAGTAGTTTTTGTGTTGCATGCTGTGTGAGATGCCTTTTTTTTCAAAGATTTTGACATGATTTTCTGCAGGTAAACATCAAGAATCATGGTGGGGTGTCAATATCAGTGTCATGTTTGCAGTTTTTTTACTTTGATAGTCAGTATAAGCTAGCTGTATTTCCTGTGTATTTATGCTTACTTTGTTTCCAAAGCACCATAGTATGTTTAGGACTCAAATATGTTTAGTCTACTTCATCAGTAGCCTCTGGTGTGCATTCATCACAGTTGAGTGCAAAAAAATCAGCTTACATAGATTTGAAATATGCTGGATATATTGTTGCTGATCTGTCATAATAAACATGACTGCTTTTATTTATGGCAACATTTTACTGCATGGTAATATAGTTGGATTTACAAGCCTACATTTGTAGCTGAACTACCAAAATACACACTGAAATGTACCATGTTGCAAAATTAAGTGTTAAGTGTTTGAGTTAATTTGAGAAATATGGAATGATAAAATATATATTGACAAAGGAAGTAGCTATCACAGTACAAACATAATGAGAATAATCTGCCATCCACTGTAAAAAGATCTGCAAGCTCCACCACGAATAGTGTGCAAGGTGTCTAACAAAACTGTAATGTTAGGAACAATCAAAATCAGCGATTCAATTCATTTACAGCGACTGACTTACAAAGATTACAGTTAATCAAGCACTCAGTAGCCCCACTGTAACATTTACACATAGCAGATGTCATGTGTGTGAACAATATACATATATTCTTGGTATTCACATCTGTTTCATATCCCTTTCTAGGTGCTGCTAACCCAACTGTAGCCAGACGCAACATGACACTACCAGGAGAGAATGGCCAAAACCTGGTGGAGTGGAGGTTCAGAAAGGAACAGACACGAGGAAAAGTCATTGTCTTCGGGCGAAAGCTCAGGGTTAGTGTTCTTCAGCTGAAGTTTTTATTGACCTATAAACAATGGCATTATTTCTAAACTGAAAGAGGAAATAAGGCTAGACAAACATACATGTTCTTTACTTACTTACTTACTTCTACTTAGTCCAGTGGATAGGACCAATTTCAGATTTATTTCAGAATTGATGAAAACGTCAGGTTAGTCAGGTTTGGTACACTCTTGACAGGTGACCGATCTATGACAGGGCACATGTTGTATAGACTGTTGGAGACAGAAACCCACACAGATATAGGAAGTGTGCACTCCACAAAGTGAAGTTAAAGTTAATGGGTGAAGGACATACAGTCAAACTATGACACAAAGTCTACAGATTCAGGGACTCTACTCTCATATATAAAACTGCATGGACCCAGTAACAGACTATAGTGAAGTAAAACTTAAAATACGCTGAAAAGAAATTGTGATTGGCTGGTTGACCGCAACAATTGCAAAGCCTTTAATATTTAATCAGGACAGGTAATAATAATTGTAGATATTAACAATTACTTTTTGACTTGCTTGAATTCCAAGCCAACATAACAATAATGTCATTTGACTGATAATAGCTCTAGTTAGATCTACATTTCATTTCTCACTAGTCACAATGTTAATTCTGAATATCAACATTTAATTTCTTATTAGTGGAATAGTCTTTGTAGATGTCTTTCATTCTATTAAGTAAAATTCTAGATATTTAAGTTCAGTTATGACTACTCAAAATAAAGTATAGATATTGTGGGGACATAGCTGTCATGACCAGAACATATTGTTTCTGAATTCAACTTTACTGAATAAGACTGCACATTGTTACATTTACAAAGGCATAGCGTTGCATTTTGCTTGCATCCAGCAAACCTTGTTGCTAACCTCGTGCCAGCAAACCTTTTCTGTGAGGTTTCTTTGCAACATTCTTTATTCACCTCTTGCTTTAATCTAAACATTCCACCTCGTGGTCTGTATTAATAACAGTACACAACTTCAACTCAGCTCCAAATGCCACAAAAAGCAGACTGCACAAGATCTCAGAGATCCATGACAGTTTTCCAAATGTCACATCGTCTCTTGTCTCAACTATTTGAATGATCCAGCATTAAGAATGTAATGTGAAATATCTAGAATGGTATTTCAGATCTGAAATATAATTGTAACTTGTGAATACTGCATTTGCATTACTAACGGTTATATATGAGATATCCAAAATGAATAAGAATAAGAAAACCTTTATTTGTCCCACGACGGAGAAATAAACATAAAATACCATCTACCTATCTGGAACTCAACTACCAAGCTCTATAAATAAGAGCTTGGTAATTGAGTTCCAGATAGACAGATGCAATGGTTTGTTAATATGTCAAATGTCATGAAAAAAAATAGATCTGTGGTCTTGGTGAGGAGAGACAACTGAAACAAAGTCTGTCTTTTAGTTGATTTAATATTGGTCATGCAAGATGGCCAGTAGTTCCAAACTGACTGACCAAGAGTGGTTGAGAGCAGAATGTATTTATGTCTCTGTATGAGTCTGTGAATGAGACACGTCTTTGTGTCCTTAATGGATTAACCTATGAATGACAGGAGTCTGTGTGTCATGAATAAATTTCTTTTCAATTGCATCTTAAATGGGAAATTATATCTTAACCAGTTGCAATTCTTTTTCAACATGTGAAAATTCACTTGTAGATATATCTATAATTATTTGTACTTGTTAAAAGATAAAAAGATGCTTTTTGACATCCTAAGTGATTCAACACATAGGGAAGGCAGGAGAGACCATCAGAGAGTCCTGTTTGGTTTTGTGTTTATACACGTTTGCTTTCACATGAAAATGACATGTCATGACAACCTGCAAAATGATTTGTTTCCCCTCAAATAGTGTGGCTCACTCTGCATGGCTTTTGGCTTTTATCCTAATGGTCTTGATTTTCATCCAGCTGGCAGCCAGCATCCGAATATCCTCCTTCTCTGTCCTCTTTATTCACCTTGCTGCATTCAGCTGGTGCTAATTTACAAATGAATGAGAGGCCGAGAAAACAATGAGAAAAATGACTCTTGAACGTTTTCCAGCAAGACTCTCTCTTAAATTAAACAGATCTTGGCTAAAGTATTTCCCCTTGATTCAGGACCTAGGTGAGGTTAGTGTCAAACTTGGGTTATCTGTCTTTGTAGATTAGAGTTTGAATAAAAAGCAAGTCATTTAGAAAGCTATAAAGAGTTCTCGCTGGCTATCTGATGCTACAGTGTTAATGGGTGTTGCATCAGAAGTATGTTTTAATTCACTGGCTCAGTAGCAGATGCTGAACTGAATTGCCTGAAATTTAACATCTGGGCCCATTTATTGCTTGTCTGTTTGTTTAGCCAAATCCTAATCCTTCATCATGAAGCTTCTTTGCCCTTTTTTGTGCAAAAATAACTGTATAATTGCAAAGTCCATTCCCTGTCACTGAAATATTTGTCAGTTGGCCAAAGATGACCAAGTATGTCTTCAAGTCCAAAACCATCAGTGTGGCAGGTTAAGCAGTTCATGGGTGGGTTTATATTTATTTATTGACATATTTTGATGAACCAAGCATATTTATGCCTCACAGAGGAACAACTCTTTCCTTTTTGGACACTCCATGCACTTTTCCACCACTTTCCAGACAAAATGTAGACAAAATATCTTGCTATGCTTTGTAGGTTTGCTGCTTGTCTATACAACTTTCGTTTGTTGTATTGTCTGAAACATTTGTCTGCTAGGCATCTGTCTGTTGTTTGTGCGCTAGACTATGTAATGCGTGTGGTCAAATGTAATGCTGGTTGTGACAGGGGGTGTGTTGGAAATGTTTGTGTAATGCTGCCTTTTAACTTTTTTAACTTTCTTTTTAACCTTTTCTTTTTTTGTAAATGACAGCTTGTTCTTAATTACATGACTGGTAAAATGAAGGTCAGCTGAAAAATAAATTTAAAAAAACAGGAAAATTACAAAGGTTTGCACACTACATTCATGCTTCCAGAAAGATAAACTTTTCCTCTTCAAACATGTAGTAAGCATCAAATGTTTCAGCTGATTTAAGATTTATAGAATTGCAAGAGTCTCTATTTGTGTGTCTCCGCCTCTTCAGGTGAATGGTAGGAACTTGCTGTCTGTGGATTACGACCGCACGCTACGAACAGAGAAAATTTATGACGACCACAGAAAATTCCTGCTGAAGATCATCTATGATACCCAAGGCCATCCGACACTCTGGGTTCCCAGCAGCAAGCTACTGTCAGTTAATCTGACATACTCCAGGTAAACTGTTCTGAGTTTTTATTATTTTAGGATGTTCATCCACCTACTGAACTCAACTACAGGAAACTGTCATGTATACGTTTAAAACCGGATAGGGCTGTAGCATTGAGCACTGAAATAAAGTCTGAGAAAGTTTCAGTTTAAAAGGGACAGTCGCAATATTTCTACTGTATCCATAACTTTGGAAATCTAATAGCACTTTGTATACATTACAGACACACCAAATTTCTAACTAATAAAAACAAAAAGGAACAATCATGGTCATGACTGTTTTCAGAAATTATCTATTTTAATGAGTGTGTTTTAAGCACTTTGTGGTGTACAATATTTCTATAGCAAAATGCTTTTATCACTATTAAATTTCACTCACCATTAAATATCAGTCTTCATGGGAACAGTGATGCTAAGTCAAGCACTGAAGAATTGCTGTCAGATCCAGTCTAGGCTTTGTGCACAGATGCCAAAGGGTACCTTGCGCACCTGGGTGAGATGCACAAGGATATGACTGTGTGAAGTGTCTGTGTGTGAGGGGCTGGGATAAGAACATACTGAATGGGCATCCTTGTAGCATGGTGTCTCACCTGGGAAAATCTAGCTTTTTCGTTGCAGGTAGAAGCTGCAGGAGGACAGCTGCTGGTGGGAATTTTATGTGTCATTACACTGCATTTCCATAAACTCCAACTGTACTTTCTCCTGTACTCCTTCTACGTGTCACACTGTCAGAAAGATGATATTTCTGCTTCATGTTTATTATAGAGATCATACTGTTTGGCAATGTTGTACCAGAGTGCATTATACTAAAAAGCATTTGAAGATTTTGTCCACCCTGAGGGCAAAATATTCAAAACACTGCAGTGCAAACAGTGTGCCTGTACTGACATCTGTTGTTCACAGTAGGAACTATGTTTTGATATAGCCAACAGACCAAATATGATTTTGATTGTGATATGTTTTGGGATTGTATGGAACATTTTTAAACTGCCTCTTAGATAACCTTAACATTTCAAAAGGAACTACAGATCTGCAGCACTAATAGCTGGACATACAATGTTTTTGATTGCACCATAAATGCAGTTACACCTCAACTCAATTGTAGCTGGAACACATGACTTTAAAATAATACATTCTGATATGGACCAGATGTTAGCCTTATACATGTGTGTGTATGTGTGTATCCAGTACGGGACAGGTTACAGGCCTTCAGAGAGGTCCAACCACAGAGAAGTGGGAGTATGACAGTCAGGGAAGAATCATTTCCAGAGTCTTCGCTGATGGAAAGACATGGAGCTACACGTACTTGGATAAGGTATAGGACAGCACAAGGAAAGCTAATAAACACACACACTTTCACACATCACTAACTAGATTTACAACTGAAAACATTGTGTTTGACAGACTTTTACTTCAGAGTAGATGAACACATGTATTGGTTGTGTATCTCAAAAGGGGCACGACAAAAAAATCATCTATATTACTGAGAAGTAGTGATGAGAACCAAATAACATGCATACACACATCCTGTTTCTCTTAAGAAGCACTGTCAGAGAAATGCTGCTCAACTCTGAGCATAGATAACCATAGCACACACAAAGCAAGGTTACTATATTTTCCATCAATTCTGCTGAAAGTAAGCAGCACTAACTTAACAGCGTTTCTGCTATTGTAAACTGTACTGTCATAAAGTTAGTGCACAGTACTTATAAACAGTTCACATCCCCAGGGGAGATGAGAGAAGAGAAGTGGCCCATTAAAAGTGATTAAAACACATGTGCCTAGTCTATTACAGAGGAGCAAAAGGCTGAGAGGAGACATAGAATAAGTAGAGTTAACAAGAAGAAAGAACATGAAAAGGAATCCCGTACATTTTCAGGAGTAAAACATTTTTTTCTCTTCTCTTCCAAGAGTACAGTGGTAATATATCCGGGGGTCAGGTCATAGATTGTGAAGCTTGGATGCTAATTTGGGTCTTTTCACGACATTTCAGTGAGAGTGGGACTTACAGGTCATAGACACAGATTCACGTTGAGTCAGTAAAACCCCAGTGTGTTTCCAAATCGGCAATGACGATGTTTCCTGGGGGTAGCCACATTTCACTGTTTAAAACAGATGGCTTTAAATGGCTGACTGACTTTGTGTGTTATGGAGAAGAGAGGAGACAATGAGTAAACTAAAGGAGGATACAGCAGTATAAATTCTCTGTTGTCTGTGTGTACAAGTATGTGGAAAAAAAGTAATGCACTCAAAAAGACAGCAAGCATCGTTCATGAAAAAAGAGGAGACATGAGGAAAGTAGTGTGATAGCATTTGAGAGAAGTAAGAAAAAAGAAATGATCAACAGCAGACAATACAGAGGGTCAGAAGACTAAAATAAAGAGAGTAAGTAAGCAGAATTATCTATATTACATAGATCTAGCAGTCGTGATGCCTTTTGCAAAAGATGCAATACATCAAATTACAATAGTATCTTTTTTGTTCATTATAACAAACAAATCTAATATATATTGTTATATATATATATATATATAACATAAACAGCAATTGAAAATTAAATACATACTACAAATATTGTGAATAAATGGGTTTTCACTTTTGATTTATATTTCTAATTAAGTATGACTGTAAGTTCACTCAGTGGAAAGTATAAGAAAGTAAGGTATACTATGGAACATGGAACTAATATTTGCAGTGATTTTTACTCAGCTTAATCAGATCCATCTGTAAAATGATTCAGTGTCACCCATTCTGGCCCTAGGAATGAATTTAACTATGGTGCAGATGTGGGTTGAAAAGTTTAGCATAGATAATTAATTGCTATAGTGGAACATAAAATAAAGTGAACGTGGTAGAGCTATAGGGCAGCACGGAATACCAGAATTTATGCACACAAAGAAGAAAGAAGTGAAGTAACATGCTCACCGTAGCACGTAGCAGTTAGCGTTATAACTAAGAGAACTGCTTAGCGCTCACTGTTCGCATTTGAATGTATAAGGGACTATACTAGGAATTTAGGTCAAAGTGATCTTTACCGGCTGCGTGAGGAAAGGAGTACACACCCACGACAGCATGATGTTTGTAGTTTTCATGTTTAAAGAGTAAACTTTAAGACAAAGACAAGTTGCTGCTGTTCATGTATACATTAGTTCTGAGTTCTCCTCACATTTCAAATCATTGTCCATTGAGGGAGAAAATGTACAGGCCATAGCTTACTCAGTTGCTGCTTTTTCAAAATAATATCCTTGATTTTTTTTTCTTTTTTGCATTAGACTATACAGTAACATCTGCCCTATTGTCCAGTTCCACAACAGCACAGACACCAGGACCAGACTCTGGCAATAACAAATGCAAATTATTATTTAATGACAGTAAGATATACTGAAAGCTAAACTACCAATTCCAGATTGGTAGTTTTCAACATTTGTGTTTGTATTACAGCACTGAAAGATGATGAAAGATGCATATGCAGTTTTTCAAAAGCCAAGTGGTGTTAATGACCTTAGAATAGCCAGTTTTACTTAGTCAGACTAGTCAGACACAGTTACGTCAGAGAATTGAGCATTCTTATGCATGCAATGACATTCAGTGGAAAACTGTGTGCTTTTTGAAAGGCTTCTCAAAGAATCTGTGCAGCAGTTTCCCTTAATAAACCAACTGTAGTGTCAGAGAAGGATATTAGTATTATTGTTGTATTATTATACATTGTTAGTAGTAACTTTTTTGCTATGGTTATTTGTTTTTACATCCAGTTTCACTGGTTTTCAAGCTCTCACTTTCTACAATATTTGGACATGGCAACTACAGTATGGATAAGGCTGGTAAAAGTTGTGGCTATGGCAAATAGATTATAGATAATATATAGTTAGGGTTATGTAAGTAAAGCATTTAGGGATAGATTATGATTACAGTAGTACATGCCCATTGAAAATATGTATCTGTCCCTCTACCTAGTGTTTCCTTGATATGATAGGGGGATCTTCCTGCCTTAACTAGTCCATACATATATTATTTGTTATTGTTGTTGTTACTATTGTTAATGACATGGTGTCAAAGGATGTTCCAGAACATTATGTAAATATAAAGTGTCCCTACTCTTTGTCCTTTGTGCCTTGGGTACTATGTATTTTCCTGTGTTCTGCCCTCTCTCTAACAGTCCATGGTCTTGCTGCTGCACAGCCAGCACCAATATATCTTTGACTATGACTCCGGGGGCCGTTTGTCAGCGGTCACCATGCCCAGTGTTGCTCGACATACTATGCAGACCATCAGATCCATAGGATACTACAGGAACATCTACACCCCCCCAGAGAGCAATGCCTCTGTTACTGTGGACTATTCTGAAGATGGACAGGTGTGTGTGTGCATGAATGCATGTAATAAGACTGCAATTCATATCACCTGATGCATTTTCTTCTTTCATCTTCCTTCTTTTTTATTTTCCTTCCTTTCCTTCCTTTCTTGCATATTATATTATGCTTATTATATCTCACCACACAAGGTCTTGATAATAATGAATGAATGTTTGCTCATTATATTTTTAGCAGACATTGTAGTTGTCTTTGTACCTCCCAGTCTACAGTAATGTTTTCAACACAGGCAACCCAATATGTTTTTGCCCCTCAAACAAAAATTAGGGACTGGTAAAAATGAAAAAACATTTTCTCCTCCAACTGAAATGTTGTTTAGGCTCTATATTGTTCTGGTGTGAGTTGCCAAGTTCTGAAGATACACCGTAGATATGTGTGCCCTCTCATGAATATATTGAATGTAATAGACCATTATATTCATTATATTCTTAGTTAGCTTAGTTAGTTAGCCTGGCATCCTTGAGTAGATGTGGGCTTCTTTCAGTGCAGTGACGCAGAAAGAAAGTAGCATTGTGTCTGGAAAGACTTTTGAGATGTTTGAGTTTTTCAAATGGATCCAAGCACCACAAGTGAGGTACGATTTAGTTCCATTATATTGAAGTGACAGCCGTGGCCTAGAGGCTGGAAGTGGCTTGCGACCGGAGGGTTCAATTCCATCCAGACTGGCAGGCAAAAACTATTGATTAATGAACTCCCTTGCCCTTGAGCAAGGCACCTAACCCCCCCCCCCCCAACTGCTTCCCAGGCACCTGATATGGCAGCTCACTGCGCCTTTGTGTTTCACTGCATGTGTGTGTTCAATCAGTGCCCATCACTGTTTGAAATGTAGAGAAGAATTTCAGTGTATGTAAAAATATACTGACTGATTAAGTGCGAAGTTTATCTTCAAAGCTCAGCAACTCAAACTAAAACAATCTAGATGGATAAACAGCACTATAGGCAAGAGAGAAAATATGCGCTTCTGATTTTGGGGTGGACTATTCCTTTATTGTGTCACCATTTTAATGATATTGAAGCTGAATTGCTCATCGCCACTGCTTTTTCTCTCTCCATCCAGCTCCTCAGAGTTGCCCATCTAGGCACTGGCCGCCGTGTACTGTACAAATATCGCAGACAGGTAAATGAGTTTATGTTTTATGCAATTACGAAAAATAATTTATAATTAAAATTTAGCAATCAGTACAGTCAATACCCAGGGAGCCATGAAAAAACTGTCAGGTGGACCCAAGTGTCCACCATACTTGGGTCCACCTGTGGCATGACATACATTTACATGTATAAGTAGCAGCTGCAGCAGAGAATGAACAGCATGAATAGGTTGCTCAAGAGTTGATGGCAGTCACTGGACTTACCTGATGGTGTATGATCAGATATGCTACATAGTCCATTACTGTCAACAAATGCTGCAGTGTTTTATTTGTCTCATCAGAACAAGCTGGCAGAGATCCTCTATGACTCAACAAGGGTCAGTTTCACGTATGATGAGACCGCTGGTGTACTCAAGACAGTCAACCTGCAGAGCGAAGGCTTCATCTGTTCCATTCGGTATCGCCAAATCGGCCCACTGGTTGACCGGCAAATATTCCGCTTCAGCGAGGATGGGATGGTGAATGCACGATTTGACTACACCTACGACAACAGCTTCAGAGTCACTAGCATGCAGGCTGTAATCAATGAGACCCCACTGCCAATTGATCTCTATCAGTTTGATGATATATCTGGGAAAGTGGAGCAGTTTGGGAAGTTTGGAGTCATCTATTATGATATCAACCAGGTAAGACAGTTTTGCCTTTTCGCTGCATTGATTTTAACTGTCTTTCAAGTAACACAAACCAATGTAATTCTGTTGAAAAGACATCAAAGCACTAATGTACGTGATGTATGCTGGGGGCAGCCGTGGCCTAGAGGTTGGAGAACTGACTTGTGATCGGAGGATCGCTGGTTCTACTTCTTGTAATTTGCTGGGTTTTGTGTGTGTGTTCAACTAAGGATGGGTTAAATGCAGAGGACAAATTCAGTGTGTGTATGTAAAATATATATACCGTATTTTCCGGACTATAAGCTGCTACTTTTTTCCCATGCCTTGAACTCTGCGGCCTAAACAACAATGCGGCTAATCTATAGATTTTTAGTGGCTAACTGCCCGGTGATGCAAAGAGGAAGACACTAGTTTTAAGCATAACTTTTAACAGTCATTCTGCACTTCATGCACACACCCTCATCATGTAAAACACCTGAAGAAATGCATATGATGCAGCTTTTAAGTTAAAAGCAATCGAATTGGCTGTCCAAGAAGGAAATAGAGCTGCTGCATGTAAGCTTGGCGTAAATGAATCAATGGTGAGACGTTGGAGACGGCAGCGTGAAGAACTGACGCAATGCAAAAAGACGACAAAAGCTTTCGGATTTAATAAAAGCAGATGGCCTGAACTTGAAAACGTATGTCATGTTACAATGTGGACCCCTGCGGCTTATAGTCAAGTGCGGCCTATATGTGTCCAAATATTTTTTTCTTTTGGTGCGTTCGGCTTTTACTCAGGTGTGTTCTGTACTCCGGAAAATACGATACTGCATATAAAGCTTATTCTTCTTCTTCTTCTAATGTACCATAATACATGACATCTCATCAATTTAAACAAAGTAACAGCTATGCAGCAAAGCTAGCAAAGCTGCATCTTCAGTAATGATAAGTAAGAAAACGTATCTCATATATCTTGACAAAGTAAATCAGTCATTACAGTTCAAGGTAATCATTTCCATATTTTTGGGGACAGACTGTGATACCTAACATCACAGGACATTCTGAATTTAAATGGTGAAGTGAACCAATAAGCTCTTACGTGTTCTTTGACATCATCCATCATCACAGAAGTCTGATCAGCAGGGCTATTTGTTAGTGTAGGATGCAAACTGTTGATTTTTGAACTTTTCCCCTTGTCTCAGATTATCTCTACAGCAGTGATGACTTACACCAAACACTTCGACCAGCATGGCCGCATTAAGGAGATCCAGTATGAGATCTTCAGGTCTCTGATGTACTGGATCACAATTCAGTATGATAACATGGGCAGAGTCACAAAGCGTGAAATCAAAATCGGACCATTTGCCAACACAACCAAGTATGGTTACGAGTACGACGTTGATGGACAGCTACAAACAGTCTCCCTCAATGAGAAGATAATGTGGAGGTAGGATCGTAACATTCAATTTAAAAAAGCACCATTATTTTATGCCCTGGTAATGTTAATGATATAATTTTTGTCCTTCCAGGTATAATTATGATCTGAATGGTAACCTTCATTTGCTGAACCCTGGGAATAGTGGTCGATTAACCCCTTTGCGCTATGATCTGAGGGACAGAATCACCCGTCTGGGGGATGTTCAGTACAGGCTGGATGAAGACGGTTTCCTGAGACAGAGAGGAGCCGAGATATTTGAATACAACTCCAAAGGTGGGAATAAGTATTTTGTACGCTTGATGTACTTTTGGTGGCCCAACAAGGACAGCAGTTTCATACATTTTATTTAAGAGATGTATCCATACCATTCATTACTGTCTCATACCTGTCTTAGCTCTTTTGTGGAACACTCGTCAAAACAACTAGTGAGCTGCAATAAGCTTCTCCATTTTGTCATCTTTGGCTCTCTGTTTCTTGCAATGTCAGCCCTGTCAAGACAGCACAAACTTGTGTCAAACTTCACCAAAGTGGAACCTGAATTTCCCCTGTGATCATGATGATCTGTTTAAAATGCTCGTGTGACAGAGCCTTAATCCTAGTTTTTAACCTCACTTAATGACAGTAAAGGAACTGTTCACCCAATGACTCACCCCCTAGCTGATGTAAACTGAGGTGAAATTTTTAGTCCATTAAAACATTTATGGAGCTTCCCAGCAAAACTGTGATGGAGCATTTTCCTAAATAACCAAAGAAGTTGGGGACTTGTTTTAAAAGAAAGAAAAAGCTTGTATGATGTAATCCAAGTATCCAGCTGTTCTTTACATTTTAAAAACATGTCCCCAGCTTCCTCAGTTTTTTATAAGAACGCTGCAATGCTGTTTTGTTATGAAGCTCCTAAAATGTTTTGTGGACTAAGAAACTTTTCATCTGTATGAATTTCATTGTTGGTTGAACTGTTCTTTTAAGTTAACAACACCACCACTACCTCCACCACTACTACTGATCACACTAAAATTGAAATTGTACACATTAGCTTCAACATCTAACCTACTGTCTTTCTTTGAGTTCCTTATTCCTCCTTTCCATCCTCTTTGATTTAGGTCTCCTAGTTCGTGTCTACAGTAAAGCTTCCAGCTGGACCATACAGTACCGTTACGATGGTTTGGGCCGGCGTGTGGCATCTCGAAATAGTCTAGGCCAACACCTGCAGTTCTTCTATGCTGACCTGAACTACCCCACCAGGATCACCCACGTCTATAACCACTCCAGCTCTGAGATCACATCCTTTTATTATGATCTTCAGGTAGCTAAGATGAAAAAGTCATTCTAAATATGGTAATTCTGAGTCATTCTGACATATGTCTATATTTTATCAAATTCATCAAGGAAAGTAGGTAAATTGAAATAATTTATTCCCAAACTGATGTGATTTCCACTTTCTATCTTTGAAAGAGATATAGGCTATATACTAAACATGGTAACTAAAATTAAAGCATGTGGAATGTACAGCATCTTAATTATAGATGAGGAGATGGTTTTCTCTTTATCACATGAAAATGTTGTTCTGACAATCTTTTGCTTTTTTTGAGTGCTTGCCTAGTTTAGTGACGACCAGAGGCAACTTGTTTTACTGTGATGAAGACAGTTAGTTAACCAAATATGATCTTTATACAATTAGGTCTATATATGTTGGAACAAGTATAAGATTAGCCATCAGAATTAAAATAAGTTTTATTGTTATTAAATTACAAGTAGAATGAAATTCTGTGTGGCTTCTCAACATACAAGAGAAAAGAGAGACAGAAGCATATAAAAATGGCTGTAATTCCTAAATGGTTAATGCTACACTTATCTCAAACCCCTTGAATTAAAGCTGAACGTCTTTACTTCACTCACACCTTGAGTGTTTCATGTCAAATTCAATGTGTTGGTGTGCCTAGTCCAAGACTAAAAAGCTTATACTTGTTTCAATATATGGGCTTAACTGTAGCCCTTTTCTTACCATATGTAGAGTTACAGAATCCAACAACAATACATCCTAATAATAATTTAAAGGGCCGTAATATCTATAATTGGAAAATTAATTGTTGCACAGGGCCATGTCTTTGCTATGGAGATCAGCAGTGGAGAGGAGTTTTATATTGCATGTGATAACACTGGGACCCCACTGGCTGTCTTCAGCAACAATGGACTGTTGCTTAAACAGGTATGTGTTCTTTGTGAGGCAATTGATTGATATACTGATTGTTCTGATTCTACGAATAACAATGTTTTGTATCTCTATATGAGACATAAATCTCTAATTTTGTGCGTGTAGATGCAGTACACAGCATATGGCGAGGTTTACTTTGATTCCAATCCAGACTTTGTGCTGGTGATTGGTTTTCACGGAGGCCTGTATGATCCTTTGACACGATTGCTGCATTTTGGAGACAGAGATTATGACATTCCTGCTGGCAGGTAGGCAACCACTAACTTATTCAATCATTTGTAGTCCAAAAGGTGTAACAGGATGCTCAGTTTCACATCTAACCAGAATGTGTTTCCTTTGAAGGTGGACAACTCCTGACATTAGCATATGGACACGTGTTGGCAAAGACCCCCAGCCCTTCAACCTCTACATGTTTCGAGGCAACAACCCCATCAGCAAGATTCATCAGGTCAAAGAATATGTCACAGGTAAAAAGAAACAAGGAACAAGGAAAATATTAAGGTGGTAGATAGTGCTTTTTAAATAGTCAATTTGAAGAAACTGAAGCACATGTTGTCAAGTGTTCTTAAAATTTAAGTATAATGTAGGTGTCTTGCAAATTCTATGCTGGGTCCCCTTTTATTTACTTCACTAATACTTTTACTTTCCATAAATATATCCATCCATTTTATATACCGCTTATCCGTCAGGGTCGCGGGAGGGGGGCTGGAGTCTATCCCAGTCAACTACGGGCAAGAGGTGGGGTACAATCTGGACTGGTCGCCAGTCAATCACAGGACCAACACACAAAGACATACAACCACTCACACACAGGGACAATGTAGAATAGCCAATTAACCTAATGTGTATGTTTTTGGTATTGTGGGAGGAAGCCGGAGTACCCGAAGAAAACCCACGCAGAACCCTTTTGCTATGAGGCGACAGTGCTAACCACTGCACCACCATGCCGCCCTCCATAAATATATAAATTTGGGTTATAGCCTAGAATAAAACATCTTTAAGATGAATAACCATTTTAAGCATAGAATAGAGTGGAGAAAATGTAATGTAAAATGTAGACTATCCCACATGCTATAGTGGTGAAAATTAATAAAAGTAACCTTGAATCCTTGATTAGTCCTGGCAAATCTGGTTCTGCATATGGACTGGAGTCCTGGATCACTCAATATACTGATCCAAGTTACTTTAGTCCCTTGAGTCTGAGTTGGTATGACCAGAAACACAACTCCAACGTCCTCTTTGGAAGTCATGCAAATCCAAGTCTGCACAATTAAGGGTGCAGGCATCTATCTATCCATCTATCCATCTATCTATCTATCTATCTATCTATCTTTCTATCTATCTATCTATCTATCTATCAATCTATCTATCTATCTATCATTTCAGTCAACCTCATGAACTAGTCAAGTGGAATAGTTTTCCAAAAATCTTGTAGGAATTCCCCCAAAGTGCTGAGCACTTTTTTGCATTTTTCACTCTCCAGTCCAGCTCATCCCAAACCATCTCAATTGGAATTAGATCAGGTGACTGTGGAGGCCAGGACTTCTGCTTGTTGTTCTTCCAAAGTAATGGCTTTTTTGCTGCAATTCGACCACGAAGGCCTGATGCATGCAGTCTCCTCTAAACAGTGGATGTTGAAATATGTCTGCCACTTGAACTCAAGCATTTATGTGGGCTCTAATCTGAGGTGCTGTTTGGCTATTTCTGAGGATGGTAATTCTAATAAACTTATCCTCTGCAGCAGAGTTAGCTCTTGGTCTTCCTTTCCTGGACAGTCTTCATGAGAGCCAGTTTCATAATCACGTTTGGTGGTTTTGATCTCTGCACTTGGAGATACATTCAAAGTTCTTGAGATTTTTTTGATTGACTGACCTTCATTTCTTAAAGTAATGATGGACTGTCTTTTCTTTTTACTTAACTGAGTAATTACGGAATATTGATTTGTACAGTAGTTGTAGTATCACTAACAGAGCTATTGATCCTATACCCACACTTCCTCTGCACAAGACAACTGATGGCCTAAAGTACATTAAGAAGGCAAGAAATGGCACAAATTAACTCTTGACAAGGGGCACCTGTGCACTGAAAACCACTCCAGGTGATGTCGTCAGAGACTCAGGATCCAACAGTCAGGTAAACTTCCTGCATGGAAAGAAACATAGATAATCCAGATCAGTTGTATCAGGCTGTAATGGACTGAACCGAGTGAGTGTACAGGACTCACACACCAAACAGATCTGGATAAACACAGGACTGGTTTAACTGATATTTTATTGGGGGAGCTGCTGGACTCATTATGTGACGGGAGTGGAACACAGAGGATCTCAAGAAAACAAGTAAAATCCCCATGACTAAAACACTACTCTTTCATTTTCATTCTAAAATAAACATAGCATTCTAGAATGTTTGCTTCTATTTTAACACCAAAGACTTTAATGCTACACATTGGATTATTCAGTGCTTCTCAAATAGTGGGGCGCGCCCCCCTGGGGGGGCGTGGTGCGATGCCAGGGGGGGCGCGTGTGACCCTGGGGAACATGCTTTTTTTGCCGTACTAGAATAAAGTGTAATTGCACATCCACTACAGTAGTTGGCAGTGGCGCTCTCATTGTCAAAGTGTGCGCAGGGAGTATTAGCTCTATGGTGTAGCGGCTTTTTTGCACCGAGCAGGCGATATGAAGTGCACTAAACGAACCCTTAAGAGACAACATGAAGAAATTTTTAACAGGGATGAAAAGAAAGGCGGAGAGAGACGAAGATAATGAGACAAAAGTAACTCACCCGAAAGCTAAGACGAGGAAATATGACGAAGCATATGTAGCGCTTGGCTTCACTGTGACTACAGTGGGAGACGACAGACCGGTGTGTTTACTGTGTCTAAACATGCTGGCAGCGGACAGCATGAAGCCAAATAAATTAAGGCCCCACTTGAAGACATTACATCCCAATCATGCTGATAAGCCGCTGGAGATTTTTCAGCCAAAACGTGCCGAATATTGCCAACAATCATCCCACTTTGTGAATGCTACTTCAGTAAACCAGCGAGCACTGTTAGCATCATATTATTACATATTATTAAATATTATTACATATTATTATTACTATTATTTATAGTCGCGGCGGAGAGTGGGGGGCGCGAATTGTTTTCTTCTTGCTAGGGGGGGCGCAACAGAAAATAATTGAGAAGCACTGGATTATCTGGTGTCATTTCTTTAAATAAAGTTATTGGGGTATTAAATAATTGTAATGCAATTTACTTGCGGTGAGTATGTTTCACAGCAAAGCAGGGCCGTTCTTATGACATCATATAAAATTCAAGCCTCGTTGAGTCTCTGTTTTAATTTGTGTCAAAAGTGGGGACTTCAAACGTACAAGTTTTTAAATTTTGTAACATGTCAAGTAAAACCAGAGTTATGATAAAGAACATACACAATACTTTTTCTCGAACATTGGTGTCACATTTGCTGTGTGTTTGGTGCGAGTTTTAGAAATAATATAAATAATTTTTAAGTTTTATAAATAATTTGTGGTGCATTTTATTGTGACACCTGATTGTGTTGTAAATAGCTGTAGCAAAAGTAGCTGTACAAAAAACGCCTGAGGCATTTACTGCATTTTAAGGTAAATAATTGTAAATGTTGTTTATCAAATTTGTACATAATGTTTTGACATTTTCAATTTATATCCAAGGCAAGGTAAACCATTTTTAAGCTGAAGTTTAAAGGTAAAATCAAAAGTACTCAAAAAACAGACAATGAGGGTTAAAGAGGGGTTAAAAAAAGAAATGGACAAATATCAGTTTAAATTTAAAAGACAAATGTGCAAAAACTGCTGCGAAATGAACTGCCATGAATTGAAATGAAATAATAAGTAGCATTATCACTGGTAAGTGTCACAGCTTTGAATTTAAAAGCACCAGATTCTGCACTTTTGAGGGGCTGAGTGTGCTTCTGCATTCATTTATGATTTAGCCTGCTTTTGAGAACACACATTTAGAAGGTACAGATGTGGTTACAATGCAGAGCCAGATGCTCATAACCTTTGATAGGTTTTTACAAGGCTCGGGCCCTCCACCATTCCAGTGTGTCAGCTGCTCTACTGATCAGCTGTTCAGCCAGGAATGCCTTGATTTCTTACATGGCTTCTGTAATTGGCTTTTGCTTTTTTTGGCTGTAACATGGTGACACTTTCTGCAAAGTCAACTCATACCTGGGAAACTGGCTCATTTGGGAGAACCACAGCTATACCCTCCCCCTCCTCTGTGCTGGGTGGTGGGGTGGTGATGCAAAACTCACCACTCTAGTCACAGCATCATCAACATTTCTTTCAATAACAAAGGTATGTTTTTTTTAAAATGAGGATCCAACAGGGTTGCCTCTGCCAGGACTTTGACTCTTTCTACTTGCCCAAATCTTCTGTCAAGGTCAACTGCAAGAAAAACCATTGTTTTTGAGGGGTTTCTCTGCTTGTGGGCAATTATTCATTGCAGCGCCCATGCCATGAGGATGACATTTGAGCCTGTCACAAAGCTGTAGGGAAAAAAAGGGTATATATGGTGTGCCTTGTTTTCTATGTTTTTTTGTATCTAGGACTATATAATAATACATTACCATTCACTGCAGAAATGATAGATTACTATGATATGACAACCAACACTGTATTTATTTTTTGTGAATTTATTTTAATGTAATTATACATACCTCTCGGAGCTCCAGTATTACTTGCTCAAATGACTGGATTATTTTACAGGTCTCCTTTACAATGTCCCACTCATCTAACAATAGTGCTGGCAGAGGGGATTTACCAGCAACAGTATAGAGACAAGGGGTTCTTTGACCTCAAAAAGCGCTGCAGCATGTAATAAGTAGAATTCCTACGCATCACTTCATCCTGTTTCTGCCTCATTTGAGCCTGTCCCATCTGTTGCCTAATCTCACAGAGCTTGACTGAGGCAACTGTGCTTCGTCGCGCACATTCAGTGAACTTATCACTTACAGCCTTTACTTTTTAATATTGCCAGCATTATCAGTGACACAAGCTTCAGTTTTGTCACTAATGCCCCACTCATTTGCAACCCGACTCTTGACCTCGATTGTTGGTGGTGTGCTTCTCTGTGACCATAAAGCAGTCCAACAGATTTGATAATGGCATGTCACTGACATATACTGAGTGAGGTGCTTAGTTTTTAAGTGCCTCCTCATATTTGATGTGCTTCCCGCATGAGTGGTTATGAGTTTTTGCAGTACTGACAACGGTTTCCCAGAGAGGCAATTACAGCAAACTGGCATAGAGACATATAATCATAATAATAATAATAATAATAATAATAATAATAATAATAATAGGACAAAGCCTAGTGGACCTGTCGCTCACTAGTCTGAATGGAACAGAAGAGAAAAAAATCTAATATAGGCTATTTAAGGAGCGAAGGGATTAAACACATGCAGTTTTGAGTTTAATATGCGGTCATAAGGACAGCCAGCCTAACTGTGAAACATACTCACCTCGAGTAAATCGCACTGTGATTATTTAATACCCCAATAACTTTATTTAAAGAAATGACACCATGCCAACATGTATCAGTAAAATCTTTTAAATTGTTGGCAAACATTCTAGAATGCTATGTTCATCTTAGGCTTAAAGTTAAATGGTAGTTTGTTAAATGATGAGGATTTTGCTTGATTTCCTGAGATCCTCTGTGCTCCACTCATGTCAAGTCACGAGTCCAGCAGTTCCACCAATAAAATCTTAAACATTAAATGAGTCCTGTGTGGAACCGTATCTGTTTGGCACTGTGAACCTGTCCATTCTCTATGTTAAAGCTGTTGCAACCTGATTCAGCTGATCTAGATTGGCTATGTTTCTGGCCATGCAGGAAGTTTACCCGTCTCTGATGGATTCCCTGAGCCCCCGAATGATAAATAAGGTAGTAATGACTGTTGGTTCATGTAATTTAACATTCTATTTGTTGCAACAATTTATTGCCAATAACTACATGGAACGAATGGAATGGAATAGATTATGAAGAGATTATTGTGGTATTGTGTTATGTATGTGCATATGTCTCTCTATATATATGTGTGTGTGTATGCATTTTGTATGCATATTGTATGATGAACGTATGTGTATCGATGTATATATGTATATATATATATATCACCATTCTATAAATTATTATAGTATATATTGAAGTAATTAGGGAGAAGGGGTGAGATTGAATAAGCTTTGGCTTCTTCAGAATCAGAATCAGAATCAGAATCAGAAATTCCTTTATTTATCCCTGAAGGGAAATTCTTGTACTTACAGACATTGTACATGCAGTATTCCCGACCATAAATAAGTGTTAAGTCATTGTTTTTCTTCTTCTTTTCTTTTTTTTGTTTATCTATGTTCAAGAAAAAAAAATTATGAATGACGCAATTTATAATTCTGTATTTATATGGGTTGTTAGCAGCAAGTGAGGCCAAGGGCTCAACAGATCCGGGTTAATGAAGAGTGGTATTCATGACACTCATGTGAAACGTTATGTAGCAAATTAGAGTAAATTAATTAAGGTACTCAGGACTCATACGTGTCTATTCTTGATCGCCCAACATTATCTGTAAGCTATGTGCTGTGATAGTGAACAGCGTAGTGGAATAAGCTAGGAGCAACAGGTACAAAAAAAATTAGATTATCCATCTGCCAGATGGACAACTTATCATTTCAGTTGAGTCAGTAGTAACTGGGAGTACTGAACTGCAACACGTTTTTATGGAAATGAGCTGCAACAATGTTAGGCATTTAACCCTAGAACACTAACGTCGGGTGATTTTCACCCACACAATTTTGAAGTGATCGAATTTTACAACCAAATGAAGGGATGTGTTGATACTTTCAACCAAATGTGTGCTCAGTACAGCTGTTAAAGAAAAACCAAGAGGTGGCCACTGTGTGTCCTATATGGCATGATGAACGCTGGTGTGATAAACTGTATTTTATCCGAGATATTATATCGGGTAAAATATACCCAACGTTAGTGATGGTGTTACTAATTTTAACGTTAGTGTTCTAGGGTTAATGTCTATTACAAGAACATGTTTCGAGCAGGTTTGTATGGAACTATTATAACACAGCCTAAAAAATATTAGGCCTATTAGGCCATTGCATTTATTATCACAATTCAACTGTTGGACTCAGCTTCTTTTTTGTTTCCTTTTCTTTTTCTTTTTCCCATATCCACTGCTCTCTTTCCTCTGTAGATATCAATATCTGGTTGGTCACTTTTGGCTTCCATCTCCACAACGCAATCCCAGGATTTCCCATTCCCAAATTTGACCTGACACAGCCATCATTGGAGATGAAAAAGAGCCAGCTGTGGGATGACCTGCCTGTATGTATCGTAAATACTCTTAGATAGATGGGTAGAATGAATCATCGATGACATAAGAGCAACATTCCCCTGTTGCATTAGTAGCAAACTACACTCCGTTGTCATAATTAATAGGCAAGTCCACATCCACAGAAAACCAGTATTATGCTGGAGAAAATACTGTCAGAATTTTAAACTTGGATACAATACTGGTATAATAAATGAAACCTGACCCTTCTTTTTATACCATGGCAAAATAAAGTCAATGGCAAAATATCTGTACAGCCTTGGGTACAGCCCAAAGAACCAAATTTGGTCTTAATGCCAAAAAACCTTTGTAAGATATGGGGTAATAAGATAATAATAAGTTATGTGTAATAATGTATTTATTACACATCAATGATGTCTTACGTATCAAGCAGCACATAAAGCCAAACATTCTTTCCTCCTTTTTCTCCTGTCTTCAGTCTATCTCAGGTGTCCAGCAGGAAGTAACTCGTCAGTCTCAAGCCTTCCTGTCCTTTGAGCGAATGCCAGAAATCCAGCTCAACCAGCGGCATTCAGACCATGCCAGACTTTGGCTGTGGTTCGCCACTGTCAAGTCTCTGATTGGTAAGGGAGTGATGCTTGCTGTGATCCAAGGTCGTGTGGTGACCAATGCTCTCAACATTGCCAATGAGGACTGCATCAAAGTGGCTGCAATCTTAAACAATGCCTTTTACCTTGAGGACTTGCATTATACAGTGGAGGGACGAGACACACACTATTTCATTAAGACCAGTCTTCCTGAGAATGACCTCAGTGCGCTACGGCTCACCTCAGGGAGGAAATCTCTGGAAAATGGTGTGAATGTCACAGTGTCTCAATCTACGACAGTGATGAATGGGCGAACGCGACGCTTTGCTGACGTGGAGTTGCAATACGGGGCTCTGGTGCTTCATGTGCGTTACGGGACCACCCTGGATGAGGAGAAAGCACGAATTCTGGAGCATGCAAGGCAGAGGGCGCTCTCAAGTGCCTGGGCCCGCGAGCAGCAACGGGTGAGAGATGGGGAGGAAGGAGTTCGGCTTTGGACGGAGGGAGAAAAAAGGCAACTGCTAAGCAGTGGGAAAGTTTTAGGTTATGATGGTTACTATGTCTTGTCCATAGAGCAGTACCCCGAGCTAGCCGACAGTGCTAATAACATCCAGTTCCTACGGCAGAGTGAGATAGGGAGGAGGTAACACGGTATCAACAAATGCCTAATTTTTACCCCATTTGACTGTCAAGACTAACAAAAGGTTCAGTTTTAACACAAAATGGATGTCACAAACTTGAGGCTCAAAACTAGCCACTGATGAGAACCCATGTTTTCAAAATTGTTTTATTCTTAGGATGGTTAAGTAGGATTTATAGACTGGTTTGATAACAATATAACACTTTATATAACACATCAGTTTAAGGCAACAGACCCAAAACATGTTTTACAGTTATGAAAAATATAGTCTTTATGAGCCTGCAAAATGGTTTCTCTTGCTGTCTTTCTGTCTTTCTTTCTTTTACTCTTTCTTGCTGTCATTTGCCTTCAAACAGGCTGATCACATGCCTCTCCCCCACTCTCTGGTAGGCGGGGCTAACCTAAATTCTATAATTGTGTGCTATGTGAAACAGTGGGATGTAGAGATTTGTTCAAATAGCTAACTGAGCATTTCAGCAGTCATTACAACTAGATGAGCCTGCAAGCGTTTAGACTGTTGTGTATTGTCAGAGCCATTAATATAACAAAAGGTTGTAGATCTTCAACAGACATTGCAGGTATCATATCTGTAAGGGTTCAGATATGACCTGTTGCCCTCTGTTACAGACCTCTAAGAGCCATGTCAACAGGATCTATTGTGTCCATGGCTTCAGCCATCAAATGGAACTGTTGTGGAACTGTTGTGGACTCTCTCTCTAAGAGAGATGGGCACAATAAAGAACTACAATTTGTATGAAGGGAAAAAAGACTGATTGTCTGTTTGAATTTTTTGTTCTGTTTTTATATTATATAAACGTGCATTTGCTTCAGACAAGAAGGGGATATAATAATAAGAACAAAGTGTTTACATACGATTACATATACCACTATTACTCCTGTTACTACACAGCCATCGGAATGGAGCGTGATCTGGACTAAATGAAACCAGAAAGTTGTGTTTTTTGCTGGTTTTTTTGTTTGTTTGTTTGTTTTTTACAATATATCTGTTCGGTCAGTTTCGAAAACCACTCAACCTAATCCCCTGCAGTTAAACATGGTTCATATTATAATACAGTTTCAGACTACAATCTACAACGATGTTGGGGGAAGCAGGGCAACCACAGCGCCAGTGTTTATGATCTTATGTACTCTTGGTGGATCTCACAGGAATCCGTAAAACACTGGTCCCCTGTCAACCCAAAGGTCCTTCACTTCTGCAAAATGTGACTCAACCTCATAAAGCATTGACCTTGTACTTTTATTGGTCAAAGGTAGTAGTATTGCTTGCAACAGAAACATGATGTCATGTTTTTTGTTTTTGTTTTTGTTTTTGTTTGTTTTGTTTTGTTGTTGTTGTTGTTTTTGGGGAGGGGGGTGCTATGAGTAGTATCCAATTCTCTCCTTGTTTTTGCCCGTTTCTCCTTAAAAGGACAGTGCATCAGTGAGTTCAGTGACTAACAGTAAATGATCAAAAATCAATGTGGATGTTTTCTCATTGATTGTGAGTCTCTGTACTCTTTTAGATGAGTTTTCTTTGTGTGTATGTGTTTTTACAAGGGTGGGAAGCCAACTTTAATCATTTTAAAGGGAAGAACAGGAACTTTACACAGATTGTTAATATCATATGCTACCAACCTTTCTTCAGAGACAATTGAGATGAGTCAATAATGTTTTATGAGTTTATCTTTTTTTATTTTAAAGGCTGAGAAATTCCACTTACCCGAACATCATAATTAGTCTCAGAGAAAGTAATTTATGTACAGTGTTTCTACAGAAAAGAATAAAAATCCTTGAGACTATTCTATTTTTTTTTTTTTTACTTTGTTGTGTTTCTTTTTCTTCTCCAATGTCAAAGGGAAACATCATGAAAAGACTCCTAGCGTGAGTTAATATGGTGTCACACTGTAGTATAATGAAGAAGTCCTACAAAGGTCCAATATCTCCTTGCAGCTTTGTGATTGTGTTATTGAGGGAAGATACTTACTGTGTGTTTTTCACACACTCTTGCACTGAGTTTTAAACCTTAGGTATGGGAAAAACTAATCTCTCCTGTGCATGCCCCTGACTTCATTGGTGGTAAGTAATTAAGGCCATTTGCTGAAGTTCTGAAGAATGATTTTGAGCCTTGTACTTGACTTGAATACTATGAACTACTACTATGAATACTTAGGAAGGAATAATACGACACTCATAGCTGCTGCTAAATATGTTGTTTACATTTTATACTTAATAAGTGGCCTTAGTAAGGAATTATTACTTAGTTTTTAAAGTGAAATTTGTTTTCATTGTGCTGCCCTCATACATGTGCAAGTTACCCAAAACTAATTTGGACTAATTTTTCTGCATCTTTTTGAGACAGAATATACCTGAATTTTGCAATGGTGACAACAGGTGAAGGAAGGCAGATGTTGATTTTTATTTTATTTTATTTTATGTTATTTTTATAATTTTATGTGGGAGTTAATGGACATATCCTGATCAACAATAACTCCCAGGTTCCTTATGGTGGTACTGAATGCCAAGGTAAAGCCTTTTAAATATAGCTATATCATTAGTACAGAGGCTATCGTTGTTATTGCCCACATGGTTATTAAAATCGCCTACAATAAATAACTGTGGGATGAATGCTGTCTCTCCTAATCAGACCAGGTTTTCCCCAGAAATCCTGCCAGTTGTCTACAAAGCCCACATTGTTTGCTGGACACCATCTCGCCAGCAGTTGAATGATGACATGCAGCTGTATATGTCATTACTGGTCAGATTAGGTAGAGGTCCAGAGAAAACCACCGATTCATCATTAATTTTAGTGAAATCCCACTGGTGCAGCCGGGTGTCATTAGCGCCAACATGTAATTACAGTCTTACAGACTGTATTTATGCTAATCCTTAGCCAGTAGTTTTAAATACAATTCCACGTCACCCACTCTGGCCCAAGGAATGCATTTGATTATGGCCGCTGGTGTCGCTAACTTCACATTTCTCTTGAAAGAGCTGCCATTTGCCAGAGTTCATTTCTCAGCATGTGTAGCGACTTGACTTGCACAAAAAGCAAAAAAAAAAAACTGCAAGCCACTGAGGCTCTTTCTGACGTGTCACCTTTTTGTGGTGAGCGGGCCCATAAATCACAGTCCAGACTTCTGTGAGTTTGAATTCATGTCCATCCAGGTAAGTATTTGATCACATGCACCTAACATCCATATACATTGGTTACTGCTACACACCATGGCACACTATTTTAAAGTCAAAAATTGTGTGCTTCCACCGGTTAGCAAACACCTTGCTGTGATTACGTCCTGCCCTACTTATGCCTTTTCTGTTGTTTTCTACTGGCCAAATAGGGGAACTACATCTAGGCATACAAAACACAAATGTGGCTCCAACAGAAGGTGTGCCGCTGACAAAGAAATATCTCTTCAAGACGGGTTGGTGGTGAATCATGCGCTTTTGCTTTGGACTATGCTTCCTTCACACAGTTACCCAACCTCCTTAGTTTCTCAGCTGCTTGGGAGCTGCCAGGGGCCAGATAGGAGGTCACTAGGTTAGTCCGCACTGGCTACTGGGGGTTGGCTAACTGCTGCAGCTAGTTATTTGGTTTCCATGGAGCAGAGCCGCATTTCCAATTCACTGAGCCTCACTTCCAGTGCTGCAAATAAGCTACATTTAATACATGTACTAATCTCACTAAAGAAGGCAGAAGAATAGCTAAATATGTGACACACTGAGCAAGAGAGGAAGCAGGAGAGAGTCATATTAATACTCACATTCCTCGAGACACTGGCCGAGGAGTACTCTGAGCCCCTCCTGGATGTCCGAGCTCCGCGCCCTACCTCTAAGGCTGAGCCCGCTGCCCTGCAGAGGAAACTGGATGGCCCGTAACATCTGACCAACCACCCCATAGGATGCCCTGAGGGACTCAGTTGTAAGCCTTCTCCAAGTCCACAAAACATAAGTGGACTTGAGGCCAACCGAAAGTCTCTCTTCATGGTCTCACCGAACTCCTCCCACACCCGAGAGGAGCTTTGCTTCCGTGACTGCCTGAGCGACACATCATCTGGTCTGCCGGTAGCTGTCAGCTGCCTCAGGAGTCCCACAATCCAGCTATGCCCTGTAGGACTCCTACAGCTTGATGGCACCTTTCACCAGCCAGTTTGAGGATTGCCGCCGCGACTAGCACTGACCGCAGCTGTAAACTGTCACCTCTGCAATGGCAGCGCGGAACATGGCCCACTCAGTCTCCCAATCCGCCACCACCCGCCGGATGCAGTCAAAAGTCTGGCTTAGGTAGGACTTGAAGGCCATTCTGACCGGAGCCAGACATTCCCAGCAGACCCTCACTGTTCGGTCTACCAGGTTCATCTGGCTTCCACCCGATCCAACTCACCACCAGGTGATTAACAGTTGACAGCTCTGCACGAAGGCACGGAGAAGCAACCCTTTCATTCACTGGGGTAAACCCCGACATACAGGCAGAGAGCCATGGGGCTATAAGTAAGCCCACTCCAAAGAGACTGGTTCCAGAGTCCAAGCTGTGCATAGAGGGGAGCCATATCTAGCTATATCTAGCTGGTATCTTTCAACCACTCACACAAGCTCAGGCTCCTTCCCCACCAGTGAGGTGATATTCTATATACCAACAGTGAGATTCACCAAACGGAGATCGGACGGCCAAGGCCTCCGCCTTTGTCTGCTGCCCAATCCACACTGCACCGGACCCCTTTGACTCCTCGTGCAGGTGGTGGACCCACTGGAAGACAGACCCATGTCAATCAGCAAAAGGGATCGTATCTTAGGCTTAGTCTTAGGCTCCCTTCACTGGCTTCCAGTAAAATTCCAGTAAAATTCAGAATAAACGTATAAATTCTCCTACTTACATATAAGGCCTTAAATGGACTAGCTCCACCATACCTGCAATAGAACACTCAGATCACAGAGTACAGGTTTATTTGTAATTCATAAAAGTAGAATGGGAGGAGGAGCCTTTCGCTATCAGGCACCCCTACTGTGGAACCAGTTGCCGATCTGGATTTGAGAGGCAGACACTGCCTCCACCTTTAAGACCATACTTAAAACCTTTCTGTTTAGTTAGCCTCAAACAAAGTGTGTAGGGCTGATAGGTATAGTTACAGTCACTTCTTGACATACAGCCACAGGTAGAATAGAGCTGACAAACTCTTAGTCTTTAATCTTTATTTATTTATAGCAGTGTAGCTATGATATAGCTACATATAGCTATAGGCCTATGCTACCCGGGGACAAAAACATGATCTACTGAGCTGTTCCCCCACCTCCTCAACACCACCACCACCTACTCCCCCACCTCCTCTCCTCTTCTTCCTCTCCCCTCCTCTTCTCTCATCAGGTCAACCTATGATCCATTATTTTACGTCACTAACTGTGTGTTTAGTTTCCCTCTAGTTTTTGTCTCTCCCTCCCTCTCTCTGCATCTTTCTGCAGGTCTCTCTCTGTCCGGATCTACATGCTGACCTGCATTTGACCCTCTGATAACCCCAGTGTCTACTGTCAGCATCTGCCTATGTCATTCTTCTATGTAGTGCTAGTATAATTAACTGGAACAACATATCAGCTAAAAAACAAATAAATACAATACATAGTTTTTCAGAATTCCAATTACAAGAACCTGTCATGTTTGTACTTCGTAATGTATGATGTTTATTGTATATATGTTTCTCTTCCTCTCTCTTTCATCCTCTCTGTCCTGTCTACTTCTTGTTCTCCTCCTTTACCCACCCATCTAACCCACCAACTATCAGCAGGATGGTTCTCCCTTGTGATCAGGGTCCTGCTTAAGGTTTCTTCCAGTTAAAAGGGAGTTTCTCTGTCTTCCTAAATGTGGACTGAGCAGTCCAGGAAGGCCAAAGTATGGTCTCTGATGTCTTCACGGGTGAATTTGATGCTATTGTCCACTGTGTTGATGTGGTCTGTGAAAGCATTAACTTAACCTGGGCTTTAATCTTAACCCAGATGTCATCCACATACCTTAACCAGTGGGTGGGTGCTGTTCCCTTAAATGAGTGCAAAGCTTTGTTCTCCACTTCTTCCATATAGAGGTTCGCCATTATGGGGGACACAGGGGAGCCCATGGCACAGCCATGTTTCTGCCTGTAGAAAATGTCATTAAATTGGAAGTAGATAGTGGTCAGGCACAGATCCAGGAGGGCACAGATGTGATCTGTGGTGAGATTGGTCCTCTCAGGTAGGGTGTTATCATGCTGTAAGCTCTTCCTTACTGCAATCACTGCTTCAGCAGTGGAGATGCAGGTGAAGAGTGAGACGACATCAAAGGAGACTATAGTTTAGTCAGGTTCCAATGTGAGGTCCTTAATCTTGTTGGCAAAATCCTGTGAGTTGGTGATGTGATGCTGAGTGTTCCCAACTAGAGGCGCAAGGATGGTGGCAAGGTGCTTGGCAATGTTGTAGGAGACCGAGTTGATACTGCTGATGGGTTTGAGTGGGGCTCTCTCTTCGTGAATCTTGGGAAGGCCATAGATGCGGGGAATGGCTTCTCCTGGATATAACCGGTATATAGCCGTTTTTCGATGACTTGTTCCCTCTCCAGTTGCTGTAGGTGGTTGGTAACTTTCTTCTTGTAGCTGCTGGTAGGATCTTGCTTCAGTTGTTCATAAGTGGTGGGATCGTCAAGAAGGATGGTGACTTTGGAATGGTAGTCAACCGTGTTGCACTTGGACACTCTCTCCACTTTTAAGTCCAGGCTAAAAGCATTCCTCTATAATAGAGCTTATAGTTAGGGCTGGCTCAGGTAACTGAACCATTTTATAGCTATGCTAGACTGCTGAAAGACTCATCAGGATAGAAGGAGGCATCTATTCTCCTCTCCTCTCCTACACATTTGCTGTTCTGTCATTATCTGTTATACTGTTTATTCTGGCCTTGGTGTCTCGCACTGTATTTCCACAGATTTCTCCAGAGCTCCATCCACCAGCACCAACCTCCACCTGCATCACCTCCTTCCCTGTGCTTCTACCGTGCCTGCCATCCCTGTTCATCAACCAACTTGCTGTTCCTGCTTTCATTGTTTACGATTGAGTCGATTGTTTTAAGGTGTCTTTTCTGTGGTTGTTCTGGCTCAGTGTGGGAGTGCTGTTCGCCCCTCAGAGGCCTCTTAAGAGTGGTTCCTGATCTACTTTTGAACCACATGTGACCCTGCATCTTAGGAACGTAAAGCTCTGGTGGTACAATAGGGGACTATCAACTCTTTAACACATGATGGTGCCTGACCGTTTAGGGCTTTATATGTGAGGAGAAGATTTTTAAAATCTATCCTGAATTTTACAGGTAGCCAATGCAGAGAAGCCAGTACAGGAGAAATATGATCTCTAATGCTGGTTCCTGTGAGTAATTGTGAAGTAGCACTCTGGATTAGCTGCAGAGTCTTTAGAGACTTACTGGGGCAACTTGATAAAAGGGATTTACAATAACCCAGCCTGGAAGTAATTAATGCATGGACTAATTTTTCTGCATTTTTCGGACTCAGAATTTGCCTACTTTTTTGCAATATTGCGGGGGTGAAAGAATGCAGTCTTTGAAATGCGTGTTATGGGTGAGTTAAAGGACATGTTCTGATCAAAAACACCTGGGTTCCTTACAGTGGAGCTTGTGGTCAACTTTAAGCTATCTGGAGTTGCTATATCATTGGATAATTTGTTTATAGCCAAGAACAATAACTTCAGTCTTGTCTGAATTTAGTAGAAAATTGCAAGTCATCCAGGTTTTTATGTCATTTAGACATGCCTGAAGTATAGCTAGCTGATTCATTTCATCTGGTTTCGTTGACAAGTACAACTGTGTTTCATCTGCATAACAGTGAAAATGTATGGAGTGTGAATAGTAACTTTTGTAACTATTCACTATTTACTATTACTTATTACTATTTACGTGACTAACTTTCATGAGTATGGATGATGCATCATTAACATGACCAAAATTGAGATCAATTTAATAAACAGGACTGAAACCAGCTTAATGCAGTTCCTTTAATGCCAATGAATTTTATGTTGTTGTAAAATTTTATTATACTTTATTAATTTCAAGCTGGGAAATTCTTTCTCTGCATTTAACCCATCACTGATTGAAACACACACAAACACGCAACATGCAGTGAAACACACAGGAGCAGTGAGCTGGCTTTTCAGGTGCTGATGTGCGCCCTCAAGGGCACATCGGCCGGCTAATAGGAAAGGGGGGGTATTATTAATCACTAAACCACACCCAAATTTTTCCTACCAGTCCAGGGTGGAATTGAACCAGCAACCCTCCGGTCACAAGCCACTTCTCAAACCTCTAGGCCAAGGGTCCCCAACCCCTGGGCCGCGGCCCGGTACCGGTCCGTGGGTCATTTGGTACCGGGGCGCACAGAAAGAATAAGTAACTTACATTATTTCCGTTATTTCCATTATTTTGATGTTTTATTTTGAAAAGTAACCGGATTCTCTCCGTTACATCCATCTACGACTCACTCTTGATTCATGTGAAGATGTCATGTCATGTCATCACGTGATACATTACCGCTAAAAATAAACCCACAAGCTAGCAAAATGAGTAAAAAACAAAAATCTCTAGATAGGAGAAAGGCCCAAGATGGGACCGTCTTGTTACAAAGAAACTGGCTCAGGGCTCCCATTGATTCAGCGTTATGGTGAGTTGTATTTTTCGTGCACTTTTTATGTTTTTGCGGTGTATTATTATTATTTTGAAGGCATGTTTAAACGTTACCATAGCGACCAGAGAGCGTTGAATGCAGAGAGGATGTTACGTTGTTATGTTGTTGCGAAGACGCTGCTAATAAAGTTGCAAGTACACATTGGATTCACGTTTATTGTTATATTTAAAAAAATACCCCGGTTTTTATGCCGGTCTTATCATTTTATTTTGTGGTATTTATCCATCACACCCGTAAAGGCCGGTCCATGAAAATACGGTCTGATATTAAACCGGTCCGTTGCACAAAAAAGGTTGCTGCTCTAGGCCATGGCTGCCCCTCTAAATGTTCCGATTCTGTGTAATAAGAATAGAACATAATAGAATGGTCAATGGTGTCAAATGCAACACTAAGGTCTAACAGTACAAGTACAGAAATACGTAACTCGTCTGATGCAAGTAGAAGGTAATTTGTGACTTTGACCAATGCCGTGTCTGTGCTATGATAAGCTCTAAAGCCAGATTGAAAATCCTCAAATAAACTACAACTATGTAGAAAATCACATAGCTGATTGGTGATTGTTCAGAAAATAGATCAGATCTAATAGAGAGGTGATTAGTAAGGGTGAAACTTCTTTGAACAGCTTAGTTGGGATGGTGTTTAAAAGGTATGTTGTTGGTTTAGATGAAAGTATGAATGAATTTAGCTGATGAAGGTCAATGGGAGAAAAGCAGTCAGGATAATTATCTGGTTCTGCTGTCGATTTGGAGTGACTAAAATTGGCACAAGACTTTTCTTTAGTAATGTAATGTTCTGTGGTACTGGGACAGGGTACTGAAGTAAATGACAATAGAATTGCTTCCTTGAATTTAGCCACAGCACTATCAGGTATCTAGTATAGGACTTTTTTCTTGGTGGTATGTGTTCAAGTAATACAAATTCAAAAGTTACCAGACAATGGTCAGATAGAAGAGGAATTTGTGTAAAGACTGTTGTCATAGTCATATGTCATATGTCAAAACAAGGTCAAGAGTGGTTTTATGTACACACTGACAGAAGCTGATTGGGTCAAAAATTTAATTAATTTAGGTGGTTGAGGGAAAGACACAGTCTCTATGGGATTTTGTTGGGTTACTGTTCTATTCGAAAAACCAACCAGACGAATCACAAGGAAGCAGAAGAACAGAACAGGGAACAAAGACACTAAAACACAGCAAGATACTAATCCTAACAGTAAGATTGGACATAGGTTTGTATGAGACTACAGCTTCTGCATCGAGAGGAGGCTTTTTAAGAAGAGAATTAATCATAAATGTAAATGAACTGTACTTATGGAGAGCTATTCTAGTCAGACGGACCCATTCAAAGTGCTTGTATAGACCAAGCAGGTATTCACCCTTTCACAATAAGGGTAATATACTTGCCATGGTAGTATATTTGATAGCGATGATGTGAAGATCTTGAAGGAGATCTGTGCTTACGCCGTCTTACTTGTATAAAAAGTTTATTACATGAAGCATAGCATCAACTGAAACGTCTCTAGTTATATGCTTATATAGGGTACATGTTTACAACAAAAGAGGGGTACACATCTGGAACTCATTCAAGGCTTCTCACTTTTCAAAGAAACTAAAAAAGGGGGAGAAAAACCTATGTAACCCATACATTTGGAACTAATGTCATGTGTTCCAAGAGGCCCCACAAAAACATCACTGACCCCAATCTTCAGACACTACATCATGCAAACTGCTTATAGCACTGACCTTCCTATGATGACTGCTCCACCTCCCAAGCCACATCTTTCCCTAATTACAACTACTTTAAAGGACTGTGGTACACGGCCTGTTAATAGAGACATACCATATCTATATCAAGTGCTTACTAAGGGTAAAACATCTTTAAACATTCTAGTTGGGATGGGGTCTAAGAGACACGTTGATGATTTAGACGAAAAATGGTCAAAACTAGTGGGTGAAGGTCAATGGTCTTATGGCTGTTTCTAGAGTTCCCATGTTTAAAGATAGATTGGTACCAGTTAATGGCAGGAGGTGATGAATTTTACCTCTAAATAGTAAAATTTTATCATTAAAAATGGCCGTAAAGTCATTACAACTCAGGACAGGGCTCAACAGTACTATGGTTCTCTGCTTGGCTGTTCTGGCATTGCGTACACATTTTTACTTTTGGGCCTTGATGACCTGAAGTGTGACTTTGTGTCTTCAAAAATGGTCTTATTGCAGGCAAAGAGGCCTTGCACCTAAAATTACAAAATTATAGGCCTGCATAGACCACACGAAATTTAAATGGACTATGCTCATAGCACTTTCCTACCTGTATCATTCTTGCTACAATTAATTGACTCACCAGTTTAATAGATAGGATCTGGTGTCAGCAGGTTCAGGCTTGACTCAGGACAGGAAAGCTCTGCAGGAGTCCGTATGGGAACCAGGAGCAGATTGGCTTGGTTGTTAACTGGGGAGTAGAATGAGAAGATAGCAACTGTGATACTGAGCAGCTCTGGGGACTCCCCATCACTGAGCAGCAGGACAGTTTTACAGAGTGTTGTGTGGGGAGGACTGAGCAGAGTGGAGGGGCAGAGCCACTGTTCAGCTGCAGAGAACCAGGAAGCTGTGGAGGAGAGGGCCACTGACATTGCTGGATATCAGAATCAGAATTCATTTATTTATCCCCGGAGGGAAATTCTTTTTTGTACAGACATTGCACTTGCAGATTTCCCGACCAAGAAAGAAAGTGAAAGATATAAAATAGGATAAACAAAAAAAGAAGAAGTAGAAATCTAAAAATACAGGTATTAACATGTGTACATATATACATTGTAAAAGTATATAAGTCCGTCACAGTGCAGAGTTTAACGGTTTGATGGTGATAGGCAGGAATGATTATCTGAGTCGCTTTGTGGTGCATCGTGGGAGTAAGAGTCTGAATAGTGGCGGAGGTAAGGAGATGATGTATATGGATGATTATAATCTGCTGCACTTGTACTATGTTTTGCATCAGTTTAAATCTGGATAATTTGAGAATAACAACACATACAAACTGTTCCTCATCATTTTGGTCACAGATACAGGCTATGAACCTGTCAAAGAAGAATCTGGTGGATTAGTCATATCCCATAATGGCTTGCACTTTCCCATGCACTGGCTGCCCATATAATTAGTAAAAATCCCAATTTGGATCTCTCATTTCTTCATTTACCATGTCACTCATCTGTCTCCTGGTGAAATCATCAAATGTGCTATGTATATATCCTTCCAAGATGGCGCTGGTGAGGTCGGCTGCTGTTGTACCTGCTCCCGAGATTTGTTTGTATCGTTGTTTTTAGCGTAATTTTTAACTTGTTACGCCAGTAGTAGGTTGTAACACATACGATAGACAGACCCTAATTAACCTTGGAGCACAGTACTCAAACTGTGCTCCTATCAACTTAATCCTGGACCAGACGACCCGTCGACATCCTACGGGCAGGCTACAACAACAACAATGGAAACGAGTCGGCGTTAGGAACAGACTGAGACGCAGAGCACACCATTCACCTCTGCCCAGCATCCTACTCGCCAATGTCCAGTCACTGGAAAACAAGCTTTATGAACTCAGGGCCAGAATAAAGTTCCAGAGGGATATACGGGACTGTAATGTCATCTGTCTCACTGAGACATGGCTGACCCCCCCTGACTCCGGACTATGCTGTTCAACCAGCGGAGTTCTTCTCAGTTCACTGCAAGGACAGGACGGGTGAGTCTAGTAAATCAAGGGGAGATGGTGTGTGTCTGATGTGTGTGTCAACTGGTGTGACAGTAGGAACGTTGTGTCTCTCAAACACTCATGCACTCCTGACCTGGAGCTCCTGACCATCCAGTGTCGTCCTTTCTACCTGCCCCGTGAGTTTACTTCGGTCATCATCAGCGCTGTTTACATCCCACCTCGGGCGAACACGGACAGTGCTCTCACGGAGCTACATGAGGCTATATCCACCTATCAAGCTAACCAGCCTGATGCAGCCCTCATCGTGGCCGGGGACTTTAACCGTGCTAATGTCGTGTAGGCTCAGAGCAAAGACTCAAAGCCTCACCACAGTAATTTCTAAGTTTTAGCTGTGTCCAATTGTTCTGGAAAATCTTCCCTCGAAGTCCAGTAGAATCATCAACAGGAGACAGGATTCTGAGCAGCAAAGACTTTAATGCCGGCAAAAAAGGGAAAAACCATTCACAAAGCACACTAGGTACACATGAAGGGTCTCTCTCAGAATGACTGGTGGCTTCACATTATATACCTTAAGGTCTGGACCTTTCCACGCCTTATTGTCTTATCCTTTTATAGGTTTCTTTTTTTGTCCTGAATTGGGTGGTGTCTTTACACCATTAGGTTTTCTGGGGACTTTCCACTGACCTCATTTTACACCTGTTTATTATTTTTTTAGGTGCTTCTGTGCACAGGTTACACCGGTATGTCTTGCACGGCTTCTGTGTGCAGAGTGCACCGTTATGTTTTTCATGCGCTTCTCTGGGCTGCACTTCTGCATGCAGGTTACACCAGTAGCTTCAGTACACAGGCTTCATGTGCCTCTCTGGGCTGCCTTCCAGTTTTTGGCCTAAGTTTCGGCTGACAGCAGACACCATTATCTCCAAGCCTTTTCCTGTGCTATTTTTTAAAAATAATAGTTTTATGCCGGATTACAACAAATGCTCTTTTTCAGGTTTACAGCAGTTACAATGAGATTACATTGACAGTGTATAGCTACCATAGACAGTGTTTCACTACCATAAAACAGTTTATATAATTACAGTTTTTACCTTCTATAGCTTACAGGCCCTTAACCAGTTGTATCCTTTTAATACAACTGTATCTTGCTTTTCTTTCATTCTTAATGGAAACATAACATGACTACTTCATGCTATCATATTGCAGTGCATACTATAACTTTAGCTCATCACAACTTACATAGAAATTATACCACACTAACCTGAGGAAGGTGATACCGGAGTTTAAACAACACATCGACTGCCCCACCAGAGGAGAGAGGACTCTGAACCACTATAACTCTCCTTTCAAGGATGGTTACAAGACCAAGTCTCTGCCTCCGTTTGGCCTTTTCGGACCACAGTGCAGTCCTTCTCATGCTGAAAACAACAGCTGAAGCAGGAATCTCCTGCAGTCAGAGAAGTATCACGGTGGACTGACCAATCAGGGGCGCACTGGATTCAGCAGACTGGGACATGTTTCGGTGCAGCTCGGGCGGTGACATCAACGAGTTCACGGAAGCGGTTGTGGGATTTATTGGGAAAATGGAAGATGGAAAATGGAAGACATAACACCAACAGCCACCATCAGAACTTTTCCCAACCAGAAGCCGTGGATGGACAAAACTGTCCGCGATGTACTGAGGGCCCGCACCGCTGCCTACAACTTGGGACTCGCCACCCACCGGGTGTGCAAATTCTTTGCACATTTCGAGTCAGACAGCAGGCACTCCCAGGACCTGCTCCTCCCAGGCGGCGGAGAGGTGACGCTCACTGTGACAGAGCTGGAGGTGAGGAAGATGTTTAGAAGTGTAAACACCGCAGGGCCTGACGGCATTAGCAGTCGGGTCCTCAAAGCCTGCGCTGAACAGCTCGCACCGGTGTTTACAACGATATTCAACCTCTCCCTCTCACAGTGTGTGATTCCAACCTGCTTTAAAAAGTCTGTTGTAGTATCTGTCCCACAGACAGCCCAGCCCAGTAACCCCAATGACTATCGCTCCATAGCCCTCACATCTGTGGTGATGAAATATTTTGAGCTCCTCTCTGCCCCCCACCCTGGACCCTCTTCAGTTTGCATACCGCCCAGACAGATCCACCGATGATGCCATAAAGTTCCTGCTGCACAAGACACTTTCCCACGTAGACACTAGGATGGGGAACTATGTGAGAGTGCTGTTTGTGGACTACAGCTCAGCATTCAATACCATAGTCCCCTCCAGGCTGGTAACTAAGCTGTGTGATCTTGGACTGAACTCCTTCCTGTGCAGGTGGGTCCACAGCTTCCTAACTGGCAGACAACAGGTGATACGTGTGGGCCCCTATAGCTCATCCCCCCTCACCCTCAACACTGGATCCCCCCAAGGCTGCGTGCTGAGTCCCCTGTTGTACTCCCTGTACACATGACTGTGTGTCCATATCAGACAGCAATATCATTATAAAGTTTGCTGACGACACAGCCATCGTGGGGTTAATCTCCCACAACAAGGAGGAAGCCTACAGGAAGGAGGTCACCCACCTGGAGAGCTGGTGCCAGGAGAATAACTAATTAAGCAGTCTCACATACTGTGGCCTGTTGGTGAGGTAGTCGATGATCCAAGCAGCCAAATGTCCATCCACTCCTGCTCTCTCCAGCTTCCCTCTCAGCAGCACCATTTGAATTGTGTTGAATGTGCTTGAGAAGTCAAGCGCTCCCAACACTCTCCAGGTGAGTCAGCGTCATCAGCGTCATCCACCCCGATGTTTGGCCTGTGGGCAAACTGTGGCATGTCCATTGCTGTTCTGACCACTGAGTGAAGGTGACTGAGGATGAGCCTCTCCATGGTCTTCATCAGGTGAGAGGTCAAGGCGACAGGCCTGTAGTGGTTTGGCTCCTTGGGGTGTGCAGTCTTAGGAACAACAGGACAGGGACCCTCTCCAGACTAAGGCTGAGGTTGAAGATGTACATGACCACCTCACAGAGCTGGTCAGCACAGTCCCTAAGCAGTCAGGGGCTGATCCCATCTGATCCTGCAGCTTTCCTGCTCTTCAGTTCTCTCCTCACCTGGTCCAATGTTAAGAAGAGGGGTGAGGGAGGGGGGTGGGGAGGGGAAAGGGGTTGGAAATAAACCTGTTGAAAAACAGGTTTACGCAGAAGTTGATGTAGTCTGTGATGCAGTCTGTCAGGCCATTGATGTCGTCACCATGAGAGCTGTAAAGTGTCTCCCAGTCTGTAGTTTGGAAACAGTCTCTCAGTCTCTCACTGGCGTCATCAGTCCACACTTTCACAGACTTCTTCTGTGCAGGTTCTCTTCTCACCCTGGGTGTGTATTCGGAGAGCAGATGAACGAGACAGTCATCAGAGCGTCCAAGCTGGGGGAGGGGGGCGGAGGTGTATGTGTCTTTGACATTAGTATACAAAAGGTCCAGCGTCTTGTTATCCCTAGTGTGGCGCTTCACATACTGTGTGAATGTGGGGAGAGTGGAAGATAGAGAGGCTCTATTGAAGTCTCCGCTGATAAGCAGGAGGGACTGTGGGTGCTGTGTCTGCATCCTGGTCACTGCACTGTGGAGCAACTCACAGGCAACTGCCGCATCGGCCGATGGGGGGATGTACACATTAAACACAATAACATGCGAAATCTCCCTTGGAATGTAATAAGGCCGAATGCCAACAGCGAGTTGATGTCTTTAGTGCCGTAAGCTTGTTGGTCTTATTCGAAAGGGGAAGGACATTTCCCATAATAACGGAGGGTAGATATGGTCTGTACCTCCGCTTCCTCTCCTGAATCTTTCGTCCCGCTCTGCAGCCTCTCCTTCTCCTCTGTATTTCCACAGGAATCTCTGGTTTCTCCGCATAGAGAAGAGTAGGGCCGCATAGAGCTAACAGCTGATCCCTGGTGTAAACAATAGAGCCATGGCTGAAGCTGAAGGGCTCCCCCAGTGGAGTGCCAAAAAGGTCAGAAAACAGCAAAAAGCAAAAAACAAAACTAATAAAGGTTGTGTCCTGTGGATTAATAAATATTTACCGTACCTTATTCTGTTATATGCTTTGGTATAAGTCATAATGTTATAATCATGTAGAACTGGTTGTTTGGCTCCGTACTGCACACTCTGAGGGAGATAGAGGCATCATGCATAGTAGGAGAAGGACACCATATCTCAAGTCACTCTGACCGACAGGCGAAGACACTGATACACCACCCCTCCCCTCTGGCTTGAGTGGAAAGGTGCTGAGACTAACAACCACTATTATCTTAAAGTATATATAATGATGTACTTCCTTGAGTGCTTTAGACTCCACTTGGTGTTCGGCTGAAACAGACTTGTACTCTGTGGTGGGATCTCCAAAGATGTTTGTTTCTAAATAAATAACTCTGTTTTAAGGCTATTCAACGACTCTGTTTTAACTCTCTCACACCAACCTACTCGGGGAAGCAAGTGTGCTTCAACAGTCCCTGTGTGCACATTTGCGACAGGAACCACATTAAACAAAACAGGTCCATTATTTTATGTCACCAACTGTGTGTCCAGTTTTCCTCATAGTTTTGTGTCTCTCCCTCCCTCTGTCTCTCTGTATCTTTCTGCAGGTCTCTCTCCGTTCAGATCTACATGCTGACCTGCATCTGGCCCTCTAACAAACCCAGTGTCTACACACCTGCCTATCGTGTTCTTCTATCTAGTGCTAAAATTAAAAATACAATGCATAGTTCTTCAGCATTCCATTTACAACAACCTGTCATGTTTGTCCTTTGTAATGAATGATGTTAATTGCATGTATCTGTTCTGTCTACCTCTTCTTCTCCTCCTTTACCCGGCCAACTATCAGCAGGATGGTTCTCCCTTGTGAACCGGGTCCTGCTCAAGGTTTCTTCCCGTTAAAAGGAAGTTTTTCCTTGACACTGTCTGCTTGCTTGAGGGTTCAGGCTTTGGGTTTCTGTAAAGCATCTAGAGACAATTTTGATTGTAAAAGGTGCTATATAAATAAAATTGAATTGAACTGAATTGAACTTTTTGTGCAGCAGCAACCACAGCCTCCCAGACACTGTTCAGAGAGGCATACTGTTTTCCTTCACCGTAAATCTTCTGTTTAAGAAGGGCCCACAAGTTCTCAATAGGGTTTAGGTCGGTTGAGGAAGGGGGCCATGTCATTATTCTTTCATCTTTAAGGCCTTTACTGGATTGCCACGCTTGGATGCATACAAGCATTGCATAAAAATCATGGTCTTCTTGAAAGATGCAGATCCTGTACCACTGCTTGAAGAAAGTGTCTTCTAAAAACAGGCAGCATGTTTTGGAGTTGACTTTGAGTCCATCTTCAACCCATAAAGATCCAACTAGCTCATCTTTAATAATACCAGCCCATACCAGGGGGGCAGCCGTGGCCTAGAGGTTGGAGAAGCGGCTTGTGATCGGAGGGTCACCGGTTCGATTCCCCCACCGATGCGAAAAATGCTCCCCACCTCCATTAGCCGGCTGATGTGCCCTTGAGCAAGGCACTTAACCAAAGTGGGCAGCATCAAGCTCCCCGCATCAAGTGCCCATGGAGTATATTGGGGGGGGGCTTGATGCTGCCCACTGCTCCTGTGTGTGTTTCACAGCATGTAATTTGCTGGGTGTTGCATGTGTGTTCAACTAAGGATGGGTCAAATGCAGAAGCCGAATTCAGTGTGTATACGTAAAAATACATATACTGTCAATAAAGCTGATTCTTTATTCTTAATGTGGCAGGAAGTTGTTGCTGTGTGGCTCTCTTACAGCCAATCGCTGCAGAAGCCAGCCATATAAAGGCGGGCATAGAGCACCTGTCAGCCTCTTGCCGGTTTGGAGGCTGGGTCATGTTACTCCCTGGTGTCCTCTACTTCCGCTTCCTTGGGGTGACAGTTAGGCTGTCGGCGGTGGCTGCATTTTTCTTGCTCGTGTCCAGCTTGTGCTAACCCCAGTGATTGTCTCAGGGGCCCGCTTGGGTGCTGCTGCTGCTGGTCCATGCTGGTTTATCAGGTGGTGTCAAAACCTCTGCTTCCGCTGCATTGTCCCGGACTGCCTGATCAGTAGGTAGCGTAGTGGTCTCCGCTTCCTCCTCCTGCCAGTTAAAAGCTGCTCATGCATGTGTGCTTGTCTGTTTTGATTGTGGGGCGACTGCAACTGACTTTATAGTGGCGTAGCGCCGGCTAATCCTACCATAAGGGCCGCTGCTGTTTTGCTTCCTTTTAAGATTTAGTAAATCTACAGTGGTATGAAAAAGTATCTGAACCTTTTGGAATTTCTCACATTTCTGCATAAAATCACCATCAAATGTGATCTGATCTTTGTCAAAATCACACAAATGAAAAAACAGTGTCTGCTTTAAATAAAACCACCCAAACGTTTATAGGTTTTCATATTTTAATGAGAATAGCATGCAAACAATAACAGTAGGGGGAGGAATAAGTAACTGAACCATCACATTTAATATTTTGTGGCCCCACCTTTGGCAGCAATAACTTCAACCAGACGCTTCCTGTAGCTGCAGATCAGTCTGGCACATCGATCAGGGCTAATCTTGGCCCATTCTTCTTTACAAAACTGTTGTAGTTCAGTCAGATTCCTTGGATGTCTGGCATGAATCGCTGTCTTGAGGTCATGCCACAGCATCTCAATGGGGTTCAAGTCTGGACTTTGACTTGGCCACTCTAGAATGTGTATTTTGTTCTTCTGAAACCATTCTGAAGTTGATTTACTTTTGTGCTTTGGATCATTGTCTTGTTGCAGCATCCATCCTCTTTTTAACTTCAACTGTCTGACAGACGGCCTCAGGTTTTCCTGCAAAACATCCTGATAAACTTTTGAATTCATTTTTCCATTGATGATTGCAAGTTGTCCAGGCCCTGAGGCAGCAAAACAGCCCCAAACCATGATGCACCCTCCACCATGCTTCACGGTGGGGATGAGGTGTTGATGTTGGTGAGCCGTTCCATTTGTCCTCCACACATGACGTTGTGTATTCCTCCCAAACAATTCAACTTTGGTTTCATCAGTCCACAAAATATTTTGCCAAAACTTCAGTGGAGTGTCCAAGTGCCTTTTTGCGAACATTAAACGAGCATCAATGTTTTTCTTAGAAAGCAGTGGCTTCCTCCGTGGAGTCCTCCCATGAATACCATTCTTGGCCAGTGTTTTACATATAGTTGATGTGTGCACAGAGATATTGGACTGTGCCAGTGATTCCTTCAAGTCTTTAGCAGACACTCTCGGGTTCTTTTTTACCTCTCTGAGTAGTCGGCGCTGAACTCTTGGCGTCATCTTTGGTGGACGGCCACTCCTTGGGAGAGAAGCAACAGTTCCAAACTCTCTCCATTTGTAGACAACTTCTCTGACTGTCGATGGATGAACATCCAGACTTTTAGAGCTGGTTTTGTATCCTTTCCCTGCTTTATACAGATCAACAATTATTGATCGCAGGTCTTCAGACAGCTCTTTTGAGCGAACCATGGTGCACATCAGACAATGCTTCTCATCAAGACAATTCTTACCAGGTGTGTTTTTTATAGTGGGCAGGGCAGCTTTAAGCAACTCATCAGTGATTGGGCACACACCTGACTTCAATAGTTTGGTAAAAATTGGTTTCAATTGCCCTTTAAGTCTCCTTAGGCAGAGGGTTCAGTTACTTATTCCTCCCCCTTCTGTTATTGTTTGCATGCTATTCTCCTTAAAATATGAAAACCTATAAATGATTGGGTGGTTTTAGTTAAAGCAGACACTGTTTTTTCATCTGTGTGATTTTGACAAAGATCAGATCACATTTGATGGTGATTTTATGTAGGAATGTTAGGATTTCCAAAAGGTTCAGATACTTTTTCATACAACTGTATATACAGACAAAAGACTGTGGTGTTGCCACGGTCAACCTGGCCTCTGCTTGCCGTCTCTTGCTTTCCCCTCTGTCGTCCAGATGGTGAGCACGCACGGGCCGACGCGGTGACTGATTGCCTGGCCTGACCCGGCCGTTTAGCGGGTTTGTGAGACTTTCTTTGCCACCAAGTCGAAGCGGTGACCTGACACTACGGTTCCTGGTTTTGCTGGTGTTGCCGTATTTTAAGTACGTGTGTTTGTGCGTCCGTATGTGACAGAGAACAGTGTGGGAATTTATTTTACTTTTGTTTTTTTTTCCTTGTGTGTGTAATCATTGGTTTGGTTTACTCTGATTAGTTTTGATTACTTTGTACATTTGATCCTTTTTTTTCTTTTTTGTGTGTGTTTCGGGTTTATTGTGGGTTGTATTTCCTTTGGAATGGGTTTAATTTGCCATTATATTTAAGTACCATATATTTTGTAGGTGAAATTGTCGATTTTCATTTTGTTATTGGAGATTATTTTGTTTATTATTTCCCTAACTGGTGGTCCTCCATTCAGGTGCTGAGCCTACGGTGGTGGATCGGTGTCCAGGTGGTGGTGTCCCTTATTGTATTGCTCTGCACTTGGTTGATTTCTTCTTTTACTTTTAATTGCTTCACGTGTGGTGTCCCTGGAATCCCTGTTCTTTTGGACCCTCCAGTCCCAGTAGGTCTCAGCCCTGTTTGGCTTCTTTTGTCTTTCCCCCAGTGAGTGATTTTAGTACTGGAGTATTTGCTGTAAAATTGTATTTTATTAATAAATCCTTATTTTTTTTGTATAACCTCAAACTCACCAGTTCCTAAAACCTTTGAAAAATTTGTTTTCAGATATTTCTTTGCCCAGTCTTGACGTTTCAACTTATGTGTCTTATTCAGAGGTGGTCGGGTTTCAACCTTCCTTAGCTTGGCCATGTGTCTGAGCACTGAACAACTTGTACGTCTGGGCAATCCAGGTAGGTTGCAGTTCTGACAGCATTGGAGGATAATGGGTTCCTGGTAGCTTCACGTTTGATTCTTCACAGATCTTTGGCAGTTAATTTGTGTCTTTTTTTCTCAACAATTTTCTTGTGACCCTGTTGACTATTTGCAACAAAACGTTTGATGGTTCTGTGAACATGCGCCAAGCCGGAGTTGGATAAAAAAGGAGCAGCCGTGGCCTAGAGGTTGGAGAAGCGGTTTGTGATCGGAGGGTCACTGGTTTGATTCCCCTACCGGACGGGTAGGAAAAATTTGGGTGTGGTGGAGTGATTAATGCCAAAAATGCCCCCCCCCACTCCATTAACCAGCTGATGTGCCCTTGAGCAAGGCACTTAACCCCCAATATGCTCCCCGGGCGCTTGATGGTGCCCACTGCTCCTGTGTGTGTTTCACTGCATGTAATTTGCTGGGTGTTGCATGTGTGTGTTCAACTAAGGATGGGTCAAATGCAAAAGACAAATTCAGTGTGTGTAAAAATATATATAGTGTCAATAAAGCTGATTCTTGATTCTTCATAAAAATAATGATATGGTCAAAATACTCATCAATAATTGTGCACACAGTGTATACATGGGAAAAAGTTCACACTTTGATCACCTTTTCTACATTAATTAGTTCATATATGTCAAAGCCCTAATGGAGTTAAGAGACACTAATTTATGGAATACCTAAAACTTAAATCCATAATCACAACTTAACTTACAACCAAGTTGAACCTCCCAAGATGATTAATGATATAATTCAGTTTACAAACCCAAAATTGATCAAGACTGCTTTTTCATACAGTCCAGCAATGACTGTGTGTATTAATTTGTAGCATATGGACAAAGACCTCAACTTTATTTATACATCATGTTTTATTAACTTTAAGTAAGAAAATTTGATGCACAGGCATAAAAACCCTGAACTAACAGGAAATGTTTCCTTATTTGATCAAAATAATGTATGGTTTTCTTTTATAAAGCCTGGGTAACCACTTTGTTGAAGTTCTCTGACACTTCAGCAGAAATGTGTAACATTTTCATTAATATAGGTACTTCCTCATTTCAGTTGTTGTAGCTTAAATGGTGTGTTTAGACTTTCAAAGTTAATAATGAAAAAACATGTCCAACCAGAAAACTGATAAAAGACTGACCTGAAAAGGTTTTCTCAATCATGTATGTGAGAGCACACATGCCAACGCCTAGTAAGTTATGAATTTATGAATAGCTTTCATGTGTTGCATATTAAACAGTACAACAACAAAAGTATAAACTGTTGTCAGCTTAATGGCAGTTAGTTTTCAAAGACAACATGGTAAATGCACATTTTTAGATGTCTCTCTCTTGGTACTGTGAAGGAAGCTTAAAATACATAGTCCAAGTCAAGTCAACATACAGAAACAGCAGTTACAGAAACTTTGCATCACGAACTGAAGAAAGCAACACCTCACCCAACACAATGGTAGAACGGTTATTGAAACCAAGATCCATATCTACAGGGTATATATTAAAAATTTCATGTGCACATAGTAACATCACAGTAACATACTGTATATATATTGTGTAAAAATGAGGTTAAGGGGTACAAACATGTATACAACAAGACTAATTTACTGGGTAGCTTCCACTGTGAATGTGAAAGGCCAAATGAACTGAATATCAAGGTACATCTACTTTAGCCTGGAACCTTAAACCTTTCAAGGGGAAAGACTGTTTCACAATACATAAGGTTTTAAACAGTCAGAAGTGTGTTGTTGTGTATTCCTAAACCCAAAGGGAAATTGAAAGAAAAAAAAACCTGTGGAAGTACCATCTAAAGACCTTCTGCCAGAGTCAGCCACAAGGGGCAAAGCATCAAAGTAAATTATCTTAAGTGTCTTGATTAATCAAAATATCAAATAACTCCAAAGTCAAACTATCCTTGAGTTGTCCTTTAGACAAACAGGGTGGCAAGGAGAAAACAGGAATTAAAGTCCCTTCCACTGCTTCCTCCATTCATTCGGTTGTTCCCCAAGGTGAGCCGTTTGTTTTTACTTGGTTAGGCTGTTCAGCATTCCAGAGCGGTTAATGGAATTAAAATCAATGACAATCTCATTCCTCTTGGGCTTGAACTGCCTGTTAAAACACACAGGAAAAAACAACATAGACATAAGCATGGGATGCATGGGTGAATTTTTTTTTCCTTTTTATATGTACAATGTTTGCTAAGTTACAAAGTGCAAAACCAAAGAGTTATTCTCTCCTACAAAAAACTGCTCCTGAACTCACCAATAGTTCTGTCTTATCTTTCATTACTTATCAAAAATATGTAACAGCAATTTCAGTTCAATTAAATTTTTTGTATAGTGCCAAATCACAACAAAAGTTATCTCTAGACCTACTAGAGATATATACTACTTTTTAATAGAGAGAGACCCAACATTCCCTCATGAGCAGGCAACAGTGGCAAGAAAAAACTGCCTTTTAGAGGCCAATCTTTAAATAATCAGCAGTAAAAAAATTACTGTATTGCACTATGAGATGTAATTTATTGTAATTCATAGGAACCATAGGCAATAATAATAATGATCGGTCGGTGTCAAGCAGGACCACAGCAGGAGGTATAACTACAATTCATGGAACCTGCCAGAAAGCAAAAAGACTGTGTACAGAACGAGAGGGAGAGGAGAGAGAAGCTCAGCGCATCATGGGAGAGTTAAAGGACATATCTTGATCAAAGATAACTCACAGATTCTTATGATTGGGCTGGAGGCCAAGGAAATGCCATCCAGAGTTGCTATATCATTAGATAATTTGTATCTAAGATGTTTAGGACACAGCACAATAACTTCAGTTTTGTCCAAATTTAGAAGTAGAAAATTGCAAGTTATCCAGGTTTGTATGCCTTAAAGGCATGTCTGAAGATTAGTTCACTGATATGGTTTCATTGATAAGTATAATTGTCTGTCATCTGCATAACAATTAATATTTATGGACTGTTTCCTAATACTGTCACCAACAGCAAGCATATATAAGGCAGACAGTATTATTTCAAGCACAGATCCTTGTGGAACTCTGTAACTAACTTTTGTCCGTATAGGGGATTCCTTGTTAAATGAACAAACTGAGACTGATCGAATAAATAGGACTGAAACCAGCTTAATGTGGCTCCTTTAATGCTGGGCTCCATTAGTGATAAGTGTCTTTGGAAAAGTTACAGCTTTGTTCCAAAGGCCTTGGTTTGGGCAGAAACCACTGGTTTCATAACATAATCAAAGTTGACATGTTTTGCACAGAGAACTTGCTTGTGAATTACACAGTGGAGTTTAATAACATTGCCTCTTTCTTCACTGACTTTGTTTCAAATCAGTGTGGATAATCCATGTTGTTCGCCTGGCATGGTTGGTGTGCCATCGGTAATGATGGTCAGTAAGAATTCTAACTTAACTCCATAGCAGCTTCATATCATAAAACCACTGAAAAACCAGAAAAGAATAAATCTGTTACTCCGGTTTGGCCTTCCAAATTTGGAGGTCAAGCTGTTCTGTTACACTAATGTCATTGTCAACTGCTCTCTAAACAATAAATAACAATAAATTAAAATTCAAAATCCACTCCCCTTTACATCATTCATTCATTCATTTTCTATACTGCTTAAATGTCAGGGTCATGGGCCCTGTACATCAGTTTTAAAATTATCAGTTCTCTGTATTACTGTGTTACCAGTCAGGCAAACATTAGGAAACACTTCTTCTCAGTGCAAATGTTTGCCAAAATTTTTATGACATAGTCTGTCATAAACTCACCCTCTGTAATAGGTCTGCCATGTTTAGCAATTAGCATGGCCACTTTGTAGCTTGTTTTGGTGTTACTTTCATTTGGAAAGAAAAAGAACTGTTGTGAGGCAAAGACAACTTTGAATTGCTTTACCTTTTCAGCACAGACACTCCCCGATAGTTTGTCTTATGCATCAGAATGTATGGTCTGGTGGGGTCTCTTTACATTTCTTATACACGGCAATACTCTCTTGGCAATTCAGGCAAACAGTCAGTATAAATCAGTATAAAAAAATTTTTCACCTCCTCTGGAAAAGACAACCTTCACTATCAACTTTAATCTTTTTTTATACAGTCACCATGAAAGAAATTAGCTGGAAGGGGTCACAGCATGGCTCACACAACCAAGCAGGACACCATTCCCCCCAAAAAAACAGGCAGGTGGTGCCATGCTCAAGCCTATGTGAACAGACCAGACTGTGACTCTTGAGGAGGTCTGTTTACATGCATCTTTGACCCTTTTTGATCAATTTGGTTAGCCTTCTATTAGGATTCAAGGAACTTTATTGTCATACCAGCTCACATTCACATGTTTATGGTACGAAATTAGAACTCAGGTCCCGGGAGCAAAAAGTGTGTACAGCATTTTACGTTATTTAGTATTATTTTTTATATTTTCAACAGCAAAAAATAGGTCAATTACAACACTATCACAAAAATATCAGTCCCAATATCAGTTGAAAATGTCCTTTATGGAAAGAAAGTAACAGTTTTATTTTTTTCTTGCATGCCACAGAAAAAGTAGTTGCTCACCTGTATAGTATGCCTGCAATGCTGAGCAGCCGTTTGGAAGCAACCATCCCTGGTGTGTCACTGTACTTGTCAGAAAGATAGACCACCTCCCTAATACCTGGACAGAGGGTGCAAGGGATAATGAAGGGACACCAAGGTCAGGGATGCAAAATTAAGACCATTATTTTTAAGATGTGCTTAAACCCAGGGAAGTGAATCACAGTTCAAGCAAGAAGAGAGAACAAGATGAAAAAGATGGAAGAGTTGAAGTGCAATATGTACACAAACACACACACACACACACATATATATATATATATGTATATATACACGTCTCAAAAAAGATAAAGGGAACACTTCACATCAATCACACTTCTGTGAAATTAAATGTCCACTTAGGAAGCAACAATGATTGACAATCAGTTTCACATGCTGTTGTGCAAATGGAATAGACAACAGGTGGAAATTATAGGCAATTAGCAAGACACCCCCAATAAAGGAGTGGTTCGGCAGGTGGTGACCGCAGACCACTTCTCAGTTCCTATGCTTTCTGGCTGATGTTTCGGTCACTTTTGAATGCTGGTGGTGCTTTCACACTAGTGGAAGTATAAGACAGACTCACACAAGTGGCTCAGGTAGTGCAGCTCATCCAGGATGGCACATCAATGCGAGCTGTGGCCAGAAGGTAAGCGCAGTGTCCAGAGCATGGAGGCCAGTACATCAGGAGACGTGAAGGAGGCTGTAGGAGGGCAACAACCCAGCAGCAGGACCGCTATCTCCACCTTTGTGCAAGGAGGAACAGGAGGAGCACTGCCAGAGCCCTGCAAAATGACCTCCAGCAGGCCACAAATGTGCATGTGTCTGCTCAAATGGTCAGAAACAGACTCCATGAGGGTGGTATGAAGACCCGACGTCCACAGGTGGGGGTTGTGCTTACAGCCCAGGCTGTAAGCACCGGGCAGGATGTTTGGCATTTGCCAAAGAACACCAAGACTGGCAAATTCGCCACTGGCGCCCTGTGGTCTTCACAGATGAAAGCAGGTTCACATTCAGCACATGTGACAGACATGACAGAGTCTGGAGACGCCGTGGAGAACGTTCTGCTGCCTGCAACATCCTCCAGCATGACCAGTTTGGCAGTGGGTCAGTAATGGTGTGGGATGGCATTTCTTTGGGGGGGTGCACAGCCCTCCATGTGCTCGCCAGAGGTAGCCTGACTGCCATTAGATACAGAGATGAGATCCTCAGACTCCTTGTGAGAGCTTATGCTGGTGCAGTTGGCCCTGGGTTCCTCCTAACACAAGACAATACTAGACCTTATGTGGCTGGAGTGTGTCAGCAGTTCCTGCAAGACGAAAGCACTAACGCTATGGACTGGCCCACCTGTTCCTCAGGCCTGAATCCAATTGAGCACATCTGGGACATCATGTCTGGCTCCATCCACCAATGCCACGTTGCACCACAGACTGTCCAGGAGTCGGCGGATACTTTAGTCCAGGTCTGGGAGGAGATTCCTCAGGAGATCATCCACCACCTCATCGGGAGCAAGCCCAGGCGTTGTAGGGAGGTCATACAGGCACGCGGAGGCCACACACACTACTGAGCCTCATTTTAACTTGTTTTAAGGACATAACATCAAAGTTAGACCAGCCTGTAGTGTGTTTTTCCACTTTAATTTTGAGTGTGACTCCAAATCCAGACCTCCATGGGTTAATAAACTTGATTTCCATTGATCATTTTTGTGTGATTTTGTTGTCAGCACATGCAACTATGTAAAGAACAAAGTATTTAATAAGAATGTTTCATTCATTCAGATCTAGGATGTGTTATTTTAGTGCTCCCTTTATTTTCTGAGCAGTGAATATATATATATATATATATATATATATATATATTATATACATATAGCATATAGAGAGAGATACATAGATTTAACTTTAAAGATTGATAATTTACAGATCATTCACAGCCTCAATTTTTTTTATGTTACCAACAGTTCCAGTTGACTGGAGAATAACTGTGTGTGTGTGTGTGTTGTTACTGTCCACACCCACCTGCCTGGATGATGAGCTTGGCACACTCGTTGCAAGGGAATAAAGCCACATACATGGTGCACCCTTTCACATCAGCACTGTTCTTATTCATGATGGCATTCAACTCTGCATGGCACACTGTGGGAAAGAGTGAGAGACACTCAAGTTTTATGTCTATTAAGTTTAAGCGAGGCTACGTAGCTGTCAAAAAGGACAATAATAATAATAATGATTTAAAAAAAATCAGTGAAAACATGCAGCTATAAACAACTTTTGGAGACAAGCAGGCTTAAAATACAGTAAAATGTGGTTCCAAGGATGGTGTTTTCTATGACACTTGAGAAATAGATAAAAAAAATATATATATATTATATATATATACACACATAAACACACACACATATATATATGTATATATTTTTTTGCTAGTGACTAATAGTCTCAAGCAGAAATGAGACATCAACTAAAGAGGTCTTCAGCATCAACTAACACTGCCACATCATTAGATTTCACACAGAAATACCTGCATGAACTGTTGTGTGAAAGTGGCTATAGCCGTGTTCTTGCACCACCCTCAGAGAACATTTTAACCCCCACTAAGAGTAAGACTCAGGAAAAGGTAAAAGCATCAGTAAATTGCTTGTTTGATTCACATTAATGTTGGGGACTGTAAACACTGCAGCATCTAAGGGTCACTTTAAATGTTTTTTTTTTTAATCTATAGCTTATGTCTCAGTTAATATGAGGAAATATTTTGTAACTGGACTGATCTCCTATGTATCTGTCAGTTCATTTAATAACAAAAGTCAAGATGCAGATAAATTATTTGCATCATAAACTGAGCAATAAGTCAGAAAGGAGAAACAGAGAGAAAAAAGTGAAATAGATAGAAAAATAAAGTCAAATTCAATTAAATTTTATTTATATATCACCACATACAATCAAAATTGTCTCTAGGTGCTTTACAGAAACCCAGAGCCTGAACCCCCGAGCAAGCAGACAGTGGCAAGGAAAACTCCCTTTTAACAGGAAGAAACTTTGAGCAGGACCCTGCTTACAAGGGGGAACCACCAACCTGATAGTCGGCTGGGTGAAGGGGGGGAAGAAGAGGTAGACAGGACAGAGAGGATGAAAGAGAGAGAGAGAGAGAGAAACATACATGCAATAAACATCATAAATTACAAAGGACAAACATGACAAGTTGTTATAACTGGAATTCTGAAAGACTATGTATTGTATGTGAGAACATATGAGAGCATGAAGAAAATTCAGAAGTGTAGTGTGAAAGCATTGTATCAGTAGAGAAAATCTGAGAGATTTCTTCATTATTTGTCTTCTACAGGCCAAACTTTAGTACTTGAGACATAAGGAGAACTCAGCAGCATAGTGTGGACAACTAATGAACTGGGCACACAAATTAGATTTAAATTTGAATTCCACAATTCCAATACTATGAAATTCATTGCTGTGGCATATGAAACCACTTTGTTTCTTTGTTGTATATGAACATTTTCCTCAATCAAACTCTACTCTCTGGTTTATTTTTTTTCTGGAATCAGACTATCCAAAACTATGCATGTATTCTCACCATAAGGGTATTTAGTGTCAAGCCAGTCGTTAGCAGACCTGGACCATGGCAGGAGGTCATCATCACAGCCATTGGGCATACCATTGTAGCCAATGCCAACTATCTTATTCTCTTCATTCACGATACATGCTCCCACCTGCAGAGAGGAAGAGAATTTATGCAGTTTAGTCTTGCTGTAGATTTCGAATACTATCAAATAATTCATTCTAATTGCTCCTGATGGTGTCGAAGTGTTCATGTGAATAGATAAATGCTGGCTGGGGTTGTAAAGCGCTTTGAGTGTTCAGACTAGAACAGTGCTACCTACACTACCAGTCAAAAGTCTGGATACACCCTCTTATTCAATGGTTTTTCTTTATTGTTATTTTCAACATGGTATATACATTGAAATTATGACAGAACAAATATGGAATTATGTAGTCAACAAAAATGTGTTTAAATAAACCCCGAATATGTTTTCTATTTTCAATTCTTCAAAGTAGCCACCTTTTGCTTTGATGACAGCTTTGCACACTCTTGGCATTTTCTCAGTCAGCCTCATGAGGCAGTCACCTGGAATGGTTTTCCAACAATCTTGAAGGAGTTCTCAGAGGTACTGAGTGCTTGTTGGCTGATTTTCCTTCACTCTCTAGTCTAACTCATCCCAGACTGTCTCAACTGGATTTAGATTGGGCGATTGTACAGGCCAGGTCATCTGATGTAGCACTCCATCACTCTCCTTCTTGGATAAGTAGCCCTTACATAACCTAGAGGTGTGTTTAGGATCACTGTCCTGTTGGAAACCAAATGATGGTTCCACTAAGCACAAACCAGATGGGATGGCATGTTGCTTAAGTGTGCTTTCAATATTGACTAAGTCACAACAGTGTCACCAGCAAAGCACCCCCACACCATCACACCCCCTCCTCTATGCTTCATAGTAGGACCCACACACTCAGGAACCATCCGTTCATCCTCTCTACATCTAACAATGAAATGGCAGTTAGAACCAAAAATCTCACATTTTGGCTAATAAACTTATCCTCTGCAGCAGAGGTAGCTCTTGGTTTTCTTTTTCTGGGACAGTCCTTGACAGTTGATGGATTTGGCAACCGCACTGCATTCAAAGTTCTTGAGATTTTATTGAGTATTTCTTACCATAATATGGATTTGTACAGTAGCTGTAGGAGCACTAATAGGGCTACTGACTCTGTAACGACCCTTCCTCTGCACAAGACAATTGATGGCCTAAAGCACATTAAGAAGTCAAGAAATGGCACAAATTAAATCTTGACAAGGTGCACCTGTGCACTGAAAACCATTCCAGGTGACAATGTTGTGAATCTGATGAAAGAATGTCATGAAATGTACAAAGCTGTCATCAAAGCTAAATGCGGCTACTTTGGACAATCTAAAATATAAAACATATTTTGGGTTGTTGTCTTTTTTGTTTAATACATAATTCTATGTGTTCTTTCACAGTTTGGGTGTTTTCAGTATTAATGCCTGCCATTGTCCTTCTTGCACTGACGACTGTTATGACCACCTGTTATATTTGTACTTTATTATTATTAGTACTATTACTACTACTGAAATTATTATTGTTAATACTGTCATTGTCATTCCAGTACTCTATTGTTATTCATCTGTAAGTCAAGTCAAGTCAAGTCAACTTTATTTGTATAGCCCATTTTTACAAGCAGTTTGTCTCAAAGGGCTTAACATACAGTGGCTTGCGAAACTATTTGGCCCCCTTGAACTTTGTGACCTTTTGACACATTTCAGGCTTCAAACATAAAGATATAAAACTGTAATTTCTTGTGAAGAATCAACAACAAGTGGGACACAATCATGAAGTGGAACACACTTTATTGGATATTTTAAACTTTTTTAACAAATAAAAAAACGAAAAATTGGGCGTGCAAAATTATTCAGCCCCTTTACTTTCAGTGCAGCAAACTCTGTCCAGAAGTTCAGTGAGGATCTCTGAATGATTCAATGTTGACCTAAATGACTAACGATGATAAATGGAATCCACCTGTGTGTAATCAAGTCTCTGTATAAATGCACCTGCACTGTGATAGTCTCAGAGGTCTGTTTAAAGCGCAGAGAGCATCATGAAGAACAAGGAACACACCAGGCAGGTCCGAGATACTGTTGTGGAGAAGTTTAAAGCTGGATTTGGATACAAAAAGATTTCCCAAGCTTTAAACATCCCAAGGAGCACTGTGCAAGCAATAATATTGAAATGGAAGGAGTATCAGACCACTGCAAATCTACCAAGATCTGGCCGTCCCCCTAAACTTTCAGCTCATACAAGGAGAAGACTGATCAGAGATGCAGCCAAGAGGCCCATGATCACTCTGGATGAACTGCAGAGGTCTACAGCTGAGGTGGGAGAATCTGTCCATAGGACAACAATCAGTCGTATACTGCACAAATCTGGCCTTTATGGAAGAGTGGCAAGAAGGAAGCCATTTCTTAAAGATATCCATAAAAAGTGTCGTTTAAAGTTTGCCACAAGCCACCTGGGAGACACACCAAACATGTGGAAGAAGGTGCTCTGGTCAGATGAGACCAAAATCGAACTTTTTGGCAACAATGCAAGACGTTATGTTTGGCGTAAAAGCAGCACAGCTCATCACCCTCAACACACCATCCCCACTGTCAAACATGGTGGTGGCAGCATCATGGTTTGGGCCTGCTTTTCTTCAGCAGGGACAGGGAAGATGGTTAAAATTGATGGGAAGATGGATGGAGCCAAATACAGGACCATTCTGGAAGAAAACCTGATGGAGTCCGCAAAAGACCTGAGACTGGGACGGAGATTTGTCTTCCAACAAGACAATGATCAATGGAATGGTTCACCAAAAAACATATCAAGGTGTTAGAATGGCCAAGTCAAAGTCCAGACCTCAATCCAATTGAGAATCTGTGGAAAGAACTGAAAACTGCTGTTCACAAACGCTCTCCATCCAACCTCACTGAGCTCGAGCTGTTTTGCAAGGAGGAATGGGCAAAAATATCAGTTTCTCGATGTGCAAAACTGATAGAGACATACCCCAAGCGACTTGCAGCTGTAATCGCAGCAAAAGGTGGCGCTACAAAGTATTAACTCAATGGGGCTGAATGATTTTGCACACCCAATTTTTCATTTTTTATTTGTTAAAAAAGTTAAAAATATCCAATAAATTTTGTTCCACTTCATGATTGTGTCCCACTTGTTGTTGTTTCTTCACAAAAAATTACAGTTTTATATCTTTATGTTTGAAGCCTGAAATGTGTCAAAAGGTCACAAAGTTCAAGGGGGCCAAATAGTTTCGCAAGCCACTGTAACATCAGCAACATCCTCTGCCCTTCGACCCTCACATCGACTAAGGAAAAACTCCCAGAAAAACCTTTAACAGGAAAAAATGGAAGAAACCTCAGGGTGAGCAACAGAGGAGGGATCCCTCACCCAGGACGGGCAGACGTGCAATGGATGTTGTACAGGCAGGAAAGCAATTTGCAACATGAGAAATGACATTACTAAAAAGATAAGCAAAACAAAATCTCAACTGTTTAGTTCCACTTTTTGCTACCACCTCAATATGATTTTAACATTTCACAAGTTATAAGAAAATTATAGTAATGAAAATTATAATGAACTGCTGTAACATTCATGTATTCTTTTTTTATGTGATGTTGAGAATCACTATCCTATCAGTTCGATTTCGGCCCGTAGGGAGAACCACCCCGCCCATAGTCGGTACATAGAGGAATGACTCTGTCTATGTACCCCTGGGGTCTGCTCTGTCTTCTAAAAGGAAGTCTTTCCTCGCCACTGTCGCCAAGTGCTTGATCATGGGGTGTTCTTGGGTCTCTCCAAAAATCAAATTAAAGAGTCTGGTCTAGACCTGCTCTAATTGGAACATGTGATGGGACAACTTTTGTTGTGATTTGGTGCTATTTAAATAAACTGAATTGAATTGAATTTTATGAAGCACACTTAAAATGACCTTGATGGCCATTAAACGTACATATTTCTGAGTTTGTGGGGTGCATATGAGTGAAGTTTTTGTCATTGCCCCAATGCACTATGCTATTCTAAGTGATGTAAATGTCAGAGTTTAAAAGGTAGACCTGGATGTATCATGCAGTCCCTGTCCACGCTATGCTTGCCAAACACTGACATAGACAGAAGAGAAGGAAGAAAATAGACCAAAAAGACCAAAATACAGTACAGTAGTCTCCAAAAACATTCACCCGCACCATTCGTCTTTTATCGCCATGCCTTATAAATGTCTCATTTCTAAGTTTGTGCTGTATATGACTGTGAGTTGTTTTTGAATATTAAATGCTAACAAATAGGTTATGTCTCATTATCATTAACATTTACTTTCTCAGGAACAGCTTCTTCCCCAAAGCTGTCAGACTACTGAACTCCAGCCATGCCCTGTAGCCCCCCTCGTGAGCTGTTATGACAATAAAGTTTCTTGAATCCTTGAACATGTTAAAATTAAAATGATGGGTAATAATAAATCAGGAGGACATTTTTATGACCCTGTTTGTCAAAATGACAGATAAGTTGAAAGCAACCTGTGACTGTGATAGCCGATTAGATGGCGCACAGAGACATGGTGAATGCAGCAACAGTGCTGTCAATGTGGATGAACATGAGGGCAAGTCATAAAAGTTATGCAACCAAAATAAACACGCAAAAACACATACCTGTGAGTTTGGGTCTTTGCTCCTTTGGGCTGACAGAAAGGCGACAGCCATAAAGTATTCTGGCCATTCCAGGTAGTCCTCTCTCTTTCTGGTTATGCCGCTATAGAGAGAGATGTTAAGTTTTGTGACACATGAGACAAGATAAATACTGTAAGCAATTAAAAACTGCTTTTAATTTTCTTAAATCAGAGCTCATTATGAGCAGAAATTTCCTGTTTGCACACCTATGCAATTTCCTGTTTCAATTCTTGTACATTATACTCAGTAAAAGCATGTACTTAATAACTTACAGTCTGCACCTCTTATAAGCACCATAGTAAAAGGCTGCAATTTAATTTTAGAAAAATCTCCTTTCTGTTCTTGAGTTTGTGCACAAGCCATGTTAAGAAATAAGTTCTCTTCAACTTCTGATTTAACCTGAAAGTAAAAACCATGCTCCTGCATCAACATAGGCCATTTAAAAGACCTAAAATAAGCACCATTGTTTGTATTGCTGTAAAAATTAAACACTGAACCCAACAACAAACAAACAAACAACACGTAACATTATTATTTATCAATGACTGTTGTCGTCATTCAAGCACTAAACTGTTTAGTCTATACACTGTCAAACATGTTGATCCCAAAGTACTGCATTTACAAAGTATACTGTCGGCACTTAAACATTAAAATCTCAGTTCAAACACAAATACTTAATTCATTGTTTTTACAAGCTAGACAGGGCAGGAGAAAAATGCTTGCCTCACTTGGCGTCATGTTAAATGTAATACACGGAGTTGACTGAATGATAAATGGAACAGCTTTACTCAGGCTTCAGCAATATTGAGTGGAAAACAGATAAAACACAAAACAGGGGGGGTAGCGCGTGGACAAACATATTCCAGCAGCTTGTGTTCTTTACTCGGTTGATGTTTGTCTTGTCGACTGGACATTAATAACAGAAAAAGTCTAACTAGTTACCTGTTTAAATGATCAGGCCTCGGCGGCTGGTTTTCTTCCATAGTCGTTCAAATATCGGAGTAACTCGGAGTTTACCTACTTTTCTCTGGTTGTGTCTACTGGATGTGATAGTTGGACGCGGCAGCAAACTGAACCCGCCACTGCGTCAAACCCAAGGAAGCAGGAAGTAAATTCCCGCGCTCAGGTGGTTAACATTTTGCCCTGACTTTTACCTCCAAGGACAAGCTCCAACTCATTCCAAAGGACCTGAGTATACCAATCACAACACAGACATAATAAGCCTAACCTTAACTTCAATCTTTACTAGAGTAGTGTACGTCAGTATCTTAGTGATCGCAATTTGACGATCAGAGAGTACGTTTCGACTGCCTGATAGGTCTGCTGGAGGGCAAAATACTAGAGAAGAAAAGAACAAATCAGTTCTCTATTTAGTGTCACATATTGGCGTATTGAAATCATCATTCATATTTACAAATTAAACCGCCGTTGAATCCGCAAAATAATACAGTAAAAATAAATTCAGATTATCAACTACAGTGTGAGGTGTATTAGTTATAAACAAGGAGCGAGACCATCTTGACTCAGCGCCCAACACTTTATTCACCGAAGAAGAACTCAGACCAAAACAGAACAAACATTCCAGCAGCGCTATCTGCTGGTCCAGGTCGGGAACACACCCAAGCCACCACAAGGCCAGCTTACATCTCCCCCTTTTAAACTCACAAGAGTACTCTTAGCTATTGTATTATGGATTCTAAACTTTAAAAGTTACTGTCAAAACATGCTTTAAAGTTAACCTCGCTTTTCAAGTCTATAAAATTAACAACTGTTCCTTTTCAGGTGATAAATGTTTTATCAATCCTTCTCTATCTTTCTCTTATTTGAAATTCTTAACCAAGAACAAATCAGCAACACAAATATACATAGAATAGAGAGAATCATTTCTAAGCTACAGGGTAGTGGATGGACTACCACTCCCTGGTGGAATGGGAAAGAGGATTCATTCTGCTCCGTCTTGCTTCCCTTCCAAATAAAAGGGTCAACTTGACGACAGGTTTCACAACACGTCCGGAGCGTGTCACTTTGACCCTGGGTGTCATTGTCCAGCAGCAGTCTTTGGTTCAAACCCAGCAGGGCCAGGCCTAAGTGACAACACTGCGGTCTGGTGTTAGTAAGTTCTTTGTTGACAAAGAACCTGTTGTAGGTTCTTTCATAGGCTCTTTTAGCCTTGGCGTTGTTCTGCTTCACTTTCGGCAGATCAAGCCAGACTGGTTTCAATAGGTGGTTGAGCTTAGGGACTGTGGTCTGTAGTCTTCTCCCCATTAGGAGTTAGCTGGACTCTCTTTGGTTGTTTCACTGGCTGTGTCCCTGTAACTCAGAAGAGCTAGCTGAGGGTCTGGTTGTCTCAGACAACTAGACAAGACAAGACAATTTTATTTGTATAGCCCATTTTTACAAGCAGTTTGTCTCAAAGGGCTTAACATAACATCACAGCAACATCCTCTGCCCTTCGACCCTCACATCGACTGAGGAAAAATTCCCAGAAAAACCTGGAAATGTGGAAGAAAAATGGAAGAAACCTCAGGGTGAGCAACAGAGGAGGGATCCCTCACCCAGGACGGGCAGATGTGCAATGGATGTTGTACAGGCAGGAAAGGAGTTAACAACATGAGAACGACATTACTAAAAAGACAAGTAAAACAAAATCTCAACTCATAAAAATTTTTAAATTTTCATGTGATCTGTTCAGTTTCACTTTCCATACCACTTCAATATGATTTTAACATTTCGCAAGACTGAAATTATAATAATGAAATTATAATGAACTGCTGTATCATTCATGTATTTTTCATATGTTGTTGAAAACCACTATCCTATCAATTCTATTCAGTTCAATTTCGCCTTCACCGGAGAACCACCCCGCCGATAGTCGGTGCACAGAAGAATGACAGGCAGATGTCAACAGTAGACATTGGGTTGGTCATCGAGCCGGCTACAGTTCAACATGAAGATCTGGATGGAGGGATACCTGCAGTAAGATATATAGAGAGAGAGGGAGAAAGGGAGGGAGAGACACAAAACTACGAGGAGAACTGGACACACAGTTAGTGACATAAAATAATGAATTGTATGTTAATCTGATGAGGGGAGAGGATAGAAGAGGAAAAGGAGGAGGGGAAACTGCTTGGTGGATCATGTTTGTGTCCCCCGGCAGCGTAGGCCTATAGCAGCTTAGCTATGATAGAGATTTAAAGATGAACAGTTAGTCAGACCTATTCTACCTGTGGCTATATATCAAGAGGTGAGTGAATCTATGCCTACCAGCCCTACACACTTTATTTGGTGCTAACTATATGCTTTACTAAACAGAAAGGTTTTAAGTTTAGTCTTAAAAGTGGAGGTGGTGTCTGCCTGTCGAACCCAGATTGGCAACTGGTTCCACAGCAGGGGTTCCTGATAGCTAAATGCTCGTCCTCCCGTTCTACTTTAAGGATAAGTACAGCTGAGTGTAATCAGCATAACAATGAAAGTTTATGTCATGTTTCTGAATAATATTTCCTAGAGGGAGCATGTATAAGGTGAACAGGATCGGCCCAAGCACTGAACCTTGTGGAACACCGAGGCTAACCCTTATATATGAAGAGGAAACATCATTACCGTGAACAAAGAGAAATCTATCTGTTAAATATGACTTGAACCAGCGTAGCACAGTCCCTGTGATCCTAGTCTCATGTTCTAATCTGTGTAATAAAATGTTGTGATCTACTGTGTCGAAAGCAGCACTGAGATGCAGTAAAACGAGTATGGAGACAAGCCCGCGGTCTGATGCCATGAGGAGGTCATTTGTAACTTTAACCAGTGCTGTTTCTGTGCTGTGATGGGCTCTGAAACCAGACTGAAACATTTCAAAGAGACTGTTCCTGTGTAGGTGATCAATTAACTGATTTGCAACCACTCTTTCAGGTATTTTAGATGAAAATGGGAGGTTGGATATCGGCCTATAGTTTGCTAAGATGTCTGGGTCAAGTGAAGGTTTTTTAAGCAAAGGTCTAATGACAGCGGCTTTAAACGCCTGTGGTACATAACCTGTTGTTCTTGTTTTGCTTTATTAATGTTGAATAATAGGCAGTTCTGGCTTCACGAAGGGCCTTTTTGTATGCCAATAGACGGTCTTTTCAGGCTCTCTGGGATTCAGCTGATTTGGAGTACCACTTCCTCTCCATCCGTCTTGATGTTTGTTTAAGTGTTCGTATATTTCAATTATATCAAGGAGCTAGCCTCCTATGATTTGCAACCTTTTTTTTCAGTGGAGCAACCATATCTAAAACTGTGTGCAATGTGGCTGCAGTGTTATTAACAAAAGAATCAATTGCTGCAGGAGTAACGTTTAAATCAGTACGCTCTGTTGTACTGGCACATGGTGCTGAGGGGAGCTGTGATGGGATTGCATCCCTAAATCTGTCTACACTATCTTCAGAGAGGCATCTGGTGTAGTAGACCTTTTTGTTGTGTGCTGTAAAGTCTGTTAGAGTTAGTTCAAAAATTACAAGTGAATGGTCTGAAAGGGGAGGGTTTTGAGGGACAACTAACAGGTTCTTAGTTTCTAGGCCGTAGGTGAGAACTAGATCGAGTGTGTGATTGTGGCAGTGTGTTGGTTCATTTACTGTCTGAAGGAAACCTATTGAATCTAAGAGTGAACTAAAGACTGTCAGAGTCAACATCCATGTGAATGTTAAAGTCACCCACTATAACGACTTTATCTGTACTGAGCACCAAACTAGATAAGAAGTCATAAAACTCAGACAGGAATTCTGAGTAAGCAGCAGCAGATGGGCGATACACAACAACTAATAAAACTGGCTTTTCTGACCTCGCGCGGTCGCCCACTGCCCCGGGTTTGCTGTGTGTGTGTGCACGTCACTTGGGTGGGTTAAATGCAGAGAACAAATTTCGTTGGAGTGAGTTCCCTCCAATGACAAAATATGTCACTTTTTAATCTAAATTTGCTAGTTTGTATTTTTATGAGGTTATTATGATTAACACTTTTTAAATTTTGTGCTAGTTGGACTATGGGAGGACGAAGCACTGCCACTATTTCTATGGGATTGTTAAACTTAGTATTACTGTGTGTATTTATATTTTATTTATTCTACTTTTAACGGAGGGCGGCAGTCCTACAGAAGCAGCAGAGAAGTGTGTAAGACAGCGACTCTGCTTCCTGGCCTCAACCCTGGGTTGGCAGGGTGTTGGTTGTCTAATAAACTTGGCTATATTGGTAGAAATAAGAGCCGCACCACTCCAGGTGGGATGAATGCCATCTCTGCTAATAAGGCCAGGTTTTCCCCAGAAAGTCTCCCAGTTATCTATAAAGACCACGTTGTTTTCTGGACACCACCGTGATAGCCAGCGATGGAGCGATGACATGTGGCTATACATGTCATCACTGGTCAGATTCGGGAGGGGTCTGTAAACGCTGCTCACTACTGGTGGAATTTATGGTTATAAAGTTGTACCTGCTGAGGGAAATTACATCCATATTGCTGGTAGCAATATACCCCCTTAGCTCCAACAACAGGAGTGAGGTGCTGAATGAACTATATCTACACATCAGTGAACAGCAGACAGCCCACCCAGATGCTTTTCTCATCCTGGATGGGGATTTCAACCAAGCAAACCCCAAGAGTGTGTTTCCAAAACTCTATGGACATATCGACTTTCCCACATGTGGAAACAATATTCTGGACTGTCTACACCATGCACAGAGGCACCTACAAAGCCTGACCCCTCCACCCACCTTGGACCACACCACTGTAATGGCAATGCCAGCATACAGACCCCTGGTTAAAGTCACCAAACCAGTGACAAAGAAGGTACGTGTGTGGTCAGAGGGGTCCTTTGAGGCAATCCAGGACCGCTTCTCCACCACTGACTGGAGCATATTCAGACAGGCAGCCACCTACAACAACACCACAGACCTCCAGGAGTACACGGAGACCGTCACTGCCTACATGAGGAAGTGCACGGACAAGTCATGGTCACCAGAACCATCTCCATTCGGGCCAATCAGAAGCCATAGCTGACAGGGGAGATCCACAGGCTCCTGAGGGAACGCCGCCCAGACCATCACGGACTAAAAGCTCTCTCTGCAGACCTGCCACAGCTCCACTTCTCTGCTGAACCAACTGAACGACTTCTTCGCTCGCTTTGAGGCAGACAACAGCACCCCGGCACAGAAAACCCCACCATCTCCTGGCAACCAGGTGTTGACACTATCCCCAGATAGCGTCAGCCCTCACCCACTTGAAGACAAAAGACCTGCACGTTAGAATGCTATTCATAGACTTCAGTTCAGCATTCAATACAATCATCCAGCAGCTCATTCACAAACTAGACCAGCTAGAGCTCAGCACCTCTCTGTACAACTGGCTGCTGGACTTCCTGAGGGGGAGACCACAGACAGTTTGGGTAGGCAGCAACTCCTCCAGCACCATCATGCTGAACACAGGGGCACCCCAAGGATGTGTTCTGTGCCCCCTCCTCTTCACTCTGCTGACCCATGACTGTGCGCTGACACACAACTCCAACCTCTCCATCAAGTTTGCGGAAGACACGATTGTGGTGGGTCTCATCAACAATGGTGATGAAACAATCTACAGGGGTGAGGTGAGCCGCTTGACCATGTGGTGCAAGGATGACAATCTCTGCCTGAACGTGGAGAAGAAGAAGGAGATTGTTATGGACGTCAGGAGAAGACACACCCAGCATGCTCCTTGACGGAGCAACAGCACCGTATCACTGGCCAAAAAACCCAACAGCGCCTGTACTTCCTCCACAAACTGAGAAGAGCAAGAGCCCTGCCCCCATCATGCACACCTCCTACAGAGCCACCATCAAGAGCATCCTGACCAGCTCCTTCCAGACTTTGCAGCGCATCGTGAGAGCAGCTGAGTGGATCATTGGTGTCTCTCTCCCTTCCTTTATGGATATCTACAACACCCACCTCACTACAAAGCCATCAGTATCACAGGTGAACCCAACAACCCATCTCACAGTCTCTTCTTCTCCTGTTGCTGTCGGGGAGGTGACTGTGGAGTCTCTGGGCCCAAACCAGCAGGCTTAAGGACAGTTTCATCCACCAGGCGGTCAGGAGGCTCAACTCCCTCCCTACTCTGCTCCTCCTACCCCCCAGCCCCCTGCCACAGACTCTATTTTATTAAGTTGTTCAAACCAGAAGGGTTTGGGTGAATTTAAGTCAATTTTCTGTGCTTTTATACATATCTATATCTATCTATTTTCTAGAGGGGAAAACGTTTTTGCACTGAATCAACTGGCCTACACCTGTAGTTTGTTTTTAGGCACGGTGGTGCAGTGGCTAGCACTGTTGCCTCATAGCAAGAAGGTTGCAGGTTTGAATCCTGGTCTGGACCCTTCTATGTGGAGTTCGCATGTTCTCCCTGTGCCTGCGTGGGTTTTTTCCAGTTACTCTGGCTTCCTCCCACAATTCTAAAGGCATGCACATTAAGTTAATTGGCTGCTCTACATTACCCTGTTGTGCGATTGTGTGGTTGTCTGTCTTTGTGTGATGGCCCTGTGATTGACTGGTGACCAGTCCAGGGTGTACCCCGCCTCACGCCTGTCGTCAGCTGGGATAGGCTCCACCCCCCCCCCCCCCCCGCGACCCTAATGGATAAGCGGTATAGAAAATGGATGGTGGATGAATGGATGTTTTGTTTCCCAATCAAAACAAAAAAATGTTTGTTTTCCCAATCCAAGCATGATTGATGTGTGTTTGCCATGCATTTTGGGTAATCTAAGTGAAGGGCATACATAAGCCCAAATATGAGGCAGACTGCCTGGGGAAAGTCTCTAACATTGTCCATGACAGTACTTCCCTCAAGTACGATGGCAGTGAAGATGGCCTGGAGGTGCACTGCGTTTAGATCCTGCTGCTGAGCATCTTCATTGACAACAGTCAGTACCCCAACTGTCACTAAGGCAAATGCTTCTACTTTCACTGTATCCTGCAAAAAAAAAAAAAAAAAAAAAACACACACAACTACCTTTTGAATCTGGTCTTCTTTTGGTGTAACCATAAATTCCTTCACATTGTATTTTAATTCTGTGGACTGGAGGTTTTTCAAAGTGTGAGATTGGAGAATTCACTTTCTTAATTTAATTACATTATGTACTATAAACTAATTTACTAGGGATTCAGATCATTTATGAGTGAGATCAGAATCCACCTGATTCTGATCAACTGAAAGTAATTATATTTTAAATATTTGACAATGCTGTGAAACATATTAAATATGATTTGTCAATAATTTGAGATGAGTGTTTCTTCTTTCATATGTTATTCACAAAGCAAGTGTAGACCTCACTTGAGTCATCACCAAGTACAATAGAAAAGCCTTTTACGACAACAGAGTGAAATGTCGTCACATCTGGTGACTAAAAATACAGAGAGAGAACAGACACAAGTTAAGCACTTGGTAGCATTTTGAGGGGTGGGGATATGTGTTGATATACTGTTCTGTTTTTCCTCTAATAGTGCAGGCTTATATTACAGACAGGGCTTTAAGTTTTATTAGTATAATTGGTAATATCTAAATACCTCATTTTGCACATCCCACTTTCTCTGTAAACATTTTCTTTGTGGCAATACAAACTCAACATTTCAATTAAATTTCAAATTAAATTGTTAAGTTCGTTTAAGACTAGGACCCCAAAGCAGAGACGTGTTACACTGGTGAGTGGGAACAAAAGGTTCTTTTTATGGCTCCACAAACTAAATACAGAAACAAAAGCAGGCTGAGGAGACAGTGAGCTGGCTGGCAGGAAGAAATCTTCAGCAGGAGAATCTCAATTCAGGTAACAGGTGAACAGCATGGAGAGGTAGAGCGTAGAATAATCTGGCAGCAAGCAGGAGCGAAGGCCAGGCTTATAAAGTCGAGTGACTAGGCTGCCAACAGGAGGAGCCAGCCACACCCCCCTGCCACAAGAGCTATCTTTTTCATGAGGATGATGTGTTCTAATTTTTAATTTCACCCAATGCAGTAAGACTTCTGGCCTCGGAGCTTTGGTATGTTTTGACTGACATTTGATCTGGTGGAAAATTTATGGGGGAAGGCAGGCCAACACGAACAAGTAGCTTACCTGCCTCTCAGTGAAAAGTGCTGCACAGCAGGCTCCTGTGTCAATATCTCCCTTCTGCGCAGTGGGAATGTTTGGTCCATCATCTGCGAGACTACAGTGGCATTGGGTTTTTTTCTTCATTTTCTCTATGACAATCTTCCTGGCATTTTCAAGGCTTCTTTCGTCATGTCCGTCAGGTAAATTAGGCAAATAATTGGCTTCGCCTCTTTTTGGCCGCTTGACATTCTTGCTGGACGATTCTCCCTCTGGGTTGAGTTTACTTCGTTTATCACATCCTGCTTTTCGTAGCTTTGAACGATAGTTGGCCATCTTCATTTGCTCTGTCTGAAAAAGCGTATGGGAACTGTTTAATAGCATCATTCAGGTCCTCAAGGGAGATATGATGATATCAGTCCCTTTAAGCACAGGGCTAATTCTATTGCAACAATACCCTCCAGAAGATCATGCAAAATGTTTGGAGGGTAACCATCAACAACATGAAAATGTTGCAAGCTTTCACTAAGCGGACAGCTGCCTTTCACACCATATTTTTGAGCCTTGGTTGAATCCTGTGACACCTCTTGCAAATGTTTGTCATGGTTTTCTATTGTTCTTGTTGAAATAAGCCTGTCTGTACTTCCTTGTGCTATATTTCGTCCTGCTTGGCCATACAGAACTGACAAACTTGGCTAACTGTGAAGCTTTCAAAGACCCCTCCCAAAGAATGGGCAGCCAGATTGTCTGCTGCCACAAATAACACTTTGCCCTTAACAGTGGCTCCCAAATGTTCAACATATATGCCTTGTTGCTCAAGAAAAACCAAGGTCCTGAATAAGAGGGCAGAGAATTTTAGCATAACCGTCTTTGATGTTGTTGACCTTGCAAAGCAGAGGATGCTGAATGGAATAAAGAGATGAGCGATATTTAGGGTAAATTGCTAAGTACCCAGTAGATGGCAGTTTGCTTGTGTTTTTTTTCAGGAGGTTCCCAAGGGGTTAGCCATCTCAAAATCATCAATATACATTTGAAGGGTGATCCTCAACTCTTCCTCATTTAAGAAAGCATTGGCTTTGAAACGGGGACCATCTCTGAAAGATCTGTGTTCCTCTGACAAAGCTGCCTCATGTGACATGGTCCTTTCCAGAATTTCTCTATTGCTCAGTAAAGTTTGCAGCATTTTTAGCATGGGGGCATATAACAGTCTGCGTAACCAAAGAGAATTCCTTTGAGATGTATGATTTTCGCCTGTCAGCAGTTGACATCCTTAATCAGAAGTGAATTTGAGGAATCAGTAGCGGTTTAAGGCACAGGCGAACTGAGCAGCTGCCGGGGCGGCCTTTTTTCATGACACAAGAGGGGCGGCACAAGCGCTTGAAAAGTAAAAGAAAAAAATCTGCACTGCTACATGATTTTCTATTATCTGTGATATCACTGTGTGGGGAATCGGTAAATTGGCGCCCACTGCACCTGCAGGCACACCTGTTTGCTGAGAAGGTGTGTGTGAGAAAGGGAAACCGGAGGGGGGTGGGGGACAGTTCACCTCTGGGTCTCTCCCAAATTGAATGGTGAGAGGAGAACCCCCTGTATAAAATGGTTAAAGTCAGTCACACCTTGACTTTCTTCCATATAACGCACATTTCATTCCTAATATTATAAATACAGGCCTATAATTCCTGCACGTTTTTGTTTTTCTGAATTGTGTGAAATAGGTCATACAAAACAATTATGTGGTCACCAAGGTGAATTGGTTTACTCTTCACTCCTGGTCGTGAGTGACAGTGTTGGGAAATTTGTTGATTGTCGAGTGCAAAATAAACACAGATGGACAGAAAAATGGATGGACAGAAAAAGGTCAAAGCCATCAGGTGCCCAATTTCGAAAAAAACGAAAAGAGGGAGAGGTGAAACAAGCAAAAGATAAAGGTATGCTATGTTCTCTCTGTATGATTACAGTATCCATGTCATGACCTCGTGGCGCAACGGTAGCGCGTCTGACTCCAGATCAGAAGGTTGCGTGTTCAAATCACGTCGGGGTCAATGGTTTTAAGTCTGCCTGGAAAAAGTCAGGGCACTTCAACCACCCAACCATCAAAGCTGTATGAATACCACAATTGATGGAATAAGTGAGTTAGTTTCAAGAATTTCCCTCCAGGAATTAATAAAGGAATTCTGATTCTAATTCTGATGAACAAAGCACTAATATTAATTGGTGGTATGTTTGTTAGCCTTCTTGCTATGATGCTTGCTATGCTTATACAACAATAATTCGTCTTAACAAACACAAGATCTGTTTTTATCATAAGGTTGTGCTTTGCAACAAAACTGTTACAAGTTCAGTTATTATTTAATTCCATCGCATTGGGTCCTGTAATTAGCCCATGGAATTTTCACATGTGTAGGTAGTTTCAAAAATGAACATTTGCCATTTGCTACAACTCTATTTTGTGACAAAACATATCTCAAGGAAATTCAATTCAAAATGACACCACTGGTCATGTGAATGCCTCCACAGAGGTTAAATACCTGGGTCTCCACACCAGCTAGTTGGACTAGTCCCAGCCTAGTCAAGCGAGCATGAACTGATGAAGCCTCTTGGATGAGAGGTGAAACGTCTTCAAAGACAAATAACTAAGTCCAGTTGCATTCGATTGAATTTCCTTGAGATAACCATGACCTGGATGAATGAGAATATTCACAGGCGTGACAAAACATAGTTTAACCAGTCATAACTAAAAGTGTGTCAAGCATATGTGATGGGGAAACCAGTGCTACCTTCATTAAGTGGTAAGGTCTTGAACACACCCTTGTGTTCAGGCCAAACCCCTCCTACTGCTTCCTGATTAGACTAAGGACATTTAAGCCACCTTTGGCCTCAAGGCTGCCTCTTTGTTCTTCTCTGGTGGTTGTGTTTCTTGACTCTGAGCTCCCCTTTCCTTTTTTTGCTTGGCCGTACTGGTGTCTCCATTCACTAGTGAATCAAGGTTTGTGTGAACTACTGATTTATGATGTGAAGTGGCATTAATGAACATGAACTTTTGTCCTTTTATTGTTCTCCAATGTCATGGGCACTGATTAAGCCGGGTTAGCCGGTGTACCTTTTCATTAAGGTATGTGATTTTAATCTGTAAACATCATAAATGTCAATACATGTTTTTTATTAACTCATCTTTCCTGAACTTATAGGTCATTGTCAGATGCTGTTTTGCCTGAGTACTGGTGTTGCTCTGTATTAATCCTCATATGTTAGCCTGGACCAGCTGGTGTGTTTTTAATTTTTTGTAACGTGGTTTTTTTTTTGTTTTTTCCTTTCTTTAGTGGCATTAGTCGGCTTATAGTGGAGGCTAGGCACGGTAGTGTGGTTCCCTTCATTGTTTGTGGTGTTAAAGTTTACCAGGACACAGTTGCAGTGATGCACCGTTTGCAGTGAGCACGCATGGTGGGTAAGTGGTTGCACTCCTGAAACACATCCTACAGTAGGCTGCCTCCCTTTAGCTGGCTTCTGTACTCCTTTTTGTTAATTTTGGAGTGTTTAAAAATAAATCATTTTAGTGTTTCTCTTATAAAAGAGATGTTTTTATTTTATGTTTTTTGAGTGTTTCTCTTATATCTTTGTTGATTAAAAGTGTTACCTTTTCATAATTTGATTCACCCTTGTCGTTCTCTTTCTTTACAGATATTTACATTTATTAATTCATTTTAATTGATATTAATAAATTTGGTTTGATTTTGAAACCACGTCTCTGTTTATCTAAGTGAATGAGCTTGTGTTGTCTGTCAAGATATAGTATTTCCTGGGGTGAGACCCCCCAGGTGGCGTTGTCTGGTCCAGTTCTGGTGGCCTCTGCCTTGCCACATTCTGGCATTCTCGGCAGGATCTCTGTCAAAGCAGAGATGTGCGTTTGTTTGTTTGTTTTTTTTGTTTTCTTTTTACCAGTTGTCTCAAGGAAATTCAATCGAATGCAACTGGACTTAGTTATTTGTCTTTGAAGACGTTTCACCTCTCATCCAAGAGGCTTCATCAGTTCATGTTCGCTTGACTAGGCTGGGACTAGTCCAACTAGCTGGTGTGGAGACCCAGGTATTTAACCTCTGTGGAGGCATTCACATGACCAGTGGTGTCATGTGAATGCCTCCACAAACCTCCTCGTCTTCAAAGACAAATAACTAAGTCCAGTTGCATTCGATTGAATTTCCTTGAGATAACCATGACCTGGATGAATGAGAATATTCACAGGCTTATTGTTTTTACCAGTTGGTTAATTTTATGTGCAGTCCTCATAGATGAATGTTTTAGTATCTCGCATAGTATATTGTAGTTAGCATGTGACAGGCAAAACAGCAGCTTATTTTTGTAAAGGTCCAGAACTTCAAGCAACAGGCCATGGCTAATCTCTCTTGCTCTTGCCTCCTTCATGAATGAGCTGAATCAGCTAAGAGACTTTGTGGCCCAACTGCAGGTGGAGAACCGCTTGCTGCGAGAGCAGGGTGTAGCACCTGAAACCAGTGCTGCATCAAGGGACTCTGCTGCTCCTCTTCCACCCTCTAGTGCTCCAGTAGTTGAACGACTGTTTTATGTTCCTAGAGACAGAAAATGTCCAATGTTTAGAGGAAGGACTGGTTTAAGCATTAATGAGTGGGCAGAACAAGTTCAAGCATGCATGCGTGCCCACCACCTGTCTTGGGTTGATCAGCACTCTTCATTTATATCATTGGATAATTTGTTTCTAAGGTGTTCAGGACCCAGAATGATAAGCAGCTGTAGCCCAAACCACATTGCACCAGCTCCTTCTGAACCCTCCTGGAGGTGGTGGGCCTGTGGGCTGGACAGACTTGGCAGACCCAAATGTACTGTGAGGTTCTTGGCATTGCAGCCGTATCGCTTTACGGTGCAGCAGAATACTCTGGCAGACTTCTTGTCTGTCCACCTAGTTGGCAAGACTCCAGGGAGGTAGGGAAATGTGAGAATGTGAGCAACTCCCCCCCCCACCCCCCTTCTCACTGTCTCCCGCAACAGACACTTTATGATGACGTGGCCTGCGAGACAGAGTCCGGAGAAGAAAGACTTGACGCCATGGACACTTCAGCGCCGGAAACATGGCCCGCTGCGTCCCTCGCTCACCACAACCACAACTCACCTGTGACAGTTTTCTCCCTGGTCTAGCATCCAGGCGTGTAATGATGTACCCACTACTCGTCCCACTCTTCATCTGTCTGTAAAGACTCTGGTCCTTCATACACTCACGTACACATACTCACCTGCACTCCCGGTCCGGCTCCGCTGCTCCTCCGCTACTGCAGGGGCGGACTTTTTCGAGCACGGGGCAAGGGGGCATGTCCCATTGCACTCAGGGGTGTTTGTATTTCTTTATGGTGTTGGTTATGGAGTATTTGTACAGAGTTATTGTGTGGTGTGTGAAGATATGGTGTGTGGGCAAATGAAATGGTGCATTCTTTACTTGGGTATTGATTTATTATGATTAATAATATTGTATGGACCATTATGATTTTTGGTGGACATTTCAATTGTCCAACTTTTATTAAGGCATTTCATTTCTACAACTATAATTAAAAAAAAAAAAACAGCCAAGGGTGAATAGTACCTATCTCTAATCTTCAATGACATTTTGTTGCACCTTTTAGAAAAGCATTGTCTAAAAAATTCTCTCTCATTGTTCTGGCATTTAGCAAATAAAAATAATTTTGGTAATCCTAATTGACCTAAAACTGGAAAAGTTTAATTTGATTTAATGTCAGACAGTGAGAAAAAAAAGATTATGTGTCTTTTATACAATGTATGTAAACTTCTGGTTTCAACTGTATCTGTCAAGATAGTCCAAAAAGAAAAAGGGAGTTATTTCTGACCGACAAGAAACTGTTTGGAGAGGATTATAGTGACACAATATCCTTTTTGAAGCATTCAACTGATGAATCAGTTATCAAACAGAAAATGAGGGCCACATTTCAATATCGTCAGTCACTGGTTCAAGATCAGCATAGGTCTTCAACAGTCTTGGATGTCTTCCCACGATTCCTTGACAACTCTGGCTTGGTAAAAAAGACTTTTTTTTTTCTTTTTTTTTTAAAGTGAACAATTATTCATGGTATACACTTTGAGTTTTGTTAGATTGAACAAGACTTCACCATGATGTTTGGAGAGGAAGTGGCTGGGAGATTTTTGACCAATGGCCCACGTACTTCAAACCAACCAACATGATTTCTAATGAGCATGTTGAAGACCTCTTGTCTGCGCAGCAAAACTCAGATGGCGCTGGTAAGCTTGGCACATTATTCTCTTTAATATACTTGATTTATTTGACATGGAAGTATTTCTGATTCGTCTTCTACTTTGCCGCTAGCCTGGAACAGTGACCTGTCAAGTATTCTACTCTTGGTTCACCTGCTTCCCCATGCCTCCAAAGGCCACAAGAAGAGTGCCAAAATTAGCTATCAAGTGGTTAACCATGTTGTGAGATATCTACGAGTAGGTAATTTTTTTGTTATTATGCAGTTATTTGACAGTCCTACACATTTGTTTTAATAAGTTATGTTAAGTGGTGCTACATTTCATTGTTTTCTCATGGCTCCTCTTCATGTGTTGTTATAGATCAGAGCCACACATACCTTGACGGTGTGGACCCAGGACAGCCCTTCCTCCTGTGTGCTGGTGAACAGAGGAACAACATCCAAAGGTACTATGTCATCGTTGACAACAAGGCCATCCCTTGCAAGGCACAGACATCACTGGCAGCTTTCGATTAGCTCTTCAAAGTACACTTCATCTTCAGTGTTAACTACCATCAATCCCTCTACAACCTCTACACATTCATCCAATTCAATTCAATTCAATTCAATTCAGTTTATTTATATAGCGCCAATTCACAACAAAAGTTATCTCATGACACTTTCCAATTAGAGCAGGTCTAGACCAAACTCTTTAATTAAATTGTAAAACAGAGAGAGCCCAACATTCCCCCTTGAGCAAGCACTTGGCGACAGTGGCGAGGAAAAATGCCTTTTAGAAGGCAGAAACCTCGGAGCAGACCCCGGCTCAACATGGGCGGCCATCTGCCTTGACCGGTTGGGTTGAGAGAGAGAGAGAGAGAGAGAGAGAGAGAGAGAGAGCGAGAGAGCAGGAGAGCGACAAAGAGAGCAAGGGAGAGAGGCAGAGGGGGTGGGGTGTGAGAGAAGGAGCACACAAGCAGAAATGCATAGCAGCAGTAATAATACCAGAAGTATCGAAATGTAGATAATGATAATGACAATGAAGTATACAGAAGGTATTATGGTGATTTTGATAACAATGGTAGTAACAATAATGGTAGTAGCTGTACTGAGTCTTAACAGATTTAAATCAGATTATGACTAAACACTAGTAATTGCAGTAGGTTTTGAGCAGGACGACAGCAGGACCGCAGCAGGAGGTCCAGTCATGATCGCTAGGAATCTGCGGGACAAGAAAGCACAGGGACTCCAGGGAAGAAGTTGAGTTAGTAATATGCATTAATGGGACATGAATGTGTGCAGAAGGAGAGGGAGAGGAAGAAAGAGCTCAGTGTGTCACGGGAGGGCCCCCGGCAGTCTAAGCCTATAGCAGCATAACTAGGGGCTGGCCTAGGCCAGCCCTAACTATAAGCTTTATCAAAGAGGAAAGTTTTTAGTCTACTCTTAAATATAGAGAGGGTGTCCACCTCCCGGACCGAAACCGGAAGATGGTTCCATAGTAGAGGAGCTTGATAACTAAAGGCTCTGGTTCCCAATCTACTTTTGAGGACTCTAGGAACCACAAGTAGCCCTGCATTTTGGGAACGCAAAGTTCTGGTGGGATAATAGGGTACTATTAACTCTTTAAGATAGGATGGTGCCTGACCGTTCAGGGTTTTATAAGTGAGGAGGAGAATTTTACAGGTAGCCAGGAGAAACATGGTCTCTCATGCTGGTTCTTGTCAGTAGTCGTGCTGCAGCGTTCTGGATTAGCTGGAGAGTCTTTATGGATTTACTGGGGCAGCCTGATAGAAGGGAGTTACAGTAATCCAGTCTAGATGTAATGAATGCATGGACTAATTTTTCTGCATCTTTCTGACTCAGGATGTGCCTAATCTTTGCGATATTTCGGAGGTGAAAGAATGCAGTCTTTGAAATATTTGCTATGTGCGAGTTAAAGGACATGTCCTGGTCAAAGATAACTCCTAGATTTCTTACAGTGGAGCTTGAGGCCATGGCTAAGCCATCTATCAATGCAATATCACTGCATAATTTATTTCTAAGTGTGGCAGGACGCAATCGGTGGTCCGATCAGTTTCAGCTGGGTTGGGATTTTGGCCAATCATTGTGGGAGGAGACTGCTTAAAAGCGGGTAGAGAGCACCTGTCTTCCTCTTTTGGCTTGTCAGAGGCTGGGTCGTAGTACTTCCTGGCATTCCCCCAGTTCCGTCCTGGCGTGGTGGTAGAGGCCATTGGGGGTGCGCTATGCTCCACTGATTGCTCGCTGCGGGTAGGTGTGTTGTTCTCTGGTGTCCTCCTATTTGGCGTTGTACTTGTGGCAACTTGTGCATTTGTTTGCAGGTTGTTTTTGTGCGGCGTTTATTCCTCTCCTCCACGCTGTGTCGTCCAGGACTGCCTGATTGGTATGTAAGCTAGCGCTTTGGTCCCTCCTCCAGCCACTTCTGAGTTGTTTATGCTATATGATTATGATTATGATTGTAGGGGGAAGTATAATCCAGCTGCTGCGCAGTGTCGGCCGATCGCGAGGGAAACCACTGCTGCTTTGCCGGGGATTGTTGGCTGCAACCGCGGCTGACAGCTTTGCCTCATACCGGAGATCGTTGGCTGTAACAGCGACTAACTGCTCTGCCTCATACCGGAGATTGTCGTTGGTGACAGAGATTGCCCGCTTCCGCTTTGCGCTGGATACGGCGTGCCGTCAGCGGGATTAACTGCTTGTCTCGCCTTGGGCTCGATTGCTTCGCCCCGGGCCTGCGCCGTCCCACTGCAGCCGGCTTGGCCTCTGGCTGGCCGTTCGGCTGGTTGGAGCTTCTCCCTGCGGTGTAGCCGATATACATTCATATGTATATGTTTGCGTGCACTACTGTGTGCGTGTGTGTGTATGGCGACGAGTGAGTAGCGGGAGATTATTCTGGTGTGTGTGTATGTGTCTATAGTTTCGTTTTTTTCTTTTCGTTTGTTTTGTTTTCTTGGTTAGTGGTTGTTTGTTTTTTTCTTTTTATAACCTGTTGATTTTTGTGGTTTCCCCCATTCAGGTGCTGAACCTACGGTGGTGGATGGTCCTGGTGGCGGTGTCCCTTTTGTGTTTTGCACGTCGGGTGGATTTTGTTGTCCCAGTTTTGGTTTGCTTCACGTGTGGTGTTCCAGGGGTTTTCTTGTTTTTTTTATTATTGTCTGGATCAAGCCCAGGAGGTTCAGCCCTGATTGGTTTGTTTGTATTTGAGTGACAGGTTTGTGTTTTCTTTTTTTTTGAATTCATGTATTTTCAGTGTCTGGTTCCTTTAATTTTATTGTAAATAAAATTATCAATTTTACGAGCTACGGTCTCTGCCTCAGCTGTGGACGAACCTGATTATATTACCTATCCTTGGGGAGTTAGTCCCCTGGAAAGAATTCCCTGGGTGAAACTCCCAGGGTGGCGTTGTCTGGCAACTGGTGTCGATTTCCATAGCCCCTTTTTCTCTAGCACGCGGAGGTCGCGCCCCTCGCGCCGCCACATAAGGTGTTCGGGGCCCAGAACAATAACTTCGGTTTTGAATCCAAACCACAGTGTTCAACATTGACGTGGGAAGTGCCAAAGAAAATCCCAGAGTCATGGAACTCTGAGCGAGATTTTTTTCACACTTGAGGTGATAAATATCCTTGGATGCAAATATGTTTGTTTCATCTGCGAGGCACACCACAGAAGTTCTGCACTGCTTTGTCAGCATTTAAAACTCCACCATGGTTTATATCCTGGAAAGACATTACATTTGAAATGTGGACAGTCGGGATGTACTTCATTTTGCATTTATTCAGGGTTCAAGAAGCACCTTAATCGTTTTCACAGGGACATTGTTTTGACTAATGCTGTGGACAATGTGGACATTCACAATGAAGTTGGTGAATGTTCAAGTAGGTTGAAGATGGATGAGAGCAAGGATCTTGGATTCAATGCAATTCAGTCATGGTGTCTTGTGAGAAATTCTCCTCTGATTTTTGGTGATGTAGTGGAAAGACGAAACAGTTATTGGAACCTGCTTCTGTTCTTGATTCAGAATAGAAAAAACAAACAGTTTCATTTATTTATTTTTTTTTTAATAAAGTCAGCGGTCCTTGTGCGATCAGCTGATTGTAGCGATCCACGTCGGCAAAAAAGAAAAAAGGAAAAGTTTACAAAAAAAGGGGAAAAGCCACAACTGAGGGTCGTAATGAACTTTTATTACCTGAGTGACGTCACCTTGGACCCCCGTGGAGACGGCTAGACCACAGCCAATGTCCGTGCCGGTCCTGAGTTTGAATTCAGGATGTACGACTAGGTGTGCGTCATGGCGGGGGGACTCTAACGGTTAGTCACTTTAGTTCAGGTCTCTTGGGGTACATGTAGGCCTCTCTATTGTTCGCTTGAGCACACGGCTAGAGATCCCAACAGAGTTAAATATTAAGTTATGTTTCACACTGTCTAAAGTGTTACATAGTAACATAGTTTTGATTCTACTTAGTGTTAAAAATGATACATTGATAGAGTTAATTTTTGACACTGTACACTAGTACACACTAAATTCAACACTACCAGTGTTAAATCTCAACTACCCAGAGTGTTGCTTCAGCTCTGTCACAGTGTAAAATATTTAACACTTTCAGAAGTGTTGAATTAACTCGATTTAGTATGGACCAATATCGACGCTTTTAAAGTGCTGAATCCAACTCTATTACAGTTGAACTGACACTGTTGGTTTTGCTGTACAATTCCTTACATCCCCTAATTACATGCACTGGTATACAAAACAATCAACTTTGTCGAACAAACTGGGAAAAAAGTCACAATTATTATCACGTTAATAAATAACACAAGAAACACACTCATACAAGTATAGTTTTAAGAATAAAGCATTTAATTTTGGAGGATTAATACTGTGTAATTCATTTACTCTCATCAGGTCCTTATCCCTAGACTTTCAGTTTCATGATAACAATTCTTCAACATAATATAAAAGCACCTAAAGGGGTGTCTTGGTTTGTCAAAAGTACAAGTACTAATTTTACAAAAGAAAGCAAGCTTATATATATATAACCAAGTACTATTCCTGAAGACATAAATCTGCGTCAAAATTGTGATAGTGATTTTTTAATCATAATTTATTTGCAGTGTGTTCTGGAGGATTCAGTGTTCTTCAGCAGACTGGAGATGCTTTTCAGCCTATAAATTTCAGACATACACAAATCACAAAATGAACCATGCCCTCACTGTGTTCACTCTGGCAAAACACATTTTTCATGATGGCGATACTGACATGAAATTGCAAGTAAACACAGATTTAATTAATGAAAATAATTTAGCGCAGTTGAGCTGTACCAGTGAGAAAACAACACAATAGCAGCACTCCAAGTCTGGCTGACATGAAAAAAATGGAACCTTAAATAGTATCACTGGTAACACATGTTAAACCTGCTATTCATGTCAAAATGGCTGCTGTGAAAACGTTGTAGAACAATATGTCTGTTCTTTTAAGTATATTAAATATAACAGCACATTCTCTGCAAGCTCAAGAAATATTCTCCTCTGTGAAAGAATTGGATCTGAAACAAGGCTTGCTTTGTAATATTGTTAGAAGGCCCGAAGACATCAATTGTGTTCATCTTTTAACAGAAAATAGAAAAGATAAATGATGAAATCAAGAACATAAAGGAATCACAATTACAAAGCAGAGCATCTCACTATCCTGATGAACTCAAAAATAATTTGAAATTAGAGCCCAACCAATTTTTTGGGGAGTACCTTGCCACAGCCTGCATGTATGAAGTTCAGTGTTTAAACTTTGATCCCATCCACTGTGATTGAATTGATTTAACTGTCAATTTTTTTATATATGTACATTATGTGATGTATTTTTGTTACAGAAAACTTTGATGTTTTGACCTGAGCCAAAGTAAAGCTGAATATAAGCCATCTACATTTTTAACCAACTTAATTCACAAATAAGCTAGCTAGAGCGCTAGCTATTAATAGGCTACTAGAAATGATAATAGCTGTAGCTGGGTGGTAAAGTGAATAACTCACAAACAAACTAGCTAATCTTTATTTCAATCAGATTTGCCTAAGTCTATTTTCTTTTGTGATACTGTATTGATTCTTAAAAATGTACACACTATATAGATGGATAGATGGGGCTGTTTTGCAGGGGTTGGGCTAGAAACCTTACTTCCAGTCTGGGAAAATCTTAATGCCTCAGCATATCAAGACATTTTGGACAATACTATGCTTCCAACTTTGTGGCAACAATTTGGGGAAGACCCTTTTCTATTTCACCATGACTATGCGCCAGTGCACAAAGAAAGGTCCCTAAAGACATGGTTGGATGAGTTTGGTGTGGTGAACTTCACTGGCCCACACAGAGCCCTGACCTCAACCTCATCGAAAACCTTTGGGATGAACTGGAATGGAGACTGCAATCCAGGTCTTTCTGTCCAACATCAGTGCCTGACCTCCCCATTGCTCTACTGCACAGATGGGCAAAAATTCCCACTGAAACATTCCAAAAGTCTTGTGGATAGCATTCCCAGAAGAGTTGAAGCAGTTATAGCTGCAAAGCTGTCTATGTAGAATGCAATGTCATTAAAGTCCCTGTGGTGTAGTGGTCAGTTGGCTCACTATTATTGTCTATATAGTGTAGTTTACACATGCACATGTTTAAACACCTGACAGCTAGAAAGCAGTATTCTAATCTATCCTCAGCCATTTGACTCCAAGGTAACTGAAACAAGAAGGTCAGCATGTATTGTAAACACAAAGATAACAAAGGTGTGTGAAACATTGCTTACTGTATTGTAATTTATTGCAATATATTGAATTGTAACCCATGTATCATGCACAGCCCAACTATGATTAACACAGCAGACTAAGGTGACTGGTATTAACTGGGGTGAAATCTGATCTTTTTGGCTAACCTTGGTTTGTTCTTCTGTGTCTTAGAGTTCGGTTGCTATGATCCTGTGATTCTTTGTTTAAACTCACTGGAGACTGATCAAGAAGAGAAGAAACCACTACATTAGACTTTTGTAAATGAATAACCTAACTCAACATAACAAAAATATAATGTCACACATAGATCACACATATTGGTGTTCCCTTCGTGTTACTTTTTAACTACGGTTGTTTTCACACTTGGTCCCTTTCAGCTGTCCAAACAAACTCAGAGCAATTAGTTAGTATTTTCTGTGCATATGGGAATACAGCAAACAAACTCAGACCCCTCTCAAGTGAACGAACTGAGACCATTCCCCAAGATGGTCAATGAAGTAAGATCACCCTAATTTGACAAATCATGGTAGGTGGGATTAAATTTGACAGTTAAACCAATGTGGATGGGATTAAACATGGGATTAAACCCTATCCTGTTCTGCAGGATGCACCCAGTACTTCATTTTACTGGCCAATATTGGCCTATCTCAGGTGTATCAGAATCAGCGTATTTGTTATCAATAATAAATGGAATAATTTGAAAACCTCTCGTCATAGACCATTATGCATAAATAAATGCTCTAACTCTGTCACGGCTGGGTTAAGACAACAAGGAAACTGCAAGAAGCTGTATTGACCTTTCAGTGATATTCATCACAGAGGACTCATTTATAATACATGGTTAAGCCCAGGTGTTGTCAAGAAACGTATCGACCTCCTCACTAATAATTAAAGCTATATCTCAGCACAAAAATTACAATATTCACTATAGTCCAAAATGTTCTGAACATATACAGTAACTACAAAAACTGCAAGTAATGTTTACATTTTGGAGTGTACCTACCACAGCCGAGAAGACAGTGTGAAGCCAAGTGCTGTTTCTAATGGTAAGCTGCTAACAAGTTTGTGAAACTGCTAGAAAGTTAAACAATAACACCATAATTTTTCTCTTTTAAGTATTACTAATGAAACATTAACCCTATATCAGCTACCACAGTTAATTAATACATTGATATATAATATATAATTTTACCTTCTAAAATCGGTATTGATCTCCAAAATTGAGATAAGGCCCTATTTAGATTATTTTCTCTTTTTTCAGTGACTTTTCCTATAGTTTATAGAAAAGAGATAAGTTATTTTCAGAAAGACCCAGGAAAGCGTTTAATATTGAACAACTAGAATTCAGAACTTACATGTTAGTCAAGCTCTCAAGCCTGTCTTTGAGGTCATCCTGGACAAAGAAACAGGACAAACAAGAAACTATGTTTCTAGCTCCCAAATACATATTGAAAAATGTGGGTTGAAGAAATACCTACCACTGCACCATGAAATCCTATTTAAAGCTTCAGACATGCATGTGGATGAAAACTAGTTTCTTATAAATTGTTTGAATAGATCAGTCAAATTATTCTACTCATGCTATAGTAAAACACAATTGCATAATCCAGTCATGACATTTGAGGCAGTGTTAAATTAATGTTTTGCTACCATTTATAATCTGATGTTAGTGAGGGATGAACTAGCTAACTAACTTATAACCAAAGCTTAATGTGTCTTGCTAGCAAACCCTCTGGCATAGAGGCAACGAACATGACATGGACCAAACATCACTTCATCATATAATGCAACCAAGTACAACACTGAAATCTACAAGCTCATCAACATAGTATCTACAGCATTTTCAAAGAGTCAACAAAAAATTACTTATTGCTGTGATTTTTTGAAAAAGAGGGAAGTATAAGGTGCTCTATAATTTATCCACCAATTTTAAATATAGTGACTGTTTCACTTAAATGCTGTATCAGGGAAAACAATTCAATGTTTATAACAATAGAACATTAGCCCTTTGTCTCACCTTTGAAGCATCAGACATGGAGCTGTAAGAAGAGGACAACGCAGATGACAGAAGTGGCGTTGAGGTGTTTAACTAAGACAGAGAGATGAGATTAGATGCAAGCGGTCATTTATGTGAAAATATGCTTAGTCGAGGATTCTGAAAACCTGGCTCTTATAGTACCAATGGCAGTGTAGTTGTCCCCAGCCACCTAAACTTATATAAGACACCTGTATTCATATATTATGAGCAGCATAAGGATGTTGGCTATGACATAACATCATTAATGTATTGGACTAAAGATATCTGCTGCTCTGCTGAACGGATGCTGTGTCTGTTTTGCTCGTTTAACACTAGGTTAATCTTCGAGTTCACTATGAAATTGATCATTACTGTCACACCGCAGTGAGGTCTTGTCTTGTTTTGGGTTAATGTCTCGTCATTTCCTGTTTTATTTTGAAGAGTAACTCTCCTCTCTTTTCAGGTCACTTGCCCTTCCTCATGTGTCACCAGTCTGATTGTTCTGATTACCCGATTGTGTCCACCTGTTTCCCATTACCTTCATGTATTCAAATAGTCTGCATTTCCCTCGTCTCTGCCACTGTGTTTTGTCCATGGACATTCACCCTTGCCTTGATCAAAGCCTCAGCGTCGTCCTTTCCCTTGAGTATTCTTCCTGATTTTTGTCTCTGTTTAAGAGTGAGTTTTTTTGTTGTAAGTTTGATAGTTCAGGTTTGCTCCCCAGAAACTTGATGCTGCCCACTGCTCCTGTGTGTGTTTCACTGCATGTAATTTGCTGGGTGTTGCATGTGTGTTCAACTAAGGATGGGTCAAATGCAGAACACAAATTCAGTGTGTGTATGTAAAAATATATATGCTGTCAATAAAAGCTAATTCTTCTTCTTCTCTTCTTCTAGTGTTTCTGAATAGTCTTGTTTTTTCCTCTGTCGGAGTGATATATTTTTTTGTGTTTCTTTATAGATAGTTTTAGCTGATAGTTTTTCCTCCACTTTGGGGTGAATTTCTGTTCTTTGAAATATATCCTGTCTTTTGTTTTAGCCTCCTTTTGGAGTGACTTTAAGTTCTTAGGAATATAGTTTATGTCATTTGTAATTTTTATCATAGCCGTTTGATTTTTCTCTCTTCAGAGATTATTAAGTTCTATAGCTATGCGTCTCCTGGTAGAAGGGACATGCCTCAGGAGTTTTCATAGTCCATGTGTTTGTTCACTCTGCCAAGAGGGATTTCCCAGCTGCCATATCATAATAAATTCTGCAGAAAGTACCACCATCACTGCGTCTGAGTCTAGCCTGAGCCTGAACCTGACAATTACAGTGACCACCTTTTGAACTGGCAGACGCATGACTCTTAAGAGTGGATTGAAAGGTCAGAATAGGCATATGCAACTTAGTAGCCTTGACCTTTGGTGAGCTAGGTAAGTCCGCTTGGAGGCTGCAATAATCCAGAGTACTTTGTGAATAACTCTACCACATCAGGTTCACAAACAGCGTTCCAACATGGCTCTAGTATAATGCTGATTACTGGGCCATTTGGGCTAAGCAAAAGCACAGGGACAACTTCACATGTGTCATTTGAACAACTGTAGCACAAATAAGCAATGACAACACCTCGCTATTTTACATTACATCACATTCTCTACCACTCACATTATAGGCAAGGTGCACCATATATACCAAACAGAACAGAATACTACATGTATATGTGTAATATTTCCTGCATCAATCTATTATTATTCTGTCAACCTTTAGAAAACCACTATGAATGCTACATTCTACATGTAAATGAAAATAAAGTGCCACACTATGTACACTTGTTTTACCTCTATATTTTTCAGTTCCAGTTTAGTTTCCAGTAAAAGAACTCTGCTCATCAGATTTTCCCAGCTCTCTCTTGATATGGTGATGACTTGTCCTTCATTCTGGAAAAGAATATGATAAACAAAAAAGGTTGCTGCACTGTCATGGTTTAATAAATTGTCCTTGCTGACTGTCCAACAAAGGAGAAACGCTAAATAAAAAAGTGGGATAAAACAGGGGTTCTCAACCTTGTGTAACCTAGGCCTAACTAATTGTTCATTTTTTCCCCCAAAGACCACCTTCTTTCAAATATATGAGGAAAAAAAACATGACATGACGAAAACTGGGCTGTGTGTGAAGCTAACCTCCCAAATTGTTTCAAAAACTTATGCCACTGAATCTGAGGGGAACATAGCTAGCTAACAGTGGCAAACATGTTTGTGACTACCCGATGATATTCTGTGAGAAGTGTGATGATACTCAAATGTAACTGGTCACTGAAATGATGAATTTTTATTTGAAGTTGTTGTTTTTTTTTTATTTCATTGAAATCTTAACACTGCCTCCTGCTGGAGCCCACTGGTGGACCTCAAGGCACAAAAAAACCCAAGCCCACTTGTTGAGAATAGCTGGCATGAAATAGTAGTAGTAAAAAGTAGTAGAAGTAAAAGAAGACAAAAGAATGTCTTGTCTACCTTGTCTATATTTCTCTGTTTTTCAAGGTCCTCCAGGCGTTTTTCCAGGACATCGAGCCTCTCAAGTTTGGCTTCCAGCACTGAGAGCCTTCCTTCCACCTCTGATGACTGAGAGACAGAAAAAACTATATTACATTTTAGTCTTGCATGTATTCAACCTTATCTGGAAAGATGCGGGGTGGAAACAGGGTCCAGTAAAGAACTAAAACTGCCCTGCTTTTCTCAAATCTTTCACAGAAAGGTTCCTGGCAGTACTAGCCAATAACAGCACAATAATACAAGCCAGTCACAGCACAAAAGGAAATTACTAGGTGGATAAAAAAAAGAAATGCTATGTCTGCTCTGACGTGCTGGAGTAGCGTATATGTATTAAGTAAATAGTAAATGTACTGTCTCATTTTTAGTTATTGTGTTACTGGTTATTACTGATTATTTTTGCTGCTCACGTAATGTTCTTAGCTTATTCATTACAGCAGCTAATTTCCCACTATACATTTCAACTTATACTAGGTCTGCTCAAGAACTCATAGCTCTCTCCTTTTAGTGACTTTCTCTTCAGTTCTCATAGTTTTACAGTGACTTTTCTCTTTCTGTCACTCTCCTGCTCTGTGTTGCTCTGTGTTGTTGTGTGTCAATTGTTTAAATATTTTTCTGTCTCCTTGTGTAATACTGGTACATGTAATAAATCTTGTTTCATTGTGTTGTGGGAAATGCTCCTGGTATCATAGAAATTCAACTGTTAATTGTTGTAGCTAGCCACCATCCAGTTGCCAGTGCAGAGAGCTGCCTATGAGCTTCCAAGCAGCCAAGAAGCCAGAATAACTGAAGACTGCTCGAAGGGAGCATATGTAATACAGGACACAAAGGATTATCCATGTAAACAAGGCTGGAGTTAAACATGTAACAGCACTTCAGCCTAAAACAAACTCCTTTGCAGCAGATCCTGAGGACTCCACCTACCACCCCAGCATCGAAGCAGTGCTCCCCATTTATTGGTTAAAATGTCTATGGTAACATATTTTAATGTTTAGCTCTGCTAGCCCCCATACTGTTAGCGGTGTGGATCCAGGCAAATCTAGACCTGTTCTATATGAAATGTGCCTTGAGATAGATAATCAGATAATTTTGATAAAAATTAATAAACTTGAATTGAACTGAATGGAGGCACGCTGTTTTTTGTAATTGACATCATTTGATACCTTTGGAACCATATACCAAGAGCTTTTTTCTAGTGTCTTTTTCTAGTGTTTCTGGTGAAAACTGCACAAGCTGTATAGCACATATTGTTTCAAACAAAGGAAGCTCAAGTAAATGTTCATAGAATTTCAGTGACACTCTCTTTAATGCTGGTAAAATATACAAAGATAGTCTTCACATCTATATCATATTGTATCCAAAGTGGAAAATGACCACAACTCCTCTTATTTGTTTTTTTTTAATCTTACTGACTCCATCTATTGGCAAACTGGTCTGAACTTTTATTCAATAGTTATTCAATAATGTCTTCCACAACCTTTCGCTTAGTCTGTATTCTGATTTGGTAAATGCTTACATGAAGAATGTTATCTTTGTTCTTCTCTTCTTCTGCCAGCTCTATAGTCCCATTTCCAGAACAATCAGGGGAGAATGCATCTGCATGGGGGGTGTTTTTGGGAAAACTGGAGTGATTATCTGAGTGATTCACCACAGATAGCCCAACAGACACCTGAAACACATAAAACACAGTAAAAACAAGTGAAAAGACATTTTATCAGTTCACCAATTGACATTTCAGACTGGTCATCTTTCTCAGTCATCACACCTTTCTGTCAACAGCACGCCCTGATCAGCTAACAGACGTTTACCTTTTGGCATCCTTGTTAGTGCTCCTGCAACATTAATGTGGGTTTAATTTAATTTAAACCTCCAATGAAGGTACATTATTGAAACAAGAAACAAATGAAACAAGTGAAAAGGATATTGCTTTTGTTGAACTGAAAGAGACACACACCGCTTACTGCATTATCTGGATCATTGAGTGGTGCAATACTTTTGTAGAATGGCTGTTATACTTGGTGCATTCAGTGGCAGTATTTCACTTTACACTATACTTACAGTGTCTGCTTTGGTCAGCATGGGATGAGCTGCTCCTATTCCATCCTTGTGTGAGGCAGGACATCTGACTCTGGGCTACAACACATGCAGACATACAATTCTATTGTACACTTTACAAAATAGCAGTTTGTGATATGCTGGTAGCTTGCTATTTGTTATTTCAGGTGTCCTCTAAACTTCAATACTGCCATAGCATTACTAGTACTTGTATTGGTCACATAAATTCTTTTAGGTCTTAGTTGTTGCTAAACTTTATAGTAGTACCAGTACCTTACTTTAGTAGTACTTTAGTAGTTGTACCTTACTTTCTGCTGTCACTCTGCTTGTTCCCCATGGTGTCATTCACTCAACAGTAAGGGCCAGCCATGCTCAGGTCCACTTGGTTTCTCTTTTGTGTTATAACCATGCACTGACTATGTATTTCTCAAGGTCATTTAGATTAAAGAATATATGCATGTAGAGACTAAACAAAGATACTTAGGGGTCATCATTCATTGTCGCTCACAGTCTCAGTAAAAAAGGAGATGAGTGCTCTAAATCAACCAACTATTCAGTTCTTCCTCTACTCTCATCTTGTTGGCATCTGCTCTCCAACAGGTTCATAATAGGTAAGACCCACCCTCTTGAGATTGAAAACTGCAAAATGACAACTGACAACCTGTGACCATGACATTACAGGAAGCATAATTTATGACTTTTGAATCACATACGGTAATTCAAAAACTGTGTCCAGATTTAAATATTCATCTGTACTGTTTCATGACATAGCTTATATAGCTTGATCTGGTAACAGATGTATGGAATTCAGTGCTTCTTCATTATTGGTAAATTAATAACATTACTTTGGTGTCACAAAAAAAAGAACTGATAAATTGAGTTGTGTAATGTCTCTATGAGACAAAATCTCAGATTGTATGTATTGTAATGTATGTGTATAAGGTGCTTTCACACCAAACTTGTTTTATTCAGTTGAGATAAACTCAGGCCCATTTTCCCAGTCAGTACAGTTCATTTTGCTGGTGTGAAAGCTATCAAGTGAACTCTGGTTAGAATCAAACAACCGAATCAAGACTGCTTGAAAAATTAACTCTTGGTAAGCTGTCAAAGGGCCTCTTGTGTGATTCGTTTGAGGAATGAACGCAAATGAATCAAACAGGATTTTATGATAGCAGATAATGTGAGTTCAGTATGATTTCAAAAATTCATATTTTGAACTGTCAATCTTCTGGTTGTGAAATATGTTCAGGGAGCGATTTTATAATCGATTGATTGTATAATCATGTATATTTCTATTCAGATAATTTTATTTAAAAAACAAAACAACAAAAAAGAAAAAAGAAAAAACTGGTTGGTCAAAAGCTGTTAGAACTGCTGTGCTCTTATCCAAAACCATGTGCTTTGTTATTTCATTAAGTCCATTAAAATGTATATAACCTAAATGCTTTGCTACTGTTAATGTTACATATTAAAGTTAAAGTTATCCATTCTGTACCTAATGAACACTGAACACATAAAACTAAACATTTCAAAGGCTCTGTACCTTGTTCAGTTGATTGTGTTTCTCCAGGACCAAGTTAATGATGTCACAGGTGACAGATATTTTCCTTTGAGAGAAACCCCACTGGAGGAACTGCTGCTTGGTCAATATGGGCTTGTAGTGAAAAATATCACGTAGTACCTACACACGCAAAACATACATACTCACATTGGTATGCACCACTACATGGTTTATAGATTAATTGTGAGTGCAAAGTAAAAATCCACTGCTACGTTAGTAGTTACACAATCTGTTTCAGAGTAAAGGGATGACAGTGGATTTAGAAATTGACAGCATTTTTTAATTCCGCATGAAAACACAATGAATGAATGAAGAATGAAAAGTGTGTTTTTGTGTTACCTTATAAAAAGTGTCAGTGAATCTGAGGTCAGTTTTGCCAGTCACCTCGAGTCCAGTTGCCATTAGCTGCTCAGCAAAAGGTGGTGAGAAAGAGGTGAGGGTAAAACTCACTATTGGTAGGAACGCTGAGGGATCTCCTATGGAAAGGCTGGTGGAAAGGAGGAATAATGTGCAAGCTTGTGAGAAACACAAGCGAACAACCGAGTAAATAGAGAATCCAATATACAATGTTCACACTGCACACTGCTAAAATAACTGTCACTGCTCACTGTTTACACACAGTTGTGCTTAGGTAAGGAGACATTCAGCACCTACCAAATCTGAGCATGAAATTTTTGAGATTTCTTTATAGTGTGCTAGAACCAAATAAGACAGATACTCTTTGGTGTGCTGTGCAATGTATTTGTTTTTCAATGAATCAGTCAATGCCTTTATTGTCATTGTATGCTTACGAAACTAGTAATGCTTTTCTACTGCTGCATTTCCAGCTAAAAAAGAACACAAATGCAAGATTTAAAAAACATTTAAAATAAACAATGACTGGGTTTGGATGTTGGCCACAAATCAGACAAAGTTATAAAATTGTAATAAAATGACAAGAAAAATTAAAGAGGAAATGAATGTCAAACTTAAATTAATTTTGGAAATGGGGTGAATCAAGGCAACCTTGGACCCATGCAGTGGGCAATGCCTTGTGGTCAACAGACGACATTACAGTAGTCATTTCACAAAAAGTCATAGGGAGCCTTTAGAGGTCCTGTTAGTTGTATATATTAAACAAATACCAGATAATACAGGTTCCATTTCAGCACGATTTGACCTGTACCTGGCTATTAACTGCATCAATAAACAATTTTGCACCTGAGAACAAAATAGAAAGCAATAACATTAGTCGTTGAACCATTAATCATATTTTTAACTTCCCCCCAAGAGAATTTTTCTTCTCTTCTCTCTCTCTTCTGTTCCTAATGAAAACCAGTCTGGGGAAGTGTCCATGAGCATAAAGGTTTAGATTGGCTATTAATCTTTCTACTTTTAGGTTAGGCATACATTTTTGTGTTACTGAATTGTTGTGTTGTGTAACGTAGATATTTTCATTATTATGTACTTTTATCTCTAACGTTGGTGCTAGTGGCAGTTTAACGCCCTACCCTTTGTAGTCGACACATCCTGGATACTTTATCATCCGCAAGAGAGTTTCCAGTTTACGAAGCCAGCCTTGGACATCTCCAGTAGACAGCATCTTTATCTGTGAGAAAGAAAGAGAAACGTCACCATAAACGACCGCTTTAACTGGTAATGTAAGGGTAACAAAATTATTATCTAGCTAGTTTATTGTCGAAGTTATAGCTAGCTGCAATAACGTTACAAATTTCTGTTCTGGCCACATAAGTAAGGTAGCACGGGCGAAATCGACGACACTGACGTTACAGCCCTAAACAAAAAACGTTTAGTCTAGCATTTTACAGTCACTCATTGCCGTTACAGGAAATGCAATACCTCGATTAAGTTTTCTTTAAAGTTAACACGAGCTGTTTTTGGTGTATGCCATACACTGTATGGTAGCTAAGCTAGTTTTGTTTTGGCCGGGTGATCAACATCACACAGGGGATTGGCTGTTGTGTGGTTTTTTTTGTTTTTTTTTTCTGTAGTGTCACGAGTTTACGTCAGGTCGTAATCTGTACGCACGGACCTTTCTTTTTCCATTTTGTTTAGATCATTTTGTCGTGGGTAGTGTTTATTTAAAATGAAAGGATATGGCACAGTGTTGAAAAATTAAAACTTTTATTTCAGTTCATCTGTTTTTGTGTCGACAGAGAAGAGAAAGAGCAGGAGCTGAGGTGATAGGAGGAGGTTAAAAACACACAGTTGTGTTAGCAATAGATTACACTATGGAACTTTCTCATTGAACCAAAGAAGCAACTGCTCTACTTTTCTTTGAACGTGGCTAAACGAAATGACTATTGGATACGTCCAAGAGAGGGACACCACATTTCCAGCTGTTTTTTTGTGCAGATTGGGTTGACAGAGGAACCACTGAACTCAGGTAGGTTGCGTTAGCTCGGATTATGGCGCTGTATTGTAACGTGACTCAATGGGACATGCTGCACCATGGTTGTAAATAAAACGGGATAAATGTTCTGTAATGGAGCAACAAAATCAACCAGTGTAGGTGGACAATGTCTTTGTAAACTTTAACAAGCTCGATAAGCTAACGCTGATGTTTGTAAGAACCAGACTGTGAGCGATAGCCAATTCAACCAATGGCGTTCTGTTTAAAATGTCGTTATGATATAAGTGGCCAATGGTGAGCCTAGGTGGGTCTACAGGTCAAAGTATAGTGCTTGCTCGACTTTTCAACGCTTCCAGTGCAACAGTGTAATGGATTTGTTCATGCAACACAATTGACATCAGACAGGCTGTGAGAGGGAAAGGACAGCTGGGTGGTGCAATGCTTTGTCTTTTTATTGGCACACACGTATAAATCGACTTGCAACTCGACGCTAATTCTAAAGTTCATCAACTCAGATTTCTGATCTGATCTAATCTCGACCTTACAAATTTACACCCAACAGTCAATTAGTAACCAAAAAATGACCTTACAGATTTTTGTATTTAAAATTAAACAAAATAAAAATGAATAACCATTAATTCATAAACTTTACACATATGTGGGCATAGTAGACACATTTCATAGTGAATATCTGTGAAGAATAGATCACAATACTTGAACGTCAGATTACAAGTCACTTGAAAGCAACGGTTTTGAGGAGACATTGATTTTTTTTTTTCTTTCCAGTACAGCAAACACCTTACAATAAAGCCTGTTTTGCACAGAGCATCATCTTAAAGCAAAATTCTGGTCAGAAGGGGGACCTTGGGACAAAATGTAATCAAATGGAGTCTGTATCTGGTGTTCGTACACAGTCCTGGCTCTGTAAATGGGAAACAAAGTGGCTTGGACAAAGCATACACTATTCCAGTCAACCAACTTGTTGCCTCGTGAGCACTGAAGGGAGGGATATAATTTGATTGACTGTTGACCTAACATCAGCAAACTTTTGATTTTCTAGAATTGCAGACTGCCCCTTGAAGTAGGCTTATCTCATAACCACTTCACATTCCAGAATTTTAACATGGCATCGAGTGTATAATAAAATGCTTTTGTGTTATTTCTTTTTTTTGTCCAAAACTTTGTACCAGAACTTCACCACCTGTTTCTGTTTTTCTGTTTCAGTGGTGACAGTTACAGTTATTTATTTGTAGGTTTGCATAACTGCAAAAAATAGCTGTTCAGTAGTGACGTTTCTTGAAGATACACACTGATTCACAAATTGAACTAATTCATGTTCAGCCAGCCACCTTCCAGTTGAAAGTACCCTATAAATGATGATTTTATAAGCTTACTATTATTTCAGATGTATTTTCAGGTGTCAGCAGATAATCAAAGAATCTTACTAAACATTTTGATTTGCAAACTTCAATTCTGCTTTTTGTGGGATATCAGTTTGTGCACCTGGTGCTAATTTCCTTAATTATCTGACAAACCCTATTTAACTGTCAGCCTAATTTTACAGTTTTCACTTACTTAGCAAGATGGTGAGATGTTCTAAAGTGACTGAAACCCTCCAGCAACAAGTTGTCCAGATGAAGGCCAAAGGGATGAATTTATCAGCCATAGCAAGAGAAGTTGATCATTCTAGAATATTGCATCTTTACAACGTCACAAACTCATTCATGTCCCCCAACAAAGCTGGTCGCCCATGAAAGACAAATGCAAGAGAGGACAGGATAATGCGGAGAGAGCTGAACATTGTGAGGATCTGTCTCGTCGTACAGTATCTTAACATTTAAGAGCATTTGGACTGAAAGCTCACTCTGCAGTGACCAAACCTCTCATTAGCAGAAAGAATCAAAAGGCTAGACTAACCTTTGCTGAGGAGCATGTTGTGTGGACAGAGGAGAACTGGCCCAAAGTTCACTAGTGATGAAAGCAAGTTTAATTTGGGTTCAATGGGAAACATTATGTTTGTTGTCAAACTGGGGAAAGACTGAACCCAAAGTGTGGAAAGAAGTCAGTGAAAGGTGGAGGAGGAAGTGTCATGGTTTGGGGAATGTTTTCTGTCGTAGGAGTTGGGCCTCTTATACAGCTACATGGCAGAGTGAATGCAAATGTTTAGAACCTTCTTCGACAGCATGTGGGTCCTTCCCTGCGTTCTTCACCCAATCAGCCAGCAATTTTCATGCAGAACACTGCCCCCTGTCACACAGCAAAACGGGAAGCAGTTCCTTGAAACTGAAAACCTTGAAATGAAATGGCCAGCCCAAAGCCCCAATCTAAACCCAATAGAGAATCTCTGTAAAATCCAAGGAACCAAGGAACCCACTACAGTCACCCAACTGTGGAAGAGATTGGAAGAAGGGTGTACCATAATCACACCGGAGCAGTGTGAGAGACTGGTGATGTCCTGTCCCCGCAGATGTGCTGAAGTCATTCAAAGCAACGACCTGTACACTTCCTACTAATTGTTGACTGTTGTAACCTTCAGATAATTTATCTGTAATCTATCTCTGTGCTACAGTCATTGCTGTTCTCTAATTTAATCACGTGTTTGCTGCAAAATAAAGGGTTTTTGTTGAAGTGCCTTGGTTATTTTGTAAAACACTGTTCTAGTAGCATGGTATGGCCACAAGAAAAAATCCTTGAAATGTTGAGCAATGAAGATTACATTATTTGGGAAAAATCAGGTGTTCATAAATTGTTCTTTAATTTTGATCTCCAGTGTAGATGGGACAGGCACTGTGGGGGCTGCCTCCCAGACAACAGCAGCAGCTTCAGGAAGAGTTTGCAGACCGACTAGCTGACCAAGGAGGAGGACAAGAGCAAGGTAATCCTAACTTTTCTGTCTTTTTTAATGTCAGTATCACTTTTGGCTCATGATTTTGTTGTTTCTTGGTAACCATCGCAACCAGAAATGGTTGATATTATTGCTTTTAATTTATGATAAAATATGAGACTATTTACAGAAAAAATAGGTTCTGGATTTTAATCCATACAATAAATAAACTTTCACCTTATTTTATAGTTTGGCTAGACTGAAATATTGTCCTGTTTTTAAAAAATATCATCACTGTCAATATGTTCCTTGATTCCACAAAATGCAGAAGATGACAGATTTGCCCAGAATCAGAATAATAATAATAACTTTATATAGCACTTTTCAAAACTCACAGTTACCATGTGCTTCACAATAAAAAAAAATCTGCAAACCTAAGAAGGACAAACAATAATTAATTATAAAAATACAGTAAAATCCCCCCCCCCCCCAAAAAAAATTAAGGTAAAGTTAATAAATAAATAACAAGTTGAGATTAATAGGATCAATAGCTAAGAAAAGTCAAGCGATAAAAGTGAGTTTTAAGAAGAGATTTAAAAGAGGACACAGAGCCTGAGATCCTCTGGGAAGGAGTTCCAGAGTTTGGGGGCGTGGACAGCGAAAGCGCAGTCACCCTTAGTGACTAGCTGGGATTTGGAGACTGACAGGTGGGCCTTGCCAGAGGATCTCAGGCTGTGTTCAGGCTCATATGGAATTAAAAGGTCCTTTATGTAAGATGGAGCCGGACCATTAACAGCTTTAAAAAGCAACAGTAAGTGCAGAGAACAGACTGGACGATGGAGGTCTAAAAGATGGTCAGCAGCTCTTGAGGCAGGTTGAACTTCTTCAGCTGTCGCAGAAAGTACAACCTCTGCTGGGCCTTTTTCCTGATGAGGTCTACGTGGGACTTCCACTTGAGATCCCGGGCGATTGTGCTTCCCAGGAACTTAAAGGAGCCCACAGTAGACACTGTGTTGTTGAGAATGGTGAGGGGGGGTAAGGTGGGTGGGTTCTTTCTAAAGTCCACTGTCATCTCCACAGTCTTGAATGGGTTTAGCTCCAGGTTGTTCAGGCCACACCAGAGGACCAGCTGGTCTACTTCATGTCTGTAGGCAGCCTCATCACCGTTCCTGATGAGGCCAACTACTGTTGTGCCGTCCACAGACTTAAGTAGTTTTTCTTTCTCTCATGCCCCACCCCGTCTCCCGCTCTCTCTCTCTCTCTCTCTCTCTCTCTCTGTCTCTCTCTCTCAACCCAACCGGTCAAGGCAGATGGCCGCCCATCTTGAGCTGGGGTCTGCTCTGAGGTTTCTGCCTTCTAAAAGGCAGTTTTAACCTATGTTTTCCAGTTTGGGTGTGAAAGACTAAGAATAAGGCTTTCGAATGAATGGTAGTTGATTTTAGGCTTTAGACTGAGTCAAAACATGGCTGCAACTCCACCTCCTCGGCCAGTGTCTCGAGGAACTGGGGCGAGTGCATTCATTTAAGCTGAAATATTTCTGGCCGAAGCCAGGCTTCAGTTAGACAGAATAAATCTATATTATAATCTTATATTAATTAATTTACAACTACAGCTTTAGATGATAGAGATCTAACATTTTATAGTCCACATTTAATTCTGGAGGTGTTGGCGTTAATCTTTATTTTTTTTTGTATAACTCCTCTTTTTGTATTTGATTTAATTAATTTAGGTGGTCCAGGGACAGACACAGTCTCTATGGAATTTTGCGTGCTAATGGGAGCGCAGAGAGAGGTGGAGGACTGCAACTCTGCCTCCTGGTCTCAACTCTGGGTTGTCATGGTTTTGGTTTAATAAGAAACTCAGATTTCTAGATATGAGAGCTGCTCCATCCAACATGGGATGAATGCTGTCTCTCCTAATGAGACCAGGTCTTCCCTAGAAGGTCTGCCAATTTTCATGCAGAACACTGCCCCCTGTCACCTACCAAAACGGGAAGCAGTTCCTTGAAACTGAAAACCTTGAAATGAAATGGCTAGCCCAAAGTCCTGATCTAAACCCAATAGAAAATCTCTGTAAAATCCTTGTAAAATCCAATCCACCACCTTGACAGCCAGCAATTGAATGATGACATGCAGCTAAACATGTCATCACTGGTCAGATTGGGTAGGGGTCCGGAGAAAACTACGGAGTCTGACATAGTGTTTGCAAACACCGATTCAGCATTAACTGAAGTGACCTCCGACTGGCGCAGCCAGGTGTCATTACTGCCGACGTGTATTCTTATTTTACTGTACACTTATCCTCAGCGAGCAGTTTTAGATATGATTCAGCATCGCCCGCTCTGGCCCCAGGAATGCATTTAACTATGATCGTTGGTTTCTCAAACTTCACGTTTCTCCTGATAGAGCTGCCAGTTCCAAGAGTTGGTTTCTCAGCGGCTGTGTTGCTGAGTGGGGAGAACCTGTTGGGGGTGAAGTGTGGGTTTGTGTGTAGGACTATACTTCATCTGTACAGTCACCCAGCCTCCCTGGTTCCTGGCTGCTTGGGAGCTACTGGGAGCCGGCTAGAAGTAGCTACACTAGATCTGTCTGCACCAGCTAATGGGAGCTGGCTAACTACAGCATGGTGCGGAGCCGCGTTTCTAATTCATTAAGCCTTGCCTCCAGCTCTGTAAACTACATTTCTTACATTTACCATTTTCACTAAATGAGGCTGAGGAATAGCTAAACGTGACATACTAAGCTGGAGAGGGAGAAGGAGACAGAGAAGCCATCGCTAATAAACAGGCTAAGCTAGCTAGTGGAGTTTAAGGAAGGCTCAACCATACACTCGCTTTAGTGTGAAAATCGCTAAAGTGATTGAATAAGTGTTTGACTCGAACAGGCGTTTAAAGTAACAGTGTGAAATTACTAGCTGTAGTGGATAGCCGAACAACTTAAGCGAGGTTAAATCAAAGAGCAGTACAGAGCTGGTCGTAACACCAGTAACACACAACAACAGGAAGTGACGTAGGACGCTTACCGTAGCAGGAGTGTCATCCAGCAGAAACTGTGTGGAACTACGAGGTGTGGCCTACACAGAGCATATATATCAATGAATTAAATATCCTGTCTTTTTTTTTTCTTAGGGAGAAATGGAGGTCACCAGAAAAGAGGTCCCCAGCACTGTTATGGCCCTGACATCTACCATCTGCTGAGAGCACGCATGGGATGTATGAACCCAAAACCCAGGCTAAGCACATAATTTTTGCTAACATTGTGTCATCACTGTGTAACCATACTGCTTGCTAATCTTAAATATTCTGACTATATTCTTATTCAGTATTATTGCCCCTATCCTTTCCATTATTAATTATGATGGTGTGTGCAGACAGTCAGCATAGTTAGGAAGCGAAATGATGGTAATTTTGACTGGGAGAATAAAATTTTATATTAAATAAAAATCTTATATATTTCTTAAGATCTTAAATACCTGCCTAGTGTGTGTTTTAGATTATGTAGTGGCAGTTTCTCTCTTCTCTGTTGCAGCACGCATTCACAAGTCAGGGGGAAAGCACAAATTTAAATTGTACAAACACTATATTGCCAAACGTATTCACTTTCATGGCCACAGGTGTGTAAAATCAAGCACCTAGGCATGCCGACTGCTTCTACAAACATGTGAAAGAATGGACTGCTCTCAGGAGCTCAGTGAATTCCAGCGTGGTGCTGTGATAGGATGCCCCCTGTGCAAGAAGAAATTTTCTTGCTACTAAATATTCCACAGTCAACTGTCAGTGGTATTATAACAAAGTGGAAGGGATTGGGAATGACAGCAACTCAGCCACGAAGAGATAAGCCACGTAAAATGACAGAGTGAGGTCAGCGGATGCTGAGGTGCATGGTGCGCAAAGGTCGCCAACTTCATGCAGAGTCAGTCGCTACAGACCTCCAAACTTCATGCGGCCTTTAGATTAGCTCAAGAACAGTGCGTAGAGAGCTTCATGGAATGGATTTCCATGGCTGAGCAGCTGCATCCAAGCTGTACATCACCTAGTGCAATGCAAAGCATTGGATGCAGTAGTGTAAAGCATGCCGCCATTGGGCTTTAGAGGAGTGGAGACGCATTCTCTGGACAAATCATGCTTCTTCATCTGGCAATCTGATGGACAAGTCTGAGTTTGGCGGTTGCCAGGAGAACAGTACTTGTCTGACTGCATTGTGCCAAGTGTGAAGTTTGGTGGTGTGGGGTACGTTTTTTAGGAGCTGGGCTTGGCCCTTTTGTTCCAGTGAAAGGAACTCTGAATGCTTCAACATACCAAGAGATTTTGTATGGAATTATATTCATGCCACAATTCTGACACACAGGAAAATTTTGAGCGCAAAAAATTAAATTGAGCGCACAAAACATGGTTGAGCAGACAAAAATCAATTCTGTGCTCAAAAAAATATCTTCCTCCGTGCTCAGGCAGACTGCCGCACGCTTACAATGCGACTTTCCCTCCGTCTTCCTCAACCCCGCGTGCTCAACTTCACTTGTGTGCCACCATTTTTGTGGGCAAAAGTTTTTTGTTTACATCACTTCGCGCTAGATACAGTGCTGCGAGAGACAGAAAGAGAGCATGGACAAAATGGACCGTACCAAGACAAGATGGACCCTGTTCCAAAATATTTTCCTTGAAAAAAGTTAGTAAATTTGGTGGAATCGATCCGTATGAGCACGTTGACTGGACAATGGATATAAATGCCACGATTGTCTGAAGCTGAGTTTGTCCTCTATCTCGTCAATGGCGTTAGTTATTACACCGTCGAAGAATTTAGGAATTACCTAATTTGCAGTGATATTTATCTGTTTGCACGCAGTCTTTTGCTGTTGGCATCTTATCTGACTGTTACTGGAACTCTAACAGTGTCATTGCACTGCACAAGAATGTTTGTAATAAACTGAAAAGACTTTAAAACAAGTGTTCAGACATTATTGCTTGAGTAAATGGCACATGGTCTCACAGAGGACTTCTTATGGCTATTTTTTAATATTAAATTAAAGTAGTTGGAATATAGTTTCATATATTCCCATTGTACCACAATATTTATTATCGTCATCAGGCATAGTGTTATTAGCTTTCTTTGTAAAGTGCAGGCCTGGTGTTTGTCGCCATATGAGCAAGTAACAGGTGAGGAGATTTTTCTGTGACTGACATATCACCTTGGCACACAGTAGTTCAACTTCATCCCCAATGTTGAATCCATGGTCTACCAAAACCAAATCTCCCAGTAACAGTTTAGTGAGGATGCCACACTGCTCGGTCAGGAGCTTGTCGCTTACTTGCCCCACCCTTTAGAAATGAACAATCTCACCCCAACGTTTTTTTACCAAAGCAATCATGAACGACTGTGGCAGTTAACAACATATTGCACCAGTGTACAAAGCAAGGTCCATAAAGACATGGATGAGCGAGTTTGGTGTGGAGAACTTGACTGGCCTGCACAGTCCTGACCTCAACCCGATAGAACACCTTTGGGATGAATTAGAGCGAGGAGTGCGAGCCAAGCCTTTTGGTCCAGTATCATTGTGTGACCTCACAAATGCGCTTCTGGAAGAATGGTCATAAATTCCCTTAATCACAATCCTAAACCTTGTGGAAAGTCTTCCCACAAGAGTTGAAGCTGTTATAGCTGCAAAGGGTGGGCAGATGTCATATTAAACCCTATGGATTAAAAATGGGATGTCACTTAAGTTCATATGTGTGTAAAGGCAGATGTGCGAATACTTTTGGCAATTCAGTGTATGTTTCACTTACGACCCCAATTCCAAAACAATTGTGATGCTGTGTAAACTGTGCAAAAATTAAAAAAAAGAAGATGATAATTTGCTAATTTCTTTTAACATGCTCATTTGACAACAGTGAACACAGAATAATCAACTGCATTGATTTTTGTAAAAACATACTTCTGTTCCAAAAAAGTTGGGAAAGTGGCCACTAAAGATGGTGAAAGTTGCAGAACGCTCAGAGAAAAACACCCGTTTGGGAAAATCCCCCATGTAAATAGGTTCATTGATAATAGGTGATAGTATCAGGATTGGGTATGAGAGGGTCATCCTCGAGGTTCAGTCATTCAAAAGCAAGAACGTGGTGAGGTTCACGTCTTATTATATGATTGTACAAGGATATTGCCACACAGGGTTGGGAACACTTTGGAAAACCATTGTCAGTAAACATAGTTAATTTGCAAATGATTGCATTCTTTTTTAAATTACATTTTTATATGGTATCCCAACTTTTTTGAAATTAAGGTTTTAGCCTGTTTTCTATTTTTGTCTCCTCCCTTCTTTTTTGCTGGTGACTTCAGGTAAAGAACAGCATGGTTTTATAGATTTGGAGATGTTGCCACCTGAATTAAGCATCACCATACTGTCATACCTGAATGCTACTGATCTGTGCCTGGCTAGCTGTGTGTGGCAGGACTTGGGAAATGACGAATATTTGTGGCAGGGGTAAGGACATTTACCTGTACTTTCTGTATGTATATTCTCTGTTGTTGTGATCAAAGTAATGAGATGGTGATTGAGGTTCATAAATGCATGTTGGTTCCCATCAATAATTCTGATCATCTGTATCGTCTGACCTGCTAAACTGACTCACAAAATAAATAATGACAGATAGACTTAGGAGACAGAAAGGTTGTGGTCTTGAAAATAAACATGTTTTGTCCAAGTGCTGACTACTAAGCTATTGTTTTTGTCAACTGCTGTCTTTGTCTTTCGTTGTCTGTGGCAAACCTTTTTTGCTACATATATATCATCAAATTCTATAGTGTCTGTTATTTGTCTCTATTATGTAACCAATGTGTGTTGATCCATCAGGCTGTGCAAGTCCACATGGGGACACTGCTCCATCTACAACAGAAAACTACCTGCTGGTTTCTCATATAGAAGACTATATCTACAACTAGATGAAGGAAGCCTGACATTTAATGCTAACCCACAGGAGGTAACACGTGCTCAGACATTCAAGATCTGTAGTCCTTCATAGTTTCTGCAATGTACCTGTGTGTGTGCATCAAGAGGTCACTACAAAATTATATATTTGATGATATAATTATTTGGAGCTACCTATCACTTCAACATTAAAGTTTCAGCTTGGGTGTGTCTGGATATTTAGATGGATTAACAAAGTAGGTCTAACTTGGTTAGACCTATGCTCAGAAGATATATGATTCTCTCTTTTTTTGTGTGTATGTAGGGTATCAGTTATTTCATGTCTAAAGGCATACTAGTGGATCATCCGACTGAGCTGGCTAAGTTCATCTTCTACACTAGACGGCTCAACTGGAAGATGCTGAGGATTTACCTGGATGAGAGGTTAACACAGAGACAGAAAGACATACACAATGCCCAGAAAACATACCACTTGGCATTTTTTACACTGGATACTATTGTGACAACAGTTATTTTATATGGCCTGAAGAAAGTGTGGTGGATAGTGGAGTGGTGTTTCTTTGGTGTGTCTACTATTAGTTTAAATACGTATTATTAATGCTCTTTTCTTCTTTTTCTAACTCAGCCGTTTTCATTATCTCCCTATACATTGAAAAAGTTTGTTACTTTCTTGCCACTCATGTCTGTATTTGTGCAGGCGGGATGTCCTGGACGAGTTGGTGACCTTACATAACTTCAGTAACCAGTTCCTCCCCAATGCTTTACGAGATTTCTTCAGACATATTCATGCACCAGAGGAGAGAGGAGAGTATCTGGAAACCCTCATCACCAAGTTCAGCCACAGGTTTTGTACCTGTAACCCTGGTCTTGTCCGAGAGCTGGGCCTTAATCCTGGTTAGTACTGACATACACATATAGTAAACCATATAGTGAACCACACACAAACACCCGCACAATGCAATGGGACAGGTCTTCTGCTTATATGCTTAGATAACTGTCAAGATGTGCATCTGGGATAATGACATGATGTAGCTGACCACAACATGATGATTCAAAACACATTACAAGCTAGTAACAGTGTACACTCTAAGAAATCAAATGCTATGTATTTACCTAATCTAGTTATGTCAACCAGTCCCACAAAACTTGATTATTTAAATGAGAAAAGCTATCTAAAATGAATTGTAACACTATGTTAAAGTAAATCTAACAGAACTGTTTTAATTAAAGGCTATATTTTCAATTCAATTCAATTTATTTATATAGTGCAGATTCACAGTAAAAGTTATCTCATGACACTTTCCAATTAGAGCAGGTCTACACCAAACTCTTTAATTAAATTGTAATACAGAGAGCCCAACATTCCCCCTTGAGCAAGCACTTGGTGACAGCGTCAAGGAAAAACTGCCTTTTAGAAGTCAGAAACCTCAGAGCAGACCCCAGTTGGATTGAGAGAGAAAGAGAGAGAGAGAGAAGGAGAGCACAAAGTTATGTTAAATTAACTTTATCTTGAATTTACTGACAAGTGAAATTAATTTTACATGATTAAGTTCAATTTACTTAACACGTACAAGTTTCAGTGATGTTCTAAATCTATGTTAAAACTCAAACTTACTAACGGTAAACACAGCTTAATTTGTGGTTACAAGAAAATGCCCTCTTCCACACAAAGCAACTGCAACTTACTAACTTACTAAGAAAACTGCAGAACTTATGCAAAGAACAGCAAAAGTGTGTATGGATAGCATATATGGCAACATAGAAAACAGCTTACTTAGGTCCACAAATCTTAAACACACACTGTCCCGGAGCCTACTGGGAAAATCCCACCTCTCTCCAGCACTTTACAATACATAAAAATTAAATCTTGGTTTGCAAATCTCTTTTCATTTGATTATCCGGTAAGGTTGAATCCCCTTTAAATGTTATAGTCCCCTTCATGTCTGAAATTAGTGGAAGTGCTGCCTGCTTCAACAAACAAATAGAGGCAATTATTTTAATCCTTACAACTGGAAAGAAAATGTTAAGCTTTTCTGATTGAGGGAACTTCAACAATATTAATTATGTTGTTTTTGCCAACTAAGTATACAGATAACACGTAATTACTCGTAACTACTGTGCATGTGCAAAACTGCGAGTACGGAAAGCCCATACGTTTAAAGTGAACTACGTTGGTTTGAAACTACAGTATTCTGAACATAAAGTTATTAGTCAGAGCCAACAACATCTTCCATATTGTCCACACAAGTCTACTGTTTGATTCCTGCTGTGCTGCTTATAATAAGGTGACTGGTGCTCTTGCTTTTTTGAGATAGCCATGCCCTTTCATTTGCATATAACAGGTGGATATAAAAAGAACTGGGAAATACACCAATCAGCCACAACATTAAAACTACTGACAGGTGAAGTGAATAAAACTAATCATATTTACAATGCAGTGTTTGAACCTTGGGTTCTGGCCATCATGTAGATTTTCTTCGACACACACCAACCACCTAAATATTGCAGACCCCCCCCCCCCCCCCCTTGGCAGCAGCTCTTCTCATCAGCAGCCTCCTCCCAACTGGACAACGTACCTCATCACATTTTGAAAACAGGTCAGGAATGTCTCAGGAACAAAACAGCGGTCCGCAGACTCCAAAGATACCAGTCTGATCGAGAATCTGTGGGAGGAACCGGGATAAGGTTGGAGGCTCCATTTTTTGGGAGAGTGGATTCAGCTTATTCCGGTTTATATATTAGAATATAAGTATACTGAATCATTTATATAGTCATATTAACATTTATTTATATACTTATCTCCTTTTTTTCAGGATTTAGTTCATGGACATATTTTATTTCATAGGCATATTTACTTGCTTGCTTACTTGTGTATGTAGTTACTTATTTATTTCTATTAAAAAGAAACAGCAGCAAAAAAACTCTCCATATCCTGGGCAACGATGATTTCATACTTCCCCACGATGTCTCATGAGCTCTTTTGGTTGTATTTTCCTCATCTTATTTCACGCATGTTAAAACATTGTGCACAAGTAAGTCCCATAAACAAATTTTTGTATATGGGACAATCCTGCATTATAAAGGATGGGTGGAAGCCACTAAATATTAGACAAAAGTATCCTTGCATTTGAATGAGAAAGTTATGCCACTGCTTGATACTTTCTGAAATGGCCCATATTTTTTTTATTTTTATTTTTCTTTAGACTTGCACTGGGACTGGTTATATTAGAGTCACTGTGATCTAACCTGTCAATGTATAATATCTGTAACATTTTGATCCTTGACTAAGGAAAAAACTGAGATATTATTATCTGAATCATACTTGCTCACATAGCAAGGCACAGTATTTCAAAACTCAGAGTATTTCATATTTAGCTCAGAATTATCCAGAATTTTTGCAGCACCAGTAGGACAGGGTAGGAAAGAAATGGCATCATGATGCGTGATGGTCTAAATGGCTTTACAATGTGTGATGGATTTGGATATTGTTTTGGCTGTATTAATATACAAGCACTGGATGAAAGAGTCATTTAATATGTGATTAATTAATATATGTGCCATTTATCTTAGGTGTCTCTACATCCACTTTAAAGCCAAGCTGGATCCACCCTGGCACTAAGAATCAGAATCACCTCCATTTTCCAAAACTATCCTCATCTCCTTTTTGGCATTTCTGTCCTGAAGTTTCTTGTTATGTGGCCAAAATATCCGCAAATACTGTAAATCTGTGGTACATGAAAATCATCTGGTCTTATACACTACTTGTGATCACATCTGTATACGTTGACAGTGTGACCTGAAGATGGTGCTAGAGGATAGCCAAGAATTGGTCAAAATGAAAGAGGTGTCCTCCGAAGCACATAAATATATTCTGAGTTCAAGGCAGTATAATTAAATTTTCATTTTTCTGGGTTACAGGTCAAAATTTATATTTATATTTATTTGCATTAGGTATTTTGTTAGGTAATTGGGCTTATACCGGGACCAGGGAAACTAATTTGGAAACTAAGTTCCACCTCATGTTTCTACATGTGTGGAATGACAATAAAGCTCCTTGAATCCTTGAATCCTTGAAAATTTCAATTTGATTGTGATGCCATTCAGAGACATCCTCTTTTGACCATTAATATGTGGTCAATCCTGACTATAATCAAATATTGCCATTTTTAAGCATTACAGGCAGAAGGCCAAAAACTGTAGTGGCAATAGAAGTGATTTGAAGCCACCACAATTCTGACCCATTAGCCCAACCACAAAGTAAGGCGGGAAACAGTCAAAGATTTATTTTCAAGTAGTCCCTGGCTTCAGTATCACCAGTGGGCCATGCATTTACCAATTGAGGACTTTGTTAATGTCAGCAGACAATACAGAAATCAATCCCTGATGCTATCTCATCTAACTCTTTGGCTATACCCCTGTGATTAGTAGGATTAATGTAAGGGTTAGAGAATGATGCATTGTTCCCTTCATGAAGTGAACTTTTTCGTTCCACTGCTACTTTACCCCTTCATCCCCTCTGGAAAGGATTGGGTAAAGAAGTGAACAGATTAGAGTTTATCAGAACTCATTTAGGTGAGGAAGGAAGAAAGTTTTTCCTCACCACTGTCGCCAAGTGCTTACTCATGGGGGTTTTATTGGATCTCTCTAAAAATCGAAATGAAGAGTTTGGTCTCCACCTGTTCTAATGGGAAAGTGTCATGAGGCAACTGTTGTTGTGACTTGGTGCTATATAAAGAAATTGAATTTAATTTAATTGAACTGACACATTTATCATTTGTCATTTATTTTGTAGTGTGGAGTGTTGAAGCTGAGAACAAATTTTTAACAAGACCTGTTTGAAATTCATGACAGGGTTGTGTCTCTTTGAATGAAATTGAGGCTTTAACTGCCTGTTTCAAACAGATCACTCTAATTTCCTGTTCTCTTCAGTGCCACATGGCTGAGCATTTTGTCAGAGCTTGTGAGAAACAGAACAATCCTGTTTGATCAAGATTTACTATTATGTCTCTGCAGATGCGGTGTATGTGCTGTGCTACAGTCTGATCCTGCTTTCCATTGACCTGACCAGTCCCCATGTCAAAAACAAAATGTCCAAGAGGGAGTTTATCAGGAACACTCGCCGAGCAGCACATAATGTCTCAGAAGACTTCGTAGGCCATCTCTATGACAACATATACCTGATTGGTCATGTGGCAGCGTAGCTCCACTTACCATCTGTCCAGAAGAAATCTTCATACTGCACTGAGACTGTGCTACCAAATATTAGAAATGTTATTAGATTCCAATCAAAGGTGTGACAAATCTGAAATGTCTTTTAAACCAAGTAGCTATAAAGACTGAAAAGGTTTTAAAACAGAGCCACGAAGACAAGCTCTGATACTGCACTGATGAATGGGTACCACTGGTTGGTGGAGGGACCAGGAAGAAGAGGAGCGCTGTCCTCAGCCTGTCAAAGGCTGGACAGGACAGCCATACTGAGTTGGACAGGAGCTGCAAGTGTTGTTCACCAGTAGGACAAACATTGTTCTAGGAAGTGACAGAACATTAATACAAGGCTAACACAAAATCGCTCACTAATATCACTCATAACGTTTTCCAGTGTAACTAATGACAGAGGTACACAGAAGATATTTTGCAAATCCATTGAATTTGATACACTTTCAGTGATAATGACCGTAATGTCTAATCGTCAAGATTCAACTAGACTGCCTAAAAACACAAAACATTAGCAGATTTTTACATAAGCCCTTAAAGCAGACAAAGCGAACCCAATCAAAAAATGAGACAGAAATATTATACTTGTGCATTTATTCATTCTGAAAAATGATCCAGTATTATTAGTACATACACTATATTGCCAAAAGTATTCACTCACCTATCCAAATAATTGAATTCAGGTGTTCCAATCACTTCCATAGCCACAGGTGTATAAAATCAAGTACCTAGGCATGCAGACTGCTTCTACAAACAATTACAGGTACTGTGATAGGATGCCACCTGTGCAACAACTACAGTTGTGAAATTTCCTTGCTACTTAATATACCACAGTCAACTTTCAGTGGTATTATAGCAAAGTGGAAGCTATTGGGCACGACAGCAACTCAGCCACAAAGTGGTAGGCCACGTAAAATGACAGAGCGGGGCCAGCGGATGCTGAGGTGCATAGTGCACAGAAGTCGCCAACTTTCTGCAGATTGAATCGCTACAGACCTCCAAACTTCATGTGGCCTTCAGATTAGCTCAAGAACAGTGCGTAGAGAGCTTCATGGAATGGGCTTCCATGGCTGAGCAGCTGCATCCAAGCTATACATCAGAATCAGAATTCTTTTATTTATCCCCGAAGGGAAATTCTTTAAATCACCAAGTGCAATGCAAAGCGTCGGATGCAGTGGTGTAAAGCACACCACCACTGGACTTTAGAACATTGGAGACGCGTTCTCTGGAGTGATGAATCACCTTCTCCGTCTGGCAATCTGGTGGATGTGTCTGGGTTCGGCAGTTGCCAGGAGAATGGTACTTGTCTGACTGCATTGTGCCAAGTGTGAAGTTTGGTGGAGGGGGGATTATGGTGTGGGGTTGTCTTTCAGGAGCTGGGCTTGGCCCTTTAGTTCCAGTGAAAGGAACTCTTAATGCTTCAGCATACCAAGAGATTTTGGACAATTCCATGCTCCCAACTTTGTGGGAACAGTTTGGGGATGGCCCCTTCCTGTTCTAACATGACTACGCGCCAGTGCACAAAGCAAGGTCCATAAAGACATGGATGAGTGAGTTTGGTGTGGAAGAACTTGACTGGCCTGCACAGAGTCCTGACCTCAACTCCAACCTTTGGGATGAATTAGAGCGAGGACTGCGAGCCAGGCCTTCTCGTCCAACATCAGTATCTGACCTCACAAATGCATTTCTGGAAGAATGGTCAAAAATGCCCATAAACCTTGTGGAAAGTCTTCCTAGAAGAGTTGAAGCTGTTGTAGTTGAGAAAGGTGGGCAGATGACATATTAAACCCTATGGATTCAGAATGGAATGTCATTTAATTTCATGTGCGTGTACAAGCAGATGATGCAGATGCAAATACTTTTGGCAATATAGTGTATCTGTGAGTTGCAAAAGTATGTGACCTCCTAGGATTAGCAGCTGATTTGAAGGCCACATCAGAGTCCATCTGTTCAGAGGTGTGTCCAGTTAATGGGTTGAGATTCAGGTGTCATTCAGTGCTGTGTTTTATGTAAAAAAAAAAAAAACAACAACAACAAAACAGGGAGTCAAAGTCTGATCTTAACAACATGTTTGTGGAAGTGTATGATGGCACAGACAAAAGAGCTTTCTGAGGACCTCAGAAAAAGAGTTGTTGTTGCCATCCATCTCTGAAGAGTTTGGACGCCACAAATCCACACTCAGGCAGATTGTGCACAAATGGAGGGGATTCATGACCACCGCTGCCCTCTCCTGGAGTGGTTGACCAACAAAGATCACTGCAAAAGCTACATGTGTTATAGCCTGAAAGGTCACAAAGGTAACTGCAAGTAACTAAAGGCCTGTTTTGCTGCATTTGGGCCAGAACAACTTGCTATCGTCAATGGAACAAAGAATTCTGAATTATACCAATGAATTCAAAAGGAAAATGTCACAGCATCTGTCTGTGAGCTGAATATCAGGAGAAACTGGGTCATGCAGTAATTCAACAACCTGAAGCACACAAATAGTTCTAAAAAAGATGCGTAAAGAAGAACAAAATTAATGTTTTGGAATGGCCAAGACAAAGTCTCAACCTTAATCCAAGTAATGTTGTGGAAGGACCTGAAACCAGTGGTTCATGTGAGGAAACCAAACAACATCTCAGAAGTGAAGGGGTTTTCTACCGAGGAATGGGCTAGAATTCCTTGGAGACGTTGTGGACAATTGATCAACTGTTACCCGAAACGTTTAGTTGCTATTGCTGTGCAAGGGGGTCACTCCAGATACTGAAACAAAAGTTAATTTACTTTTGCAACTCTTAAATACTAATGATTTTTCTTGAATAGATAAATGCACAAGTATGTGCATTAGTATGTGTATGAGTATAAGTATGTGTGTATGTGTGCGTATACGTGTGTATACACACAAACCAAAGACTGGTCCTAATGGGGCAAAATGTAATTTCTCAGGTGTCAATTAGGTTGTACAAAATGAATGAAAGTCAGTGCAATGTTTTAACAATGATAGGTGTGCAAACCTGTGTGTGTGCGTAAATTTGTATGAGGTCAAACAGCCAAAACAGTAAATCCTCTCCAGACACAGTATGACCTTTGACACTGGACCTGTGTGTGTGTGAGAGAGTGAGAGAGAGAGAGAGAGAGAATGACCTGTCCCTGGGTGGTGTTTGGTTTATATACTGCAAATGAAAAGAGAGCAGAGGGCAGAGATGTATGACGTACCCATACATACATACACACACTTACGCGCACACCTTCTCTGACGGATAAAATCTCAAAGTGAAACTACATTTTAATCATGTGGATATTTGACTATGTTCAGTGAAAACAGAACTGATTTGAGGTGCAGTTTCAGTAGTGATGCTGGGAGGAGTCTACGGTTAGTGATTTGTGTAAATATTACCAAAAGTAATACTGAAAACACTTTTTCTGCACCCCAGGAGCAGCAGAACTTGAGAAGCAGTGCTGCAGCTAGTTTTAATTGTTTTCATTTTTAATTCTTTAAAAAAAAAAATTAGATATTCTTAAAGTTCAAAACCAGTGTCTTTGTCTAACAATCCCAAAATCCAACAGCATTTGGAGTGAAGTGGAATGAAGTCCCACTACTATAAAATGTGATATATTAACGAAATAAATAAGCAATTTTCAAAAATGATATGAGTACATTTTTAGTCAGTTGAAACCATACTGTGTATACGGTGGAGATTTACCACTTGATTAAGCTAATTAAAAGTGTATGGGGAAAAAAAGGAAAACCAACTGTGCCAGCCTCTATAACGGATGTGACAGAAATGGATTACCGGTAATGGAGGAAATGATTGAAGAATAGATGTAAAAAGTGTCATTTTTTTATATTCAAGAATTTGTGAGAGCTGTCTTTGTCCGTGATTAAATTTGAACTGAACCCAATGACTGTGATAAAAAGGATGCTCAGTTAATATTTTATGACCATATTAGAGATGCTGATTCACCCACACTAGACATAAGAGTATTAATGATATGTCATTCTTGAATATCCAATCTTCAGTGCTCAACCACAACACATCAGTCATAACATTAATCTTAATTTTGTATTGCATAAAGCATTGAAGCTGCTTGTTACTGAGAATCCAGGGTGACTGTGACTGACATTGCGGCTGAGCAGATGTGTTGGCTTGCTTCATGTTTTGAACCTTGAATCTTGATGCCATGTTCTCAGGATATAGAGTCACTGTCAGACAAATTCCCCTCTCTCTGTGAAAATGATGATGAAGGTGCTGGGGGCTGGTGTTTATTTAGTCCAGCCCAGACCAGTACGCCCAGGTTGTCATTTGATGGTGTCTCAGTCTAGAGAGCCTCACTTAAGCCTGATGGAGATGATGGATAGCCTCCTGAGCACCAGAGCCTCTGCATTTCATCAGAATAAGCAGCCACTGCTGCTGACACACTCACTCAAACATTCTTTATTTTTCTCGCTCTCTCTCTCTTTCACGCGCACACACACACACACACTCAGTAGACTGACAGTTTCACACTGTTCCTGCTAACGCACACCGCTACAGGTACTGCTGCTACTGCTGCTGTCGTTACCAGAAACACTCATCGATTCCCTACTAACTGTAACTGCTGCATACATGTAGCTTTATTATTATGACATAATATTATTGCTTTTATACAAAGACTTTATTAAGAATTGCTATGACTATTGTGATGTAATAATAAAAATGATCTCATCTATAAAGTCATATTTTTTCTACTCTTTATTTCTTGGCAGTTTTCTAGCCTAAAATTGTATTTTACATTTAGGTTTACAATTTTAATAAAATCAAGCCAAGGAAGAGTGAGGGCTGAAGAGAATGTATGAGAAGAAAGAAAAACGAGAAGACACCAGAACAGTTTTCTTGCAAATCTCAAACTAAAAACAACAGTTTCATAAACCTTGACCACAATCTGCACTTTAAGAAGGCATGCATTTCTGTTTATATGATAATAGTGATTGTTGTATTTTATTAATCCTTAAACTCTGCCATTTCAAAGGCTACATTAAACCAGAAAAGGCATAAATAAAGGCCTTAATAAAAGGCATTGCTGCAGTAACAGATTAGCTACACTGAAATAAATTATCTTGTCAGAGACATCTGTCATGACTAGTTGAGTGGGCAATTTCATAAATTTATTTACAAACTCTTTTTACAAACCGTAGGTATATTATGTCAGAAAAATAAGTGGAAGAGAAAGACTCTGTGGACCTCTGGTGACTGTAATATTCTGGAGCTTGGGAGGCTTGCTAATGTACAGTTCTTTGTTACATTCCCTGCAGGAATCTGGGTAGGTGCTCAGTACAGGGAATGTTATTTAATCCTTTCCACCACAGTCTGAATTCAATTTCTGTGATTTCTGTGCCACTCTGAAATGAGCACTGGTACCATCATGGCTCATCTAAACTGCCTGGCTATGCCACCACTGGCTGGATCCTAAAGGACACTCATTTGGCTGATTTAATTAGTCAAACAGTTTTCCGCCTGACAACATTTCTACTCAATTGGGCCTGCACTTTGGTTAAAGTTGTGAAGTACAGCTGTTAGTTTTAAACTTTAGACTGTTGCTGTGGTCTGTGATCATCAGGTCTGTTAGCCCACAATACCATTTGAGGAAGTTAGGCATGGTGCTGGACAAAATTTGGCTTATTTTCATGCATGGGAAAGGCAGATTTAATGGTAGAAAGAAGGTGAAGGAAAAAAAATAACGCTGGCAATTCCAAGAGGGCCTGGAAGCAATACTGCCTGGTCTTTGTTTCATGTGGTCATGCTTTTCAGGGACCATGCAGAGGTAGAGAATCAGTAAAAGCTAAACTGAAAAACAGAGGATTAAGACTGAGAGAGAATATTACTGTAACCCATGTTCAATGAGATGTCACAGGACAGGTAGAAAGAGAAACGCTGATGCAATTTAAGACACAGGATTAATTAATATGTGGCTGCCTGCTGTGAGCCAGAAATGTCTGGTGGTCATTTTAGGTGGATTTTAAAGGAATGTTCAGTGTGTTTGTATAAACAAATTAGTTTTACTTTATATAGACAAAAATATTAAGATGGGGCTGTTTTTCAGGGGTTGGACTAGGCCCCTTACTTCCAGTGAGGTGAAATCTTAATGCTTCAGCATGCCAAGACGTTTTATACAATGCTATGCTTCCAACTTTGTGGCAACAGTTTGGGAAAGGCCCTTTTCTGTTCCAGCATGACTGTGCCCCAGTGCACAAAGCAAGGTCCATAAAGACGTGATTGGCTGAGTTTGGTGTGGAAGAACTTGGCTGGCCTGCACAGAGCCTTGATCTCAACCCCATGGGACACCTTTGGGATGAACTAGAATGGAGATAGCAAGCTAGGCCATTTTGTCCAACATCAGTGCCTGACCTCAAAAGATTCCCACAGAAACATTCCAAAATTTTGTGGAAAGTCTTCCCAGAAAAGTGGAATAGCTGCAATGTTGTCTATGCATTTAGAATATTAGTTTAAATTCCTTGTTGGTAGCCCAATAGGGGCCTACATAGTGTGTGTGTGTGTTTGTGTGTGTGTGTGTGTGTGTGTGTATGTGTTATGAAAAAAACACATCACACAACTCAAGGGAAAAAACACAGACCCCCATGACAGAGGAACAAGTATTTTATAAATATATTTATTTCCTTTGAACAGATAAATTGCTGATAATGCACTGATGATTAAAATACACAGATATAGTATAATAAGTAAAACACATAAAAATGTAACACTCTGATACGATAAATGTAAGGCCACAGTGAAAAATGTGTGCAAGACTGGTGATAGCAAGATAGCAAGGTGCTGGCAGAAAGCAAGGCAAGTTCACAAGACAGACATCAATCTGCTTTATGCAGCTGAACCTTAATATTAATATGGCTAAAACAAACTGATGTAATTGTAATCTCACTGGAAAATGCTGTGATAATAATGACAACTTAAAACAGTAACCAGAAATATTTTTTAATATGTAAATAAGAAACAGCTTCCTCAAGTAGAAATCAGTGGGAGTGATTGAAACCAATATTGCTTAATGATTGATTAAAAAAGATATGAATACCACAATAATTCCTTTATTTTATTTTTTGTTTTTTCAAAGTCAGTTTTCATAAGCAATGAAATACACCTAAAAAGTGGCCAGTTAGCATGAAAAGTGACTGAAAACATGGCTTTTCAGATAAAAAAAAAATGCAACCCACAGAGACTCAAAAATAAAAAATAAAGAGAAAATTATCATGGCAGCAAACCACTGTTTGTATAAGTTGAAACTAAATATTTCACAGATTACCAATGTATAACTGATCTTAAACTCATAGTGAAATAGTATTATAAATTTTATTACAAATATCCAAGTTGGGTTGTGTGACCTTTGGCCTCTTAATTGCTGTTTCTGTCACTGTCAGCAAAATCAAAGCTAAAACCCTCGAAACAGAGCCATCAAAACCACAGAAAGCACTGCTTCTAAACACAGAAAGATTTACACCATTTCTGCTTTCTGTCTCCCTGCCTGGTGCTTTTGTTTCTCTCTCAGTCATTTTACAGCCTTATGCGTAGCAGATCATATACTGTAATGTATGATGAAAAAAGCCCCAAAGCAAGCTAGATAAAACTGCACAACAGAATGTAAAGAACATTCTACGGAGACCATTGAAAATGTTTTCAGTGTCTATATTTAAAAAGTTAACAAAACTCAGGACACTTAAATTCTTACAGGGCACAGGTCTAATACTGTATATACTTGCAATCAATAATGCATAATTTCAATATACGTGTAAGTAATGATACAGGATACCATACCGACAAATACCTCCGCATTTTAAGTTAACTGATTAAAGTTACAAGCAAAAGACAGACAAAATACTTGCAGAAAGAACTAATTACAAAGTCCTGGTGATATGTAGCGGCAGCTGCCCAATAGAGGGTGCTAGGGTGGTACCACACCACTCCTCATATCATCAAGCTCCATTTAATAACACTACTGTTACTGTTTGGAAATGAAAAGGTTGAGTTCCGCCTTTTCTGTATATGTTGCAAGTTTCAACAGCATCCCCCCTCCAGTCATTTGAAGGATATATTATCTTACCACCATGAATAGCCCTTTACAAGGGATTCTTATGTCTGTATTGTTTTTTCATTACTAAAGCTGTTTTTGATGCTTTTGTATCATCGATGCTTTTTGTTTTTGCATTTTTTCCAATATTCCAATAAATGCCATGGTAATTTTAAATCTGCATGTCAAGGGGCCTAACATTTTTATGTGGCTAAACAGAAGAAGAAATGACTCCCTTACTTTACTGTACATGCTGCAAGGTCATGGCATTTATATAAACTATTCAGTAAGTCGTATCAACTTTTTGTATTCATCCCAAAAAAACTAAAATTAACCTCAAATTTCTATATAATTCTTTCAGTACTTTGACATTTTCAGTCAAATCAAATGAGCTACATACATACATGTTGTGTTTGCTAAATTTGCATTCCAAAGTAGGAAAGGAAATAAAAATCATAGAATGTCTGAGACAATGCTATGTCTTAATAATAATGAACATATTTCATGTATTGCTCTATGCATATATAAATCTTCTCTGGTGAAAATGTTTTTATCTTTTTTGATGTTAACACCTTTTCAACTGATTTTACTTTTTTCACAAAAAATATATTACTTGGGTCCCACTGACTTATTAATCCTGTCTAATTATGCAAAATTAAATTACATTTGGAAGGAGGGATGGAGAATGATTTACAGGATAAGTGAGAATAGAAAGGGAAAGAATGACAAAGAACAGCAAAGGGAAGAGAAAGTATTACATTATAAAACATACAAGTTGAGAGATGCTGACAACTTCCAACAGATCTGAGTCTTAGGAGTTAAGAAGCTCCATATTTCCACTTGAAATGCACTGCAATGATCATATGAAATACATCTGCAGAAAAATGTAAGTATATACATTTAAATAATTTTTTTTATCTGCATGGAAGTGACTGGAGCTTTACTAAAATGGATATATATTTTATTCAAGTAACATGTAGTTACAAATCATAATGTACTGGGATGAAGTGTACTTTACAACCCCATTTGGCTCAACCACGTACATACTGCAGAGTTTTATCATCAAACAAGCAACTTTTCCTTTCATTCTTCATCCTTGCCTGTTTACAGGCCAGTGGGCCCATGTAGTATACATGGGTGAATCAAACAAAACTAAATTTGCAAAGACTAAACTTGATGGGACCATCAGTATTTATTTCATCACCCTTTCAAGCCTCTGTTATGCACATTGTTTTCCAGGCTTTCTGCTCTCAGCTGAAGACTATGCTGCGCATGTCCCAGTTCTTGTCAGATGTTGTGCAACACTCAGCAGCAGCTGGCATAGCCATGCAGCGCAAATAGAGGCACGCTTTATGATGATTTATTAGTTCACAATACACACAAGGACATGATCACTGTTAGATCACATTTTCTCTGTGTCTCCCTGTGTCTGTCTCCTGGTAGATTTACTGCTGCTAGTGCACTTTCAGGACAGCAGAAAGCTGCTAGCTTATGTCTTCATCACAGACAGGAAGGAAGAAGGAAATTGAACGAGGTGAGCTCTGAGCATTATGTGAATGAAAAAAGTCCTTTTATCAGTGATGGACTGAAACATACCAACACAGCAGAAAAAAGAAACTGAAGCTAATGCTGTGTGGTGAAAGATTCTTGTTTTAAAATCATTTCCTATCTTTTCTATGTAGAAGTTTCTTGAAAAACAATTAAATTTAGGAATGTTAAGTCAAAAATACATGCACACTCTAAAATGTGCTGTGCTTCAAATTAATGCAACACAAAGACTCCAAGCTAGAGGGACCACCATGTAGATGGTCATAGATGGTCAAAATAAATGACAACACCAGAAAAAGTCTGGGGTATGCAATTTACTCAGCTAATTTAGTTGAAATCTGACAAATGGGCAATTAAATATATGAATATAGCAAAAATTGACATTTTAGCCTTGGCCTAGCACTAAAGAGAGTCTTAGAGAATGTCCAGTATGTAAAGGGTTCCTCCCTTGGGGATCATTTTTGTGCCCAGGCAATCTACACATTTATGGCAAGCTTCATGGCACACTGATTATTTTGATACTTCTTCATTATAAGAAGAACATTTGCCATAAAGTGGTGCTACAAGTGAGATCAATCATCAAAATTATTATTATTATTGATCTACTGGAGACCAGTAAAATTAATGGTGATCACATGAAATCTTGGGTGACCACATCAAAAGAAAAATGTCTATGTCCATGCTTGCTAGAAGCTCTGTGAGACTGCACTGACAGTGGTGCTTTGTTCTAAACGTGAATATCAGCATGCCAAGATGTGAACAATAAAAATCCCAGTGGTAATCAGGTGTAACATTTATCATGTTAACCATTTTAGTTTTGATTTAATGTAGTTCTTTAGTGTTAGCATGCTAACATTGGCTAAATAGCTCTTAATACAGTTTCGACATACTTTGTGTTAGCTTTCACTGCAGTTGGTTTTAACAAGTACACAAGCACTTTTGAAAAAGTTTATCAACTGCACAATCCTCAGGATTCTTTCCTTTGCCAATCCCTGTTCTTAGTGCTAGCATTGTTTCTTCCACTCGCTCTGACTCTCGCTCTGCCTCTCCCTCTCCCATCTTCTGCAAGGTGTGTGAAATGTTTAGTTATCCTTCTGCCTCCTTTAGTGAGAGTGAGATGAGTAGAAAGTGTAGTTTATTCGTGGCTTTGGAGGTGAGGCTAAGTGAGTTAGAGGCTAACCCTAACCCTCTGCACTGTAGATCATAGTCCAGTAGTCGTGACAGCTAGCCAGCAGCAGTTAGCCTGTGTAGACCGGCCTGCCGCTGTTAGGCGTCCCCCAGCAGCCCCTGAGCAGTCAGGAATCAGTGAAGCTGGGTGGCAGTTCGAGGGAAGCGTAGTTCGGAACAAAGGCCTGTGGATCGCCACCAACTGCTTCATGTATCCAATCGCTTTTCCCCACTCAGCGACACAGTCGCTGAGAAACCGTCTCCGGTTATTGGCGATTCTGTTTAGCGGTACGTGAAGCCAACACCAGTGATCATAGTCAAATGCATCCCGTAGGCCAGAGCGGGAGACATAGAAGGTAATATAAAGCTGCTGGCGAGAGATAAGAGCTACACCAGTCAGAGGTCTCCGAAGCTAATATGCAGAGAAAGCAGAGAAAGCATTCATCCCACCTGGGGTGGTGCGGCCTCGTCCTCCCACAGTCCAACTAGCACAAAATTTAAGAAGTGTTAATCAAAATAACTTCATAAAAATACACACTAGCAACTATTTAGAACCAAAAAATAGGACAATCAGATGTGGATTATTAAATATACGATTCCTCCACTCTAAATCCCTCCAATGATCTAATTATTGGTCACCAGTATGACATATTCTGCCTCACTGAGACTTGGTTATGGGATGACGAGTATGTCAGTTTAAATGAATTAACTCCATCTGGTTATATTAACTATCATGTTCCTCGAGACACAGGCCGAGGAGGAGGAGTGGCAGCAATCTACCACTCCAGTCTTCAGATTAACCCCAAACCTAAATCTATCTATAGTTAATTTGAGAGTCTCACTTTCAGCCTGTCTCACCAAAACTGGAAGTCAGAAAAGCCAGTTTTATTAGTTGTTGTGTATCGCCCATCTGCTGCTGCTTAACCCAAGTTCCTGTCTGTGTTTTCAGAGTTCTTATCTAGTTTAGACAGTGGTGGGCCGTCAGGGCCAGCAAGGCCTTCTCTGCTGGCCTAAGCACTATCAGAAGCACTGAACTACATTTACAACCTAAATTCTAATATTTGTTCCATGAAATTGTATTAATTTATTCCCAAAAGTTTATTCTCTTCATTTCGTAGCATGTCTCTCAGCTGCACCGCTTCCAATATGTGTATGTGGATGTTTGATTTCTGTCCAATCAGATTTCAGTCTCTATGTGTTGCCATGTCAGTCTAATCTGCCCAGAGCCTTCAGAATCAGTAGTGCTGGCCCGTGCAATTTAGACTATATTAGCCACTGACTGTTTCTTTAGCCAATCAGATTTCAGAATCCTCCTTGGGCCAGCTAGCATTCTTCCGTCCTCTGATTGGTTGGTCAGAGCAAAAGTCACAGCCAAGTGTGACTAACAGTTCTGAACTGCTGATGATGTACATGGATGTACATGGCTATCCCCGCAATAGCCAATATACTGCCATCTTTAGAAACCTCTTTTAGTCCTAATCCATCTCTGGACAGCTTCCTGCCCATAGATCTCAGTGCTGTCTTTGACACTGTAGATCACAGCATTTTGTTATATAGATTAGAACACAGATAAGATCACAGGGACAGCACTAGGCTGGTTTAAGTCATATTTATCAAATAAATTTTACTTCATTCATGTTAATGATGTTTCCTCTTCACATATAAGGGTTAATCTCAGTGCTCCACAGGGTCCAGTGCTCAGGCCCATCCTGTTCACCTTATACATGCTCCCCCTAGGAAATATTATTCAGAAACATGGCAAAAAATTTCATTATGCTGATGATACTCAGCTGTACTTATCCTTAAAGCCTGAAGAAACAGAGCCGTTAGCCAGGCTCCAGGCATGTCTTAAGGACATAAAGGACTGGATGACCCCAAATTTTTTATTATTAAACTCAGACAAAACTGAGGTCATTGTTGATTTTCATTTTCATTTTGGCCCCAAACATTTCAGAACTAGAATAGCTAATGATATTCTCTCTCTGGACAGCAATACTTTGGCCTCCAGTACGACTGTGAGGAACCTCGGCATTATCTTCGATCAGGACGTGTCATTTATTGCTAAGATTAGGAGTGTCCTCTCTCAGAGTGATGCTGAAAAACTTGTTCATGCTTTTGTTACTTCTAGGCTGGAATAATGCAATTCATTATTATCAGGATGTCCAAATTACTCTATTAATAGCCTGCAGCTGATCCAGAATGCAGCAGCTAGAGTTTTTACAGGAATCAGTAAAAGGGATCATATCTCCTCTGTCTTAGCGTCTCTTCACTGGCTTCCAGTAAAATTCAGAATAGACTTTAAAATTCTCCTATTTACATATAAGGCCCTAAATGGACTAGCCCCATCATACCTGCAGGATCTAATAGTCCCGTATATTCCCAATAGAACACTCAGATCACAGAGTGCAGGTTTACTTGCAGTTCCCAGAATTCATAAAAGTAGAACGGGAGGACAAGCCTTTAGTTGTCTGGCACCCTTACTGTGGAACCAGTTGCCAATCTGGGTTTGAGAGGCAGACACCACCTCCACTTTTAAGACTAGACTTAAAACCTTAGCCTTAAACAATGTTTACTGATATACAGCCATAGGTAGAATAAAGCTGACTAACTCTTATTCTTTAATCTCTATCATAGCTACGCTGCAATAGGCCTATGCTGCCAGGGGACACCTACATGATCCACTGAGCAGTTCCCCCATCTTTCAACACCACCACCACCTACTCCCCCACCTCCTCTCCTCTCATCAGGTCAACATATAATTCATTATTTTATGTCACAAACTGCGTGTCCAGTTTTCCTCATAGTTTTGTGTCTCTCCCTCCCTTTCTTTCTCTCTCTGTATTTTTCTGCAGGTATCTCTCCATCCAGATCTACGTGTTAAACTGCATCCATCCCTATGACAAACCCAGTATCTACTGTCAACATCTGTCTGTTATTCTTCTATGTTGTGCTATTAAAACTAGCAACAGATCAGCTAAAAAACAAATACATACAATACATAGTCTTTCAGCATTCCAATTAAAACAACCTGTCATGTTTGTCCCTTGTGATGAATGATGCTTATTGCATGTATGTTTCTCTCTCTCTCTCTTTCATCCTCTCTGTCCTGTCTACCTTTTCTTCCCCCCTTCACCCAGCCGACTATCAGCAGGATGGTTCTCCCTTGCAAGCCGGGTCCTGCTCAAGGTTTCTTCCTGTTAAAAGGGAGTTTTTCCTTGCTACTGTCTGCTTGCTTGGGGGTTCAGGCTCTGGGTTTCTGTAAAGCACCTAGAGACAATTTTGATATAAAAGGTGCTATATAAATAAAATTGAACTGAAATGAATTGTAAGGTTTTGCACTTTATTTTGTGCAAATAAAATAAACCAGGAACCTATTTTTCCTGTTTGGAGGAATATATTGGGTTTTTTGACCACCTCACTTTTCTCAAAATTGTTTGCACACTCTGTTATCCTGTGCGATTTAACGCATGTCATCTATGCCTACGTGACAAAATCATGTATTACCTGAAACAATGTTCAATGCTTAGTCATGTTCTCTGGTAAAAATGTCAGAATGCATCAGAAGTGGATATGATATGTAGTTTCAGTTGGGATCTTCTTAGAAAATAGTAGCCAGATTGCTAATTATCAGATATATTCAGGTAATCCTGTGCTAATTATCTTGCTGACATAAAAATAATGTTAGTTTTGTCATGTTCTCTTTCAAAAATGTCAGAATACATTAGCAACTATATCATAGATATGTTGGTTGTGTTTGTTAAGCTATGTTACACAATAAACCAGTAGTTCTCAAATCTAGGGGCAGTATGGTCACTCATGGGGCTGTTGTTTATTTCTCATGTTTCTTGTGTAGTGTTGTTGCAGTTTCTGTTAGCCCAACAGTTGAGTGACCATGTGAACCTGACATACATGCAGTGCTGTTTTTGTTTGGCCGTTGAATTCATAGAGCAGCAGGGCTGTAGATGCACTGGCTGGGACTGTATTCAGTGAGAACCTCAAGAACCTTATCCAGCCCCTCACACTCCCTAAATCTCTCTATATCCACATACAGACAGCAACAAGGGTTGTAGTTAGTCATCGTTATAACAGATTTCCTTCCCATGTTAGGAAGATTTGGGGCTAGTCAAAAAAGGAGTTTTTAAAAAATGTTTTTTCAGTGTTGATGATACCAGTGGTTTCCAACTGAGACACTTTACAGTCCTCCTCTGCAAAAGTAACAAGAACACGGCAATGGAATTTAACTATATTTTTTCATTTTCCTGAACAAACACAATTATTCTGAGAATTTCTTTACCAGGGCAGGGAAGTATGATGACCATGTCACATTAACTGTGATGCTGACTCCCAGGAACCTAAAACCATTCACCTGCTCCATCTCAAGCTCAACTTCATTTCCTCTCTGATTATCATATGGATGACCCACTCTACTCCTGAACCACAGCTGCCCATCATCCCCTGGGGACCATGAATGTCTGTATAAAATAAACAAATCTCTGACTCTCACAGATAAATTATATATGGACAAAAAAAGGAATGCTTTTCTGCTTGAACCCATCATCAAGTCTTTTGCCCACAATGAATAAAAAGATTGTGCTTGAGTTTTGTTTGTTTTTATTCCTGCCACTACTATACACCCATTACTTTGTTCAAGTTTTGTATCAGTGAAAAATACAAAAATAAAGTGGCAATCCGTCACACTGTTGTTCAGATATTTCACGTCGGACCAAAGTGGGTGTCCAAGCGACTATCTGACTGACAGACAATACCATACCCAGAGCTGTGCCGATAGCATGCCTATGTGGCGAAACGAGTGAGATGACAGTTTATCGTAGCAATCTAAATTTATGAAACCGACAACGCCACCCAGGGAATTCCACTCAGGGAGTTTTAAAGAAATAGAAGTGTAATTGTGAGGCACACAGGTAAGTATTGCAAAGAAGGGCAGGGGACGTGGTTCAACGTAGCAAATATAAAAAGTTTATTTAACTGCTGTGTCATGAAGCAGAAAGTCAGGTTATAATGACATAAGACCCAGAATAAAAAACTACTCCCGTGGCTGAGGCTTACCAACGGTGAGGGGACTATGGAGTGAGGGAATCCAAAATAACGAGAGCACCCCATTCATACATGACATACACGGCAAAAAGATGAAGTACAGAAGAAATGAAATCCTGAGGGCACAGCACACGAAGAGGAAACCACCACCTGGGACACCACCACCGTTGGCTTGCCGGAGCTACAGGGAGAGGGAAAACACAATTAAGCCACCCAATAACTGCCATTACTAAGCCCTTAAAAAATATTTAGTAACAATTATGAAAACACAAGAAAGATAATAACAGCCCAGGATGGATGGATTATAAGGATTATAGGACAAAAGTGACTAAATCATTACATCCCAGCAACTTAACAAATGAACAAACAAACAAAGAAAACAACAGAAGGAAAAGATCTCTGGCCAGAGTTATCACATCAACAAATTAACAGAGTTGTGTAATTAAAGCAAAGACTAAAGCATATCGTACTCTACACCTAGTACGGTCATTTACATGTATGTGATTTATTTACATGAATCATTCAAGTGTGATCATGGCCTCAACTCAGCTGAAAGGTTAGATAGATTGATGGATTAGAAATGTAGCTGCAGTCTTTCACATTAAAGTGACATATCTTGGAAAATTAAGGTTTATTCATGACACTTGTGCTGCTGAATGCTGAGTTGTAAAGTCTCACTTAATATGAACGGAATCTAGGATAAAGACATATTTGGTCACTCCATTACCAATGTGTTTACAGTATTTCTTCATATTAACAAGTGCCAAAAAATATGTTTGTAATCAAACAATTGTTGTAGTTAGCTGTTGTCTTAGTTGTTGCTGGCTAGCTTATTATACTCTTTTATATGAAAAATCCATGCGGTCTGTGTCAGCTCCAGCCATCTGTTAACCAGCTGTGGAATGATGTCTCAGATCGTACCTCTGACTGTGTCTCTTTGTTGCTCTTTCTCTCACTGACCCTTCCCTTGATGGAGGGAGAGGTGAACTGAGCTAAGTGTACAGAGATGCATTTTGGGTAAAAGAAATTCTCTGAGGAGCTTAGCTCACTGATTGACCTCACTCCTAACATACAGACACATACATATGCACACATCCTAGGAATAGACAGATACATTGTGCTCAGTAGCACTGTATTTGCAACAGTATTTATTGTGAAAATTGCTACCAGTGCACATTTTGATGGAAGGACTGTTGAAGTGAACAAAGAGAAATATCTAATTAGTACTAATTTGTATAGTCAGAGAAAAATTGTCAGGGCCCTTAGGTATGGCTTGTGATAAATCACAATCAAATTTGTTCAGTGCTGTGTTTTATTACATGTTATTAGTCTGGTTTGTTAGTTAGTTTGTTTTTCTGTCTCATTTAACTTGGAAAAGTGTAGCAAGGGCAAAAGAAGAAACCATAACATTTTGGAGTGGAACTGAATCACAACTCAGATACATGAATTATTTTTTATCATCCCTCATCCCTAACTCAGCTCAAGTGAGCAGTGTTGATCAAGCAAGCTATGCAGTAAATGAAGAGACAGAGTGGCGTAGAGTTAACAAAGCAATAAAGTTATTTTCTGATTGTTTGACAATAGTTACATTTTAACCAGCCATATTGCCAGATTTTGTGTGAATTCAAACACACACACTTGCAGCTCTTTATACATCCATGACACACAGCAGACATGTAACATATTTTTAGCTCTGGAGTCTGAATTAACACCATGCACACTGTTATACAGTATGATGAGGGCTACAAGTGCACTGCTTGGCTTACCCAGAAATGTCCCCAACACAGCAAAAATAATACAAATGATAAGAAGGAAATTCAGGCACATACATAGTCTCTGCAGGTACTGCCGCACAATTCAGTGAGTTATAAGTGATGAATGAGAAATTAGGCTGAAGCTTCACCATCGTAACTGTGTGTAACTGCTAAGGTTGTATGTGTGCTGATTTCATCCATCCATCCATTTTCTATACCGCTTATCCGTCAGGGTTGCGGGGGAGCTGGAGCCTATCCCAGCTGACTATGGGCGAGAGGCGGGGTACACCCTGGACTGGTCACCAGTCAATCACAGGGCCAAACATACAAAGACATACAACCACACACTCACACCTAGGGGCAATGTAGAGTAGCCAATTAACCTAATGTGCATGTTTTTGGTATTGTGGGAGGAAGCCGGAGTACCCGGAGAAAACCCACGCAGGCACAGGGAGAACATGCAAACTCCACATAGAAGGAACCAGACTGGGATTCGAACCTGGAACCCTCTTGCTATGAGGCGACAGTTCTAACCACTGCACCACCGTGCCACCCTGTGTGCTGATTTATAGTATTTTATTTTGGTAAATAGCTGTAAATACTGTGTGTCAATGATGTGTTGTTCACTGCATTTAAAGACTGAACAATAGAGCACTACAATATGCACATGGAGCCTGAGTATGCAACAAAAACATATTTCTGGTAATGGACACAACACATTACATTATAATGTGGATGGCTTTGTCTCGGCCATAAGTTGTGTTGTGAGCTTTTTAGTCAAGTTTGCCACTCTGACCAATGAAATTGAATCAAATTTCCACTGGAATTATGTTAAAACCAGTGTTATTTCCGCACTCATTACAGGACATTATTTGCACCGAAATTTGCGTGTCACTCAATGTAGTTTTTATGATCATACCAACTCTATGCCAAGGAGGGGACAGGGAAACTCAATCCCAAACACATACTGCATTTCTGAATGTGCTTCTAAATCACTCTCTGGAGAGACCACCATTTCCCTCATATAGGGTAACACATCTCCTTTGCATAGTCAATTTTTAAAGGCTGTGCAAAGTTGCTGGTTATTGGGAGAAACTGGAACATACTGTCATACATACAGATCCAGAGCATTCCAAATATATGCTGAATGGGTCACATGACTGGTGAGTGTGCAGGCCATACAAGAAATGCGATTAATAATGCTTATATCGTGCTGCAACATGAAGTGATGATGGTGGATGAACGGCATGACAATGGACCTCAGGATGTCTTCACAGTCTCTCTTTGCTTTCCGACTTGTATTTGTGTCGTGTAGCTTATGCCTGCCCATACCATAACCCCACTGCACTGCCACCATGGGGCAATCTGTTCACAATACATAATAACAAACTTGTACACCACTCATTCTCTCTGCCCAGTACAGTGTAAATCACTATTTATCTGTGAAGAGTATGCCTGATGCCATTAAAGGTAAACATTTGACAAATAGCAGTCAGGTTGAGACCTCAAAGAGCAAGTCGAGCACACAGATGAGTTTCCCTAAGATGGTTTCTGACAGAAATTCTTTTGGTTGTGCAAACCAATTATTACCATCAATTATTGGGGTGGGTGGTTCAAGACAATCTGTCATGGTTTGAAGTTCCAGTTTAACTAGTCTTTGTCCCCTTGTGTCTTATGTAGCTTTATGTTTCCTATCTTATTTCGATAGATGTCTTTGGCTCTAGAGTTTTTGCTTTACACTTCCTGTATTGATTCTTTTATCTCCTTTTTTGATTGCTTGCCCCTCCCTGATTGTTTTTGCCTGTGTCCAGTCCCTTTTGTTGTTGAGTTTGTAGTCAGTTTGTTTGTGTTTCCCGAGTTTGCTGTTCTCTGCATTATTTAGATAATTCTTTGTTTGGACTCTTGTTACTGGGATTCCCAGATGTCTTTTGTTTGCTTCTGTTCTGTTTTTTGGGGTTTATAAGTTTATAAATGAAAGTTTCTTTTGTTCACCCCTTCCCTTGCATCTGTGTCTGTACCGTGGTTTCTCAATATTGTGAGTTTGTAACGCAATCATGCAGATGAAGAACCCATATATGGAGGTCCATGTCTGGCATGGTTACAGATAGCTTTAATTGTAATTATAATTAATAATTATTTTAATTCTACACTCTTTAATTGTGCGACTGGCAGCCTACTGCGTGTGTTCACTGCATGTAATTTTCTGGGTGTTGCATCAAGGATGCAGAGGAAAAATTCAATATATGTAAAAATATATATATATACTGCCAATAAAAGTTGATTATTATTATTATTATTGTATTTATTATTGCATTTTTTATTGTAATTTTTTTTTTAATCATTATTCTGTGCTAGTCAGAGTTTGTCCACAACTAACACCATAATCAAAATAAGGGTGGCCATAAATACACTTGGCACCAGGACACCCTAGGTCGCAGGTCAATGATAGATAGATAGATAGATAGATAGATAGATAGATAGATAGATAGATAGATTTAATTTTATTTACTTTATCAATCCCAAGCTGGGAAATTACTTCTCTGCGTTTAACCCATCACTGATTGAAACACACACACACATGCAACATGCAGTGAAACACACAGGAGCAGTGGGCTGCAACTATCAAGCGCCTGGGGAGCAAATTTGGGGTTAAGATAAGAAAAGTATTTTATTGATCCCGCAGGAAATTGTTGTGCCAGGGTTGCAATACAAAGAAGCATACAAAAGTAGCAAGTAATTTTTCACACAAAATATAAAAATAAAAAATAAAAGAGTATATACATGAGGTATAGATAGACAACGGCAGATAAGGTGCAGAATGGCAATGGATAAGGTGTGGATACAATCTTAAAGTGTTAATTGTAGTGCAGGATAAATTGTTTTTGTCCTATGTGGAGAAAGAGGATGAGCTGAAGAGTTTGATAGCCACAGGGAGGAAGGACCTCCTGTGGCGTTCTGTGGAGCACCTCGGTGGTCTCAATCTACGACTGAAGGTACTGAAGTAGGATTCCAGTGTGGCATGCAGGGGGTGTGACTTGTTGTTTAGGATGTTGAGCAGTTTCCTCAGCATCCTCTGCTCAGACACCTCTGCCAGAGACTGCAGTTCCACTCCCAGGACAGAGCCAGCTCTCCTGATGAGCTTATCGAGCCTGTTGGCATCAGCTGTCTTCACCCTGCTGCCCAAGCGCACCACAGCATAGAAGATGACACTGGAGCCCACTGAGTGGTAAAACATCTGCAGCATTGTCCTGCAGACATTAGAAGACCTGAGTCTACTCAGGAGGAAAAGGCAACTCTGCCCTTTCTTGGAGAGGGCATTGGTGTTGACTGTCCAGTCCAGTTCATTGCCTATGTGGACCCCTCGGTACTTGTAGCAGTCCACAATGTCCACCTCAGTACCCCTGATGTTGATAGGCTTATGGGAGGTACTCATCTTCCTGAAGTCCACCCGCAGCTCTTTTAGTTTTTTTAAGCTGCAGGTGGTTCTGTCCACACCACTCCGTGAAGCTGTTCACCACACCTCGGTATTCAGCTTCCTGGTCACCGGTGATGCAGCCCACAATGGCAGAGTCAAACTTACTCAATTCAAATAGATTAACTCTATTTGAAAGAATTAATTAATTAATTAAGAAAAATGAAAGGCACTCAGGTCCGCTTGCAATGGAGGCAAAGATGGTAGTTCAATAGTGCAAAATATAAATTTTATTACAAATTAATAATTTAATAAAAAAGACTAGAATAGATGAAAATATTACTCACTGGGGGAAAACAAGGGAAAACAATCATGGCTGAGACCTACTGTGACAGACAGTCCAAAGAAAAAAACAAACACAAAGAAAAAGGGTCCCAGAACACCACGTATGAAGCAAATAAAAGTGAAGCAAAATCAACCTGACATGCAAACACAAGGGAGGCACCGCCACTGGGACACCAATCCACGACCATAGGCTCAACACCTGAATGGGGGAGACCAAAGAGCAAACAGATTAAAATGAGAATAATAGCAAAACTATATCCAAAAACAAAATAGGAAATAATAAAAAATTCAGAAAAGCTATTCAATAAAAAGCACTAATAAATCAAAATACAACTCCCAATAACCAAAATAAAGTGAACAGAATTATCTCATTTGTGGGTTGCAACCAAACCAATTATTACAACAGAAAATAAAGAATGTACCATGAAGAACAAGCAAATACATAATAATAACCAAGGGACAAAAGAAATAAGTCCCACGCTACCCCCTCACCTGTGCACACACACAAACACACACACACACAGAAAACAGAAAGCCAAGGGAGCAGTTGGCCCGCCGAGCAACCAGTTAGGCGTCGCACAAGACAGCCAGAGACCAAGTCAGCTGTGGTGAGCCAGTGCGTACCCAAAGCGAGGCAATGAAGTTAAGGAGGCAAGGCAAAGTAGTCAGTACAATGTAAGGCAAAGCCATCATCCAGCGAAAGGCAAAGCCATCATCCAGTGTAAGGCAAAACCATCATCCAGCATGAAGCAAAGCAGCAGTGATTTCCTTCGTAGATTAACCAGCACTGCGCCCCTACTAGGTTATCATTGCCCCTACAATAATAATCGAACACAAACATGAGGAACTTACCAATGGCTAGAAGAGGAAGCTAAGGCCACTACCCTACATACCGGTCAGGCAGTCCCAGACAACATGGCGTGGAGTGGAGGGATCGATTCAACACGATGCACACAGGTCGCCACATGTCCAATGCCACATGGGAGGACACATGAAAACAACGCACATACCAGCAGCGAACGAGTGGCACATGGAGCGGTAAGCAGCATGCCACCAGCAGCAACACGCTCGCTTCTGCCACCACACAGAGGCGGAAATGACGTGACCCAGCCTCCAGCAAGCAAGAGGAAGACAGGTGCTCTCTGCCTGCCTTTATGGGGCATTTTCCCACAATGATTGGCTGGAATCAGTACCCAGCTGAAACTCACCAGGACCAATGACTGCATCCTGCCGCAAGAAGATCCAGAAAGAAATCCTAGGGACAGAGGAAAGCACATGGGTTATCTCAGGAACGAGGCAGAGATGGGCAGGCAACAGGTGGTGAAGCAGTGAACCTAAAGCACAAAAGAAAAATGTTAAAAACTTGAATACAATGAAAAATGCAAGAGCCTGGAGTGTAAACCACAATCTGATGACAATGGAGAACAAGTCTTAAAAAGAAGCAATCGGGGGTAGAGTAGACTGGTTAGATAAGTTGCAGCTGTGCAGGTGAGAAGACTGAGGAAAATGTAGGTCAGGTCTGCCCAGCTCTGCACACACACCCACACCACACCAGGAAGAGATGAGACAGCAAAACACAGGGAAAGCTAAATCCAGATAAATAATGGTAATAACAAAGACTAGTAAGTAATCTGATTTCATTAAAATGTGATTATTGATATAACAATTGAAAATGACCAAACAGATAGATAGATTGCCTTTATTGCATTGTAAACTGATGGTGTTAATGTTGTGGCTGATCGGTGTATTCGGTGAGTAAACACCATTTTTAGCTCCGCTGTCAGTGTCTTCTAGTTAGCGCCATACTTAGGATTCAGTTTTTGACCACTTACTTGCTGTCTTCCAATCTCTACTCAACCCCCTACAAGTATGATACCAAAAACATGAACATGTCCAAGCCCTTGCAAGTCACTCTTCTATATCAATCAATCATAGTCGCTTTTCATGTAAAAAAAAAAAAAATAGCAGCATATTATATACATATATATATCCTCTACAGGGATGTAGCCTTGTCACTGGCAGGAGGTGTGTCTGCCAGTGACTGAGAAAATTGCTACCTGGGTGGACAGAGGACTTTTTGGATTCCTGATACTCCAGCCTGATAACATCCCATTTGCACCTTGGATTGCTGACATCCAGCCCACTAGCCTCCAGTCCACATCCTGGCCTGTTAACCACACAATGCCACCAGCGTGGTTCCTCATCTGGTAGCACTTCATCTAGCTTCCAACATATTTCTATAGCCTTCACCCCTCCAGTTGTTGGTGGCATCCTTTCCTCCAGTCAGCCGGGGTTCAACAAGTTATCCTACAGCATGCTAGTCTTCAGCCTGAACCCCTGACTGCTAACCTTGAGCTATCTTGACAGTTGGCTAACAACCTGATTTACAACAGTGAGGTGTGAGAGCCTACAACCTTCCTGTCCTGAACCAATTAGTCTACTACTTACTTTCACCTTTCAAGGTGTCATTTTCGCAGGTTCCCGTTAAGGCACAAAAGTCACAGCTTCCTACTGCTACTGAGGCTCAGTTACTAGACTGAGCTGCACAGCATCTTGGCTTCTTCTCTGCCCAGTGCTACTGAGCTATGAGCACTCCCTTCAGATCATCAGTCAGTGGTCCAGTTGACTCAGTCTGGTTTCAAGTCAAGAGCTGTTCCTACTGAGCTGCACCAATGTCCTGTTCTTGTTGAGCTGCTGTGGTCACCTTTTTCTGCAGAGCTGCATTTGCTGCTGCCAAGCTCTCGTCCTGTTTTCCAGCCCCCTCCTCCAATCTCAGCTGCCAGGGTTCTGTCTTCCTCTAGAGTTCCACCTATATTACTGGCCTCCAAAGCTGTCTTACCTACATTGCTGACCTCTAAGTGACTCTCCAGAGCTGCTCCACCCATCTGATTGGCATCCTGCCTGGCTTACAGAGCAGCTCCACCTATCTTAACTGACCCCAGGGGGTGTTGCCACTATAGAATCCTCAGACCTTCTGCCAGAGGTCTCCTGCTCCTTTTCTGAGATATTTTATACAACTTTCCCCAAATAGCATGTGAAACTGTATTTGTACTGGCTGCCATACGCAACCATTTCTGTGCATATTCAATGGTTATCTTCCTGGATAGCAAATGTATAGTGGAACCAGTAGTTCAATGGTATGGCTAAACTATTATTAAACTACACTGTATGGACAAAGTATTGGGACACACCTCTTTAGTATTGAATTAAGGTATGGTATGGGATTATTTTTCAGGGGTTAGGTTAGGCCTTTTACTTCTAGTGAAGGAAAATCTTAATGCTTCAGTATACCAAAACATTTTGGACAATGCTATGCTTCCAACTTTGTGTTAAAATTAAGTAGATAGATAGATAGATAGATAGATAGATAGATAGATAGATAGATAGATAGATAGAAACCCTATCACACATTAAAATGTAAAGTATGAAAATATAAAGTATAAAGAAGTATAAAAATAAGTATGGAATATATGTAATTACTACATTATAACTACTGTATAAGGATATGACAATAATGATAAAAAGTACTGTTGTATAAAATATAACAATAATAGAATAAAAACATTCCAAGTGGCTTGCAAACGGTTGTTGAGTGCAGAGGTGTGCAGTGAGGACCACTCAGCAAAACAGTCCAGTTTTATCCTCAAAGGTAGGAGCTGTAGCTGATACCAGTTTGTTCAGAGTCCTTTCCTCAGCCACAGGACTCCAGCTCGGCTCCCACCACAGAACCTGGGATCTGAGGTGGTGTATGGTCATGGTCCTCATGACGTTTGACGTCTGGGCGACCAGCCTAAAGTCCTTCAGCTCCTTGGAGTGTGGCTTCTTGAGGACAAGGAAGATACTGGATGTCTTCAACTGCAGAAGGACCCTCTTCAGATACAGTCCCAGATTGAAGACATGCTGTAAGGGCTCGACCAACCCAGAAGCACAGGCCCTAAGTAGGTGTAGGGACACCCTGTCTGGTCGGCAGCCTTGCTGGGGCGGAGCCTCCTGACCTGCCCACTGACCCGAGCTGCAGTGATGATGGTGGTGGGGGGAGGGAACATCAACACACTCCTCAGCAGCAGCCTGAGGGGAGTGAGTGTCTGTGGAAGGTGGGGGTGAGGGGATGATGTCCAGCAGTGTTGGGGGGAGGTGTGGTGATGACAGCAGGACAGGCCACAGCAGCAACAGCATCTGTGGGGGTAGGGCAGTCAAAAACTGTTAATGCATAATGTTATGCACTGGTTAGCTCTTCCCATTAACCCTTCCACAGTGCTCCTCTGCCTCAAGCTGCAGCCTACGATGGTTTTCATGCCCTCCCAGTCTTTCTTCATACTGTTCTCCTGCATCTTCTGCTTCACCTTCCTTCTGTATTTTTCTTTTGCCTTCTTCAGCCAAACCTGCTGCACATGCTTCAGCTCCTCCAGGTCTCCATCCTAAAATGGCCTCTTCTCCTGGTTCAGATGAGATAGTCCTTTATTAGTCCTGCAGTGTGGAAATTTACATTGTCACAACAGCATAATGATAGCAAACAATGGTGCAGATAAGCCAAATAAAAATATGCAAAGTAAAGAAGGAAATAATTACACAGAACATTTTTTTCAAAGAAACTATACAAAAACACATAATATTTACTGTGTTTTGCGATTGTTTACATTATTAGCAGTAAAAGTTACTGTATTGCACAATGACTTCTTGAAATTCAGTTTGTGGTGGAGTGCATGGGGGTCTGCTGCAAGCCCTGCTGGTTGTACAGTCTCACACCAGCAGGAAGGAAGCACCTGTGGTAATGCTCCTTCATACACTTGGGGTGAAGCAGCCTCCCACTCTGCCAATCACAGTCATTAGAACTTCTGACCACCATGTCAGACACACAGTTCAGTAGCCATGTTGTAAGTGCTTCAACTTATCCCTCAGTAGCACAAGTTGTGTGCTATTGAAAGTACTGGATAAGTCAAAAAACATGATTTTCACAGCGCTCCCAGGCTTGTCCAGGTGAAAGAAGGCTTTGTGCAGGAGGAAGGTGACTGCGTCATCCTCCCCAATGCCAGACTGTTAAGCGAACTGGAGTGAGTCCATCAGTAGACTCACCAAATGGCAGAGGTGTACAAGGACCAGCCTCTGCAGAGTCTTCATGAGATGGGGTTTCAATGCCACATGTCCATAGCTAAGGAGGTCCTTGATGTCAACGGTAACCCAGGGCTTGTTGTTGACAAAGCAGTGCACAGCTCTGGTGGGAACAACAACAGCCATACAGAAGTTGAGCAGCATTCCCCAGTCCTCGGGGCTGCCTCTGCCTCAGAGGTCTACTTCCTGAAAGAGTGTGCGGTGGTGGGTTGTGTTCCTACTCATGGCTCATAGTGAAGCTGGACCAGAATCAGAGGTAGAGGTGTAGCCATGTATGCATATGCACATTTGCATACAGAAGGTCAATTGTCCTGGTTGCCCTGGTTGTACAGTCCACATACTGGAAAAATGCAGGCAGCGCAGAGTGTGAAGTGGTTGAAGATCAGGAGATCAGCGTGAACACTTCGGGGTGCTGCATTTCTAGTCTTGCAACAGTGAAGTGGATGATGCCTTGACCTAAACTCCACTGAACACCATTAGGATGAACTGAAACAGAGATTGTGAGCCAGGCCTTTTCATCCAATATCAGCACCTGACCTCATAAATGCTCTACTACTTGAATGGGCAAAAATTCCTACAGAAACACTTGAAAATCTTGTGAAAAGAAAAAGAGAAGCTGCAAAGGTGGGGACAAACTCCATATGAATATCTTTATATTTAGAATGCATTAAATATATTAGAATATCATTAAAGTTCCTTTTGGTGTAATGGTCAGATGTCCCAATATTTTTGTCTATATAGTGCATTCTCAGATGGTATTTTTTTGTGTGTTTTAGTGCTGATGTGGCTCTATGTGGTACTTTAAGAGTTTGGGAAGCCCTGAGTCCTTCAGCTTTTCTTTTCAGTGGCTCTTCAAATAAGTTCCTTTAATCACAAATCCGGCAAGTCATTTACATTACGAAAATCTTGAACTCCTTTTACAAGAGAAAGAAACAAAGGTGCATATAACGTTATGACATGCTCCAACATTGATGGATCAATGATGTATTGATGTACCCTATTTTCCACCAGCAACAGTTGATCCTCTTACTCTCTCTCTCTCTCTCTCTCTCTCTCTCTCACACACACACACACACACACACACACACACACACACATAGACAAAAGGTCAGTCACTTAACCTGCTTTAATCATAGGCGCCATTAACAACATCACGGTATTATGTTTAAATCAACTCTGAGACACAAACTGCTGTCACTTTCATATTTCAAACCTAAATGACCTTATTATCATTCTGTCTCAGGTACTAGTGTTTCATGTCTGAAAGCATTGTGCTTTTAAAAAGAAGTTTTTAATTTTCTTAACATTCAAACAGTCTGAACTGAATGTCTTCAATGAGAAATAGAATTATTGTTATTTTTTACAATTAAATTTCAAAAATTAGATTAGGCTAATATGTTTAAAAAATGAAAATACTATTCCATAATATTTTGTAACAATTATGAGATTACAAGAACAATACTTGTAATGAATTACTTTTCCCCTCAGTGACTCCTTCTCCAATATTATAAGAAAACAATGTCATCGAATTCTGAAGGTTTAAACCGATCACTTTGACCAGTTTGAGTAAAATAATGATATTCTTCTTATTATTATTATTATTTTACGGACAGCAGTAGCAACAACAACAACAGTAATAATAATGGTAATAATAATAACAATAATAATAATAAACTATTACAGATATAAACAATAACAATTAAAAAACATAAATTGAGTAAGTACCACATTAGAGTGCAGGACGTAGCGGAGTAAAATATTTGCCTTTTACGTTTTAATTTTGGACTTTAAATCCGTCGCACAGCTCAACAGAGCCCGATTCCTATCCGGTTTTTGGATTTAGGATGTATTAAGGATAAATGGTTTTAACATGTTATGTAACATGTTAAAATAATAGTAAATAATGTATCGCATTATAGCTCATGCGTCACTAAAAGACAGGAATGTCATCCTGAATGTAAGAGCTTAATAATCGTGTGCCGCTGATTGTATTTCTGAGTGGTCTAGAAAAATCAGGAAATAATTTCGAAACATTGTTAATCGCTCCAACAGACAAACAAAGAAAACTAAATTTGTTTACACGCCGAACACTCACATCCTCACATTGAAGTGGTAAAACGTTTATTTACAGTAATCTTATTTAATGTAGGCGTTTAAACAATATATATATAATAAACTCGGCTACATGTTTTTATAATGACTAATGATCTGATTATAATTCAGGCAGCCTTGAACAGAGATTATCTTCGTTTGGCCAAATATGCCAAATAAATATCCAAATTAATAGGACTATATATTGTAGCGCGCTAGATATGCGTGGGCTTCTGGTCCGTAGTCTATGACGTCGTTACAATTTTCTCTTAAAACACAGACAGTGTCTCCAGATTTGGATGATCCATGAACCCATCCTGCTATTTGTCTACTCTCTGTCCCCAGTCAGGAGAATTCGCGCGTCCGGCACGCTGCGTATTCTAACTGGCAGGGGGTGTTTAAAAGCTTAATTCCCTATTTCAGTGTTGATCCAATTGTAAAAACAATATATATACATAAATTAACATTAAAAGAAAATGAAAGAATTGCAAGCTTTGGCCTATTAGTATGTTTTAGTCATTAAGGAGCATGCGCACCGTGTTCGCTCTGCTGCTGCTGACAAGAGAAGAAAATATCAACAGATTATTCAAGCGGAATGCAGCTGCGCTGGCAGACGAAGCTACACACACAGCAGCGTCCGACTTGATTCTGCTTCTGCTTAAAACAATGGTGACTAAGCAGGCTAGAAATAAAGCTGTGTGCAAACAAAAGCAGCATGGATAATAACAAGGTGCATTTTCTGGAGAACTGTACTGTATGTTTAATATATGGTACTTAATTTAAAGATTAAATATTTCCATCATAGCAGACTGAAATTTTTACTCCCCTGTATCTCTGTTTTTTGTAGACAGTGGTTTTCTTGCATATTAGTTTGTTACATGCAAAATAAAACATAATATAGTGTCACGTTTTAATTACCCAGTGACATGAATAGTTTCACTGACTTATTTCTGTTTATCCCCAATATTTTTTTTTAGACATTGGTATGATTTCATTTATATCTCTCAAGGAAATAATTACAGCATGTTCTTGTTCTTCTTTTGGTCAAACCCTGGTTGTTTGCTTTGAGACTTACCTTCTGTCCAGTCCTGTGGTGTCAAAGTGGAGCTAGTGCAGAGCTGCTCATGACTGTGTAGGGTAACTTGGAACAAGACTGACAGACCATAGACACACACTTAACTTTCCAAACACACAACAGAGGCACGAAGCACACTCTCCTTCGCTGATAATTGCAACTTCTTGTAGCAGAGATTTTAGTTTTGTAGTCATTGATTGGTAAAAACCTTGTTTCTCCATTTTTTTGCTGGTTTTTGTAAAAGTTGAAAGAATGCATGCTCACCCACAAGTCAGTCATGTTTCAATTCTGTACATGTAAAACACTTTCAAATCCTAACCAGAACAGATGTATTCAGGTAAAACTTTATTTTCAAAATGTTGACATAAGATTTATACCTGAAAGTGATAATTCAAGGGTATTCATTTAAGCTGAATGTAACCAATAATTCCTTCAGTTATTATGAACCTACGGCCTCCCCAGTGTCTCATTTTTAGTTTACTTTTTTGTCTTTAGCTATATTGCGTAGAATTTTTTTCACAGATAAATGATTAAGAATTCATTGTATGTTTAATTAACATTTGGGGTTGTATAATTTTCTCTTTATATGCAAATACTTGCAAACTATATATAGCTTCTGGTTGAAATTTGTAAAATTATATTTTCAGACATTTATATTTAATTTAATCAAATTTCAAGGTTTGTTTTGGTTTTATGGAATTAAAATGTAGATAAAATTATCTTTTCATATTATCTCTACAGTATGTCAACTGAAAAGCATGAAATTTATGGCAAGGATGAACGATTGTATGCTGATCTTTGACTTCAGGTCATAAATCCTTTCCAGAAGCATTAGAAAATGAATCATTATCAAATTCAAAAATTTAAACAAGGCTATTTTTCTTGCCCTCTGAGGCATCTAAGAAGTTGACAATTAAGAAACAAGGTTTTCACAAAAGCAGCTATGTGTCTGCATCATTTCGAGAGCTGAGAGGCACATATAAATGGAAATATAGCCAAATATATTAAACGGAGGACACAATCCATAGTATATTAAATGCTGTACTACGTACACCTCTAAACTATAGTGTAATACAAAACAATATTTCAGTCATGAATTCAATCATAGCAGTCCAATGCAACACCATCACTGATGCCACACCTCTGTAATAAATATAGCTGAATTAACACCTCTTGACACACTTTAACAGAAGCAGACTATTATTATCCTTTGTAATGGTAGAATTATTAAGTATAGCTGTTGAATATTATTAGGTTGTATAAGTGTAACACACAAAGAGTACAGTCTCATGATCCCTCGTTGGAAGTATCAGTCCTTATAAGTATTGTAGTTTATAGTTGATTTTTACCAAGATAAGTTGAAATTATGGATCTCACATGCACTGATTTGCTATTGTATTCTCTGATGAGTGACTGAAAAAGCATGAAAAAATGAAGCCTAACGTTTGTGTTATTGGTTTTTAGGTTGTGTGTCTGCTGACTCTTTCCCACACTTTTTGTTTTTTTTGCATGGTTGTATCAACATTCATGTTCATGTATGTATGTGTGTGCTTATGTGTGTGTGCATAAGGGATATCCTCTTGACCTTCAGAAAAAAAAATCAGCATGCGACAGACTAACAGAAAACAGACTGAGGCATAGAGCTTCCTCTCAGCTAATGAATTCCTGATCACATTTGGACACACACACACACACACACACACACACACACACACACAACAGCCCTTTTAGTTGCAAGCCTAGAGAACTTAGTCAAGAAAAAAGAAAGAGTTACTTTAAAATTAGTTAGTGAAAGTGGAAATGTTAGTTAGCTCAAACAGACATACAGTACTTTTGGCTGGAACATACTATACATACATTTCCTGGTAGTGCACTTCTGTTAAATCCATTTTGCTACGAGTATAGTAATTGCTGACTATTTACCACTCGAGTACTGCCAAACGCATGCAGTGTGCTCTCTGACCTGCATAGATTGGAATAAACTCCTTAAGTCCACTAGGTGATGCTGCACAACTACTACTGGTACTGCTACCATTTACACCTCTACTACTGCAGTTACTGCTCCTACAGCAACAATTACATTACTTCTGGGACCACATTTACATCCGTTACTGCTGTGATTACTAGTACCCACTGTCTTAAGGCAAATTCTAGCCTACTAGTGGTACTAGACTACTACTGCTACAGTTGCTGCTGCTAGCAATACCACTAGTATCGCTTTCAGGATTAGTTGTGCAAAAATAGAAGAATACCTTTTAAATCTGTTTAAGCAGACTGTAGCATGAATAGATCCTTACTGGGCTTAATGTAATTCAAGCAGATAAAATAACTGAGTGCTGTGTCTGAATGTCTTTTAATCAATTAGATGAAAAAGTTACTCCAGTACAACAACGACACTTGTAATGAGTTACTTTTCCCCTCAGTGACTCCTTCTCCAATTATAACAAATTATATTGCTAGAACAACTACCAGTGCTATTTGCTGCTGCTATTGTCACAACTAAACAGGCTGCGTTTACTGGTAATAAAGCTATTAATATAACCCTATTATTGTGCTTCCATTATGAATGTACAGATTATGAATTGAAATAATTCAGTTTTGTTACTCACTACCAAATAACAACCTAATGGTTCATTTAGAAAAAATGTTTTATGTAATAGTGGCTACAAAAATAATAAGGTAACTGCAGTAGTGTTCACTATGACCAGTAACACAGAGCTACTATAATTCTCCAGTGGCTCTCTAGTGTGCAGATATAACAGATATCTGAGTAGATAGAGCACAGTTTGTCAGTCTTCCAGACAAATGGTTAAACAAAGTCTGAGCACAGAATGTTAACAGTCCTGTGTAGGATTAGGATCTAAAGGTTTGACTGGAGATTATCACCAAGTGAAAACCCCTCCCCTCACCCTTTCACAACTTGCATCCACCATGGGGACAAGTTATGAATAGCCAATAAAGTTCAAATTTTGTTCATCTAATCACAGCAAGCAAATCAAAAACTGTATTGACCCTGTTTGTGTCAATGAGTATACCAGGATTGGTTGATTCTCAAGAGTCTTTTCTCAGTTTTTGGCAAGATTTGCCCAAAAAGTTATTGGTTTTAACCTATTTATTTCTTTTACAGATTTCTATCAGAATGATATGCAATAAAGGTGTATCAAGTACGAAAACTAACAAAGTACTTTTGTTGCCCAAACCTAAGCAAATTGTGTTGAAAAACTTAAAATTATTAAAAAAAAAACTAATGAAAATAACAAGCCAACTAAGTCCAAAAATAAAACATTGTAACAAATGTAACTACATACTTCCCAGTCTCCTAGGTGAGAGATCTATGTTTAGCCCAATCACCTACCATGTACTGTGACTCTTTATACAAGATTACCTGACTTCAAAAAGTCTCAGCAGAAGGCAATTTGACACATCAAATTCTAGTTTATAAAAACAGACTTTATGTAAAGTGTGGTGTTCAGAAGACAATAGTTGCAGTGTAGTGTCAGAATAACACTAACCTTAGCAAATTTTAAATACTGGATGTACGTTTTGGGCTCAATAAAGGCGGTAGGATTTAGTGCCATCTGCAGTGTAATTACAGATTGCAAGCAAATGAATACCCCCAATCCCATCTTCCCCTACTGTGGACGCTAAAAATACAAAAGGCCTTCTCTCGAGCCAGTGTTTGGTTTGTTTGTTCTGAACCACTGTAGAAACATGGTGCAGCAACATGGTGGATTCTGAGGAGGTGGACTTTGATGGATCCATTAAGGGAAAATGTGGATACAGGGTTGCAGGTGAGATTCCCTGGTATAAAATTACCTGGATCTTGAATGTTGTGTGTGTGTATTTTTATTGTACATAGTTTTATAAGGATGCTGTCCTTTTACTGCACACTGTGTGTGCCTGTTTTGGGTGTATGTGTATGGGTGTGTGTGCGTGTGTGTGTGGGTGTGTGCGTGTGAAATTATTGTCACTGTCTTACCTACATGTTTAGTTTTAGTTTTAGTTTTTAGTTTTTACTGCACATTGGAGACTGGTCAAACGAAATTTCAATTTTCTGTGCTAACCCCTGTTACATAGATCTTTGACAATAAAGTACACTTTGACTTTGAAAATCATTTAATGCAGCTTTTCTACACTTTTGAAATGTTAGAGCCTTTTTGTTCAATATCAGTGTCGGGTGGGGTGGGGTGGGGGGGTATTAATGTCTATGTATTTAGGATGTCATTGGTGTAATGGTCATGTATCCCAATACTTCTGTCCATATAGCGTATTTCTAGGGTGCTGCCGTGGCTGGTGATGGAGTACCTGGCAGTGTAGCCCAGAGAAAACCCACACAGGCAGGCTGAAACCCTCTTGCTGTGAGGCAACAGTGGTAACCATCGCACCACCTTACAAAAGCATCCCTTCTCATGCAATGCAAAAGTTGTGAACTACTCCAGTTAATTTGGATAAACCTTAGACACAACAACAGGAGATATTTCTAGTGCACTCAGCTCCCACTCAGCTATGAGCCAGAAAGCTAATGTTATACTAGCAAGGTTCAAGTCAATGACATTGCACATGGTTGACAGACAGTAAATATAATTTTACAGTATGTTTAACAACAAAACTATCTAGGCATCCAGCCCAAATCAATCTCAAGATTTTCCCAAACAAAGATAGTTCATGTGTATTATTGGCTGCAACCTGAAGTAGGAGTAGGAAGTTGAACAGGTATACATTATGATTGCTTATGTGATAGTGTACGTATTCTCAGTTTCATTGTGTGTACGTATTCTCAGTTTCATTGTGTGCGTACATGTGTTAGTGTTGTTCTGAAACATATACCATTCTGTGGTGCTTTGGTAGTGGTTGCGGTGAGGTAGTGGCATCCTAACTCCTTATACACACTAGCGATTTCTTTTTTAGTTTTTCTTTTTTCAAGCCGCAATATCATAGAACAAAGGGTATCATTGTACAAGGAGGATAAAGTTTTACAGTTTGTATAATGGAACACTTTCAAATTCTTTTCTGATTCATTTGTTGTACAGAAGATGACAATCAGCTGTGGAACATTCGTCTCTTTATATGTTAATGTTGTCTCTGTCTGCCCAATTAACCTTACAAAGATCTTCGATGGCTGTAATGTCATGCAGCAGAATAATAGATGCTTCTATGTTTGTAAAACAAGCTATTATCCAGGATAACCATCATTTGATTTTCATGATTTTTATTTGGTTTCCGTGTAGCCATTACCTCACCCACATGAACCAGAAAGACTAAGATGGAGACAGTCAGTCACTCACTACCTATCTGGCTTGTTTTATGAACAATTGCACATATACTCATACACAAACACACACATAGAGAGAGGATACATCAATAACATCTTGACCAAATTCAGTTAACCTTCTGGTTCTTGGGCGAGTGACACAGGGCCAGGGCAAGGGGCCAACCAGAACACAACACACAAACACACACACATACATGCACACACACACACACACACAGGCCTGTGGCGCACATTAAATGAATTAAGGATGATCCAGAACCTTGTCTGGACATCGTCACTGAGGCATCTGGTCAGCACTGCTTCTCTCTGCTAATGTCTCTCTTTCTTCTCTTTCTTATTTGTCTCTTGTTGATCTAGGGCTACATTCACCATAGAAGGACTATCTACACAGCAATGTCCATGCACTTAGAATGTGATGTCACCAAAGTCCCCATTGGAGTAATAGTCATATGTCTCAATACTTTTGTCTATATAGTGTGGTATCAAGTTTAACAGTTTAAAACAAAAACAAGAGTTCCCAGGCCAACAATAGGAGTCAGTGATTGGCTGTTAGGTATTTCTGGCACACACATGTTTAAGTCTCGGTGCTATGCGGTCAACTGAACTTGCTCTCTCCCAGTCATTGCAGCTGTCAATCCAAAGACCTACAGCTCTGGGGATTCGTATCAAGAAAAAAGTAGCATAACATGTTTCTGTATTCACATATTTTCAGGACTTTTCTCAGTGTTTTGAAGTGGTAGAGCATGCATTGAAGAAAAGCTAAATCAGGATTTTCCATACAAACAATGGATCAAATGAATATATGTACTGGTGTCACTTGTAGAGAAAAACCCACAAAAGAAATTAGAATTTGTAGCCATTTGAAGCTTTAGTGTCTTTCAGTTCATTGTAATGTTAGTGTTTTGGTTCACTTTCACTGTTCTTAATAGCCTCTTTTCAATTCATAGCAAGTAGCTGTTTTCATTGAAAAAGATCTGAAAAAGACATCAAATGGCAGACAAAGTTAGCATCAATTTGGTGAACACAGTGAATATGTCACCACTTCCTGTAAAAGTAATGGCAAACTATTCCAAATATGGCTGCAACCATCTTGCTTTTATGATGCCTTTTGCAACCAGAGGTTGTACAGTAGAATGAGACAGATCACCCAAATAGACTCTCATTTAGCTTGTCAAGGGCATCCTTAGTAGAGTGAATCAAAAGCTAAAACCATCCAAAGCCAGTCAGTAATTTGCTAACTATACTTGTTAACATTTATTCAGAATAGACACCCAAGCTAATTTTGTATTTATTTTTTCTCAAAAAAATTTCCATTAGTTAGCATCTGTGGAGCAGCCATCCATTTGCTGTTATACACTTCTACAATTTGTCATGCAAGGGTTTATTTGTTGGAAAGCAAACACATTCATTATTAGTGTGACTAATACAAGAGATACAAGATACAAGATACAAGATAGGTTTATTTGTCACACACACAATCAATTCAATTCAATTCAGTTTATTTATATAGCGCCAATTCACAACAAAAGTTATCTCATGACACTTTCCAATTAGAGCAGGTCTAGACCAAACTCTTTAATTAAATTGTAAAATAGAGAGAGCCCAACATTCCCCCTTGAACAAGCACTTGGCGACAGTGGCGAGGAAAAACTGCCTTTTAGAAGGCAGAAACCTCGGAGCAGACCCCGGCTCAAGATGGGCGGCCATCTGCCTTGACCGGTTGGGTTGAGAGAGAGAGAGAGAGAGAGAGAGAGAGAGAGAGAGAGCGAGAGAGCAGGAGAGCGACAGAGAGAGCGAGGGAGAGAGGCAGAGGGGGTGGGGTGTGAGAGAAGGAGCACACAAGCAGAGATGCATAGCAGCAGTAATAATACCAGAAGTATCGAAATGTAATGATAATGACAATGAAGTATACAGAAGGTATTATGGTGATTTTGATAACAATAGTAGTAACAATAATGGTAGTAGCTGTACTGAGTCTTAACAGATTTAAATCAGATTATGACTAAACAGTAGTAATTGCAGTAGGTTTTGAGCAGGACGACAGCAGGACCGCAGCAGGAGGTCCAGTCATGATCGCTAGGAATCTGCGGGACAAGAAAGCACAGGGACTCCAGGGAAGAAGTTGAGTTAGTAATATGCATTAATGGGACATGAATGTGTGCAAAGGAGAGGGAGAGGAAGAAAGAGCTCAGTGCGTCATGGGAGGGCCTCCGGTTGTCTAAGCCTATAGTAGCATAACTAGGGGCTGGCCTAGGCCAGCCCTAACTATAAGCTTTATCAAAGAGGAAAGTTTTTAGTCTACTCTTAAATATAGAGAGGGTGTCTGCCTCCCAGACCGAAACCGGAAGATGGTTCCATAGTAGAGGAGCTTGATAACTAAAGGCTCTGGTTCCCAATCTACTTTTGAGGACTCTAGGAACCACAAGTAGCCCTGCATTTTGGGAACGCAAAGTTCTGGTGGGATAATAGGGTACTATTAATTCTTTAAGATAGGATGGTGCCTGACCGTTCAGGGCTTTATAAGTAAGGAGGAGAATTTTAAAATCTATCCTGAATTTTACAGGTAGCCAATGTAGAGAAGCCAGAACAGGAGAAATATGGTCTCTCATGCTGGTTCTTGTCAGTAGTCGTGCTGCAGCGTTCTGGATTAGCTGGAGAGTCTTTATGGATTTACTGGGGCAGCCTGATAGAAGGGAGTTACAGTAATCCAGTCTAGATGTAATGAATGCATGGACTAATTTTTCTGCATCTTTCTGACTCAGGATGTGCCTAATCTTTGTGATATTTCGGAGGTGAAAGAATGCAGTCTTTGAAATATTTGCTATGTGCGAGTTAAAGGACATGTCCTGGTCAAAGATAACTCCTAGATTTCTTACAGTGGAGCTTGAGGCCACGGCTAAGCCATCTATCAATGCAATATCACTGCATAATTTATTTCTAAGGTGTTCGGGGCCCAGAACAATAACTTCGGTTTTGTCTGAATTTAGAAGTAGGAAGTTGCTGGTCATCCAGGTTTTTATGTCTTTAAGACATGCCTGAAGCTTGACTAGCTGATTTGTTTCATCTGGTTTCATTGATAAGTACAATTGTGTGTCATCCGCATAACAATGAAAATGTATGGAGTGTTTCCTAATAATATCACCAAGCATATACAGGCTGAATAATATTGGCCCAAGGACAGAACCTTGGGGAACTCCATGACTAACTTTTGAGAGTGTGGACGATGTATCATTAACATGAACAAATTGAAATCGCTCTGATAAATAAGACTGAAACCAGCTTAATGCAATGCCAATTAGGTGTTCCAATCTGTGCAGTAATATAGAGTGGTCAATGGTGTCAAATGCAGCACTAAGGTCTAACAGTACAAGGACAGAGATAAATCCCTTGTCTGATGCCAGGAGGAGGTCATTTGTGACTTTGACCAATGCTGTTTCTGTGCTGTGATGAGCTCTGAAGCCAGATTGAAAAGTTTCAAATAAGTTATTATTTTGAAGAAAGTCATATAACTGATTGGCGACTGTTCTTTCAAGGATCTTGGAAAGAAATGGAAGGTTAGATATTGGTCTATAGTTGCTTAAAACTTCTGGATCAAGTGTGTGTTTTTTAAGGAGAGGTTTGACTACAGCTATTTTAAAGGACTGGGGTACATAGCCTGTTATCAGGGACAGATTGATCATGTCTAATAGACAGGTGCTAAGTAAGGGTAAAGCTTCTTTGAGAAGTTTGGTAGGGATGGGGTCTAAGAGGCATGTTGTTGGCTTGGATGAATATATGAGTGAGTATAGCTGATGGGGATCGATAGGTGAAAAGCAGTCAAGATGATGATATCTGTTTCTACTGTTGGTTCTAAGACACTAATGTTTGATGTTACATCAGGATCAGCTGAGGTCAGTAGGTGCTGAATTTTGTCTCTAATGTTTAAGATCTTGTCGTTAAAAAAGTTATAAAGTCATTGCTGCTAAGGGTCACAGGGATACAAGGCACGATAGCACTATGGCTCTCTGTCAGCCTGGCTACAGTGCTGAAGAAAAACCTGGGATTATGCTTGTTATCCTCAATTAATTTTGAGTAATAGGCTGCTCTGGCAGTCCGTAGGGCCTTCCTATATAACCTAAGACTGTCTTGCCAGATTGAGCGAGATTCAATAAGTTTGGAGGAACGCCATTTCCTCTCAAATTTTTGCACATTTTGCTTTAATTTGCGAACCTCTGTATTATACCAGGGTGCAAGTTTCTTTTGCTTTATGAGTTTCTTTTTTAGCGGAGCAACAGAGTCTAAAGTTGTCCTTAGTAAACTTGCAGCACTGTTCACGAAATGGTCGATTTCAGAGGGATTATTGTATTGTTCACTCGTATGGGGACATGATACTGAAGTTAATGACAATAGAACTGTTTCTTTAAATTTAGCCACAGCACTATCAGACAGGTATCTAGTGTAGGAGTTTTTTCTTGGTGGTATGAAGTCAAATAGTATAAATTCAAAAGTTATTAAACAATGGTCAGACAGAAGAGGATTTTGTTCAGAGACAGTTAAATGTTCTACATCTATACCATATGTCAAAACAAGGTCAAGAGTGTGATTGAAGCAATGAGTGGGTTCATGTACACACTGACAGAAGCCAATTGAATCTAAGAGAGAGATAAATGCTGCGCGAAGGCTATCATTACTATCGTCCACGTGGATGTTGAAATCACCCATAATAATAACTTTATTAGTTTTAAGGACCAGACTCGATAGGAACTCTGGAAATTCCAGTAAAAATTCAGAGTATGGGCCAGGAGCGCGGTACACTACAACAATAAAAATTGGTTGTATTGTTTTCCAGGTGGATGTGAGAGAGTAAGAATAAGGCTTTCGAATGAATGGTAGTTGACTTTGGGCTTTGGACTAAACGATAAGTTTGGGTCAAAAATGGCGGCAACTCCACCTCCTCGGCCGGTGTCTCGAGGAATCTGAGTATTAATATGACTTTGGGGAGTGGATTCATTTAAACTGGCATATTCTTCTGGCCGAAGCCAGGTTTCGGTTAAGCAAAATAAATCTATATTATTGTCCAATATTAACTCATTCACTAGTACAGCTTTAGATGACAGAGATCTAATATTTAACAGTCCACATTTAATTCTCCTATTTGTTGTAGCTGTGGAGGTGTTTGTGTTGATTTTTATTAGATTTTTATGTATAACTCCTCTTTCTGAATTTGGTTCAATTAATTTAAGTGGTCGGGGGACAGACACAGTCTCTATGGGATATTGGGTGGGTAACTGTAATGGAAGCGCAGAGAGGCGTGTAGGACTGCAACTCTACCTCCTGGTCTCAACTCTGGGTTGTCAGGGTTTTGGTTTAATAAGAAAGTCAGTCAGATTTCTAGATATGAGAGCTGTTCCATCCAAAGTGGGATGAATGCCATCTCTCCTAATGAGACCAGGTCTTCCCCAAAATGTCTGCCAATTATCTACAAAGCCCACATCGTTTGCTGGACACCACCTCGACAGCCAGCGATTGAATGATGACATGCAGCTAAACATATCATCACTGGTCAGATTGGGTAGGGGTCCAGAGAAAACTACGGAGTCCGACATAGTTTTTGCGAATGTACAAACTGATTCTACATTAATTTTAGTGACCTCCGACTGGCACAGTCGAGTGTCATTACCGCCGACATGTATTACTATTTTACTGTATTTACGCTTATCCTTAGTCAGCAGTTTTAGATAAGATTCAATGTCGCCCGCTCTGGCCCCAGGAATGCATTTGACTATGGTCGCTGGTGTCGCTAACTTCACGTTTCTGACTACAGAGCTGCCAATCACCAGAGTTGGTTTCTCAGCGGGTGTGTTGCTGAGTGGGGAGAACTTGTTGGAAACGTGAAGAGGTTGGGGGTGAACCGTGGGCTTGTGCTTCGGACTATGCTTCCTCCGTACAGTCACCCAGCCTCCCTGGTTTCAATCATACATGGTACAATGTGCAGTGAAATTCTTTATGTCCCTGCTACCAAAAAATAGGTAAATAAAAAAATTTAAATATTGCAAAAGAGAACGCTTGTAAAAAAATAATAAAATTAAAATTAAAAAAGTGAAAATGTGAAAATGAGCACCTTGAGGGGGAGCCTGAAGTCTCTGAGGCGTTTGAGGTGGAACAGACGCTGCCTGGCCTTCTTAACAGCCCTGTTAACGTGCAGTGACCAGGACAGGTCCCGTGTGATGGTCACACTGAGGTATTTAAAACTGTCCACCCTCTCCACCTCAGACCCGCCGATGCAGAGTGGACGGATGTCCTTCTGCTGCTTCTTCCTGTAGTCCATAATCAGCTCCTTAGTTTTGCTGACGTTCAGCAGGAGGTTATTCTCCTGGCAACAGTTCTCCAGGTGGGTGACCTCCTTCCTGTAGGCCTCCTCTTTGTTGTGGGAGATTAACCCCACAATGGCTGTGTCGTCAGCAAACTTTATAATGGCGTTACTGTCCGATGTGGACACACAATCATGTGTGTACAGGGAATACAGCAGGGGACTCAGCACGCAGCCTTGGGAGGATCCAGTGTTGAGGGTGAGGGGGGATGAGTTATAGGGGTCCACGCGTACCACCTGCTTGCCAGTAAGGAAGCTGTGGATCCACCTGCACAGGGAGGAGTTCAGTCCAAGATCACACAGCTTGGTTACCAGTCTGGAGGGGACTATGGTATTGAATGCTGATCTGTAGTCCACAAACAGCACTCTCACATAGTTCACATAGCAAACTGTAGGTGATCCAGGGTGGGGGGCAGAGAGGAGGTGATGAATGTTTTGACCAGCTTCTCAAAACATTTCATCACCACAGATGTGAGGGCTATGGGGCGATAATCATTGGGGTTACTGGGCTGGGCTGTCTTTGGGATGGGGACTACAACAGACTTCTTGCCCCGACTGCTAATACCGTCAGGCCCTGCTGCTTTTCTGGTGTTTACACTTCTAAACATCCTCCTCACCTCCAGCTCCGTCACAGTGAGCGTCACCTCTTCACCGGCTGGGAGCGCAGCTTCTTGCCTGCTGTCCGACTCGAAGCGTGTAAAGAAGTTGTTGAGCTCATCAGCCAGAGAAGCGTCGACTCTCATCGCGGGTGGATGTGTAGCTTTGTAGTCCGTGACTGCAGGAGATTCCTGCCTCAGCCAATGTTTATATTTCAGCATGAGAAGGACTGCACTGTGGTCCGAAAGGCCAAATGGAGGCAGAGACTTGGCCTTGTAATCATCCATGAAAGGAGAGTAACAGTGGTTCAGAGTCCTCTCTCCTCTGGTGGGGCAGTCGATGTGTTGTTTAAACTCCGGTATCACCTTCCTCAGGTTAGCACGGTTAAAGTCCCCGACCACGATGAGGGCTGCATCAGGCTGGTTAGCTTGATAGGTGTATATAGCCTCATGTAGCTCGAGGTGAGCAGTGTCCGTGTTCGCCCGAGGTGGGATGTAAACAGCGCTGATGATGACCGAAGTAAACTCACGGGGCAGGTAGAAAGGACGACACTGGATGGTCAGGAGCTCCAGGTCAGGGGAACACAACGTTCCTGTTGTCACACCAGTTGTTGTTCACCATCAGACACACACCATCTCCCCTTGATTTACCAGACTCGCCCGTCCTGTCCTTGCGGTGAACTGAGAAGAACTCCGCTGGTTGAACGCCGTGGTCCGGAGTCAGGGGGGTCAGCCATGTCTCAGTGACGCAGATGACATTACAGTCTCGTATATCCCTCTGGAACTTTATTCTGGTCCTGAGTTCATCGAGCTTGTTTTCCAGTGACTGGACATTGCGAGTAGGATGCTGGGCAGAGGTGAATGGTGTGCTCTGCGTCTCAGTCTGTTCCTAATGCCGGCTTGTTTCCCTCGGGGCATTCTCCGTGACCTGCGGCCTGAGCGTCCATTGTTGTTGTTGTTGTTGTAGCCTGCCCATAGGATGCTGACGGGCCAGGTCGGGTCGGGATTAAGTAAGGTTGATTAGTGTCTGTCTGTCATATGTGTTACGACCTACAACAGGATGGCTTAAGTTAAAAATTACGCTAAAAACGACTACATACAAACAAATTTCGGGAGCAGGTACGACAGCGGCCGACGTCACCAGCGCCATCTTTGGCATCTTTTTTTCTAATAATCTAATAATACTATTAAAGCCACATTTGAACCACAGAGACTTAATTTAGATTTAGGTTGATTTCTCTTGTAAATGTGTACACAGGAACACCACTTTCATTAGTTTTGTTTTTTGACCTTTTTGGGACTCCACTGGAAGACCCCATCAGCTTCAGCCATGGCTCTATTGTTTACACCAGGGATCAGCTGTTAGCTCTATGCGGCCCTGCTCTTCTCTACGCGGAGAAACAAGAGATTCCTGCGGAAATACGGAGGAGAAGGAGAGGCTGCAGAGTGGGACGAAAGATCCAGGAGAGGAAACAGAGGTACAGACCATATCTACCCTCCGTTATTAGGGAAAATGTCCGTTTCCTCTCCAATAAGACCAACGAGCTTACCGCGCTGATCCGGCTGCAGAGGGAGTGCATTTTTTTTACTGTTTTACTGAGACCTGGCTGAATGGACTGATACTGAACTGTGGTTTCCCTGGATGGTTTAAAACTTGTGCGTGCTAACCTGAGAGTGGAGGACTGTGGTAAGCAGAAAGGTGGGGGCCTGGCAGTTTTTATTAATGAGAGATGGTGCAAACAGGGGCACATCTCTGTTAAGGAACAAGTCTGCACTAAAGACATCGAGTTATTTGCTGTTGGCATTCGGTCTTATTTTCTTATCCCAAGGAAGTTTTCGCATGTTATTGTGTTTAATGTGTATATCCCTCCCTTGGACGATGCAGCAGCCGCCTGTGAGTTGCTCCACAGTGCAGTGACCAGGATGCAGACACAGCACAAACAGTCCCTTCTGCTTATCAGTGGAGACTTCAATAGAGCCTCTCTATCTTCCACTCTCCCCACATTCACACAGTAAGTGAAGCACCACACCAGGGACAACAACAAGCATACACAGAAGAAGTCTGTGAAAGTGTGGACTGATGAGGCAGGTGAGAGACTGAGAGACTGTTTCCAAACTACAGAATGAGAGACACTTTACAGCTCACATGGTGATGACATCAATGGCCTGACTGACTGCATCACAGACTACATCAACTTCTGTGTGGAGAACACTTTGCCAACCAACAACAAGCCATGGGTGACCCCTGAGCTAAAAGCCCTGTTGAACCAGAAGAAGAGGGCTTTCTTTTCTGGGGACAGAGTGGAGCAGAAGAGAGTACAGTGTGAACTCAAGTACGCAATCAGGCATAACAAGAACAGCTACAAGAAGAAGCTGGAGGAGTGGCTGGAGCAGAACAATACATGAGATGTGTGGAGGGGCCTGAAGACCATCTCAGGACATGGACAGAGTCGAGCCAGAGGGACAGCTGAAGGCAACCAGCGCTGGGCAAGTGAATTAAACCCGTTTTTCAACAGGTTTAATTCAAATCCCACCCCCTCTGCCACCAATCCTTTCCCCTCTTCACACATCTCCAGGCCAGCAGACACTACTACCATCACCAGACCATCACTGTCTTCTACTCCACCTCCCATGTTAGCCATTTTTAATTTCCTCCGCATACAGACCACACACAGAATGCCTGCCTTTTATCCTTGACCCCCTGCTAATGGCTGATTGGCATGTACCACCATAAAATTAATCCAATGAATGACCCCACTTGAATATACAAAAAATATTTACATAAAATCACAACCAAATTATAAATATATTATCAATATATGTATTTACATACCAAATCCCAAATAGAAAATACTCATAAATAATTTACATAAATACTTACATTACACAAAAAACTAAACCCCCCCCTCTACCCAATTCTCTCCCAGAACTAATGAAAGGTGTCTGGACCCCCGGGGATTTCTTTTGCCCGGACACCCTGAGAGGAAGAGGACAGGCAGAAGTAAATTCATACAAACAATTAATCAAACTTTCACAGTTACTTAACCCTCAGGAGTCGACAGACGCGCCGGCGCGTCCTTATCACAAGACCACTTTAAGACCACGTAGCTGCAAGACGCAGCCTCGCTGAATCCCAGTTTTTTTTGTGTCGAAAGTGGGCACTTCAAACTATATACCAGTTTTTAAATTTTGTTAATATGTCAAGTAAAACCCGAGTTATGATAAAAAATATACGCACTGTTTTTTTCATGACCATTGCCATCACGTTTGGTGCGCGTTTGGGGCGCGCATTTTATTCAAGAAGACGCAGTAAACACCAGCACATTGAGCGCACTTCATTCAGCGCATTTCAGCGCATTTTCCCCAGTCGGATTTTAGAGTTTTGTGTGATTTTAGGTCCAGTGTGTCAATACAGTATGTCAAAATGAAAAAAAACAACAGTAAATCACACTTGTGAGGTTGTGCTGATCAAAAATGATTCAAAAATGGCAAGATAAAAAAAATTCTAAGCTGAAATATAAAATTAGAATCAAAAATAGTCAACAACTGACAATTATACATGACTTCAGAGGGTTAACTGACTCTTACTCTATTCTGTCCACAATTCACTGTTCACGCTCCTCCTCATTGACAAGACAGATGAGAATCGTTGCTGGACAGGCCTTTGGGCTGACAGTACAGGCTCCTGAAACACCTTCAACAGGTTAACATGGAAATACCAGTGTTTCTTCAATTTGTCAGGCATGTAAAGCTCATAGGTTACCTTACCAAAGCATTTGGTGATCTTGTAATGCCCCTGCCATCTGGCCAACAGCTTACTGTCACTGGTTGGAAGCAACAGCATCACCTTCTGGGCCAGGTGAAATGTTCTGTTTCTGGCCTTCTTGTCATCTGGTTGGCTTGTACAGACCTCTGTGTTCCTATGCCAGGGCAGTCATCTGTTGCAGTCTGTCCCCTCATTTTTATCACATAAACCGCCACATTTTCCAGATCAGCACTTGGGTTCTCCCAGTGCTCCTTCAGGAGGTCAAATGCCCCCCTCACCTGCTGACCATAGAGCAGGTCAAATGGCGAGAAATCTGTTGAAGCCTGTGGCACCTCAGCAAGTATGAAGAGAGAAGAGAGAGATAATCAACTTTACTGACAGTATATATATTTTTACATACACATACTGAAATTGACTTCTGCATTTGACCCATCCTTAGTTGAACACACATGCAACACCCGGCAAATCACATGCAGTGAAACACACACAGGAACAGTGGGCAGCATCAGCGCCCGGGGAGCATATACTGGGGGTTAAGTGCCTTGCTCAAGGGCACATCAGCCGGCTAATGAAGGCGGGGGGGCATTTTTTTTGCATGAATCACTCCACCACACCCAAATTTTTCCTGCCTGTCCCAACCAGTGACCCTCCGATCACAAGCCACTTCTCCAAACTCTAGGCCACGGCTGCCCCTGTGCCCCCAAACAGCAAGTATGGCAGCCATTGATCCCAATCCGAGCTTGTGTGGGACACAAACTTCTGCAGCATGTTCTTCAGAGTCTAACTGAACCTTTCCACTAGTCCGTCCATCTGTGGGTGGTATGGGGTGGTCTTAATGCCCTTTACACCTAGCAACTGACACACCTGCCTCAGAAGTTTGGACAGGAAATTTGTGCTCAGGACCTCCCTAGGTATGCCTACCCTTGAGAATAACTGCAGAAGACCATTAACAACTTGCCTGGCCTAGAGGGGCAGTCGTGGATCAGAGAGGGGCAGTCGTGGATCAGTGAGGGGCAGTCGTGGATCAGTGGTTAGGGTGTCGGACCCGTAACCGGTGGATCGCTGGTTCGATTCCCCGTACCGGTGTCCATGGCTGAGGTCGCCCACTGCCCCGGGTTTGCTGTGTGTGTGCACGTCACTTGGGTGGGTTAAATGCAGAGCACAAATTTCGTTGGAGTGAGTTCCCTCCAATGACAAAATATGTCACTTTCATCTTTCATCATCTTAAACAGCCTTGAGCGGAAAAGCTTCTGAGTAACCGGTGGAATAGTCACAGATTACCAAGATATACCAATTGCCACATGCAAGGGCATGCAATTCTCTCAAGGAGCCCCACTACATCCATGTCTATTCTGTGAAACAGTGTGTCAATTTGTGGTAATGGCTGAAACTGAGCATGAGCTCCTCCTCTAAGTGATGTTAACTGGCATCACCTCAGCACAGAAGTCTTTGACATTAGAGTACATGTCTGACCAAACAAACGTACTGCCAATCCTGCTGAGTGTTTTCTGGAATGCTAGGTGGCCTGTCCAAGGGATGGAATGACCTAGCTCCATTACTTTTGGTATAAGTCCATGTGGCAAAGCCAAGGCTTCAACCTTGCCCTGATGCTGGTAGAGAAAGCCCTTTTTAATCATATACTTAGTGTCAGCTAAGCAGTCTGCCTTGCCTTGACTCACACCCTCTGAGACCCTGTCACCACAGCATAGCAGTAATGAAGGACTGCACTGACAGTTATTTTTTTTAGATTAAATTAATGAATTCTTTTCCTTTTTTGGATTAATGCATCCATCCATCCATCCATCTTCTTCCGCTTTATCCGGGACCGGGTCGCGGGGGCAACAGCTTGAGCAGGGATACCCAGACTTCCCTCTCCCCAGACACTTCCTCCAGCTCTTCCGGGTGGACCCCAAGGCGTTCCCAGGCCAGCTGAGTGACATAGTCCCTCCAGCGTGTCCTGGGTCTTCCTCGGGGCCTCCTCCCGGTGGGGCATGCCCGGAACACCTTCCCGGGAAGGCGTCCAGGGGGCATTCGGAACAAATGCCCCAGCCACCTCAACTGGCTCCTTTCGATGTGGAGGAGCAGCGGCTCTACTCCGAGCTCCTCCCGGGTGACAGAGCTCCTCACCCTATCTCTAAGGGAGCGCCCCGCCACCCTGCGGAGAAAGCTCATTTCAGCCGCTTGTATCCGAGATCTCGTTCTTTCGGTCATGACCCAAAGTTCATGACCATAGGTGAGGGTAGGAACGTAGATTGACTGGTAAATTGAGAGCTTCACCTTGCGGCTCAGCTCTCTCTTCACCACGACGGGCCGGTACAACGACCCCATTACTGCTGTCGCTGCACCAATCCGCCTGTCAATCTCACGCTCCCATCTTCCCTCACTCGTGAACAAGACCCCGAGATACTTAAACTCCTCCACTTGAGGCAGGAACTCTCCTCCAACCTGAAGGGGACAGACCACCTTTTTCCGGTCGAGAACCACGGCCTCGGATTTAGAGGTGCTGATTCTCATCCCAGCTGCTTCGCACTCGGCTGCGAACCTCCCCAGCGCACGCTGAAGGTCCTGGCCTGAAGAAGCCAACAGGACAACATCATCCGCAAAAAGGAGAGATGAAATCCTGTGGTTCCCAAACCAGACACCCTCCGGCCCCTGGCTGCGCCTAGAAATCCTGTCCATAAAAATAATGAACAGGACCGGTGACAAAGGGCAGCCCTGCCGGAGGCCAGCATGCACTGGGAACAGGTCCGACTTACTGCCGGCAATGCGGACCAAGCTCCTGCTCCGAGAGTACAGAGACCGCACAGCCCTTAGCAAAAGACCCCGGACCCCATACTCCCAGAGCACCTCCCACAGGATGCCACGGGGAACACGGTCGAATGCCTTCTCAAAGTCCACAAAACACATGTGGACCGGTTGGGCAAACTCCCATGAACCCTCAAGCACCCTGCGGAGGGTATAGAGCTGGTCCAGTGTTCCACGACCAGGACGAAAACCGCATTGTTCCTCTTGGATCCGAGGTTCGACTATCGGCCGGATTCTCCTCTCCAGTACCCTGGCATAGACTTTCCCGGGGAGGCTGAGGAGTGTGATCCCTCTGTAATTGGAGCACACCCTCCGGTCCCCCTTCTTAAAAAGAGGGACCACCACCCCAGTCTGCCAGTCCAAGGGCACTGTCCCTGACTGCCATGCGATGCTGCAGAGTTGTGTCAGCCAAGACAGCCCCACAACATCCAGAGCCTTAAGGTACCCAGGACGAATCTCATCCACACCCGGAGCTCTGCCACCGAGGAGCTTCCCAACTACCTCAGTGACTTCAGCTTGGGCAATGTATGGACCCGCCTCAAGGTCCTCAGCCTCTGCTTCCATAACGGAAGACACGTCAGCAGGATTGAGGAGGTCCTCGAAGTATTCCTTCCACCTTCCGACAATATCCCCAGTCGAAGTCAGCAGCTCCCCACTTCCACTGTAAACAGTATTAGCAGGGCACTGCTTCCCCCTCCTGAGGCGCCGGATGGTTTGCCAGAATTTCCTCGAGGCCAACCAATAGTCCTCCTCCATGGCCTCCCCAAACTCTTCCCAGACCCGAGTTTTTGCTTCCGCAACCGCTCGGGCTGTCGCACGCTTGGCCCTCCGATACCCGTCAGCTGCCTCGGGAGTCCCACAAGCCAACCATGCTCGATGGGACTCCTTCTTCAGCCTGACGGCATCCCTTACTTCCGGTGTCCACCACCGGGTTCGGGGATTGCCGCCACGACAGGCACCAGAGACCTTACGGCCACAGCTCCGAGCAGCAGCTTCCACAATGGAGGTGGAAAACATGGTCCACCCGGACTCAATGTCCCCAGCCTCCCTCGGAATCTGGTCAAAGTTCTCCCGGAGGTGTGAGTTGAAAACCCCTCTGACGGAGGGTTCCGCCAGACGTTCCCAGCAGACCCTCACAACACGTTTGGGTCTGCCAAGTCTGTCCGGCTTCCTCCTCCACCAGCGGATCCAGCTCACCACCAGGTGGTGATCGGTGGACAGCTCAGCCCCTCTCTTCACCCGAGTGTCCAAGACATATGGCCGAAGGCCAGATGACACAACCACAAAGTCGATCTTTGACCTCCGGCCCAGGGTGTCCTGGTGCCATGTGCACCGATGGACATCCTTATGCTTGAACATAGTGTTCGTTATGGACAAACTGTGACTAGCACAGAAGTCCAACAACAGAACACCACTCGGATTCAGATCAGGGAGGCCGTTCCTCCCAATCACGCCCCTCCAGGTATCACTGTCGTCGCCCACGTGGGCATTGAAGTCCCCCAGTAAAACTATGGCGTCCCCGGTCGGAGCACATTCCAGTACCCTTCCCAGGGACTCCAAGAAAGCCGGGTACTCTACACTGCTGTTCGGCCCATAGGCCGAAACAACAGTGAGAGACCTATCCCCAACCTGAAGGCGTAGGGAAACGACTCTCTCGTTCACCGGGGAGAACTCCAACACATGGCGGCTAAGCTGGGGGGCTATGAGCAAGCCCACACCAGCTCGCCGCCTCACACCATGGGCAACTCCAGAGTAGAAGAGAGTCCAGCCTCTCTCCAGGAGTTGGGTTCCAGAGCCCAGGCTGTGCGTGGAAGTGAGCCCGACTATCTCTAGCCGGTACCGCTCAATTTCCTGCACAAGCTCGGGCTCTTTCCCCCCCAGTGAGGTGACATTCCATGTCCCCATAGCTAGAGTTTTTGTCCGGGGTTTGGGTTGCCGGGATCCCCGTCCACAGCTGCCGCCCAAACCACATTGCACCGGCCCCTTCTGAACCCTCTCGCGGGTGGTGGGCCTACGAGAGAGCGGGCCCACGTCGCTTCTTCGGGCTGTACCCGACCGGGTCCCGTGGGCGGAGACCCGGCCACCAGACGCTCGCCTGCGAGCCCCAACCCCAGGCCTGGCTCCAGGGTGAGGCCCCGGTAACGCCAATCCGGGCGACGTACACATCCTTGCTGTTTTATCTTTCATCTGGGGCTTCTGAACCGCTCTTTGTCTGACCTGTCACCTAGAACCTGTTTGCCTTGGGAGACCCTACCAGGGGCTTAAGCCCCCGACAACATAGCCCCTAGGATCACTGAGGTACTCAAACCCCTCCACCACGTTAAGGTGGCGGTTCAAGGAGGATTAATGCAGTGGTTCTTAAAATTTTTCATGTGAAGACCCCAAAACAACCTAGACACAAATTAGACCATGGACCCCAATAAGTCTTTGGCTCCATCTGACAAGAATTATGCTTTTAGATGTTTTAATGCCTAAAGTTTATGAAACTCTTGAAAAAAAAAGACCTACTTTCTCTCATTGTGTTACTGGAACCCCTAACTCTAGCCTATTTTATATCTTTCACTTTTCTTTCTTGGTCGGGAAAACTGCAAGTGCAATGTCTGTACGAAAAAGAATTTCCCTTCGGGTACAAATAAAGGAATTCTGATTCTGATTCTGATGCAACATTATCTTATCCTCATAGCAGAGAGAGCGAAATATTGTACATTGTACATGCCTCTGTACTGCAGACCACCATGTCATACACACGGTTCCATGCCCTCAGGCACTGTGGGCAGTTGGTGAGGTAGTCCAGTGATCATTTTGTAAGGTGCTGGTCCACACTGAGTGCTCCAACTTGTTCCTCAACAGCACAGGTTGTGTGGTGTTGAAAGCACTGGAGAAATCAAAAAACATGATTTTCACAGTCTTCTCAGGCTTGTCTAGGTGACAGAGAGCCCTGTGCAGGAGGAAGATGACTGTGCGATCCACCTTAATGTCAGGCTGTTGTAGGTGTACAAGGATCAGCCTCTCCAGAGTCTTCATGAGCTGGTACCACACAGGATGTTTTCCACAGCTGTGGCACTCTCCCCAGCTTCAGGCTAATGATGAAGATGTAATCTGCTACCCTGTGTGGCTGGTCGGCACAGGAATTGAGGAGCCTGAAGCTGAAGCCATCTGGACCTGCAGCCTTCCTCACCTTTATTCTCACCTTCCTCATTCTTTATTCTCTAAGCTCAGCTCTCACCTGGTCTATGGTGAGGGACATGTTGAAGCAGGAGAGTTGTGTTCTGGAGGGAGTGGGGGATGGGTTTATGGCAGACAAAACAGAAGGGGGGCGGTTGTGAGCTAAAAGTTGGGGAGAGGGGGCTGGGGGTGGGTACAAGACTGTTCTGGAAGTGCAGGGATAGGGGCTTGCAGCAGAGATGGCAAGTTGGGGATTGATGGTGGGGAAGATAATTGATTAAACCTGTTTTCAGATCATTCCCCCACTTCAAGTCCCCAGCAGCCTGGGAGTCAGTTTTCTTGTGACCTGAGATGGTTTTTAGGCCTTTTCAGACTCCGCTGATGTTGTTCTGCTGCAGCTGCTCTTCAAACTTCTTCCTGTAGCAGGTTTTCCCCTCCCTGATCTTCGTCCTCAGCTCCCTCTTATGTCAGGGGTTATCACACAGTTTCAGAGCCTCTTCAATCTCCTCAAACCATCTCTTGTGTAGGTGACAGCTGGTTGCCTGTATACAGTGGGTTTGTACACAGGGAGGAGATGAACCAGGTTGTGATCTTCCCAGGGGAGGGAAGGGGGATGAGTTATATGCCTTCTTGGTGTTAGCATAAAATCCATCCATCCATCCATTTTCTATACCGCTTATCCGTCAGGGTCGCGGGGGAGCTGGAGCCTATCCCAGCTGACTACGGGCGAGAGGCGGGGTACACCCTGGACTGGTCGCCAGTCAATCGCAGGGCCAACACACAAAGACATACAACCACACACTCTCACACTCACACCTAGGGGCAATTTAGAATAGTCAATTAACCTAATGTGCATGTTTTTGGTATTGTGGGACGAAGCCGGAGAACCCGGAGAAAACCCACGCAGGCACAGGGAGAACATGCAAACTCCACATAGAAGGGCCCAGACCGGGATTCGAACCTGGAACCCTCTTGCTATGAGGCGACAGTGCTAACCACTGCACCACCATGCCGCCGTTAGCATAAAATGAAATGTAAAAAAATAAAAACGATGGGGTGAGATCGTTCATTTCTAAAGGGTGGGGAGGGCATGTAAGTGACAAGCACCTGACCGAGCAGTGTGGCATCCTCAATAAACTGTTACCGGGAGATCTGGTTTTGGCAGACCTTGAATTTAACATTGGGGATGAAGTTGAACTAATGTATGCCGAGGTGAAAAGCCCAGGCTTCACAAGAGGACGTGCTCCAATGGACCCAAAATCTGTGGAGGAGACGTGGTAGATAGCTCACTTAAGAGTCCATGTGGAAAGAGTTATAGGTTTAGTACACAGCAAGTATAACATACTTTAGCGCACCATACCAGTGAGCCTACTGATTCCAGGGTTGAGGGTGAGGAATTTTCCTTCATTGACAAGATTGTGACTAACTAATATGCCTCCCAGTATTGCCATTAAACAACAAGTCCTTGCGATGTGTTTTCAATTTCTGTGGTTTTCTGAATCGCTCAATCTGGCAAGACAGTCTCAGATTATATAGGAAGGCCCTACGGACTGCCAGAGCAGCCTATTACTCGAAATTAATTGAGGATAATAAGCATAATCTCAGGTTTCTCTTCAGCACTGTAGCCAGGCTAACAGAGAGCCATAGTGCTATGGAACCTTGTATCCCTGTGACCCTCAGCAGCAATGACTTTATAACCTTTTTTAACGACAAGATCTTAAACATTAGAGACAAAATGTGGTGCTGGTACTGATGTAACATCAAACACTAATGTCTTAGAACCAACAGTAGAAATAGATAATCATCTTAATTGCTTTTCACCTATTGATCCCCATCAGCTATACTCACTCATATATTCATCCAAGCCAACAACATGCCTCTTAGACCCCATCCCTACTAACCTACTCAAAGAAGCTTTACCCTTATTTAGCACCTGTCTATTAGACATGATCAATCTGTCCCTGATAACAGGCTATGTACCCCAGTCCTTTAAAGCAGCTGTAGTCAAACCCCTCCTTAAAAAACACACACTTGACCCAGAGGTTTTAAGCAACTCCAGACCAATTGAGCTGCATTTGACACCATTGACACTCTATATTACTGCACAGATTGGAACACCTAATTGGCATCAAAGGAACTGCATTAAGCTGGTTTCAGTCTTATTTATCAGATCAATTTCAATTTGTTCATGTTAATGATATATCATCCACACTCACAAAGGTTAGTCATGGAGTTCCCCAAGGTTCTGTCCTTGGGCCAATATTATTCAGCCTGTATATGCTCCCCATTGGTGATATTATTAGGAAACACTCCATGCATTTTCATTGTTATGCAGATGACACACAGTTGTACTTATCAATGAAACCAGATGAAACAAATCAGCTAGTCAAGCTTCAGTCATGTCTTAAAGACATAAAAACCTGGATGACCTGCAATTTCCTACTTCTAAATTCAGACAAAACTGAAGTTATTGTTCTGGGCCCCAAACACCTTAGAAACAAATTATGCAGTGATATTGCATTGCCAGATGGCTTAGCCATGGCCTCAAGCTCCACTGTAAGAAATTTAGGAGTTATCTTCGAACAGGACATGTCCTTTAACTCGCACATTCTCGCAATTATTTCAAAGACTGCATTCTTTCACCTCCGCAATATCGCAAAGATTAGGCACATCCTGAGTCAGAAAGATGCAGAAAAATTAGTCCATGCATTCATTACCTCTATACTGGATTACTGTAACTCCCTTCTATCAGGCTGCCCCAATAAATCTATAAAGACTCTCCAGCTAATCCAGAACGCTGCAGCACGACTACTGATAAGAACCAGCATGAGAGATCACACTTATTGTTTTAAAGTTTTTTCAGTTTATTACAAACATTCTTGCAGATTGTCACATGCAGTGACACTGTTAAAGTGCCAGTAACATTGCAAAAAAAGGTGCCAACAGCAAAATACTATGTGCAAACAGATAAATATCACTGCAAATGAGGTAATTCCTAAATTCTTCACCAGTGTAGAGGACAAGCTCAGCTTTTATATCCATTTTCCACTCAATGTGCTCATATGAATTGACTCCACCAATTTTACACATTGATGTAAACAAAAACTTTTGCCCACAAAAATGGCGACCATGTCACTCAATGCATTGCGAGATCACGTGCTCTTTCGAGCCCTATAAGAGCAGTATTTTATTGTCTCTGGTGGGGCAGATGACACACTGACTGAAAATGGGCAGATTTGTGGGAAGGAGAGGCATGGTTGAAGTTCCCAGAGATAAGGAAGATGGCCTGTGGATGCTGTGTCTGCAGCCTGCCTGCGACAGAGCGGATGACATTGCAGTCCACATTAGCAGAGGGGGGATGGCTGTGTACCTGTGTACCACTGCTTCAACCGCACCCTAGACTTTGTGTTAGTATAAGGGATTGAAATTGAACACTTAACAATCTCTACACGGAATTCAGTTTTGTCTGACCATCATTAAATATCTTTTGATTTTCTTTTAGCCAATTGCACAAAACTGAGCAGAAGCATTCTCATTAGCCAAATTTAAGGATTCAGTTCCGTCGATTTTTAGTTCAATACCCAGGCTCAGCGTGTCAGGGGACTCATGCACTACCCCTAGTTGCCATGACATTGATAACTTTGTTGATAGCTTTGCAGACCCATTGCACAGCATGCTTAACCTAATTGTGCCTCTATCTAAAAAGAATATAACTAGAAGAAGCTCTGCTCCGTGGTACACCCAGGAAACACGTGAGTTAAAGCAGCAGCACTTCGTACAGCCAGAGCCAGTTATTACTCATCACTCATAGAAGAAAATAAGAACTGCCCCAGGTTTCTATTCAGCACTCTAGCCAGGCTGACCCAAAGACCTTCTAGCATCACCTACCACAAATGCAGCTGCATTAGAGATAACCACTAAGTCAGATACATACCTGGACTCATTTCTTCCTATCAACCATCAACAATTGGCTTCTGTCGTTTCCTCCTCTAAATCCACAACCTGTCTCTTAGATCCTATTCCTACTGGGCTATTTAAGGATGTGTTCCCTTTACTTGGCACCTTACCAGACATTATTAATTTGTCCTTGACATCAGGCTATGTCCCACAGAGTTTTAAAGTTGCTGTAATCAAACCTCTGCTAAAAAAGTCCACTCTTGATCCAGGAGTTTTAGCAACCCATTGGCCTATTTCCAACCTGGTATTCACTTTAAAAATTTTGGAGAAAGTCATCGCCAGTCAGCTGTGCAAGTATCTCCATAATAACAGCCTATTCAAAGTCTTTCAGTCAGGTTTTAAGGAACATCACAGCACAGAGACTGCACTAGTAAAAGTCACCAACGACCTGTCAATGGCCTCTGACCAGGGCTGTGTTTCAGTACATGTCCATCTGGACCTCAGTGCTGCATTTGATACTGTTGACCACCAGATTCTTTTACAGAGACTAGAAAATCAAATTGGTGTAAATGGAACTGCTTTAAGCTGGTTCAAGTCCTATCTATCAGACAGACATCACTTTGTACATGTAAATCACAATTTGTCCATGCACACTAAGGTTAGCCACATTGTGTTCCACAGGGTTCTGTGTTTGGCCCGATCCTATTCACAATCTATATGCTCCCACTAGGCAATGTGATCAGAAAGCACTCTATAAATTTTTGCTTTTATGCTGTCGACACTCAACTGTATTTTTCAATGAAGCTAGATCAAAGCAATCAACTAACACAACTGCAATCATGTGTTGCAGATTTTAAGTCCTGGATGACCCACAACTTTCTTCTGTTGAACTCAGACAAAACTGAGGTTCTACTAGCTGGTCCAAAACACCTTAGAAAATCTTTAGCTAATGATATAGCCTTTCATAACGGACTAGCTCCTGCCTCTAGCACCATTGTAAAGAACCTGGGTGTTAGCTTTGATCAGGACTTGTCTTTCAACACTCACATAAAGCAATCTCGAGGACTGCATACTTCCACCTTCGTAACATTGCATCAGGCATGTCCTCTCCTTAGATGCTGCTGAGAAACTCATTCATGCTTTTGTTACCTCTAGGCTGGATTACTGTAACTCTCTTTTGTCAGGATGCCCTAAAAAGTCCCTCAGGACTCTGCAGTTCATTCAGAACTCTGCAGCTCGTGTCCTGACTAAAACTAAGAGGTGTGACCACATTTCACCTGTGCTGGCCTCTCTACATTGGCTTCCAGTAAAATTTAGAGTAGAATTTAAGATCCTCCTCCTAACCTACAAAGTCGTGCAAGGTCTGGCACCATCATATAACACTGATCTTATTGAACCATATCAGCCCTGTAGGATGCTGCATTCCTTAGATTCAGACTTACTGGCAATACCACGAATCTCCAAATGTAGATATGGAGCCAGGGCCTTCAGTTATCAAGCTCCTCTGCTGTGGAACCAATTACCAGCCTCAGTTCGGGTGGCAGACACCCTCTCTATGTTTAAGAGAAGACTTAAAACCCTCCTTTTTGACAAAGTCTATAGATAGGACTGTTCAGGCTCTGCCTGGACCAACCCCTAGTTATGCTGCTATAGGTTTAGATTGCTGGGGGAGATCCTTAGATACAGAGTTTTCAGAGCAAGGGGACTCACTCATCATGTCCCATCACCGGTACAGCACTAACTCACCCTCTTCCCTGGAGCTCTTGTGCTCCATCTTTTCTCAGCACTTCCAGAGCATGTTGCTGGATCCAGAATCTCCTACCCCGCCCTCCTGAGGCCTGGTACCGCTGCTGGATCCTGAGCCCTCTATGACCCTGCCTATTGCACTGATAGTGCTGCTGAATCCAGATCCCTCTCCATGGCCCTGCCTGGATCCTGCTGGTCCTGCTCTGCACTGTTCTCTCTATCCTACCTGTCTCTCCTCTCTCCCTCTCCATTTTCTCTCTATCTCCCCCTTTCCTTTCTCTCTCCATCTCCCTGTCCCCCTCCCCTCTCCCAGCTGGTCGCAGCAGAAGGCCTTCTACACTGAGTCTGGTTCTGCTCGAGGTTTGTCCCTGTTAAAAGGAAGTTTTTCCTCGCCACTGTCGCCAAATGCTTACTCAGTGTGGGGTTTTGGTCCATGGGGGTTTTCTCTCTGATTCTCTTCTTGTTTTTTTGAATGTGTTGTTTACAAACCTGTAAAGTGTCTTGAAATAACTCTGTTATGAATTGGCACTTTTTGAATTAAATTGAATTGAACCGAGCAGCAGACTACATGGCTTGACTTTAGAAACTGTTGTGCCTTTCTTTTCATGGAGAAGTGGTTCAGTGACAGAATTCCCGATGTCACCATTCAACTAGATGGGCTTACCTTGTCCCGTGCTGGCAGAAACACTGCTCTGTGCCATAAGGCTTGTGGTGGTGATGGCTTATATTTTTACATCAACACAGAATGTTGCAAGAACTCCATGCTCGTTTCTAACTACTGCTTGTCACTGCTGGAGTTTATCACCGTCAGATGCAGACCTTTTTTTTTTAACTGTGAACATTCACCACTGTCTTCATAATAAAAGTTTACATTCCTCCCAGTGCTAAAGCAAAGGAGGCACTCTGTGAACTCTATGAGGCCATTAGCAAAACCATGCAAATCTCAAATCAGTACTCCCTAATTTCCATCAGCACGTGGACTTTGCAAAGAGAGGGGTACAAGTGTTGGATCTTGTTTAGACAGGCAGCTTTAGTGTGTATCATGTGTCCCCCATCTTGGACACTGAGACCACATGTCCAGCATACAGACCACTTTTCAGACGTGTCAAATCTGTTCTGAAGCAGATGACAACCTGGCCAGCGGGAGCCATCTCTGCTCTTCAGAACTGTTTTGAGCATGCAACTAATGGCGCCTCTACCAACTTGGAGCGATACACGACATCACTGACCAGCTGCATTGGCAAGTTCTTTGAGGATATGGCTGTCTCCAAGTTCATCAACACACGCCCCAACCAGAAGCTGTGGATGACTGAAAGAAGACAGTCCTAGTGTTATGTTTTATATGGGGGAAGGACAGGTCATGGTCGAATATGATTCCAAGGTTCCTCACCGCTGTAAAAGAGTTAAAGGTGATGCCATCCAGGGTGGCGACCCATCTAGAAAAACAGTCCCTGAGATGTTTAGGTCCAAATACAATAACTTCTGTTTTTTTTTAATTCAGTAATAAAAAGTTGGAGGACACAAGATAAGATAAGATAAGATGAACTTTATTGATCCTGCAGTGGGGAAATTCACTTGTCGTGGCAGCTCACAACAGAAAAAGAGTGCAAAAAGCAAAAGTGTGCAAAAACAGCAAAACAACAACACAACAAAAAAAGTGAGAGGTGAGAGGAGAGGTGAAGGCCACTCCTGAAGGTCTTCAGGAGTGGCCTTCTCACTCCAAAAGACCGCAGTCTCCTCAGGAGGTACAGCCTGCTTTGGCCTTTCCTGCACAGTGTGTCTGTGTTGTGAGTCCAGTCTAGTTTGTGATTTAGGTGAACACCCAGGTAAGAGTTCACTCGCTCAATGTCCATTCCTTGAATGCTCACCAGGGCAGGGGTGGTAGGCTGGCGTTTGCCAAAGTCCATCACCATCTCCCTGGTCTTTCCTGCATTGATGAGGAGGTGGTTCTGCTGACACCAGTCCACAAAGTCCTGCATCAGTCCTCTGTACTCTCCGTCGTCGTCATTGGTGATGAGGCCAACAAGCACAGAGTCATCCGAGAACTTTTGCAGGACACAGCCGTGCGTGTTGTGTCTGAAGTCTGCAGTGTAGAGGGTGAAGAAGAAGGGGACCAGGACTGTGCCCTAGGCAGTCCCCACATTGCAGGTACGGAGGTCAGACACACAGTCCCGGGCTCTCACAAACTGGCCCCAGTTTGTGAGGTAGTCAGGTCAGAGTCCACCCCTGCCATCTCCAACTTGCTGTCTTGTCCAGGTGCCTTCCTGGCTTTGATCCTTTTCAGCTCTTTAGGCCTCTCCACACATCTTGTGTCGTTCTGTTCCAGCTGCTCCTTCTGCTTCTACTTGTAGCTGTTCTTTGCCCACCTGATCGAGTACTTGAATTCACGCTGAACTTTTTTCTGCTCCACTTTGTCCCCTGAAATGAAAGCCCTCTTCTTCTGGTTCAGCAGGGCTTTAAGCTCAGGGGTCACCCAGAACTTGTTGAAGAAACACCATACCCTTCCAGTCGGCACAGTGCTCTTTACACAGAGGTTGATATAGTTTCAGTTTTCAGTTGTGTAAGATCAGGTGATGTCATCACCATTAGAGCTGTAAAGTGTCTCTCAGTCTGTGGTTTGAAAACAGTCTCTCAGTGTCTCACTGGCCTCATCAGTCCACACTTTCACAGACTTGCAGGCTCTCTTCTCATCCTGGGTGTGTTTTCAGTCAGCAGATGAATGAGACAGTGATCAGGGCGTCCGAGCGGGTGGAGGTGTATGCGTCCTTGACAATAGCATACAAGAGGTCCAGCGTCCTGTTGTCCCTGGTGTAGCATTTCGCATACTGTGTGAATGTGGGGAGAGTGGAAGATAGAGAGGCTTGACTGAAGTTTCCACTGATGAGCAGGAGGGACTGTGGGTGCTGTGTCTGCATCGTGGTCACTGCACTGTGGAGCAGCTAACAGGCGGCTGCTGCATTGACATTAAACACAATGACGTGCGAAAATTCCCTCAGGATGTAATAAGGCCGAATGCCAACAGCAAGTGACTCAATGTCTTTAGTGCAGACTTGTTCCTTTACAGTGACGTGCCCCAGGTTGCACCATCTCTTACACCCCCGCCTTTCTGCTTACCACAGTCCTCCACTCTCTGGTCAAGACACACAAGTTTAAATCTGTCCAGCCAAAACACATAAGGCTGCACTTCTTGTACACCCTCTGCAGCCTGATCAGTGCTGTAATGTCATCAGTCATCAGTCAGAGAGGGAACGGACATTTCCCATAACAACAGACTGTAAATATGGTCTGTACCTCCGTTTCCTCTCCTGGATCTGCTCTGCAGCCTCTCCTTCTCCTCTGTATGTCCATAGAAATCTCCAGTTTCTCAAGTCAAGTCAGATGAGTTTTATTGTCATTGTTAAAGAATCTCAGGTGGTGATGAGACAGGAAGTGGGCGATGGTGCTCACATGGGCAGGGGAGGAGACCAGGAAGTATTTAAGAGGCTGTGTGCTCTCCACAGACTCCCTTTGTTCCCTGCCATGCTGCCACATCAGTAAGTTGTGCTATGTTATCTGCTCCTTGGTTGTATACTAATTGGTTGTAGATGGGGTGATATAGAGCAGCACTCCCCTCATCCTCTGATGGATGCATAATTACATAAGATAATTGTTTTCCTTTGTTTATCTAGATGACGTGGCATGCATGGCAGTACATGATTATATATATTTTTTTCCTTTGTTTAGAAAATCATCCATTCATCCATTCATCCATTCAACCATTCATCCAAACCTTTGTCAACCCGTCCTAATAAAACGATTGAAATGGCTCTTGGATCCAGTGTTTAAATGTGCACACCAGACAGGGGTTCAAATCCCAAAGACAGTCTTTTTCAGTCATCTAAACCATATACACAGTACACAGTGAGAGAAAATGTTTCCCTAGGAACAATTTGGTGCTACATCTAACACCTTAGAAAGACAGTGGGACAGGACAAGACTAGAAGAATCTATGCGCAATCTATAATCTCATTATACACATTTAGGACACGAAGACAATACAAGACTAGTAACAGAACAGTTTTTGTTTTTTTTGTAGATATAGTTAGTTCACAGTTGAAGAGTGGTTGTAGTGCATATAAATATATAACTAGCAGCAGAATATATAAACAGCAGCAGAGAGTATGTATAAATAGCAACAGAGATTAATATATTATATGCACAGTATATGCAGTATATGTTAAGTATATATAAATAGCTGCAGGGAGAAATATATGCAGAGTTTAAAGCAGTATTATGCAGAGTATATATAAATATATAAATAGCAGCAGAGAAATATATGCAGAATATATGCAGTGTATGCAGAGTATATATAAATAGCAGCAGAGAGAAAGTGCAATTATGCTTTTAAGGTGCAGTGTGCAACTTAAGTCTGGAGTTATTCAGCAGTCTAATTGTTTGTGGGAAGAAGCTTTTCCTCATTCTGGATGTACAGGCAGTGATGCTGTGGTACCTTCTGAAAGATGAAAGTGACATATTTTGTCATTGGAGGGAACTCACTCCAACGAAATTCATGCTCTGCATTTAACCCACCCAAGTGACATGCACACACACACAGCAAACCCGGGGCAGTGGGCGACCGCGTGCAGCGCCCGGGGAGCAGTGGGGGTTAGGTACCTTGCTCAAGGGTACCTCAGCCATGGACACCGGTACGGGGAATCGAACCAGCGATCCACCGGTTACGGGTCCGACACCCTAACCTGATCCACGACTGCCCCTTCTGCCTGATGGCAGTAAGGAGAAGAGTGCATGGGAAGGATGTGTGGTATCCTTGGTAATGCTTGTGGCTTTGCATAGACACCGGGTGTTGAAAAGGTCCATGAGGGAGGGAAGAGATTCCCCAGTAATTTTTACTGCTGTCCTCAAAATTTACTGCAGGGCCTTTCGGTCTGCAGCAGTGCAGTTGCGAAACCACACTGTGATGGCGCTGCAGAGGATGCTCTCAATAAGTCCCCCCATATAATGTTGTCAGGATTGGGAGATGGGCTTTACTCAGCCTCTGCGGGAAGTACAAATGCTGCTGGGCTTTCTTAGTGATGTGTGTGGTGTTTAGAGATCATGTGAGAATGTCCTTGATGTGTACACCCACAAACTTTGTACTCTGGACAATCTCTACGGGAAGGCTTTTGATGCACAGTGGAGTGTATGCATGTGGAGATAATCTGAAGTCAATGACCAGTTCTTTTGTTTTGTCCACACTAAGGGACAGGTTGTTGTTGCTGTACCAGCCGCTGAGCTGTACCACCTCCCCTCTGTACAGGGCCTCATTGTCACAGCTGATCAAACCCACCACAGTCGTATCATCCACAAACTTGATGAGGTGGTTTGAGCTGTGTGTTGCAACACAGTCATGGGTGAGAAACTTGAACAGCAGGGGACAGAGCACGCAGCCTTGAAGGGCTCCAGTGTTCAGCGCAGTTGTGCTGGAGGTCCTGTCCTTTACCCTGAGTGCCTGGGATCTTCCTACCAGGAAGTCTAGGATCCAGTTGCAGAGGGTGGTGTTTAGCCAGGTGCTTCACTTGATCCTGGTGGATGTAAGTGTGATTGGGCGGTAGTCATTCAGGGAGGTCATGGTGGATCTCTTTGGTATGGGGATGATGGTGGTGGCCTTGAAATGGGTATTGACAATGGTGGTGCTTAGAGAGATGTTGAAAACATTGGTTAGGAGAGCCTTCCTCACTTCATAGTTAGACAAGCAGAGCGCCAGGTCTTCAGGAGGAGGGGTGTCTTTCCTTGCCACTGTGTCATTCGGCTCCTTAAACCTTGTGTAGAACTGGTTCAGTGCCTCAGGAAGGCCTAAAGTTGGCGATAGCTTGTATGCCCTGCCATAGATGCCATCTGTCGTTTGTGTCTGTGAAGTGGTTGTGGATTTTCTGAGCATGAATGCGTCTCTGTGTAGAAAAGAGCAGGACTGCACTGAGCTAACAGCTGATCCCTGGTGTAAACAATAGAGCCATGGCTGAAGCTGAAGGGGTCCCCCAGTGGAGTGCCAAAAAGGTCAGAAAACAGCGAAAAACAAAGCACAAAACTAATAAAAGTAGGTCTCCCTGTGTGCACATTTGTGACAGGATTTGACCACCTTAAAGAAGACAAGTAAAACACAGCAAGAGACAGTAGAAAATCTTAAAAAGAAGAGAAGAAGGGGCAGAGCTGCCACAGCTTGCTGCTGCTCCTGCACGGCCATCTTGAAATTTCTTCAAGTCTTTTCTTTTTAACAGTCAAGGATCATGTGCAGTGAGCTGTGTAGTACTATCAACAGAATGATCACAATGAAGTTAGCATAAGAATCCTTTTTAAACTTCGTGTTTAATACGGTGCTTTGAGAGAGACACACCAATGAAAAAATGGACTGTACAAAAGAGAAATACAATGGACTGTACTGAGACAAGCTGGACACTGTTCCAAAGGCTCGGTACCTCAAAAAAATTTATAAAATTGGAGGAATCGACCCATATGAGCATCACATGCAGTGATATTTATCTGGTTAGCACTTTTTGTATTTTCATTTGTTACCTCATCTGCAGTGTTATTTTTTTGTTTGCACACAGTCTTTTGCTGTTGGCCCCTTATTTGCACTGTTACTGGAACTTTAACAGTGTCGTTGCACTGTTTGTAATGAACTGAAAAGAAAACAAGAAGTGTTCAGACATTATTGCTTGAGTAACTGGCATGGTCTCACAGAGGACTTCTTATGGCTCAATTAAAGTAGTTGGAATATAGTTTCATGTATTGCTACTGAACTATAATATTTATTATCACCATCAGGCATAGATTTATTAACTTTCTTTGTAAAGTGCAGGCCGGGTGTTTGTCACCATATGAGCAAGACACTTAACCCCCCAATATGCTCCCCGGGCGCTTGATGCTGCCCACTGCTCCTGTGTGTGTTTCACTGCATGTAATTTGCTGGGTGTTGCATGTGTGTGTTCAACTGCATGGGTCAAATGCAGAAGCTGAATTCAGTATGTGTATGTAAAAATATATATACTGTCAATAATGCTGATTCTTCTTCTTGAGCAAGTAACAGGTGAGGAGATTTTTCTGTGCCTGACATATCAATGATATGTTAAGGATAAATAGAAATACACAGAGGATGATTAACAACCATTAATTTTATTTTCTGAAAAACACCACCAACACCAGTCTGAAAATTCTGTGAACACACCAACATGTTTCGGGTGATTGTGGCAGTTAATGACACAGCGATTTGCACCATTTTTTAACTTAAACAAAACAACAGAACACAAAAGCAGCGTCACACATGCAGTTGGCGTAAACACAATTTTCATTTGCCCACAAAGACCACAGTGCATTGAGGTTTTCCCACTCCGCTACGTCACACTTCTCATAGTCAAAAAATAGAAATTAAAAAGTTATTAATTAATTTATTTGATGAGAAGAGGATTCTGTGAATGAATATTAAAAGATCAATTTCAATGACATGTGTCAGACCATAGAAGATCTAAAAAACAGTTAAGTAGGTTAATGTATGTATACATAAACCTACTTAACTGTGTATACACTGACAAGCCAAGCGAGTCTAATAGAGAAACTGAAGCAGTATGAAGACATCATTACAAATTTTAAAACCACTTACCACAACTATGTTATCCATTTTAAGGAATAAGCTTGATAAGAACTCTAATAATGATAATAATAATAAGAAGAAGAAGAAGAAGAAAAACTAATAGGCTTGAGCTGAAAATGGCTGCAACGCCACGTTCTCATCTGGTGTGTGGTGGAATGTGAGTATTAATATAGCAGGAGGAAGTGCACTCATTCATGACAGATAGGTTTCAATAAAACAAAATAAATCAATATGATAATCTGACATGAAATAATTTACTATTTGTATTAGTGCATAGGCATCAGTAGTGTTAAGAGTCAATTTAATTGTCTGTGTTTTTTAACTATGACTGTAGTGTCAGTTTTTATTACATTTTTGTGTAATAAAACTGCACTTATATAGCGGTTAGTGTTAGAATCATCAAGTGGTTGGTGGTGAACTGTATGGCTTAGGGCCATACTTTTTTTGTGCAGTTACCCAGCCTCCGTGGTTTCCTGGCTGCTGCTGAGAGGATGGTTAGGAAGAGCTGCATTAGGTTGAGCTGCTCTGGATACACTTAGGGTGAGCAAACTACAGCAGCTAATAATTTAATTTCCATGGGGCAGAGCAATATTTTCAACACACTAAGCCTCACCTTCAGTCTCCTGCTCATTGGAACGGGAGAAGGAGAAGCCATCATCAACTAGCATTGCAAGCCAGCTAGCAGAGGGGAATAGCATGCATGCATTTAATGCTAAACAACTGTAGGATTAGTAAGGAAGTTGCTAAAATGAGGGAGAAGGCTGAAGCAAATCCAAAAACAAAAAGGAGATACAAATTGATGGCACAAGGTACACAAGCAATAAATGCAAATGACCTGACAACTGAAAGAGGGAAACACACTGACTAAATACACAAGGAATTAACCAATGAAACACAGGTGACACAGAAAACAGGTGGGATAAAGACAAAGACAGGAAGTAGAGTTATCCAAGACACAAGAGGAACATAAAACAGGAAATAACTAGTGGTTAGCTAGTATGCATTTTGAATACGGAAATCAGCATATCCAAGATGGCAGCCTGTTTCAGCAACTATGTCCTGTCTATTTGATAGCGTTCAACAACTGTAAAAAAAGAAAAAAAAGAAAAAGAAAAAATTAAAAAATTAAGTGTAAAATTTAAACTTGTTAGAAATCGACTTGAAAAAAAGATTGCAGTAGCTACCTTTTTAAGTGCGTTTAAGTTTCCACAGCTACTGTTCCTGAAATTGTTTCATAGTAAAAGCCTTGTTTTGAAATGAAGAATTTCTCTCCACTGAAATGGTAGAGGGCTTTTAATTTTAAATTGATACAGGAAGTGCTGACTTACAAAATAACATACCATAACCTGAACCTACGTATTAGTGATTTTTTTAGCTCTTGTGGACATCAGTCAGGGCAGTATAGTGGTGCAGTATTTCCCAAACAATAAACCAGGACAATAAGATCTGAAGGAGTTTCTAAATAAAAAGAAGAGTCCAATCAGGGACAGAGACAAACAAAATTGTGCAGCCAGAGCTGAAAATCAGGCCAAGGGAGAAAAAGAACACTTAAAAGCATGAAAACTCTGGAAGCTCTGAAAGTGCAATGCCAGAGAGCTGTGGTCTGGGATTAAGTTGATCACAGGGTTTAACAGCAAGAGAAAACAGAGGGCAGTATGGACAGGGCCAATGAACTGAACATGTTTTTCAATAGGTTAAGCTCAGGGTCTCCCTCCCCCACCATCCCAGACCTCGTAGCTACCCAGCCCCCACGGCTGTCCCACACTCAACCATCGGCAGTCATCTTTGAAGGCCCTTCCTGCCCCCATCCACTTTTCTATAACCAGCTGCCCAGATTAGGAATCAGCTGAGAGACTCGACTAGAGTATGGCTGCACATTCAGATGGCATGAGCTCCTGGGTCCTCAAAGTCCTGTCAGCTATATGAGATTCTTGAGGACCATTTAAATCAGAGCCTGACCAAGGAAAAGGTGCAGATTCTTAAGAAAATATCCTGCTTGGCTCTGGTGTGGAAAGGGAGATTTCCCTATGACTTCAATGAATATTGACCATTTGTCCTGACATCACATCATAAAGTTCTTTGAGAGGATTTATTTGTCCCATCTCTGACCCAGCCTCAGCTGCTGAGTGAGAAGCATGATGGAATGCAGGTAGGTGCCTTCACCATTTCCGGGATTAATGACTACCTCAAAGGCAGCACTTTATACACCTCAGCCTTTTAGTATAACTCAGAATCCTGTCACCTGCAGAAATTCTTGGATGACTCTTCAGTAGTTGGGTGTGTCAAAGGTGGAGGTGGTGGATACATACAAATACCTTGGAGTTCACCTTAACCACAAGGTGGCCTGGAAATATGACTCCAGGAGAAAAGGACAACACAGATTATATTCCCTAAGGAAACCCAGGTCCTTCAATGTGTGCAACATGATGTTGCAGATTTTTTATTGAGTCGATTGTTGCGAGTACATTTTCTTTGCTGCATTGTGTTGGGGGAGTGGTATCAAAGCCAGTAATCAAAAATCCTGAAATAACTGATCAGAAGGAGCTGTTAGAGGTGGAAGTGAAGAGAATGCTGCTGAATAAACTGTTAATCATAAATAATCATAAGTATTATGTAAAACAACATCCTCTCAACAACCTCCTGATCCTTTTAATGACCTCCTGGTTAGTAAAAACCTGATCCAGCTGTGACAAGGACCACCACAGGAGGTCCACCCTGCCAGATGTAATCTCTCTGTACAACCACAACAACCGACTGCATTAGGACTTAAGGGTTCAGGAGATGCCACAGTTTCAGGAGAGGGCACAGGCTAGACAAGACAAGACAACTTTATTTGTATATCCCATTTTTACAAGCAGTTTGTCTCAAAGGGCTTAACATAACATCAGCAACATCCTCTGCCCTTCAACCCTCACATCGACTAAGGAAAAACTCCCAGAAAAACCTTTAACAGGAAAAAATGGGAGAAACTTCAGGGTGAGCAACAGAGGAGGGATCCCTCACCCAGGACGGGCAGACGTGCAATGGATGTTGTACAGGCAGGAAAGCAGTTAACAACATGAGAACAACATTACTAAAAAGACAAGTAAAACAAAATCTCAACTCAAATTTTTACATTTTTATGTCATCCAGCCGATCAGTTTCACTTTTGATACCACCTCAATGTGATTTTAACATTTCACAAGACTGAAATTATAATAATGAAATTATAATGAACTGCTGTATCATTCATGTATTTTTCATGTTCTGTTGAAAACTGCAAACACTTTTTTTTCACATTTATCTGAAGTTATCCTTTGGTTATTACAACACCCACAGTCATTATTGTAACATGTTATATTGTATTTTATTTTATCTTGCACAATGGAATGGAATTAGATTAAATACATTTTGAAGGAAGTGAGGATCAGTAGATCAGTTTTTAAAACTGATTTAAGCGCAGTCACACAAACAAGGATAAAATGAAATGAAAATGTCAACTGCACCACGTATAATAAGAGATGGGAAAGAGATTAGAAAGACATATCAATTCCTGATGCTGATCGTTCACATTAAAAGTATTCTGCCATTGGGAAAGCAATTACTTTTAAAAGCACTTGCTTTTGAAAATGCTTACACAACATAGCTTTTTGGGGCACATTTGCAGGTTTTTTAATGATCACATGGAGAAGGAGAGAGTGTGTGTGAGAGAGAGAGAGAGAGAGAGAGCATATGCCCAGTGGCAAGTAAACTTGTTGTTTTGTCTTAAATGTGCAGCTTAAGTGTGTATTTGCCTTAGTGCCAGTTTCCTTCCACTTTCCTTCCATTGGAGAGAACAGCGGTAATCCAAAACCTAATATGACCTGTAGCATGATGAACACATACATGGAGAGCTTTTCAAAACATGTGGCGGAGGTAAAACAACAACTCTTGTTGTGTCAAAAAACAGCTGAAATTGCTTGGGCAGTGATAAGTACAAGAACCCTTGGCCAAAACCACTATTCCACAATTTGACTTTCAGTTTTAAGATCACTATTTTTAGATTTTAGATTAGATTTTTAGATTAGATTTTTGATTTTTTTTTCCCAACACTGATGTCATTGTTACATCTTTGCATCTGGATTTGTAAAGATCAACAGATCATTGGTTTTATGCCATGACAACTTTCATTTAGTTTATAAAATGCTTCTTTAAAAACGTAGGCCTAAGGGTATTTTACAACAACAGCTTGATTTTATCCTGGTGGCTTTTTGCAGGTTAAGCAAATTCAAATAATATTCACCAAAAGCAAAGAATCCAAATCCAAAGAGTCCAAACAAACAAACAAATAAAAATAAAAGGCATCCTGGGGAGGGGGCCTTTTATAATAAAAAGAAACAAACGGCTCAATGCACCTCACTGCTCAACTGTTGTCCCAGTTGGCAGCCCAGCTGACATCTGATCTTGGTTCCCTCTTGGCAGCCTGGTCAACACCTGAACCTGGTTCCTAGTTAGTGGCTTCGCTGAGACCTTGTTGTGATTCCCCATCAACAGCCCTACCCACTCCTAGCCCAGGTTCTCAGTCAGGCCAGCACCTGCCACAGGGCCGGTTCTAGGCAGGCATATATGAGGGGGTAGTCAGAAATGTGAAGGGAGCATCATGCGCACACATCATGCTCCAGGACTTTTTTTGCCTGTACTTATAGTAACAGTGTTTTCTTCTTTGAATTGGGTTAGCTATGTGTCCAATCCCAACCTGGAGAAGTGGATTGCACTTTGTCAGGCCTCTACCTCCAGACCTGTCCTTAAGGTCACTGAGGCACGCAAACTCCCGACCACAATAAGGTGGCAATCGCTCAGGGAGGAAACTGAAAAATTAAATGAAAATAAAATATCCTTAATCCAGAATTTTATCAACCAACAACATAACATTTATCTTAACTGGATACAGACTGCAAATACATTTTAACTTAATAAGACTTAAGACTTTTAAGATTTACAAAACTGAAAGGTAGTCATATGAATAATAATAAAAAAACACTTCTCAAACTAATTTATAAACACAACAGATATAGAACAGAACATTTTATAAGTATTTTCTTTTTAATTTTTTTTGCCTTGGTTTTTTTTTCTTAGCAACTTAACAGCTGAAAAATCTCCTTTCTCTCCACTCCTCTCATTTCTCTCACTGTTTCTCTCTCTTTTCTTGGCGTTTCTCAGCCACACTGCTGCGTTCAATTACACTTGGAACTTGGAAAGATCTGGGTCGGAAATTCCAACTTCCTAGATTAATCTGTGTCATTGTGCAACCTTGTTTGGATGTCTTTCTAGCATTTAAAAGTACTTCTGGGGAAGTACATCAGCTACTTAAGGTTGAGAGGAAAAGAGAAACAAATCATATTTCGAGTGTAATTGAACGCAGCAAGTCGTGGGTATCGTGTCCTTTTTTGACGGATTTTTCCACTACTGGAGATAATTTTGTCAACTTGTAATATATTAATTTTGTGAATATATTAAAATGTGTTTTTTTTTCAACTTCTAAAATTTTGATTTAAGGGAGCATTTATTTGCCCCTGCGTAGAGCTGCCTCGACCTGCCAACACCTTTTCTTGGTTCCCTGTTGGTGCTCCTGCTGACATTTGTTGCTGTCCTCCAGTCCAGCTCCCCTGTAGCTGGACCCCTGCTGGGATTCCCAGTGTGTGGTCTGTACACTCAGCCAGAAGTTGGTAGCCAGACTCCAGAAGTTCAGTCTGTAGACCAAAACTCCAGAGCCGCGCTGCCTATACTGTCAGCGTCCAGGTCATCAACCAAAAATACTATGCCAGGTCGGCAACATACTTTGGTCCAACCTCCAAGTTGGCCTCCAGACCTACTTGACCCTTTGGTCCTGCCTTCATCAGTTTTGGCCTGACCAGCTTGAGCTCTTTGGCTCAACCTCTGTCCTGTCGCTGAGTCTGTTCTAATGCCAGTGTTTTTCCTCATCCATCAGTTCATCTTTTTTCCTCACCTCATTCTCCTCACGTGTCTCCACTTGGCTCTCCATCTGTACCTCATTCTCTCATTAGTTTGTACTTTAGTCCAGTTTGAATTCAGTTCTTTGTTAATTTACAGTACCTAATATGCACTGATTTATAGTATGTATGAATTTATATTTTTCTTATGCTTCTAAAATCAGAATTACTCACATAAACTTGCCCTACAAGTGAATATCAACTGCTCAGCAACATATTTTTCAAATGTGTTGAGGTTGAGGTTACAGAAGTTATAGAGTACACACCCACAGTTAGATCCATACTTTAGATACATTACGTTAGATACATAACACTTTCAATTTGGACATTGGCTTTTTACTCCACTACAGAATCAGGAACTAAACAAACTCTCATCTTAAACTTGTGGCTATTTTTAATTTGAACAAGTGATCCATGTAGCAATGTTTGCTATTTGACAGTTCATTCGTATAAACTTTATGCACAAGGGGCCGATAGTACGTATTATCTGAGCAGCAGTTTACATGTGCTGCTTTCAGACAAAATTTGGATCACCAAATTAATTCTGTGATATCCTACAAGTAAGTTTTTGGGAAATTAAATCAACATTTTTCACTGTTCTTAGTCACAAGGGGCCATAAACATGAGGAGCTCAGTGTTGTGATTATGCATGAGCAGTTAGCCTCAGAGACTGTTTTCAGAGAAGAATTGCAAGAGAAAGGGAGTACATGTCAGGTTTGAGCATTCGCAGAAAAGAGCTGAACCCCGATGCAGAGTCAAAAAGGGCAGGCAGGCGAGGTGGAGGTCCAAAAACAATAGTCTTTATTCTTAACAATGAACTCAAAAAAGGCACGCACTTACTGTGTCATGGAAGCAAAGCAAAAACTGTGGCAAAAACTGCTGGCATGGCATGGCATGGTAAGACAAGACAAGGCAAAAGCAGCTCCTGGCATGAAACAAAAGACATACAACGCTCTGACGAAGTTGGCTGGGAAGACAAGGACTGAATAGACAAGACAACGAGACACAGGTGACAAACATTAGGAGGGAGAAAGCAATCAGGAAAACCAAAAGCAAAGTTACATGAAAACAGGGCACACAGGGGAAGTGATGCTTTTCAAAATAAAACAGGACATGAAAAAACCTTGAACATAATACATGGAAACAAGACACACATGGAACATGACACAAGGACTCAAAAACCAAAGGCAGCGAACCAAGGCATGACATAAACCTGAACTTAAAACATGAAAAACACATGAGAGACAAATATGGAACGTGGCACGTGGACTATCAAAAAACAAAGCATAACCAAAAAACCAGGCATGACAGTACGGTACATTACACATGCCTTCTCCGCCTAGACTTTGTAATTCCCTGTAGCTTACATTAATTGTATGTCCTATGTACAATATTTAAGAAATTATTATTATATTTAAGTAAATAAATGTGGAAGAGAGCTTGTCCAGGTTGGTTGAATAGTTAGAGGCACAAAATAAAAACAACATAAGCACAAAACCGAGACAAAATTTGAAAAACAAAACTATTACAAAAATGTTGCTGTAAGGCAATATAGAGCAATCATACAACAAAAACATTCTCCAAAATGAGCGACTAAATATTTCCATTATTTATTCATCCTCTTATTATACTCAAGAATAATCAATAATCAGAATCAGAATTATTTTATTTCCCCGGGGGGAAATTCTTTTTACGTCCAGACATTGCAATTTGGAATTTTTCCGTGGGTGACTGTAACATTCATATGGACGTCGACTCTGACAGTCTTAAGACAACCTTTTAGATTCAAAAGGTTTCTTTCAGATAATAAATGTCATAATCACACCCTCGATCTGGTTCTCACCTATGGCCTAGAAACTGAGAATCTGTTAGTTGTCCCTCAAAACCCTCTTCTTTCAGACAACTCACTTATAACTTTTGAACTAACTTTAACAGACCTAACAGCTCACCATAAAAAGGTTTACTACCAGATGCCTTTCTGAGAATACTGTAGACAGATTTAGGGATGCAAACCCATCACAGCTCGTTTCAGCACCAACAGAGCACACTGATTTGAATATTACACCTGCAATAGTTGACTGCCTTATCAACAACACTGCAGCCACTTTACATACAGTTTGAGATATGGTTGCCCCACTGAAAAGGTTACAAATCATAGGAGGCTAGCTCCGTGGTATAATTCAAATATCCGAACATTGAAGCAGGTATCAAGACAGATGGCGAGGAAGTGGTACTCCTCCAGAGATAGTTTATTGACGTATAAAAAGGCCCTTTTTAAAGCCAGAACAGCTTATTATTCATCATTAATAGAGCAAAACAAGAACAACAATCTTTAACACTATAGCCAGGCTGACAAAGAGTCACAGCTCTGTTGAGCCTTGTATTCCTGCAACTCTTAGTAGAGAAGACTTTATGAGTTTCTTCACCAGTAAAATCACTTGCATTAGAGAAAAAAATCAATCAAGATCTTTCCACGATAGCCAATATACTGCCATCTTTAGAAACCTCTTTTAGTCCTAGTCGACTTCTGGACAGCTTCCTGCCCCTACACCTTCCTGCCCTAACCACCAGTATTAATAAATCTAACCCAGCTACATGACTCTTAGACCTCATCCCAACTAAGCTCCTCAAGGACATCTTTCATCTGATTGGCGCTGATCACCTACATGGGAAAAGTCTGTTTGAAATGTTTCAGTATGGTTTCAGAGCCCATCACAGCACAGAAACACCACTGGTTAAAGTTACTAATGACCTCCTCATGGCATCAGACCGCAGACTTGTCTCTATACTTGTTCTACTGGATCTTAGTGCTGCCTTTGACACTGTAGATCACAGCATTTTATTACACAGATTAGATCATGAGACCAGGATCACAAGGACAGCACTAGACTGGTTTAAATCATATTCATCAGATAGATTTCACTTTGATCGCGTTAATGATGTTTCCTCTTTACCTATAAGGGTTCCACAGGGTTCAACACTCGGGCCGATCTTGTTTACCTTATACATACTCCCTCTAGGAAATATTATGCAGAGACATGGCATAAACATTCATTGTTATTCTGATGATACCCAGCTATACTTGTGCATAGAGCCTGAAGAAGCCGTTAGTCTGACTTCATAGCATGTCTTAAGGACATAAAGCACTGGATGACATTATGATATTGGAGCAGCCTGATAGAAGGGAGTTACAGTAATCCAGTCTAGAGGTAATGAATGCATGGACTAATTTTTCTGCATCTTTCTGACTCAGGATGTGCCTAATCTTTGCGATATTGCGGAGGTGAAAGAATGCAGTCTTTGAAATAATTGCTATGTGCGAGTTAAAGGACATGTCCTGTTCGAAGATAACTCCTAAATTTCTTACAGTGGAGCTTGAGGCCATGGCTAAGCCATCTGGCAATGCAATATCACTGCATAATTTGTTTCTAAGGTGTTTGGGGCCCAGAACAATAACTTCAGTTTTGTCTGAATTTAGAAGTAGGAAATTGCAGGTCATCCAGGTTTTTATGTCTTTAAGACATGACTGAAGCTTGACTAGCTGATTTGTTTCATCTGGTTTCATTGATAAGTACAACTGTGCGTCATCTGCATAACAATGAAAATGTATGGAGTGTTTCCTAATAATATCACCAATGGGGAGCATATACAGGCTGAATAATATCGGCCCAAGGACAGAACCTTGGGGAACTCCATGACTAACCTTTGTGAGTGTGGATGATGTATCATTAACATGAACAAATTGAAATCGATCTGATAAATAAGACTGAAACCACCTTAATGCAGTTCCTTTGATGCCAATTAGGTGTTCCAATCTGTGCAGTAATATAGAGTGGTCAATGGTGTCAAATGCAGCACTAAGGTCTAACAGTACAAGGACAGAGATAAATCCCTTGTCTGATGCCAGGAGGTAATTTGTGACTCTGACCAATGCTGTTTCGGTGCTATGATGAGCTCAAAAGCCAGATTGAAAATTTTCAAATAAGTTGTTATTTTGAAGAAAGTCATATAACTGATTGGCGACTGTTCTTTCAAGGATCTTTGAAAGAAATGGAAGGTTAGATATTGGTCTATAGTTGCTTAAAACCTTGGGATCAAGTGTGTGTTTTTTAAGGAGACCCCATCTTAGACCCTTAGACCCCATCTTAGATTTATGCTAAGCATGTAATTTATTTATGTAAGCATGTTGTTGGCTTGGATGAATATACGAGTGAGTAATGCTGATGGGGATCAATAGGTGAAAAGCAGTCAAGATGATTATCTGTTTCTATTGTTGGTTCTAAGACACTAGTGTTTGATGGTAGATCAGTACCAGCTGAGGTCAGTAGGTGCTGAATTTTGTCTCTAATGTTTAAAATCTTGTCATTAAAAAAGGTTATAAAGTCATTGCTGCTAAGGGTCACAGGGATACAAGGCTCGATAGCACTATGGCTTTCTGTCAGCCTGGCTACAGTGCTGAAGAGAAACCTGGGATTATGCTTGTTATCCTCAATTAATTTTGAGTAATAGGCTGCTCTGGCAGTCCGTAGGGCCTTCCTATATAACCTAAGACTGTCTTGCCAGATTGAGCGAGATTCAATAAGTTTGGACGTATAATAAGTAAGGGACGTCATTTCCTCTCAAGTTTTTGCACATTTTGCTTTAATTTGCGAACCTCTGTATTATACCAGGGTGCAAGTTTCTTTTGCTTTATGAGTTTCTTTTTTAGCGGAGCAACAGAGTCTAAAGTCGTCCTTAGTAAACTTGCAGCATTGTCCACGAAATGGTCGATTTGAGAGGGATTATTGTATTGTTCACTAGTATGGGGACATGATACTGAAGTTAATGACAATAGAACTGTTTCTTTAAATTTAGCCACAGCACTATCAGACAGGTACCTAGTGTAGGAGTTTTTTCTTGGTGGTATGAAGTCAAATAGTATAAACTCAAAAGTTATTAAACAATGGTCAGACAGAAGAGGATTTTGTTCAGAGACAGTTAAATGTTCTACATCTATACCATGTGTCAGAACAAGGTCAAGAGTGTGATTGAAGCAATGAGTGGGTTCATGTACACACTGACAGAAGCCGATTGAATCTAAGAGAGAGATAAATGCTGTGCGAAGGCTATCATTACTATCATCCACGTGGATGTTGAAATCACCCATAATAATAACTTTATTAGTTTTAAGGACCAGACTTGATAGGAATTCCAGTAAAAATTCAGAGTATGGGCCAGGAGCGCGGTACACTACAACAATAAAAATTGGTTGTATTGTTTTCCAGGTGGATGTGAGAGAGTAAGAATAAGGCTTTCGAATGAATAGTAGTTGACTTTGGGCTTTGGACTAAATGATAGGTTTGGGTAAAAAATGGCAACAACTCCACCTCCTCGGGCGGTGTCTTGAGGAATGTGAGTATTAATATGACTTTGGGGAGTGGATTCATTTAAACTGGCATATTCTTCTGGCCGAAGCCAGGTTTCGGTTAAGCAAAATAAATCTATATTATATCTCTATTTGTTGTAGCTGTGGAGGTTTTGGTGTTGATCTTTATTAGATTTTTATGTATAACTCCTCTTTCTGAATTTGGTTCAATTCATTTAAGTGGTCGGGGGACAGACACAGTCTCTATGGGATATTGGGTGGGTAACTGTAATAGAAGCGCAGAGAGGCGTGTAGGACTGCAACTCTACCTCCTGGTCTCAACTCTGGGTTGTCAGGGTTTTGGTTTAATAAGAAATTCAGTCAGATTTCTAGATATGAGAGCTGCTCCATCCAAAGTGGGATGAATGCCGTCTCTCCTAATGAGACCAGGTCTTCCCCAAAAGGTCTGCCAATTATCTACCAAGCCCACATTGTTTGCTGGACACCACCTCGACAACCAGCGATTGAATGATGACATGCAGCTAAACATATCATCACTGGTCAGATTGGGTAGGGGTCCAGAGAAAACTACGGAGTCCGACATAGTTTTTGCGAATGTACAAACTGATTCTACATTAATTTTAGTGACCTCCGACTGGCACAGTCGAGTGTCATTACTGCCGACATGTATTACTATTTTACTGTATTTGCGCTTATCCTTAGTCAGCAGTTTTAGATAAGATTCAATGTCGCCCGCTCTCGCCCCAGGAATGTATTTGACTATGGTCGCTGGTGTCGCTAACTTTACGTTTCTGACTACAGAGCTGCCAATTACCAGAGTTGGTTTCTCAGCGGGTGTGTCGCTGAGTGGGGAGAAATTATTATTAGGATGTTCAAATTACTCCATTAATAGCCTGCAGTTGATCCAGAATGCAGCAGTTAGAGTTTTGACAGGAATCAGTAAAAGGGATCATATCTCCCCTGTCTTAGCTTCCCTTCATTGGCTTCCAATAAAATTCAGAATAGACTTTAAAAATCTCCTAAGGCCCTAAATGGACTAGCTCCACTGTACCTGTAGGATCTAATAGTCCCATATATTCCAAATAGAACAATCAGATCACAGAATTCACTGAATTTATAAAAGTAGAATTCATAAAAGAAGAATGGGAGGACGAGCCTTTAGTCGCCAGGCACCTCTACTGTGGAACCAGTTGCCAATCTCGGTTTGAGAGGCAGACATCACCTACACCTTTAAGACTAGACTTAAAACCTTTCTGTTTAGCAAAGCTTATAGTTTGCCTCAAACAAAGTGTGTAGGTATAATTACAGTTACAGTCACAGCCACAGGTGGGGGAAGCCGTGGCCTAGAAGTTGGAGAAGCGGCTTGTGATCAGAAGGTCGCCGGTTCAATTTCCCCACCAGACAGGCAGGAAAAAATTGGGTGTGACTAAGCCCCCCCCCCCATTAGCCAGCTGATGTGCCCTTGAGAAAGGCACATAACCCCCGATTTGGGCGCTTGATAGTTGCAGCTCACTCCTGTGTGTTTCACTGCATGTAATTTGCTGGGTGTTGCATGTGTGTTCAACTAAGAAAGGGTTAAATGCAGAAGACAAATTCAGTGTGTGTATCCTGACTAATAGGCTAACACTTTAGCTAACTCTAACTCTTTAGCTAACTCTAACTCGTCTTTAATCTCTATCATAGCTATGCTGCTATAGGCCTTTGCTGCCAGAGGACACAAACATGATCCACCGAGCAGTTCCCCCATGTCCTCAACATCACCACCATCTCTAAGCTCCCACCTCTTCTCCTCTTCTTCCTCTCCCCTCCTCTCCTCTCATCAGGTCAACATATGATCCATCATTTTATGTCACTAACCGTGTGTCCAGTTTTTCCTTGTAGTTTTGTGTCTCTCCCTCCCTCTCTCTCTCTGTATCTTTCTGCAGGTCTCTCTCCATCCAGATCTATATGCTGACCTGCATCCGGCCCTCTGACAAACCCAGTGTTTATTATCAACATCTGCCTGTCGTTCTTCTATATCAGCTAAAAAACAAGTACAACACAGTTTTTCAGCATTCCAATTAAAACAACCTATCATATTTGTCCTTTGTAATGTATGATCTTTATTACATGTATGTTTCTCTCTCATCCTCTCTGTCCTGTCCACCTCTCCTTCTCCTTTACCCAGCTGACTATCAGCAGGATGGTTCTCCCTTGTGAGCCAGCCTGTTCAAGGTGTCTTCCTGTTAAAAGGGAGTTTTTCCTTGCCACTGTCTGCTTGCTCAGGGATTCAATTTTGATTGTAAAAAGTGCTATATAAATGAAACTGAACTGAATTTAATTGAATAGTCAAGTTGACCTGAGTCTCACTAATTATGTTGGTGAGTACATTTTTATTACTATTATTACAAATGAGCTAACTGATTGTATTTATGGCATAGTTAAAGTTAATTCAGTAAATTGCTGATCTGTATGTTCACGTGTGCATGTAGTGTGTTTGTGTGAGTGCACAACGGACAGGAAACGCTATCTTAACTCTTTCCACAATGAGCTCAGTAAAACACATGAACCATGTGTATTTGTGTGTGGTGGAATAATTTAACACAAAGTTGGACCCACAGTCTGGTTCCCATGGTATTAGTAGTGGTGGCGCAGTGCAGGAGATATGAGTTTGTCTGAGTGTGTGTGTGAGTGGGTGGGGAGAAGAGGTGCCAATGTTATCAGCAGAGGGGTAGGAGGGTTAAATTACACTAAAAGGAATGTCTCTCATCAGTCTTGACACAGTGCAGCTGTCGCTCTCTCCCTTATACACTCACAGAAACACATACTTGTACAGACAACATGCACACTTGAAATATTGAAAAAAAAAAATACATAAAAGTCTAAATGAACCAATTACTTTGGTGCACGTCACTTTATGTAGACAACATACATTTTAAAAACAATGTGGCTAGTTTGAGATGAATTATGTTAATTAACTGTGGGCACTGCATTTAATTTGCAGATTGGGAAAGTCAGCTCATAAAAATTATCATTCTGACAAATATTGGTGGGATTGTGGGTGACTGATATAATAATTAATGATGAAAATATTAATTACATTACATGCAGTAATCCTCCAGCCGCAGAAATGATAAGTTCATGTTTCCATTCAGAGAGATACTGTGACGTTTACATATGACACACAGCAGGTTAACTTTGATAATTTAAATCTCCTGACACTTGGACACAATCATTAAGGTTTTAATGTTAATTCAGTTTCTGTGTTCTTACACAGTACACATCCAAAAGGGCACACACATACAGCCCAAATTTATCCAGTGAAAATGTTTGGAGTAAGCAGATGTCCTTCTGATAAATCCTGAGCTTTATCAGAGCTGTCTAAAAACACTTGTTCCAAGACAAATTCCTAGTAATGTGAAACCTCTTCACTTACATGGAAATAAAGACAATTCTGATTCTAATTCTGAATCCAGAAACTAAATATTAAGTCTGTTTCCTCTGCAGAACTTTCTGTGTTCTGTCAAATACAGGTTGAAAACAATTTGCAAATGACTGTAATCTGTTTATATTTATGTCTTACATACATCTTGCATCTTATTTGTATTTGGCATCAAGATTGTACTTGACCATTTTAAAGGCTGACTGCCACTGAGTTTGAGTTTGTGTGTTGCAGATTTATTATGCTTGGAGTTTTTTTCACATGTATTGATGAAGTGGTTATTAGTTTGTTTGGTGCAATACACACAGTTGTAGATGTGAAGGACCCAAATCATCCCTGCTGTAGCTGTGAAACCCTGAGTCTCTGCTTAACCACAGTCTTCTCTCTTTCTCTATGTGTATGTTATTGTTGTGCTTGATCACAGGAGTAGGATCAGGTGTGTGGGTGGCAGACAGAAAGCTGCAGGCTATGAAATTTGGGTTTCAACTCCACCATACCCCAGCATTGTATACTCAGAGAAAAAGTCTCATTTCAGTCACATCACTCACTTTTTCGAAGATTGTGCTAACTCCTGTTTTCTCTATGTCTGAAGCTATCCCACTCCCTAGTCCTGTGTCATCTGGTTCTTGATCTGGATCTGCACACACTTCCCCTGCCAGTTCACCTGTTCTGCTTTTCTTAGCCCTCGCCCCTTCCCAACCAAGATACTCAGCTGCCCGTTCATATATATTAAGTATTGTGTATTTTTTTTGTCTCAGCTTCTGTGTTCTGCATAGCCTATGAGTTCATTCTATTAGTCATGCCCATTAGACAAAAAACTTTTCCCTAATCAAGTGTGCTATATTTAGTCAAGGCCAACTCCTGAGTCAGCACAAGCAAAGTTTCAAGAGCCTTTGATGACAGCAATCTACTGAATCAAATTAGTCATCCAACCAAATATATAACGACTCTCACAGCTCAACTTAACCATGCAACCACCACTCAGCTATTTCCTCCCACCCCATCTCAGCCTATGCCTCCAATTGCAGTTGCGGTCCAGAGTTCAGCCACTCCCTTTCTTTGTTCCTGTCCTGGAATGATAACGGTAAGATTGAGACCTAACTTCTACTGCCTAGGCTAGGCTTTTTAACTCAGTGTTCATGTATGTTTCAGTAGTAGCCCCTATCAAATGCCACAGAGCTTTCCTACATGGCTTATTGGATTAATTCATTATGTGGAAGAGTCAGTTAGCCCTATGTACCTCCTTCATCATGAAGATGTTGAAGGTATTTAATCACCCCAGTAAAGGTAAAGACACTGCTAAATGTCTCCCTCTGGCAGGGCCCTCTCAGTGTCACTGAGCTGGCAGTTGATTTCCAGGCAGATTGTTTTGTGAAGTCATCTCTTTCTAATCCAGCTCAATTCTAAGATATGTTAGCCAAAATTCACTGTACCAATGACATACACTTAAATTGGCACAGACATGAACACATGTAGCAAGAATTATGGCTAACATTCCCCTTCTCTCAATACATGTAAGTCACTTTAGAAAGGGACCACTTTAAAGCAATTATAGCAACCAAAACTCTTTATGAGTCCATTTATGAGTATGTATTAGTATTAAATGTATAACATAAAGGCACTATGAGGCAACAGCCAAGCACAGATAAAAAAATTCTTGTCTACAAGTGAGGCAAGCCCCTCTATTTTTACATTAATTAGTGGGTTTATGGCACCATCAGATCAAGGAACAAACAACAAATATATTTCTTTAAAATCCTATGACCTATTACAATTTTAATAAATATGATCAGTTTACTAGTAAGTATAATTAGCATTCATCTAGGTCTTTTTAGACTCTTTTGAAGTCTTTTTATCCAAATTTGGAACAATATACTCTCTCTCTCTCTCTCTCTCTCTCTCTCTCTCTCTCTCTCTCTCTTTTCAACTGATACATACCTTCTCTAGGGGTTAAGAGACCATACTTTGTTAAATGTGTGCATGTGTGTGTCAGGCTGGGGTGAAGGTGGTGGTAATGGGGGCACACTTACCTGTTTTGGATCCACAAAGATGATGGCATCCATCAAACCAAACACAGGAAACTGATTTGGCTTAACAGCGTAATCACTGGCGCCAGACGCGACACAGAGGGTGTGCCTCTGTGTCTTAGAGTGTGTGAAACCTTGAGTTAGCAAACAAAAACAGAAATCAGAAAAGCATGTATTTCATTTTTTTTCCCCTTTAGATAGACTGATGGTGTGCTTTATTTATGTGAATTGACATAAACAACAACAAATTTATTTCAAATAGTGGTTGAATCTAAGCAAAGCAGTAGCTAATTTGATTATAAATGTGTCAACCATTTATTACAGCATTTGAGGAAATACATCTCCTTAAAAAACTGTTACTGGAATGTCTTTTGAAATATCCTTAAATGAAACATACTTAGGCAACGATAATCCTCTGAATACTTTTTGAATACTAATTTTCAACCTTGGTGATGAAACCTTGAGCCATTTAATCCTGTTTCAATGAAAAGTACTAAAAACATTTCCGACAGTGCAATACTGTAGTGAAACCTAGAGTAAATAACCTGTTAAATAAAACAGTAAACATGTGATAAATGTAAATAAACACAAAATCTACATACTTGCTCAACATTGCTTGTTGACAAACATTGTTTATAAGTATTTAGTTCTAAGCTTCTGTGGTATTTTGAAGCACATTATGATTTTGCTCCTTGTACCCACGTTGTTAAGGTAGGTCATGTGGCCTGTTGTCATCCATTATCTAATAACAGGATAGAAGGCTTGTTTAGACTGAGACAGAAAGAGAGTGAGGAATGGCGTACATGTCTGGGTGTGTGTGTGTTTGTGCTTGTGTGTGGGTGCGTGCCCGTGCGTGCATTTGTGTGTGCGTGTCTTATAATTTGCTGTGGCTCCAGTCTGACACCTTTAAATGGTTGTCATCAGAAACCATATGTTACACACACACACACACACACACTCACAAACAGAAAAGTTTAGCTGTAATAGGCCTCTAATCCTCTTCACTTCAGCCAGTGACTCCAAACAGCCACAAATTACTAGCTTCTTTTTTTAACTGAACATGTGAATTGATTCATGCTTTTTTGTATTTATCAACACTTTAGTTATAGTTATATTCAAATTACAAATATTAGTTAAATAATGTTGTCAGCTCAACAAAAACGACTGACTAAATGAGGCCTTTCAAAAAGTAATCCTGATTATTGAAATAACAATAAATTATTGCTGTTCACAGAGACTATTTTTCTTAAAAGTTTATAACTCAGCAGACCCAGGGTTTAAACTCAGGGCATAGCTAAGGTTTCTGACTTCTATAATGAGATTTTGGTTTTCATGTAATTTGAGGAACTTAAGTCCAGATACGGCATTCCTTCAACACATTTCTCTTAATTTCTTCAACTGAGAAGTTTCATCCAATCCAGGCAGGGCAATAGCTTGAAACCATCTCCTCTGTCTATGTTAGAAGATTTTACACTGAGAGTTTTAAACTCTAGAAGACAGGTATCTATGTTTTACAACCTGTTTGTTAGTAAGTCAAAATAGTTATCACAAAACTTATTGCAAGCATGGACAATAGACTTGCAGGGGAATTTAACAGAGGAAGAATGGCCAGAAGCATGTCTTTTAGCTCAACCCAAACCATAAATACAAATTCTATATTATATTATAAATATATTATTAATATAGGTGGATAACAAGAATGTACACTAACCCAACCAAACTGCATCACTTTAATCCTAACATCCCCGACACTTGCCTTAAATGTAAACATCAAAGAGGATCTCTATTTCATTGCATGTGAGAATGTCCACTAATGAGAACAAATCATTGGTGAGGAGCTGCCCTTCAAGCCCAAATTGTGTTTGTTGAATGTCTACCCAGAAGACTAAAAATGTAAGATATTTACTTAATATTTGTTTTCTAGAAGCTAAACAATGTGTAGCTCACTCATGGGGAATGGAAACATCTCACAGCACAGCAAAATAGTTGAAGGGAATTACTTTTTACTTTGCTTTAGAAAAAATAACTTATACAACAAAAAACAAATTTGACAAGTTTTGAAACATTTGGAACATCTTCTGTAATTTTCTGAGGAATGCCAATATTGATGTGGATGGTTGGAGTGAGGACAAATGGAAGTGATTGCTGTATATGTAGCATGCAGATGTTTGGGCATGTGACGGTGTAATGCAGGTTGTGCATGCAATGTATGCCTTTATGGGACAGGTTTTATGCCCAGAGACTTACAGATGATCACTATTAGAGACACTAATGTTACCCACCATTTTTTGTCTTTGAAAATACTGGAATATTTTGCATGTTCCTTGTAGTTGTAATGCTCCTTGTTTGTAAAATGAACAAATACTCAATAAATAAAAAGGTTTAAAAAAGGTTTCTGACTCAATAAAGCATAAGTGACCAGTCCTACTGTGATGTAAAATGGAAAGACAAATATTGCAGGAAGAAATTGAGACAGACATCAGTGGGATAAAGATAATAATAATAAAAAATTACATATTTCTTCACTTTGAGCTAGATGAAGATTTAAATTGTCTTGCAAATGCATTTTAGAACATTTTACAGCAGTCTGCAAATTAGATTTTGGTATTTCACTGTACAAATTAAATTTTGTTCTGATGTTAGTACCACAGCAAGGTCACAAGCCCTTGAGTCTCATGCATGATTGCTTTCTTAATTTTCTGTACAAAAAATGCAAAAAAACAAACAAACAAACAAACAAACAAAAAAAGGACAAAAACAAAACTCTTCAAAGTCAATGTGAAAACATATTTATATAATATATAATGTATATGACATACGATGAAAATATATTATGTAAAATAATTAATGAAAAATCAGTGGATGGATACAAGAAAATTTCCAAATTATTGAGCATCTCCTGGATTTCAGTTACAGAACAAAGAACTCAATTCAAGAAAAAAAAAAAGAAAAGCCAGACTGCTGCCAGGTGTTATATACTGTATCTATAAGTATCTGGGGTTCTTCAAAATATTAGATTTAGCAGTTCAGTGTGGTTACAATGCCGACAATGTTACAATTCATTTCACGTTCCACTTTCCCATCAGTCGTGAACAAGACCCAGAGACGAACCTTGGCAGAGTACAGCACCCACTGAAAATGCGTTTGAGTTTGTGTTGACAATTCAGACACAGCTCTGACATTGGTTATATAAGCGCTGGAAGGCTCTGCCTCCTCCACAAAGGACATAATAGTCAAGATGCAGGAGCTCCTCAATGTGCACATTCCACCTGTCAATGATCCAGAGTCACAGATATCCTCGGGTGCCTAACACAGCCAGCCAGGGGCAAGTCTTTCTTTCCATTTCAGAATCATCAGCCTTGCCAGAACTTACCTGAGGCCAACTCAAAATCCTTCTCCATAACCTTCCCAAACAGTCTGCAATTTCACCTGAACCTGAGAAACACTTGTGAAACACCTTATACTCAAACATGTTGTTTGTCGTGGCTTATCCATGACTCGCGCAGACATCAAATAACAAAGTACAGCTCAGGTTCAGATCAGATAGGCCAATTGTCCTTCCTCAGGTTTCTTGGTTGTTACATTCAGAGGCTTCCCTTTAGTGACACACATTCGCATAGAGGCGTTCATTCATTCTACTGGGAGGACTCAAATACAGTGGCACTCAGATGGGCACTTTGTGGCACCTCTCACCCTGGGAAACTCCAGAAAAGCCAGCGCCTTTTTGTGAGTTTTGTTCCAGAACCAGTGCTACATGTAGATGTGAGCCCAACTATATGTAGATGACACAGTACCACTTCCCTTCACAAGGTATATTCCTTTGTTTATAGAGAGGTGATATTCCAATGAACAGGGCTAGTGTCACTTCAAAACTTGACTGGGAGGGACTGCTCTTAAATTCTTGGTAAGAAGTAATTTCATCATACCAGAAAGCTAAGAAAACCTGTCTGGCACTCAGAAAGAAAATAGTGGATGCTCACCTTAAAGGGGTGGGCTATACTGCCATTTCCAAGCACACACTGTCTAGAACAATTGTATGTTGTATCACTTCAAAGCACAATTGAGACAAATTCTGTTAGAAACAAACCTGGGCTTGATTAGAAGTGCAAGATTTCAAAAACTTTGGAGAGGAAAATAGTTAGAGATGTCAACAAGAATCTCCAGATCTCTGCCAAGATGATGTTGCTTAACTGACCTCTTCTGGACTTGATGTTTCAAAGAAGACTGTTGTGAGGGCTCTTCATTGTGGAAGGGTTCGAGGTTATCGTCCAAGAAACCCCACTACGCCCACAGCGGCACACTGGTCAATTGAAGAAAGAAGATTATGTTGAAATTTTGAAGGATAATGCAAAGACATCTGCTGCCAGTCTAGATTTAGGTTGCTGCTGGGTTTTCCAGCAAGACAGTGACCCAAAGCATACATTCAAGTTGGTCCAAAACTTTTTTGAAGACAACAAAATCAAGTTCCTGAAGTGGCCCTCTCTAAAATCCCTGAAGAGACGTGCCAACTTAGTTAGGAACTACGAACTAACTACTAGGTTGTTGTCAATAGTGAATCAGAAAGGTCACACCATTAGGGCTAATACTTTTAGCCTTGTTGATTTTATGTTTTCTTAATTCAATTCAGCACATCAGTAAAATATTTTAATCAAACGCAGTGGAAATGTCTTTTTTCTTTTGGAAGCAAATACAGTATAAACACTTTTGGCCCCACAGCTATTTAAGCCGGCAGGTGGCTGCGCTTGTGTCTCTCTTTTTCCTCCTTGTGCGGTGGCAGCCTGCAGTGATAGCTGCGGTGGATGTGGGGGCTGTGGTGCTCTGGTGTCCAACGTGCGTTGTGGCGGCGTGTGTGCGGTGGAGCTGTCTTCTCCTCTTGCCTGGGTCCGCCTGTGGTGTTGGCACGCAGTGGTGGTGACAGGAGTGGCTCACCTGACGTTAGCATGGCTACACAGTGTGGCCTCCCTTCCCTCCCCTTCTCCTTCTCAGTGTAGGTGCTTCTGTTCTGGTTGCGAAGCCGCTCTGGATGCAAAGCCGCTCTGAACGCGAAGCCGCTCTGGATGTGGAGCCCCGTTCGTCCGAGGGACTGTTAAAAAGATTCTCCATGTTTAGTGGGATTGCGTTGGTTGCGGTTTGTGTTTAATTTTTGTTTTGTTACTTGATTATTTGCTATTTTGATTTATTGTGTAAATTTAGGTTTAATTTTTGCTGTAATCTCCATTGGGGCTGGATTATGTATGTATGTATTTACATTTCCTTGGATTGTTTTCTGGGTTAAATTCAGTGAGGTAGATATAGTTATTGTTTTTTTATTTTTTTATTTCTTTCTTATTTCTTCTTTTTTTTAGTTCGTTTATTGGAGTGTGTGAGTGTATGTGTATTTTAGGTTGCCATGTTGTTGGGTCCCTGTGATTAATTTTTCTTTGTTTTGCTGTACAGGAGCTGTGGCCTGGTGGTGGCAGTCCCCCTTCCTGGTGCTGTCTTCACATCCTTATTTTACTGGATTGTAGTGTCACGTGTGTGTAGGTTGCTCCCTTTTCTTTTTTTTGTGGTTTCTTTCCCACCCTCAGTACACCACAGCCCTGTTGGCCTTTGGTTTTACTTTAGGGCCCCAACGTACCTCATTTGTGATGGGCAACAAATTGTAGTATTTACAATTGAATTTTACTGCTGGCTGTTTTCCTTCTTTTTTTGGGATTTAATAAAAATTGTTAACTGTACATGTCCCTTGCCCCGTGTGTGACCCGTACCTGTGTGCCTATTTGTATTTCCTGGGGTTGAGACAGCTCTCCCCCAGGTGGCATTGTCAGCAATTGTTGTCCATCTTTCACTTCCCTCCTGAACTCTGCCACATTCGCTCAAGGGGGACTGTTGGGTTCTCTGTATTACAAAATTTAATTCATTAAAGAGTTTGGTGTAGACGTGCTCTAATTGGAGTGTCATGAGAACAAGACACAAGAGAAATAAGACAAAGGAGAGATCCACAAAACAAGCAAGAGTCCAAAAAAACAAACAAACAGACAAAAAAAACCCCCAAAAAACCAAGTGGGCAAAACATGAAGAACAATGCTGCAACATGCACCTCTAGGAAGCACCACGAATTGGCAGGTAACACTCGGGGGATCGCAGGAATACAGTATATACACAAAAGGAAACAAGGAACAGGTCAAACTAATCAGGGCGGAGCTAGTAATCAAGGTGGCAGAAAACAGACAAAGATGAGAAGAAGTGTAAAGCCAGATGCAATATAACGGACAGTATACCACATGAAGCACATGGTATCTTAAAGAGTCTGAGTTCAGTGAGATGAAATAAACAGAAAAGGCCTGGTTCTGCCAACCATGTCATTCTGTTGCATAGACTTTCAAAACTGTATCCAAAAACACCAAATAGCATAAAAATGGAGATGGTGAGGTTATGTGTTTGAACATGTGAGTGTTTGTGTGTGTGTGAGTCAGACAGAGAGGGAGAGAAAAAGAGAGCATTTAGAGGGTCACAAAGGCCACTTAGGGTCAGAGTGCGAAAACAGGCAGACAGACATTTTGTGACCTTTGACCCTGGCTTGTGTCCAGGTCAAGAAGTGTAGTTCCTTGCCATCAAACACACACACGCACACACACATAGACACCTCCCCTGCCTTATTAATGGCTCTGTCGTGTTGTCTATTTCTGGGTTGTGTCTTTGGTATAAATAGATTCACCTTTTTTCCCAGTACAGCTACAGTTATTCACACGCTTTTCTTCTTTGGCCACAAAATTTCACCTCAAAAACATATTCATAATCAATGTCAGATTAAATGTTTTTGATGATCCCATAACCTTTGCTGTACAGACATCATCAGGGTGAATAAGTGCATCTTTGTGGACAATCAATGGGCTATGCAGTATAACATTGGAGAGGAAGTCTGCACCTGTGATTATGAAATTTTGGTTGTCCTGTTTCGACCTTTTTACCTGCAAGGGAATTTCTATCATCCCATGTATCATGGGATAAACTTTGAAGGGGCAGCAAACAAGATTGCAGAGAGCTACAATAATGCACTCTTTTGATCAGCTAATTAATCAGTTTTTGTTCAGGGAATAATCATCATTTTAATCACGTGTCACCTTTTCAGAACTGGTGCTCAACAAGCAAAACAGCAAGGCTTCAACACAGCCAGTAATGATTAATGGGCAGATGGCTGTAGTAGTTGATGATTTTAAATACCTTAGTACATACGTTGATAGTAGCCTTACCTTTAAGAAAAATACTGAACAAATTTTTCAGAAATGTTCCCAGTGCCTACACTTGCTACACAAGAGTCGTAATTTTGGAGTGAAACAAAATATCTTGAAAATAGTTTAGAAGAGCTCTTTTAACATGATAATGTGGTAATCTGATCATAAAGAGGAGGAACAAGCTGCAAAAACTTAGTGACAAAATCATACGGAAGCCAAAAAAGCAAATAAGTAGAATGTATGAAGACGTCTGAACAAGAAAAGTAAACAGAATTATTATTAATTACTCTTCTCATTGACTGCACAATCAATTTGAACTTTTACCGCTGATTACCAAAGTTCAATAGAAATGTCTATAAGACATTGTTTGTCACCAGTGCTACTAAAATGACAATAGAATCTGCACCTAAGATTATAATAGATTATGATGCAGTCTTTTGCACAGAAGGTTAATTTTTGAACACTTGTATTATATGCATTTTTTGCCTTTATGGCTTATTGCGAGTTTTATTGTGAGTTGTGAGTTGTATTTTCATTGACACATATTGTGACAGCATGTGTGCGTGTTTTACATTTCCTCTCTTATACATTTCCTCTTCTAGGTATGTTATGTATTGTGATGAATGCGTTTTGTGTGCATTTTTTGTTCGTTTTCTTTTTCATATGTTATATGTAAAACAAAGACAAATTTCCACAAGGGGACAATAAAGTTTTTGTATCTGTAGAGCCTCAAAGCCTTTTGAGGACATAATTGAGAACTGTCCATGCTAATTTATTTTCAGAAAGCAAAGGCCAATCGCTGAAATGCCAACAACCAACCAATGGTGGAACTTTATTACTGAGTCAGGAACAGGCTTTGCTGCAGTCCAGCCTAAAACTACCATATAACATCACACAAACAATAATAGAGTGGTATCGACAAAAAAGAACATTGAATGACCCACTGTCCACTTTGTGTTAAAACAATGTTAAAAAAATATGTCCCCAAAAAGAGTTTAGGAAAAAAGAACAAATCCTGGTAGGTTGTTCAACACAAATAATGTGACACTTTTTTCTTTTTTGTAATATCTGACTTAAAGGAAAAGGCTTACATTAAGTTGAGGTGTATTACACAGTATTGCAGGGGATATTACTAATCTCACATCCACGGTTATTCCTCAGTATCACTATGGGCTCACATTATACCATAGTTTAGTATGTTTTTAGAAACAGTGCAAAATACTGAAAAGAACAGAGACACAAGGGTAAGACGAAGACAAAAGGAAAGACAAAAGGAAAGACAAAGGGAAAGACGGTGATAGAAGAGTGAACTGAAAAGAAAGGAGCAGCTATAGGCTGTAAGCAAAGGTACCTGTCTCTAAAATAACTGACAGCTGATCACATCAGCTGCACCCTCATCAGTACAGACATCACTTGCAGTAGCCTGAGGTGTACACACACAACACACACAAAGTATACTCACACACAGATGACTATCTCAAATAGCTCATGGCTAAAACACTTTCACTTGGCTGGTTCACTCACTGTATAATGTTTTACTGCTTTAACACAATCCTTGAATGACAAACCTTCTTTTCAAAAATATTTGTACACTTCATACTTCAAATCTCTATTTTTCTTGCAACATGGAATGACTCATTATGTAACTCTTTGTGATCAAAATGGGTTGCACTTCCAAGCATATTGATGAATAGCCTTCATTGCCAAATACTGTGATAAACCTTTAACCATAAATCTTTCATAAATTTCAGTGAACAGGTTTTGTCAGCTACATCCAACATTCTGACAAGTTGATTCTAAACTTTTTGTGGTAGATTTAGCTAACAGATTTTTTCCAAGGTGTATTATGAAGGCAAATATTAGTCACACAATAAACGAAATGCTATGGCACCCCTGGTCAATTTTTGCCACTGATCTCTGGCACCAGCCTTGATAACATACAGTCTAACCAGTGTCTGGTCTGTTCAAGTACTCGGTACCAACATTGTCTCTGCCCTGTATAAGGTTGGTAAATGCAAAAAACTGTTGCAGAAATGAAAGTAAAACAGAATTTAAATCTCCACCAAAAAAATAAAAAAATATAGGATGATTATCATGTTTGGTGTCCACCGGCAGGTTTCGAGGATTGTCACCACAACTGAGTATCAGTGGTTCCAGGGTAAAAGTTCCAGGGAAAGCAGGGCATTTTGGTTGCCCTGTAGCTTCCCTTTTTGTTAGTTATTCACCCAGAAAAAGCAAATATTTATCTGCATAACATGACCTACTCTATCTGTCAGCTGCTGTGTGTCTGCAGTGTATTTTCAGTTTGCTCATACGCCCATAAAGACTCTCCAACTAATCTAGAATGTCGCAGCATGTGTACAGACAAAACTCATATTACAGAGCATATTTCTTCTGTATTGGCTTCTCTGCACTGGCTGCTTGTAAATTTCAGAACAGACTCTGAAATACTCCTCTTCACATACAAAGACCTAAATGGTCAAGCGCCATCTTATCTCAAAGAGCTCATAGTACCTTATTATCCAACCAGAACTCTATGCTCCCTGGATGCAGGGTTACTTGTGGTTCCTACAGTCAGCAAAAGTGGAACAGCAACCAGAGCCTTTAGTTATCAAGCTCCCTTCCTATGGAATCAGACACCCTCTCTACATTCAAGAGTAGACTTAAAACTTTCCTTTTTGATAAAGCTTATGGTTAGGGCTGGCCTACGCTGTCCCCTAGTTATACTGCTGTAGACCTAGACTGCCAGAAGATCTTTCATGATGCACTGAGCTTCTCTTTCCTCCTCTAATTCTCCTTCCACACATATTCATGTCCCATCAATGAATGTCACTAACTTGACTTCTTCCCTGGAGTCTTTGTGCTTTCTCATCTGGACCTCCTGCTGTGATCCTGCTTGACACTGACAACTGTTATTACCACCTGTTATATTTCTGCATTATTATTATTACTACTATTATTATTACTATTACTACTACAACTATCATCATTATTATTGTTAATACTGTCATTGTTATCCCAATACTCTTCTGTTATCGCTGTTGCTATGCATCTCTGTTTATGTACCCACCCACTCTCTTGCCCTTGCTCTCTCTCTCTCGCTCTCTCTCTCACAACCCAACTGATCCAGGCAGATGGCTGTCCACATTGAGCCGGGGTCTGTTCTGAGGTTTCTGCCTTCTAAAAGAAAGTTTTTCCTTGCCACTGTTGCCAGGTGTTTGCTCATGGGGGTTTTGTTTGGGTTTCTCTAAAAATCAAATTGGAGAGTTTGGTCTAGATCTGCTCTATTTGGAAAGTGTCATGAGATGACTGTTGTTATGATTTGGTACTATATAAATAAATTGAATTGAACTGAATGGATGACATTGACTAAACAAGATCTGATTTGTCACCTGTTGGCAGTAGACACAGCCAGGCTCATAATTTGGCCCAGAGAACCTTAGCTAAACCTTTATAAAAATTGCCATCAAATTTGATGTGTATATTAATGGTCCTCCGAACATGATTCCTCATTTGACAAGTTTAAAATCACCATCAACCCAACGTTTTGATAATCCGCTGTCCTTTTCTCTAATGGCACAATCAACCCAAAATCCTATTATGACCCTCTGCCACCTGTTCTTCTTTGTTGTTCATCTGTTCTTGGAAAGATATACACAAAATTATCAAAAGTTTATTTGGCACACCCTAGTCTCTATGCAGGGTTGACTGCAATCTGTTCTGTGTTGGCAAACTCGTTGTCTTGTTTCTTCCAGTGTGAGCTGGGATCAAAGGGTGGCTTTTCTTTTTTTTTTCCTCGAAAGATTCTTTCAATTATTATCTTAAATTATAAGTATAAATGATGACTATAAGTTATATTTATATTTATGTATAATTTATATATTATGATACATAAATTAAGATTTTTTTCTGATGCCAATATCATGTTGGTTGCTTGTTTTTTCCCCAGCACCTGTACCATAGCTGTATGCTGTTATGTTATGCTCATAAAGAACCTTGTCAGCTATCAGTCTAACTGAAATATAGAAGTCACTAGAGGTAGAGTTACAAGGTTTGAAATGTGAAATGTTGAGTGCAACTGAGATAACAACTAAGCTGTGACCAAAAAATAGATTGAGAACACTCAAATGTGGAAACAGCTGGCTTTCTAATGTTTCAGCAGCCTATAAAACTGCTTTCCTCCCTACAAAATATGCCTCTCACCTCATTTGTATGTGTGTATGTGTGTGTGTGTGTGTGTGTGTGTGTGTGTGTGTGTGTGGACAGATAGGGAGTGTGTGAGTTCATTTAGTAGCTGGAAGTCTTTGTCATAAGGGATACTGAATACAGGTAGTGTTTTATCACACACACACACACACACACACAAGTACGGTGGGAGCAAGGCAGGTCCTCACAATCTGACTCTGTAACTAAATTTTATTCCCCACAATCACAGGAACATGTGTCCACACACACACACCAACACGCACAGAGAGAGAGGGGGAGAGAAAGACACACACATTTACATTCCCATATGCTAAGAGACATTTAAACGACCCCCACTAAACACACCCAGTGTACCTGTCCCTATATGTGTATACACATACTCACTTTACCACAAAAACACATATGTAATGAAACACGCATGCGCACACTAACACACACACACACACACACACACACACACACACACCCCTTAAGTCATAAAAAAACGCATTTAGATGAAAGCAGTGTAATGCAGTGTTGTCCTCAGTAGGAGGCAGGGAACTAGCTTGCATTGCATGTGCATACACACATTCAGTTGATGAGTTGTGTGGCAGATATATGGGCTGGAATGTGGCCATAAAAAATAGTATGGAATCACCCTGAGGTTTTCCATGCACAAAAACCAGATTGGGGTTAAGGTAAAGAGAGAAGAAAAAGGGGAAATAGCTCCTTGAGGTGAGCACAAATGGCTGGAGAGGGGGTGTTGAAGAGCTGCTAGGGTGGTCTGTGTATATCTGTTGAAATTAAAAAAATAAAAGAAATGGTAATAGAGGCTCAACTGAGACACTACACTGATCATCCATGACATTAACACCACAGGTGAAGTGAATAACATAAATCATCTGTTTACAGTACAATGTTCTGTAGGGAAACCTTGGATTCTGACAGTCATGTGGATGTACTTTGACACACACCACCCACCTAAACATTGCAGACCAAATACAACTACAAATACAGTAATGACCTGCAGACTCCCCAGATCCCAACCTGATCGATAATCTGTGGGATGCACCAGAATAAGCCAATTCCACCCTGCCTACAGGTGGCCTTCAATGCACAGGACCCAAAGGATCCAGCATTCTGATGCCGGTGACCACAAAATATCCAAGAGGTCCAATGTTCCTTCCCCTGACAGGTCAGAGTTGTTTTGGCAGCACAAAGGGGACCTATAAAATATTAAGCTGTGGTATTAATGTTGTGGCTGACTCTAGCCTTTGATTGTTGGAACATTAATGTATCACTGCTGAATTAATGAGTAACTGCTCTGCAAATTGTTTAGTCTATTTAGATGGCATTGACTGAACAAGAGCTGATTTGAAACCTGTCAGCTGCAGACATAGCCAGACTAATAATTTGGCCCAGCACACCATAGCTAAACTCTTATCAAATTGCCATCAAATTTGATGTCCATATTAATGGTCCTCAGAGGATGATTCCTCATTTGACAAGTTTAAAATTTATCCACCAACAATACTTAAGTTGATGACCAGCTTTATCAGAAATAATATAATATTGGAGCACAATCAACCCAAAATCGTCACATTCGATGAATGATGAACATTCTTGCTTCCCAGAGGATAAACCCTTTGTAGGATAAAAATGATATGGTTTATTTACATATAGATGTATTAGCTGAGAAAATAATTCTGTTCAGCAGTTTTTAAATTTGAATCTGACCGAATGAAAAAAGCAGCAAGAAGATGGTGATGATATGGTTGGCATCTTCACATTATCATCTGGAAAATACTGTTCATCACCCCTGATAGCATTTGAGGACCAAGCATCATTGAACCATATAGTTTCCCTCTGCAGACCCATTGCATTTAGACACCACTTGCATGTGGTACATCTACATAAAATACCCACAGGTGAAATGTCACTTTTGCATACAAGATGTCTCATCCTGCAGCTTGCCAGTACATTTAATAATATTATTGGTACTCCTATGAATTTTCCTTTTCTGCCAGCCTCTGGATAGATATTACAATTTTCAATGTTGAAAGTGCAAAATCTTATTTGTTTTGATCACTTATCACTTATTTGATCTCTCACTGTGGGTTGTAATGTACTCCAAGAAAGCATTAATGGGCACTCGTACTGAAAGGGCACACATATGCTTCAATCAAACTATACCATCCACAAGAACTTGCCTTTTGAATTATTCTCAATTCAAGCATTTTGTAGATTTATTCTGTTCTGCCATAAATGCAGAAAATTAGATTAGCTGTATCATGTGTCATCAGTCTATTACAAAAGCAGTTACAAAAATAAAAACAAGCCACAATCTGCTGGGTTGAAAGTAACATTCAAGTTACTTATTTACACAGTTGCATATATTGGTGTAATGAAATGTTTAGATTTCAGACAAAAATAACATTCTATTATGGGAAGAACTTCTGTTGGCCTTTATCCGTAGTTCAGAAGTTTTGTCGTATTTCACTTTTATGCTGTAAAGCTTAGCAAGCTTTATGTATGTATGTGTGTGTCTGCTTTGCCTGGCTGCAAGGCTGATTATGCAGACAGGACGTAAAGGCTGGGTGGCCTTCTATTGGCCTGGTGTCTCCTCCACTCAAGATCAGAGGCCTTGGTCATCTGATCCTCATAAAAACAGGTTTATTAGCTACTCTGAAGACAGCTAGGTGTGTGTGTGTATGTGTGGATGTGGGGGTGGGTGGATGAAAGCTTGTATGGTTCTGTGAAAAACCATACAAGTTTGTTTTGCTTTTTTAGTCCGTTTATTAGTATTTCTTAACCTTTTCTGAAATGTTCAATTTTTGAATGTGTAATTGTATTTTGATCTGCAAAGGTTGATGTCACATTTGTTTTCACGTAACATTTCAAATAGCCTGTGAGCCAGAAGGTTTGGTCTCACTGATTTTTGGCAAAGTATACTTCTCTTGAATTAGAAATTATGTGATAACATCATACCGGCGATAGCTGTATGTGTGCTGACATCAGTGGTGGTAAAAAATATGAGGATATTTATGCAGACCATTCAGTTCAATTCAATTTATTTATATAGTGCCAAATCACAACAACAGGTGTGTCATGACACTTTCCAATAAGAGCAGGTCTAGACCAAACTCTTTAATTTGATTATTAGAGAAACCCGACAAAACCCAACAGTGATGACAACAGAGTATTGGAATGACAATGACAGTATTAATAATAATGATTTTGATAGCAGGAGTAGATAATGCAGAATTATAACAAGTGGTAATAACAGTCACCGGTAATAAATGCATGGACTGATTTTTCTGCATCTTTTTGAGACAGAATGTGCCTAATTTTTGCAATGTTACGAAGGTGAAAAAAGGCAGCTATATCACTAAATAATTTGTTTCAAGATGATGGCACAGCACAATAACTTCAGTTTCGTCTGAGTTTAGAAGTAGAAAATTGCAAGTCATACACGTTTGTATGTCTTTAAGGCATGCCTGAAGTTTGGTTAGCTTATTGGCTTCATCTGGTTTCATTGATAAATATAACTATGTGTCATCTGCATAACAGTGAAAATATATTGAGAGTTTCCTAATAATGTCACCCATGTTTCAATGCATCAGTTAGCTCGGTTAGCCATGTCTCCATAAACTACACTACTGGTATTCCCTCTGGTGCCAGGTCAAGGCCGCTAGCTGGTCCATCTTACTGCAAAGAGATCTTACATTTCCCATGATGATTGACAGGACAACGGTATGATACCGGCTCCTCCTGGTATGGCATTGAGCTCCAATGCCTGCCAGGCTCTGCTGTTACCTGATAAACCTTTCAAGTCATTCCAATATCACTATGGTAAAGTCATGGTGCAACAGCAGAAAACCCAACATTCCCCCTTGAGCAAGCACTTGGCACATCAGCCGTATGATTGCGACATGCTTTCTGGAGCTCCTTTGCCCACTAGTAGACTATATAATCTAAGGGTGAGACAATGGATGCTTATATTAAAGATATGGTAGCTGCTGGTCTCATCCGTCCATCCTCCTCCCACCTAGAGGCAAGGTTTTTCTTTGCTTCCGAAAAGGATGGCTCACTTCGTCCCTGTATTGATTATTGGGGCTTAAACAACATCACCATTAAGTTCCCATTACTGCTCATCAGGTCAGTCTTTGAGTCTTTGCAGGGAGGCAGGGTCTTTTCTAACCTAGGTCTTATGGCAGATCTGGGAAGGAAATGGATGGAAGACAACCTTCAACACACCTGGGCATTTCGAATATCTGGTGTCACTCAGAACCTTTTAAAATTTTGACTCCTCTGTCATCTCTGTCCTGCCTCCCTTCATTTTAGGCAGAATTCCTAAACCTTTCCCAGGTGCTGGCTTTCTACCTGAATCTCCAGGAGGTTGTTAATAGGCTCAAAGCAATTGCTCTCCCACCTAACAGCCCCAGTGACTGAGCGATCAACCTAGTCCCAAGGAGCGCGTGTACTAAATATCTGCACTGGAGTGAGAGTACATCGATGATAGACAGCCTTCCTCAGCAAGATAGACAAGTCTCTGTGTCCTTGCTTTGAATACAGGGCCCTCAATGACATCACCATAAATTCAATTCAATTCAATTCAGTTTATTTATATAGCACCTTATACAATCAAAATTGTCTCTAGAAGCTTTACAGAGACCCAGAGCCTGAACCCCGAGCAAACAGACAGTGGCAAGGAAAAACTCCCTTTTAACAGGAAGAAACCTTGAGCAGGACCCGACTTGCAAGGGAAAACTATCCTGCTGAAAAAACAGGTGCCCCTCTTCCAATCATTACTTCAGCTTTGGGGCTCTTGAAAGGGACCCAGATTTTCACAAAATCAGTCATGAAAAATGCTTACCACTTTATGAGCCATTTGGCCATTACAAATATCTGGTTATACCTTTCAGGCTCACTAATGCCCCAGCCATTTTCCAGGCACTAGTAAATGGGACATGGTAAAATGCTTTGTGTTTGTCTGCTTGGGCAACATATTGATTTTCTCCCCTGATGTAGAGACCCATGTGCATCATTTCTGTCAGGTCTGTCAAACGTCAACAGTTTGTCCAGGCCAAGAAGTGTGAATTTCACTTTTCCGAAATCTAATTCCAGAAGTTTGTGGTGGCAGCAGATAGCATTTAAATGGTGTGGGCAGAATGGCCCACACCACCTGGAAAAAGTTGTTGCAGTGGTTTTTGGGGTTTGCCAACTTCTATAGATGCTTCAAGCATCAGTAGATTCAGCACATTGGTGGTCCTGTTGCATGTTCTCACCTCTTCCAAGGTTTGTCAGTAGAGGGAGAGGTTCTCTCTGGCTCCTGTCCTCATGCTGCTAGACCCCCAGTTGCAGTTCGTAGTCAAAGTAGATGCCTCAGATGTTGGCATTGGAGCCATTTTCTATCAGTGCTCTCCTCTGCTTGACAAACTTCACCCTGTCCAGAAGGCTCTCTGCCACAGAGCAGAATTATGACATGGGCAACCAGGAGTTCCTTACAGTCAAAGTGGTACTAGAAAAATGGCATCACTGGCTGGAAGGACCGGAGAAGCCATTTCTGGTTTGAACCAATCTGAAGAACCTGGAATACATCTGGACTGCCAAGCGTCTCAACTCCAGACAGGCCTGGTGGGCTTCCCCCCAATTTTCTATAGGCTGACTGGTACATCATTGGCTCTGGTCCAACATCTCTGTGGACTTTGTCACAATACTACCTCCGTCTGACAGTAACACCACAGTACTTAAGGGCTGATCACATTTGAAAGTAAAAACACTGAAGTCATCATTGAAGACAAGGCCCCAACACCATAATGGTCTGCAAAGCTCACTACTAAATTAATTGAACCAAATTCAAAAAGAGGAGTTATACATAAAAATCTAATAAAAATCAACACCAACACCTCCACAGCCACAACAAATAGGAGAATTAAATGTGGACTGTTAAATATTAGATCTCTCTCATCTAAAGCTGTACTAGTGAATGAGTTAATATTGGACAATAATATAGATTTGTTTTGCTTAACCGAAACCTGGCTTCGGCCAGAAGAATATGCCAGTTTAAATGAATCCACTACCCAAAGTCATATTAATACTCACATTCCTCGAGACACCATCCGAGGCGGTGGAGTTGCCGCTATTTTTGCATCAAACCTATCATTTAGTCCAAAGCCCAAAGTCAACTACCATTCATTCGAAAGCCTTATTCTTACTCTCTCACACCCTGCCTGGAAAACAATACAACCAATTTTTATTGTTGTAGTGTACCGCGCTCCTGGTCCATACTCTGAATTTTTACTGGAATTTCCAGAGTTCCTATGAAGTCTGGTCCTTAAAACTAATAAAGTTATTATTATGGGTGATTTCAACATCCACGTGGATGATAGTAATGATAGCCTTTGAGCAGCGTTTATCTCTCTCTTAGATTCGATCGGCTTCTGTCAGTGTGTACATGAACCCACTCATTGCTTCAATCACACTCTTGACCTTGTTCTGACATATGGTATAGATGTAGAACATTTAACTGTCTCTGAACAAAATCTTCTTCTGTCTGACCATTGTTTAATAACTTTTCAGTATATACTATTTGACTTCAAACCACCAAGAAAAAACTCCTACACGAGGTACCTGTCTGATAGTGCTGTGGCTAAATTTAAAGAAACAGTTCTATTGTCATTAACTTCAGTATCATGTCCCCATACTAGTGAACAATACAATAATCCCTCTCAAATCGACCATTTCGTGGACAATGCTGCAAGTTTACTAAGGACGACTTTAGACTCTGTTGCTCCGCTAAAAAAGAAACTCATAAAGCAAAAGAAACTTGCACCCTGGTATAATACAGAGGTTCGCAAATTAAAGCAAAACATGCAAAAACTTGAGAGGAAATGGCATTCCTCCAAACTTATTGAATCTCGCTCAATCTGGCAAGACAGTCTTAGATTATATAGGAAGGTCCTACAGACTGCCAGAGCAGCCTATTACTCAAAATTAATTGAGGATAACAAGCATAATCTCAGGTTTCTCTTCAGCACTGTAGCCAGGCTGACAGAGAGCCATAGTGCTATCGAGCCTTGTATCCCTGTGACCCTTAGCAGCAATGACTTTATAACCTTTTTTAACGACAAGATCTTAAACATTAGAGACAAAATTCAGCACCTACTGACCTCAGCTGGTACTGATGTAACATCAAACACTAGTGTCTTAGAACCAACAGTAGAAACAGATAATCATCTTGACTGCTTTTCACCTATTGATCTCCATCAGCTATACTCACTCGTATATTCATCCAAGCCAACAACATGCCTCTTAGACCCCATCCCTACCAACCTTCTCAAAGAAGATCCTTGAAAGAACAGTCGTCAATCAGTTATATGACTTTCTTCTAAATAATAACTTATTTGAAAATTTTCGATCTGGCTTTAGAGCTCATCATAGCACAGAAACAGCATTGGTCAAAGTCACAAATGACCTCCTCCTGGCATCAGACAAGGGATTTATCTCTGTCCTTGTACTGTTAGACCTTAGTGCTGCATTTGACACCATTGACCACTCTATATTACTGCACAGATTGGAACACCTAATTGGCATCAAAGGCACTGCATTAAGCTGGTTTCAGTCTTATTTATCAGATCGATTTCAATTTGTTCATGTTAATGATAGGGTGTTTGGAGTGGAGAGGCGGACACCCTCTCTATATTTAAGAGTAGACTAAAAACTTTCCTCTTTGATAAAGCTTATAGTTAGGGCTGGCCTAGGCCGGCCCCTAGTTATGCTGCTATAGGCTTAGACTACCGGGGGCCCTCCCATGACGCACTGAGCTCTTTCTTCCTCTCCCTCTCCTTCTGCACACATTCATGTCCCATTAATGCATATTACTAACTCAACTTCTTCCCTGGAGTCCTTGTGCTTTCTTGTCCCACAGATTCCTATCAAACATGACTGGACCTCCTGCTGCGGTCCTGCTGTCGTCCTGCTCAAAACCTACTGCGATTACTACTGTTTAGTCATAATCTGATTTAAATCTGTTACGACTCAGTACAGCTACTACCATTATTAGTAGCTGTACTGTACGTTACTACTATTGTTATCAAAATCACCATAATACCTTCTGTATACTTCATTGTCATTATCATTATCTACATTATCTACTGCTGCTATGCATCTCTGCTTGTGTGCTCCTTCTCTCACACCCCACCCCCTCTACCTCTCTCCCTTGCTCTCTCTCTCTCTCTTGCTCTCCTGCTCTCTCTCTCTCTCTGTCTCCCTCTCTCTCAACCCAACCAGTCAAGGCAGATGGCCGCCCATCTTGAGCCGGGGTCTGCTCCGAGGTTTTTCCCCGCCACTGTCGCCAAGTGCTTGGTCAAGGGGGAATATTGGGCTCTCTCTATTTACAATTTAATTAAAGAGTTTGGTCTAGACCTGCTCAAATTGGAAAGTGTCTTGAGATAACTTTTGTTGTGAATTGGCGCTATATAAATAAACTGAATTGAATACTCATCATCTCTTTTTCTTACCATGACAGAGGACTTGAATGTCAATGTGTGTATATGATTGACTACTGTGACTGTGTGATAGATGCGAAAACTTTTATCTGCCTCCAGATCATCTCTCAGAAAAAGAGACAGCAGAGGAGTTAACAAAGAAAGCTTGATTTTAAAAAGGCTGTTATTTGGCTTAAACAGAAATAAATATAGCACTCTGTAACAACATTTAGCCTTAAAAACACAAGTTTTACAGCATACAAACTTATTTTTGTTGTTACTTTATTTCTCTTTTTGGTCTGTCTTACTTATTGCACCATATCACATTGAAGCAGACTGTAAAAGCAGTCTGCCACTGCAGATCTAAGCAATGTAATATTTAGTAGTTAGGCAAGAACAGATCATTTATCATGTATAAGAAACAAAAAATGCAACAATTGATTTATCTTAATTTTACTACTGATTTACAGATTATTTTAAGTTGATGATGACCATGATCCAGTCTGAATCAAAATGTAATAATATGGTGAGCCACATGCTGTCGATTAACATCTTTTACAGCATGCGTGGTCATAGAAGCCATGTGATAACATATTTTGCAGTTTTAAATTTGTGTCTACAGTGATAAAAAGAGAGCTCAATATACCATGTCTCTTTTGTCCAAAGGGAAAGATGTGTACTGTTAAGGGTGACACTGGGCTGTGAGAGGAATGGCCTGTCTCACATTTTTCCTGTTTGTGCTATTCATAGATAGGATATCAGGACACAGCCAAGTTCTGGGTAGTATCCAGTTTGATAACAATAGGGTGGCATGTCTGCTGTTTATACAAGTTGGCTTTAAGGAACCACAAACCCTATCAAAAAGAAGAAGGTCTGCACCTAGTGGATGAGAGTCAGTTAAAAAAATGTAATTCACTGGTATAATGCAACCTATGTAAATATAAAACTGAACAGACTACATCTTTGACCTTGCTGAGGGACTACAATAGTCTTAGCTGGACAGAGTGTTTTCTCTGCTTGGGAGGAATTTGGAGGAAGTAAAAACTGTTGAAATGAGACTCAAACTAACTGAGAATGTTGCACCCAGATTACCCAGGTCAGGTTTCATGCAACATCCTGGATCAAGCTATTGTTATTGATGGGCAGACCATGTTTTAATCTGACAGAATGGAACACTCCAGTAAGACAAGGAACGATGGACTCTGTGTCTATATCAGTGAAGCTTGGTGCTCAAAGAGAGTGATGAGCAGTGTTTCCAAAGTGTAGACTTCATATTTCGTCACACTGTTTGCTATTTTTTAAATCAGGCTGTTTAAGCCATGTTAGCTATCATGGGGTAGCTGGCTTGTTGGCCACCACCATACTTTTTGTCCATAGCCCACTCCGGAGTCCGTCCACTGGTTCGGTGTCATGTCGTGATGTTTCTGGTGATGGGGGGAGGCTGTGAAGGGGCCGAGGGAGACAGCAATGTTCTTAGCAGGAAGAATCTGATGTTTTCATTCTATTTTTATCTGCCATTTTGTGTGAACGGGACAGAAAACATCAGCTACCAGACAGCAGTATCCAGCATCCTCTTCTATGCTGTGGTGTGCTGGACAAGCCGGTGAGGAAGCCTGGTTCTGTAATGGCGGCATCTGTGGCAGAGGAAAGGACTCTGAACAAACTGATATGAATCAAGAACAAGTCTATCACTCTTCGCACAGCACCATTAATAGTGAGAGGAGTATAAATTAAGACATTTCTTTCTTTGTGTCCATGATCTATGTGTTTAACTAGATATAGACTGCAGGAAGTGATCTGAGCAAGGGTGGTTACTCGAGACGAATGTGAAGATGACGAACTCAGAGCTGTCAACATGTGATCGGATTACTTAGGATCTATGTTGATACAAGGTCTGAAACTACTCGAAGTGTAGTTTCATGTTAACTATGTGTTAGGAAGGCTTTGTGACAGGAAGACGTTGTGTGATGCACACAGATGCTAAAGAGAAGGCTTTGTGCATCACGCTGAGATGCTAAAACAGTATCTCAAGATCTGTGGTCAGAAAATGTTGCATTTCCTGGCTTCTGACTACTTAGACCCAGCTGATTAAAAAGGTGAAACATCATTGTCATCATACAGTAGCTCTACAGGACTGTTTTGAGAGTATGAGTAAAGTGTGATAATGCCCTTACAAACATCAGCTTTTTGATGTTATTACTGAAAAGATCCAGTGTGTAGTATCTACTGGCAGAAGTAGAATATAATATTCAGTGATTTCATTAATGTATAATTATCTAAAACTAAAAATCATTGTGTTTCTGTTACTTTAAAACAAGCCCTTTACACAAGGATCAGGTTTAAGTAGTTTAATGATAAGATCTCTCAAGATGTTACACAAAAATAGACAGACAGACACACTGGTGTGGCAGGTAAGTAAAGTACTCGGGAAAAAACTTAAAAAACTCCAGAAAACCAGGACATTGATATGACTCAGATATCCAAAGAAAAAAGGAGGAAAGGAGGTGAGCTAGGCACGGTAAAAACAGTAGAGGGAGGCAGTGGACTTGAGGCAAAAAGAATGGCAAAGTTACTGAAGGTCAAAGCAAGGAAGCAATAGCAAATGTTAACCAAAAATACTGAGCATGAAGCCTTGATATCACAATGAGTGTCAAAACAATCTGGCAAAGATGAAGAGAGTGAACCAGTCTTTCAAGCAGCAGGCAGGGGTGGAGTTGATTGCAGGTAATAGGCAACAGGTGTGCAAGTGCAGAGGCAGGAAGCAGGAAACCACGCCCAGCTCAGGACAAACTAAAATGACAGACAAGGACAGACCAAGATACAGAGGAGGGGCAAACAGGGGAGAACAAAAAAGAGAGTAAGAGGGGAAAACTGGCAGATTCTGACACTATGACTTGCATTTGATGTGCAACCCTGTGTTGTAGAATGACAAATAAATGAATCTTGAACACTGAAGTTGATGGCAGTAATACACATTTGCAACTCCATGGTCCTCGCTCCATAAGCAGTGAGACATTTTATTGATGGATATATTAACTCTCTAAGCACTGCAGTTACATATTTGCTAAAAGTTGCATTACTGCAAATATAATGCAAATATAGCACCAAATCCGGTTTGTCCTCACTACCAGTAGTTGGAAGACATGCAATACTTTGATCCTAAACCAAAATGACTGCATGTTCCCATTTAAAGTATCTGGAGAAATTGATGCTGAAACTTGCTTGCTTACAGTGCTAACTGGAATACAGTAAAGCATTGCAAAAACACAAAATGCAGGGAAATCTGTTCACAGTTGATGATGTTTTATGTGACCTATTGACTAATTCTGACTCTGAAGGAGAACATCTGCCTTTTGAGCATGATGATCAGATGTCTAGCAACATGTGTTCATGCATTGTAGCTGTGCGTTCACACATAGGGACAGTGTCCATGAACTACCCTACTAAATGTTGGGATGGCAAGGATCTATGAGATTGTAGTGTTCCTAGAAGCGCTGTTAGATGTGGTGGAGGCAGCAGTGATGGTCAAGATAGGGCTGATGATGATTATGATTATAAGATCAGTAAATTTAGTCTCATAAACTTTGGGTCATATCCAACATTTTTCTCATTTACAGTATGCCTTTATTTCTAACGACTTTCAAGGCACAGCCTGTTGCCTAAAAGGTTAATGCAGTAATGAACATGCATACAAATTGTTCAGTCTTCATACTGGTTTCTCAGGTAAAGCTGGATTGATCTGATTTACAGGTTTGAATTCAAGATATTCTTCTTTCAGGGAGCCTCCGATACATGTGCTTTGACAGGACGTCTAACTACACTACATGCAGGGTGAAACTCATTTGCTTTAATGCACTGATCGTCTCCCAAGAGACCAGGCCATGTACAGTGAGTACTTGTGTGTCTTTTTGTGTCTGCAGGCTACATGTTAATAACAAACACTAACGAAGAGAAATGATCTTTTCAGCTTCAAGTGCTCTGTATGGGCTGAACAAAGCCACACACATTTGACATGTAGCTTATCAGTGTGTGTGAATGGCTTCTCAGTGATATTTTGGGTCTTTTTCTGACATAAAAGACTTGGACACTAATCACTGCAGCAGCACTGCCCCTCAGCACAATAGGCAGCAGTGTGTGTGTGCAAGCGATGGTGGTCTGGCAATTCTTTCATGGCTTAATGAAGTAAGCAACAACATGCCTGAGGCTATGCTAGAGACAGGACACACACAGTTACAGAATTTGACCTAAAGATAGTGGCTATTCAAGTTGTCAAACTTCTGTGGAGTGAATCACAGGGTCAAACAGAGTTAACCTGATTGGCTAATGGTTGAGAGCCACTCCACATATATATGTATAATTTCAGCTCTCTACTTTAAGACAGATATAATAATGTAATGACAGGTTATTGTTACCACAGCCTGTAAATTAAATTTACTTCCTTGTTATATTAATTTTCTCCAGAATAGGGAGAACAGGGACTGGAAAAAGTTGGTCACACCAGAGTTACAGGTTTTCAGTCCAGTTAAAGATTGCATCAGGTGAAAAACAGGACTTTACAGACAGATATTCTTTATTTGTATAATGTTAGAATTATGCTTCTCTGTACCATTTCTTTTATACTTTTATGTAGTAACGTTACATATGTTTTCATCAGCTTGCTTTACTTGCTTTATTGCTGCAGCGACCTACAGCACATGATATCTGTGTCTGTGTAGGTTCACAGGTAGGTAGGTATTTACATGTTTCTATGGAGAGGATAACTCTGCATTAACAGTGTTAATAGGCTTAAGATTAGACACTTCAACAGGAAGCAGTAGGAAGGAAAGACAATAGACTCATAATAGTCACAAATATGTATTACATGATCTACAAATGTGTAAAAACTTAGGTTATTAGGTATTAGGTATGCTCACAATTGCATGTTCCAGTCCACACACATATACCAATTTGAACATGTAAAATAGTTACACAATTGTATACATCACAACCTGAATAAATATATAGGGCTATTCAGTGTGCATTTACTAAACTTCAAGATCACTGAGCTGTTGCTTTTGAAACTCTTCCTGAATTTACAAATGTCTAAAAATATTTGTGATATTCGCACAGAGCAGGTTACAACCTGACTGATCATCCTCTGATGTGAATATAATTTAAATGATCTGTTGTAAGCAAAATGTGTACACTTGACAATATGAATATTGTTGCATTCAAAATATTGACCACAGTGAATCTGTGATCTTGTTCTTTTGGTCTTTACCCATAGCTTGTGACCACAGGTGAAGGTGAGGCCCATGGCCTCAGACTTGAAAGTGCTGATCCTAATCCCAGCCGCCTCACATTCGGCTGGAAACCACCTAAGTGCAAGCAGGACGTCACTGTTCGATTCCACCAATATGACCACATCATCCGCCATCATCCGTCCATCCCTAACTGGGAACAAGTTTGACTTATTGCCAGCAGTGCGAACCAAGCTCTCAATCTGACAATATGCACAACCACCCCATATTAACAGAGAACCCCCCACAGGATAATTCCAGGGACATGATTGTAAGCCAAATCCACAAAACACATGTAGACTGGTAAGGCAAACTTCCATGACCCCTCTGGCTATAGAGCTGGTTAAGTGTTCCATGGCCAGGAAGATTGTTCCTCTTGAACTTGAGGTTTGACTAAGGGACAGACTTTCCCAGAGAGGCTGCAGAGCGTTGGAACACACACCATCCCAGTATGCCACTCCAAAGACACTGTCCCTGATGACCATGCAATGTTGCAGAGACTTGTCAGCCATGACAGCCCTACAACATCCAGAGCCCTGGATGCCTCAGTTATTTCTGCTTCTTTGAGTCCTCCAACTCTGTTTCCTCCACGGAATATGTGTTGGTGGAATTAAAAATTTCTTCAACGCATTCCTTCCGCTGTCCAACTATATTCTCAGTCATCAGCTCCCCATCCCCTAGTTAAACAGTGTGAACGAAATGCCTCTTCCCAAACCTGAGTTGCCAGACAATTTCCTGAATTTCTTTAAGACCAACCTAAACCCTTGTTACATGGTCTCACTGAACTCCTCCCACATCTGGGTTTTTGCTTCTGCTACTGCTCAGGCCACGCATCATTTGGCCTGCTGGTATTTGTCAGTCGCCTCAGTCCTACAAGCCGAAGATTGCCCTCTAAGACTCCTTCTTCATCTTGATGGCACCCTTCATCCCTGGTGGCCACAAGCAGGCTTGAGGATTGAAGTTGCAACTAGCACCAGTTACCTTTTGACCACAGCTTTGAACAGCTGCCTCAGCAATGGCAGCGTGGAACCTGACCTACTCAGATTCCATGTCCCCCATCACCCCCAGGATGCAGTCGAGTTCTGCTTTAGGAGAGAGCTGAAGAACATCCTGACATGGTCCTCAGGCCCTGACAATTTTTGTGTTCCCAACAAACCCTCATTATTTGTGTAGATCTGCTGGGTCCTTTGCAATCTGATCCAACTCACCACCAGGTGGTGATCAGTTGACTGCTCTGCTCTTCTCTCCACCCTAGTGACCAGAACATATGGCTCGAGATCAGCTGATACAACTACGAAGTCGATCATTGACCTGCAATGTCCTGGTAACAAGTGCACTTATGAACCCTTTTGTTTGAACATGCTGATAGTTATGAACAAACTACTGTTAGCACAGAAGTCCAATAACTGAACAGCACTCAGGCTCAAGGTCACACTGTCATCGCCCACATGAGCGTTCAAGGCCCCCAACAGAATGATGGAGTAGGGGCAGCACCAGTCCCAAGGACTCCAAAAAGGGTGGGCACTCTGAACTGTCATTTGGTGCACAATCATGAACAACAGTCAGGAACTGTTCCCAGACCCGAAGGTGTATGGAAGCAACTCTTTTGTTCACCAGGGTAAGCTTTATCACGCAGGCAGAGAGCCAGGAGGCTACAAGTAAGTCCACCCCTGCTCTTTGCCTCCAACCTGGAGCAACTCCAGAGAAAAAGAGAGTCCAGCTCCTCTTGAGGAGGTTGGTTCCAGAGCCGGCCACCAGGTCCTCGCCAACAGGACCCTTCGTCAGGCTTTGCTCCAGGGCAGGGCCCCGGTAACCCTCCGGCCAGGATACACTTGTCCTTATTTTTCTTCATCATAGGAGTCTTTGTGAACCACACTTTGTCTGGCCCTTCCCCAGGACCAGTTTGTCAATGTTTGATTAAATTTCTGGGTATAGGCAAATGAAGAGTTTAATAACATCAGATAGTGCAATGCAACTTTGGTCTCAAAAATATGCTTAAGAGTGTCATGAAAATAGAATTAACTGACAGGTTTAAGACAGGGTTTCTGCTCTTCTTTGTCTTTAACATGATATCAAAGCTCCTATAAACAGCATGGTAACATTCCTCCTGCTGACACACATAAATAGGTCTGTGAGGTCATTAGTAATACTGGCGCTGTTCTGTGGCACAAGGTCAGGCTGGTAATTACATTGGCCTTAAGATGCAAAAGTACAACACGTACACACATGCACACACTACAGTAGCGCTATACAGTAGGACTGAATGGGTAATGTGATTGTGATAATGACTGGACTTCAAACATAAATTATGACTCAGTAGAAGGGACCACCAAGGGAGACATGAAGTAAGAAAGAAACCATTTCTCCAATGTAGAAGTCACACAATCTGGACATCAAACCTGCCACTCAAAGTCCTTGCATGAGAGTATTAAATGTTAAATGTCTGACAAATCTTCATCTTTCACAGAGCTATTCAAATATCCCAATATTTTTTTCCTATGTGCATACTTAGATGGACTGGAAAAAAAACTGGAAACCATAGAATACTGATTTAAAGATTATGACTGTAAAATACTTTTATTAGGACTTGGCTGTACTAGCTAGAGGGTAATATGGATAGGTTTTGACCCACTGTTTTGTTTGATGGGTTCAGTAATGTTTCCGCTCTTGTTTTTATTCTGAACGGAAGCATAACAGTGAATTGCTCCTGTCACAGTGGCTTTAGTTATTAGTAATTTCTGAGTCAAACTCTCCTGGAAAGAATGAGCCCATAGAGGCCAAAAGAATTTCCTTAAGTACATTCTTCTGCCATTTGTAAAAACATCAATATTATCACTGTCTTTGAAAGTAACATAGTTGCTGGCAGTACCTTTGTTGCACTCCTAACCCATCATTTGCTCCATTTGAATATCAGGTAAGGGATGAGACATCTTAAAGCCTTTGTACCATGCTGAGGTATGTTTTAGTGGATTATTCATTATTACTGTGCATCATAAGTTTAAAGAGATCTTTATATCATGCTTGTGTGAAGTAGAGCTAATGTTACTAATGTTGCTAAATCAATCAGGGCCCTGAATTTTTGTATTGATGAGTATGGAAGCCAAAAGAGCATATTTGTTTTAATTTCATTAAACTAAGGTTCCAAATGTGTAACCTTTGTTTGAATCAGTACTGTATGTATTGTATCAAATAGCACCATGACTTTTATATTATAGTTTAACTTCCTCTGTCCTGAAAATTCAAAGTCATGGTCCTGTAGGTCCTATTTGCAACCACTGGCAGCTAATTTATTGGTCCGCTGGAAAGCTGTTCAGTCCGATGGTGTTTTGAAAGCAACAGTGCCAACGCATTCTGGCTACTAGCTAATAAATACTAAAATTAAAATTAGCTGATGCTAAATCAAACATTATCTGAAACACACAAACTACACGCTAAAGCTAACCTAAACTACAGCCTCCAAATACATCACCTGCCTCAAGATAAGCCAGTTACAAAATTCAGTTGCAATAGCTGGGTTTCAACCTGTAAGGCAGTCACTATGTGTATTTATAACAGTTTAACATGTATTAAAATACTTTGCATTAAAATTAAAAAATGTGGACCTGAATCAATCAATAATGGCGTGTGCAGGCCCCTCCTGAGGACTTTTTATGACTCTGTGGTAGCCTCTGCTATTCACTACGCTGTGGTCTGTTGGGAACCGGGTAACACGGACCGGGACAGGAAGAGACAGTTCTGTTCTGGACTGCCTACTAGACTCCATGGAGGAGGTAGGTGAGAGGAGGATGTTAGCCAAGCTGACATCCATCATGGACAACACCTCTCACCCTCCACATCAGACAGTGGAGGCTCTGAGCAGCTCCTTCAGCAGCAGACTGCTACACCCTCAAGAAGGAGTGCTACCGCAGGTCCCTCATTCCCACTGCCGTTAGACTATATAATTCAATGATCTAGTCCTCTTTTCCTCTCTTATGAGGACTTGTTTATAGCTGTATATTGTATTGTGTTTGCTGTAATTGTAAATTGCTAATTTATTTTATCTTTATTTTTTTTTGTAACTGTTTTTGCACACTTCTTGCTTTTTGCACTCTTTTTCTGTTCTTGTGAGCTGCCACGACAAGTGAATTTCCCCACTGCAGGATCAGTAAAGTTCATCTTATCTTAACACTACCACATATCTATTTAAATTAATTTTTGGCAGGGATGAGTAGTTTTGGGTTTAGTTACTCTTTAAATATTCAGCTGAAATTCTTACTAAATTGAATTAAATTAAATTACAGTTGTTTTGTGTAGCCTAATCTTTGTTTGTGTTGAGTGTATATATGCTGTAGAAGTAGTGCTATCCAACGATAGAGAGGGAAGAACAATGTTAACCAACTGTGCTGAACAGCAGCAATAAATCAGAGTGTCAGGCTGTTTATTGAAAAGACTGCTGCTGGAATGAGAATTATAAACATTGTGTCTGTACTGCATGTTAACCACAAGGAAATCAATCTATTCTATTTTGCTCTATCTGGTTCTTCTGCATTGGCAGGCAATTGGAGTGGTATGGTTTTACAATAAACAAACATTTGACAAAAAAGTTTGAACTGTCATTTTCTGGCTTCAAGCCCAAGTAAAGACATGTCCCATTCTAAATAAAATTAGTCCTGCACTCTTGTTTACATCTGTATTATTTCACTTCTACTCTAGTTTTTCTTTAACTAAATTTTTATTAGGCCCTGCTATTGTGGAACAATTATCAAGTATCATAACAGCTGGCTGCAGGACCCAAAACCAGACTTAGAAAACATGGGTAGAAATGAATATTTTAATTCTGGGAAAGTAGACAGAGAGCAGGCAGGTGGTGGTGACTGGTTAAAGAATGGTGTAGAGTGGAGAATGACTTGGGTTTACTAACAAGTTGAGGCAAAGGCAATGGAGGCTGACACTGGAGTTTTCTAGATGTAAAGATACACTAAGTTAGCAAAACACACAATGAGTCACAAGGAAAAGTAACTCAAGCACAAAGAGCCAAAAGTGGCAAATTGAGAGCTATGGCTTAACAGGCAGAACAATCTGGCAATGCGTGAAGGTTGAGCAGGAATATTTGTGGCAGAGTCTGAGAAGCAGATAGGGAACAAATGTGGAAAACAGGTGTTGATGATCAGGAAGTCGTGCTCAGTGACAGTGACAGCACGTGCCGCTTTCTAGATGCAAAGGAAAGGTAGAAAGTTGTCTTGCACTTAGGGGACCACCACTTCATCCTCCTAGGAGGGAAAGGGGGAGGCTGGAAAACCAGTGAAAAAATGAAGAATGAAACTCAGCAGCACGTATACCCATACGTGCTGCTGGGTTAACAAGAGAGTTGTCGGTGTATTTAAACTAGGAAGAAGAAAGACAGGCAGTATTGCACTGACCCCAGATCCTAAGTAGCCTGTTCAGTCCGACCATTGATTTACGGGAAGCATCCAGAGGAAAGGTTGACAATGGCTACCAAAGTGTGGTAAAATATCCTTCATAGAGAACTGCAGACTTCAGATGGTGATAATACCATAGAGACAAAATACATGGAACACCAGAGGGTTGTCAGTTTGTGTAACGGAGGGAAGTTTGTGGAGAGGGACAAAATGCACAGGCTAGGAAAAAACTGTCAACTATGGTCAAAATAGTGGCATTGCCTTCAGAGGGTGGAAGGCTGTTAACAAAGTCCACAACTATGTGTGACGTGGGGTGGCTGGTGTGAGAATTTACTGCAAGCATGGGACACCAAGGCTTTGTTGTCTTGAAAAATGGTCAGCCATCAAAACTGTTGCTTGATGAAGACCATGGTGCAGATGAAATCATGGTGGCAAGTAATTTTGGAGGAGTGCTCCTCCAGGAGGACCCAGTAATGAGCAGAAGGAGGTACAAACATGACCCAGGTGCACCATCACCTGGGTTGCTGCTGAGCTTCCAGGACTAGATTCTCAATTTCTGCTGAACTGATACCAACACTCAGATGGGAAGGGTGTTGGGAGTCTCAAGAGTGGACTGGAGAAAGCATCTTGATTAAGGTTGCGTGATCCAGGGTGGCAGGTACGGAACCTGCCAACAAACAGTGCACACTGGGCTTGGTGAGAGTTCAACCGTTTTGCTAGGTGGAGACAGGAGAGGTTTTTTGTGATCCTTCCAGATAACAAAGGATTGTCAAAGGGTTGTTCCACTCCCTCCAACTAGAGCCCCCACTCTTGTTAAGCCAGTACAAGAGTCAATAGCACACTGTCACCAATGCCTTCGCTGCATTCAGCAGGGGAGTGATGGCAGGAGAAGAAGGTGCAGGGATACAACTTTCCTCAAGTGACACATTATTAGTGAAACATTATTTTATGTCAGTAACTGTGTGTCCAGTTCTCCTCGTAGTTTTGTGTCTCTCCCTCCCTTTCTCTCTCTCTCTCTCTCTCTGTATCTTACTGCAGGTACCTCTCCACCCAGATCTTCATGTTGAACTGTACCCAGCTCTATGACCAACCCAATGTCTACTGTTGACATCTGCCTGTCATTCTTCTGTGCACCGACTATCGGCGGGGTGGTTCTCCCTTGCGGGTCGAAATTGAACTGAACTGAATTGATAGGATAGTGGTTTTCAACAGAATATGAAAAATACATGAATGATACAGCATTTCATTATAATTTCATTACTATAATTTCAGTCTTGTGAAATGTTAAAATCATATTGAGGTGATATCAAAAGTGAAACTGAACAGATGAATCACATGAAAATGTAACATTTTTATGAGTTGAGATTTTGTTTTACTTGTCTTTTTAGTAATGTTGTTCTCATGTTGTTAACTGCTTTCCTGCCTGTACAACATCCATTGCACGTCTGCCCATCCTGGGTGAGGGATCCCTCCTCTGTTGCTCACCCTGAGGTTTCTTCCATTTTTTCCTGTTAAAGGTTTTTCTGGGAGTTTTTCCTTAGTCGATGTGAGAGTCGAAGGGCAGAGGATGTTGCTGATGTTATGTTAAGCCTTTTGAGACAAACTGCTTGTAAAAATGGGCTACACAAATAAAGTTGTCTTGTCTTGTCTTGTCTCAAGGGAATGCAGACAAAAGAGAAAAATTTTCCTTGATATTCTTTTGGTTGTACCAGATCATATCATTTCCTACAAACTAAGCCAACTCATTGACACTATGTGAATAATCTGATTGGAAATATATCTGTATTAAATAAAAATCAATTTAGTTCTGATTGTGATGTCAGTCCCATTTTCTCCAAAGTTGAAGAAATTCTACAGCAAATATTATGGTCAAACTCAAACATATTTTTGATCATGGTGATTATAAATGATATTTCGTGTGAAAATGGGAAACTGATCATTGAAACGTGTGGTATGATCTGTTCACCTCATTCGTATAATCAGTTGACCTAATCTTTGGGAAGAGATTGGAAAAAATAACATAATAATATAATATAATGGGATGAATAAATTGTCAGTATGCCAGCCTGCTACAAGAATTATAATATGACATAGTTAAAAGGAAATAAACAAAATCATTTCTAAATTTTATTTAACCTCTGACCTCAACAGTAAAGTAAACACATATAAAAGATAATTTCAATTTAAAAATAATTTACAATTTTTAACCTATTAGGAAAATGCCAGATATTTGGGTTATGGCTGACTCAAATGAGATGAGTTTGTTCTACTAAATCTGAGCCAATGGTACATCTTTTCTAGTATTGCCAAGTTATGTCTGCCTTTTGGAAAGAGGTTCAAAAGATGTGTAACGCAACAAAGCTGAATGATTTGCTACTGTGTGTGTGTGTGTGTGTGTGTGTGTGTGTATGCGTGCGTGTGTGTTTAACCTTATTTTGTCTAAACATTCTGGCCCAGGGTTATTTCCAGAATACATGTCTGCTTATCAAGTTGATATGTTATTGTGCAGTCAGCAGATCTGCAGTATATGAGTTGTTATTCCTAAACCACCTCTGTCTCTTAAGGATGGTTTTAAAGCCAAAGCAAAAAGCTAAAGCCTTTTTCATTGCTTGACCTATCAGTGGATTGTCTGGTATTTGGAACATGCTTTAACCTACTTGTGCACAGAAAGCTGGTCACTCATCAACAAATGATACTACCCTCTGTACTTGTTTTCTGCACTAAATTTGTTTCCTTCGGACCTTCATCACATGTCTCATGTTATTGAATGTAGGATCCATTCTTTTCTTTCAATATTCTGTACAACAAACAAACATAAACATGATTGCACATATGGTTGAGGAAACATAACAAAACATGTACAGTGAGAGAAAATTCTTCTTCTCTCCAATATCCATCCATCCATTTTCTATACTGCTTACCCATCAGGTTCACGAGGGGACTGGAACCTATCCCAGCTGAGTACGGGCGAGAGAGGCAGAGTACACCCTGGACTAGTCGCCAGTCACTTGCGGGGCAGACACACAAAGACAGACAACCAGACATGCACACGCTCATACTCAGGGGCAATGTAGATTACCCAATTAACCTATGTTTTTGGAACTGTGGGTTTTAGACCTACCTACATTAAAATGGGCCTGTTGCCGTGTTAAATTTCACTGCTTCTGACCTAGGAGTTTAGTACCTTGGATATATTCCTGAAAAGGTCTGATTTTGTGCTAAATACTAATCATGTTTTTTACATCTGAAAGAACTTAAAGCTTACCTTCTTCAAAGTAAGCCTTGTCTTCGTAAATTCAGTACATTCAGTACTCTGTTCTCTCTCGCTCTTTCTCTCTCTCAACCTCTTGTTAGAGAGATGAGATTTCCATTTTTTAAAAACTTTGTTTATGGTGAACTGGCCCTCTGCCAGAATCTCCAACAATCACTCACCCACCTACCCACACATACATACACTCATGCTTCTCTGTCTGTGGCACTGGCTTAAAAATGGCTTCCTGCGGTTTTAAGAGAATGTAAACAGAGGGACAGGGAGAAGGAGAGACAGCCAGAGAAAGAAAGAGCGAAATAAGGAGCTCAGAATGTATTTAAGATGGGTTTTCAACTGACAATTCATGTAATATTGACCTCTATGTTTTGCTGTCACTACACTTAGAATAATCCTGGCCTTTTTTTTCTGTATCACTATATGTTACTAACACATATAGACATAGAAGTTTGAGCACACTGAAGTGGAAGCTTTCTATTTTTGCCTGAATATTTATTTGCAAACACTTGACTGCAAATGACCTAAAGCTGGGACTTATTAGCTGGAAAACACAAAAGGACAATGGAATTTAGCCTTACCTAGCCCAAATTGAAAATCTGGTAATAATAGTACAGAGCATTAATATTTTATCTCAGGATATGTCTAGTCCTTCCACCCCCTGCAAAAATACCATTGGAGATAATGATTGTTATTTCATAATCATAGTCATCTACATAATAAAATCATAAAATTATACCGATACCACTTTATCCTTGCAGGGTCACAGGGGGCTGGAGTCTATACCAGCTGAGAACGGGCAAAAGGTGGGGTACACCCAGGACTAGTCCCCAGTCAATCCCAGGGCCAACACACAAAGAAACACAATCACACACGCTCACACCTAGGGGCAATGTGGAGTAGCCAATTAAGCTAATGTACATGATTTGGAGACTGTAGGACGAAGCCAGAGTACGTGGAGAAACCCCACACAGGAACAGAGTTAACATGCAAACTCTTACATGAATTTTATTGGTAAGCACAGAATGTTGTTGTTGGAAGAGATAAGTCCCTTGTCTGATGCAATTGCAAAGTCATTTGCAACTATGACCAGTGCAGTACCTGTGCTAAGATGCACTTTAAAACCTGACTGGAAAACCTAAAATAAACTACTACTAACTGACTGGCTGCTTTCTTAGAGAGGAAAGGAAGGTATAGGTCTGTAATTGACTAAAACTTCTGGATCAAGATATAATATTTAAAAAGAGGTTTAATTACAACAACAGCAGTGCTACTGTCTGTCTGCATGCAGCTGTAATCTATTCACAAGAGTTTGTGGAGCGTTTTTGGCTCTCTCCTGATAAAATCTGCTCTGAGACCTAAACACGATGAAGTGTTTCAGATAGAGTGTTACGTCACACAACAGCACATTCACAAAGAAAATGAGAAAAGTCCAATAACCACAAATGATTTATTTCTGTGTTGGAATATAAACAAATTTCAAAACAAAGACAGAATTAATGGGGCTGGGCAGAATGTTACTCACTGCACTTTTTGACTTAGTGTCACAATAAATATACATTTAAATAGCATTTTTTTTTTTTTTACAAAAGTGGTAAAAGAAATAATGTGTTTTCATTTTTGGAAATTTGCCTTGGTAAAAACATCCACTTAGAAATGTGCTGTATTGTTTTGATAGCTACAGAGTAGGCTCACAGTTATGGTATTTGAATGATATGACCTCAGGCTTTGACACAAGCAATGACCACAAATAATGACCATGGCAAACACTGTCTGTCTACTCTGCATTCAAACATAAACTATATATAAACTATAAACGACTATAATAGGTATTGTGGAAAAAAAATCATCCATCTTCATCTACATTTTCATTTCTTCTTCCGCTTTATCCCGAACCGGGTCGCAGGGGCAGCAGCTTGAGCAGGGATGCCCAGACTTCCCTCTCCCCAGACACTTCCTCCAGCTCTTCCCCAAGGCGTTCCCAGGCCAGCTGAGTGACATAGTCCCTCCAACGTGGCCTGGGTCTTCCTCAGGGCCTCCTCCCGGTGGGACATGCCCGAAACACCTCCCCTGGAAGGTGTCCAGGGGGCATCCGAAACAGACTCATGTTAATGATGAATTAATGATGACTTTTTTTGGTCATGACCCAAACTTCATTACCATAGGTGAACCTTACGGTTCAGCTCCCTCTTTACCACGAAGGACCAATACAACGACTACATTACTGCTGCCACTGTACCGATCCGCCTGTCAATCTCATACTCCCATCTTCCCTCACTCATGAACAAAGACCCCAAGATACTTAAACTCCTCCATTTGAGGCAGGCTCTTCTCCAACCTGGAGTGGGCAGACCACCTTTTTCCGGTCGAGAACCATGGCCTCGGATTTGGAGGTGCTGATTCTCATCTCAGCTGCTTTGCACTCAGCTGCAAACCTCCCTAGCACATGCTGAAGACCCTGGTTCGAAGAAGCCAACAGGACAACATCATTCGCAAAAAGCAGAGATGAAATCCTGTGGTTCCCAAACCAGACAACCTCCGGCCGCGCCTAGAAATCCTGTCCATAAAAATAATGAACAGGACTGGTGACAAAGGCCAACGTGCACTGGGAACAGGTCTGACTTACTGCCGGCAATGCAGACCAGACTCCCGCTTCAGGAGTACAGAGACTGCACAGCCCTTAGCAAAGGGCCCTGGACCCCATACTCTCAGAGCACCTCCCACAGGATGCTGTGGGAAACACAGTCGATTGCCTCCTCCAAGTCCAAAAAACACATGTGGACCGGTTGGGCAAACTCCCACGATCCCTCAAGCACCCTGCAGAGGGTATAGAGCTGGTCCAGTGTCAAATTCGAGGTTTGACTATCGGCCGAATTCTCCTCTCCAGTACCCTGGAATAGACTTTCCCAGGAAGGCTGAGGAGTGTGATCCCTCTATAGTTGGAGCACACCCTCAGGTCCCCTTTCTTAAAAAGAAGCCTGATCCTTTTGACTGTCTTTGGTTTTGATCCCTGCATGCCTTATTTGGATTTTGATTCCTGCCTAGTCCTTGCCTGTACTGTTATCCTTTTTTTCAGACTGTGTGTTTTTGGATTTTTGACCTGTGTCTGGCCCGTGCATTAAAGTATGTGGATTGTGGAACTTTAGTTGCCTTGGTGTGCTTGTGTCTTCTCTGCAACTGAGTCAATCAGTCTGTTGGGACATTACACAACATGCCTCTGAGACTCCATCTCAACTAAGCTGCTCAAAGAAGTTTTACCCCTACTTACCATTTCCCTACTAGACATGATAAATTTGTCTCTAATAACAGGCTACATACCACAGTCCTTTAAAGTAGCTGTAATCAAACCTCTCCTTAAAAAGCCTAATCTTGATCCAGAGATTTTTGGCAACTATAGACTTATAGACCAATATCTACTGCAGCTATAGCTCAGTTGGTAGGGCGTGCGCTCCGTGTTGCAGTGGCACTGGGTTCGATTATGGGGGCAGCCGTGGCCTCGAGGTTGGAGAGGCAGCTTGTGATCGGAGGGTCGCCGGTTTGATTCCCCCACCGGACGGGTGTTGCATATGTGTTCAACTAAGGATGGGTCAAATGCAGAAGACGAATTCAGTGTGTGTATGTAAAAATATATATGCTGCCACTAAAGTGATTCTTCTTATCATTATTATTATTATTATCTAACCTTCCCTTTCTCTCTAAGATTCTTGAGAAAGCAGTCGCTAATCAGCTACACAACTTTCTGCATAATGTTAGTTTATTTGAGAATTTCCAGTCTGGTTTTAGATAAGACAAGACAAAACAACGTTATTTGTATAGCCCATTTTTACAAGCAGTTTGTCTCAAAGGGCTTTACATAACAACATCCTCTGCTCTTCGACACTCACATTGTCTAAGGAAAAACTCCAAGAGAAAAACCTTTAACAGGGAAAAAGGGGAGAAACCTCAGGGTGAGCAACAGAGGAGGGATCCCTCACCCAGGATGGCCAGATGTGCAATGGATGTTGTACAGGCAGGAAAGGAGTTAACAACATGTAATATGGGATAGATGGGGAATGTTCAGTCAGGGGAGAGCTGATGGAGGCAGTTCTTGGTGAGCGGGCTGGGCCGTGAACAAGGAAAGCAGGAGCAGCAGAGTTGATGAGCAGGGACAGCAGGCAGGGTAGAAGCAGAGGGAAGGAGGTGATGCAGGTGGAGGTTGGTGCCGGTGGATGGAGCTCTGGAGAAATCTGTGAAGACACAGAGAGTGTGCGAGACACCAAGGCCAGACTACACAGTGTAACGAAAAGATACAGAGTGAAGGTGTCGATGTAGCTGCTCTAGGACAACCTTCTCATGGATCTTGGAGAAGTATGGAAGGTTGGATATAGGTCTGTAATTAACTAATGCATCTTGGTCAAGGGAAGGTTTCTTTAGCAGTGGTTTGATGACAGTCACCTTAAAGGCCTGTGGTGCATAACCTGTGACTAAAGAGTGATTGATCTGGTTCAGTATAGAAATGGTAATTAAGGGAAAGACATCCTTAAGCAGTCTTGTTAGGACTGGGTAAAGTAGAAATGTGGATGACTTGGATGAGGTAATGACTGAAGTTAACTGTGAGAGGTGAATGGGGGAGAAGTTGTCCAAACATGCTTTAAGTGTGGAGGTTGTTGTAAGAAAAACTGTATTTGGTGGAGTATTACTGCCAATCCTCGCTCTGATGTTCACAATCTTCTTAGCTTTAGAAGTTAAGGGGGGTGCATGGCTCAACAGCACTATAGTTTTTAGTCAGGGTGGCTGCAGTATTAAAGAGGAATCTAGGATTGTTCTTGTTCTTTTCTATTAATGAGAAGTAATATCCCTTTCTGGTGCTATGAAGTTCTTTTTTATAAATTACTAAACAATTTTTCCAGGTTTGTCGGTCTTCTACACCTTGGCTGGAATGTGATTTTCTTTCCAGCTGTAGTTTTCTGTTTCAAGATGTATAGATTTGAGGGAGTGAAATTGTCATAGTTGCCCTCCATTGTATTAATGTAGGGTGTAATGGCAAGCTCTGCTGGAATAAGTTCTTTAAAGTTAGATACAGCAGTGTCAGAAAGTAAGTAGTATAGTTTGCTAAAGTAAATTCAAATGTTATTAAAGAGTGGTCAGACAAGACAGGTTTTTTGGGGAAAACTGTAAGGTGGTCAGTCTCAATGCCATAGGTTAGTACCAGGTCTAGGATATGATTAAAGGAAGGAAGGGAGGCAGTCTGGGCACCCTGACACCCTCTCTACGTTTAAGAGTAGACTTAAAACTTTCCTTTTTGATAAAGTGAATTGTGTGTCATGAGACAACTTTTGTTGTGATTTGGCGCTATATAAGTAAATTGGTGTCCATAATAAGGAATTACTAGCCTTCCCATCTCATTAATTCCTGATAATGGACATTCATCAAGCACGATCCCTTTCTTCATACAACAATATATCAATAATATACAAAGATTAATTTCTTTAAAGTTGCATTAATTGAAATTTTTCCCACTGGGTGGCAGCAGAAGAGGCTAATTTAACATTTAACACAGAGCAATTTCTCTCTCATATGGATGCAAATCCAATGTTCCGAAAAAAAAAAAAAAGATTAAATCTGATGACAGAGCAGTTTACTTTGCTTACTTTAAGAAACAACAAAATTCAAGTCAACCACCTTTGAGATTATCTTCGAACTATCAACATGTTCGCACTAAGCACATACATGCGGCCATGAACAGTAACTGCCACCTTTCCAGACTGAGGTGCATTCATAATGGCTTAACATGGTTATATGAATGTGGAATTTAACATAGTCATTTATGTATTTATTAGGCTAAAAAAGCTAAGAGAGCATGTTGACATGGCAAACTTGTTCCTCATGGCAAGCTTGTTGCTCACACATACCTGCGAACTGGAAGGGCAGTAAATATAGTCAGGCAGTGTACATTCATGTGTTTTAGAGGAGTGGCTTTCAAGGTAGGGCTGAACAGAGGATGTGGGATTATTTGGTTGGATACTTTCAAAATCTTGCTACTCTTGCTCATGTCGCCAACTTTACCAGCCCCTGCATTAAGGTGTATGGAAATGTACTTTTCTTTTGTCTCCCTCAGATTACATTGGAAACTATGTAAGCATTTAGCCATCAGGACAGATGACCACAGAGGATGTTAGGAGCACACTGTCAAATACTGAGTGTGTAATTTTCCTGTGTTGCTGCCAAATACCCAATAAAGCCTGGTCATCAATTTCACCTTGTAAAACAGACAGAAAGACAGATGAGAGTTGAGATTCATAGTGAGCTGGCTTTCAGTGCAAACTTAGTGAGAGTAGGATGTGTGATTTGGTTTTGTGAGATGATTTTCACGCTTTTGTGTGTAAAAAGTTGTGTTTCCATCATGTTTAGGGACATTACATGGACTAACATTCATTTCCTGGAGGCTTAAACACAACCTAACCATAACAATAAACACAACCTGCCTAGTCCTAATCCTTACCTTTACCTAACCATAACCTCAACAGATTAATTCCCCTAACCTAACCTTAAAGCAAGTCTTCACCCTAATATTTAATAATTTACATTGTGGGGACTTGCATTTTGTCCCCATAAGTAAGGTGGGTCCCCACAAAGTGCAAACAGATTTTTGCCCCCATAACTACAGGAATAGGAATAAGCATCCGCACACACACACACGCACACACACCCACACTTTACCCTTACATTTACTTGAAAAAACATCAGTCATGCATTTTTGCATGTGTGTGTTATTAAGTAATAGAGAGGAGAACAGATCGCCTTATGAAAACTCAAAGCTTTGCTCAAACTAATTCTTAATGAGCACCTAATTACCTACACACTCACAGCTTGTGTGACCCATTAATCATGCAAGTGTTGTGTTGATGAGGTTTTTCTCCATGGTGACTGTTTTCTGGCATTTCAGCATTTCTGTCCAACCGTTATTTCAGCGAAACCCTGTGTTATTCTTCTATAGCTGGTAAGATTGTTTCTGTCTGGGGTGTTGCTTGCTGCTAGAGGTAGAGTGCAAGATTGGTGGTAGTCAATAATGAACCTGATTTAACCAATTCACTTTGGAAAATACATCTAACCGTGCAGTGGTTAATACTGTTGCCTCAAAATAGGAGAGTTCCAGGTTTGGTCTGGGTCCTTCTGTGCAGAGTTTGTGTGTTCTCCCTGCGTGGGTTTTCTTCCATTGTCCCAAAAACATGCACATTAGGTTAACTGGGTAATCTATATAGCCCCTAGGTTGTGAGTGTGTGGTTGTCTTTCTTTGTGTGTCAGGCCTGTAGATGTGGGCATATTGATGTGCCAGAATGAACCTAAACAATCTTTGGTCCCACACTTTCAAATTCCTTCTCACCTTACTTACCAGCAATTGTCAGTTTTTTCTTAGTTGGAGCGTTTTTTTGCCATTCTGTGTGAAGAACTCCGCTGGTTGAACGGCATGGTCTGTGGTCAGGGGGTCAGCCATGTCTTGATGAGGCAGATGACATTCCAGTCCTGTATATCCTTCTGGAACTTTTTTTCTGGCCCTGAGTTCATCAAGTTTGTTTTCCATTGACTGGACATCGGCGAGTAGGATGTTGGGCAGAGGTGAATGGTGTGCGTTGTGTTTCAGACTGTTCCTAAGGCCGCCTCGTTTCCCTCTGGGCCTCCTCCGTGACCTACGGTCTGTGTGTCCATTGTTGTTGTTATTGTTGTAGCCAGCACATAGAATGTCGGCGGGCCAGGTCGGGTTCGGGTTTAAGTTGATAGGAGCACAGCTTGGGCACCATGTTCCTAAATTGAGTAGGGTCTGTCTTTCATATGTGTTACGACCTATTGCAGGATGGCTTAACAAGGAAAAAATAACGCTAAAAACGACTATATACAAACAAACATCAGGAGCAGGTACGACAGCAGCCAACCTCTCCAGCACCATCTTAAAGGCAGGAATAATACTGTACAATCAATACAGGCAAGGTGGGTTTTATTCTTTAGCTGTTTCAACTTCACCCTGACCTGCAGACCCAGTTCCCATAACATCAATACAGATGCTCTGTTGAGACTGGTCCAGGTAATGGTCCTCCTGGTGGGTTGTATGTTCCTGTCTCAGTACATTACCAGGTCTTCCAGTGGGTGCACACCTCTCAATATGCCTGTCATCCTGGAATCAGGCGTGCCTTGTCCCGTCTCAAAAATCATTTCTGGTGAAATTCCACAGACTTGAACACCAGAGAATATATGTCTGCACCACCTGTGCCAGAAACAATACATCTCATCATCCTCCAGCTGGCGTGTTGCAGCCTCTATTGGTCCCGTCCAGACCATGGTCCCACATAACCTTGGACTTTGTCACAGCAATTTCCACAGGGAAGCCCAGACCTCTCACTGGCTACTTCCATCAGCTCATCTGGAGGAATATCGAGGTGTTCCCAGGTCAGGCAATAGTCCCTCCACCATGTCCTGGGCCTACCCTGGTACCTCCTCCCAGATGGACATGACGGAGACAACTCCCCAGGGAGACATCCAGGAGGCATCCTAGCCAGATACCCAACAACCTCAACTGGCTCCTCTTGATGCGGAGGAGAAGTGGCTCTACTTTGAGCTCTTCCTGGATGTCTGAGCTTCTCACCCTAAGATTCTTCAGATTCCTCACTCTGTTCGGGTTAGGGTTAGGGTTAGGGTTAATGCGAAAAATGCTCCCCCCATCCATTAGCCGGCTGATGTGCCCTTGAGCAAGGCACTTAACCCCCCAATATGCTCCCCGGGTGCCTGATGCTGCCCACTACTCCTGTGTGTGTGTTTCACTGCATGTAATTTGCTGGGTGTTGCATGTGTGTGTTCAACTAAGGATGGGTTAAATGCAAAAGACGAATTCAGTGTATGTGTGTAAAAATATATATACTGTCAATAAACCTGATTCTTCTTCTTCTTCTTCTTAAATAACTGTTTGAGCCTTTGCTTTTTCCACATTTTGTTATGTTACTGTCTCATTCCAAAATTGATTAAATTCATTTTTTCACTCAAAATTCTACACAAAATACTCCATAATGACAAAGTGAAACAAGTTTGCTTGAATTTGTTGCAAATGTATTAAAAATATAAAAAATAAAAATATATACATAAGTATTCACACCCTATGATCAATACTTTGTTGAAGCCCCTTTGGCAGCAATTTCAGCCTTAAGTCTTTTGAGTCTGATCCTATAAGCTTGGCACAGTTATTTTTTTGGCAGTTAATCCCACTCTTCAATGCAGAACCTCTCAAGCTCCATCAGGTTGGATGGGGGGTGTTGGTGCATAGCCATTTTCAGATCTCTCCAGAGATGCTCAATAGGGTTCAAGTTTGGGCTCTGGCTGGGACACTCAAGGGCATTCACAGAGTTCTCCCGAAGCCAGTCCTTTGTGATGTTGACTGTATGCTTAGGGTCGTTGTCCTGTTGGAAGATAAATCTTTGCCCCAGTCTGATGTCAAGTGCACTCTGTAGCATGTTGTCAGCAAGGATGTCTCCGTGCATTGCTGCAGTCATCTTTCTCTCGACCCTTACTAGTCTCCCAGTTCCTGCTGCCGCAAAACATCCCTACAGCTTGATGCTACCACCACAATGCTTCACAGTAGGAATGGTATTGGCCAGGTGATGAGCAGTGCCTGGTTTCCTCCAGACATGACGCTTGTCATTCATGTCAAAGAGTTAAATCTTTGTTTCATCAGACCAGAGAATTTTGTTTCTTGTGGTTTGAGAGTCCTTCAGGTGCCTTTTGGCAAACTCCAGACAGGCTTTCATATGCAGTTTAGTGAGAAGTGGTTTCCGTCTGGCCACTCCACCATACAGGCCTGATTGGTGGAGTGCTGCAGAAATGGTTGTCCTTCTTGAAGGTTCTCCCCTCTCCACAGAGCAACGCTGGAGCTCTGTCAAAGTGACCATTGGGTTCTTGGTCACCTCCCTGACTAAGGCTCTTCTACCCTATCTATCACTCACTTTGTTGGGTGGACAGCTCTAGGAAGAGTCCTGGTGGTTCCAAACTGCTTCTGCTTACAGATTATGGAGGCCACTGTGCTCTTTGGGATCTTTAATGAGACAGAAACCTTTCTGTACCCTTCCCCAGATCTGTGCCTTGACACAATCCTGTCTTGGAGGTCTACAGACAATTCCTTTGACTTCATGGCTTGGTTTGTGCTCTGACATCTGTGACATCTGTCCACATCTGTGTGACCAGATGTGGACTGGACCCAGATTGTACACTGACCTCAGCCCAATCAGCTCACATCAAAGAATACATGCAGGTTCTCCTGATACAGTGAGGGCCACGAGACAAGGGTTTTCCTCCCAAGATTTACAACTTTATTAATCAACAAATCTGAAAAAAAATTAGAACTTTACTGTAAAATAACATATAATATATATATATATGCAAAAACAAACCAAAAGAGCGCTGATGGGTTGGCAGCAGGGGCCAGAGGCTGCAGCAGGAATATTTCACATGGAGGTAGGGCACCACAGCAGCACAGCGTGCCCTACACACCTACACACACTCACACAGCAAATTAACCATAAAGGGAGAAAAAAAACAAAAAGTGAAGGGTGTGCACAAGTTACCATCCGTTCCCTAATATTGGGGTGTGGAGTGCAGGTGAAGAGCCCCACCAGAGCCCGCAGCAAAACCAGCCACACTCGCTGTGGCACCCTACAGCAATACAATGCACAAAGAAAGACAGATCTGAATGTGAGTTCAACAAAAGACCAATATTGGGGGAAAACAGCATATAATAAATTCAAGGATTCAAGGATTCAAGGAGCTTTATTGTCATTTCGCACATGTAGAAACACGAGATGGAACGAAATTAGTTTCCCCGGTCCCGGTATAAGCCCAATTACCTAACAAAGTACCTAATGCAAATAAATATAAACAACACTATATAAATATAAAAAAAAAACAAAAAAAAAACAATCAGAATAAGAGATATAAACAGTACTGCGATATTGTGCAAATGGCAGAGTAGTGCAAATGACAGTATTGCAAATGAAATGAGTAGTTCAGAGTTCTGTGCAAATTACAAAATATACAACACAACACACCTAAATAAACAGAGTACCCTGCTAACTAAAACAGCAATTGAACATGGCACTAAAACTAACACAACACAACCAAACCAACAAAACAAATGTGGCAAACAAAAGATCACCCAGGCTCACCAGGCAGCAGAGAGAGAGAGTCAGCAGACTGGGGGTGGCCTATATAACCTTGCCCAGCCATTAGGAAATAGGTGTGGCTAACTCCTATCACCTGGAGTCAACCAAACCTACCACACATGCACTGTCAACTGTGAGGGCTTATATACAGAGTCAGTCAAAATAATGTATACACAGATCAGGAAAAGAAAAATGTGCATAAATATTTAATTTGTATAAGTACTTATACATATAGATACTTCTTTCCAAGTTTGATCAAATTATGATAACGCTGTGTACTGTTGTGCGATGTTTTCCCAACAGATGGCATTACCCTTTTTTCCTGATGTGTGTATACATTAATTTGGCTGACTCTGTAGACAGGTGTGTGCCTTTCCCAATCAACTGAATTTACTATAGGTGGATTCAACTGAAGTTGTAGAAACCTCTGAAGGATGATCAAGTCTAGTGGCAGCCCAAAGTAAGCACATTTGTAAGAAAAGAAAAACTGATCCCACTAGCCCATCCTGGCTGCCCTGAACCCCTGCAAAACCCAAATTTTTATTTCAAGCATTATTTTATTATATACATAAGCGTATGTATGTGCACATAAATATGTATTCTCTCTTCATCACTTTTTTATTTCCTCTTCTCCTATTCATCTTCAGTTAAAAATTTAACCTTGCTGTTTTGAATATAAAAACTTCGCCCCAGTGCAACTTACTATATCTAAAACAATTGTAGATAATTCTGAATATTATAGATTTTAAAATTTCTATAATGTGATTCCAGACAACCCAATAACAGAAAGACAGAAATCTTTGATCCATCTATCAGCTACAAGATGTACAAATATACACTTTTATCTGTCTTTTTCATATCCATCTATCCATCCTCTCATCTGACTGTGGTTTTGATGGCAAAGAGCCATTTCCAGAAATCTCACTCTTCCTTTAAAACAACAAAGTGGCTCAAAAGCAAAACTATGACTCATGAAATCACACAGTAATATGATAAATCAATAAATACATAACTGTGTGAAGTGTGTGCTCTGCCCATATGTGAGAAAGCAATGAGTGTTTTAGTCTTTGTGGAGCTGTATAAACTGAGGTGTTTTCTCACACGGTGTGAGTGTCCCTTCTCTGTTTTCATATCTCTCAGGTTTTATCCACAGTCCTTCTCAATGTTTCAAACTGAGCTCTCAGTTTTACAAAGACACTGATCCCTCAGATTACCTGTCCCTTTGGTACTGGTCACTTGAGAGGACCTGGGGAAAGCAGTTTCAGTCACCTTTCTGGCAGAAACATGATCCTGTTCTGACACGGGAATAACCATCCAAACCAAATGATCTCATGTTCAAATTCAGCTTCAGGCTGTATTATATATAAAATTTGTTATAAGAACTGAGTTGTCTGTGGGGCATTGTAGACAATCAGTCTAAAGTTTTTGTTAATCATCCCGATGCACCATCGCCAGGGTCTGACACCTGTGTTACATATGGCACTAACCTTTTGACTGGACAATCACAAAAATTGTGCAAATATTATACTTTGTCACAATTTGAAATACAGACCTATTTTACTCAATAATGGTCAAGTAAGCACTGCAAGAAAACACATGCAAATTGACAAAACACGAGGAAATCAAGAAAACATTTTCATAAACAAAATGAAAAAACAAACATACAAAAATGCCAAATATACCAATGCACTGTAACACAACACATTCGAGAAAAGATCTGCAAATACAGAAAATAATAACAGAAGTGATTCCAGAGGACACTGGGGCTGAGCACAGCATGGTTATTGCTTTGAATTCTTTAGAAAAGAAAGCTGTCACACGACATACACCCACCTGACTTCAGTAACTTTATGAATCACAAATTGTAGTAGTGATAGGTATTCTTGTTCTTTTGAGTGAGCCAGATCATTTGGTTTAGCTCAGCATTAAGAGCCAGCTCTTTCAGCTCCTAAACAATCAATTCAATTCAATCAATTTCAATATTCAGGTAAATTTAGCGATGCATCTACACTGTAGACAAAAGTATTGGGACACGTGACCATTTCACCAGCAGGGGTTTTAATGACATCACAGTCTAAATACATGGACAGTATTGCAGCTATAACAGCTTCCACTCTTCTGGGAAGGCTTTTTACAAGATTCTGGAGTGTTTCTGTGGAAATGTTTGCCCATTCGTGGAGTAATAGATCATTTGTGAGGTCAGGCAGTGATGTTGTGTTGAAAGGCTCATATTATCTTCCAGTTCATGCCAAAAGTTTTTGATAGGGTTGAGGATTTATAAAACTGTGGAAAACGTGGACCAGGCTCATATCCTGTATTAAACTATAAATGGTCAAAGCAAAGCACTTCATGAATATTGAGGCAAAGAAATGATCCTGCTGATGGATGTCTCTATGTCATGAATCACGGCAGTCAACAAGAGGAAGATGCAAAAGAAATTTCTCTGACAATGTTATAAAGCTGCTTGTGAGTAAAATTAAATTAAAATTCGAACGCCCACATTGTTCATTCTTCTATTCACATAGTTCTTTAGCAGGATAAGGACAGTGCGAGTCCGTGCATCCATCATGCTGCATTACGCATGATGTCACTGGATGTTTATGTTCCCAGCAATCAGGTTGATTGCTTCACATCTTGCCATAACGATTGCAACAGCCAGTGCTATCCACTTTGGGATATCATTTAAAAATGGTTTGAGGGGTAAGCACAATTTATTATTTTCATTTATTTAAGCTTGGTGAGTGAAATTGGCCTGCATTTTGATCAGGACTCACACTGATTAATGGTGAGATACCTGATGATGATAGGCATTGATGAAATACTGAGTGGACTAGCTGGCTACTAGCTTTTCAAATTGAAAGGAGACTATGGATTATTTATGACTCGCTACAAGTGCAAGTATTGATAACACTGCTAGTTTGATTGTTTATAATAACAGGGATCTTTAATAATTACTATTAAGTGAAATTAAATGTGTGACAGTAAATGAGTCATCATTATACAATCAGACTTCAATTCACCACTTCACCATCTGATTACCCATTTCCAAAATGTTCGTATGCAAAGGTTAGAGTTCACATACAAGTTTGTTTTTGTTTTTATAATCACAATCTTTTGGTGGAAAGTGATGTATGTCTCTTTCTTTTGTGCACACAACAATGACACCCCAGACATCTCACCCATTGAAATTGTGTGGCATGTTATGAAGTGCAAAATATTGAGACTCTTGAACAACTGAAGTCACTTTAAAACTTCCCATGTGCTTACTGAGTCTTAAAAAAAAAGGTGATGTAACACCATGGTAAACATCCATCCATCCATACATACATTTTCTATGCCACTGATCCATCAGGGTCGCAGGGGGGCTGGAGCCTACCCCAGCTAACTATGGGCGAGAGGTGGGGTACACCCTGGACTGGTCGCTAGTCAATCACAGGGCCAACACATAAAGACAGACAACCAAAACTTTCACACTCACACCTAGAGGCAATGTAGAGTAGCCAATTAACCTAATGTGCATGTTTTTGGTATTGTGGGAGGAAGCCGGAGTACCCGGAGAAAACCCACGCAGGCACAGGGAGAACATGCAAACTCCACATAGAAGGGCCCAGACCGGGACTGAAACCTGGATTTCCTCTTGCTATGAGGCGACAGTGCTAACCACTGCACCACCGTGCCGCCCTAACATGGTAAACAGTTTGAACATAAAATATATTCCTTTTGTATTGTATTCAATTGAAAATATATTAAAAATGAATTGTGAATTATTTCACTATGGGTTTTTTTTTATATTTTACACCGCGTCCCAACCTTTCCTGGAACTGGGGCTGTACCTGCACGTCATCACACAACCAGACATACACACACTGACACAACTTTACACTCTCTCTTTCCTTCTCTGTTTCACACACACACACACACACACACACACACACACATACACACAAACCTCTTCCCCCATGTGCCCTCTCCTCTGATCTCAGCCATTCCTCCTCTGTATAAATAAACTTTAGAGTGTGTGTGTGTGTGTGTGTGTGTGTGTTAGAGAGAGAGAGAGAGAGAGAGAGAGAGAGAAGCATTTTTTACAAAAAGCTCCTACAATACTGCTGCAACAAAGACTTTACACTGACTTTAGTGTTTTTTTTTACCCTGAACCAAACAAGGTTGGCATAATGCCAATTCAGTGCATTTTTATATAGTATGCCAGCTTTCCAGAATTAAAAGAATCTTGACATGTAATACAATAGTGTGTGTCCCATCCTGCTCACTTACTCTTTTTGCACTGGTCGATTTGGCTCTGTTACTACTTCCACTGCACAACAATGATATTCCCCATTCCAAGTTTGTATCTTTTATATAAAAAAAAACAAAAACAAAAAACAGGCAGATTAACACTGCAGCATTCTTGTCTTGAACAGGCTGAGTATAAAAGGGGCTGGTGGTGGTGGTGGGGGGGTGAGGAGTCTGACCGACTGACCTACAGTCTAATTATGTACCATTATCAGGAGACACAAACTGATCTAAATTACTGCAACAGCTCCCATTCACATGGACGGATTACACAGAGCAGGCCAACTCACACACACACACACACACACACACACACACACACACAAAATCCAGCCCTTACACAAATATAAATCATATGCCTTCCTCACAGAGAATTTCCCCACACAATCTAGAACCCTCCTTCTCTCTTTAGATCTGCTTCCCATGCAACTCAGGAGAAATACAACCAGCGCTCAAAAGCTATTCTAATCTCTAACCATCATTTATAATCGATTAGAGCCTGCAAATCATGTTTAGACTGCAGTTAGAACTGTAAGCCTGTCACAACCAATTATAACCATTTCTGACCTACAACAAACCTTGTAACCATGTTTTAATTTATGATGTTTGTTATCAACATTTACATTTTAAATACCAGTTACAAATAATGTGTGGTACCTTAGGATTAAATCAAAAACTCGTCGACTCCACCTAACATTTTAGTTGGGTTTACTGGGGTTAGTAAAACATGAGTATGTTGCTGCATGCCCGAAACAAGGTCTCCCAACACCCTCCAACGCCGCTCAGCTTCCTGCACCTCTTTCCTGCACCGGTATTTCAGGATCTGACCACATTCAGCAAACATCTCATCTGGGTAGATTATCCTTGCGACACCTAACCTGTTTCTACCTCCGTTTTCTCTCCCTTTCAGCGTGCTAATGGTTATCAATTTCTGTTGTTCCATACGTTGGAGACAGAGGTCAGTGTTCCCTCAGTGTATGGAATAGGGCTCAGCAGATGCTGCTGAGAAGCACTGACTGTTGTGAGAGTGTGGTGGATCAAGGATAGCGACAGTTTTCCAGTTGAAGATGCACATATGAGTATCCTCGCCCCCTTCCATGTAGCCATAGATATCAGTATTGGGACTGAGAGGGTTATGGACCTGAAGAGAGGTTGTGAGTTTCCGCCAACAGCATTTTAGATTCAAAACTCATTTGTAGGTTGTATTGCCTCCATCCTGACCAGCTTGGGATGTCAGGTGCCATCCCTAAAGGGGGGAACCTGTGGTTTACCAGTCTTAACCACCTAGCCACCACCAATATGAACATCATTTGCCTGAGCTACATACACTGTATTACATAAAGCTGCATAGTATGTGTAAATTTACAAGCAGCAGATGCTTCAGTGATGCAAAAAAATCTGCCAAATGGAACAGTCAGGTTTGAGTCCTAAAACTCATAGGACAATTGGCTCTGCAACTTAATACACATGCAATTAGACAAAAGAGAATAAGTCAAGATAACATCTTCACCAATTTGATAACACATGCACAACATTTGGAAAAATGCTGTAAATTTAGAAAAAGAGCCAGATACAGAAATGCACTGCAAAACCAGAAAAAGCCAAATATTTGTGGAACAGATGACAAAGGAGACTGGAGACAATAAAAGATTATGAACTGGGACATAATTGGGATGCTTTGGATTATGCTTTCGTGTCTTTCGTATCTTTTCCTTAGGCATTAGCTCGTTCAGGCCAGGATGTGAGAAAAATGTGAAAAGGAGACACAAGAGTGGATAAGCCACAGCTGCTAAATGATTATTAATCACTCCATCACACCCAAATTTTTTCTGCCATTCTGGGGTGGAATTGAACCCGTGACCCTCCAGTCACAAGCCGCTTCTCAAAGGTTTGGACTGTATTGACTGTTTTATCTTCTTTCGCCTTATTCTTTTGGCTCATTCTCACTCTTAAGAACAAGCTCTGTATGCCACCATAATCAAAATCACAATTTCCAAATGTCCTCAGATGCCCAGGCCCTCAAGATCCTGAACTTACTATACCTCAGTTCCACTTTTGACAACATCTATCACTCCTCTCCCACCATGAGTCCTCAATCAATATCACTTTGACTGGCCCCTTCTAATTCAAATCTGTTCCGTGCCGAAAGAGGCACTACTCTGAGTGGCAAGACTCATGGAGGCAGCTTGTGTATTTACATCAACACAGAATGATGCAAGAACTCTGTCTTAGTCTCCACACACTGTTCTACGGTTGTGGAATTCTTAATCGTTGGATGCAGGCCATTTTATTTGCCACGGGAATTCACCACTGTGCTCATTGTTGCAGTATATATTCCACCCGGCACTAACACTAAGATAGCACAAAATGAACTGTACTCAAAAGTGAGTGAAGCTCAAAACTCATTTCAACCATGTGAATCTCAAGGCAGTCCTCCCTAATTTTCATCAATATGTGGACAATATGTGGCAGCGAGAGGGGAAAACACGATGGATCTTGTATACACAAACATCCCCGGTGCATACCGGGCAGAGCCCTGCTTCCCCTTTGGATACTCAGACCACATCCTTGTTATGCTCATTCCAGCATACAGACTACTCATCAGACGCATCAAACTGGTCCCAAAGCAGGTGAAAACCTGGCCAGCAGCAGCCATCTCTGCTCTTCACGACTGCTTCGAGAGCATTGACTGGTACATGTTTAAGAAGTCTGATCCAACAACGAGCTCACCAAGGAGTATGCATTGTCAGTTACTAACTATATTAGCAAGTGCATTTATGACACCACTGTACCCAAAACCATCACCATACATGCCGACCAGAATCCGTGGATGACTACGGAAGTGCGCACACTGCTGAGGACCCGAGATGGAGCCTTCAGAGCTGGCAACAAGGCAGCACTGACCACAGCAAGAGCCAAACTGTACCGGGCCATCAAGGAGGCAAAGTATGGACATGACCAGAGAATCCACGGTCGCAGTGGGGATACTCGGTGCCTGTGGCAGGTCATCCAAGCCAGGTCCACCACACCTACCTGCGGCAGTGATACTTCCCTCCCAGATGCACTTAACAACTTCTATGAGGCACGTGGCAGCAAGGAAGTCAACTCCTTATCCCCATGACCAGGTGCTATGTCTCTCTACAGCTGATGTGTGGAGGACTCTACGCAGAGTAAATCCACGGTAGGCTGCTGGACCAGACAACATTCCCAGGAGAGTGCTCAGGGGATGTGCAGACCAGCTAGTGGATATTCTCACAGACATCTTCAACACCTCCCTGTGCTGTCCCATCGTTCCTACATCCTTCAAGGAAAACACCATCATTCCTGTGCCCAAGAAGTTACTGGTGTCCTGCCTCAATGACTACCAACCCGTCGCACTCATGCCCACCATCATGAAGTGCTTCAAGAGGCTAGTCATGAGGCACATCAAGGACCAGCTACCACCCACCCTGGACCCTCTACAGTTTGCATACTGTCGCAACTGCTCAACGGACGACGCCATGACCACTGTCCTCCACCTGGCTCTGACTCATCTGAACAACAAGGACACTTTTGTTCGCACGCTGTTTATAGACTTCAGTTCAGCATTCAACACCATCAACCCTCAGCACTTGGTTGAATAGCTGAGCTTGCTCGGCCTGAACACCTCCCTCTGCAACTGGATCCTGAACTTTCCAACTGAGAGACCTCAGAAAGTCCGGATCGGCAGCAACATCTCCAGCATCACCATTCTGAACAGAGGAGCCCCACAAGGATGTGTGCACAGCCCTCAGCTGTTCACACTGCTGACTCATGATTTTGAGGCAATACACAGCACCAATCACATCATTAAGTTCGCTGATGACACGAGTCAGCCTACAGAGAGGAGGTGCAACATCTAACGAACTGGTGCAAAGTCAACAACTTGTTCTGGAATGTCACTAAGACCAAAAAGATGGTTGTGGACTTCAGAAGAGCACAGAGGGATCACTCTCTAATGAGCGATCTCCATAGCGGGGCCTTGAGATCCTCAAGAGCACTAAGTTCCTCAGTGTTCACTTGGCAGATGACCTCACCTGGTCCCTCAATACCAGTTCCACTATCAAGAAAGCCCAGCAGCGACTCCACTTCCTAAGAAAGCTGAGGAAAGTTCATCTTCCTCCCCCCATCCTCACCCTATTCTACAGGGGGACCATTGAGAGCATCCTGTACAGCTGCATCACTGCCTGGTATGGTAAATGCACTGCAGAGGATAGCAAGGACTTGCAGTGGGTAGTGACAACAGCTGAAAAGATCGCCGGGGTCCCCTCACCCCCCCATCAAGGACATCTACACTACCCACTGCATCCACAAAGCCCTCAGCATTGTGGATGACCCTGCACACCCATCAAACAAACTGTTCACTCTTCTGGCTTCTGGGGAAAAATACCGAAGCATTCAGGCTCTTACAATCAGACTGTGCAATAACTTCTTCCCCCAAGCCATAAGACTCCTCAGTTCTCAGAGGCTGGACCGAGTTCTCTACATAACAAAACATGCACATTGTCACCTTATACGTAATGTTTACAGCAACTGTTCTACCTGCAGTTTATACCGTTTACACTGTGTATAATACTGCCCCTACCTGCACTTTATGGCTGTCTCAAACAATCCACAACAGGACCATGTACTGGTCAGTGCTGCTACTTGTTGTTTGCATCTTTAGTCTTTGTGCAGTCTGTATAGTCTTGTATGGTTTTGTATAGTTTCTGTGCTGTGTGCATGGTCTGCATGGTCTTACATTGTGCACTAGGACTGCCTAGTGCACAATGTAAAGTCCTGTGCATTATGTATAGTCTTGTGTCGGTTTGCACTATGTACAGTGTTGTATTTAATTTGTAGTGTAGCACCTGGTCCCTGGAGGAACACCGTCTCATTTCACTGTTCACTACTGTAAACAACTGAAATGACAATGAACCCCTCTTGGCTCTTGAATACATACGATTATAATAAGGTGTGCCCCAAGGTTGGTTGCTTGGCCACTTTCTTTTTATCCTTTTCATGCTTCTCACTGGTCACTGTTATGCCGAACAACACCTAAATCGCCACCAAATCCATTATTGCTGCCACTCAATCCACCGTTACAACTGCCTCATGGATATAAAGTCCTAGATGCAAGCTAACTTCCTCACACTTAACAGGGAAAAAACTGAAATCCACATCATCAAACCTAAATTCCTCATCAAATCCTTCCACAATTTTTCATTCTGCATTGACTCAACTGTTTCTGCTTCCACAGACATCAGTAACCTTGGTGTCATATTCTTTGTCCCTCCCTCTTGCAGCTGCTGAAATACTCATTCAAGCATTCATCACCATGACTCAACTACTACATAGTGTATGGCACATCCTCCAAAATCTTCAACAAACAACAATACCTTGTTTCATGGAAACTGTAGATAATCATGCCTTGCTGCCATCTGACTACTGCCTATACTATTTCCAATCAGCGTGTCCACAACCTCACTAGGACCAGCAACCATCTGCACTCCAGTATGCTCTAACCAAGGAATTGTATTTTTCTAAATGTTTGGGTATGTTGTTCAGACTAATATTGCTCTGTCCCACTTTTAAATCACTCTTTCTCCCTCAAGGGCTTTGCATATATTGCTGAAATGTTTAGACCCCAATGTGGGGGTTGACAACAGAATGGGAAGTCCTTCTCTGGACCAACGACCCCCCTCGCGACATACTGCTTCCTCCATTCAGACTTCTAACATTTTCCTTCTGTGGGAAGTGTGTTAGTTGTGTTCAGGACCTTGCATCAGATCCACATTTAGAGCAGAAAAAATAACAATCATTTTAAAACCAAACCCACCAGCCAAATGCATTATTTCTTCATGTCTAAATAACTATATAGTGGGATAGTAGTTGTGAATAAAGTAAGAAAGGTCAATATTACATACAAGCACAAAATGTCACTCCAGTGGCTTAGATAAAAGTCTGAAAGTTAAGTAAAATCAGGTAAAGGGTGAGTTAGAGGGCCACCAACAGTTTTCAACAAACCAAATTTCTATTAGTATTCAATAATCGATTGTAGCCGGTACTAACTGATAATTAGTTGACTTGATTTATTCATTAGCATAACCCAGCATAAAATACATACAGTGATGACTGGTTCTCCCAAAAGATTACTAGTTCTATAATTTGATATATCTCAGAATTTTTGTCAGCAAAACTAGTTTAAAACAATTAGTCAATTTGTATTCTAATAAGCCCTAAATCATTCTTTTTTCATTTTATCTATTCATTCATTCATTCATTCATTCACCTCTCTCTCTCCCTCTCTATTCATTCATGTTTGAGGAAATATTTACTGTACTATAATTTAATATATAATTGAATATATTATAATATAAATGAATATAACCATAACTGCCATGACAGAGGAAAAAGGACTGAGGAAAATTTTTGTCGTTCTATCGCGAAGAACGCGATGTGTTCCGAATAATGGTCAGAACAGTCATTTGAGGGTTTCACATATCTGGAGATGCAGCGGAGTTTTCGTCTTGCGGAAGCCGAGGGAAGAGAGATCAGGAGGTCAGGAGATCGTCACAGTGTTAGCCAAGAACCGGACCGTGACATTTTAACGGTGCTCGTGTGAATGAACTCACAATCAAAGTTTTCTGAAAAACCTCAAGCGTACTTAAAACTAACTGTTTAATAACTGAGGAATGTCGCTCCTATAACAGATATAATACAGATAATATAATTATATAACGCTTATTTATTAATTGGTAAAACAAATGTATATTAATTGTAATGTTATTATTATTAATATTATTTACAGTATGCTATCCTGACCTATCTCGCATTTTACAAGGTAAAAATTGGTACTAGACTATTTTTTACTGTTAAATAATAGCGTTATTTAACGCTGTTGGGTAGCGTTACTCTAACAACTCCGTCACTTTCTTTTATTCTTTAATCGAAGCTTTTTCAGCTACACTTTATTCTGTACAATGGTTTAATTTTTTGGAATTGTTTCTGGAAGAAGCAATACATTTTTTTAAGTACTGCAAAGGTCAGTTAAAATGTCTAATATTACACATACATATGTTGTAAAAATGAATGAATGTTGAGCAATTAAATTTAAGTTTAAATTACTTGTATATTCAAAACAAAGTTATATAATGTGATTTTATATGCAAGCAAATACTGATAAATGACAAAAATTATATTATGATAAAATAAACCATGGTTCATTTTTCATTGTCACACCAGCAAAAAGGAAGAAAGACCTAATATAGCCTAATCTAACATTTGTGTAATTTTTATGATTTACCTTGAGTGAACTTTTGAAATCAGAAACAACGCTGAGTAGCCTAACCAGGCTGTAGTATTTTCTGCTAGCCGACCATATTTGTCTCGTAGCGTGTCTGCGTGCTGTACACAAAATAGAAGATGTTATTAGTAGAGACTATTGTTTTAAGTCCAGAAAACGGACGTACACTGCTTTTTCGTGTCCGCATGGCTTCCTAAGATAGGATCTGCTTCCTAATCAATATGGAGAACATGCGGATTTGCAAGAACATACACATCAGTTTACTCATCCAAATTAATGAAAAAATTTAAGCTGTTTCATGGACTCCACAGACGCTCTTTAAAATATTACTTAACCTTGTGTCAATAACTGCGAGATCTCAATTAATACCGGAATGCAATGAAGCTTTTCAATGTGCAGAAAACGATGTTTTGTACTTGTTAAATTAACCTACATAAATAAATACGTAACAGAAACATATATACTGAATTTAAGGTGTCTTCTATGTAAGCGATAGTCCTAGCATAGAACTTAAATGCTGGAAACGAGAACAGAATCATCTCACTTTACTCTTGACATTGTAGGCTAATGCTCGTGCACGTGGTTCACATGCGCAAGGGTGTGTTTGTGTGCAAGCGCGGGTATACTTATCAGGCCCACTGACACTAAAGAGAGGTAAACAGATGGGGTTAAAACAGCGGGTGGGGATTCGTCATTGGTTCACAGAGGCACTGAAGTCAGTTTCTCCTCCCCGGTAGTAAATATGACGTAGTAAATCAGTATCTCTCTCTCTCTCTCTCTCCCCCTCTCTCTCTCATACAGACAAACTGGCTTCACCGTAGCTCAGTATCAACCAGGCAGGAGTGACCCAGTGCCTGCCCACTCTAGCCCTGCCTTGCCAAAAGGCTCTGAGGCTGACACTTACCAACTGACTCACAGAGAAGAATGAGATGAAAGCCTAAGACAACGCACTATTACATTCTGAAATAAGATCATGGAGCTGCTGTGACTTACAACGAGAACAAGAGGAACAATGTCTTAGAGGAGGAGTTGTTTGGACAGAAGTAAAGGGCCTGCAGGGTCACTGTAGATAGCACTAGCCTGGGTCTAGCCCACCGATCGTCGGGCCAGACAGGCTGTTTCTGGTGAAAGCGGCCGTGGAAAATAACTAGGCCTGGTCAGCATGCAAATATAATCTCTCGACAACAGTTAAACAGCGAAACTTCTTTCCAGTCAGATAGCTTTACTTCTGCAGCATTCGAGAAGGGCCTACGTGTGTGCCTGAGTGTGTGAGCGCGTGCAAGAGTGTGTGTGTTTGCATGTGCGCGTGTGAGTTTGTGTTTGTGTGTATCACCATGAGTCTTGTGTCGGGCTTTCCTCACCACCCGGTCATGCATCATCACGACAGTCACCGCTATTCCTTGCATGCAGCGGCGGCTGGTAGGTGTCACGAGGACACTGGAGGAGCTCCTCCGTACTTTACGAGCTGGTTCATAAACCACGCGGATATGTCACCCACCGAGTACAGTCTCACGCCCAGCTACAGCCCAGAGTACCATGGCAACAGCGGCAGTGGATCCACCGGCGGCCTGGACCCCCACCAACACCATCACCATCACTTCGGAGCCGGTGGCTTGATTCCGGGGGCCGGCACCATCTCGGTGAATGGAACCACTGTCGGTATGCACCATCATCACACACATCCTCGGACCGTGAAGCGGAGACCCACGGCCAACCGTAAGGAGCGGCGGCGGACCCAGAGCATTAACTCAGCCTTTGCGGAGCTGAGGGAGTGTATCCCCAACGTCCCGGCCGACACCAAGTTGTCCAAGATAAAGACTCTGCGGCTGGCCACCAGCTACATCTCCTACCTGATGGACATCCTGGATAAGGACGGACAGCACGGAGAAACACAAGCTTTCAAGGCCGAGCTGAAAAAGACGGAGGCTCGGGAGGAGCGGAGGAAGAAAGAGGCGGTAAGACCACGTATGCACTATGACATAGCGTATTTGTGTACGAAAATTAAGCCACCATGTCCAACAGAAGAGTACACGACTTAGGCTTATCAGGTATCAGTTTACGTACGATTAGCTAAAGCTGACCTGATCCGCAGTGTTTTGCCAAGCTGCCTTAAACCCAATAAAAAGGAACGTTCCTGTAATCTACAGTTGACACTCCCATAGTAGCCGACAGTTCGACATTTCCAATTCTGCTATTTTCGTAGGCCTACACAACAGTTCAAAATAAAAATATCTAGGGTCTAATGCGACACTACTATTCATGCTTACTCGTTTTATAGGCCTGTAATGAAAAGGAAAGAAGCAACAGCCTGAAACAGTCGGTGGAGTAGACTGCTAGCTTTTAAGGACCTAATGTGGTAAAGAGATAAAGCATAGACTATTTTAATTATAGCCTACTAGTGGATTATAAATGTACTCTTTGACAGTTTTTTGAATTTTTATTTATTTATTTATTTTGGATGACTCAGTTACAATTCAACTTCTTAGCTAGCCTAGTCTTTGAAGATTGAAGATGATATATTGTTGCTATTTTTAAATGAAATTATTCCATCCATCCATTTTCTATACCGCTTACCCATCAGAGTCGCGGCGTGGCAGGAGCCTATCCCAGCCGAGTACGAGCGAAAAGCGGGGTACACCCTGTACTGGTCGCCAGTCAGTCGCACGGATATTTAATCATTCACTTAAAAAAAATAGCATAATGTTTATCTCACGAAGATTATCCAGGCTACTGAAGGTCACAGTTGACCATCCTGTAGCCTAAACACGGACTATTCTTTCGGTCTGCTGGTAGTCCAAAAGGCAGCGTCTGACAGGAGATACAGCAGGCAAATATGAAAACTTTGTAACAAACACAGCATTCTTTTTTGTTCTTTGTTTTACAGAGGAAATTAGCCATTATGGTTCTATTAGACACTGCAACGTGTCACTCAGCCCCACATCAGAAAAAAACTCACTGGAAAGCCCATAAAAGCCAGTGTGGCTTAAAATCAGCTTGAGTACTGGGGAACATGTTATATAATTTGTAAAATAAGGGCAAATTCAATTTTCTTTTGATTACAGACCAGTTTTGCGTAAGATGTGCAAAATCGAATTTAATGCTATTAGATTTAAATTCAAATGTTGTTCGTCAGTGCGTATAATATTCCTTTGTGCGAAGCAAGTGAGCAAATTGTTGAAAAAAATATAGATCTATTACAATTTGTCCTTTGTGCATCCTATAATAGCCTAATGGCTGAATTTACGCTGGATCCTACTCGACTACATTTCATTGTTGTGTCACTGTGTGGTAGACTGTTTTAACTTCTCTTCAATAATTTCTCATATGCAATCCGAGGGTTATAATAGCCTGGGAGGTTTTTTGCATGATGACAACAATGGACCTTAAATAACGTTTAAGCCGGAGCTTGGCAGCTCTAATTTTGACCCACAAGCCTTACAAGCTACGAATATTATGTTGTTTGTTCTATAGCCTAATATCATTCATTGAGCGCATGAAGACTGAAGACTGACAGGCTAACGACAAATTAGTTAGCGCCAGTAATACAGCAAGACAGTACGATCAATTATGATCCTGACCTACAGCCAACACAGAAATGTAAATTATGAAACATCTGTTCTGTAAGATATTTATTTTCACGTGATTATTGTATAATCATATCTACTATATAATTTGCAAATACCTGCATCCACCATCTGTTAAGACTCTAGTCATTACTGGCTATCACTGTAGATCGTTCAAGGACCATTAATATTTTCAAAACCAACTCAGTTTGACTTTAACTTGCATAATATTTTTCCATTTTAGCTGAGGATGCAAGAACAAGCCTAAACCCTGCAAAAAACGGCCACTCTGCACAGAGAGGAAAACTAAAGTGTATGTGCGAGTGTGTGTGAGTGTGTGTGTGTCGGGGGTAGGGGGTGTAATCCAGAGAAGTTTAGGATTTATTGTTTGGCACATCCAAGAGATTTAATATACGTAATATAAGTGAACACAATTTGTTTAGATAGACGTTCAGTTTTTTCATTAAAATCAAACATGTATCAGAGGACTAACTGAGTTTGATCTTCGGTGTAGCTAAAACAAATTAATGCTGGTTTATGCTCCTCATGCAGTCTGCACTTACATTTAAAGGATGGATCTGTAGTCATGCAAATAAAGGGAGGCTTGCATTAACTCATTTAAGGACTGATTTATATTAACATGTGCATGGGAGTATTAAGATATGCATTTTTGGCATAAGATTGTTTTAATTTCATCCACTGACATGCGCTATTGTTATCGCTAATTACACTCATGTAATGGCTGGCTGGCTCCGTGCGAATTTGTTCGTGGTAATACAATGAAATAATCCAATAATCCAGTTTGTGTAAAATCTTCACAAAGACAGAGAAAGGATGCTGCTTGATTTTACTGAAGACAGATCTATTTTGATCATTTCAACTTATTTCAGGGTAGGCCTACCCTGCAAATCTATGTTAGATTTGTCCATGATTTTTCATTGCGTTTCATCTTTTCCAAAAATCACTCTATCACAATACAGCACCAAACTGATTATAGATGTAAATTTAGGTCATTAGCAAATGCAAAATCCTTACCCTTTGGTGACAGACCTACATCATACTGACTGAATTAGGGCATGATCTTTCATTTTGTTGCAGTGTCAATATTTCAGACAAAAGAACTGCTAATTTTGTGACGTAAGTGACATCAGAATATTGAGAGCTTTAATTTTACATCCGAGTGCTCCTTTGAGCAGCTTGACTGGTAAAACATTGACAGTGGTTGGTTTTACTCTGACTGATAGCCTGATATACCCTGATATAGCCTAAGCAAGTTATGAGACAGGCTGCACAAATAGGCTATATAGTTAAAAAGTAGTCTAGTTATGACTCAGTTAGCTGAACATTTTAGAAGTTATTTGTTCTTATGACATTATTTGCTTGTATTTCATACCATGACATGTAAATGTTAAATGGAATTGCATTTATATAGCGTGGTCTAGTTCGACCACTTAAAGTTCTTTACAACACTGCCACATTCATCCATTAACACCCATTCAAGCTGTTCATCAGGAGCGATACGACGCTTCCTATCCAAAGAGTCCAATCCTATTTCACACACAGACTCACACACGGGTGGAACTGCCATCTGCCGACACGCAGGCAGGGCCGTGGATCTAACTACCGACCCGAGCCGCTCTGCCTCCTTAGCCACAGCCGCCCCAGTTATGTTTTCATTAGGTCTACATTTTTTAAAATAATAAAATAAAGTAATGGAGATCCGATAAACTGTGTGTTAGTGTAAAATCATAACTCCTTATTCGCAGGTCCAGTATTTTATTTACATTTTTTTTCTTCTTCTTTTTGTCGTTGTTACAGTTGTAATTACCCCTCTTCTTGTTGCTATTTTAAAATGTCGATTTTTATATAACCTATATAACTGGCTACGAAAAAGAACCAAAAAAAAGAACACATCGTGCTGTTGGAGCAGCTGCGGTAGGCTTGAATTCCTCTTGCTCCTTCTGTTTGCAGTTGCAGGCCCCTTCTGCTGGCAATACTGACATTTTATTGAAGATTGCAGATTTATGTTTACTGCTCGGTTACATATGGCCCGATATATCTCCATTTTTTGTTTTTTTCTACACATAGTCACCCAAAATTCAAAGATTCTCGCAAATTTCCTTATCTTTATTAGAAGGCCTATAGGCTAAACGCACATTTTTGGAAGAACACCAATGTTCAGAACTATGGCGCTCTCTATTATTAAACCTGCATATTTTGACAAATAAAAGCAAATCGCAGTGCTGACAAAATATCAAAATCTGGGACGTTACTTAAAGTAAGCCCAATAACAAGCCCACACTTAACAAAATGTACTTTACAGAGTACTGAATTACTGATGTGTTTACCTGTAAGCGGTGTTGCGCAAAACCTGTCTTGTTTGAGCAATGCTTTTATTTTATGAGATTATCGAGTATTCGATTATGCCAGACATCGCTCTGCCACATGTAATGGGCCTAGCTCGACAATGCCACTACATCAAAGTTGCACTCAAATTCAAATGGAGGCTGCTTTGTTGCTTTCCATCTATATTGATGGATTGGGTGGATGGTCGTTGGTGGATTAGACCAGGGTGTTTACCGAAGTGAAGAGTGGTTTACCGCTTCAGAAAAGTTAAGGCAATTTTTGCGTAGCCTAAAGCCAGGCGACACTGCGTTGTCAAATTTTTATGAAGCGCGAATAAATGAACTGAATAAGGATGTTTAGGTTCAGCATTGTTGGACTATAGCAAGTTAGTTAACTGTGTCATCAAATTTAAATCGCATAGTGATGATTCACAAGTCCATTCATTATTGTCACTAGATGCTTCTCTGACATTCATGTTGCACAATGTCCAGAAAATAACTCGACGCAGAATAAATTAATATTTTTTATTTTTTTTTTAACAAATATTAATAATTAATTAGGCCATTTCTTCATTTTTTACTCGGCGTGTGCTCCTGTTACTGAAGTCGTTACATCATATGTGGGTATTGCAATAGCTCTAATTGATTTACGATTTGTTACTCTGTCCACGCGGTGCACTTCGAGTACTACAACAACAACAACGGTATTGTTATTACTCCATATTTCGTCCTAACGAAGTTGTTGTCGTTAGGACGAAACATGGAGGCCTACACTCATTGTTAGTTGAGTAGAGGTAGAGGGATTACAACAATAATCCTTTGAACACATGGTACATATATGGACATATTACCATAATTGTTATTATTATTAGCAGTAGTAGTAGATAGATGACTTTATAAATCCCCAGAGGCAAATATTAATAGTAATATTAGTAATTAATCGTAATATTTATCTGAAGAATTAACAACATTAAACCCTTTAGGTTATTTTCCATTTTTACAGTAAATATACCTTAAAAACATTCTCACAAGGAACATTTTAGTGAACATTAAAACATAGAGAATTTATTCATTAAAATGGTTTAAATAAATTTAAAAGAATATTGCTCTGCAGGTATTTGTATTTGAAAATGTGTAGTTTGTACACACTTATGGCCTATTTTCCTATGTTAATAGGTCCTGCTGGTATCTTTTGGAACATCACAGTTATGTAAAAAAAAACAAAACAAAACAAAACAATCACACCTCAAGCATATTTCAAGCTTAATCCAGATCCATATCTTTTATGTCTTACAAAATACAATAGCTCATATAATGATGATTTACAACAGTTATTATGACGTGCACATGGATCAATGTGCATAATATGAACAATAATATAAATAATAAATAATAATGTGTCTGCAGGTCGAGATCCCAAAGACAACTTCATCATCCTCATCGTCATCCAACTCATCAGCGGGTGATAAGAAAAGTAAAGGACGGACAGGATGGCCTCAACATGTCTGGGCTCTGGAACTTAAACAGTAGTGTGTCCTTCTCTCCTGCAGGTTGATAGTACTCCTCCCTCAGCTCTGTTCAGAGAGTGATGGGACAGTAATATGACCTGCTCCGATGAACTGTCACAGCAGTCATCATCTTTGTGAACCTCAAGGCTATTAATGTCCCACAGAACAGTGGATACTGTATGACTTCTATAGTTCCATTCATTTACTATAGTTAGACAAGCAACAGTTTATTGTTCGTTTGTTCATTGGTTGGAGTAGATAGAACATAACTTCACATTTATAACTTCCCCATGTTCCATCAGCAAAGGCACTTCCTGCTGTTTTGTTCTGTGTAAGGGTTTAACTTTGAACTATGATTTACTCCTAAGTTTCCCCCGTCAAAAAAAACTGTTGAAAAATATAACAAGTTCCATTGCACTTTTTAAAAATTTTACAGAATATTTTTGTGAAAAAACATTTAACCAAAAAATTAATTTACAGCTTCACCAAATTGTAAATGTCTGTCATCATTTCCCTATAATGTCATATGTTTCATGTCAGTGAAAACTTTGGGACATACGTTTGGGATATACAGCAAATGTGCATGGACTTGAACAATTAAAGTAGCTGACTTAGGTCAAAGAGGATGAACAGGTTATACATTATAATATTTGATGTAATGAATCAATAAGATGCACTGTTACACTCATCACATTTCCACTTAAGTTTTTCTCACTGCCTTTCCCTTCTGTTTCTATGAGAAACAATAAAATAGTGCTATTTGGTGAATGGGATTGATGCAGAATTAAGGAGTGCTCCATAAAAGCTTTTAAATTTTGTTCTGCCAGATGTGTACGTTGCCATTGAGCCAAAATGCCAAATGCCAAATAGCTTTACACGCCTGCTAGATTGTGAACGGAGTGCAACAGTGTCGCTCTTCCTGTCTGGGGAACACAAACACAGACATAATCCACACGCGCAGGATGACATGCTCTGTGCTTTATTTAATGGAATATATTTATGTGCAATGTGGCCGTTAGAAGGACAAAAACAGCCATTCTGCTGACTGACCACGGACATTTACTGAGCATCTTTGATTAAGTGGCAAGGTATATGTGAAGTTCTTTCTCTCTCTCTCTATCTCTCTCGCTCTCCCCCTCTCTCTCTCACTCTCCCTCTCTCTTTCTATCTTTTCTTGCAATTTTGGGATGTAAATGTAATGATGCCACACTGATGAGTGTTCATATTTTGTGTGAATTTGTGGTGGGATTCTAAATAATGCTTAATGTGGTATGTAAACAGTGTGATGAATTTAATAAACCACCACCTGGTGACATGGTAACTGATGCCCCCTTGCACATATTCATTAAGGTTTGATAATGATTCAGAAGTAGCAATGGGAACATTATCCACAGTAGCTTCAACAAACATTTGTACTTCAGAAGAAAACAACCATAAAGTTTTGTGTTGTTCAGCATGTGAATAATAGGAATCTCATATTTCAAAGTAGAAAAATAATAACCCAAAAGATAACAAAAAATCATTTTCAATTGTGTCACCTTCACAGCATGAAAGGTTTGCCTAGATTTAGTATAGAATTTTGGACAGAAAAGCAAAATAAATTGTAGTGTTCATCTATATTATTAAGCAGATCTCAAATTATTTTACATCACATATTTTCTTTTAAAGAAAAACAGACTTTTTGTTTGTTTTTTAATTTGTGTTAATTCCATATTTACCTTTTTTTCAAAGACACTTTTTTGACAATATAAATTTGGGTCATATTCACAAATAAACTTCAAGAGCATATGAAAATGAATAAATATTTACTAATTTAGAAATTAGTAAACTTAAAATTGTTTTATAGCTACATAAACCTTAACATCAGAAAATGTTAATAACTTAGTTTTAGTTATCCAGTGTTAACATTTGAATTATAGATTAAGCCTTTAACAAGAAGCTATATCTTTCCTCTGACAGCGTATAAGCAGGAAAATAGATAAATATAAAATGGCATTTTAAGTTAAGATTTTTTATATGTATGTGGTTTCTGTTGGACTCAGCTTTACAGTGGAATGCGTGAACTTCAATATTTATCATAGTTGTGCCTCAAGTGGTTAATTATAACAGACGCTTCATTTGTTATTACAATAAAATAAGAAATTTTAATTATTGGATTAAACTGGGGACTTGTAAGAAACCTTTTTAAATCTCTGGACGGTTGTGTTGCCTGATCCATTAAACGCCGTTGTAAAGCTTCTGTTTGTTTAACTTATTTCTTGTGACAGTGGGTGGATTTGCACTTGTTTTTGCTGTGTGCAGTGACACTCTTCTGTGATTTGTGACACCAACATGGAATAATTGAATGAATGACGTGAATAATTGCCAACAGGTAATCAAATGAAAAAGTTCCAAAAGTGCTTTGAGACTCCACAGAGTGAACTTATCATTTAGTAATATTACTATATAATTTTACCTACTCGACTTTGTTATTCTCTGTTTTTCTGTCTTTGAAGATGATATTCACCACTGCATCTGCTGTAACAATACTTAAGAAATAAGAATTTCATTTATTTGTTCTACAGTGGGGAAATTTGCAATACAAACGAAAAGCCCATATTCATGTCAGTCAAGCAATACCTTGTTTCCTGCAAAGATCTAATTATGTTTTTGTGTTGAACTCTTTAAATTAAAATTGAACATAAATCAAACATGAGTTGTAAAGTCAAATGGTCTAATGATTTCAAGTGTTTCTCCAACCTGACAAAATAAAATAATAAAAATTAAATATCTTGAATTTTATGTTCCTGGCAAATGAATTACCCCAAAACGATCAAACCAATAACAGTTAAACTCCCTGACTGTTACTATCTTGACAGCTGAGCTGAAGCACACATTCAGTTGACCCAATATAATAGTTACTGACATACTTCCTTGTTTGCACGTTGCCATTATATCTGATGGAACTGTCAGTCATACACCTAAGCTTTATCATTCAAGTTGTTTGTTGCTGGAGGTGGAGAAAATTCAGTTGGACAGTATTTTCCTGTCGGGACAAAGACTAGCATGTGATGTAAAGGCCTGAGTCTGACCTTGGGTGAAGACATGAGAGCTGGTGTCAGACAACACACATACACACACACACAGAGTTGTGTTTTGTATTTTGTCCACATGGATAAGGCGGGTGGCCGCAATGTGACTGTGTAAACAGATTATAGTCCCTACAACTACAAGAATACTCATCCACACACGCTCATACACAGACTTATTTCCAACTCTTTTTGGTGACATTACATAGTCTTACATTCATTTCCTGGAGGCTTAACCACCACCTAACCATGACAATAAACATCAGTTGCCTAATCCTAATCTTTACCTTAACCTAGCCCCAACCCCAACCTAATCTTCACCCTAATACTTAATGATTTACGCTGTGGGGACTTCTATTGTGTCCCCATAAGTAAGGCAGGTCCTCACAGTGTGAGTATGTAAACAGATTTTTCTCCCCACAACCAGAGTAATACGCATCCACACGCACATACATGCACACACATACACACACATACACTTCAACTTAAGAAAGCTGTATGTCTCAGAATCAGCAGAAGAGAACAATAAAACAAATCAGTATAAGTTTACAGTAAATGTGTTCATTTTCTACCAACAAAAACACACACTCAATATCCTCACCAAAACCTAATATAATTTAAGTCCGATACATACACATATTTCCAGGCCGTGCATCTTGGGTGTCAATCTACTGCTGTTGGGCTCTCGAATGGTCATGGCCCTTGGATCTCTTTTCTGACAAAGAGGTCATCATGGACCAAGGGTCAACATTAAAATATTAATGGATGAGGAACAATAAATATGACCAGGACTGGAAACATAATGCAGTGTTTTTCCCATCACATTCTCGCTCCCGTCACGTCCAGTTGTTTTGTTCCATCACCTCTAGTTTTGGTTTGGATGGGCAATCTCACTTTGCTTTGGACCAGACCACTATTACACCCTTTTCTGAGATCTAGTGTCCTGAGGGGGTTGCTGAACTACTGTTTCCCTGGTTGCTGACTTTTTGTTTCCCAGGTGGCTGTTCCCATGTAATCTTGACTCCACATTCTGAATTTCCTGATCACTTTACTATTAACCACAATGACATTTTAGAGTCATTTCACTGTCAGTACTGCAACATTGGGTTTTAAGTCTTGTATGCCACAAAACAAGACTTAAAACACATCTGTCACTTGCTTTGTGCTTAGGGGGAATCCCAGCTCATTGGTGATTCTGAAGATTCCAGTGCTCAAGGTGTTCAAGAAGGTGTTATGTTGTTCATGTGCAAATCAAAAGCAAGTCATGTAACAGGATATTACACTGTAGAGCTACATATAAATGAATTTTAGTAGTTCAGTAGGACCATAGCTAAAAGTAAAATAAAGATGGACCATCAACAACAGCACCAAAAAGTTGTGTGAAGAGTCAGTTGAGTACCAGTTCAGTCTTGCAGATCAGCTTTGTTCAGAATTATCTGTTCAGTGCATGTTGAAAACCCCTGTAATTATTTAAGGAATATGTAGTGGTTGTTGACAGACAACCACCACAGACAAGACAGCACTTCTTCCACTCTGTAGATAGTAACCAAGAATCCTCATAAAAGAAAAATAAATATAATACTTTGATGATGTGGGTAAAAATGTCCATACTATTATACCGTAAATGTACAAAGGCTTTAAATGTTTAATCAGAATCTGTGATGCACTATAAAACACAGTGAGAAAACCAGAAGTTTACATACACTGTATAAAAAAATACATAATCTTTTTTTTTCTCGCTGTCTGACATTAAATCAGATTAACCTTTTCCTGTTTTAGGTTAATTAGGATTACCAACTTTATTTCTATTTGCTAAATGCCAGAACAATGAGAGAGAGAATATTTAGACAATTTTTTATTACTTTCTTCAAAGTCAGAAGTTTACATATACTAAGATTACTATGTCGTTAAACAATTTGGGAAAGCCCAGATGATGATGTTATGTCTTTGGAAGCTTCTGATAGGTTTATTGACAACATTTGAGTTGTTGAGTTAGAAACACACCTGTTGATGTATTTTAAGGCACAAGTCTGGTTCATCCTTGGGTGCAATTTCTAGATGCCTGAAGGTGCCACGTTCATCTGTTCAAATGTTTATACGCAAGTCTAAACACCACGGGAATGTCCAGCCATGTCACGCTGTGTGGGTTTTGGTAATGTCTTGTCTTTTGATTTTTGGTCCACGTCATGTTTCATGTTTGTCTTGTCATGTGTATTAGTTTCCATGTATTACGTTCCAGGTTTTTGTCATGTCCTGTTTTGTTTTGAAAGTGCCACTTCCTCTTTGTGTTCCTGTTTCATTCATCTTTACTTCAGTTTATTTTGATTGCTTGCTCCTCCCTAATGTGTTGCACCTTTGTGTCGTTATCTTGTTTATCATCTTTTGTCTATAAACTTCTGGTTTCAACTGTAAATTAAGTACTTCCCAGCATGTACCCATATCAGGGTCGAGCTTATGAACAACACCCCATCAGACAAAAACTTCTGCAACCAGCGGGTGAACACAAGAGACGACTATAGCTGCAACAGAATTTTTCTCTCCAATAATACCAAAACATCTGGCAGCCATTATTTCATGCAGAGCACTCCCTCTCTCCTCCATTCCTCGTTCTTCTTCCGCTCACACCTCTTCACCATAGTTGCTTCTGTGTTTTCCCTCCGCCAGGGGGTCCCATTTTTACCAAGTGACCTGAACCTTTTTTGAATTTCCCCTACATTTCTGAAAAACAAAGGTAAGGGTGATGCTTAAGCATCCTTAACTTAAAATGGGAGCTATGCATTACTGATGATAACTGACATTAGTGCATGAGTGGCAGCAGAAAATGCTTTGTGGAGTACATTAGACAATACTTTGTAAGTTGTTTTTGACAATGTCATTGATTATTTGGTGACTGCAGTAGTACATTATTCACCACAGTGAACATAGATGATGGTTTAGTGGCTAATATCATTAACAGGGAGCATGTACAGATATTAGGAAAGTGTATGACAGTGTTTTCAGTGTAAAAAAAGTCAGTATGTTGGGGGTAGATAGGAAAGAGATACAGAGGAGAGGAAGAAAAGGGAAATAAAGCAGAGAAGAGGATGTTCCCTTCTCAGCACTTGAAGCAAACCCACATTTTATTCAAATAATGCCTTGACACAACACACTATATACATACACACACACACAAGCATGCACAACACATACAGACAGATAGGGATTTCCAAAACAGAATAAGGCAGTGTATTTGTACAGGACGGTAGTGGACAACTTTGTCACATGGAGCGGGAAAAACCACCTACAGCTCAATGTGACAAAGACCAAGGAACTGGTGGTGGACCTGAGGAGGACTAAGGCTCCAGTGACCCCTATCAACATCAAAGGGGACACTGTGGAGGTGGTGGAGGAGTACAAATACCTGGGGGTGTACTTAGACCACAAACTGGACTGGTGCAAGAACGTGGACATGGTCTACAGAAAGAGCCAGAGCCGCCTCTACTTTCTGAGGCGGCTGAGGTCCTTCAACATCTGCAGGACGATGCTGAGGATGTTCTATGAGTCGGTGGTGTCCAGTGCCATCACATATGCTGTTGCCTGCTGGGGCAGCTGCCTGAGGGTGAGGGACACTAACAGACTCAATAGAATCATCAATAAGGCCAGCGATGTTGTGGGAGAGGAACTGGACTCTCTGACAGTGGTGTCTGAGAGGAGGATGTTGTCCAAAATAAGAACTATACTGGACTTTCCCTCTCACCCTCTCCACAATGTGTTGATCAGCTACAGGAGCTCGTTCAGCAACAGACTCATACTGCCACGATGCACCACAGAGCGACACAGGAAATCATTCCTGCCTGTCGCCATCAAACTGTTAAACTCAGCACTGTGACGGACACACTCACTTATATATACAATGTACATATTGGCTTTTCTACACATGTACACACCTGTATTTTAAATTTTCTTAAAAATTTGAATACAGTTTTTGTAAATACCTGTACTTTGAGATTTTAGTTTTGTTTATCCTATCTTTATTAAGTTTATCCTATTTTTTATACTCTGCACTTTTCTCCTTTCTTGGTCAGGAATACTGCATGTGCAATGTCTGTAAAAACAAGAATTTCCCTCCAGGGATAAATAAAGGAATTCTGATTCTGATTCTGATTCTGATTTTTTCATCTCCTAATCAGCCCTTGCTCTGAGAGTATTATTGCTATGAGGCTAGAGTATTCAGTTCATTAGAAGCCAAACTAAAGACAGCCTGCCTGTTCTTCCATTTTTATAGATGATTGAGAAAAAGAATAGGGGAAAACAGGGTGGCACGGTAGTACAGTGGTTAGCACCGTCGCCTCATAGCAAAAGGGTTCCAGGTTTGAATCCTGGTCTGGGCCCTTCATTGTGGAGTTTGTATGTTCTCCCTGTGCCTGCGTGGGTTTTCTCCAGGTAATCCGGCTTCCTCCCACAATACCAAAACATGCACATCAGGTTAATTGGCTACTCTACATTGCCCCTAGGTGTGAGAGTGTGTGGTTGTCTGTCTTTGTGTGTTGGCCCTGCGATTGACTGACGACCAGTCCAGGGTGTATCCCGCCTCTCGCACGTAGTCAGCTGGGATAGGCTCCAGCTCTCCCGCGACCCTGACGGATAAGAGGTGTAGAAAATGAATGGATGGACAACACAACATTTATTTTTATTAATTATATTCTCTGGGTGGGTGTGGCTGGCAGTGAACAGGACAGAACAGGGTTACTCACTCAAAAGTCTATATTTCCTCAGTCTATTAGCAATTGAAATGGTGACCTTCTCACCAGTTCTTGACCATGGATGCCTTTTCCCTTCATGCCAGAGGTGAAGCTGGGCTGGGCCTGGTTGCACAGTTTCAATTTCAATTCAATTCAGTTTATTTATATAGCACCAATTCACAACAAAAGTTATCTCATGACACTTTCCAATTAGAGCAGGTCCAGACCAAACTCTTTAATTACATTAATAGAGAAAAACAAGAACAACCCACGTTTTCTCTTTAACACTGTAGCCAGGCTGACCAAGAGTCACAGCTCTGTTGAACCTTGTATTCCTGCAGCTCTTAGCAGTGAAGACTTCATGAGTTTCTTCACCAATAAAATCAATAACATTAGAGAAAAAATCAATAAAGATCTTCCCAGAATAGCCAATATAGTGCCATCTCTAGTAATCTCTTTAAATCCTACTCCATCTCTGGACAGGTTCCTGCCCATAGACCTCCCCGAGCTGACCTCCAGCATTAACAAATCTAACCCAACTACATGTCTCTTAGACCCCATCCCAACTAAGCTCCTCAAGGACGTCTTTCCCTTGATTGGCGTTTCCCTCTTAGATCAGATAAACTTATCCTTAACAACAGGTTATGTACCACAGGCGTTTAAAACCGCTGTTATTAGACCTTTACTTAAAAAACCTTCACTTGACCCAGACATCTTAGCAAACTATAGGCCGATATCCAACCTCCCGTTCTTATCTAAAATACTCGAAAGAGTGGTTGCAAATCAGTTGATTGATCACCTACACAGGAACAGTCTCTTTGAGATGTTTCAGTCTGGTTTTAGAGCCCATCACAGCACAGAAACAGCACTGGTTAAAGTCACAAATGACCTCCTCATGGCATCAGACCGCGGGCTTGTCTCCATACTTGTTTTGCTAGATCTCAGTGCTGCTTTCGACACTGTAGATCACAGCATTTTATTACACAGATTAGAACATGAGACTAGGATCACAGGGACTGCGCTATGCTGGTTCAAATCATATTTAACAGATAGATTTCACTTTGCTCAAGTTAATAATGTTTTCTCTTCATATATAAGGGTTAGCCTCGGTGTTCCACAAGGTTCAGTGCTTGGGCCGATCCTGTTCACCTTATACATGCTCCCTCTAGGAAATATTATTCAGAAACATGGCATAAACTTTTATTGTTATGCTGATGACACTCAGCTGTACTTATCCTTAAAGCCTGAAGAAACAGAGCCGTTAGCCAGACTCCAGGCATGTCTTAAGGACATAAAGGACTGGATGACCTCCAATTTTTTATTATTAAACTCAGACAAAACTGAGATCATTGTTCTAGGCCCCAAACACCTTAGAAATAGAATAGCTGATAATATTCTCTCTCTGGACGGCATTACTTTGGCCTCCAGTACGACTGCAAGGAACCTCGGCGTTATCTTTGATCAAGACATGTCATTTATTCATCACATTAAACAGACCTCTAAGACCGCCTTCTTTCACCTCCGTAATATCGCTAAGATTAGGAGTGTCCTCTCTCAGAGTGATGCTGAAAAACTTGTTCATGCTTTTGTTACTTCTAGGCTGGACTACTGCAAATCACTATTGTCAGGATGTCCAAATTATTCTATTAATAACCTGCAGCTGATCCAAAATGCAGCAGCTAGAGTTTTAACAGGAATCAGTAAAAGGGATCATATCTCCCCCATATTAGCTTCTCTTCACTGGCTTTCGGTAAAATTCAGAATAGACTTTAAAATTCTCCTACTTACATACAAGGCCCTAAATGGACTAGCCCCATCATACCTGCAGGATCTAATAGTCCCATATATTCCCAATAGATCACTCAGATCACAGAGTGCAGGTTTACTTACAGTTCCCAGAATTTATAAAAGTAGAACGGGAGGACGAGCCTTTAGCTATCAGGCACCCCTGCTGTGGAACCAGTTGCCAATCTGGGTTCGACAGGCAGACACCACCTCCACTTTTAAGACTAAACTTAAAACCTTTCTGTTTAGTAAAGCATATAGTTAGCACCAAATAAAGTGTGTAGGGCTGGTAGGCATAGTTTCACTCACCTCATGATATATAGCCACAGGTAGAATAGGTCTGACTAACTGTTAATCTTTAAATCTTTATCATAGCTAAGCTGCTATAGGCCTATGCTGCCGGGGGACACAAACATGATCCACCATGCAGTTTCCCCTCCTCCTTTTCCTCTTCTATCCTCTCCCCTCGTCAGATTAACATGCAGTTCATTATTTTATGTCACTAACTGTGTGTCCAGTGCTCCTCGTAGTCTTGTGTCTCTCCCTCCCTTTCTCTCTCTCTCTCTCTCTGTATCTTTCTGCAGGTATCTCTCCATCCAGATCTTCAAGTTGAACTGTAGCCGGCTCTATGACCAACCCAATGTCATTCCTCTATGTACCGACTATGGGCGGGGTGGTTCTCCCTACGGGCCGAAATCGAACTGATAGGACAGTGATTCTCAACATCACATAAAAAAAAGAATACATGAATGTTACAGCAGTTCATTATAATTTTCATTACTATAATTTTCTTATAACTTGTGAAATGTTAAAATCATATTGAGGTGGTAGCAAAAAGTGAAACTAAACAGTTGAGATTTTGTTTTGCTTATCTTTTTAGTAATGTCATTTCTCATGTTGCAAATTGCTTTCCTGCCTGTACAACATCCATTGCACGTCTGCCCTTCCTGGGTGAGGGATCCCTCCTCTGTTGCTCACCCTGAGGTTTCTTCCATTTTTTCCTGTTAAAGGTTTTTCTGGGAGTTTTTCCTTAGTCGATGTGAGGGTCGAAGGGCAGAGGATGTTGCTGATGTTATGTTAAGCCCTTTGAGACAAACTGCTTGTAAAAATGGGCTATACAAATAAAGTTGACTTGACTTGACTTGACTTAATTAAACTGTAATACAGAGAGCCCAACATTCCTCTTGAGCAAGCACTTGGCGACAGTGGCAAGGAAAAACTACCTTTTATGAGGCAGAAACCTCGGAGCAGACCCTGGCTCAAGATGGGCGGCCATCTCCCTTGACCGGTTGGGTTTAGAGAGAGGGAGAGAGGGAGAGAGAGAGAGAGAGAGAGAGAGAGAGAGAGAGAGAGGGAGAGGGGGTGGGGTGTGAGAGAAGGAGCACACACGCAGAAATGCATAGCATCAGTATCGGAAATGTAGCTAATGATAATGACAATGAAGTATACAAAAGGTATTATGATGATTTTGATAACAATAGTAGTAACAATAATAAAGGGAGTAGCTGTACAGAGTCGTAACAGATTTAAATCAGATTATGACTAAACAGTAGTAATCGCAGTAGGTTTCGAGCAGGACGACAGCAGGACAGCAGCAGAAGGTCCAACCACGATCGATAGGAATCTGCGGGGCAAGAAAGCACAAGGACTCCAGGGAAGAAGTTGAGTTAGTAATATGCATTAATGGGACATGAATGTGTGCAGAAGGAGAGGGAGAGAAGAGCTCAGTGCGTCATGGGAGGGCCCCCGGTAGTCTAAGCCTATAGCAGCATAACTAGGGGCCAGGCTAGGCCAGCCCTAACTATAAGCTTTATCAAACAGGAAAGTTTTTAGTCTACTCTTAAATATAGAGAGGGTGTCCACCTCCCGGACCGAAACCGGAAGATGGTTCCATAGTAGAGGAGCTTGATAACTAAAGGCTCTGGTTCCCAATCTACTTTTGAGGTCTCTAGGAACCACAAGTAGCCCTGCATTTTGGGAACGCAAAGCTCTGGTGGGATAATAGGGTACTATTAACTCTTTAAGATAGGATGGTGCCTGACCATTCGGGGCTTTATATGTGAGGAGGAGAATTCTAAAATGTATCCTGAATTTTACAGGTAGCCAATGTAGAGAAGCCAGTACAAGAGAAATATGATCTCTCATGCTGGTTCTTGTCAGTAGTCGTGCTGCAGCGTTCTGGATTATCTGGAGAGTCTTTTTAGATTTATTGGGGCAGCCTGATAGAAGGGAGTTACAATAATCCAGTCTAGAGGTAATGAATGCATGGACTAATTTTTCTGCATCTTTCTGACTCAGGATGTGCCTAATCTTTGCGATATTGCGGAGGTGAAAGAATGCAGTCTTTGAAATATTCGCTATGTGTGAGTTAAGGGCCACGGCTAAGCCATCTGGCATGGCAATATCACTGCATAATTTGTTTCTAAGGTGTTCGGGGCCCAGAACAATAACTTCAGTTTTGTCTGAATTTAGAAGTAGGAAGTTGCAGGTCATCCAGGTTTTTATGTCTTTAAGACATGCCTGAACCTTGACTAGCTGATTTGTTTCATCTGGTTTCATTGATTCATTCATTCATTCATTCATTCATTTCATTGAGGGGCAGTCGTGGATCAGCGGTTAGGGTGTCGGACCCGTAACCGGTGGATCGCTGGTCCGATTCCCCGTACCGGTGTCCATGGCTGAGGTACCCTTGAGCAAGGTACCTAACCCCCACTGCTCCCCGGGCGCTGCACGCGGTCGCCCACTGCCCCGGGTTTGCTGTGTGTGTGTGCACGTCACTTGGGTGGGTTAAATGCAGAGAACAAATTTCGTTGGAGTGAGTTCCCTCCAATGACAAGATATGTCACTTTCCTTTCCTTGATAAGTACAATTGTGTGTCATCCGCATAACAATGAAAATGAATGAGTGTTTCCTAATAATATCACCAATGGGTAGCATATACGGGTTGAATAATATTGGTAATATTGATAATGTCTAATAGACATGTGCTAAGTAAAGGTAAAGCTTCTTTGAGTATGTTAGTAAGGATGGGGTCTGAGAGGCATGTGGTTGGCTTGGATGAATATACGAGTGAATATAGCTGATGGGGATCAATAGGTGAAAAGCAGTCAAGATGATTATCTGTTTCTATTGTTGGTTCTAAGACACTAGTGTTTGATGTTACATCAGTACCAGCTGAGGTCAGTAGGTGCTGAATTTTGTCTCTAATGTTTAAAATCTTGTCGTTAAAAAAGGTTATAAAGTCATTGCTGCTAAGGGTCACAGGGATACAAGGCTCGATAGCACTGTGGCTCTCTGTCAGCCTGGCTACAGTGCTGAAGAGAAACCTGAGATTATGCTTGTTATCCTCAATTCATTTCGAGTAATAGGCTGCTCTGGCAGTCCGTAGGGCCTTCCTATATAATCTAAGACTGTCTTGCCAGATTGAGCAAGATTCAATAAGTTTGGAGGAACGCCATTTCCTCTCAAGTTTTTGCACATTTTGCTTTAATTTGCAAACCTCTGTATTATACCAGGGTGCAAGTTTCTTTTGCTTTATGAGTTTCTTTTTTAGCGGAGCAACAGAGCCTAAAGTCATCCTTAATAAGCTTGCAGCACTGTCCACGAAATGATCGATTTGAGAGGGATTACTGTATTGTTCACTAGTATGGGGACATGATACTGAAGTTAATGACAATAGAACTGTTTCTTTAAATTTAGCCACAGCACTATCAGACAGGTATCTAGTGTAGGAGTTTATTCTTGGTGGTATGAAGTCAAATAGTATAAACTCAAAAGTTATTAAACAATGATCAGACAGAAGACGATTTTGTTCAAAGACTATTAAATGGTCTACCGTGTGGTGGTTGGATCTCCTTGTTTTGATTGGATGAGAATATCTAACAGGGAGATAGCTGGCAGCTAGCACCAAAATGAAGAAGTCCAAATGCTCTACCTTGGTTTTAGCAGAGCTGTTAGAACAACAGACATTTAATGAAATCCAAAATTCAGATGCATTACCATGCTTTGGAGCTGTTTGCATGGCAAGTAAGTCAGTAATTTCCTCACTCTGAAAACAATAGCATCAACTGGAACTCACTGCCTTAGTATAACTCACATTAATGTGTACTGAGAGAATAAAAGTTTTGTAAACACAATGAAAGTTTCTCTTCGTTTTGTTTATCTCATGGTAGGCAATAACAAAAAAAACAAAAAAAAACAAAACTGCTCTTGCACCACCTTTGCTTCAACATGGTGTTATCCTCATGTTTACAAGCCAATCAGTAACTAAAGATGTTTGCGTTGCCTCATGAATACAGTAAAATGTAGGATACAACAAACAGCATTACAGAATGTAAAATTAAAACAGAAAGGATAGGTTTCATTATCTTACCAACACTATACACCAAACCTGACCCAATGGCATCAATAAGCTATATTATATAAAAGAGTGTATGAATATAAAACTATATTACACAGAGACATTAAGTAACTATACACATCGAAAACTTGGAAAATAGGAAAATATCCTGTGGCGTATGAACACAACATTCCAGTGGGTCCTCTTCTTGCAGTTCCCTCTCCAGCTCCATGAGGACAAATTTCAAAATATAACATTTGGTTAAATTAATTAATTAATTAATTAATTAGTCTAACCACCACACACATCCATTTCTCAAATTCACCCAAGCACACCAAAAGAATTCTGTACTCTTGGTTTACTAAAATTGCATATAACCATGTTAGACGCTACTACTATTTATTATGGTTCAGGTATGTAGATCCTTGGATCCTCTAGCCAGAGCCATGAACATCTTGGTGTACCTGTGAACTGCTGCTTTTCCAGTTCACTGGAACAGGACAGGGTGTTGAAAGAAGAGCTGAAGTCAACGAAGAGCATCCAGAAGGAGTCAAATCTATCCAGGTGAGTCCGAGCAGAGTGGAATGCCGTGGAGATGGTGTCCTCTGTTGGGTAAACTGATGGGGGTCTAGTGTAGTGGGTAGACAGGATTTTAGGAGTGATTAAGCCAGTCTTTCAAAGCACTTTGCAATAATGTGGTTAATAATGTGCTTTCCGTGCACTCACCTTGCTGAGGGTGATGCAGACATCAGAGTGCAAAACTGAGAGAGGCAGGTGGACGATACATTTTGAAAATGACATCTGAATTTCCCTGATCAAAATGAGTGTAAAAGTGGTTCACCTTGTCAGTGAGGTGTAGTTGGATGGAGGCACAGCACTGGGTGACTTGAAGTTATTGATTGTCTGAATGACTCGCCTCATGTGCTGGGATTTAAAGAATTGAAGCAGTCTTCAGTCCTTCGTTTATAGATTTTTGGTCTGGGAAATTCCCCTTCTCGGATTGACCCTGGCTGAGCTGTGGACCTCTCAGTCACCAGACCTGAAGGCAGCATCTCTGGCTTTGAGCAGATGGCGAACCTCCCTGTTCATCCAGGATTAGTGACTGGGGAAAGTTTTTATCTGTTTTTGTGTTGTCACTCTGTCCACACACTTGGTGATGTAATCCAGGACAGAGATGGTGCATGAGTCTGTTTAAAGAACACATACTGTGATCTTGGGAAAGACCAGGTACATATAAATCCTGTGATTCTAATTTGATGTTACCATCGTATTAAGCCTACATGGAGGGGTGGGCATGATTTATTTTGCTAAATACTTACTTAATACTTATTTTGTCTTGTCTGATTTGACTTTTGTATGTCTAGTGTCTGTGTAAATGCAAAAGTGCAACCGAAGTAGGATGGACAGGAACACCAGTGGATGAGCTGGTAACACTAAACCAAAGGAATATCGATAGCATGAAATGCTAATGCTTGCTCAAGTGTCTTATTACACAGGTGGTGCGCCCAGAGGAGAACGCAGTCGCAGAGAAGCCTTCAGAGGGGGAAGGTGGAACCAAAGACATGTACAGAGAGATTATTCACACAATGACTGATGCAGCCCATCACACCCCTCAAGCAGAATGCCAACTACCCTCATCTATTGCTGCTGTTAAAAATGAAGCCCACACCAAATCTAATGACCATGTTTCACAAGGTAATGCTTCGACTTCTCCTAATGATGTGGCTCTCCTACAGGAGACTGCTGATGCAGAGGAGCATAAGGTGTGGCTATCCAATGGATGAAAATAATGTCCGGGTCCACATTGAGGACCACATCATGGTTCCCTGGTCTCTGTACCTGTGGCTAGCATGCATGTCGCATAGCTTGTCATGTGTGAATAAAACTGTGAATAATCTGCCAACAGCATGATCCTGGGAGAATGGCACAGACAACGATTTCAACCCATCCTCTGTAGACCTTTTGAAGCTTTGCAAATAGATTTCATTCACATGCCAAAATGTGATGGTTTTGAATATGTACTTTTATTTGTGGATATGTTTTCAAATCGGCCTGAGGCCTGGAAAGCTTACGAGGACCTTTAAAAGTCACATGATGAAAGGGTGGATTGACAAGCCACATTACGGCTGTAGGGGATGGGTGAGTCATTCACACCTGGACGCACAAGCCTAACGAGTCACAAAATGGCTCTGTGGGATAACAACCCATTCAACCCCTTTGCAGTCACATATTGGTTTGGCGGATATACCATCTAGCCAGTGCATTTAATACCTGGGACTCCCAACAAGTTAATCAGAACTGAAGAAGCCTTTTGCATTTGAGGTGGAATCTTTTTGCTTTAAACTGAAGTCCAGTTGCTCCAACTATGCAAATCCACACATGTATAAGATTGCCAATTCACTGCAGAACCCTATGCTGTGCTAATAGCAGCAGAGTTCTTTCATGGCTGTTTTAGTGTTAGCATCCAGTGGTACATAAACTGCAGCAGCAATGATGCATGTAAACTTTCATGGTAGGGTCTGCAATTAATCATCAAGCATTCCAGATCCACTGAGCAGTAAGTTTCAGCAATGGTAGAATCTGTGCACTGTGATTTGTTCACATAAATGCACAGACCACCACCTTTACTTTTACCTCTTGTTGCTGTGTCTCAGTCTGCTCTAAACTTAGTGCATTCCCCCAGTTCCACCACACTGTTTGGGACATCATTGCTTAGCTTGCTTCTTCTGTGAAGAACACGAGGCTGCAGTCCACAAGTCTGCAGAAAACAGTAAACACAGTTCTGTGTGGAGTATGTGAGACAACCATGAAGTGCAAGTAGAGCAGTTGTTGTAAACAGTATGAGGTATAAAGTGGCAATGTGCAATGTTATGTAGTGAAAGTCAGTCCAGCTTGTGAGAACTGAGGAGTTTTGAGGAAAGAAGCTGTTGCACAGTCTTGACGTAAGAGCCTGAACGCATCAGTACCTCTTGCCAGTCAGCAGAATACTGAACAGTTTGGGTGATGGGTGTGAGTGAGTCATCCACAATGCTGATGGCTTTGCTGGTGCAGTGTGTGGTGTAAATGTCCATAATGGATTGAAGAGAAACCCCAGACCTGCTGCAGGTCCTTCTGATCCTCTGCGGTGCAATTACCATACCAGGTAGTGATGCATCTGCACAGGTGGTCACCCAGTGGTCACCCTGTGAAATGTGGTGAGCATGGGGCAAAGAAGATGAGCTTTCTTGACATTGGAGTTTGCATTGCCTCACAGTCATGAGTCAGTAGAGTGAACAGCAGAGGGCTGAGCACACAACCATGTGTGCTCCAGTGCTTGGTGTGGTGTTGCTGGAAATGTTGCTGCCGGTCTGGATTATCTGAGGTCTCTCAGTAAGAAGTCCAAGATCCAGTTGCAGAATAGAATAGAATCAGCTTTATTGGCAGTATATATATTTTTACATACACACCCTGAATTTTTCCTCTGCATTTAGCCCATCCTTAGCTGAACACACATGCAACACCCAGCAAATTACATGCAGTGAAACACACAGGAGCAGTGGGCTGCCACTGTCAGGCACCCGGGGAGCAAATTAGGGGTTAAGTGCCTTGCTCAATGGCACATCAGCTCGGGTGGGGGAATCAAACCGGCAACCCTCTGATCACAAGCCGCTTCTCCAACCTCCCAAAAAATCTGCTCCCAAAAAATCAGGGGAGAGCGCAAATGCCGTCCCCCACTACCAGAACTTATGCAGTTGAGATTCACACATTTGGGGGATTCGCAGGGGTCACCACAACCAGAGTGCAATGGCTGAGCCTTGCCCTGAGTGAACCACCTTTTTCGCATCAAGCGCCCAGGGAGCATATTGGGGGGGTTAAGTGCCTTGCTCAAGAGCACATCAGCCGGCTAATGGAGGAGGGGAGCATTTTTCGCATTAATCACTCCACCACACCCAAATTTTTCCTGCCCATCCGGTGGGGGAATCGAACCGGTGACCCTCCGATCACAAACTGCTTCTCCAACCAAGGCCACGACTGAGTTGCACATAAAGGTCAGAAATTTGTATGGCTGTCTCTCACTGTTGAAATGTTCCTTCACAAATCTTAACCGCACATACACAAAGATATCTACAGCTTCAAAATATTTCACACAAGTGCAAGTTATATCTCTGTTCACAAAATGTTTTTACTCGTGAACCAAGAATTTCTGCAGCTTCAAATTTTAAATGCATGCAGTTTTTTTTACTTGCACAGAAAAGGTATTATGAAATTATTTGTGAACATCATTTTATAAACTTGCCATCTTAATTGGCTCCATATTTAACAATGTGCTGCTAACTAGTGCATGGCCACCACAGGTGGTGTGTTTTAAATAGTATCCATGTCAACTCGTGCACTGAGTTCGTTGCAGTTTCTTCACCCAGACAACCAAGGATACCTCTTATACTCTTCCACAGTGACTGGATTTATGTATCTAAAGAAAAGTCACGCCTGTCTCAATTGGAGGACCTACTGTTAGCTAACTGTCTAGCCTTGAAATGTTACTCATCATGAGGACACCTTAAAGTTCTAATGCAATTATTCAAGTTGAGCAATTCAAAACAATATATAAATAATTCAAATTCAGTTACTAGCAGCCCATAAAATATAGTATTGAAATAAATACAGAGTTGGTTTGGAGCAAACATCTAGAGAAAGTTCAACTTCTGACACCTGAACACTAGCGATTGCTGTTTGGGTTAGACTTCAAAAGTCACTGGGTTCATTTCGAAATAATTGCAAATATACATTCGATAAAATTGTATATCTTAATTTAAATTATATGTTTACAAAAGTCATGGCATGAATTCATTTCTACATTATACTGTTTTCATTCCTCTATCTCTTTTTTTCTTCCGTTGATTTATTGCAGGGTGAGTAGGTCAGTCACAGTAGCAATTTATTGGTCATTAGTTGGAATGTTGGCAGGTTTCACACTTAATCCTGGGTGACCCTCTCTCTACCTCTACCTCCCTAAAAGTTAAATACAGGATTTCGTCTGATAGGAAAATTCATCTCTAGCTGCTTTATTTCAACAATTTTTTTTTGATCAGATAAATTAAAATAACTAAAATGTTTCAGTTTCAGTGGCAAGTGTGTACATTGCCTGTTTGTTCAGTTGATTTAAATTGCTGTCAAAAAATATAATGAAAAAGTACAAAGCATTGCTGAAATAGAACACTGTGAAAGAACTCTTTAGAGAGTATTATCCTTAGAGAAGCCTGACACACACAATCCTGAAAACCAAGTTTATCACTGAGGACATTTATTGATCAGAATATTAATAATGAATATATTTTACCCTTTATTTATAAGCTGTTTGACCAACATCTATGATTATGTACAATAACAACATGCACTCCAAATCTCTGCTTGTTTTCTCTACCTACTCAGCATACAGAGCATTCATTTGAGAACAACAGATGGTTCCTGTTTGCGGATCTCAGGCAGACAGAAAGCCAGGTATAACCCCGTGTAACGCTGAAATACTTGCTAGAGGCAAACAGTGCTAGACTTAACTCACCGCTTGAAAACAACACCACTGCTGGTAATTCACTCTTTCTCATGCTTTAATTTAAAATAAAAGGGGGATATGATCATTCCATAGGTCTGTGAAACCCATCCAGCACACCTGACCAGGAAACGAGATTGTTGTAAGAAGATACAAATTATGCAACAAGACTGGTAACAAGCAACACCCCTTTAGAACACACACACATACACACATCGTGCTGTAAATCATGAGACCACCCAGGTCCAGGCAGACCACCAGACCGACCAGTTGACTGTGGCATGTTTTTGATCACCGGGTCTGGGAACACATATAAAACCTGGTAAAACGTGAACACACATATGCATAGCTATAACACTGTCACATACACAGCTACACACAGAAACACACATGGACAATAATGGAGCACTGTGTTTTATGTTTTATGTCCAGCTGTGTGTGTGTGAGTGGCTAACACCATTAGGGTTGTGTGTGACATGATAAGAACTAATGGCCTGACTAGTGCCACATACAGTAGGGGAGTTGATGTGTGTATTGGAATTAATATGGGAGGCACCAGAAACATGTCCAGGAATAATTAATTAGAATTCAGATGGTACTAAATGCTGTGTGAGATATTTTTGTACTGATGCTGCCACTGAAACAGCACTTTGATGGATGGGAAATCAGATAAAAGTCTTTCTTTCCTTCTTCTTTCTTCTTTCTTCTTAAGTAAGTCTATTCATTAGGCACCATCGTAATCCTCATGGTCAGGTTGTTTGGTTTGTGACTACAAAAACAAGTTTAAAGTTCTTTAAATCTGGAGTCACTTCTATCAAACCATTTTTTTTTTCAATTTTGGATCACTGGTATTACTGTTAATGCACTGTTTACCTCCAATTATCTGCTTTCCTTCTTAGGCCACTCTGTAAAGTGCCTTTACTCTTCACCTATTCATGGTGATGCCTTAATTTTGAAAGCTGAAACATGATGACCGCTTCAGATAGTGAAAGGGTTTGCTTCTTTTACTCCCAACTACTTGGAGCAGGTCACTGCTTTCAGGTTTGAGTTTTAGGAGCAAACTGTATGATCATGTTTTGCTATTCCAGCATTACACTATGCTGGAAATGCCCCGAGATGCGCCTTTGTTACAGATGTGTCAGCTAACACAGTCACCAACATCTACTGGATGGGTGAAGTAGTGAAAAATATAACCCAGATGAGCTGCTCAAAAGAGAGTGGTTTCAGTTGTAACACTTGGAATGGGTGGATCCCCACTATATTTGGTAACTTAAATCTGACAGCTTGATGAATTGATTACCTATTCAACAAAAAAGGTTTGATGTACCCATGTGACAATTTCCTGGACTTTGTGGACATTTTTTGGAAAAAAACTTTTTGAGTGAGTCAGACTAAGTGACTGAGTCAGGCTCAAAAAGGCAATAAGGTGCACTGTTATTAGGGTGTGGGTTATGCCTGCAGAGCCTTCTTATGTCTTAAATTGATTAACCAGGAAACTCTGTATTATCCACTTCATATTTGAGTTCTGCTGGGGAAAAATGGGCAAAAAGGCACAGAGATAGAGCTTTTAATTTGGAAAAGAGCACTAGGAGAGTACTTCTCCTACACCTGTGACAGAAGCATCAGTTAATCAATAAACTGACGAGAAGGATCAGGTTGGACCAGACCATTGGACCATTGGGAGTGTTTTTTTCTAGCTTACAATATACACAAGAATCTGCTACCTTACCAGCACACTATACTACAGAGCTTTTTTTTTTGTTGTTCGTTTGTTTGTTTTTTTGCTCAGGGTGTGACTCCTGAACAATCCGCATTTGAAAAGTTCACTATTGTGATATGGTTATGTTGTGCAGGAAAGCAGGTTTGGTTATTAGCAGATTAATTAATTGTGGAGCACCACCCCGTTGCCAGTGACCAGTAACCAAACTGGAAAAGCAGTCTCCCCGCTGGCCTGGACAGTCTGCAGTTTGCCTACAGGGAGAACCGTTCTACGGAGGATGCCGTCTCGCTAGCACTTCACACGGCCCTGACTCACCTGCAGCAATCACCTAACACCTATGTTAGGATGCTATTTGTGGACTTCAGCTTGGCCTTCAACACCGTCCCCCCGGATATGCTGACCCTGAAGCTCCACAACCTGGATTTGTCAGCTTCACTCTACTCCTGGATCAGGGATTTCCCCAACAATAGGCCCCAGGTGGTGAGGATAGGGGAGTCTACATCTGCCCCACTGATCCTCAACACTGGCACGCCGCAGGGTTGTGTGCTCAGCCCTGCCTTATTCACCCTCTACACACACGATTGCTCTGCTATCCACCCCACAAACATGGTCGTTAAGTTTGTGGACAACACCACTGTGGTGGGTCTCATATCTAACAATGATGAGACCCACTACAGAGATGAGGTCCAGAACTTGACACAGTGGTGTTCCAGGAACAACCTCATCCTAAACATCAGCAAGACCAAGGAGGTCATAGTGGATTACAGGAGGTCCAGTAAGACTGAGACTGATCACGCTCCCGTCTGTATACTTGGGGAGGCGGTTGAGCGGGTGGACAGCATTAAGTTCCTGGGCATCCACATCTCCTCTGACATCTCCTGGTCAGTGAACACCTCACACCTGGTGAAAAAGACCCAACAACGGCTCTTCTTTCTCAGGAAGTTGAAAAGTTGAAGTTGACTGGACTGTCTTCTCAGCTGCTAGTGAACTTTTATTGGGCCACAATTGAAAGCATCCTGTGCCTCAGTGTGACTGTGTGGTATGGCAGTTGCACAGCACAGGACAGGAAGGACTTAGCCCGGGTGGTGAGGACAGCACAGGGGATTGTGGGCTGCAGTCAAGTCAAGTCAAGTCAAGTCAAGTCAAGTCAAGTCAACTTTATTTGTATAGCCCATTTTTACAAGCAGTTTGTCTCAAAGGGCTTAAGTATTAAGGTCTACCAGATCTGGACTCAGTTTACACTGCCCGGGTCCAGAAGAAGGCAAGACGCATTGCCACAGATCCCACCCACCCGGGCAACAAACTGTTTGTACCGCTTCCATCAGGAAAGTGGTACAGGAACATTAAAACCAGCACCAATAGACTCAGGGACAGCTTCTTCCCCAGAGCTGTAAAAGCAATAACCCCCCTGCAATGAAACACTCACATCCCACCCCCCTACAGGACTTCACACATACAACCTCCCCCGTCTAGCCACATACACACACACACAGCATACCATAGACTGGCACTAAGTGCACTGTATTTACCTTACTTGTATTTTGTGTTTTATATTTTTATATTTTTCTTAAGTGTGCATTTGTAATTTCCTGCTGCTATTCATAAGTGTGCTTTTAAGCCGAGAATCTGTACAAAATTTCGTTATGCTTGCATAATGACAATAAAGACTCTTGATTCTTGATGTCTGAAAGCCATTTTCCATTTACCTCCTTTTCTTATTATGACCTGATATTCCTGATATTCAGCTTGGAGAACACTGTGATAACATGGAGAGGTGGAGATTTGAGTCAGAGGGTAATAAATACAGGGAAATGAGGAGTGTTTTTTCTTGGAGACAGATTTTGTACATTAAGATCGTTTTAATGTTGTATAGTGTTGTTTCTTTCAAATAAATGTATTATTTATTATTGTTATTATTATAACAACAATAATGGTGGACTTGAGGAGGACCAGTGACCCAGGGTGAGGGTATTGACAGGAGTTAATAAGAGAGAGCATATCTCAACAGTTTTAGCCTCACTCCATTGGGTTCCTGTAGGATATAGGATAAACTTCAAATTCCTTCGATTGACTTATAAAGTTCTCAATAACAAAGCTCCATCCTATCTCATTGTTTCTTATTGCCCCAGTAGAACACTTTGCTCCCAGAATGCAGGTCTGCTAGTGGTTCCCAGTGTCTCTAAAAACAGACAGGGAGGTAGAGCTTTCAGCTACTGAGCTCCACTACTGTGCAACCAACTTTCTCCATGGGTCAGAGAGGCAGACACTCTCTCCACTTCCAGTCTGGCCTTGGTGTCTTGTACTCTTTCTGTGTCTTTACAGATTTCTCCAGAGCTCCATCCACCAGCACCAACCTCCACTTGCATCACCCTGTGCTTCTACCCTGCCTGCCGTCCCTGCTCACCAACCAACTTGCTGCTCCTGCTTTCACTGTTCACGACCCAGCTTGCCCACCAGGAGCTGCCTCCATCAGCTCTCCCCTGACTGAACATTCCCCATCTATCCCATATTTCATGTTATTAACTGCTTTCCTGCCTGCACAACATCCATTGCACATCTGCCCGTCCTGGGTGAGGGATCCCTCCCTTGTTGCTCACCCATTTTTTCCTAGTTAAAGGTTTTTCAGGGAGTTTTTCCTTAGTCGATGTGAGGATTTTGCTATGATGTTATGTAAAGCCCTTTGAGACAAACTGCTTGTAAAAATGAGCTATACAATTAAAGTTGTCTTGTCTTGACCCCTATCAACATCAAAGAGGCCACTGTGGAGGTGGTGGAAGAGTACAAGTACTTAGGGGTGTATTTGGATTACAAACTTGACTGGTGCAGAAAGGGTCAAAGCCACCTCTATTTTCTGAGGTGACTGAGGTCCTTAAACATCTGCAGGATGATGCTGAGGATGTTCTATGAGTCAGTGGTGTCCAGTGCCATCACATATGCTGTTGCCTGGTGGGGCAGCTGCCTGAGGGTGAGGGATACTAACAGACTTAATAGAATCATGAAGAAAGCCAGCCATGTTGTGGGAGAGGAACTGGACTCTCTGACAGTGGTGTCTGAGAGGAGGATGTTGTCCAAAATAAGAACTATACTGGACTTTCCCTCTCACCCTCTCCACAATGTGCTGATCAGCTACAGGAGCTCATTCAGTCAGAGACTCTTACTCCCACGGTGCACCACAGAGCAACACAGGAAATTATTCCCGTCTGTCACCATCTAACTATTAAACGCTGCACTATGGGGAAAAACTGCAAGTGCAATGTCTGTACAAAAAAGAATTTCCCCTCAGGACTTGAAGGGGCAATGGCAACCTCTGCTGGAGGCAGAGTAGACTGCATATTGTAAGAGAGTTACTGTACATATCATTATTGTTATTATTATTAGTTCTTGTGCTCTGTTATTATTGCTGATGCAGCACTCCCGGATACTGAGGCTGAGTTGTCTGTCTGAATTTCTGATAGGCCACAGCAATATTCACTTTCAGCAAAATCTGTACCTCTAAGGCTACAACAGTTACAACATATGAACCACCTATGTTAAGTAGGGATAGAGAAAGCAATGTCCAAGGGCATGAAGTAATTCTTGAATATCTTGTGCCATGCAAAAGAATTGTTCCCTGCTGCTTTGTTTGCAGGTACTGCTAAGTGTTAGGTCGTGCTGGAAGAGTCATCTGCTTGTACCTGTCCATCTGGCCTGGGTCTTCAGAAAGGCATAAAGCTCACACTTCTGAGTGCTTAAGTCTCTCACCTGGGCCTGCTGCATCTACCTCAGCCTTCTTTCTGTGTTTGGTTTGCCGCACCAATTTACATGTTTGATGCAATATTTCCACTCATCCACACATTTCTAACATGACTTAATTCCTCTCCTACTTAGATACTGAGTCAGTTACTTGTATATGTCAATGTGTGTAAATAAATAACTTTTTAAATTCTACATTCTGTTTGTGTCCCCCCTTTTTATTGCAAGCCTTGAGTCAGGTGGTAAAAAATGGGGGCTTGTCTGGGATATCCTTTTAGTATGATGTTCTCTGTAGGAATAGTTATACCTGGGAAAATGGTAAATACAACATTTTTTAAAGTAGATTTTCAAATAGATTTTGGTTTGCACTGTATAGTATGTCCTCCAAGGATTTTTGTCTATTAAGGTTAAATGTTAAACCAAGTTTCTCTGTGACTATGTAACTAGTGAGTCCGTTGGACCCCTCATACCTGACAAATGATGAGGTTCACAATGCCCTGCCCCTTCCCTCTGAAAAACAGAAATTAGACCCTTAATCATAGACATGAATTGTGTCAACCAACTTGGTGCACTCAATAATGCATTGCATTGTTGCAAACTGGTGCGGTACTTAGATATTCAGGAGTTCTTTGTGACTGTAGATGTGTTTGGTATGACACCATGTTCTTAAACATGCTATAAACACAAACAGAACAAGATTAACACACCTCATCAGAGAGTTGAGAGCCGCTGCATGTGCCATCTTAAATGCTTGACGATCAGAACATAACCTCACCCTGTTAGAATGTCCCTGTAGTTCAAAAGCAGACTGTCTCCCCAAGAACTGTGAGGAGGTGAACTTGGGAGTTCAGTGAGGCCCTGTAGGACTCCTTTGAAACAACAGACTGTGATGTGCTCTGCAAACCACACGGGAACGATATCATCAACATTACAGAGTGCATTACAGTTTACATCAACTTCTATGAGGACACCACCATTCCAATCAAGACAGTATGGTGTTTTCCCAACAACAAGTCATGAATCACCAGTGACCTGAAGTGAATGAAGCAGATCACAGGCTACAACATCAAAAAATGTGAGCAAGGTGGCAACCCAAACAGTGCTAATGTGTGGACGCCACTGGACCTTCTTCTGGACCTTCCCGCACTGGACCAGTCTTTACACCCTCCCTGACACCCTGTAGAGCATGCTCTCACCCCCCCTCCTAGCTGTCTACTCCTGATCACAGCAACCCAACTCCAATCCCCAACACTACCATATACTGAACTGTACTGAAGTACTCTGCTACCCAGCTGTCTGGCACCCTGTAATATATCTTCAATCTGAGTCTGTTGCAGGAAAGGATACCAGTGCTTCTCAGCCCTTTTGGCTTAGATCAAGTGTAGTATCTGTTCTTATCAGTTTAATATCTGATACGTCCTCTGTAAGGGGACAGCATATTAAATGGATTTTTAGCACTGGGAGCTGAAAAAGGGGCTTGCTCCGTTCGCTCCACGCATCGACCCGGTGTTGCAGCGCTGCCGGGAACGTTTTCTTTTTTTTTTTTTTTTTTTGTGGGGCAGTTGTGGATCAGCAGTTAGGGTATCGGACCCGTAACCGGTGGGTCGCTGGTTCGATTCCCCGTACCGGTGTCCATGGCTGAGGTACCCTTGAGCAAGGTACCTAACCCCCACTGCTCCCCAGGCGCTGCACACGGTTGCCCACTGCCCCTGGTTTTTTGTGTGTGTGCACATCACTTGGGTGGGTTAAATGCAGAGCACGAATTTCATTGGAGTGAGTTCCCTCCAATGACAAAATATGTCACTTATACTTATATCTTGTTTAGTTCCAGTTCCAAGGAAAGCCACCCCATCTGTCCCCAATGACTTCAGACCTTCAGACCTCAGGTCACATATCATGAAGGTCTTGGGGATACTGGTTCTTGTGCATCCTGAACCACAGGTGAAACCTTGTCTAGATCCTCTCTAATTTGCCTACCAGACACATATGGGTGTAGACGTTGCTGTTGCATATCTGCTGCAGCAAATTAGACTTAGACTTAGACTTAAACTTCACTTTATTGATTCCTTTGGGGTGACTCCCTCAGGGAAACGGAATTTCCAGCAGCTTTTAAGTAAGGAAGCAGCACACAGGGCAGTTTGCAAACAACAACAAACAACAACTATTTGCAAACAGGTATAATATTAGCTATATATTCATCATTCATTCATATTCATACATTCACATTTCCTCTGACATCTCCTGGTCAGTGAACACTTCACAACTGGTGAAAAAGGCCCAATAACAGCTTTTCTTTCTCAGGAAGCTGAAGCGGACTGGACTTTCGATTGAAAGCATCCTGTGTCTCAGTGTGACTGTGTGGTATGGCAGTTGCACAGCACAGGACAGGAAGGACTTAGCCCGGGTGGTGAGGACAGCACAGGGGATTGTGGGCAGAAGTCTACCAGATCTGGACTCAGTTTACACTGCCCGAGTCCAGAAAAAGGCAAGACGCATTGCCACAGATCCCACCCACCCGGGCAACAAACTGTTTGTACTGCTTCCATCAGGAAAGCGATACAGGAACATTAAAACCAGCACAAACAGACTCAGGGACAGCTTCTTCCCCAGAGCTCTAAAAGCAATAACCCCCCTGCAGTGAAACACTCACATCCCACCCCCCTACAGGACTTCGCACATCACACTTCACACACACCCTCCCCCCTCTAGCCACATACACACACGTTCTCACACACACAATCAAACACTCACAGCATACCACAGACTGGCACTATGTGCACTTTATTTACTTTACTTTGTGTTTTATATTTTTATATTTTTCTTAAGAGTTCATTTTTAATTTTTCTGCTGCTATTTATATGTGCCGAGAATCTGTACAAAATTTTGTTATGCTTGCATAATGACAATAAAGACTCTTGAATCTTATTGTGCCATTTTTCCTTTCAACAGCACTGCCCTCTGTGGATGATAAGAACAGTGATATTTAAGGTCATAAACAAGAAATTCAGACATCTCTTTCATAGTTTGGTGTATGAAAGCTGGACCATTGTCACTGATGAATTTTAAGGGAATTCACACCTGAGATGATTTCTCTGAGGACAACCTTGGCTACCGAGCCAGTGCCAACTCAAGTGCCAACTCATAACCCAGTTATCTCAAGACACTTTACAGGTGTGTAAACAACACATTCAAAAAAAAAATCATTTCCCAGGGCAAAACCCCACACTGAGTAAGCATTTGGCGACAGTGGTGAGGAAAAACTTCCTTTAAACAGGCAGAAACCTCGAGCAAAACCAGACTCAGTGTAGAAGGCCTTCTACTGTGACTGGCTGGGAGGGAGAGGGGGGAGAGGGGAGACAGGGAGGTGGAGAGAGAACAGTGCAGAGCAGGAGCAGCAGGATCCAGGCAGGGCCATGGAGAGGGGTCTGGATCCAGCAGCACTATCAGTACAATAGGCAGGGCCATAGAGGGCTCAGGATCCAACAGCGGTACCAGGCCTCAGGAGGGCTGGGTAGGAGATTCTGGATCCAGCAACATGCTCCGGAAGTGCTGAGAAAAGATGGAGCACAAGAGCTCAGGGGGAGAGGGTGAGTTAGTGATAGGACATGATGAGTGAGTCCCCTTGCTCTGAAAGCTCGTGTCTAAGGATCTCCCCCTATACCTATAACCTATAGCAACATAACTAGGGGTTGGCCCGAAATGAGGCTCCACAGCACTTGGTTCCACAGCAGAGGAGCTTGATAACTGAAGGCCCTGGCTCCATATCTACATTTGAAGATTCGTGGTATTACCAGTAAGTCTGAATCTTACAGGGCTGATATGGTTCAATGAGATCAGTGATATATAACGGTGCCAGATCATGCAAGGCTTTGTAGGTTAGGAGGAAATTTTACTGGTAGCCAATGTAGAGAGGCCAGCACAGGTGAAATGTGCTCACACCTCTTAGTCTTAGTCAGAACACAAGCTGCGGAGTTTTGAATGAGCTGCAGAGTCCTGAGGGACTTTTTAGGGCATCCTGACAAAAGAGAGTTACAGTAATCCAGCCTGGAGGTAACAAAAGCATGGATGAGCTTCTCAGCAGCATCTAAGGAAAGGACATGCCTGATTTTTGCAATGTTATGAAGGTGGAAGTACGCAGTCCTCAAGATTTGTTTTATGTGTGTGTTGAAAGACAAGTCCTGATCAAAGCTAACACCCAAGTTCTTTACAATGGTGCTAGAGGCAGGAGCTAGTCAGCGTGTGTTTCGGAAGGCCTCGGTGATGTGCTTCACTGAGACCTGGCTCCGCGTCAACATACCAGACTCTACTGTGAGTTTACCCAGCTTTCACTGTGTGCGGGCGGACAGGAGTTGCAAAGACAGCAGCAAGATAGCGGGAGGAGGTGTCGCTATCTACGTGAACAACAAATAGTGCAACCCCCGACACATCACGGTGAAGGAGCGAGTTTGCAGTCCGGACATCGAACTGCTGGCAGTAGGACTCCGTCCATATTATTTGCCCCGTGAGTTTTCACACGCCATCATTCTCTGTGTTTACATTCCACCAACTGCCGACGCGACGCGGGCTGCTGACGTCATCATCTCCGCGACCGCCGGACTACAGACTCAGCCTCCTGATGCCTTCATTGCTGGGGATTTCAACCATGTCATAATGGACTCAGCCCTGCCCACATTTAAACAGTTTGTGGATTGCAGAATGAGGGAAAATGAAACACTGGATCTGCTGTATGCTAATGTGAAGGAAGCATACAGCACCATAGCTCTCTTCCCATTGGGCAAATTCAATTCAGTTCAATTCAATTTATTTATATAGTGCCAATTCACAACAAAAGCTATCTCATGACACTTTCCAATTTGAGCAGGTCTAGACCAAACTCTTTAATTAAATTGTAAATAGAGAGAGCCCAACATTCCCCCTTGAGCAAGCACTTGGCAACAGTAGCGAGGAAAAACTGCCTTTTAGAAGGCAGAAACCTCGGAGCAGACCCAAGATGGGCGGCCATCTGCCTTGACCGGTTGGGTTGAGAGAGAGAGAGAGAGAGAGAGAGAGAGAGAGAGCAGGAGAGCAAGAGAGAGAGAGAGAGCGAGGGAGAGAGGCAGAGGGGGTGGGGTGTGAGAGAAGGAGCACACAAGCAGAGATGCATAGCAGCAGTAGATAATGTAGATAATGATAATGACAATGAAGTATACAGAAGATATTATGGTGATTTTGATAACAATAGTAGTAACAGTAATGGTAGTAGCTGTACTGAGTCGTAACAGATTTAAATCAGATTATGACTAAACAGTAGTAATTGCAGTAGGCTTTGAGCAGGACGACAGCAGGACCGCAGCAGGAGGTCCAGTCATGATCGATAGGAATCTGCGGGACAAGAAAGCACAACACTGTAAAACCTAACAACCGACTTTACTTAAAATGGTTAATAATTGAAACTCGTGTTTTGTCTTTTGTTGAGTTTACTTGCTTAAACTAAGTTTTTTAAAATGAAAAGTCACTTACTCATTCAAGCCAAACTATAATTGAATTCCATAAGTAAGTGTTATTTTTGCACCAAGTTCACAATTGATGTGCAGGGAGGGGGTTGGATACAGCCTATGAAACTCCTCCCTTTGGGCTATTCTGATTCTTTAATGATAAAAGCTTACACCGTCATTCAAATGAACAGGCCTATCTGACAGAGCAGAGCAGAGCTATTAAGTAGATAACCTATTTTATTAAAAATAACAGGAAGTGTAGCCTATTGCACACATAATGCAGTCTTCACACTCTGATCAGCATATATGATCAACATCCTTTATTTATGCAATTACATTTTTCTTACACAGTTGGGAGTTATAATCGCAATCTCCATTTCACTGTTTTTTTAATAGCCTAGGCCAACCTCAAATATGCATGTGACAAATTACATTTTTCTAATCTTGAATCACCAAATTACGGCTGACTGAACGTTTCCCACAATGACATTGATGACGCCAAAGCGGAAATTGACCGCGCAGCACAGCGCCTGCATTCTTTCTTTTCCCAGTCTTGACCTGTTTGACTTTGAACGTGTGTAATGTTAGGCCCCTGGCTTCGGCTGATTTTGGATTCGGACCTCTGGATGACACGGGATTCAACTTCTATTGGTACGTGATAAGTTTCTTAACAGTTAAACACAAGTAGTAGTAGGGAAGTTTGTGTGATTTGCCTTGAATGCGAATAAAATTGCTTAGCCAAGGCGCGTTGCCTGAACATGTTCGTTAACTGCTGGTGTGAATTTAGCTCTGTAGGACCCAGTTGTCAAATTAAATGGTTTTTAGTCATTTGGCCGTGTGTTTTCAAGTGAGCTGGGTGAAATCTCTTAATCATACTAATGATTCAGCTCAATTGTCTTTAATTAGAAGTTATCGAGAAGCTTAGCTGCTATTGCTATATACCAGACAGCAGGTAACATACTATTGAGGCTAGTGTTTTGCTGTTAGATAAAAAAATACGGTCAGTGGTAGGGGTGTGACGAGATCTCGTGCGACGAGATCTCGCGAGATTAAAATCCACGAGATTGTGCGCACCATTGAAATTCTGTCTCGCGAGATTTGTTATCCAACAAGCAGCACCAAATGACGTCGGAAAATACAGGTATTGAAATTGAAGATGCCCCCACCACTTTCAAATCGTTTGTTTGGCAGCATTTTGGGTTCCCGGCAGAAATGATAAATGGCAAGAGAGTAAGTGACAAGACACGGACAATATGCAGACACTGCAAGCAAACAATGCCGTACAGTGCGGCTAATACGAGCACAATGCAAAGACATTTACAGCACTACCACAGTTCATTACTCAAATCAACAACTGCACCAGCGAGGAATATGCCCAAAAACCAGACAACGCTCACAAACACATTGGGACCTCAACTTACACAGTCAAGCGCCAGAGCCACAGCAATAACGAGAGACATTGGTGTTTTCATTGCTGCCGATATGAGGCCATTTTCAGTGGTAGAGGACGAAGGATTTCGGCGGCTCCTCCGCACACTAGAACCAAAATACACTATCCCATCACGCACACATTTTACTCGCACAGTGATCCCGAAACGCTCCCGATACCCTTTGCTGTCTCAACTTGCCGAAGCGTGCCTTTTTGTCCCTGCTACCTCTGTTCCCAGTGAGCGCATCTTTTCCACAGCTGGAGACATAGTCAATGCTCAAAGGTCCCAACTACTGCCAGAGAATGTGGACATGCTAATATTCTTAAAAAAGAACATGGACGTGTAGCTTTCAGTGTTATGGTTGATACATCTTTGTCTGTACTGACAGAGAGGAACTTCTTGTTTTGCACACGTTGTTTGCACTTGGAAAAAAGGAGAAATATATTGTTTTATTTATTTAATTTTAACTTTTATTACATTTTATTTTAGTTTGTAAAGGAAGAAGTGACATACTTGTGACATGCTTGGTCAGGATTTGTTTGCACTATTGCAGTCTGTATTGACATTGAACAACTTTTTTGTTTTTGCAGATGTCGTTTGCATTGGAAAAAAGGAGATTATATCTATATATTTAATTTTTTTGTATTCATTTTTTTATATTTTAACTTTTATAACATTTTATTTTAGTTTCAACTGTAGAGGAAGAAGTTAAATGAGAAGTTAATTAAAAGGAAGAAGTTCATTGATCCAAGGCTTACATAGTTTTAAATCCATGTGCAACTAAGTTAAATAAAAGTCTGTTGTCACGCATTCATATAATTTGTAATTTATTTTTCTTAAAATCTCGTCTCGTCTCGATCTCGTGAACCCAATCTCGTGTCTCGTCTCGTCTCGTGAGCTGAGTGTCTCGTCACACCCCTAGTCAGTGGCGTGAGTAACGTTAATGTTGTTTGTGATGTGTTAGTTACTGTAGCTGCTAGCAGGATAACGTTAACATTTTGAGGATGAGTTTCACTTGGCTGTTAAGTGTTCGTTAGTTTGCTAACGTTAGCTCAGCAACGAATCAGTTTGCCATGTGGTCAAACGTAATGCCTTTACTTTCGGTTTCAACAGACGGTGAGGTATCAAAAAGGTTTAATGAAGTGGGCTCTCCCGTGTTGGCAGATTGACAGTAATTAGCTGATAATGTCACACGTAAGTATGCTCATTTTTATTTATAGTTAAGTACCTACTTGGGTGTAATGTACTTTGGTTCTTATTGGGTGACGTTAACTGCAAACAGTATCTTAAATAGTGATTTCGCCAGACCATAACAAACTGGTTCAAAGTGAAAAACAGGTGTGAAAAGAGGTTTATTCATTAATTATTTTTTTGTTTTGTTTTGCAGAGTCAGTTTGGAAGATAGTGGAATGCATAACCACACAACCACACCATGCCAGTGGACATAACCACACAGATGCCAGTGGACATCACAACACAAATGCATGTCCATGGTAAACAGCCCTGCGCTCTCCACATTCATACACTGATACCCTCTTATACGCACACCCCACACACAAACAAACGCACGCACACATGCACATGCATGCACACACACGGGGCCATGCATCAGGCGGTTTAGTTGCCATTTTGTTTTTCCATGGCTGCATTTCCATTCCTTTTAAGGCAGGGGAAATACATTTTTGCATTCTGTTTGTAAAATCTGTTTGTTCATTTTGACGTGAGTTTCCCCTTCTTTGATAAGATGGTGTGATTTAATTATGTTTTTTTTTTGGGGGGGGGGGTACAGTTTACAGTGTTATTTGACAGGTTTAAATGTTTCAAAAGTCAGTTTTAAAACAGTTTCAAAGACGTGTATGATGCATATGCCATATTTTAGTTTGGTATGCCTTTTAGTTTTGCAAACTTTATGTCAATTTCAGACAGCAACAAAGATATTCTGTATTTTTAAATATGGTGAACATTGAGAGCTGAACTATTTTATTTTTTTGGATGTTCTTAATCAGAATTTGCCATTCTTTTCCATTTGTCAGTATTGAAATGTCAAGTGCCATTGGTTTGAGAGGCTACAGTTACATTTTATCTTAAACCAGGCTGTTTTGTATCCTTAAGTCTTTCAGAAACTGCAAAGTCTGGAAATATTAGAGGTTTCTTACGGCTTGAGTGAAATAAACTTGATTTTTTCCAGACAATCGGTTTCCTGATTTCATTCAAGTTCAAAGAACTTAACACAACCTTATGAATCTTAAGTTCACATTACTGCAATGTCGTAAGTGAATTTAAATTAGTTTTTGACATTTTCTAAACTGGGGTAAACTGAGTACTGTTTAATATCAGTGTATTAGTTTACTTTAAATGAAAAAAGTACTTGTTCATTTACTTAACTTTTTCCAGGCAATCGGTTTCCACATTTTGTTTTAGTAAAGTTAACTTGTCAGGTTTTACAGTGAAGGACTCCAGGGAAGAAGTTGAGTTAGTAATATGCATTAATGGGACATGAATGTGTGCAGAAGGAGAGGGAGAGGAAGAAAGAGCTCAGTGCGTCATGGGAGGGCCCCCGGTAGTCTAAGCCTATAGCAGCATAACTAGGGGCCAGGCTAGGCCAGCCCTAACTATAAGCTTTATCAAACAGGAAAGTTTTTAGTCTACTCTTAAATATAGAGAGGGTGTCCACCTCCCGGACCGAAACCGGAAGATGGTTCCATAGTAGAGGAGCTTGATAACTAAAGGCTCTGGTTCCCAATCTATTTTTGAGGTCTCTAGGAACCACAAGTAGCCTTGCATTTTGGGGATAATAGGGTACTATTAACTCTTTAAGATAGGATGGTGCCTGACCGTTCAGTGCTTTATAAGTAAGGAGGAGAATTTTAAAATCTATCCTGAATTTTACAGGTAGCCAATGTAGAGAAGCCAGTACAGGAGAAATATGATCTCTCATGCTGGTTCTTGTCAGTAGTCGTGTTGCAGTGTTCTGGATTAGCTGGAGAGTCTTTATGGATTTATTGGGGCAGCCTGATAGAAGGGAGTTACAGTAATCCAGTCTAGAGGTAATGAATGCATGGACTAATTTTTCTGCATCTTTCTGACTCAGGATAAGCCTAATCTTTGCGATATTGCGGAGGTGAAAGAATGCAGTCTTTGAAATATTTGCTATGTGCGAGTTAAAGGACATGTCCTGGTCAAAGATAACTCCTAAATTTCTTACAGTGGAGCTTGAGGCCACGGCTAAGCCATCTGGCAATGCAATATCACTGCATAATTTGTTTCTAAGGTGTTCGGGGCCCAGAACAATAACTTCAGTTTTGTCTGAATTTAGAAGTAGGAAGTTGCTGGTCATCCAGGTTTTTATGTCTTTAAGACATGCCTGAAGCTTGACTAGCTGATTTGTTTCATCTGGTTTGATTGATAATTGTGTGTCATCCCCAACAATGAAATTGTATGGAGTGTTTCCCAATAATATCACCAATGGGGAGCATATACAGGCTGAATAATATTGGCCCAAGGACAGAACCTTGGGGAACTCCATGACTAACTTTTGTGAGTGTGGACGATGTATCATTAACATGAACAAATTGAAATCGATCTGATAAATAAGACTGAAACCAGCTTAATGCAGTTCCTTTGATGCCAATTAGGTGTTCCAATCTGTGCCGTAATATAGAGTGGTCAATGGTGTCAAATGCAGCACTAAGGTCTAACAGTACAAGGACAGAGATAAATTTCTTGTCTGATGCCAGGAGGAGGTCATTTGTGACTCTGACCAATGCTGTTTCTGTGCTATGATGAGCTCTAAAGCCAGATTGAAATTTTTCAAATAAGTTATTATTTTGAAGAAAGTCATATAACTGATTGGCGACTGTTCTTTCAAGGATCTTGGAAAGAAATGGAAGATTAGATATTGGTCTATAGTTGCTTAAAACCTCTGGATCAAGTGTGTGTTTTTTAAGGAGAGGTTTGACTACAGCTACTTTAAAGGACTGGAGTACATAGCCTGTTATCAGGGACAGACAGAAATCAGACCACAACCTAGTTTACCTCAAATCCCAGTACAACCCAGCTGTTCGGCAGCAGCCAGTGACCACAAGAACTGTTTGGAGGTGTCCACAGGAGGCTATGGAGACCCTGCAGTGTTGCTTTGAGGCGACTGACTGGGGCGTTTTCTGTGATGTACATGGGGAGGACATTCACACCCTCACGGACGTATTACAGATTATATTAATTTTTGCACAGATAATATAGTCCCTACAAAAACAGTTCGCTGTATCCCCAACAATAAACCATGGGTGACCAAGGACATCAAGGCAGCCCTGAATAGGAAGAAGGCTGCCTTCAGGAAGGGGGACAGGGAAGAGATGAGGAGAGCACAGACCGAGGTGAGGAACAAGATCAAGGATGTGAAGGAGCAGTATAGGAGAAAGCTGGAGAGCAAACTGGCCCAAAACAACACCAGGGAGGTGGGAAATGGGATGAGAAGCATCACTGGTCAAGAAAGAAAGACTGCAGCAGTGATGGGAGGAGACCAAAAAAGAGGCCAACGAGTTAAACCTGTTCTTCAACAGGTTTCATGTTGTGGACACTTCCCACCCCTCACCCACACCATCAACACTTCTCTGGGAGTCTGCACACCTCCTTAACTACTCCCCCACCCCTCCTCACCACTGTGGACTTCAGCCTCAATCCCTCCCTGTTAACACTCCTCCCCATCCAACACCATTGTCCTTCCCCAACAGGTCAGAGCCTCCAATCACCATCAGCAGGGATGCTGTGAGGAGGGAGCTCAGTCGCCCACGTTCAAGCAAGTCTGCAGGCCCAGATGGCTTGAGTCCCAAACTCCTGAAAGGATATGCGGCACAGCTGTGTGATGTTTTTCAGCACATTTTCCCACTGATCCTGAACATGGTGGTTGTTCCTGCAACAATAAACATGCCTGGTCCCAGTGTTGAAGAACAACCACCAAAACTCACACAGTGACTGCAGACCCATAGCCTTGACATCACACGCCATGAAGTCACTGGAGAGGCTAGTCCTAAAGCACGTCCGATCAGTGGTGGAACCATACTTGGACCGCCTACAGTTTGCATACCAGCCACGTATTGGAGCTGATGACGCCATCATCTACCTGCTGCACAGAGCCTACACGCACCTGGACAGGGCAGGCAGCGCTGTAAGAGTCATGTTCTTCGACTTTTCCAGTGCTTTAACACCATAAGACCTGCTCTACTTTGCAGTAAGCTCCTGGACTTGCAGGTGAATGACTCCCTGGTTACCTGGATTGGGGACTACCTCACTGGTCGACCACAGTACATGAGGTGCAGAACACCACCTCGGACACCATACTGAGCAGCACAGGGGTGCCTCAGGGGACGGTCCTCTCACCCTATCTGTTCACACTATACACCTGATACCTGATTTCAGGTACAGCTCACAATCCTGCCATCTCCAGAAATTTTCAGATGACTCTGCCATTGGTAACCAGGAAGCTGAATACCAAGGTGTGGTGGACAGCTTCGTGGAGTGGTGTGGACAGAACCACCTGCAGCTCAACATAGGAAAAACTAAAGAGCTGAGGGTGGACTTCAGGAAGATGAGTACCCCCCCATAACCCTATCAACATCAGGGGTACTGAGGTGGACTTTGTGGCCTGCTACAAGTATCTAGGGGTCCACATAAACTGGACTGGACAGTCAACACCAATGCCCTCTACAACAAAGGGCAGAGTCGCCTTTTCCTCCTGAGGAGACTCAGGTCTTTTAATGTCTGCAGGACAATGCTGCAGATGTTTTACCGCTTTACCACTGGGCTCCAGTGTCATCTTCTATGCTGTGGTGCGCTCGGGCAGCAGGGTGAAGACAGCTGATGCCAACAGGCTCGATAAGCTCATCAGGAGAGCTGGCTCTGTCCTGGGAGTGGAACTGCAGTCTCTGGCAGAGGTGCCTGAGCAGAGTATGCTGAGGAAACTGCTCAACATCCTAAACAACAAGTCACACCCCCTGCATGCCACACTGGAATCACACCACAGCACCTTCAGTCGTAGACTGAGACCACTGAAGTGCTCCACAGAACACTGCAGGAAGTCCTTCCTCCCTGTTGCTATCAAACTCTTCAACTCTTTTACCCACATAGGACAATAACTATTTATCCTGCACTACTGTCAACACTTTAAGATTGTATCTGCACCTGATCTGTTGCCATTCTGCACCTTGTCTGCCATTATCTATGTCATGTATATACTCTGTTATATTTTTTATAGTACTCAGCTATTTTTTGTATTACTCTGTTATTTTCTATTTGTATGGCTACTTGATACTTTTGTTTGCTTCTTTGTATTGCAACCCTGGCACAACAGTTTCCTGCAGGATCAATAAACGTCTTATCTTAGTCCGTTATGAAAGGTTACACACTAAAAACTGTTGGGTTAAAAATAACCCAATTTGGGCTGTTCTATAACTCAACTGCTGGGTCAATATAGCACCAGCCCAGCAGTAGTTAATTTGACCCAGCAAGATGGGTTGGTCCATTTTAACCCAACAGATGAGTTAAATATTCTACACAAATGCTGGGTCAAATTAACTGCAAATCTGGGTAAATTTAACCCAACAGATGAGTTAAATATTCTGCCCAAATGCTGGGTCAAATTAACTGTAAATCTGGGTATATTCAACCACACGTATTTGTTATATATTCTACCCAAATGCTGGGTCAAATTAATTACAATTCTGTGTTGTTTCAACTACATATATTTGTTCAGTAATCTATCCAAATAAATTGCAATACACTACCCATATCTATAAAAATGTTCAACTACAAACCTACAACAAAGTACATGCTAGATTTGGTCATGCAAAGCATTATGCAATAAACACTTAAACAATACTGGAATCTTCGTAAAAATTTATTACAAAATAACAATATAAAATGTTCAAGAACAGGAACAGTTCAAATCAGTGTCAGTAAAACAACTGACAACAGTTAACAGTGTCCATTTTTTCAAACACCTGTTTGTTTGGCAGAAACAAGCTGCCCTTGAGGGCAAGCAAGTATTCTACTTTGGAGAAACCGTACTAGTTTGGACTCCCCTCCGGGAATTTCATAAATGACACTTTGTAGGAATTCCCACACATGTTCACACTCTTTTGGGTATTTAATGTCTAAGATGAAGAATGCCTTGAAGCAGACATCGATAGCCTGAAGCAGTGCGTCTTGCTCCAAAGCCTGTCCAGCGATGATGACAAAGGCTTGAGATGGATGGTGATTGTTATTTCCCAGTGTCAAGACATGAGGGTATGGCCTGGATGCCTTGGCCTCATGGAGGTACTCCACCATATTAGTTCCAGGCTAAAAAAGAAACAAAGAAAGAATGCAAGAGAGCAAGTGAGAGAGTATAAGTGAGCAAGGACCAAATGTCTACCAACTATCGTAGAATTAAAAAATAGACATTGTGAGAACCATTTTTCTGGTCCTCACGAGAAAAATGATTGTTTTAAGATAAAGACTAGTTAGGTTTACAATTTGGAAAAGATTCAGTGCATCTCTAATTCAAAAAAGTTGAACTTAAATAGTCTACCTTTCATTGCACATAACAAAATATTCCAAACCTTTTTTTGTTTGTCTTGATAGTTATGGCATATAGCTCACATTACAGAAAAAAAGGATTCAAACCTTAACTGACCTAAGAAGCCACAAATCAATTGATGGTTTATCATTACAATAAACATGTTCTGAAAATGCGTGCGACCCACCTATCTGACCATCCTATCTGGCTGATAGGCAGCCAGGTTAGGTGGTCAGATAGGTGCCCGTTTAGAATAAATAACTGCGTCAGTGTGGTGTGGTACAGGGGTGATCAGCCTGTGGCACTGCTGAGGTGTTCTAGAAGCCCAGGATGGTTAGATAGTGACCATCACGTTGTAAGCTTGTAGATAAGCTGTTTTCCAATTATTGTCAAGCTATTTTTGATGCCTATCCCCACAAGTATAGTAAAACAAACCTGGATATGCGTGTGTGTGTGTGTGTGCATGCGCGCACACATTAATGAGCCCAGGAATAGCAGGTATATGTTAATAAAATGAATAAAGTTCCCCTTTAGATGTGCTGGAGAACTTACAGGCTTATGGTCGATGAAGGCCAAGCTGCATTCATCCAAGGTGTGGCGAACCATTTTTGCACCACGGCCACGGCCAACTTTGTAAGCAGTTGGTGGAAGCAATGCTGGCAGCTGCCTCAAGGCCAGTTCCCCAACTGCATCTGTAGGAAGACATTATAGGTACAATGTGGAATGGCATAGCTGTGATTTTGTCGTGTCCAACTAAAATAAAACCTATGCTAATTGTTACGTGCAGCCAATTCCCGCCCTGCAGCTGGTTAGTTTGTAGTTTAGTTACGAACTACGTGGGGGAGGCGAGGCGTTCCATTGCTTTCAGTTGGGAAGCGACCAGGAAGAGGTAGCCAATGACGTAGACAAGCGAGGCTAGCACGCGGCGGGCGGGAAAGTAGAGCTAGGCTCAAAGATATGCTAATCAGACGCGGGCAAGCGAGTCGCTAGCGTGCTGAATTCGCGTCCTTGTATTAGCACCGTTACAGGCGTCTCAGAAGCGTGGCGTGAGTGTCGCTGAACTGCTGTGGCTCACAAGCGTGTGTCGGACACACAACCCGTTAACATGGACACCGAAATGAAAAGCAAGACGTGACGATCACGCCACGCTTCTTAGACGCCTGTAATGTGTTTCGGGCGTCAGTGACTGCAAACAACCTGATAGCTAGCAAACTAACTAGCTGGCATATTAGCCTGCTAGCTAACGTTAGCGAACCAGCTGGCTAGCTGGCGAACTCAAAATAAACATGACCATACGCCCATGGACATTATGAACTAGTTTCATTAATTCATTCGGTAAATGGCCGAAACCAAACAGAAAGGGTAACTTATATCCGTGTGTGCTTCCATGATAACGGCTAAATGGCTAGCTACGTAAAGTATCTTTGCTACGTTGTTAGCCAAACCAACCAACTAGCCTGGACAATATAAAGATAACGTACTACTTTAATTAGTAACACAACACAGACAATGTGAATTAGATATGTAGTGTGCACAAACCTTTTATTATGGATTTGCCTCGCCACTAGGATGATCAATCAGGTTCTCTGGTGCTAATATGCGTGGCCGTGACCGCTCAGTGATGTAGCCCGGCGCGATGTGTGGATTCCGATTCGTGGTGGAGCGCGTTTGTCCACGTGATCACGTGATGACGTTGGAGGCGCAAACAACCCAGGTGCAAAGTCAACCTGATGTATGTTTGGTTGATGGATTTTGACCCAGCGCATGAGTTGCACAAAAATAACCCAAAGTAACCCAAATCCCATATAAATAACCCATAATGAGTTAAACATTTCATAACCCAGCGGTTGAGTAGATTAAATAACCCAGCTGTTTTTAGTTTGTATCATTAGCTAAAGATTGTCTAAGATGTCCAGGACTTAATATCTGCAACACAGGATTGTGGTTGCGTTAGCTGATTGCTTTCATCTGGCTTCATTGATAAATACAATTGGGTGTCATCAGCATAACAGCGAAAATTTATAGATTGCCTGATCACATTGCCTAGTGGGATATGGCATATATAACAAAACTGGATCCAGTTTAGTAAAAAAATAAGCAACAGTTCCTCCCCATGTTTTGACAAAGGACAGAAGGAGCATATCGACCTTTCTGGTCCACAAACTGCACAAATAGTTTGTTTGGGTTCGGCAGTCCAAGTGTGAGAACAGTAAGAAGTGCACTTTTCAAATCTTCAAGGTCTGTTGTGCTTCTGGAGTCCATGTGACTTTGTCATGAGCTGCCAATTGTTTACCATGGACTGTAGCTGAGAGAGGTGTCTCTCACTCTGAGTAGTTAGGGATCTACTGTCTACAATATGACATCATTCCCAGGAAGCTCAAAACTTTGCCCTCTGCTGTGATCACATGTCCCAGATAAGTGACTTCAGTCTAGACAAACTGTATTTTTGACAAGCTAGCTTTATGACCATTGTTGGCCAGAAATGTCCGCAATGCAACTGTGTCTGTTTTGCACGCCTCCTCTGAGGGGCTGCATACCATTAGGTCATCTACATACTGCAGTAGTATGGAGCCTGATAGGAACTCAACATTTCGCAAATTTTGGCTCAGTTTTTTGATGAAAATATGTTGGACTTTCCGAAAATCCTTGTTGGCACCTAGTCCAGGTGTAACCCTGCCCCTGAAACATGAACGTGAACCAGTACTGGCTTTCAGGGTGGACTGGCACAGAAAAGAATGCATTCACGAGGTCGATGACAATAAAATAAGCGGTGTTAGGTGGGATGAGGGACAGAATGGTGTGTGGATTTGATACTTGCAGCATTTACTGCTTGCAAATCTTGTACAAATCAAATCTCCATTCTATTGGCCGACCCTAATCCCTGACTTGATTAACGGGAAATATCGGAGTGCGCGCTGGTCAATCATCACATGGGACAATTAAGAGTGCCTTAAGTTATGAGTCCAACAAGTCCAACACTGGTGGGATGCCATCTATGGCTTCTTGTTTTGACTGGTATTGTCTCAAACAAGGCCTGTAGTCTGATTTTGGGTGAATTACCAGAGGTGTCACATCTTTCATAAGCCTAACATTGTATTTATGTTTTACCCAAGGGTAGTGGACTAGCATCCCAATTCTTTCTCACCGTCTCCAGTTGCGCAAGTTTTGGTTCTTGCCTTGACAATCGCTGGCCAGACTCCGCTCCACGGGAGGAATCTTCTATTTCTGTGCACTTTTCTGTCGTTCCAGAGTCTTAGTACCTTTATTTTAGCTCTCGCACAAGAGGAACGAACCAACAAAGTGGCACTGTTGAAGGAGTCAGTGAGGAGTGCATCCTCATCAGCATTTTTAATATGCACAAAACAAAGAAACCATGGTTATACACAATGTACAAGCAGTTAGATGACTCATCGTCATTAAAATTATCCGCCTGGATCTTTGGGTAATTCCTAAGTTCTATTCGGGTGCTCAATACAGAACTCACTATGTGCATATGATATATTGGTCAGGCTTAACAAAGGCCATTCATGTATGCTTCAGAAGTTTACTCAGAAAGGCAGTTCAGGTACAGTGTAGAAGTTCACTAAAAGTACAGTAGAGTCTTTCAACAGTATCACACTAACAGTCAAAATAGGAGACCGTTGTACTCCATATGTTGCATGATAACTTTTCCCCCACAGTGGTAATGGCACCCAGCTGTGCCAGGCTGGGATAAAATTAATTATTAACTAAAATTAATGTTGAATGGGAGTGTGCGTTTGCAAAGACTTTGTCGGACTCTGTACTTTTTGCTGGACCCCTACCCAATCTGACCAGTAATAGCATGTACAGTCACATGTCATCATTCAACCGCTGGCTGTGGAGGTGGTGTCCAGCAAACGATGTGGGCTTTGTAGACAACTGGCAAATCTCTCTGCACTTCCACTATAACAGTTATCCACCCTAAAAGCCTGTCTGTCCTCCAGTCACCTAAAACAAATACAAAAGAGTTCTACATAAAAACTAAAATTATAAACACCAACAACACCACAGTTCAAACAACAGGAGAACTAACCATTTTTTTTGGTTTTTGAGCTGGAGCAGTTTAAGTTTTATGAAGATTTTGGAGCGACGAAAAAATTTTTCCCGCCAAGCCGTGATGATGTCACGCACTCACGCACTCTAAATTTCAGCTTCTGAAAAACAACCTGTGTGGCCGCAGTGTGTATCACATATGCACAAATTATACATCAAAGCGTAGGGATTTTCGTCCCGGGTAAGATGGCATGCCACTTGTTGGCATGTCACTAACGGTATTTGGTTAGGAGCCCCTCAAGTGCAGGGAGCGCGCCTCCCTCCTCTCATTCACTCCCATGTTAAATTCGGTCGAGTTATTCGGAGGCGATCCCGAAAATCAAGGCGTTCCTATCCTGCTATTACAAAAACATGCTTTGACCGAGAAAGATGAAATTCGACGTGACGTTAGTAGACAAGTGCCTGGTGCTCACGGTGAAAGAATTTTTGCTCTGTGACTTTTCGTTTGGTCGCAAGAAGCATTTGTTCGAGGGCCTTTTTCGACTCGTTCTAGCTACCTCTTTCTCTGGGGCGATCGAGGATTCTCTCTCTTTTACCTAGGAGAGCCTCCTTGGCTGACAGGGAAGGGTGGGGCTGGTGCGAGGAGGGGGCCTGTTTCTATGGTAACGTGCACAGCTGCTCAAATGCCTTGCAACTATTAATGAAATACATTTATAATCAGCACACAAAATGGCTGCTCCCACTACTACTACATGGAACTCATTGGACACCCAGTGTATATTAATAAGATACACACACAACAACATGCATATATGAGCACACGCAGACACACACCCACACACACACACACACAGATTTTCAAAATAAAAGCCTCTTTCAAATTACAGGAAGTGGCTGTCACAGAGCTTTTCAAAATAAAAGCTTCGAACATGTTTTGAGATCTACCAAGGAATGTGTCCAGCCAGGCAGGCAGGTTCCCGGCCGGCAGCAGAGCCCCGGCGAGCGTCATTGGCCCATTCAAAATTTCTTGTGAAGAAATTTTCTAGTATTACAATTACTGTTGCTTGTACTCCTTCTTCTTATTCTCCGTTTCCCATACAAAATTTCGGCCCTTAACTAGTCCCGCAGCTTTTACGTGAGCATCCTGAAACCTTTACCAGACAAGTGGCCATGTCGAGAATAATGTCTTTTGGTTAGGATCCGATAAACGGTTCTCGAGAAAATCGCGAAAAACCAATGGCCGAATGACATAGACGATGAATGATATAGACGGAGAAAAAAAAAGTCCAAATTGCAAAACATTGCAATGGACACCCAGAACCCCGGCGAGCGCCATTGGCCCACTCAAAATTTCTTGTTAAGAAATTTTCTAGTTATCATTATTGCTGCTACTACCACACTTGTTCTTCTTATTATTCTTTTCTTAATAGTTCCAGTCCTCTATTAGTATTGTTAGGATTGTGGCCGAATATTCGGCTATCTTCCCTTTGTTTTGGTTTTTTGTTATTCTTTTTTCCTTCAGGCACGCCGGGGACAGCCGTGTCGGCAGGACGGGGAATTGGAGCTGAGTGCTATCACCTGTGTCATTTAGCCCACCTGTTTCCTGTTCTCCGCTCCTTATTTAAGGACCTGGTCTGCATCCACTCTCCGCCAGTTCTTCAGCTTTCCCTCGCGGTAGTACTCGGCAAATGTTTAAAACTCTTCCTGAAAAAACCTTTTGCCTCCTGATCCTCCGTTTCTTTCAGATCGCCAGCTCCAGTTCCCCGCCCGGCAGTGACGGCGTCCTTCGTTGTGTTTTTCTCCTCTGAAACCCTCCGTTTGAGGACACCTTTCGTTGTGTTTAAAACCCTCCTTTTGAGGACACCTTTTGTTGTATTTTTACCCTCCGTTTGAGGACACCTTTTGTTGGTTTTTGTGTTAATAAATCTCTTAGTGAGAACCTATCCTCCTTCTCTCCAGATATAGTTCGTTAACAAGTATTGTTGTTGCACTTGTCTCTGTGCCCCCTCTCTACCACTGTCTCTCTTTCTTTCTCCCTATCTCTCTGTCTCTCTGCTTCTCTCTTTCCCTCTCTTTCTCTTTCTGTTTCTGTCTCTCTCATAACCCAACCAGTCAAGGCAGATGACCACCCACCTAAAGCTGGGGTCTGCTCTGAGGTTTCTGCCTTCTAAAAAGAAGCCTGTGAATATTCTCATTCATCCAGGTCATGGTTATCTCAAGGAAATTCAATCGAATGCAACTGGACTTAGTTATTTGTCTTTGAAGACGTTTCACCTCTCATCCAAGAGGCTTCATCAGTTCATGCTCGCTTGACTAGGCTGGGACTAGTCCGAAACGTCTTCAAAGACAAATAACTAAGTCCAGTTGCATTCGATTGAACTTCTAAAAAGAAGTTTTTCCTCCAAGTGCTTGCTTATGGGGGCTTTGTTGGGTCTCTCTATCCTTAAAATTAAATTTACAAGTTTGGTTGAGATTAATTTGCCACTATATAAATAAACTGAACTGAATAAAGTGGGATCTAGGGAGTAAAGTCTACACCTCTACAGCATCCAAAATAAAGTAGAAGTCAGGGAAAGCAATTGAAGCAGAAAGGAAGAAGACATCATATCAAGGATGAGATTTGGTCATACTGGCCAAAATAGCACATTATACACTGCGTAGAAGCATGCTTCACGTAACTGTGAACACTGCAGAGTGCAGGAAACAGTAGGAGAAATATTCTTACAATGTCCAATAAAAGTTGATTCTTCTTGAAGGTATCAGCAACAGAGACAAACACTCAAAACAAACTCCAGAGGAACCAGATGGCTCCAAATTTAAAAGAATTGCCGCAAAGGAATTCAGATGATTCAGAGTAATTTTCAGGTTTTGAGAGGGCACGGGGATCAGCGGGAGAATTCAAATTAATTATGCCATGTCAGGTCTGTTTCATCCTCCAGTCCAGAAGGTGGCGGTAATACACCTAAAAGTTGTCCTTTTGCAACTGCCATTAAACATCAGAAGAAGAAGACGAAGAAAAAGAAGAAGAAGATGCTGATGAATCAGTAGAATTTGTAGAAGAAGAAGAAGAAGACGACCTCATCACGACAGCGGTATATTGACTTTGTGCGTGGCACTATTGCAGCATTTGCAACGGAGTGACTGTGGCAGAGCGAAAGGTATATGCAACATCTGCTTGGCAGCCGCCTTAATGGTTATTGTTCGCACTGTAAGCTGTAAACTATTGTAAAAATGGCGGAGTTGTTCTGGACCCTCGCTGGCGTTTGTATTTGCCTGTTAGCTTAGGTGTGTGATGCCAGGCGGCTGGATATTTTTGTTGTGTGAATTGGTACCTACGAATAAAGTGATTGAGTGGATGAATATATATATATATAATATATATATAAGTATTTTCCCTTGAGATATGATGGGTTCTGTGATAAAACGGGTCACGCATTAAGTGGATGTAGTGCAGGGGCGATTGTAGGTGCTGACTCTTAGGGAGGATTAGCATCCATTTCTGTCACTTTAGCGGTTCCCGTTTTCCCACCATAACAACCCCGACTTCGCTATCGCCTACTACTTCCCTCTCTCTTACATAAAGCAAAGGATGATTAATTATTATGATGAAAATAAATGTAAGAGAAGGTTGGGGAGAACTCACATTTTAAAACAATACACCAGTGCACTGCTTGGTCTTCTGAAAATGTTGTGTCCACTGTCATGACTGTTGGCAAAGCAGTAGATGACTTGGCATTAAAATGTTGTGATCTTGATTACCGGTCCTCCTACTCACCTGATTCTTGCTCTCTCTCTTTCTCTGTACTCATTCCATCCTGCTCACTCTCCTTCTTTGTGCTGTTAACCAAAACAAAAACATAACAACCAGAGTATTCATAATAAGAGAAGGAAGACAGGGAGAATGCATATCAACTTAAACATTATTCTAACTGAATATTGGGTTGTCAGACAGAAAAAAGTTGTATATCCATCTGTGGAAACACTGACATTTCTTTAGGGTCATGAAAGAAAATTGAGTTGGGTTGTAAGTTGTATTCAGTGTCTTTGCTGCTTCCAGATTCATACAACATCTTAAACAGAACAGAGAAAGTACATAATGACATAATGTTGTAATAAGTTGTCAAATCAAGTATTGTTTTCGTCACCTGCCTCTCTCTTGCTCTGCTCCACTCCTTGTGTGTGAGGAGGGCTAACCTACGGTAGAGCTGCCCAAAGTGGAGAGGAGAGAACCTCATTTTAAAACAGTTTTGATGTTGTGTAAAATGTAAACAAAAACAGAATGCAAGCATTTGCAAAAAAACTATTTTCACTTACCAAGTTTTCCCGAGCCCATATAGTATCACCCTTTATACAGTACAATGTTGTCCTTGTGCAATTCAGTATCTGTTAAAAAAAAAGATTAGCAAATGATTTACACAGTGTCCCGAGTTTTGTTAAAATCAGGGTTGCACAATCTTTGCCATCCCACCAACAGTGAACACAACACTGATTCTTAAATTAGTTATGAAGCGTTTGAATTAATCTCCCATAGTATTTATTTGGGCAGTTTATCACCTTTATTAGAAATGGATAAGTTGGCACAGTTGATATGTTTGCAGATGTTGGTTTATGACAGATTTATCTCTATTGATGCCAAAAAAGAATGAGAAATTGCAGTTCACAAATGCCAAATTAGCAAATTAGAGGTAATTTACCATTACATATTTTGTTAAATGAGAGTAAAGAGTGGTTGGTTTTTCAATTATAAAATTTTCTGCTTGGAATGTACCTTGGTTGTAGTTGTTAAACGTCCAGTATAGTCCAAATGATCTGTTTCAAGATTGTTTTTTGGTGGGAAAAAACTCTCCTGAATACTAATTAAATAAGGTTTTAGTTTATTTTTAAGACTCCATGGATCATCAGAACATTTTCCTAAATAAGAGAACACTCTTGAGAGAGCTTCAGTTGTTACCTGTCTCCTCTAAAAAGTATTTGCGTTTTCTCATTGATACAGAAAATGACAATAGAGTGTGTTGGAAAATCTTCATTTCATCTTGTCTTGCTTCTTATTGACACTTTGATTGCATCAGAATCACTTATTTTATTATTACTTTTTTTTCTGGCAGATGATGTGACAACACAAGGTTCTCCTCCTCAGTCCAGTTTGTCTTCCTTTCCACCTGAAATTTTCATAACTGAACACCACGAGTAAGAGGGCTTTGGACTGCAGTCAAGATTTGAATTGGCAGGTATGGCTCTATAATGGCAACTTTACCACTGGGGAGTTGTGTAACTTAATGTGAGTCACGTTACAGGAAACAGAATCACTTGATAAGAATGCACAAGAAAACACATCTTCATGATGCAAAGATGGGAGTTAAGTCTACCCCACGTGCACTGATTGCTGTGTTCTTCCTGGAGATGAACATTATGAATGAGGGCAAAAGTCATGCACAAAAGTTATCAACCTCAAAGACAACTGATATTAATGTTACATATTATTTGGATAGGTTTCTTTTAAAACATTTATTGTCAGCTGGCAGGCTGTAGGACACATCTGCACAACCGAAGTTTCCCATCCAGCCTGCTGAATATTATATGAGTTATATACAGTTACCCTGCTGTCCCCTGGAAGTGAACCAAAAAGTCAGTCAGTCAGTCAAAGTTAGTAAGTAAGTAAGTAAGTCACCTGTTCTACAGAATCATATTATTATGATAATTGTGCCACAGAACATAAACATTATAGTTATTGTTCTTTGTGTGGACTACCCTTGAAACATTGGAAACACTGCCTGTGCGAACAGCATGTGTTTATCAGAGAACCTCTTGCTTCTCATTTCGGAACCCATTTTTGAGCGGCTACACAACCCACTGTCGCTCCATGTTAATTTTGGTTATGTCTTGTCTTTTGTTGTATAGTCCACATGTCATATTTCGTGTTTGTCTTGTCATGTGTATTTGTTTCCATGTGTTATATTCCAGATTTTTGTCCTGTTATATTTTGAAAGCGTCACTTCCCCTGTATGTCTGTTTCATGTAGCTTTGCTTTAGTTCTTTAGTTTATCTTGATTGCTTTCTCCTCTCTAATATGTTTTACCTGTGTGTGTATATATATATATGTATATATATATATATATGTATATATATATATATATGTATTGCACATTATGAACAGGATATTGCACATAGAGAGGTATTGCACAGGAGGTACAAGACTGGTGGTTGAGGTGAATGGACTATGGAATCAGTGCATATGAGAATTCAAAGTGGTTATTGCTTTTGGAAAGAAACTGTTTTTGAATCTAATCCTTGTCCTGATGCACCTGTAGCGCCTCCCTGAGGGCAGCAGGTTAAACAGGTTAGAGCCAGGGTGGGAACTGTCCTTGCTGATGGTTTTGGCTCTACTGAGGCAGGTGTTAATGTCCCATCAGGGAGAGGAGAGGGCAGCCAAGGATCTTCTGTCCTGCCTTTACAATCTCTGGAGCCTCTCCCTGTCTGCCACGGTGCAGCTCCAGTACCATACTGTGATACAGTATGTCAGCAGGCTTTCAATAAATGAGCGGTAGAAGGTCAGCAGCAGGTTGAAGTTTAGATTGTGCTTCCTGAGGACTCTCAGGAAGTGTAGCCGCTGCTGAGCCTTCTTGATGACTGCTGTAGTATTCTCTGTCCAGGAGATGTCACTGGAGATGAGGACGCAGAGAAACCTTAAAGTGTGGACCCTCTCTACACACACGCCGTTGATGTAAAGGGGGGCTGGGTCGGTGCTGTGCTTCCTGGAGTCAATGATGATCTCTTTAGTTTTCTTGGTGTTCAGAGAGAGGATATTTTCTGAACACCAGGTTGTCAACTTCCGGATCTCCTTCTCTGTATGCTGCCTCATCACCCTTTGAAATGAGTCTGACCACTGTAGTGTCTTCAGCAAACTTGACAATAAAGTTGTTGTCGTGGGTCGGACTGCAGTCGTGGGTGTAGAGGCAGTACAGGAAGGTGCACAGCACACAGGCCTGTGGGGAGCCGATATTCAGCGTGCGGGTCGAGGAGAGGTGGGGGCCAAGCCTCACAGCCTGGGGTCAGTTTAGAAGGAAGTCCTTAATCCAGGCACATGTGGGAGGAGGAAGGCCTAGAGTGACCAGTTTTGCAGTGAGTCTGTCTGGGATTATTGTGTTGAAAGCTGAACTGTAGTCCACAAAGAGCATCCGGACATAGCTCTGCTGCTGCTCCAGGTGGTTCAGGGCAGAGTGGAGGGCTATGGCAGTGGCGTCTTCTGTGGATCAATTCACACGATATGCGAACTGGTGAGGGTTGAAGTCTGGGGGGAGGTAGTCCTTCATGTGTTGAAGAACTAGTCTCTCAAAACACTTCATGATTACTAGAGTGAGGGCCATGGGACGGTAATCATTCAGACTGGTGATGGGAGACTTTTTTGGCACGGGAATTATTGTTGCTGATTTTAGGCATTGCGGGATGACTGCCTGGGCCAGGGAAAAGTTGAAGATCCTGGTAAAGGTGGGGGCGAGCCGATAGGCGCATGCCCTGAGCACCTTGCCCGGTACTCTGTCTGGGCCAGCAGCTTTCTTGGTGTTCACTGCCAGGAGCACCCTCCTGACATCGTGCTCCTGTACAGTGAGTGGAATGGTGCAGAAGCCAGGTGGGGGTGGTGGGAGGGCTGGAGCAGACGAGTGCTGCTGAGATGAGTCAAAGCGGACAAAGAAGAAATTTAGCTCCTCTGTTAGTGACGCACTCAGATCTGCTGTTGACGCATCACAGCCTCTGAAGTTTGTGATGTCTTGTATGCCTCGCCACACCTCCTGCGTGTTGTTGCTGGACAGGTGGGACTCTATGCGCATTTTGTGGTCCGCCTTGGCTCTTCTTATTCCCCTTTTCAGTTCGGCTCGAGCAACTCTGTACAGAGCTCTGTCGCCTGACCTGAAGGCAGCGTCGTGGGTCTTGAGGAATGTGCTGGCTGGTCATCCAGGGTTTCTGGTTTGGAAAAAACCGGATATGTTTGTCCACAGTCACATTTCCACTGCAGAATTCCAGAGTATTTTCCCTTCTTGTGGAACACTTGACATGGTGAACTTCGGGAGTACAGTCTTTAAGTTGGCCTTATTAAAGTCACCTGCAATGGTGTGAGTTGAAGACCCCCCTGATGGAGAGTTCCACCTTGGCAGACGCTCACAATACGTTTGGGTCTGCCAAGTCTGTCCAGCTTCCTTGTCCTCTAGCAAATCCAGCTCACCACCAGGTGGTGATCAATTGACAGCTCTGCCCCTCTCTTCAACCAAGTGTGCAAAACATATGACCAAAGGTCAGATGACACGACCACGAAGTCGATCATTGACCTCCGGCCTAGGGTGTCCTGGTGCCACGTGCACTGATGGACACCCTTAAGCATGAACATGGTGTTCGTTATGGACAAGCCGTGGCTAGCACAGAAGTACAACAACGGAACACCACTCGGGTTCAGATCGGGGAGGCCGTTCCTCCCAACTACACCCCTCCAGGTGTCACTGTCATCGTCCATGTGGGCATTGAAGTCCTCCAGTAGAACTATGGAGTCCCTGGCTGGAGCACCTTCCAGTACTCAGGGTTCCCAGGGACTTCAAGAAAGCCGGGCACTCTGCACTGTTGTTTCAGCCTATGGGCCGACCTATCCCCGACCCGAAGGCGCAGGGAAATGACTCTCTCATTCACCGGGGAGAAATCCAACACATCCTTTTTGAGGTTTTTTTTTTTTTTTGTTAAATTAAAGAAAGACTGTTATTTTGAACTCCTGCCTGCCCTGCCTCTGTGTGACTCTGCATCGGGGTTCAACCCTCAGCATCAGCGACACCGCACTCTTTGACAGACTCTTCTGGAGATTTGGTATATCATGTATTTTTACACACAAGTCACACACATGAAAACAATCTGTTAGTCATATCGACATCATACCCATTTTAAACTAGTTTCAATGTCTGTACCTACACCTACCTCACACATGAAAAAAATGACCGAGGTTAAAAAAAGTCATCACATTATCATTATTGAAGGGAAGCTTCATGTAAAAATGGCTGGCAGTAGCAGCGCTGTAGCAGCAAAGCTGTCTCTGTGGACATGCAAGCTGCAGCAGTTCCTGCAGCATTCAGTTTACTTTTTGGGGAAGCTTATATTGACTTATAGTGTCATAAGGAGTTGTCAACTTAAATAGCATTGTCTACACTTCTCCTCTTTTGTATATCTGTTCAGTAATTCAGGCGAACTAACTGTATTAGACTGACCAGTCTAACTCTTATCAAGTTTAATTTCCAGGATAATTTCATTAAACTTCATGAAATACAGACAGTGTGGAGAAAGAGACAGAATTGGAAACAGACTTGTTAATTGCTAAATAATATTTCATTATAAAAGAATGAAAGAATATTTGATGTTAAAAAGTTTGTATTGGCCTGACTGGGGTTTTCATTGGACTGATGTCTCCCAAAGCCCTTTCAATTTTAGGGGAAAGCTGTTTTATGGTTTCAGCAGAGACAGGTGCTTATTTTCTGTTTATTGTCTTTATAGGAGTAAGATTTTCCGTGACAGTGATGAAAGAGCCACTGATTATCCAACAATACGGACAGATTTACTTTCCTGTTAGTGACTTTGTGGTAGGAGAGGAATTAATTATATCTTAAACTTTCAGTAGAGGTATTTATTTTAAGTGGATAAAGGTAACAGAATAATACTCATACAGTTCGACAGCCAAACAAAATGCAGCCTCCAAACTAACCATATGCTTGCGTCAATGCTCTGTTTAAACAGATCAGAACACAAACATTTTCCATTAACAAACATGTAAGCATTAAATTTATGGCACAACAGTTTTATCAAACTGCAGCAGTTCTCTTTCATAATATTTCGCTCGATGTCTCACTATGGGATGCACGCCTCGCTGCAGACCTCAGAAGCATCAATCTCATTACGCCAATCCTGATTGGCTGGTGAAACGTGTCCGTCCGCCCCAGGTAGTACCATCTACCTTAAATAGTTCATGCGGACGGCAACACGTTATTCAAACACCTCTTCTCACTCGGAGCATATCTCGTGTCCTGGGCTAGCTAGCTTAACTGTCCACAGACGGATCTTATTTAGCCTCTGTCGCCGGGCGCTACCTAGCTTTGGACATTTTATTTGCTTCGGCGGTCACACCAGATCGCTCTTCTGTGCTTTCCTCGCCCCACCACGGTCTGGTTAGCACTGTCCTGGACGCCCCACCACGGCTGTTCAAGTTTCCGAGCGCTAGCACACCAGCTATTCCCTCGGTTTTTCTTCAGAGTAGCACACCAGCTACCCACCTCTACTCCCTGCCTGCACACCAGCTCGTGAGGAATGGAGGCTAGAACCCCTCACACCAGAGGACACGGAGACTCTGAGGCCCGTCCCTGTCTCTGTGGGAATAAGATATCGAGCAGGGACCCACACCAGGTCTGCTCGAGCTGCCTAGGGCTGGAACATGCCCGGCTGGCTATCGACGTCCCCGGCTCGTGTCAACACTGTGCGGTGTTCACGACTAAGAGTCTCCGCAGACGGCTAGCCCGCCAGGCTAGCTTGTCTGGACATGACCCCTATCTCCCTTCCGACGGCGCCGCCGTCGAGGGCGGAAAGGAGAGGGAGGTCGCGGCGGCGGCATCTGAGGATAGCGTCAGCTGGGGCTCCCGGCTCGACCTAGCGGACCCCCCGCAGGAGGATGACGTCCTGTTGTTGGACTATGGGGACGATGAAGATGGCGCCTCAGTGCCCCTCATATCAGAGGATGAAGACGAGGACGACATCTTCATGACTCCGGTTCGGGCTGCAAAGCCCGCGACTTCCGTCGCCTCTCGGGATAGAGATGAGAGCAGCACACCAGCTTCTCCCCTCCCCAGCTCGGACATGCTCGACGTGTGCAAACGCGCTGCTGCCCGGCTGTCCATCCCCTGGCCTGCTGTCGTAGCTGAGACCTCCAGATCCCGCTACGAAGGGAAGAAATTGCCCTTGGCCAAGAGCGCGACAAAGCAACTTGTCCCCGTCTTCCCAGAACTGCTGGATGAGGTCGCGTGCTCATGGAGAGACCGCCCTTACAGCAGTAGGAGCCCGATTCCCGGGGCCTCGTCCCTCGACTGTGAGGCGATGGAGAGCCTGGGTCTGCTCCGCATGCCTCCGATGGAGCCACTCGTCGCAGCGCACCTTCACCCTCAGCTGTCGGCGTTGTCCTCCAGGAGTCCCAGCCTGCCGTCCAAGTCCGACCGTTTTCAGTCAGCCCTGACTGAAAAGGCGTACAAGGCGGTAGCGGTTTCAACCAGAGCGCTCAATGTCCTCTCCCTGCTCACGGCTTATCAGGCTGAGTTATGCGAGGATTTTGGGCAAACTCAGGACCCAGCTGCGTGGGAGGAGATCCCGGTCATCACTGACTTGTGTCTCCGCGTCCAACGCTGCGCGGTCCGGGCCACGGGAAAGGCGCTGGGGACTATGGTTCTGCAGGAACGTGCACGGTGGCTCAACCTCACCAACCTGTCAGACCGGGAGAAGGATGACATCCTGGATATGCCCGTTGTCCCGGAGGGGATTTTTGGTTCCGCGTTGCACTCCATGCAACGGCGGTGTGAAGCCAAGAAGAAAGAGGATGAAGCTCTCCGGCTTTGTCTCCCACGTAAACCCCCAGCTCCCTCGCCACCTGCGCAGCGTAAAAGTCTAGCGCAGGCTGCTTCCCAGGTTTCGCAGTTTAAAATCCCTAAGCAGCCGAAACCTCAGCTCGCCCCGACCCTCCCGCCCGGTCGGACCAGCTGGCCCAGGAAATCCGCAACCCCGGTCACAGCTCCGCCGGCTCAGCCCGCGCGAGCTGCCCTCGACCAGGTCAGGAAAAAGAAGAGAGCGGCCTGATACACCTCTCTCTCCACCGGTGATGCAGCTAGCTGTTCCTCGTTCACTAGCTCCGCCAGTTCGGCTTTTCAGCGTGCTCCGGGCCCACCACGCCCCCATCTCCCGGCTGCCACGGACCGTGCCAGAGTTATCCGGGAGACACGGACATTTGACGGCAGAAAGTTCAGTTCCCTCATGTCCACAAGCACGCACAATCACACATCTTTTCCCAGAGAAAATAAAATGTGTCCCGCTGCCGCATCCAGGCCGAGTGCCGAGGGCGCAGCTAATAAAAAACAAAAACAAAATGTCGAACCCAAAATGAACAGCGCGGTGGTGGCACCCGCTGTCCCGCCTCGGCGAGAAGCCACGGTTTTCCCCGGGGCGGGGGAAGTGTCGGCCCCGCCGCTGCGCTGTCCTCCCGGGCAGAAATGTTCAGCGACACCCGGGAGCCATGTCACTGTTCCTCCAGCAGAGGGCACCACCGCACCGCGGCTGGAGCCTCTTATGCTGGAGAAGCTGCGATATGCATCCACTCTCTCCTCCAAATGGGAGAGATGGGCCGCGTTCGCAGCCCCACCCTGGGTGTTAAAGACGATCTCGAGGGGATACAGGCTGCAGTTTGCCGCTGTTCCCCCGCGCTTCGCCGGTATAATACACTCCCAGGCTCAGGGAGAGTCAGCTCGCGTTTTACAGGAGGAAATCGTCTCACTGTTGAACAAAGGAGCAATTTGTGTCGTACCTCCCGCACAGTGTCAGAGCGGTTTTTACTCCAGGTATTTTCTGGTCCCCAAACGGGGGGGGAGCGGTATTCGCCCTATCCTGGATCTACGTGCTCTGAACAGACATCTCAGGAAATACAAGTTCAGGATGCTAACGCACGCATCCCTGTTGCGTCTTGTGCGTCAGAGCGATTGGTTCACTTCTGTCGATCTGAAAGACGCGTATTTCCACATCCCGATTTATCCTCCCCACAGAAAGTATCTGAGGTTTGCTTTCCAGGGGATCTGTTACGAGTACCGCGTGCTCCCTTTCGGTCTGTCTTTGAGTCCCAGGGTGTTTGTGCGGTGCACGGAAGCGGCGATAGCCCCGCTGAGACGGCAGGGCATCCGCTTGGCCACATACCTGGACGACTGGCTGCTGCTAGCTCAGTCGGAGCAGGAGGCCAGGACGCACACGCGTATTCTCATACGACACCTGTCCGATCTGGGTTTTGTTATAAACTCGGAAAAGAGCATGTTGTCTCCGACACAGAGCATAATCTTTCTGGGTTTATCTCTGGACTCGGTGACTTTCACAGCGCGCCTCTCGGCGGACCGAGTGAAAGTTTTCAGGGCATGTCTAGCGCTCTTTCATCCAGGCAAATCTGTTCAGTTCAGATTATGTCTTCGGTTACTCGGGCTGATGGCGTCTGCCATTCACGTAGTCCATCTGGGTCGGCTCCACATGAGGGAATTCCAGCTTTGGGTGGCCTCATGCGGGCTAGATCCCGTGCGTCATGGCGCACGGAGAGTGCTGATCACACCGGAGTGCGCCAGGACGCTGCGCCACTGGCGAGCTCCGTCCTTTCTGACCCGCGGCGTGCCTATGGGTTCCGTCCTGTCCAGGAAGGTGGTCACTACGGACGCCAGCCTGACGGGTTGGGGCGGCATTCACGAGGGTCGGTCTGTGAGGGGCCGCTGGAGTGTGAGCCTCCGTCGCTCTCACATAAATTTTCTGGAACTTTCAGCGGTGTTCCTCTCCCTGAAACATTTTCTTCCGTCTCTTATGGGTCATCATGTCCTGGTGAGAACGGACAATACGACGACGGTGGCGTATATCAACCGTCAGGGGGGATTACGCTCCCGTCAGTTACACATGCTGGCACGCAGACTGATCCTGTGGAGCTGCGGTCGTCTCCTCTCGCTGAGAGCGACGCACGTCCCGGGAGTCCTGAACACGGGAGCGGACCTGTTGTCCAGGGGCGCGCCAGTATACGGGGAGTGGACTCTACACCCGGATATTGTGGAACAGATATGGGCTCGTTTCGGTCGGGCCGTGGTGGATCTGTTCGCGTCGAGAGACAACGCGCAGTGCGCGCTGTTTTACTCTCTGCGCAGCGCGGATGCTCCTCTCGGGGTAGACGCACTAGCGCACGTCTGGCCGCACGAGCGTCTGTACGCATTCCCCCCCCTGGCCCTGATACCACCCACTCTGTCCAGAGTGAGAGAGCACGGCCACGCGCTGATTTTGATAGCTCCGCATTGGCCTGCGATGCACTGGCTAGCGGAGATATATCAGTTGATGTGCGCTCAGCCCTGGCAGCTCCCGCTGCGCAGGGACCTGCTATCGCAGGGGGGAGGGACTGTTTTCCACCCGCACCCGGAACGCCTGGCACTGTGGGCTTGGCCCCTGAGTGGCTAAATCTGTCAGCTGTGGGTCTTTCACAGCGGGTGATTTCCACCATACAAAGTGCTCGAGCCTCCTCCACTAGGTCTCTGTATGACTGTAAGTGGAGAGTGTTTGAGGGGTGGTGTCATAAAAACGGCCACATTCCTTTTCAGTGTCCGGTAGGAGTGATTTTGTCATTCTTGCAGGACCTGATTGACAAACGGAAAGCATTCTCCACAGTTAAAGTGTACTTGGCGGCTATCGCCGCTTGTCATGTGGGGTTTGGGAAGAAAACAGCGAGCCAGCATCCGCTGGTTTGCCGTTTTATGAAGGGAGCGCGCAGGCTTCTCCCCGTGTCCAGACCGCTGGTACCACCATGGGATCTGGCTGTGGTTTTGGAGGGGCTTAAGGGCCCCCCTTTGAGCCACTGGAGGGGGCAGACTTGAAACACGTGTCTCTCAAGACAGTGTTATTGCTGGCTCTGGCTTCGGCTAAACGGGTTAGTGACATACATGCGCTTTCGGTGCATCCCTCTTGCACCCAGCTCTTTCCTGGGGATGTGAGGATGATTTTGAAGCCCAACCCGGCTTTTGTGCCTAAGGTGGTGGGCTCATGCTCTCCTATTGACCTTGTGGCTTTTGCTACCCCACCAGGTGAGCAGCGGTCGCATGCGTTATGTCCAGTCCGTGCAGTGCGCACATACATGGAGAGGACGAGGGGTGTCAGGAGGAGCGAACAGCTGTTCGTCTCCTGGGCTAACCCTCATAAGGGGAAACCTGTCACAAAGCAGCGTCTGTCCCACTGGGTGGTGGAGGCGATTGCTTTGGCTTATACGAGTCAGGGTTTGCAGTCACCTGTGGGCCTGCGAGCGCACTCGACTCGTGGCATGGCCGCATCCTGGGCCTTATTCAGGGGAGTTTCTGTTCAGGACATCTGTGCTGCGGCGAGTTGGTCCTCGCCTCTCACTTTTGTCCGTTTCTATATGTTGGACGTCTCTGCTCCGTGCGTGGCACGAGCGGTTTTGTTGTCCTGATTGGAACAGAGTATTTTTCCCTGTGGGTTGGTGGACACTTGATAAGCTTGTCTGGCAATACGGGAGCAACCATATCCCATAGTGAGACATCGAGCGAAATATTATGAAAGAGAACTTTAGGTTATTTGCATAACCCCGGTTCTCTGATTAATATGAGTGAGATGTCTCACCAGACAACCCTTCTTGCTTGGGCGAGTGAGAAGAGGTGCTTATTTTGAATAACGTGTTGCCGTCCGCATGAACTATTTAAGGTAGATGGTACTACCTGGGGCGGACGGACACGTTTCACCAGCCAATCAGGATTGGCGTAATGAGATTGATGCTTCTGAGGTCTGCAGCGAGGCGTGCATCCCATAGTGAGACATCTCACTCATATTAATCAGAGAACCGGGGTTATGCAAATAACCTAAAGTTTTAGCTAGGTTTTCCTAACAGCTGTTAGCTGAGTGTATTTTTGAGTATTGATTGAATATTGATCTCTGCCAAGGTGTCTACAGTCACTTTTAACTGCATTATTATTGTTATCTTATTGGGAGTTCTTGCTCTGACCAGTCTGTTATTTGATGATTTCAGAGCTGAAACGTGCTGACAGGAAGAAAAGCAACTGGAGGACGTTAACTTTCGTTGATAAGCCGCTGAAATGAGTTCATCAGAAGAGGTGAGATCAGGCTCCAAAATTTGATAGATAATAGATATAAATAGATAAATTTTTCTTAACCAAATTTACTGACCAAATTACACCTTAACTCCACTGATAAGTGAAGTGAATATCATTAGTCATCTTATTATAAAGCGGTGTTCTTCTGGGAGACATTGGGTCTTGGCTTTTATGTGATTGTTTGTTTGATATGTACCGTTCACCTAAATACTGTGGAGACCAAGCCCCCACCCCACCAATTTCATTGTCACTTGAATAGCAGGACAGTGCACCCTGCCTACCCACAAAAACTGCTTAGGATCAACTTGAGGAATATGACACAAAGCCCAAAGCATTGACCTGGCCTCCAAGTCCTCCAACTCCCAATTCGATTCAGCATCTGCGACAGAACAAGCTTGATATACAGATGTCCCCTTCCCCCAGTTCACAGGACTCAAGCTCTCGATTTGGATTTTTTTTCACAAGCAGGAGATTTTCCATTACAGTGAACCCTCGTTTATCGCGGGGGTTGCGTTCCAAAAATAACCCGCGATAAGTGAAATCCGCGAAGTAGATATCTTTATTTTTACTATTATTTTACAATGCAATATTGTACTATAGAATGAAACAAAACATCAAAACTTGTTTTCAGGCCTAGGAGATACGCGGCCAAGGAGATACGCGTATTTCACAGTCCGTCCAGCTGTGCCTCTTCGTCCTGACTCCGCTGCGCTGTAGCGTCTTTTTCCACTGAAGGCTGCGCAGGAGTCTTTCCCCGAGAGAAGAACATCGTTATGGGTAGTTGTCAATATCAACAATATCAACTTTTTCACTTCTATACAGTAAAGCCCCGAAGCCAATTAGGATTCAGAGCACAATGCACTGTAAAAAAAAGCGCGGAAAATATAAGCACTGTAAAAAAAAACAAACGCGAAGCTGCGATAAGTGAAGCGTGATATAGCGAGGGTTCACTGTACTTAATTGACCATGGATGACATCATTCTCTCAGAGGGTGCACATTTACAAAAATAGAAAATTAATATGTGGTGCACGATGGTGATATTGTGGCAAGCCCCCATAAAGAAGGATGTACTCTCACTCTCATTTAGATTTTACATGTACTGCTTCTCTTACTAATGCTGCTTATTGGTCTGGCACTATTATTTTTACTCTAATAGGCTCTTTGTGATATTTTGTAAGAGAAAAAATGAAGCAAGAACAAACAAATTAACAGAATTATTTTCTCACATGCTCTATATAAATAAATTCCCACTATCTGCCATTATGAAGGGACTTTGGGCTTGTCTTTGGCTCGGACCAGCAGTAGTAGAGGGAGGAGTGTGTTGCTTCATTGTTGCTGTAATTTTAACAAGAAAGTTGTAAAATCTTTAAATAGGTAAATTTCAGATTCTGTCTGACTTTTTGAATTTCTGAGTGACAGTTCAGAATACACACTGACCATTGCAGATTGACTTGAAAAGTGCCCGCATAACAGCCATCAGACTAATGCATACCTTTAATTGTTAACCCATCATTTAGTTATGTGTGGGCTACATTGTGTTGGCAACTTAATTGTATTTTTGCCAGATGTGTAGACAGGTTCTTCATGTTTCTATCTTAACAGGTGAAAGATTTGTTAGACTTGGGAAAACAACAAGCATTGTCGGCATCCACTCTGGTGAAGTTTAACTACACCTTTGACTGTTTAGTTCTGTTTACTGCGTGTGTGCTGCTCGGTGCTACCATGTGAGTGACAGCAAAAAAATGTATCATAGACAAGTGTGTTAATCAGAAACAGATTTGGTGAGATAAAATGGTCACGATAACTTTTATGCAGGAATAATAAAGGAAGAAAACTGATAACGTCAGAGCTTATCAGTTCTCTAGTCTTATAAATTTAGCACCAGGGCCTATTTGATACTTGGTTTCGATACCCATTCCTAGCCACAAATAAATGAAAGTATGACAAATCCTAATCAGTTAAGCCCAAGAGCAGGACGGAGCAATTTAGACGCTCAGTTGCCTTTGTGCCCACTGCAGTCAGACTGTTTAACAGCAGTGGAGACCACAGACTGATATCATCCTCACCAGACCCCCCCTCAAGCCACACCATAGCACAGAAAAGCTGCAGGACAGGATCAGCCCCAGACTACATAGGTTCTTGTTCCTAAGACTGCACACCACAAGGAGCCAAACCACTACAGGCCTGTCACCTTGACAAGGCGGATGGAGAGACTCATCCTCAGCCACCTTCGTTCTGTGGTGAACACAGCGATGGACATGCTGCAGTTTTCCTACAGGCCAAACACTGGGGTGTATGACGCTGTCATCTATCTGCTGCACCGGGCACTGATTCACCAGGAGAGTGCCCGGAGAACTGTAAGAATCGCATTCAACAAAATTCAACCGGTGCTACGGAGAGGAAAGCTGGAGAGAGCAGGAGTAGATGGACATTTGGCTGCTTGTATCACCGACTACCTCAACAACAGGCTACGGTATGCGTGACTGCGTAACCGTGTGTCCGAGGTGGTGGTATGCAGCATGGGCACCCCCCAGGGAATAGTGCTCTCACCTTTCCTCTTCACCCTTTGCACTGTGGATTCACCTACAAGACCAGCAGATGTCACCTCCAGAATTCTCTGATGACTCAGCCATTGTTGGCTGTGTGTCTGAGGGGAATGAACACCAGAAAAATGAAGGACATGGTGATTGACTTCTGGAGAAGTCATTCACTTCTGGAGAAGGACACTACCACATATACCAGTGAACATCCAGGACATTGAGATGGTGGACAGTTACCTCAACAATAAATTGGACTGGTCACATACTGTAACACCGATGCCTTGTACAAGACGGACCAAAGTCGCCTCCACCTTCTGAGGAGACTGAGGTCCTTTGGAGTATGCAGGCCCCTGCTACACACATTTTATGATTCTGTGGTAGCCTCTAGCTATTCACTACGCTGTGGTCTGTGGGAGAATGGGCAGCAATGACCGGCACAGGAAGAGACTGAATTGGTCAGGAAGGCAACCTAGATCCTGGGCTGCCCACTGGACTGGAGGAGGTGGGTGAGAGGAGGATGTTAGCCAAGCTGACATCCATCATGGACAACAGCTCTCACTCTCTGCATCAGACAGTGGAGGCTCTCAACAGCTCCTTCAGCAGCAGACTGCTACACCCTCAGTGTAGGAAGGAGCTACCGCAGGTCCTTCATTCCCACTGCTGTTAGACTGTACAACTCAACAGTCTACATTATATTACATTATTATCTATACATTATACTTGTATGTATGATTTTGTATATTTTAGTATTTAAAACAGCATAATTTCTATGCTATTTTCTTTTTTTATGCTACCTGTTCCTGTGCTTATCTTAATTTTGATTTTGGTCTGAATAGAGAATTTGATCTGGAGAACTGACTAACCAAAAACAGGACAGCACATGTAGGAGCAGATTTGTAGTAGTAGAGTTAGTAGTTTATTAATTATCAAAGTTAATCATTGATAGTCATAAAATGATTAACAAATATGGTTAATTACAGGCCAATAAACAAACTGGAAAGGCATTCTCAATCCGGTGTTCACTGAGAAATGTCAATATCTGAGAGATATTAACACTAACCAGGTGAACAGTGAAGGGTAGAATCCAAGCACTAGCTGTCAGAATCCAGCAGTTCTCACATCAATATGCAAATAATCACAAACAACGACAACAACGAGTAAAGCTATAACAAATTATATAACAAAGCTATAATGAATTAAATTTTGTTAATTTATTAACAAAAGTAATATCAATTAACAATCAACAGTCCTTCCAATTAATAAAAATGAACTATATGAATGATATGTCATGAACTACGGTTGAGCAAGCAACTATTCTACCAGAGAGGACAAAGATGGCGGATGAGGTGTCGCGTGAGTGATGGTGAGGTTTTGAACAGAGAGTGGGGAACTGGTTTTAGCATGTGCTCATCAAGGAGATAGAGCAAATCTGAGTTATGCTACCATGTGATCTCTACGCTCAGATGGTCGTGAGTGTCTACAGTGTTTAATAACCCACCTACACGGTGGGTTATTGAAGAAAGAAAAGGGAGAGAAAATGACACTAAAGGGATCTTGGCCACTGTAAGGAATCTGGAAGTTATTTTTGATCAGAATATGTTCTTTAACTCACACATAAAAGTAATTTCATGGACTGCCTTCTTTCACTTCTGTAACTCAAGAACACCTTTTTTTAAAACATAAAAATGCAGAGAACGACCAGGGGGATTTCCCATGATAGACGAAGCTTCTCTCTCCCCTCTCAAATTCATGTCCTGTTATTACATGGTGCTAACTTTCATCTTCCCCAGAGTTTTTGTGCTTTCTTCTCTTACAGGTTTCCATGGATCTTTGTTTGACCTCCTGCTGTGGACCTCCCTGGGGCCAACTACCACTATTATTAGCCATATTTCCTTATTATTATTATGATTATTATTGTCATTATTAGTCATAGTATTTTTTAAGTTACTGTAGTTGCTGTACACCACATGTCTCTTTCTCTCAACCTAATTGGTCAATGCAGATGGCCTCCACCTCCACCACGACCTCGAGCCCAGGTCTGCTCTGAGGTTTTTGCCTGTAAAAGACAGTTTTACTGTTGCCAGTTTTTCCTAGACCTGCTCTATTTTTAAAGTTTCGTGAGACTAAATTCAATGAACTGAAGTTAAGCCATTTACAATGGAACTGTGTGATTGAAGTTCCTTTTATAAAGCTGTTACTTCAGTGAGCAATTTGGATACAAATAGTTGGTTCTAAGCTATGGCATTTCACATCTGTAGACTACAAGCCACCATCAAAAGACACTTGCCCCTGAGCCCAACAACTTTTTTGGGAGAAACCTTGTTGTATGTGCACTTGGCCAGTAAAGTCAATTCTGTAGTGATGTCCAGTTGCATGGGTAGCAGTATTTGATCAAGTTTTTGTTACTGTTTTTCTCAGGTGAAACAGACCGATGTGAGCAGAACTCAATGTCAGAAGTGTCAGAAGTCTTTCAGTCGGATCTGTAGTCTAAGAAGACACGAACTCACTCACACTGCAGAGAGACTGTACCACTGCGGACAGTGTGACAGCAGTTTCAGCCAACAAAGTGCATACAAGCTACACTTGCATACACATGCTGAAGAAACACCATACTGCTGTGACCAGTGTGGAAGGAATTTCAGCAGTCAGAGTTTATACAGAAAACACTTGCGTGATCATACTGGACCATACCAGTGTGACCAGTGTGAAAAGACTTTCATTTACTTTAGTATTTACAAGATACACATGCGTGTACACACAGGAGAGAAACCATACTGCTGTGACCAGTGTCCGAAGAGTTTTAGTTTTTTAAGTTCATACAAGCGGCACCAGCTTAGCCACAGTGGAGAAAAGCCATATCAGTGTGACTTTTGCGGAAAGAGTTTCACTCAGTCAGGGCATTTCAGTCTGCATCTGCGTAATCACACTGGAGAAAAACCATATGAGTGTGACCGATGTGACAAGAGTTTCAGTGACTTGAGTAGCTATAAAATACACTTGCGTGTCCACACAGGAGAGAAACCATACTGCTGTGACCAGTGTGGGAGGAGTTTCTCTCAGCTAGGTAATTACAAATCACACATGCGTATCCACACTGGAGAAAAACCATTCCGCTGTGAACTATGTGACAAAAGTTTCTCTATTTCAAAAACATATAAACAACATGTGCATACCCATACTGGTGAGAAGCCATACCAGTGCAAAGAATGTGGGAAAGGTTTTGGTCGGCTAAGCAACTACGTGCGCCACCTTCGTATCCACACTGGAGAGCAACCATATAAATGTGACCAATGTGGCAAATGTTTCAACAGTTCATATAGTTACAGCAGACATCTGCGTGTCCACACTGGAGAGAAACCATACTGGTGTTCACAGTGTAAGAGACTTTTTACCCGATCACAATCCCTAAAGAAGCACCGCTGTGTTGAAATAGATGAAGAGAGTTTGACCCTTTGTAGCAAAGAAGTACAGTTTAGCTGCTCAGCAGATACACCAAATGACAACCAACAATAACCATTAAAATAAATCACACAGTGCATGTTCATGCTAATGAAGAAAGGTGTTACCCCATGCAAGGGTGTGACTCAGTGTTGTTTTAATAGTTTTTGGACAGCAGAGGAGTAAGACTTGTCTGGTTTTGGATATATATGTAATAACTGCGTTTTTAGAATAGGCACATTGTTAGATTCAGTCTTTCCCAAGGACATAAAGAAAAATGTAGCATATATGTCACCAAACGTATTCTTAACTACACCTCTAGGAACAAGAATATGGAACTTGAACCACTGAGACACAGAAAGAACCTGATGATTCCAAAGGTGGCATTTTTTTAGTGTGAGCACAAGGGTTTACCCCCAGTGTCCCTGTTAAGGCTGGTTTTCATAACCTTTGTCAACCAGTCACACGTGCTCATATTCTGAGAATACATTGGGATCCTGTAGACTCATTGAAACACCTCTTGCAGCATCACAGACAGGAAGCTAAAATATTTTTCTTGCAGTGATGCAACGTCAAATTGCTTCCATTGACAATTTTTGCCCATTCATGCAGTACAGTAATAGTGAGGTCAGGCTCTGATGTTGGACGAAAAGGCCTGGCTCACAATCTCCATTCCAGTTTGATGGGGTTGAGGTCAGGACTTTGGCGGGCCAGTCAAGTTCTTCCACACCAAACTCATCTGGCCAAGTCTTTAAGAACTTTTCATTGTGAACAGCGGCACACTCATGCTAGAATAAATAAAGCATTTCCTGAAATTGTTGTCACAAAGTATAGCATTGTCCAAAATGTTGTTGTATGTTGAAGCATTAAGATTTCTCTTCACTGCAAGTAGGGGTCCTGGCCCAACCCCTGAAACAGCCCCATTCGAATAGGTAATTGACTGGAAAAAATCCATATCATGAATCTCTACAATGTTTATTTGAATGCATTGAAGTTAAATGCAGTAATGGATATGTGTGAAGTCTAGTTTTGGGATTATTGTCAATCTTTTTGGTCTCCTATATTCAAAGTTATGTAATATATTAAAGAATAGATGGAAGTGGAAAGTATGTTATCCCGATGCTTTTGTTTTGTCCAACCCACTGCATGTTTAATTTGTTTACCCTGTCTCTTTTTGGATAGCACTATGTAGTTGTTTTAATAGACTGTTGTTGATCATGGTCGTTCTAAAATGCAACTTACACTTACAATTGGAAACATTTGAAACAAGACAAATTTTAATTGATAGCTGGATTGAAAAACTGTTATCATGTTATCAGTTGCAAATAATCCACATGCAGAATGCTAGCAGTGAAAACAGTACACTCATAATTACTACTTTGTATGTAGTGTATATTGGACTGGTGATACTATGGAGGATGAAAAATTTTTACCAATATACAAAGAACATATGAACACCCGCTATATGAGTACAGTTCATTTACCATTTACACTACTAATGTTAAGAAATGGTTGTATTAAAGTCTGGTGTTGGTCTCAACTTGTACATCAATCTGAATTGATTATAATTAATTTGTCAAAGCAATGAAAAAAATAATCCTGGGACCTGTGCTGTGCGGGCCAGGTAAACAATGTTAATTGGTAACAATAGTGTCGTCTTGGTTATGAAAGAGACATCCTCGATGGCAAAGGTCACTACTTGTAAAATGTGAATGTGCAAAAGATATTACTACATGGGCTTGGTAATGTAAAACTTGTTGGTAAACAATTTGTTTGCAAATGTTTACATTTTGTCTTATTTTATGTTTTACACCATCACCACATTGTTGGAATCAGGGTTGTAGGAAGTTTGACTGCTTTGTAGTGTGCTTTTAGTGTGCTTTTAGTGTGTATTAGAGTGTATTAGTGTGGAGTTTCATTGTGACCAGTCAAAAGCACATCAATAATGATGTTGTTTAATCCAAATATTGATAAGCCTTTCAAATGGCTAGATTACCTTTGCAAAGGATGCCAAGTATAATCTCTGGCTGATCACAGAGAGTAGAACCCAACCACAAATCAAGAACAAATCCTAAGGGTTGAGTAGAGGCAATGTCACGAGGCAAGCAAAAGTCCAAAAAAACAGAAAGGCAAAACACTGGAGCAAATGACCTAAAGGTACACAATGAACTGGCAAAGACAGACAGACTGAGTACAGCTTAAATATACTCAGGGACAACAATACGAAATAAAATGGGAAACACAACAGGAAAGCCAAGTGCTCACTGACATGGATTTTAACAAATTTTATCATAACATCTGAGATAAATGTCTTGTATGTGTGTTTAAAAAAACTTCTAATTGGTTTCATAAAAAAATGAAGAACAAAAGTTTTACATTTTTATTGTTGTTGAGGATAATAGGCAACTTCCAGTTCATCTCATATGTGCCTGTTGATAACAGAGCTGACTTTATTTCCATGCAAATTTCAGTGGGGTGACCAGAATGAGACCAGTGGCCATTTTTCTTAGTCCTACAGACAAAAAAGATATAGTGAATATTATCATATATTATCAATATTACCAGGTTGTGTCCAAAACCATATTACTACTGTTCTGAGTGCAGATGTTCAGCTCAGCAGCTCAGAGATCATTTTTTTTTTATCACTGTATCCTCAGGGTTAGAGACAGATGTTCAAAAAATTAAGTCTGATTACATGATACAGTGTATAACCAATAAATCCTTTGATTGTTTCTTGGCTTTATTTTGATACCAAGATTATGTTGAAATTCAGAGAAACTTGACTTAAGACATTAAATTAAAAGGAAGATATCAACATCTGATGATTGGTTGGGAACTATGTAACAGCATTTCATGGCTATTTATGGACATTATACCGTGTTTTGGACAAAATAATTGACTATATTAATGAATTGCATTTAATAATTCATTGATTCATTAATTTAAACTAAATGTTTCTATATTTCTAAATCACCAGACCACTTGGAATAAGAAACACTGAGTGAGTCACATTGAGGGTATAGTTGAAAACAGTGAATACATGAAGTAATTGAATGAATAGAGATAGGATTGTTGTTTTGTTTTTGTTTTTTATATTTTTAGCAAAAGGGTTATTTCATGTTTGAAATTATATTCTTAGGAATATCATGCAGCCTAAACTGGTAGTAAGTTGCAGATTAGTAAGCCATATTCAATGTGAAACAACAAGACAAACAATTTCTAAGTCAAATGATGTGACAACATATCATATATGACTTGGATAATTAAACCTGGTGAAACAATGTTAAACCTGAAGGTTACAGTTTCCAGAAATCAGAGGACCATTTTTAGCGGGTACAATAAGTATTGAACACGTTACCATTGTCACTGTAATTATTTTCAGTAATATTTCTAAAGGTGCTATTGACATGGATTTTTTACCAGATGTCGGTAACAGCCCACTCAGTCCACACATGCAAAGAAATCAAACCATATGTGTCCATATATTGAGTTATATGTAATAATGTGAAATGACACGGGGCAAAAGTATTGAACACATGAAGAAAGGAAGGGATTAATACCAGCTGTGTCACCTATAAAAAGGTGTCTCATTAACAAGATGTCACACGAGAAACATCTCATGTTGAATAAAAGCAAAGAGCTTCCTCAAGACATCTGCAACCTTATTCTTGCAGAACATATTGAAAACATTGGTTACAGAAGGAATTCAGAATTGCTGAATGTTCCAGTGAGCACTGTTGGGGCCATAATCTGGAGGCGGAAAGAACATAATTTCATCATAAACTGGCGACTGAAGACTGAAGAGTTGTCCAACATTTAGACAAGCCTATGAAATACTGGGAGAATATAGTTTGGTCAGATGAGACCAAAATTGCACTTTTTGGTTGCCATAATACACACCATGTTTGGAGGTCAAATGGCACTGCACATCACCTAGAAAACACTATACCAACAGTGAAGTTTGGAGGTGGGAACATCACAAAATTTTGTTATGCTTGCATAATGACAATAAAGAATCTTGAATCTTAAATCTTGAATGTGGGGCTGTTTTTCAGCATATGGCACTGGCAAACTTCATATAAAAGGAAGGATGAATGGAAAAATGTACCAAGACATTCTCGATAAAAATCTGCTGCCACCTACCAGGATGATGGAGATGAAACAAGGGTGGACATTTCAGCAAGACAATGATCCCAAGGAAACGCTCAATTAGGGCTGTCAAAATGTTAACGCATTAGGTAACGCATAAGTCACAATAATCACAAGTCATAATAATGTGTTCACGTGATAATTAACAGTATTATTAACAATTACTATTTTTTCTTTTGTTGCGCATTAACAGTTTTTTAACAACGATTAGATAGCTAGTAAGCAAAAATGTGTCAAAACGTTAATGCAAACTACTACTATTGAATGATTTTGACAGCCCTACTCTCAACTGATTTCAGAGAAAGAAAATAAAGCTGCTAGAATCACCTGCCTTGAATTCAATAGAAAATCTATGGAAAGAATTAAAGTTCATAGAAGAGGCCCACGGAACCTTCAAGATTTGACTGTTTGTGTGGAAGAATGGCCCAAAATCACACACACACGTTTCCCCATACAGGAGGCATCATTACCAACAAAGGCTTTGGTACAAAGTATTAATTATGTTATTATATAAATTTCACAAAATTATTGAAATTTCACAAATTTCAGTAATTTTTCCCTGTGTCATTCCATTTCATCACAACATAATGTATGTACATCTATGGTTTGATTTCTTCGCATGTATGGATTACTTGGGATGTTCTGACATCTGGTGAAATGTTTATGTCAATAGCACCTTTAGAAATATATCTACGGAGAAAAATGGTGACATGTTCAATACTTATTTTACTCGTATAAATATGTATGTAACCAGTGGAAATTCTGCTTTGTGTTGTATTGAGGAGAAATCATGGCACATTGTGAACCTTTGGAGATGGTTTCCTTTTGTTCTGGTGATAAACAACAATAATAGGACATGTGTGACAATGAGGTTAGCTGCTCGCTCCGGCTCCTACGCAAACAGATGTGAAGAACAGGAAATCAGCTCAGTGCACCACAGTTTTTTTTTTTATGCTAGCAACTAACACTTAAAAGTCACACAGTATGTCCCAATTTTTGTATGCTCAGGTAGGAACTGATTACTATGATGATGACAACAAAAACAATCATGATAACAATAGGAAACAATAGGATGAATTGAGATTTTTTAAAAAAAATGTGACACTCACCTCTCCCTCAGGAGAATTGTACAAGAGGGGAGAGAAAGAGGGGCATGGAAACAAAATGGGGCAGCTGTGGCCTAGAGGTTGGAGAAGCGGCTTGTGATCGGAAGGTCGCTGGTTCGATTCCCCCACCAGATGGGCAGGAAAAATTTGGAGAGGAGTGATAGTGACCCCACCTTCCATTAGCTGCTGGCTGATGTGCCCTTGAGCAAGGCCCTTATCCCCCAGTATGCTGTATGTTGTATGTTGCATGTGTTTCAGTCAGCGATGGGTTAAATGCAGAGAAGTTTCCCAGCTTGGGATTAATAAAGTAACAAAAAAAAAAAAAAAAAAAAAAACATTTATAGGGAGTATCACAGAAGAAGAATGAGGAGGAGCTTTGAAAGTCCACTGCTTAACACAAACTGTTAAAGCTCTGGCAGCAGAAAAATGGAACATATTTTGTGTAATTTTAATAGCAGCTATATAATTGACCAGGTTACACCCATTGTCCAAGGTCACATCCAGAGGTAAGAAATTTACATCAAGGAACAGATTACATTCAAGCACACACTTATTTCCTTCACGATCTCTGATCCATTAGATACGAAGAGCGAGTTTTACTAGTCTACCACTGTGTAAACAACTGGTTCCCATTTTTTGGAAAGTTTCTAGTGCCCTTATCCCGAATCTAAAAAGTGATGACATGTTTAGCTGCATGTAATTCGGCATTCATCCCACCTGGGGTGATGCGGCTCTTATTTCTACCAATATAGCCAAGTTTATCAGACAACCAACCCCCTGACAACCCAGGGTCGAGGCCAGGAAGCAGAGTCGCTCTCTTACACACTTCTCTGCTGCTTCTGTAGGACTGCCGCCCTCCGTTAAAAGTAGAATAAATAAAAATATAAATGCACACAATAATACTAAGTTTAACAATCCCATAGAAAACACTGCAGCCACATTGCACACAGTTTTAGATGGTTGCTCCACTAAAAAAAAGGTTACAAATCATAGGAAGCTAGCTCCTTGGTATAATTCAGATGTAGGAACACTAAAGCAAACATCAAGACAGATGGAGAAGAAGTGGTACTCCTCCAAATCAGTTGAATCCCAGAGGGCCTGGAAAGACAGTCTATTGGCATACAAAAAGGTCCATAAAGCCAGAACTGCCTATTATTCAACATTAATAGAGCAAAACAAGAACAACCCATGTTTTCTCTTTAACACTAGCCAGGTTGACTAAGAGTCACAGCTCTGTTGAGCCTTGTATTCCTGCAGCTCTTAGTAGTGAAGATTTTATGAGTTTCTTCACCAATAAAATCAATAACATTAGAGAAAAAATCAATAAAGATCTCCCCAGAATAGCCGATATAGTGCCATCTCTAGAAACCTCTTTTAATCCTACTCCAGCTTCCTGCCCATAGACCTCCCCGAGCTGACCTCCAGCATTAACAAATCTAACCCAACTACATGTCTCTTAGACCCCATCCCAACTAAGCTCCTCAAGAACATTTTTCCCTTGATTGGAGTTTCCTTCTTAGATCAGATCAACTTGTCTTTAACAAAAGGTTATGTACCGCAGGCATTTAAAGCTGCTGTTATTAGACCTTTGCTTAAAAAACCTTCACTTGACCCAGACATCTTAGCAAATTATAGGCTGATATCCAACCTCCAATTTTTAATCTAAAATACTTGAAAGAGTGGTTGCAAATCAAGTTAACTGATCACCTACACAGGAACAGTCTCTTTGAAATGTTTCAGTCTGGTTTCAGAACCATTCACAGTACAGAAACAGCACTGGTCAAAGTTACAAATGGCATAAACTTTCATTGTTATGCTGATTCAAGGATTCAAGGATTCAAGGAGCTTTATTGTCATTTCACACACGTAAAACATGAGTGGAACGAAATTAGTTTCCCCGGTCCCAGTATAAGCCCAGTTTCCTAAACAAAATAAATATAAATATAAACAATGCTATATAATATAAAAACAGTGGAATATAAGTGAAAACAGTAGATATAAGTGAAAACAGTAGATCCAGCTATACTTATCCATGAAGCCTGAAGAAACAGAGCCGTTAGTCAGACTTCAGGCATGTCTTAAGGACATAAAGGACTGGATGACCTCCAATTTTTTATTATTAAAATCATCATTGTTCTAGGCCCCAAACATCTTAGAATTAGAATAGCTGATAATATCCTTTCTCTGGACGGCATTACTTTGGCCCCCAGTACGACTGCAAGGAACATCAGCGTTATCTTCGATCAGGACGTGTCATTTATCCATCACATTAAACAGATCTCTAAGACCGCTTTCTTTCACCTCCGTAATATTGCTAAGATTAGGAGCGTTCTCTCTCAGAGTGATGCTGACAAACTAATTGCTTTCATTACTTCTAGGCTGGACTACTGCAACTCACTATTGTCAGGATGTCCAAATTGTCCTGCAGCTGATCCAGAATGCAGCAGCTAGAGTTTTAACAGGAATCAGTAAAAGGGATCATATCTCCCCCATCTTAGCTTCTTTTCACTGGCTTCCGGTAAAATTCAGAATAGACTTTAAAATTCTCCTACTTACATATAAGGCCCTAAATGGACTAGCCCCACCATACCTGCATGATCTAATAGTCCCATATATTCCCAATAGAACACTCAGATTACAGTGTGCAGGTTTACTTGCAGTTCCCAGAATTCATAAAAGTAGAATGCAAGGATGAGGCTTCAGCTATCAGGGACCCTTAATGCGAGGACGAGCCTTCAGCTATCAGGGACCCTTACTGTGGAACCAGTTGATAGGATAGTGGTTTTCAACAGAACACGTATGATACATGAATGATACAGCATTTCATTATAATTTCATTATTATAATTTCAGTCTTGTGAAATGTTAAAATCATATTGAGGTGGTATCAAAAGTGAAACTGAACAGATGAATCACATGAAAATTTAATATTTTTATGAGTGAGATTTAGTTTTACTTGTCTTTTTAGTAATGTTGTTCTCATGTTGTTAACAGCTTTCCTGCCTGTGCAACATCCATCGCACGTCTGCCCGTCCTGGGTGAGGGATCCCTCCTCTGTTGCTCACCCTGAGATTTCTCCCATTTTTTTCTTTAGTTTTTCCTTAGTCTATGTGAGGGTCGAAAGGCGGAGGATGTTGCAATGATGTTATGTTAAGCCCTTTGAGACAAACTGCTTGTAAAAATGGGCTATACAAATAAAGTTGTCTTGTCTTATTTGCTACTAGCACTTGATCCCTAAGAGACAGAAGGAGACCTGTGCCCCTCTTGTTGTACTGGTCACACTGGTGTTTACACTCCTTAGGGCTGTTCGGATAGGCATGTAGCATAGCCAAGCATCAGTCGTCCAACAGTGAACTGGTCATAAGTGTTGTAGTCACAAATGGTATCATAATGAAGGAAACTCTTGAACACTAGGTCGACTGGCAACCTGGGGACCCTCCCAAAGATCAGGTAGAATGGGAAGAAATCTATTGTCTCATGAGTAGTGTAGTTATACACAAAGGTCGATGACTGAATCATCTGCAGCCATTTCTGCTTTGATCTAGGTGGCAGAGACCTTAGCATGTTGCCCAGAGTGCACTTAAACCTTTCTGTTGTCCCATTACCCATTGGACGGTAAGGGGAGGTGTGAGACTTGTTGACCAGCTCACTCTCAAAATTTGTCACCTGGTCGGAGTTGATGTGCAGTGGGAAGCAATAAATGCAGAAAACCCATCCCATACCTTCTTCACCACTCTTTTAACTGTCTGGTCTTAGCATTGAAAAGCATGTTTAAGATAAGATAAGATGAACTTCCCAACAGTGGGGAAATTCACTTGTCGTGGCAGCTCACAAGAACAGAAGAAAAGTGCAAAAAGCAAAAAGTGTGCAAAAACAGTTACAAAAAAATATAGAGGTAAAATAAATTAACAGTTTACAAGGTACTGTAAACACAGTACAATATACAGCTATATACAAGTCCTCATAAGGGAGGAAAAGAGGACTATAAGAGGACCATAGAATTATATAGTCTAACAGCAGTGGGAATGAAGGACCTGCGGTAGCACTCCTTCCTACACTGAGGGTGTAGCAGTCTGCCACTGAAGGAGCTGCTCAGAGCCTCCACTGTCTGATGCGGAGGGTGAGAGGTGTTGTCCCTGATGGATGTCAGCTTGGCTAACATCCTGCTCTCACCCACCTCCTCCACGGAGTCTAGTGGGTAAGGATTCTTCTCTTTTGACCTGCTGTAAGAGCATAGCATAGCATAATGCTGAGCATTAGCGTTATTACAAGTACATTCGCAATAACCACAGACAACGACAAGTTAAAATATAACAGGATTTATTAACCAGCAACAACCATCCAGAGATAAGTATGATAATAAACACTATTATAATCCAAGTTTTATCTGCACACATTAACTACTAACTTCAAGGGATAACAGGTATCCCTTGAAGTCAAGATGGCAGGTCGTCACGTGAGTGACGTTAGCAAGAACCAAGATGGCAGCAGAGTGGCACGCAGGGCGTGTAGCTCAGAGCCAAGATGGCGATTGCCCACGTGATGTGACTTACGTGGCAAACAAAGACTACAAAGGCGAAGACCCTCGAGCGTGACGTGTCTCGCGAGGAGATTCATGATCGCATGCTCGGACCTTTACTTCATGCCGATGTAAAAATGTGAGAAAAAGAGATAAGGATAGAAGACGAAATAAAAAAAACAGTAAAGATCACCACTTCAGTTCTTTTGAGTCCCACACTATCACCACACAATAGCAGAGTCAGTAAACCAAAGTTTATCTGATCAGATATTGTTCTTTTAACTGGTGATGCGCGAGCTCACTGAACTGATGAGTTTGGATGATCGGTAACAAAATTAAAAGAGTGCAGCACTTACAAGTGAAAAATCACACATCAATTTTACAACAATTCTATCTTAATAATGCCTCTGCCCAGACATAAGCCTTTTACTGTGAGTTGCTCTGATCCTTCGGAGTTGGAAAATTAATAGTCCGCTTAAACGTTCACAGCGCTGTCCTCAACAAGGTGCTGACGGTCCGTTATCTCGCTCCTGAGGCGATGCAGCGTATTAATGTGCCCTTCAGCGGCAGTGGGAAAAATCACAGGTGACAAAGTCAGCACGCAGTCCTTGTTAACATGAGATCAGCGGATTGCGCAGCGATCGACGTCAGAAAAAGGAAAAATGGAAAAGTTGCAGAAAAACACAGCAGTCTGTTTCTCGGCTCGCGAGTTGAAGACTGTGACCCAGGATTTTAAATTGATAATAATCAAACGTTTGAATGTTGCTCCTGGAGTAGCTCTCACTATCACAGCATGCACAGGGAAAAAGCCACAACTGAGGGTCCCAGTGGTCTTTTATTACCTGAGTGACATCACCTCGGACCCCCGTAGAGATGGCTGAACCACAGCCAATGTCCGTTCCGATCCTGAGTTTGAATTCAGGATTTACGACTAGGTGTGCGTTGGGGGGGGTGTTCTCCAACGGTCAGTCACTCTTGGGGTACGTGTAGGTGTGGCGAGGCGGAGGCCACCAGAGCTGCACCAGACAACGCCACCTGGGGAATCTCACCCCAGGAAATACTATATCCTATATCAATCTGACTAAGACCTCAATTACCTGACGGACAACACAAGCTCGTTAACTTAGACCAAACAGAGACGTGGTTCCAAAATCAAAACAAATTTATTAATATCAACTAAAATTGATTAATGAAGGTAAATATCTGTAAAGAAAGGAAATAACAACAAGGGTGAATCAAAGTATAAAAAGTAACAATTTTAATCAACAAAGGATTCTTTTGTAAGAGAAACAATAAAATGATTTATTTTTAAACACTCCAAAATCAACAAAAGGGAGTGGACAGTAGCCACCTAAAGGGAGGCAGCCTACTGTAGGATGTGTTCCAGGAGTGCAACCACTTGACCTATAGGTCAACCACCAGGACAGGACAGGACACAATGACCTATAGGATCAGAAAAGATGAATTAATAATAATAACAAAAACAAACAAAAAAAACATGTATTGTCATTTATGATATCCTGCTTACAGATCAAAATCACATACCTCAATGAAAAGGTACACCGGCCACCCCAGCTTAATCAGTGCCCATGACAGTGGAGAACTATAAAAGAACAGAAGTTCATGTTCATTAGTGGCACTTCACATCACATCATAAACCAGTAGTTCACACAAACCTTGATTCAGTAGTGAATGCAGGCACCAATACAACCAAGCAAGAAGGAGAGGGGAACTCAGAGTCAGGAAGTTCACACAACAGCCAGAGAAGAACAAAGAGGCAGCCATGAGGCCACAGGTGACTTAAATGCCCTCAGTCTAATCAGGAAGCAGTAGGAGCGGTTTGGCCTGAACACAAGGGTGTGTTCAAGAACTTACCACTTAATGAAGGCAACACTGGTTTCCCCATCACATAGGTCTCTCTATTGTTCTCCTGAGCACATGGCTAGAGATCCCAACACGATATTGTAAAATTCTAATGTACTGAAGATGTCACTTCTGACAAGGGCAGCCAGGCAGTCAGCCTGATGTGGCAGTGGGTAAGCATCCTTGATAGTCTTGACATTGAGCCAGCGTCAGTGCAAATGTGGTGAGGTGTGCACTATGGAGAATGAAAGGAAAAGGAAAGGAAAGGAAGGAAGGAAAGTGACATATCTTGTCATTGGAGGGAACTCACTCCAACGAAATTTGTTCTCTGCATTTAACCCACCCGAGTGACGTGCACACACACACAGCAAACCCGGGGCAGTGCAAACCCGGGGCAGTAACTAATGAAGATGATAGCTGCGACAACACCACTTGCGGAATTACACCCCAGGAAATCTGAGTAAAAAGATGTTTGAGTCTATTAACCAGGGTCACACAGGTTCGAACACCACAGGGCGAGACTGTTCTAAATCAGGAAAACATTTAACAAAATAATTTAGAACAGAGTATAAATCAAGCCAGTCACGCACCAGTTAACACACATACTAAAATAAACCATTGGGCAAAACGAGTGAAACCTGGCTGGGGCTTACCATGAGGGGGTCCTCAAAAGAATCACCCGTGCACTGCAAACACACGTACACACAATCAAAGAAAAAGGGGGATCATGAAAAGCACCACCAGGGATTAAACTGCCACAGGGAGCCCACAGCACCTGGCAACAGAAGAAACAATTTAATAAAACAAGCCCAAAAGTCCAACAAAACTGGTATGAACAGTATATCAGGAGATATGGAGGAGGCCGTAGGAGGGCAACAACCCAGCAGCAGGACCACTAACTCCACCTTTGTGCAAGGAGGAACAGGAGGAGCACCTCTAGCAGGCCACAAATGTGCATGTGCCTGCTCAAACGGTCAGAAACAGACATGAGGGTGGTAGGAGGGCCGGACGTGCTTATAGCCCAACACCGGGCAGGACGTTTGGCATTTGCCAAAGAACACCAAGACTGGCAAATTCGCCACTGGCGCCCTGTGGTCTTCACAGATGAAAGCAGGTTCACACTGAGCACATGTGACAGACGTGACGGAGTCTGGAGATGCCATGGAGAATGATCTGCTGCCTGCAACATCCTCCAGCATGACCGCTTTGGATGGGGGTCAGTAATGGTGTGGGGTGGCACTTCTTTAGGGGACCGCAGAGCCCTCCATGTGCTCGCCAGAGGTAGCCTGACTGCCATTAGGTACCGAGATGAGATCCTCAGACCCCTTGTGAGACCATATGCCAGTGCAGTTGAGTTCCTCCTAATGCTAGACAATGCTAGACCTCATGTGGCTGGAGTGTGTCAGCAGTTCCTGCAAGACAAAAGCACCGATGCTATGGACTGGCCCACCTGTTCTCCAGACCTGAATCCAATTGAGCACATCTGGGACATCATGTCTTGCTCCATCCGCCAACACCATGTTGCAATCAGCTGGGAACTGAGTGACAGAGCTTCTGGGCGGCAGACAATCACAGACTTACCGAAAGTGCTGGGTAAACACCTTCAGGAAGGGCACCCCGAGAAGCAATGCATCCCCCATGGCAGCTGGTCTCGCTACAAAGAACAGAGATTGAGTCACCAAAAGTCCCATTCTATGCACATTTGAGCAACGGAAGACTAACAGAGTGCATTACCTGAGTGAAGAGGATTGTGCACCCACAACAGCCACGTCAATCAACCACGATGATCACACCAAACAGGTATCCACCAGAAGAAAGCGGAGGAAGAGGAAGAGGCAGGTGTGTCTGCACCTCTTTATGTAATGGCGCATTGTGCCGCCCCTCAGTCAAGGCGCTCAGTGCATTGGCACAGCGCCATATAGTGGCAGGGAGAGAGACGACCTGTCATACTCAAATCGCCTGACTTTCAGACCATTTACCAATGGTAAAGCGTATTCACTGGTGAACGTAATGATAATGCCTATCATCTCCATCTCAGAATGCTCCTCCCTCAGCTTTTGATAATGTGCTGGTGGCACCCAGAGATAGGCAAGCCTGAAAGGGCAGTGATCAGTGAGGTGGATATGGTGGACAAGTCCAGCTTGTCCCAGGAAAACACATTTTGATAGGCTAACACAACAACTGTCAATGTCAATATCTGTTAAACCACAGTCCTTGAGCAGTTTTACAGGGTCCTGCACCATGTGTGACGACACTGCTGAATCATCAGACTGTTGTGACGACCCCTCCACACCTCTAGCGGTGCTGTGGTTGCTCTTTATGTTCTGTCTTGCAGGGGTCGTCCTTAGTTGATGAGCTGCACCTGGGCCCAGTGCAGTGCCTTGAAAAGGCCTCTAGTCTTCAGTCTTTTGCGCTTCTCCTTCCTCGGTTCAGACGCGCCATGTGATTGCTGCAGTGTTGCAGGCTTTTTGTTTATTTTCTTGTTCATTTGGTTTTGCATCCATACACTCACAGATCATCATGCATGCCTACACTACTGATACAGACACTGATTATTGTTATTATGATTTGGTGATTTGTGATATTTTGTTATAAATTTAGTTTATTACATTTCTCCTCGTTTCTGCTCCCGTTCTTGGTTGCAGCCTTTGAGCCAGGTTGTAACAAGTAGGGGCTCGTCGTACGTAGGTAATTTTTGTGAATGGATCGGCAGTAGTGACGTCATCACACAGCTGATGCTTGTAGCAGCTGATTGTGTAGCGTGTACAGCTGTGTCAGGAGTAGTGTAAATGAGGGTAAGTGCTCTTATTGTGTGTTTTTTCAGTGTGACTGCTGGTTGTTTGAGGAGCAGTGGTTATAGTTCGTGGTAGTGGGCTCAGAGGTTCGATGCAGCCGCTGGAAGTTGCTGTTGTGTAGGGGGGACTAGGGGGGAGCTTAGTTAGTCTTCTGGTTAGGCAGTTAGGGGGACGGGGCCGCGGTGACGTCAAGGCTGTGTGTGTGGAGGACCGTCTGCGCCAAGCGGATTAGACGCATCAGGTGAGTGAATGTGTTAGTAGATGCGTTGTAGTTATGGCAAGTGTGTAGGAGTTTTTGAGAGCGCTGTCAGAGGAGCTGTTGGAGAGCTGCTCGTGTGAACAGTTAGTTCGTATTGCCGACTATTTTAATTTAGATGTTGATGATAAACGTATGAAGGATAACATTAAAAGCATTATAAAGGCTAATCTTGCTGATCGAGGTATGTTTGGGTCTCAAAAACAGGCTGTGGTGAGGCAAGTTTCACTTTTGAGCAGAGGAGAGAGTTGTTGCTTTTGCAGACAGAGATGGAGAAGCTGGCACTCTTAAGGAGAGAGGCTGAAATTAAACAAAATGGAGATGCAGGTTAAGTTTTTTCTGCTGGAACAGCTAGTTCAGTCTCAGGCTTGGGTAGATCAGCTACTTCTTTTGATGTTGTTAGTAGTAGTAGTAGTAGTAGTAATTTGCGTCTACTTCCTCAGTTCAATGAGCATGATCCAGATACATTTTTCTCGCTCTTTGAAAGAGTAGCGGAGAGCAGGGAGTGGTCCAATTCAGAGTGTACATTGTTGTTGTAATGTGTGCTGCAACACATGACAACACATGGCAACACTGTAGAGCGCAGGAAGCCTACTCTGCTTTGACAGTGGCAGAAAGTAAAGCCTACTCAACAGTTAAAGCTGCTGTGTTAAAAGCTTATGAGTTAGTCCCAGAGGCCTACCATAGAAAGTTTAGAGCTTGGGAGAAATCCAGCAATCAAAGTCATATGGACTTTGCCAGAGATCTGGTTACTTTTTTTAACCGGTGGTGCAATAGATACTGATGTTGCTCTGTGTGACTTGATTGTTTTGGAACAATTTAAAAATTCTGTCCCCAGCCACATTGCTGTATATATCAGTGAGCACAAAGTGAAGACTGCCACTGAAGCTGCTGCTCTGGCTGACGTGTATGTGCTGACGCACAGGGGTGACTGGGTCTCCAGGATCTCAGAGGGGGGTGGTATGTGTCGTAACTCAGGTAGATGGGAGGAGAGGCCTCCACAATGCCCCGGTAAGTTTGAACAGGCCCCACGAGGTCAGATGTGTTTTGACTCTTCAAAAACATGTAACTTCTGTAGGGGAAGAGGGCACTGGAAAGCTGATTGCTCTTGGGGTTCAACCTGCGCTGCCTATTGAAGGAGTGGTACTTGGTAACGGCCTGGCGGGTAGTCGAGTGTGGCCTGATAGGCCACCTCCTCCAATTGTATCGTCGACAACTACTGTGTCTGTTGACCTGGATGAGAATGCTAAGTTTTTTCCGGAAGTGTTTGCAGCCTGTGCCGTGACGCCAACTATGAGCCGTGCCAAGGAAGAATTTAAGTTGAATGAGGGAGAGGTGAGTGAGGCGGATATGGTTGTTGTCCCTGACTCACTGTTGTCTGTATCTCGCAGTGATCTTGCAGTGGAGCAGAGAGCTGATCTCTCCCTCAGACCATTGTTCGAGTTGGTCCTCGCCACTGAGGATGTGAACAGTGCTGCTGGTGGCTACCTGTTGCAGGGTGAACTTTTGGTGAGGAAATGGTTGCCACATGGGGAAGACTTTATAGGTAAGCCAGTGGTTCAGAGTGTCGTACCCGCAAAATTCCGTGACGACATCCTTAAGACAGCACACAATCAGTTGGGACATTTAGGGGTGCGTAAAACTTACAATTATATCTTACACTACTTTTTTTGGCCTCGTTTAAAGAAAGATGTGTCTCGTTATATAAAATGTCAAATGACAGGGAAGCCTACTCAGAACTTAAAATCTGCTCCATTGTGCCCCATTCCTGCTGTCGGACAACCCTTTGAGCGCTTGATCATTGATTGCGTTGGACCTCTACATCGCTCCAAAGCAGGAAGTAATTATTTGCTCACTGTAATGTGCCAAACTACGCGATACCCGGCTATATATCCGTTACGCTCAATAACAACAAAATCAATAGTCAAAGCTCTGACACAGTTCATTTCTATTTTTGGAATTCAAAAGGTGATCCAGAGTGATCAAGGATCAAACTTGTCATCCAAACTTTTTGCTCAGGTAATGAAGGAACTAAAAATCCAACATAATTGGGCGTCTGCCTATCATCCACAGTCAGGGAGCTTTGGAGAAGTTTCACCAAACTTTAAAGTCATTGTTGCGGAGCTTTAGCTGCTAGGGAGGTATCACAGGAAAGTATGGGCTTTAGTCCCATTGAGCTTGTCTTTGGTCACACAGTGCGTGGGCCACTTACATTGGCTCATGATGCTGTTGCATTGTCTGAGCCACCGAGTAATCTTATAGATTATGTAAATGGATTCCCTCCCTCCCCGATAGCAGCAGTGAGGAGCCAGTTTCCCACTGATGGTGATGATGGAGTGTTGGTGCCAGATGAAATTTTGCTGCATGGCAAACTGAAAAATTCTGAAACACTAGGTAAACTCGAATCCCTACTGAGTCATCTATCTGGAGAGAGATGTGCTGAGTTGTGTGCTTTAATCTGTAGCTATTCCTGTTTATTTGGGGATACGCCTACTCAAACACGTGTTATGGAGCACGATATAGATGTTGGCGATGCACAGCCCATCCGCCAGCGTTTTTATCGCGTATCTGAAGAGAAGCACAAACTAATGGAAGCAGAAATTAAATACATGCTTGAAAATGGCATTGCCCAGCATTCATCTTCAGCTTTACCTTCCCTACTTGTTGAAAAGTCTGACAAAAGTCCTAGGTTTTGTACAGATTTTCGGAAAGTAAATGCAGTTACCAAACCAGATGCATATCCCTTGTCACGGGTAGAGGACTGTATTGACCAGGTTGGATCTGCTCAATTTGTCAGTAAATTTGACCTGCTGAAGGGCTATTGGCCAGTCCCCCTATCTGAAAGAGCAAACGAAATTTCTGCTTTTATTACTCCATCTGGTTTGTTTTCTTATACAGTTATGAGGGTTGTAACACTGTGCATACTGAGTTTTGCACAGACCCTGATAAAAGGACAAATCCCACATCAACACATGGAAACACATCAACAACCTTGACATTAGTATAACAGACTTGTGGGTGGAACTGAGAACCTTCAGTGGGACCCATCCCACAAAGTTGTTATATCATGGTCTGCCATGATGCTTCTTGGGGTGGACCAAGCAGATGACAGCTCCACAACCACAGTGCTCCCTGGTGAAACAGGATCAGAGAATGGTAATTTCCCCCAAACAATATACTCCTGTCAAGGCAGTTAAGTGACAGCCTGTCTCAACTTGGATGATATGAGCTCCCAGTATTTTGGGTCAGACTTCACTTTTTTTAATGACAGGCCAGAGCACATTGCTCCTAATGATCAAGCCATTTCTTTGACCTGGCACCAGGGACATTGGCACCACAAATCAGATTCCATAAATCTCAATGTCCAGATCATAAATGCATTTCAGTTGTGTGAGAAGACCACCACAGCCAACAAGTACACCACCCTCCAGAACAGTCCAAAGGCTTAGGGCTATGTCAGCAGCTGTCAGCTTGCACTCTGCTTCTTCACTCAATGTGCGTGCTCCCTGAATCAAGCATTCCAGCTTTATAAATTATTTGGAGAGAGATGCATTCTACATGTAGATCTCAAGAATACACACGTTTTGCAAGTAAAACTGAAGGTTAACTAAAACTTCACAGGAGAGCTTTAATTCTTTTTCTTCAACAGGAAATGGACTCTAGTCTTCCGCGTCAAAGGCAGACAGCTATGCCCATTCACCAGTTCAACAAAGAAAGTCCAATGGGATTCTGGCATGGACTGGAAACATTATGAATTTTTGAGTAAATTTTACAGTGTGCTCTGAATTCTAACAGGTCTGAGTTATAAAATCTAAAGGATTTCAGAAAAAATCAATACTTTGGGTTGGTTCAGGAGAAAAAGCAGGTCATCCACTAATTGGAAGATTGTTGGTTAAATGCCTGGCTTCGGCTTCATGTTGAAGCATCAGTGGACAGCATAATGAGTTGCACCATTATGCTAACGCCTGCATACAGACCTAGAGTGAGCGCCATCAGACCAACAACATAAGAGGTACGTGTATGGCCAGAGGGGGGCCTCCATGCTCTGCAGGACTGTTTTAACATCACATATTGGGACATTTTCAAAGAAGCAGAAACTCAAAACAATCAGACAGACATACAGGAATACACTCAGGCTGTCACAGCATACATCACAAAATGCACAGATGATGTTACACACAGCAAAACCATCACTGTCCGTGCTAACCAGAAACCATGGCTGAATGGGGAGGTTCGCAAGCTCCTGCGGGCTTGGAATGCAGCCTGCAGGGCTGGAGACATTGCAGGCCTCTCAGCAGCAAGAGCCAACCTGTCCTGTGGTATCAAGGAAGCAAAGAAACAGTACAGCAAAAAAATAGAGGATCACTTCTGCAACACTTGGGGGACACAGAGTCTCTGGTGGGACATTCAAACACTGACAGACTACAAACCCCCTCCCCGAACTTGTGATAATAACATCTCACTGCTAAACAGTCTAAATGACTTCTTTTCCCATAACAATGAAAATGTATGGAGTGTTTCCTAATAATATCACCAATGGGGAGCATATACAGGCTGAATAATATTGGCCCAAGGACAGAACCTTGGGGAACTCCATGACTAACTTTTGTGAGTGTGGACGATGTATCATTAACATGAACAAATTGAAATCGATCTGATAAATACGACTGAAACCAGCTTAATGCAGTTCCTTTGATGCCAATTAGGTGTTCCAATCTGTGCAGTAATATAGAGTGGTCAATGGTGTCAAATGCAGCACTAAGGTCTAACAGTACAAGGACAGAGATAAGTCCCTTGTCTGATGCCAGGAGGAGGTCATTTGTGACTTTGACCAATGCTGTTTCTGTGCTATGATGAGCTCTAAAGCCAGATTGAAAATTTTCAAATAAGTTATTATTTTGAAGAAAGTCACATAACTGATTGGGGACTGTTCTTTCAAGGATCTTTGAAAGAAATGGAAGGTTAGATATTGGTCTATAATTACTTAAAACCTCTGGGTCAAGTGTGTGTTTTTAAGGAGAGGTGGGGTACATAGCCTGTTATTAGGGACATATTGATCATGTGTAATAGACAGGTGCTGTTGAAGCAACCTTGCTTCCCCGAGTAGGTTGATGTGAGAGAGTTAAAACAGAGTCGTTGAATAGCCTTAAAACAGAGTTATTTATTTAGAAACAAAGATCTTTGGAGATCCCACCTCAGAACACAAGTCTGCTTCAGCCAAACGCCAAGTGGGATCTAAAGCACTCAAGGAAATACATCATTATATATACTTTAAGATAATAGTGGTTGTTAGTCTCAACACCTTTCCACTCAAGCCGGAGGGGAGGGGCGGTGTATCAGTGTCTTCGCCCATCGGTCAGAGTGACTTGAGATATGGTGTCCTTCTCCTGCTATGCATGATACCTCTATCTCCCTCAGAGTGTGCAGTCCTGAGACAAACAACCAGTTCTACATGATTATAACATTATTAATTATACCATTAATAATACAGCATAAAACATATAGCATAAAACAAAATAAGGCATGTTAATTATTGGTATTAATTATATTTATTAATCCACAGTGCTAAATAAGGGTAAAGCTTCTTTGAGTAGCTTAGTAGGGATGGGGTCTAACAGGCATGTTGTTGGCTTGGATGAATATACAACCCCTGGCAAAAAATATGGAATCACCAGTCTTTGATGAGCACTCAGTCAAACATTTTATTCTGTAGATCAAACTCACATCAAAAATATGAAACAATAATGAGATCATTCAAAAGTGCAGCTCCTTGCCATTCAGAAACACTAAAAGAAATGAACAAAAATCACTGTGGTAGTCAGTAAATGTTACTTTTATAGAGCAAGTGCTTGGAAAGAAATATGGAATCACTCAATTCTGAGGAAAAAAATATGGAATCACTCAATAAAAATACAAAAAGAAAAAGCTTAACACCTAACTAGTATTTCGTTGCACCACCTCTGGCTTGTATTACAGCTTTAAGTCTCTGAGGCATGGATTTGATGAGTGACAAACAGTACTCTTCATCAATCTGGTTCCAACTCTCCTTGATTGCTGTTGCCAGTTCAGCTTTGCAGGTTGGAGCCTTGTTGTTGACAATTGTTTTCAATTTCCACCACAGATTTTCAATTGGGTTGAGATCAGGGCTATTAGAGGGCCATGTTATTGTCTGGATGTGTCTTTCTGCAAGGAATGCCTTCACAGTTTTCGCTCTATGGCACGATGCATTGTCATCTTGGAATATGATTTCACCATCCCCATACATCTTTCAATCGAAGGGATAAGAAAGCTGTCCAAAATGTCAATGTATACCTGTGCATTTATTGAAGATTTAACTACAGCCATCTCTCCAGCACCTTTACCTGACATGCAGCCCCAGATCATCAAGGACTGTGGAAACTTGGAGGTCTTCTTTAGGCAGTCCTCTTTGTAAATCTCACTGGAACGGCACCAAACAAAAGTTCCAGCATCATCACCTTGTCCAATGCAGATTCTTGATTCATCACTGAAGATAACCTTCATCCAGTCATCTACAGTCCATGCTTGCCTCTCCTTAGCCCATTGCAGTCCTGTTCTTTTCTGTTTAGGCGTCAATGATGGTTTTCTTTTAGCTTTTCTGTATGAAAATCCCATTTCCTTAAGACGATTTCGCACGGTTCGCTCACATACATTGACTCCAGCTTCCTCCCACTTCTTCTTCATTTGTCTTGAGGTGCGTTTTCGGTCTTCAAGACATAAGGCCTTTAGGTTTTTGTCTTGACGCTTGGATGTCTTCCTTGGTCTACCAGAGCGCTTGGCTTTAAGAACCTTCCCATGCTGTTTGTACTTGGTCCATATCTTCGAAACAGCTGACTGTGAACAGCCCACGTCTTTGGCTACCATGCGAGAAGAAACCCCTTCTTCAAGAAGCTTGATGATCCTCTCTCTGGTTTCAAGAGACATCTCTTTTGTTGGAGCCATGATCCTTGCCACTCCACTTGCTCCTGCAGCCCTCCAAATTGTGATAATTGCAGTGTTTTTAACTCTAGACTATCGAGCAGAACTAATCTGAGGCAGGTGCCCAATTAAAAGACTGTAATTGACTGATTGAGCCCTTACTCTCTACCTCAACATTAAGTGATTCCAAATTTATTTCCTCAGAATTGAGTGATTCCATATTTCTTTCCAAGCACTTGCTCTATAAAAGTAACATTTACTGACTACCACAGTGATTTTTGTTCATTTCTTTTAGTGTTTCTGAATGGCAAGGAGCTGCACTTTTGAATGATCTCATTATTGCTTCATATTTTTGATGTGAGTTTGATCTACAGAATAAAATGTTTGACTGAGTGCTCATCAAAGACTGGTGATTCCATATTTTTTGCCAGGGGTTGTATAAGTGAATGTAACTGAAAAGGGTCAATAGGAGAAAAGCAGTCAAGATGATTATCTGTTTCAGCTGTTGGTTCTAAGACACTAGTGTTGGGATCTCTGGCCATGCGCTCTGGAGAACAATAGAGCGGCCTACATGTAACCCATAAAGCCTGAGTTAGAGTGACTAACTGTTAGAGACCCTACCCATGACATGCACCCAGTCATAAATTCATGAGTTTAAACTCAGAACCGGCACGGACATTGGCTGTGTGCCAGCCATCTCCACGGGGGTCCGAAGTGACGTCACTCAGGTAATAAAAGGTCACTGCGACCATCAGCCTTTGCTTTTTCCCGTGCGTGCTGTGACAGTGAGAGGTGCTCCAGGCTCTCCAAGTGTCCAAACCGCCAAAAGGGAGCAACAATCAGACGTTTGATTAACATCATTTTAGATCCCGGGTCACAGTTCTGCAACTCGCAGGCCGAGAAACAGACTGCTGTATTTTTCCTGTAACTTTTCCTTTTTCTTCATCCGACGTGGATCGCTGGGCAATCAGCTGATCACACGTTAACGAGCCGCGCGCCGACTTTGTTAAGGACGAAACAAAGTTTGTTAACTTTTTCACCGGTGATTTTCTCCGCTGCCGCCGAGAGATCAACACTCCGCATCTTCTGAATAACGGACCGCCAGCATCCCGCCGAGGACGACGCTGCGAACGTTTAAGCGGATCATTATTTCAAACTCCGAAAGATCGGAGCTACGCAAAGTAAGAGGCTTATGTCTGGGCAGAGATAGCGTAAAATAGAGTTTGTTTACACATGCTTTGTAACTTTTAAGTGCTGCATTATTGATTTTGGTTTCCGGTCGGTCATTTCCGCCGTTTCAGCGAGACCGCGTCACCAGTTAAAGGACCAATAGCTGAGCAGATAAGCTCCGGTTTACTGACTCCGCTATTGTGTGGTGACACGCGAGTGTCTAAAGAATTAGAGTGGATTATTTTATCTTAATTGTAGTCAGCCACTAGCTTGTTGTTGTTAGCCGCTATCTCGTTAGCCGCTACCTTGCTAACCGCCATCTTGTTTGTTTTTAGCCACTAGCTTGTTAGCCGCTATCTGACTAGCTTGTTAGCTTCCATACTGTTTGTTGTCATCTCTCTCTCTCACACACCCACACACACACACACTCCTATATATATGCACACCTATGTATAAATATACTCTTGCTGCTGTACCTGTGTTATCTTAGTTAATAGTTAATGTGTGTTGATAAAACTTAGATTATAATAGTGTTTAATACAAAGTGATACTTGTCTATGGATGGTTGTTGCTGGTTAATAAATCCTGTTATAGTTTAACCTGTCGTTGTCTGTGGTTATTGTGTATGTACTTGTGATAACAGCTGAATTCATGACAGCCAGTGCTCGGAATCATCCTTCACAATTTTAAGAGACTGTTATTTCCCATTTATTAATTTGGCTATTGGTCCCTGGTGACAGGGTGGTGCCCCGATATTTATGTGTATTAAGCATACACTGATTTTACTTTAATGATTATTTCCCATAATCATTGACTCTTTGCCAATAACCAAATTGCTCCTACTAAGTCGCACAACACTAGTGTTGTCAGGATCCGGCTCAATAGGACTCAGACGCAGAGAAAGTTGCGCAACAGCAGTCTTTATTATAAAGCTCCGGCAAGAGATTTACAAACAGAGTGACTAAACAAAAGGCTAACAAATTACCTGAGTGTCGTCCTGAGACGATGCGCGACTATGAAACCTACTAGGGGAAGAAACAAAAGAGCTATCAAAATTACTGAGGAGAATATCTGCTCTGTCTACAAATGAAAGCGCTCCCATAGGAGGAATGAATAACTACAGGTAAAGATCTTACTGGAGAACAAAAAATCACTCGCAAGGAGGAGGACAAAACTACTATCGAAAAGGAACACTACCACCGAACTAAGAATCATTCTTCTAGAGGAAAATGAAAGCAAAAACTCAAAAAAACCTGTCACTAATCTGTGGGCGAAAAACTCTATGCTATGAAACTTACAACGAAAAACACTCTGTACAGAGGAAAGAACCAAAAGGCAAACAGAGAATACTTTCAAGGCTGTGGCTGTGGCGAGGAAAGAGCTAGAGTGAACGCACGAGGACGATAACACACTGGCACAAGACAAGGGAAACGCAGACTATTTGAACACAAGGGATAATGGGGAACAGGTGGACACAATCAGGTAATCGGGAAGACAATCAGACCGGAGACACAAGAGGAAGGGCAAGTGACCTGGAACGAGAGGAGAGTTACTTTTCAAAATAAAACAGGAAATGACGAGACATAAAACCAAAACGAGACAATACCTCACCGCTGTGTGACAAGTGTTTGATGTTACATCAGTATCAGCTGAGGTCAGCAGGTGCTGAATTTTGTCTCTAATGTTTAAAATCTTGTCATTAAAAAAGGTTATAAAGTCATTGCTGCTAAGGGTCACAGGGATACAAGGCTCGATAGCACTGTGGCTCTCTGTCAGCCTGGCTACAGTGCTGAAGAGAAACCTGAGATTATGCTTGTTATCCTCAATTAATTTTGAGTAATAGGCTGCTCTGGCAGTCTGTAGGACCTTCCTATATAATCTAAGACTGTCTTGCCAGATTGAGCGAGATTCAATAAGTTTGGAGGAATGCCATTTCCTCTCAAGTTTATGCACATTTTGCTTTAATTTGCAAACCTCTGTATTATACCAGGGTGCAAGTTTCTTTTGCTTTATGAGTTTCTTTTTTAGCGGAGCAACAGAGTCTAAAGTCGTCCTTCATAAGCTTGCAGCACTGTCCATGAAATAGTCGATTTGAGAGGGATTATTGTATTGTTCACTAGTATCGGGACATGATACTGAAGTTAATGACAATAGAACTGTTTCTTTAAATTTAGCCACAGCACTATCAGACAGGTATCTAGTGTAGGAATTTTTTCTTGGTGGTATGAAGTCAAATAGTCAAACTCAAAAGTTATTAAACAATGGTCAGACAGAAGAGGATTTTGTTCAAAGACTATTAAATGTTCTACATCAAGACCATATGTCAGAACAAGGTCAAGAGTGTGATTGAAGCAGTGAGTGGGTTTATGTACACACTGACAGAAGTCGATTGAATCTAATAGAGATAAATGCTGTGCGAAGGCTATCATTACTATCATCCACGTGGATGTTGAAATCACACATAATAATTACTTTATTAGTTTTAAGGACAAGACTCGATAGGAACTCTGGAAATTCCAGTAAAAATTCAGAGTAGGGGCTAGGATCATGGTACACTACAACAATAAAAATTGGTTGTATTGTTGGTAGGGTGTGAGAGACTAAGAATAAGGCTTTCAAATGAATGGTAGTTGACTTTGGGCTTTGGACTAAATGATAGGTTTGGGTCAAAAATGGCGACAACTCCACCTCCTCGGCCGGTGTCTCGAGGAATGTGGGTGTTAATGTGACTGTGGGGAGTGGATTCATTTAAGCTTACATATTCTTCTGGCCGAAGCCAGGTTTCGGTTAAACAAAATAAATCTATGTTATTGTCCAATATTAACTCAGCTAAAGTACAGCTTTAGATGAGAGAGATCTAACATTTAACAGTCCACATTTAATTCTCCTATATGTTGTAGCTGTGGAGGTGTTTGTGATCTTTATTAGATTTTTGTATCTCTCTTCTGAATTTGGTTCAACTAATTTAAGTGGTCGGGGGACAGACACAGTCTCTATGGGATATTGGGTGGGTAACTGTAATGGAAGCGCAGAGAGGCGTGTAGGACTGCAACTCTGCCTCCTGGTCTCAACTCTGGGTTGTCAGAGTCAGCTGGGCCAGATAATATACCTGGTCCGTGTCCTAAAGGACTGTGCTGGGGAGCTCAGAGACACATTCAATATCTCCCTGAGCCAATCGACAGTCCCTACCTGTTTCAAGACCTCCACAGTAGTACCTGTCCCGAAGAAACCCCAATCAGATTGTCGGCCTGTAGAACTGACGTCAGTCATCATGAAGTGCTTTGAGCAACTGGTCATGCAGAGCATCAAGTCCTCCATCCCTCCCATGACCCCTTTCAGTTTGCATACAGACCAAACAGGTTCACAGTGGTGTCATCCCCGAAGGATGACACTACTGTGGGCCTCACTACCAACTACTGTGGGCCTCACTACCAACAATGATGAGGCCAACTACAGAAGTGAGGTGAGCCAACTGGTCCAGTGGTGTAAGGACAACAACCTCTTCTTCAATATGGGGAAGACCAAAGAGATTGCTGTGGATTTCACGAGAAGTCCTCCACCACATCTCTCACTGACCATTGATGGTGCTGCTGGAGGTTTATGCCTTCTAAAAGGCAGTTTTTCCTCGCCACTGTTGCCAAGTGCTTGCTCAGGGGGGAATGTTGGGCTCTCTGTATTACAATTTAATTAAAGAGTTTGGTCTAGACCTGCTCCAATTGGAAAGTGTCATGAGATAACTTTTGTTGTGAATTGGTGCTATATAAATAAACTGAATTGAATTGAATTGAATACCACATCACTGGCCAAGAAAGCCCAAAAACGCCTCTACTTTCTACGCAAGCTAAAGAAAGCAAGAGTTCCACCACCCATCATGTACTCCTTCTACCGGGGCACCACTTGAAAGTTTTATCACTGCTGCATCACTGTGTGGCATGAAGGCTGCACCGCCTCATCCCGTAAAACTACAATGGATAGTGAATACAGCCAGCAGGATCATAGGTGCCCCTCTGCACCCTCATTTCACACATATTCAACACATGCCTCACTCTGCATTGCAAAGGACACCTCTCACCTCTCAAACTCACACCTCAGCCTCCTGTCTTCAGGTAGAAGGTACCAGTGCCTCCAGGTCCACACCAAAAGACTGGGAAACATATTAATGCATCAGGTTGTGAGGATGCTAAACTCTATACACTACCCTCTCACACTACCTACCCCCCTTCTTCTGCCCCCTGCACTAAAGGAACTACCTCAGCTGCTGCAGGTCTGACTCTTGCACATGACTCTTGCACACACTTCTCATACAAACATGTTTACAACTGTACTGTGACACCTGCTGATACCACCACATCTCGTGCTGCTGTGTGTTTATTTACACTACCTACTATATTGTCTATCGTCTGTATTTACTGTTTTGTCTATTTATTCTGTCTGTAATTACTGTATAGTCTATATATACTGTCCTCTCAGCTATTGTGCCCTTGTCTAAGTTATTTCACCTGGTACTTGTTAGATAGTAGAAAAACATTTCGGCTTTTCTATATGTTCTGCACATATTGTGAAGCTGACAATAAAGAATCCTTGAAACCATACTTCACCTCCTCCCTAGGAGGCATCTTCGTAACAACCTTTTGATCCTTTATTTGTTGTTTATTTGTTATATCTTGTTTTTTCTCTTTGTAAATACTTTATTTATTATTATTATCATTATTATTATTATTTATTTTATATTTTGTATGCTGCACAGGAGAGAGAAAAATCCAGAGTCAAATTCCTTGTATGGTCACACGTACTTGGCAAATAAAGCTGATTCTGATTCTGATTGTAATACATATGACCACAAGGAGTCGCTATCATGAAATCATAAATAAAGGTAATGACATGTTAATAAAAGGGTAATGAAAGGAACAATTTTTTTGTTTCAAGGACAGTTCATGTTAGTGAGTTGTTTAATGTCTCTGTTCCCGCCAGGATGGCCCAACCTGGGCTTAAGACTGCTCTCGGCTAATGAAAATTAAATTGACCAAATAGAACTCTGGCAAAGAAACAGAAAATCTTAGACTGTTGTGCCCACATCTTTGACCTTCAGTCAAAGGTATTACTATTTAAGTTGACCCAGATACAAATTTAAAAAATTAAAAAACGCACATACACACACAAAAAATTAAAAAGATTTTTCTCAAAGTTGATGAGTTTAATAGAAACTTAAGTTATACCAGAGTTAAGGTCAGAAATGAAGACTGATCATCAATGTCTGACATTGTAGATTGAAAGCCATTCTGTGGTAAGTCACTTCATAGTAATACCATAAAAATCTCATGGAAATTACCACATGTGGATATAATGTGGGAAAATCTTTTTAGCTAACTAGTCAGGTTCTAACTAGCAGCACAAATAATAACTCCCTGTTAAAAGAAAATGGGAGACTTGATTTCTTAAAAGCATACACTATACATAACAAGAACCACATTAATACTGCAACTAATACTGTTAATTATCATTACTTATTAATCATTTTTACTAGTAACATTGTTATTTACTAAAATGCAGCCAGATACAAAGCTTCAGGCTGACAGGTTAAAGTGAAAAAAAGATCTCAAAATGACATGCAAGCAAACATTCTATTCATCCTTCTTGACTTCATCCTTCTCATCTTGACATAATCAGTGTAGTATATTTATTAAGGACAGGAAAGTTTTTATTCACAGTTTTTCTCCACCTCACATCAGTGAGAGCTCATATTGGCTCAGGTTTCAGGATCAGCAGCTGCCACTGGCTCAGCTTGGAGAGCTCTTCTTGGTTTTCAGTCCATTTGGCACATCATCCAGTTGACTTCAGAAATTGCATGACAATACTTTACATGTGGACGTGCAAATGTTGGGGTAGAAGTTTGTTTCATGTGTTATAATGGATGTCAGTGTGTATTGATGTACTGTTAAGATGATTAAAGACATGTTATGTGTCTTCCTTGCTGTATTTGTGTGCTTATCTATAACAGGGATAGGCATTTTTTCTCAAGTGTATGTAAAGTACTATATAATAAACATATATTTCATAGGTTCCTCCTCAGCATCTGAAAAGAGTCTTGGGACTCTTTAATGAGCTTTGTCAAGTCTTTGTGAAATGATGTCATATTACTGTCATGTTCTCTCAGAAATTGGTCAGAAACTACAAAGTTATTATTTATTAATAATAAATCATTTCTTAATCTAGTTCCATTTAATCTTGAGAGATAAAAACATTTGAACAAGCACTATAAGGAAAAAAAATCTTAATTTAAATATTATATGACAGGTTGTTATCAATCAATGGTCTACTTTGTAGCATACATAGAAATAATATTATTGCTAATGGATTTTTAGAAAGTTGCTAGGAGAAAATTAAAACTTGCAAAGTTGGCATCATGTATGTATATGTGTTATTCACAACCTGACTGACTGAGTCCATTTAATCTAGACATTCGAGAAGGATTTAAGATGTTGCTGTCATGATGCTTTCACTACATGGTTAGTACAGACAGGTTGTTGCTGTTTGAAATATTAAAAAAAAGAGAGAGTAATGATAGGAACTGAAGGACCAGGACTAAATGTGCAAAAGACTGAATGCATCACAACACACTGGGCACCAAACTTCAGCATCAAACTAAGATGAAGATTTGATTTTAAGCTTTTGTTTTGAAGATATCATTGGTTATTCAGGATAGAATGCTACAAGCCATTTTGACATTGACTTAAGAATCAGATACTGGATAAATCAAATAAGTGAGTGAATTTACTGGAACTCATTGTGGAACAAATACAACCAAGTGCCAGGAAAAATTATGAAAACAGAATATAAAATTTTGAAAATCTACTCAAATGGCAAGGCTATCAGCTATAAAAAGATTTTGGAGTAGGACATCATTGCAATGGACCAGACTGCAGTTTAATTTTGATTTGGTTTTATACTGCTTCCTGGGGCAAACTGGATAAGGATATGATCAGAAAGTATTTCAGAGTTTGTGGACTGCGTGTCGAAACTGGTGCAAAGGCGACATAATAAATCATTTATCATTTAAAGGTAAGCTGTGACGATGTCAATAATCAGTCAATATCCAAATTAAAGTGTTAGTTTGTGATTGTTCATAGACATTTTACTCTACCATAGTAATAGCTGTTAATGTTTATATCCAGGGTATGGACACCTTGATTTAGATATCAGCTTTTGATTAATTCATCATGAGGCCGTTTGCTTTGTTGCCATTTATACACCTTGACTGGTTGTTCTTTCATCTGGTATACCTGCAAATATTTCACAATAAAGGGCCTTGTCAGAAAGGGTTTTAATTTGAAATGGATGGAAGTGATGAGTTTGTATAAAAAACACAATACAGTAACTTTAACAGGGCAAAGGGTGGTAGATCAAAACAAGATGTTGTACTGAAATTCTGAACAATTAAAGGGTACTTTAAACAAAGAGAAAATAAAGGACTACCTCAAATATAGTCCTGCTTATATAAAGGCCTGGTACCCTCTGCAGTTGAGGTAAATAATGGCCCTGGTCATTATTTGAAGAAATATAATAGTTAAACTTATTTCATATGATCTATAATGAACACACACATATATATATAGACCCCTTTCAAAGTATTATGATGTACTAAGTTTTTTGTTGTATTTATTTATTTGAGAATTTTTAGTAAATTCCATTGAAAACTGGTGTCCATGTGTGGCTGGTGGCTGTCAACGCAGTCATTGGAGTTTTGAAGCTACCAAAAGGGACAAAAATGTTGACCAAAGTCAGATGTATTCCAATCCACATAAGTGCTTCAAAATAAAGCGTGATTTTTTTTATTTTTTGCTTGTTTCTGCCCATCCCTGTGTATACTAGATAGTATAGTGTTCTTATACTGGTAGCTTTATGTAAGTATGTTGTACAAGTGTTTTTATGTGTGTGTGTGCACATGTGCATCTGTCCATGCATCTCTTGGATCTCGTAAAAGTCTCAATTAATTAGGAGATTTCAGACAGAAACAAGAAAAACAATTAGGAACAATAACATTACCATTATCTGCTACCAAACAAATCACTATTATTTTATTATTTCATGGACATGATTTTTCTGGATGTGATTTTGTTCATAGCTCTGCTTTTATATCCACAATTCCTTATCACATCCCTGATTAGTGGTGTTATTGCAGTCAAAATCACTATTGTCCTTATTTTTTTATAGAAGATGAGCTTTCATGGCAAAAGTCTATGAAACAATAATCTGTGTTTATTTGGAAAACTGTCCACTGTGCTTGATTGTTTCTCATGAACTTATAAATGACCAGCCACCACCTTTCTCACTGATGGTCAAGTGATTCACTTTGTAGCTGGGCAGGTCTTTGCTGAAGCCTGACAGCCAAGAGGAAGGATGACAACATTTATCCAGTCTTTCTAGATGGTAAAAGAGCAAGATTGGCTGTAAGGCACTGGCTCGGGGGTTGGTCAGGAGAGATCAGTCATGCTGAGGCTCATGGGTAATCCTGGACGAAGGTAAGCCACAGGTACACGACCATTCTCACCGGTTGATCCTGTGATGGATAGACGAGCTTTGGAGCGCATTGCATCTGTGAATTTCATCTATGCAAAAAGAAAAAATATGTTAATGATTTGATGAAAATGTTTATATTCTGAACATCAAAATAAAAACAGATAGAAAAACAGCTTGTCCTTCAGAATTTCTTGTTGGCCATTTGTTCTGACAGAAATGGATCATTATTTTATAAAATGCTTATTTCTGAGAGTGGTATGAAAAGATTGTCTCAGGACTGGAATTAATGTAAATGCACTTCTGTGTATTGCTTTCAACTATAGAACAGATACAGATATTTGAAATTACAAAACATAGATCCGAAAATGCTAAAAAAAGAAAAGCTAAGCTTCTTTTTCAGAGAATTTTGTTCTGGATTACTATCAATCAAAACTTGCAATGAAGTGAAAAGAAAAACTCTTTATATAGTTGACTAAAATACACATAGTCATTGCAGTTAATTTTTGAAATAATTCCAGGGCATACATTTATGCTGATACATTCTTCATTTGATCTGTGTGATTCACATGTACAGTACATGATGAGACAGTGTGGCGTAATCTTGTTTTATTCCATATTCATTGACTTTCAATCAGTAATATCAGACTCATCCCATATTCAACTTTTACATTGAAACCCTTTGTTATGACACGTACCCTACACTTCCAGACTGACATAATTATGTTAGTAAAACTTGTGCTGGGACTTTGATCCACATCTAAACCAAACCCTGTCTATCTGAATAGGTCAACACAAATATTGTTGTAAATGGGACCCAGAAAATAATACAACAATACAAATGTTTTTAACCTCATTTATTCAACAAAAAGGAGAAAAGAAAGAAACAGCATGAGGGAAAGAGAAGAGAGAGATAGAATGTCTATGCGACTGAGCGAACAAAGAGGGAGTATGCACATGGACAAAGAAGGAAACTTAACTGCTAATTATTCAGTGTAATTCTGTGACTTATGAGTGAAATGTTGTAGACTGCAAACTACTTTTGCAGTCTGCTAAGAGCAGGAGCAAAGTGACAGTTGTCTCATATTATGTAATGAATGAATGGAGAATATAGGTTCAACCCAAGCAGCAGGCCCAAATAGCAAGAGACATTCAAACCAATTCACTGACAAAGGAATAGTCGCCTTATGTGAATATTATTTCTTGGTTTGTATTATATCTTATATATAAGAATATAATGATATAGTGACTGATGCTGCAACAGCATGGCATTCTTGAATAATTACTTTCAATTACAATTACATGTTATGACCATAGACTAAAATGATAGTGTATTTACCAAAAAATGAAGCAAATTATTTGCATTGTGCAATTACATTTGAAAAACCAATGCAAATCCTGTGCAGGCTGAAAATATTGAGCTTGATGGCGCTGGTGAGGTCGGCTGCTGTCGTACCTGCTCCCAAGATTTGTTTGTATATAGTTGTTTTTAGCATAATTTTTAACTTGTTAAGCCATCCACAGTAAACTGTGCTCCTATCAACTTAATCCTGGACCCGACCTCGGCATCCTACGGGCAGGCTACAACAACAACAATGGACACACAGGCCACAGGTCACGGAGGAGGCCCCGAGGGAAACGAGCTGGTATTAGGAACAGACTGAGACGCAGAGCACACCATTCACCTCTGCCCGGTATACTACTCGCCAATGTCCAGTCACTGGAAAACAAGCTTGATGAACTCAGGGCCAGAATAAAGTCATCTGTCTCACTGAAACATGGCTGACCCCCCCTGACTCCGGACTACGCTGTTCAACCAGTGGAGTTCTTCTCAGTTCACCGCAAGGACAGGACGGGCGAGTCTGGTAAATCAAGAGGAGATGGTGTGTGTCTGATGGTGAACAACAACTGGTGTGACAACAGGAACGTTGGGTCTCTCAAACACTCATGCACTCCTGACCTGGAGCTCCTGACCATCCAGTGCCGTCCTTTCTACCTGCCCCGTGAGTTTACTTCGGTCATCATCAGCGCTGTTTACATCCCACCTCAGACGAACACGGACACTGTTCTCACCGAGCTACATGAGGCTATATCCACCTATCAAGCTAACCAGCCTGATGCAGCCCTCATCGTGGCCGGGGACTTTAACCGTGCTAACCTGAGGAAGGTGATACCAGAGTTTAAACGACACATTGACTGCTCCACCAGAGGAGAGAGGACTCTGAACCACTATAACTCTCCTTTCAAGGATGGTTACAAGACCAAGTCTCTGCCTCCGTTTGGCCTTTCGGACCACAGTGCAGTCCTTCTCATGCCGAAATATTAACATCGGCTGAAGCAGGGTGATTCATGGGTGATTTCAACATCCACGTGGATGATAGTAATGATAGCCTTTGCGCAGCATTTATCTCTCTATTAGATTCAATCGGCTTCTGTCAGTGTGTACATAAACCGACTCACTGCTTCAGTCACACTCTTGACCTTGTTCTGACATACGGTATTTATGCTGCCCTCGCACTGCGTTCCAGTCTGCTTGCAGAACTAGACAGCTAGCTAACATGTAAATGAATGGTCGAGATCCCAATAAATCAACAAGGCGTTCTTTTCTTGTTTTTACTGATCCTCAGTCACTCGTACATTCACTTGTATACTTTTTGTAAAACTGCAACAAAATACAGAAATAAAGATACATAAATTCCACGTAATAAATGTGTGTTACGTTCAACAGAAACGCTATTGACAGAGCTCCGAGTAAAGAGCTATTTTTAGCCTGCACATTCGTGACGAGAGCTAGCATGACTAGCCGCTTCTCGGCCTTTTGGCTAAGACAGCGGTCGCCTCCTTTTGGTGGTATCTCATTTGCCTTCCAGTGGCATTTGGTTAATACCAGCTTTTTGGAGGATATTCCCGGGCAGTCGTGGATCAGCGGTTAGGGTGTCGGACCCGTAACCGGTGGATCGCTGGTTCGATTCCCCGTACTGGTGTCCATGGCTGAGGTACCCTTGAGCAAGGTACCTAACCCCCACTGCTCCCCGGGCGCTGCACGCGGTCGCCCACTGCCCCGGGTTTGCTGTGTGTGTGTGTGCACGTCACTTGGGTGGGTTAAATGCAGAGCACAAATTTCGTTGGAGTGAGTTCCCTCCAATGACAAAATATGTTACTTTCATCATCATCTTTCATCCGCTAAACATGAATAACAATCATTACATCTAGAGCCAGAAAAACTAACGTAATCCAGTCAAAATCAGTGTAGTTCCACCTTATATCACAAGCTAACACAAAATATCTACTTACAGACAAATAATGTCCAAGGCTCCAGTGTGTATGTCGAACATAAATGCAGCAATGAAACTTGTGGCAATTCACTGAATACAAGTACACTTCCGTCGGCCCTGCAGAGTGGATAAGTAGTCTCTCCTCCATCTCTTCCAAAAGGTGTTTGCAAGGCACTGGACATGTTTCCACTGTTTCCCATGCAATTCTGCCATCTGGAAGTGTCCAGAGGGAGCTGAGGCTGTGCTCATCTTCTGGGTGAGAAGCATCGCCGGGGTAAGGACTGTGGGCGTGTCAGGGTCAGAGGACACAGGCACCAGGGGTCTCGCATTCATTATAGCCATGACTTCTGCTATAAGAGTGCTCAACACCTCATGTGTCAGGCGGGTGTGTCCAGGTTGGAGCAGCATAGCATCCAGGATGCGCCTGGCAACGCCGATAAGTCTTTCCCAAGAGCCCCCCATATGCGAGGAGTGTGGCGGATTAAAAAGCCATGAGCACCCCTTGCTTTGGGGGTAAGCTGTAATTGTTGAGTCTTCCATGTTAATGCCCAGCTCTTTACAGGCTCCAACAAAGTTAGTCCCTCTGTCAGAGCGGAGAAGCCTGGCTGGACCATGGATAGCGAAAAATCTTCTCAGGGCGTTGATGAAGCTGTCGGTGGTCATGGACTCGATGAGCTCGAAGTGGACAGCCCTGGTTGACATACATGTAAAGATCACTGCCCAGCGCTTACTGTCCGCACTTCCTCCTCTTGTTCTGCGTGTCATAATGGCCCATGGCCCGAAAACATCAAGGCCTACATGAGTGAATGGTGGCTCTGGCGTGAGCCTGTCGGCAGGCAAGTCTGCCATCTTCTGTTCTTGTAGCCGCCCGCGAAGCTTGCGGCAGATCACACACTTGTGAATGACAGAAGACACCAGACGCTTTCCTCCTATGATCCAGTATCCTGCTGCTCTTAAAGCGCCCTCAGTTATGTGTCTGCCCTGATGCACTACTTGTTCATGGTAGTACCTCACCAGAAGTGTGGCGATATGGTGAGTGCGTGGGATGATCAGAGGATGTTTCTCTTCACTAGACAGGTCCGGGGCGTATGACAGGCGACCTCCGACCCGCAGCAGGCCGTCTTCGTCGGTCACTGGATTGAGCTTTTTGAGTGGACTCTGCTTAGGAAGTGCTTTGCCCTCTCTGAGGCATTTCAGTTCATTTTCATAGACTTCATGCTGGACCGCACGGATGATAACTCTCTTCGCATGTGACAGCTCGCTTGTGGTGAGTGTGTCTTGGAAAGAGCCCCACCTGTTGCGCTTCGAGCTGGCTGAATTTTCTTTAAAAGAGGCTGCAACATGGATTAGCCTGGCTGTAGCTTTGCAGAGATTTAACCAACTAGAGAATCTTTCAAACCGCTGTGAGCCCAGGTGAGCATCCAGGGCTCTGGTAGCCAAAACCGCGACCTCAGGCCGGATCTCAGCGTCTGCTTCGGGCTCCACCAGGGTGAAGACACTGGGTTCTAGGATCTCCTCTGTGTTCCCACGTGTGAGGAAACTTGGACCGGAGAACCAACTGCTTTGCTGTAGCTCTTCTGCAGGCATAAACCTTGTAGCGTGGTCCGCAGGGTTCAGGTCCGTAGGGACGTAGGACCATTGGTCTGGATGGGTGGATTGTCTGATACGGGTCACCCTATTGGATACATACACGTAGAATCTTCTTGACGAATTATGGATGTAGCCAAGCACAATTCTACTATCTGTGAAGAAACTGACAGCGTCCACATCGCCAAATACGTGGACTTTCATCCTGTACTCCACTACCCCCTTGTTTAAGTCATTGTCCTCGTACCAGAGGTAGCGTAGGTAGTCTCTATGATCACTTCTGACCACAAAGCAATAAAACATTTGCTGCACATCTGCTGTAACAGCTACTGGGTCTTTTCTGAATCTAAGGAGCACTCCTAACAGTGAGTTATTCAAATCAGGCCCACTGAGGAGCACATCATTCAGGCTGGTGCCCTCACATTCAGCACTCGAATCAAATACTACTCTTATCTGACCCGGCTTCTTCGGGTGATAGACACCAAACGTGGGCAGATACCAGTGTTCTTTACCTGGTTCCAGAGGTGGTGCGCGTTCGGCTTGGTCGTTGTCCAGCATTCTTTGCATGAACTCTGTGTAGTGACTTTTCATTTCTGGCTTTTTCTCCAGTGTTTTCCTGAGAGAGGCAAGACGATTCACTGCTTGTTCCCGGTTGCTGGGGAGGAGTCGTCGTGGCGACCGGAACGGCAGAGGCGCTACCCAGCTGTGGTCATCATCCTGGTAGACCTCGTCGTTCATGATGGTCAGGAACGCTTTGTCATCCATTGACAGCGCTGGTTTGTTGTCATCTTTTGAGATTACGAAAACTGTGTGCCCTAGCCTATCTGTGCTTACTGCCTGATCCACTTCTCCGTGTGTGAAGGAAAGGCAGTTGTGACGATGTGGCTTGCCACTGTAGTCTTCCTTCACCTGGATGCTGTTTGGGCAGGGACGGAGAAAGGATGTACGGCCATTAGGTAGCACATTTGCCTTGTACACGCTAACTTCAGCTGGTTTGTGGGCAGCCTCCAGACAGGCTTCGCCCACGATGACCCAGCCTAAGCCGAGCCGTTGTGCATAAGGAGCGTTGTGTGGCCCGTTGATTTGTTCCCGTACCTTATGTACTCTCAGGATGTCTCTTCCCAAGAGCAGGAGGATGGGTGCGTCAGGGTCCACAGCAGTAATCTTGTGCGCAACTGGCTGGAGGTGGGGGTGATTCAGCGCCACATGTGGTGACGGAATTTCTGATCTATCATCAGGCACTATGTCACACTCGATCAGTGTGGGGAGAGGGAGTTGTAGTTTCCCATCCATGGATTCAAGCATGAAGTTGGTGGCTCGCCTGCCGGAGGTTTCTGTGGTCCCCGAGCAGGTTTTCAGAGTATACGGCGCTGGACTGGCTTTGATGCCAAAGAGACTGAAGAACTCAGCTTTTGCGAGTGACTTGTTACTCTGTTCGTCTAGCACTGCATACATCTTGATTGCTTTTTCTTTTTTCCCTACAGGAAAGGCTTTGATCAGGCAGATCTTGGCACATGAACGTGGGGTGTCTGCATTGCCACATACCTCGGTGCAGCAGTTGGACACGGCTGTTGGTGTGTCAACGTTGAGCTCCCCGCTTTCCTCCTTGTCCACCATGGCGTGCTCTGCTGCAGTCGGAGGACCAGGGTGGAGGGCTGCAATATGTTTTTCACTGTTGCACTCGGTGCATTTGATTGACGCTTTGCAGTCTTTTGCAATATGCTGAGTTGACCCTTGTAGCAAATGCGGTTGTCTTTCAGGAATGCCTTACGTTCTTCAATAGTCTTGGATCTAAAGGCCCTACACTTTTTGAGTGGGTGAGGCTTCCTGTGTATTGGACACTCGGTCTGGTTCGCTTGTTTTCTTCTCCGTGGAGCTGGTTTGACCAACGCTGGACTGGGATTCAACATCCGTCTTGTGCACACTCACTGTCGCTTTCTGGCTGGACTTTATGGCCTTGTCAGCTCTGGCCTGTACGTTGCCACCGGAGGCGGTGAAGGCGAAGCTGGGGTCGTTCCTCACTTTAGCCTGTTGGCGGATGAACTGTGAGAAAACGGGGAAAGGAGGGAAAGCTACCCCGTGCTCTTCTTTGAACCTGGACCCCTTGGTTATCCATTTCTCTTGAAGACTATAGGGCAACTTTTCCGCTATGGGGTTTACCCCTCGGGCTGTATCCAGAAAGGCAAGGCCGGGTAGAAATCCTTCTGCCTTGGCACATTCCAATTCGAGCAGGATATCACCCAGTTCTCTGAGTTTGGCGTTGTCTTTGTTTGTAAGCTTAGGAAAATCTTCTATCTTTTTAAGCAGTGCGTGTTCAATGACTTCGGGTGTGCCATAACAGTCCTCGAGGCGTTGCCACACCATGCTGAGGCCTGCGGCAGGATTGAGGACATGAACTGAGCGAATTCTCTTTGCCTGTTCGGCTGACTCGGCTCCGAGCCATTTCACTAACAAGTCTAGCTCCTCTCTGGGTGACAAGTTTAGATCGTTAGTGGCAGTCACAAAGGACGCTTTCCATGACCAGTAATGTTCAGGACGGTCATCGAACCTGAGGAGACCTGAGCTCACGAGTTCTCGGCGCATTAGGTATCTGGCGAGGTCTTGTGCTTGTTGTGGCTCATGTGGGAAAACTCTGTGAGGGTTGGTAGTCTGCTGAAACTTTCCAGGACAAGTCCTAGATGGAGGTCTCTCGCTTGGTTCTTCCTTTTTGATGTTTGTGACGTTCAAAATCGGACATTGGCGAGCAGCTGGTCCGGCATTTTGGTGTCTGGATATTCTTTGCGGGTCCACTGGCGTATGTTTCAGTGGCTGTGGTTCTTTGCAAAACAGCTCTGCATGTTGCTGGACATAGTTACCGGCTCGTTCGGCTGCACTGAGAGGCTTTTCGGGAACATATGGTCCTTGGCGCTTCTCCCCGCTTTCAATCTCCTCTTTCTCGTAGGCAGCTGCTTCGGCCTCGGCGGCAGCAGCATTCTTCTGGCAGCTGAGGACATGGAGACTGGCTTCGAGTTCAGCTTTCTGCCTCATCAGTTCGGCTTTCTGTCTCTTCACGCTGGCTTCCCTTTTTGCAAAGTCTAGCTGGGCTTGTGCAGCTTTTGATTTGGCTCGTGCTCTGGCCGCGGCTGTTGATGTCGACCCGTTGCTGGAGCACTGTGAAGGCTGATGGGATTTCTTTGATAACTGAGACCGGGCTCTTGTCTTTCGGTTGTCTTATGACTGTCTTCGGTTAGCTCTAGAGCGGCTGCACCTTGAGCCTGTTCAACGGCATCCTGCTCTGGTCTGCTTGAGTGAAGACTCATGATTTCCTGGCTAGTCTTTTTACTTGAGCCCGCTGCGCTGTTGTCTTTTTACTTGAGCCCGCTGCGCTGTTGTCTTTTTACTATGCTGCCCTCGCACTGCGTTCCAGTCTGCTTGCAGAACTAGACAGCTAGCTAACATGTAAATGAATGGTCGAGATCCCAATAAATCAACAAGGCGTTCTTTTCTTGTTTTTACTGATCCTCAGTCACTCGTACATTCACTTGTATACTTTTTGTAAAACTGCAACAAAATACAGAAATAAAGATACATAAATTCCACGTAATAAATGTGTGTTACGTTCAACAGAAATGCTATTGACAGAGCTCCAAGTAAAGAGCTATTTTTAGCCTGCACGTTCGTGACGAGAGCTAGCATGACTAGCCACTAAACATGAATAACAATCATTACATCTAGAGCCAGAAAAACTAACGTAATCCAGTCAAAATCAGTGTAGTTCCACCTTATATCACAAGCTAACACAAAATATCTACTTGCAGACAAATAATGTCCAAGGCTCCAGTGTGTATGTCGAACATAAATGCAGCAATGAAACTTGTGGCAATTCACTGAATACAAGAGTAGGAAACTAAACAGGAAGCTTAACTTACGCAGTTAGCGCAGTTGCGCATAACGCCCACACGGTGGCAGTATTTCCTAAGCTAAATCAGCTAAATTAAACTAAGTCAGAGTCAATATAATGCATGACTTCTTATGGAAGGCAGAATAGTATTGATGTAGAACATTTAATAATCTTTGAACAAAATCCCCTTCTATCTGACCATTATTTAATAACTTTTAAATTTGTTCTATTTGACTTCACACCACCAAGTAAAAACTCCTACACTATATACCTGTCTGATAGTGCTGTGGCTAAACTTAAAGAAACAGTTCTATTGTCATTTACTTCAGTATCATATCCCGATAATAGTAAACATTACAACTGTCCCTCTTCAAATTGACCATTTTGTGGACAGTGCTGCAAGCTCATTAAGGACAACGACAGACTCTGACAGAGGTTCACAAATTAAAGCAAAATGCACAAAAACTTGAGAGGAAATGGCATTCCTCCAAACTTACTGAATCTCTCTCAATCTGGCAAGACAGTCTTAGATTATATAGGAAGGCCCTACGGACTTCCAGAGCAGCCTATTACTCGAAATTAATTGAGGGTAACAAGCATAATCTCAGGTTTCTCTTCAGCATTGTAGCCAGACTGACAGAGAGCCATAGCGCTATCGAACCTTGTATCCCTGTGATCCTCAGCAGCAATGACTTTATAACCTTTTTTAATGACAAGATTTTATATATTAGAGATAAAATTCAACACCTATTGACCTCAGCTGGTACTGACCTACCATCAAACTGGTGCCTTAGATACAACCAGCTGAAACAGATAATCATCTTGACTGCTTTTCTCCTATTGACCCTTTTCAGCTACATTCACTTATATATTCATCCAAGCCAACAACATGCCTCTTAGACCCCATCTCCACTAAGCTACTCAAAGAAGCTTTACCCTTATTTAGCACCTGTATATTAGACATGATCAATCTGTGCCTTATAACAGGCTATGTACCCCAGTCCTTTAAAGTAGCTGTAGTCAAACCTCTCCTTAAAAACACACACTTGACCCAGAGGTTTTAAGTAATTATAGACCAATATCTAACCTTCCATTTAGTTCCAAGATCCTTGAAAGAACAGTCGCCAATCAGCTATGTGACTTTCTTGAAAATAATAACTTTGTCGTGTTCCCTGCCTGGTTCCTGTCTGCCCTGCGCCTCCCCCGTCTGTGTGCACCTGATCCCTGATTGTTTCTCCCTCACCTGTCTCTAATCTCTCCCCATTAGTCCTGCATATATACCCTCTTGTGTCTTGTCTCGTTGCCAGTTCATCGATGTTCACAGCCTCACGTACCAGCGTTTTTTCACAGTCATAGTCATAGCTTAGCTAGTGTTTGATCCCTGCTAGTTTTTTGACCTTGTTCTTGAGTTCTTGACAGTACGAACTGGCCAATATGGACTCAGCTGACTTGGACCCAGTTCTGCAAGCCCTTCAGGCACAGGGACAGAAGCTAGCCCAGCAACAGGAGCAGCTCATGTCTCTGTGTGTTGATCTGAGAGAACTGGCGCTCCACCAGGACTCAATGATGACAGCGTTGGGCTCACAGATTAATAATTTGCTCGGTCACCTGCCACGGGAAACTCCTGCTGCGGCGCCGCCTAACCCAGCCACTCTTCCAGGGTTACCCTCGGACTCACAGTCGCCCGATAGCGCCGCCTCATCATGCCTGCAGCTCTCTCACCCGGAGCAATTCTCCAGGGAATCAGGTGACGTGAAACCTTTTCTGACACAGTGCGAACTGCATTTTGAAATGCAAGCTGCGGCTTTTCCCACAGACCGAGCGAAGGTGGCTTTCATCATCTCCCACCTCACAGGGCGAGCAGAGGCGTGGGCCACAGCAGAATGGAGCCACGGGTCCGCAGCCTGCTCTATTCTCACCAGTTTTACTCAAGCCCTCGAGCAGGTTTTCCAACACACCACGCCATGCAGGGAAGCCGCCAGGTCATTACTCAAGTTGAGGAAAGGTAAATGCAGGGTTTCAAACTATGCTATCGACTTCCGTACCCTCGCCACTGAAAGCGAGTGGAATCATGTGGCATTAAATGACGCTTTTTTTAAAGGACTCTCTGAGTCTGTGAAAGCACAGCTGATTCCCATTGATTTACGAGAGGATCTGGATTTGCTCATCGCCTTGGCCATCAAAATCGACAAGAGACTTACCGAGAGGGGACGGCTTCGGGCTCGTGCATCGCCACACCACGGGTGGAGAAGCGACTCCCAGGATTGGCCGAACCACGTCCGTCCACCGGCATCCAGCCTGGTTTCCATCAACCACCCCACGGAGGAACCCATGCAGCTGGGTCGGACCCACCTTCCAGTGGAGGAGCATCTCCGCCGACAACGGGATGGAAGATGCTACTACTGCAGACCACTTGGACATTTAGTGAGTGCTTGCCATATCAAAGGGGCCAGTGCACAGTCTAAGAAGCAGATCCTGGTGAGTAGAAGCTTCGTCATTGGTAACCCTGCCAGGTTCCAGCCACAAGTCAAGTTTATTTCAGACTCTAATTCACTCCTGGTCTCCGTGTTCATTGACTCTGGTGCTGACGCTAACCTCATGAACTCTTCTCTCGTCAGGAGACTGAGAAAGAGGCTGAGAAAATTCAGTCTCCGACGGCCTCTTGAGGTTAAAGCCGTGGATGGCACCCTCCTGGGCAGGATAACTCACCGTACTCAATCGGTTAAGCTAATTTTTCCTGACGCTCACACCGAAATGTTAAGTTTGTTTTTGACTCGGTGGCTCATCAGGTAATTTAAGGTCACCCCTGGCTCCGGGCCCATAATCCTGACTTTGACTGGGGCAGTGGGAGGATTACTTCTTGGGGCCCTGAATGCGCTGGTTACTGCCTTCCCAGGTCCAGCAATCCAGCTGCTATTCCTGACCCCTTGAACCCAGACCGAGTTAATGTGCTGCCATGTTACCATGACTTAGCTGAGGTCTTCAGTAAAGCCAAAGCCATGTCCCTGCCGCCACATTGCCCCTATGATTGTGCTATTGACCTTTTACCAGGTAGCACCTGTTCCAGGGGCAGGTTGTTCTCTCTCTCAGCTCCAGAACGCAAAGCCATGGAGGACTACGTGAGGGATTCTCTCGCTGCCGGAATTATTCGTCCCTACTCATCTCCTGCCGGCGCAGGATTCTTCTTTGTGGAGAAGAAGGACAAGACCCTCCGACGAGTTTCACAAACCCTCTGTCTCATTCCTTGGGTTTGTGCTTGCTGAGAGATGTGATCCATTGGGCCCATACTAACAAGACTGTCTGTCACCCTGCTATCAGTAAGACATTGTTTGTGGTAGCAAACTATAGGCCGATATCCAGCCTCCCGTTTTTATCTAAAATACTTGAAAAAGTGGTTGCAAATCAGTTAATTGATCACCTACACAGGAACAGTCTCTTTGAAATGTTTCAGTCTGGTTTCAGAGCCCATCACAGCACAGAAACAGCACTGGTTAAAGTCACAAATGACCTCCTCATGGCATCAGACCGCGGGCTTGTCTCCATACTTGTTTTACTAGATCTCAGTGCTACTTTCGACACTGTAGATCACAGCATTTTATTACACAGATTAGAACATGAGACTAGGATCACAGGGACTGCGCTATGCTGGTTCAAATCATATTTAACAGATAGATTTCACTTCGCTCAAGTCAATAAAATTTCACTTCGCTCAAGTCAATAATGTTTCCTCTTCATATATAAGAGTTAGTCTCGGTGTTCCACAAGGTTCAGTGCTTGGGCCGATCCTGTTCACTTTATACATGCTCCCTCTAGGAAATCTTATTCAGAAACATGGCATAAACTTTCATTGTTATGCTGATGACACTCAGCTGTATTTATCTTTAAAGCCTGAAGAAACAGAGCTGTTAGTCAGACTCCAGGCATGTCTTAAGGACATAAAGGACTGGATGACCTCCAATTTTTTATTATTAAACTCAGACAAAACTGAGATCATTGTTCTAGGTCTCAAACACCTTAGAACTAGAATAGCTGATAATATTGTCTCTCTGGACGACATTACGTTGGCCCCCAGTACGACTGCGAGGAACCTCGGCATTATCTTTGATCAGAACATGTCATTTATCCATCACATTAAACAGACCTCTAAAACCGCCTTCTTACTTCTAGGCTGGACTACTGCAACTCACTATTGTCAGGATGTCCAAATTACTCCATTAATAGCCTGCAGCTGATCCAGAATGCAGCAGCTAGAGTTTTAACAGGAATCAGTAAAAGGGATCACATCTCCCCCATCTTAGCTTCTCTTCACTGGCTTCCGGTAAAATTCAGAATAGACTTTAAAATTCTCCTACTTACATATAAGGCCCTAAATGGACTAGTCCCATCATACCTGCAGGATCTAATAGTCCCATATATTCCCAATAGATCACTCAGATCACAGAGTGCAGGTTTACTTGCAGTTCCCAGAATTCATAAAAGTAGAACGGGAGGACGAGCCTTTAGCTATCAGGCACCCCTACTGTGGAACCAGCTGCCAATCTGGGTTCGACAGGCAGATACCACCTCCACCTTTAAGACTAAACTTAAAACCTTTCTGTTTAGTAAAGCATATAGTTAGCACCAACTCTGTTACAAAGAGTAGAAAAGTAACAAAACTTAGTCCAGCCATAGTCACAACTTTATGAACAGGTTGTTCATAAAGACAACAAATAAACAAAGGTTAAAAAAATACGATGGGAGCTGCAGCTACAGGCTGCCATCTGGACAGTCTCGATGAACGGCTCAGGATATAGGAGGAGTGGTAAAGATTAGAGTTCAGGTGGGTTTAATAAAATGATAAACAAAGGGAAAGGAGGTTAACATGATCTTGGGCAATGAGTAAACAAAGAAAAGGGGTATCACAGCCACATACAACTTTGATCAGATACCTTGCATTCAGTGTTTATGTTCATGTTACCATTGTTTATCAAAAACAGTTGCTGCACTTCCAATTCCAGTGAACCTCTGTGACAATGTTTGCCTCCTTGTTGACTTTAGTAAGCACATAGCTTCCATGTAAATGGCTATTAATGATTTACTGAAGTTTTAGTAAAATGCATCTAATCTTGAGAAAGATCCTTGAAAAGGCAGACAATTATGTGGCTTCATACATAATTATTTGAGGATTTGGAGACAAGTTTTAGAGCGCATCACAGAACAGACACTGCATTGGTCAAAGTTACAAATGACCCTCTTTATTCTTCTTTATTTTATCATATGAGGGACTTGACTCTTTACCTGCATTATTAGACCTTAGTTCTGTATACCATTGACCATCACATCCCATCACAAAGACTGGAGAATTTAATTGACATTAAAGGAACTGCCTTAAGATGGTTTACGTGCTGTTCATCAGACTGATCTCAGATTGTTCATGTTAACAGTAAATCCTACCATCATACCTTAAAGAGCTTACTGTACCCTTACCCAACTAGAACATGTGTTACTTTGTTAGTTATGCTGTGATAGGCTTAAGCTGCCATGGGGCTTCCCATGATACACTCAGTTTCTCTCTCCTCCTTACCCCTTTCTTCTGTACACATTCATGTCCAGTTAACGGATGTTAATTGGACAGAAATCTCTCTTTGTCTCTCTCAAAACTGGTGAAGGCAGATGACTTTACTTGGAGATGTTTCACATTAACAGAGTGCCAGAAATTATAAGCATTTGGGAAAGTTTCATTGAGGTCAGATTATCAGTGATTAAAAATAATGAAAAGGGGCCAAGTGACCGAGAAAATGCAGTTGAAGTTGGTATGCACCACCATAATGTGAATGCTGCTGTTTGAGTTGTTACATGGTATGATTTTAATGCCAGTTAAAAGTTGTCTAAACAATGTCTATGGCTGTGAAGTGAGGAAAATTTTAGCCATCAGTCAGTTTGGCTGGTGGCTGGGGGACAGCAGGCTGAAGTTGGGGGCATGTTAAGAAGACTGAGTGTGTGTGTAGTTTCCTGTGTGCTGAGGGGTGTTGGCTGCCACCTTTATAACAAAAATAAAATCAATGTTATTATACTTTGGGAAGAATGATGACTCTTTAGTGTTTTGATTATTACTACTGATTCAAGTGACAATAGATTTAAATACTAATAGCACCAATAGTTGACAACTGCAAGAGAGAGAGAGAGAGATTCAGTAAGTCTTCTTTTTGTAAAATGTAAAAAACAATTTCTGGTTTGCCTGCTAACAAGTAAAATGAAAATCAGAATAAATAAAAAGACAAAGATGAAAACGTAATGTATTTTTTAGACAAAATGTGAAAATATTACTTGCTAGATTGCACATCACAGAAGCAGCACCTTTACCTGCAACTAAATTGGCTAGGTGACTAAGTGCCAGACCAAAATGTTTAGGCCTTCATGGGACATGTCCGCTGTAATTTCTTTAGATTGAGTATGACAAGGCAGACAAATAAGACATCTATAAGAGGTCTGCATGAGAGCGAGGCTGCTGTATTCCAAAGCTGACTATCCAAAGATGACCATTCAAAGAAGATCATGAATTGAAGTATTTGAATTATTCATAGTCTCAAACAGAACGTTATCCTTTTTTCAGGTTTACCTTTTACCTTCTTGTGTTATGTATGCAATGTTACAAGGCCAAAGAACACAGCAAGAAAACACTGAAACACTGCTCTTCAACTGTCTCAAATACCACATCAGTAGTCCAGCCTTTAGTTTCATAACTTATCTATGTTACGATGTAATACTGCACGGCATCCAGAGACTTCCCTGCTCACCTTTTTGTCTGCTGTCGTTTTATGAAAATATGGAATGTACAAGCAAAAAAGACATCTTTAACTGGATATGGAGCATTCGCAAATGGCATTTGCAACATTTCCAACTGTAACACCACGGGGACTACAATATTTTTAGCAAGACAAGCAAGCTAGCCCATAATGACTCAAAAACTATTGGATTGTGTGTATATATATTTTACTCCCAGACCTCTCCAATAACTTTGTAAGCTGAAGTATGAGTGAATATTACAAACTGTATTATCAATCAGTCAATATTATAAGTGGCCCATATCAAAGCAGTGAACAGCAACAAGCGAGTTTCTGGCTCCACAAGCTGAGCAAAGTTACTCCAGTTAGTTTAATAATGCTTGAAATTACACACTTGTTTCACTATCACAAAACCTGCAGCATGTCAATAACTATGCACTCAAAGTTCCGACATTTGTCAACACCCCCAAAAAAACAAAAGAGCAATATGCAGATTATTGGTAATAATATTTAATATTGAATTAATATTCACCAGGAGGCCAGAAACACAACGTGAACTAAATGCTAGTGCCTCCAAATGTACAAAAAATATTATCAATGTTATTGCAGGTTTAAGGTTCATACCTGCAACAAACACTGATAAAGAGAATCACTGTCAGTTTACTAGTGTATTTCACAAAATTTGTTTGAGTGGCAAATGACATCATTGTGGCATGTCACAGCTGGGTGGAACCTAATATCACTGAAACAGCAAGGACCCAAAACAAAAGACAAAACAACCATCAGAAACACATAACATTAGCTGCCTGTGAACACCTGCCAAAAACCCTGGATGGCTAGGGGATAATCAAGTAGGGCAATAAGAAGACACCAGAGACAATATTTTAATAGAGGGGGTTGTTAACTACCACCGCTTGTTAAGACTTGATTAACATTCTTACATATGACTACTGAGTGAATCCCATATGCTGATGTAGACTGAGATGTGGCTTTAAGCTGAGGAAAAGCTAGTAATTATGACAATAAATCTCAAAAACTGTGCACATAAATAAACAAGTATGTGAATATGATGGCAAATACAAAACAATTACTCAAAAAAAGCATCCTCATGGGGGAGCATTTCTGCATTGTGAGTGCACACAACAGTAACTGCATAGCACATCTTCTGTGTTCAAGATGGCGCCGAGGATGGACACCCTGGTGTTTTGGTGCGCTCTGTTTTGTCTGTTTTTGTGTAAATATTGTGTGTCCGCATGCTCTTCCACCAGAGAAGAGCTCATGAACTCCATACCCGTTGACTTATCTCCAGTTTTTTGAGCATCTGCTGCTTACTCCGCGTTTTAGTCAAAAAAGTGAGGCGCCAACGCAGAGGAAAGTGAGCTGGTGCACTCGTGCGCCTCTGCAGACATGGAACACGCACACCGTTACCTGGGATCTTTCTCTCTAACGCACGCTCACTCTGCAACAAAATGGATGAGCTGACACTGCTGATGAGAAATAACAGGGACTTTTCTTCATCTTGTGTTTTGTGCTTCACAGAGACGTGGCTTTGTGAACAGATCCTGGACTGCGCGCTGCAGCTGGAGGGATTCCAGCTTCTCCGAGCGGATCGTCACAAGGAACTTTCCGGCAAAACTAAAGGTGGAGGTGTCTGTTTTTACATCAACAGCGGCTGGTGTACCGATGTGACTGTGATCTCCCAGCACTGTTCTCCTGCTCTGGAGTACTTATTCATACACTGTAAGCCTTTTTACTCTCCGCGTGAGTTTGCTTCATTCATTCTGGCCGCTGTTTACATCCCGCCGAGTGTGGACGTGCACGAAGCTCAGCACGTACTCGCGGATCAGGTACTGTGTGTGGAGCAAACACATCCGGACTCCTTAGTTATTGTCCTTTGCGACTTTAATAAAGGAAATCTGAGCCAAGACTTATCCAAATACAATCAGCTGATCAAATACCCGACCAGAGAGGAGAACACACTGGATCACTGTTACACCACAATAAGCGGAGCATATCGTGCAGTGCCCCGCGCCGCTCTTGGTCTATCTGACCACGTCATGATCCACCTGATTCCCACATACAGACAGAGGCTGAAGCGCACCAAACCTGTGGTGAGTACATCTAAAAGGTGGACCAGCCAGACTGTGGAAGAGCTTCGTTTCTGTTTGGATTCAACGGACTGGGACGTGTTTAGGGCAGCTGCGGATAGTCTTGCTGAGTATACAGATACTGTAACCTCATATATCCAGTACTGTGAGGACAGTATTGTGCCAACACGCACCAGGGTAAGTTATAACAATGACAAACCCTGGTTCACAGCCAAACTCAGACAGCTGAGGCTAGAGAAGGAGGCTGCATTCAGAAGTGGGGATAGAGACAGCTACAAAGAGGCCAAGTACAGGTTTAGCAAGGAGGTGAGAAGTGCTAAATCCCTGTACTCTGAGAAACTTCAACAGCAATTCTCAGCTAATGACTCGGCCTCTGTGTGGAAAGGGCTTAGGCAAAGCACCAACTACAAGCCCAAAGCCCCCCACTCTACTGACGACCTGCGAGTAGCCAACAGTCTGAACGAGTTCTACTGTCGCTTTGATGGACTATCTGCTAGCCCTGACTCCCCCACTCACCCCATCAACACGGCCATTCACACCCCCCACACCCCTGAAGTCATTCCACCAGTATTCACCTCGGACCCCTCCTCCTCCACCACCACAGCCCTCTTTATCCACAATGCTGTATTGCATGAAATTGTAAAGATTTTCACAGAAACAAGGCTTCTTGTGGGAAGCCTTCCCAGAAGAGTGGAAGCTGTTATGGCTGCAAAAAGATCAACTCAGCTGTGTTACAAAGACTTGCACTAGTAGTGAGCCATACCTAATCCAAAACTGACCATTTATACTGCCTGAATTTTTGCATACACAGGATTTTAGTAATAATTTTTTGGCACACAATATTTTTAAATTTTTGGTTGCACTTTCAGCATGGATGCACTGTTTTATAAATGAGATCCCTGGTATCTGCAGAGATAACGTACCTTCATTTTTTTGGCCTCAGCACGGCTCTTGTAGCAGAACTCTACCAGTGCCACCATCATGGCCAGACCCAGACCTCCAACCAGGATGTAGAAGACTCCTGCTACGTTACTAAGGGACAGAGCGCTGGTCTTCTCCTGGTACATCACACAGAGGGAAAAAAGAGGGCAGTCACCCAAAGAAATTTATTAGTGGGGTATTTTTATGTTATGAGCTAACTTTAATCACTACCCTTAAGCCATTTCTTATGGACTTCATATGGAAGTTTTAGATTAGGACAACACATAATGACAGAGAACCAAACCAAACTTGACCTGTACACATTGAAGCAACATTTAACAATTCATTCTCTTTATTAGTTTGTCTGCATTAAAATCAGCACACATGCATGTACAGTTTTATAGGTGTGTTTGCAGACACTGTCTATTCTGAAAAAGCTAGTAAATTACTCAATTACCATCAAAAGCATTTTTTTTCCATTAAAATGGCTCCGGGCATCATTTATATGAGGTTTGATAACATAACATACATACTCAAGTACATAACAGAACATACTCAAGTACATAACATAACATACTCAAGTAAGACATTGCTGAAATGTAATGCAGTTACATCACTAAAAATAGGTCAAAAGGGCAACAAACATGAACAGTCAGAGAATCTGAATTCCTCCAGATTATCTAAACTACTTTATTTCAATCAGAAAGTGAAGACACAATATCATCTCTTTGATGCTGAAGCGAGAAATGGATGTGTAAACTGTGACTGATGTTTACAAAATTTGGGCATTATATTTTTGGTTGTTTCCAATCTGCCGGCCATTTGACTGCTTGTGTTTCTTGGCCCATCCGACTTTTTTTTATTTATATTTTACAAAAGTAACTGCCTACCTTATCTTAGGCGAGACAGACAATGTGAAAACTGTTGTCCATATGTCACATATATTGTATTATAAACCAGTTTACATTCCTTTCAACAGCAGGCTGAGAAGCAATGCTTCGCTGCCCAGTCTGATCGGATGTGGTCAGACTTGTGCTTTGGTAAACAGTAGCCATTGTGCAAATGCTTAAAAATAAGTATTGCAGTGTTCTAATGCTCAAGGTCAAACATCTACCTTGCTGGTTTTTCATTCATCACTGTGCTCAGGAGCTAGTCTCATAGCCTAGAGCATAATTATGTTAACATCAACATATGCCCAGGGTGTTTCCATTTTCTTTCATTCATGCTGGGTTAGCCTCCAGTCCACCTCAGCCATTACTGCAAGAGTTTTTATGCTTCTACAAGTTTGTGTTCAAAATACTGTTTATTGGTGACTTTCTCTTTCTCCACCTGAATGACTACTGATACACCTCAAATTACAGGGGAGACAGAAGGGGCTTGAAAACTGATAAATATACAGTAGTATTTTTAATTCTGCAATGAATGACAGAAAGACATAAAATCAAATTTAAATCAAACATTCTGTAATTGTATTGTGTAATCCATATTTTTCAAATGTGTGTGTACAACTTACCTGATCATTGCTACAGACTTTATCTTCTTGTCAATAATACATGTAGAATGATCAATTTGTCTTTGTAATGTATCAAGACTAATGTCTTGTTTTGTAGGCCTATGCATAGTTAGTGGACAGATTTTTTTTTTAAGCTTTTAACTACCGATCATTTCTGCACCATTTCTCTGCATTTCCTGATCCCAAGTTAGGTTATATTTTTTTCTTCAAAATAGCTGGTGACTTTAGAGATGGTGGTGGCCTCTCTGCACCGTTTCATTGCATTTCCTGATCACAATCCTTTGTGAGCCAACTTTCACCTTTAAGTCAATCACAAAAATAAAATTAAATATGTAGACAACTCTTCCCTAGTGATGTTTAAACGCAATGACAAATTGGTTATGTAGGAAATTTTTGAAAGTTCTCAATAAGTTAGGTTATATTTTTTCTTCCAAATACTTGGTGACCATAGAGATGGTGGCCCCCCCCCCCCCACACACACACACACTCACACACTCATCCTGAAGCTCCTTGCAGGAGCTAGCTACTTTGCTAGTAGCAAATGAACAAAAAACAATTAGTAATTTGTTGCACGTCCTCTGACCTTCAGGATAGCCTGAATTCTTTGAGGCAGAGATTTGACTACAGAAAAACAGTCTTCTGTATCAGTCTGGTTTCAATTTTCATGTACTGCAGTTGACAGCTCAATTTTGTGAGTCTTGTCGGTGACCACTTTTTTCAATTTTTACCACAAATTCTCAATTGAACTGAGATCGGGACTGTTTGATGGTCCTGTCACAGAATGGATATGCCTTTCCTGAAGAAAAGCTCTGACTGACATTCCTGGTTCTGTAGCAAGATGCATTGTCATCCTGAAAATTGACTTGAATTGAGTTGACTTGAAAATTGATTCCTCATAACCAAGTTCTCTAGTGGATGAAATGAGAAACGTGTGAAATTACAAGTACACTTGAGCATTGAGTTAATGATTGCCATCTCCCCTGACATGCAACCCCATATCAACAATCACTGGGGAAGTTTGTTTTCTTCAGGCAGTCATCTTTATATGCTTTATTGGAGTGGGACCAGACAAAAGTTCAGATTTATCACTGAACTTCACTTTTATCCAGTCATCCGCACTCTTTGTTTCTCTTCTGCCCATTGTACACCCTGGTCTGGTTGCCAGTCAATTGCAGGGCTGACACAGAAAGACAGACAACCACACATACACAAACTCACACCTAGGGGCAATGTAGCCAATTAGGAAGCCAGAGTACCCAGAGAAAACCCATGTGGGCAGAGGGAGTACATGCAGACTCCGCACAGAAGGGGACCGGGATTTGAACCTGGAACCCCCCTTACTTTCACGGCAACAATGTTAACCACTGCACCACACCACTGATGTTTGTAATAGAAATGATAATTTGAAGGTGATTCCATATTTTTTTTTTTCTCAGCCTTGAGTGATTCCATATTTTTTTCCTTTGCTTGATATGAAAAAATTATTTTACTATGGAAAAGCATTGCCTTTGATTTGTTTCAAGTCTGTTCCACAAAGTCACAATGTTCAGCTGTTTAACAAAATTTGTTTTGTGCTATGGATCTTGCAAGTGTGATGATTCCATAATTTTTACCACAGGTTGCACTCAATAAGTCCTGCTGGGATCTCATGCCATGTGCCAAGATTAAAACAATAGCAGAGAGTCCCAGAATCCTGAACAAGAGTTTTGCAATCATTCATATGAATGAGCACCAAAGCCTCACTAATCAGGCCTAGGTGTGAGGCTTACGTAACCCAGTGCTCTAAAATAAATAACACATAAAATAATTAATAAAAATACTAACTCTGCATTAAAAAATAAACATAAGTAATAAATACTATAATTAATAATAAAAATACTAGTCTGAATTACCGAACGTCAAAAAAATCATGTGATCTACTAATGAATGTGATGCAGGTGCAGCCAATCAAGTGTGCTACTACCCTAGAAACAGGAAGCCGCCGCTCACATTAGTGAGACGCCTGGAGCTACTGTTGAGAGCGGAGCGGCGGCAGATGAATTACCTGCAACAAAACCAAACGAACTGTTGATGATTTTGAACCGTATGAACTATCTGCAGCAAAACCAAAGGAACTGTTGACAACCTTGAACCTTTATGAACTACCTGAATTGGTGAGTGAGCTAAGTTGTTGCAGTTACCACACACATACAGCTACCAGAGTGTTTGTGTATTTGGTCTTACAGTGTGAGTGTTTTATTCATTTGTGTGTTGATTTATTTATGGCTTGTACCTCAACAGGCCAGGTTTTTCTATAACCAAGGAGAGATTCCAAGATCACAAGCTACGCAATCGACAACTAACCGGGAGCCAAGTCTGGAGGAAACAACCACCAACCACAGCTCAAACAACTCCTTCCATACGTCCCTGCCACAGCAGTAGGACACATGTGAAGACACTTGCTCAGAATAATTCCTTTCTGGAACGCGCGTGCATGTGCACGTGCACACACCAACAAACACACATACTATGCCCAGAACTCTCAAATAACTAAATTGAACTCAACCATTCTTTCCTGTTTCATTCAGTTTCTCTGTAAAGAGGTACTTTTGTTCAATTTGTGGTTATTTTGAAAGGTTTTCCTGTGATTTAAGTGAACTTATTCAGTTTATTTATTTTGAATTATTTAATTAAGATTCAAGTGTTAGGTTCAATTTGATTTACTGAGTTCTATAGTGATGTTAAGCTTATTTCATTTATTTGTGTTTATTCAACGCAGTGGGTTAAGTTAATAATTGGAAAGTAGTAGTTTTCTTCCCTGGAGTCCTTGTGCTTTCTCGTATTGCTATATTGCTAGCATAATCACCATAGTACTGTATCTTCTGTATACTTCATTGTCATTATCATTATCTACAGTTCCAATACTTCTGATATTATTACTGCTGCTATGCATCTCTGCTTGTGTGCTCCTTCTCTCACGCCTCACCCCCTCTGCCTCTCTCTCTTTGTCCGTCTCTCTCTCTCTCTCTCTCTCTCTCTCTCTCTCTCTCAACCCAACCAGTCAAGGCAGATGACTGCCCATCTTGAGCTGGGGTCTGCTCTGAGGTTTTTGCCTTCTAAAAGGCAGTTTTTCCTCGCCATTGTTGCCAAGTGCTTGCTCAAGGGGAATGTTGGGTTCTCTGTACTACAATTTAATTTAAGAGTTTGGTCTAGATCTGCTCTAATTGGAAATTGTCATGATATAACTTTTGTTGTGAATTGGCGCTATATAAATAAACTGAATTGAATTGAATTGAATTGAATTGAAAGGAATAAAGGTGCACCTAAAGTATTTTGACTTAGCTATTCTACCTTAACTAAATTAACTTAATAACTTAAGAAACTAAAATCTCAGAAATGCGAAAACAGCCAGTTCATATCTTGTAAATAGTGTGATTATTTTTGTTTGTAATTTTGTATTTAGATATATTTCTCTTCCATGACCATAATGTTTTTTGGAATTAATTTACTTTGTTATTTTTTAATACATGGCACCTATGCACTTCAAACCTTCTGGCCTCTGAGTCTTGATTTATTTCATGTCCATCAGTCCCTGGTCTCCCTGAGCCGAATCCTGATCTTCTGGTCATAGCCTATCCTAATATTTCACATCACACATACTACATTTAGTTTAAATTCTCCCGTTGCCCATTGAGGAACTCAGTGTGCCGTGAACACTGAACGAGCGCACAACGGCCCCACCAGCTCCAGCCTCTAATTGCAACAGATTGGAGCAACACAAAGAGGCTAATGTCTGGACAGAAACTTAGATAGTGTGCTGTTGTTATAGAACTGTTGTGTTCTTTGTTACGGAAGATAGATAGAGAGATAGATACTTTATTATTGAATTTCCCTCGGGTTCAAAAAAGTATGTATCCATCCATCCATCCATCCATCCACCCATCCATCCACCCACCCACCCAAGGGAAATTCACAAATTCCAGCAGCATGCCCAGACTTAAAAACATCTGCACAACTGAACGTTTATAGCGTGTCTTTAAACACTATATTAACTGTGCTTTGTTGTTGTGGGACCCTTGTTTATTAAGGACACCCACCGTGTCCTTTGTTTATTGAACGCTCATAAGACTCAAGCTCCTCGTCACTTTGTTTACACTCTGCACTTGTGCTTCTTTCACATCATGAGTGTTTTTCTTCTCGAGCCTATTGCCACCAACCAATAAACTGATATTCTACCATTTGAAGGACCGGCATCAAGTCAGCTGATGAACAGTTCACCTGCCTTGTTACCGCATAGTAAAATAACCCAGTTTATTGTGCTTCATGATAATTAGGATCCTCCCTGCTCTATGTATTTCTTCTTCTTTCCCATTTTACTAACCTGCCTATATACACTTTAAACACCTACAGCCACCTGAACATAGGGATCACACTTTTTGTTGGGCATGTGCTAGGTTGCGTTGTCCCATTTGTTCCCCACACTGCCTTTGTTTAAACCCTAGACGGTGAACCCGCCATCACTTCGTCTGCCATCTTGGTCCTCTCTCTCGTCTCTCTCACACACACAAATGCACACATACACTACATGTGTTCTTTTGCTTTGCTGTAATATGATTGCTTGTGTTTGTTGCTCTAGTTGTAGTATGACAGATTTTTTATTAATTGAAAATAGTGCTGATTACCAATGGATGTCACTTTTGTTAATAAATTCTTTTATAGCTTGACTGGTCATTGTATGTGATTATTTGCATATTGGTGTGGCAACTGCTGAATTCAGCATGCAAGACAGCTAATGTTCTGATTCAACCCTTTACTGTTCGCTTGATTAGTGTTAATATCTTTCAGATACTGACATTTCTCAGTGAACACAAAATTGAATGCTCTCCAGCTTGGTTATTGGTTGGTTACAATAACTAATATTAACTAATATTAATTAATAATTAATATTATGTTATTTCCTTCTTTTGACAGAACCTTGACTTACAAATAGACATTAAGTGTTAAAGACAAACATAATAGATGAGATTATTCATCAGATATCCAAAACATACACACACACACACACACACAAGACAAAGACACATCAATGAGCCTAATTGCTAATAGACATGGATTTAATACTGTCATTTGTCAGTTTAACACACATATAGAGGAGTACTGTAATCTTAAAGAAGTATAAATATGGTTTACTTTCCTGATACAAAATTACTGTGCATGTTAAATGTGTAAAGAAATAGTCTGTTGATCCACAGACATAAACAACTGACCTTATTAGTGGAATCCTTGAAGCCACACTCTCCTTTATCGTACCACCACTTGTTTTTCATCTTGTCTAGGGTCCCTTGCTCATTCAGTTTCAATACGGCAAGGTTTACTGGCACTCTTCAATGAAAATAACATAAATAACATCATTATCAATGTTATGTTATGTTATTAGTGGGGCAGCGGTTCTCACACTCTGGTTTAGCGACCAAGACAGGGCCCACTAATACTTGCTATTTGCAGAAACACATTCCATCATGACCAAAATTAAAGCTTGTCTTTACAATATTTTGCCACATATGCCACATATTTTACTTTTAATTTAAAAACCATGCCAAAATGTAAGATTAGTTCTTTGTGTAGAAGTGTTCTAAAGTAAATATTTAAGTAATCTCTCTATTCATTTGTCCGTCTGTTGGCCCCTGAGACAGAATATGAGAGGCGCTGCAGTAAAAAACCTTTCTGCTTTTTCAGCAGCAATATTCCAGACAAGAGCCATAGATAGAGTTTGGCCAGGTTGCACAAACTCTTTATCAACAGCCCTTCTTCCGCACTGTTGCTGCCATCTGGTGCGAGGTCACCTGACTCTGGCCTTTCTGCTGAAGCCTACCGTAACCCCGACCTTCTCCAAACAGGGTGCAACACATAGGGGAAAGAAGCAGTACAGACTACAACGCTACCTGTTAGTGATGCTTTTCAGCAACTGCTAAATCCAATAACTACATGTAATATCAGTGAATATTAATTTACTAAAATTCAGTTAAAGGACATTGCTAGATTGCCATCTTTGCATTCACATGTGGCGTTATAACTGTGCTGCTTCTTTAGCTTTTCTTATGCCTGTTACCTCTGTTGCCTTTGTGTTTGTGTGTTATCTATATGTGTGAGTGTGTGTGTGTATTAACCTTGCTCTCCCCTCCTCCGCTGCCGCATTCTCCCTTGTCATACCACCACTTGTTTTTCAGTTTGTCCAGCAGGCCCTGCTCGTTCAACTTTAACACCGCCAGGTTCACAGCATTTCTACATGAACACAGTGGCTGTTAGCAGTTCAGTGATTGTTAGTCTCAGTCCTTCTTCTGGTATGCATGTTAGTAGAATTAATTATTAATCCTTAATATAAACAGAATATACATGGCTGGAATGTTTCTCCTTTCTCAACAGTGAACTAATCAGTATTAGATTATCTAACAGGTCTTTGTAGCTAAGCTCAACCTGTTAAAGACACATGAATAATATTTCTGAATGACATGAATGTCCTTATTGAACTGCAGAGATAGGGTTGAGATCTCATGGCAGGTCTTGGTTGATAAATTACAAATCTCTTGCTTCCTTCAGTAACACTATATAAAACATCCATGCACTGTTGTTTTGGCCAATTAAAATAAAAAGAAATCGCCAGCAACAGATTATATCTTACAACATAACCTTCAAAAGTTACTTTCTAAAAACCCTAAATTAAGCTTGGATGTTGTCTGGTTAATGTTCCAGAATAGCAACAGAAACAAGCAAGTTTGAATTTTTTATTTCAAATATGTACTTTTGCTAACCTTGGGCTTGTATTTACAACCTGTGTAATAATGTGACTGTTCTTCTTTGCCTGTTGAACTATTTTTAATTATGTCATTGTCTTCCAATGCATGTATTACTGTTAGAAAAAAGAGTTGTAATAAACTGTAGTATTTCTTTAAGTTAAAGTTAAAGGTTGGCTAAGGTTGAATTTAGGTCAGATACTGCAAAAGATGACAAACAAGCCAAATGTCACTTTAAATTAACAGAAGAATCCTTCAAAAAGATTATTCAACAGACACGTACTGCAGGGATTGTCTGTGATGCCAATTTGAATTGTTGGAAACTCTCAGCTTTCATTCATATTACATAAACTATTTAGGATTATCCCCTTAATATGTCTGAATTCAGGATTGTTCCCTTAATATGTCTGAATCCACAGATTACATAGGCTGGCATTCTCTTTCAAGTGCAAATATTTATTTATTTTAATTTGATTTCGATAATTGGATTCACATTTAATAAGATTATTCTAAATGCCACAAAAACGCAACCATACATACACATAACCGCTCCATCTTCCTATTACAGTCAAACTATTTACCTGCATCACTGACACCAGTAACTATTGTGCTTTTGTTCTTATTCAGGATTTGCCTGCATCACTGACACCAGTAACTGTTGTGCTTTTGTTCTTATTCAGGGACCATCTCTATAGGAACATCATTCTGGCTAATTGCAAACATAAGGCTAACATTAGTTTTCATGAATACTTCCACATTTGTGGAGAAAGTGGAATTCTGCTTTCAGCAGAGCAAAGGGACCATTTAGCATAAATGCTAATTTTTCTATGGGCAAAGTCAAATTAAGGCACACATTTTGTCTCATACTGTATGACCAGGGGCTGGTTGCACAAAGTTAGACAATTACTGATGCTTCTAAATATAACAAATGAACTTTCTAAGAGATGAAGCAAATACTTTATTATGTGTCCCTTAATATCCCGCTGATTTCCTGCTACGTTTTTCTAAGGACATTTCTGGTAAAAGTAATTTAGCACTCATTATAATTGGAATGACAAGCACCGGCCTGTTTTAGGATTCAGTTTGATCTCATATTAATGTTTGCATAGAAGTAGTATCGATTCATATTTAAAAAATAAGGTTCTTCATAATTCTTATTTGTAATTGACTGTGCTTTTTAGTTTCATTTGTTAAATTGCAAATGAACTTATCACATACTGTCTTTAATAGTTTCTTTTTAAAAAGGAAGTATTTACCAACAGGGCCAACCGAAGACTTTCTACTTTTCCCTTTCATAATACCAAGTTACTTAGTATTTAGTTAGTACTAAATAAATGACTGTTGTTGGCCTGTGGATATAAGTGTCTGGATTGTGGACCTTCCATTGCCATGGTATGCTTGTCCACATGAAGCACACAAGTTAGTCCTGTCCCTCTCAGAAAGTGCTTCTAATCTTAACTTGCTATGTGTATAAAAGACATCGGTCACAGAATCAATCTCTTCCATTCAAACCTCTCCATCACCATGGGCAAGACCGGGGAGCTGCCAAAGGACATCAGGGACAAGGTTGTAGACCTGCACAATGGAATGGGCTACAAGACCATCAGCAAGAAGCTTGGTGAGAAAAAGACCACTGTCACAATAATTCAAAAATGGAAGAAGTACAAGATAACAGTCAATCGCCCTTGCTCTGGAGCTCCATGCAAGATCTCACCTCGTGGGGTAAGGATGATTCTGAAAAAGGTGAGGGATCAGCCCAGAACACACTACGCCGAAATGAATGGAGATCCTGCAGTGCCCGATTCAGAGAAGACTTGGGAGAATGTGATGTGGTCAGATGAGACCAAAATTGAGCTCATTGGCATCAATTCGACTTGCTATGTTTGGAGGCAGAGAAACACTGAATATGACCCCAAGAAAACCATCCCCACTGTCAAACATGGAGGTGGAAAGAATCTGCTTTGGGGCTGTTCCTCTGCCAAGGGTACAGGAAGACTTCACCGCATTGAGGGGCCAGTGAATGGGACCATGTACTGTAGAATTGTGGATGTGAACCTCGTGACCGTGGATGGGTTTTCCAGCATGACAATGCCCCAAAACATACGGCCAAGGCAACAAAGGAGTGGCTCAAGTAGAAGCACATTAAGATCCTGGAGTGGCTTAGCCAGTCTCCGAACCGTAGTCACGTAGAAAATCTGTGGAGGGAGCTGAAACTTTGAGTTGCCAAGCAACAGCCTCAAAACCTTCAGGTTTTGGAGAGTGTCTGTAAAAAGGATTGGACCAAAATCCCTTCTGAGATGTGTGCAAACCTGGTGACCAACTACAAGAAACATCTGACTTCTGTGTTTGCCAATAAGGGTTTCTTCACCAAGTACAAAGTCATCTTTTGCTTGAGGATCAAATACTTATTTCACTCAATCAAATGCAAATCAATTTATAACCCCTATTTACTTTTTTTCTGGATTTTTTGTTTATATTCTCTCTCTCTGTTAAAATTAACCTACCATAAAAATTATGAACTGTTCATGTCTTTGTAAGGAGGCAAATCAAAAATCAAAATCAGGAGGGGATCAAATAATTATTTCCCCCACTATATACAGTCAGCCTAAATAATGTATATACACATTAAGGGTAACACCATCTGTTGGGAAAACACCGTACACGGTACACAGTGTTATCGCAATTTGATCAAACTTCAAAAGAGGTATCTATATGTATAGAACTACTTATACAAAGCAACCTTGATATTACTGTAGTCAGCTGACCCCTGCAAATTTGTTCTCTCATTCTTCTCTTGAACAACTATGTTCCCTGAAGGCAATGTGATACGGGAAGGTCTTCAGCCTTCTTTGTTAAGCTGTCAATCATGATTCATCACCCCCAAGTTGATGCCACACCTGCAACACTAGATCCGGAAACCAGTAACCTCGATATTGCTGTAGTCAGCTGACCCCTACAAATTTGTTTTCTCATTCTTCTCTTGAGAACATACACTTAGTTCCCTCAGCTCATCCAGACATTTCCTTGTCCTTGCTCCAAGATGCCAGAGGGTCAGAGACAGTTGTTAACAAGAACCTCCATCTTGGTCATGGGTATGTTCCCACAGTGTTGATTCCATAAAAAGCAGTGGTTAACATTCATTGCCTTTTCACCTTGTCAGGAGCCAATGCTTCTTCAAGGTTTACACTAGCTTTACACTGGCACACACTGGACATTAAAGTCAATGAGAAGGGTTTGTGGCTAATCCTGACATCCATTCAGTGTTCACCCTGGCATAGGGTAGAAAAATAATTAGGCTTCTGGAAAGCAAACCATGGCGCCGACCCATTCACTATGATCTTCTGTCCTGGGCACTGAGGAAAGTATGACACCTAACGCCATCTGCATAACTCCCAGTGACTTACAGTATGCAGACGATATTGGGTTATTGAGGAGCTCTGTGAGTAAAGTATTTGGTAGCTGAATGGATTTCTGACAAACAGATATCACAAAATTAACTTTATTTCCCATGGATAGGAAACAGAAAAAATATTTTGAGGCCTGCTATAACACTGAAGATTTGCTGCTTTTGCTTTCAATTACCTTAAAATTTTAAATTTCTGACATCTGGCCCAGGTTAGGTGCGGAGTATATGTTGAGTGGCAAAAATCTGCTATTATAACAACACTACCACTACCTACTACTTTTTCCCTGATCAAATTCTCTGTGAGTGGTAAAGATTCTCAATTCAGAATCAGAATCAGAATCAGAATTCCTTTTTTTTTATCCGAGGGGAAATTCTTTTTTAGTACACACATTGCACTTGCAATTTTCCCGACCGAGAAAACAAAAATGAAAAATATAAAATAAAATAAAATAAAAACTAAAATAAAGTATAAAATATAAAATATCAGATAGTTACATATATCTGTACATTTATACATCCTGGGGAAAAGTATGTGTGTCTGTTACAATGCAGAGTTTAATAGTTTGACGACGACAGGCAGAAATGACTTCCTGTGTCGCCAAGGAATGTCTAGTATTGTTCTTATTTTGGACAATATCCTCCGCTCAGACACCACTGTCAGAGAGTTCAGTTCCTCTCCCACAACATGGCTGGTCTTCTTAATGATTCTATTAAGTCTGTTAGTGTCCCTCACCCTCAGGCAGCTGCCCCACCAGGCAACAGCATATGTGATGGCACTGGACACCACCGACTCATAGAACATCCTCAGCATCGTCCTGCAGATGTTGAAGGACCTCAGTCGCCTCAGAAAATAGAGAAGGCTCTGGCATATTCTATACATAGTGTCCACATTCTTGCACTAGTCCAGTTTGTGGTCCAAGTACACCAGTAAGTACTTGTACTCCCCCACCACCTTCACAGTGGCACCACTGGTAGGAGTCACTGGAGCCTTAGTCCTCCTCAGGCCCACTACCAGTTCCTTAATCTTTGTCACATTGAGCTGTAGGTGGTTTCTCCCACTCCAAGTAACAAAGCTGTCCACTACAGTCCTGTACTCTCTCTCTCATCACATCCAGTAATACATCCAACCACTGCAGAGGCATCAGAAAATTTCTGAAGATGGCAGGTCTCTGTGCAGTGCTTGTTTGTGCTGTAAACAGTGAAGAGGAAGGGACAGAGGACGGTCTGCTGTGGAGCCCTAGTGTTGCTAATCACTCTGTCTGACATGCAGCACTTCAGGCGTATGTACTGTGGTCTGCCAGTTAGATAGTCTGAAATCCAGGACACCAGTGAGGCATCCACCTGCATCGCTGTCAGCTTCTCAGCCAACAGAGCCAGCCTGATGGTGTCAAATGCACTTGAGAAGTCAAAGAACATGATTCTCACAGTGATTGCCGACTTGTCCAGGTGGATGTAGACTCTGTTGAGCAGGTAGATGATGGCATCGCCTATTCCAAGGAGATAGTAATGAATGCAATAGGGTGCTGAGTCTGTATCCAGGCTATTGCAGAGTGAATAGTGTCACATGCCGTGCTGGGGCTTGCAGAGGGGGGACATAAACGGTCACCATGACAACATGTGAAAACTCCCTGGGCAAGTAATATGGATGTAGCCCAACGGCACACAGTTCCACATCTGGGCTGCAGATGCACTCCTTCACTGTGATGTGAGCTGGATTACACCACCGGTTAACGAGCACAGCAAGCCCTTCCCCTTTGTGCTTACTGCTACCAGCGCAATCCCTGTCTGCCCGGACCCTATGGAAGCCTGTCACTGTCACACTGTCATCGGGTATATCCTGGTGCAACCATGTCTCCGTAAAGCACATCAAACTGCACTCACGTTATTACCACTACTACCACTCCAAAGTGGCCCCCCTCCTCAGCGACACAGCCACATATGAGGAGCTGAAGAGAGATCCCACCAGCAAATACAAATAACAGCTAATTAGTTATCTACAAAAACTGGAAAAAGATCAAATAATCAACCGCAAGCTCTACTTCCAGCTCTACCCCGGAGAGGCCACTCCACATTTGTATGGACTCCCAAAGATACACAAAGAAGGAGTCCCCCTCAGGCCCATTGTCAGCAGCACCAACTCGGTCACATACAAGGTGGCGAAACACCTGGCCAACATCTTGGCACCACTAGTGGGACACACTCCTCATCACATCCACAACTCCCAGGATTTTGTGAACAAAGTCAAGGAAATCATCATGGACCCAGAGGACACCATGGTCTCTTTTGATGTCACCTCTTTGTTTACGTGCATCCCCACCTCAGAAGCCACACAGATGGTAAAAAGATGCCTTTCACAGGATAACACACTTAAGGACAGAACCAATCTCTCTCCAGACGACATCTGTGATTTATTGGACCTTTGCCTGAACACTACTTACTTTCAGTATAAGGAGAACTTTTACAGACAGAAGCATGGCTGTGCCATGGGATCACCTGTGTCTCCCATTGTGACCAACCTTTATATGAAAGAAGTGGAAAGAAGAGCTTTGATGTCCTTTCCTGGAACACCTCCCTCCCACTGGTTCAGATATGTGAATGACACTTGGATCAAGATCAAGACCCAGGAAGTGAAACGATTCACAGATCACATTAACGCAGTGGACCACTACATCAAGTTCACACGGGAAGACACCAGTGATAACAATCTAGCCTTCTTGGACTGTACTGTTCACACTGAGGGTGACAGAAGCCTTAATGTGGAAGTATACAGGAAACCCACCCACACAGACCAATGCCTACTGTTTGACTCACACCATCCACTGGAACACAAGATGGGAGTCATCAGAACCCTGCATCACAGAGCTGAGACAGTCCCCACCAGCTCAGCAGGACAGATGAAGGAACAACAACACCTCAAGTCAGCCCTAAAAACATGTGGCTACCCCAACTGGGCACTCACCAAAGCCACAAAAAGAAGACCCACCAACAATAAAAAGACAATAACAGGAAGAGGAGTAACATTGTCATTTCTTGTGTGTCAGGATTATCAGAAAAACTAAGAAGAATTTTCAACAACCACGACATCCCGGTCCATTTCAAACCAGTGATTACACTGAGACTGAGAAAAGGGACATTCCTTTGATGACAACGATGTCCACATTCTTGACAGAGGAAGGAAGCCATCTATGTTAAGTTGGAAAAGCCTTCACTTAACAGAGGTGGTGGACTTAGACATCATCTCTCTTGCACTTACAATGATGTCCTCCCATCCATACCTAGGAAGTTTCACCCCAATTCACACGACAGCCATAAGAGCAATAGGTCGTTAACCGGTCATACCCAAACTCATTAACAGTCTCACAGCCATTAGCCAGTTGTTAGACTCAGATAGCCAGTTGTTAGACACAGAGGGCCATCTCTGGCAGTCAAATTACATAGACAAATTTGCAGGACTATCAGATCCTTTGTTTTAGTTAGTTTCACTTAGTCACTCCCACTGAGGGGTATATATTTGTTCCCCACCAGACAGTTTTTTCAGAACTGATGAAGCTGCTTGGATTAGCAGCGAAACGTCTTCAAGCCAAATCTTCACAAGTCCAGACGCCTTGCTTTAACTCTTTGAGTGTAGTCCAAAAGTAATAGAAATAAAAAAGAAGTAGCGTAAAGTAATAAAAAACAATAGAAAACAGTGAAGAAAGTCGGGAGCGTCTATAACAGGCTGCAAACATATCGACGCATGCGCACATTGATGGGATATATGCAAATTTGTTGAGCCATACATTAGTAGTGCCAACAAAACAAAGTTGTGTTACAGTAGCACAAACTGTATGCATCCCATGGAACTTGAAGTAGAATATCTTGTTTTAACCTTTTGTTTCAGGTAATATTAATACATTTTACACAGTATATCCATACACTAAAAGGATGATGAAGGCACAGCAACTATAAAACACTTTGGATTATGTCCTTTTTTTCTCTCTAATTTCTTCCAAGTTGGTTTTATATGGAGCCAAATCAGACCAAAAGTTTCATTAATTTGAAAAAAGGATTTGAACTTGAAAGCTGAAATATAGATTTCATACTTTCAAAGGAAGGAAAAGCTTTTTACAATTTAAATATAGTTTTTATTCAGTCCTGAATAAATTATCTATTTTCAATTTTCACTTTCATATGTATTTCAATATTTGAGGTCTTGTTTTTTCAGTTGCACATTTCTTGTTTTCAGATTTTCCTTCTTTTTTATATATATCAAATCTCTCTTTTTTTTTTTTTCACTTTCAGATCTTTTGTTCAGAAGATTGAGGACCTTCCTCTAACACGTTGCCTTAAGGGAACATAGGTACTGTGAGATGTATGACTCCACACTATACACCATATTCACTTTATGGGCAGTGAAAAAACTGACACCATTGATAAGGTTCTGTTTAGCAAGCCGTTTTAAATGATAATAATCTCAGTATAAGAGCCTTAATACCTTAAGGGGAATTGGCTTAAGCTGGATATTAAGCATAGGACTACTGCCCATAATGTGAATATGGTGTATAATGTATATTATTAGGTCTTGTTTTCAAGGATTCAAGGATTCAAGGAACTTTATTGTCATACCAGCTCACATTCACATGTTTATGGTACAAAATTAGGACTCACGTCCCAGGAGCAGTAAGTAGACTATAAAAATATAAAAATATAAAAGTACGTCTTGTCCCTGGCTTATTTTTTTAGACTAGTGTAAGTGGCTTATTCCAAGTGGTTTGGTGGTGTACATATACAGGAAATTTGTTTTAAATTACTTTTTTTTTTAAGTCATTCACACCCAAAAATTTCTTCCCCAACATTAGACTTTTGGTGATTGAGAAGATCTGAAGGGAATTTTTCAGTTAACAGAGAGGTCAAGAATGCCACAAAGTGCCAAACTGAAAAATCAAAACAAAGTGGTGAACTGAGGTCAAATCTTCCACTCAGCAGTGGTGGAGCCTCAAGATGATGGAAGTTGTGAAAATGGTTTCCAGTTCCAGTTCCCACAAAGCACGCTGCAGGGAGTAACCAAGCATCACTCCCCAAAGACATCAATTCCTTCTATACCAGATCTGAGAAAGACAACAGCACCCAGCTAGATGAAATTATGTCCAAATCAACCCAAGTGACTTTGTTCCCATCATAAACACAACAATGTGGTGAGACCTTACAAAAGAAGACAAGTGTAAACACAGCACCTGCGCCAGACAACACCTATGGTGTGCTGAGCGGCTAGGAAGCATGTTTCATTTCTTGTCTCAGAGCTCAATGGCCAAGAGTGTAGTCTCCCATCTGTGAAAACACTCCACAGTTACTCCTATACTCAAGACCGGTACTGTCAAGGTCCCAAACTTGTAGCTCTCACCTCTCTCAAAACGAAGGCCATGGAGATGGTCATTAAAACCACATCATTAAGGAAACAGACTCAAAGATGGAACAACTACATATCGAGCCTCAAAACCCTCTTTTCTCTATCTGAACAGCAGACATTAAGATCAGCCATCATGATCTTAATGTTCTGACACACTGGCTGCATGTATGTGTTATGATTTGAATTGAATTAAATTAAGTGCTTTATGGCAACAGAACTTCTGCAATCCAGGAGTGGGCTATATTTCCCAAAGTGAAACATCCAACAAAATTAGAAAAAGAACTTTGGGTTACTTAATGTCATCATTCAACATAATGTAAACACTGCATAATTTCTGGGATTGAATTAATTAATTAAAATAATTAGTCATCAGTCTAGCTTCTTTTTTGTGAAACCATTTCACTAACTTACACCAGAACATATCAAACAGTGACCTAAATCTGTTGTATCTTGTATCTTTGTGCAACCAGCCCAGTCATTTGTTTTATTTTCCCTAAATTCTGCTTCTAACATCATGAGATTTTTTTATTTCTTGTTAGCTTTCATAGTGCCCATTTTTACTGATTAGCTCTTGGAGAGGAGAAGAAACAATCCAGCAGGAAGAGCTTTTACATAATAGTAATGATGTAATGATAGGATGAAAAGGTGATGACATTGTCGCTAATGGTATGTGGTATTTTGTGACTGAGTAAATCAAACAACATTGAACCTTGTGTATAATGTAATGCTTTTAAGAGATCCAAACTAAAAATGTGACAAATATCCCGGCTTGGGTTCTGTTCACTTTGACTGGTTGGAAATACTGTATAATAACAGTAAGTTATTTCTCATTGACTGAGTAATTATTGCTAAATATTTGTTTAATATTTCGAATAGGATGTCTTTTGTAGCCCAAAGGGTTATGAGCACTTCAGTTGTCTTTTTTTTTTTTTAAATGAACCTGCCTTTAACTTAGCATTAATCATTCACTATGCCTATAGCAGTGGCAGTACAGGGAAAAAAAAACCCCAAAAAAAACATGAAGTGAGAAAGGTAACATCATGCCAGAAACCGAGACATGGAAAAACAGAAGATGATTGCAGAGATTCAGTGAATAACTGCAAAATATGTCTCTGGCTCTAACATGCTATAGTTCAATGACAGAAGTCATACAAAAGGGTTAGATTTAAATCTCCATTAAGCGATATTCTTGGTATTAACACCAACTAATCCATCTAGTAAAGTGTAGGAGAAGTAATGTTCAAGGCTTGCCAATGCTGCTATCTCACATGAGATTCAGTCAATGTCAGTTCAATGTGAATATCTACTCTGATGTCATGTCTTGAAGACTTGAAAACTGGCCTGTTTTAAAATCTTGTAAGCCCTCCATTTACAGCGCATCCGGAAAATATTCACACCACTTTTCTTTTTGCACATTTTGTTATGATACAGTCTCATTCCAAAATGGATTAAATTTATTTTTTCCCTCAAAATTCTACAGAGAATACCCCATAATGACAAAGTAAAACAAGTTTGCTTGAATATTTTGCAAATTTATTAAAAATAAAAACGCAAAAGTATAACATGTACATAAGTATTCAGCAATTACAGCCTCAGGTCTTTTTGAGTATGATCCTATAAGCTTGGCACATTTATTTTTGGGCAGTTTCTCCCACTCTTCAATGCAGAACCTCTCAAGCTCCATCAGGTTGGGTGGGGAGTGTTGGTGCATAGCCATTTTCAGATCTCTCCAGAGATGCTGAATAGGTGTCAAGTCTGGGCTCTGGCTGGGCCACTCGAGGACATTCACAGAGTTGTCCTGAAGCCACTTGGCTGTATGCTTAGGGTCGTTGTCCTGTTGGAAGATAAACCTTTGCCCCAGTCCCAGTGCACTCTAGAGCAGGTTGTCAGCAATGATGTCTCTGTACATTAGTGCAGTCATCGTTCCCTCGACCCTTACTAGTCTACCAAGACAAACTCCGGATGGGCTTTCATATGCATTTTACTGAGGAGTGGCTTCCGTCTGGCCACTCTACCATACAGGTCTGATTGGTGGAGTGCTGCAGTGGTGGTTGGTTGTCCTTCTTGAAGGTTCTCCCCTCTCCACAGAGCAACACTGGAGCTCTGTCAGAGTGACCATTGGGTTCTTGGTCACCTCCCTGACTAAGGCCCTTCAACCCTGATCACTACAGTTTAGATGGGCAGCCAGCTCTAGGAAGAGTCCTGGTGGTTCCAAACTTCTTCCACTTATGGATTATGGAGGCTATTGTGGTCTTTGGGACCTTTAATGCTGCAGAAATCTTTCTGTACCCTTCCCCAGTGATCAGATGTGTGCCTTTCCTAGTCATGCCCAATCAGCTGAATTTAACACAGATCAGAATCAGAATCAGAATCAGAAAAGACTTTATTGCCATGTAAGTGAAGAGGTTTCACATTACTAGGAATTTGTCTTGGTGATTGGTGCATACATAGAACATAACAGTAACATATAATTGAAGAATAAAATAAAATAAAAAATAAAAAATAAAAAATAATAAAAAAAAATAGAATAAGGTAACACAAAATAAAATAAGCGAAATAAATACTTTACTGGAGGTAGTTCAAAGTAAGGTAGTGCAGGGAGAAGTATAGTGCAAGTGGGTGAGGTAGACAGTGCAAATGAACTGCAGGTGGACAGTGAATGAGCAAAATCAATTGCTAAGGTGCAGGGCAGCATGTTAGTCAGTTTTGGTCCGAATAGACCGTAACCTCCTGCCTGAAGGGAGTTTAACAAAGAGTCCATGTCCAGGGTGAGAAGGGTCAGCTGTGATCCGACCTGCACGCCTCAGAGTCCTGGAGGTGTACAGGTCTTGGAGAGATGGAAGGCACCGATCACCTTCTCAGCAGAGCGCACAGCACGCTGCAGTCTGTGCTTGTCCCTGGCAGTGGCCCCAGCATACCACACGGTGATGGAAGAGGTGAGGATGGACTCGATGATGGCCGTGTAGAACTGAACCATCATCTTGGCAGGCACCTTGAGTTTCCTCAGTTGCCGCAGGAAGAACATCCTCTGCTGGGCCCTTTTGATGAGGGAGCTGATGGTCAGCTCCCACTTGAGGTCCCGGGTGATGGTGGTACCCAGGAAGCGGAAGGAGTCCACCGTGGAGATGGGGGTGTCTGTCAGGGTGAGGGGGAGCGATGGAGCTGGCACTTTCCGAAAGTCGATGATCATCTCCACCGTCTTCTGGGCGTTCAACTCCACGTGGTTGTTACCGCACCAGGACACCAGACGGTCCACCTCCCTCCTGTAGGCAGACTCATCCCCGTCCGAGATGAGACCGATGAGGGTGGTGTCGTCTGCAAACTTAATCAGCTTGACAGACTGGTGGCCGGAGGTGCAGCAGTTGGTGTAGATGGAGAAGAGCAAAGGGGAAAGTACACAGCCCTGGGGGGTACCGGTGCTGATGGTCCGGGTGTCCGAGACATTCTTCCCCAGCCTCACATGCTGTTTCCTGTCTGTCAGGAAATCAGTGATCCACCGGCAGATGGGGTCAGGCACGTTCAGCAGGGACAGCTTGTCCTGGAGGAGAGCTGGGCGGATCGTGTTGAAGGCAGAGCTGAAGTCCACAAACAAGACCCTAACGTAGGTTCCCGGGGAGTCCAGATGCCGCAGGATGAAGTGTAGCGTCAGGTTGACTGCATCGTCTACAGACCTGTTGGCTCTGTAGGCAAACTGCAGGGGGTCCAGGAGGTGGGCTGTGATGGACTTGAGGTGGGACAGAACCAGGCGCTCAAATGACTTCATGACTACAGATGTCAGTGCCACAGGTCTGTAGTCATTAAGTCCAGTGATCCTTGACTTCTTGGGGACTGGGACTATAGTGGAGGCTTTGAAGCAGACTGGCACATGGCATGACTCCAGAGAGGTGTTGAAAATATCTGTGAAAACTGGAGTCAGCTCATCCGCACAGTGTCTCAGGATGGAGGGACACACACCGTCTGGTCCAGGAGCCTTGTGAGGGTTCAGTTTCCTGAACAGCTTATTAACGTCCTCCTCCTGGATAAAGAGGGCTGTGGTGGAGGAGGAGGGGTCCGAGGTGGATACTGGTGGAATGACTTCAGGGGTGTGGGGGGTGTGAATGGCCGTGTTGATGGGGCGAGTGGGGGTGTCAGGGCCGGCAGATAGTCCATCAAAGCGACAGTAGAACTCGTTCAGACTGTTGGCTAGTCACAGGTCGGCAGTAGAGTGGGGGGCTTTGGGCTTGTAGTTGGTGATTTGCCTAAGCCCTTTCCACACAGAGGCCGAGTCATTAGCTGAGAATTGCTGTTGAACTTTCTCAGAGTACAGGGATTTAGCGCTTCTCACCTCCTTGCTAAACCTGTACTTGGCCTCTTTGTAGCTGTCTCTATCCCCACTCCTGAAAGCAGACTCTTTCACTAGCCTCAGCTGTCTGAGTTTAGCTGTGAACCAGGGTTTGTCATTGTTATAACTCACCCTGGTGCGTGTTGGCACAATACTGTCCTCACAATACAGGTGGACTCAACTCAAGTTGTAGAAACTTCTGAAGGATGGTCAATGGAAACAGAATGCACATGAGCTCAATTTTGAGTGTCATGGAAAAGGGTGTGAATACTTCTGTACATGTTCCATTTTTTGTTTTTCATTTTTAATATATTTGCAAAAAAAATTCAAGCAAGCTTGTTTCACATGGTCATTATGAGGTATTTTGTGTAGACTTTTGAGGGAGAAATTTATTTTAATCCATTTTGGAATGAGACTGTATCATAACAAAATGTGGAAAAAGCAAAGCGGTGTGAATACTTTCCGGATGCACTGTAAGCTGATATTGTGATGTATATATATTACCTGTATTTTCCAAAATTAATTTTGAAAACAGCAAACCTGGAGGCATGTAACATTTCAGCAGGTGAATACTGTACATACTGGAACAAGAAGAGGAGGAATAGGGCATCCAAAAGTTAATTACTATACCAACACACTTTGGTTCTGTGATTCCCAAACCTTTTCACATCAAGCAGCTATAAACTAAAAAAAAATCAGATTTTGTCAAACGGTCCCTGAAACAAATATTTGGTTTTATATCTTTTAGAACAAAAAGTCAGTGAAACTCATGACCACTTAAAATATTGCTCCAGTTAGTCAATAACGAGAATTTCTTTGGGATGAATTCTCTGTTTAAGCTGTCAACCAATCAGCTACAAATTTGACCTGTCAATATACTAGAGTATATTAGACTAATTAGAGTGAGTGTTCAAAAATCGCTTAATGCAGCTTTAACTGCAAATTTGACAAAAACAATTGATAATTAATAACAAAAAACATTCTGCTGAGGAAAGGAAGTGAAATTTGAGAGCTTGACAGAGAGGGAGAGAAAAAGAGACAGAAGAGTAAGAGAAGGACAAGATGATGCAGCTATCCATAATGTGCTGAAAAGATACAAAAGTTAACAAGAAAATGAGCAACTCAAATACAGCTTGACATACACACACACACGCACGCACATCTTGATCATTGCTTACAATAAGATAGAAATCATGCCAGTATCAAGTAAGTGGCACATTTTTTATAAATTGAAATAAATATTACATATTGAGATGACCTTATTTAAAGGTATGTTAATTTGGTCAATGTATTTTTGCCTCTATGTACATGTAAATAACAATGTTAAATGAAATGCCCTGAAGTACATTAGTAAAAAATAAAAAAACTCTGCTGTCTGTATTTACAAACTGAACTGCAAATAATTTATTGCGTATGTATAACATGCATTAGATGTAGATGTAATACCTGCTCCTCTCATTATAGTTACACAAATAACACAAATATGAACACTGTGCTTTAAAAAGACATATGTAACAATCTGCAACATATGGAAAATATAACTTAAAGTTATTTTTCCAACTTACCACTTGCAAATTATGTAAAGTCAGGCTGTGATTCAGAAAGCAAAGGATTTAAAAGAAGTGTCCTCATTTCAGAAATTGGCAACTCACAAAGATGAGAAGTGATAGAGATAAAATCAATTTTGCGGAAATGACATTATGCACTTGTGAATTGATCGTAGACTTCAGAAGGCGCAGACATCTCCCCCTTCCTCCCCTGCACATTGGAGGGACAATGGTGGAAGTGGTCCCCAGCTTCAGGTACCTGGGTACCATCCACATAACGGACGACCTGGAGCAGCAGCACTTCCTGTCTGATCAGGAAGGCACACCGGTGCCTCTACTTTCTCAGGAGGCTGAGGTGTGCTGGACTGGGGAGCTCAGTTCTGACATCATTTTACAGATGTGTGGATGAGAGCGTCCTGTGCTCCTGCATCACCATGTGGCATGGCAGCTGCTCTGCAGCAGAGAGGAAGGCTCTGCAGAGGGTGGTGAAAGCTGCACATAGGATTGTTGGACGTAGCCTATCCCACCATGGACATTTACACCTCTAGATGCAGGAAAAGGGCCTCCTGCATCATGAAGGACCCCACCCACCCCTCACACGAACTTTGTGTCCCTCTCCCCTCAGGCAAGAGGCTGTGCAGCATTAAGAGCAGGACCACCAGCCTGAGGAACAGCTTCTTCCCAGAAGCTGTGAGACTGCTGAACTCTGGAGGACCTCTGTAGCCCCTGCTCCCCTACATCCCCCACCCCACCCCACCCCCGCACACACACATATATATATATATATATATATATACACACACACACACACACATCACCCTCCCTCTGCCTTCCCCGACAGCCACCCACGGAAATATTGCACAAACTGCAGCTGTCTTGCACAGAACTTTTGCGCTGACTTTTGCACAATACGCCACCTCAACTCCATTTGCACACTACCTCAAATGGTGCAGGACTGTTGCATATATTGTTGCCATTTCATTGTTACACTTTATTCTGTTTATACTGTATACTTTTATACTGTTGTTTTTATATTTATAGTTATTTTTGCATATTTATATGTTATTGGGCTTATACTCGGACCAGGGAAACTAATCTAAATTGAAGGCAGAGTAATTAATCTAGCACCAGATATATAATACAGTAGTTATAGTAAACTGTGGTCTATTCACATTGTTTATATTAATTTTAAATACTTGGATAACTGTGTCTTATAGTTATAGTTATTAACAACAAGAAATTTATGAAAGAAGACAACATATTATTGATGGCAACCAATGTAGACTACTTCCTTTTTGCCAATAGAGAAATAAATAATTCTTATTATTTTATTACAAAATATCTCAATTTTGTGAATTATCCAGTTAAAGAAATTTTATAGACTTTATGAAAGGGTTTATATGACAAATTTTTAATCATTTGGGGCTTCTGCAAATTTGCAATTGCAATATAGTAACTTATTTGTTATTTCTTACTTATTTTCCTTGAGTAATAAAACAGCAAATAGGCTTATCTGCATATAGAGAGGGAAAGTGAAATCTTATCACAAGTGGTCACCAAAGATGCCAGGTATGAACAAAGCTCTTCACACTTGTGATGGGATCAGCAATAATGGGTGTTGATGGCAGGTATAAACAGACTCGTAATTTATAATAATACAGCTCAGTGAGGATACAGACATTTCATAGACAAGATGAGCATGTTTAAAGGTAGTTTGCCTACTTGTCACTGTTAACAGAGACTCCAGTCTGGAGTGGAGGGCTACATATCCAGTATGGACCCTTGGGCAAGGTACTTAATGCTATCAAATAAGAGTCACACCGGCTTGGACGTCACCAACAAGGTCTGCGTCAGGGCAACCTGATGACAAATGGGCTACTGGAACAAGACATTTGTGGACAAGGGCAGCGAATAGGGAACTGCTGGAATGCTGCTACACAAGCAATCCCAGAGAGAAAGGATACATGCAGAGGCCAAAACCAACATCTATGCAAACAAAGAAACGACTATTCCATCTTATTGCACAGACTGGAACACCTAATTGGCATCAAAGGAACTGCATTAAGCTGGTTTCAGTCTCATTTATCAGATCGATCTCAATTTGTTCATATTAATGATACATCGTACACACTCACAAAAGTTAGTCACGGAGTTCCCCAAGGTTCTGTCCTCAGGCCAATATTATTCACCCTTTATATGCTCCCCATCGGTGATACTATTAGGAAACATCCATCCATCCTTTTTCTATACCGCTTATCCGTCAGGGTCGCAGGGGAGCTGGAGCCTATCCCAGCTGACTACGGGCGAGAGGTGGGGTACACCCTGGACTGGTCGCCAGTCAATCGCAGGGCCCTATTAGGAAACACTCCATACATTTTCATTGTTATGCAGATGACACACACAATTGTACTTGTCAGTGAAACCAGAAGAAACAAATCAGCTAGTCAAACTTCAGGCATGTCTTAAAGGCATAAAAACCTGGTTGATTGCAATTTCCTACTTCTAAACTCAGACAAAACTGAAGTTATTGTTCTGGGTCCTGCTCACCTTAGAAACAAATTATCCAGTGATATAGCAATGCTAGATGACTTAGCCATGGCCTCAAGCTTCACTGTAAAGAATTTAGGAGTTATCTTTGACCAGGACATGTCCTTTAACCCACACATATCGAATATTTCAAAGATTACATTCTTTCACCTCTGCAATATTGCAAAAATTAGGCACATTCTAAGTCAGAAAAATGCAGAAAAATTAGTCCATGCATTCATTACCTCCAGGCTGGATTATTGTAACTCCCTTCTATCAGGCTGCCCCAATAAATCTATAAAGACTCTCCAGCTAATCTAAGATCCTATCTTAAAGAGCTGATAGTTCCCTATTATCCCGCCTTTGTGTTCCCAAAATGCAGGGCTAGTTGTGGTTCCTAGAGTCCTCAAAAGTACTATGGAACCATCTTCCGGTTTCGGTCCGGGAGGCGGACACCCTCTCTACTTTTAAGAGTAGACTAAAAATTTTTCTGTTTGATAAAGCTTATAGTTAGGGCTGGCCTATGTCGGCCCCTAGTTATGCTGCTATAGGCTTAGAATGCCAGGGGTCCTCAGATGACGCACTGAGCTCTTTCTTCCTCTCCCTCTCCTTCTGCGCACATTTATGCATATAACTAACCCAACTTCTTCCCTGGACTCCTTGTGCTTTCTCGTCTCACAGGATCCCATGGATCGTGGCTGGACCTCCTGCTGCGGCCCTGCTTGAAACTTACTGCGATTAATACTGTTTAGTCATAATCTATTTTAATTCTACTCTAATTAATTACTACTCTGCTGCAGCTGATACCATTATTATTGTTACTGTTGGGATCTCTGACCATGTGCTCTGGAGAACAATAGAGCGGCCTACATGTACCCCATAAAGCCTGAGTTAGAGGTTCAAGACCCCCCCCCCCCATGAGGCACACCTAGTCATAAATCTGAATTCGAACTCAGAACCGGCACAGATATTGGCTGTGGTCCAGCCATCTCCACAGGGGTCCAAGGTGACGTCACTCAGGTAATAAAAGTTCACCGCGACCCTCAGTCGTGGCTTTTTCCCCGTGCATGCTGTGACAATGAGAGCTATTAGGCTCTCCGAGGTGTCCAGCTGCCAAAAGGGAGCAACAGTAAAACGTTGCTGATCGCACGATAACGAGCCGCGCACCAATATTGTTTAAGGATGAAAGAAAGTTAGTTTTTTTTTTTTCACCCGTGATTTTCCCCACTGCTGCCGAGGGACACACAGTGATACGCTGCATCACTAAAGGAGCGAAACAACAGACTGCCAGCACCCCATTTAGGACAACACAGCGAATGTAAGTGGACCATTACTTTTCTAACTCCGAAGGAGTGGAGCAACTCACAGTAAGAGGTTTATGTCTGGGCAGAAATAGTGTAAAGTAGGGTTATTTACACATGATTCTCTTTAACTTGTAAGTGCTGCAATCATTTAATTTGTGTACTGGCATTATTAAGATAGAGTTGCTAATGTGTGACTTTCGCTTGTAAGTGCTGCACTCATTTAATTTTTGTTACCGATCATCCAAGCTCATCAGTTCAGTGAGCTCGCGTATCACCGTTTAAAAGACCAATATCTGAGCAGATAAACTTTGGTTTTATTGTGTGGTGATAGACTCAAAAGAACTGAAGTGGTGACCTTTACTGAGTTTTTAATTCTTTAAGTTCCTCTTCTATCCTTATCTCTCTCACACATTTTTACATGAATATCACATAACTCCATTGCCATCTTTCTCTCTCTCTCTCTCTCTCTCTCTCTCTCTCTCTCTCTCTCTCTCTCACACACACACACACACACACACACACACACACACACACACACTTGTATATATGCACACTCATATACATGTATAGATATACCCTTGCTACTGTACCTGTGTTATCCCTAATTAGTAGTTAATGTGTGTAGATAAAACTTGGATTATAATAGTGTTTATTGCAAAGTGATATTTATCTCTGGATGGTTGTTGCTAGTTAATAAATCCTATTATAAAATTTAACTTGTCGTTGTCTGTGGTTATTGTGAATGTACTTGTAATAACAGCTGGATTCATGACAGTCAGTGCTCGGATTTACCCTTCATATTTCCTACTTATTAATTTAGCTATTATTCCCTGGTGAAAGGGTGGTGTCCCGATTTTTACGTGTACAAAGGATACACTGATTTTGCTTCAATGATTATTCCCAATAATCATTGACCCTTCTTGCCAATAACCAAATTGCCCCTACAAGTGCACAACATGTAGGTACATGAGTGGGGCTCAGAAGGGAATTGGTAGCAATTCCAGGGGAGCCAAGCACCAGCTACTGATCAACAAAGCAGTCACAAGGTACTGCAAAACCAGGCAGACCAACCTGTGAACTGCCTGGACTGACTACAAGAAATCCTACAACTCAATGCCATACAAATGGATACTGGAATACAATATCAACATACAATCTATCATACAATATCAAGAGCCTTCATAAAGAACCTGATGGGAGACAACGCTAGACGTCAACTCAAAGCCATTTGCACAAGTTACCAAGGTGGTGCGCTATCCCTGTTGCTGTTCTGTATAAGCCTGAACCCCCTCTGCCAGATCATCATAAAGAGTGGTTATGGATACCGGTTGTGGGGCAACCATCAGCTGCCTCCTCTACATGGATGACATTTAATTACAACCCCACCCCCCCTGCCACCGTTCCTCTCCCCTCTTCACTCATCTTCAAGCCAGCAGACACTACCACCATCACCCAACCATCACCATCTTCACCTTCACCTCCCATCACCCCCCCCATATTTACACCACTTCACACCAGCCCCCTCCACCATCAGCCCCCCCATCCCCTACTGTCGACCCCTTTCCCCTCCTCACCCTTCTCCTTAACCTTAACATCGCACAAGGTGAGGAGAGAACTGAGGTGGCTGAAGAGCAGAAAAGCCACAGGACCAGACGGGATCAGCCCCATACTGCTTAGGGACTGTGCTGACCAGCTCTGTGAGGTGGTCATGTACATCTTCAACCCCAGCCTTAGTCTGGAGAGGGTCCCTGTCCTGTGGAAGACCTCCTGTGTGGTTCCAGTTCCTAAGACTGCACACCCGAAGGAGGCAAACCACTACAGGCCTGTCGCCTTGACCTCCCACCTGATGAAGACCATGGAGAGGCTCATCCTCAGCCACCTTTGCACTGTGGTGAGCATAGCGATGGACACGCTGCAGTTTGCCTGCAAGTCAAACAGCGGGGCAGATGATGCTGTCATCTACCTGCTGCACTGGGTGCTGACTCACCTGAGAGTGCTGGGAGTGCTATGTGAATCATGTTTTTTGAATTCTCAATCACATTCAATGCAATTCAATCAGTGCTGCTGAGAGGAAAGCTGGAGAGAGCAGGAGTGGGTGGACATTTAGCTGCTCTCACCTTTCCTCTTCACCCTTTACACTTTGGACTTCATCTACAACACCAGCACATGTCACCTCCAGAAGTTCTCAGCCATTGTTGGCTGTGTATCTAAGGGGAATGAGACAAAGTACAGTTCAGTCATCATGGACTTTGTGGACTGGTGTGAGCGCAACCACCTGTGCTTAAACACCAGTAAAACCAAGGAGATGGTGACTGACCTCCGGAGAAGGACATTACAAGGATTCAAGGATTCAAGGAGCTTTATTGTCATTTCACACACGTAAAACATGAGTGGAACGATCTATGTATGTATGTACCACATACACCGGTGATCTGGGTATCTACCTCAACCATAAAATGGACTGGTCACATAACACCGATGCTGTGTACAAGAAGGGCCACATTCGCCTCCACCTCCTGAGGAGACTGAGGTCCTTTGGAGTGTGCAGGCCCCTGCTACGGACATTTTACAACTCTGTGGTAGCCTCTGCTATTCAATACGCTGTGGTCTGTTGGGGACCTGGCAGCACGGACCGGGACAGGAAGATACTGAACAAGCTGGTCAGGAGGGCTCTGTCCTGAGCTGCCCACTAGACTCCATGGAGGAGGTAGGTGAGAGGAGGATGTTAGCCAAGCTGACATCCATCATGGACAACACCTCTCACCCTCCACATCAGACAGTGGAGGCTCTGAGCAGCTCCTTCAGTGGCAGACTGCTACACCCCCAGTGTAGGAAGGAGCACTACCGCAGGTCTTTCATTCCCACTGCTGTTACACTGTACAACTCAACAGTCTAGTCCTCTTTTCCTTCCTTATGCAGACTTGTATGTAGCTGTATATCGCACAGTGTTTACTTGGAAATTGTTAATTTATTATCTCTTTATATTTTTGAAACTGTTTTTGCACACTTTTTGTTTTTACACTCTTTTCTGTTCTTGTGAGCTGCCACGACAAGTGAATTTCCCCACTGTGGGATCAATAATGTTCATCTTATCACCAGAATCTACACCAATGACATCAGAATGTCATTCAGACCAGATCATGGTGGGATGGTAAGATAGTGAGGCAAAATGATCAGAACAGAGGGGGCTGAACTCCCGGAACACAACACTACAGATGTTCAGGACAGCTACAAGTACATTGGGATCCCACAGGCAAATAGAAACCATGAGGAGGCCGCAAGGAAGTCAACTGCAATTAGATACCTAAACAGAGTGAGGCAGGTCCTAAGAAATCAGCTGAATGGTAAGAACAAGGTCCAGGCCATCAACACATACACCCTGTCAATCATCAGATACCCCACTGGCATAAGAAGTTGGCCAAAGAAAGAGATAGAGGCCACCGACATCAAGACAAGGAAGCTCATCACGATGCATGGGGGGTTTTCACCCCAGGTCCAGCACCATGAGAGTGTACACTAAGTGGAACGAGGAAGTCCGAGGACTGGTAAGTTTCAGAGCCACTGTCCAGGGCGAAGCAACAAAGATCCAGGATTACTTTACACTTAAACTTAAACTTCATCAGGAAGGGACAAGCCCCTGCACAGCATGCACCACCGACAGATAAAAGAATCAGAATCTGAATATTTGACTGTGGCTGACTTCCTTGCAGCTTCCTCATGTTTCCCATTTGCCTGCGGGATGCCAAGGTATTTGTAGCTGTCCTGAACATCTGTTATGTTGACTTCTGGTAGTTCAGCGCCCTCCGTTCTCATCATCTTACCTCTCTTTGTTACCATCTGACAGCACTTATCCAGTCTGAATGACATTTCGATGTCATTGCTGTAGATCCTAGTGATGTGGATAGCCTGTTGACAGGTGTATAAAATACATAACATTTTATAATATGTAATATCTGTAATTCCTAAATGGTTAATGTGTGTTTCATTACAAACTGGACTGGTGCAAGAACGTGGACATGGTCTACAGAAAGGGCCAGAGCCGCCTCTACTTTCTGAGGCGGCTGAGGTCCTTCAACATCTGCAGGACGATGCTGAGGATGTTCTACGAGTCGGTGGTGTCCAGTGCCATCACATATGCCGTTGCCTGCTGGGGCAGCTGCCTGAGGGTGAGGGACACTAACAGACTCAACAGAATCATCAAGAAGGCCAGCCATGTTGTGGGAGAGGAACTGGACTCTCTGACAGTGGTGTCTGAGAGGAGGATGTTGTCCAAAATAAGAACTATACTGGACTTTCCCTCTCACCCTCTCCACAATGTGCTGATCGGCTACAGGAGCTCGTTCAGCAACAGACTCATACTGCCACGATGCACCACAGAGCGACACAGGAAATCATTCCTGCCTGTCGCCATCAAACTGTTAAACTCAGCACTGTGACGGACACACTCACTGTTTATACAATGTACATATTGGCTACTTTTACACATTGTACATACCTGTATTTTTAAATTTTCTTAAAAAATTTTTTGAATACAGTTTTTGTAAATACTACTGTACTTGAGATTTTAGTTTTTGTTTATCCTATTTATATACTCTGCACTTTTCTCCTTTCTTGGTCGGGAATACTGCATGTGCAATTGTCTGTAGAAACAAGAATTTCCCTCCAGGGATTAATAAAGGAATTCTGATTCTGATTCTGATTTTAAATTCAATGTGGTAGTGTACAGAGGCCAAATGCCAAAAAACTTATACTAGTGTCAATATATGTACCAAACTGTAAATATTATATCTTAATTTATATAATTTAATTTTGTGTTTTCTCTTTTGTAAGAGTGATTTATGGATCTGAAAATGTGAAACAATTATTCTCTGTACTTGCACTTAGATGGAATTAATTACTTAGAAATGTATCAATTGAACATTGTTCAGTACCAAATTGCATTTTCCTTTTCAGAATAAATCAAGTACTGAGTAACTGGATAAATAACTTGACATTATCTACATACCTATGCACGCGCCCTCACACACACACACACAAACTCACACACACTCACAAATATTTAGGTCATAAAACAACAATAATTTCTTGATCCAGGTCTTAAAGAATTACCTCATAATTTTTTTAAAACCCTTAAGCCAAATTTACTCATTTGAAAGAATATAAAATCAGTTTGAAATGATTGAGGAAATTAATAAAGCAACAATTACACTCAGACAAAAGTGATTACATTATACTAACTTCACATACAATACAGGACATCTTTAGTTATTTTCAGATGAACTATTTCTTGAAGACCTGAAATCTTAAACTTTCCCATTTGTCACAACCATCACCACTAGCCATTGGTCAGAGGTGTTGACCGTGGTAAATATACAAACCACTGAGATGATGTCATCAGGGTAGGTGGATTATTATAACAACAAGTAAGCCGCCATGCACCATTCATCAAACTCACATGCTGCAACACCTAACTGGTACTATGGTTTTGTGCCATTCTACATTGCCCTTGCTAAAAATTACCTCACCACTACAGCAGATGCTCTGCTGAACTCAATTGCTCTGTCAAAGTGTAGAGAAATGACAGTATGGTATACTAGGCAGCAGGTTAGTAGCATGAATGGTACATGGTAGTGGAGGATGGCTAACATTGTTATACTGATCCACCCACCTTAATGGGGATCCTTTGGGTGTGGCGATGCCATAGCCTTTGGAGTCAAGGTTTCCTCCCACTTTCATGGTGTCACAGGGTTTCCTCTGTTCGATATACTCATTCATAGTGGACTCCAGCAGGTAGGCGTATTTTCCTTTGGACTTCCTCACACGCAGGACACCCTCGGATGTTTTCTTGACGAAGACAGATGGTTCTGCTGATTTCATGTACTGCCACATCTTGTCAAACAAGGCAATTTTAGAGCGCTAAAAAGAGAGACACAGTTAAGAAACTACAATGTAGTTTGTTCAGCTTTGGTAGCTATAAGTACACTTCAATACCTTTAAGCACATAGTACTTTAACAACTCTGTATCACTGAGGACAAATAAAAATAGTGAACATGTCTCCTTATAGAATGTTTACAAAGGCTTTTGAAACTTTTAACTTTTAAAATATTTCGACAGTGTATTTTCATCAATCCTTTTTCTCCTTCACAGGGTATGCTGGGGACTAGGACTGTTGTTGAGACTAAACATTGTAAACTTGTTCAGGTACACTGGCAATGGTTTCAAAATCGAAGCATCTGAAACATCTCCTGTCTAAGCTGTACGTTTGAAATGTCAGTAATGGTTGAGGTGTCATTAGACCCAGTAGCTCTGATCACATTCATTTTCTATATGGTTCTTCTTGCACTGTAGATAATGAAAGCGCTCAGTCCTCTGGAGGTGGTGTAGTATTGATAGCTGTATAGTTGGGGTTGAGGTCTCTCTCCAGTCTTTGCTACAAATGTATCTTTGAGGCCAGCTTTCAGTATTTCAGAATTGTATGCTTCGCTTCAGAGACTGCAAATTCATCAAGCATGAAAAAGAGACAAATAAGCAAAATTTTTCTTATCAGTTAACCTGTTTATCTGTGAAATGTTTCAAACTGTTGTTTTTGGAACATTTCACAACTTCCAATGTTTTGTTATCTCTAGTCCAACTTGTTTGAAATGTGCTGCTAGCATCAAGTTCAGAATAAGGATATATTTACAAAATTCAATAGTTTCTCTCTCTGCTAAATGTCAAAAAAGGACAAGCAATTTACCATATTTACCACACTGTGTTTTATATAGCACTTCCAACTTTTTTGAACTGATTGCAAATGTGCACTCTGTGATCCCATGAATTAGTCTCAGCTTTCAAAACAAATCCATAAGCAACTTGTTTAATTACATCATGCTTATGACATTAATGGTCTTACTAATATTATCACTGTCTAAACTAAATGGACTCATACGAGGGAGTCAGAGGCTGAGGAGCCCAACTTTTGTAGTTATTCTGAGAAAATCAGAATCAGCTTTACTGGCCAAGTTTGCGTATACAAACAAGTAATTTGACTCTGGTTAGACTTTGCTCTCAAGTACAAAAACTAACACAAACAGTGCAAGGCAATGCTGTGCAATAGACAGATAATAATGATACTGTATGGTTAAATAAATGAGGTGGATGAGCATAACATTTGTGGTTGTCATAGTCCAGTGTAAGGATGGGGGCTATTTCAGAGTGTTCAAAAGAGTGACAGCTTGGGGAAAGAAGCTGTGTTTGTGCCGTCTGCTTTTGGCAGACAGTAACCTGTATCGCCTGCCAGAGGGAAGGAGTTTAAACAGTTTGTGACCAGGATGTGAGGGATCTGCAGAGATCTTTCTTGCCCTTTTCCTGACCCTGGACCTGTACAGGTCCTGAATGGAGAGAAGGTCAGCTCAACAATCCTCTCCCGCCCTGTCACGTTGGGTGGCTGACCCAAACCAGACAGTGATGGAAGTGAAGATGACAGAATGAATGATGGCGGAGTAGAAGGTGATCAGCAGCTCCTTAGGCTGGTTAAACCTCCTTAGCTATCGCAGGAAGTATAACCTCTGCTGGGCCTTTTTCTGTATTGAGTCAATGTGAGGTGACCACTTTAGGTCCTGTGAGATGGTAGATCCCAGGAAGCTAAAGGAGTCTACATTGGACACCACCACCACACACACACCGCCACAGGTTTAGACGTTTTTAGTTTCTGCCTGTAGGTTGGGATGAGATGAAGCAGACAGTGGTCGGAGAGTCCTAGAGCTGCCCAGGAAACAGCATGATAGGCATCCCTGAGGCCCAGTGGTTCAGTGTGTTTTTTTTTTTTTTCCTGGTGGGACTCTTGATATGCTGCCCGTACTTAGGTAGTTCCTGGTTGAAATGCATTTAACACTAATATTAGTAGCATTAAACTTGTTATCCCTGAACCCTAATCTCATTAACATTAAATTACCATTAAACAGAATTTGCAATAAAAAATACAGTGGCGAAAGTTAGATTTCGCAGAAACAATATTAACATCTAATGTTCAATTATTATGGCCAACATTCATTAATTAACAGTCCCAAGATCAACATATTGTCATGTAAGTGACACAGTCGAAAATTGACCTCCCAGAGAATCAGGTTTATCACACTTGCCAAGTACAGAAGCCAGGCACTTTTGTGACAACTCAGATGGTGTGGTTTCATTTATTACCTGTCTTTGCGGATGTCCTCACAGATTCAAAACTGCAATTTTTCCAGAAAGGTGACAAGATTGCATTCTTTGTCTCCTGACTGAAATTAAGTGGGCTGAAACAGGGTTCTCACCTTGCTGTCATCTAAACTTTAGAAACAAATTATCCAGGGAAATTGCAATGCTAGATGGCTTAGCCGTGGCCTCAAGCTTCACTGTAAAGAATTTAGGAGTTATCTTTGACCAGGACATGTCCTTTAACCCACACATATCGAATATTTCAAAGATTACATTCTTTCACCTCTGCAATATTGCAAAAAATTAGGCACATTCTGAGTCAGAAAGACGCAGAAAAATTAGTCCATGCATTCATTACCTCCAAGCTGGATTATTGTAACTCCCTTCTATCAGGCTGCCCCAATAAATCTATAAAGACTCTCCAGCTAATCTAGAATGTTGCAACAAGATTACTCACAAGAACCAGCATGAGAGATCATATTTCTCCTGTACTGGCTTCTCTACATTGGCTACCTGTAAAATCGTGGTCCGACCTCCTGCTACGGTCCTGCTTGAAACTTACTGCAATTACTACTGTTTAGTCATAATCTATTTCAATTCTGTTATTACTCTGTACAGCTACTACCATAATTATTTGTACTAATATCGCTATCATAATCACCATAGTACCTTCTTTATACTTCATTGTCATTATCATTATCTACAGTTCCAATACTTCTGGAATTATTACTGCTGCTATGCATCTCTGCTTGTGTGCTACTTCTTTCACGCCCCACCCCCCTCTCTCTTTGTCTGTCTATCTTTCTAGCTCTCTCTCTCTTTCTCTTACTCCTGTTCTCTCTCTTTCTCTCACTCCTGCGCTCTCTTTCTCTCTCTCTTTCTTTCTCTCTCTCAACCCAACTGGTCAAAGCAGATGGCCGCCCATCTTGAGCTGGGGTCTGCTCCGAGATTTCTGCTTTCTAAAAGGCAGTTTTTCTTCACCACTGTCACCAAGTGCTTGCTCAAGGAGAAATGTTGGGTTCTCTATGTTACATTTTAATTAAAGAGTTTGGTCTAGACCTGGTCTAATTGGACAGTGTCATTAGATAACTTTTGTTGTGAATTGACGCTATATAAATAAACTGAATCGAACTGAATTAAACTGCAGGTTGCTTATGTGGTTACATTAAATCTTTTCGATATTGTGTTAAGTCCTTACCCTAAAGAACTCCTTGGTGGATCCAGAATCCAGGGTTCCATATGCTATCTCTGTCTGCTTAGCCAGGTCTTCAGCACTCTCGATAGGAGAAACCATCCGTTCTACTGTCAGGAAGGCAGCCAGGTTGGCAGTGTAAGATGAAATGATGATCAGAGTGAAAAACCACCACACACCCCCAACTATACGACCAGACAAAGACCTGCAGGCGGGAACACACACACACACAAACATAGACAAACAGAAAAGGGTATGCTATGATTGCAGTATCACTCTATTATTTATAATTTTCCTTATTAATTATTAAATCATTACATTGTTTTATAAACTTTACAATTACTATCTAGACAAATGGAATGAACCATACAACTTACAATTTAGTAATGTTATAGGGCTGGATTCTAGCTATTTATATTATCAAAATATCAATGTGACTTTTAATAAAGCCACGGTACTGTCACACCACGGTGATGTCTTGTCTTCTTTTGGGTTTACGTCTCGTCATTTCCTGTTTCATTTTGAAGAGTAACTCTCCTCTCATTTCAGGTCACTTGACCTTCCTCTGTCATGCTCGGTGTTTTCGCTATGCTTTGTCTTTTAGTTTTGAGTCTACGTGTCATGTTTCATGTGTGTCTTGTGTTTCCATGTGTTAGGGGCAGTCGTGGTGTGGGGGCAGTCGTGGATCAGCGGTTAGGGTGCCGGACCCGTAACCGGTGGATCGCTGGTTCGATTCCCCGTACCGGTGTCCATGGCTGAGGTACCCTTGAGCAAGGAGCAAGGTACCTAACCCCCACTGCTCCCCGGGCGCTGCACGCAGTCGCCCACTGCCCCGGGTTTGCTGTGTGTGTGTGCGCACGTCACTTGGGTGGGTTAAATGCAGAGCACGAATTTCATTGGAGTGAGTTCCCTCCAATGACGAAATATGTCACTTTCATCTTTTCATCTTTCTTCATCTTATGTTCAAGGTTTTTGTCATGTCCTGTTTTATTTTTAAAGTGTCTCTTTCCCTGGATGCACTAGTCATTCACTTGCTAGCGTTTGGTGTTCGGTGGCATCGGTGTACTTCAATCGACATATTTTGTGTTAGCTTTTATTGTGGTTGATTCTTATAAATAAGTACACAAGCACTTTAGGAAAAGTTTATTAGGAAAAGTTTATTAACCGCACGATCATCTAGATTCCTTCCTTTCCCGATCCCCTTTCTGTCTGTCGTTCAGCTTAGCTTAGTGCTAACATGGCTTCTTCCACTCACTCTCCCTCTGCCTCTCCCTCTCCCGTCTTCTGTAAGGTGTGAAATGTTTAGCTATTCCTCTGCGTCCTTTAGTGAGAGTGAGATGTGTAGAAAGTGTAGCTTATTCATAGCCTTGGAGGCGAGGCTAACTGAGTTAGAGGCCCGGCTTCGACATTAGAGGGCAATTTAAAGCTGCTGGCCAGAGATAATAGTAAATATGGTAAGATTATAATTCACGCCGGCGCTAACGACACTCCACTACCAGTCGGAGGTCACCAAAGTTAATACTGAGTCGGTGTGTAATTTGGCAAAAACCATGTCGAACTCCGTAGTGTTCTCTGGTCCCCTCCCGAATCTAACCAGTGATGACATGTTTAGCCGCATGTCATCGATCCGTCGCTGGCTGTCACGGTGGTGTCCAGAAAACAACGTGGTCTTTATAGATAACTGGGAAACTCTCTGGGGAAAACCTGGCCTTATTAGCACAGACGGCATTCATCCCACCTGGGGTGGTGCGGCTCTTATTTCTATCAATACGGCCAAGTTTATTAGACAACCAACACCCTGACAACCCAGGGTTGAGGCCAGGAAGCAGAGTCGCACACTTCTCTGCTGCTTCTGTAGGACTGTCGCCCTCCGTTAAAAGTAGAATAAATAAAAATATAAATGCACACAGTAATACTAAGTTTAACAATCTCATAGAAATAGTGTCAGTGCTTCGTCCTCCCATAGTCCAACTAGCACAAAATTTAAGAAGTGTTAATCATAATAACCTCATAAAAATACAAACTAGCAGATATTTAGAGCCAAAAAATAGGACAATCAGATGTGGATTATTAAATATACGATCCCTCCACTCTAAATCCCTCCTAGTCAGTGATCTAATTATTGCTCATCAGTCCGATATATTCTGTCTTACTGAGACTTGGTGACGGGATGAAGAGTATGTTAGTTAAACGAATCAACTCCATCTGGTTATATTAACTATCATGTTCCTCGAGACACAGGCCGAGGAGGAGGAGTGGCAGCAATCTACCACTCCAGTCTTCAGATTAACCCCAAACCTAAATCTATTTATAGTTCATTTGAGAGTGACTTTAACATTCATATGGATGTTGACTCTGACAGTCTTAAGACAGCCTTTAGTTCACTCTTAGATTCAATAGGTTTCCTTCAGATAGTGAATGAACCAACACACTGCCACAATCACACACTTGATCTAGTTCTCACCTACGGCGACATTGCACACAGTTTTAGATATGGTTGCTCCACTGAAAAAAAAGGTTGCAAATCATAGGAGGCTAGCTCCTTGATATAATTCAAATATACGAACACTGAAACAAACATCAAGACGGATGAAGAGGAAGTGGTACTCCAAATCAGCTGAATCCCAGAGGGCCTGGAAAGACCGTCTATTGGCATACAAAAAGGCCATTTGTGAAGCCAGAACTGCCTATTATTCAACATTAATAGAGCAAAACAAGAACAACCCACATTTTCTCTTTAACACTGTAGCCAGGCTGACAACGAGTCATAGCTCTGTTGAGCCTTGTATTCCTGTAGCTCTTAGTAGTGAAGACTTCATGAGTTTCTTCACCAATAAATTCAATAACATTAGAGAAAAAATCAATAAAGATCTCCCCAGAATAGCCGATATAGTGCCATCTCTAGAAATCTCTTTTAATGTTACTCCATCTCTGGACAGCTTCCTGCCCATAGACCTCCCCGAGCTGACCTCCAGCATTAACAAATCTAACCCAACTACATGTCTCTTAGACCCCATCCCAACTAAGCTCCTCAAGGACATCTTTCCCTTGATTGACGTTTTCTTTTTAGATCAGATCAACTTATCTTTAACAACAGGTTATGTACCACAGGCGTTTAAAACCGCTGTCATTAGACCTTTACTTAAAAAAGCTTCACTTGACCCAGACATCTTAGCAAACTACGCTGGTTCAAATCATATTTAACAGATAGATTTCACTTTGTTCACGTTAATGATGTTTCCTCTTCATATATAAGGGTTAGCCTCGGTGTTCCACAAGGTCCAGTGCTTGGGCCAATCCTGTTCACCTTATACATGCTCCCTCTAGGAAATATTATTCAGAAACATGGCATAAACTTTCATTGTTATGCTGATGACACTGCTGATTTTTTATTATTAAACTCAGACAAAACTGCGATCATTGTTCTAGGCCCCAAACATCTTAGAACTAGAATAGCTGATAATATTGTCTCTCTGGACAGCATTACTTTGGCCCCCAGTACGACTGCGAGGAACCTCTGCGTTATCTTCGATCAGGACGTGTCATTTATCCATCACATTAAACAGACCTCTAAGCCGCCTTCTTTCACCTCCGTAATATTGCTAAGATTAGGAGTGTCCTCTCTCAGAGTGATGCTGAAAAACTTGTCCATGCTTTCATTACTTCTAGGCTGGATTACTGCAACTCACTATTGTCAGGATGTCCAAATTACTCTATTAATAGCCTGCAGCTGATCCAGAATGCAGCAGCTAGAGTTTTAACAGGAATCAGTAAAAGGGATCATATCTCCCCCATCTTAGCTTCTCTTCACTGGCTTCCAGTAAAACTCAGAATAGACTTTAAAATTCTCCTACTTACATATAAGGCCCTACATGGACTAGCCCCACCATACCTGCAGGATCCAGGAGTCAAATTCCTTGTATGGTCACACGTACTTGGCAAATAAAGCTGATTCTGATTCTGATTACCTCCATGTGTTCAAATAGTCTATGTTTCCCTTGTCTTGTGCCAGTGTGTTTTGTCCGTGGACATTCACCCCAGCCTTGCCTTGTGTATTCTTCCTGTTATTTGCCTATGTTTAAGAGTGAATTTTACTTGTAAGTTTCAAAGCTCAGGTTTTTGTTTTTGCTTTTCTTTTGCAAAAAATTGTGCTTTCCCCTTGCTGGAGTGATTTTTTTTGTTATTTTATAGATAATTCTGGCTGAGAGTTTTTCCTCTGCTTAGGAGTGAGATTTTTCTCTTTGTAGTATATCCTGTCTTTTGTTTTAGCCTCCCTTCGGAGTGATTTTTAGTTCTTAGGAATATAGTTTATGTCATTTGTAATTTTTCATAGCTGTTTGGTTTTCTCTTTTCAGAAAATATAAAGTTTTATATGGTAGAGGGGATGCGCATCAGGAGTTTTCATAACTCATTTGTTTGTTCACTCTGCCAAGAGGGATTTCCCCGCTGCCGAAAAATAATAAAGTCTGCAGAAAGTACCACGGTCTCTGCATCTGTGTCCTGCCTAAGCCTGACAGTTACTTTCTATGCAGAACCTAAAAGTTCGGTTTTCACTTTGGCTGTCTTTGGAGAAACATGGACCACTGTGGCGCATACATACTTATGAGAACATGCTTGTGAAATGCCACTGTGTCTATCATTTTACATTTTTGGGGGGGGGTGGGGGTGACATTACTTGTCTTAAATGCCATATAACATCCTTGACTCTAAAACATTATGTGCAACTAATTTGTATTTTTGCTAGTTACACTGTAGAGAGGAGACATAATACAGCAGGTGAAATAAGTATTAAACATCTCACAATTTTTCTCAGTAAATATATTTCTAAAGGTTCTATTGACATTAACACCAGAAGTCAATAGCAACTCAAGTAATCCACACACACAAAGAAATCATACCTTAGATGTCCATAAATTAAGTCATGTGTAATAAAATGGAATGACAGAGGGATAAAGTATTGAACGCACTGAAATTTATTTTTTGAAATTTACATTTTTATTTATACTTTGTACAAAAGCCTTTGTTGGTAATAATGGCATCAAGATGTCTCCTGTGTGGAGAAATGCATTGCTCAGGTGTAATTTTTGGCCCATTCTTCCAAACAAACAGTCTTCAAATCTTGAAGGTTCCGTTGGCCTTTATGTTCTTTCTCTGAAATCAATTGAGAGTTTCTTTGGCTGTGTGTTTGGGATCATTGTCTTGCTGAAATGTCCACCCTCATTTCATCTTCATCATCCTGGTAGATGGCAGCAGATTTTTATCAAGAATGTCTCGAAAGAGAAAGTCACCATGACTGTGCATACAGGCCATGGTGTTTGAGTGCATTACTTATTGTTTTCTTTGAAACAATTTTACCTGCTTGGAATTAGCAGGTAAAATTGTCTTTCTGAAGCTCTCCACAAGTGGTCCTTGGCTCTTGGACAACTCTTCTGATAATTCTTTTCACTCCTCTGTCAGAAATCTTGCAAGGTCGTGGTCCTGGTCGTGGCTGGTTTATGGTGAAATGATGTTCTTTCCACTTCCAGATTATGGCCCAAACAGTGCTCACTAGAACAACCAGCAGTTTCGAAATCCTTCTGTAACCAACGCCATCAGTATGTTTTACAAAAATAGGGTTGCAAAGGTCTTGAGAGAGCTCTTTACTTTTATCCATCATGAGATGTTTCTTGTGTGACACCTTTTTATAGGCCATCAGTAGGATCAGCTGATATTAATTTGCACTGACAAGGGGCAGGATTGCTTTCTCATTACTGATAGATTTCAGCTGGGGTCTTGGCTTTCCATGCCTTTTTGTACCTCCCTTTCTTCATGTGTTCAATACTTTTTCCCTGTGTCATTCCACATTATTAAACACAACTTAATTTATGGACATCTATGGTTTGATTTCTTTGCATGTGTGTATTGCATGGGCTGTTACTGACATCTGGTGATGTTTTCACATCAATAGCACCTTCAGAAATACATTTATTGAGAAAAATGGTGACGTGTTCAATACTTATTTTACCCACTGTATATGCTTCACCATAATGCCAATACATTTATTTTGAATGTATCTTCACATATTGCATATGCATGCATTCAACACATTCCATGCTTTTCTTTTTCACTCCACTTTTTCTTGTCGACTTTTTTCTACAATTTTGTTTATGTTTTGTTTTGTTTGCATGAGCTTAGGGAGAGCTTGTTTAAATGTTTAAATGGTCAAATATAACATAAATAAATAAACATAATTTGCATGATAGGGAGTTGAACTTGAAAACCAGCACAGAAGTTGTTTACGTACCCCAAGTCAACTGAGAGAGTCCAGACTTTCTGCATTTTATTTTAGGAAATTTTAACACAAATTCACAGTTAACCCCAAATCAAACACACAAACAAACAATGTAGTGCTATTTTTTGGTGTGAGTTTAAAAAACTTAACAACAATGTCCCTCAAACATGCTGTGTCTTCAATTAAAGATTATTTTTCCAGAGGACTTTAGAACTTATTACATGGTGCAATGACAATCGCCCGAAGCTCAATAACAGCACAATAACAATAAGAGCTTGTAGTGGAATACAAGGCTTCAAATATGGATGCTGCTATAATGAACCTACAAATTCTAGAACAGGGATTTTCCACTTATCTTCACAGAGGATCTATAGAATCACCACAGTTTCATGGTGGGCACCCAAGAGTATGGTCATAATTTGGTTAATGAGTTTTTCATTAGCCTGCTTAAGCATATGCTATGCACCAACATTCAAAGTAGTTGTTATCAAACTTCTCCTTAAAGAGTCCACTTTTGAGTCAGAGGTTTTAGTCAACTATAGACCTATATGTAAGATCCTCGAGAAAGCAGTTACCAATCTATATACATAACAAGATTTTTCAGGGCAGTTTTAGTGTTTTAGAGTTCACAGCACAGATACTGCATTGGTCAAATGGCATCAGATGAGGAACTCTCTACTCAGACCTTAGTGCTTCATTTGATACCACTGACCATCATATCTTATTACAAAGATTGGAACATTTAATTGGCATTAAGGGAACTGCATAAGTTGGGTTTAAGTCCTGTTTATTATACCAGTCTAAGACTGTACATGTTAATGTACAAATTCAACCATACACCTTGGATTTTAAATCCAAGATGGCGGCGCGGGTGCACGCAGCGGCTCGAGGCTCTCGGCTTTTTGTGTATTTTTTCTTGTTTTTGTCTGTGTTTTCACTACTGTTTTCACCAGTCAAGGCATTAATTCAGTACGGAAGGGCTGAATTGTGGGAATTGGGGAATAATTACGGACTGTTTGCACCCCCAAAGCTGGATTTTATCCCACCAGAGCTGCAGCGGACCACAGAGGCTCTTGCCATCCCCCCTCTGTGGCCTCGGAGACGGAGGAGACAACGTAAACAAAAGCGGGGTAAGCGGAGCGGGCTGCGTGCTAGGCTACATGCTAACCCACACAGACCGGCTCTGCCCAGTCTCCTCCTCGCCAACGCCAGGTCACTCGTCAACAAACTGGACGAGATCCGAATGAGGATCGTCTCACGTAAGACGGACAGCTGTGTAGCGATCTTCACCGAGACCTGGCTGGATAAAAACATCCCCGATGCAGCGGTGGAGCTAGCGGGGCGCTCGCTGTTCCGTGCCGACAGGACTGCAGCTTCAGGCAAGACCAAAGGCGGAGGTTTGGCGCTGTACATTCACAACTCGTGGTGTACAGCAACGAACATAATAGGAACTTTTTGCTCCCCCGACTTGGAATATCTAGCAGTGAAGTGCAGACCGTTTAAACTAGTTAGAGAACTCAGCTCGGTCATGATCATAGCGACCTACATTCCACCGAGGGCTAACGCTAAGCTAGCGCTAGAGGAGCTATACTGCCTGATTAGCAGCCAAATGGACGCTAATCCAGAGGCGGCTGTGATCGTGGCTGGGGACTTTAACCATGTAGAATTAAAGGCTGTTCTCCCCAAATTCCACAAATCCATCACCTTTCCGACCAGAGACTGCAATATACTGGATCAGGTATACTGTAACATTCCAGGGGCATACAAGGCTGTAGCAGCTCCTCACTTGGGCATGTCAGATCACATCTCTGTGGAGCTGATCCCTGCCTACAGACCTCTGATTTGCAGGACCAAACCCACCACCAGAACCATCCAGGTGTGGACTGAGGAGGCTTCCTCAGCCCTACAGGACTGCTTTGAGCACACAGACTGGGGAGTGTTCAAAGCAGACGCTGACCTGGACGAGTACACGTCAGCTGTGTTGTCCTATGTTCACTTCTGTACTGATGCTGTCCTACCCACAAAGACAATCACGGTTTTTCCTAATCAAAAACCATGGGTGGACGGCACAGTGTGGCCCCTGCTAAAAGCCCGGGATGCAGCCTATAGGTCAGGAGACAGGCTGGCTTACAGCAGGGCCCGGAAAGAACTGAAAAAGGGCATCCAGCTGGCTAAACACAGGCACAAGCAGCGCATTGAGGAGCACTTCAATGACAACGATCCACGTAACATGTGGAAAGGCATCAGGACCATCACGGACTACAAGCGGAATGACCAGCAGGTCAGCCATGACCCGACCCTACCTGACACCTTAAACAGCTTCTTTGCACGCTTCGACTCTCCGAGCAGCAGAAGAACTGCACACCTTCCTCAGCCAGAGGTGCAGCAGCAGCCTCTCGTCCTGCAGCTGCACCAAGTGACCTCCGCTCTGAGGAGGATCAACACCAACAAGGCTGCAGGTCCAGATAAGGTGTCAGGGCGCACACTGAAGTCATGCGCTGACCAACTGGCAGGAGTCTTCCTGGACATCTTCAACCTGTCCATACAGCTGTCCATGGTCCCGGTGTGTCTGAAGTCCTCCATCATTGTGCCTGTGCCAAAGAAATCAACCATCACCTGTCTCAACGACTACCGACCTGTCGCTCTGACCCCGGTTATTATGAAGTGCTTCGAGAGGATCCTCCTGAGATACATCAAGGACGCCATCCCCGTTGGCCTGGACAGTCTGCAGTTCGCCTACAGGGAGAACCGTTCTACGGAGGATGCCGTCTCGACAGCACTTCACACGGCACTGACTCACCTGGAGCATCCTAACACCTACGTCAGGATGCTATTTGTGGACTTCAGCTCGGCTTTTAACACTGTCCCCCCGGACATGTTGGCCCTGAAACTCCACAACCTGGGTTTGTCAGACTCACTCTGCTCCTGGATCAGGGACTTCCTCACCAACAGGCCCCAGGTGGTGAGGATAGGGGAGTCTACATCAGCCCCACTGATCCTCAACACTGGCACGCCGCAGGGTTGTGTACTCAGCCCTGCCTTATTCACACTGTACACACACGACTGCTCTGCTATCCACCCCACAAACATGGTCGTCAAGTTCGCGGACGACACCACTGTGGTGGGTCTCATATCCAACAATGATGAGACCCACTACAGAGATGAGGTCCAGAACCTGACACAGTGGTGTTCCAGGAACAACCTCATCCTGAACATCAGCAAAACCAAGGAGGTCATAGTAGACTACAGGAGATCCAGGAAAACTGATCACGCTCCCGTCTGTATACTTGGGGAGGCGGTTGAGCGGGTGGACAGCATCAAGTTCCTGGGCATCCACATCTCCTCTGACCTCTCCTGGTCAGTGAACACCTCACACCTGGTGAAAAAGGCCCAACAGCGGCTTTTCTTTCTCAGGAAGTTGAAACGGACTGGACTGTCAACTCAGCTGCTCGTGAACTTTTACAGAGCCACGATCGAAAGCATCCTGTGTCTCAGTGTGACTGTGTGGTATGGCAGTTGCACAGCACAGGACAGGAAAGATTTAGCCCGGGTGGTGAGGACAGCACAGGGGATTGTGGGCTGCAGTCTACCAGATCTGGACTCAGTTTACACTGCCCGAGTCCAGAAGAAGGCAAGACGCATTGCCACAGACCCCACCCACCCGGGCAACAAACTGTTTGTACCGCTTCCATCAGGAAAGCGGTACAGGAACATTAAAACCAGCACCAACAGACTCAGGGACAGCTTCTTCCCCAGAGCTGTTAAAGCAATAACCCCCCTACAGTGAAACACTCATACACATAGTCTGGCACTAGTGCACTTTGTTTTATCTACCTCACTCTGTATTCTGCATTTTGTACTTTGTATTTTATATTTTTATATTTTCTTCTAAGGTGTGCAATTTTTTATTTTCCTATTTATAAGTGTGTTTTGAAGCTGAGAATCTGCACAAAATTTCGTTATGCTTGCATAATGACAATAAAGACTCTTGAATCTTGAATCTTGAATACACACCAAAGGAGCCTTAGGAGCCACAAGCTTCAGTTATCAAACTCCTCTCCTGTGGAACCATCTTCTGTATTATTATTGTCACTAGGAGTATTATAGATATCAGTATTCTTATTGGCATAGTTATATTATTTCTGTTGCTGTTGTTATGCAGCTCTGTCTGCTGTAAGTACAAATACAGTTCAAATGTAGTTAAACTGAACATGTATGTAGGCTATACCCATCATTTGCAGTATTTAAGATATTGTGGAGTATTACACTATAAAGTATAGAACATCTGGTTTACCTTGGCAAGAGGACACCCAGTTCATGGGCATGGAAGCTGACCATCCAAAAAATGTCTTGGTATATGAGAGGGCTCAAACTTAACTTTGGATTAAGCTTGGATTCCCATTGACTAACAACTCAGCATCTAAGCTCCCAACACCTTTAGGGTAACGGAGATATGAAATTCTTCATTACCCTAAGATGGAGTAATGAAATTCCCTCCATGAGTTCCTGGGATATCACATTAACAAGAATGGGATGGACATACAATAAGGTCAGTGACTACCAAAATCCAATCAGTTCATCTTTGAGTCCAAGTGGGCATTGGGTTGAAGGAGAAAAATGCAGATGAGTTAAAAAGTTATTAGATGGTTTTGAATCTAACAAGAATGTAGCTGGTAATTTTATGACTTTTAATTTAATACAAATGACTTTAAAGCATAAGTTGAAAAGATGAGTTTGAAAAGCTCCACCACCTTGCACAGTTTGCAAGAATGCCCAGCAACTACTTCATTTCCTCTATAAGATCAACTAGTTTGGGTGTGTAGTAAGCTCGTGATGCTCTTCTGCAGCTCTATGTTGAATCATTCATCACTTTCTCTGTTACTACTTGGTTTGGTATTCTCTCAGTAGGTGACAAGGAACAGGTGAACAATTCAGGAGGAAGACTGTTGAGCGTCATTCCCAGGTTATCAACTACAGCTGCTTTGGGTTGGTGGTTTATACCATTGTGTTTAGTTGAGTCTCATTCTACGAGATCATCCAATAAAGATGGCCTGGGAATGAGAGTCAATAATGTTAGTCTTAAAGTACTTAACAAATAATTAAGTTTCTTTCTCCAGAATCACTTACCTCACCATTAACTACTGAGAGCTGATGTGTTTTTAGCGATGGCTAAAAAGTCCCTGCTGTCAGTTAATGTATAATGTTTTATATGTATTTTAGTATTTTTTAGGTACCTCAGTTTGTATTCCTGTGTCTCTGGGTTTTTCTTTACCTGGCTGCAAAACAAAGTTCCCATCAGGGACAATAAAGTTGAAGATGACTAAACCGAAGTGCACATGCTTATAGTTAACAACATGACCAGAGTTTTTGTGTCAGCTTCGTGTATATTACATGGAGTTGACAAAATAAGAAAAAAACTCAAATAATAAGTACATAAAACCCTTGACAGTATGAACAGTGTGAGAAAAAAATCAGTAAGTTGTAAATCTGTAAAATCAGTAAGAATCTGTAATTCGTTCTTACAAAAGAAATCTGGAACAGAGTCATAGTTATACCAACCTTGGTGAGATGTCGCAACCCTGCCGCATGAAAGCGCCCAAAGAAAACCACAGGGAGTTAAAGATCCCAAACTCATTTGTGGATTCGGTTGTTGGCGGCAAGGCTCCATCCTCTGGCTCCTCTAGTGTCCACTCATAGGGGCTGAATCGGGAGACCTGCAAAATATTATCATTTATTACTTTCACTTTGCCTGTTGCACTGTACCCTAGCAACAGGCAACAACTTTCACTCACAGAGCTGGAGAGCCCCTGAAGTTCTAGACCTACAGTTTTAGACATATGCATGTACCAGTAATTCTGCTGTCTTTTTTTCTTTGTTACTCTGTTGGTTTTATTAACAAAACAGTAATATTGTAATATGCAACCAGTTTTAGACAGTTCTTTGAAATATTTCCAAAACATAAGGCACACCTAAACTATTGAGTTTGGGGCAAATTTGAAGAAACTGCTGAACAATAAGCTGCGTCAAGAGAAGTGAACAATGCGTTGCATTAGCAGTAATATAGCATTTTTCCTGGGGTTGTAGGTGTGTTTATTTGTGCTTTTGAATGTGACCACTGTGAAACCAATCAAAAAACCTTTTATTTCTTTTATACACTGTTCTTGGTATTCCCCCATTCCTTCTTTTAATTCACTGTCAGCTCAGCTCTTGGCCAGTGCTGGTCTCGATCTCACTCTTTGAAGTATTTTAATAAAGATTTATTAATAATAGCCCCTTCCCCCTCATCAAACCTCAAATCTGAGCTATCATCTCAGCCTCGAGGTGGAAGACACTTTAGTCACTCTCCACTGTCAGCGAACTGTGTGTGTGTAGGATAAAGGGCCTCAAGAATTGCTCATCCAAACTACTTCACACCACACTCCTTTGTGTCCTTGGCTATGCACCAGCCAAGTGTCAAGTCAAGTGCATGAATAGTTGTCAAAAAAAAATCAAGCAATATCTGGCCAGACAGAGATTCTTTTTTAGTTTAGAATTTACACAAGCAATAATTTATATTAACAAAAGCAAAACTTAAATGTTCACACAGCAGGTTAAGGTCACACGTTGTCAAATCAGTATGTATGCAATCTGACAATCATGCATATTTCTGGTTGCAGATTGCCAGCTTCAGGCACAACCTTCACATTGTTGAAAGTCTAAAAGTACAACCATAAAACCTTTACAATGTATGCAATGCATGTAAAACTCTTTCCCTGTGACATTAAGTTGATAATGAAACTTTATTCTTGACCTATGAAACAGAAGTTTCAAAAAAGAAGTGACAAAAAAAATTATAACTCAAGGCCATCTTTATCAGATGGAGTTTGGTAATGGAGACATAAAACGGTGTTATGTATTTGTGGCTTTGTTCTTTTGTGTAGCCTTGTGGCTCCACCAGAAGAAATCCCCATGGTGAAAGAAAAACCTGTTGAGCTCATGTGACGATAAACACGACTGAACTCTTGTCTACTCAGAGGGCATTTCAGCCATGTGTTTTTTTAGCCATCTATGTCACACAGATCTACACAGGTGGCAGCTTTAAAGAATTAAGAATTAAGAATCGCTTTATTGGCAGTATATATATTTTTACATACACACACTGAATTTGTCTTCTGCATTTAACCCATCCTTAGTTGAACACACATCCAACACCCAGCAAATTACATGCAGTGAAACACACTGGAGCAGTGGGCTGCCACTATCAAGCGCCCGGGGAGCAAATTGGGGGTTAAGTGCATTGCTCATGGGCACATCAGCTGGCTAATGGCAGGGGGAGCATTTTTTGCATTAATCGACGACCCTCCGATCACAGACTCTTCTCCAACCTCTAGGCCATGGCTGCGATAAGTTGTGCGATATGCATGCAACCATGATTTGAAGTGTATTCAAGACAATATTTCTGATTGCATTATTTTGGGGGATGAACACAATAATAACTTGGATTAGGATTAAAGTGGAAACAAAACAACTTTGGCATATATAAACATAGAATATAAAAATGTGGCTCTAGTTTGATCAAGGTTAGATTGTGGGAGTCTTGTGCATGGATATGCAAAAGAATCTAAACTTGTGATATTGGATGTAATACAACTGCAGACGATCACTAGTTGTCTAAGCAGTTCAGCACACATGATTTCACATCCATGTGATAGACCACACTTTGGTTATAACCAACAAGATTTTGGCCATTGAAGATGAGTGATATGAGAGTTTCTCAAAAGTGGAGCCAAAACACCTGGATCACTTCATGGTGACTGGCTCCAGTTAGAAATCGCTCAACGGCAAAGGGGACACAGACCAAGGTAAAAATTCAAAGTCTACCTCAAATAATTTTTTTCCATAAAAGGTTTCTGTCACTTTAGGTGGGTCTTATCACGTTGATGCATGTTCAAGTGTTCATTATTCTGAGACTTGTTTTTAATTAGCTATTTGATACAATAAAAAGGGGACAAAACATTATTGCAATTGGGTCAAACAGGTGTATGGGCACGAACTTGATCCAGCAGCTCCACCACCCGATCACCACTGCCTAGTTGTGGGCTCCGAATGATGTCATTGTTGCAAGATGGCACCACTTGTATCCAGGCTGCTATGGCTTCATTTTTGTACAGTGTGTGGAAGTAGAGACCTACAGTCATTCTTAATATGTCAATGCTCTTGACACATTGTGTATTGCAGGGATGTGAATCTAATTTTTAGGCTTAAACTACACTCAGTCTGCACAGGCACAATTCATGCAGAGTACTCATATATGCCCACAACGCACCCACAAGAGGAAGCTCTGACAGTCATTGTGACAGTATAATACTTAAGAGATCTGGTAGGAACAACACACATGTACACGCATGAACAGACTGACTTACCAGGAACAGTACAACACTAACTCCTATGTAGGCAAAGACGATGCACATCCAAATTTCGTAGGCCAGTGGGTCCAGAAAGGAAAAGACTCCTGGTTTGGATTTCTGTGGTTTTTTGATCATGATGGAAATTCCCAAAGACATGAAGGGTTTGGAGAAATCAATCACTTCTTCACGCACAAGAGTGATCGTCAGGGGAGCAACTGCTATATCTGCTTTCTAATGGAGAGACAAAGACACAGTGAGAATGTTTGACATTGTGACCTCTTAATGGGCTTGAATCAGCTGCTACAAAAAAATCCTTTTTTAAAAAAGACTTTTTTTAAAAAAAACTCCTGGTATGATGCCCATACCACTGTCTAGGAGGCTGTTCTTGTCAAGCTCAGCAGGCAATTAGCAGACAATAAAGGGTCATCTACAAAAGCTGGTGGACATTGTCACTCTCGTGTTTGGTATCCACCTTAAATCATCTTTTCACTTTTGCCACAGAACATCTTTCACTTATCTATATGCTACCTTTATTGGTGATGTTGCTGACCTACCTACCATGCTTGTTTTGTGTTAACTTAAGTTGTAAAAAATTAGATTTTGTTTGGATTAAATCTCTCGTGTGGACCCCTTGATGCATTCCTGAGAACATAAGAAAACATTTAGACTTTTCTCAAGATTACCAAAGTATTATGGTAGGGTTTAGGGTTTGTAACAGCCTCTAACATACACCACACTAAACTTACTACCAACCAACCTGACCAATCTAGCCACCCACCTCATCCATTATAAACATCTACCACTTATCTATAGTACATCTACCTACTGGTCAGTCAATCCATCTTCACTCCTACTCTCCTAATACTCCAGTTCCAACTCATCTAACCATAAACTACCCCTTCAACATGTTACTACCTGTCTACTCCAGCTAACCATCTTAGTATTCAGTTATATGGCTATGGCATTTACTCAATTTACCGATCCCATTACATTTATTCCACTGATTTGCCACCTCATTTAACTGAGGAGGTTCTCTGACTAGGGTTCAAACCTGGTCCCTTAGTTGCCAAGAAGCTGCATTAACCCTATCTACCCTATCCAAACACCTAACCATATAGTCATGACATATTATACATGTACATATTTCATATATTTATCATATAATATACCTAACCACCTTTCTATTCCTATGCACCTTTCACCACCTTGGTCATACGCTATGTCAGGAATCCAGCTACTCAACAACAAACAACAAAGGATGACTGAAGGAGAATGTATCAATAACCAGAAATACCAGCGAAAACATATAAATTTACAAGGAGGTAGGGAGAGGATTAACATTCGATTACTATGTCTAAAATTGCATTAACACAGTCTTGTTAGAAAGACTAAAACAGATAGCTACAATTTACAGGCTGAAAAGATAAGGTTTGAGTTGCTTTTTAAAATTATCCACTGTGTTAGCAAGCCTAAGAATTAAAGGTAGAATTCCATATTGTTGTGGCATAATGATTAAAGCAGTGCAAAGAGCAGCTGTTGAGAATCTTTGTGTTTCTAAAGGATAAAACATGAATAAAGGAGTCATATAAAGGAGTAATGTCCATGAAAGCATTACAGGGTGCAAAATCTGAATATGCCCACCTATGTCGCTAACAATAGCCTTGGTAAAATGTTGTGTATCGTTGCTTCATAAAGACACCAATTCAAGTAAATGCACCCTGTTTGACCCTGTTTCTGTTTTTCTTCTACCTAAGAAACTCTTATGTCTTTTAACAACACGATGGCGATGCGGACGGTTGCCTCGGAGTTTCTCTCCACCCTGTGGACGATCTTTTTTGTGCTTTTTGTTAGTTTTCCGGTAGTTTTCTCATTCCAATATACCAGAGATGAACTCTTGAGCATAAGAGATACATCTCTACCCAATCTTACAACACTTTTCCACAATTCTGGAAGTTTTCCAGGGTTTTTGGTCAGAGGCGCAGTGGCTCTCTATGGAATTACGCGGAGACGGAGACGCCGTTGGGGGAAGCGTGCAGGAGTGCTCGTCAGGCTGAGGCAGCGGGGATTACGCACAGCGCTCCCATCTATTCACCTGGCAAATGGTCGCTCCCTGGCAAACAAAATGGGCGAACTGCTGCTTCTAATCTCCAAAAACTCCCACTTTAGGAACTCCACCGCCCTGTGTTTCACTGAAACCTGGCTCAGCGAACACATCCTGGACGCTTCTCTCCAGCTGCCCGGCTTCTGGCTTTTCCGTGCGGACCGTAAGACGAGGGGAGGTGGAACGTGCTTTTTTGTCAACGAAGGTTGGTGTAAAGATGTCAGTGTTAAGGAAATCATGCAGTCCTCATCTTGAGTCTTTATTCATAAACTGTAAACCGTTTTATTCACCTCGGGAGTTCTCCTCGTTCATCCTGGTCAGTGTTTACATTCCACCTCAGGCCTGTGCAACGGAGGCGTTACAACACCTAGCTGACCAGGTATCAGACATGGAGGCAAAACATCCAGACTCCCTGCTCATCATTCTTGGGGATTTTAACAGAGCAAACCTCAGCCAAGAACTCCCAAAATACAGACAACAGATAAAGGGTCCCACCAGGGATGCTAACACACTGGACTACTGTTATACTGTTTTAAAGGATTCCTATCACTCTGTTTCCCGTGCTGGGACTCTCTGACCACTGCATGGTCCATCTCATCCCAACCTACAGGCAGAAGTTAAAATCAGCAAAGCCTGTAGTGAGAACAATTAAGAGATGAACAGCTAAGTCAAAGCTGGAGTTACAGGCCTGCTTTGACTGCACTGACTGGAGTGTCTTCGAGGCTGCTGCCACAGACCTGGACGAACTGACTGACACTGTGACATCCTACATCAGTTTTTGTGAGGACTCGTGTGCAGAGCAAAACCTTCTGCACATACAACAACAATAAACCATGGTTCACCAATAAACTCAGGAAGCTGCGCCAGGCTAAAGAGGAGGCCCACAGAAGTGGGAAAAGGGCCCTGTACAAACAGGCCAGGAACACACTGACGAGGGAGATCAGAGCTGCAAAGAGGTGCTACTCTGAGAAGCTGAAAAACAAGTTTTCAGCCAACGACCCTACTTCAGTGTGGAGGGGCCTGAGAGACATCACCAACTACAGGAGCCCATCCCCCCACCCTGTGGGTAACAAGGTACTGGCAGAGGAGCTGAACAGCTTCTACTGCCGTTTTTCACACCCTTCTCCCACCCCATCCACAACACTCAACCTCTGTGCCATACCTGACACCTCCCCCTCCCCCCTCAACTCAGACCTCCCACCAGCACTGAAGGTCAATGTGGAGGAGGTACATGGGCTTTTCCAAAGGCAGAAGACCAGGAAGGCTCCAGGACATAAAGGAGTGTCCCCCTCCTGCCTGAGAATCTGCGCTGACCAGCTGGCACCCATCTTCACCCAGATCTTCAACAGATCTCTGGAGCTGTGTGAAGTACCCTCCTGCTTCAAACGTTCCACCATCATCCCAGTCCCCAAAAAACCCACCATCATGGGCTTGAACGACTACAGACCCGTAACTCTGACGTCTGTGGTCATGAAATCCTTTGAGAGGTTGGTGCTGAACCACCTGAAGTTCATCACAGGCCCCCGGCTTGACCCCCTGCAGTTTGCCTACCGGGCAAACCGGTCGGTGGATGACGCAGTCAACATGGGACTGCACTTCATCCTCCATCACCTTAACTCCCCAGGGACATATGCCAGGATCCTGGTTGTGGACTTCAGCTCTGCGTTCAACACCATCATTCCAGAAATCCTCCGCCAGAAGCTCTCACAGCTCACAGTGCCGGCCTCCACCTCTCAGTGGATCTACAACTTCCTCACTGACAGGAGGCAGCAGGTGAGGCTGGGGAGCATCACCTCCAGCACCAGGTCCATCAGTACCGGCGCCCCCCCAGGAGTGTGTTCTTTCCCCACTGCTCTTCTCCCTATACACAAACGACTGCTCCTCAGGGGACCCGTCCGTTAAACTACTTAAGTTTGCGGACAACACAACAGTAGTTGGCCTCATCAGGGACGGTGATGAGGCTGCCTACAGACGTGAAGAAGACCAGCTGGTCCTCTGGTGTGGTCGGAACAACCTGGAGCTAAACCCGCTCAAGACTGTGGAGCTGACAGTGGACTTTAGAAGGAATCCACCCACCTAACCCCCCCTCACCATTTTCAACAACACAGTGTCTACTGTGGACTCCTTTCAGTTCCTGGGAACCACAATCGCCCGGGATCTCAAGTGGAAGTCCCACATAGACCTAATCAGGAAAAAGACCCAGCAGAGGTTGTATTTTCTGTGACAGCTGAAGAAGTTCAACCTGCCTCAAGAGCTGCTGACCATCTTTTACACCTCCATCGTCCAGTTTGTTCTCTGCACTTTGATCACTGTCCGGTTTGGATGGGCCACCAAACAGGACAGGAACAGACTGCAACGGATAATCAGGTCTGCAGAAAAAATCATCGGGGCCAACCTGCCCTCCATTCAGGACTTATACCAGTCCAGGGTCAGAAAATGGGCAGGAAGCATCACTGCAGACCTCTCACACCCTGCACACAAACTGTTTGATCTGCTTCCCTCTGGTAGGCGTTACAGAGCTCTGTATGCCAAGACTACCAGACACAAAACCAGTTTCTTCCCCCAGACTGTCTCCCTGATCTCCCCGTAATCCACCTGCCACTGTATGAACCATTCCACTGTTTGCACTACATGTATATATATATTTATCTTGTTTTTTTTCTTCTTGTAAATACTTTATTCTTCATTTTCTTCATTTTTTATTATTATTATTGTTATTTTGTATTTTGTATGGTGCACAGGAGAGAGAAAAATCCAGAGTCAATTCCTTGTATGGTCACGCGTACTTGGCAAATAAAGTTGATTCTGATTCTGATTCTGATTTTAAAATCTTTCTCCTTCTCCTAACAGATTTTCACCTTAAGCATCTTAGGCTAACATGCTTTAAAAATTAAGTTTTTGTTTAGCAGGGTCTTCTGTCAACTTTAAGAGGAATTTATTAATTCTAAGAGTTTTCTTAGAATTTCATCATTAAGAGCAACTATTTGTATGATGATTTATTCATTCATTTATTCTATTTGTATGAATAAATAGAGATTTGTGGAGTGAATGTGGTGTCAACACACTGGTGAAAAGCCAATTTATGGTTTCTTCATTGTACTCTGCTGCGCTACATTCACTTTTTAATTTACAGATAGCTCTCGTTTGCCTAGGGATTAGTCTCACCATCTGTCCTTTATTTTTTATGGGCGCAGCAGAATCAAGTGTTTCAGGAAGTTGACTACCGAAGTTTGTATAACTATTACAATGCCTACAAAAATTTTTCACCTCCTTGGATGTTTTTCCCTTTATAATTCCCTTCATAATCAATTAAAATGGTCTTTTTTTTGACAAAAGTTTACAAAAAAACTTTAATGTCAAAGTGAAAACAGATTTCTACAAAGTAATGTCAATTAATAAAAAAATATATACTGTGAAATAAGTGATTGCATAAACATTCATTTAAGTGACTGACATAATTTAGCACAGATCCAGCCACTTGCTAGTAATGCTAGTAGTCTCACAATTAGTGATCACCTGAGTGCAGAGAGTATGTCTAAAGTGACTGTAGTATAAAGACACCTGTGTCTGGAAGGTACAGTCACTGCTTTATCAGTATTCCTGGCTACCATTACACCATGAAGACAAATAAACACTCCCAGCAACTGTGAGAAAAGAGTATTGAAAAGTGTCAGGCAATGGATGCAAAAAAAATTCCAAGTCTCTGAGTATCTCTTGGAGTTCAGTTAAATCCATCATTAAGAAATGGAAGGAATATGTGTAAATCTGTCCAGAGCAGGCCATCCTCACAAACCGAGTGACCGTGCAAGGAGAAAAGTGAGGGAGTCCACCAAGACACCTGTGGCTACTATGAAGGAGTTAAAAGCATAAACAGCTGATATGGGAGAGACTCTGCATATAGCAACTGTCACCTAGGTTCTTCACCAGTCAAAGCTTTATGGGAGAGAGCCACTCTTCAAGGAAGTTCACATTAAATCTCATCTGGAGTTCATCCAAATGGAATGCCATGGGTTCTTGAGTGTTTGCTTCGCTCGACTATCGCTGTCAAATTACCAAAAACTACATTACCAACATCCAACCTGGTCCAAATTTTTGTGAAGTGGCATTGGCTGATAAATCAATGAAAGAAGTCAGAACACCCAAAGTCAATCCTAAAGTTACTATCAGGAGTTGTAAAACTGAGTTTTCCTACATTATAGTTTGTGTGTGTGTGTGTGTGTGTGTGTGTGTATTGAATCTTACCCCATACACTAGCTCTCCAACCATACCATTCCAGATCTTGGTTTCTGCATCTCTTGCCCCATATTTGCCATCTCCCACAATCCTTAGTTGGTAGCGTATACCACAGTGCTTTGCAATCTCTGCTGCCAGGTCAACACAGTAACCTAGCATATAGCACAAAGGGAGCTATGATATGATATGATGCTTTTTCACTGCATGGTGACCATTGTTGTGTTACTGTGTTAGGTGTATAAAAATTTGACTGTTTTGAAGGTTTAATAAATAAAAAACAAGTAAACAAACAGAGCAGTATATTACCTTCGTAACGGTCGTTGTCTTGAAACAGCTCAGCATTCTTCTTTAGCATCACGTAGGGGGCTTCCTATGTGTGTGCGCGTGCACACACACACACACACACACACACACACACACATAGGGATTTATCCTTGAGAACTGTGGTCTGTTTTCCATATTGGCAAAATGATTAATGTTAACTCACTTTCAGTTTTGCCATTTTCATTTGTATTCACATTCACATTCGCAATCCTTCATTGCATGCTTATATGTTCTTTTCCTCAAGTCAGAGGGGTTTCTTTTTTTTAGGTACATCTATATTAAGATCGACTCATTTCCACTGCCAATGAATAATTGCAATGATTCTCAAACAGGTCTTGACAGGAAACTTTGGACAACCACTGTAATCTTTAGTGTTTTTTCACTTAATTCCATTGTTCATTACCAATATAGTTGTAACAATGACTGTCTTGTTTTCCATTCCCATGGTGTCGTTAGGATAAAGGTCAGACTTTGTCACCACCATCTTATCCAGCTCATTCCAATAACCAATCTAAGAACACAAACACATACACAAAGATACATCATATATATCTTCCACGTGTAGCTACATGCTATGATGGTATTCGTAATGGCAAAGTAATTCTTCAGTTACCTTTACAGGTCCGTTGTTCTTCAGTTCCATAATTGTCACAGAGTAGTTGACTCTCTTCCCATACTGGTCAAACTGAATGTTTCCTGTTAAACCATCTACACGCACCTACATACATATAAATACTCAAGTTTTATAATTAGGTTCAAGTTTTTTTTTTAATGTTTAGAGAAACTATTACACCTCAATGGATTAAAAACACTTGAATAACAACCATATATTCTCAATAAAAAGATCCCTTTATGACTTGATTTTGCAACGTAAGTAATCAAGTCACTACAATTTTTGTATCATCTCTTTGTGTTACAAAAATTAAATTTCATTTCAGTTCAATTTAATATTATAGCGCTAAATCACAAGAAAAGTTATCTCATGACATTTTCCAATTAGAGCAGGTCTAGACCAAACTAATTAGATTTTTAGAGAGACCCAACAAAACCCCCATGAACAAGCACTTGGTGACAGTGGTGAGGAAAAACTAGCTTTTAGAAGGCAGAAACTTCTGGGGGGTATCTCTATGGAGGGTAAAAAATATATGGGGGGTAAAAATTATTTCACTATTTATTTAAAACATCATCTGCATAAAAGCACATTTTGTGACCAAGAGCACAAATTAAGCTCTTATTGATCAAAGTGGGTATTTAGTATTTACTGTAGGTCAACCAAGGCCTTTTCTTTACCGAAATGATTGGCAAACAAATTTTCGCTGCCAACAAATTTGAAAACAACTGTTAACTTACTATAAATCTGCAGAAAATCAACTTGCGTCACCGTCCATTTGCGTAATAGTTTTTATGTCCAGTTACTTTTCATTGTTTTGTTCTCTCCATAATATATGTGATCGTTGATTACCTAATCAACCAGTCCGTCACACACAGAATCATTCAGCAGAGCGGGGGGAAACAGTGTGCTAGCAGAGATCAAGACTTCAGGTCATATTCAGTCAAAGGGCCAAACTTCATCAGTTCTGAATCATCAGTTCAGAACTGATGAAGCGTCTTCATGTTAATCTTCTAAGTCCAGATGCCTTGCTTCAGCCCGTTGGCTGAGTCATATTATTTTAGAGTACTGTTTGTGAGGCAATTTTGTGGGCTGCTTGGGAGTTTGATTGATTTGATTGATTGATGGCTGGGTTATATTGGACAAGTATAACTAAAATGCTTAATGCAGTTAATTTAAGAATTATGTTTGCTAAATGGAGTTAATTTAAGTATCATGTTCTTTAAAGATAAATAATAAAAAGGAAAAATCATGTGTGCTAAAGATAAATAGTTTAAAAATCATGGTTGCTGATAATTTAAGATTCATGTGGGTTAAATAAAATTGCATTTGGACAATTTATCCTGTAGAAAGCTGTTGACTAATTATGTTATTAAAAATATCTTTATTGCACTCTTATTTACCTGTGATATTTGCTACTCATTTACAAGGATTATTTTTGGATTGAAGTATTTGAAATTTGAGTAATTGAATTTTTCATGTGCTTATTTTGTTTTTCATGTTATCAATTGGTGTTTGTATTTGTGTTGAAGGTTTTTAACCTGATTGATTGGTCAACATAGCATCAAAACTTCTAAAATAAAATGAAAGAAGAGCAAAATGTGTGATCAATGAGTGGAACCCTGTCTAATCTTCCTGAAACTGCCTGCCTTTTTCAAGTGAAACCTTAAACAGTGAGGGACCACTTGACAGTAAATCTCTCACTCTTCTTTCTAAGGAGGATTTAATCCATGGTTACCTGTTTGAGGGCACGCTCAATCTCCACTCCCTGTGCCCAGGGCACTGCTGGATTCGCCAGACAGTCCCCACTGTTACCGCGTCGACTCATGTCTATTCTCTGCTTGTGAAGGAAGCGGAATGCCTCAGTCATCACATGGACAGCATCAAAGGTGAGGGCAGAGGTATACTGAAAGACACAGAAACACAGAATTGTTATCACTTCAGTAACAACATATGTTAGAGCTGAGCTGACATACCAGATGCTGAAACATCACCCTTGTGCTGTCTAATGTGGGGTCATAAAGGAAGTAGAGGCCCTTTGGTTCAATTCTGAAACCAATTACTCAGTAGGGGTATTGTGTGCATATGTTTCTCTGGTAGTCTATTATTACAAACATGTTGAATGGCCAGAAAAAGACAAATCCACAAAATTCTAGTCCAGATCATGACTTCTCCAAACATGAAAGGGCCCTATTTTACATGAAAACGACAGGGTTCTGATACATTTATGCAGCCACACCAGGAGCATTCCATAAAAGAATGTTCGGTACTACATGCTTGTTTGCAGAGTCTAGGATTTTCTTTGACCCACTCTCTACAAAAATCTCATTGACACTAAACAGAATGGGATATTTGAGTGAAAAACAACTTGCACCGGAGCCCAGGTGGGTTAACAAGGGCAAATGAACAATCTCTGCAGAATGGACAGACCTCTCCCGAATGCGAAATAAGTTCCATCTATCATGGGAGGACAAGGCCTCATCACTGACAGATATCATCTCCAGAGAGAGGAACATCAAAAAACTATAAGTGACTACAAAGTGTTAAATCTCTTTCTCACTTTGAACTCAAACATTCACATACACCTGGACCACTGCCACAAGACCCATATTTCTTGCCCTTCAGCAGCTGAAGGGCAAAGGCAGAAAAAGATGAGGACATTAAATAATAATAATAACTTTATTTATATAGCACTTTTCAAAAACCACAGTGCTTCACAATAAAAAAATATTGCAAACCAAAAAGACCAATCAGTGATTAATTAGATAAAATACAGTAAAATTCAATAAAATAAAATAAAACAGGATAAAGAAGAAGTGAAATAACAATTCAATTTCAATTTTATTTATATAGCACCTTATACAATCAAAATTCTCTCTATATCAGGGGTGTCCAAACTACGGCCCGCGGGCCAACTGCGGCCCGCGGTCCATTTTTAATTGGCCCGCAAGAATTCTTTTAAATAGAATAGAATATGGCCCACACTTCAACTTTTGCCTGAGTGTATTGCACTTCTCCATTTTAACACCAGGGGGAGCTACTGTTGATCAAGGGCCTTCAAGGCAGTTGCTCCAGCAAAAAAGACACTAATCAGAGAAGAAATTTATCCCAAATTACTCAACATGGCAGAACCAAAGAAGCGAAAGGTAGAGAGTGAGTGCAGAAAATTTCAGACACGGGTGAGTATTTCTTCAAAGAATTTCAGGGGAAGTGTGTCTGTTTGATCTGCACTGAAACTGTGGCAGTTATGAAAGAGTATAACGTACGACGTCATTATGAGACAAAACATCGGGCCTATGCATCCTACACTGGTGCTGAGCGAGAGCAGAAAGTAAAGCAAATGGTAGCTAACCTGCAGGGTCAGCAACAGTATTTTTTTTGTGCTCAAAAAGTCCAGGAAAAGTCTACAATAGCCAGCTATGAGGTCGCCCAACTCATCGCAAGACATGGCAAGCCTTTTTCAGATGGAGACTTAATAAAACACTGTGTCGTTAAAGTCGCCGAAACTATGTGCCTGGAAAAAGTGCAGGAGTTCAACAACGTTAGCATGTCCAGTAATACAATTGTGCGACGCATTGAAGACTTGTCAGCCAACATTAAACTGCAACTGCCTGATAAAGCTTGTGCTTTTGATTTTTACTCCATCGCATGCGATGAGAGCACTGATGCCACAGACACCGCACAGCTGCTAATTTTTTTGCGGGGAGTGGACAACAATTTCGGAGTTACAGAGGAGCTGCTCGATCTTAAAAGTCTAAAAGGCACAACAACGGGCATGGATATTTTTGAAGCTGTGTCAGACTTCGATCCAAAGCGCAGCATCACTGCTCCCACTGAGTGCAATGCCGTTCCCACTTTAGGTGAGTAAAATGTATTCCACAGTACCCGTGTGTTAGCATGCATGTGCAACAAATATCAATAATGCGCATCAATTCTATCGCTACCCTGCTTTTGCGCACCACTTTATTATATGCGTTTTTCTTGTTAACACACAGAGTACACACCGCTGTGCACAGTGCACACACTGCACACGCAAAGTCAGCTGATCTCATCTGATGAAGATTTGCTCCTTGATCAAGTGAATTTGCCCGGATTTTTGGGACGAGTGGCGTCGGATCAGCACCGCAGCTGGATGGCCCAATTTACATACCCAGCGCAGCTGATACTCACCAGAATAATTTACCAAAATTATATGCACTCCTGTTATTAAGTCCAGTTCAGTCTGTTAATGTTGTTTCCGTTTCAAACGAACGTTAATAGGTGTGTTGCTAACCCTAATAACTTAAATAACAAGCTTGAAATTTAGCCGTTCCATTTTCCACTTCATTGTTTTTTCTCTGTACTGTAAATCTAACTGTCTAAATCTGAGGCTGCTGTTCTGAGAATGAGCTTTTTCTGAATAAATCAGTTAAGAAAGCTGTGATGAAGGCAGTTTTGTTTTTAATTATATTCAACAATTTAACATATTTGCCCACTTTTAATTGATTTTTCTAACTTTAATACACTAAAGTTAAGGCTATATACTTAATTTCTAGTATGTGGCCCAGCCCCTTCTATATTTTTATGCATGTGGCGCTCAGTGAAAAAAGTTTGGACACCCCTGCTCTATATGCTTTACAGAGACCCAGAGCCTGAACCCCCAACCAAGCAAGAGAGAACCATCCTGCTGATAGTTGGCTGGATGAAAGAGAGAGAAAAAGAAACATACAGGCAATAAACATCATATATTGCAAAGCACAAACATGACAGGTTGATATAATTGGAATTCTGAAGACTATGTATTTTATGTATTTGTTTCTAAGCTGATATGTTGTTCAAGTTCATCCTAATTGCACTACACAGAAGAACGACATGGGGAGATGTTGACAGTAGACATTGGGTTTGTCAGAATGATGGAGAGATACCTGCAGAAAGATACAGAGAGAGAAAGAAAAGAGAGAGAGACAGAGAGAGACACAAAACTACGAGGAGAACTGGACACATAGACATAAAATAATGAATTATATGTTGATCTGATGAGGGGAGAGGAAGATGAGGAGAGGAGGTGGGGAAGTAGAGATGGTGGTGGTGTTGTGGAGGTGGGGGAACTGCTCGGTGGATCATGTTTGTGTCCCCTGGCAGCATAGGCCTATAGCAGCATAGCTATGATAGAGATTAAAGACTAACAGTTAGTCAGACCTATTCTACCTGTGACTGTATATCAAGAAGTGACTGTAACTATGCCTAACAGCCCTGTACACTTTGTTTGAGGCTAACTATATGCTTTACTAAACAGAAAGGTTTTAAGTGTAGTCTGAAAAGTGGAGGTGGTGTCTGCCTTTCAAACCCAGATTGGCAACTGGTTCCACGGTAAGGGTGTCTGATAGCTGAAGGCTCGATATACTAGATAGATATACTTTATTGATCCCAGGATGTGAAACTGCAGTGCAGCAGCAATACATATAACAATCTATACAAAAGTTAAAAATAACAATATGAAAGTGGCAATATGAAATATACATACAAGGCAATATAAGAAAGTGAATATACAACAAATACACAGTGTAATGTTGTGCAAAAAGAAGTAGAAGTAGACTGTAAGGTGCCAGCAGAATGTAAGGTGCAGTGAACCGAGTGAGAAAAACATTTAAAGTGACTAGTGACTGTATGTTATGTTATATGGGACTATTAGATTCTGTAGGTATGATGGGGCTAGTCCATTTAGGGCAGGGGTGTCAAACTCAGTTGCACAGGGGGCCAAAACTCAAAGCACACCTTAGATCGCGGGCCGATCTAAAGTTAACACTTTGAACACATTTTTAAACATACAGAATAAAAACAGACAGGAATATCATTCCAAAATAAATAAAATAACTTACAATCTCCTGTCAAAACAAGTAAAAATACGAACATGCTACAAAAAAAAAAACTTTCTCACAAGAATGTTTGTAATAAGCTGAAAAGACTTGCAAGACATTATTGCTTGAGTAAATGGCATGAGAACATTATGGCTCAATTAAAGTAGTTGGAATATAGTTTTATATATTGCTAGTGAACTACAATATTTATTATCACCATCAGGCATAGTTTCATTAACTTTCTTTGTAAAGCGCAGGCCTGGTGTTTGTCACCATATGAGCAAGTAGCAGATCAGGAGATTTTGTGCCTGACATATCAATGACATGTTACGGATAAACAGAAATAAGCAGAGGAAGAAAGCCAGCCATTCATTTTATTTTCAGAAAAACACCACCAACATCAGTCTGAAAATGCCGTGAACACACCAACATGTGTCGGGTGATTGTACTGAAAGTGATGTTTGGTCGTCTCACGGCTGCTCTCCAGGCCATTCGGTGTCTCCTTGTTAGCTCACAGATCCGAGGTCCTTGGGTTTGCGTGCACGTAGGAAATGAGAAAAAAAACTCACCCGATCGTTTGATCATGTGAACGACTGTGGCAGTTAACGACACAGCACGTTGGCACCATGTTTTAACTTGTTGAAACAAAACAACAGAACACAAGAGCAGTATCATGCAAGCAGCAGGCATAAACACACTTTTCAGTTGCCTGAAAAGCCCACAATGCACTGCGGTTTTCCCACTCCGATACATCACTCTTTCGAGCCCGGGGCGGCACAGATGAGCGTGTCGTGACCGTTTTCCGACAGGAGGGAGCAGTGCGCTAATTGCGCAAGTAGAGACGTTGTTGTTGCGCTGAAAGTAATCGTAAAAGAACAAGCTAGGCCAACAAGTCAACAGCCTCGGTTGTATACGGCAACAGAGCTCGACTTGATTGACGCGGGAATGTTCCCAGGTAGCCAATAGTAAGGTAAGGCGGCAGTTGCGCTGCATTATGGGACCTGTAGTTCGTGTGTTATCAGTGCTTCATATTGGCGGGCCATTGGTCACAATAATAATAGATCTATATGAAATGAGCTCGCGGGCCGGATATAATTATACGCCGGGCCGGATGTGGCCCGCGGGCCTTGAGTTTGACACATGTGATTTAGGGCCTTATATGTAAGTAGGAGAATTTTAAAGTCTATTCTGAATTTTAACGGAAGCCAGTGAAAAGAAGCTAAGATGGGGGAGATATGATCCCTTTTAGTGATTCCTGTCAAAACTCTAGCTGCTGCATTCTGGATCAGCTGCAGGCTATTAATGGAGTAATTTGGACATCCGGATAAAAATGAGTTGCAGTAGTCCAGCCTGGAAGTAACAAAAGCGTGGACAAGTTTTTCAGCATCACTCTGAGAGAGGATGCTCCTAATCTTAGCAATATTACAGAGGTGAATGAAGGCGGTCTTACAGATCTGTTTAATGTTATGGATAAACGACACATCCTGATCAAAGATAATGCCGAGGTTCCTTGCAGTTGTACTGGAGGCCAAAGTAATGCCATCCAGAGAGAGAATATCATCAGCTATGCTAGTTCTAAGATGTTTGGGGCCTAAAACAATGACCTCAGTTTTGTCTGAGTTTAATAATAAAAAATTGGAGGTCATGCAGTCCTTTATGTCCTTAAGACATGCCTGGAGCCTGGCTAACGGCTCTGTTTCTTCCGAAGACACCGCATCCCAGTGACCCCAAGGACTACAGGCCTGTGGCTCTGACGTCACACATCATGAAGACCCTGGAAAGACTCATCGTGGAACAGCTCCAGTCCATGGTCCAACCACTTCAGAATTCCCTTCAGTTCGCCTACCAGCCCCGCCTTGGAGTGGACGATGCCATCATCTACCTGCTGAAGAGGGTCTATACCACCTAGACAAGCCGGCAAGCACTGTGAGAATCATGTTCTTTGATTTCTCAAGTGCGTTTGATACCATCAGGCCGGCTCTGTTGGTTGAGAAGCTGACAGCGATGCAGGTGGATGCCCCACTGGTGTCCTGGATTGCAGACTATCTGACGGGCAGACTGCAGTATGTACGCCTGAAGTGCTGCTTGTCAGATGAAGTGATCAGCAACACCGGGGCTCCACAGGGGACTGTCCTCTCTCCTTCCTCTTCACTATCTACACCACAGACTTTAAGCACTGCACAGAGACCTGCCATCTTCAGAAATTTTCTGATGACTCTGCAGTGGTTGGGTGTATTACTGGGGGGGATGAGAGAGAGTACAGGACGGTAGTGGACAACTTCGTCACATGGAGCGGGAAAAACCACCTACAGCTCAATGTGACAAAGACCAAGGAACTGGTGGTGGACCTGAGGAGGACTAAGGCTCCAGTCACCCCTATCAATATCAAAGTGGTCACTGTGGAGGTGGTGGAGGAGTATAAATACCTGGGGGTGTACTTGGACCACAAACTGGACTGGTGCAAGAACGTGGACACTGTCTACAGAAAGGGCCAGAGCCGCCTCTATTTTCTGAGGTGGCTGAGGTCTTTCAACATCTGCAGGACGATGCTGAGGATGTTCTATGAGTCGGTGGTGTCCAGTGCCATCACATATGCTGTTGCCTGCATGTCTCGTTCGGCAACAGACTCTTACTCCCACGATGCACCACAGAGTGACACAGGAAATCATTCCTGCCTGTCGCCATCAAACTGCTAAACTCAGCACTGTGACGGACACACTTACTTTATATATACAATGTATATATTATTTTTACACATGTACATACCTGTATTTTTACATTTTTTTTGAACAATTTTGAACACATGTAGATACCTGTACTTTTAGATTTTAGATTTATACTTATCTTGTTTTGTTTATCCTATTTTTATACCTTTCACTTTTCTTTCTTGGTCGGGAATACTGTAAGTACAATGTCTGTACGAAAAAGAATTTCCCTTCGATAAATAAAGGAATTCTGATTCTGATTCTGATTAGGACTAAAAAAGGATTCTGGAGAGGGCTGTATATTGACTATTCTGGGGAGATCTTTATTGATGTTTTTTCTCTAATGTTAGTGATTTTATTGGTGAAGAAATTCATGAAGCCTTCACTACCAAGAGCTGCTGGAATACAAGGCTCAACAGAGCTGTGACTCTTTGTCAGTCCGGCTACAACATTAAAGAGAAAACGTGGGTTGTTCTTGTTTTGCTCTATTGAGCTGAAATATTTATTTGTGGTTCTTTAATACCCCGACTGCCTTTGAACAAGGACAGCATTAACTTTAGATGTCTGTCAGAACGAGACAAAACAAAGCAAAATAGACAAAACAGACAACAGCAGTGGCCAAATCCTCTCCTATATAAACAGGAAATAAACATACATAAACACATTTCTAGCCACGCTTCTCATTGTAACTGACATTTTATCATACACATCAGGTTTTAACTCAACATACATATACAAAATTTATAATTTTCAAATCCAAATCCACTCACAATACACTGTAATCAGAACACAAAATTGTGTGTGCACTTACTCCCAGCCTGTAGCTTGAGAGCACTGCCCCTCTCTCAGTCATACCACACACAGCTCTCTATCTCCCCTCTACATGGGTAACAACACACGATGTGACAAACGATATTTAATACTGCAAATATCTTAACGAGGATTTCAATAAACTATCAGTAGGCACTTACGCTGAAGTGGGACAATCTGTGTCTGCTCCCAGCGCAACGTAGACCAAATAAACACACCCTCTGTGATGGGATTGTATCCCTAAATCTCTATTCTGTATTATACAGTATTCTCAGAGAGGCATTTGGTATAGTAGACCTTTTTGTTGTGTGCTGTAAAATCTGTTAGAGTTAACTCAAAAGTTATAAGTGAATGGTCTAAAAGTAGAGGGTTTTGAGGGACAACTAACAGGTTCTTAGTTTTTAGGCCGTAGGTGAGAACTAGATCGAAGGTGTGATTATGACAGTGTGTTGGTTCATTTACTATCTGAAGGAAACCTATTGAATCTAAGAGTGAGTTAAAGGTTGTCTTAAGACTGTCAGAGTCAACACCCATATGAATGTTAAAGTCACCCACTATAATGACTTTATCTGTACTGAGCACTAAACTAGATAAGGAGTCAGAAAACTCAGACAGGCGATACACAACAACTAATAAAACTGGCTTTTCTGACTTCCAGTTTTGGTGAAACAGACTGAGAGTGAGACTCTCAAATGAACTATAGATAGATTTAGGTTTGGGGTTAATCTGAAGACTGGAGTGGTAGATTGCTGCCACTCCTCCTCCTCAGCCTGTGTCTCGAGGAACATGATAGTTAATATAACCAGATGGAGTTGATTCGTTTAAACTAACATACTCTTCATCCCGTCACCAAGTCTCAGTAAGACAGAATATATCGGACTGATGAGCAATAATTAGATCACTGACTAGGAGGGATTTAGAGAGGAGGGATCGTATATTTAATAATCCACATCTGATTGTCCTATTTTTTTGGTTCTAAATAGTTGCTAGTTTGTATTTTTATGAGGTTATTTTGATTAACACTTCTTAAATTTTGTGCTAGTTGGACTATGGGAGGACGAGGCACTGACACTATTTTTATGGGATTGTTAAACTTAGTGTTACTGTGTGCATTTATATATTTATTTATTCTACTTTTAACGGAGGGTGGCAGTCCTACAGAAGCAGCAGAGAAGTGTGTAAGACAGCGACTCTGCCTCCAGGCCTCGACCCTGGGTTGTCAGGGTGTTGGTTGTCTAATAAACTTGGCTATATTGGTAGAAATAAGAGCCGCACCACTCCAGGTGAGATGAATGCCATCTCTGCTAATAAGGCCAGGTTTTCCCCAGAAAGTCTCCCGGTTATCTATAAAGGCCACGTTGTTTTCTGGACACCACCGTGGCAGCCAGCGACATGCGGCTAAACATGTCATCACTGGTCAGACTTATCTCTCGCCAGCAGCTTTAAATTGCCCTCTATGCCACCCGCTCTGGCTCCTGGAATGCATTTGACTATGGTCGCTGGTGTTGGCTTCATGTATCGCAAAACGGAATCGCCAATAACCAGGGTCAGGTTCTCAGGGTTGGGTGTGTTGCTGAGTGGGGAAAAACGGTTAGACACACGAAGCGGTTGGTGGTGAACCACGGGCCTTTGTTTCGGACTATGCTTCTTTCGAACTGCTACCCAACCTCCCTGACTTTCCGGCTGCTCGGGGGCTCACTCTCACTTAAGGAGGCAGAGGAATAGCTAAACATTTCACACACCTTACAGAAGATGGGAGAGGGAGAGGCAGAGGGAGAGGGAGAGCGGAAGAAAAAGTGGAAGAAGCCATGCTAGCACTAAGCTTAGCCGAGCTGAGTGACAGAGACAGAACAGGGATTGGGAAAGGAAAGAATCCAGAGGATCATGCAGTTAAACTTTTCTTAAAGTGCTTGTGTACTTATTTGTCAAAGCCAACCACAGTGAAAGCTAACACAAAGTATGTCGATTGAAGTAAATCCACACCACCGAGCACCAAAAGCAGGCAAGTAAATGAGTAAGACAGAGCAGAAACAGGAAGTGATGCAATATGTTACCTAACCATCAGCAGGAGAATTAGGAATACTCTATCAAACTGAGTTTGATAGGATCAATGACTAGGAGCCAAGCGATAAAGGTGAGTTTTAAGAAGAGATTTGAACACTGAGGTTGCCCGCCTGAGATCATCTGGCAAGGAGTTTCAGAGTTTGGGGACGTGAACAATGAAGGTGCGGTCACCCTGGGTGGAACAGACTATTTCTGGTTCTTTAAAGACAGAGTGGGATTGCATGCGAATATCGTTGGTTTTTGTTATGAAATAATTGAGAAATTTGTCACATTTCTCTGGAGAGGGTTCAACAGACTCATTGGCAGGGGGATTCAATACAGAATTGACTGTTTTAAAAAGGATTATGACTATTTGTTGTTGTGAGTTTAGAAAAATAGTCATTTCTATCTTCTCTGACGCAACGTTGATAAGTAAACATTAAGTTTTTTAAAGACATCAGGGATGATGATTGTCTGTCTTGCTTCCATTTTCTCTCAGCCTTCCTGCAATTTCTTTTTATGTTCCTTGTCTCTGAATTTCCCCATTGTGGGACAATGAAGGAAATCTTATCTTATCTTATTAAGTCAGGGCAGGGCTGCAGGCTTTAACACTTTGCATCTGACTGGAGTTATGGAGCTAAAATGCGAGTGCATGTGCTGTTAAAGGTACTAACAAGCACATCTACTGTGGTGCCATTATCATTCTTTGATTACCAATTTTCAGAAAAAGCTTGACAGAAAACTGGAACAGAGAGTGAGCTCAGAGGGCAAGAGTAGATTGTTTGGTGGGTTTAGGGTCAGGAAGAAGGAGCGGAACCTGGAACTGAACTGCGCTGTGGTCAGAAACAGGAAAAACCATGCCTGCCTAGCCATGATGTCATTATACCCTGAGTACGAAATCACAGTGCGCACAGATGGATGCATGTCAAGGAGGGCTGGGATAGGTTCATTAAAGTCAGTAATCTTGCTTCCAGAGAGGCAAGACAGGTGATACCACCAGGAACACTTAGATAAGGGATTATGGAGTCCCGAACCACTAAAATCTCAGGAGAGATCGAATCCAGACTGCCTTTGTATATTGCAAGTTTTGAGTTGAATTCGAGCCTGGTAATTAACGACGTGGGAGAGTGCATGTAAGTCGAGTGATTAGCTAGCTCAGTTGTTCGAGCGAGAGCAAAACTTACAAGCCAGAGCTTTGCAAGGAGCCTGCAGCGCCAAGAGAGCAGATTTCACTCAGAGAGCTTGTAAAGTATTTTAGATGGAGACTTATGACCACCGCTGACATGAAACGGCTCTAGTAAGTCAATCCAAATCGTTTCTCTGGCAGGATCTGTTGTATGATTTCTCCGTTGTATACTTTCTTTCAAATAAATTTTCTTGATTGAAATGTTGGGCGATGTCTCAGCAGAGGTTAGTGGCGTGTGACGTCACAGAAAAAAAGTCCATGGAATATTAACTTTCTGTTGTGCCATGCACAATCTTAACAGGTGACAGTTCAGCTTAGTTGTCAGAGCAGAATCTCTTACTTAAATGACTCATATGAGCAGTCTCTCAAAGTTCTTGTGTTTCTTCCTTATTATTCTTTTGTAGGTTCCAGTAGGCTTGTAGACACCACTGCTTGCAGCTCTCTCTCTCATCAACTTCACTGTGAAAACCACAAAGCAAGCAGGCTGAGAAACCAAACTAAGTGATACAGCACCTACACAGCACAATACATTTCACTACCAGTATGGTTGTGGAGATGGATTTTATCCCAGTAGATTTTATTATGATTATATTTGTTCATACTCAGAATGACTCATTCAAGTCAGAAAAGTGAGCTAACCTATGTACATTCATCAATTCAATTCAGTTCAATTCAGTTTATTTATATAGTGCCAATTCACAACAAAAGTTATCTCATGACACTTTCCCATTTGAGCAGGTCTAGACCAAACTCTTTAATTAAACTGTAAATACAGAGAGCCCAACATTCCCCCTTGAGCAAGCACTTGGCGACAGTGGCGAGGAAAAACTGCCTTTCAGAAGGCAGAAACCTCGGAGCAGACCCCAGCTCAAGATGGGCGGCCATCTGCCTTTTGGATCAGTGTGAACTGTGGGCCTGCATCTGGTTGGTGAGAAGTTGAATGTCAGGTTCCATTTTAGTCACAGCCAGTCTCAAACACTGATGCAGATGTTCATCTGTCAATCTTGATCTCATCGGAGTTTTCAGGTATTTCATGCATGAAAAGGTTTGCTTGCAAAAAGTGTGGACATCTTCATGGTGTGTTTTTTAATGTTAGGGTACGTGTCATTTGAGAGGGCAGCATAGAAGTCAATGAGACTGTTGGGCTTGAATGCGTCTTTCAGAACATCACAGTTCTGTAACTCGGCCAACTCAAACTGATAAGAAGGCTGGGCTTCATCGATGTCGGCAACACAGGGGTTCTGGAAAGAAGGATTTCGTTTGCATTAACATGTAGTTCATGGAATAGCACACCGAACTCCGCTTTCAGCATTTCCAGTGCTTCCACACATTTTTCAGCTGGGAACGGGACCGCTGGGTTCTCTGCAGAGAGGTTTTGGGTAGCAGGGAGATGGATGATGTTGTGTTTTTTCACTTGTTCCAAAAGCAGCGTTAGTTTCACCTCAAATGCTTTTATGTGGGAATACATATCGCAAATGAGTTTCCCCTGGCCTTGTAGCTGCAAGTTAAGGCTGTTCAGCATTTCTGTCACAATGCGAGGTGCCATTTCCATTCTGGGTCGATCAGCTCTGGGACCGTTTTGTCTTTTGAATGAAGAAATGCGTTAATTTTGGGTAGCAGCTTGTAAAAACGCCTCAAAACACTGCCCTGGCTCAACCATCGGACCTCTGTGTAGTACAGCACATCGCCGTGCGCAGATTCCAGTTGAAACAGGAATTGTTGGAACTGCCTGTGTTTAAGTCCCTTTGCTCTGATGAATTTTATGCGTGACACCACAACCTTCATGACAGAATCCCACTTCAACACTTTGCAGCACATTGCTTGCTGGTGAATTAGACAGTGGACCTGTAGCGGGGCGGTGAGACCACGTTCTTCCATCTCCCAGTTCATGAGTCCTATTAGACCCCGAGACGTGCCCACCATACTAGGAGCTCCGTCAGTTGTGATGCTGGCAAGCTTTGACCAGTCCAGGTCCAACTCTTCCATGGTTTGGCATCCAGTGCTAATGAAAAAAAGTCAAATTGGTTCGTCTTCTGCTGCAGCTGGGCATATACATGATTGTACTCGCCGACAGACTCACGACATTAAAGACATCTTTCTTCTCGGGACACCCCCCCACCCCCCACCCACTCTTCGCCGCGACTATAAATAATAGTAATAATAATATGTAATAATATGATGCTAACAGTGCTCGCTGGTTTACTGAACTAGCATTCACAAAGCGGGATGATTGTTAGCAATATTCGGCACGTTTTCGCTGAAAAAACTCCAGCGGCTTATCAGCATTATTGGGATGTAATGTCTTCAAGTGGCACCTTAATTTATTTGGCTTCATGCTGTCCGCTGCCAGCATTTTTAGACACACTAAACACACCGGTCTTTCGTCTCCCACTGTGGCCACAGTGAAGCCAAGCGCTACATATGCTTCGTCACATTTCCTCGTCTTAGCTTTCGGGTGAGTTACTTTTGTCTCATTATCTTTGTCTTTCTCCGCCTTTCTTTTCATCCCTGTTAAAAATTTCTTCATGTTGTCTCTTAAGGGTTCGTTTACTGCAGTTCATATCGCCTGCTCGGTGCAAAAAAAACGCTACACCATAGAGCTAATACTCCCTGCGCATGAGAGAGAGAGCGCCACTGCCAACTACTGTAGTGGATGTGCAATTACACTTTATTCTAGTACGGCGAAAAAAAAGCATGTTCCCCAGGGTCACACGCCTTCCCCCTGGCATCGCACCACTATTTGAGAAGGACTGCTCTAGGTCATGGCTGCAGATGTAACCAACTGTACCTAATGAGTAAAGCTCGCATCAGCCCAATAACAAAACTGTAAATATTATGAAATGTTAATGGAATAATTTGGATAACAAGCCAACTCACTCAGATAGATTTGTTTCTACTCCATTAATACCGCAACACTGCAATGCCAGTGAAAGCAGACCCTCCCTTCTGTAAATTTATTGAGCTTTACGTTGTAAAATTTCACATTCTACAACAAGTAAAAAATAAGTTAAGTAAGTTTAAAAAAGTGTTTGACAGGGCTCTTGAACAATTTCTAAAAGAATACAAACTCTTTTTATTTTGTATTACAGATCACACTGATGAGCACTGATAGACCTCATCTTTCATTTTTGAGGTTTTCCAGCATCCAGCCCCATTTGTTTTCTAAGATAGATATCCTCAACTGAGAGTGATTTTTTGGTTCTTAGTAGTTTATCCCTAGATGGTTTTCCTCTGCTTAGAGTGATCTTTGGTTCTTAGAAGTTTTTTCCTTAGTTATTTATTTCCTCCTGTAGGAGTGATTTTCTGTTTTACTAGATTATAGAAGAATTCTTAACCTAGTTAGAGCCTTTCGCCTAGAATAATTTCATAGCCTTTTCTCTGATGCTCTGTGAGAGGTTTGATTGGGGCTGGAGAATAAACTCTATTTTTTATCACTATCTCTGCGTCTGAGTCCTGCGTGAGCCAAAACCTGACAAAATGAGATTAATGGGTTACTGACGTACGTTGAGTCTGTGGCAGGGTTTCATTGTCACAAGAGTGGATCTCTTTTAACGTGGTTAGATCAGCATAGTAACTTCTGCTGTGGACCAAACCTAGTCCAGAGGGGGTTCTGTTCAGATTGAAATGGTTATAAATAGCACTGCTCTTTAAATTTTACACAGCATATGATACTAAAAGAATTATGAGGGCACTGTAATGATTTGTGGTATTTTACCTCAGGCCACTAGGTGTCAGTGGCATTCCTTAAAGAGATGTAAGTTTAGGTAAAAAAGATCGGATTTAGAACAGACAAAGCATGGTTAAGATGTCATGTAATTTACTCTGTCTCAGTAAAAGAAACATTGGGATGTTATAATTGGCCTTTACTGTGTACACTTTATTTGTGTACACTGTATTTTTCTACTGAACTCGTGTAACCTACTGTGCGTCCTTGAATGTACTGGATGTAATATGACTGGCCTGTTCACCTCAGAGATAGCTGGCCAATGACCCTCAGCTGTGAGTAAATTCAACCTCTGCACTGGGCAGCGGAAGATAAATTTAAACTACATTCGGTTCGGTTCCTGCTGACTGAAATCCTGCGAGAGTCACTCAGAGCGTCACATGACCCATTCTGTGGGAGCATGCACACAATCTGAAGCCTGAGTGAACAACAAAAAAGTCGATAACCACCTCTGTGACACTTATCTGTGACTGGAGTTGTAGCTTTTGCAGAGCCTGCTCACACAAAGAAAGCCTGTCTATGTTAAACCTGATTTGATTACCCCTCAGATCAACTAGTGCACCAAACAACAATAATAGTGCCTTCCAAAATAATGTGGAACTGAATTCTAGTTTTCAAGCAGGTTAGCATCTGGCTAATTAAACTCTACAAGCATTCAAACTTACCACACTGGAGAATTAGACAGTCACTGATAACGGATAGCTGACACCAGAATAATTGCTCCAACACAACCTAAATGTGGGACCAAACTCTCCTGACTAGCAACCAATCCAAACTACCAAATAAATGGAGATATGATGGCGGAGCGTATGGATGCGGCAACTCGCAGCTCCCAGACTGTGGTGTTATTTTTGCTACTTTTGTGTTTTCTGTGCTGTTTTTCGTGCTTCTCGGCACACGTTAATAACCATTACAGTCGACAGACCTTACTGGAAATTGGTTTTACGGACAAGTTTCACCATTCACATGGCATTCCTACGGAGATTGCGAGACCAACGGGTGTCACCTGGATTGTTATCCGTGCCGGCAGGAGACGGAGGAGAGACGGGAAGCAGAAGTGGGGATGTCGCTCAGGAAAACCAGGATCTGACAGTATTCAGAGGGAGTGATGGAATACATTGCATTCTGCATGGGGACTGTCTCTGTAGTGAAATACATCCGGGTCTTTCCCAATCAAATCCCTGGATGACCAGTGAGGTCTGACTACTCCTAAAAGGCCGTAACACTCCTTCAGGTCAGGTGACAAAGAACTATACAGTGTTGCTAGAGCTGACCTGAGGGGAGGAATCAGAAAGGCCACGGATAACAGGAGTAAAATAGAGGACCACCTCTCCAACAGCAATCCTTGGCAGGTGTGGGACTACAGCAGCTGACCAACTTCAGGGGACAGACCAGGACAGCTGCACACTCCAGCTCCGCACTGGTGGAAGAACTGAACACATTTTTCTCATGCTTCGAGACTACACCACAACAGTCTGCAATCACACTACCTATGCCTCAATCTGTTCCCAGCTCCAAACCACTGACTGTGCAGGCACAGGATGTGGTATGGATGTTCAGCAGGGTGAACCCCAGGAAAGCGGCTGGGCCCAATGGTGTTCCCGGTAAGGTACTAAAGGCCTGTGCCGACCAGCTCTCCCAGGTTTTCACAAAAATTTTCAACCTGTCTCTGGCACAGGCTTCCATTCCTGCCTGTCTGAAGTCATTCAGCATTATTTCCATACCCAAAAAATCATTCGCAGCCAGCCTCACTGACTACCGTCCAGTTGCACTCACCCCTGTCATCACCAAGTGCCTGGAATGGTTGGTCCTAGGCCACATCAAAGATTGCTTCCCTCCAACCATCTGAGGACACCATATCCATCACCCTCCGTAATGTGCTGAGTCACCTGGAACACAGAGACACCTACACAAGGGTGCTCTTTGTAGACTACAGCTCAGCCTTTAGTACAATCATTCCCGACATCCTAGTCAGCAAACTGTCCAACCTAGGACTCCACTCACTCATCTGTTCCTGAATCAAGAACTTTCTCACAAACAGACCACAGACAGTTAAACTCGGACCTCACCTCTCCTCCACCCGGACACTGAGCACAGGGATGTGTGCTGAGTCCACTGATCTACACCCTCTAGACCCCAGACTGAAGACCAGCCCACACCAGCAACACCATAGTGAAGTTTGTGGATGACACTACCGTGGTGGGGCTGATCTCTGGGGATGATGAGTCTGCCTACAGAGATGAAGTCTGTATGGGGTCAGGGTAACAATTTAATCCTAAACACCACTAAGACCAAGGAGATTATCCTGGACTTCAGGGAGCACACAGCAGACCCACCCCTACTTCACATCAACGGTGACTGCATGGAGAGGGTCCACAGCTTCACCTTCCTTAGGTCAACATTAGTGGCTTCACAACAAAAAATGATGTTCTGAAACACTCATAATACATGAAAAGTTATGATTACTATACAAAATATTAGCATTTTCTGAATCCCCCTCACACAGTACATTAATAATTTCAGCTACTAACAACTAACTGAAACTACCATATGGACTAATGTTGAATGTGTAAATCTTACTCTGATCCGTGTACCAGCTCCAGGATACTCCTTCTCTTCCAGTGCCTCCCATCTCTGGTCAAACTTTGCCACCACAGGATCATCAAAATCTACTATCTGAAAGCCAGACACATTCGCACCTCCATATTGGATTTTAGAGAGGTCACCATCCACAAAACCCTGGAACAAGATGAAAAACATTGAAATTTACATAAAACAAAACAAAACAAAAAATCCAACTACATTTATGCTGATGTAGCTTCTCAGTCATCTCGGTCAACCTAATTTGAGATGCCACTGTTTCAGATGGCAGCCTGCAGCTGCAGCTCCCATCGTGTTTTTTAACCTTTGTCTGTTTGTTGGTTTATTCCTGTTTGTTGGTTTTTCTGATTAATCACAACCTGTTCATAAAAGCTGTGACAATGGCTGGGCATAGTTTTGTTACTTTTCTCTGCATTCTTCTGTCCCTCTTTCTACTCTTTGTAACAGAGTTAAACCATCTGGGGAGGCATCTCAAGACTTCACTTTAGGGTGGCTGAAAGTTGGTGTTGGTTGGTTAAGCCACCTGTGTTCAATGATTTTTGTTCTATCTGGACATAGACAGCCTCTTTCACACCTCCCCATCAATCTCAGAACTGAAGAGGCCTTTCGGATTAGAGGTGAAACATCTTCAACAACCCAAAGACAACCTTTGCTTCTAGCAGTTCAAACAATTGTATATGTTTGCACTTTTGTCAAAATAATATTTTTTAGGTCTGGTCTGTACTGGTATATATGATTTTTACCATATATTATTAATTCCCAGTCTGAATGAAATCATTATCTGTTGCCACCAGCAGCCTACCTTTACTTCCTTGATTACTTGCTCTTGTATTTTTAACTTTTTGACCACCCAACAGCCTGAAACTACTATTTGACACCAAAGTGCCTTTTAACAATGGCCTTTTAACCATATCTTCATCAGCCATGCATAAGCAGCATTTGGTCAGGTTGAACCAGAGGCAGGGACTCACCAAGTTAGCGATGATATAGTGATATCCCTTCACATGTCTGCCTATAGTGATCACCTGAGGGGGAAAAAAATACAAACTGTCTCAATAACAAACAAGAACAGAATAACTGTCAATATATGTTTTTTTTTAAACATCTGCAAGTCCTCATTGCGGTTCAGCAGAAAACATGAATCTCCAAAGAAGTTTTTAGCTTACACTTACACATAATAATTTTGTGAGTTTTCAAAGGTTATTTCAAGCCATAAACACAATACTATATTTCAATCTGTCAGAAAAAATTAAAATCACAGATTTTGAAGATACATGTTTTTTCCTGGACAGTGACAATATGGCCAGCTAACGGGGATGGAGTGAGAAGGAAATAGGGGGCAAGGAGGAGGAGAGGGCCAGTGAACTTAATCTGCACTTCAACAGATTTGACACCATGGCCCTGACCCACGAACCCCTGGATTACTCTGTTGTCAGCTGCCAACTACGACCAACCCCCACCTTCCCCATGTCTTCACCTTATGTTTGAGTATTCAGAGGGTCCCTGTGGAAGACCTGTGACAAAGATGTCATGTCCTGGTGGCTTCAAGAACTACAGACCCCTGGCACTGACACATTATGAAGACCCTGGAAAGAGCAGCTAAGGCCTATGGTTAGGTCACTCCTGGACCCCCTCCAGTTCACCTACCAGTCCCAGCTAGGAGTTGAGGATGCCATCATCTACTTCCTGAATCGTGTCTATCCTCACTTGGACAAGCCAGTGAGCACTGTGAGGGTTATGCTTTTTGTCTTTTCCAGTGCATTTAACACCATCCGTCCAGCTCTACTAGGTGAGAAGCTAACAGCAATGCAGGTGGATGCCCCCCTTGTGCCTTGGATTGTTAACTACCTGACTGGCAGACCACAGTATGTGTGCCTGCAACACTGTGTGTCAGACAGAGTGGTCAGCAACACTGGGGCCCTGGGCACTGTCACTGGGGACTGTCCTTTCTCCCTTCCTCTTCAACCTCCACCCCACAGACTTCAACAGAGTCTTGCCATCTTCAGAAGTTTGCTGATGACTTGGATGTATCGTTGGATATATATAGTTGGATGTATCAACAAGGGTGGAGACTGAGACAACTTTGTCACATGATCTTTGTCACAAAACCATCTGCAGCTATATGTGACAAAGACCAAGGAACTGGTAGTTCATCTGAGGGGGACCAAGGCTCTGGTGACACCCATTTTCATCCAAGGGCCCCCTGTGGACATTGTGGAGGAATACAAATACCTGCGAGTGCACAAAGACAATAAATTGGACTGGATTAGGGACACTGATGCTGTCTACAGGGCCAAAGGGCCTGACACCTCTGTTTCTTGAGGAGGCTGACGTTGTTTAACATCTACAAGGATGTTTCATGAGTCTGTGGTGGACAGTGCTATCCTGTTTGCTGTTGTGCGCTGAGTCAGCAGGATGAGGACAGTGGATGCTAGCAGACTTTTTGTACAACACTATCATGGACAATGCCTCCCACTCCACAATGTCCTGGTCAGACACAGGAGTTCTTCCAGTGATGCTCTACAGAGTGCCACAAGATGTCATTCCTGCCACTGGCCATCAGACTTTACAACTCCTCCTTGGGCGTGTCAGACACTCTGAATCAACAGACTGTGAGACTGGTTCTACAATTTTCACTGTATTTGCTGCACTGTTTTTGCACAATGTAATGTAAATTTACCACATACACATACACAACGCAGAATACCTGTATATCTTACCTGTATATCTCATCTTATCTTATACCTGCACACTTAATAGTTATTTTTATATTCTAGATATTTTCTTATTTCTATTCTTATTATAATTCTTTAGCCTACTTCTTATCTTGGTTGGAGCAACTGTAACAAACCCAATTTACCCCAGGGATCAATAATGCATTCTGAATCAGTTTCTGATCCTAATTAGGGAGGAAAAAGCAGATAAAACTAAACAAAATCACACAGGAAAAACACAACATACCAAGTCTGACTTGGAGATGTTTCAGTTGGTACATGTTAATGATGAATCCACCGTGCACAAAAAGTTAATCACAAAGTTCCACAAGGTTCTTTTTTTAATGTAATATTATAGGGGAAAACACAATTTTTATTATTTTTAATTGATATTCAGATCATACCAAATTATATTTTCATGAAATTACACAGAAATAAAATGTTATATTTACGTAATCTAGTTCTGTCAACCAGTTCCACAAAACTTGGTTTAAATGTAACCAACAGTGTACAAGTAATTGCAACAACATGTTTTGAAGTAAATCTAACTGAACTGTGTTAATTAAATGCTACATCAAAGAATTATGTGAAATTAACTTAACATTACTTTGAATCTACTGACAAGTACTTCATGTGCACTTAGCATTTTTAGGTTCTACTGATGCTCTTGAATTTTGTTAATTTTCCAGACATTAAAAAATAACTTTATATTTTTAAATTGTAGAGATACTCCATAAAAGATACTCCTATTATGCACCCCCAGGTCACTCCTTTTATTTTAATCATGATAGGAGTTGGTCAGGCTGGATGGGGGTTACTAACTGTGAACACAACTCTTCCACACAAAGCAACAGCAACTTGCTAAAAAATCCTGTAGAACTCAAGCAAAGGACAGCAACATAAGTGAAAGTGTATGGATAGAATATGTGGCAACTTAAAACAACTTACTTGGTCCTCTAAGTATACAGAAAACGAACGTTGCTCCATTTACAGTGAAATATGCTCACAACTTAACTCATAATTACTGTGCATGTGCGGGTGCAGAAAGCCTGTAGGTACATAAAAGTCCATAAGTATGTTTAAAGTGAACTGGTTGCGTTGGTTTGGCATTATTTTGTAGCCTTAACATGTCATATTATTATTTAGACACAACTAAACCTGTTTGTTTTGGCAGTAAAAATTAAATAGTATTAATAATTTCAAAGTAAAACAACTATGTAAAGCAAACAACATCAGCGTTTCATTTCTTAGAGTGCAATCAGTTATAACAGACATAACTGAAGTTATTGTGCTGGGCCATAAACATAGAAAAACACTCATGATATATCTACTTTGGAAAGTATTACATTAAGTCAGAGTATTCTTCTCCTCAACCTGTAATGACACCAAGACCAACCGCTGGGAGAAATTATGATAAAAATGAAGTTAAACAAATGTACAAGAAAAGGTCTTTTTGTTACCAGATGACCTAAGAGAACATCTGAAAATGGTACTGTATTTTACAGATACTACAGAGGATGGATCTGTAGTACACTGAAGGGGTTAAAAAAGCTTGAAGGACAGGGATTATTTATACTAGAGGTGAAAATAAGAGTAACATGACTGGAATCAACCTGCTCCATGATGTCTTTGACTTTGTCTTGTTCACAGTCCAGGATGATTCGTCGCTCCTTACGAATCTCCAGGTCCTAAAAACAGAGAAGTATTTAAAGGTTTAGCACACAGAGTAAGTCACCTGCTGTTTGTAAACACGCTATTCAAAGATACAGTAAGCGAGAGAGATGTTTAATTGATCAGTCTCAATTCCAAATTCTCGGTGTACTGCCCATCATCTTCAATGATAGGAGTCTGTGTGCTGCATTTGTCAACATAATTGGTAAGTAAATGCACCAATACTGACCTTGCTAAAATCACAAAACCTAAAACGGGAAAAAAAATCTTCACTGCACAACCTATTGGCAGTGCCTTTTTCACAGATTCCATAAAGTCTCAGGAATTTTCTTAGATAACAACTGATGTAGCTTTCATCTGTTAAGGAGGCTCTTATTTAATTATTTGCTAACATACATTAGATTTTTTAGGACACAGTAGATCACCTAAACATGCAAAATTCTCAGTGTAGAATACTAATATGTCAAGAGTTCTCAATAATAAATCCAGTTCTATCTAGTAAACTTCCTCTGAAAATCAAAAACTGTTCATAAACTCAACCCACTCAACTTATAATTAGGGCTGGCCTAGGCCTGCCCCTAGTTATGCTGCTATAGACTTAGACTGCCGGGGGTCCTCCCATGATGCACTGAGCTCTTTCTTCTTCTCCCTCTCCTTCTGCACATATTTATGTCCCATTAATGCATATCACTAACTCAACTTCTTCAGTGGAGTCCTTGTACTTTCTCGTCTCGCAGGTTCCCATGGATCATGGTTGAAGCTCCTGCTGCCATCCTGCTCGAAACTCACTGCAATTACTACTGTTTAGTCATAATTTATTTTAATTCTGTTACTACTCTGTACAGCTACTACCATTATTACTGTTACTAATATTGCTATCATAATCACCACAGTACCTCCTGTATACTTCATTATCATTATCTACAGTTCCAATATTTCTAGTATTATTACTGCTGCTATGCATCTCTGCTTGTGTGCTCCTTCTCTCACGCCCCACCAACTCTCCCTCTTTGTCTGTCTACCTCTCTCTCTCTCTCAATCCAACCAGTCAAGGCAGATGGCCGCCCATCTTGAGCCGGAGTCTGCTCCAAGGTTTCCTGCCTTCTAAAAGGCAGTTTTGCCTTGCCATTGTCGCCAAGTGCTTGCTGAGCGGGAATGTTGGGCTCTCTGTATTTCAATTTAATTAAAGAGTTTGGTCTAGACCTGCTCTAACTGGAAAGTGTCATGAGATAACTTTTGTTGTGAATTGGTGCTATATAAATAAACTGAATTCAGTTGAATTGAATTGATGAGACACTCCATGACACAACGGGTCACCAGCCACTTTTCACCTGCTAGGATGGACTTTAAAGGGAAGACATAACAGGTGGGTGGTCCACATTGTTCCATGGACACTATAGTGCTGATCTTGAGATGTAATCAGTAATAGTGGGAAAAGATGCACCACCATCTGACCATTGTGTTTGTTTCTTGTGTATCTTGACAAGCAGAAAATTAGTACCTGAAACACAGAACGATAGGCTTCATCCTTCCTCTCGTCTTTCAGGTTTCCTACATTTATTGCTGTAACAACCCACTTTTTCTCTGAAGCAGTGTCCAGTATTACTTGAAGAGTGGAGAGGCCTACGCACACAAAAATTTTATTAGTCCAATCTGAATACTTATTTATGTACTGTTTTAACTTAATTTTTTCTCTAAAGGGGTAAAAAGACAGGTAAGTCAGGAATGCATACCAGTATTAATTATAATCATGATAATTAATAACTAAAATATTGATATCATGTACATATATAATTACACATATGATTTATCACATAAGTAATCCAGTGCAGATGTTAGCCCTTGCAGATTTTTAGCAGTTATGGCTGCCTTTATATTTATTTATTAAATACACTGTAATTGTTGTTTTTGTACTCTTTTGTACAGCTATGATTAAAAGTCTCTCAACCACACTAGCGTGTGTCTTCAGTGTAATTCATTTACCAAAAATTAGACAAAACACACAGTTAACAAAGTTACAGATGAATTTGGCCAATGGCATTTTCTGCAGATAATGCACTAATTTAATTGTTAATTATTTTGGCCAAGTCTGTATGTCATTGTGGTTACTTATTAAATATAAATAAAACTCTCATTGACAATCAGGTAGAAGCCACTTGGCAGTTTTCATGTCCTACTGAGTGCAGAAATTTTCAAAGTGACACAAGTGTCCTGGCCGGTTGCATGTTCTCTTTTTTCACTCTGATGTCCAATGTTCTGATATTGATTTTTACATCATACCTAAAAAATATGCGGCTTCAATCAATCAAATATTATTTGATTCATATATAATGACATAAATAACAATATAATATAAATATAGCAATATCTATTTTAATTTTCCATGTTGGAAATGGAGGCAGTCCCTCACAACAAAAGGGTCCCAAGTTCAAATTCTTCTCTGGGAGAGGAGGAAGCCGGAGAAACTTGGCAGACCCAGACGTATTGTGAGGGTCTGCTGGGAAAGTCTGGCAGAACCCTCTGTCAGAGGGGTCTTCAACTCACACCTCTGGGAAATCTTTGACCAGATCCTAAGGGAGGCTGGGGAAAACAGCCGAGTGGACCATGTTCTCTGCCTCCATTGTGGAAGCTGCGGTTTGGAGGTGTGGTCATAAGGTCTCTGGTGCAGCGGCAACCCCTAAACCAGGTGGTGGACACCAGAAGTAATGGATTTGTGGACTTTCAGCTGAAGAAGGAGTCCTATCAAGCCTGGCTGGCTTGTGGGAGTCCCTAGGCAGCTGACAGGTATCGGAAGGCCAAATGTGCTGCAGCCCAGGGAGTTGTGGAAGCAAGACCTTAGGTCTGGGAAGATCGGCTTTGAAGGAGGACTATCAGTCAGTTGCGAGGGAATTCTGGCAAACCGCCCGGCGTCTCAGCAGAGGGATGCAGTCCTTCACCAATACTATTTATAGTGGAAATGGGGAGCTGCTGACTTCGACTGGGGACATTGTGGTGGAAGGAATGCTTTGAGGATCTCCTCATTCCTGCTGACACGCTTTTCGTCATGGAAGTAGAGGCTGGTGACCCAGAGGCTGATCCATTGATTACCCAAGCTGAAGTCACTGAGGTAGTTGGGAAGTCGCTCAGTGGCAGAGCACTAGGTGTAGATGAGATCCGTCCTGAGTACCTTAAGTCTCTGGATGTTGTGGGGCTGTCTTGTCTGACACACCTCTGCAACATTATGTAGAGGTCAGGGACAGTGCCCCTGGAATGGCAGACCAAGGTGGTGGTCACTCTTTTAAAGAAAGGGGACCTGAGGGTGTAACCACATTCCTCAGCCTCCCTGGGAAAGTTTATTCCAGAGTGCTGGAGAGAAGAATTCGGCCGATAGTTGAACCTCGGATCCAGGAGGAATAATGTGGTTTTCGCCCTGGTCATGGAACGCTGGACCAGCCCTATACCCTCCACAGGGTGTTCGAGGGTTCATGGGAGTTTGCCCAACCAGTCCACATGTGTTTTGTGGACTTGGAGAAGGCATTTGACCATGTTCCCCGCGACATCCTGTGGGAGGTGCTCCGGGAGTATGAGGTCCGGGGCTCTTTGCTGAGGGCTGTGTGGTCTCTGTACTCCCAGAGCAGGAGTCTGGTTCACATCGTCGGCAATAAGTCAGACCTGTTCCCAGTGCATGCTGGACTCTGACAGGGTTTTCTCGGTGCATCCAGGGACTGGAGGGTGTCTGGTTTGGAAATCACAGGATTTCATCTGTGCTTTTTGCAGACAATGTTGTCCTGTTGGCGTCTTCGAGCCAGGACCTTCAGCATTCACTGGGGAGGTCTGCAGCCGAGTGTGAAGCAGCTGGGATGAGAATCAGCACCTCCAAATACGAGGCCATGGTTCTCAACCAGAAAAAGGTGGTCTGCCCCCTCCAGATCAGAGGAGAGTTCCTGTATCAAGTGGAGGAGTTCAAGTATCTTGGGGTCTTGTTCACAAGTGAAGGCAGATGGGAGTGTGAGATTGACAGACGGATCAGTGCAGTGACAGCACCAATGAGGTCAATGTATCGGTCCATCGTTGTGAAGAAAGAGCTGAGCCAAAAGGTGAGGATCTCGATTTACCAGTCAATCTACATTCCTACCTGTGGTCATGAACTTTGGGTCACAACTGAAAGAACGAGATCTCGGATACAAGTGGCTGAAATGAGCTTCCTCCGCAGGGTGGCGGAGCACTCCCTTAGAGATAGGGTGACAAGCTCTGTCATCTGGGAGGAGCTCTTAGTAGAGCTGCTGCTCCTCCACATTGAGAGGAGTCCGCTGAGGTGGCTCAGGCATCTGTTTCAGATGCCACCTGGACACCTCTCTGGGGAGGTGTTCCGGGCATATCCCACCAGGAGGAGGCCCCAAGGCAGACCCAGGAATCCACAATTTATGTTACAGTCAGATTAAATTCATTTTTCCCCTCAAAATTCTACAAAATACCCCATACTGAAAAGTGAATCAAGTTTGCTTGAATTTTTATTTGCAAATGTATTAAAAATAAAAAAAACAAAAATATAACATGTACATAAGTATTCAAACCCTGTGATCTACACTTTGTTGAAGCTTTGGCAAAGCCACTCCTTTGTGATGTTGGCTGTATGCTTAGGGTCATTGTTCTGTCGGAAGAGAAACCTTCACCGCAGTCTGTGGTCCACTGCACTCTGGAGCAGGTTGTCAGCAAGGACGTCTCTGTACATTGCTGCTCCTTGAGAGATTTTCTACATAGTAATATTTTATAAGTTTTTCAATCTGCCTTTAGAGCTAATCATAGCACAGAGATGGCATTGGTCAAAGTCACAAATGACCTTCTAGTTGCATTAGAAAAGGGACTTAGTGCTGCATTTGACATCATTGACCATTCTATCTTATGACACAGGTTGGAACACTTAATTGGCATTAAAGGAACTGCACTGAGCTGGTTTCAGTCCTATTTATCAGACCAATCTCAGTTTGCTTGTTAATGATGCATCATCCATACTCAGTTCCCCAAGGTTCTGTCCTGGGACCAATACTGTACCTTTGTATGTTCCCCATTGGTGATATTAATAGGAAACACTGCATACATTTTCATTGTTATGCAGATGACACACAATTGTACTGTCAACGAAACCAGATGAAACAAATCAGCTAGTCAAGCTTCAGGCAAGTCTTAAAGACATGAAAACCTGGATGACTTAGAATTTTCTGCTTCTAAATTCAAACAAAACTGAAGTTATTATTCTGGGCCCTAAACACCTTAGAAACAAATTATGCAATGATACAGCAACTCCAGATGGCTTACCCTTGGCCTCAAGCCCCATTGTAAGGAATGAAGGAGTTATTTTTGACCAAGACATGTCCTTTAACTCACACATAACACATTTTAAAGACTGCATTCTTTCACCTCCGCAATATTGCAAAAATTAGGCACATTCTGAGTCAGAAAGATCCAGAAAAATTAGTCCATGCATGTGTTACTTCCAGGCTGGATTATTGTAACTCCCTTCTATTAGGCTGCCCCAGTAAGTCTCTAAAGACTCTACACCTAATCCAGAACGCTGCTGCACGATTACTTACAACAACCAGCATTAGAGATCATATTTCTCCCATACTGGTTTATCTACATTGGCTGCCTGTAAAATCCAGTTTAAAATTCTTCTCCTCACATATAAAGCTCTGAACGGCCAAGCCCCATCATATCTTAAAGAGTTGACAGCTCCCTGTTATCCCACCAGAGCTTTGTGTTCCCAAAATGCAGGGTTACTTGTGGTTGCTAGAGCCTTCAAAGGTAGATTGGGAACCAGACACACTCTCTACATTTAAGAGTAGATTTAAAACCTTCCTTTTTGGTAAATCTTACAGTTAGGGCTGACCTAGGCTAGTCCCCAGTTATGCTGCTATAGGCTTAGACTGCCAGGGGATCTCCCAAGATGCACTGAGCTCTCTCTTCCTCTCCCTCTCCTTCTGCACACACTTATGTCCCATGTCCCACATTACCCCTGTTCTTGCATCTCTCCACTGGCTTCCAGTAAAATTTTGATTCAACCTGTTTTTATCCTCTTCCTTCCATATTCTACCTGGTCATTCCATTCATCAAATCTTGGCATTTTACCCATATCTCAAGAGAGTGTCTCAAGACACTGTGGAAGACATCCTGCCTTGTACAGTCCCTAAGAAGTCGATGTCATCTGACCTGGCAGACCACAGACCAGTCGCCCTCACATCTCATGTGATGAAGGTTACACCGAGGCTCTGCACAAGAATGGGATGAGCAGACTCTATTTCCTGAGGAAGCTGAGATCCTTCAAAATGTGCAGCAAGATGTTGGAGATCTTTTACCAGTCTGTTGTTGACAGTGCCATTTTCTCTGCTGTTGTGTGTTGGGGCCAGTGACACCAACAGACTTGATAAGATCATCAAGAAGGCTGGCTCTGTGCTTGGTCTCAGGCTGGAGTCCAACCGTGGTGGAGAGGAAGTCGCTGAACAAACTGTTATCCATCATGGACAATAATCAACACCCTCTCCATCACACAGCTGACAGACAGCGGAGCACCTTTTCCCACAGGCTGCTACAGCTCCGCTGTCGAAGGGACAGATACAGCAAATCTTTCTTGCCACATGCCATCACACTGTACAAGAACAGCTAAACTCTGGTCATAACATACAGTCACTCGGCACTTTATATATTTTACACACTTGGTTCACTGCACCTTACATTCTACTTTATTATGCACATAACATTACACTGCTTATTTGCTGTATATACACTTTTATATACACTTTTTATATTGCTTTGTTTGTTGCTATTTTTAACATATTTTGTGTAGTTTATTGTGTGTAATGCTGCTGCTGCACTGTAATTTCCCAGCCTGGGATCAATAAAGTATATCCATCTATCTATCTATGTATGTATCAATCAAGACAAAAGGTGACATTTAACTTGAACAAGTCACTATGCAATAGTAACCATCTCCTATGTGCAATAATGTATTTTTTACTCTTTTTACTGCAATAATGTAAATATTCCTGAGATATTACAAATATTGTGTGTTTTTTATGTTTTCCTTATTTATTTTTAAATATTTATGTTTGTACTTTTTTACTAATCTGTATTTTTTATTTGGTGTCCCTGTGCTGCTGTGATGTTGCAAATTTCCCCACTGTGGGACTAATAAAGGATTACCTTATCTTAAAGCAGAATTGTCCAACCTGGATAGAGCTTTCCAGTCTAGAAACCTTTGGTACAGGAGGCCAGGGTTCAAAACCCAATAAGGACGGGGCTACAAACGCAGTGCAGACCCTTAGGCAAGGTCCTTAATGCTATTGGATGTTGACCGGTAGAGAAATGGGTTACTGGAACAAAGGCATTTGTGGACAAAAGTGGATAAAAGGGAACTTTTGGAATCCAGAGAGAGGATACATGCAGAGGCTCTGGGACATATGGATGTTTCGAAAACCAACATGTATGCTAACAAAGAGGCAAACTAGCACAGTGTTCCAACATCTGCAAATGGAAACTGCTATCACACCTAGAGATCAATGAGGTACAATGAGGTACAACAATGCTATGACAAGGGGGAGCCAGGACTACAGGTCAAGGGGGGAGATATAATCATCTCCCCCATTCCGAGATCGCTCCACATTATCTGTTTTGTTTTTGTTTTGTTAAGGAAAACCAAGTGAAAAGATGTTATCTTATCTTAAAATATTACTTAATTACCAATGATGGAATTGAAATTAAAAAGGAATGTGTACACAGGAAGTAGGGGTGCTCTACGCTAAAAACAAACAAAAAAGTAACAGAAAAATCACCACTTGATTCGGTATGAATTATTTGGATTTGCAGCAGACAGAGAGAGAGAGAGAAAGCTCATGTGGACAAGCAAAAAGAGGGAGTGTGAGAATATGACAGAAATGTAGACGTGATATAAAAGCTATTGTTGACACAAAGACTAATGTTTTTCTACAGTTCTGTGGTTTAACAGTGTATGAGTGTATGTGTATGAACTACATTGCAGAGTGGAGTGCCTGATTTCTCAAGATAATTTCTCCTTGTCTCATTGTGTTATGACAATTTGGAACAAACTGGGGCGGCACGGTGGTGCCGTGGTTAGCACTGTCGCCTCATAGCAAGAGGGTTCCAGGTTCGAATCCCGGTCTAGGCCCTTCTATGTGGAGTTTGCATGTTCTCCCTGTGCCTGCGTGGGTTTTCTCCGGGTACTCCGGCTTCCTCCCACAATACCAAAAACATGCACATTAGGTTAATTGGCTACTCTAAATTGCCCCTAGGTGTGAGAGTGTGTGGTTGTTTGTCTTTGTGTGTTGGCCCTGCGATTGACTGGCGACCAGTTCAGGGTGTACCCCGCCTCTCGCCCGTAGTCAGCTGGGATGGGCTCCAGCTCCCCCGCGACCCGCGATAAGCGGTATAGAAAGTGGATGGATGAAACAAACTGTGCTACAGATTCAGTCAATCAAATTTGTCTTTAACCTAGTTTATTGTGTGTTTTGTCACCTTTTTGGCAAATATGCAGTGGAAAAAGATATAGAGAGCATCTGTAACCATAACTGTACAAGACTGTACAAAAAACTCTCACATTAATAAACAGTAAAAAGAAAACCAAATGAATTAGTCAACAAAAGTTTCAACAAATATTTGCTAAGAGTTATTAACACAATATTAGCATAATGTATTAATAACATGATCTTAATAACTCAGTTTTCAAATGTCACAGTTACTGTCAATACCGGTATATATTTCCGCACACTTAGATCCATGCACTGTTTAACTTAAGTGAAATTCAATCAGTTTAGTAACTAGGATGGATTTTGAAAAAGTAAAATTATTGAATCTTTTGTAGTAATAAAGAATTTAATTAATCAATAACGAATCATAAAATAAAACAGAGTATTATTATTATTGTTGTTGTTGTTGTTATTGTTGTTATTGTTATTATTATACAAAACTATTAAAAAAACAGTGTACAAATTTAATAATTATTTGACATTTTAATGGCCAATAAGAATAAGAAAATGCAATGTTAATCTATCAATAAATAGATCAAATTGAAGTGGGATTTACCAGAACAATACAAAACAGCAAATGAAATACATAGATAATATTATTCAAAAGTCAATTTTGAATGTATCTTGTATCTAAGTAGTATCTAAGATCTAAGTATGTATCTAAGAGAAATAATTAACTGAATTCACAAATGGAATTAAGAATACAGATATCAATCAGGTATTTAAAAGGGCATATTATCTCAAGGAAATTCAATCGCTTTCCTTGAGATAACCATGACCTGGATGAATGAGAATATTCACAGGCAAAAGGGCATATTAATTTCCCATTCATTTGCAATTCCTATCAGCCAGTCGATTTTCTTAGTCTTCTCCTTTTAGTCTCTCTCTTTAGCCTTTCTGTGATACTTTGGGTGTTGCAACTTGCAAGGCAATACAAATTTGCCATGGGATATAACAAGCTCTTTAATTGGTTACTGAGCCTCACACACCTCATAGCTGTCATCTTACAACAATGTTCAGATGCAAAATAGGCACTTTAGGATTTCATTCTCTGAAAATGTCCAAATGAGGCCAGCAGTAACTTAGATTAAAGCTTTAAAGTTGAAGAGATTGCCAGGGAAAGGAGCACCAATCCCCAGTGTTTTACCGGTGGATACATCTTCAACATCAGCTCTTGCAAGACACCCTCTTCACGTTAATATGTACGGCTAATGACTCTGGAAGTGGCCCTGTTCATATTGGAGCAACAAATATTTCAGATGTATTCATTCAGATGTAGTTCTTTGGCTAGAGCATGAGTTTGAGGTTTCAGTTATGGGGTTTGTGGTATAATTTTTAAGTAAGTTGTGATGAGGTAAAGTTGTAGTATGCAATGCCATATGATTCCATGAAATAGTCATGTTATGTTCTGATTATGATTGAAAGAAAAGCAAGATACAGCTGTATTACAAAGGTACAACTGTTTAAGGGCCTGTAAGCTATGGAAGCTAAAAACTGTGTGAAACACTGTCTATGGTAGTAAAACACTGTTTCTGTAACCTCATTATAATCACTGTAAGCCTGGAAAGAACATCTCACTGTAATCTTGCATCAAAACAATTATTTTTAAAAAATATTATACAAAGAGGCCTGGAAATAATGGTGTCTGAGTAACTTAGGTTAAAACTGGAAGTAGGTCAGGGGGAGAGAAATGTTGGTGTAAACTGTGTTTAAGAAGGAATAAATTAAATAAATAAATGGAAAACCCCTGAAACAAATTGTCAATTCTATTTAGGAATAGACAACCAAAAATGTGGGCCATGGAAAGTCCTGAACTGACCCAGGGAAAGAAGATGACTTAATGGTGTGAAAATAAAGATGGTAAAGGGATGGACAATAGGCGTGGATAGGTCCAGACCTTGATGTATATAAGGTGAAGCCGCAAGGCATTTTATTGAGAGCCTTTCACATGTACTTAGCGTATATTGTGTACGTTTTTTCTTTTTTGTCGACATTGAAGTTTTTGCTGCCACAGTCCACACAATTATGGTTATGTTAGCTAGCGAATATATTTCCTTGGAGTCTCAGCACTAACTAGCTTATGAGGAAGTTAGCCATGTAATCATCTTTGTCATAAGACCCCAACAGCATGTCATTAATAGTCAACTTCTGACAGTAGCTGACTCATACTGCTAGGATTCCCAGGAAATAATTCCACAAGTTAACATGATAACACAACTATAATCTCTAATCAAAAACATCTCTGCAGAGCCTCTTTGAAAAAGAGTAAAGACCCAATGATGAGACAGAAGAAGACTCTAAGAGTGCTGACAAAAAGAAAGCTGCACTTAAAAGAACACACCAAGACTTAAATTAAGGGTTTATCGCGACAGGTATGAGGCAACTGGCTATCCAATGAGGCCATTAAGCCTTCAAAACTGCATTGCCACATAGACACCAAGCACCTAGCATTAAAAGACAAGCTTTTTGAGTTTTTTGAAGGAAAAAATGCATGATTAATTATTATTATGCAATTATTAAAGGCCACCACATCAACAAATGTGACTACACTGAGAGCATAATTCTAAGTGGCGAATAATAATGCTTGTGTCAGTGTATACATACCATGATTGGGTGTCTTTCTGGTTTCAGTACTTGGGTCAAGGAGGTCACGTCTGAATATGAGTCTACGCACTTCATAGAAAAATGCTGGACTTAACAGTGTTTTGAGTCAGGATAGTTATTAACCATATCAAAGTATATGCTTTGAACTAGGATGTGTTTGAGCCACTTTGTGAGGAGATGGACGCAGAACGTCTTCTCTTATACACAGAAGTTGGATGGATTTCTAAAGGTAGATCACTGGCCAGGTTGTTTGAGTTACAAGAGCCATTTCAGAGATTTCTTTTAGAAAAACAGTCACTACATTTCAGACAGCATATTTCAGTAACACGGAATGATTCACAAAACTTGCTTACTTGTGTGACATATTCAACCCACTCAAAGAACTCAATCTGTTATTCCCAAAGAGAACAACTGTCTTCAAGTTGGCAGATAAAGTGGCTGTAGACAATCTAGAACTGTCAGGATGGCGAGTCAACATAAAGATATTTGACGTTTCAAACATTAGTAGGGATTCTGGAAGAGACTCCAACATCCAACATCAGTGCCTGATCTCAGAAATGCTCTACTGCATGAATGGGCAAACATTTCCACAGAAATGCTCCCAAATCTTGTGGAAAGCCTTCCCAGAAAAGTGGTCTGTCATAGCTGCAAAAGGGGGACTAATTCATATTAATGTCTATGTATTTAGAATGTAATGTCATAGGTGTCCCAGTACTTTTGTCCATATATTGTACATCACCAATAAACAAATGTGACTTAGCAAGATCAAGGACAATATGAATTGTAGGACTGGGCTGACTCATAATAATCTCACCCTGAAACCTGGGAACCAAAACATCTCTGCTGGTTTCACACAAAACTGTGATGGTCTGGTTTTTTGTTGCTCTTCTGTTTTTTCCCCTCCCCTTTTGAGTTTCAGGTTGTGACGGGAGGCGTGGCTGGTCTCTGACTGATATGACACACCTGCAGCAATCACCCTGGCTTTACTTAAACCTGGTCTGACTTCACCACTCTGCCAGATGATTGAACATTGAGACCTGTGTGTGCGCGCCCTGCCTGTTAGCCTGCCTCCAGCCTTCACTGCCGAGTCATTGTCTAAGAAACCTTTGAACTTGTCTTTGGAATTAAAACTTAAAACTGAACCAGTCTTTGGTCTCCTGCAGTCTATGGTCCAAACCTCAGCCTTGACAGAATCATCTGGCCAGCTATGGACCCTGCAGAGACCGAACAACTGAAATGTGCTTTGTCGTCTCAAGGTGCGCTCGTCAGCCAACACGAGGCCACGCTGGGAAAGGTAATGGAGGCTCTGCAACAGCTCACTTCCAGTGTGACGCAGCTCCATGGTCGGCTGGACCATGTGGCAACCCGGCTCGCCAGCATCACAACCCCTGTCAGTGTTCCACCCCCGCCAGCACCTCCTGCTGCTCCATCTGATCCTCGATCTCCCCTGCCTCGTGAACCGTTCATCCCAATCCCAGCCAGGTATACTGGTGACCTAGGTACTTGCTCACAGTTTCTGCTCCAGTGTTCACTAGTTTTCACACAGCAACCAGCAACCTATGCAACAGATCAATCAAAAACAGCGTTCATAATGGGTCTATGTTCAGATAAAGCAGCCGCCTGGGCTTTAGCCATTTCCCAAAACACCCCCTTATTGTGTTCAGATTACCCAGCTTTCACTTCGGAGATGTGGAGGGTTTTTGATCATCCTGTTAAAGGAAAGGAAGCAGTCAGCCAGTTATTAACACTGAACCAGGGCAGAAACTCCGTTACCCAGTATGCACTGGATTTCCGCATTTTAGCTGCTGAGTGTGGGTGGGGCCAGGCAGCTTTGCAGGGAGTGTTTTTAAAGGGGTTATCAGAGGAAATTAAGGATGAGTTAGCCGCTAGGGATGAAACAACGTCCTTAGAAGAGCTCATAGAGTTAGCCACCCGCCTAGATAATAGACTAAGGGAAAGACAAAGGGAGAAAGCTGAGGGACAGAGAGCTAGGTCCTCCTCCGTTGCTTCTAGTCTTTACCAGCAGCCTTTCACTTCCTGGAGAGTCTCTAGTGGAGGTCCTGAGACAAAGGCACAGCCACCGGCTAACACCGAGGAACCCATGCAACTGGGACGAGCCAAATTGACTCCAGCTGAGAGACGACGTTGTTTCAACCTTGGCTTATGTTTCTACTGTGGCCAGGAAGGACATCCCCTGGCAAAGTGTCCGGTTCTGCCAAAAGGAGAGGCTCATCAGCCAGCAGGGGGCGCTGGTGAGCCAAACTTCCCTAACCTCAACCCCCCCAAAAAGCAAAAGGATCCAGGTTCAAGGTATGCTACGCTGGTTGCATGACACCCTGCCCATTCAAGTTCTAATAGACTCAGGTGCAGATGATAGCTTCATTGACTATGAACTGGTAAGCCAGGCTAATATACCCACCATAGCTCTTCCAGAGCCCAAAGAGGTCTTGGCCCTTGATGGAAAGCAATTAGCCTTAGTCACTCATCGCACTGAACCCATTTCCCTGACTCTCTCTGGAAATCACCATGAACTGATAGAACTCTATGTTATTTCCTCACCCATGTCCCCTGTTGTAGTAGGGCTACCTTGGCTAGAGATACATAATCCGCTTATTGACTGGTCCACTGCCTCCATAGTTAACTGGAGTAATTTCTGTCATGCAAACTGTCTTCGTTCAGCCATACCCGTCAGTGTTTCCATCTCTCAGAGCCTCCCGGAGGAGATTGATTTATCAGCTGTTCCCAGTGAGTACCATGACCTCAAGCAGGTATTCAGCAAGGACAAGGCACTTTCATTACCTCCTCACAGACCCTATGATTGTGCTATTGACCTTCTCTCTGGTTCTCCTCTTCCTTCAAAGAAGCTCTACAACCTCTCCAAGCCAGAGAAGGAAGCCATGGAGAGATACATCCAGGACTCCCTGGCTACCGGCCTCATCCGCCCCTCATCATCTCCACTAGGGGCGGGATCCTTCTTTGTTGAAAAGAAGGATGGGTCCCTGCGCCCTTGTATAGACTACACAGGTTTGAACGAAATCACAGTTAAAAATCAGTATCCCTTGCCACTCATTGACTCTGCTTTCACCCCCCTCCACGACTCAGTGATTCTCACCAAACTGGATTTGAGAAATGCATATCATTTGGTGAGAATTAGGGAAGGGGATGAATGGAAGACTGCTTTTAATACCCACCTTGGACACTTTGAGTATCAGGTAATGCCTTTTGGACTAACTAACGCACCTGCTGTGTTTCAAGCCCTGATCAACGATGTCCTCCGAGACATGTTAAATAGATTTGTGTTTGTTTATCTTGACGACATTTTGATTTTTTCTAAGAGTAGAGAAGAGCATGTAGTGCATGTCAGAACCGTGTTGCAACGGTTAATGGAGAACCAACTTTATGTTAAAGCAGAAAAATGTGAGTTTGGTGTTTCGACTGTTTCTTTCCTTGGTTTTATCATTGAGCAAGGCCAACTAAAACCAGATCCAGCCAAAATCAAGGCTGTCCTAGAGTGGCCAGTCCCAACCACTCCCAAGCACCTACAAAGGTTCTTGGGGTTCGCCAACTTTTACAGACGATTTATTAAAAACTATAGCAGGCTGGCGGTCCCACTCACTCAGTTGACCTCAATAAAGCAGGCTTTTGTATGGTCCTCAACAGCACAGACCGCATTCACTAACCTCAAAGAGAAGTTCTCTAGTGCCCCTGTTTTAGTGCACCCTGATCCAAATCTACAGTTCATCGTGGAGGTCGACGCCTCGGATTCAGGAGTTGGAGCCATACTCTCTCAGCGATCACCAGTCAACCACAAACTTCACCCCTGCGCCTTTTTCTCCAGACGCCTCTCTCCAGCTGAGCGGAATTACGATGTAGGAAACCAAGAGCTGCTGGCAGTCGTGTTGGCCCTACAGGAGTGGAGACACTGGCTAGAAGGTGCAGTACATCCATTCATAGTATGGACAGATCGTAAGAACCTGGCATATCTACGCTCTGCTCATAGGCTAAACCCTCATCAGGCACGGTGGGCACTTTTCCTAGGGAGGTTCAACTTCATCCTAACTTACTGCCCAGGTTCCCGAAACACCAAGCCAGATGCTTTGTCCCGCCAGTTTTCATCCCCAGTTGAGGAGGCCCCTGTGGAGACCATCATTCCATCTTCCTGTGTGGTTGGAGCAGCCAGGTGGGAAGTCGAGCAGGAAGTTCAAGATGCTCTCCAGGGCCATACCATTCCCGAGCACTGCCCAAGAGGACGGCTTTTTGTTCCACCCTCGGTGAGGTCATCAGTGCTCCAGTGGTGTCATTCGTCCAAGTTGGCCTGCCATCCAGGTTACTATAGGACTCTAGCTCTGCTTCAGCAGAGATTCTGGTGGCCGTCCATGTCTGCTGACACCCGAGAGTTTGTCTCTGCCTGCTCCGAGCAGCTTTGACACGCACTGCGATCCGGAACCAAGGATTGGCAGATCGACGTCGGACCCCTGCTCCAGATTACCGAGTTGGACAAGAGGTTTGGCTTTCGTCACGTGACCTCCCTCTCCAGACTGATTCACGCAAGCTAGCTCCCAGGTACATCGGGCCATATGTCATTGAACGCATCATTAACCCTAATGTCGTTAGGCTTAAGCTCCCTCCTACTTTGAAGGTCCATCCATCCTTCCACGTGTCTCTGCTCAAGCCTGTCGTAAAGAGCCCTCTGAGCCCTCCAGCCGAGCCCCCTCCACCCCCCAGGTTCGTGGAGGGTCATCCTGCTTTCACGGTCCGCCGCCTACTGGATGTGCGCAGGCGAGGCCGTGGTTTCCAGTACCTCGTTGACTGGGAGGGGTACGGTCTGGAGGAGAGATCTTGGGTCAGCCAGGCCCTCATCTTGGACCCCGTTCTGCTCGCTGACTTCTACCGGGCCTTCCCGGATAAGCCTGGGAGGCCGCCGGGTGGCGTCCATTAAGGGGGGGGGGGTACTGTGATGGTCTGGTTTTTTGTTGCTCTTCTGTTTTTTCCCCTCCCCTTTTGAGTTTCAGGTTGTGACGGGAGGCGTGGCTGGTCTCTGACTGATATCACACACCTGCAGCAATCACCCTGGCTCTACTTAAACCTGGTCTGACTTCACCACTCTGCCAGATGATTGAACATTGAGACCTGTGTGTGCGCGCCCTGCCTGTTAGCCTGCCTCCAGCCTTCACTGCCGAGTTATTGTCTAAGAAACCTTTGAACTTGTCTTTGGAATTAAAACTTAAAACTGAACCAGTCTTTGGTCTCCTGCAGTCTATGGTCCAAACCTCAGCCTTGACACAAAACCTGTGTTAAATCATGACCACTGAGTGAGATGCAACCCACTGTATTCTTGGTGATCTTCTGGTAAGGTGTGAACTCATGCCCAAGAGTCTTTAGTGACCTGCAACATCCCTCTGTCAGACACTCCATCAGGGCTGCTTTGTATGTGTTGGGATCTCTGGCCATGTGCTCTGGAGAACAATAGAGAGGCCTACATGTAACCCAAGAGACCTGATCTAGAGTGACGAACCGTTAGAGACCCCCCACCCATGACGCACACCTAGTCGTAAATTCCTGAATTCGATCTCAGGACCAGCACGGACATTGGCTGTGTGCCAGCCATCTCCACAGGGGTCCGAGGTGACGTCACTCAGGTAATAAAAGTTCACTGCGACCCACAGTCGTCGCTTTTTCCCTGTGCTTGCTGTGACAATGAGAGCTATTCCAGGCTCCCCGAGGTGTCCAACTCGGCGAAAGGGAGCAACAGTCAAACGTTTGATTATTATCATCACTTTAAAATCCTAGGTCACAGTTTCAACTCCCAGGCCAAGAAACAGGCTGCTGTTTTCTTTCTTTTTTTAACTTTCCTTTTTTTCCTTCTGCCGACGTGGATCGCTGCAATCAGCTGATCGCACATTAACAAGCCGTGCGCCGACTTTGTTTAAGGACGAAACAAAGTTAGTTTTTTTCTTCATCTGTGATTTTCCCTGCTGCTGCCGAGGGACACACAGTGATACGCCGCATCGCCAAAGGAGTGAAACAACAGATCGCCAGCACCCCGCTGAGGACCGGAGCAACTCACAGTAAGAGGTTTATGTCTGGGCAGAGGCATTATTAAGGCAGACGCATTATTAAGGCAGAGATAGTGTAAAGTAGGGTTATTTACACATGATTTTCTTTGACTTATATGTGCTGCAATCATTTAATTTTTGTTACCAGCATTAAGATAGAGTTGTTAACGTGTGACTCTCGTTTATATGTGCTGCAATCATTTAATTTGTGTACTGGCATTATTAAGATAGAGTTGCTAATGTGTGACTTTCGCTTGTAAGCGCCGCACTCATTTCATTTTTGTTATCGATCATCCAAATCCATCAGTTCCGTGAGCTCGCGCATCACCGGTTAAAAGAATAATATCTGAGCAGATAAACTTCGGTTTACTGACTCCGCTATTGTGTGGTTATAGTGTGAGACTCAAAAGAACTGAAGTGGTGATCTTTACTGGGTTCTTAATAGAAGTTCCTCTTCTATCCTTATCTCTCAAACACATTTTTACATGTGTGTCATCCCTCTGCCATCCTGGTCTCCACCACTATCTCTCTCTCTCTCTCTCTCTCTCACACACACACACACACACACATACTCCTGTATATATGTATACCCATGTATAGATATACTCCTGCTGTTGTACCTGTGTTATCTTTAGTTAATAGTTAATGTGTGTTGATAAACTTAGATTATAATAGTGTTTATTACAAAGTGATACTTATCTCTGGATGGTTGTTGCTGGTTAATAAATCCTGTTATAGTTTAACCTGTCGTTGTCTGTGGTTATTGTGAATGTACTTGTGATAACAGCTAAATTCATGACAGTCAGTGCTCGGATTCATCCTTCCTAATTTTAAGAGACTGTTATTTCCTGTTTATTAATTTGGCTATTGGTCCCTGGTGACAGGGTGGTGCCCCAATTTTTATGTGTATAAAGCACACACTGATTTTTGCTTTAATGATTATCCCCCATAATCATTGATTATTCTGCCAATAACCAAATTGCTCCTAGTGGTGCACAACATATGCTAGGGAAATGGAAAAAAATATCTATCGATATATATATATAAGATAAGATGAGATAAGATAGGAACTTTATTGATCCCACAGGAAATTGTTGTGCCAGGGTAATACAAAGCAAGTGTACAAAGGTAGAAAGTAATTTCCCCACAAAATATAATAATATATAAAAAAAAAATAACAGAGTACTATAAAAAAAATAACAGTATATAGTATTATATATATTATATATAGTATATATATAATAGTATAGTATATATATATATAGATAGATAACGGCAAGTAAGGTGCAGAATGGCAATGGATAAGGTGCGGATACAATCTTAAAGTGTTAACTGCAGTGCAGGATAAATTGTTATTGTCCTATGAACAGGGGACGAACGAAGAGTTTGATAGCCACAGGGAGGAAGGACTTCCTGTGGCGTTCTGTGGAGCACCACGGTGGTCTCAGTCTACGACTGAAGGTGCTGCGGTAGGATTCCAGCGTGGCATGCAGGGGGTGTGACTTGTTGTTTAGGATGTTGAGCAGTTTCCTCTGCATCCTCTGCTCAGACACCTCTGCCAGAGACTGCAGTTCCACTCCCACTCCCACTCCTGGATTGTTACAGCTCTTCCCCCCACCCCCCACTAGGCAGGTCAGATCACAACCTGATCCACCTCTCCCCCTGCTATGTGCCTCTCGTAAAGCATCTGCCTGTTACTTCAAGGACTGTGAGGAGATGGACAGACAAGGCCAATGAGACACTCCAGGGCTGTTTCAAGGTGACAGACTGGCAAGCACTCTGTGAGCCCCACAGCCAGGACATTGATGGGCTCACTGAGTGCATCACTGCCTACATAAACTACTGTGTGGGCACCATTGTCTGAAACCACAACTGTAAACTGTTACTTCAACAACAAGACGTGGGTAACCAAGGACATCAAAGCCATTCTCAACGATAAGAAGAGGGCTTTCAGAGCACGCAATAGGGAGGAGGTGAGAGCTATTCAGCGAATCCTGAGATTAAAGATCAGGGAGGCAAAGGAGAGGTACTGGAGGAAGCTGGAGTGGGGACAAGGCCTCGCTCACACCTTGTCCCCAGAAGCCTGGATGGACCACTCTCACCTGGGTACCACGTGCACTCCTGCCCCACCCACCACCTCAACGATGACCTTCATAGCTGAGCAGGTGAGAAGACAGCTGCAGAGACTCCGTGCATGCAAAGCTGCAGGCCCAGATGGTGTTTGCCCCAGGGTCCTGAAAGTCTGTGCCCCCCAGCTAAGCGGAGTACTTCATCATGTCTTCAACCGTGGTGTGGAAGACATCCTGCCTCGTTCCTATCCCGAAGACACCACGTCCCGGTGACCCCAAGGACTACAGGCCTGTGGCTCTGATGTCACATATCATGAAGACCCTGGAAAGACTCTTCCTGGACCCTGGGGAACATGCTTTTTTTTTCCGTACTAGAATAAAGTGTAATTGCACATCCACTACAGTAGTTGGCAGTGGCGCTCTCATTATCAGAGTGTGCGCAGGGAGTATTAGCTCTATGGTGTAGCGTTTTTTTTGCACCGAGCAGGCGATATGAACTGCAGTAAACGAACCCTTAAGAGACAACATGAAGAAATTTTTAACAGGGATGAAAAGAAAGGCGGAGAGAGACAAAGAAAGCTCACCCGAAAGCTAAGACGAGGAAATGTGACGAAGCATATGTAGCGCTTGGCTTCACTGTGACTACAGTGGGAGACAAGGAAAGACCGGTGTATTTACTGTGTCTAAAAATGCTGGCAGCGGACAGCATGAAGCCAAATAAATTAAGGCGCCACTTGAAGACATTACATCCCAATCATGCTGATAAGTCGCTGGAGTTTTTTCAGCGAAAACGTGCCGAATATTACCAACAATCATCCCACTTTGTGAATGCTACTTCAGTAAACCAGCGAGCACTGTTAGCATCATATTATTATATATTATTACATATTATTATTACTATTATTTATAGTCGCGGCGGAGAGTGGGTGGTGGGGTGGGGGGGGCGCGAATTGTTTTCTTCTTGCTAGATGGGGGCTCAACAGAAAATAATTGAGAAGCACTGGTCTACACCCACCTGAACAAAGCGGCAAGCACTGTGAGAATCATGTTCTCTGATTTCTCGAGTGCGTTTGACACCATCAGGCCGGCTCTGTTGGCTGAGAAGCTGACAGCGATGCAGGTGGATGCCCCACTGGTGTCCTGGATCGCATACTATCTGACGGGCAGACCACAGTATGTACGCCTGAAGTGCTGCTTGTCAGATGAAGTGATCAGCAACACCGGGGCTCCACAGGGGACCGTGCTCTCTCCTTCCTCTTCACCATTTACACCACAGACTTTAAGCACTGGGCGGCACGGTGGTGCAGTGGTTAGCACTGTCGCCTCATAGCAAGAGGGTTCCAGGTTCGAATCCCGGTCTGGGCCCTTCTATGTGGAGTTTGCATGTTCTCCCTGTGCCTGCGTGGGTTTTCTCCGGGTGCTCCGGCTTCCTCCCACAATACCAAAAACATGCACATTAGGTTAATTGGCTACTCTAAATTGCCCCTAGGTGTGAGTGTGAGAGTGTGTGGTTGTCTGTCTTTGTGTGTTGGCCCTGCGATTGACTGGCGACCAGTCCAGGGTGTACCCCGCCTCTCGCCCGTAGTCAGCTGGGATAGGCTCCAGCTCCCCCGCGACCCTGACGGATAAGCGGTATAGAAAATGGATGGATGGACTTTAAGCACTGCACAGAGACCTGCCATCTTCAGAAATTTTCTGATGACTCTGCAGTGGTTGGGTGTATTACTGGGGGGGATGAGAGAGAGTACAGGACGGTAGTGGACAGCTTTGTCACACGGAGCGGGAAAAACCACCTACAACTCAATGTGACAAAGTCCAAGGAACTGGTGGTGGACCTGAGGAGGACTAAGGCTCCAGTGACCCCTATCAACATCAAAGGGGCCACTGTGGAGGTGGTGAAGGACTACAAATACTTGGGGGTGTACTTGGACCACAAACTGGACTGGTGCAAGAACGTGGACATGGTCTACAGAAAGGGCCAGAGCCGCCTCTATTTTCTGAGGTGACTGAGGTCCTTCAACATCTGCAGGACGATGCTGAGGATGTTCCATGAGTCAGTGGCGTCCAGTGTCATCACATATGCTGTTGCCTGCTGGGGCAGCTGCCTGAGGGTGAGGGACACTAACAGACTCAATGCAGACATTAAGAAGGTCAGCCATATTGTGGGAGAGGAACTGGACTCTCTGACAGTGGTGTCTGAGAGGAGGATGTTGTCCAAAATAAGGACTATACTGGAATGGAAGTGGAAGATATACAAGACCACTGATAACCTCCCTCGATCTGGGACTCCACGCAAGATCTCACCCCATGGGGTCAAAATGATCACAAGAATGGTGAGCAAAAATCCCAGAACCACATGGGGGGACCTAGTGAATGACCTGTAGAGAGCTGGGACCAAAGTAACAAAGGCTACCATCAGTAACATGCCACCAGGGACTCAAATCCTGCAGTGCCAGACGTGTCCTCCTGCTTAAGCCAGTACATATCCAGGCCCGCCTGAACTTTGCTACAGAGCATTTGGATAATCCAGAAGAGGTTTGCGAGAATAAGATGAAACCAAAATAGACTCAACTTCGTCGTGTTTGAAGGAGAAAAAATGTTGAGTTGCATCCAAAGAACACCACACCAACTGTGAAGCATGGGGGTGGAAACATCATGCTTTGGGGCTGTTTTTCTGCAAAGGGACCAGGACAACTGATCCGTGTAAAGGAAAGAATGAATGGGGTCATCGTGAGATTTTGAGTGAAAACCTCCTTCCATCAGCAAGGGCATTGAAGATGAAACGTGGCTGGGTCTTTCAGCATGACAATGATCCCAAACACACCGCCCAGGCAATGAAGGAGTGGCTTTGTAAGAAGCATTTCAAGGTCCTGGAGTGGCCTAGCCAGTCTCCAGATCTCAACCCCATAGAAAATCTTTGGAGGGAGTTGAAAGTCCGTGTTGCCCAGCGACATCCCCAAAACATCACTGCTCTAGAGAAGATCTGCATGGAGAAATGGGCCAAAATACCATCAACAGTGTGAAAACCTCGTGAAGATTTACAGAAAACGTTTGACCTCTGTCATTACCAACAAAGGGTATATAACAAAGTACTATCTATCTATATCTGTCTATCTATATCAGTGTTGGGATCTCTAGCCATGTGCTCATGAGAACAATAGAGAGGCCTACATGCCCATGTCACATTTTTACATGGGCATGAAGTAGAGGTCCGAGCACGCGATCACGAATCTCCTCGCGAGACACGTGTGACACTTATCTCTGGGTGGTTGTTGCTGGTTAATAAATTCTGTTATAGTTTAATTTGTTGTCTGTGGTTATTGTGAATGTACTTGTAATAATAGCTGGATTCATGACAGTCAGTGCTCGGATTTACCCTTCATCAATTTTAAGAGACTGTTATTTCCCACCTATTAATTTGGCTATTGGTCCCTGGTGACAGGGTGGTGCCCCGATTTTCACGTGTATAATGGATACATGATTTTGGATGATTTTGTTTCAATGATTATTCCCATAATCATTGACCCTTCTTGCCAATAACCAAATTGCTCCTACTAGTGCACAACAGATAGATAGATATATCTACCTCACCATGACAGAGACCTTTCTGCCGTTATGGTGTAAAAAAGGCAAAAAAAAGTTGTATAACTCATGTTTTCCTCCCCAGAGTTGTTTCCAGCTGCCAGCTGAAGATGAACTGAAGATGAAGTGAAGCAGCTATGTGTACCGTAACCACAGCAATGGTCAGTCTTACATGATCCAATCCAGAATAGCATATTGCTTGGAAAATAATCCTCCTGTCTAAATTGAGTGCTGAACATGGCTTTCCCTACAGATGCAACAGTGTCTGCCAAGTCCATGTCTTCAACCTGGACTTGGCACAAAACGAACCACACTCCAAAGCTAGCTAGCTTTGCATTGTTTTGCAAGTGCATGGCCCAAAGTGTCACAGAAAGACTAAATGGAGAAGCTTAAAGGAGGAGCTAAATGTCTGAGCAAATCGGTATGCTAATAGAAATTGCAAATGAAATTGGAAATGAGAAAGGACAATGACCTTTTATATGCCTCAACAGAAATTTGTATTCTTAATTTTATTCAAATTTAATTCAAATTCTTAATGCAAATATTCATTTAATTTGTCTCTTTTTATTTTACAATTAGTTATTGATTAATTAAATCCTGTATTACTTTTTCTGTTACTTTTGTGGTCCCCATAGAAGTCAAGCACCAGCAACACTACAGTCACATGCATTTGATAAATGAAGAGACTTTCATTACCTCTATCACTGTCGTACAGGTAGGCAAACTTTTCCCATTTGTAGTACTCCACCAATGAAACTAGTGGCCCCTTGATGTCCGGCCTCATTTGGAGAACAAATTGATTCATTCCTTCTGCTGGGAAAGAAGGTGTGATGAAGGACACATGAAGTGTCTCACAGAAGGATGTGATGGTGTTTACCGACTTCTTGTCATAGAAGCCAAAAATGGCATAGACACCGCGAGAGAACTGTGAACAAACTAGAAGACAGAGATAGAGAAATATTTTAATAAAACATTAAACAGAAACAAGCAAACATAGAGAATAAACTCATAGGAGGCAGACAAAATTTTGAAAAAAGTGACAAAAGTAGGATATTCTTATGCTAAAGACATGCAATAATACCTACCTACCTACCTAACATACTTCTTAGACCCCATCCCAACTAAGCTGCTCAAAGAAGTCTTACCCTTGCTTAGCCCTTCCCTGCAGGATATGATGAATCTGTCTCTATTATTAGGCTTTGTCGTTTAAAGCAGTTGTAATCAAACCTCTCCTTAACTTACTCTTGATCCAGAGGTTTTGAGCAGTTTTAAGACCAATATCTAGAGATTCTTGAGTAAGCAGTCACCAATAAGCAATGTGACTTTCTACATAGTAATAATTTTGTGGGGTTTTTTTGTTTGTTTTTTTGAGGATTTCCAGTCTGGTTTTAGAGCTCATCACAGCACAGAGACGGCACTGCTCAAAGTCACAAATGTCCTTCCACTTGCATCAGGTGAGGGTCTTGTCTCTGTACTTACTGTACTGTTAGACCTTAGGGCTGCATTTGACACCACTCACCATTACATTTTATTAAACAGACTGGAACGGAAAGGAACTGCATTAAACTGGTTTCATTGTTATTAATCAGCTCAAACTCAACACACAAAAGTTCCCCAAGGTTCTGAGCTCCGACCAATATTGTTCACCCTATACATGCTTCCCATTAGTGATATTATTAGGAAACTGGCCGTAGAGTTTTCATTGTTACGCAGATAACACATAATTATGTTTGTCATAGAAACCAGATATAGTCAATAATATATAATAATATATAATAATATGTCTTAAAGATATTAAAACTTGACTTACAAAACTTGAGTTATTGTGCCGAACCCTAAACATCTTAGAAATAAATTATCTTGTGAAGATGGCATTATCCTAGATGGCATTATCTTGGTCTCCAGCCCAACTATAAGAAATCTGTGTTATATTTGATCAGTATATGCCCCTTAAATCACATAGCACAAATTTCAAGGACTGCCTTCTTTCACCTATGCAACATTGCAAAAATTAGGTACATAGTGTCTCAGAAAGATGCAGAAAATTAGTCCATACATTTATTACTTCCATGCTGGACTACTGCAACTCCCTAAGACTCTTAAACTAATCCAAAATTTCCTCTGGAACCATCTTCCGGTTTCAGTACAGAAAACATTCTCTCTACATTTAACCTTCCTCTTGTGTTAGCTTTCTGTTACTATCTCTTATGTTAACGGGTCGGCTTTGACCTGTGTCTTAAATCAGCCATACAATACCCTAAAAACAACTCTTGGTTACCTTGTTAGGCTTCCTTATCCATGAAAATATTGGTTTTAGTATTTTTCTTGTGGCCCCTTGGGCCTTTCTTTTCATGGCATACCCCTCGTTTTGAATATAAAAAAAATTGCCAAATGCAACTCAAGCGAATTATATAAATAAATAAAATGTTTTTATGTTACCTGACTATTATGGAGGGGAATTAGAACACATCTTAATTGTTAAAATAATAATAATAATAATAATTTTATTATTAACTATAGTAACATCCATGGTTTTATGGGTCAATTTTGACCTGTATATATTTACTTCAAGAAAAACGCAAAAAACAAGTCTTTTTTTTTTTTCCAAAAATAGAACTTTAATACAAATACAAAATGAAAAGTCTTTCTGTCCTTATTGCTAGGGAAGACCTGACACCTCTTTCTTTTACAATCAGGTGGTCACTAGGACACTAGGATGGGGAACTATGTGAGAGTGTTGTTTGTGAACTACAGCTCAGCATTCAATACCATAGTCCCCTCCAGGCTGGTCACTAAGCTTTGTGATCTTGGACTGAACTCCTTCCTGTGCAGGTGGGTCCACAGCTTTCTAACTGGCAGACGACAGGTGGTACGCGTGGGCCCCTATAGCTCATCCCCCCTCACCCTCAACACTGGATCCCCCCAAGGCTGCGTGCTGAGTCCCCTGCTGTACTCCCTGTACACACGACTGTGTGTCCACATCAGACAGCAATATCATTATAAAGTTTGCTGACGATACAGCCATCGTGGAGTTAATCTCCCACAACAAGGAGGAGGCCTACAGGAAGGAGGTCACCCACCTGGAGAACCGGTGCCAGGAGAATAACCTCCTGCTGAACGTCAGCAAAACTAAGGAGCTGATTGTGGACTACAGGAAAAAGCAGCAGAAGGACATCCGTCCACTCTGCATCAGCGGGTCTGAGGTGGAGAGGGTGGACAGTTTTAAATACCTCAGTGTGACCATCACACGGGACCTGCCCTGGTCACTGCACATTAACAGGACTGTTAAGAAGGCCAGGCAGCGTCTCTTCCACCTCAGACGCCTCACAGACTTCAGGCTCCCCCTCAAGGTGCTCAGGAACTTCTACACCTGCCCCACTGAGAGCATCTTGAGTGGGAGCATCACCACATGGATGGGCAGCTGCACAAAGCAGGATCTCTCTTGGCCCTTAGGAGGGTAGTCCGCTCAGCTGAGCGGACAATCAGAACAACTTTACCCAACCTACAGGACATTTACATCAAACGATGCAGGTCGAGAGCTGAGAAGATCCTCAGCCCCATCACCCTGGACACTCACTCTTCTCCCTGTTGCCAACAGGCCGTCGGTTCCGCTGCCTGAGAACCAACACGGAGAGGATGAGGAAAAGCTTCTTCCCCCAGGCCATCAGTCTGCTCAACAGTGAGCGTTAATCTGAACAATCCTACTCCCACCTGCACTACATGTAAATACTGCACATGTAAATATGGCACATTCTCACATTTTTAATTTTATTTTTAATAAGGTTTCTATTTTACAATATTTAATTTTTAATTTTTACTTACCTATTTTTTGGTAGCAGGGACATAAAAAATTTCACTGCACATTGTACCGTGTATGATTGTGTGTGTGACAAATAAACCTATCTTGTGTCTTGTCTCTCTGGGGTTGTGGCTGTGGCTGTTGTGGTTGATGTTGAGGCAGGGCTGGCTGGGGAGGATGCTGGCGCTGATGCTCTTCGAGTTGCTGTGGTTGTGGACAGAGTGCCTGGTGTGCTCCCAGCTGTCTGACCAAGGCTTCGCTCAATGTGTGCCTTGACAAAGGAACTTCCTAACTCCACAAGAAACATTCTCTGCTTGTTTTTTGGTTGAGTTCCACCCTTGGTGAATGTGGGTCCATGACACAAATCGATGTACAATGCAGACACATCAAGGATGTTGTAAAACACAACCACAGGCCATCTCCTGGTCATTCGCTGGCAAGTGTAGGTGGCGGTCAGCTTGTCCAGGCTGTCCACTCCTCCTTTGTTTTTTATAGTCCAGAATGATTATGGGCTTTTTATCTCTTCCAGATGACACAACTGCATCTTTGTGAAGAGTGGACATCATTACCACATTCCGTCATTTCTTTTGACAGTATGAAACAGCAGTGGTGGTTTCTGTAAAAACAAACTTTGAGGAAGGTGGACCCCTGTCCTTCACTTGCAACATTTCAGGGTGCAGCTCAGGTTTATTTATTTGTTTATTTTTTTACTGTGCCCACTATGGTGAGTTTCCTCCTGAGAAGTTTTCATCTGTCTTTATTTATTTTGTCAAACAGGCAAAAATAGAAGCCTTTAATTGAAGTTCAAGTGGTTGGAGGAGGAGCTGGCTGTGGGCTGTTGGCTGAAAGTGTGTGTGTTGTGATTTCAGTTTTGGCACTTATTATTGCTTTATAATCTTATATTATAACTGAGTCGAAACTGACCCTAACAACACAAAGGTCATAATTTTCACCAGAGCATTTTATAATTTAGTAAAATGTATTTTTTTTTTATTTTATTTTGTTTAAATACAGGTTCCTTTCATTTCTGGGTTCTTAATTATAGATGAGAACTATTTGTAATTGAGAATCAAGTAATTTCAATAAATGAAACACAAAAGTGGAGTTAAAAGATAAAATGGAAGTAGGACAAGTGGTGCATTAAATTCCACCAGTGACCAGCTCTTTCATTTGGTCAGTGAAGGAAAGGTGAGGGGGAGACAGAAAGTAGGGAGAGACCTCCAGTTAAGTTTGTCGACAGGAAGCTTCCAAATGTCATGACAGGGTTGAACAACTCTACAGTGGACACAGCTGTAGCAGTTTGTTTGCAGTTTTACTGTTGTACATACAATTAGGTGCATATATATTGGAACAAGTTTTTCAGCATTTGGCCTCTGTACACCACCACATTGAATTTGAAAGGAAGTGCTCAAGATGTGAAACAAGTGATGAGTTTCAGCTTGTCTGAGAGTCTGGGATTAACCATTTAGGAATCATAGCCATTTCTATAAACCAACCACCACTTTTGGTGGCTCATAAATGATTGAACAAATGGCTGACAAGCAGCTTCATGGCCCATTATGGCCTGTTCCCTTGTTTGTCCTTGAGAAGTTAAGCAGATAAAGGGCTGGATACATATGGTAGCTGTTAACCGGGAGACCCAACATGAGGTCCAAAGAAGTGTCTATGCAAGTAACAAAGGCCATCATTAGCCTCAAAAAACAAAATAAACCCAACAGAAAGACAGGAAAAACATTACTTTAGAACATTCTTAAAAACAAGGAATTAACTGGTAAGCTCAGTAATAACAAAAGGCATGGAAAACCACTGAAGATAACTGAAGTGGATGACCACAGAATTCTCTTATTGGTGAAGAACACAATGTCTAGCCAAATCAAAAACACTCTTAAGGAGGTAGGTATGCCATTGTCAAAGTGTACAGTCAAGAGACGGCTTCATAAATGTAAACAGAGAGGCTTCACAACAAGGTGCAAACCACCTTTAACACTCAAGAACTGAAAGATCAAATCAGACTTTGCCAGAAGAGATCTAAAAAAGCCTGCCCAGTTCTGGAATAAAATTCTTTGGACTGATGAAACTAAGATTAACTTGTTCTAGAATGGCAAGAAAAAAGTACAGAGAAGGAAAGGAACAGCTGCTGACCCTCACACTTTGTGGCCTCTCTGTAAGAAAGTCCAGCATCCAGTTACAGATAGAGCTTTTGAGTCCCAAGTCTCTGAGTTTTGTATTAGCTGCCAGGGAATGATTGTGTTTAATCCTGAACTAAGAACAGCATTCGCACATAGGAGTTCTTTGAGTCCAGGTGGATGAGGGCTGGGTGGAGAGCAGCAGAAATGGGCTCTTATCTAGACAACAGCTTGGCTCAGGGAGATGTTGAAGATGTCCGCGAGAACATCCTTGAGCTCCTCAGCATAGTCCTTCAGACCATGACCAGGTATGTTGTCTGGTCCAGCTGCCTTGCATGGGTTGATCGTAGAGAGGGTCCTCTTTACGCTTGCACGACCCAGACACATGGCCTGTTCATCCGAGGGAGGAGTGGTCTTTTGTCACCAGCCCTGAAGGCTGCTTCCCGAGCCCTCAGCCCTATGAGCCCTATGAATCTCACCCGTCAGTCAAGCAGAAGTCTTGACTGACGGGTGAGATTCCTAGGGCTCATTGGCGCGAACAGTGATAGTTTTGCTGTGAGTGACATCATCAGTGCATTTTGCATTGTATGCTGTAACAGCCTCAGGGTATTCCTCTATGTCCATGTGGTCATTGTGGCTCCTTGTTTGAAAATGTCCCAGTCTGCAATGCTAAAACAAACCTTCAGAGCTTTGGAGGCTCCCTCTGGTCACACACATACCTCCTTTTGTGTTGGACAGATGGCTCTCAATCTGAGTCTTTATACATTGTTATGTGATCAAAGAGGTCGAGGTGGAGGGGGCTTGTATGCTCCCTTGCAGTTTGTGTACACCAAGTCCAGTAAGTTGTCTTCTCTTGTTGGAAAATCCACATGTTGATGTATTTTGGGCAATGAAACCTTTAAGTCTGCGTGGTTGAAGGTCCGCTGTCTGTTGTTCACTGATAGCCTGGTAGAGTTCATTGTGTGCCTCACTCCTATGGCAGGTGGTGGTGGGAAGGATGTAAACAGCAACCGGCAGAATCAATGTAAATTCCCTTGGTAAGTAGAAGAGTTGGCATTAAATGATAATTAACTCTGCCAACAGAGAAAAGTGTTTGTATACAGCATCAAGTGTCACTGATGCAAACACACACTCCCGTGCTGTGAGTCTTACCTCCTTCTATACAGACTCGGTCACCACAGTAGCATGTTAGCCCAGCTAGCTGGATAGTGAAGTCTGAGAGGTTGTCATTTAGCCAGGATTCCATAAAAAATAAAACGTGGTCTCTCACATCACATCAAAAATGGCTCTAAATCATAAATGGTTAATGCCACACTTTTGTCAAATCTCTAAAATTAAAGCTGAAAGTCTTCACTTCGCTCACATATTGAGTGTTTCAAATGTCAAATTCAGTGTGCTGGAGTACGGAGGCCAAGAGCCAAAAAAACTATACTTTACTGACAATACCTTGTTGCGCTCCACCTGACTTTGCTGTGTATGATCACCAACTTAGTGACACTGATTCTTGCGTATAACCTCACTCCTTGTAGCTTCTCTCATTTTCTTTTTTTGTAATACTTCGTAATTATAGGTTATAACATTTACTGAAATAACTTTTACATTTTCTCATTAATAAAGAAAGGGTTGGGTACCGAATTCTGTACGTCTGATTAGGCTTTTTCACTGTCTTGGGTGGGGGCATTAGCATTAGCCAACAGTCAGCCTCAATACATAGCCAGCCATTGACTGCATTTGAAATTCCTTACTAATATTATATTTAACATACTAAAACAGTATGTGAGATTTTTAGTATGTCCAACACCTGAGTATAAAACCAGTAATTCATCAGGAATTGCATATTTACAGTTAAAGTGACAATAACTCCAACAGTTCCTCTTTGGATAAGGCAGACTGGATACTGCAGTGGCGTGTTGCTACCCTTCACTGTTTGTTATTAATTATCCTTTTGACAGTTGTAGTTTTTATTTAGTGTAATGCTGTGCTGACATACTATCAGTTTCTTCATTTTAGTGCGGTTATCCAGGTTCAGTAAATGAGTAATGAAATGTGTAAAAAGAGTTTGTCTTGCTGCTCCCAGAACTTTGAACAACTTCCTCCAAATGCCAGTACTGTTTGGTGACTAATGTTTTTCTGTTTGTTTTGTTTGTTTGTTTGTTTGTTTTTTTAACACACAATTACACAAAGGTACCTTTGGGCCCAGGTACCCATTCTGGTACTGATATGGATTCAAAATTTAAATAAAAAAATTATATATACTCAACCCTATTCAACATCTGTTATTCAAATCCATTTACAAATGAAATTGATCCTTATGTATCCTTATGTACCTTATCCTCCACATTTCTCATTTCATTCCACAAGTCTTGAAGGTGGACACTATGACCCAGTCAGAAGGAGACGTGCAGTTAACAGCTCAAGTGCAATCAGGGATGGACAAAAAGGACAAATATACCAATGACTTTGACCAATGACTGTGATGAAAATGCACCATTTTTGATTCCTGTCATCTTGGAAAATATGATAACAATGTAAATGATAAAATACAAGAGATGGAGGAAAAAATTATGGCACTGGGAAGGCAAATGGGTCAACTCAACATTAGGGTGGAGTACACAACAAGAGAGGAGAGATTAGCAGCAGGCCCTAAGGAAAAAGACAACTTTGACCTTGTATATACGCAGGATATATGCTTACCAGTGTGGCCAGCAAATACCTATCAAATGTGTTTCAAGTGGAGCATCTGCGCAAATATTCAGTGCATCAGAGAACATGGTCACTCAACGATGTTCTCCGGTTGAAGCTAGTATAGTATGTTTTTCTTTTCTTCCACCCAGTCAGGTCTGGTTCTAACCAGTCAAGTCTGTCCTTTGCATGTGAGCAATAGCTACAGGAGGGACTGTGTTGCATAACATGTACCCATGACCAGGGATTGTGAAGCATCGCTTGTCCCCTTGGCCATGGTAAACCAAACACCAGTGACAACAGATCAATGTGTGAAGCCGTACATTGTTTCATCTGAGTGTAAAGGCTTATCTTATGGTGTTGTTATATGTATACATTAACTTATTTTATGTGTATTTGTTTGTACATTATTTTGTTCAGTTCTGCTAGGTAGGTTAGCCTTGCCGCCAGTGATAACGTCTCTCATTCTCCTGCTCTCACTTGCTCACTGAGTGCAATGTTCAGCTACTGCTCTGCCTCCTTTAGCAATACTGGTACAAGAAGTAAATGCAGTTTATTTGCTGTGTTCACCACCAACCTGTTCATGTCTCTAACATATGACACTAAAATCAAACATTTAATAGTCTTTCCACAGTATCCTCTTTTATATGACCATTATCTAATAACCTCTGAATTTCTATTACTTGACTACAAGACACTAGGACACACTGGGTGTCTATGTTATTGTGCTGTTTAAGGAAGCACTTTAAATTTAGGGAAATGATTCCATCCGCATTTAGTTAAAATGATGTCTAAATATAACAGAGGACTAAACTGCTAAGTTTAGTCCCCCCCAAACAGATCATTGTGTTAGTGCTGCAAGCTCACTGTCAGTGACATTGCCCCCTAAAAAGAAGCGCATCAAGTAAAAGAGATTAGCTTAATGATATGACTCTCAAATCTGCAAATTCAAGCAAACTTGAAATGAAATGGCATTCCACCAAACTGAAAGAATCTGACGAGTTAGACTTAAATCATGCAGGAAGGTCCTACACAATGCCTGAGGAGCCTGTTACTCACTAATGCTAAGTAACAGAGGAAAAGAAGAACAACCCCCAGGTTTGTTGCTCTAAAATACAGTTCACTAGTCAGCCTCTTAACTACTAATAATACATTTTTAAAATCTCAAAAACATAAAAGCATATAACAACTAACTGTTACAATAGCACCTGTAGTTTATCAAACTATGTTAAGAATAGCGTAAAAACACCAATACTTACAGCAGTTAGTGACAGCAAAGCTGTTGGCCACCTCCAGGTTATCTATATGCGGAGTCAGTCGGAAATCTGCCATCCCAAACTGAACCATGCCAACTCTGAATGCACTGTACTCCTGATCTGCACCCCTGGGGAATAAACCACCTGAGACAGAGACAGACAGAAAGGACTACACTATATATATATATATATATATATATATCTGCATATCTATTTGTATAGATTAAAAGGTTTCACTCAGAGCCTGTAAATCAAAACACTTCTTTAGTTGTTCTGTGTGTAATTTGGTTAAGACTTGAAGAATATTATGACACTCCAGAGGCAATAGAAAAAGCTGACTGGAGTGACCCTCACCTCAATACAGCTACTGCATGCACATCCAACTAAAAAAAGAAATATAGAATAAAAAAATAAAGGTCATCAAGAACATACATTTCTATGTACGTGGCAGATTTGTGAACAGAGGCAACCACCCAGAAGTCCTAATGTCACATCTACACAGAGGCCGTGGACATAGCTTTCCTGAGAAATCTTGCTCCAAGATTCATCTAGTTTAGTCTACTGCAATGGCAGACAGCAGGCAGACTAGTTGGGTTTTTTTTTCTTTTTTTTTGGCCTCTATATAGTTTTCTCCCCATCCTTTCCCCCAGAATGCTTTACAGTGATGGGTTCCCTTACTTTAGTTTGGATTTAAGATCAGCAATGGTTCAGTTGTATGAGTATTTCTATACATATAGATACCTCTTTCGAAGTTTAATCAAATCAAGATAACACTGTGTACTGTTGTATGATGTTCTCCCAACAGATGGCATTACCCTATTACCCTTTTTTCCTGATGTGTGTATACGAACTTTCAAACTCACATTTGTTAAGCTCCAATACTCATAGTCCCGATTTTAACAACTTTCTTGCAAATTTTATTTCATGTTTAGTGTTGGATGCAGCAAATGTTAAGATACTTATCTGCCTCATTCAGTGATACTGATTGAAACATGACGCCACACCATAGAAACAAAATCATTAGCTGAGCAGTGATGACATGTTCAGCAGCATGTTATCATTCAACTGCTGTCAGTGTGGTATCCAGCAAGCAATGTTAGCTTTATAGATGACTGGCAGACTTTCTGGGAAAGACCTGGTCTGACGAGGAGAGACAATTCAATAGAATTCTCTGTCTATGAATTGTATTCATAGACAGAGAGAGAGGGAGAGAGAGGGGGGTGGGGTTGGGGGTGAGAGAAGGTGAACACAAACAGAGATGCGTATCAACAGCAATCCCTACATGAAGTATTGGAACTGTAGATAATAATAATGATGAAGTATACAAAAGGTACTATGGTGATCATGATAACAATAGTAGTAACAATAGTAACAGTAGTGGCTGTACAGAGTAGTAAGAAAATTAAAATAAATTATGACTAAACAGTAGTAATCGTAGTTGGTTTCAAGCAGAACCACAGCAGGAGGTCCAACCACGATCCATGGGAACCTGCAAAACGAGAGCACAAGGACTCCAGGGAAAGAGTTGAGTTAGTAACATGCATTAATGGAACATAAATGTGTGCAGAAGGAGAGGGAGAGGAAGAGAGAGCTCAGTGCATCGTGGGAGATCCCCCAGCAGTGTAAGCCTACAGCAGCATAACTAAAGGCAAGCCTAGGCCAGCCCTAACTATAAGCTTTATCAGAAAGGAAAGTTTTAAGTCTACTGTTAAATGTAGAGAACGATAATAGGGTACTGTCAACTCTTTAAGATGTGATGGTGCCTGACCGTTCAGGGATTTATATGTGAGGAGAAGAATTTTAAACTCTATCCTGGATTTTACAGGCAGCCAATGTAGAGAAGCCAGTGCAGGAGAAATATGATCTCTAATGCTGGTTGTTGTGAGTAATAATGCAGCGGCATTCTGGATTAGCTGTAGAGCCTTTAGAAACTTACTGGGGCAACCTGATAAAAGGCACAATAATGAAGTGTTTCCTAATATCTCAAGGAAATTCAATCGAATGCAACTGGACTTAGTTATTTGTCTTTGAAGACGTTTCACCTCTCATCCAAGAGGCTTCATCAGTTCCTGCTCGCTTGACTAGGCTGGGACTAGTCCAACTAGCTGGTGTGGAGATCCCAGTATTTAACCTCTGTGGAGGCATTCACATGGCCAGTGGTGTCATAGGCTCGTTTAGTGCCCCATTGTGCCAAACGACAGTCATTGAGAGACAGTCTGGGGATGGTGAAGTTGGTTTCGACTTCGTTAATGCTCTATTGTGTTATAACGACAACAACGAGAGGATAGATGGTTTGAAAGAGGAGTCAAAGAAGCCATCTATGTGAAATTAGAAAAACCATCTCTCAACAGAGGAGGAGGTCTGCGACACCACCTATCTCCAATTTACAATGCTGCCCTTTCATCCCTTCCCAGGAGATTCAACAACTTAGCTTCTAAGAACTGCCATTCACAAAGGACCCCATGTGACTCTAACGACTGTCGTTATAACACAATAGAGCATTAACGAAGTCGAAACCAACTTCACCATCCCCAGACTGTCTCTCAACGACTGTCGTTTGGCACAATGGGGCACTAAACGAGCCTATGACAACACTGGCCATGTGAATGCCTCCACAGAGGTTAAATACTGGGATCTCCACACCAGCTAGTTGGACTAGTCCCAGCCTAGTCAAGCGAGCAGGAACTGATGAAGCCTCTTGGATGAGAGGTGAAACGTCTTCAAAGACAAATAACTAAGTCCAGTTGCATTCGATTGAATTTCCTTGAGATAACCATGACCTGGATGAATGAGAATATTCACAGGCTGTTTCCTAATAGTATCTCCATATAAAAGGTGAATGAATAGTACATTACATTACACTTCATTTAGCAGACGCTTTTATCCAAAGCGATTTACAGAATGAGTAACAACAAGTTTTGGTACAATAGAATTGAACTAAAGCAATAAAAGCAAAAACATAATTAAAAGTGCTTAAGTAGAAGAGCTAGAATAGAAAGCAGGAGAACATGAAAGAGTGAAGGGGTGTTAGAGGATTAGGGTTGGTAGGAGAGAAGTTGCAGTTGGAAGAGAAGAGTTTTCAGGTGCTTTTTAAAGAAATGGATGCCCCTGCTCTTAATGTGGCTGGTAGGCTGTTCCACCAGCATGGAACATTGTGGGAGAAAAGTCTGGCTTGGGAATGCCTTGTGTGAAGGAATGGCAGAGCCAGACAATGTTCATTTGCTGAACACAGAGTCCGAGAAGTGTTGCAAGCCTGAATGAGAACACTTAGGTAGCTGGATGCAGACCTCGAAGTCACTCTGTAAGCTAGCGTTAGTGATTTGAATTTGATTCTGGCTGCCATAGAAAACCAGTGTAGTTGGATGAGAAATGGAGTGACATGAGCCCGGTTGGGTTCAATAAAAACCAAACGCACTGCCGTGTTCTGGATCATTTGTAATGGTTTGACTGCACATGCCAGGAGGCCCATCAGAAGGGCATTGCAATAGTCCAGGTGGGAGATAACCATGGCCTGTACAAGAATAGTATGCATCGTTGATGCATCGTAAGTATGGACGATGCATCAACATGAACAAATTGAGATCATTCTGATAAACAGGACAGAAACCAGCTTAATGCGGTTCCTTTAATGCCAATTAAGTGTTCCAATCTGTGCAGTAAGGTAGAATGGTCAATGGTGTCAAATGCAACACTAAGGTCTAACAGTACAAAGACAGAGAGTCCCTCGTCTGATGCAAGTAGAAGGTCATTTGTGACCAATGCCGTCTCTGTGCTATGATGAGCTCTACACCAGATTGAAAATCCTCAAATAAACTATTGCTATGTAAAAAGTCACGTAGCTGATTGGCGACTGTTCTCTCAAGGAGAGGAGATTCCTAGACATCTAGACTGATTTTTCCCACCGAACTTCAACAATTAACTTCAATAACTCCTTCATCTAACCCACCACCGTGTCTATTAGACCTAATCCAAACTAAGCTGCTTCACAAATTCTACCCTTTGTTAGCAGGTCTTTACTAGATATGATCTAGCTATGATCTAGACGTGGCCTTGAGATTGGAGATGTAGCTTGTGTTTTGATTCCCCAGACCGCAAGCAACCTAACCCTCTAACTGCTCTCCGGGCGCCTGGGGTACAAAGCCAAGATAGCTCACACGAAAACTGCACAGCTAACTTTAAGCACATTTTCAACATGAATCTAAGCATGATGACTGCCCAAGAACACCCAAACACACACAGTGACAACAGGTCAGTGGCTTTGACTTCATGAAGTCATTTGAGAGGCTGGTCCTGAAGCACCTCTGTTCAGTAGTCCAATCATCACTGGACCCCCTGCAGCTTGCTTATCAGCCCCACATTGAAGTAGAGGACGCAATCATCTCCCTGCTGCACAGGGCTTAAACTCACCTTGAGGAAGCAGGCAGCACTGCGAGAGGCATGTTTTTAGACTTTTCCAGTGCATTCAATATTCAATACTACAGTCTTTGAAGGATGTGTCAGAGAGAAGAATGCTGAGAAAACTTGTAAGTATCATAAATAATGCATTTCATCACCTGCATGACACAATGGAGTCATATCGGAGCACATTTAGCCGTAGACTGAGACCACCAAGGAGCACCACAGAATACCACATGAGATCTTTCCTACCAGTGTCCATCAAAGTTTAGAACTCCTCCCTGAAACAGGCTGGACTGTGGAAACATTTGTACTATCACCGTTCTACTATATCATGGACAATATCAATATCAATCCTTACTATTATACGCAATATAATTTCCTAATATCATGTGTAATGTCCAATGTGTATTTATTCTCTGAATGCTCAGCCTTCCCTTATTCTTGCATGCTTTGCACCCTCTATATACTGTTTGCTGTTGTAACACTGTAATTTCCCAGTAATGGGACTAATAAAGGATTATCTTATCTTAATAATAATGACCGATTTAGGAATGCTATGCTAGTATTTTACTGAAGGGGAGAAGGTGATAGGGCTCACATCACATGCAAATTTGATATTCGAAACATCAACTGCTAGACATGAAAAAAGTGTGGGCTGATAAATAATAATAATAGTATTAATAGTAATAGCCACTAATAATGGCATGTTACCGGGGATACACAAAATGTAATTATGTCCATACTACCACGTTTTGTACTTTGTTGTGGTCATGCATGATGCCAACAAAACTATGAGACTAAACCTTTGCCCCTGGTCAGCTACCAAAGGGTTAAAAAAAAAAAACAATTAATACTTGGATTTCATCCAGTTTTTGTAGTCTTCCCTTATATGAACAACCCCAGGTTTCCCTTCAGCACTGTAGGCTGACAGAGAATCATAGCACTATGATAATCTTATGATCTTTTTTAGCTTTGAGTCATTAGAGACAAAATTAAGCTAATCTCCGTAATGTCCTAACATCAACTGGTATTGACCTACATTCAAACACAGGAATCAAGGAATAATTATCTACACGGATTTCCTCCCATTGACCTCACCAAATAAACTCACTGCTCTCGTTATTTAAAGCAAAAGGAAACCTTGTAAAAGCTGCTCAAAGAAGCTTTACCCATATTTAGCACTTCCCTACTAGATATGATAAATCTGTCTCTAATAACAGGCTATGTTCCTGAGTCCTTGAAAGTAGCTGAAATCAAACCCCTACTGTTTTGGGCAACTATAATAATAATCAAAGTGTTTTTATTAATTTTCCATTTTTACACAACAAACATCACACTCAAGAGAAGAAGGAAATGAGACTCCAAAAGGTACAAGTATACAAAACAATAACAAGACGCAACATACTAACAAGGCAACACACATACCTATCATGCCTATATCCCAGACATGCACAGGATAAACAAATAAAAAGACAAATGTGTTCAATGTAGGAAATAAAACCTTACAATATCCCTTAGTGTTGCCCTGCAGAGTAAATCTAACATGTTCTAATTTGAGGTGTGCCATCACCTCCTCTATCCATCGTTTGTGGGATGGTGGAGTTGCTTTTATTCAGTTAAATAGAATCAATCTTCTGGCTAACAGCAAAGAGAACGCCATTGTTTTCTTTTGAGAGATTGTTAGTTGTGCTTCCTCTGGTGTCACACCAAAAATGGCTGTTAGAGGATTAGGCTCTATATATTTACCATGAATGGATGATCCATCATGCTGGTTCCTGCCTATCGTCCTCTGCTCAAACGCCACACTCCAACAAAGAGGACCATCACCGTGTGGCCCACTGATGCTGTCCATGTACTACAAGACTGTTTCTAGCGAACAGACTAGGAGGTCTTCGGGGAAGCAGCTGTCCTGGAGGACTATACATCTGCTGTCCTCAGTTACATCCACAAGTGTACAGAGGATATCACCAGTACCAGGACACCCTGGCTGAACAGAGAGGTCCGGTCTCTGCTGAAAGCCAGGGATGCTGCGGTCAGGTGACAGACTGGCACTCAGGGCGGCGAGAAGAGAGCTGACTGCAGGAGTGACGAGGGCCAAGACCACATATGCCCAGAGGATCCAGGGACACTTTGCATCCAACGATCCAGGGAGTATGTGGATAGAGCATAAAGTGCATCACAGACTATAACACCAAAGATGCACAATAACCCGGGGACCCCTCTCTGCCTGATGCTATCAACAGCTTCTACGCCCACTTTGAGGACCCGGACACCCCCCCCCCCACACACACACACATGGTGAAGAGCCCCTCAGTGTGACCCCAGCAGAAGTGAGGAGGACTCTTCAGAGGATAAACCCACACAAAGCTGCAGGTCCCGATAACATCCCGTGGCGGGTGCTGAAGGGCTGTGCTCACAGAGCTGCTGACGGACATCTTCAACACCTCTCTCCAACAGGTGGCAGTCCCCACCTGCCTGAAGACTGCCACGATCATCCCCATCCCCAAGACCTCCACAGTGACGAGCCTGAATGACTATCGGCCAGTAGCCCTCACTCCGATAGTCATGAAGTGCTTTGAGAGACTGGTCATTGACGTCACTGTGGACCCACACCAATACGCATACAAGAAGAACTGATCCACAGAGGATGCCATACCTTCTGTGGTCCACACAGTTCTCACCCACCCTGAGAATAAAGACTCCTATGTCCGTCTGCTCTTCGTGGACTTTACATCAGCCTTCTATACCATCATTCCACAGACACTGATCCACAAACTCAGTACTCTCGGACTGAGCTCCACCCTCTGCAACTGGGTCCTGGACTTCCTGACGGACAGGCTGCAGTCTGTAAAGATCCACAACATCTCCTCCTCCCCCATCACCCTCAGCACCGGCTCCCCCCAGGACTGTGTGCTGAGCCCCCTCCTGTTCACCCTGCTCGCACACGACTGCTCAGCGCAACATCCAAGCTGCCAGATCATGAAGTTTGCAGATGATACAGCTGTAGTTGGACGCATCGTCAACAACGACAAGTCCAACTACAGGTAGGAGGTGGAACACCTGGAGGGTCGGTGCAGAGTTAATGTGAAGAAGACCAAGAAGATGATCGTGGACTTCACAAGGGGCAGACATCTCCCCCTTTCCCCCCTGCACATCGGAAGGACAGTGGTGGAAGTGGTCTCCAGCTTCAGGTACCTGGGTGTCCACATAACGGACGACCTCACGTGGAGAAACAGCACTTCCTACCTCATCAGGAAGGCACACCAGCGCCTCTACTTCCTCAGGAGGCTGAGGCGTGCCGTACTGGGAAGCTCAGTCCTGACATCATTCTACAGAGGTGTGGTGGAGAGCGTCCTGTGCTCCTGCATCACTGTGTGGCATGGCAGCTGCTCTGCGGCATAGAAGAAGGCTCTGCAGAAGGTGGTGAAAGCTGCACAGAAGACTGTGGGATGCAGCCTATGCGCAACCACGGACATTAACAACTCCAGATGCAGGAAAAGGGCCTCCTGGACCCCACCCACCCCTCACACAAACTGTTTGCCCCTCTCCTCTCAGGCAGGAGGCTGTGGAGCATTAAGAGCAGGACCGCCAGACTGAGGGACAGCTTCTTCCCAGAAGCCACCCTCTGGATACTCATATAGAGCATTAAGAGTCAGATTCATATTGAATAGCTCATCCAGCCACCCACCTTGTGGCAATGTGAGGGATGAGGAGAATGTGTTTTTTTTTTGTTTGTTTTTTTTACAAAATCTCGAACATCGAAGTATCTGAAGTAATTTGTCTTTGAGGGGATTCCATATTCTTTCTCCAGCTGAGTAGCAGACACAAATACACCATCTTTGAAAAGATTTTTGACACATTCCACCCCAGCTCTAAACCATTCCCTAAATGCTGTTCCCCCAAGGGCTGGGGAAAACAAATGATTGCCATAGACAGGAGCAGACAGGAGGGCGCTTCTATTTCTAAACTGGGTTGTTTGTGTAAAGGTATTTGCTTAAGGGCAGAGGGGCACAGATCAAAGACCACAGAGACACTGGGCTAGACGCATATCTTTCTATATGTACCCACACTGGAGTTTCATCATCATCTAACTGTGAGATCCAAAACAACAACTTATGTATATTTGCAGCCCAATAATGCCCAGTAGTGCCAAGCCTCCATCCTCTTCCCATCTCTCCAGAAACTCCCTTCTTATTCGGGGCACTGTTTTGTTTTTGTTTTTTTTCAAATAAAGGTAGACGTACATTTATTTAATTCTTTAAAAAATTACTTAGGAATGAAAATTGGTATTGTCTGGAACAAAAAAAGAAACTGTGGCATTACAATCATTTTGACAGAATTTATCCTCCCAGCCAATGAGAGAGAGAGAAAAGACCACCTTTCCATATCTAATTTTACTTTATCTAATGTTTCTTTAAATTTAATAAATAATCTTTGCACCTACTGGTTACGTTAAGATAGGTGAACTTACCCTTACATGTTGTGAATGGGTAGGCCTGGAATGATAATCTCCTTGTCCGTTTATTAATTGGGAAAAGAACACTTCTCTAGGTTGATTTTGTAACTGGACACCCTCCCACCAGAGTTGCCGGGTATCGAAGTCCATACCTGATCCCCGCACATGACCGCAAGAGGCTTCTTGCTTCTTTGGCGGCCACTCTCTTACTGTTTACCTCCTGGGTGTAGACCGGAAAGATGTGAATCTGGTCTTTCTGGCCCTCCGGTGTCCTCTCCATTTCTCTCGTTTTCCTCAATGTCTTCTCTTTCTCTGTATAGTAGTAACATCTCACGACAAAGGCTCTCGGTGGGACTCCGTTCCCATCTCGTCTTGCGCCCAGAGTCCGGTGTGCTCAGTCCAGAGTGGCTGATATTTCCTTCAGTAAGCCAGCCATAAAGTCTGATGGCTTTTTGCCTGCCTCAACCCCGTTTCTTACCCCCACGACAAGTATGTTGTTGCGACGTGACCATGCCTCGAGATCTTCACGCCATCCCTTCAGCTTCAGTATCTCCTTCTCCATTTCCTTCAGCCTTGTCCCCACGCTAGTTATGGTGTCAGACTGCTCATTCAACATCTCATCCACCTCTTTTTCCCGTACGTCCATCCTATTAGCCAAACTGCTAGTTTGATCGCCAGTTAGCCTCACCTCCCCTCATAACAACTCAAATTGGTACTCCCCTCCAAGCTCCTTGTCCATTTTTCCATCTCTACATTTGTCTCTTTTCTCCCCTTTTCTATTTCTCCTTTGCACATCGCAATCTCAGTCTTTGTCTCCTCTCTGTATTTTGAAATTTCAACATTGCCTCTTTTAATCTCGGACATTATATCACCAGCCCCCTGAGGTATGCTGTCTGTGTGTGTCGGGCTAGCATTAGCCTTTTTAGCTGAGGAGGTCAGACCGCTAGTCACCTGTTGCTTCTCACCACCCGTTCGAGTTGATCAAGAGGTCATTTTCGGTCTTGAACTGCGCTGAGAACTTACTCGTTCGCTCCTATACCAAACCCTTACTTGTCTAACCCCCTGCAATATAGAAGTGTGGTGTTATTTATAATTTACGACTACTTTTTCACAGAGCCTCCGCACACACGTCTTCACATTAAAGATCACATGGCAAAGAACATCAAGAAGTCCCGTTTCTGGGCAACTATAGACCGATTTCAAACCTTCCCTGTCTCTTAACCCACTGGAGTCATCTGTTTAATTGTCCGTTTTTGAATACTTTTGATTTTACCTTTATATTTCAACTTAAAAATGGTTTACCTTGCCTTGCTTAGTATCATTTTTTCAGAACAACCTCTGAAGTGTGACTTTACTGTTAATTTTTCATTTTGACATACTGTATTAACACACTGGACCTAAAATCACACAAAAATGTAAAATACGAGTGGGGAAAAGTTTGATTTTTCACTGTGAAAACGAGCAATTTTTATAACTTAGAATGCAAATATAAATTGTAAATTTAAAATAATTATGTGCACATTTAGTAAACAAGAAGTTATTTACAACTATTCACCCTAAAATGCAGGAAATGCGTCAGGCGTTTTATTGTACAGTAATGTACAGTACAGCTATAGCACAACACAATCAGTGTCACAACAAAATACACCACAAGTTATTTGTAACTCCAAAGACCAGAAAAATGACTAAACTACACACTAAACACACTGTACTACACACTAACTACGCTAAACTACACTCCAAACACGCCAAATGTCATAAATCAAATCTCAAAACGTGCTATCGCTGAAAATTTAAAAATACAGGTATGTACATGTGTAAAAAACCAATATATACATTGCATATATAAAGTGAGTGAGTGTGTCGGTCACAGTGCTGAGTTTAACAGTTTGATGGCGACAGGCAGGAATGATTTCCTGTGTCGCTCCGTGGTGCATCGTGGGAGTAAGAGTCTTTTGCTGAATGAGCTCCTGTAGCCGATCAGCACATTGTGGAGAGGGTGAGAGGGAAAGTCCAGTATAGTCCTTATTTTGGACAACATCCTCCTCTCAGACACCACTGTCAGAGAGTCCAGTTTCTCTCCCACAACATGGCTGGCCTTCTTAATAATTCTGTTGAGTCTGTTTGTGTCCCTCACCCTCAGGCAGCTGCCCCAGCAGGCAACAGCATATGTGATGGCACTGGACACCACTGACTCATAGAACATCCTCAGCATCGTCCTGCAGATGTTGAAGGAGCTCAGCCACCTCAGAAAGTAGAGGCGGCTCTTGCCCTTTCTGTAGACCATGATGCTCCTTGTTGGAGTGCCATCTGAAGGTTCAGAGATCAGTTATTCAGCTTGGCCTTTAGCCTTTGCCCTTTATGCAGTGAAAGTCCTCCAGATTCCCTGAATCTTTTTATTATGTTATGCAACATTTCCAAATACTTTCCTATCTTTCTTTCTACCAGCTGAGCTACAGGGGCACCTTGTGAAAAAATTTTCTTAAAAAATAGCAGTTTGATGATAAAACACAGACACTGGGACCATGAACGTTCAAATTTGATTATATAAAAGACTGCAACTGGGAAGCAGTAAAAATATCTGTTCAAGGTGGAGCTTTTTATTTTTATAAAATGCTTGCTAGTTTAATGAACAATAACACATCATCTTTAATTTGTTATATTTTGAGTTACATCTCATCTATCAACAAGAGTAAAACTTAATGATAGCCATCCCTAAAGCCTTTAAAAATGCCACACTGCTTTCTTCAACCAGTACAGCCTTGACTGCACCAAAATAGGCTGTCAATGTTCCAAACATACATTTTCAGGGGGGAAAAAGGAACGTGAACAACTATAGCATCCACACCTGCACCACCTCAAGGACATCACAGACAGTTAAATGGTAAGTGCAATGTCATAGTTTCAGATGTACATCTAATACGCACATGGCCAATGATAAAAACTGCCAAGCTACAAAACAGAAATGCATTAACAGTGTAAATAAAAGGGACATTTCACCAAAGTATGCGATCATGTCAAACTTGGTAACTGCAGCTTTGGATAAGATTACTTGTCATATTAACACGGAACCACCACAGGGAACTTCGGGTCACTGAGCTCGATGTATCCTACCAGAGACATTTACAGGCATCATTTTGCAAACTGCCCTCTCACAAAACCTGATGTGAAACTACTCACAACAAGTAAACACTGTATTCCATTAATTAAACAATTAATAGAAGAAAATAAAAACAACCCTCAGTTTCTTTTCAGCAGTGTAGCCAGGCTGACTTTATGACCTTTTTAAAAGGCAGTAGTTAAGTACAAAATTCGACACTTCCTGTTCTTAACTGGTATCTGTCTTCAAACAGGAACCTTAGAAACATAACTATAGGACCATATATTTATCAATATGCTTTTCTCCCATTGACCTTCACCAACTAACTTCACTGATTTCTTCATCAACGTTGTCATTGAGTTGCATTATGTAACATTTTTTAACACAGTGCTGCTTGAGGGCAGCCGTGGCCTAGAGGTCGGAGAAGCGACTTGTGACCAGAGGGTTGCTGGCTCAATTGTATGATTAATCAATGCCCTCCTCTCCATTAGCCAGCTGATGTGTCCTTGAGCAAGGCACTTAACCCTCAATTGCTCCCCAGGCACCTGACAATGGCAGCAACACTGCACCTGTGTGTTTCACTGCATGTTTCATGTGTGTGTTCAATCCATGATGGGTTAAATGCAGAGAAAAATTCTGGTGTTTGTAAAAAATACACTGAGTAAAGTTTAAAGTTTTAAAATGTTATGACTAACAGCACAACTGCCACTTGCTATTCTGACCCAATATGCCCTTATCAACCCCAGAAAGAGGAAAAGGGAGTAACACAGAGCCCGCACCAAATGAGAAGTGACCCATAACCAGATTATGGTTAAAAATGCAATAAAACTTTTTAAAAAATGAATAAAAATGCAGTATAATGAGGATAAAGGCATTACAAACACAAGACTTTTGCTATATAATGCAAACCTATTCATATTCAACGCATGTTGGACCCATTCATGAGTCAAGCAGTCTGTTGCCTGTTAGTGGAGATTCTAGTTTGCAGTGTAGTTCACAGACTATAATCAGAGAATTGTAAAGTAATGCTGGGCTTATAAAGTTTTTGTATCATGTTAACATTACTTACACAATGCCTCTCTTGTCCAAATGGCCTCTCGTTTTCTCTCTCTCTCTCTCTCTCTCTCATCCTATTTGGGAATTTTCAATCTGGCTTTAGAGCTCATCACAGCATAGAAACGGCATTGGTCAAAGTCACAAATGACCTCCTAATGGCATCAGATAAGGGACTTATCTCTGTCCTTGTACCGTTAGATCTTAGTGCTGCATTTAACACCATTGACCATTCGATCTTATTACATAGATTGGAACACCTAATTGGCATCAAAGGAACTGCATTGAGCTGGGTTCAGTCATATTTATCAGATCGATCTCAATTTGTTCATGTTAATGATACATCGTCCACACTCACAAAAGTTAGTAACGGAGTTCCCCAAGGTTCTGTCCTCGGGCCAATATTATTCACCGTTTATATGCTCCACATCGGTGATATTATTGGGAAACACACCATACGTTTTCATTGTTATGCAGATGACACAAAATTGTACTTGTCAATGAAACCAGATGAAACAAATCAGCTAGTCAAACTTCAGGCATGTCTTAAAGACATAAAAACGTGATTGACTTGCAAACTTCTAAATTCAGACAAAACTGAAGTTATTGTTCTGGGCCCCGAACACCTTAGAAACACAAATTATCCAGTGATATAGAAATGCTCGATGGCTTAGCCGTGGCCTCAAGCTCCACTGTACGAAATTTAGGAGTTATCTTTGACCAGGACATGTCCTTTAACACACACATATCGAATATTTCAAAGACTGCATTCTTTCACCTCCACAGTATTCCAAAAATTTGCATATTCTGATTCAGAAAGATGCAGAAAAATTAATCCATGCATTCATTACCTCCAGGCTGGATTATTGTAACTTCTTCTATCAGGCTACCCCAATAAATCTATAATGACTCTCCAGCTAATCCACAACGCTGCAGCAAGATTGCTCACAAGAACCAGCATGAGAGATCATATTTCTCCTGTTCTCGCTTCTCTACATTGGCTACCTGTAAAATTCAGGACAGATTTTAAAATTCTCCTCCTCACATATAAAGCCCTGAACGGTCAGGCACCATCCTATCTTCAAGAGTTGATAGTTCCCTATTATCAGACCAGAGCTTTGTGTTCCCAAAATGCAGGACTACTTTTGGTTCACAGAGTCTTCAAAAGTAGATTGGGAACCAGAGCCTTTAGTTAAGTTCCTCTACTATGGAACCATCTTCCGGTGTCCGTCCAGGAGGCGGACACCCTCTCTACAAGAGTAGACTTAAAACTTTCCTGTTTGATAAATTATAGTTAGGGCTGGCCTAGGCCGGCCCCTAGTTATGCTGCTATAGGCTTAGACTGCCGAGGGTCCTCCCATGACGCACTGAGCCCTTTCTTCCTCTCCCTCTCCTTCTGCACACATTTATGTCCCATTAATGCATATCACTAACCCAAATTCTTCCCTGGAGTACTTGCGCTTTCTCGCCTCGCAGGTTCCCATGGATCACGGTTGAAGCTCCTGTTGCGATCCTGCTCGAAACTCACTGCTATTACTACTGTTGAGTCATAATCTATTTTAGTTCTGTTACTACTCTGTACAGCTACTACCATTATTACTGTTACTAATACTGCTATCATAATCACCATAGTACCTCCTGTATACTTCATTATCTACAGTTCCAATATTTCTAGTATTATTACTGCTGCTATGCATCTCTGCTTGTGTGCTCCTTCTCTCACGCCCCACCCCCCTCTCCCTCCTCTCTTTGTCTGTCTATCTCTGCTCTAATTGGAAAGTGTCATGAGATAACTTTTGTTGTGAATTGGCGCTATATAAATAAACGGAATTGAATTGAACTGAACTGAGTATGGTACTTTTGTCTTTGAGCTAGCTATAGTCATGAGCTGTATTTTAGAATCAAGAGCTTTAACCGAATCATACTTCCAAAAGTCTTACAAATTACTGTACACAGCAGTAACGGCAGTTACCCTCTGAACTCTCTTCAGGAGTCTGTCTGACCCTAATGTTTGTTACTTTGATTCAGTGTGACATTTTTATACAATTCTTGAAAAAAACACAATGCTTTTGTGCAAGATAATTGACATGACAAAGGAAAAAGAATCAGTTTTGATCAGTTCATTGTTTTTATAATAGCTGGTTCATGGTTCGATGTTTATATAATAGCTGGTTTTACAACCAGAATTCCCATAAATTGTGACATTGCACTTAGAGTAAATAAAAACAGAAAGCACTAATTTGCAAATTAACTGTTTACTGACAACAGTGGTTAACCTCACCATGTCCTTGCCTTCAAGCCTTTTATGATATCATCGCCTGTTACCATTAATTTGTGATTCTCTTTTCTCTGTCTGTTCTTTGAATCTTCATGACATAACATAACGTGACATGACATATTCGTTGGCCACTGAAATGTGAAATGATTGAGAAAGCACCATAGTAAGCATGAAATCATTCTTAGTGGAATATTTTACTCTTAACAATAATAATAATAACATAACATATTTGGTAATTGGAAAGTCTAGTCATATTTTTATGCAGTGGTGTGCGGGTAAAATTCCAACGCATGCATTTGCTGTGCACCGAGGTTTGGAGTTCAGGATAAACGTCGAAAGTGCTGGATGAACATACGTTTCAGCTGTTTGCCAATTCACTCAGTAAGACATATGTGTAAGCACGCGCGTGCAAAGACGTCACACACTGCACAGCTAGTAAAATGCACGCCCATTTGTGCGCGCGCGCACACACACACACACGCACACACGATAAGATTAAATGCTGACATTATTAAAGCACCGCAGCACCCGCCTCAGTGAGAAGGCCCTTTGTAATGAAAACGGCACGAGGAGGAGAGAGATGAAAGAGTCGCACATAGTAGAAGCGAGAGACAGTGAATAGGAGAACGTGACATTAATTAAAAGAGAGCGATGAATGAGAGTTAAAGATAAGGATGGTTGGGGTGGTGACAGAAATGAAACGCCTACCGATTTGGACGCTCGGAGATCCACACAACCCCTCGCGCCATAAGAGTGTCACCACAAGCAGTAGCTTCATAGTCCTGTTCAGGGTCCTCACGCGACGCCGCCGCAACTTATGGTAGTGGTTCCCACAAAAACATCACACACGATACGAGCTCATGCCGTCTGTCCAGATTAGCTCAGAAACTCAAGCTCTGCAGATGTCCTATCTTCTTCCCAAAGATGCGCGTGCCACCGCTGCTGAAAGACAGGGGCGCGCGCCGCGCATTGCCCAGGAATGCCGATGAGGCACGAAAGAGAATCGAGAACAGCCGACAGCAACATAAAGTGGCTTTTATGAAACCAAGACGAGGTGTAGTCTAGTGTTTAATGTATGTCTAATGTGTAATAGGTAGAATATAATATTATAAATATATTAATTAGATAATGTGAGTAAGTCATTAAAATTTAATCTAATATTATATACTTTATAGCCTACGATTAGTATGATATAAAATATATCCTCTAGACATGTTTAAGTAGTATTTAAAATAATTTTCCGAGTAACACATATTTGGGTGTGATATATCACATTTCTGTGATATGTCATTAAAAATTCCAGAATGTATGCATATGATAATATTATATGTGTGTATGTGTGTGTGTGTAGGTGTGTGAGCTATCTCTCGCTCGACAGTCTAGTGTGCATGCACTGTTAGTCATTTTAGTAGGCCTGCATCATAAAATCAGTAAAGAATGTAAAAACCAAGACCAAGAGAAACAGTAAGCTTTAATTTTTTCCTTTTTTTTTACACAGTGAACACTCACAGTCTGTTGGTTGTTTGTTAGTTTTTTGTAAAGTTCAGAACTCTACGCTTCCAGGATGCAGGGTTACTTGTGGTTCCTAAAGTCAGCAAAAGTACAACAGGCACCAGACCCTTTACCTATCAGGCTCCCTTCCTATGGAATCATCTTCTGGCTTCGGTCTGGGAGGCAGACACCCTCTCTACGTTCAAGAGTAGACTTAAAATCTTCCTTTTTGATAAAGCTTAAGTTAGTTAGTTAGGGCTGGTTTAGGCTGGCCTCTAGTTATGTTGCCATAGGCTTAGACTGCTGGGGATCTCCCATAATGATCTCCCACTGAGCTTCTCTCTCCTCCTTTAACTCTCCTTACACACATATTCATGTTCCATCAATGCATGTCACTAACCTGACGTCTTCCCTGGAGTCTTTGCATTTTCTTGTCTCTCAGGTTCCTATGCATCAAGTCTGGACCTCCTGCTATGGTCCTGCTTGACACAACGACTGTTATTACCACCTGTTATATTTCTGCATGATTGTTATTATTATTACTACTATTTCTATTTTTATTACTATGCTGCTATCAAAATCATTATTGTTAATACTGTCATTGTCATTTCAATACTCTGTTGTTATTGCTGTTGTTATGCATCTCTGTGTACCCCCCCCCCCCCCCCCCTCTCGCTCACTCTCTCTCATAACCCTCATTGAGCCGGCGTCTGCTCTAAGGTTTCTGCCTTCTAAAAGGAAGTTCTTCCTCACCACTGTCACAAACTGTTTGCTCATGGGGGTTTTGTTGGGTCTCTCTAAAAATCAAATTATAGTTTGGTCTAGAGATGCTCTAATTTGAAAGTGTCATGAGACAACTGTTGTTGTGATTTGATGCTATATAAATAAATTTAATTGAGTGGCACCCCAAGTGTGTGAAGGAGCATTAACGCAAGTCCTTCCTCCCTGCTGCTGTGAGACTGTACAACCAGGACTGCTCCCGGCAGACCCCATGCACTCCACAATAAACAGAATCTCATTAAATCATTGTGCAATAATCCCCCATCTCCTAGTTCAATACTGTCATTTTTGTAAAAAAAAAATATTTAAAAATTGTAAAATCTGTAAACATTGTGTTTGTATCATGTGTTTTTGACAATGTCTTCAAACAAGGATGTAAATATCCTGGTATTTTTTTTCTTAATATATGTTAAAAAACATATATTAAGAAAAAAAATCATCTTCAGTAAATTCACCTTTATTTTTGCTATCCCTGTGATGCTGTAACAATGTGACTTTCCCCTGTGTAGGACTAATAAAGGCCTATGTCATCTTATCTTCTCTAAAACAATTAATTGTTGTTAGTGATTTTAATATTAATGTGGACATTGATAGCAACAGCCTTGGTCCTGGATTGATCATCATTATAAGACTTGAATGCCTTTTGTCAATGTGCATGAACCCACTCACTTTAATTGCACCCTTGACCTTGTTCTGACATATGACATTGAAGTTGACCATAAGTCTTTCCACTGAATCCCCTTTTATCAGTTAGATGACTTTCTGCTCTATACTGGAAGAATTTAAAAGCCTTCTCACCTACAAATCCCTATACCCCATCTTGCAGTATAAATTAACATACTCATAGAACACTATTATTCAATTCAATTCAGTTTCTTTATATAGTGCCAATTCACAACAAAGGTTATCTCATGACACTTTCCAATTGGAGCAGGTCTAGACCAAACTCTTTAATTAAATTGTAATATAGAGAACCCAACATTCCCCCTTGAGCAAGCACTTGGCGACATTGGCGAGGAAAAACTGCCTTTTAGAAGGCATAAACCTCAGAGCAGACCCCGGCTCAAGATGTGTGGCCTTGACCGTTTGGGTTGAGAGAGAGAGAGAGAGAGAGAGAGAAAGAGAGAAGGATAGACAGACAAAGAGAGAGAGGGAGAGGGGGGTGGGGCGTGAGAGAAGGAGCACACAAGCAGAGATGCATAGCAGCAGCAATAATACCAGAAGTATTGGAACTGTAGATAATGATAATGACAATGAAATACACAGAAGGTACTATGGTGATTATGATAGCAATATTAGTAACAATAATAATGGTAGCAGCTGCAGCAGAGTAGTAATAGAATTAAAATAGATTACGACTAAACATTAGAAATTGCTGTAAGTTTCGAGCAGGACCGCAGCAGGAGGTCCGACCACAATCCATGAGAACCTGCGAGACGAGAAAGCACACATAAATGTGTGCAGAAGGAGAGGGAGAGGAAGAAAGAGCTCAGTGCGTCATGAAAGGACCCCCAGAAGTCTAAGCCTATAGCAGCATAACTAGGGGCAGGTCCAGGCCAGCCCTAATTATAAGCTTTATTAGGGTCGGTGTCCGCCTCATGGACTGAAACCGGGAGATGGTTCCATAGTAGAGGAGCTTGATAACTAAAGGCTCTGGTTCCCAATCTACTTTTGAGGACTCTAGGAACCACAAGTAGCCCTGCATTTTGGGAACGCAAAGCTCTGGTCGGATAATAGAGAACTATCAACTCTTGAAGATAGGATGGTGCCTGACTGTTCAGGGCCTTATATGTGAGGAGAAGAATTTTAAAATCTATCCTGAATTTTACAGGTAGCCAATGTAGAGAAGCCGGTACAAGAGAAATATGATCTCTCATGCTGGTTCTTGTGAGTAATCTTGCTGCAGCGTTGTGGATTAGCTGGAGAGTCATTATAGATTTATTGGGGCAGCCTGATAGAAGACAAGACAAGACAAGACAACTTTATTTGTATAGCTCATTTTTACAAGCAGTTTGTCTCAAAGGGCTTAACATTAACATCAACAACATCCTCTGCCCTTTGACCCTCACATCAACTAAGGAAAAACTCCCAGAAAAACCTTTAACAGGAAAAAATGGAAGAAACCTCAGGGTGAGCAACAGAGGAGGGATCCCTCACCCAAGACGGGCAGATGTGCAATGGATGTTGTACAGGCAGGAAAGCAGTTAACAACATGAGAACGACATCACTAAAAAGACAAGTAAAAAAAAAAAAACTCAACTCATAAAAATTTTTTACATTTTCATGTGATTCATTTGTTCAGTTTCACTTTTGATACCACTTCAATATGATTTTAACATTTCACAAGACTGAAATTATAATAATGAAATGCTGTATCATTCATGTATTTTTCATATGCTGTTGAAAACCAGTATCCTATCAATTCTATTCAGTTCAATTTCAGCTCGCAAGGGAGAACCACCCCGCCGATAGTCGGTGCACAGAAGAATGACAGGCAGATGTCAACAGTAGACATTGGGTTGGTCATCGAGCCGGCTACAGTTCAACATGAAAATCTGGATGGAGAGATACCTGCAGAAAGATATATATAGAGAGAGAGAGAAAGGGAGGGGGAGACACAAAACTACGAGGAGAACTGGACACACAGTTAGTGACATAAAATAATGAATTGTATGTTAATCTGATGAGGGGAGAGGATAGAAGAGGAAAAGGAGAAGGGGGAACTGCTTGGTGGATCATGTTTGTGTCCCCTGGCAGCATAGGCCTATAGCAGCATAGCTATGATAGAGATTTAAAGATGAACAGTTAGTCAGACCTATTCTACCTGTGGCTATATATCAAGAGGTGAGTGTAACTATGCCTGCCAGCCCTTATTTGGAGCTAACTATATGCTTTACTAAACAGAAAGGTTTTAAGTTTAGTCTTAAAAGTGGAGGTGGTGTCTGCCTGTCGAACCCAGATTGGCAAATGGTTCCACAGCAGGGGTGCCTGATAGCTAAAGGCTCATCCTCCCGTTCTACTTTTATGAACTCTGGGAACTGCAAGTAAACCTGCACCCTGTGATCTGAGTGTTGTATTGGGAATATATGGGACTATTAGATCCTGCAGGTATGGTGGGGCTAGTCCATTTAGGGCCTTATATGTAAGTAGGAGAATTTTAAAGTCTATTCTGAGTTTTACTGGAAGCCAGTGAAGAGAAGCTAAGATGGGGGAGATATGATCCCTTTTAGTGATTCCTGTCAAAACTATAGCTGCTGCATTCTGGATCAGCCGCAGGCTATTAATAGAGTAATTTGGACATCCCAATAATAATGAGTTGCAGTAGTCCAGCCTAGAAGTAACAAAAGCGTGGACAAGTTTTTCAGCATCACTCTGAGAGAGGGTGCTCCTAATCTTAGCAATATTACAGAGGTGAATGAAGGCGGTCTTACAGATCTGTTTAATGTTATGGATAAATGACACGTCCTGATCAAAGATAATGCCGAGGTTCCTTGCAGTTGTACTGGAGGCCAAAGTAATGCCATGCAGAGAGAGAATATCATCAGTTATTCTAGTTCTAAGATGTTTGGGGCCTAGAACAATGATCTCAGTTTTGTCTGAATTTAATAGTAAAAAATTGGGGGTCATCCAGTCCTTTATGTCCTTAAGACATGCCTGGAGTCTGGCTAACGGCTCTGTTTCTTCAGGCTTTAAGGATAAGTACAGCTGAGTGTCATCAGCATAACAATGAAAGTTATGCCATGTTTCTGAATAATACTTCCTAGAGGGAGCATGTATAAGGTGAACAGGATTGGCCCAAGACCAGAGGTATGGATATACTCCTTCATAGCTGCTCTTTCCGGCCTGGAAACGGAGTATAGGCGTCCCTTGGGGATAGTGAGCCCTGGAACCAAGTCTATGGAACAGTCATAGGGACGATGCGGAGGTAGTGACAGAGCCTTTGACTTATTGAACACCTCCTTGAGGTGGTGGTAGCAGGTGGGCACGGATCCTAGGTCTGGGTACTCAGGGTCTGTGGCGGAGTCAGAGGAAACAACATCAGTCATAGTCTCAGTGATCTTAGGTTCCTGCGGGCCCAAACACATTCCCTCACAATCTTTCCCCCAACTCAGAATCTGTCCAGATCTCCAATCTACATGTGGATTGTGTTTTTTCAGCCAGGGATATCCTAAAACCAGAGCCTGAGAAGGAGACTTGAACACATAAAAAGTCATGAGTTCTCTATGCCCCTGGATTATTAGTTCCAGAGACTCTTTTCTATGTGTGATTGTGAATAGTTCCTTCCCATCCAGAGCACTGGCCCTGAATGGTCTATCCAGAAGTTCTATTTGGAGGCCAATCTTCTTAACCAGATCTATATCCATCAAGCTCTCGTCTGCCCCTGAATCAACGAGAGCACGGAGCTTCGAATTAAAGTTGTGGTGTACTAACCTGACTGGTGTGAGAATGCGTTGAATAGGACCGACAGCCGTGACATGACTCACCGCTGTGGGTTTCTTTGCCCGACAGGCAGCAATCAGGTGACCCAACTCTTCGCAGTAAAAGCAATGGCCCTCCTGCTGCCGACGTAGCCGCTCCTCCTGCGTGAGTTTCACTCGGCCTAACTGTATGGGTTCATCGTCTTCCTTTGCGGGGAAGAGGGAATAGGAGCGCGAAGGCGGTCAGCGGTCGAAACGACCATCAGCAGGCTGTAAGGGAGGGATGCTCATTCTCTCCGTGAATCCGCTCCATTGCTGAGATTTTAATTCCCGGAGATGGTTATCGGTCCGGATGGCGAGAGCGATGAGCAAGTCCAGATCAGGAGGCAGGTCCAGTGGAATCATTTTCTCCTGAATGGGAGGCGCCAGACCCTTCAGGAACACGTCGTACAGTGCAGTGCTATTCCATCCACTCTCCGCTGCCAGGGTACGGAAGCAGATGGCATAATCGCTAACTGGTTCGGCACCTTGTCTCACGTTGCTCAGCTCTCGAGCCTTTTCGCGATCTCCGGAGACGGGGTCGAGGATTTTCAGTAGGGCGTCCTGGAAGTCAGGGAGAGAGCTGCAGAGCGCTGAGTCCCGTGCCCACTCCGCCGTAGCCCAAGCCCTAGCGCGCCCCGCCAGGTGGGGGATCATGAACGCGATCTTAAATCTGTCAGTGGGAAAAGCGTAAGGAGAATGTTTAAAATGAATCGAACAGTCAATTAGAAACGGCTTACACTTCTTAGCCTCTCCCGAGTATCGCTCTGGAGAAGCCAGTCTGGCACCAGTTCCAACTGTAGGAAAGGCCGGAGCAGGTGTGGTGACTGCGGGAAGGACAGGAGCTTGCCGAGGAGCCGATGGCTTAGCCAGTTGGTCAAGGAGATCCTGTACACGGTTTGCTAGGTTGTTGACGTGTGAAGCCATAGCTATCTGGAACTCCTCCTGGCGACTTAATCGAGCCTCCTGTTCCCGCAGAGCAGCTGCCATCTGCGGCATTTCCATGCAATCGGGCGGGTCTCTGCTGAGTCCATGCTGGCCAGTGTGTACTGTCAGGATCGGGCTCAATAGGACTCAGATGCAGAGATAGTTGCGCAACAGCAGTCTTTATTAGAAAGCTCAGTCTAGAGATTTACAAACAGAGTGACTAAACAAAAGGCTAACAAATGACCTGAGTGTCATCCTGAGACGAAGCGCAACTATGAAACCTACTAGGGGAAGAAACAAAAGAGCTATCAAAATTACTGAGGAGAATATCTGCTCTGTCTACAAATGAAAGCGCTCCCATAGGAGGAAAGAATAACTGTAGGTAATAAACTTACTGGAGAACAAAAAATCACTCACAAGGAGGAGGACAAAACTACTATCGAACTAAGAATCACTCTTCTGGAGGAAAACAAAAGCAAAAACTCAAAAACCTGTCACTAATCTATGGGCGAAAAACTCTATGCTATGAAACTTACAACAAAAAACACTCTGTACAGAGGAACGAACAAAAAGGCAAACAAAGAATACTTTCGAGGCTGTGGCTGTGGCGAGGAAAGAGCTAGAGTGAACGCACGAGGACGATAACACACTGGCACAAGAGAAGGGAAACGCAGACTATTTCAACACAAGGGATAATGGGGAACAGGTGGACACAATCAGGTAATCGGGAAGACAATCAGACCGGAGACACAAGAGGAAGGGCAAGTGACCTGAAACGAGAGGAGAGTTACTTTTCAAAATAAAACAGGAAATGACGAGACATAAAACCAAAACGAGACAATACCTCACCGCTGTGTGACAGCACTGAACCTTGTGGAACACCAAGGCTAACCCTTATATATGAAGAGGAAACATCATTAACGTGAACAAAGTGAAATCTATCTGTTTAAAGAATTTCCCTTCGGGGATAAATAAAGGAATTCTGATTCTGATTCTGAAATATGATTTGAACCAGTGTAGCGCAGTCCCTGTGATCCTAGTCTCATGTTCTAATCTGTGTAATAAAATGTTGTGATCTACTGTGTTGTGAGAAGGTGAGCACCCCCCTTGTCACTGTCTTTTGGTGACGTGGCCTGCGAGGCAGCGTCGGAAAATAAAGACTTTTTGGACTTTGTGGCGCATGTACACGCGGGTGCGTGCCCTGCGGGAGAGCGCGCTGCTGCAGGGGCAGATTTTATTGAGCAAGGGGGCACGGCCCATTGCACTCAGGGGGTTTATATTTCTTTATGGTGTTGGCTATGTGGTGTTTGCGTAAAGATATTGTGTTGTGTGTAAATATTTGGTGTGTGAGTAAATTAAATAATGCATTATTTCATTCCCCCCTTGAGCAAGCACTTGGCGACAGTGGCGAGGAAAAACTGCCTTTTAGAAGGCAGAAACCTCGGAGCAGACCCCGGCTCAAGATGGGCGGCCATCTGCCGTCTCAGTGCATCATGGGAGGGCCCCCGGTAGTCTAAGCCTATAGCAGCATAACTAGGGGCCGGCCTAGGCCAGCCCTAACTTAAAGCTTTATCAAAGAGGAAAGTTTTAAGTCTACTCTTAAATATAGAGAGGGTGTCCGCCTCCCGGACCGAAACCGGAAGATGGTTCCATAGTAGAGGAGCATGATAACTAAAGGCTCTGGTTCCCAATCTACTTTTGAGGACTCTAGGAACCACAAGTAGCCCTGCATTTTGGGAACGCAAAGTTCTGGTGGGATAATAGGGTACTATTAACTCTTTAAGATAGGATGGAGCCTGACCGTTCAGGGCTTTATAAGTGAGGAGGAGAATTTTAAAATCTATCCTGAATTTTACAGGTAGCCAATGTAGAGAAACCAGAACAGGAGAAATATGATCTCTCATGCTGGTTCTTGTCAGTAGTCGTGCTGCAGCATTCTGGATTAGCTGGAGAGTCTTTATGGATTTATTGGGGCAGCCTGAAAGAAGGGAGTTACAGTAATCCAGTCTAGAGGTAATGAATGCATGGACTAATTTTTCTGCATCTTTCTGACTCAGGATGTGCCTAATCTTTGCGATATTGCGGAGGTGAAAGAATGCAGTCTTTGAAATATTTGCTATGTGCGAGTTAAAGGACATGTCCTGGTCAAAGATAACTCCTAAATTTCTTACAGTGGAGCTTCAGGCCATGGCTAAGCCATCTGGCAATGCAATATCACTGCATAATTTGTTTCTAAGGTGTTCGGGGCCCAGAACAATAACTTCAGTTTTGTCTGAATTTAGAAGTAGGAAGTTGCTGGTCATCCAGGTTTTTATGTCTTTAAGACATGCCTGAAGCTTGACTAGCTGATTTGTTTCATCTGGTTTCATTGATAAGTACAATTGTGTGTCATCCGCATAACAATGAAAATGTATGGAGTGTTTCCTAATAATATCACCAATGGGGAGCATATACAGGCTGAATAATATTGGCCCAAGGACAGAGCCTTGGGGAACTCCATGACTAACTTTTGTGAGTGTGGACGATGTATCATTAACATGAACAAATTGAGATCGATCTGATAAATAAGACTGAAACCAGCTTAATGCAGTTCCTTTGATGCCAATTAGGTGTTCCAATCTGTGCAGTAATATAGAGTGGTCAGTGGTGTCAAATGCAGCACTAAGGTCTAACAGTACAAGGACAGAGATAAATACCTTGTCTGATGCCAGGAGGAGGTCATTTGTGACTTTGACCAATGCTGTTTCGGTGCTATGATGAGCTCTAAAGCCAGATTGAAAATTTTCAAATAAGTTATTATTTTGAAGAAAGTCATATAACTGATTGCCGACTGTTCTTTCAAGGATCTTGGAAAGAAATGGAAGGTTAGATATTGGTCTATAGTTGCTTAAAACCTCTGGGTCAAGTGTGTGTTTTTTAAGGAGAGGTTTGACTACAGCTACTTTAAAGGACTGGGGTACATAGCCTGTTATCAGGGACAGATTGATCATGTCTAATAGACAGGTGCTAAGTAAGGGTAAAGCTTCTTTGAGAAGGTTGGTAGGAATGGGGTCTAAGAGGCATGTTGTTGGCTTGGATGAATATACGAGTGAGTATAGCTGATGGAGATCAATAGGTGAAAAGCAGTCAAGATGATTATCTGTTTCTACTGTTGGTTCTAAGACACCAGTGTTTGATGTCACATCAGTACCAGCTGAGGTCAGTAGGTGCTGAATTTTGTCTCTAATGTTTAAAATCTTGTCATTCAAATAGGTTATAAAGTCATTGCTGCTGAGGGTCACAGGGATACAAGGCTCGATAGCACTATAGCTCTCTGTCAGCCTGGCTACAGTGCTGAAGAGAAACCTGGGATTGTGCTTGTTATCCTCAATTAATTTCGAGTAATAGGCTGCTCTGGCATTCCGTAGGGCCCTATATAATCTGGCAGTCCGTAGGGCCCTATAATCTAAGACTGTCTTGCCATATTGAGCAAGATTCAATAGGTTTAGAGGAATGCCATTTCATTTCAAGTTTTTGCACATTTTGCTTTAATTTGCGAACCTCTGTATTATACCAGGGTGCAAGTTTCTTTTGCTTTATGTGTTTCTTTTTTAGCGGGGCAACAGAGTCTATCATTGTCCTTAATGAGCTTGCAGTATTGTTCACAAAATGGTCAATTTGAGAGGGATTATTGTAATGTTCACTAGTATCGGGACATGATACTGAAGTAAATGACAATAGAACTGCTTCTTTAAATTTAGCCACAGCACTATCAGACAGGTATGTAGTGTAGGAGTTTTTTCTTGGTGGTGTACGGTCAAATTGTACAAACTCAAAAGTTATTAAACAATGGTCAGAAAGAAGAGGATTTTGTTCAAAAACTATTAAATGTTCTACTTCAATGCCATGTGTCAGAACAAGGTCAAGAGTGTGACTGAAGCAGCGAGTGGGTTTATGTACACACTGATAGAGGCCGATTGAATGTAATAGAGAGATAAATGCTGCGCAAAGGCTATCATTACCATTGTCCACATGGATGTTGAAATCGCCCATAAGAATTACTTTATTAGTTTTAAGGACAAGACTCGATAGGAACTCTGAAAATTCCAATAGAAATTCAGAGTATGGCCCAGGAGCGTGGTACACTACAGCAATAAAATTTGGTTGTACTGTTTTCCAGGTAGGGTGTGAGAGTGTAAGAATAAAGCTTTCAAATGAATAGTAGTTGACTTTGGGCTTTGGATTGAATGATAGCTTTGGGTCAAAAATGGCTGCAACTCCACCTCCTCGGCCGGTGTCCCGGGGAATGTGAGTGTTGATATGACTGTGGGGAGTGGATTCATTTAAGCTGACATATTCTTCTGGCCGAAGCCAGGTTTCGGTTAAACAAAATAAATCTATATTATAGTCCAATATTAACTCATTTACTAGTTCAGCTTTAGATGAGAGAGATCTGATGTCGCAGTCGTGGATCAGCGGTTAGGGTGTCGGACCCGTAACCGGTGGATTGCTGGTTCGATTCCCTGTCCCGGTGTCCATGGCTGAGGTACCCTTGACCAAGGTACTTAACCCCCACTGCTCCCCGGGCGCTGCACGCAGTCGCCCACTGCCCCGGGTTTGCTGTGTGTGTGTGTGCACGTCACTTGGGTGGGTTAAATGCAGAGAACAAATTTCATTGGAGTGAGTTCCCTCCAATGACAAGATATGTCACTTTCCTTTCCTTTCCTTTCCTTTAACCGTCCACATTTATTTCTCCTATTTGTTGTAGCTATGGAGGTGCTGGTGTTGATCTTTATTAGATTTTTATGTATAACTCCTCTTTTTGTATTTGATTTAATTCATTTAAGTGGTCGGGGGAACAGACACAGTCTCTATGGGATATTGGGTGGGTAACTGTCCTAATGGAAGCGCAGAGAGGCGTGTAGGACTGCAACTCTGCCTCCTGGTCTTAACTCTGGGTTTTCAGGGTTTTGGTTTAATAAGAAACGTCAGATTCCTAGATATGAGAGCTTCTCTATCCATTGTATATTTGCCTATTGCATATTTGCAATAATCACCTGTTTATTCCAGCACAGATCAATCCACAATTCTCCGCTTTAGAAGACAAAGGACTACGTAGTCTGGGAGACTTATACATTGATGGTGTGTTTGCAAGCTTCGACTAATTAATTTCTATGTTTAATCTACATAAATCAGACTTTTTACGGTACTTCCAGTTGCAAGACTTTGTAAAAATGCATGCTGCATCATTCCCACAGATACCAACACCCAGTGGGATGGGCCTGGCTCTCCAGGCTAAAACTTTATCAAAGGACCATATCTCCTGTTTTTATAATTTACTGTCCTCAACCAGTGAACCGATTTTACGTAAGATCTGGATGAAGTGGGAGTCAGAACTTCAATTGAATTTCTCTGAGACCTTCTGGTAGGGAGCCATGAGAGCTGTTATCTTGTCACCCAGCTGTCCCAGACTTTAATTAATACAACTTAAAGTCTTCCATAGGCTACACTATAGTAAGGAAAATCTTTCAAAGCTTTATCCAGACAAATTTGATGAGAAATGTAGTAGATGCTCACAGACCCCCTCTAACTCATATGTTCTGGGCATGTCCCAAGCTGTCTGAATTCTGGCAACTATTCTTTAAAACAATTTCAAATATATTAGGCATAAATCTAATCCCAACTCCACATATCGCCTTTGCCTCCCTTATTGCTCGTAAGAGAATTCTCTTATTATGGAAGTCTTCTCAACCACCATCAATTCACTTAAGTTACCTCCACCCTGGAGGTAGGGTCACTGGGTCACTCACCGAGGTCAAACCACTGGAATAAGGAGGAGGGGGAACGGGGATCCTCCTAATTGCTCCACAGTTATGGAATCAAAAAACACTCAAAGTAAATTTCATTCATAACACTAGTTGATTACTGTAGGCCTATTTCAGATTCCATACACTCTTGTTTGTCGTCTGTGGGTTGTGCGAAGGCCAATAATATAGCCTTACTATACAAAAATGAGACTGTCTACACACCACCAATGTATTGGTTTTGTCATGATCTGCTGTCTATCAGTCACTGGTTTTTCTGTTTTCCCCTGAATGCCTCATCCTTCAGCCCATTATCACCTCAATCAGCCTCACTGCTTTCACCTGTTCTCCTCACAGGTTACAAAGGCAACCCCTGTCCTTCCCTCATTGCCGGATTGTCCCTCTGCTCTGCATGACTCTCCAGTTCTGTATTCCTGTTTGCCTTGCCAGTTGATAACCCTGCCTGCTTCCGTTTTTGCCTCCTGCCTTCTCTTTTGGTAAAGTAGGCTCTGATTTTTTCCCTTCGTTTTTTGTTGTAACTATTTTTTGCTGAAGAGATTTTTGTTTTTGGACTATTGTGGAGGTTTTATTTAGAAAGAAGGATTTTTTCATTGTCGCTAAAGTTTTGCTGAAAAGGATTTTTGTTATTTAACCTTTCAGTGGACTCCTTGACCAGCCCCGCTCCCTGGTGGACATTACTGCCTCAGCAAAGCCTCCTTTTACTAATTAGTAAAGTCTTTTTGCTCCTTACTGACTTTGTCCTGTGTGTTGCACTTGGGTCCATATACTCCCTGGTTTCAGGTTTAGTCTTGACCCCTGCTGTCCGTCACGTCAGAGGGCATTGGTATTAGCATAACCTGTTGATTACCGAAGCGACTCCGATTCAGGTAATAAACATAATGGACAGACAAAGGCCAAAGTTATCAGGTGCTTACTTCAGAAAGAAAAGGACTGAAGAGGAGAAACGGTCCAAAAACAAAGGTATGTAGCTAATGTTCCCTCTGTAGCGTACGACTGTAATTACGTTATGAAAAGGGGCTAACGTTAATTGTTTAGTGGTCATTAGTTTGTTTGCTGTTTTGTGTGCTAGTTATAGTTTGCCTGAACATTTTAAGAAGAAAGAAAGAAAGAAAGTGACATATTTTGTCATTGGAGGGAACTCACTCCAATGAAATTTGTTCTCTGCATTTAACCCACCCAAGTGACGTGCACACACACAGCAAACCCGGGGCAGTGGGCGACCGCGTGCAGCGCCCGGGGAGCAGTGGGGGTTAGGTACCTTGCTCAAGGGTACCTCAGCCATGGACACCGGGACAGGGAATCGAACCAGCGATCCACCGGTTACGGGTCCAACACCCTAACCGCTGATCCACGACTGCCCCTAATTTTCTGAGTTAACATACATACATACCAACAAATGTGTCTACAATTAAGCAGTCTGCACCTTTGCTGTCATTGCTTTGTGGCCATTTGGTTATCGCTGGGTACTGTATTTTGCCGTCTGAATTTTCCATGCAGTAAGCTATCCTTAAAAATACGGACGTTGCCCACATTTCGCCCATTATTTTCTGTCTCAGTATAACGTTAATAGAATTTGGGCAATGAAGCATTTCTCCCTGTTGGTTAATCTGGAGGTTAATAGCATGTAATGACATTAAGTGATAGCTAATGTATTTAAGTGTGCCGGTCATGCATGTTTACATTGATGCACTTTTCCAGGGGCACTGCTTAAATATTTTGGAGTGCCTCCTGCCCAGGATGAGTCTCCAGCAACAGAGGCCTCATCTGTAGCAGAGGATGAGCAGATCCCATCCACCTCTATGGCCGCTATGGCTTCTATGGCATCTCCTACCATGTCTCAGGAAGGCCACGAGGAGTTTGCTGCTGCTTCTCCCCAGCAGGAGCCTATAGGTGTGTGGTATTTTGCTCTCATTTGTGTGTGAAGATAGAAGTAGCAGTGTGTTTTATCTGTGAATTTTACCTGCCTGTACACATTTTTTCCTGTTAGTTGTGATTAATCCAGTTTTGCTATTTCTTAAAACCATGTTTTGTTCCACTGCTGTGTGCTTTGAATAATATGCCAAATCAAATGTGCTGTTCTACAGAAATGCCTGAAACCCCACAAAGTTCAACTTCAGCTGGGGAAGAGCCTTTTTCAACAGACTATCTATCTATTATCAAGCTCCTTTCCTGTGAAACCTACTTTTGGTCTTGGTCAAGGAGGCAGATACCCCCTCCACGTTTAAGAGTAGACTTAAAACTTTCCATTGAATGAAGTTTATAGATTTCAGCACGCTTAGGCCCCCAGTTATGCTGGTATAACTATCATCTTTCTTGACAGGTAATTAAAATAAAAGAACAATTAGGTTCCCTAGCATACACCATTTCCACTTAACACTGGAGATTATATTCAGTATAGTATAGTGTAGTATAGTCAGTTTATAGTCTATCTTTCCAAGATATTTGTCATATCCTCTTCAGTCAATTGTATGTCATAGTGTTATGATATAGTGTTATATTATAAGCAAGTTATTTTATGAATGTACACTTCTGAAAAAGTGTTAAGCCACTAATATCATTGGACAGTGATTTTTTTTTTTTTTTTTTTTTTTTATAGAAATAGTAAAAACTGTGGTAATGAATCATGTGACCCACATGTATTCATCACACCTGTGAGTTCTCATGTGACTGTGCTGAGCAAACCTGAAGAAGGTAACGGGTAAAATGGTTTGTTTGCTCACAAGGAGTTCTGTTTGCTATATGATATAGATGTGCTAAATATGTCTGCCCTGTGGGACTCGTGTTCTAGCTGCATGTGAGCGTCAAACATTGTGCTGCATCTGAAGCTGTCATGCTGAATCCATTAAACATACAGTTCTATTATGTCATGTAGTATCAATCAGCTGTATGTTGGAGATCAGAGTGGAGACATAACCACTCAATTAAAAAATAGAGTTTGTCTATTTTCCTGTGTTTTCACAGTTTTTATATTGTGAAATTACCATGTTTCTTCCCTGCAAATGACATCAAATATAAGATAATCCTTTATTAGTCCCATTACTGGGAAATTACAGTGTTGCAGCAGCAAACAGGCTATAGAGGGTGCAAAGCAAATATAACCAGCAGCGACTAAGCTGGAGTACCAGGAATGTTTTTTAAAGATTTAGTAATTATCATTCCAATTGAGGATGGGTCTCAGGATAGGGGTTCTGGTACTTTTCCACTCTCTCCCACCTCTCCCCCTCTCTCCCTGTGTGTGGTTTGTACATTTGTCTGGTCCATTTGTGTGGATCAATTTGGAGCTGAGCTGGGCATTCCTACCTGCATTCCCCCCTTCTGTGCACCTATTGTGTTACCAGCTCCTTTTGGAAACCCTTTGTTCATTAAGACCTCATGCACTCACCTGCCACCCTGTCAGTTTGGACCTCTTGTATAAGTTTAAGACTTTTGCTAGTTAGTAAATTTTGACTTCTTTGACCTCAGTAAAGACTTGTTTCAAACGTTTAATTTTATTGTTGAGTGGTCTGCGTTTTGAAATTCCAAATTTTTTAACCATAACAATGGAACCAAAACAATGCCTGTACCTGTAGTGATCCCTCAACAACAACATGTGTTCCAAGAGGGTGTGCCATTAATGCAACTGTGAACAGTACTAAAACAAAGGAGACTAATCAATAGACTGACAAACATCATCATCAGACATCATTTCAGGACCACTGACATATACACTGATCAGCCACAGCAATAATATCACTGAAGTGAGTAACATTAATCGTCTGTGTACAAAATGCTATGCTATGTTCTATGGCGAAACCTTGGGTTCTGGCAATCGTGGATGTCCTTGTCCGTGCCTAACAAGCAAGATCCAAGCATTCTTCCGTAGTCTATTTGCTAGTAGACTATTTAGGCCTATTGTATTGTCAATATGGCTATAAATTGTTTAGCCTATTCAGAATTTTGTCCAATAATAGATCAGCTCATCAATGTTAATTTCCTTAATGTGGACAGTTATTTGGTTTCAACAGCAATAGTTCAGGAAACTGGAGCACTAACGAGCACATAACGTTTTAGTAAACGTGATGCTATAATTTCGATATAAAGACTGTAAAATTAAAAACAGTAGTTAGAAAGTTGAAAGAACAGGGAAACAGAAAACTTTGAATTTAGCTTTTAGCTTCTGAAGTAAATATTTTAAACTGTGATGAAGCTCAGAATTTATGAGAAGGACTGCTGCTTTATTTTAGTTTCTAACCTGGAGCATGTGATATGTGACTGGATGTGAGAAGATCATAAAATACTGACCAAACCTTTTTGCGTATCAGAGCTAAATAATGAGCGAAGTAAATGGTATCTCTCATAATATAGAGACCCAAATATTCTTTGTGTTGCAGGAGAATCACTAATTATGTATTATTTCAGCCAACTGAAACCCATTTACTTTTAGTCAGAGTGTTTGTTTTTTTTTTACCTGCCCCCAAATATGACTGCATATGACCCATAAAATGTTTTCAAGACAATATAGATGCAATCAAGTAAGGCAGGAATTTTCAGTGGTACTTTCCATCTTTCCCTGTTTGAAATTAGACAGTGGTAATCACAATATTCTATATTCGACACAGCTGGAACCTGATGTGATTTTGGTGACTGCTCTTGCAAGGTAGACCAGTGCCTGTTGTGTCATAACAATAGATTAATTTAGCTGTAACTCAAGACTGCAGATAAATTTTTCCTTTGGCCATCATTTGCTGCTGAATAATGTGCATGTGGGCCTGATCCAACGTAAAATGGCCTGTTCTGACTGTTCCATACTAATATTTTAGCAGCCTAATAAAGGCTGTCTTAATTAAAATTGTTTTGGTCTTCATTGTGTTCTTAAGTGTTAATGAATAGTGAAAATAACAATGAAAATAACAAATAACACCCCATTTGAGTCAAACTCACTATTTTGGTCATGGATCTGGGTTTTCCCAGTGGTGTGCTGTTAAATTTGGTTAATGAGCTTTATTCAATTTTTCAATAATTCAAATCATCCTTGATTATTATTACTGGTGGCCAAAATTGCTCTTTTGTTCAAGTCTTGTTCAAAAGGATCTCATAGACGCAAGAAAATATTTTATTTTATTGTCATGATGACACCCATCAAAAATGATAAATGTTAAAGTATGAATGATGACATGACATAGAAGTTACATGTTTGCAATGATTTATTGAATTGTTTTACAATATGTTGATTTATCTTGTGTAATATTTATAATAATACTTATTTGCTAATGGCCATTTTGGAGTTCTTAACATAAAGTGTTACCAGTAATTCCAGTAAAAAGCCACAGCAAAATATGGTCTACATTAAGCATATTGTCCTGTGTCAGACAGAGACATACATGCAGAGCCTACTTAATGCCTGGGCTTAAAAGAGACTCAGGCCAAGAGCCCAGGGGTTTTGTAGCTGATTTGACTGTTTGCAAGGATTCCCAGCAGCTGCTACAGCACGGCAAGCATGGTTAAAAAAAATCTTGTTGGAAATCTTGATTGTACCAGTTTATACCACACTTCAGCATATGAATTTGCTATGAAATGCAATATTAGTATGGTGACAAACAATGGGATAAAAACTACTTTATTTTCATCCTTTTATCCTCCGTTCAGTCTCACAGATAGACAGACCAGTAGACAACATTAAAGAAGAGGAAGGAGAAGGGGAAGAGGGCTCTCGCATAGAGGTCAATGCGTTTAGCAGCAGCAGGTATGACAGGTTTGGGTGGTGGGGGTTTCTTATTTGCTATGTTCTGAGACTTGAGGGCCCCTGTTACTTCAACTGGTTTACCATAACAATCAAAGTTGGAAAGTTCAAAATCTCGAGGCAAAGACCCCACAATGCTGAAGTCATTGGAGCGAAGGTCTGACTTGGATGTGCAAACTTTCTTACATCGAGTTTCTACCACCTGGTAAGAAGAAGACAAAGAAGAAAACAAACCTTTATTAAAATCATAGGTGCAACGTAATGCAATTTGTTCTCTACTTTTAAGACAACCATGAAAAGGTCAGCCTCCACACTGCACCCATGGGCCAACTCCACATCTAATCCAGCGCCTTTGTTAAGGGCACTAGCTGGAGGATTAACATGAAGGCTCTTCCCCAGCTGAGAAAATAACACAGGGTGATGGTGCTAACCACTGAGTCTCTGTGCTGATGCTAAAAGAGACAGACTGAATACTATTTTAATACTGTCACACATTTGATTTTGCTGTGTAAAGAAAGAGGGGAACCTCAGGAGAGCGTACATATTTATGTCTTTTTATTATAAATGAATAATTAAAAATGTCCCTGCTTATGTGATGTTTTAGTTAATGAGGGCAACACTGTATTCCCAACACATGAAGGATCATGTTCTTCAGTTAATTTTCCCTTCATTAAAGGAAAACATAAGTCATTCCTTTATTCAAATAATTCAATTTCAAAACTCAATAACCTTAGAAAAAGGAAACTGGTAGTGCTAAATACATAATGCCTCAGTTGTTACCGAGATACTAGTTAAATACCATTCTTGTCATGACTCATTCTGCGACTCCAGCTTTCCTAATGTTTCCCTGTTTTCCCTGTCCCCTTTGTGTCTCCTCCTCCTCCTGTCTGTCTGTCTCTCTGTGCATGTCTTGTGGGCATTTTCAAATATCTGTCTTCCATCAGCTCATCAATCACCAGTATAAGAACACCAGCTCATCCTTCACTCATCTTCTGCCTGCAATCTGGTCGCTACTCTCTCAGCCGCTCACTATAGTGTACACCTCTTCCTGTGCTTAAGCTAATATTCTTTTCTATAATAAACCTATCATTCAAATCCATTTGTGTCTGCCTTTGAGTCCAAGGGGGAGGATGAGCTTTCCTCAGCTTCTTCAGGAAAGCTCATCTTTCTTCCCCCACCTGTTGCTGTGCTTTCCTGATGGTGGAGCTGGTGTTGAGGGACCAGGTGAGATTCTCTGCCAAGTGGACACCAAGGAATTTGATGATTTTACAATCTCCACAGAGGAGGCACTGATGTTGAGCGGACAGTGGTCACTCTTGTCTTACTCTTCTGAACAAACCATCTCTTTGGTCTTGCTCAAAGACAGGTTGTTGACTTTGTTGACAGGTTGTTGACTTTGACAATAACATCTCAGGGATATGTTGAAGATGTGTGTAAGTGTTGAGTTTATCTGCTGTCCTTAAAGTGGTTGTGGGTTGTCTGGGCATGTACGCCTCTCTGATGGGCCAGGATTATTTGGCCCTCACTGTGCTCACCACCACCTTGTCGCCAGCTCTGAAGGCTCTGACTCAAATCCTCAGCACACTTTCGCAGTCACCTATGGCTTGTGGTTGGCCCTTGTGGTGATGGTCTTTGCCAGTGACGTTGTTGAAGCATTTGCCAATATAGCTAGTCACTGATGATGCATACTCCTCCTGACTATGTCCAGCAAAATACCATGAAGATGGAAAACATGCTGGATAAGGTGGTGTGCTGTCTCACAGGCTGTGGGGAATTTGGGGAGGGCAACAAAGTGAACAGCCTTGGAAAACTGGTTAACTATGGTAAGAATGACAGTATTACCTCGTGACTCAGGTAATCCAGCAACAAAATCAAGGGCAATGTGGGATCATGGATGACTAGGAATGGGAAGAGGATGCAGCAGACCAGCAGGTGAGCGATGGGAATACTTCCCTCTGGCCTCAGCCTCCATGGTGGGCCACCAGAAGTGTCACTTCAGGAGGGTCAGGGTGCGGTTCATACCAGGATGGCAGGCGAAATGCAACGTGTGTCCACACTGGAGGACCTGGGAACAAGCTGAATCCGGTACAAACAAGTGGTTAGGAGAGCCATTACCTGGATCTGGCCAAGTCTGCTGAGCCTCTCTAACTATGGACTCAATCTCCCAGGAAACTGCTGCCACATTTTATGGTGAGGGGAGGGTGGTGTCTGGACTAGGTGGAGTCTCATCCGTGGTGTGTTGGCAGGAAAGAGCATGAGGCTTCACATTCCTGGACCCAAGTCTGTAAGTAAGAGAAAAGTTAAAACGACCAAAAAACAATGCCCAGCGTTCTCTGCGAAAGTTCAGACACTTAGCTGTCTGTATGTAGGCTAGGTTCTTGTGGTCTGTGGTCCACACCACAAATGGTTGCTCAACATCGTAGTTACACCCAGGAGAAAAGGGCACAGGGATGGAGCTTCTGGTCTGAGCCTGAGCATTGGGAGAGGACTGTGCCCACTCCAGTGTCAGAGGCATCCACCTCAACAATGAACTGGCGGGATGGAAAGGGTTGGACCAGGATGGGAGCAGAAATAAATAGAGTCTTCAAACAAGAGAATGTGCTTTCAGCCTGAGGGGTCAAGACAAACTGAATAGAGGAGGAAGTGAGTTTAGTGAGGGGAGCTGCTCTCTTACTGTAGTCCCGAATGAACCTGTGGTAAAAATGGGTGGATGGTCTTGGCCACTCTGTGACTGCCTTGATCTTATCAGGATCAGTCTTCACCTGCCCACTCTCAATGATGTAGCCCAGGAAGGTAACAGAACTGGCGTGGAATTTGCATTTCTCTGCCTCAGACTATGGCTTATGTTTTGGAAGAAAATCAAAATGTCATCAAGGTACACAAAAACAAAAGAGTTGAGGAAATCTCTCAGCACACCATTCACCAATGTCTGTAAGAGTGCTGGAGCGTTAATTAAACCAAAAGACATTACCAAATATTCAAAATGTCCAAGGGGAGTGTTGAATGCCGTCTTCCATTCATCCCCTTCTTTGATTCGAACCAGGTGGTAGGCATTCCTGAGGTCCAGTTTTGAGAACACGGTGGCACTTTGAAGAAGCTCAAAGGTTGAAGTGATTAAAGGCAGTGATTTTTTACAGTGATGTTATTTAGCCTGTGACAGTCAACACAAGGGTGCAGAGAGTGATCCTTCATGGAAACAAAAAAGAAACCAGCACCAACAGGAGATGAAGATGGTCTGATAATGCCAGTAATCAGAGAGTCTTTAATATACTTCTCCAGAGCCTCTCTTTCTGGACGGGAGAGATTGTAGAGATGGCTAGTAGGAAGCGGAGCACCCAGTAGCAAATCTGTGTCATAGGGATGGTGTGGGGGTAAGGAGAGAGCCAGATCTTTTTTAAAAACCTCACTCAGATGATATTCTGCAGGTATAGTTCACAAATCAGGGTACTCAGTGGTTGGAGGAGGGACTGTAACCTCAGGAGGATGAGCAGATCTCAAACATGATAAGTGGCAGAATGAACTCCAGCTGAGAATTTTTCCAGCAGACCAATCAATGTGAGGATTATGTTGTTTTAACCAGGGATGGCCCAAAACCAAAGGAGTCTTGGGGAAGGAGAGGATCTTCAACTCAGTGCTGTCTCTATGATTCCCAGATAGAACCAGCGTTAAAGGAACAGTACAATGGGTCACTTGAGCCAAAATGTTTCCCTTTAGAGCACTGGCAGTGCGTGGAAGCTCAAGCTTCTCAAGAGGGAAGCCAGATTGGAGGGCCAACTCCTTATCCAAAAAATTACCACCAGAATCAATTAAAGCAAGGAGAGGCAGGGAAAGCTCTTTATGACACAGTGTGGTTTGAATCTGCATCTTGGAACAATCAGGGGCTGAGGGAGTAGTTGGGCTCACCAGTACACCCACTGCTACTGGTGAGCCCTGTCTTTTGGTCAGACTGGACAGGCAGCAAGTAAGTGCCCATGTTCTCCACAGTAAATTCACTCACCCACCTTGATCGCGGAGGCGCTCAGCGGGGGAGAGATTAGCTTGACCCAGCTGCATGGGTTCCTCTAATGTCACTGGAAGTGTATAAACTCTGGTCTCAGGGAATGAATGAAACCCGGTTCTAGTGAGAGTTGGAGGTGAAGACCGAGCAGTGTGTGATGTTTGGAAATGACCAGCCCTCTCCCTGCGCCACTCACGTAAACGATTATTCAGTCTGATGGCGAGGGAAACGAGAGTCAAAATTAGTTGGTTCATCACGAACAGCAAGTTCATTCTTCAATTACTCGCCAAGTCTATTCAAAAGCGCCCCCTGAAGTGCTTGGTCATTCCACCCAGCATAAGCTGCCAGTGTCCTAAACACAGAGAAATCAGACACAATTCCATTTCCCTGGCGGAGGTTTAGCAGACGTTTGGAGGCATCCCCACAATGGTCAGGGTGATCAAACACTCCTTTAAACAAAATCACTTAGTGAGAGACTGTGAAGAGGCTTGCTACCGTTAATTGCTTTTGCCCAGGCTAATGCCCTTCACCGCAGTAGACCCACAGTATAATGTACCTTGGATTGGTCTGAGGGAAACTTCAAGGGGTGCTGGCTAAAAATCAGGGAGTGCTGGAAGAGAAAACCTCTGCATTTGTCCAAGTCTCCAGCAAAGGGTTTCAGGTCTGAAGCATGTGATTCTCTGGGTGAAGGAGGGACTGGAGGCGGAGCTGGAGAACGATCTGGCCAGAGGAGTCTGGAGGAGGCTGAGCGGAACTGCGTTGAGTAATGCAGCGACTTGATTGGACAATTGAGTAATGGCTTGTTAGCTGTCAGAGGAAGCCCAGAACATTTGTTCATGTTGTCCAAGAAGAATTCCTTGATTGGAAATGGTATTTAGAGTGGCTAGTTATGGGTCTGAATCTGCTGGTCCATGCTGGCCAGATCGTTCTGTTGTGCAAAAAAAAAAAAGGCTAACAATAATTAACTGGCCAACATTAGTACCACAAGGTAGACTGAATGATCTCGCGGAGAGTAGACTGCAGAACCGGGGTATTTGTACTGCTGGAGATGATTAGTGGATGGATCTCAGGTGAGCAGGCTGATTGGCAGCAGGTCTGATGAGCCACACCCAGAACACAGACACAGAGAGAGACAAACAAGGAACCACAAGAAACAAAGGAGAGGGAGAAAACAGCTGACACATGGGGAGGAAGGAAAGGCACAAACCATAACACCTCCAAGTTGGTGCGGTCGCCATCAGTTGTAGCTTTCTAAACATGTGCCCAAGAGTGCTCTCAAAGCAGTCCTGAAGTGACACCATAGTGCATCCGGAGTGGTTGCTGCGTGCTACCGACTTACCGCTATCTTTCCTCCTGTGAGCTCCACCTCAGGTCAAGTGGAACTTGTTGCCCAGTCACACTGGCCCCTTTGAACTAGACAAGGTTATCCACTAACCAGTCAGTCCCAAACTTCACGCATCTTTGAATATCCATCCTACCTTGCATGAGTCTCTGCTTGAGCCTGTCTCCACCAGTTCCCTGTGCCCCCCAGCCAATCCCCCTCCACCGCCATGGACCATGAATGACCACCCTGCCTTCACTGTCTGGTGATCCTAGATGATCGTCTTTGAGGCTGACACTGTTCCTGTCATGTTTCTGGCTCCCTCTTGTTTTCCTGTCTCCCTTGTGTCTCCTTGTCCACTGTCTGCCAGTCTGTGTGTGTGTATACTGAGCACATGGCAGTTCTTAAATACCTCTCTTCCTATAGCACATTAACCACCAGTGTAAGAACCCTGACTCATCCTTCACTCATCGTCGGATTGTACCACATGCTCAACTATATGGACAAAAGTGCTGTGAAATCTGACCATTACACTAACAGGGACTTTAATGACATTGTATTCTAAATAAATAGATGTTAATATGGAGTCTATTTTAAAAAAATCTAAAATTAAAAAATGATATATTTATAAACTACAGTAAAATAATCTCATCTCGAGGATGCAAATAATTCTTTTTGCAAATGATGTGAGCAGCAGAAATGCAGGCCATTTGGCCAACTTACTTGCAGAGTGTTGACATGTATGGGTGTTTCACCTGTCCCATTCACCGTGTTGTTAGTTTTATTTGGAGGTTTCTTTCCTTCTTTCTCTTTCAAAGCTTTTTCCTTTGTGGCCATTTTGGCTTTCTCCTCTTCAATCAGTTTGGAACTGTTCAGTATCACCTACAAAGAAACAGCAAGAGGGAAAGAAAGAGATAGAGAGAAGGAGAGAGAGAGAATTTCATGGACACAATTTACTGCATGTAAATTTAACATACAATAATACACAATGTCCCATTTATGCTGTTTATTCAGATTAACTCAGCTGTAAGCATTTATGGAAAAGGTTATGTAAATGTGTCCCCTTAAAGCCTTTGAATATCTGCACAAGGTTGCATCAGTTTTGGAGATCACTGAAGGAATACCTGTTGAACTTATTATTTTCTCACTGTGTTGAATCAAAGGGGCAGCATTTCAGGTGGCTGTGATTGTTAGATTGGACTGGAAGATGTCATACAGATACTGATACTGCACTCTGCCATACATCTGACCATTGTCCAATTATAAGACTTATACCATCAAACAAAGGCAAACTGATGTACCTAATGATATAACTGAGAAACACGGCTTCAAAGTTGTTTTGACTATCCAGCCAAAATTGTAGATAGAACAGAGGTTATGTGCTTATCAAATATGTATTCTTCAAGTATTTTTATGACCTTGAACACGTGACAAATTATTTGAATGATGACCCAAAAAGTTCAGATTCTGCTCTCTGCCTTTTTAATACCTTAAACATATACAGATATAGTATATTTTGTTGTATATAGTACATAATACAAAGAAAAGGGTGGCAACTGTAATTTTGATTTCCAAGTTTGTGTCACGCCGTGTGTTTTTGGTTATATTTTGTCTTTTGGTTTTTTGGTCCATGTATCATGTTTCATGTTTGTCTTGTCATGTGTTTCCATGTATTATGTTCCAAGTTTTTGTCATGTCCTGTTTCATTTTGAAAGTGTCGCTTCCCCTGTGTGTCTCTGTTTCATGTATCTTGATTGCTTGCTCCTCCCAAATGTGTTTCATGTGTGTCTTGTTATCTTGTCTATTTAGTCCTCGTCTTCCCTGTCACTCTTTGTCAGTTCGTTGCTTTTTCTTTTGTCTGGATGCTATGCTTTTTGTCATGCCATGTTTTGTCTCCCCCATGTCAGTTTTTTCATCACCACAGTATTAAGATGGGTTGACAGATTTAATTGTAAAATCATGGTAATAATAGAGGAAAATGACACCAAACTATTCAGCATTAGATCTGCCATGCTGACAGAGAGCCATGGCTCTATTGAGCCTTGTTTTCCTATTATCTCCAGTAGTAACAACTTTGTGATTTTTTTTTTCAATCATACTATTTTACTTACGTTATATCAACAGAAGTATTGGGACACATGACCATTACACCAACAGGGACGTTAATGACAGCCCATTTTAAGTACATACTTATTAATATGGAGTTGTTAGCCCCTTTGCAGCTGTAACAACTTCCACTCTTCTGAAAAAGCTTTCCACAGTGTTTCTGTGGAAATTTCTGGCAGTTCATGCACTTAAGTATTTGTGAGGTCAAGCACTGATGTTGGACGAAAAGGTCGGGTTCACAATCTCTGCTCCAGTTCATTCCAGTTAGAATTCTGTGTGGGCCAGTCAAGTTCTTCCACACCAAACTCATCCAACCATGTCTTTATGAACCTTGCTTGGTGCACTGGGGCAATATCAAAAAAGCAAACAAAAAAACAGCCCCATCCCAGTACTTTTGACTATATAGTGTATCTTGAAACACAGCAACCTTAGAAACAACTTTAAGACCAGATATGCTTTTCTCCCATCAGTCTTCAAACTTCAACATTTTCTTCATCTAAACATTCAACTTGTCTCTTAGACCTGGAACGCAGAAGCTCTACTACTAACAATCACTTTTTTACTGTTACTGTTAATATTATTAATCTGTACCTCTAACACAGGGGTCGGCAACCTATGGCTCGTGAGCCAGATGTGGCTCTTTTGATGACTGCATCTGGCTCGCAGACAAATTTTAGCTGACATTTCTTAACACGATGAGTAATGAATAATTCTACTGTCGTTTTAAAGTAAAACATCCATCTTCTAGCGCTTATCCCGTTCAGGGCGGCAGGTGGCTGGAGTCTGTCAATCACAGGGCGGTACAGGGGGCTCGACACCAAAACTCTATTTTCATTGGATAATACGGTAGCCTACGACACGGGTGGTTGTAAGGTCAAGAAGTAAACTTCCCTCCTTTTAATCAGGTAGTACAAGTGGACTACTGGACAAGTGGAAAAACAATCTTTGTCACATCTGAAAAACATAAAGACTAAGCTACCATTAACGGACGGAAGCCTCAACGCCTGCATGAAGCGTAACCTCACCATGTATCAACCACACTACAAGGCCATCAGCAAAACCATGCAGCCCCAGAAGTCGCATTAATGGTAAGAAGTATTTCATTTAGAGATGCGTTATACTTTAAAAACGTTGGTCTTACTTTCACGCATTAAGTTGTATTCAGTGTTGATAAATATTATATGGCTCTCACTGAAATAAATTTTAAAATATTTGGCTTTCATGGCTCTCCCAGCCAAAAAGGTTCCCGACCTCTGCTCTAACAGGTCATGTACCTCAGTCCTTTAAAGTAGCTGTAATCAAACCACCTCTCAAAAATCCTCATCTTGATTCACAAGTTTCAGCCAAATACAGACCTATAGCTAACCTTTATTTCTCCAAGATCTTTGACAAATCAATCAGCTACATGATTTTGTACATAACAATAGTACATTTGAGGATGTCCGTTCAAGTTTTAAAGTGCACACAGGGCAGAGACAATATTGGTCAAAGTTACACATGACCTTCTTATTGCATTAGAAGAGGGAACTCTGTACTTCTATTGTTATATCTTAATGCTGCATTTGATACCACTGACCATGGCATCCTGTTACAAAGACTCGAGCATTTAAAGGTATTAATGGAACTGCTGCAAGATGTTTAAAGCCCTGTTTTTTTAGATCCATCAGTTGGTTCTTGCCAACAAGGAATATTCCATACATGCATACAGTTAGTGAGTTGACTTCCACAACATTCTTTGCTTGGGTTAATGCTATTCACCTTATGTATGCTTCCTGTAGGCAATATTATTGGGAAACAATCTACAAATCCTCACTGTTATGTGGATGACACACAATTACACTTATGAATAAAACCAATCCGTTAACTATACTTTTTGCACATCTTAAATACATAAAAGCTTGGATGACCTACAATTATTTGCTGCTTAACTCAGACATCTTAGAAACACATTATCTAATAATATAGCAAATGGATGGCATTTCTTTGGCCTCCAATACTACTACTAATCTGGAAAATACAGGCTATGTTTTTTAACTCACACAAAAAACAAATTTCAAGGACTGCCTTCTTTCACTGGCATAACACTGCAAAAATCATGCACATCCTTAAAAACCTTTCTCCCATATGAAGCTCTTTATTGGCAGGCACAATCATTTTTGAAAAATCTCATAGTAGGATAAGATGCAGAGTTACTTGTGATGTCTGGAGTCCATAAAAAGTAGAATAGGAGCCAGAGCCCTCAGTTAAAAACCTCCTCTCTTGTGGAACCATCTTCTGGTCTCAGTACATGCAGCAAATACCCTCTCTACATTTAAGATATAGCTTAAAACTTTATTTTTTGATAAACCTTATTGTTAGGACTGACCTGTTAGTCTTGCCCCTATTTATGCTGCTACAGTCAGACTCTTTTAGTAAAACCTCCCAAACCTTATTATTCTATATTCTATTTGTACTAACTGGAAGTTCAATTTTAACTCTAAACCTTAAAGGCCATTATGTTCCCTTTGCTGACATCAACCAGCATTTCAATCAAGAGAATTTATTTGAGATAAAGTATACAACGGAGAAATCATACAACGGATCCTGCTAGAAAAACGATTTGGATTGACTTACCAGAGCCATTTCATGTCAGTATGTCTGATCACGGCCCTCGTGGTAAGTCTCCATTCTCCGTCTAAAATACTTTACAAGCTATCGGAGCGAAATCTGCTCTCTCACCGCTGCAGACTCCTCATGGGGCCCTGTTGTCTCTACTGATGGCCTCACAAGCAGTGACTGTTGAACTGAAGTCGGAACTCTGGTCCTCAGAACGGATTATTGAGGACCTTCTCCAGCGGCAGTCGGCATTGGGCTCCGGGCTATCTTGTCTAGAGCATCCGGAAAACCAGCGGCTACAGCCAGCGGGTCCTGCAGGACCTGCTATTGATGTCCCTGGCTTGAACTCAACTCAACCTGGTCATCCGTCATGAAGGAGACAAAGAAGCTGTCTCTCTCTCTCCTGCTTCCCCGTAGCCAGCTTCACCACCTTCCCCTCATGCAGGTAGCGCAGCATGCTTTCCAAAAACGCTCTTCTCTAAAGCGAGTCAGTCTACCCTCATATCAACCTTCCTCTCTATTCTCCTCATTGGCGACTCAGCATTGCCAACGGCCTCGGCTATCACCACCGCGGCCTAAGAGGCTCCCCCACAGCTACCTGTTGTTCCTGCCGCTGCTGCCACTGCTGTTTCCTCTGCTCACCCTCCTGCTCTCACTCGAGCAACTGAGCTGGCTAATCACTCGGCTAACATGCACTCTCCCACCTCGTTAATTACCAGGCTCGAATCCAACTCAAAACTTGCAGTGATCAATGGCAGTCTGGATTCGATCTCTCCTGAGACTTTAGTGGTTGGAGACTCCATAATCCGTTATCTAAGCGTTGCTGGTGGCATCACTTATTGGCTCTCTGGAGGCAAAACTACTGACTTTAATGAATTTATCCCAGCTCTCCTTGACATGTATCCATCTGTGCGCACGGTGGTTTCGCAGGGCCTAATGATGTTATGGCTAGGCAGTCTACAAAACTGCAATGTGAACTTGAATCTCTCATTTCCACTGTTCAAAGTGTGGGGAGGAGGTGTGTCCTCTCGGGTCCCATCCCTGTGATTTCCCAAAATCCCGAGCATTTCAGCCGTCTTTTTAGCCTGCATAACTAGTTAAAAATTTCACCAGTGCCACTGGCATTGGGTTCATCAGTAATTTAGATTCTTTCTGGACCAGACCGAATCTTTTTAAACAGGATGGCATACATCTCAACAAAAGTGGTTCAAAAATACTTACCTAATTTATTGATTTTATTGCTTTTAGTTGTGACTAATGTTCTTCACAGCATGACCCAGTGCAGTTTTCTGACTCTATTGCCTTAGCACTTCACTTCATTGGATCCTGCTGTTGCTGGTACTGTTTCATTCACCTCAGCTAAGATATCTGAGAGGCAGTGCAACATCGGCCCCCTCTAAAAACTTAAGTGGAAAAAAACTCATTAAGATAAAAATTCTACCACCCTTGTTGCAAACTCAGCCAACTTTTGTTTACTCAATGTAAGATCTCTCATTAATAAATCTTTCAGCTGCCAGAATTTCATTATGACAAATGACTTTTTTGGCAGAACAGAATCTTGGCTATCCCCTGTAGAACATGCCCCCTCACTGAGTCATCTCCACCTAATTATTCATTTCTTCACCAGCCAAGACTGACAGATCGAGGGGGGCGGGGTTGCTCTTATCCATAGAAATGTTTTTAGCTGATCATACTGGTAAAATACAACAGGGTCCTCATTCTGCGGGATTTTAATGTTCACTTCTGTTGTCCTGATTCCTCTGCACTTGCCTCCAACTTCATTAAATTGTTACAATCTTTCAGTCTGACCCAACATGTAAAGTTCTCAAGCCATTGCAAAGGTCACAGTTTCTAACTATTTCACAACAAAATTTGTTTGCTGCATTGTTGAGGCCTACCACCTGTCTCTCAGATTGTATCCCTACCTGGTTTTTAAAAGTTGTACTTCACACGGTTGGTCCCAACACCTTAGCCATTATAAACTGCTCTCTATTCTCTGGAATCTTTCCATCTCCCTTCAAACATGCTATTGTTTGCCCTCTCTTAAAGAAGCCATCACTCCACCACGGTGTTCTAAGTAACTACAGACCCAGCTCTAAGTTACCATTTGTATCCAAAATTCTAGAAGAAGTTGTGGCCTCACAGTTTTTTATGAACAAGAACTGCATTTTCGAAAAGTTCCAGTCTGGTTCCTGGAGCCGTCATAGTACAGAGACTGCACTTATCAAAGTCTCAACCTACTACAGCTGACTCTGGTCCCCAAATCCTGGTCACTAAGGGTGACCGTGCCTTAAAAATCCTTCTAGTGACTTATTAGGCTCTCATAAGGCTCTCTCTCAGCCTGTTGCAGCAGCCCCTACTACTGTATGGAGAGAGACCCGATGTCCCCCGTGAGCTGGGGCGGAAGAGATGGGGGTGCCGCGCACCGCGCCAGGAGGAAACATTATCATCCTGTCCTCCCTTCCGTCATAATGGGGATTGTAAGATCTCTCCCCAACAAGATAGACAAGCTCGCGGCGCTAACCCGGCATGAGAGGGACTTCCGGGAGGCTAGCCTGATGCTGTTTACGGAGTCGTGGCTAACGACGGGGAATCCGGACGCGGTCGCCAAGTTGGATGGCTTCCAACTTATACGGGCTGACAGGATGAAAGAGAGCGGTAAGAGAAAAGGAGGAGGGCTGGTGGTGTTTGTGAATGATAGATGGTGTAACCCGGGGCACATCACTATCAAAGAATAACTCTGCGGCAAGGACATTGAACTGTTAGCGGTTAGCATGCGACCCTCCTACATCCCAAGGGAATTCATGCAGGTTATCGCGATAATTGTGTATATCCCTCCATCTGCGGCGAAGCGGCCTGTGACCTCCTGCTCTCAGCTGTGAGCCGGCTGCAGACACAGCAACTCAATGCCCTGTTCCTCATCTTTGGAGACTTCAATCATGCCGCTCCTTCATCCTCTCTAACTTCATTCACTCAGTATGTTACCTGCCACACCAGAGGCAATAAAATACTGGACCTTTTCTATGCCAGCACCAAGGAGGCATACACGTCACTCCCCCTCCCCCCGCTGGGCAGAGCTGACCGCAACCTGGTGCTCCTCCAGCCTGTGCACAAACCTCTGGTGCACAGGCAGCTAGCTGTGACCCGCACAGCGAAGAAATAGTCTGATGAAGCTGAAGTGGCTTTAAAGGACTGTTTTAGCTCCACTGTGTGGGAAGTCTTCAGTGATGCCAACGGGGAGGACATCAACAGCCTGACTCATATGGTTACAGACTACATCAACTTCTGTGTGGAGAACACTGTACCCACCAGGACCATATGGTGCTTCTCCAACAACAAACCCTGGATCACCCCCAACATCAATGCTCTCCTGAAGGAAAAGAAGAGGGCCTTCATGTCAGGGAATAGAGAGGAGATGAAGCCTGTGCAGCACCAGCTTAGGAGGAGGATCAAAGAGGGGAAAAGGTGCTACAGGAAGAAGATGGAGGACCAGTTGCAGAATAAGAACATCAGCAGAGTCTGGCAGGGCCTGAAGACCATCTCAGGCCACAAGGAACCCAAGACTCTGGCTGGGGGGGACCAGGTTTGGGCAAAAGAGTTGAAACAAGTTTTTCAACAGGTTTGATGTGGCACCTGCACCTCCCCCCACTCAGTCCCTGCTGCTACCCCCCACTTCTCCTGCTGTGAACTGCTCCCCCTCCATTCAGCCCTCAGCCACTGCACACTCCAGGCAGCAGGTCCAGATGGAATCAGTCCCAGGCTCTTGAGATCCTGCGCTGACCAGCTGTGTGGAATCTTCCAGCACATGTTCAACCTGAGCCTGTCACTGGCCAGAGTCCCACAGCTGTGGAAGACATCATGCCTGGTACCAGTAACAAAGACCCCCCATCCAAAGCAGTTCAGCAGTTAGAGGCCAGTGGCGTCTGATGTCTCACCTGATGAAGACTCTGGAGAGACTTGTCCTCGCCCACCTGCGCCCGCTAGTGAGCTCATCAATGGAACCCCTGCAGTTTGCCTACCAGCCAGGAATTGGAGTGGAGGATGCCTGGGATGGGAGCACTGGGAGAATCATGTTTTTTAAAGGATTTCTGATTCTGATTCTGATTTTGACTTCTCCAGTGCCTTCAACACCATCCAGCCCACCCTACTGGGAGACAATCTGAAGTGTGCAGAAGTAGACCACCACCTCGGTGCCTGGACCGTGGACAACCTGACAAACAGGCCAGAGTATGTGAGGAAGGCAGAGCGGTGAGTCTGACATGCTTCTCTGTAGTACAGGTGCACCACAGGGAACAGTTCTGGCTCCCTTTCTGTTCACTCTCTACACCTCTGATTTCAGGTACAACACCCCAACCTCCAACCTACAGAAGTTCTCAGACGACTCTGCGATCGTCGGCCTCAAGTATCTGGGCGTTCACCTCAACAATAAACTGGACTGGACTGACAACACGGACGCCCTGTACAAAAAGGGCCAGAGCAGACTCTACCTGCTCAGGGGGCTGAGGGTCTTTGGAATACAGGGTCCACTCCTCGGGAGCTTTTATGACTCAGTGGTGGCATCGGCCATCTTTTATGGTGTGGTCTGCTGGGCAGGGAGCATCTCTGCCCGGGACAAAAAAGAGGCTGGAAAGACTGGTGAGGAGGGCCGCCTCAGCCCTGGGCTGCTCCCTGGACTCAGTGGACGAGGTGGGTGACAGGAGGACGATAGCCAAGCTGTCGTCCATGCTGGAGACCCCCTTCCACCCCATGCAAGGCACTCTGACAGCACTGGACAGCTCCTTCAGTGACAGACTGCTACAGCCGCGCTGTGTGAAGGAGAGGTACTGCCGCTCCTTCCTGCCCACTGCTGTCAGACTCCACAACAAGCACAGCTGATAGACTGGACATTGTGCTAACTGTACAATAAATCAATAATGGGGACAAATGGTCACACTGGACCTACAATAATACATGTGCAATAATCCTTACTCATGTAACACTACTACTAGGATCAGTACCTACATACTTAGTCTTTCCTGAAACAAATCGGTACAATAATCCACTAATCATAACTTGAGGGACCCTTATGGGACTAATAAAGGATTATCTTATTTTATCATAAACAAAGCTCCGTCTTATCTCAAGGACCTCATTGTTCCTTATTGCCTCAGTAGAACAATTCACTTTTGAAATGCAGGTCTGTTAGTGGTTCTCAGTATCTCTAAAAACCTTCAGCTACATGTGGAACCAACTCTCTCCATGGGTCAGAGAGGCAGACACTCTCTCCACATCTAATTCCAGGCTAAAAACATTCCTCTGTGATAGAGCTTTTAGTTAGGGCTGGCTCAGGTAACTCTGAACCTTTTTATAGCATGCTGCCATTGGCTTAGACTGCTAGGGGACACAGCAGGATACAGGGAACAATCTCCTCTCCTCTCTTCTCTTCTCTCCTTCTACACATTTGCTGTACCATCTTTATCTGTTATATTGTGTAGTCTGGCCTTGGTGTCTCGCCCTTCTCTGTGTTTTCACAGATTTCTCCAGAGTTCCCTCCACCTGCATAACCTCCTTCTCTCTGCTTCTACCCTGCCTGCCGTCCCTGCTCATCAACCAACCTGCTGCTCCAGCTTTCCCTGTTCATGGCCCAGCCTGCCCACCAGAAGCTGCCTCCATCAGCTCTCCCCTGACTGAACATTCCCCATCTATCCCATATTTCATGTTGTTAGCTGCTTTCCTGCCTGTACAACCTCCATTGCACGCAGAGCCACCTGGTCCATTAGGCAATAGAGGCAAATGCTAGGGGCGCTGTGGCCCCCAGGGGGCGCCCCAAAATCAGGAAAAAAAATTCACCTTCAATATAATTGTATTAAGGAAAAACATGAGAAAGGAAGAGGTAAAGATACAGTAATAAAAGAAGTATCAGTTGTACTGCGTCAGTTATTTAGCATAGTGTACTGTTAAGCTGATAACTTCCTTCTGCGCAATTAGCCTCAACATGGTATGCTGATCAGTAAATAACCACTTTTATATTTCTGTAGCTGGGCAGCATGGAGGGGTCTTAACTGTTATGGATCATTTGTAGAGATTAAACCTGCTCAGTAGGTGCCTATATTGGGCTAATCTACGCTTTTATTATTTGTTGTATTTACATCTGGCTAGCTAACGTTTTTCCTGCTTTTAATAGTCAATCAAAATGCTATTGCCTTTTCACCCCTTTATATATCAGATTTTTAACACAAGTTGTTAGTTGTGTTACGGTTCAAAACACAGTTCATGTCTAAAGCATGTTAATTGTTTTAAACTTTACATCAGCGTTCAAAGTTTTTTCTAATGTAATATGCATTTCAGAAAAAAATACATTGTATATTATACATGCACAGTATGCGACATGTATATATTAGGTTTTTCATTTTTTTTCCTAGGAATCACCACATCACTCCAGACTCTGCAAATGTTGGGCCATTAACAGATATCATAACTTCAGCAGCCTCAATCACTCCTTCTGTCCCCTCCAAGACAAGACAAGACAAGACAACTTTATTTGTAAAGCCCATTTTTACAAGCAGTTTGTCTCAAAGGGCTTTACATAAAATCATAGCAACATCCTCTGCCATTTGACCCTCACATTTACTAAGGAAAAATCCATCCATCCATCCATCCATCTTCTTCCGCTTTATCCGGGACTGGGTCGCGGGGGCAGCAGCTTGAGCAGGGATGCCCAGACTTCCCTCTCCCCAGACACTTCCTCCAGCTCTTCCGGGTGGACCCCAAGGCGTTCCCAGGCCAGCTGAGTGACATAGTCCCTCCAGCGTGTCCTGGGTCTTCCTCGGAGCCTCCTCCTGGAGGGGCATGCCCGGAACACCTCCCCAGGAAGGCGTCCAGGGGGCATCCGGAACAAATGCCCGAGCCACCTCAACTGGCTCCTTTCAATGTGGAGGAGCAGCGGCTCTACTCCGAGCTCCTCCCGGGTGACAGAGCTCCTCACCCTATCCCTAAGGGAGCGCCCCGCCACCCTGCGAAGAAAGCTCATTTCAGCCGCTTGTATCCGAGATCTCGTTGTTTCGGTCATGACCCAAAGTTCATGGCCATAGGTGAGGGTAGGAACGTAGATCGACTGGTAAATTGAGAGCTTCACCTTGCGGCTCAGCTCTCTCTTCACCACGACGGGCCGGTACAACGACCGCATTACTGCAGTCGCTGCACCAATCCGCCTGTCAATCTCACGCTCCCATCTTCCCTCACTCGTGAACAAGACCCCGAGATACTTGAACTCCTCCACTTGAGGCAGGAACTCTCCTCCAACCTGAAGGGGACAGACCACCTTTTTCCGGTCGAGCACCGTGGCCTCGGATTTAGAGGTGCTGATTCTCATCCCAGCTGCTTCGCACTCGGCTGCGAACCTCCCCAGCATACGCTGAAGGTCCTGGCCTGAAGAAGCCAACAGGACAACATCATCCGCAAAAAGCAGAGATGAAATCCTGTGGTTCCCAAACCAGACACCCTCCAGCCCCTGGCTGCGCCTAGAAATCCTGTCCATAAAAATAATGAACAGGACCGGTGACAAAGGGCAGCCAACATGCACTGGGAACAGGTCCGACTTACTGCCGGCAATGCGGACCAAGCTCCTGCTCCGAATGCCTTCTCCAAGTCCACAAAACACATGTGGACCGGTTGGGCAAACTCCCATGAACCCTCAAGCACCCTGTGGAGGGTGTAGATCTGGTCCAGTGTTCCACGACCGGGACGAAAGCCGCATTGTTCCTCTTGGATCCGAGGTTCGACTATCGGCCAGATTCTCCTCTCCAGTACCCTGGCATAGACTTTCCCGGGGAGGCTGAGGAGTGTGATCCCTCTGTAATTGGAGCCCATCCTCCGGTCCCCCTTCTTAAAAAGAGGGACCACCACCCCGGTCTGCCAGTCCAAGGGCACTGTCCCCGACTGCCATGCGATGCTGCAGAGTCGTGTCAACCAAGACAGCCCCACAACATCCAGAGCCTTAAGGTACCCAGGACAAATCTCATCCACACCCGGTGCTCTGCCACCAAGGAGCTTCCCAATTACCTCAGTGACTTCAGCTTGGGCAATGCCGCCTCAAGGTCCTCAGCCTCTGCTTCCATAACGGAAGACACGTCAGCAGGATTGAGGAGATCCTCGAAGTATTCCTTCCACCTTCTGACAATATCCCCAGTCGAAGTCAGCAGCCCCCCACTTCCACTGTAAACAGTATTAGCAGGGCACTGCTTCCCCCTCCTGAGGCGCCGGATGGTTTACCAGAATTTTCTCGAGGCCGACCAATAGTCCTCCTCCATGGCCTCCCCAAACTCTTCCCAGACCCGAGTTTTTGCCTCCGCAACTGCCCGGGCTGCTGCACGCTTGGCCCTCCGATACTCGTCAGCTGCCTCGGGAGTCCCACAAGCCAACCATGCTCGATAGGACTCCTTCTTCAGCTTGACGGCATCCCTTACTTCCGGTGTCCACCACCGGGTTCGGGGATTGACGCCACGACAGGCACCAGAGACCTTACGGCCACAGCTCCGAGCAGCAGCTTCCACAATGGAGGTGGAAAACATGGTCCACTCGGACTCAATGTCCCCAGCCTCCCTCGGAATCTGGTCAAAGTTCTCCCGGAGGTGTGAGTTGAAAACCCCTCTGACGGAGGGTTCCGCCAGACGTTCCCAGCAGACCCTCACAACACGTTTGGGTCTTCCAAGTCTGTCCGGCTTCCTCCTCCACCAGCGGATCCAACTCACCACCAGGTGGTGATCGGTGGACAACTCAGCCCCTCTCTTCACCCGAGTGTCCAAAACATATGGCTAAAGGCCAGATGACACAACCACAAAGTCGATCATTGACCTCCGGCCCAGGGTGTCCTGGTGCCATGTGCACCGATGGACATCCTTATGCTTGAACATGGTGTTCGTTATGGACAAACTGTGACTAGCACAGAAGTCCAGCAACAGAACACCACTCGGATTCAGATCAGGGAGGCCGTTCCTCCCAATCACGCCCCTCCAGGTATCACTGTCGTCGCCCACGTGGGCATTGAAGTCCCCCAGTAGAACTATGGAGTCCCCGGTCGGAGCACATTCCAGTACCCTTCCCAGGGACTCCAAGAAGCCGGGTACTCTGCACTGCCGTTCGGCCCATAGGCCGAAACAACGGTGAGAGACCTATCCCCAACCCGAAGGCGTAGGGAAGCGACTCTCTCGTTCACCGGGGAGAACTCCAACACATGGCGGCTAAGCTGGGGGGCTATGAGCAAGCCCACACCAGCTCGCCGCCTCACACCATGGGCAACTCCAGAGTAGAAGAGAGTCCAGCCTCTCTCCAGGAGTTGGGTTCCAGAGCCCAGGCTGTGCGTGGAAGTGAGCCCGACTATCTCTAGCCGGTACCGCTCAATTTCCCGCACGAGCTCGGGCTCTTTCCCCCCCAGTGAGGTGACATTCCATGTCCCCATAGCCAGAGTTTTTGTCTGGGATTTGGGTCGCCAGGACCTCCGTCCACAGCTGTCGCCCAAACCACATTGCACCGGCCCCTTCTGAACCCTCTCGCGAGTGGTGGGCCTACGAGAGAGCGGGCCCACGTCGCTTATTCGGGCGGTCCCCACTGGGTCCCGTGGGCGGAGACCCGGCCACCAGACGCTCGCCTGCGAGCCCCAACCCCAGGTACTAAGGATAAACTCCCAGAAAAATCTTTAACAAGGAAAAAATTGGAGAAACCTCAGGGTGAGCAACAGAGGAGGGATCCCTCACCCAGAACAGACAGACGTGCAATGGAGGTTGAACAGGAAGGAAAACAGCTAACAACATGAGATATGGGATAGATGGGGAATTTTCAGTCAGGGAAGAGCTGATGGAGGCAGCTCCTGGTGGGCAGGCTGGGCCGTGAATAGCGAAAGTAGGAGCTGTAGGTTGGTTGATGAGCAGGGGGACGGCAGGCAGGGTAGAAGCACAGGAAAGGAGGTGATGCCAGTCGAGTTTGAAATCTGTGAAGACACAGAGAGAGTGCAAGACACCAAGGCCAGACTACACAGTATAACAGATAAAGACAGAACAGCAAATGTGTAGAAGGAGAGGAGAGGAGATGGCTACCTTGTATCCTGATGAGTTCCCCAGCAGTCTAAGCTTATGGCAGCATAGCTATAAAATGGTTCAGTTACCTGAGCCAGTCCTAACTAAAAGCTCTTTCAGAGAGGAATGTTTTTAGCCTGGACTTAAAAGTTGAGAGAGTGTCTGCCTCTCTGACCCATGGAGAGAGTTGGTTCCACAGTAGTGGAGCACGGTAGCTGGGTAGCTGAAAGCTCTACCTTCCAGTCTGGTTTTAGAGATACTGGGGACCATTAGCAGACCTGCATTCTGGGAGTGAAGTGTTCTACTGGGGCAATAAGGAACAATGAGGTCCTTGAGAGAGGACGGAACTTTGTTATTGAGAGCCTTATAAGTCAATAGAAGGATTCTGAAGTTCCTATATCCTACAGGAAGCCAATGGAGTGAGGTTAAAACAGGTGAGATATATGCTCTCTTCGCACCCTTGCTGCAGCATTCTGGACCAACTAGAGACTCTTCAGAGAGTTTTTAGAACATCCTGACAAAAGAGAATTACAATAGTCCAGCCTGTAAGTGATGAATGCATGGACCGACTTCTCAGCATCACTCTGAGAAAGGATGTTCCTTATTTTAACTATGCTACAAAGGTGAAAGAAGGCAGTCCTAGTGATATTTTTATATGGGAAATGAAGGACAGGTCCTGGTTGAAAATAACTAAAATAAGTCGCTGTAATAGAGTTAAAGCTGATGTCACCCAGGGTGGCGGTCCAGCTAGTAAAAGAGTCCCTGAGATGTTTAGGTCCAAGTACAATAACTTCTGTTTTTTTCTGAATTAAGTAATAAGAAGTCTGTGGACATCCAGGACTTAATGTCTTTCAGACAGTTTTCCAAATTGGCAAGGTGGCTTCTGTCATCTGGCTTTATAGATAAGTATAGCTGAGTATCATCAGCATAACAATGAAAATTGATGGAGTGCTTCAAAGATAATATTCCCCAATGGAAGCATGTAGAGAGTGAAAAGCACAAGATAAGAACTTGAACAAGAAATTGTTGTGCCAGGGTTGTAATACAAAGAAGCACACAAAAGTAGCAAGTAATTTTTCACACAAAATATAAAAATAACAGAATAATATATATGAAAAAAACAAAAAAACAAAAAACAGAGTACTATAGAAAATAACACAAGGTATAGATAGATAACAGACAAGGTGCAGAATGGCAACAGATAAGGTGCGGATACAATCTTAAAGTGTTAATTGTAGTGCAGGATAAATTGTTTGTCCTATGTGAAGAAAGGGGATGAGCTGAAGAGTTTGATAGCCACAGGGAGGAAGGACCTCCTGTGGCGTTCTGTGGAGCCCCTCGGTGGTCTCAGTCTACGACTGAAGGTACTGCAGTAGGATTCCAGTGTGGCACGCAGGGGGTGTGACTTGTTGTTTAGGATGTTGAGTAGTTTCCTCAGCATCCTCTGCTCAGACACCTCTGCCAGAGACTGCAATTCCACTCCCAGGACAGAGCCAGCTCTCCTGATGAGCTTATCGAGCCTGTTGGTATCAGCTGTCTTCACCCAGCTGCCCCAGCACACCAGCAGACCTGCATTCTGGGAGTGCCCAGAAGATGACACTGGAGACCACTGAGTGGTAAAACATCTGCAGGATTGTCCTGCAGACATTAAAAGACCTGAGTCTCCTCAGGCGGCGACTCTGCCCTTTCTTGTAGAGGGCGTTGGTGTTGACTGTCCAGTCCAGTTTATTGTCTTTGTGGACCCCGAGATACTTGTAGCAGTCCAAAATGTCCACCTCAGTACCCCTGATGTTGATAGGGTTGTGGGGGGTACTCATCTTCCTGAAGTCCACCCTTAGCTCTTTAGTTTTGTTGAGCTGCAGGTGGTTGTGTCCACACCACTCCACAAAGCTGTCCACCACATCTCGGTATTCAGCTTCCTGGTCACCGGTGATGCAGCCCACAATGGCAGAGTCATCCAAAAACTTCTGCAGATAGCAGAACTGTGAGCTGTACCTGAAATCCGAGGTGTACAGTGTGAACAGACAGGGCGAGAGGACCGTCTCCAGAGGAGCCCCTGTGCTGCTCAATATGGTGTCCAAGGTGGTGTTCTGCAGCCTCATGTACTGTGGCCGGCCAGTGAGGCAGTCCCCAATCCAGGTGACCAACGAGTCATACACCTGTATGTCCAGGAGCTTACTGCAGAGTAGAGCAGGTCTTATCGAGTCATACACCTGTATGTCCAGGAGCTTACTGCAGAGTAGAGCAGGTCTTATGGTGTTAAAAGCACTGGAAAAATCTAAGAACATGACCCTTACAGTGCTGCCAGCCCTGTCCAGGTGCGTGTAGGCTCTGTGCAGCAGGTAGATGATGGCGTTGTCAATTCAATTCAATTCAATTCAATTCAGTTTATTTATATAGCACCAATTCACAACAAAAGTTATCTCATGACACTTTCCAATTTGAGCAGGTCTAGACCAAACTCTTTGATTAAATTGTAAATAGAGAGAGCCCAACATTCCCCCTTGAGCAAGCACTTGGCGACAGTGGCGAGGAAAAACTGCCTTTTAGAAGGCAGAAACCTCAGAGCAGACCCCGGCTCAAGATGGGCGGCCATCTGCCTTGACCGGTTCGGTTGAGAGAGAGAGAGAAAGAGAGAGCAAGGGAGAGAGGCAGAGGGGGTGGGGTGTGAGAGAAGGAGCACACAAGCAGGGATGCATAGCAGCAGTAATAATAACAGAAGTATCGGAAATGTAGATAATGACAATGACAATGAAGTATACAGAAGGTATTGTGGTGATTTGGATAACAATAGTAGTAACAATAATGGTAGTAGCTGTACTGAGTCGTAACAGATTTAAATCAGATTATGACTAAACAGTAGTAATTGCAGTAGGTTTTGAGCAGGACGACAGCAGGACCGCAGCAGGAGGTCCAGTCATGATCGATAGGAATCTGCAGGACAAGAAAGCACAAGGACTCCAGGGAAGAAGTTGAGTTAGTAATATGCATTAATGGGACATGAATGTGTGCAGAAGGAGAGGGAGAGGAAGAAAACATCACACAGCTGGGCCGCACATCCTTTCAGGAGTTTGGGGCTCAAGCCATCTGGGCCTACAGACTTGCTTGGACGTAGGCGGCTGAGCTCCATCCTCACAGCATCCCTGCAGCGCCTCCTCCCGTTCTCTTGCCGCTCTCTCTCTGCAGCTCCTATCTGCCCGCATACAGTGAAAGCCGGGTAAACTCACAGTAGAGTCCGGTATATTGTTGCGGAGCTAAGTCTCAGTGAAGCACATCACCGAGGTCTCCCGAAACACAAGCTGACTCCTCATGAGTGCCGCTATCTCGTCCATTTTATTTGCCAGTGACCGAACATTCCCCATGATAATAGCTGGAAGGTACAGTCTATACCTCCTCCTTGGCAGTCGCGGTCTCTTCCCTGCTCTGCACCCCCGACGTTTACTTCTGAGCTCCGCAGGGATTTCATGTTTTTCGCCAAAGACACCGCTTTGTTGGAAGCCAATCAGTTGATCCCTCGAGTAAACAATGGGGCCCCAGGCGCATCTCTGCCAGGACAGGGGACCGGCATGATAAGAGTACTCCAAAGATGATTAAAACCAGAATAAAAGTGCAGAAAAATTAATTTCTGCAAGAAAACACGCTATGGTGTGCAAATAAATTCTTTGAAAAGAGAATTCTAACTTAAATAAATGAACAAAAACATAACACAAAGACAAGGACAATGGAAGATAACAGCCCTAATACTGAACCCTGAGGTACACCATAAGTAACTTTACTACACTTGAAGCAACAACTCCGTACTGTAGATCATGGTCCAGTAGCCCTGACAGCCAGCCAGCAGCAGTTAGCCTGTGCGGACTGGCCTACCTTAGCTGATGTCAGTCATCCCCCCGGCTGCTGGGGGACTGCCAGGGTCAGGGAGGTTGGGTGGCAATTCGAAAGAAGCGTAGCCCAAACCAAAGGCCCGTGGTTCGCCACCAACTACTTCATGTATCTATCCGCTTTTCCCCACTCAGCAACACACCCGCTGAGAACCTGACCCTGGTTATTGGCGATTCTGTTTTGCAATACGTGAAGCCGACACCAGCGACCATAGTCAAATGCATCCTGGGGTTTAACAATCCCATGGAAATGGTGTCAGTTCCAAGTCCTCCCATAGTCCAACTAGCACAAAATTTAAGCACTGTTAATCAGAATAACCTCATAAAAAAATCTAGCTAATTCTATCTAATTATTTGGAACCAAAAAATAGGACAACCAGATGGATGGATTATTAAATATACGATCCCTCCACTTTAAATCCCTCCTAGTCAGTGATCTAATCATCAGTCCGATAAAATTCGGTCTCACTGAGACTTGGTCACGGAATGAAAAGTATGTTAGTTTAAATCAATCAACTCCGTCTGGTTATATTAACTATCATGTTCCTCAAGGCACAGGCCGAGGAGGAGGAGTGGCAGCAATCTACCACTCCAGTCTTCAGATTAACCCCAAACCCAAATCTATCCATAGTTCATTGGAGAGTCTCACAGCCTGTCTCACCAAAACTGGAAGTCAGAAATGTCAGTTTTATTAGTTGTTGTGTATTGCCCACCTGCTGCTGCTTGCTCAGAGTTCCTTTCTCGGTTTTCAGACTTCTTATCTAGTTTAGTGTTCAGTACATCCATCCATCCATTTTCTATAACGCTTATCCGTCAGGGTCGCAGGGGAGCTGGAGCCTATCCCAGCTGACTACGGGCGAGAGGCGGGGTACACCCTGCACTGGTCGCCAGTCAATCGCAGGGCCGACACACAAAGACAGACAACCACACACTCTCACACTCACACCTAGGGGCAATTTAGAGTAGCCAATTAACCTAATGTGCATGTTTTTGGTATTGTGGGAGGAAGCCGGAGTACCCGGAGAAAACCCACGCATGCACAGGGAGAACATGCAAACTCCACATAGAAGGGCCCAGACCGGAATTCCAACCTGGAACCATCTTGCTATGAGGCGACAGTGCTAACCACTGCACCACCGTGCCGCCCGTGCTCAGTACAGATAAAGTCATTATAGTGTTAGGCCATGAAGATGAAACATGAAGATCTGGCCACATTCACAGAGACAATACTATCATACATCAAGTACTGCACGGATATGGTTACTGTGGAGAAAACCATTCAGGTCTTCCCGAATCAGAAGCCGTGGATGACCAGCCAGGTCCGCTCACTCCTCCGGGCCCGCGATGCAGCCTTCAGATCCGGCGACAGGGCACTCTACAGCACAGCCCGCGCAGACCTGAGAAGAGGCATCAAAGCCGCCAAAGCAGACCACAAAAGGAAAATAGAGGAGCAACTCAGCAACCCGAGACAGGTATGGCAGAGCATACAGGCGCTGACCAACTACAAGGGCTCTGCTGTAACACCAGGGGACTCAGATGTAGCACTGGCAGAGGAGCTTAACAGCTTCTTTGCCCGCTTTGAGTCACAAGCGCAGCACTCAGCCACCTCACCACAACCCCCGCTACAACCCATACCAACCCCTGACACCCCCCTCACTCCACTCTCTGTAAACGAGGATGAAGTGAAAAGGGTGCTTAGGGCCATCAACCCAAAGAAGGCCACAGGTCCGGATGGAGTACCAGGGAAGGTGCTCAAGGCATGCGCTGAACAACTGACACCAGTATTCACAGACATCTTCAACCTGTCACTGGAGCAAGCCTGCATCCCAGCCTGCCTGAAATCGGCCACCATTATCCCGGTCCCCAAAAAGTCACCTACCACCGACCTCAATGACTTTCGCCCAGTAGCACTCACCCCAGTCATCACAAAGTGCTTCGAAAAACTAGTGCTGAGACACATCAAAGACTGTCTCCCCCCCACCCTCGACCCACACCAATTTGCATACCGGGCCAACAGATCAACAGAAGACGCCATAGCCACTGCCCTCCACTCCGCACTGAGCCATCTGGAGAAAAGGGGGGCCTATGTCAGGATGCTGTTCATTGACTACAGCTCAGCGTTCAATACAATCATACCGGACATTCTCATACCCAAGCTGGCCAACCTGGGTCTCCCACTCCCCACCTGCTCATGGATAAAGGACTTTTTAATCAACCGGCCCCAGCACGTGAAGCTGGGGCCCCACACCTCAACCACCCGCACGCTTAGCACCGGCTCCCCCCAAGGCTGCGTGCTGAGCCCACTACTCTACTCGCTCTACACACATGACTGCAGACCCACCCACCCCGAGAACATCATTGTGAAATTTGCGGACGACACAACAGTGGTGGGGATGATCACAGAGGGAAACGAGGCAACCTACAGAGACGAGGTCCTTAGACTCAGTGAGTGGTGTGCCCTTAACAACCTGGCACTGAACACCTCAAAGACTAAAGAACTCATCCTAGACTTCCGCCGGAACACAGCTGCCCACGCCCCCCTGTACATCAATGGTGAAAGTGTAGAGCAAGTGGAGACATTCAAATTCCTTGGAGTCCACATCACTGCCGACCTCTCCTGGTCAGCCAACACCACAGCACTGGTCAAGAAGGCCCAGCAGCGGCTCCACTTCCTGAGAGTGCTTAGGAGGGGGCAACTTGACACCAGCCTGCTGGTGACCTTCTACCGATCTACCATAGAGAGCCTGCTGACCTATGCTGTGTCAGTGTGGCACTCCAGCTGTACAGAGGCTGACAGAAAGAGACTGCAGAGAGTGACCAACATCGCACAGAAGATCATTGGCCGCCCTCTTCCTCCCCTAACCTCCATATACGACTCCCGCTGCCTCAACAGAGCCAGGAGCATCGTAAAGGACTGTACACACCCTGGCTTCCACCACTTCAACCTGTTGCCCTCTGGCAGGCGCTACAGGGCCATCAAAACAAAAACAAATAGACTGAGGAACAGCTTCTTTCCTAAAGCTGTCACTAGACTCAACACAAGTCTAGCACAAAAGAACTGACAGGCTTTGCACATTACTGGCAACGCCACCTACACCATAATGCTGCTAAATCCAGGAACTCCTGGAACTCTTGTCACCTGCACTATCGCTGCTCTGCTGTATGTTGAGGTTGTTGTATACTGACATATACTGCCATACATATTTATTTTTATACTTTTGTACTTTATTGTTTACATTTCTGTACTTTATTGCTGTGTGCACTTTATGGGAAAGCGGAAATCTCGTTGTACCTGTACAATGACAATAAAAGCTTTCTATTCTATTCTATTCTATTCTAGGCCGATATCCAACATCCCATTTTTGTCTAAAATACTGGAAAGAGTGGTTGCAAGTCAGTTAACTGATCACCTACACAGGAACAGTCTGTTTGAAGTGTTTCAGTCTGGTTTCAGAGCCCATCATAGCACAGAAACAGCACTGGTTAAAGTTACAAATGACCTCCTCATGGCATCAGACTGTCGGCTTGTCTCATTCTACTGGATCTCAGTGCTGCTTTTGACACTGTAGATCACAGTATTTTATTACACAAATTAGAACATGAGATGAGGATCACAGGGACAGCACTAGGCTGGTTTAAATCATATTAATCAGATAGATTTCTCTTCGTTCATATTAATGATGTTTCCTCTTCGCATATAAGGGTTAACCTCTGTGTTCCACAGGGTTCAGCACTCGGGCCCATCCTGTTCACCTTATACATATATATACACTTATACCTTATACCTCTAGGAACTGTTATTCAGAAACATGGCATAAACTTTCATTGTTATGCTGATGACACTTAAAGGCTGAAGAAACAGAGCCGTTAGCCAGGGTCCAGGCATGTCTTAAGGACATAAAGGACTGGATGACCTCCAATTTTTTATTGTTAAACTCAGACAAAACTGAGGTCATTGTTTTTGGCTTTTCTTCACTGGTTTCCAGTAAAATTCAGAATAGAATTCTCCAACCTACATATAAGGCCCTAAATGGACTAGCCTCATCGTACCTGCAGGATCTAATAGTCCCATATATTCCCAATAGAACACTCAGATCACACAGTGCAGGTTTACTAGCAGTTCCCAGAATTCATAAAAGTAGAATTGGAGGACGAGCCTTTAGCTATCAGGCACCTTTACTGTGTGTCACGCCAACTGACAAAAAAGCACAACCAAAACATCAAAAACAAGAGAGCAAAAGCTTAAAGAAACAAACCAAACCAAGAAAACTAAAATCCCTCAGTTCACCGTCAAACGCAACTGGTAGGAGATGTGACTTTCTTAAATTACTCACCTGTTGTTGTGGAATGGATGGACTTGTGCTCAACATGTGCTCCACATGTGCACATGCAAAATGTTTGGCCTCATTGGGCATCTGACTTAGTTTGTTTAATGGTAGTGACTTTCAGTTGATTATTTCCACTTAATTTGTTGTTTGCCTACAGTAGTTTGTAGTCTGCACTTTAAGTTTGACAAAGCAGTTTTTAATGGCTCAAGCCTATTCAATTGTTTGGAGCAGCAAAGCTGATGCTTTACTTGAATTTTGCTTTTGTTTAACACTCCACTGGAGTTACTCATTTGCTTGAGTTAAATATTGAAAAAAAATGTATTTGTTTATATGTGATTAAGGTTAAATCTTAAAGGTTTGTTAGCACATGCTGACTTAATGCTAAGGCATTGCTAGTTTGGTGCATTCAAAGAGTTGTAATTAGTAATAGTACTTACTGCATGGATTTTTATTTTACATGTTAATGATTTTGTGTTTGTTAAACTTCAAATAACGCAATGTCTTGTTATTCTTGTGTTCAAGGTTTTCAACCTGCTATTGAATGACTGAATGACCCCTTCATCAACAAAACAAAGTTCAATAAAACATAAAAAGGGGAAATCCTTGTCAAGAGTTGTTCCTTGCGTGACCAAGCTCTTTCAAGTGGAGCATTAACTGAGGGATCAAATAAAAAGAAAAAAAGAAAAAAAAAAAAAAAAAAACACCAAAACTTGACACTGTGGAACAAGTTTCCAATCTGGGTTCGACAAGCAGACACCACCTCCACTTTTAAGACTAGACTTAATACCTTTCTGTTTAGTAAAGTGTATAGTTAGCCTCGAACAAAGTGTGTAGGGCTGGTAGGTATTACAGTCACTTCTTGACATACAGCCACAAGTAGAATAGGTCTGACTAATTGTTAGTCTTTAATCTAATAGGTCTATGCTGCCGGGGGACACAAACCAACCCCAACACCACCACCATCTCTACTCCCCCACCTCCTCTCCTCTCATCAGATCAATATACGATTCATTATTTTATGTCACTAACTGTGTCCAGTTCTCCTTGTAGTTTTGTGTCTCTCCCTCCCTTTCTTTCTCTCTCTGTATCTTTCTGCAGGTATCTCTCCATCCAGATGTTGAACTGCATCCTCTGACAAACCCAGTGTCTACTGTCAACATCTGCCCATGTTGTTCTTCTGTGTAGTGCTATTATAACTAACTCGAGCAACATATCAGCTAAAGAACAAATACTTACAACACATAGTCTTCAGAATTCCAATTATAACAACAAGTCCTGTTTGTCCTTTGTAATGTGTGGTGTTTGTTGCATGTACATTTCTCTCTCTCTCTCTCTCTCTCTCTCTCTCTCTCTCTCTTTCATCCTCTCTGTCCTGTCTATCTCTTTTTCTCCCCCTTCACCCAGCCGACTATCAGCAGGATAGTTCTCCCTTGTGAGCCGGGTCCTGCTCAAGGTTTCTTCCCATTAAAAGGGAGTTTTTCCTTGCCACTGTCTTCTTGCTTGGGGGTTCAGGCTCTGGGTCTCTGTGAAGCATCTAGAGACAATTTTGATTGTATAAGGTGATATATAAATAAATAAATTGAAATTGAATTGATTTTTCTTGTTCCCTTGTTCAGCCTCAATGCCATAGGTTAGCACTAGGTTTAGGATATGATTAAAGGAGTGAGTGGGTTTATTTACCCTCTGGGAGAAGCCAATTGAGTCTACCAGTGATTTGAATGAAGAAACTAGACAGTCATTCAGTCAGACAAGTCTCCCACTATGATAACTTTGTCTAAGTTTATTGCCAAGTATGATAGAAAATCGGGGAATTCATTTAAGAACTCAAAGTAAGGCTCTGGGGTATGGTATACCACAGCAAATAAGAGTGGTTTATCTGCTCTCCAGTCTGGGTGTGATAAGCTAAGAGTAAGAATTTCACATGAGCTGTATTTAGTAGTAGGTTTAGGGTTAACGTGCAGATGTGACTAATAAACTGCTGCCACTCCTCCTCCCCTACCAATACTTCTGGGAACTCAGTGGTTAATGTAGCACGGAGGGGTTGATTCATTTAAACTGATAAATTCATCCTGCTGCAAACAGGTTTCTGTGAGTGACATTACATCAATATGGTGATCGAGTATCAGATCATTTATTAGCAGAGATTTGGACATGAAGAAATGCATATTTAATAAACCACATTTAATAGTTAACTGGGATTGGTCAACTAAAGTAGTTGTTCTGATTTTAACTAGGTTTTTATGAAGAACTCCTCCAGGTCTATACAGCCTCATGGAGACACAGTTTCTATGTTTTTTTTGTTTTGTTTTTTGGTTTGTTTTTTTTTATAGACCAAGATGGCGGCACATGTACACCGCGAGGCTCAGCGTCTCTCCAGATTTTGCAATTTTGCAGTAATCTACCTGCTCATCTCGGGCCTGTTCGTACAGAACAGCTTCTGCTTAACATCCTACACCCGACAGGAGCTTTTGGACATCGGACTTCTACATTCCAACAATTTTATAATAAATCTTCGGCTTATCCCTGAGATCGCCAGAACACTGGAGGCTATGCATTCTACCCGGCTGGGCAGAAGTGCGCGGAAGTGGGGGCTAAGAGCTAAGCTAAAGCTAACAGCACACCGGCTCTCTCTACCCAGCATTTTTCTCACCAACGTGCGGTCCCTGGTGAACAAAATGGATGAGCTACAACTCCGTATTACAAACAACAGGAGACTTATGGACTGTAATGTCATGATCTTCACCGAAACATGGCTAAACAGCGGTGTACCTGACAACGCTATTGAGCTACCCGGACGCCACGCACTCCGAGCAGACAAAGCGGCAAATGACTCCAGTCAAACAAGAGGTGGAGGACTGTGCATTTATATTAACAAATATTGGTGTACAGACTCTGTCATTATTGAGAGGCACTGCTCAGCTAACCTCAAATTTCTCGTGGTTAAGTGTAGACCATTCCATCTGCCAAGGGAGTTCACGTCCACTGTTATAACTGCTGCTTATATCCCCCCGGACGCTAATGCTAAGCTGGCTATGAACCAACTTTATGCAGCCATTAGCAAAGAACATACTGTTCACCCAGAAGCTGCCTTTATAGTTGCCGGTGATTTTAATCACTCAAACTTGAAGACAGTGCTTCCAAAATTCCACCAGCATGTTTCCTGCAACACAAGAGGAAACATAACTTTGGACCATGTCCATACAAAAATTCCTGGGGCTTACACCACGACCCCACCTTGGACAGTCAGACCATCTCTCTTTGTTTCTTATCCCTCTTATCTCACCACTTATCCAATGTGTGAAGCCATCAACCAAAATCATCAAAGTGTGCTGTTTGTCTGTCCCCCAGAAGGGACAGACCATGTACTCCAGAGCAGGTTTCAAAACACAGACTGGAGTGTGTTTGCTGCTCAGGCTATCTGTGGCTCTCACACAGACATTGATACATACACCTCCTCTGTGCTGGACTATATCAACACCACCATTGACAGTGTCACAACAGAGAAGCAGATCACCACGTACCCAAATCAGAAGCCATGGATGAACAAGGAGGTGCGGCTCCTGCTGAAAAACCGCAACACCGCCTTCAGATCAGGTGATGCACAGGCCTACAGCATATTCAGGGCTAATCTGAGGAGGGGCATTAAAAAGACCAAGCACTGCTACAAGCTAAAGGTAGAGGAGCACTTCTCCAACTCTGATCCAAGACGCATGTGGCAGGGCATCCAGGTCATCAGTCACTACAAACCAGGTAACTCGTCCATGACAGCCACAGATGTTTCCCTTCTGAATGAGTTTTGACAGGGACAACACTGAAACGGGAACCAACACCAGACTCTCAGCAGACCACCAGCCCCTCAGTTGCACTCACACCCATTGTCATGAAGTGCTTCGAGCGGCTAGTTCTGCCGCACCTGAAGAGCTACCTCCCACCCACATCAGTTTGCCTACCGCAGCAATAGGAGTACAGAGGATGCAATTTCCACAGCACTGCACTCTGTGCTCACACACCTGGACAATAACAACACATGTGCACAGATGCTGTTTGTTGACTTCAGCTCAGCATTCAACATCGTCAGACCCTCCAAGTTAATCACCAAACTTGGAGACCTGGGTATCAACACCTCCCTCTGCTACTGGATCAGAAACTTCTGACCATCAGACCGCAGCATGTTAGGTCAGGCAACATCTGTTCCTCCACCATCACACTCGACACAGGCGTACCACAGGGCTGTGTGCTGAGCCCATTCCTCTACTCCCTCTTCACCCATGACTGTAGGCCTGCACATGGATCCAATTCCATCATCAAATTTGCTGATGACACCACAGTTATTGGTGATTGGTTGAACGTGTCTCCAGCTTCAAGTTCCTGGGGACCTGCATCTCACAGGACCTGACCTGGACCACCAACACTTCCAGCCTTTGAAGAAGGCTCACCAGTGCCTCTTTTTCCTGAGGACACTGAAGAAACACCATCTGTCTTCAGCCATCCTGGTAAACTTTTACCGCTGTGTGAAAGTATCCTGACCAGCTGTGTCACAGTATGGTATGGGAACTGCTCGGCTGCAGACCGCAAGGCGCTACAGCGAGTGGTGAAAACCGCCCAGCGCATCACAGGGACTCCACTTCCAGCCCTTGAAGACATCCAGAGGAAACGCTGTCTGCGTCAAGCTCGCAGCATCCTCAAGGACTCCTCCCACCCTGCTCGTGGTCTGTTTGAACTCTTGCCATCTGGCAGGCGCTTCAGGAGCCTCAAGACCAGGACCAGCAGACTAAGCAACAGCTTCTTCCCCAGGGCTGTCTCCTTACTGAACCCAGTCCCCCACTAACACCCTCACCCTACACCACACTCCACTACACCACCCTATCCTAACTGAGTACTGCGTACCGAGTGTTGCACTAGTTCCTCTGCCTCACTGTTAATATAGTTAGCCTACTGCCTATTGCTGTATACACTATATTGTCCATTGCACTAGTGATTTACAGCTTAATTTAACATCTGTAAGTATCATTTGTAAATTGTGTTATAGTTTCTGCTTACACTGGATGCACCTTAAGGCACATATCCATCTGTATAGTATGTTCATAGTACTTAGAAACCTTGTATATCATGACAACTACCTGTATATCATGTTTATAGTATATCTGTAGCATAGACACCTGTACATACCCTGTACATACTGTAAATTACTGTATACCTGGCACTTACTGCTTATTGCACTTCTGGTTAGATGCCAAACTGCGTTTCGTTGCATTGTACTTGTGTACATGTGTAATGACAATAAAGTTGAATCTAATCTAATCTAATCTAAAAAAGTGGGTTGGGCGGGTGACAGTAGAAAGGAGTTTGCAGAGGGGCATGTAAGACAGTAGCTCTGCCTCCTGGTCTGAACTCTGTGTGGTTGTCATGGTTTTGGGTGGCGTACAGAATTTACTGTGTTCATAGACAAGAGAGCTGCCCCATCCAAAGTAGGATGGATGCCATCTCTCCTAACCAGACCAGGGTTTTCCCCAGAAAGTTTCCCAGTTGTCTATACAGGCCACGTTGTTTGCTGAACACCACCTAGACATCCAGCAATGAAGCGACCATATGCTTCATGTCGTCACATGTCGTCACTAGCCAGATTGGGCAGGGGACAAGAGAAAACTACAGTGTCCGACATTATCTTAATAATTACACACCGACTCAACATTAACTTTAGTAATCTCCGACTACCGTAGTCGGGTATCGTTAGCACCAACATGAATTACAATCTTACTGAATTTAGGTTTACACTTTGCCAGCAGCTTCAAGTAAGCTTCAATGTCGCCCGCTCTGGCCCCGGGGAGGCACCTAATTATGTTCGCTGGAGTTCGAAGAACAGAGTCACCAATGACCAGAGTTTGATTCCCAGCAGGTGTGTCTCTGAGTGGGGAATACCGGTTGGAGACGTGAAGGGGCTGGTGGTGAACCACGGGCCGTTGTTTTGAGCTATGCACCCTTCACATTATCACCCAACTAGCCTGGCTTCCTGGCTGCTCGGGAGCTGCAGGGAGAACAGCTAACAGTGGCTAAGCTAGGTTGCTCCACACCGGCTACAGAGGTCTGGCAAGCTACAGAGGCTAATGGTTTATTATTGTTGGGATCTCTGGCCATGCGCTCTGGAGAACAATAGAGCGGCCTACATGTAACCCATAAAGCCTGAGTTAGAGTGACTAACAGTTAGAGACCCCACTCATGACATGCACCTAGTCATAAATTCCTGAGTTCAAACTCAGAACCGGCACGGACATTGGCTGTGTGCCAGCCATCTCCACGGGGGTCCGAGGTGACGTCACTCAGGTAATAAAAGGTCACTGCGACCATCAGCCCCTGCTATTTCCCGTGCGTGCTGTGACAGTGAGAGCTGCTCCAGGCTCTCCAAGTGTCCAAACCGCCCAAAGGGAGCAACAATCAGACGTTTGATTATCATCATCTTAGATCCCGGGTCACAGTTTCTGCAACTCGCAGGCCGAACCGTAACCAAGGGGTACGTGGCGCTCAAAGGCTTCCGCCCATTGTTCTCTTCTGTGACCACATAAGCAACATCACGTTGGTTATCACTTGGCTCTGAATAATACGGCCGGCGTATTCTTCTATAGTCATTTTGGGTTTTGCTGAGTCATCACTTTCGTGTTGACTAGCTGTTTGTTTGCTGAGTCATCCTTTATGTGGTTGTTCATCTCGTGTGCTGACTCCCCCTCCTGTAGTCCTCCACCATTTTGGTTGTAGTTTCCCCACTCATGTGGCCATCCGCCATCTTAATTGTAGTCAGCCACTAGCTTGTTGTTGTTAGCTGCTATCTCGTTAGCCGCTACCTTGCTAACTGCCATCTTGTTTGTTTTTAGCCACTAGCTTGTTAGCCGCTACCTGGCTAGCTTGTTAGCCCCCACCTTGTTTGTTGTCATCTCTCTCTCTCACACACACCCACACACACACACACACACACACACACACACACACTCCTGTATATATGCACACCTATGTATAAATATACTATAATAGTGTTTCTTACAAAGTGATACTTATCTCTGGATGGTTGTTGCTGGTTAATAAATCCTGTTATAGTTTAACCTGTCGTTGTCTGTGGTTATTGTGTATGTACTTGTGATAACAGCTGAATTCATTACAGCCAGTGCTCGGAATCATCCTTCACAATTTTAAGAGACTGTTATTTCCCATTTATTAATTTGGCTATTGGTCCCTGGTGACAGGGTGGTGCCCCGATATTTATGTGTATTAAGCATACAGTGATTTTACTTTAATGATTATTTCCCATAATCATTGACTCTTTGCCAATAACCAAATTGCTCCTACTAAGTCGCACAACATTATCTATGATGCAAAGCCGGGATTCCAAAACACTAAGCCTCGCTTCCAGGGCTGCAAAAAGGCTACACTTATTACAAGTAACATTATCAGTAATCAAGAGAAAAGTCTAAAATCATAGGCAGAGACCAAATGGGAAAGTAAGATAAGAAGTATTGAGGCGGTAAGATATCAGGTGGGGCAAGTCAAAGAGACTCTTCTTGAGGGAAACAACTGCAGAACCCGTGGTGAGAGTTGAGGCTCAGTCTTTGGCTGAGGAGATTGGATCTTATTGCTTTTGCATTTATACAGCTATTTGGCATGAAGTTCTCAGCAAGATCCAGCATGTGAGTAAACTCACGCAGTCACCCTCCATGCAGCTAGATGTTTCAGTTGACTTACTGAAGAAAGCCAGAGATGCTCTCATGTCCCACAGAAACACTGGCTTTTCTGACGCACAGACAGGCAATTTGTAATGAGATGAATACAGAGGCTGAGCTAAAACCGAAGCAGCTGAGAACTACAAAAAGGCACTTTGGGTATGAGTCTCAAGATGAGCCCATTGAGGACGCACTGTGAAAAATGGAAACTACATTTTTCAGAGTGCTTGTAGATACAGTCATCTCCTCTATTGATGAGAGATTTCAGAACCTTTGAGAGCTAAAAGACAAATTTGGAGTGCTCCTCAACTTCCCTAACATAAAAAAGAAGAGGCTCTAAAACACTGTCAAACCTTGAGCACAGCTCTAACTCGTGACAGCCAGGCAGACATTGATGGCACTGAACTTGCGATGGAAATGTACAATTTTCGACCTCTGCCAACAAAGAATATGACCAACATGGATCTGTTGACTTTCCTGCATGAGAGGAAACTGACAGAAATTTATCCCAACATGTGGGCTGCTCTAAGAATCTTTGCAACTCTCCCTGTCACAGTGGCTGCTGCTGAAAGAAGCTTTTCTAAGCTTAAACTCATTAAAACTTACCTGAGGTCTACCATGACGCAAACTCATCTCTGTGGACTTTCAATAATAAGCACAAATCATGTGGTCTCCAGTGAGTTATGAGTTCATAGATGTCTTTGCCGGGAGAAAATCTAGGAAAGTACAGCTGTAGCAGGAGAGGTGAGGTTGAGTAGGTAGTGGCATAGTTTATCACTCTAGTGGATGCAGTAATAAAAAGCACTACTAGAGGTCTGTAAAATGTCTTTTTTGCACATAGTTTTGCATATGGTTGTATATAGGTATTTTATATAGCTTTTGTATATACTTATTTATATTGTATTTGAGATTTTTTTGTATTCTTTTGTAATTTGTTAAGCAATTTTGTAAGCATATTAGGTGACATGTTGGGTGACTTATAAATTAAAGACAGTGGTAAGAACAATGCAATTCGATTTCTTTTATAAGCATATGTAAATTGCCGATGGAGGGGGTGCCATATTAAACGGGCACATCTGCCTGTCCTCGGTAAGGGATCCCTCCTCTGTTGCTCACCCTGAGGTTTCTCCCATTTTTTTCCCTGTTAAAGTTTTTTTTCTAGGAGTTTTCCTCAGTCCATGTGAGGTTCTAAGGGCAAAGGATGTTGTTATGATGTTATGTAAAGCCCTTTGAGACCAAGTGCTTGTACAAATGGGCTATACAAGCAAAGTTGTCTTGTTTTGTCTTGTCTTTGCTGGCCACGCCCCCAAACTCTGGAACTCCTTGCTAGAGGATCTCAAGTGGGCAAACACAGTGTCCTACTTTAAATCTCTTCTTAATACTTCATCCTGTTTTATTTTATTGAATTTTACTGCATTTTACCTAATTAATTATTGATTGTACTTTCTGGCTTGCCAAATTTTTATTTTGAAGCACTTTGAGTTTTGAAAAGATCAAAAAATAAATAAATAAATAAATTAAAGTTATTATTATTAGAAGTAGTAGTATAACTACACCCACCAGTTTAGACCTCCCAATGCTTAAAAGTAATGAGTAAAACATTGCTCAGTGCAGCTTTCTTCATAACCCAAGACTCTTAAGTGGGTATGGACATGTTGTGTAAATGTTCATTTGGACATAAATGTGTGTTTGTTTTAGCAACTAACCTGCACCACAGCATATTCAACCAGTGATGAAAATCCAAAAAGTAGACAGGCAATGAGCCAGATGTCAATGGCCTTTACATAGGAAACCTTTGGTAGCTCTGATGCCAAGGACATACTCTCACTGGACAGAGAGAGTACTGATAAAATACCTAGAAACACACATATGTTTATGCGTTAATCAATTAGTTATGATGTGAATTAATGAGTTAATGGACTATGAGAACGCTAGGATACCTGATAAAAGCAGAACTGAGAAAATTAATAATACTTCAAATATTCACAATGATTTCTTCATTGAAATACATTCTGTTGGAGTCTTACAGTTTCGGCAACATTATAATCTGCTGTGAAAACCAGTATTAATTATTATTAATTCATTGTAATAATTATGTCCATAACAACAGTGCATAACATTACATTCATTTGGGAGATGCTTTTGTCCAAAACTGCTTGCAGCATTTGTTTTCAACCTCCATAACAAGCGCTAGATGCAATCACAACTTCTAAGTGCATTCCTCAAAAAAGACAAGTAGGAGCAGGTTCAGTGTTTCAGTGCAAGTTCTTAGAGGTCATTCTGTGTTCATAACAAATGGCACATAATGATGGTAAGTGCTCACAATGATTGGCTGGGTGAAGGAGTTAATACACAAGAAAGAAAATCCTGCTTGAGAATGCAAATGAATAAATGAATCCAGCAACATAGAAAATATACAGCATGTGAACAAATAGAAAATAAGCCGCTACTACTCATCCTGTCATTCAATGTTTTTATGTGGCTGTACTTTTATAAAATACGCAACAGAATGCCCTCAGCATTAATTAGGGAATCACTGTATTAATGTCATGGTCCGTAGGTTTTCTTGTCTGTTTCCTGATTTAATTTTAGCCCTGTTATGTTTGTTCTTCTCCAAAACTAGACGAGAACAGACTGTGTATCACCCAAGGTGATGGATGATATACCTAATCAGTCCAGGGGACTCTGCCCTGCATATTTTAGTAGTTTCCCTTTTCTAATACACCTGATTCATATGAGCTCAACTCATCATAAAGTTCTGGAGAAACCTGATAACAACCCATTGATATGAATCTGTAAAACATGCAGGACAAGGGAGTCTTCAGGACCAGGACTCTCTTGACAGACCGTCATGTATTTGTATAACCTCGTGTAAAGGCAACTCATAATTCCTGTCAGCTCAAAGCACTTCTCTGTACACAGCTCAACATAACTGTGGTGCACTATAGTGGCAAAGGTTGTGAGTTTAAGACCTAGGTGATGCAGAGTGATCATCTTGCATCTACTGTGGCATTGCATTGTGTGAATTACAGACCTGACTTCAAGTTTTAATGATAATTTTGACTAAGTCAGTTCTGCTGATGGACCCCTCTGTGTTTTTCATTTGTCTTATTCTTTCTTCCTTTTTATTTTCCTCATCTTCCTCCTCCTTCTTCCTCCTCAAAATGCCCTGTGTCGATGTAGTGTTATAGCTATGTCAGCAGTTTGGCCAACACCTGTACTTAATCCTACAAGTGAAGTGGTGTGTCAGATACTGATTTTTGGCAAAAAGAGTTGTAAAATTCTGTGCTGTGTCGTGCACCTACTTGTTAAGTGTTGAAGAATGTACTTAAGTCCTCAAAATATTTGGACAATATATACTTGTTCTTGAATGCGAATTGATGCACATAATAATATGTATTTGCGTTACTCACCCAATGGCACCCTTGCAGCTGAGGCATCGGGGTTGATCCAGAATGATAACCAGGACAATACAACTATCAGTAGAGTAGGAGCATAAACTCCCATCATGTAGAAACCAACCTGCCGACGCAATGTAAAAATCACTTCGACACAGGTGTAGTATCCTAGCAAGACAGAGTAAATATGAATCACTCAAAAATATTGCAATATTTAGAGAATATAATTGCTGAAAGTACACAAAGTAAGATAAATTTCATAAAATAACATACCTAAAATGAATCAAAACCATATACCATAAGTATTATATGCATACACTATATTACCAAAAGTATTCACTCACCCATCCAAATAATGGAATCAGGTGTTTTAATCACTTCCCTGGCCACACGTGTACAAAATCAAGCACCTAGGCATGCTTCTACAAACATTTGTGAAATAATGGGCTGCTCTCAGGAGCTCAGTGAATTCCAGTGTGGTACTGTGATAGGATGCCATCTGTGCAACAAATCCAGTCATGAAATTTTCTAGCTACTAAATATTCCACAGTCAAATGTCAGTAGTATTATAACAAAGCGACTGGGAACGACAGCAACTCAGACAGCACAGTGATCGCCAACTTTCTGCAGAGTCAATCGCTACAGACCTCCTTCATGTAGTATAATGGTGGTTGCCATTAGAATGGTACTTGTCTGATTGCATTGTGCCAAGTGTGAAGTTTGGCAGAGGGGGGATTATGGTGTGGGGCTGTTTTTCAGCAGCTGGGCTTGGCCCCTTAGTTCCAGTGAACAAAACTCTGAAGGCTTCAGCATACCAAGAGATTTTGGACAATTCCATGCTCCCAACTTTATGGGAGCAGTTTGGGGGCGGCCCCTTCCTGTTCCAACACAACTGTGCACCAGTACACAAAGCAAGGTCCATAAAGACATGAGCGAGTCTGGTGTGGAAGAACTTGACTGGCCTGCACAGAATCCTGACCTCAACCCGACAGAACACTTTTGGGATGAATTAGAGCGAAGACTGCAAGCCAGGCCAGGTCCAGCATCAGTGTCTGACCTCACAAATGCGCTTCTGGAAAAATGGTCAAAAATTCCCCAAAACACACTCCTAAACCTTGTGGAAAGCCTTCCCAGAAGAGTTGAAGCTGTTATAGCTGCAAAGGGTGGGCCGATGTTATATTAAAACCTATGGATTAAGAATGGGATGTCACTTGAGTTCATATGTATGTAAAGGCAGGTGAGCAAATACTTTTGGCAATATAGTATATTTCTACTTTCCTTTAGAAGTTAAGAAGCTAAAGAATTTGAATGGATTGTAAATAAATATATTTCCATAGCCATTCCAGTATAAATTTAATCAAAGAGGAAAATGCCATAAGATAACTTTTGTTGTGAATTGGTGCTATATAAATAAAATGAATTGAATTGAATGGAGATGCATTTAAGAAAAAATAAGATTTGCATCCTCACCTAATATATTCTTTAAATTTCAAAGACAAAGAAAAAATATTCTTCTTCAGATATTCTTCCATATTCTTACCTGTACTGTGAATAAATAAATAAATAAATAAAACAAAACAATAAAACTAGAAAGTGCTGACAAAATATTAACCATGACCCTGTTCATTACGTTTAACTTGGCTCAGACAATTTCAGAAACATAATTTACTGTACTGTTTAGCTGTAATACAAGATTGTTTGTTAGCAGCCAGCTGCCATTCAGGCAAGCCAAAGCGAGCACAGCCTAACTCACAGTACACCACTCATCAACTAGAGCATTTTTGGTATGGTACATTTTCTTCCTTCTACTGCACAGACATTCCAGTTTCTTGAGAAGACAATCTTACCAGTACTGAAATACACACTTATTTTGCAATGAACTTTTAATTAAATCCAGTAAAATGTATGTGACATTACACTCATAGACATCCTCCCCATGATATGACTGCCAGAGACATCTCCTTTTTGTGCTCTCTTCTATTGTACATTTTACATTACTATTACTGACTATTATTATTTAGGGCAGCACGGTGGTGCAGTGGTTAGCACTGTCGCCTCATAGCAAGAAGGTTCCAGGTTCAAATCCCGGTCTGGGCCCTTCTATGTGGAGTTTGCATGTTCTCCCTCTGCCTGCATGGGTTTTCTCTGGGTACTCCGGATTCCTCCAACAATACCAAAAACATGCACATTAGGCGAGGCAGCGTCGGAAAATTAAAAGACTTTTTGGACTTTGTGGCGCATGTACACGCTGGTGCGCATGCACACACACACACACACGGAGAAATTCACTCTTTCATCAGCCTACAGTGGTATGAAAAAGTATCTGAACCTTTTGGAAATCCTAACATTCCTACATAAAATCACCATCAAATGTGATCTGATCTTTGTCAAAATCACACAGATGAAAAAACAGTGTCTGCTTTAACTAAAACCACCCAATCATTTATAGGTTTTCATATTTTAAGGAGAATAGCATGCAAACAATAACAGAAGGGGGAGGAATAAGTAACTGAACCCTCTGCCTAAGGAGACTTAAAGGGCAATTGAAACCAATTTTTACCAAACTATTGAAGTCAGGTGTGTGCCCAATCACTGATGAGTTGCTTAAAGCTGCCCTGCCCACTATAAAAAACACACCTGGTAAGAATTGTCTTGATGAGAAGCATTGTCTGATGTGCACCATGGTTCGCTCAAAAGAGCTGTCTGAAGACCTGCGATCAAGAATTGTTGATCTGTATAAAGCAGGGAAAGGATACAAAACCAGCTCTAAAAGTCTGGATGTTCATCCATCGACAGTCAGAGAAGTTGTCTACAAATGGAGAGAGTTTGGAACTGTTGCTTCTCTCCCAAGGAGTGGCCGTCCACCAAAGATGCCGCCAAGAGTTCAGCGCAGACTACTCAGAGAGGTAAAAAAGAAGCCGAGAGTGTCTGCTAAAGACTTGAAGGAATCACTGGCACAGTCCAATATCTCTGTGCACACATCAACTATATGTAAAACACTGGCCAAGAATGGTATTCATGGGAGGACTCCACGGAGGAAGCCACTGCTTTCTAAGAAAAACATTGATGCTCGTTTAATGTTCGCAAAAAGGCACTTGGACACTCCACTGAAGTTTTGGCAAAATATTTTGTGGACTGATGAAACCAAAGTTGAATTGTTTGGGAGGAATACACAACGTCATGTGTGGAGGACAAATGGAACGGCTCACCAACATCAACACCTCATCCCCACCGTGAAGCATGGTGGAGGGTGCATCATGGTTTGGGGCTGTTTTGCTGCCTCAGGGCCTGGACAACTTGCAATCATCAATGGAAAAATGAATTCAAAAGTTTATCAGGATGTTTTGCAGGAAAACCTGAGGCCGTCTGTCAGACAGTTGAAGTTAAAAAGAGGATGGATGCTGCAACAAGACAATGATCCAAAACACAAAAGAAAATCAACTTCAGAATGGTTTCAGAAGAACAAAATACACATTCTAGAGTGGCCAAGTCAAAGTCCAGACTTGAGATGCTGTGGCATGACCTCAAGACAGCGATTCATGCCAGACATCCAAGGAATCTGACTGAACTACAACAGTTTTGTAAAGAAGAATGGGCCAAGATTAGCCCTGATCGATGTGCCAGACTGATCTGCAGCTACAGGAAGCGTCTGGTTGAAGTTATTGCTGCCAAAGGGGGGCCACAAAATATTAAATGTGATGGTTCAGTTACTTATTCCTCCCCCTACTGTTATTGTTTGCATGCTATTCTCATTAAAATATGAAAACCTATAAACGTTTGGGTGGTTTTATTTAAAGCAGACACTGTTTTTTCATTTGTGTGATTTTTGACAAAGATCAGATCACATTTGATGGTGATTTTATGCAGAAATGTGAGAAATTCCAAAAGGTTCAGATACTTTTTCATACCACTGTATATATAAGTGCTCGGTGACATGTTTGGCATGGCTTACGCCATGGACACTTCGGCACTGAAAATTCAGCCCGCTGCATCGCTCACTCACCACAACCACAACTCACCCGTGTCAGTTTTCTCCCCGGTCTAGCATCCAGGCGTGTAGTGACGTACCCACTACTCATCCACCTCTTCATTTATAAAGACTCTGGTTTGTCATACACTCACATAGTCACCTGCACTCCCGGTCCAGCTCCACTGCTCCTCTGCGGAAGCGCGCACCGCTGCAGGGGCGGATTTTATTGAGCACGGGGCAAGGGGGCACGTCCCATTGCACTCAGGCGGGTTTATATTTCTTTATGGTGTTGACTATGTGGTGTTTGTGTAAAATTATTGTATGGTGTGTAAATATTTGGTGTGTGGGTAAATTAAATAATGCATTATTTATTTTTTTTGTATTTATTTATTATGATTAGTGCATTGTATGGACCATTATGTTTGTTGGTAATCCCCTCCATAATGGTTTGGACCATTGGTTTGGATTAATGTGCTAAATAAAGGTGCCAACTATTCAGTACAACATGATGTTTAAGTGTCAATGTAAATATTTTACTCTAGAAATATAGTGTCATTTTTACAGATCACTAGATCAGAGAGATCAGAGTTTACATACTAAATATATGTTAAAATAGCAGCTGTAATAATTAATAATATGTCATTTTTATAATCGCTGTGAACTTTTACCTTAGATACTTTAGATTTTGAACAGACTTTAACTTTCAGGAGGAGTAATCATCCAAAGGTATTTATAGTTTTACTTAAGACCCAAAGATCTGTTCCTGCCCAGTACATGCAAAAATTCCATTGATGCACTTATTTAAATATAGGTTCTGGAAGTTCATTTTCTTGTTGGTGTGAATTTTTATCATACAGTATTTAACTGTGGAAAAATGGTATGCATCCCCATATACCCATTCCTTTTTGTCATATTGAGATTTTTGCAGATCCTATCAACAGCTTGAAATGTGTGTATAAAAATAGTTTTCACAGGATATTAAAATCAGATGGACCATGAAACAGTTTATTTCATTGATTAATGTAGTTGCAGTGGTTGAGTAAAGACTGACTGAAGCAAGGTCGTAACTATAAAATCTAAATCTGAATCTGAAATACTAACTAATTTGAAATTTGAAAACTCTTTCTCTGACATTCTAAAATATTTAAAACTTCACTGACACACTCAATGATCTTTTTATTTATTTTTTATATTTTATAATTATGTCAATAGCACATTATAGTGCATTAACATTTTTTGGTTTTGTTTTGTTTTACCTTTTCTTGAAAGTAATGGCAGAGATCAGAGATTATGGACCATAATCATCCCTTGTGAGGGATCAGAGTGGTCTCCCCGAATAAAGGGATCTAGGTAAGTTCAGATTCAGGTGGAAGAGGTTTGAAACAGGAGGCGGCAAGGCTTCAGGTGCCAGGAAAAGAAAGGCTTTTATTTTTCTGTAACACAAATATTCTAAATACAGTCTGAGAGCAGACAAAACACAAGGACGAAACAGTGATAGCATAAACTCATAGCAGGTCATAGTACTTCTCTCCAAGATGACCAGAAGCTAAACGAGGCTCCCTCAAATAGGGCTGCTGGTTGAGCCCAATTGGTTCAAACCATTATTGAGGGGATCACCGAAAATCATAATGGTCCATACAATATTATTAATAACAATAAATTAACACCAAAATAACGAATGCACCATTTTATTTACCCACACACCATATATTCACACACCACACAATAACTTTGTACAAATATTTCATAACCACCATAAAGAAATACAAACACCCCTGAGTGAAGTGGGACGTGTCCCTTGCCCCGCGCTCAATAAAGCCCGCCCCTGAAGTGGCGCGCACTTCCGCAAAGGAGCAGTGGAACCGGACCGGGAGTGCAGGTGAGTACGTGAGTGTATGAAGAACCAGAGTCTTTACAGACGGACAGAGGAAGAGTGAGACGAGCAGTGGGTACCTCACTACATGCTAGACCGGGGAGAAAACTGTCACGGGTGAGTTGTGGTTGTGGATTAAAGACATGGACTGTACTGTTGTCCTTTATTTCAGACTGTGTTTTTGGATTTGGATTTTTTTGTCTGGCCTGTGGATTAAAGTATCTGGATTGTGGACCTTCCGTAGCCTTGGCATACTTGTGTCCTCTCTGCAACTGAGTCAACCAGTCTGTTGGGACATTACACACATACTTTTATATTTATTTTATGTTTATTTATGTGTTCTAAATATATTTTTACTTCAATTTTTCTTATAATTATTTGGCCTGTAGATTTCTAATCTTGGAGCAACTGTAAGACCCAATTTAAAGTTAATAAAGTATTCAGATTCTGATACTGATTCTAACTCCGCCCCGGGGCCCCACCATGGGGCCAGGCCTTGAGAAGGGGACCATTAGTGAGCACCTGGTGACCAGGCCTTTCCTTCCTGGGGAGGCTGAGGAAATTTGGCATGTCAGCAAAGATCCTCAGCAACTTCTACAGCTGCATCAAGAGCATCTTGACCAGCTGCATCACTGAGTGATTCAACACCACTGCCATGGGCTACAAGCGCTTGCAGAGACCGGTAAAGACTGCTGAGAGGATTGCCAGGCCACCACTGCCCTCTCCGCAGGACATCTACTACCGCAGAGTCCACAGAAAATGTTCTATTGTTAAGAACTCCACGAACCCCTAACATGGACTGTTCACACAAAAGTGTGAAATGCAGGATGTCTAGACCGAACAATTTAACAGTCTAGTGGCTGTTGAATAAAAGCTGAAACTCTTATTGGCACTGACACCACCCTGGATACCTGTCCATCTGCCTAGATACTTTAAAGCCAAGTTAGTAACATGCATTAGTGGGACATGAATGTGTACAGAAGACGAGGGATAGGAGGAGAGAGAAGCTCAGTACATCATAGGAAGTTCCCTGGCATAGCTATAGGCTTGCCTGGACCAAGCAAGACCTAACTATAGGCTTTATCAAAAAGGAACATTTTAAACCTACTCTTAAATGAAGAGAGATTGTTTGCCTGTCAGTCTGAGACCAGAAGGTGGCTCCACAAGAGAGGGGCATTTTAAGTGAAGGATCTGGCATCCAGATACTTTTGGAGATTCCAGGAACCACATGTAACCCTGCGTCCTGGGAGCATGTAACTAAGCATGTCATCACTGGTCAGATTTGTCAGGGGCCCAGAGAAAATTATGGAGTGAAATCTTTGCAAATGTACAAATTGACTCAAGATTCATTTTAGTGACATCAGACTTGTATAGCCAAGTACCGCCTACATGTATTACAGTCTTATTTTGCTTATCCTTAGCCAGAAGTTTTAAATTTGATTCAGTGTTGCCCACTCTGCTCCCATGGATATATTTGAGTGTAATCTGTGGTGTAGCTAACTTCATGCTTCACAAAATAGAGCTGCAAAAATAATAGTTGGTTTCTCAGTGGGTTTATTGTAATGTATTGAAAAAAAAAACATGTTAGTTCAATAATATAGCAGGTAATTCATGGCTATAGTGGAGAATAAAACTAAGCAGGAAATGAGATCACACACTTACCATAGCATGTCCACCTCTTATTCCAGCATTCTCTGTAATAATCTTGGTGAAGTAGCCCTTTCTTGTTAGATGTATTGATTTGTTAATTGCTATAGACGGCCATGGCTTCATTCTGTATATATATATATTGAACTATGAGCCTCTTTTTCCTCCATTTTCTTTCAGCTGCTCAATAAATTCTCTTAATCTTACAGTTATTATTTTAACAAATTATTATTATTATTATTGAACATATGGCAAGTTGCTGCTTTTTGTCCATGTCATTTAAAGAGTGGTCTTACTATGTTATTCAAATGAACACACAGTATTCCAGCACTTCGCTCCAGAAAACTCTTTTGAAGGGTCTGGTGAGGGGAGATTTCATATACTTCTAGGGGTAAATGTACAGTTTACTTTTGCATTATATGGCGCATGGTGTCAGGACCCATCACTTTTCCTTCCTTTTTCTTCTCTTCCGTGTCCCCCTCGCAAGTGTTTAGATTTTGTCCACTGTTGAGTCTGTGTTCTCCTCTGTGTTTAGGGTTGGCCATGGTGACCTATTGGCTCCTTCCCACCTACTTATCTGGACAGCTGTTCCTGATTACCTGCATTCAACTCCAACCCAAGCCTCCAGTATCAAGAGACCGGTTCATTCATTACATCTGTGCGAGATCATTGCAATCACCTCAGTATTTGCTACCTCGTACTAATCTTGATCTCCTTGTGCTTCAGGTTCATCTCTGCCATTTCCCCAGATGCCTATGGGCTTTGATGTTAGATATAAACAAAAAAATCACAAATAGAAAAAAAAGAGTTCTCTGGACCATTTACTTAGCTTCAAAAACTGGACTACAGCTGATCATCAGTCACCCAATTTCATAGCTTTTTTCTTGACCAACCCTGAGTTCAAAAAAAGTTGGGTCACTGTGTAAATCTACACATATCATTTACAAATTAACTAATATCATTTATACAATCATGTATTTCCCAAAGTACAGAATTGTGCATCAAAAGGAGCCTTTTGATAACTCTTTTGTTGCCTTGTTTACAACTCAATTGAAACACAATTAAATGAAAGACCCAAATTGTGTGTATGGTGAACACTTTAATAAAATACAAGAACAGAAAGCTAATAGTTGAACTAGCTAAACAATTACAATGATGCTTATAAGTGTGTATGATTCACAGGAGTCGACATTTTGGATCAGGGTTGTAAAAATAAAAACTAACTATATTCTCATATAGTAAGCATTCTCATGTGGTTATGTCAGACAGAAATAGCCCTATAACATTTTTCATTTTCCTTAAAAACTTTCCTTGTCAGTCTGTAATATATGCTAACTAGCCACCTTGCAGTACAAGTATTGTTAACAGGTAAGAAAGCTGACTTTTGGTAGCTTAGTGTACCATGAATGTAGTCATCAAGTACATTCCATGTTTGTTAAACTTAAAGCCAGTCCTCTGATAACAAACAGAAAAGGCACCACTTTCAGCACTCGTTGTTCTGAATTATCTTAAGTATTACCATCGCATTATTAGTGCTCCTGATTTTATCACAACACAGTGGACAGAGAAATTCAGAATTTCTATAGTCAGAATGGTGAAGTTAGTGACACCAGCTACTAAAGTCAAATGCATTCCTGGGGCAACGCTGTATCATATCTAAAACTGTTGGCTAAAGATAAGTGTAAATACAGTAAAATAGTAGTACATGTCGGCGGTAATGACACCTGACTGTACCAGTATCTCTAAAAACAGAGGTAGAGCCTTCAGCTACCATGCTCCACTACTGCGGAACCAACTCTCTCCATAGATCAGAGAGGCAGACACTCTCTCCACATTCACGTCCAGGCTAAAAACATTCCTCTATGATAGAGCTTTTAGTCAGGACTGGCTCAGGTAACTTTGAATCATTTTATAGCTATGGTGCCATATGCTTAGACTGCTGGGGAACACATCAGGACACAGGGAGCCATCTCCTCTCCTCTCCTCTCTACTTCCACACATTTGCTGTTCAGTCTTTATCTGTTATACTGTGTAGTCTAGCCTTGGTGTCTCACACTCTCTCTCTGTCTTCACATATTTCCCCAGAGCTCCATCCACCAGCACCAACCTCCACCTGCATCACCTCCTTCCCTTGGCTTCTACCCTGCCTGGGGTCCCTGCTCATTAACCAACCTGCTGATCCTGCTTTCCCTGTTTACAACCCAGCCTGCCGACCAGGAGCTGCCTCTATCAGCTCTTCCCTGAATGAACATTCCCCATCAAGTCAATATTTCATTTTGTCACTGTTGTTTTTTCTGGAAGTTTTTCCTTGGTCAGTGTGAGGCTCTAAGGGCAGAGGATGTTGCTGATGTGTGTTATGTGTAAGTTAAAGGACAAAAATATCAAAAATAACTCTTAGATTCCTTACAGTGGAGCTTGAGGCTAAGGCTAAGCCATCTTGCATTGCTATATAATTTTATAATTTGTTTCTCAGGTGTATAGGGCCCAGAATAATAACTTGTCCCAATTTAGAAGTAGGAAACTGCAAGTCACCCAGGTTTTTATGTCTTTACATAAAATGCCTGAAGACATGCCTGAAATTTGGCTAGCTGATCTGTGTCATCTGGTTTCACTGACAAGTACAATTGTGTGTCATCTGCATAACAATGAAAATGTAAGGAGTGTTTCCATATAATATCATTGACGGAGAGCATACAAAGTGTGAATAGTATTGGCCTGAGCACAGAACCTTGGGGAACTCCATGACTAACTTTTGTGAGTATGGACGATGCATCATTAACATGAACAAATTGAGATTGATCTGATAAATAGGACTGAAAACCAGCTTAATGCAGTTCCTTTAAGTTAGGTGTTCAAATCTGTGTAATAAGATAGAATGGTCAGTGGAGTCAAATTCAGAGCTAAGGTCTAACAGTACAAGGACAGAGATACAGAGATAAGTCCCTTGTCTGATGCCAAACGATGTGGACTTGTAGATAATTGGCAGACCTTCTGGGGAAGACCTGGTCTAATTAGGAGAGACAGCATTCACCCCACATTGGATGGAGCAGCTTTCATAACTAGAAATCTGACTGAGTTTCTTATTAAACCAAAACCATGATAACCCAGAGCTGAGACCAGGAGATCAGGAGATGCCGACCTACACGCCTCTCTGTGCTTCCATTAGCACAGTTACCCACCCAAACTCCCATACAGTCTGTGTCTGTCCCTCGACCACCTAAATTAATTAAATCACATGCAAAATTAGGAGTTATACATAAAAATCTAATAAAGGTCAACACCGACACCTCCTCAGCTATGTGCGGACTATGTAGACTGTTAAATGTTAGATCTCTATCATCTAAAGCTGTACTAATAAATGAGTTAATATTGGACTATTATACAGATTTATTTTGTTTAACCGAAACCTGGCTTCGGCCTGAAGAATATGTCACCTTAAATGAATCCACTCCCCCCAGTCGTATTAAAATCCACATTCCTCCATTCCATTCTGGCCAAGGAGGTGGATTTGCAGCCGTTTTTGACCCAAACCTATCATTCACTCTGAAGCCTAAAGTCAACTAACATTCATTCGAAAGCCTTATTCTTAGTCTTTCACACCCAACTTGGAAAACAGTACAACCAATTTTTATTGTTGTAGTGTAACGCGCTTCTGGCTCATACTTAATTTCTCCTGGAATTTTCTGAGCTTCTGTCAAGTCTAGTCTCTTACTGCTTTCCTGACTGGAGCGACTTCCTGTTGCGGTAAGCGTCCTACGTCACTTCCTGTTGTTGTGTGTTAGTGGTGGTATGAGCAGCTCCGTCTGCGCTTTAATTAAAGATCTCTTAAGCTGTTCTAATATTCGCTGTAGCGAGTAATTTCACACTGTTACCTTGATCGTCTGTTCTAGTCATAGACTTCATCACTCACTTTATTAATTTGATGCTAATCTTATAACCGATTAGCATTTGCCAAATTCCGCTAAGCTAGCTTAGCCTGTTCATTAGCGATGGCTTCTTTGTCTCCCTCTTGCTCTCCTGCTCTCTCCTGCTTGGTGTGTCAAATGTTTAGTTATTCCTCTGCCTCCTTTAGTGAAAGTGGTAAATGTAATAAATGTAATTTACTTGTAGCGCTGGAGGCGAGGCTTAGTGAATTAGAAGCACGGCTCCGCACCATCGAAACAAAGTCTTTAGCTACTGTTGTTAGTCAGCCCCCATTAGCCGGTGCGGCCAGATCTAGCGTAGCTCGTAGCCTGCCCCCGGTAGTTCCCGAGCAGCCGGGAAACCCGGGAGGCTGGGTGACTGTACGGAGGAAGCATAGTCCTGAGCACAAGCCCACGGTTCACCCCCAACCAGTTCACGTTTCCAACAAGTTCTCCCCACTCAGCGACACACCCGCTGAGAAACCAACTCTGGTAATTGGCAGCTCTGTAGTCAGAAACGTGAAGTTAGCGACACCAGCGACCATAGTCAAATACATTCCTGGGGCGAGAGCGGGCGACATTGAATCTTATCTAAAACTGCTGACTAAGGATAAGCGCAAATACAGTACAATAGTAATACATGTCGGCAGTAATGACACTCGACTGTGCCAGTCGGAGGTCACTAAAATTAATGTAGAATCAGTTTGTACATTCACAAAAACTATGTCGGACTCCGTAGTTTTCTCTGGACCCCTACCCAACCTGACCAGTGATGATATGTATAGCAGCATGTCATCATTCAATCGCTGGTTGTCGAGGTGGTGTCCAGCAAACAATGTGGGCTTTGTAGATAATTGGCAGACCTTTTGGGGAAGACCTGGTCTCATTAGGAGAGACGGCATTCATCCCACTTTGGATGGAGCAGCTCTCATATCTAGAAATCTGACTGACTTTCTTATTAAACCAAAACCCTGACAACCCAGAGTTGTGACCAGGAGGCAGAGTTGCAGTCCTACACGCCTCTCTGCGCTTCAATTACAGTTACCCACCCAATATCCCATAGAGACTGTGTCTGTCCCCCGACCACTTAAATTAATTGAACCAAATTCAAAAAGAGGAGTTATACATAAAAATCTAATAAAAATCAACACCAACACCTCCACAGCTACAACAAATAGGAGAATTAAATGTGGACTGTTAAATGTTAGATCTCTCTCATCCAAAGCTGTACTAGCGAATGAGTTAATATTGGACAATAATATAGATTTATTTTGCTTTTCCGAAACCTGGCTTCGGCCAGAAGAATATGCCAGTTTAAATGAATCCACTCCCCAAAGTCATATTAATACTCACATTCTGCGAGACACCGGCCGAGGAGGTGGAGTTGCCGCCATTTTTGACCCAAACCTATCATTTAGTCCAAAGCCCAAAGTCAACTACCATTCATTCGAAAGCCTTATTCTTACCCTCTCACACCCTACCTGGAAAACAATACAACCAATTTTTATTGTTGTAGTGTACCGCGCTCCTGGCCCATACATACAGAGTTCCTATCGAGTCTGGTCCTTAAAACTAATAAAGTTATTATTATGGGTGATTTCAACATCCACATGGACGATAGTAATGATAGCCTTCGCGCAGCATTTATCTCTCTATTAGATTCAATTGGCTTCTGTCAGTGTGTACATGAACCCACTCATTGCTTCAATCACACTCTTGACCTTGTTCCGACATATGGTATAGATGTAGAACATTTAACTGTCTCTGAACAAAATCCTCTTCTGTCTGACCATTGTTTAATAACTTTTGAGTTCATACTATTTGACTTCATACCACCAAAAAAACTCTGACACTAGGTACCTGTCTGATAGTGCTGTGGCTAACAGCACTATCACTAACAGTTCCATTGTCATTAACTTCAGTATCATGTCCCCATACGAGTGAACAATACAATAATTCAAAAGAAAAACTTGCACCCTGGTATAATACAGAGGTTCGCAAATTAAAGCAAAATGTGCAAAAACTTGAGAGGAAATGGCGTTCCTCCAAACTTATTGAATCTCGCTCAATCTGGCAAGACAGTCTTAGATTATATAGGAAGGTCCTACGGACTGCCAGAGCAGCCTATTAATCAAAATTAATTGAGGATAACAAGCATAATCCCAGGTTTCTCTTCAGCACTGTAGCCAGGCTGACAGAGAGCCATAGTGCTATCGAGCCTTGTATCCCTGTGACCCTTAGCAGCAATGACTTTATAATCTTTTTTAATGACAAGATCTTAAACATTAGAGACAAAATTCAGCATCTACTGACCTCAGCTGATACTGATGTAACATCAAACACTAGTGTCTTAAACCAACAATAAAAACAGATAATCATCTTGACTGCTTTTCACCTATTGATCCCCATCAGCTATACTCACTCGTATATTCATCCAAGCCAACAACATGCCTCTTAGACCCCATTCCTACCAACCTTCTCAAAGAAGTTTTACCCTTACTTAGCACCTGTCCATTAGACATGATCAATCTGTCCCTGATAACAGGCTATGTACCCCAGTCCTTTAAAGTAGCTGTAGTCAAACCTCTCCTTAAAAAACACGCACTTGATCCAGAGGTTTTAAGCAACTATAGACCAATATCTAACCTTCCATTTCTTTCCAAGATCCTTGAAAGAACAGTCGCTAATCAGTTATTTGACTTTCTTCAAAATAATAACTTATTTGAAAATTTTCAATCTGGCTTTAGAGCTCATCATAGCACAGAAACAGCATTGGTCAAAGTCACAAATGACCTCCTCCTGGCATCAGACAAGGGATTTATCTCTGTTCTTGTACTGTTAGACCTTAGTGCTGCATTTGACACCATTGACCACTCTATATTACTGCACAGATTGGTACACCTAATTGGCATCAAAGGAACTGCATTAAGCTGGTTTCAGTCTTATTTATCAGATCGATCTCAATTTGTTCATGTTAATGATACATCGTCCACACTCACAAAAGTTAGTCATGGAGTTCCCCAAGGTTCTGTCCTCGGGCCAATATTATTCACCCTTTATATGCTCTCCATCGGTGATATTATTAGGAAACACTCCATACATTTTCATTGTTATGCAGATGACACACAATTGTACTTGTCAGTGAAACCAGATGAAACAAATCAGCTAGTCAAACTTCAGGCATGTCTTAAAGACATAAAAACCTGGATGACTTATAATTTCCTACTTCTAAATTCAGACAAAACTGAAATTATTGTTCTGGGCCCTGAACACCTGAGAAACAAATTATCCAGTGATATAGCAATGGCTTAGCCGTGGCCTCAAGCTCCACTGTACGGAATTTAGGAGTTATATTTGACCAGGACATGTCCTTTAACACACACATTTCGAATATTTCAAAGACTGCATTCTTTCACCTTTGCTAGTTATGCTGCTATAGACTTAGACTGCCGGGGGTCCTCCCATTACGCACTGAGTTCTTTCTTCCTCTCCCTCTCCTTCTGCACACATTTATGTCCCATTAATGCATATCACTAACCCAACTTCTTCCCTGGAGTCCTTGTGCTTTCTCGTCTCGCAGATTCCCCTGCTGCGGTCCTGCTCGAAACTCACTGCGATTACTACTGTTTAGTCATAATCTATTTTAATTTTGTTACTACTCTGTACAGCTACTACCATTATTACTGTTACTAATACTGCTATCATAGTCACCATAATACCTTCTGTATACTTCATTATCATTATCTACAGTTCCAGTATTTCTAGTATTATTACTGCTGCTATGCATCTCTGCTTGTGTACTCCTTCTCTCATGCCCCACCCCCCTCTCCCTCTTTCTCTCTCTCTCTCTCTCTCTCTCTCTCTCTCTCTCAACCCAACCGGTCAAGGCAGATGGCCACCCATTTTGAGCTGGGGTCTGCTCCGAGGTTTCAGCCTTCTAAAATGCATTTTACACTTGTTTGCCTGAAGCCCTCATAATCCTCGCTCATTTCAGCAACTTTCTCATTAATCTGATGGTTGTTTAGCATACATTTCTACTAACTACCTTGGCCTAGTGCCTGGCAATGATTTTTTTCTCTCCCTGTCTCTGTACCTCTCCTGCTCTCTTACTGTGTGTCAAATTCTTAGCTATTCTTTTGCTTCTTTCAGGGATACATGTTATAAATGTTCACTTTACCACTCAGTGACACACCCTCTGAAAATTCAACTTTGATCACTGGCAGATCTATTTTGCAAAATGTGCCATTAGCGACACCAGTGACCACACAGTGATCGTCAAATGCCTTCCTGGGAGCAGAACAATTTGCAGAAGTCTTCTTACTCTAACTTCTCTTTTATAGGTATTAGTTATCAGCTGCAGCTATTCAGCCACTTCACACTCGGCTGGAAATTGTCCCAGTGCGAGCTGAAGGTCCCTGTGTGATGAGTAATCAAAAGGACTACATCATCCAATAGGATTATGTTGGGATCTCTGGCCATGTGCTCTGGAGAACAATAGAGCAGCCTACATGTACCCCATTAAGCCTGAGTTAGAGCGACTGTCGGTTCGAGACCCCCCCCATGACGTACACCTAGTCATAAATATGAATTCAATCTCAGAACCGACACAGACATTGGCTGTGGGCCAGCCATCTCCACAGTGGTCCGAGGTGACATCACTCAGGTAATAAAAGTTCACTGCGACCCTCAGTCGTCGCTTTTTCCCGTGCGTGCTGTGACAGTGAGAGCTGCTCCAGGCTCTCCAGGTTTCCAAGTCGACGAAAGGGAGCAACAATCAAACATAATCCTGGCTCACAGTCTTCACCTCGCGGGCCGAGAAACAGACTGCTGTTTTTCGACGTGGATCGCTAGGCAATCAGCTGATCGCACGTTAACGAGCCGTGCGTCTACTTTGTTAAGGACGAACGTTTGTTAATTTCTTCACCGATGAATTTCCCCGAGGGATCAATACTCTGCATCGCCTGAGACAACGGATCACCAGCATCCACCAGCTGAGGACGACGTTGCGAACGTTTAAGCGGATTATTAACTTTCCAACTCCGAAGGATCAGAGCAACTCAAGAGGCTTATGTCTGGGCAGAGATAGTGTAAAGTAGGGTTGTTTACACATGATTTTCTGTAACTTGTAAGTGTTGCATTTGTTGATTTTGTTACCGGTCAGCCATTTCCGCCAGTTCAGCGAGACCGCGTGTCACCAGTTAAAGGACCAATAGCTGATTAGATAAGCTCCGGTTTACTGACTCCGCTATTGTGTGGTGATATGCGGGACTCCAAAGAATTGGAGTGGATTTTTTTTATTGGGTTGTGTTTTTCTGCTCTTTTCATTCCTATATTTCTTCCTCACACTCTTCTTTCTGAACAGTGAGGCAAAAACCAGAGCACGCGATCACGAACCGTAACAAAGGGGAACATGGCACCCAAAGGCTTTTGCCCATTGTTCTCTTTTGTGGACACGTAAGCCACATCACGTCGGTTATCACCACCTTGACTCTGAATAATACGCCCGGCATGTTCTTCTTCACTTGCTGCTTTGTGTGCTGAGTCACCATTTGTGTGGTTGTTCACCATTTTGTGTGCGGATTCTCCCTCACGTGGTAATTCGCTAGCTTGCTTGTAGTTTCCCCTCACGTGGTCATTCACCATCTTGTTTGTAGTTTTCCCACTCACATGGTCATTCTTGTTTGTAGTCTCCCCCACTCAGGTGGTGTCTTGTTTGTAGTCTCGTCACTCATGCGACGACCTGCCATCTTGGCTTCAAGGGACACGCCCCCCACATCATCCCTCCGCCATCTTGGTCTCCATTGTCATTCTCTCTCTCTGTCTCTCTCTCTCCCTCTCTCTCACTCACACACACACACACACACACACACACACACACACACACACACATACACACACTCCTGTATATATGCCCATGTATAGATATACTCTTGCTGCTGTACCTGTGTTATTCCTAGGTAATAGTTAATGTGTGTTGATAAAACTTAGATTATAATAGTGTTTCTTACAAAGTGATACTTATCTCTGGATGGTTGTTGCTGGTTAATAAATCCTGTTATAGTTTAACCTGTCGTTGTCTGTGGTTATTGTGAATGTACTTGTAATAACAGTTGGATTCATCCTTCATAATTTTAAGAGACTGTTATTCCCTATTTATTAATTTGGCTATTGGTCTCTGGTGACAGGGTGGTGCCCCGATTTTTACGTGTATAAAGCATACACTGATTTTTTATGGAATCCTAAGCCTCCTGACCAGGAATGAGTTTGACAAACCAAGCTCTCACTCTGACAATACAGAGATCAAATGGTCCATGACAAGAAACCATTCACAGCATTTTCCAAAGGGGCCACACACAAGATACTTCGAGGGGCATGCTTGTAAGCCTTTTGCCTATCCCTATCCACAAAACCCATCTAGACTGGTGGGGCAAACTTTCATGCCCTCTCCAGTACCTCCCACAAGGTTGTAGAGCTGGTCCAGTGTTACACAGCCAAGGCATAAACCACACACTTTTCAGCACCCCGGAGTAGACTTTTCTAGGGAAGCTGAGGAGTATGATCCCTCTGTAGTTGGAACAGACCTCCAGGCCCTCTTTTTTAAAAGAAAGACCACCACCCCAGTCTGCCACTCTAGAAGCACTGTCCCCAATGTCTATGCAACAATGCAGGTGTGTCATCCAGGACAGCCCTATGACATGCAGAGCTTTGAAGAACTCTGGGACAATCTCATCCACCCCTGTGGCACTGCTGCCTTGGAGTTGTTTAACTGTCTCAGTGCCAGTGCCCCATTGATGGGAGAGCCCACCTACAAGTCTTCAGACTTGCTTCCCCCCCCCCCTTTTTGTGAGTGTCCAGAACATACAGCTGCAGATCTGCTGACACAACTACAAAGCCAATCATTGACCCATATATATAATAATAAATCTGAATCTGAACCACAGATATGTGATAAGAGAGCCATTCAAAAATAACATTCCAGGTTAATTTTTTGCTAGCTAGTGTTGAACCAAAGCAGCAGCCTCTTTGAGCAACAAATTCAGTTTACTTGCAGCCTAGATGGATGTAATCAACATTCAGCATCACAATCAAAATATACATTAAAAAACCAGTTAGGTTCATCTTGTCAGTGCTGACTAACTTGAACAAATATTTCTCTTGTAGCCTGACATGATGTTCTGGGGTCTTCTTTAACTTAGAGTTCTTGACTGTCCTCAGCATCTTCAGAATCATAATTATTTTATCGATCCCTGAGGGAAATTGTGTTTACAGGCCAAAGAAATATAATAAAAATAGAAGTAAAAATATATCTAAAATATAAAAATAAACATGATTTTTTCATATGAAAAGTATGTGTGCAGCAGGATTTACTTAAATAATGCAGCAACAAAGTTCAATTACTTGAGTCAGGTTTTGTTACTATTTGCATGTACAGTTATGCTATTCTGCAATAAACCTGTTGAGAATGTTCATGTATGTTGAAATACAACTACAACTGAAAAAAGCCACAACTGAACTTTCTCACCTTTCTTGTGGTTTTGTGGTCCTCCTTCAGACGTGCTGACGGTTGGGTAACGTATTGCATTTCTTCCCATTTCTGCTCTGTCCTACTCATTTACTTGTTGGCATTTGGTGCTTAGCGTGGCGGATTTTCTTCAATTGAAATACTTTGTGTTAGCTTTCACTGTGGTTGGTCTTAACAAAGAGGTACACAAGCACTTTAGTAAAAGTTTATTAACTGCACGATCCTCTGGATTCTTTCCTTCGCCAATCTCCATTCTGTCTCTGTCGCTCAGCTTAGCTTAGCGTTAGCATGGCCTCTTCCACTCGCTCTCCCTCTCCCTCTACCTCCTAAGATTTAGGTATTCCTACTACAGCTTAGCTTTAACTCTCTGGAACCACCACTAAATAATTTGTCCAGGCAGCTGGTAATCAGTAATGTTAGCTAACAGTTTGTCTTAGCTCAAGACCCGTCAGATCAGGAGAGTTGAGGTGAAAGTGGCAGTTGCAACGATGCAGCACAATGTTCCATTTGCTGTTGCTAACCATTTCAGCCCCTCGTACAAAGAATGTTTTAGAGACTCCCCCACGGCTCAGAGCTTTAAGAGCGCAAGCACCAAAACAATGTGCATCATAAATGAAGCAGTGGCACCTCATTTGAAGAAGGAACTTGTTATGAAGATGAGAGAGAATCCCTTCACTCTTGTCACAGATGGCTCAAATGATACTGGTATGAGTTTAACAACTACTAGTAATTTGTATTTTTGTATCCAATTCTACATGTGCACCCATACATTTTTTGAACATGTAGGTTTAGTTGTATGCCTTATTGTTACAGGTCTAGAGAAGATGAATCCCCTCACAGTGAGAATATTTGACACCAACAAAGTTGTGCACAGATTCCTTTATATGTGCACCACCAGTGGACAGAGCTGTGGCACTGCTGAAGTGATTTATAAAAAAATCAGTGACACCTTGCAAGAAAATAACATCCCTTGGACAAATTGTGTAGGTCTCTCAATTGATAATGCTCCTGTAAATACAGGTGCTAAAAATTCAATTGCAGCCAGAATGCTGAAGGAAAATGCCAGCATTTACATATATGGATGCCCCTGTCATGTTATCCACAACACTGCCAAACATGCAGGGCAGAAGTTTTTGGAAGTAAGTTCAAACATGTACACTTTATATTACAAATCTGTTAAGCCCATTGCCAAGTAAAATGGTTTGCTGTATAGTGTTGTGAGACATTTTTGAATTCATGTATTGCAGATATCCGGATTTGATCCAGAGGACCTGATTGTGGATGTTGGGTACTGGTTTAAGGGAAGCACCAACCGTAAAGGTTACCTGGTAGGTTTGTGATTCAACCAGCTCTACTGTTATACATCAAAATGCATAATTTTATTATTTTTTGTTGTTGATGTTGTGTGTGTATATATATTCCAGAATTTTGGGACTTCCATGGGAGTGAGTACATGGAAATGCTGCTGCACATTTCAGTGCGATGGTTAAGCCTGGAGAGATGCATTACACAAGTTCTGCGGGAGTATGGGCCACTTACCAGCTATTTTAAGTCTTTAAGTAGGTTGCTTGTTTCATTGACAGTAGTACAGGTGCATTACACTAAATATAAACTAAATATGTACTTTTAAGCACAACCTGTTTTTATTCGCAGATGAGAAACATCCAAGGTTTAGAAGGCTGGTGGATGCATTTTCTAACCCTCTGACTGAAGTCTACCTCCTCTTCTTTCAATCAACGCTGCCAATGTTCTCCACACTGAACCTTCTTCTCCAGAGAGAAAGGTCTTCTATCTTCCTGCTTCATGGAGAGGTAAAATGCAATGGTTGGGCTATCCTTCTGCCATGTATGTCTGCTTATTTTTTAATTGACTGATATGTCCTTTTTCAAGTAATACATCTTTTATGAACTACAAATTTGCAGATGACGAAGTTCATGAAACTGTGTGCGAGGTTCCTGAAGCTGTCAGCACTGCAGGCCAGGAAGTCCATGACATCCCCTACAAGGACCCACTAAACCAACTGCCAGGTAATACTTTCAAGTGTCACATAAGGAGGAGATAAACCTGTATGCTCTCTGACCTCAAATATACTTTTTGGGAAGATTATTGTTTTGAGTTGGGTGATATCTTTGATGTGATGGAAAAGGCATAAAATGTATGTAGGCTCACAATGTATATGTAGTCTATGGATAAAATAGCATGCTTACAGAGGAATGCCTTTAATCACTTGCACTTATTGTGCATATCTTGCTGAATCTATGCACTTACTGTTTGTCTAGTTTTGAGTTGAAGTGTTGATTGCTAAGTCAAATTACTGTGTCTCTACCTGATGCATTTAGTGAATAAAAAGTGGCTGTGATTCTGAGATATTGTTTAAACTACATGTACTTAATTTGCTTTATCTCTTTCTGTTCTCTGTCTGGTAGGAGAAAAGCTAAATGTTGGCTTCACCACCAGAGCTACCCTCAACCGGCTCCTTGAGGCTGGAGAAATCACAGCTCAGGAGGTGCATCTCTTCCAGCAGGCAGCACTGGTGTTTCTGGTCAGGGCTGTGGACTATGGGCTCAACAACCTCCCCCTGAAGGAGGCTCTTCTGAAGCACACACGATTTGTTGATGTGCAGCAGAGGGCTGAGTGTGGGGTGGAAGATCAACAAAGAGCAAGGTAAGAAATATTTGGCACCACATGGCATACATATAATTAATTGAAATAATAAAAGCAAAGCATTTGAGTAATAGAGACCTTTGGTTGATTTTTTTCAAAGGTGACCGGTTTGAGCCAATTTGAGAGGCTTTCCAAGATAGCTGCCTTAGTTTTAGTGCTCCCTCATTCAAATGCAGACGCTGAGAGGGTTTTCTCCATGGTTGGTCTAAACAAGACCAAAACGTGGAACAGCTTGGCACTTGATGGAACTCTGTCATCCATCATGACAGTTAAAATGGCTGGCCTGGAACCACAGTGCTTCAAGTGGGAGCCACCAACTTCCATGCTGAAGGCCTCAAAACATGCCACCAACACCCACAATAAACAACACTAACATAGATTCTCTCTCACACACACACGCACACACATCTGCACTTAAAATGATGAATTGAATAAATATTTTTACTTGTTTGAATTTGTGTGTAATTTGATTTTTTATGCTATAATTAGAATTATATATATGTATAGAGAGAGAGAGCGAGATTCTATAATAGACCCCCGTCCTCACCCCAACTAAACCCCCACCACCACCGCCACCAAAATCTCACTCTGAACTCAGTTCAAAACTTGAGAGCCCTGTCTTCATAAAAACCTAGTTAAAATCAAAACAACTACTTCAGTTGACCAATCCCAGTTAACTATTAAATGTGGTTTATTAAATATTCGGTCCCTCATGTCCAAATCTCTGCTAATAAATAATCTGATACTCGATCACCATACTGATGTAATGTCACTCACAGAAACCTGGTTGCAGCAGGATGAATTTATCAGTTTAAATGAATCAACCCCTCCGTGCTACATTAACTACTAAGTTCCCAGAAATACTGGTAGAGGAGGAGGAGTGGCAGCAGTTTATCAGTTACATCTGCATATTAACCCTAAACCTAAACCACCTGCTAAATGCAAGTAATCTGATACTCTTACTCTTAGTTTCTCACACCCAGACTGGAGAGCAGATAAACCACTCTTATTTGCTGTGGTGTACCGTCCCCCAGTGCCTTACTCTGACTTCTTAAATGAGTTTCCCTACTTTCTATCATACTTAACAATAAACTCAGACAAAGTTATAATAGTGGGGAATTTGAACATTCATGTGGATGTTGAAAATGACTGTCTAGCTTATGCATTCAAATCAATAATAACATGGATTTACTTTAGAAAACTATACTTTGTCTGGTAAAAAATCCCACTACAGCAGATGCCTTTCTGAGACTGCTGTTTCTAAATACTTATTAACTTATTCAAGCAGAGCTTGCCATTATGCCCTGCATTAACACAATTTCAATTTCACTCCCTCACAGGTAGACCTTCTTGTAGACAGAACTGCAACATCACTTCTTGGGACCTTTAATTCCATAGCCCCTAAGGAAAAGAAGGTCATTAACCATAAGCGAGTAGCTCCCTGTACAACCAATCAACAACAATAATTAAATCTATACATATTGAAACAGAAAACTAGGCAGCTGGAAAGAAAATCACATTCCAGCCAATGTGTAGAAGACCGTCAAACCTGGAAAAATAGTTTATTAATGTAAACAAAAGAACGTCATAGCACCAGAAGGGCATATTACTCATTAATAGAAAGGAACAAGAACAATCCCAGATTCGTCTTTAATACTGTAGCCAGACTAACTAAAAACCATGGGGCTGTTTAGCCATGCATCCCCCCAACTCTCAGCAGTGATGATTTCTTAACTTTCTTCAATGATAAGATTGTGAACATAAGAGCGAGGATTGGCAGTAATACTCCACCAAATACAGTTGCTCTTATAGCAAGCTCCACACCTAAAGCATTCATCATCCCTTTCAAGTCATCCACTTGTCTACTTGACCCGGTCATTTATTTCCCTTAGTTAACATTTCTATACTGAACCAGATCAATCTCTCTTTAGTCACACAGGCCTTTAATGTGGCTGTCATCAAACCACTATTAAAGAAACCTTCCCTTGACCCAGATGTGTTAGTTAATTACAGACCTATATCCAACCTTCCAAACATCTCTAAGATCCCTGAGAAGGTTGTCCTAGAGCAGCTACATCGACATCTTCACTCTAACGACCTTTTTGAAGCTTTCCAACCTGGATTCAGAGAACACCATAGTACTGAAACAGCACCTGGCATAGATAGATAGATATATAGATAGATATACTTTATTGATCCCAGGCTGGGAATTTACAGTGCAGCAACAGCAATACACACAATAAGCTAAACAAAATGTTAAAAACAGCAATATAAAAAGTGGCAATATAAAATATATATACAAGGCAATATAAAAAAGTGTATATACAACAAATAAACAGTGTAATGTTGTGCAATGATCCGAATGTGTAAAACATATAAAGTGCGTAGTGACTGAATGTTATGACCAGAGTTTAGCTGTTATTGTACAGTGTGATGGCATGTGGCAGGAAAGATTTCCTGTATCTGTTCCTTCGACAGTGGAGCTGTAGCAGCCTGTGGGGAAAGGTACTCTGCTGTCTGTCTACTGTATGATGGAGAGGGTGCTGTTCATTGTCCATGATGGATAATAGTTTGTTCAGCGACCTCCTCTCCTCCGATAGAGGCCTTGTCTCCATACTTGTACTTCTAGATTTCAGTGCTGCATTTGATACCATTGGTCACAACATTCTTCCTCAGAGACTGGACCATGAAATTGGGATTAAAGGAGCCGTCCTTCGATGGTTCAAGTCATATTTATCTGACATGTATCAGTTTATTAACATTAATCATAATTGCTCCAAGTATAGCAAAGTTAATTATGGTGTACCTCACGGTTCAGTATTAGGGCTGATACTTTTCACTCTCTAGATGCTTCCATTAGGGAATATTATCCGGAAGCATTCCATCAATTTTCATTGTTATGCTGATGATACTCAACTATACTTAACTATAAAACCAGATGACAGAAGCCACCTTACCAATTTGGACAACTGTCTGAAAGACATTAGACTTAGACTTAGACTTAGACTTAGACTTTCTTTATTTGTCATTTGGATTTTCATCACAAACGAAATTTCGGTACAGTGGCTCAAGCATAGCAGGAATTACCGACATATTCTTTATAAAAGAAAAAGTAAAAAATATAATATATACACAAATAAATATGCAGTAAAAAGTACTTGAAAGTGAGGTAGTTTGTATAAAAAAAAGTCAGTCAGCATATATACATATGTAATTATTATTGCACAGTGAGTATTTGTAATAAATAGTACTTTTGTGGATGTACAGAATATAAATATATTGCACAGTAAATAAATGGGCTGTAGTCCTGAGTGGTGTTTGTGTGGTTGAGGAGGGGAAGTGATCAAGTAGAGTTAAGTAGTCTTATGGCATATGGAAAGAAGCTGTTTGCGAGTCTGGCTGTTCTGCACCGCATGCTGCGGAATCTTCTGCCAGACTTCAGCAGTGAGAACAGACCATGGTGAGGGTGGGAGGGGTCACTGGTGATGTTGTGGGCCCTGGTCAGGCAGCGTTTCCTTGCAATGTCCTGGAGAGGAGGGAGTGGAGTCCCAATGATTTTCTCCGCTGTCCTCACCACCCTCTGTAGTGATTTCCAGTCAGAGGCACTACAGGCCGCTGACCAGACTGAGATGCAGCTGGTCAGGATGCTCTCTATAGTTCCTCTGTAGAAGGTGGTGAGGATGGGAGCGGGTAGTTGTACTCTCCTCATCCGGCGAAGAAAGTGCATGCGCTGCTGGGCCCTCTTTACCAGAGTGCCAGTGTGATTGGACCAGGTTAAAGAGTCAGTTATCTGCACCCCCAGGAACCTGGTGCTGCTGACAATCTCCACTGCTGCATTGTTGATGGTGAGAGGGGTGTGGCTGGGCCGGTTCCTCCTGAAGTCCACAATGATCTCTTTTGTTTTAGAGACATTCAGGATCAGGTTGTTGGTGTCACACCAGACTGCCAGGTGTTTCACCTCCTCTCTGTAGGCCTGCTCATCGTTGTTCGTGATGAGGCCCACTACTGTTGTGTCGTCTGCGAACTTCACAATGTGGTTGGTAGTGGACCTGGCGTAGCAGTCATGTGTCATAAGTGTGAACAGCAGCGGACTCAGGACACAGCCCTGAGGGGAGCCGGTGCTCAGAGAGATGACACTGGAGACGCTGTTTCCCACCCGCACACGCTGAGGTCTGTTGGTGAGGAAATCAAGCAGCCAGTTGCAGAGGTGGGTGTTATATCCAAGGGGGGCCAGTTTATTTATCAGGTGTTGTGGAATGATGGTATTGAATGCGGAGCTGAAATCCAGAAACAGCATCCGCACGTGTGTGTTTTCCCCTTCCAGATGCTCCAGGCTCCGATGGACTGTGGAGGAGATGGCATCCTCTGTGGAGCGGTTGCTGCGATAAGCGAACTGGTACGGGTCGAATATTGAGGGGAGTCCAGAAACCATATGGTCCTTTACCAGCCTCTCAAAGCACTTCATCATGATTGGTGTAAGTGCAACTGGGCGGTAGTCGTTGAGGGAGGAGGTTGTGTTGTTTTTGGGTACCGGTACGATGATGGCAGTTTTGAAACAGGATGGTACCACAGCCTGGTGAAGTGATGTATTGAAAATGTCTGTGAGAACCCCAGCCAGCTGGTCAGCACATTCCTTGAGCACTCTTCCTGGTATGTTGTCAGGGCCAGCTGCTTTCCGGGCATTCACCTTCCTCAGGGTTCTCCGGACATCAGCTGAATCCAGGCGGAGTATCTGCTCACCTGGGCGAGGAATGGATTTTACTGCTGAGGTGGTGTTCAGTGCCTCGAACCTCCCAAAGTGTTTGTTCAGTTGGTTGAGGAAGCTAGTGTTGTTCTCACAGGAAGGGGTAGGAGCCTTGTAGTCAGTAATAGATTGGATGCCCTGCCACATCCGTCTGGTGTTAGTGGGGTCATTGAAAAGGTCCTGTATTTTTTGTCCATGAGCGCGCTTGGCCAGTCTTATAGCCCGGTTCAGGTTGGCTCCTTTTTAAGCTTTGGCTCCTCATTAAGTCCTGGATGTCCTCTGACTTTTTATTACTTTACATATTACTATTACATTAATAAATCTAACCCAACTACAGTACATGACTATTAGACCCCATCCCAACTAAGCTCCTCAAAGATGTCTTTCCTCTGATTGGCACTTCCTTACTAGATCAGATTAACTTGTCTTTAACAACAGGATATGTACCACAGGCATTTAAAACTGCTGTAATCAGACCTTTACTTAAAAAACCTTCACTTGACCCAGACATCTTAGCAAACTGATATCCAACCTCCCATTTGTTTCCAAAATACTTGAAAGAGTGGTTGCAAGTCAGTTAACTGATCATCTACATAGGAACAGTCTGAAATGTTTCAGTCTGGTTTCAGTACAGAAGCAGCACTGGTTAAAGGTGCATATGACCTTGTGGCATCAGACTGCGAACTTGTCTCTGTACTTGTTCTACTGGATTTTAGTGCTGCCTTTGACACTGTAGAGCACAGCATTTTATTACACAGATTAAAACATGAGACTAGGATCACAGGGACAGCACTATGCTGGTTTAAATAATATTTATCAGATAGATTTCACTTCGTTCATGTTAATGATGTTTCCTCTCCACATGTAAGGGTTAATCTCGGTGTTCCACAGGGTTCAGTGCTCGGGCCGATCCTGTTCACCTTATACATGCTCCCTCTAGGAAATACTATTCAGAGACATGGTCTAAACTTCCATTGTTATTGTGGTGATACCCAGCTGTACTTATCCATAAAGCCTGAAAAACAGAGCATTTAGTCAGACTCCAGGCATGTTTTAAGGACATAAAGGACTGCATGACCTCTAAATTTACTTTATTACTAAACTCAGACAAAACTGAGGTCATTGTTTTTGGCTCCAAATATCTCAGAACTAGAATAGCTGATAGTATTCTCTCTCTGGACGGCATTACTTTGGCCTCCAGTACGACTGTGAGGAACCTCAGCGTTATCTTTGATCAGGACGTGTCATTTATCCATCACATTAAACAGATCTCTAAGACTGCCTTCTTTTACCTCCGTAATATTGCTAAGATTAGGAGCATTCACTCTCAGAGTAATGCTGAAAAACTTGTCCATGCTTTTGTTACTTTGAGGCTGGACTACTGCAACTCACTGAACCTGCAGGATCTAACAGTCCCTTATATTCCTAATGGAACACTCAGATCACAGAGTGCAGGTCCTAGAATTCTTAAAAGTAGAATTGGAGGACGAGCCTTTACCTGTCAGGCACCCCTACTGTGGAATCAGTTACCAATCTGGGTTCGCCAGGCAGACATCACCTCCACCTTTAAGACCAGACTTAAAACCTTTCTTTTTAGTCAAGCGTATAGTTAGCCTCAAACAAAGTGTGTAGGGCTGGTAGGTATAGTTACAGTCACTTCTTGATATACAGCCACAGGTAGAATAGGGCTGACTAACTCTTAGTCTCTATCATAGCTACGCTGCTATAGGCTTATGCTGCCAGGGGACACAAACATGATCCACTGAACAGTTCCCTCCTCAACACTCTTCTATCTTCTTCTTCCTCTCCCCTCCTCTCCTTTCATCAGGTCGACATATGATCCATGATCTTACATCACTAACTTGTGTCCAGTTTTCCTTGTGGTTTTGCATCTCTCCCTCACCCCTCTCTCTGTATCTTTCTGCGCGTCTCTCCCTGTCCAGATTTACATGCTGACCTGCTCCCGGCCCTATGACAATACTAGTGTCTACTGTCAACATCTGTCTATGTTGTTCTTCTAAGTAGTGCTATTATATCTAACTTGAACAACATATCAGTTATACAAATACATACAATACACAGTTTTTCAGAATTCCAATTATAACAACCTGTCATGTTTGTCCTTTGTAACGTATGGTGTTTATTGCATGTATATTTCTCTCTCTCTCTCTCTTTCATCCTCTCTGTCCTGTCTAGCTCTTCTTCTCCTCCTTTACCCAACCAAGTATCAGTAGGATGGTTCTCCCTTCTGAGCCAGGTTCTGCTCAAGTATTTCCTTGCCACTGTCTGCTTGCTTGGGGGGTTAAGGCTCTGGGTTTCTGTACAGCACCTAGTGACAATTGAATTGCATTGAATTGAAATAAATATCTTTGTACATTAATATCTCTACATTTTTACCTATACCAGTAGTTGCTTCAGTCAGACCAAGGCAGTGCCAATAATTATGAGCTAAGCAAGGGATACTTACAGCACATATTGTTACGACTGGTACTCCACAAAAGCAGGACTCAAAAGTACAACTCTTATAAACAGTGTGGGTTTCAAGCAAACACGGTTTTCTAGCAAAAGGGGTTCGGCACACAATAGTCATTCCACTCTGCAAACAAATCCAAGGGCAAGGCAAAATAGAAGAAACAAACAGGTAAAAAATTCAAAAACCAGGAAAAAAGATCACTAGGAGTTAGAAGACTGCTGGAACATTTGACAGTGAGGTACAAAGATGAACTGGCACAGAGAGGAAGAGAAACACACACTAAATACACAAGATAGGTGAAGGATGATGTGACATACTCAATACTACATACTCAATTCAAATAAGGTGTTTGCTCCAACAGGACGGATTCTGGGAAACAAGACGGCGAAGACCGGTTTCCAACTCCTGGTTGAGCTGCTCAGTCTGTCCTTTGGACTGAGGATGATACCCAGAAGAGAGATTAACTGTGGCTCCCAGCAGAGAACAAAATGCCTTCCAAAACTGAGACATGAACTGGGGACCCTGATCAGACACCACATTCCTGCGGAAACCATGCAGGCAAAATACATGAGACAGCATAATCTCCGCTGCAATTTTCTTGGCAGAAGGCAACTTGGGCAGAGGAATAAAATTAACCATCTTAGAGAATCAGTCCACAACTGTAAGAATGGTGGTGTAACCTTCTGAGGGGGGTAATACTGTGACAAAGTCCAGGGACATGTCTGACCAAGAATGATGAGGGACGGGGAATAGGCGTAGGAGACCCGGTGGGGGATGATGGGAAACCTTGCATCGGGTACAAGTAGGGCAAGCTGCTACATATTCCCCCACCTCCTTTTCCATAAATGGCCACCAGAAGCGCTCCTTAATGACAGAGATGGTCCGACGAACACCTGGATGGCAGGAGAATCAGGAGGTGTGGGCCCAATAGATGACCTGGGAGTGGAGAGAAACAGGAACAGACAGTCAATCTGGGGGACAGCCATCTGGCTTCTGGATGTTAGCGTTAGTCTGTCTGACCCTCCTTTCAACACTCCACAAAACCGCTGCAACCACACAGGAAGGAGGCAGGATGCTAGATGAAGACTTAGAAGATGGGTCAGGGTCAAACAGGCGAGACAGTGCATCAGGTTCGGTATTCTTAGAGCCAGGTGGATAGGACAGTGTAAAGTCAAAACAACTAAAGAAGAGTGCCCACCTCCTGGCCTGTTTGGCATTAAGTCTTTTGGCAGTCCGGATGTATTCCAAGTTCTTGTGATATGTCCAGACCAGAAACGGGTGTTTTGCTCCCTCCAGCCAATGATGCCACTCTTCCAATGCCTCTTTGACAGGAAGTAGCTCTCTGTTGCCCACATCATAGTTCCTCTCTGCAGGGGAAAGCTTCCTAGAGAGGAAGGCACAAGAATGGCGCTTATTGTCTGCTGAGAGAGAATAGTCCCAATGCCAACTTCAAGGGGGGTCCACCACTACAACAAACTGCAGGCGTGGGTCTAGAGAGAGGATGGGGGCCTCAAAGCTTGCAAAAAGCCAGATCCGCTTGGGCAGTCCACTTAACATGGGGGGAGGTTAAGTTATACAGAGGAACAGCCACAGAACTAAAGTTACGGATAAACCATCTGTAGAAATTTGCAAATCCCAAAAAGCATTATATCAACTTTTGGCTGGTGGGTGTGGGCCAATCAGCCACAGCAATAACCTTGGTGGGATCCATCTGAATGGTGTTGGCAGAAACAAAAAAGCCCAGGAACGAGACAGTAGGAATATGAAACTCGCACTTCTCTGCCTTGACAAAGAGTTGGTAGTCGAGAAGGCGCTGCAGAACCTGGCAACCATGCCGGATGTGGGAGTGTTCATCAGGGGAAAAGATGAGGATATCGTTCAGGTACACAAAGACAAACAGGTTCAACATATCCCAAAGGACATCATTAACCAGGGCCTGAAAGACAGCTGAAGCATTCGTGAGACAAAAAGGCATGACAAGGCATTCATAGAGACCACTGGTGTTAAACGTTGTCTTCCACTCATCCCCCACCCTAATCCTCACCAAGTGATATGCATTCCTAAGATCCAATTTAGTAAAGACCTTTGCGTCTTTTAACAGCGGAAAGATATAAGTGGGAGAGGGTACCTGTTCTTGACGTTGATGTTGTTCAGACCTCTATAGTCAGTGCAAGGACAAAGTGTCTTATCTTTCTTTTCCACAAGAGTGGAAGTGGTGATCAGCAACAGACTGGACTGGACATCTAACACCGAGGCAGTGTACAAGAAGGGGATGAGCAGATTCTATTTCCTGAGGAAGCTGAGATCCTTTAACGTGTGCAGCAAGATGTTGGAGATCTTCTATCAGTCTGTTGTTGCCAGCTCCATTTTCTGCTGTTGCGTGTTGTAGTGATGGGTCCGGCAACACAGATGCGTCGGCACATGCGTCGAGCTCATAGAGCAAAACCCCGTGTCGGTGCGCATATCACTTTAAGAAAGTCACCTGACCGATGCAGGAATTGTCTGACTGACGCACCAAACTGGGATGTATCAGCCAAAAGAATCTCTGATCTGATCTGATCTGATCTGATCATCGTTAAATTCATCAAGAATTATGCCAAGAGAAAGGTTTCCGCCGTGTGGGACCATTTTGATCTCATGTCGGAAAATAAGGTATTTGTTTTAATATCCTTGTTGTTTCATCCTCTTCCTCTCAGAGTTTCCACTTGATCTATCTGAATTCAAATTCATTTCAAAGTGACTCTTAGTTTACTATTCATATTATTTTCTGCAGGTTAAATGTCGCATTTGTTCAACAGAACTATCCTATTTCATTATCCTATTTCAAAAGCACCTCTTCAATGCTGAGGCATTATAGGGCCAGGCATGAGAATGAAGTCCCAGATACACCCAGGATAAACTCAGGTATACAGCCACTCTACAACTTACTCACAGTTGCTTTATTGATAATTAATTCCTATTAATTTACAAGTGAAAATGGAAGTACAGCAAGCTGTGGCAGTGAGTATAATAGCTGACATGTGGACATCTGTGAACATGGAGGCTTACTTGGCTCTTACACTACATTAATGAGAATTTGCAGTTGTGTACATCTGTGTTGGGAGTGCAATACTTTCCACAAAGTCACACTGCTGACAATTTGGCCCAAGTCAAAAGGGGCATGATGGATGAATGTAAAAATACATATACTGCCAATAAAGCTGATTCTTCTTCTTCTTCAATTTATTAGTAAGAAAATCATGTGATCAGATCCCCACACTTACAGTACATCCATCAGACACAAAGCTAGGCACATTGTCACATACTTCAGATCAAGCACTACAGCCAAGGAGGAGCTTGCGCAAGTGCAGCAACAGATGGGACAACCAACCCTGAAACTTATCAATGAGGTACCAACACGCTGGAACAGCACATATGAAATGCTGTCAAGGCTACATGATGAGAGGGAACCAGTGTGGGTATCTCTGGCCTCTCTAAAAACAGATTTGACTCAACTTACAGCTGCTGAGTATACCATCATAGGAGAAACACTTCTTGTGCTTGCTCCTTTCCATCAAGCTACAGTGGAGTTGTCTGAAGAGAGGTGAGTGTCGGGGTCAAAGGTCATTCCGATGATGAAAATGCTCTATAATGCACTAGAGCGTAATGCTTCAACCTTACACACACAGGCAGCCATACACCTACATGAACACCTGAAGCGTCGAGTCATAATGCTTCCAATCTGGAGTCATTTAGTGTGTTGACCCTAGCAACACTTCTAGACCCCAGATTTGAAATCACTTGGGTTCCGCAGTTCCACCAAGTGCAATGAGGCCATCAGTAGACTGCAGTCAGAATGTGCGTCTGTAATCGGATGCACAAATGAGCCCCAGCCGGGACCGTCTTCACAACAGCTGTCTGCACCCACTTCAGGCATGTTATTCAGCATTATTTGTTTGTTGTTGTTTGGAAATCATGTACTAAAATGCCAATTTGTTGTTTTTTAGATAACCTTTGGCAACACTTTGACATCGAAATGGGCAGGCACTAAAAGTGCCACAGCTGATGCCATCCAGGAGGTGCAGAGATACCTGGCATAGGGCAATATTGCCAGGTCCCAGGATCCTGCGAGATACTGGGACAACCAAAAGACAATCTATCCAAACCTCTACCAGCTTTCTTTACATTTCTATGCACTCCAGCCTCATCTGTGCCGTGTGAGCGAGTTTTTTCTACACCTTGTATCAAAAAAGTGTAACAGACTCAATTTCAAAATGTTGGAGAAACTTATTTTTTTGAATAAAATTTTTTAAAAAAAAATCCCAGTCCACAAGCATCCTCATTCACAACAAGTTCACTTAGATTTTCACATTATGATACATGTTCACATTATTTATTGACCATATCTAAAAATATCAAAGATATTTTCAATTTAAATGAAGATATGAAATAATACAATATAAAATACAATGACCTAAATTATATTATTGTATGTACTAGATCAGACATGTCAAACTGGTCCACAGGAGGGCCGGTGTGGCTGCAGGTTTTTTGTGCCAACCAACCAAGAGCACACCGTTTGACCAATCAACTGTCTGAAGACGGAGATCAGTTGATTAAATGAGTCAAGTCTGGTGTGCTGCTACTTGGTTGGAAAGAAAACCTGCAGCCACACCGGCCCTCCTGTGTACCAGTTTGACATGCCTGTACTAGATCATCAAATCAGTGTCAGTTGAGTCTGTCAACTAGGTTGCCTGTAGGGATTTCTAAGGTCCAGCCGGTGTCAGTCTTCAGTGACACAGTATCAACACAGTATTAATACAGTTTGGCAATGTGTCGAAATGCTTCATGACACCTCATCTATCCATAACTAGTGTGTTGGGGCAGCAGCATCAGAGCCAGCAACACTAACAGACTTGAAAAGATCATCAAGAAGGCTGGCTCTGTACTCGGTCTCAGGCTGGAGTCTTTTGAGACCGTGGTGGAGAGGAGATCGCTGAACAAACTGTTATCCATCATGGACAATGAACAGCACCCTCTCCATTGCACAGTAGACAGACAGCGGAGCACCTTCACCCACAGGCTGCTACAGCTCTGCTTTCGAAGGGACAGATACAGGAAATCTTTCCCACCACATGCCATCACACTGTACAATACTTTGGTCATACCAGAGTATAAACTAAACTGAATGTTATGACCAGAGTATAAACTCTGGTCATAACATTCAGTCACTACGCACTTACACTATATGTTTTGCAGACTCGGTTCATTGCATCTTACATTCTACTGGCACCTTACATTCTACTTTATTTTGCACAACATTACACTGCTGCTGCACTGTAATTTCCCACCCTGGGACCCCTCTATCTATCTATCTATCTATCTATCTATCTATCTATTTATCTATCTATCGATCAATATCTAGCAATGCCCCTTGTGCCAAGTGTACTTGTGGACACCTGTTACATGCAGGCAGGTTTGTGTGTGTCTCTTGTTCCCTGTTGTGTTCCACAGGTGTCAGCTGTGAGAGTGGATCCACCTGTGCCGCCGGGCTGTCCTGCTGATTGGTTCATTGAAGCTTACATCTAGCCAATCATCATTCAGGGACCTTGTCATATATAAGCCAGCACACCTGTCTGCGCTCTCTCTCTGGACATTGGTCTGTGTTTGTCAATCTGCAAAAATAAAGGTAAAGGTATGTATTAGGCCTAGTTTTTTGTACTGCTTTTTGATTATTTTGGCACAACCACTCGTTTCCAATTCTCCCCCACATTTGTTTAGGTTTAATTTCTGTTGTTCCTGTTGTATTCAGTTTCCGATAGAAATAAAAGCATCTTTACTTTTCTCCATCACATGGACTCCTTTAAATTGTTTGGTTGAGGTGTTACAGCTTCCAGCATTCCCCTAGACTCCACCTCAATGGGGCTGTAACAACACCCTTATGTTTGAACATTATTTGAGTTATGGACAAACTGTGACTAGCTGAGAATTCCAATAACTGAGCACCACTCAGTTCAGATCGGACAGGCCATTCCACCCAGTCACACACCTCCAGGTCTCCTGGTCTCATTGTCTGCATGAGCACTGAAGCCCCCTAGCAGAATAATGGAGTCTCCTATAGGGACACCTTCCAGACCCTTCCAAGGACTCCAAAAAGGGTGGATACTCTGAACTGCTATTTGATGCATAGCAGCAGTCAATTCAAGTAGCAGTTGCATGCTCCTTATCATCCACAGAGTTCAGGTCAAGCTGAAAGAATCAATGTAACCTTCACAGCTGACCAAAACTGTGATGACATAAGGTCTATCTGAAATGGACATACTGCCTATTGGACTATAATCCATTCAAAATGCACCAAATGCAACTACAAACTTCCCCTCCTGAGGACTTCATGAGGTGAAGTCCTCCTCTGACAACACACAAAGTTAGTTTGCTTTAGACAGATGAATACACGACTAACTATGTTAAAGAAATTAAAAAAAAAAAAAACTACCAAAAAAAACAAAACAGAAACATGAGTTTCTGGGAAAGTGTTACTGAGAGGTGGCACACAGGCTCCCCAAACCATAACAGGAACCAATTCATCTTTTTCAGGAATATGATTATGTACTAATTAAATCTCTGGAAACGGTATCTTTATCAAGTCCTCTTGGGCTCAGCGGGGACGTAAGTGCAAGTAAAATTGACTTGACAAAAAAGTAATGAAAGATCCTGAAAGAAAAAACTCACACAAGATTGATGGACATGAATCTTCAGCTCTTTTCCGAGCTAAATGAACTCTGCACCCTGTTGTGTTTGAATGTCCTAGTGAGATTTTGCCTTTGCACCTGTCTAAAAATAGAGTAGTTAGTACAGAATTCTTCTCTGTTCCACTTAAAGCTACATTGAGTGGGATTTTTTGGGTTCTGTCAGTAGGTGCATGTGACCCGTGACCTCTGACGTAATGTTCTTTAATACTTGATTCCTCTGAAAGTTTGCCTCACAGATTGTCTTGTTGGCCGGAAGGCAGAACTCCTGTGTCATATGTTAAAAAGGCTGTGGGTGGTACAAAAGAGGTGTTTGCATCCCCTCCCTCTTTGTGTAAATTAATCTCAATCACATAATGGTTCTGAAATATAACTAATAGTTGTTACTATTGTTTGACATAAATTTATATGGTTGATGGTATGATGTGATTTCTATATTTTCTTGATTTTCTGTGTGCTAAAACTTAAAATTTGTTATACAGATTTCATTTCTACTCTAAGGGTGTGTTGTTAAGGAATTTTCCATATTTGAGGGTTGAGAGTTGGGTTACTCAGGGTCAGACACAGGCCTTGGGGTCACAGTGAAGGCCGCAGCAAATTTGTGAGGAGAGAAACAACTGAGTCTCTCCTTGAGATTTATTGCAGCTGTTTGGGGAGGCAGGAGACACTCTGGTAGGAAGTGAACCAGCATTACTGTGGCAACCAAGGTCACAGGAGAACTCTGCTTTTCTCCCTAGACACAACAGTTCAGGTGTTTGTGCACATGGGCTAATCACGATACTATGGTACAGTGGTATGAAAAAGTATCTGAACCTTTTGGAAATCCTAACATTCCTACATAAAATCACCATCAAATGTGATCTGATCTTTGTCAAAATCACACAGATGAAAAAACAGTGTCTGCTTTAACTAAAACCACCCAATCATTTATAGGTTTTCATATTTTAAGGAGAATAGCATGCAAACAATAACAGAAGGGGGAGGAATAAGTAACTGAACCCTCTGCCTAAGGAGACTTAAAGGGCAATTGAAACCAATTTTTACCAAACTATTGAAGTCAGGTGTGTGCCCAATCACTGATGAGTTGCTTAAAGCTGCCCTGCCCACTATAAAAAACACACCTGGTAAGAATTGTCTTGATGAGAAGCATTATCTGATGTGCACCATGGTTCGCTCAAAAGAGCTGTCTGAAGACCTACGATCAAGAATTGTTGATCTGTATAAAGCAGGGAAAGGATACAAAACCAGCTCTAAAAGTCTGGATGTTCATCCATCGACAGTCAGAGAAGTTGTCTACAAATGGAGAGAGTTTGGAACTGTTGCTTCTCTCCCAAGGAGTGGCCGTCCACCAAAGATGACGCCAAGAGTTCAGCGCAGACTACTCAGAGAGGTAAAAAAGAACCCGAGAGTGTCTGCTAAAGACTTCAAGGAATCACTGGCACAGTCCAATATCTCTGTGCACACATCAACTATATGTAAAACACTGGCCAAGAATGGTATTCATGGGAGGACTCCACGGAGGAAGCCACTGCTTTCTAAGAAAAACATTGATGCTCGTTTAATGTTCGCAAAAAGGCACTTGGACACTCCACTGAAGTTTTGGCAAAATACTTTGTGGACTGATGAAACCAAAGTTGGTTTGGGAGGAATACACAACGTCATGTGTGGAGGACAAATGGAACGGCTCACCAACATCAACACCTCATCCCCACCGTGAAGCATGGTGGAGGGTGCATCATGGTTTGGGGCTGTTTTGCTGCCTCAGGGCCTGGACAACTTGCAATCATCAATGGAAAAATGAATTCAAAAGTTTATCAGGATGTTTTGCAGGAAAACCTGAGGCCGTCTGTCAGACAGTTGAAGTTAAAAAGAGGATGGATGCTGCAACAAGACAATGATCCAAAACACAAAAGAAAATCAACTTCAGAATGGTTTCAGAAGAACAAAATACACATTCTAGAGTGGCCAAGTCAAAGTCCAGACTTGAACCCCATTGAGATGCTGTGGCATGACCTCAAGACAGCGATTCATGCCAGACATCCAAGGAATCTGACTGAACTACAACAGTTTTGTAAAGAAGAATGGGCCAAGATTAGCCCTGATCGATGTGCCAGACTGATCTGCAGCTACAGGAAGCGTCTGGTTGAAGTTATTGCTGCCAAAGGGGGGGCCACAAAATATTAAATGTGATGGTTCAGTTACTTATTCCTCCCCCTACTGTTATTGTTTGCATGCTATTCTCATTAAAATATGAAAACCTATAAACGTTTGGGTGGTTTTATTTAAAGCAGACACTGTTTTTTCATTTGTGTGATTTTGACAAAGATCAGATCACATTTGATGGTGATTTTATGCAGAAACGTGAGAAATTCCAAAAGGTTCAGATACTTTTTCATACCACTGTATCTGTGACATAATCTGCAGAAGGGCTTAAAACTAGGCATGGGGGACCAGATCTTCAAAAGAGATTCACATCTTTCACGGCTGGTGTATGGATGACCTTCCTGTTCTCCTTTATATCGAGCCTCAATAAATGTTGCAGTGTTGCATCAAAGATTAGAAATCACACTGATGAACTTTGTACTGTTATCACATTCATAAGCAAGCAGGGACAGTTTAATGCTCTATCAACAAAACAAGGGTTTACATTTACTGAATAACAAATTTATATATGGTAAATGTGTTACATTAAACATAGTTTTTTTTTCTTAAATTTTATTTACTTCATTAATCTCAAGCTGGGAAATTACTTCTCTATTACTGACTGCATATTTTTACTGTGGCTGGGAAGTTACTATATTGACAGATAACAAGCTATCTATCTGAGCATATAATTTATTTACGATATTATGTAGCCTTTAAAGTAGTTATGACTGTTTGTTTTGTAGTTGTTGTTATTATAACTGGTCAGTTGCTGTAGTCATAATAATGGCAGTGTTAATGCTTTCATCATCATTTTTTAATTAATAATTACTAACCTGTTCCTTGGTAGTACTTTGTGCAGTTTCCATATTTTATGTCCTCCTGTTTGATGTCGAACTGAGGGAGAGCAATTTCATCCATCTGAACTGGGTCAGACTGCCACATGAATACAAGGTCACTGGTGGTATAGCCAACTAAAAGAGAAAAATGAAAATATGATGTATTCTATATTATTTATTTTGTATACACTATACTTGTATACTACTATTTTTTTTCAGTGTGCCCATTTCTCACTTTCCCCATTTCTACATACAGATGACAGACAGTATACTTTGCATGACATACTGCACAACAGTAACACTAAAATATTTTAATAACAGTCTGTACTAAAGTTACTTCACATTTTGCTCAAGTTGTTCATTATTATTCCAAAACAAACATGTCATCAATGTTGCACTGATGACATTTTACACAGAAGTCAAATTCTAAATATATTTGAAACAAGAAAATTCTCATGCTAAGAAAAATGTTTTTTGTGGTTTGTGGTCATATATAACAAGTTGGGTTACTTACAAGTTCTCAAAATATGTTTTATTTTTAAATGAGATTTTAAAAAAAAGAGAGAGAAAATAAATTTACAGCACCTCACAAACTCACCTCACCTCACTCTGCAGTATTCATGCAGTGTCGGTAAATTGACAAAATGAGAAGAGCAAATACTGTAAGCAGAAGAATAGGACAGCATACATGTCCTATTCTTGAGTTGAATTTACCGTTCACTGAAAAAATGAAACCTGTTCTGACCGAAATACCTAAGTGCAGGTGATTTATTGGAGAATGACTGACAAGAAAGCAAACTTCACTATATACATCAGTAAAACATAAGTGTTTATGAGTGTGTGTGTATGCGTGTGTGTGTGTGTGTGTGTGTGTGTGTGTGTGTGTACTCACAGCTCTCCAACTGCATTTTACACAGCTGTGTATCCATTGGGAAGAGTGTAAGGTCCAAGGGACAAGACAGTGTCACTGAAAGCCTACACACAGAAATAATTTTAAATACAACACTTGCTTGCTCCATTTTCGAAACCTCTCTTCATGTAGCCCTATTGTCTTCAATTGTGTTTACAATCACAGGGGCTGTGTATGTCTTCAGAGAGACCCATAGACAAATTAAAATTTTGTGAAAAGTCTGAATTCTATGTATTTATATTCTTCAAACAATTTACCTGTAAATCCAAATGTTTCTTGTTGTTAACAAATCTTCCCAACACCACTGCAACATCAGTTTGTATTTCCATACAGACTAGTGTTGCAGTGGTCTTTACAAACATCTCTTTGAAGCTTGACTTAGGTGCAGTGAGCCAAATGCATGCTAACGTGTTCACAATGACAATGCTTAGATGCTATGTTAAACACTCATTGTGTTGAACATCTGAAATTAGGGAGGAATATGTGTGTGAAATTTCATGACAGGAAACAGCTTGTGACTGGAAGGTCACCGGTTCCATCCTTTGGACCAGCAGGTGAAAACTTGGGCGAGGGGTGGAGTGTACAATCAATGCTGTCCCTCCATTTAGTAATGGCTGCCCTTGAGCAAGGCACATAACCCCCCCCCCAATTGCTCCCCAGACACCTGACATGGCAGCCCACTGCTCCTGTGTGTGTTCACTGCATGTAGTGTGTTGTGTTGCATGTGTGTTCAACCAGTGATGTGTTAAATGCAGACACGTAAGTAAAAAATACACTGATAATAAAGCTTGAAGTTGAAGTTATCATGTTAAGATATTTAATTCTTAATTTAATTTAATTCTTGACCAAAGGGGTGGACTCCCCAACTGACCAAAAAATGGCAGTGGCTGCCAGTAAATATAAAGGCTCTGTCGCTGGTAGTGCTTGATATTCAGAATGGATGGGAGAAGTTCATGGGTCCTGATGATCGATAAAACATATTTTTAAACAAAAATGGGTGTAAATACCTCATACTGATCAAGACATCTCCATTCCTGAAAATAAAGAGCAGAATGTTGTCTTGTGTGACATCATGGAAGTTTGCATTTTTCTCATTGGCAAAGAAGAGGTCTGGTTTCCACAAGCACTGGAACATGTTGGGGTCAACAGTCAGTGCATCACTCTTAAAATCAGTAGGAAGTCGTAGGCGAGGGTCATTCCATCTCTGACGAAGAAATATATTCACTCTGTAGTCCTGTAGACAGAGACATTGTATTAGTAATTGTCACCACATCTGCAGCTGTTCCTCTTCTGCTCCTACTCCTACCACTACTATCTACTGCCATTTTCTAGCACTATTGCCACTACTACACTGCTAATTTTACTAATTAATATTAATATTTAATTAATATTTAATATTAATATCACCATGTTATGTTTTGACCACTGTGAAAGGGTCAGGACACCTGAATTCCAGTGATTTCTAGCAATAGCTGTGCTATGCAATTCAAATTCAGAATTCAGAATTTAAAAACTATAGTTTAAAAAAGAAAAACATTGTGTTTGTGGTATGTGTATACGTCACCATAGTTGTCTCTTGAATCGACCCAAAGCTGTTAATAAAGATGTTCACCCTGGACTCAACTGGTATACCTGAAACAAACACATACACACATAAGACAAAAAGACTGTTCTAATCGGTGTAAACAGGGAAATTCCATTGGAATACACTGAACATCCAGGCCTCTGAGCTGTCCCTATCACTCAAAAATGCATTTCCCAATGGGCATGCACCACTCAAAAATAACAGCCCAAGCAAGAGTTTTGCTTCAGAACTGCAAAAAAAAAAGGCAGCACAAATGAGACAGCTGGTATCATAACAGCAAAGCTGACAGTCAGAGTAAAAGTGATGAGTTAGAAAGAAGCAGAGAGAACTGTAAAAAAATAAATGGACAAATACCAACACATAAATTCAGTTTCAAATGGAAGTGCTGTATTTTTTTAATAGAGTTGGGTTAACTGTTTCTCTCATTGGTAAATGAGGCATGAGGTATTTTGATTTTTAATGTTAAACTTTGATAACCGTACACACTCATTTAAGTGCAAAAAAGCTTGGATGAACAGTTGTCAAGAAAGTTCTAAGCAGCAAAACTGGAGGCCATGAAGTCATAAGTCATGGTGAAGGACATCTGGTTGTTGCTTGAAGCTTCACAGAGCAAATCAACCACACATGTTCCTCATGTTCTGTCTGTTTCTTATTCTGCATCTTCTCTCTATATCTTTCTTTGTCCCATCATCTCTTCATTTTATCTTTTCCTTGGAGAACAACTACTGTTGAGTATTTGTTTACTTGTATGTCTCTTGTTCAACCAACAGGAAGGATATTTACTATATTTACTTATTACTATTATTAAATAGTAACTGCGGTAGATCTGTTACATTGACAAGTCACTTCTCCCTGTTTATTTTTTATTTTTAAAATTTTTTTTTAAAGTTACTTTATTAATCCCAAGCTGGGAAATTACTTCTCTGCATTTAACCCATCACTGATTGAAACACACACACATGCAACATGCAGTGAAACACACAGGAGCAGTGGGCTGCATCAAGCGCCCGCAAAGCATATATTGGGGGGTTAAGTGCCTTGCTCAAGGGCACATCAGCCGGCTAATGGGGGGTGGGGACATTATCACTCCACCACACTCAAATTTTTCCTGCCCGTCTGGTGGGGGAATTGAATCAGCGACCTTCCGATCACAAGCCGCTTCTCCAACCTCTAGGCCACGGCTGCCCCCTTTTTTTTTTTCTTTTTTTTTTTTTTTAATTATATGTTTTTGTTTCAATACATTTTTTTGATTGAAGATACATAATTTCACTTTTGCTGAAGCTAGGGTAATGTGATGGTAATTTTGTATGCTTTGCAGTAACAATGCGATAATGTTAACTTGATGTAATTAGTCTGTTGCCTTAGTTGTGTACTGATATAGTGATCAAACAATGACCTGCTTAACCAACTGCTATAGCCACATCATAAATAACTTTCTGGGTAAAGCAGAGGGCAGGATAACATCCTGATCCCACAGGAGATTACACCCAGTCCTAAGTTCCTGAAATGGGTCACTGCCTTTTTATTGTACCCGACGGTTTTTCATCAATCTATAAAGGAATGTTTGTGAAGCTCCAAACAAAGGACCAAAGGCACATCAGAAAGTATAAAAATGAGATGAAGTCTTCAATCAGTGGGGCACAACTCTGAAACTGCCGTGTGGTTCTGTGTGTTGCCTCCTCTGTATATAGAGATTCGGTTTCAAACCTTGTCTCATTCAGAGAAAACGAGAACTGACTGAACTTGGGGCAGGAGGATCATCACCGCTGAGATCAAAGCGAACAATGACCACGTTGTCGAGTGAGTTAAGAAAAAAAATTTTTTAAAAAAGGAGATTATCATAGTGTGCATTTCTCTTTGGTTAGTGTTCAAGGATTCAATTCAATTCAATTCAATTCAGTTTATTTATATAGCGCCAATTCACAACAAAAGTTATCTCATGACACTTTCCAATTTGAGCAGGCCTAGACCAAACTCTTTAATTAAATTGTAAAATAGAGAGAGCCCAACATTCCCCCTTGAGCAAGCACTTGGCGACAGTGGCGAGGAAAAACTGCCTTTTAGAAGGCAGAAACCTCGGAGCAGACCCCGGCTCAAGATGGGCGGCCATCTGCCTTGACCGGTTGGGTTGAGAGAGCAGGAGAGAGAGAGAGAGAGAGCAGGAGAGCAAGAGAGAGAGCAAGGGAGAGAGGCAGAGGGAAGGAGCACACAAGCAGAGATGCATAGCAGCAGTAATAATGCCAGAAGTATCGGAATGTAGATAATGATAATGACATTGAAGTATACAGAAGGTATTATGGTGATTTTGATAACAATGGTAGTAACAATAATGGTAGTAGCTGTACAGAGTCGTAATAGATTTAAATCAGATTATGACTAAACAGTAGTAATTGCAGTAGGTTTTGAGCAGGACGACAGCAGGACCGCAGCAGGAGGTCCAGTCATGATCGCTAGGAATCTGCGGGACAAGAAAGCACAGGGACTCCAGGGAAGAAGTTAAGTTAGTAATATGCATTAATGGGACATGAATGTGTGCAGAAGGAGAGGGAGAGGAAGAAAGAGCTCAGTGCGTCATGGGAGGGCCCCCGGCAGTCTAAGCCTATAGCAGCATAACTAGGGGCCGGCCTAGGCCAGCCCTAACTATAAGCTTTATCAAAGAAGAAAGTTTACGAAAGTTTAAGAAAGTCTACTCTTAAATATAGAGAGGGTGTCCGCCTCCCGGACCGAAACCGGAAGATGGTTCCATAGTAGAGGAGCTTGATAACTAAAGGCTCTGGTTCCCAATCTACTTTTGAGGACTCTAGGAACCACAAGTAGCCCTGCATTTTGGGAACGCAAAGTTCTGGTGGGATAATAGGGTACTATTAATTCTTTAAGATAGGGTGGTGCCTGACCGTTCAGGGCTTTATAAGTGAGGAGGAGAATTTTAAAATCTATCCTGAATTTTACAGGTAGCCAATGTAGAGAAGCCAGAACAGGAGAAATATGGTCTCTCATGCTGGTTCTTGTCAGTAGTCGTGCTGCAGCATTCTGGATTAGCTGAAGAGTCTTTATGGATTTACTGGGGCAGCCTGATAGAAGGGAGTTACAGTAATCCAGTCTAGAGGTAATGAATGCATGGACTAATTTTTCTGCATCTAATAATATCACCAATGGGGAGCATATACAGGCTGAATAATATTGGCCCAAGGACAGAGCCTTGGGGAACTCCATGACTAACCTTTGTGAGTGTGGATGATTTATCATTAACATGAACAAACTGAAATCGATCTGATAAATACGACTGAAACCAGCTTAATGCAGTTCCTTTGATGCCAATTAGGTGTTCCAATCTGTGCAGTAATATAGAGTGGTCAATGGTGTCAAATGCAGCACTAAGGTCTAACAGTACAAGAACAGAGATAAATCCCTTGTCTGATGCCAGGAGGAGGTCATTTGTGACTCTGACCAATGCTGTTTCTGTGCTATGATGAGCTCTAAAGCCAGATTGAAAAGTTTCAAATAAGTTATTATTTTGAAGAAAGTCGTATAACTGATTGGCGACTGTTCTTTCAAGGATCTTGGAAAGAAATGGAAGATTAGATATTTGGTCTATAGTTGCTTAAAACCTCTGGATCAAGTGTGTGTTTTTTAAGGAGAGGTTTGACTACAGCTACTTTAAAGGACTGGGGTACATAGCCTGTTATCAGGGACAGATTGATCATGTCTAATAGATAGGTGCTAAGTAACGGTAAAGCTTCTTTGAGAAGTTTGGTAGGGATGGGGTCTAAGAGGCATGTTGTTGGCTTGGATGAATATACGAGTGAGTATAGCTGATGGGGATCAATAGGTGAGAAGCAGTCAAGATGATTATCTGTTTCTATTGTTGGTTCTAAGACACTAGTGTTTGATGTTACATCAGGATCAGCTGAGGTCAGTAGGTGCTGAATTTTGTCTCTAATGATTAAGATCTTGTCGTTAAAAAAGGTTATAAAGTCATTGCTGCTAAGGGTCACAGGGATACAAGGCTCGATAGCACTATGGCTCTCTGTCAGCCTGGCTACAGTGCTGAAGAGAAACCTGGGATTATGCTTGTTATCCTCAATTAATTTTGAGTAATAGGCTGCTCTGGCAGTCTGTAGGGCCTTTCTATATAATCTAAGACTGTCTTGCCAGATTGAGCGAGATTCAATAAGTTTGGAGGAACGCCATTTCCTCTCAAGCTTTTGCACATTTTGCTTTAATTTGCGAACCTCTGTATTATACCAGGGTGCAAGTTTCTTTTGCTTTATGAGTTTCTTTTTTAGCGGAGCAACAGAGTCTAAAGTTGTCCTTAGTAAACTTGCAGCACTGTTCACGAAATGGTCGATTTCAGAGGGATTATTGTATTGTTCACTCGTATGGGGACATGATACTGAAGTTAATGACAATAGAACTGTTTCTTTAAATTTAGCCACAGCACTATCAGACAGGTATCTAGTGTAGGAGTTTTTTCTTGGTGGTATGAAATCAAATAATATAAACTCAAAAGTTATTAAACAATGGTCAGACAGAAGAGGATTTTGTTCAGAGACAGTTAATTCCAGTCATATTCAGACCGCGGCGCTGCTGGGGTAAAGAATACCAAGGGGGGAGGTCTGGAACCTTCCTAGTGTCTCTAAGAAGAAAGACCATAATAGGTATAGATCCAACTACGGGATCAGGGAGTATTCTGGGAATACTGTATAGGTAGGGGCCTATTTGTCTCAAGGAGACAGTGTAAAATACCGGCATTTTACATAAAGTGACACGTAGTAACACCGGGGACACTCGTGTGGAGATGGGGTCTAAGGCAGTAAAGAATATGAGTCTGTGTAGCCAACTGAGAAATGCATACATGATAAATATGGGAAAAAAACAATTAAGTTTATGCCACAGTGGTATGAAGAAATGGGGTTTCCAAAGCTGGGGTTCTCTTGGGTTTAAAGAAATAGCCTTGCTTGAAGAACAATTAAATAAAAAAGAGAAAAAGATTTTAAAAAAGGGAAAAAGGTATTGATTAAGGATTTAAAACACATGGAGCAGCATAAAAGAAGCATTTAATGCTTGAGAAAGGGAAGCAGAACGCAGAGACAGAAAACAAACAAGTAAACTGCTATCTAATGTGTGTATAAATCAAGCTGACATGAAAAGAACAGACAGTGCTTCTCAGTGTTCTGCCTTGTATCCATCTCTTCCACAGTTGGTAAAGGTTGACCTGGACCTTGACTCCTACTCAGCTGCTCCCCTACTGTATGCTCCACCTCCACAAGCTCAACAGCCGCAAGCCGCTGCAGCCCAGCACGCAGCAGCAGCCGCCTAGACGCCGCCAGCACAGGAGGTGTTCCCAAAGGGATCCATCGCCCGGCGTGAAACCGAAAACATTGAGAACTGTTCTATCAGCAGTGAACCCACTGGTGACACCCACACACACTTGAACGGGACAAAGATATGGCATGCCTATGGCAGAGTTAGCGATCCTGTACCCATCTGGCCTGATGATACCCATGGTGGAAGTAGCAGGGCCACAGGGGCCAATGCTTGTATTCCGCTCCATGACCACCTGTACTTTTAGATTTTAGATTTATACTTATCTTGTTTTGTACTCTTCACTTTTCTTTCTTGGTCAGGAATACTGCAAGTGCAATGTCTGTACGAAAAAGAATTTCCCTTCAGGGATAAATAAATGAATTCTGATTCTGATGTGAGGTTGTCTAATTCCAGCTGTGTTACAGTATAATCACAGTAACCTGCTATTGACAGTTTAGAGAATTTCTTTTGTTTTTTTTTCTTTTATTCTCCTTATTTTCCTCTTTTTCTCAGAATTAGAGTGAAGAAGCTGCCCCCTCCATTTTTAATTGTTAACTATTAATTACGGGTACTAAGAGTATTGGTTGTGTTGTGTTGTGTGGTGTTACATGCAGGCAGGTTTGTGTGTGTCTCTTGTTCCCTGTTGTGTTCCACAGTTATCAGCTGTGAGTGGATCCACCTGTGCTGCCGGGCTGCCCTGCTGATTGGTTCATTGGAACTTACATCTAGCCAATCATCATTCAGGGACATGGTTATATATAGGCCAGCACACCTGTCTGCGCTCTCTCTCTCGCTCTCTGGATTGGTCTGTGTTTGTCAAGCAGAAAAAACTAAAGGTAAAAGTATGTGGTGGGAGATTTTTGGTAGAGTAGGTGAGTTTGGGGTACCCTATACATTTGTGCAGCACATAGTGGTTCTTTGTTAATGCACACTAGGGTTATTGGTTGGTGCCACCCGCTGTATTTAATTTATTTAAGTCTTTTTTTTAGATCAGAGACAGGTAGGCCTTTTGTTTGTTCTTTTGTTCTTAGCAGTTAAGTGTAGTTAGGCCTAGTTTTTTTGTACTGTTTTCGATTCTTTTGGCACAACCACTCACTCCCAATTCTCCCCCACATTTGTTTAGAGTTTATTTCTGTTGTTCCAGTTGTATTTGGTGAATGAAAATAAAAGCAGTTTTACTTTTCTCCACCACAAGGACTCCTTCAAATTGTTTGGTTGAGGTGTTACAGCCACCAGCATTCCCCTAGCTTCCACCTCAATGGGGCTGTAACATGTGGTGTTGTGTTTGCACTAAGAGGTGCCATAGAGTGGATAGGCTGATTACATAGATTAAATAGCAGAACACAGACTGTGTTTTTCTTTCTTTTCTTATACTGTGAGTCCTGTTTTGAAGTGCGCTAACCCTTTAGCATAAGGTATAGTGCTACTGTGTAACCTCAGTTACAACTACTTAGCAGCCATAGTTAGCCTAACACATTGTTGATTTGTGTAGGTTTTGTAAGCCACAGGTTGAAGCCCACCTGTGCAACTTAAACTTGCTCAGCGTAGCAGTTTTGTGGTTTTTGTTTTGTCTGTTCAGTGGAAAGACAAAATGAGCAGTAGGGATTCCCACCCCCCAGGAGCTAGAGGCTGATGAGGCAGATGACCTGGACCTGCAGGCCACAGTCACTGACCTCATGAAATTGGCAGTAAATGACATGAGTGACCTGAACAGCTACAATGCTAGCACCTGTAACATACAGGAAGTATAGGATAATAGGATAATACAAGAAGCGGTCACTTGTCCCTCATTTCTCAGATGCTCAGTCAGGTAACATTGCTTTATCACCGTAAAGCCCAGTTACAAGCTGCAGAGCATATGGAGCAGCTTACAGTGTTGCAGACCAGCTATCATGCTGAGCAACACAAAAACTTGATCCTACAACAAGAGGTTAAGGTTAGGGATCAGTTGTTTGAAGTTAAGGAGGAAAATGAGACCATCCAGCAGGATTGTCCTTATTTAAATTTGCAGCTCCAAACAACAGAGGATCAGGTGAAGACAGCCTTGATCCGTCTAATACTGGTTCTGACCCAGATGCAGCCCCTGTCCCACCATAGGCATGGGAATGCCTCATGCACAAAAAGTGCAACTTCATCAGCTCTCCAGCACTAAATATCTGACTTTGCCAAAGGAAGAACCTCCCTGGAGAAAGGTGGACATCAGCAATATTCCTTGAGAGAAGACAGGGACTTTGGGCCCACATCGGCCAACGTGTCATATCTAGGGCGCCGCTCGCGCCCTCACTTTTACCGACCCCCTTCTCCGCAACGAAGGAGGAGTCACGGTCTTTCCCCCCAGGACTTGAGGAATCCAGAATCCTCAGATGACTCTGATGACGCCAGCACCTACTACCAACAGGGTCTGTGCACACGTCAGCTTGAATCCCTTGCGAGGGACATAGAGTGCTTTGACCCCAGGAACCAAGACTCATCCATCGATGACTACTTGAGGGAGGTAGATCACTGTCTCCTTGATCTTCCCCCATGCGTCTGCATGGAGAAACTTCGCTTTATCTGGAAGCGTCCGTGTCTTCATGGAGACTCTCCCACCAAGAACCAGAGACCACTGCTCAGTGCTCTGCCAGGCCCTGCGGGAGGAATACTTCCACTATACAGACCATGCTTCCGCCACTTTTGATGCTTTTGCTGTCATGCTGAAGAAACTTGAGCCGCCCTGGGAGTATTACAGACGTCTCAGGGCAGCATATTTCAAAGGGCGTAATGCACCTGGATTAGAGGAAGAGCATGCTTTCAAATCTCTCTTCCTCCATAACCTGCATGAGAGCGTACGCTACGGGGTGACCATGCACTGCCGCACTAACAACCTCAATATGCAGGAGATAAGGCCGTACGCGCAGCTGGCATGGGAAATACGAGTACGCCCAAGCAGGACAACTGACAGCAGTGCCAGGGTACTGGAGATCCAGCCGTCCGCCACTGCAGAGGTGACACTGGGAGATGCCTCGTGCCCAGATGCAAGTGGGACCAGGTCCCTGGGCATGCCAATCATTCTGCCCACAGGGTGGAGACCCTAGACAGAGGACCAACAGTTCTAACCGGTCACTGCTCAGTTCAGCGAGACCGCGTGTCACCAGTTAAAGGACCAATAGCTGATGAGCTCCGGTTTACTGACTCCGCTATTGTGTGGTGATACGCAGGACTCCAAAGAATTGGAGTGGATTTTTTTATTGGGTTGTGTTTTCTGCTCTTTTCATTCCTATCTTTCTTCCTCACACTCTTCTTTCTGAACAGTGAGGCGAAAGTCCAAGCATACGTTCACGAACCGTAACAAAGTGGTACGTGGCGCCCAAAGGCTTTCGCCCATTGTTCTCTTCTGTGTACACGTAAGCCACATCACGTCGGTTATCACTACCTTGGCTCTGAATAATACGCCCGGCGTGTTCTTCTGTAGCCATCTTGGTTTTGCTGAGTCATCACTCGTGTGTTCATTTGCTGCTTTGTGTGCTGAGTCACCATTTGTGTGGTTGTTCACCATTTTGTGTGCTGATTTTCCCTCATGTGGTAATTTGCCATCTTGCTTGTAGTTTCCCCTCACGTGGCCATTCGCCATCTTGTTTGTAGTTTTCCCACTCATGTTGTCATTCGCCATCTTGTTTGTAGTCTCGTCACTCAGGCAACGACCCGCCATCTTGGCTTCAAGGGACACATACCCCCCCCCCCCCCCCGCGCGTCATCCCTCCGTCGTCTTGGTCTCCGTCTCCGTCTCCGTCTCCATCTCTCTCTCTCTCTCTCTCTCTCTCTCTCTCTCTCTCTCTCTCTCTCTCTCTCTCTCTCTCTCTCTCTCTCACACACACACACACACACACACACACACACACACACTCCTACACTCCTGTATATATGCACACCCATGTATAGATATACTCTTGCTGCTGTACCTGTGCTATCTTTAGTTAATGTGTATAGATAAAACTTAGATTATAATGGTGTTTATTACAAAGTGATACTTATCTGTGGATGGTTGTTGCTGGTTAATAAATCCTGTTATAGTTAAACCTGTCGTTGTCTGTGGTTATTGTGAATGTACTTGTAATAACAGCTGGATTCATGACAGTCAGTGCTCGGAATCATCACAATTTTTAGACTGTTATTTCCTATTTATTAATTTGGCTATTGGTCCCTGGTGACAGGGTGGTGCCCCAGTTTTTACGTGTATAAAGCATACACTGATTTTGCTTTAATGATTATTCCCCATAATCATTGATTCTTCTGCCAATAACCAAATTACTCCTACTAGTGCACAACACTATTAAGCACCAGTCTAGGAGTGAAGTAATGCAACACAAAACAAAAGCAAGACATGGAAATCAAAGCAAAAGTGAACAATGTATTGCTAAAAAAAAAAAAAAAGACAATGTGGTATTTACAATAAGTGATGCTTGATTGCGGGTGAAAGAAAAACCTGAGCCACCTATAATAATAAATAAATCTGTTGCATTGAGCAAAAAAATGCAATGTCACAATCTAAATCATATGAAGTTCATCCATTAACATCCACTGCAGTAGGTGGTATGTGCTACAGTAAGCATATTACATTACTTCCTGTTGTTTTGTATTACTGGTAGCATACTTTGCTGTTCTATAGCTTAAGTCACTTCTCCTGTTTTTGTTCTGCGTGATAGATAAGATACGATAAGATAATCCTTTATTAGTCACATAACTGGGAAATTACAGTGTTACAGCAGCAAACAGGATATAGAGGGTGCAAAGCATGCAAGGATAAGGAAATGATGTGCATTCAAAAAGAATAAATACACAGGAAACAAGTACCTGCAGCTGTACACAGTACAGAAAAGAAAAAGACTATTTACACTAGAGTCCCTCAAGTTATGATTATTGGATGGATTAATTATTGTACAGATTTGTTTCAGGGACTAAGTATGTAAGTACTGATCCTAGTAGTAGTGTTACATGAGATTATTGCACAATTATTACTACACATGTATTATTGCAGGTCTGGCAATTAATTACCTGCTATGCTTTTGAACCCACATTTGTTTGGCTGAAGCACCCATAATCCTCATTTTATTTACTTTATCTCTAATCTCAAAGTTGTTTATTCTTTGCACTGTAATGGCATTTAAATTATTATTATTATTATTCAACCATTACTGAATATATTTTTAATTTCCATAACTTGACTATAAGTCACTTGGAAAAAAGGAAAATCCTACAATTGAAATCTGCTAAATATATATGTAAATATCTGCTAGTCCTCTAGCTAAATTTAAAGAAATTATTTCACTGGCATTTAGTTCAATACCATGTCTCAACATAACAGATTACTCCTACTCTTATGCTAATTGCAGTTGCTCACAAATTTGTCATTTTGTCTATCTGTTGTGCTGCAATCCCCCACCAGACGCGCAGGGAAAATTTGGGTGTGGTGGAGTGAATAATAAGAAAATACCCCCCCAAAAAATTAGCCAGCTGATGTGCCCATGAGCAAGGCACTTAACCCCCAATTTGCTCCCCGGGCGCCTGACAGTGGCAGCGTCAGGGTGTTCACTGCATGTAATTTGCTGGGTGTTGTGAAAAAAAACGTATCTCCAAAATTTGTTTTTTCCAGGAGCATTTTTTTACTGTGCACTCCAATGACATGGTGTTATTTACAATTTTCCATTCTCATTTTTATGTCCCACCAAACTTGATTGCAGGCTATTCTACATCTCCACTTAACACATTACACTAACAAAAGCTTTTGGTTCGCATTTATATTGAAATCAAGATAAATCATGGGCAAACAGTAATCTGATATTGATGTGCACACATCAGTTTGACTGATGGTCCTATAAATACCCAACACATTACTTGCTACGGAGGAATGCGGACATGCCGTACATTTTTTTCGTCAGAAAGCTGATTCTGATTCTTCACTGCCCGATTCAACTTAATCTTCAGTAGTTCAATTTTTACAGTGTCAACAATCAATCAAAACAACAAAACAGTCAAAATCACTGACCAGAACAAAAGAATACAATATCAATGGTGCAATAACTCAGTCCAGTGCTCTTTCATGCTCGGAATGTCAAATATTTAGTTATTACTCTTTCTCCTTAAGTGATACTGGTACATGTAATAACTGTCGTTTATTTGCTGGGATGGAGAGGAGACTTGGAGAATTGGAAATGCAGCTCTGCATCATAGAAACCAAACCATTAACTGCTCCAAAGTAGCTGGTGTGGAACAACCTAGCATAGCTTTTCCTAGCCCGCCTCTAACCAGTTCTCCCCCTCAGCGACACACCTGCTGAGCAGCCCACTCTGGTAATTGGCAGCTCTATAGTGAGAAACGCGAACTTAACGATGGTGGTGATCGTAATTAAATGCAGTCTTAGCGGCAGCGCGGTCGACGTTGAGTCATATTTAAACCTGCTGGCTAAGGATAAGCACAAGGGTTGTAATACATGTCGGCAGTAATGACACTGGCTGTGCTAGTCAGAGGTCACTAAAATTAATGTTAAATTGGTGTGTACATTTGCAAAAACTAAGTCAGACTCCATAGTTTCCATAGACCCCTGCCCAGTCTGACCAGTGACGACATGTTTAGCCGCGTGTCATCATTCAACTGTTGTCTGTTGAGGTGGTGTACAGCAAATGATATGGGCTTTTAAGATAAGTGGCAGACTTGATAGGGAAAATCCGGTCCAATTAGGAAAGACAACATTTATCCCACTTTGGATGGAGCAGCTCTCATATCTAGAAATTTGACATAGTTTCCTAACAAACCAAAACCATGACAACCCAAGGTTGAGAACACTCTCTGCACTTCTATTAGAGCAGTTACCAACCCCAAATCCTAAAGAGACTTTGTCTGTCCCCTGACCACCTAAACAAAATAAATTACATACAGGAAGAATTTTACATTAAACAAAAAAAGGAAAAATTTAAAAGTCAACGCCTACAACACCCCAGTTCAAAAAAATTAAATGTGAAATTAAATGTGGACTCTTAAACACTAGATCTCTGTCATCTAAGACTGTACTAGTAATTGACTTACTATCAATTATGATACAGATTTATTTTGTCTTGCAAAAACCTGCCTTCATGCTGAAGAATATTTTGCTTAAATGAATCCACTCCCCCCAAAGCAAAAGAGATTAGCACCATGTTATAACTCCCAGATCTGGAAGTGAAAGCAAAACTCTTTGAAAACTATTTGAAAAGAAATGGTCTTCCACCAAATTTGGTAAGATAGCCTGTAATCATAGAGGAAGGTCCTATGGAATGCAACAGCAACTTTTTACTCAACATTAACTGAAGAACATAGATTGAGTCTTTTAGAGTAGCTGTAGTCAAACCTCTCCTTAAAAAGCACACTCTTGATCCAGAGGTTTTGCGCAACTACAGACCTACATCTTTTCCTTTCTCTCTAAGATCCTTGAAGATAGCAGTTGCCAATCAGCTATGATACCTTCTAGTCAATAATAGCTTTTATGAGGATTTCCAGTCTGGTTTTAGAGCTCATCATCACAAATAACCTTCTGCTGACTGTATCGGATGAGAGACTTGTCTCTGTACTCGTACTGTTTGACCTTAGTGCTACATTTGTCACCACTGACCATTTTATTACATAGATTGAAACGATTTGAACTACATTAAGTTAGTTTCAGTCCCATTTAACAGATCAAACTCAGTTTGTTCTTGTAAATTATAAATCCTCCATACACACAAAAGTTAGTTACACAGTTCCCCATGGTCTGTGCTTGACTATTCTATCTTACTATTCACTTTATACATGCTTCCCATTAGCAATATTATTGTCATGCCTGGTGTTATTTGTTATGCTTTGTCTCTTGATTTCAGTCCAAGTTATGTCCTGTCCTGTTTTATTTTGAAAGCGTCTCTTCCCCTGTGTGCCCTGTTTTCATGTAGCTTTGCTTTTTGTTTTCCTGATTGCTTTCTCCCTTCTAATGTGTGTCACCTGTGTCTCGTTGTCTTGTCTATTTAGTCCTCGTGTTCCCAGTTGCCTTTGTTAGAGCGTTTTTGTAAGTCTGCTGTTTAAGCCAGGTAATCTGTTGTCTTGCTATGCCATGCCATGCCATGCCATGCCATGCCTGAAGTTTTTGACAGTTTTTTTCTTAGATCCCTAGTCACAGTAAGTGTAAGCCTGTTCTGTTTAATTTGTTTGATTTTTGAAAATAAAGACTATTGCTCGGACCTCTGCCTCCCCTGCCAGCCCTTTTTGACTCTGCATCGGGGCTCAGCTTTTTCTGCGTCAGCCAAGACCCCCATTTGTGATAATTATTAGGAAACATTCCATAAATTTTCATTGGTGTGCAGATGACATGTAATTATACACTGCTCAAAAAAATAAAGGGAACACTTAAACAATACAATGTAGCTCCAAGTCAATCACACTTCTGTGAAATCAAACTGTCCACTTAGGAAGCAACACTGATTGACAGTCAATTAATTACACATGCTGTTGTGCAAATGGAATAGACAACAGGTGGAAAGATAGAAGAATAGAATCAGCTTTATTGGCAGTATATATATTTTTTTACATACACATAATGAATTTGACTACTGCATTTATCCGATCCTTAGTTGAACACACACATGCAACACCCGGCAAATTACATGCAGTGAAACACACACAGGAGCAGTGGGCAGTATCAAGCACCCGGGGAGCATATTGGGGGGTCAAGTGCCTTGCTCAAGGGCACATCAGCCGGCTAATGAGGGGGGGTCATTTTTTCGCATTAATCACTCCACCACATCCAAATTTTTCCTGCCCGTCCGGTGGGGGAATCGAATCGGCGACCCTCCAATCACAAGCCGCTTCTGACACAAACCTCACAAACCTAACTGAGCTTCTGCCTTACACAACTGCCTAACTTACATGTTCTCCAGTTGCGGTGTGCAGCTGCAGAGAAAGTGCCAATCAACTGTCTGCTTGCAAGGTGTTTAGGGAACATCTGTAAATAAAGGCAACAAAAAATAACCCATATTACTTTACTTATTAATTATCTATTACTGATGTCTCATTACTGATCTGCACAGACTAATACTGAAACCCAGGAGTATATGGACCCAAACGCAACACACAGGACTAGGTCAGTAAGGAGCAAAAAAACTTTATTAGTTACTTCAGGAGGTTTTGCTGAGGCAGTAATGTCCATCAGGGAGCGGGGCTGGTCAATGGAGTCCACTGAAAGGTTAAACAACAAAAGAATCCGTTTCAGCAAAACTTTAACCACAACGAAAAAATCCTTCTTTCAAAAACCTCAACAAAAAGTCCAAGAACAAAAACCTCTTCAGCAAAAAATAAAGTCACAACAAAAAACACCTTCTTCAAAAAACGAAGGGAAAAAATCAGAGAGGGTAACGACTGGCAAGGCAAACTGGTTTACTGAGCTGGAGTGTCATGCAGAGCAGAGGGACAATCTGGCAATGAGAGATGGACAGGGGTTGCCTTTGTAACCTGTGTGGAGAACAGGCTGAGAGCAGTGAGGCTGACTGAGGTGATAATGAGCTGAAGGATGAAGCATACAGGGGAAAACAGAAAAATTAGTGACTTATGGACAGCAGATCAGGACAACCCCCCCCCTCAAGGGACGGCTCCTGACATCCCAAAACAGATAAGGGAGGAGGCAGGCAAAGGGCTAATATTCAGGTGAAGTAGATCCCTCTATGTCACGGGCAAAGGGAGGAAAGCCATCCGAGAAATCCCGAGCATCAGGCCAAACCACGCTGTCCTGAATCTCCTGAGAGCGATGCTGGTTGGCAGACTTGGCATAACGTTCGGTGGAGTGTTGGAGGGAGTCGCGGGCCTGTGCCCAGGTTCGTTGGCATCGCTGAATGAAGGCTTGCACTGAGGGGCAGGAAACCTCCTTCTCCAGAGCAGGGAACAGAGGGGGCTGGTATCCATAAGTGCACTGGAAGGGTGAGAGACCTGTGGCCGAACTGACGAGGGTGTTGTGAGCATATTCTACCCAAAGCAAATGTTGGGACCAGACAGAGGGGTTGGATGACACAAGGCAGCGAAGGCTAACTTCCATATCTTGGTTCTTCCTCTCGAAGGAAGGCCAGTGACAAAATCCAGAGATATGTGGGGCCATGGACGATTGAGTACGGGAAGTGGATGAAGGTGCCCGGCAGGAGCAAAATGTGATGGTTTGTGTTGGTTGCAGGTGGGGCAGGCTTTAACAAACTCACGTACATCCTTGTCCATGTTGGGCTACCAAAAGCGTCGTTGCAAGAACTCCTTGGTTCTGGATACCCCAGGATGACAGGTGAGTTTGGACGAATGTGACCACTGCAGAACTTCCGACCTTAGCAAATCAGGTACAAACAATTGATCAGGTGGGCAAGTACTAGGTCCAAGCTGATCCACGGAAGCAGCTTTCACCCTCTCCTCAATGTCCCAGAAGAGAGGGGCGACCAAACAAGAAGGGGGCAAAAGGGGTGCGGACTCCACAGGGGAACTGTTCTCAACGAACTGGCGTGACAGAGCATCAGGCTTAACATTCCGGGAGCCAGGGCGATAGGATAGAGAAAAATTAAACCTTGTGAAACAAAGGGACCATCGAGCTTGACGTGAGTTCAAATATTTGTTGGTACAAATGTATTCCAAGTTCTTATGATCTGTCCAGACTAGGAATGGAACTTTAGTGCCCTCTAGCCAGTGCCGCCATTCCTCCAAGGCAAGTTTGACTGCCAGTAATTCTCGGTTACCAATGTCATGGTTCTGTTCCGAGGGGGTCAGACGACGAGAGAAGAATGCAGAAGGGTGTAGCTTTAGGTCAGATGCAGAACGTTGAGACAGAACGGCTCCCATGCCTATGTCAGAGGCATCCACCTCCACGTTCAGGGTCAGGCAACTGGAGAATAGGGGCAGTGGTAAAACAGTTTCAAAAGCCTCACTGGCTGGAGGAGTCCAGAAGAAAGCGACTTTAGGAGAAGTGAGAGCCGTGAGGGGAGCTGCAAGGCTACTATAGCCCTGAATGAACCTTCGATAAAAATTTGCAAATCCCAGAAAGCGTTGCAGATGTTTCCTTTTCTCAGGGACGGGCCAAGCTGACACGGCTGACAACCTCGGCAGGATCCATCTGTAAGTTCCCCTTAGCAACAATGTAGCCCAGGAATGACACCAAGGGTTGATGGAACTCACACTTCTCCGCCTTGACAAAAAGAGAGTTTTCCAGAAGCCGCTGCAAGACAGCTTTTACATGGCAAATGTGTTCCTTCATAGTCTTGGAGAAGATCAGAATATCATCCAGGTAAACGAAAACAGAATGGTTCAACATGTCACAAAGTACATCGTTCACCAAGGACTGGAAAACAGCTGGGGCATTAGTTAAACCAAATGGCATGACTAGATACTCATAATGACCTGTGGGAGTACTGAAAGCTGTTTTCCACTCATCCCCCTTTCTGATGTGGACCAGATCATAGGCATTACATAGGTCCAATTTGAACACTGGCCCCCTGGAGCAGTTCAATGGCAGTGGTCATTAGGCACTGGTCCTGACAGGCTGAATCTCACTGACATGAAAGGTGGGATTTACCCGAAGGGACCTGGGAAGGTTGAGTCTCACAGTCACAGGGTTAACAACCTCTGACACATGGAATGAACCAACAAAACGAGGAGCCAACTTTCGGGAATCTACCCTAAGAGGCAAGTGCCTGGTCAATAACCACACCCGTTGTCCAGCTTGATACTCAGGTGCAGCTGTCCTCTTCCTGTCAGTAAACTTCTTGTGGCTCTGAGAAGCCCTGAGGAGATTCTGACGGGCCTGAACCCATATGTGATGGCAACAGTGGAATATGGAAACAGCAGATGGGACATTGATCTCACTCTCCAATGCAGGAAACAGAGGAGGCTGGTAACCAAAAACACACTGGAAAGGGGACATGCAAGGAAGTGTGTTGTGAGCATACTCCACCCACATGACGTACTTGCTCCAAGAGGCAGGATTTCAGGAACCCAGACAGTGGAGTCCCTTCTCCAACTCCTGGTTTAACCGCTCTGTCTGTCTATTAGCTTGAGGATGGTGGCCTGAGGTCAGACTAACAGTGGCACCCATGAACAGTGGCACCATGGCAGAAAGACATGCAAAACTGAGCCACAAATTGCAGGCCCCAGTCAGACAGGACATTCCTAGGAAAACCAAAACTCGATAAACATGAGACATGAGCACTTCTGCCATCTCTTTGGCAGAGGGAATGCGTGGTAAAGGAATGAACCATACCATCTTGGAGAAACGGTCTACTACAGTAAGTACTACGGTGTTACCCTCTGAGTGCGGTAACCCGGTCACAAAGTCAAGTGAAATGTCTGACCAGGACCGCTGTGGGGCTGAAGGGGCTGGAGAAGAATAGTTAATGTGTGTTGATAAAACTTAGATTGTAATAGTGTTTATTACAAAGTGATACTTATCTATGGATGGTTGTTGCTGGTTAAAAAATCCTGTTATAGTTTAACTTGTCGTTGTCTGTGGTTATTGTGTATGTACTTGTAATAACAGCTGAATTCATGACAGCCAGTGCTCGGAATCATCCTTCACAATTTTAAGAGACTGTTTTCCCATTAATTAATTTGGCTATTGGTCCCTGGTGACAGGGTGGTGCCCCGATATTTATGTGTATAAAGCATACACTGATTTTTGCTTTAATGATTATTCCCCATAATCATTGACTCTTTTGCCAATAACCAAATTGCTCCTATTAGTGCACAACAGCAGATATTCTCAAACATGAACTACATCAAATCCAAATACCGCACCCGCCTCACAGATGAGAGCTTGCAGTCCTGCGTGAAGATTAAAGTTACATCTTACATGCCCGATGTTGAGAAGCTGTCCAGTGATGTCCGAAAACAGAAGTCACATTGAACAGGTGAGAACACAATCCCATCATAGGCGCATATTTAGTAACAAAGTGGCTGTTTTTATGAATGGATTTCTGATTTTTGTCAGTATATATTTGGAATGACACAATTATTGTGTTTTATCACTCAGGTCCGAGGATGTATTGTGCGTATCTGTTGCTGAGATAAGAGGGGGAAAAGAGAAGAGGATTTTGCTGCGTTTGACCCTTTCACTGACTTAGGCTACTTGGCATTTGCAGAAAACTAAAGAGAAGAGAATAATGCACAGAAATCGAACTTTAACTGTCTTATTTTAATTTTATTAATTTCGGCTGTTCTACTTTGTTGTATTTTTTAAGCAAGCTGCCTTTTAATTGCAGGCTATTTTATTACTCGTTTGCGATTGTAGCCTATTTATTTGTGTCTGATGCTGCATAAGGGGGAGAATTAAAAAGGATTGTTTTACTCATTTGCACTGACTTAGGCTACTTAACTTGGCATTTGCGGAAAACTAAAGAAAATAGGAGAATGCACAGAAATTGAAATTAAACTGGCTTATTTTCATTTTATATAGCCTACTTACCTTTTCAAAAAGCTGCTGTTTTATTTTTATAATTGCAGGCTGCGTTTTAACTGCAGGCTGCATGCGCGGAAGCAGAAGACGGGCAAACGGGGCGGCCTGTTAGCTAGGCTAAAGGCTAACGCCGGGAGACCATCGATCCCGTCCCTGTTCCTGTCCAATGTTCGTTCTCTGGACAACAAAATGGACCTACTTCGACTGAGGCTGGGGGTTTCACGTGAGATGAGGAACTGTGCAGTGCTTTGTCTGATGGAAACATGGCTAAACGAGAACATGCCGGACCCAGCCTTCCAGATCGACGGCCGGCTTCTCTTCCGAGCGGACCGCAACCAGCTGTCGGGGAAAGCTCGTGGGGGCGGACTATGCGTCTACGTTAACAAAGGTTGGTGTACAAACAGCTGTGTTTGTTATGGCTGTTTACATCGCGCCGGGTGCTAATGCTAACGAAGCGCTACGGGAGCTACACAATAACATCAGCTCGCTTCAGCACAAGCACCCGGAGGCTTTCTACGTGGTTGCGGGAGACTTCAACCACGTAAACCTGACAGACACTCTGCCTAAGTTCTACCAGCATATCACCATACCAACACGGGGAAATAACACGCTGGACTGTGTTTACACAAACAAACGAGACGCATACAAAGCTGTCCCCCACCCCCACCTCGGCTTCTCCGACCACATCTCCATCATGCTGGTTCCTGCCTACCGTCCGCTGCTCAGACGCCACACACCAACACAGAGGACCATCACCGTGTGGCCCAGCGATGCAGTCCCTGCACTACAGGACTGTTTCCAGTGCACAGACTGGCAGGTCTTCAGGGAAGCAGCTGTCCGTGAGTGAGAGGTGGACCTAGAGGACTACACATCTGCGGTCCTCAGTTACATCTACAAGTGTGCAGAGGATGTTACCAGTACCAGGACAGTAACCACCTACGCAAACCAGAAACCCTGACTGAACACGGAGGTCCGGTCTCTGCTGAAAGCCAGGGATGCTGCGTTTTGGTCAGGTGATAGAATGGCACTCAGGGCGGCAAGAAGAGAGCTGACGGCAGGAGTGAAGAGGGCCAAGACCGCATACGCCCAGAGGATCCAGGGACACTTTGAATCCAACGATCCACGGAGCATGTGGAGGGGCATTAAGTGCATCACAGACTATAACACCAAAGATGCACAATGCCCCAGGGACCCCTCTCTGCCTGAAGCTCTCAACAACTTCTTTGCCCGCTTTAAGGACCCGGACGCCCCCCTCAGCACCAGACTCACCCCCCCACCTGGTGAAGAGCCCCTCAGCGTGACCTCAGCAGAAGTGAGGAGGACCCTCCAGAGGATAAACCCACACAAAGATGCAGGTCCCGATAATATCCCGGGGCGGGTGCTGAAGGGCTGTGCACATCAGCTCACAGAGGTACTGATGGACATCTTCAACACCTCTCTCCAACAAGCGACGGTCCCCACCTGTCTGAAGACCGCTACAATCATCCCCATTCCCAAGACCTCCACAGTGACGAGCCTGAATGACTATCGGCCAGTAGCCCTCACTCCGATAGTCATGAAATGCTTTGAGAGACTGGTCATGGCCCGCATCAAAGACTGCATCGACGTCACTGTGGATCCACACCAATATGCATATAGGAAGAACCGATCCACAGAGGATGCCATATCTTCTGTGGTCCACACAATTCTCACCCACCTAGAGAATAAAGACTCCTATGTCCGCCTTCTCTTTGTGGATTTCACATCTGCCTTTAACACAATCATTCCGCAGACACTGATCCACAAGCTCAGTGCTCTCGGTTTGAGCTCCACCCTCTGCAATTGGGTCCTGGACTTCCTGACGGACAGGCCGCAAACAGTGATGATCCATGATATCTCCTCCTCCCCCATCACAATCAGCACCGGCTCTCCCCAGGGCTGTGAGCCCCCTCCTGTTCACCCTGCTAACACACGACTGCTCAGCACAACATCCGAGCTGCCTCATCGTGAAATTTGCGGATGATACAGCTGTGGTTGGACGCATTGCCAACAGCGACGAGGCCGACTACAGGCAGGAGGTGGAACGCCTGGAGGGTTGGTGCAGAGAGAACAACCTCTGCATCAACGTGAAAAAGACCAAGGAGATGATCGTGGACTTCAGAAGGGGCAGACATCTCCCCTTCCTCCCCTGTACATCGGAGGGACAGCGGTGGAAGTGGTCTCCAGTTTCAGGTACCTGGACGTCCACATAACGGACGACCTCACCTGGAGCAACAACACTTCCTGCCTCATCAGGAAGGCACATCAGCGCCTCTACTTCCTCAGGAGGCTGAGGCGTGCCGGACTGGGGAGTTCAGTCCTGACATCCTTTTACAGATGTGTGGTGGAGAGCGTCCTGTGCTCCTGCATCACTGTGTGGCACGGCAGCTGCTCTGCAGCAGAGAAAAAGGCTCTGCAGTGGGTGGTGAAAGCTGCACAGAAGACTGTGGGACACAGTCTATCCACCACCACAGACATTTACACCTCTAGATGCAGGAAAAGGGCCTCCTGCATCATGAAGGACCCCACCCACCCCTCACACAAACTGTTTGCCCCTCTCCCCTCAGGCAGGAGGCTGCGGCGCATCAAGAGCAGGACCACCAGACTGAGAAACAGCTTCTTCCCAGAAGCTGTGAGACTGTTGAACTCTGGAGGTCCTCTGTAGCCCCTGCTGCCAAACTCATACCTCACACACACCCCCCCCCCACACACACACACACACCAACAACCACCCATGGAACATTGCACAATGCAGCCATTTGCACAGAACTCTCAAACTACTCATGTTTTCCCATTGCACTACTGTCATTTGCACTACCCTGTCAGTCATTTACACTATTGTTTATACTGTTTACACTGATGTTTATATCATCTACTGTTTTTTATATTCTACTGTTTTTATATTATACAGCGTTGTTTATATTTATATTTATTTTGTTAGGCAATTGGGCTTATACCGGGACCGGGGAAACTAATTTCGTTCCACTCATGTTCTACGTGTGTGAAATGACAATAAAGCTCCTTGAATCCTGTTAACAGAGGCAGAGGAGATGGCCCTTAGCCAAACTACTGGAAGGCCAGTGGCTGAGGGAATCCCAGGGGGCAGCTCATCTGAGCCAGTCACCCCCCAGGACACAAGTGCCTTCATAACATGTAAGATGTCCACACCTATATAATGTTTTTTATGAAGCCTCTTTTAGAGACAGGATGTCTGTTCTTGAATCCAATAGACGCTGAGGGACGTCTCCACCAATTGGAGCCTCATGCAGCCCAACTCGAGCCTGTTGTTTCTAACTCAACACACCAAAAATCATAATCAATAGTAGTATAAAGTTCACAGAATAAAATGCTTGTCTGCTGTCACAGAAAGGCCTACAGAGGTATCATATTAGATCAGCTGTACATGTACATGTGACATTCTTGTATGGATTTATATTGACATGGAAGCTGACATGTTATCCTTTTATAACAGAGCGTAACTGGACAGCATTAAGAGGGTCCATCAAATTCTGCAGCACAAATGAACACAGTGAGAGTTTCAGTTAACAACAGAATTTAATTCTGTACAATTGTACATGTAGAACAATATGACTTAATGTTATTCATGTGGATTTCCAGTTACCAGTTATACAGAATAACAGATTGAAAAAAACAGATAAGGAAATGGTGTACTTGGACCGCCAGATCCAAAAGGCAGATCTGGAAATCGAGACACTTAAATACAAGTTAGAGGTGGGTGTGTGATCACAGGAAAATCTAATTTATTATTGGAACAATATGAAAAACTAACAGAAAAATGTCCTCTTTGTCTCTCTCTGTCTGTAGGATATAGGATAAGGAAAGATAAGGCTAAGGATAAAGACTAAATAAAACTAGAAAATTTATTCACAAAAAATTTTGAATGGGCCTTGAATGGCGCTCGCCGGGACTCTGCTGCCGGCCGGGACCCCATTGCCGGGACCCTGCCTGCCTGGCTGGAAACATTCCCTGGTAGATCTCAAAACATGTTTGAAGTTTTTATTTTGAAAAGCTTTGTGACAGCCACTTCCTGTAAATTGAAAGGAGCTTTTATTTTGAAAATCTGTGTGTGTGCCATACTACACCTCCCTTTCCTTTAACCAGTATACATATGATCTTTGCTCATTGTAACTGTATAAAAGGTGCTCTTCTATCATTGTTCTTGGTCAACTCACCAACTAGGACCCTCCCTTTGTCGGTCAATTCACCGGTATATCGGTGTACTCACTCACATCACCACAAATAAATAATAAAAACAAGTGGAATTTTACATAAAAACCTAATAAAAATTAAGACCACCACTGCAATAGATAGAAGAAATATTGCCACTTTTTTATATTGCTATTTTTAACATTTTGTATAGCTTATTGTGTGTATTGCTGTTGCTGCACTGTAATTTCCTAGCCTGGGATCAATAAAGTTTATCTATGTATCTAGGATAACATATAGGATGGGATATAGGAACATACAGGCCTTATGTTCCTCCAGTCACCTTTTCTCCTACACACCTGTTACTCATCAAGGTCAATCATCCCAGTCAGTGCTGCTGCTATTTAAGGACCAGTCCTCTCATTCCAGCTGCTGGATTATACTATCACCTTCATGGTATCCATGTCTAGCTGTTCTCTGCTACCTTTGCTCTTGTAATTTTCAGGGTTTTTTGAACTAACTCCTTTTCAAGGTACTGCATTTCTTTCAAAACAGTATTCTGGCCTTCCTGCATTGGCACTGAAGCAAATCAGCTGTGTATCTGCATACACATGCATGTACATTTTAAATTTGTCTCATCCATGCAAACAAATACAAATCATGCTATAGTGTGCCAATATGTGGGTATCATTATCAGGTCAAACAAAGCTGTAGACATGATCAGCTAGCACAGTGCTGTATTTTAAGTTGCTGTCCCACCAAAAGAACAATCTATAACAGCAGCTTTAGCACTGAGTATTTCTTCCCCATATTCTACTTACTACAACAAACATAACTTGCATCACCATGTGGCATGGCAGCTGCTCTGCTGAGGGTAGTGAAAGCTGCACAGAAGACTGTGGGACGCAGCCTATCCACAACCATGGACATTTACACATGATAAAGGGCCTCCTGCATCATGAAGGACTCCACCCGCCCCTCACACAGCTGCTCTGCAGCAGAGAAAAAGGCTCTGCAGAGGGTGGTGAAAGCTGCACAGAAGACTGTGGGACACAGCCTATCCACCACCACAGACATTTACACCTCTAGATGCAGGAAAAGGGCCTCCTGCATCATGAAGGACCCCACCCACCCCTCACACATACTGTTTGCCCCTCTCCCCTCAGGCAGGAGGCTGCAGAGCATTAAGAGCAGGACCACCAGACTGAGAAACAGCTTCTTCCCAGAGAGAGACTGTTGAACTCTGGAGGGCCTCTGTAGCCCCCCCCCCCCCCCAATCATCTAGATAACCTTACTAAATAGGAATTCTAGATGCTTGTAAAAGATCCTGTGCAAACTTTCAGCCATCTCCCAAAACAGCAATGCTTTCTAATAGCCTTAGCATGGGCACAACAACAAACATAAGAGATAAGCTACCTAATGTTACAGCCTTATATGTTTAGATTGAGAAACTTTTAAACAGTAAAATAGAAAGCAGTTACCTATCCAAAATGTGACTAGCTCCAAATATTTTTTTTTCATTTCTGAAGCCTGTTCCTCTGACACTACTTGCTATTCACTACGCTGTGGTCTGTTGGGGACCGGGCAGCGCGGACCGGGACAAAAAGAAACTTAATAAGCTGGTCAGGAGGGCCAGCTCTGTCCTGGGCTGCCCACTAGACTCTGTAGAGGAGGTGTGTGAGAGGAGGATGTTAGCCAAGCTGACATCCATCATGGACGACACCTCTCACCCTCTGCATCAGACAGTGGAGACTCTGAGCAGCTCCTTCAGCGGCAGACTGCTACACCCTCAGTGTAGGAAGGAGCACTATGACAGGTCCTTCATTCCCACTGCTGTTAGACTATATAATTCAATTGTCTATTGGGGATTGTGGGAGGATGCCAAAGCACCCGGAGGGATCCCATGAAGACACAGGGAGAACATGAGAACAACAGCCAAGATTTAAACCCAGAACCTTTTTGCTGTGAGGTGACGGTGCACCACCCTGTTTCCTCTAACCACTGGTGATTTTTTTTATTAAAAAAAAACAAAAAAACTAAACAAACAAAAACAAAAAAGCTGCTGCAACTTAAAATGATAGGTTTACATTTTTCAATTCTGTTTGAAATAATAAATAAAAATGAAATAAAAACATTCGGATTCTACATAAGCATATATAAACGTATTAGCTGGTCCTGTGACTGTTAAAATAGTTTGTAATATTACCTTGAAAGTTGGGCCTTATTCTTGGGTCATAACTGACCATCAGACGGTTCAAGATGTTGGAGGTGGAGTTAGCTGGAACCTGGGCCAAATCTTCTGGGGACAGCTGGCTGGTAAACAGGATATTAAAACAAAAATGAGAATAATTATGAAAAACATCCGACAACATGTGTATTTTTTTTCTTTCCCAAAAATGCTGGATATGTGACAAAGAAAAGTAGTGAGTATTACACAAAGTTGTGCCTTTAACAAAGTGTTTTCATAAACTACTGAGCAGCATTTCAGGCACAAAACTGTGTTTGTCATTCTCTTTTGAGACTCCTGCTTTACTTCTTGTAATGTGCTATAATTACAATATAAATAATTATTCATCAACTGCCAATGTTTTTGACTGTTATTTTCATTAACTTCTGAGTGTTTACAGACCAGGGGGTAGCTGCTCTATCTGCTGCAGTTCCCGCAGCAGAATCTGATGCAGTAAGTCTGTATGCTCTCAACTGAGCAGTGATAGAATGACTCGAGTAGCTTGGCAGAGGGTTTGGTCTTCCTCAGAGTTCTGGTAGTGTGGAATTGTATTCAGTTGTATGTGTCAAATTCTAAAAGTGTTTGGTTTTAGTTTTACAGTACTGATGATTACTGAAGTGAAAGTCATACATTGTGACGTCATACTGTAGTTACCTTGTGCTTAGTGGGGGACTTTGCTACCTTGCAAGGAGTATGGAATTTGTCTGAAAAGGGTGAAAAAATGGGGAGATCTCTACAGCTTCTATGGGTGAAATGTATGTCAAGTGTTGTGAAGGTAAGCTGCTCAATATTAGGCATGTCTTCATAAGACCTGCCTAATGTCGAGTAGGTCTTCATAATGTTATGGCTGATGAGCATAAACACACACATAAATATATAGGTTTTGTAAATACAGCTTTGAAAGGGTTTTCACTTATTGAGAGCACATATCACATTTTACACAAACACATTTTAGGTCTCAGTTAAAAAGTCTATTTTGCCAGGAAAAGTCAGTATGCACAGTATACAGAATGGCTGTGATCCCAAACATGAGAGAACTCTTACAAAAACTGTGAGGATACCAGCTATCTTGCAGAAAAGTGCATAGATAACAACTTGCTTCTCAATGTCAAAAACAAGGAGCAACTTGTTGATTTTACAATAAAGGAGTCAAAGATACACACCCCTGATTACATCAGGATTAGGGATGTGTGTCTATTGTCATTATAATTCAGTTTACTTGTTATGTATAGCATAGGAAATTATAAATCAGATTTCTGAGACTGACTTATGAGCCTGTGAATATTCTCATTCATCCAGGTCATGGTTATCTCAAGGAAATTCAATCGAATGCAACTGGACTTAGTTATTTGTCTTTGAAGACATTTCACCTCTCTTTACGATGCTGCCCTTTCATCTCTTCCCAGGAGATTCAACAACTTAGCCTCTAAGAACAACTGCCATTCACAAAGGACCCCATGTGACTCTAACGACTGTCGTTATAACACAATAGAGCATTAACGAAGTCGAAACCAACTTTACCATCCCCAACGACTGTCTCTCAACGACTGTCGTTTGGCACAATGGGGCACTAAACGAGCCTATGACACCACAGAGGTTAAATACCTGGGTCTCCACACCAGCTAGTTGGAGTAGTCCCAGCCTAGTCAAGCAAGCATGAATATATCTAATATCTAATATATTCAGAGTTTCATTCCATATATTCAAATATTAATTTCCTGAACAGCATGTCATACTGAACAGCATGCCATAATATACGTGTATATATATATATATATATATATATATACGTATATATACATATATATACGTGTGTGTATATATATATATATATATATATATATATATATATATATATATACACACACGTAAAATTGACTTTTTGGGATTCAGTAAAGTTTCTGAGATATATATCGAGTATACATATTTTTGCCTGGTGAGGTACCTTCACTCTAACAATCTCAGTTAAAGTCAAAACAACTTCTTTCCAATATTTTTTTATTTTTGGGCAATGCCACATGCAGAGTACCCTTTTCTTTCAAGCATTTAATGCACATGTCTGGCACATCAGGGAACCATCTGTTTAACTTAACCGGGGTAATGTATGTTCTCATCAACCATTTGTATTGTAATAATTTCATTCTAGTACTGACAGATTGTCTTTGGGCTCTAAAACATGCCTCTTCCCAATCAGCCTTTTATATGTCTTCCTGAGTATCCAGCCTCCATGCCTCTAGCCTGTCAATGGTGGACTCTTTATCATAAGACATCAAAGCTGTATAGAATAAAGAGATCTGTTTCTTCCCTTTTAGATGCTTAAGTGTAAGGTATTCAAGATGTAATAGTGGTGGTTCAGTTACTACATTCTTTTGTTTAGATAAAATAAAATGTTTCAATTGCAGATACTTAATTCATAGAAGTATACCATTTCAACCTATAAAAACAATCCACAATCCAGCTGGGAGATTCATCATTACGCATGTTACCATTCTCTCCCTTATGCTAAATTTAGTTAGTATATACGACCCAAATGAGGAATTCTTTGAAAATCTTTTCCTTACTCTGTCTACTTTACGGGGCTTCTACATTATTGGAGGGGACTTTAATTGTACTTTAAACCCGCTGCTATTTCATTGAATATGCATATAAGGAAATTTGTTCATAACCCCCCTAGTTGGCGATTGCAAGTAAGATGGTTACAGGATCTGGATTTTGTTAAATATGTGAGAACTAAAATAGATAGTTATTTTGAGTTCAGTACAGATTAAAGCAGTGCCAGCACAAGATGGGAAGTCTTTAAAGCATACATTAGAAAAGAAATCATCAAATACACAAGTTCCAAGGCCAAACATCAAAGAGTAATTATGGAAACATTGGAAAAACAAATTAAATCCTTAGAGATAAGTCTAAATGTAAGGAATGGTCCAAGGAAACGTAGAGACTTGCAATGTTTGAGAGCTGAATATAATAAGATATCTGTTGATAAAGTTGTAAAAAGTTTAATGTGGCTAAAACAATCCTGTTACAATTAAGGGGAAAAAGCTGGGAAACTTTTGGCATGCAGAGTTAAAAAAATACAGTCTGAGAGAGCAATTAATATTATAATGATCCCTTTGGGGAACCTATCAATAGATTCATTGGAAATTAATAATAGTTTTAGAGAATTTTATGAAAACTTATATAGGTCTGAATGCCCCCAAACTGCAGAAGAACGGGATACATTTCTTGATCGGTTTCAATTCGAGACACTGACAGAAGATGCTAAAAATGAATTAGATACTGATTTGACAATTGAAGAAATTTCACAGGGTATCCAAAATATTAACAGTGGCAAGGTTCCAGAGCCTGATGGTTTACCAGTTGAATTCAGCAAAACATTAAAAGAAAAACTATTAATCCCACTCATTAATATGTTAGAAGAATCCTATCAAACAGGAACTTCCCCACCCTCTTTAAGATTAGCAATGATAACATTGATTTTGAAACCAGGAAAACCCCCCACAGAATGCTCCTCATTTAGACCAATAAGCCTTATCGGGTGTGACACAAAAATACTTTGTAAAGCAAGGATTAGCAAGGAGACTGAACCCTTATATCCCATGCATAGTTCATAATGATCAGAATGGTTTTGTCCAAAAACACCAAGGATTTCACAATATTAGAAGAGTTCTATAATTCATGAAAATTTTGATGCAAAAGATATAGCATTACTCTCACTGGATGCCCGGAAAGCTTTTGATAGAATAGAATGGCCATACTTATTTAATGTTTTGCGGAGATATGGGGGGTATGGCTCCCAAATCTGAAATTGTATTACTGGTCTGCCCAGTAATGATCTGTAATGTTTTATTTCTCACTGGAGGCCCCTCCAGCCTGGGTGAATATTGAGCAGGCATCAGTACCAAATCTCCCATTAAGATTGTATTCTGCAGGCCCAAAGAAGCTAAAAAGATTAACAAATAACCATTTCCTCAGAAATATTGTTGACATCTGTTACAAAGCACATCAGCATATTGGAGACACTCCTTTCATTTCTCGTTTCTTCCCCATATGGGGCAATACATTTTTCAAAGCAGGAAGGGCAGGCATTGGATTCAAAATTTGTGTGTGTGTGTGTGTGTGTGTGTGTGTGTGAGATAGAGAGAGAGAGAGAGAGAGAGAGAGAGAGAGGGTGATGGACTCACGTCAGTGAACCAAGATGGCAGAGGGGTGACCCTTGGGGTACATGTAGGCCTCTCTATTGTTCTCCTGAGCACATGGCTAGAGATCTCAACACTAGAAAACATTTTTTTAAAATAAGTACACCTCTAGCATAATTATTGTATGATTTCAATTTCAATTTTCAATTTATTTATATTAGCACCTTATACAATCAAAATTGTTTCTAGATGCTTTACAGAGACCCAGATCCTGAACCCCCAGCAAGCAGACAGTGGCAAGAAAAAACTCCCTTTTAACAGGAAGAAACCTTGAGCAGGACCCGGCTTGCAAGGGAGAACTCTGACCATTGTTTAATAACTTTTGAGTTTATATTATTTGATTTCATACCACCAAGAAAAAACTCCTACACTAGATACCTGTCTGATAGTGCTGTGGCTAAATTTAAAGAAACAGTTCTATTGTCATTAACTTCAGTATCATGTCCCCATACGAGTGAACAATACAATAATCCCTCTGAAATCGACCATTTCGTGAACAGTGCTGCAAGTTTACTAAGGACAACTTTAGACTCTGTTGCTCCGCTAAAAAAGAAACTCATAAAGCAAAAGAAACTTGCACCCTGGTATAATACAGAGGTTCGCAAATTAAAGCAAAATGTGCAAAAGCTTGAGAGGAAATGGCGTTCCTCCAAACTTATTGAATCTCGCTCAATCTGGCAAGACAGTCTTAGATTATATAGAAAGGCCCTACAGACTGCCAGAGCAGCCTATTACTCAAAATTAATTGAGGATAACAAGCATAATCCCAGGTTTCTCTTCAGCACTGTAGCCAGGCTGACAGAGAGCCATAGTGCTATCGAGCCTTGTATCCCTGTGACCCTTAGCAGCAATGACTTTATAACCTTTTTTAACGACAAGATCTTAATCATTAGAGACAAAATTCAGCACCTACTGACCTCAGCTGATCCTGATGTAACATCAAACACTAGTGTCTTAGAACCAACAATAGAAACAGATAATCATCTTGACTGCTTCTCACCTATTGATCCCCATCAGCTATACTCACTCGTATATTCATCCAAGCCAACAACATGCCTCTTAGACCCCATCCCTACCAAACTTCTCAAAGAAGCTTTACCGTTACTTAGCACCTATCTATTAGACATGATCAATCTGTCCCTGATAACAGGCTATGTACCCCAGTCCTTTAAAGTAGCTGTAGTCAAACCTCTCCTTAAAAAACACACACTTGATCCAGAGGTTTTAAGCAACTATAGACCAAATATCTAATCTTCCATTTCTTTCCAAGATCCTTGAAAGAACAGTCGCCAATCAGTTATACGACTTTCTTCAAAATAATAACTTATTTGAAACATTTCAATCTGGCTTTAGAGCTCATCATAGCACAGAAACAGCATTGGTCAAAGTCACAAATGACCTCCTCCTGGCATCAGACAAGGGATTTATCTCTGTCCTTGTACTGTTAGACCTTAGTGCTGCATTTGACACCATTGACCACTCTACATTACTGCACAGATTGGAACACCTAATTGGCATCAAAGGAACTGCATTAAGCTGGTTTCAGTCGTATTTATCAGATCGATTTCAGTTTGTTCATGTTAATGATAAATCATCCACACTCACAAAGGTTAGTCATGGAGTTCCCCAAGGCTCTGTCCTTGGGCCAATATTATTCAGCCTGTATATGCTCCCCATTGGTGATATTATTAATAAACCTATCTTGTATCTTGTATCTTGTACATTTTCATTGTTATGCGGATGACGCACAATTGTACTTATCAATGAAACCAGATGAAACAAATCAGCTAGTCAAGCTTCAGGCATGTCTTAAAGACATAAAAACCTGGATGACCAGCAACTTCCTACTTCTAAATTCAGACAAAACTGAAGTTATTATTCTGGGCCCCGAACACCTTAGAAATAAATTATGCAGTGATATTGCATTGATAGATGGCTTAGCCGTGGCCTCAAGCTCCAATGTAAGAAATTTAGGAGTTATCTTTGACCAGGACATGTCCTTTAACTCGCACATAGCAAATATTTCAAAGACTGCATTCTTTCACCTCCGCAATATTGCGAAGATTAGGCACATCCTGAGTCAGAAAGATGCAGAAAAATTAGTCCATGCATTCATTACCTCTAGACTGGATTACTGTAACTCCCTTCTATCAGGCTGCCCCAGTAAATCCATAAAGACTCTTCAGCTAATCCAGAACGCTGCAGCACGACTACTGACAAGAACCAGCATGAGAGACCATATTTCTCCTATTCTGGCTTCTCTACATTGGCTACCTGTAAAATTCAGGATAGATTTTAAAATTCTCCTCCTCACTTATAAAGCCCTGAACGGTCAGGCACCACCCTATCTTAAAGAGTTAATAGTACCCTATTATCCCACCAGAACAGGGCTACTTGTGGTTCCTAGAGTCCTCAAAAGTAGATTGGGAACCAGAGCCTTTAGTTATCAAGCTCCTCTACTATGGAACCATCTTCCGGTGTCGGTCCGGGAGGCGGACACCCTCTCTATATTTAAGAGTAGATTAAAAACTTTCTTCTTTGATAAAGCTTATAGTTAGGGCTGGCCTAGGCCGGCCCCTAGTTATGCTGCTATAGGCTTAGACTGCCGGGGGCCCTCCCATGACGCACTGAGCTCTTTCTTCCTCTCCCTCTCCTTCTGCACACATTCATGTCCCATTAATGCATATTACTAACTCAACTTCTTCCCTGGAGTCCCTGTGCTTTCTTGTCCCGCAGATTCCTAGCGATCATAACTGGACCTCCTGCTGTGGTCCTGCTGTCGTCCTGCTCAAAACCTACTGCAATTACTACTGTTTAGTCATAATCTGATTTAAATCTATTACGATTCTGTACAGCTACTACCATTATTGTTACTACCATTGTTATCAAAGTCACCATAATACCTTCTGTATACTTCAATGTCATTATCATTATCTACATTCCGATACTTCTGGCATTATTACTGCTGCTATGCATCTCTGCTTATGTGCTCCTTCCCTCTGCCTCTCTCCCTTGCTCTCTCTCTCGCTCTCCTGCTCTCTCTCTCTCTCTCTCCTTCTCTCTCAACCCAACCGGTCAAGGCAGATGGAGCATCTGGAACAAGACCACTAGGCTCAGAAACGTGCTAAAAGCATGCGCGGAGCAGCTCGCCGGGGTCTTTACGGACACAACCTGTCCCTTGCCCAAGCAGCTGTGCCAACATGCCTCAAAACCACCTCCATTGTACCAGTCCCAAAACACTCCAGCCCAACATGCCTGAATGACTACCGCCCAGTTGCACTCACACCCATTGTCATGAAGTGCTTCAAGCGGCTAGTTCTGTCACACCTGAAGAGCTACTTCCCACCCACACTGGACCCACATCAGTTTGCCTACCGCAGCAATAGGAGTACAGAGGATGCAATTTCCACAGCACTGCACTCTGTCCTCACACACCTGGACAATAACAACACATATGCATGGATGCTGTTTGTGGACTTCAGCTCAGCATTCAGCACTGTCAGACCCTCCAAGTTAATCACCAAACTTGGAGATCTGGGCATCAACACCTCCCTCTGCTACTGGATCAGAGACTTCTGACCAAGAGACCGCAGCATGTTAGGTCAGGCAACATCTGTTCCTCCACCATCACACTCAGCACAAGGCGTACCACAGGGCTGTGTGCTGAGCCCATTCCTCTATTCCCTCTTCACCCATGACTGTAGTCAAGGATTCAAGGATTCAAGGAGCTTTATTGTCATTTCACACACGTAGAACATGAGTGGAACGAAATTAGTTTCCCCGGTCCCAGTATAAGCCCAATTGCCTAACAAAAAAATAAATATAAATATACACAATGCTATATAATATAAGAGCAGTGGAATATAAAAAGAAAACAGTAGATGATATAAACACCAGTGTAAACAGTATAGACAGTAGTGCAAATGGCTGACAGGGTAGTGCAAATGACAAAGTTCTGTGCAAATGCTGCATTGTGCAAAATGTTCCATGTGTGGTTGTTTGTGTGTTTGTTGGTATGTGAAGTGTGAGTTTGGCAGCAGGGGCTACAGAGGACCACCAGAGTTCAACAGTCTCACAGCTTCTGGGAAGAAGCTGTTCCTCAGTCTGGTGGTCCTGCTCTTGATGCTCCGCAGCCTCCTGCCTGAGGGGAGAGGGGCAAACAGTTTGTGTGAGGGGTGGGTGGAGTCCTTCATGATGCAGGAGGCCCTTTTCCTGCACCTGGAGGTGTAAATGTCTGTGGTGGTGGATAGGCTGTGTCCCACAGTCTTTTGTGCAGCTTTCACCACCCTCTGCAGAGCTTTTTTCTCTGCTGCAGAGCAGCTGCCGTGCCACACAGTGATGCAGGAGCACAGGACGCTCTCCACCACACATCTGTAGAAGGATGTGAGGACCGAACTCCCCAGTCCGGCACGCCTCAGCCTCCTGAGGAAGTAGAGGCGCTGGTGTGCCTTCCTGATGAGGCAGGAAGTGTTGTTGCTCCAGGTGAGGTCGTCCGTTATGTGGACGCCCAGGTACCTGAAACTGGAGACCACTTCCACCGCTGTCCCTCCGATGTACAGGGGAGGAAGGGGGAGATGTCCGCCCCTTCTGAAGTCCACGATCATCTCCTTGGTCTTTTTCACGTTGATGCAGAGGTTGTTCTCTCTGCACCAACCCTCCAGGCGTTCCACCTCCTGCCTGTAGTCGGCCTCGTCGCTGTTGGCGATGCGTCCAACCACAGCTGTATCATCCGCAAACTTCACGATGAGGCAGCTCGGATGTTGCGCTGAGCAGTCGTGTGTTAGCAGGGTGAACAGGAGGGGGCTCAGCACACAGCCCTGGGGAGAGCCGGTGCTGAGGGTGATGGGGGAGGAGGAGATGTCATGTATCCTCACTGTTTGGGGCCTGTCTGTCAGGAAGTCCAGGACCCAATTGCAGAGGGTGGAGCTCAAACCGAGAGCACTGAGCTTGTGGATCAGTGTCTGCGGAATGATCGTGTTAAAGGCAGATGTGAAATCCACAAAGAGAAGGCGGACATAGGAGTCTTTATTCTCTAGGTGGGTGAGAGTTGTGTGGACCACAGAAGATATGGCATCCTCTGTGGATCGGTTCTTCCTGTATGCGTATTGGTGTGGATCCACAGTGACGTCGATGCAGTCTTTGATGCGGGCCATGACCACATGTCCTGCACATGGATCCAATTCAATTCAATTCAATTCAGTTTATTTATATAGCGCCAATTCACAACAAAAGTTATCTCATGACACTTTCCAATTAGAGCAGGTCTAGACCAAACTCTTTAATTAATTCCATCATCAAATTTGCTGATGACACCACAGTTATTGGCCTCATCAGCAATGACGATGAGACAGCCTACAGGGAGGAGGTACAGCACCTGGCCACATGGTGTGCAGACAACAACCTGCTCCTTAACACCAGCCAAGACAGAGGAGCTCATTGTAGACTTCAGGAGCGAGAGCAGAGGCACGCATGCCCCCATACACATCAATGGGATGACGGTTGAACGTGTCTCCAGCTTCAAGTTCCTGGGGACCTACATCTCAGAGGACCCGACCTGGACCATCATGGGAACTGCTCGGTTGCAGACCGCAAGGCGCTACAGCGAGTGGTGAAAACCGCCCAGCGCATCACAGGGACTCCACTTCCAGCCCTTGAAGACATCCAGAGGAAACGCTGTCTGCGTCAAGCTCGCAGCATTCTCAAGGACTCCTCCCACCCTGCTCGTGGTCTGTTTGCACTCTTTCCGTCTGGCAGGCGCTTCAGGAGCCTCAAGACCAGGACCAGCAGGCTGAGCAACAGCTTCTTCCCCAGGGCTGTCTCCTTACTGAACTCAGCCCCCCACTAACACCCTCACACTCCACCACACCATCCTACCCTAACTGAGTACTACGAGTGTTGCACTAGTTCCTCTACCTCACTGTTAATATAGTTAGCCTACTGCCTATTGCGGTATACACTATATTGTCCATTGCACTAGTGTTTTACAGCTTAATTTAACATCTGTAAATATCATTTGTAAATTGTGTTATAGTTTCCGCCTAAACTGGATGCACCTTAAAGCACATATCCATCTGTATATTATGTTCATAGTACTTAGAAACCTTGTATATTATGACAACTACCTGTATATCATGTTTATAGTATATCTGTAGCATAGACACCTGTACATACCCTGTACATACTGTAAATTACTGTATACCTGGCACTTACTGCTTATTGCACTTCTGGTTAGATGCCAAACTGCGTTTCGTTGTATTGTACTTGTACATGTTTAATGACAATAAAGTTGAATCTAATCTAATCTAAACAGCTTCTTCCCCGAAGCTGTCAGACTGCTAAACTCCAGCCATGCCCTGTAGTCCCCCCCCCCCATACCCATACACACACACACACCCCTGCCCCCCCCACACACTACAAATACTTTATCCTACAAGTGCAATACACAAGTGGACTAGGACTACTTTCTTGACTACCTCATACTTGCACACAGTTGCACATGCACACTTACGCTGCTATATGTTAAAACCCGGCTTCTTATTTAAGGTTTAGCTTATTTAAATGTCTAGTTTTATATTCTTTTATATTTTATTTTCTGTTCTCCTTGGATCCTTGAATCATTGAATCCTAGTAACAAAACACATTTACAATTCACATAGCTCTCAACTCAACTGTTGTGACACTCTTAACATATTTCTTCTCCAAACCATGAACCATGTTGCTAGCATAACCTTATAAAAACATACAATGGAAACATGACATGTCATTACATGAAAGACTAGCTTGGCGGCTGGCGGATGTGAGTTTTTGCTCACTCGCAAACCACATACTAACATTGCTAGCATTTGTCTATGGGAAATCACATGCAATACATTAGCTTAGTGGCTAGTGGATTTACCTACTCTTGACAACTAAATACATTCATGACAAGTCTCTGCCTGCTCACAGCGTAACACGGCACAAACGATTTCAGTCTTCAGCAGCATGGCACTCTTGATGCAGTATTTGTTCCAAACTACTGCGAAATACACATCACATTTGGCTATAAAAAAGACTCTCACAGCACGTGCAGATCTGACTTTCACATCAATGAACAATGAAAAGGAGGAAAAGCTCCTGTTTCCAGCATTAGGCTTACCACTGGAATCTCAGTTCAATGAGACTGTGGCTGTACATCTGCGTGAACTTGAATCAGGTGCGTGGTATCTCCACATTGTTGAGGTTCATGTGATTTGGTGCAGGCAGCATTCTGACCACAAATAATTATTCTGAAATAGTGAAGTTCATGAGTAAGTGTACATGGTAAACCTCAGAAATTATTAATTGACAATAGAGGAGAGTTTGTTGATGATGAGGAAAGAGATGCGGCACTTCAGCACAGACATATAGTGCACTGGGGGCAAAGAACAGAGTGCAAAACATTTATGGCTACAGTCTTTATTTGTTAGTTTTTGGCCAGAATCCCCAACATCTCTGCTCACTGATCAACACCAAGCCTTAGAGAGCACAACAAAAAGTAAATAGGTGGCAGAACACATCTCTGCTTTACATGCTTCAAGAAATGCATTTACAGCAGCAGAATGGTCAGAAAGAATAGAGAGCACTGTGGAAATAAAAGATGGCACAGTGATGCACATCAGACATGGAGGAACATGCATTTGGGTTGTTATTTCAGATTAAGAAAAGTTAACAGTAAAGAGTAAATGTGGAGCAACATGTTACAGAGAATGATGAAAATGACACTCTGAGCAAAGACAGGACATTGCTGAGAAAAACAGATGTTGCAAAAGACATCATAACTGAGGCACAACAAGGGTTTAGACTAATGGAGCCAACAGGAATGACATTAGGGTGCAGGGTTAAGAAGAACATCATATATGTGAAAATACAGAGACATAAAGTACAGCTGCAGAGAGTAGATGTCAGTCTAAAACCGGACAAACTGTGCCAGCACGGTGGTGCACTGGTTAGTGCTGTCGACTCACAGCAAGAGGGGTCCAGGTGGAGCAGGGCCCAGTCTGGGCCCTTCTGTGTGGAGGTTGCATGTTCTCCCTGTGCCTGTGTGGGTTTTCTCCGGGTACTCTGACTCATTGCCCCTAGGTGTTAGTGTGAGAGTGTGTGGTTTCTTTGTGTATCAGCCCTGCGATTGACTCACGACCAGTCCAGGGTGTACCCCACCTGTCGCCCGTAGTTAGCTGGGATAGGATTCAGTCCCCCCCCCCCGGCGGAAAAGTGGTATAGAAAATGGATGTTACAACTTGGCACATACTGAGCCTACGAATGTTGCAGACAATAGAGAGACATGTCAGACATTGAGAATTTGCACCGATGTCACGGTTTGAAGTCTTAGTTTACTTTATTTTCATTTTTATTTAGTAGTTTTTCTTCTCATGTGTCTTTTTTAGCTTTTCATTAACTGTCTTTATCTGTTTTCCTTCCTTTTTTTATCATTTGCTCTTGCCCTATTTAGTTTCACCTGTCATGTTATGACATGTCATATGTCATGTTTTGTTTGTGTTTTCATCACTGTTTTCACCACTCGAAGCCTTAATTCATTATGGAAGGGCTGAACTGGGGAAAAATTACGGACTGTTTGCACCTCCAAAGCTGGATTTTATCCCACCAGAACTGCAGCGGACCACAGAGACTCTTGCCCCCCCCCCCCGTGGCCTCGGAGACGGAGGAGACAACGTAAACAAAAGCGGGGTAAGCGGAGCGGGCTGCGTGCTAGGCTACATGCTAAAAAGCTAAAAGCTGTTCTCCCCAAATACCACAAATTCATCAACTTTCCAACCAGAGACTACAATATTCTGGACCAGGTCTACTGCAACATCCCAGGAGCATACAAGGCTGTAGCAGCTCCTCACTTGGGCATGTCTGATCACATCTCCGTGGAGCTGATCCCTGCCTACAGACCTCTGATTTGCAGAACCAAACCCACCACCAGAACCATCCAGGTTTGGACTGGGGAGTGTTCAAACCTGACCTGGAGGAATACACGTCAGCTGTGTTGTCCTATGTTCACTTCTGTACTGAGTCTGTCCTACCCACAAAGACAATCACGGTTTTTCCTAATCAAAAACCATGGGTGGACGGCACAGTGTGGCCCCTGCTAAAAACCTGAGATGCAGCCTATAGGTCAGGAGATAGGCTGGCTTACAGCAGGGCCTGGAAAGAACTGAAAAAGGGCATCCAGCTGGCAAAACACAGGCATAAGCAGCGCATCGAGGAGCACTTCAATGACAACGATCCACGTAACGTGGAAAGGCATCAGGACCATCACGGACTATAAGCGAAATAACCTGCAGAGGTCAGCCATGACCCGACCCTGCCTGACACCTTAAACAGCTTCTTCACACGCTTCGACTCTCCGAGCAGCAGAAGTACTGCACACCTTCCTCAGCCAGAGGTGCAGCAGCAGGTCCAGACAAGGTGTCAGGACGCACACTGAAGTCATGCGCTGACCAACTGGCAGAAGTCTTTCTGGACATCTTCAACCTGTCAATACAGCTGTCCACGGTCCCTGTTTGCCTGAAGTCCTCCATCATTGTGCCTGTGCCCAAGAAATCAACCACAACCTGTCTCAATGACTACCGACCTGTTGCTCTGACCCTGGTTATTATGAAGTGCTTCGAGAGGATCCTCCTGAGATACATCAAGGACGCCATCCCCATTGGCCTGGACAGTCTGCAGTTTGCCTACAGGGAGAACCGTTCTACGGAGGATAGCACTCGCTAGCACTTCACATGGCCCTGACACACCTATTTGTGGACTTCAGCTCAGCTTTCAACACTGTCCACCCGGATATGCTGGCCCTGAAGCTCCACAACCTGAGTCTGTCAGCTTAACTCTGCTCGTGGATCAGCGACTTCCTCACCAACAGGCTCCAGGTGGTGAGGACAGGGGAGTGTACATCTGCCCCACTGATCCTCAACACTGGCACACTGCAGGGTTGTGTACTCAGCCCTATTCACCTTCTACACACATGACTGCTCTGCTATCCACCCCACAAACATGGTCGTTTGTCGTTAAGTTTGCGGACGACACCACTGTGGTGGGTCTCATACCTAACAATGATGAGACCCACTACAGAGATGAGGTCCAGAACTTGACACAGTGGTGTTCCAGGAACAACCTCATCCTGAACATCAGCAGGACCAAGGAGGTCATAGTGGATTACAGGAGGTCCAGGAAGACTGATCACGCTCCCGTCTGTATACTTGGGGAGGCGGTTGAGCGGGTGGACAGCATTAAGTTCCTGGGCATCCACATCTCCTCTGACCTCTCCTGATCAGTGAACACCTCACACCTGGTGAAAAAGGCCTAACAACGGCTCTTCTTTCTCAGGAAGCTGAAGCGGACTGGACTGTCTTCTCAGCTGCTTGTGAACTTTTCCAGGGCCACAATTGAAAGCATCCTGTGTCTTAGTGTGACTGTGTGGTATGGCAGTTATACAGCACAGGACAGGAAGGACTTAGCCCAGGTGGTGAGGACAGCACAGGGTTCCATCAGGAAAGCAGTACAGAAACATTAAAACAAGCACAAACAGACTCAGGGACACCTTCTTCCCCAGAGCTGTAAAAGCAATAACCCCCCCCAACAGTGAAACACTCACATCCCACCCCAGGACTTCACACATACAACCTCCCCCGTCTAGCCACATACACACACACAGCATACCATAGACTGGCACTAAGTGCACTTTATTTACCTCACGTGTATTTTGTATTTTATATTTTTATATTTTTCTTAAGTGTGCAATTTTAATTTTCTGCTGCTATTTATAAGCGTGCTTTTAAACCGAAAATCTGCACAAAATTTCGTTATTTCGTTAAGACTCTTGATTCTTGATTCTTTACCCTCCTGTCTGTATTTGGTTCCTCCATTTTCATTTTGTGAGTCTAACATAAGCAGTTAAGGACTCAGCAGAAACTTTTACTCCAGCCTGTTAGCCTCTTTTCAGACCCTGAGGTGGCTCGCCAAGTATGCATCCGAGTCAGCCAACGTTTTGGCCGCACCACTGCCCAGCAATCCAGTCTCACAGCTACCCAGTACCGTAGATGTCCAACCATTGCCCAGTTCTGTGGAGGTCTTACCAAACCCAGAGCCTCAGCTGCCCAGTGTCACTGAGAAGCTATCTTCTAATCCTAGTTCCTAGATGTAGTACAGCCAACACCAGCTCCTGATCTTCAGTTGGTGGCCCAGCTGGCAGAGCTCCTGGTCTTCAGTCGGCCAACATCAACTCCTGGTCTTCAGCTGGTTGACACCAGCTCCTGGTCTTTAACTGGCAGTCCAGCAAGCCCAGCAAAGCCTGGTTCCCATGATACAATGGCCACCTCTGGTCTCTGAGCTGCAGCAGTCACCAGCTTTGGAGTAACAACAGCACAAGCTTCACTGACTCAAGCCCTGGTGCCCTGTCACAAACCTCCTGCTCTGATCTCCTTGGACAATGCTATTCACCTTATATATGCTTCCTGTAGTTGATATTACTAGAAAACACTCCATAAATTATCATTACTATGCAGATTGCACTCAACTATATTTATCAATAAAACCAGATGACACCAATCAGTTATCTTAGCTTCAATTACTGTTGTTAACGATGCCTCATTTGGAAATCTTTCTGACAGTCAGTCAAGGAGGATATCTTATACAGCAAAAATTTAACTCAACTGTGTAAGAGTGTTAATCACTTTGTGTTAATAAGGCGGTGTTTGAGACTCAACTTCCACAGAGTTATAAAACCACGCCTCTCCTAACACATCCTCATGTATTTCTAGCTCTACCGATACACAGACTGCATTTTTAACTATGGACAGCATTATTTTAACACTGGATCTGAGTTGTATTAGTAACACTTTAGGAAGTGTTAAATTAACTTTGCAAAGACTGGGACAAGATAAACGCCAGCATAGTGTTAGAACTGACTCACTCAGAGTTGATTTAATGCCATAAAATCTGTGCCATAAAATTTGCATTGTTACAATGGGGAAAAATCAACTATTCTCACCACTTCTGTGAGTGTCAAGTGGATTCTGCACTTGCAGTTGAAACTGTGTCAGTGGGGATAGATAATGTATTTGTATTCAATGTATTCACATCACCTTGGTATATGCTACGCTTGATGGTAACTTGTGCAAAAGGCTTTGAGTTGACTTCTGGGGTTGTCTTCCACAGCCCCATCAATTTCTTTATGAAGGCTCTTTGTGTACTGTTGTTGTCCATTTTCAGCCATTCCAGTATCTATGGGTGTGGCATTGAGTCGTAGCCTTTCTTGTGGTCAATCCAAGTTGGTCTGACTGGTCTTGCAGTCCCAAGTGACTGCTCTGTCAACCAGTAGCTGGTGCTTGGCTACACCCCAGAGTGCTGCCAGTTCCTTCAGGGCCCCACTCATGTATTGAGCCATGTGCCCACTGATCTTAGCTGCTTGATGACTGACAGAAGCTTCCATGTTGTGCAGAGGCAGCTTATTGGCCAGTAATTGGATGGAATTGCTCCCTTTTGAGGATCCTTCATGATGAGGATTGTCCTTTCTTGAGCCACTCTGGGTGAGTCCCATCCATCAGCAGCTGGTTGGTGATTTGTGCTGCTAGGTGTTCATGGAGTGCAGCTAGCTTCTTTAGCTCCAGTAGGCATGGATCATATCAGAGCCTGGCGCCGTTGTTGGATGTCTGGCATTGTGATGGTTACTGGGTCTTGTGCTAGAAGATTGCTGCTTAGGCAGTCTGGAAATATGGAGTAAATAACTTGTTGCTACAGGCCATTCAATATATGTATACTTGTGATGTGAGTGAGACCTTGTTGTAGAGATTCTCAGTCATCCAGGTCATGGACAAGGTTGAATAGTTCCGTTAAGCAAGTGGATGTGAAGTTTTTCTAGAAGACGTTTCACCTCTTATCCAAGAAGCTCCTTTAGTTCTAACTGATGGTGGGGAGTACAGGAATACTAATGTGATGGGACATCTTCTACGACATCACATCACTTTTTATATGCATCCCCACCACAGAAGCAGTCTCGACAGTAAGGATGAGACTACTACAAGACCATACTCTGTCAGACAGGACCAACTTGACCACTGACCACATCTGTGCCCTTCTGGACTTGTATCTCACCACCACATACTTTCCAATTCAACAATTCATTCTACAGGCAGAAGCATGGGTGCACAATGGGCTCCCCTGTGTCTCCCATAGTGGCGAACCTCTACATGCGGGAAGTGGAGAGCAGAGCTCTACACTACATGGGAACAGCATCCACTTCACGTCACTTGTTCCGATATGTGGATGACACATGGGTCAAAATCAAGACCCAGGATATCAATGCATTCACAGACCACATCAATACAGTGGACAGAAACATCAAGTTCACCCAGGAAGGTGTGAAAGATAACAACCTTGCCTTCTTGGACTGCTACACAAGCGCATGACCCAACACAGGAGGGCCAACTCCTCAGGACAGGACTCAGCTGTTCACCTACACCTCAAGGCTAAAGAACACTCTTTTGAGGACAATAATGTCCACATTTTGGCCAGGGAAGACAGATGGTTTGAGAGAGGGGTAAAGGAAGCCATCTTCGTCAACCTGGAAAAACCATCATTCAAAAGAGGAGGTGGTCTAAGACACAACCTGTCACCCACTTACAAGGCCCTCTTAGGAGTAATACCCAAAGCTTCGCTTCTCACTTGCTCCCACCAGGTTCACACATCAAAGAGGCATGTAACCAAAACCATTCTGACGGGGTTGTCTACAACCCATAAGAACTCCCTCACATTAACACCCTAACGGCCCACTCAATAGGAGGGACCTGAGGCAACTTTGTTACCAACTGCCTTTTGTCATACCCTCAGTAAATACAGTATATTCCAGTTCTCCCCACCATCAGTTAGAACTGAAGAAGCTTCTTGGATGAGAGGCAAAACGTCTTCTAGAAAAACTTCACATCCAGTTGCCTTACAGAACTATTCAATCTTGAGTGAGAGCTTGGTTTGCATTGTAGGTAGTGTGTCAAGGGTTGCCCGTTGTCATCAGTTCTGTGGCTTCAACAAACACTGACAACCAGCTCGCACTGGGACAGTTTGCATCCAAGTGTGAAGCAGCTGGGATGAAGATCAGCACATCTAAGTGTTGGGATCTCTGGCCATGCGCTCTGGAGAACAATAGAGCAGCCTACATGTAACCCATAAGGCCTGAGTTAGAGTGACTAACTGTTAGAGACCCCACTCATGATGTGCACCTAGTCATAAATTCCTGAGTTTAAACTCAGAACCGGCACGGACATTGGCTGCGTGCCAGCCATCTCCACGGGGGTCCGAGGTGACGTCACTCAGGTAATAAAAGGTCACTGCGACCATCAGCCTTTGCTTTTTCCCGTGCGTGCTGTGACAGTGAGAGCTCCAGGCTCTCCAAGTGTCCAAACCGCCAAAAGGGAGCAACAATCAGACGTTTGATTATCATCATCTTAGATCCCGGGTCACAGTTCTGCAACTCGCAGACCGAGAAACAGACTGCTGTATTTTTTCTGTAACTTTTCCTTTTTCTTCATCCGACGTGGATCGCTGGGCAATCAGCTGATCGCACGTTAACGAGCCGCGCGCAGACTTTGTTAAGGACGAAACAAAGTTTGTTAACTTCTTCACCGGTGATTTTCTCTGCTGCCGCCGAGAGATCAACACTCCGCATCATCTGAGTAACCGCCAGCATCCCGCCGAGGACGACGCTGCGAACGTTTAAGCAGATCATTATTTCAAACTCCGAAAGATCGGAGCAACGCAAAGTAAGAGGCTTATGTCTGGGCAGAGATAGTGTAACGTAGGGTTGTTTACACATGATTTCCTGTAACTTTTAAGTGCTGCATTGATTGATTTTGTTTTCCAATCAGTCATTTCCGCCGTTTCAGCGAGACCGCACGTCACCGGTTAAAGGACCAATAGCTGAGCAGATAAGCTCCGGTTTACTGAGTCCGCTATTGTGTGGTGATACGCGAGTTTCAAAAGAATTAGAGTGGATTCTTTTATTGGGTTGTGTTTCTTGTATTTTCATTTCTATCTTTCCTCACATTCTTCTTTCTGAACGGTGAGGCGAAAGTCCGAGCACGCGATCACGAGCCGTAACAAAAGGGTACGTGGCGCTCAAAGGCTTCCGCCCATTGTTCTCTTCTGTGACCATACAAGCAACATTACGTGGGTTATCACCAACTTGGCTCTGAATAATACGGCCGACGTATTCTTCTGTAGTCATTTTGGGTTTTGCTGAGTCATCACTTGCGTGTGACTAGTTGTTTTGTTTGCTGAGTCATCCTTTATGTGGTTGTTCATCCTGGTGTGCTGACCCCTCTGTCACACCGCGGTGAGGTATTGTCTTGTTTTGGGTTTTTGTCTCGTCATTTCCTGTTTTATTTTGAAGTATAACTCTCCTCTCGTTTCAGGTCACTTGCCCTTCCTCGTGTCTCCAGTCTGATTGTCTTCCCGATTACCTGAGTGTTTCCACCTGTTTTCCCATTACCCTCGTGTGTTCAAATAGTCTGCGTTTCCCTTGGCTTGTGCCAGTGTGTTTCGTCTTCGTATGATCACGCCAGCGTACCTTGCCACAGTCATAGAAATCTTGTTATTGAATCTCTTTGTTGAATCCTCTGAGTGAGTTTTGTTTAACCTTTTTCATAGCGCAGCTTAGTTTTCTAGTTAGTATTTTGATATAGCCATTCCTCTCTTTGAGTGATTTTTTGTTGTAGTTCTTTATAGTGTGATTTCGTTTTTTCCTCCTTTGGAGTGATTTTTCGTTCTTGTAAGTAATATTATTCCTCCTTAGGGAGCATTTTCTGTTCGTTAATTCTTATAGCCTGCTTTCGTTTTCTCATTGTTTTGTTAATGTTTCATAGCCGTGGGTTCTCTTCTAGAGAAGATCTCACGACAGGTAATTTTCATAGCCACTTTGTTATTACACTCTGCTTAGAGGATTTGTCACAGACATTCGCAATAAAGATTGTTTTTGCTACACGAGTCTCTGCATCTGAGTCCTGCTCCGAGCCCCAGCCTGACAGTACACACTGGTCAAAATGGACTCAGCGGAGACCCGGCAGCTGGAAGCCGCCTTGCGGGAGCAAGAAGCCCGTATAACTCGTCAGGAGGAATTTCAATCAGCCATGGCCTCTCACTTCGGAGCTTTGTCCAGCCAGGTGAGAGAACTCCAGAGTCATCAGGCTAAGACATCAGGATCACCCGTGGATCCGGAGGCTCTGGCAGCCTCCTCTCCAGCCCCATCTCCGTTCGCCGTGGGAACGGGAATCCGGCTAGCCTCTCCTGAGTGGTTTTCCGGGGAACCCAACCAATGTAAGCCGTTTCTGGTTGATTGTTCAATCCACTTTGAATATTCTCCCCATGCATTTCCCACCGACAGGTCTAAGATAGCGTTCATTATTTCCCATCTGACCGGTCGGGCGAGAGCGTGGGCTACGGCGGAGTGGGCACGGGACTCTGAACTCTGTCAATCCTTGTCTGAATTTAAAGCAGCTCTGCTTATGATTTTCGATCCAATAACCTCGGATCGTGAAAAAGCACGAGAGCTGTGCGGAGTGAGTCAAGGAACAGAGTCGGTGAGCGATTATGCCATTCGCTTCCGCACTCTGGCAGCGGAGAGCGGGTGGAACTCCACGGCTCTCTATGACATTTTCCTGAAAGGGCTGGCGCGTTCCATTCAGGACCAGCTGGTTCCTCTGGATCTTCCCCCGGATCTAGATTCTCTGATCGCCTTGGCCATTCGGACTGATAGCCGTCTCTGCGAGCTCAACAGGCAGCGGCGAAGCGGAATGTGAGGGCGGAGGATTTATTCCAGCACTCAAATATCGGACGGACACAGTCTTTCCCTGTCTTCGCATGAGCCTTCTTTCCCCCACGCAGAGGATGAAGGGGAGCCCATGCAGTTTGGACGGGCTCGGCTCTCTCCCAAGGAGCGACAGCGACGTCAGGAGGAGGGTCGATGCTTTTACTGCGGGGAAAAGGGTCATCTCGTAGTAACTTGCCCAGTTAAAAGACCTACGAAGGTGAGTCTACGCACGGTGACCGGCCCTGTTTCACGTCATCTCACTGCGGTCAAGGTAACGCACCATGCTGTCTCTACTGAGCTTAAGGCACTCATTGACTCTGGGGCAGATGAAAGTTTAATGGACTGGGGGTTAGTTAGAAAAATCGGTTTAAATACCGAACCCTTGGTTAAGCCTTTTGAAGCCAGAGCTCTCGACGGGAAAGAACTATTTGTTACACCTCTATCTCTATACACCTATGTATAGAGATAATCTTGTTGCTGTACCTGTGTACTATCTGACTTGGTCACTGCTGATTCACAGCCGTTTCTTTGGGGGACATCAGTTTCTCTGTGGGTTTCTCCTAAAAGAATTGGGACCCTGAGGTACATTATCACTACTTGCAGTTATATTTGCCCCCTCTTCTTCACTCATTTGTCCTGCGTCCATGTTCATATCTCCTGTGCTGGTGTGTTCCTTCTGTCCGTGTGTCGTTTCTTGCGGGGCTCCCTCTGCTCTGTCAGTATCCTCCATCCCTGAGTCCTCTGCTGTATCCAACTCAGTGCCTGCATCACTTAGATCCAGATCCAGCCCAGCCTCCTCTCTCACTGCTTCGTCGACCTGCTCCACTGGAAGAAACATGCATTGTGTGAGAAGATTGCGATGGATCACCCTCTCTGCTCCTCCAGCCTCAGGCCTTACGACATACACAGGGGTGCCTGGTTGCTTTTTCACCACAATGTATGGGCAAGACTCCCTCCTGTCTCCCAGTTTCTGCCGACCCTCCACATGACACACTTTGACTAGGACTCTATCTCCAGGGTTGAAGACTTGGCTCTTTGCTTTCTGGTCATAGTACTTCTTCTGCTGTCCCTTAGCCTGCCACGACATCTGATTAGCCTGTTCATAGGCCTGTGACAGACAGTCATGGAGAGTTTGGACATAATCACTGTATTCACATGGCTGGTTCTGGATGGGGAGCCCAAAAATGAGGTCGACTGGGAGCCTGGGATGTCTGCTGAACATGAGATAGTATGGCGTATACCCAGTCAAGTCATGCCGTGTGCAATTGGATGCATGTGATCTGGCATCCATATACTCATGCCAGCGGGGCTTCAGATGAGGCTCTAATGTCCCCAGCATGTTTAATAGTGTCCTGTTGAACCTTTCAGTTGTACCGTTGCTCTGAGGGTGGTAGGGGGTGGTGTGGGTCTTAGTGATGCCAGTACACTTGCACAACTCTCTCACAACAGCACTTTCAAAATTGCGCCCTTGGTCAGCATGCAATTGGGCAGGGAAACCAAACCTGCAGAAGAAGTTTCTCCATAGCACCTTGGCCACTGTGCTAGCTTTTTGGTCTTTTGTGGGATAAGCCTGTGCATAGCGGGAGAAGTGGTCTGTTACAATGAGCACATTTTCTATGCCGCCTTTGGATTTCTCTAGGGTCAAAAAGTCTACACACACAAGCTCCATGGGTGTGCTGCTATGTATGCTGACCAGGGGAGCCCTGAGGCCTGCAGTCGGGGTCTGCCTCAGACAGCACCTCTCACACTGCTCACACCAAGCCTTGATTTCCTGGGACATTCTTGGCCAGTAAAATCTTTCTCTTATCATCTGCAACGTCCTTTCAAATCCCAAGTGCCCTGAGTCATCATGGAGAGCGGTCTTGACTGCTGCGCGGAGCTTCTCTGGTAATACTAGCTGATCTGCTGCCCCTCTCTGACAGTCTTGGATGCAGCGGTACATGATACCATCTCTTATCACTAACCTCCTCCACTCCTTTAAGAGAAGGCACACCTGCCCACCACCTTCAACTGTTTCACTACGGCATGGTTTTTGGTTTCGGCTCTTACAGTGCAAGATAGGGCCGATGACTGGATCCCCTTTTTACAATGCACGAATCCTGTGTTGTCATGGCAGGCAGCAATTCTGTCCCCACATACCCATAGGGCTCACTTGACTCTGGGGGTTGACTGGGCTCAACCGCCTCTGGCTCAGCAGCTGCCTCACTCAAGGGGCTGTCTGGGCCAGGCGTGGTTTGTGTCTCCCCCCACTCCCACTAGCGCAGGACTTCGGAGACCTCCATGTTGGTAAGGCGGGAGAGGGCGTCTGCATTTGAGTTATTCTGACCCTTTCTATACTGAATGTCAAAATCGAACACTGACAACCGAGACACCCACCTCTGGCCTGTAGCATCCAGCCTTGCTGTGGTCATCACATATTTGAGGGGGTTGTTGTCTGTCTGGACAGTGAACTTGCGCCCGTAGAGACGGTCATAGAATTTATCGGTCACTGCCCACTTCAGTGCAAGGAACTCTAGTTTGTGTGCTGGATACCTTGTCTCCGCTGGGGTCAAGCCCCTGCTAGCGTAGGCTATGACTCTCTCTGCTCCATCCTGCACCTGTGCTAGGATGGCGCCAAGTCCCCCGGCAGAGGCATCCGTCTGGAGGATGAAAGGCAGGCTGAAGTCTGGGTAGCCCAGCACTGGTGCAGTCATCAGCTTGTCTTTTAAGGACTGAAATGCCTCCTCACACTCAACAGTCCATACAAAGGGTGGGTCTGAACCTGCATTATCCCCCCCCCCTCTTTTCTTCTTTCTGGGGTCACCACTTGTGAGGCGGTAGAGCGGAGCGGCTAAGGCGGAGTAGTCTTGCACATACCGCCTGTAGTAAGCAGCAAATCCCAATATTAATGAGGGACTATGGCACCAATAATTTGGAGAAAATAATGAGGTCATCTAGATAAATCAGCAGATGAGTGAAGTTGAGATCACCAAAGCAGCAGGTCATGAGTCTCTGGAAGGTGGACGGAGCATTTTGCAGGCCAAATGGCATTCTGTTGGCCTCAAAGAACCCCTTGGGAGTGCTAAATGCTGTCTTTTGTCTATCCTGCTCTGCCACTTCAACCTGCCAGTAACCAGAAGTGAGGTCGAGAGTAGAGAAGTACTTTGCCTGCCCCAGAGCCTCCAGGGCCTCTCTATTCTTGGTAGGGGAAATGCATCTCTTGTACTGCAGGCATTAAGCTTCCTGTAGTCGATACACAATCTTAGAGATCTGTCTTTGTTAGTAACGATCACTACTGGCGAGGCATATGGACTCTTACTGGGTCTAATGACTCCTGCAGCCTCCATCTCTCTCAACAGCCTCCTGACATCTTGCCACTGGGAGGGGGGGATCTTACGATATGGGAGTTGAAAAGGCTTGGGGTCAACCAGGGGGATTTCATGCTGCACAGTTTTTGTGTGACCCTAGTCTGTGGGATGCTGTGAGAACACACCTGCATTCTTCTCAATCAGCTTTTTCAACAGTGTGCGCTGATGCTCATCCTCCACTGCTGCCTCACTGAGATCTACACAACCACCCGCCACCACCTGATCAAAACTTAGACATGTCTCGCTGCTCCCTCCATGGTCGCCGTCTCCCTGGTGTTTCTCAGGGACATCCACATCATCCACCAAGAAAGCATTGGCCAGGTGTGCCTGTGGCCTGATAGTAATGGCACGCTGGGACAGGTTCATTACTCTGACTGGGGCGCAACCTCTGTTCACATTGGCAAGGACTTTTATGACCAAGAGATTTTGAGAGAGTTGCAGAATCTATTTCTTTTCCTCCTGGAATGTGAACCTTACGGCCAGTGTACACAGCAGGGCTGACAATGTCGTCCATTCTGCTCTGCTTGGTGTCACCAACCTCCTGTAGAGCTGTATACCACTCCGGGTGACTTTCTTTGACTCTGTGGAGAAACTGTTGGCCATGGACTGCCTGGAGGTGGCTTCTGGCGGCGCGAATGACATTGGTCCCCACAAGCAGAGGGACCGAGGAGCGATATTCAGAATCTAGAACAACAAAAGTTGGTAGAGTCTTAAACTCTTTGCCCAGTACTTTCAGTTCAATGTACAGGACACCATAGTAGGGGACGTTCTGGCCCCCAGCACCTTCTATGGGTACCTTAGAAGGCTGCAGCTTTAGGTTTTGGAGGGTGGGGTGGTCACGCCAGTATCTGTGTGTAATACTAGTTACTTGTGAACCTGAGAAAGCCCTGCACTTCAGCCTGTTAACTTCCACCCCTCCCTCGTTCCTAGGGCACACTAAGGGGGGGCCCTCTCCTCCATCACTCAACACTTTTTCCTGCAGTCAGGGGCCTTGTTGCTCGACCATAGTTGCCCCAGCTACCATGGGCTTCAGGCGTTTAAAGACTGGTGTGGCTGTGGCATGCCTCCCTCTGCAGGGGTTACTGACTGGGGTTGCTGAGCCCAGACTGTGTTGGGGTTTGGAAAAACAGCTCTGCATAGCCGAGCTATATGTCCTTGTTTCCCACACCGATAGCATGTGACGCCTGCACTGGGAGTAGCATTTGCTGGAGATGGACTTTTTGACCATCTCTGTCAGCTCAGATAACTCTGATACATGCTTTGTTCTCTCTGCCTTCACATTTGCGCTGCACTCAGAAGCGACCTACATCTGTGTAAATGTTTTCTTTGGTTTGTGAGGTGACTGGAACTTTTTATTTTCTCTTGCTAGGTTTCACAGCTCAACTTGTAGCTCTCTGAAGCTTAGGAGCCTGGGCTTCATGGGTGCAACTCTTGCATACACCTCCTCATCATTAAGCCCCCTTAGAAACTGCCGGGTGATTTTACTGTCACGATCAGGAAAGGGTCTGCCGCCTCTCTGACTTTCTTCTACAGCCCGAAACGTAGACTCCAGTGAAATAGCATAAGAACAGGCAGATTCTCCTGGCCGCTGGTTGCGCTCATAGAAATGGGCTAGTGGGTTCAGGGAGCCCTGCACATCCCCATACTCAGCCCTCAGTTCATCAAAAGCCTTTTCTGGTGTCTGTTCATGAGGGGGCAGGTTCAGAACCAGTTTTCTGGCCTCACCACTCAAGTGTCATACAACAGTCGAAAAGCAGAGGTGTGTGGGCAGCTCTATTGCCTCCAGGAGATACTGCATATCACGTATCCAGTCGTCAACCAGCATCTTGCTATCTGCATTACCAGTGAACACTTGAACATTCTTCACCTGATGAGTCTGCAAGAACCCACCATAGGACATCTGCGGGACACTGACATTGGCTGGGGCTATGGCAGGGGTCTTTGGGGGTGGGTCAGCTGGGTATGAGTGCATGAGTGGGTTTGAGGGTTGTGGTGGAGGCATAGTATGTGAGTAGGCGCTGGGATACATGCTGGATTGTGGGTTAGCTACCACAGTCTGTGGGTGCGCTGACATGGGGGCCTGAAGAGGAGCTGTGTGGCTAAAGGCTGTGTTTTCCACATTCAGGGGGTTGGGGGTTGTTGTGTTTGGATTCCATGTACTGGTAGTTGGCCGTTTTGTGGAGGGCAGCGGTGCAATTTGCATCCATGGCGGGTTGGGGTAGGGAGTACTTTGAAGAGGCGGTGGAGCTGGGGTTCCATGGGGGTTAGCTTGAGTTTGTTGGACAAAGCCCATGCTTATGACTGGGCTGACATCAAGAACAGGCAAGACGGCCTGCATACTAGCTCCAAAGCCTTCAACATTGGGTGCTCTGGCTTGCATAGCACCATGATCAGCATAAGGGGTCAGCACTGGGGGCGGTGGGGTGAGTTGTGAGCCTAATCCAGGCATTGGGGGCTGCCCATTGGTCTGGTGGTCGTAGGTGTAGTACTGCAAGGTGAGGGTCAGCAAGCTTAGTGATGCCTTCAGGTGGTCTGGGTTTCACTGGCTGCTGTGTGCTCACTGTGCTGGGGCCTGCCATTGCACCCTCACTCAAACAGCGATGTCGGGTCTTTTCTGGGTCACTGTAGTGGTTTATTGCAGGACCATGCAGGGGTTGAATGCTGGTGGCTGCTACAGAGGGTACATCTAGTGTTAGCTGGGAATCTGTGTAATCACTCAACATTTTTTTTTTTCAGACAGTAACTCTGGCTCAATATGTATACTGCAAAATGTCTGCAGTGTGTTAATGTTCTATGTGGGATTTTGTGTATGCACTACTCTGATATCTTATACAAAAACGCAATAAAACAGCCAAAGCTAAAAATGCTAAAAATGCACAATCAAACTTCAATCAGCATTCGCATCAAACTTTGAAAAACCAACAACCAGTGTAAAACTCTATTTAGCATAAAGAGTATTAATAAACACTAGCAACACTAGGTGGAATATAACTACAAAGCTTCTATAACAGAACACACCAGATTTACCCCAATAACATTAAATCAAGTTCCTTTTTTTCCAGAAAAGTAAAGAAAAAAATATACATATATGTCTTTAAGACAGTTCACTTAAATGTCCCACTTCTTTACACTTATAAGGATACACTGCTGATGATTCCACCACTCTGTGTAGGCACTGTTGCAGGAAGCCAAACGTCAACAAAGAACCGGCCTCTTACGACACAGCTGACAGAACGTCCACAAAGCTGAAGTAAGGCACAAAGTTCACTCGCTGATGATTCTGTAGAGTGCTGCTCAGCGTTTGGGTCGCAGGGCAATGCCAGTCTCAGTCTTCGGTAACTCAGGATATCACAATCCGGGTCACGGCACCAAAAGATGTAACCCAGACTGGCCGACCGTCCCTCCACACCTCCCCTGGACTCTGCGTTGTGTTGTGATGTTATGATGTTTTTTGGGGAAGTGTACTTGCCGGGGGGAAAGGAGTCACCAGAGAGGGGATTCGGAATTGTGATCAAGACCTTCGCCGAGCGTTTATTTCACAGTCTGTCAGCTCACTCTCTAACACAGTGGCTACTGCTCCAGAAACCTTGCGGGGGCAAGGGGAAGTACTCTGAGGGACTATGGCACCAAACTGTCTAGGCTACGGTGTTCCGAAAGGACATTTTGCTTAAATCCCTGTCATGTACACATCGCAACAGCGACACCTTGTGATGCAATTAGGCAACTGCCCTACATTGACATAAAATAAGTTTTATAGTTTGGTACCTGAGAAACCTCAAATGGTACAGGTGTGCCAAAATGTCGAATTTGGACAGTCCATCATCTGGATTTATTCTGACCTGGTTCGTGTATACTTGTTTTTACACTTCCACAATAATCTCACACTTGTTACCTTCATTTTGATATCAAAATTATTCAAATACACAGTGTAGTTGCTGAGATATACTCATTTTATTTTTATTTATATTCATTTTTGAGCAGGAGTCACAAGAACAAGCCTAGTTTGGAACAGGTTAATTTTGGTGTTAATAGCTGTTGTAGCTGTTTAGCCTTGTCTTCTATTGAGGCTAAAACAGCGATGCAGAGCGAATTACTTTCTAAAAATAAAAATTTGCATTGCTGACAGTGTGGGTCATATTGTCATTATGAACATAACATTAAGAACAATATACATACTACTGTATATTTAATGTGCTCACATAATGATATTTGGATAATGTGACATGGTGGTGTAATATAACGATGACCAGCTGTGAGGATAATGGTGATGGTAATGGCAACATCTTGAAAAAGGTACATTTGGATAATATTTACTTACGATGGACAGACAACTTGCTTTCCTTTTTTTCCCTTCTTTGTGGATTTTCCTTCTTTGGATGTGGTCAATTGCCAACAAGACAGCAGCAGGAGCAGCAGCAAGATCATAGGCTTCAATCCAGGGGTCATGGTGCCTAAAACAGAGTTATAAAGTGGCTTTCAAACATGTTACCAAAATGTAAGAATAACCTCAGCAGCACAGCCAACTTAGTGACTTTTAAGACTGCATAAGAGACTTAGTACCAAGCTACACATCAGTTTTTCTTAGACATATCTTGTTTTCCCAATGTGACGAGGGGCACATCATCACCTGGTTTACACATATAGCACCACACACTTTGACTGAGTATAATTGCACAGACACTTTAAGAGCAGCAGCGCTTTATTGAAGATTTGCACAATACATTTTAACACATTGCTTGTTTACACATTTATATGGATATATTTACCTTATTTATTGAATATTTATCATTATATTCATTGTCCTTTTTCAGGTCTGATTTTGACTTTGTTGATAGGTGCTGTGTGGGCCACGCAGTTTTACCTAGAGGAGAGGGACATAGTATTAAATGTGTATATTTAATATGTGTTAACTGGTTAAAAATATGATAAATTGAGCTGTATTGGGTTGCTCAGTGTGCGTACTAAGAAGATCAAAAAGTGTTGTGTACTCACCAGTTGTTGTGTTTTCAGGGTGTGTGAGCAAAAGGCTTCCCTACGCAACGGACATAGATTTTATAGTTCCAGGGGAAAACCAAGTGTGAATTGCTGTGGGGTGATGGATATGTGTGCAGTGTAGTACAACAAATGCAAGGTGATTTAGATGTGTTTGTTTTTAGTAATAGTTGGTATAAATGGGTGTGTATAGGTTACGGAATATGTTTGTATGTATATAAAGAAAGAAAAATGGTGGGTTACTTATGTTGGCTGGCAGTGGATCCCCGTGGGTGGAATCTTCCAGGGTCATTAGGTGAGACACACTTTATATAGGCACCATTTTAACAACATGTGTGTGTTGCTGCTCTGATGACTCTGTGCTGTTTGCCAAGATGAATGAATAAAAGAACCACATCTGTGACACTCCTTAAACCTGCCTTGGATTATTCTTTTTGCTGTACCAACCAGCTGTAATTGTGGTCATTCTTATACCCTTCCTTGAGAGTATCTCTCAATGAAGGTGATCTCATGGGGCTGTGGCTTTCGGGATTGACTGTGTTCACTGAGACATCAGACATCAAGACATGAGCACATTCAGTTGACAAATCATCACCTAGATAAAGATTTGAATTTGTAAATGTGCTAAGAAACAACACCAATCCCCACTGTTTGTAAGGGGAAGTCCCCTTCTTTGTTTTTTGCTTTAACTGGATTATTTTAACTTACAGTGTGGGACTACTCAGTATATTTATTTATTTTTATTATTTTATATATATTTTTAATCTGGAGTCTGTGGTGACTTTCCTAAACTGGGATGCATTTTAAATCAACCTGCAAAGATTGGTTTACCAGAGGGGCAGTCTACAGGGTCAAACGCAGGATGACAGTACTTGAGTAATTAATGTCATTGTTAGAAGGGAGTGACAAAAGTTACACACTGCAGGCTTTTTTTTTAAATACATAGTTCACAAGAGATAACATTACTGATGTTATTCCATGGCATAGATGAACTGATTTTCAGTATTATCCATTTACCATCACCACATTTTTTCCGTAACCTTAACTTACAATTTAAGCAATTAAAAGGAAAAAAAACAACAATCTACAGTTTCATACCAAACAAGGTTCTTTCAATCACAGTGGTGGGTGGAGTCTATATCTGCAGAAACCCTGTCGTCTGTCTTTCGTTAGTTTCTTAGTACTTTGCTGTGTTTTTATGTTTTTGTTTTGTGCAGCCCGCTGCCAACAACCCAACATTGGGACAAATGTAGAAACCAGGTTTTTTTTTTCTCCATGGACTCCTCTGCTCTCTCCATCTGTCATAAAGAACTGTAGGTCTGTGTGTGAGCTGCACAGAGACAGGCAGCACTCAAACAAAATCCAGAGCATTGTGTCGAGGCTTGGTTGTGTTTATTATTGTTTGAGAACACAACCACTGTGAAACAGTTAGAAAGAAAAAAACATTTAATTTCTTTGATTACCCTCTCTGTTTGTGCTAACCACTGCGCTCTCTCTTCAGCTCACTCAACCACCTTGGCTCTCTCCCCTTCTCTCAGCTGTTAAACTGTGGAGGAATGGTACACTTTGAATTGTGTTTATAAAGAGCAACCAAAATATTCTGCGTATTATGTCTTAACCAGGTCAGTTTCATTACTGTGTTTAATACCAAATATAACAAAAGAAATAAAGTCATTATTAGACTCACTTCTTGGTGAGAAATTTGCACTACCGTATTTTCCGAACTATAGAGTGCACCTAAATATAAGCCAGACCCACTAAAATTTAAAAGAAATATATATTTTGTCACATATAAGCCGCACCGGACTATAAGTCGCCGATATCCAGGCTGAGAAATAAGATATTTACATTACATTTTGTACCATAAGTGTTTATTCATATACCTGAACCTGAACAGTGCCTGTAACACAGCAGTAAAAGTGCTGATCAAACAAAACAGAAAAGTCATTGATGGTTTTATTCATCTTCCTCCTGTGCACTAAAACCAAGTTGCTTTATTTTTCTTCCTCCTGCGTACTGAAACCACTGAACACCAAACCAATGTCACTTTTTTCCTGCGCACTGTTAAAGTGCGACTGTTGTGCGTCTTGGGTTGCATGTGCTAAGAATAAAAACTGGCGCTTTCCAGTTTGCACTGACTTCCTGCTAGAGCGCCCTCCTGAGGGCTGAAAAAAAATTCATAGAAAAGCCGCATCTCTGTATAAGCCGCATGGTTCAAAGCTTGAGAAAAAAGTAGCAGTTTATAATCCAGAAAATACGGTACATTCATGTTTAATTAGGATTTGAAATGGAGCTCTTGTCCAATGACGCTGTGAGGCTGGGTTTGGCTTGGCTGGTTACCACGGACAACACTGTCAACAGCTGTCCATCAATCCCAGCTGATAACGAGTAAAAGGTGGGGCACACCTTGGACTGGTTGGTCAGTTGCAGGCCCGACAAGTAAAGACAGAAGATTCCACACACTTATACACTCACACATAGCACAATGTAGAGTAGCTGGCAGCCAGAGTTTGCTTATAGTTTTTGACAGTAATATTTGCATATTATATGTATGTAATATGTGTTTAAAGTTAGAGAAGTATTAATTATTAATCAAATATTACCATATAAAAAGTTAAAATTCATCAGTCTTCAGTCAGTCAACAATTTATATGTAGGCCGACATAAAGAAAGTAGTAAGACTAAAGCAATAAAGGTGCGTGTCTGTTTATGTAAAACAAAAAATAAGTTAATTGTACCACTGTTGAGGAATGGTGTAATGTCTGACCATAGTCACAAACTATATTGTGTCTTGGGATCTGTCAGCAAGAAAGTTTCTCCCTCCTGTCACCTCAACCAGTGACAGACCTCCATAGCTTTAGTGACTAACTGTGATTAACTGGTGATATCCACACATCCATATTCATGTTCAAACAGAAAGGGAGGAAATATGCAATCAAATAATCAGCAAGGAGAGGGAAGAGGAGAAAGATGCCTTGTGTTTGATTCAAATTAATTTCTTTTTCATTTAAAAGAGAAATTAATGGGATTAATTTTTAGCGTTGTCTACACATCAGTCTGTACTTTTGGTGCAGCACCAACCACATTTCCCCTGTGATGATCAATAAAGGCTTAAGGACATCAGGGAGGCCCAAGCAGCCTACAAGCAGAGAATTGAGGGCTTTGACAGCTCGGACCTCTGCCATGCGTAGCAAGTAGGGATGGACGATATGTTATCATTTACGACATATCGTCAAAAACATTCCCCACGGTAAGAATATGTCATCCCACGCTAAAAACGATAAATTTCCATTGATGACGTATGTAAGCGCGCAACACACTCGCAGCCCAACACGTGTGGAATTGTGAATTATGTGGATATGGATTATGCTGAATATGTGACTGGGTACATTAGCTGTTGTGTGGATAATATCGTATACAAGTCAGGAAGTTTGCCAACCAGAAGCCCTGGATAAACAGTCAGGTACGTCATATGCTGCATGCTCGCTCCACTGCATTTACATCTGGTAATGAGGCTGAATACAAAGCTGCGATGGCCAGACTGAGAAAGGCCATCAGGCCGCACATCACAGACTACAGGAGCAGTTCCAGTATCATCAGCGCTGCAGACAGTCTGCATGACGACATCAACACTTTACACCTGCTTCAAGTCCTCCACCCCCCACACAGAGAAGAGGCTCACGGACACCTGGACCACTGCACCCCCCTCTCACCCCCACCAGTCGTCTCATCATCCCAGGTAAACAAAGCCCTGAGGAGGATCAACCCCCGCAAAGCCGCAGGACCAGACAACATTCCTTGACGAGCCCTCAGAGCATGTGCCAATGAGCTGACAGATGTTCTCACCTCATTATTCAACCTCTCCCTCAGCCAGAGAACTGTCCCCTCCTGCGTCAAGACCACTACCATTGTCCCCCTCCCCAAGAAGAGCGCCCCCACCTGTCTGAATGACTATAGGCCAGTAGCACTCATCATTATGAAGTGCTTTGAGAGAGTGGTGCTGGCCCACATTCAGAGCAGCATCCCGGACACACTGTACCCCGTGTAGTACGCCTACCAGCCCAACAGGTCCACCTCAGATGCTATCACCGCAGCCCTGCACATCTCCCTCTCACACCTGGAGAATAAAGACTCCTACATCAGGATGCTCTTTATTGACTACAGCTCCGCGTTCAACACGGTCATCCCCCACAAGCTCAACCACAAACTGTTCTCCCTCGGACTACACTCCATCTTTTGTGACTGGTTCCTGGACTTTATGACTGGCAGGCCTCAGCCTGTCAGAATAGGGAACAGGACTTCAGCCAGCATCATCACAAACATGTGTTCTCAGTCCCATCCTCTACACCCTGTTCACCCACAACTGTGTGGCCTCTACTGAAGTTTGTAGACGACACCGCTGTGATAGGACGCATCACTGGCAGAGACGAGGCAGCCTACAGGAGGGAGGTGGCCACTCTGGTGACATGGTGTGAGGACACCAACTCACCCTCAACACAGACAAGACCAAGGAGATGATAGTGGACATGAGGAAGGAGAGGAGCCCCCATCAGCCAGTGCTTATCCAGGGACTGGAAGTGAAGTGAGCAGCTTTAAATATCTGGGGGGTCCACATCAGCGAGGACCTCACCTGGACACTCAAGGCAAGCAGGTTCTAGGTGGCAGGTGTGACTAATAGTGGTTCAAATGCCTCTAATGAAAGACATGACAACAAGGATGTGTATGTCTCCTGGATTGGTGTTACCACGGCCTCACCCTGGAGCCAGGCCTGGGGTTGAGTCTCACAGGCGAGCATCTGGTGGCCGGGTCGCTGTCCACGGAACCCGGTTGGTTCCAGCCCTAATAAACAACATGGGCCCCCTCTCCTGTAGGCCCACCACCCGCGAGAGGGTTCACAAGGGGCCGGTGCAATGTAGTTTGGGCGACAGCTGTGGATGGGGATCCCGGCAACCCAAACCCTGGACAAAACTCTGGCTATGGGGATGTGGAATGTCACCTCACTTGGGGAGGGGGGGGGGGCTGAGCTAGCGGGAAATTGAGCAGTACCAGCTGGAGATAGTCATGCTCACTTACCCGCACAGCCTGGGCCCAACTCCTGAAGAGAGGCTGGACTCTCTGCTACTCTGGAGTCGCCCGTGGTGTGAGGCGTAGAGCTGGTGTGTGCTTGCTTACAGCCCCCCAGCTCAGCAGCCATGTGTCGGAGTTCTCCAACATAACAAGAGCCTCTCACTGTTGTCTCGGCCTATGGGCCAAACAGCAGTGCACAGTACCCGGCTTTCTTGGAGTCCCTGGGAAGGGTACTGGAGGCCAAGCTTGAGGCCAAGGCTAAGCCATCTAGCATTGCTATATCACTGTGGATAGTCTGTTTCTAAGGTTCAGGGCTCAGAACAATATTTTCAGTTTTGTCTGAATTTAGAAGTAAAAAATTGCAAGTCATCCAGGTTTTTATGTCTTTAAGACATGCCTGAAGTTTGACTAGCTGATTTGTTTATTCTGGTTTTATTGACAAGTACAATTGTGTGTCATCTGCATACATGGATGTATGGATGTATGGAGTGTTTCCTAATAATATCACCGATAGGGAGCATATAAAGGGTGAATAGTATTGGCCTGAGGACAGAACCTTGGGGAACTCTGTGACAAATTTTTGTGAGTATGTCTGATGTATCATTAATAGGAACAAATTGAGATCGATCTGATAAATCTCTGGAGTCTTCTGTATAATTGTCCGTTTTTGAATGCTTTTGAATTTACCTTTATATTTCAACTTAAAAATGGTTTACCTTGCCTTGTTTGGTATCATTTTTTTCAGAACAACCTCTCAAGTGTGACTTTACTGTTAATTTTTCATTTTGTACTGTATTAACACACTGGACCTAAAATCACACAAAAATGTAAAATCCGAGTGGGAAAAAGTTTGATTTTTCACTGTGAAAATCACAAAAATTTTTAACGAGCAATTTTTATAACTTAGAATGCAAATATAAATTGTAAATTTGAAATAATTATGTGCAAATTTAGCAAACAAGAAGTTATTTACAACTATTCACCTTAAAATTCAGGAAATGCGTCAGGCATTTTATTGTACAGTACAGCTATAGTACAACACAATCAGTGTCACAATAAAATACACCACGTTATTTGTAACTCCAAAGACCAGAAAAATGACTAAACTACAAACTAAACACACAGCACTACACACTAAACACACTTCACTACACACTAACTATGCTAAACTACAATCCAAACATGCCAAATGTCATAAATCACTCAAATCTCAAAACGCGCTATTGCCGTTCACAATCTCTCGTTCGCTGCCGTTTCTCGGACAACTTTTCCCTAGCAACAGAATGCCATGTGTGGCCAATCACACATTCTGATTGGTTCCTGTGGTGTATTTTTTCACCAATAGAAAAGAGGGTGTCATGTTTCCTTACAACGAGCCGGTGTTTACTGCGTCTTCTTGCATAAAACTCGCACCAAACGTGCACCAAACATGGCGACAATGTTCAGGAAAAAACATTGCGTATATTGTTTATCGTAACTCTGCTTTTACTTGACATATTAAGAAAATTTAAAAACTTGTATATAGTTTGAAGTGCCCACTTTTGACTCAAATTAAAACGGAGACTCAGCGAGACTGCGTCTTGCAGCTATGTCATCTTAAACCGGTCACGTGACAAGGACGCGCCCGCGCGTCTGTTGACTCCAGCGGGTTAATGCAGTCAGTTAGGTGCCAATTAGGTGTTCCAATCTGTGCAAGAAAATGGAATGGTCAATGGTGTCAAATGCAGCACTAAGGTCTAACAGTACATGGACAGAGATAAAGTCCCTTGTCTGATGCCAATAGGAGGTCATTTGTGAAATCACAAAATCACATAGCTGATTTGGCAACTGTTCTCTCAAAGAGAGAAATGGAAGGTTAGATATTGGTCTATAGTTGCTTAAAACCTCTGGGTCAATAACAATAACAATAATTACTTTATTAGTTTTAGAAGCCTTATTCTTAGTCTTTCACACCCAATCTGGAAACTAGTACAACCAATTTTTATTGTTGTAGTGTACCGTGCTCCTGGACCAGACTCTGAATTTCTACTGGAATTTTCAGCGTTTCTATCGATGCCAGGCTAGAGTCCATCTAACTTGTGGCTGGCCAACGTTGTTTTTTATGTCACATGTACACATACAGAGGTCGCATATTTCAAAATAAAAGTTCTCATTTAGAAACTCAAGTAAGCATACAAAATACCCAAATAAAATCAATATTAACTCCCCAATAACATCTTTCACATAAAATATTAATGTAAATGCTTGCAACCGTTACAGCTGGAGACACATTCAACAACCATCCCGTTGATGTGGATGGATTCATGTGTGTCTCCCCTCTCCTTCCTGAACTCCACTATGAGTTCTTTGGTTTTGCTGGTGTTGAGGAGCAGATTATTGTCGGTGCACTAAGTGCTTGACCTCTGCCCTGTAGTCTGTCTCATCGTTGTTCCTGATGAGTCCGATCACCTTGCAAAATCTGCAAACTTGACGGTGGAGTTCCATCCATACATTGGTGGCACACCAGTGTTCAGTGTGATGGTGGTGGAGAGGTTGTAAACAGACTTAACATGCGGTCTGTTGGTCAAAAAGTCCATGATCCAGTTGCAGAGGAGGGAACTGATTCCTAGAACCAAGTTTGGTGATTAGCTTGGAGGGTTAAATACTGAACTGAAATCAACAAACCTGAAGAAGAACCTGAAGACCTCAGGAAGCTGCTCAGCATATGCTCTGAGCACACATCCAGGGATGCCGGGATGCCGTCAGGGCCAGCAGCCTTACTTGGGTTGATACGCCTCAGTGCACTATGAACATCTGTGGCTGTGAGTGTGATGGTCTGGTGGTCAGCACAGTGTTTGTTTCAATTAGCCTTTTCCAAGTTGTCCTTGTCGAAACGGGCGTAAAAGTCATTTAGCTCGTCAAGGAAGGACATATTCATGACTGTCGCTTGCTGGGCTTGTAATCTGTGATGGCCTGAATGCCCCACCACATGGGTCAGGGGTCAGAGTTCGCAAAATATTCTAATGTAAAGGCACTGTTGCATGCTTTTAGCAGCAGCTGCGCTTCCCTGTTCATCCATGGCTTCTGATTTGGGTACGTGGTGATCTCTTTCTCCACGGTAACACTGTCAATTGTGATGTTAATGTATTCCAATACTGAATGGGTGGAAGATTCAATGCCTGTATGAGAGCCACAGGTAGCCTGAGAGGCAGACCTACTTCAGTCCGTGTCTTTAACACCCTGGAGTTGACAGACGCGCCAGCGCGTCCTTATCACAAGACCAATTTAAGATGACGTAGCTGCAAGACGCAGCCTTGCTGAATCTCAGTTTTAATTTGTGTCGAAAGTGGGCACTTCAAACTGTATACAAGTTTTTAAATTTTGTTAACATGTCAAGTAAAACCAGCAACAATGTCTTCTTAAAAAACACACACTTGACCCAATATCTACCCTTCCATTTCTCTCCTTGAGAGAACAGTTGCCAATCAGCTATGTGATTTTCTTCATAGTAATACTTTATTTGAGGATTTTCAATCTGGCTTTAGTACAGAGACAGCTATTGGCATCAGACAAGGGACTTATCTCTGGCCTTGTACTGTTAGACCTTAGTGCTGCATTTGACACCATTGACCATTCTATCTTATTACAAAGATCTGAACATCTGATGGACATTAAAGGAACTGCATTAAGCTGGTTTCAGCTTTTTATCAGATCAGTCTCAATATGTTCATGTTAATGATGCATCGTTCATACTCACAAAAGTTAGTCACGGAATTCCCCAAGATTCTGTCCTCGGGCCAACACTATTCACCCTTTATATGCTCCCTATCAGTGATATTATTAGGAAACATTTTCATTGTTATGCAGATGACACAAAACTGTACAATGAAACCAGATGAAACAAATCAGCTAGTTAAGGCATGTCTTAAAGACGTAAAAACCTGGATGACTTGCAATTTTTTTACTTCTAAATTCAGACAAAACTGAAGTTATTGTTCTGAGCCCTGAACACCTTAGAAAAAAAAGGTATTATTGCTGGTGCTACGCATCTCTGCTTGTGTGCTCCTTCGCTCATTGTCTGTCCTTCGCTCTTGAAATTCAGTTTAACTGACCCGAATGGAGTTCTAGGATGTTATATTCCAGAGACTGTGCTGTGGAGTTGACTGAAGTAGTTACAAATGTAGCCCACCTTTTTTTTTCCTGCAACGAATTGCAGGGAGGGGCTCAATCAGCTAGGAGTTTGTTCAATCAGCTCTGCTCTCCAGTTTTCCCTGTGACAAACTTATTTTCTATGTAAACAGAATAATCTCAGTGCAAGTCTGAATCAATGACCTTACATGTCATTTCACTTCAAAATAAATGGAGGCCCCACTCACACAAGCAAACCATCAAATTAATAAAAATAATAACCCCCTGTTGCAGGCCTGAATTGTTGTTTGGGAGCAGGGAGTCACAAACTATTTGGTCACTTTACTCAAAAATAATAAAAATAAAGCACCTTACTCTGGAGATTATGTCCAGTCTAGAACAGTGTAGCATGTTTAAGTAAGATAAGATAAGATAAGGTAAGATGAACTTTATTGATCCCGCAGTGGGGAAATTCACTTGTTGTGGCAGCTCACAAGGACAGAAGAGGAGTGCAAAAAGCAAAGAGTGTGCAAACCTGCCTCTTGGTCTTCACTGACAGTAACAGCAAGCACAGTCCACAGTACCATGGAGAAACGAGGCAATGACAGCAGCAGGTCTGATCTGTAACTTCGTTTTAACAGTACTTTGGCAGCTCGTAGCCCTCTCTCTGGTTGTCTTCTCAAAACTTCCAGGTAAGAAAAGATTAACTAGAGTAATAATCGTCAGGTGATGTTGTTACCAAAAATCAAAAGTTCAGGACTTTCGCTTACCATCTGTTGTTGCAGTGGATATGTGTGATGCAGGGATCTGAGCTGTTTTCTTTTAGTCTAGTGTGGGTGCTTATGAAAGACCTTATAACCTTGAAGTCAAGCACATTTCAGGCACATTTCAGGCATAACAGCCAATGCTCTATCCAGAGAAAATTTCATATTAAAGCTGATGTATGCAGGAGTTAAATCGGGATTATTTTTATGAAATGGGGAAAATCAAAGTGGGCCAAAGATTAATCACTCTTGCTTACTCCTTTAGTTCTCTTCTACGGGCAATCAGTAGCGATGACATTTGGTCCAGTTGGACTGGCTGGGTTGTCAGAAAATGCTGCAGGCAGTGATGATCTCAAGGTTCGCTGCACTTAATTCAATTTCTCAGCTTCCCTTTGTGATGATGATGAGTGTATTTTTGTCATAGGCTGTGTGGAGCTCAGTGCAATTTAACCACAGACTGTAAAATGTGGTAGACCTTGCTCAAAGCACAAAGGCACTGGGTTGTGTGTTTGTAGTCTCCCTCATGCTACACAAATAGAACATAACCGCATGTTATTAAATTTAGAATAGAACTGGCTAAAAATGAAAAAGTTAGAGCAATATAAACAGTTATTCATATATACATACACCTAAGAGTCCATAAATAATTCTGTTCATTTTTTAAATTTGCATCTGGGTAAATGTAATCAGCAATAACAAGATTTACTGTATTGCCTCTTTTGCAAAGGTTCAAACTGACTTGTCCTAGTAATAAAAAAAATGTGCAATCAATTAATCCAGCTTGCAGAATCATAGTGAGAGAAAGTAGTAAGATGGGAAGAGAGGAAAGTGGCAATGAGAATGAGAATGAGGTGTGTAGGTTAGGTGGAGGTGTGTGGAGGGGACTGCGGCATTTGACTACACTGTCAAGATACGATAACACAGCCCTCTGAAGCTGTTATGATCAAATGCACATGCATAGACATTGTTCCCTCTCTGATAGCAAGCAAGAAATGAGTAACAACTCTTGCATTCAACACACACATAGGCATAAAACAGTCTTTCCCCAACACACATATGTGCCATAAGGCTTATAATATTGTCCTCCAGTCTGAGGTAACAAGGTTTATTACTCCATGTGATCTGCTTTCCCCTGCTCCTCCCCACTCACACACACACACACACACACAGCCCGAAGATTGCAACTGCAAAAAACAGTACATAAGAAAGGAGAGATTGTGTATTCCTTTGATTCTTACCTCTGGTGCATCAGTTCTGCTGCGTTACACGAATTTAGTGGTTTGTCACTGAGTTGCTGTTCTAGCTAGAGCCTGACTGTATGTCCTCTCTCTCTCTGTCTCTGTCTCTCTCTTTCTCTCTGTCTGTCTATCTATGTGCTCTGTCTCTCTCTCTCTCTCTCTCTCTCTCTCTGCTGTACTGTGTTCCTTTATCTGCATCGCTCTTACATCCTATTCCAGATTGCTTTCTGCCTGCCTAGGGGAAAGAAGGACAGCATTGTTAACCCCTCACAACCTTTTTACACACACACTGAAATTTAATCATTGATAGGCTGCTTTGGTTCGCCTAGCTATGCTAGCACAAATAATAGTATTAAGTAACTTAATAAAAATAAATGAATGACAAATTAAAAAAATACAATGTAAGCACAGAGATACAACTTTCTAATTTCCAGCAAATGGCAATAACCCCCTACCCTTAATGTCACTGTCTAAAACTGACAGCAAACCAGTTGGTTGTTTCAACATGAACTAATGTTAAAAATACAGTTTGATGACAATGATTCACTGACAAAGCCATTAGCTAACTAATGGCTAGCTAGCTAGCTATAGGTGTGAAGTTTCCTCAAACTCTGGCCTCTCAACTTGAGATATGTTGCTGAGCTAGTTTAACTAGCGGTACTCTCTCCCATGTCTACTGCCCCTGTCCCTGTCTTTTTCTTACCGAGATATGAGGGCTAAAAGTTTTAATGTTAGCTTAAGCCAAAAGTTAGTGTTGGCTTGCAAGTTAATTGCTAGCGCATTTTCAAATAGTGTAAGCACACCCGCATGTCGAGTTTCATCTTTACCTTTGGCTTAGCGTTATATACAGTAGGCCTACATGCAATTTAATCCTAAAACTCACTTCACATGCTTTAGTATCAATGTGCATTTTTATATTTACCTTGTCACTACACACCTACACACACCTACCTGTCACCTACACACTACAGGGTGGTGGGACTTCTGGTGTCTTTTTAAATTTGTCATGTTTTTTCCGCTGAATTTAAATCCACAAGGCTCTCCATACTCGTTAATGAGTCTTTTGTTCAGCTGGAAGGTAACAGAAATCCATAAATCCTCTCCTCTTTTTCTTCCCACTTGACAAATCACAGCCACAGGTGATGATAATCTGCTTATTATGATTGCTGTTGTTCATGGCGGTTCATGTGGCATAACTGGATTGCTACCTGGCAGGGGACATTCAATCAGAAAGATAGACTGAGAGTTTAAATTTGAGTTAAGATAATTATTGGTTAAAAAGTAAAGCAATCAAGGCGTTTTTGTAAACAATCACCGCAGGGATGGGTGGTTGTAACCCAGATTGGTGATGCACGGCAGTTCTTTTAGATGTACTGAATCACTAGAATCAGTCACTAAAAAGATTTATTCATAACATTTGTTCACCAAATCTCAGAATCATTCAGTGGTTGGCGGGAGGAGCCTGCGACTCCGACTTCCTGAACTGATACACGGCTGAACGGTTCAGGTCCCAGTTCAGTTCACGGCTTCCGGGACCGGGAGACAAGAGTGTTGTGGCTGTGTTGCTTTGACAAACACGTTTGTAAAAATTAATTTGTTTATAAATCATGATGTTTTAAGTGTCCTTTCCTATGGTATGCTATTTAGCTGGTCTAATCTGCAAATTGGGCTCAGTGAGTGATCCATTCACTGAACGTATACCCCACAGTACATTCAGTGAAGGATTCACACTGAACATGCACCGTTCCCTCGCAAATTGTCGCAATGAGAGTCTGAAACTGTGGATTTTATACGCTACTTGTTACTTGCTTGAGTTGTTGCTTTGGCAATTTAGCAGAGTTAAAAAATAAAAAAAAGTTAGTTTTCTCCAAGATACACTTGAACACAGCACACCCCTATCTCCCTCCGTCGCTCCTGCCTAGTGCCTCCTACAGTTAGTCTCACTTTCTTCTCATTACTGCCAGGATAATGTTTTAAGTTTGTTTATCTGGAAACTAAATCTGTTAAAACAACAGCGAACCACGGTCCCCATGAAAGTGTATCGGAAAATAGCGGAAAATGATTCAGGAGAGTGTAGTTCACTGAGTGATTCGTTCACCTAGTGATTCAGGCGTAGGTGAGGCGGCGCAGTTGGCGCGTTGTTCCTCCCTCCCTGCACCCATGCTGCCCATCTGGTGCTGTTGCATGCTGCAGCAGCTTTGCTGCTGACAGCTCAACTGAACTGAGAAACAAACGAATCACATGAGGAAGTGATTTGGTTCGGTACTTTCACTTAAAAGACTCATTATTTTGAACGAATCGTTTGAGAACGACACAACACTAACCCAGATTGTCCGACCGGTGAGCGTCATCTTTATCGTCACAATGAGCAGAAATTTTGTTTTAATTTGTGTTGTCAGTGCTTCTTAAATTTACATTCTCGTCACAAATTAGTGACGAAATTAGCCATTTGACGCTCCAGGATTTGTGGTTCCTATAGTCAACAAAAGTAGAATGGGAACCAGAGCCTTCAGTTACCAAGCTCCTTTCCTATGGAAGCATCTTCCGCTTTCAGTCCGGGAGGCAGACACCCTCTCTACGTTCAAGGGTAGACTTAAAACCTTCCTGTTTGATAAAGCTTATAGTTGGGGCCGGCTAGTTAGACTCCTGGGGGATCTCCCATGATGCACTGAGCTTCTCTCTCCACCTCTAATTCTCCTTCTGCATGTATTCATGTTCAGGGCCGGCTAGTTAGATCCCTGGGGGATCTCCCATGATGCACTGAGCTTCTTTCTTCACCTCTAATTCTCCTTCTGCACATATTCATGTCTCATCAATGCATGTCACTAACTTGACTTCTTCCCAGGAGTCTTTGTGCTTTCTTGTCTCTCGGGTTCCCATGGATTGTATCTGGAACTCCTACTGTGGTCCTGCTTGATGCTGACTACTGTTATATTTCTACATCATTATTATTATTACTACCATTACTACTACTACTGCTGCTACTATTACTATCAAAATTATTATTGTCAATACTGTCATTGTCATTTCAAGTTTTAGGATTACAGTTGTTATAGCTGTTGTTATGCATCTCTGTCTACACATACACACACTCTCTCTTGCTCTTGGTCTCTCTCTCACTCTCTCTCTCTCTCTCTTTCTGTCTCACAACCCAACCGGTCAAGGCTGATGGCCACTCACAATGAACTGGGGTCTGCGCCGAGGTTTCTGATGGTAGCTGGGCTAAGCTTGTAACCTTCACCGTTGAGGAGACCCTGGACTTCTTGGGTCCCCCGGTTGTGGACGGGAGATGCAATTCATCCCATCCACATTTCCCACCTTTCTGTAGTCCCCCCTCTTTTCACCCACCACTGCGTGCTGGTGACAATTTTTCCCCATGGCATCAACCTGAATGTGAGCATTTTATTTTTCACACTGATACACAGCCTCTTCCACAGCCCACATGGCTCAGAACTCCTATGGGCTGTGAGGGACACGCCGTTGTCTCTCACAGCAGCAAAGAGGGCACTCTTGGCTGTAGAAACATCCACAGAGGCCCCAAAGATGTTTGCTTGCCTGCTCTCAGAATGCTGTTCAGTGCAGCAAAGCCTGTTGTAAATGAACAAATGGATGGTGAAAATAATAATAAAAGGTTACACTCTCCAGTTTGTTCCTGGGAAAAGAAGTGATTACTGTGGTCCCACAGAGCAAGATGAATAAGGGTTATTACTTCCATTACTTCCTCGTGCCAAAGAGGACAGGTGGGTTGAGAATGATTCTGGACCTGTCACTCTTCAACAAATGCACAATAAAGAGACTGTTTCACATGATCACCATAAAGCAGAAGCGGTCTGTTTCTCGGCCCGCGAGTTGAAGAGTGGCTGTATTATGGCGGTCGTAGGCTAATAGGGCTTTGTGGTGACTGTATTCACAAACCATCGGTTTCCAATTCACTCTGTGACAGTCTCAATTTCCTCTGTTTGTCAGGGTTAGACAAACTGGCTTGGACCTACAGAGCAGACCAGAGACAAGTAGGCGTGGAGGGAGGTTTATTCAGTCCGAAGTCGATACACAAAATAGCAGTCAGCACAGGCAAAGGCACACAAACACTAGGCAGAAGGGTAATCCAAAAAACAGGCAGGAGTCAAAAACACGAGGAAGAGAAACTGGACTGAAGATTTAACACGAAGAAAGATTTCTGGAAAGCTACTCATTGGGATGTAGACGATTTGACAATAAAACAATGGGAAGAGCAGGTCTGTAAATACACATGAGGGAAGGGCTAACGAGACACAGGTGAAAACAACAGACAATCAAATGAAAGTAAAAACACCAACAATGAACACAAACAGGAAATGAAGTAATCCTAAAAAATAAAACAGGAAGTCAGACCGCCCCCAACGGCCGGCCCCCGAAGGCCCAGGATCGTGGGGGTGGTCGCGATGGAAGTCGCGTATGAGGTAGGGGTCTACAATGTTCCGGGCGGAGACCCAAGACCTCTCCTCTGGTCCATAGTCTTCCCAGTCCATGAGATACCAGAAACCTCTACCCCTGCGGCGAGCAGCCAAGAGCTGCCGAACGGAATAGACAGGACCCCCGTCGACAATCCAGGCAGGAGGAGGGGGCTAGATAGGCGGGACCAAGTGACTGGTCCTGACAGGCTGAATCTCACTGACGTGGAAGGTGGGATTTACAGGAAGGGACCTGGGAAGGTCGAGTCTCACAGATACAGAGTTAACTACCTTAGACACACAGAATGGACCAACAAAACGAGGAGCCAACTTACGTGACTCCACCCTAAGAAGTAAGTGCCTGGTAGATAACCATACCCGTTGTCCAGCTTGATACTCTGGAACTGCCGTCCTCTTCCTGTCAGTAAACTTTCTTGTGGCTCTGTGACACCCTGAGGAGATTCTGACGGGCCTGAACCCAAATCTGATGGCAACGGCGGACCATGGCAACAACAGACGGGACATTGATCTCACTCTCCAACACAGGGAACAGAGGAGGCTGGTAACCAAACACACTGGAAAGGAGACATGCCAGTGGATGTGCAAGGAAGCGTGTTGTGAGCATACTCACATGACATACTTGCTCCAAGAGGTAGGGTTCCAGGAAGCCAGGCAGCATAGTCCCTTCTCCAGGTCCTGGTTTAACCGCTCTGTCTGCCCATTAATTTGAGGATGGTGGCCTGAGGTCAGACTAACAGTGGCACCCATGAGTCAGCAGAAAGCCCTCCAAAACCGAGCCACAAACTGCGGGCCCCGGTCAGACAGGACGTTCCTAGGAAAACCAAAAACTCGACAAACATGAGACATGAGAACCTCTGCCGTCTCCTTGGCAGAGGGGAATGCGAGGTAGGGGAATGAACCGTACCATCTTGGAGAAACGGTCAACAACAGTAAGTACTACGGTGTTACCCTCCGAGGACGGTAATCTGGTCACAAAGTTGAGTGATATGTCCGACCAGGGCCACTGTGGTACAGGAAGGGGATGGAGAAGGGCAGCACTGGGAACAGTCTTGCTTTTGTTCTGCTCACAGGTAGTGCAGGCTGCCACATACTCCCTGACATCATTCCTCATTCTGGGCCACCAAAACCTCTCACGGACCCGTGTCAGAGTTCTGCGGAAACCAGGATGACAAGAAATCAGCGATGAAAGATGAAAGTGACATATTTTGTCATTGGAGGGAACTCACTCCAACGAAATTCGTGCTCTGCATTTAACCCACCCAAGTGACGTGCACACACACAGCAAACCCGGGGCAGTGGGCGACCGCGTGCAGCGCCCGGGGAGCAGTGGGGGTTAGGTACCTTGCTCAAGGGTACCTCAGCCATGGACACCGGTACGGGGAATCGAACCAGCGATCCACCGGTTACGGGTCCGACACCCTAACCACTGATCCACGACTGCCCTTGCGAGGCATGAGCCCAGGTAATCACAGAGCCCCGAAGGTCCGGGATGACAAATAACTTATTGGGTCGTACCTCAGGGGAACTCTGCTTTCCTTGGTTAGCCTGCTTGACCTGCTCCTCTATTTCCCAGGTAACACAACCCACAACACAAGCGATTGGGAGAGAACCGCTCCTGCCCCCAAATCGGAGGCATCCACCTCCACCACGAACTGACGTCTAGGGTCAGGCAGAATCAGCACAGGGGTGGAGGCAAATCCTCTCTTGAGCTTCTGAAAGGTGGCCTCAACCTGGGGAGATCAGAGAAACTGCAGCTTGGAGGAGGTGAGAGCATGTAAGGGGGAAGCAATGCGACTAAAGTTATGGATAAACTTCCTATAAAAGTTTGCAAAACCCAGAAAATGTTGGACCTCTCTCCTGGAAGTGGGCGTGGGCCACTCTAGCACTGCCCAAACCTTCTCCGGATCCACGCTGACCCTCCCCTCAGACACAACAAACCCCAAAAAAGACACAGTAGAGACATGAAATTTACACTTCTCTGCCTTGACGAACAGTTGGTTTTGTAGTAATTGATCTAGGATAATCAATGCAGGGTCGAAGAGTCTTATCCTTTTTCCCCACAAAGAAGAATCCGGCTCCAGCAGGTGAGGAAGAAGTGTCTCTTTCCTATTGGTGGAAAAATACACCACATCAGTCTGAATGTGTGTATGGCAACACATGGTATTTTGTTGCTAAGGAAAAGTTGTGGGAGAAACGGCAGAGAATAAGAGATTGCAATGACGATAGCACATTTTGAGATTTGAGAGATCTGTGACATTTAGCGTGTTTGGAGTACATAGTTAGTGTGTAGTGCAGTGTGTTTAGTGTGTAGTTTAGTCGTTTTTCTGTTTTTTTGGAGCGACACAAATAACTCGTGGTGTATTTTATTGTGACACCTGATTGTGTTGTAAATAAATAGCTGTACAAAAAACTTTTTCTCACTAGGATTTTATACTTTTCTGTGACTAGGTCGAGTGTGAATAAATGAAAAAATGATACCAAACAAGGCAAGGTAAACCATTTACATTTATTACATTTAAACCATTAAGCTAAAATATAAAGGTAAAATCAAAAGTAGTCAAAAACAGACAATTATACACATGACTCCAGAGGGTTAATCAAGTTCTGCATAAACACAAGCAGGTGTATGTACTCCGGTTTTTACTGCTGCCGTCTTTTAATCCTCAGCATAGGGATTATATAATGTTAGGTAACAGTTATTGTGGCTGTAAATTCTTTTCTTAACACAAGACTGTGTCTCCTGCCCAGGGACTACAGATGTAAGATCATAGTTAAGGATTCAAGGAGCTTTATTGTCATTTCACACATGTAGAAACATGAGATGGAACAAAATTAGTTTCCCTGCTCCCGGTATAAGCCCAATAACATACAAAATGTAATCCAAAAATATAAAACAACACTATATAAATATAAAAACAACCAGAATAACAGATATAAACAGTGACAGAGATGACAACAGTATTTACAGCGATATTACGACATTGTGCAAATGAAAAGAGTAGTGCAAAATTCTGGCTCGATTGTGCAATGTTCAGTGGGTGGTTGTCAGGGAAGGGAGGGAGGGAGGGAGGGTGGTGTGTGTGTGTGTGTGTGTGTGGGGGGGGGGGGATAGGGTAGCAGCAAGTATGTTTAATTTTGCATATTTTTTTATTTATTTCAAACAAATACTAAAAGAGTGCCTCCAGTGCCTTCAACACCATCCAGCCCACCCTACTGGGAGACAAGCTGAAGTATGCAGGAGTAGACCACCACCTCAGTGCCCGGACTGTGGACTACCTGACAAACAGGCCACAGTATGTGAGGACGCGAGCGGTGAGTCTGGCATGCTTCTCTGTAGTACAGGTACACCACAGGGAACAGTTCTGGCTCCCTTTCTGTTCACTCTCTACACCTCTGATTTCAGGTACAACACCCCAACCTGCCACCTACAGAAGTTCTCAGACGACTCTGCGATCATAGGCCTCATCATAGACGGAGACAACCGAGAGTACCAAGAATTCATCCAGGGATTTGCGGATTGGTGCCAGAAGAACTGCCTCCAAATCAACGCGGGTAAAACCAAGGAGCTAGTGGTGGACTTCAGCAGGCGCCAACACACCCCACCCGCACTGGTGAACATCCAGGGAACAGACATTGAGAGAGTCATCTCCTACAAGTACCTGGGTATTCGCCTCAACAAGAAACTGGACTAGACTGACAACATGGACGCTCTGTACAAAAAGGACCAGAGCAGACTCTACCTACTCAGGAGACTGAGGGCCTTTGGAGTACAGGGTCCACTCCTCAGTGGTGGCATCGGCCAACTTTTATGGTGTGGTCTGCTGGGCAGGCAGCATCTCTGCCCGGGACAAAAAGAGGCTGGAAAGACTGGTGAGGAGGACCGCCTCAGTCCTGGGCTGCTCCCTGGACTCAGTGGATGAGGTGGGTGACAGGAGGACAATAGCCAAGCTGTCGTCCATGCTGGAGACTCCCTCCCACCCCATGCAGGGCACTCTGACAGCACTGGGCAGCTCCTTCAGTGACAGACTGCTACACCCACGCTGTGTGAAGGAGAGGTACTGCCGCTCCTTCTTGCCCACTGCTGTCAGACTCCACAACAGGCACAGCTGATAGACTGGACATTTAAAAGCTGATCAATGTGTTAATTAGACAATAAATCCTGTGCAATAATGGGACAAATGGTCACACCAGACCTGCAATAATAAATGTGTAGTAATAATTGTGCAATAATCCTTACTCATGTAACACTACTACTAGGATCAGTACATACATACTTAGTCTTTACTGAAACAAATCGGTACAATAATCAATCCATCCACTAATCATAAGGGACTCTAGCGTGAGTAGTCTTTTTCCTTTCTGTACTATATACAGCTGCAGGCAAAAAATGTGTTGGACATAAACACCTTACCATCAACACAGTCACAGAGAACATCTGTTTTGGAAACATCATCAGGATCCCCTAACATGAGGCCCTACCAAAATCTGGAATCCAGCATACCCTTTAAAGTATTTAGCACAGGAACATAGTAGTCAAATCTTTCTGTTCTGTTCTCATCTCTCATCTTTTTGGGTTCAACGTAGTTGAACATGTCTTTAAAACACTGGGCTCTCGAGTAAGCAGTTCTCATGGGTCTTGTGTGGCAGATTGCTTTAGTCAGATTGCTTTATTGTGTCACAGATTTTTTACAATATCTTCATTACACTTTATTTGTTGTATATACACTTTTTTTATATTGCCTTGTACATATATTTTATATTGTCATTTTTTTATATTGCTATTTTTAACATTTTGTATAGCTTATTGTGTGTATTTTGTGTATAGCTTATTGTGTGCTGCTGCTGCACTGTAATTTCCCAGTCTGGGATCAATAAAGTATACCTATCTATATAACTCATACCTACCTCCAACTCATGTATATATTCTGTATCTCTTCAACAATGTTTTGAATGGTAGATGCTGGAAGAAGATGCTGTCCCTGTAGTTTTATGTAAAACATGCATACATTTCTGAGATACAAGTCACTGAGATTTGGCCTGTCTGTAACAGTGTCTTCAGCATCTGACACACTGGCAGCTTGTTGCATGGTAGTACTTGCACATCCACAAAACATATTTTCCAAACTATGTCTGTGTTTTCTAGAGAGGTAAAGGAAGATTTTACATTGAACACACATTGGCAACCTCTCACAGGGCAAACTACTTGGCACCCCTCTACTACCTGCTCATTTAAGTGAGCAACCAAAGATTTTACTCCCACACACTGCCGTTCACAAAGTGAAACAGTGCATTTCAATGTTGTCGAAAATGTATTCTGGGTAAGTGCTGACATGCTATTATGATGGCAATAGAAGTGCGCCTTTAATGCTGCATAACCAATAAACACCTGCTTGGAACTTGCTGCAACACACTTGAACATACACCTTGGTTCATTGCAATGCAGTTTGCAATGGACAACAATTGCTTTAACAGACTGAACTGTTTCTGCATGTTACAGGAATATATCTTAAATAGACTACACCAACAGTTAGCATGCAACAATAGCAACATTGAGGCTTACAGCTAGCTAGCCTTTGTTGTATAATTGGCAGCAATGATGTGAAGATGTTTAAGGAGATCTACGCTTACACCGTCTTACTTGTATAAAAAGTTTATTACAAGAAGCATAGCCTCAAATACATGCATGTTCATGGATCCATCCCAAATGAAGATCACACTCCTGAGAAGTCTCTGGTCATATGCTTATATAGGGTACTTGTTTACAACAACTATGTACCATATGCCTTTAGAGCTGGGGTCATAATCAGTTAGAGGCCCCAGGAAACCATCATTCCTACTAATCACCAGATCTCAGGATGACATAAATCATACTAATCTCCAGACGCTACAACTTCACCACAGTTAGCTGTGGAAATACACACCTTGCGCACAACGTTTTTTGTTTTGTTTTGTAAACTGAATTAAGCAAATGCAATTAAACCATTCATTTAACTTTATGTAACCTTCCGTAAAATTTCCATACCTGGGAAACTGAGGAGAAGCTGTAGTTGAGAAGTCTGGATGAGATAAAGTGAACAGTCAAAATATATTGTGGCACTTTAAAAATAGTGAAATGTTACACACTCTGGCTGTTAGTTTGATTTACAGCAACCAAAGAGAACTGCTCAATACATGAACAGTGGCAACAACTGACACTAAATGCACAAGACGACACAGCTAGGGGCCACTGTAATACTGTGACAACACCACACATGCTAAGCCAAATGGCCACTGACATAAAGGGCATAACACTGAGAAACTGAACTGGAAGAATAAATACCATATACTTTTTGCTGCCAGTTTTGAATCCTCCTCCTCTGTGGAACTTGGTGCAGGATCCACCAGAAATACTGTTTGGTTGACTGCACTTATGTACTGAAATTACTGTATAAAGACATAATTTAATTAGAGAAATATTGTTCACATCTTTAAGACAAAAATACACATTCTCAGAGTATATACAGGAGTTATCTACTAACCAGAAACTTCCAGTGGACATTGTGAATATTTACAAAGGACACAACAGCCTGGTAATTCTCAAAGTTCACCTGTGAAAGAATGTAAACATTAATGAACTCTGTGTCATGAACCATTCTTAAATATGTTAATATGTGGTACATAGCAATGTTTCCATTAATAGTAAATGCTGCTAATGTATCTCTTTATTTTGCATGCAGTGTGAGAAATAACAATTTCAACTGATTCTTAATTTATCTTCTATGAACATGTACACTGTCATCCACTGTACACATACACACACAAATTACATCCCTGCATTATAGTTCAGATACTCAAGCTGTGCCGGCACAGCTGCGCTCTGTCACCAAAGAGAATCACACCTGCTGTGTAGTGGTTAAGTATGTATTATGTATGTATTTCCCATCTCTAGCTGGTTTACAGCAATGTGGAAAAGGCCTTCAATTATTTTCATCAGAGAATTGTAGGGGGAAAAAACAGAACATAGTCAGTTTAGTTGAAAAATATAATGTGGTGACTATCAAAACAAAAAATGAGTCATCTGCAGCATGGGTTTAAGGGAGTTTTAACGCGTCCAAAACTGCAATCATCAAAAGAAGGTCCAAACAACTTGCCTTTGAAGAGATCCGTTTCCATTTATTGAAGGTGCTGAATATTGCAGATGACAAAAAACAGGTTGATCTTATTGATAAGCATGATATCTAGTGAATTGGTGGTGGAATCAATTACGAAAATAAAGAAAATCCAAAAATGTTGTGAATCACTGTAATGGTAAAAACTGTGTATCCTTTTCCCATGTGCTCTCCTTTCCACTAAATAATTCACACCTGTGGCACCTTACTTGACCCCACTGTACCTGTGACCTATGACTTCCCACTTCCTGTGCAGACAAGCATATCATTGCCATCTAGGGGCCAAAACCAGTAACTTAATCAAACACACAACAAAAACATCCACATTACTCTTAAACATAAAACAAACATCAAACACAAAACTTAATGGCTCCTACACACCGACCCCATAATTGTATATTATATTTACATAATTTATCAAAAAACAAAAAGGATAATAATAATTATACAATATACAAATCTTCTTTCTTCATTGGCCAGAGGTTACTAGCACATAGCCAACACTGGGATCTGGTCTTTACCACCGGTCCTTACGCCTCCACCAGTAAGCAAAGTTTTGTTACAGGCCTTTCCAAGTAACCTGTTTCAGTCTTAAGTTGCACTGACCGGACCAGACCCTTTTTGTCAGGATAGGTCGCAGTTACCCTTCCCAGCAGCCATGAACCATGTGGCGCACTGGGATCCATGATGTTGACAATATCACCTTCAGTGAAACTCCCTTGAGGTCTTGTCCACCCTTTCCCGAAGCAGAGGAAGATACTCTCTGACCCATCGCTTCCAGAATAAGTCTGATAAGTATTGGACCTGTCTCGATCTTCTTTTGACATATAGATCACTCTGCTGGAAAAGTCCAGGTGGAAGAAGTGGCTTAGATTTTAACAAAAGAATGTGATTGGGAGTGAGCACTTTCAAATCGTTTGGATCATCAGACTGTTCTGTGATTGGACGGCCATTCAGAATGGACTCAACTTCACAAAGAATGATGTTAAGGCGTTTGTCGTCCAACGTTTGCTTTTTTTTTTTTTTTTTTTACTTAATATAGCACCTTCTTAACAAGACGAATGAACTGCTCTCATGTTTCACCAAAGTGAGATGCTGCCGGAGGACTGAAGCTCCATTCTATCCCCTTGTGTAACAGAGTTTTTATATTTTCCTGTGGTTTAAGTTCTCAAAGGCTTGGCTTGTCTTAGTTCTCTTTCAGATCCAATGAAATTTGTTCCATTATCTAATCTTAGATGCATGACTTGACCTCGGCGACACATAAACCTACGAATAGCGTTTATATGCAAGAATCAATATCCAAGGAGTAGGCTACCTCCAAATGTACTGCCCTGCAGGTCATGCACGTAAAAATCACTCCATATCTTTTTACCAGACTGCGACCTCATTTTATCTCGATTGATCTAAAGTAATCCACGCCTACCATGGTGAACGGTGGGAGATCTGGCAGGATCCTTTCTACGGGTAAATCAGTCATTTTTTTGCTTCCCAAGCCTTCTTTGGAGGAGCTGATACACGACACACTTGGAGATGATTTTTCTGCTGGCTGAGTTGGCATTAGTGATCCAATATTTCTCACAAAGAGCAGATATCATGTAATTCCGACCTCCATGTCCTATTTGCTTATGAATGTGCTGCAGGATGAGTTTAGCTATGGGCTGATCTTTAGAGAGAATGATTGGATGTTTAACCTCCTCGGGCGTAGATAATTTTCTTAGTTGTCTTAGTCGTAGTCCTTTTGAAATCTCTCCCGTTGGCAAAAGTGAATGATGGCCGTCTTTGCCTTGGAAAGATTGTCTGGAGTCAGTGCATGCACCTTCATGTCATGTGATCATGAGAATGCACGCTGGTGAACACAATTAAGCAACCTAGTAATTGCCACCACTAAGCCATGAAAACATATATGAGCACAACAATAAAAAGAATTAATGTTAACAGCCCAGGATGGGTGTTTAACAAGGATTATAGGACAAAAGTCACTAAATCAGTACATCCCAGCAACTTAACAATTAACATGCAAAGAAAATAAAGGAAAGATCTCCGGCCAGAGTTATTAAATCAACAATTTAACAAATCTGTTTAATTAACGCAAGACACAACATAGTACATAACTAATTCATAAAAAGCATCCAATACATCCAAAACATAATTACCGGATCCCCATGCTACACACACACACACAATCCGAACTGAGCCACCACCGCTGATACCGGCCGCTAAGGGACGAGGCCGGGGGCTGGAAAACCGTAGCCCGAACAATAACATAAAGAAAACAGTCTCACTAGCGGCGAAGCAGAGACGACAAACAGAACGGAAAGCAGCAAGCTAGAAGACTGCAGGCACAGCGGCTAGAATCCATGCAGCACGGCGGCAGATCAGTCCCTTACAAAGCAGCCACCGCACACCAAGGATAAGCGAAGCAGCAGTGTTCCTACACTTATCTTAGCGTCCAGGGTTCCATCACAGGTCCCGATCGGCAGGCGTCCTCCTGGTGAGGGACAAACCTAGACGACTCTGCACGATCTGGCGTCACCCGGAGCCGTCGTGGTGCGTCGACGATACGTTCAGGGTCCACTTTTCTTTTTAGAGTGTACGGCGGACAAAGATGATCGCCACCATTCCCTGAACCACAATGGCCGGCTGTTTGGTGAACGACGGAGGAAGCGGAAGGCCGGGAAGGAGGGAAGGCCCTCGAGCCAAGAAGCAAGAGGGTAAGTGGGAGACGCAGCCTCCTTTTATCCCTCCCCTTTGCGCTGATAGACTAATGAGCCAGGTCGGGTGCAAAGCAGCAAACTTGCCTACGTACAGCGAAAGCAGCATATTGTATTGCTACATCTGCATAAAGAAGTCTGAAGATAGAAGCAGTTGCTGAGCTACTCTTGACCAGTAATGTCAGACTGGAATTCTCACCATTGGAAGCCTTATTTGTGTATTTAAAATACCTCGTCACTCAGGCCCAGGTATTTGATATGGACACAGGCCCCAGCGGTTTAAGTGTGTGCATAAGTTATTGGACAACCACTACTGTACTCGTGTCCTTCCGTAGTAGTTTCCCCATTCAAATTTGCCCATGAAGTGTAACTTGGCCTGCACACCAAATGACAACAGTCACTTTTAGAAGCATAATAAGAATCACTTACAAGGACTGAAAAAGAACATTTTGTAATGAGTACACTGAACATCAGTGTTCAGATGACAATGATACCAATGATAGCAGGACATGTTACACGCACGTCTTTTTTTGGAGGTAATTTCTCAGTTCTTTACAATTTTATACCCAAATGCCCAAATTATGAAACATGTCAACTTCTCTATGTCATGAATGATCCTGTTTTCATAGTCGATTTTCACAGATTACTCATATTCAATTTAGTTCAGCCAAATGTTATTTTCTCCAATGTATCGTCTAAAAGAGAAGTATGTTAAGTAGAATGAGAATTACTAGAAACAGTTTTTATAGTATAAAATATTTTGCTGATTTCACTACACTATGACTGAATGGAGGTGCACAGTGTTTGAAAGATGCACTACTCGGAGTACTGAATTCTAAAAAGGTTGTTCGAACAAATTACATTAATGAAATCCTCTCAGCACCTATGCCAATTCATTGGTTCATGTCTTCATGTGATATTTTTCATCATTCAGCCATGTGGCACCGCTCTAAGAATGCATTGTACAAAGTCCACCTGAAGCTAGTTATGTTTCCCAAGATCTAAACGTTTACATCCATTTTAAACGAAGTGTCAGAATGATATTGTTGTCTTCCACTTGTCATTAAAATCCACAGACACTGCCATGATCAATGTGTATTAGACTTCGGGAGTTGGTGGATTTGGTTAAAATGTAAGATAGAAGTCAAATCTTTAAGGGCCATACAAAAAGTGTATAAAGGATTAACCATGTTTCATATTTGACCTTGGTTGCTTTGTATATGAAATTTTCAATTTCATGAAAAATACAAAGTGCAAACCTTTCTTTGAAAAACTCTTCTGGTGTCTTCAAACTCCCTCAGCAGAGCAGTGTGGGTGACTTGATATTGGACAACAAAATCATCAAGTCTGGTGAGTCTGTATGTGTTTCAGGTCCCACTGGCTCTTTCCCATTATTCCTTGTGTTTTGTTGTCCTCTGTGATGTTCTGAGAAAGAAATCACACAATGTAATTTATTAATAACCTAATTCACCCGTGAAACTCAATAGAACATTCATTTAAAAATCATCCAAATATATTCCAGACATGTCAGTTACCTGACTTTTCTTGTTTATCAGAACATTACATTTTTTCGTGCACTCTGTATAATACGGTCCACTTCCATGCCTTCCAAGGTCAGCTTAGGATTGAATGGAATAATAAATATTTATAATAAGTATATATAGTGCTTGTCAAAACCATGTTACAAAGTGGTTGTACAAAGTATAAGACAAGATAGAAAAAACAATAGTATAGAAATAATTGCATGTGTTTTATTAGCCAAAAATATTAACCAAATAAAAAAAAAATCTAATTATTTCTATTCTAAAATGAGGTATATCGCTTTATTAAATGTTACTAACCAAGCATTATCCCCGTCCATAATTCAGCATGTGGGAGAAGATATTTTCTGATGTTCTCCAAAAGGCCCTTGCTGTAATAAGGGTTGGCCTCACCATCCGTCCTGAGTGGAGCTTCGGATACCACCTCCTTGTAGTGTCTTGCAAAGGAATTATTTCCTTTGATTTCCTACAATTAATTGTACAAAAATGATTGATTGTACTGGTGTGTTTGAAAAGTCTTATATTGAAAACTTGAACTTGAAAACACAAAATAAAGGAGAATCAAAATTCAAATTTTTTGTCTTTTCATTTTAGGACCTTCAACATGTGTCATTCTACACAAATACACTCCTTTAGTACCACTGACTTCTGTGACCTGTAATTTACATCCTGGGATCTATTCCATTCTCTCTCGATTAAGATCTTTTTGTGTGCTGTTTATGCCTCATCGAAGACACTTTCAACGCAAATCATTAGCAACATTTATAAAACTCAATATTAAACAAAAAATTATTTACTTGTAAGCCCCTAGCATCCGTTTGGGACTTTTCAACAATGGTCCCAATGGAGAAGCCACCTGGAAATCAGCAACTGTCAATCTTCCACTGGCAATATTATAACAATGGTTCATGGTATCTTGAAGATTTTTCTTGCCAAATACTAAGCATACTACCTGCATTACAACCATTGAACCATCACAGATGATCATGATGGCATGCCCTTTCTTCCATAACTCCTAGCTACATCAGTTTGGAACGCTTCAAGGAAATCACTGATGCTGTGGTGTGGTCACAGGTCAAATACGTTGCAACTGGTAATTGAGAGTTTTCTTTGGACTCCTGACTACCAGTTCATGCACATAGAAAGGACAGTCTTTCTCTTTTCTTTTCTCTCTTTTTTTTTCAATGCTGCCAGTAGCACCAAGATATACAGTGTCCTCACGGCATCGTTCCTGGAATACGTCAATACTATGCAAATGTATGTAACCGGGGAAAAAAGGAGTAAAGAGTCCTATGTATTTGAATGAAGACTTTGGAAAAAAACTGCAAATTAATGTCATGTTATGTAGAAATGTTCCTGTCATGAAGCCTCATTTTCTATTAATTTATAGAATGCTTCTTATATTATTTGTATTTAATTTAATAATTCATGTCATCTCAGAGGTCAGAGTTCACTCCTAATAGATATTCTGTGAGGGAAAATGAATGTAATTCATTCACGCTGATGTAGCTAAATTTCTATTGGTGCGTGGTAGTCCATGTCCCGCCTTTAGCGCAAGTTAGGTAGACATGCAGAAAGAAGCGGAGCTATAGCGCGAACAGAGACACAGAAGACACGGAGGCAGATAAATGTGGGAACATTAGCATTGTGCATTGTGTGAAAACAGCGAGTCGGCAAGTGTCGGGTGGACGACGACAAGTGACCCTCAAAGCTTTATGCCTTATTTTTTCTTTTCTCGGCTAGGTTTTTCACACACCTTGGATTTGGATTGAATTGGATTCTCTCCTTGATGAGGGAGATGGCGAGCCTACTGCGTGAACCTTCGGACTGAAGAGGATACTCTCCACCTAACATCAGTCATGTCATTGATGTGGTATGGTGCCAAGGAAAGACTAACAATGCCAAGTGGATTGAACTACTTTCATTATTTTTGATGAGACGTTCATGTAAAGTGTGCACCTAGGGAACAAACTTTACTCAAAGTCTGCAATATATGTACATCGTTGTTTAACTGTTAATACAGTGTTCTTGCCTTTATTTGCTTGTGTCGTATTACTCATTGGTGTCCAGTTATTACGTCTTACTCCTCCCTGTGAATCTAGAAGAATATGGTCCAGTGTGCAAGTGCACAGTTCTGTGAGGAAAGTGCATTCAAAATGCAAAGAATCAAGTATACTCACTGAAAACAGGTTTCAGCGAGTGCATCCTGTGAGATCTGCTAGAATATGAGAGAAACAGGGACCAAACCATGATTTCTGTCTAAATCAGTCACATCTGACTACATGGAAGCCAAAACTTCAATAATGCACAGTTCTGTGAGGAAAGCGCACTCAAAATACAAAGAATCAAGTTTACTCACTGAAAACAGGTTTCAGCGAGTGCATCCTGTGAGATCTGCTGGAATATGAGAGAAACAGGGATCAAACCATGTTTTCTGTCTAAATCAGTCACAGTTGACTACATCTAAGCCAAAACCTCAATAATGCACAGTTCTGTAAGGAAAGTGCACTCAAAATGCAAAGAATCAAGTTTACTCACTGAAAACAGGTTTCAGGTTTCATTATTCTCATTCATCCAGGTCATGGTTATCTCAAGGAAATTCAATCGAATGCAACTGGAGAAGTGCAAGCCTTTACTGAACATATCAACTCAGTGGACAGGAACATCAAGTTCACCAGAGAAGATGTCAAAGATAATAGTTTGCCCTTCTTAGATTGTGACGTCCACATAGAAAAGGACAGGAGCCTCCACATTGGGGTATACAGGAAACCCACACACACAGACCAATATCTCCTTTTCGACTCACACCACCCTTTGGAACACAAACTTGGTGTTATCAGAACCCTGCAACACAGAGCTGATAAGGTACCCACCAGCTCGGAGGCCCAAGGGGAAGAACATAAACACCTGAGGGATGCTCTCAAAACGTGTGGTTATCCCAGTTGGACCCTTGTGAAAACTGCAGCTGGCTCCAGGAAGAACACCACCAAGGTGGTTGAGGAGGAAAAACAGGACAAAAGAAATAACATAGTCATCCCATATGTATCTGGGGTATCAGAAAAACTCAGGAGGATCTTCAGCAAGCACCGTATCCCTGTGTATTTCAAACCCAGCAACACACTCAGACAGAGACTGGTACATCCGAAAGACAGAACACCACACACTCAAAAAAGCAATCTGGTGTATGCTGTCCAATGCAATGAGGAATGCAAAGACTTCTACATTGGGGAGACAAAACAACCACTACACAAGCGCATGTATCAGCACAGGAGGCCCAACTCCTCAGGCCTAGATTCTGCCGTCTACCTACACCTGAAGGAGAAAACTCACTCCTTTGAGGATAACAATGTTCACATCTTGGACAGAGAGGAAAGATGGTTTGAAAGAGGAGTCAAAGAAGCCATCTATGTGAAATTAGAAAAACCATCTCTCAACAGAGGAGGAGGTCTGCGACCTATCTCCAATTTACAATGCTGCCCTTTCATCCCTTCCCAGGAGATTCAACAACTTAGCTTCTAAGAACAACTGCCATTCACAAAGGACCCCATGTGACTCTAACGACTGTCGTTATAACACAATAGAGCATTAACGAAGTCGAAACCAACTTCACCATCCCCAACGACTGTCGTTTGGCAAAATGGGGCACTAAACGAGCCTATGACACCACTGGCCATGTGAATGCCTCCACAGAGGTTAAATACCTGGATCTCCACACCAGCTAGTTGGACAAGTCCCAGCCTAGTCAAGCGAGCAGGAACTGATGAAGCCTCTTGGATGAGAGGTGAAACGTCTTCAAAGACAAATAACTAAGTCCAGTTGCATTCGATTGAATTTCCTTGTTCAGTTCTGTGAGGAAAGTGCACTCAAAATGCAAAGAATCAAGTTTACTCACTGAAAACAGGTTTCAGCGAGTGCATCCTGTGAGATCTGCTGGAATATGAGAGAAACAGGGATCAAACCAGGTTTTCAAATTCACTCACATTTGACTAATACTAAGCCAAAAACTTCATTGTTTACAGCCCTCTGAGAAAGGTCCACTCCAAATGGTGAAAGCCAGTCAAATTTAATGATATCTGAGCAAATAACTTGATTGTGCACAGATCTGTGAGGAAAATGTATTTAAAATGCTGAAAATCATGTTTACATACTCAAAACAGGCCATAAAACACTTGCTCTGTGATGAGATGGAATATCAGAGAAACAGGGATCAAACCATGTTTTCTGTCTAATTCAGTTACATTTTACTACATGGAAGCCAAAACCTCAATAATGCACAGTTCTGTGAGGAAAGTGCACTCAAAATGCAAAGAATCAAGTTTACTCACTGAAAACAGGTATCAGCGAGTGCATCCTGTGAGATCTGCTGAAATATGAGAGAAACAGGGGAAAAACCATGTTTTCTGTCTAAATCAGTCATATTTGACAACATGTAAGCCAAAACCTTGATTGTGCACAGTTCTGTGAGGAACGCGCACTCAAAATGCTGAAAATCAAGTTTACTCACTGAAAACAGGTTTCAGCGAGTGCATCCTGTGAGATCAGCTGGAATATGAGAGAAACAGGGATCAAACCATGTTTTCTGTCTAAATCAGTCACATTTGACTACATGGAAGCCAAAAGCTTGATTGTGTACAGTTCTGTGAGGAAAGTGCAGTCAAAATGCAAAGAATCAAGTATACTCACTTAAAACAGGTTTCAGCGAGTGCATCCTGTGAGATCTGCTGGAATATGAGACAAACAGGGATCAAACCATGTTTTCTGTCTAAATCAGTCACATTTGACAACATGGAAGCCAAAACCTCAATAATGCATAGTTCTGTGAGGAAAGCGCACTCAAAATGCTAAGAATCAAGTTTACTCACTGAAAACAGGTTTCAGCGAGTGCATCCTGTGAGATCTGCTGGAATATAAGAGACACAGGGATCAAACCAGGTTTTCAAATTCACTCACATTTGACTAATACTAAGCCAAAAACTTAATTGTTTACAGCCCTCTGAGAAAGGTCCACTCGAAATGGCGAAACCCAGTCAAATTTAATGATTTCTGAGCAAATAACTTGATTGTGCACAGATCTGTGAGGAAAATGTACTTAAAATGCTGAAAATTATGTGTACATACTCAAAACAGGCCATAAAACACTTGCTCTGTGATGATCTGCTGGAATATGAGAGAAACAGGGATCAAACCATGTTTTCTGTCTAAATCAGTCACATTTGACTACATCAAAGCCAAAACCTTGACTGTACAAAGTTCTGTAAGGAAAGCGCACTCAAAATGAGAATCAAGTTTACTCACTGAAAACAGGTTTCAGCGAGTGCATCCTGTGAGATCTGCTGGAACATGAGAGAAACAGGGATCAAACCATGTTTTCTGTCTAATTCAGTCACATTTGAATAATAGTCAAAAACCTGATGGTGCACAGGTCTGTGAGAAAACTGCACAAAAAATGCTGTTACTGAAATTAACTCACTGAAAACAGGCCATGAAGTGCTTGCTGTATGATGAGGTTTGATGAGTTGGAGGGAAACAGAAGTCAAAACCATGGTTTCTGTCTAATTCAGTCACATTTGACGAATATTAAGCCAAAAACTTGATTGTGCACAATTAGGTGAGACCACTGCACTCAAAATACTGAAACTGAAATTTGCTCACTGAAAAGAGGTTTTAAAATGCTTCTTGTGAGATCAGCTGGAATTTGAGAGAAACAGAGGTCAAACCATGTTTTCGAGACAGATGATGAGTTTCAGCATTTTAAGTACACTTTTTCACACAGAACTGTATCAAGTTTTAGGCTTAGATTGAGTCAAATGTGACTTAAATAGACACAAAACATGGTTTGACTTCTTCTTCTCTTAAGCAAGTTTAAACAATATGTGATTGCTATATTGTTGAATTACAATTATTAGTAAGCAGGTTATTATAACGTTGAAGCTAGTAAAGGTGTAAAAAAGTAAAGGTTACTTACAATATAGCCCACTTGCGGTTAGCACGTGAATTTCAGACCATGAATCATTTTATCCTTCACTTCTCAAAATGTTGCCTCATTCATGCATATATCCATCCATCCACCCATCCATCCTCACTTCTGGTGGTAGCTGAAATCTAAGCAGGGAATTCAAAGATCATCACTAGACATTAAAAAAAAAGTTGGCAGAGGTTTGTTTATAAATATTGCAGGCTGGCAGCTACATCAAAGAGTGTCGCAAGTTTTTATTCAATAGCGTGTTGCTTTGAAATAGCAACTGCAACAAGTTCGACTGAGTGCATTGGGCATGATCAGAGGACTGTCCCACCGCATGGGAACACAAGTGCAGAATAGCCTAAAACGTCAAGTTTTGAAGATATATTTTATTCTTTTTAACAAGGAGCTGCGAAACTGCAGAGAATATGGGAGAAGGAACGAGATGAAGAGAAAGCAAACCAAAGGTATGTATAGACTAATTATGCCATAAATATTGTCAAGACAAACTTTCTATTCATGCATAGCTATCTAGCTAACGGTGCCGTCTTTTTCCCTGGCCATTCCATATCGCCTTTATCCAAGTCATCCCGTTCACCCACTGATGTGATGATTGTTATGCCTCATGTTATGGGCAAAAAACTTTTCATTGCGAGCGTTGCTTCAGTCCCGTTCACAGTATTAGTAGTAGTAGTGGCGAGGCTCTCCTACATATTTCACCGTGAGATGGAGAAAGTCGCTGCTGATGAATCTGCGATCTTGAGAAATTGTTATCAGTTTACCGCTCTCTTTCGTGATGAATTTAAATGAGTAATGAATGTAATATAACTTTTGGTATCGGACAAACCAGGTTTAGTTAAAAAACAAAAATAACTATGTGGTATTGTTTCATGTGATTCGAATAAATGTCCATTCAGACACTTCAAAAGACTGTGTACGGCCGCTGGTATACGCGATCACATTCTTTCGGTGACTACACAAGTTAGAAAGAGGAAACGCAGATACAAGTACAGTATTTCTGTAAAAACTGACACAAAACATGGTTTGAATTCTTTTTCTCTCAAGCTGAGTGTGAACAATATTGTTATATTGCTGAATTACAGTTATTGTCAAGCCGGTTATCATAACGTTGAAGCTAGTAAAGGTGTAGTTACTTACAGTATAGCGCACTTGCGATTAGCACGTGAATTTCATACCAGGAATCATCTTATCCTCAGTTCTCAAAATATTACGTCCTCATTTTTGCCTTTATCCGTCCATCCATTCTCACTTTTTGTCGGGCGTTGTGGCAGAAAGCAAAGCAGGGAATTCAAAGATCCTTTTACCTTATAACGTTTTCCTCCCCCTCCGAGTTGAACGTGCTAGACATAATAAAAGAAGTTGGCAGAGGTTTGTTTATAAATATTGCGAGCCTGGTAGCGAAATCAAAGAGTGTCACAAGTTTTTATTCAATAGCGTGTTGCTTTGAAATAGCAGCTGCAACGGCCAGAAAGGATAAAGTTCGACTGAGTGCAATGGGCATGATCAGAGGGCTGTCCCACAGTATGAGAATACAGGTGCAGAATAGCCTAAAACGTCAAGTTTTGCAGCTATCTTTTATTCTTTTTAACAAGGAGCTGCGAAACTGCAGAGACAGCGGAAGAAGGAACGAGATGAAGAGAAAGCTAACCAGAGGTATGTGTAGCCTAATTATGCCATAAATATTGTCAAGACAAACTTTCTATTCATGCATATCGCATCTAGCTAACGTTGCCGTCTTTTTCCCTGGCCATTCCATTTCGGCTTCATCCAAGTCATTCCCCACTGTCATGATTGTTATTCAATAAGTTTAATAGTCGAAAATATGGGGTCGATTAAACTTTCCATAGCGAGCGTTGCTTCAGTCCCGTTCACAGTATGAGTAGTAGTAGTAGTAGCGAGGTTCTCCTACATATTTTACCATGAGATGGAGGAAGTCGCTGCTGATGAATCTGCATCCTCTTGTGAACTTGTTATTATCAGTTTACCTCTCTCTTTTGTGATGAATTAAAATGAGTAATGAATGTAATATAACTTTTGGCGTAGGACAAACCAGGTTTAGTTAAAAAAATAACTATGTGACATTATTTAATGTGATTCACATAAATGTCCAGTCAGACACTTCAACTGTGTATGGCCGCTTGTATACGCGATCGCATTCTTTCGGTCACTACAGAAGATAGGAAGAGGAAATGCAAAGTGCAGCATTTCTGTAAATGTACAGTTGCTCTGCATTACAGCTGCAATAAAATTAAACACACAAACTGATTAATGCTGCCCCTACAATAAAAATACTACTGCTGATAACGAATGAATATCAGTGAAATCAGCATAGTAATCATTGTATATTGTGCATGAATATTTCTAAAAAAATGGTCTAAATATAGTTATCACTGTCTGACCAAAGGTGGATTTGTTTTTAACTGAAGAGGGTGACATCAAAGAGTGTCTCAAGTCAGCGGGCTGCTTTGAACTGCAGCTGCAGCAGCATCCAAAGGGGAAATAGGTGTAGGAGAGTAATGGGCATGAGCAGAGCATGTTCCCAAAGTAGGGTAAAACAGGTGCAGAAAGCCTAAAACGTTAAGTTTGGAAAGATAAACAGATATCTTTTCTTCTTTTCTATTAATTATAAGGAGCTGTGGAGAAGTTGCTGTGAAAGCCAAAGAAGGAACTGGATGAACACAAAGCAGACGTGAGGTATGCCTAATTATGTCATTATTAATGTCGATACAAGCTAGCTATTTAAGCATTGCTTGCATCTAGCTAACCGGCCTATCTTTCTCCTTGGCCATTTCACGTTGCCTTCATCAAAGTCATCCCATTTCCCCACTGATGTCTGCCTCAGACCAAGTCATGATTGTTATGCATCAAGTTTAATCATCTAATATATGGGGTCGATTAAACTTTCCATCATGAGTGTTGCTTCAGTTGCATTCACAGTATGAACAGGTAGGCTCAATTAAGTAAGTTAGCAAGAAAGCAGCTTTTGATGAATCTGCAATGTGGTAATAACATGTTATTATTAGTATTATTAGAACATAAACTATTGAATATTATAAAAAGCATTTTAAATGCCCAGCCAGGTGCTTCAAAAGTGTGAAACTGATGGGCATTCATGTTTTTGATAATGTCGGTGAGACTAACCATGAATTGAGTAAGTGAATGCAGAACAAAAGGAATCCAGTAAACAAAAGATAAGACCAGCCTTTGTAAGTCCCGCTTTGGGGAAATTGAAATTGCCACAGCAGAACAAGCATAGCAAAATAAAGATGCAGGGAGGTCGAGTAAAAAGATATACAAAGTAACAAAATACCAGGATACCCTTTTGAATGAAACTATTAAAAGCAAACAATATACCCTTATATATATATACACAAAATATCCGAATTTGAAAATAGTTAGCAGGAAAAAGAAATTACTGTACAGCACTAGAAGATGGGGGATTATTACGCAGTGGTTTTGCAGCCTGGCACTGCACAGCCAAGTGACTCAACTGAAAAAATAATCAAAATTACTTTTGGAAATGCACTGATTTATGTAAACATTAAATACTTTATGGTTTCATGGGTTTTTAAAGGCTGCGGACTATTTGGTCACTTTGGTATTATCTCAGTGAGATATTATTACCTGTGTCAGTGTAATTCACTTCAAAACATATTTAGCAAGAACGCTGTTTTTGTAAATCTGACTGCAGTTCACTTCTAAACAAGTTTACAGACTGCTTTCTTCATCAGACACATACAGGATTGAGAAAATAGCAAGTTCTTAATGGTTTGATGTGTTTATTGTGAAGTTTAGCAGCTACACACACTACTTGTTCATTTTGGCCTTATCTCAGCGAGAGAACGCTGTTTTTGTAAATCTGACTGTAGTTCAAAGGGAAACATGTTTGCAAAGTACTTTGTTCATCAGACATATGCAGGATTGAGAAAATAGCAAGTTCTTAATGGTTTGATGTGTTTATTGTGAAGTTTAGCAGCTACACACACTACTTGTTCATTTTGGCCTTAGCTCAGCGAGAGAACGCTGTTTTTGTAAATCTGACTGCAGTTCACTTCTAAACAAGTTTACAGACTGCTTTCTTCATCAGACATATGCAAGATTGAGAAAATAGCAAGTTCTTAATGGTTTGATGTGTTTATTGTGAAGTTTAGCAGCTACACACACTACTTGTTCATTTTGGCCTTATCTCAGCGAGAGAACGCTGTTTTTGTAAATCTGACTGTAGTTCAAAGGGAAACAAACTTGACAACTTTCTTCATCAGACATATGCAGGACTGAGAAAATAGCAAGTTCTTAATGGTTTGATGTGTTTATTGTGAAGTTTAGCAGCTACACACACTACTTGTTCATTTTGGCCTTATCTCAGCGAGAGAACGCTGTTTTTGTAAATCTGACTGCAGTTCACTTCTAAACATGTTTACAGACTGCTTTCTTCATCAGACATATGCAGGATTGAGAAAATAGCAAGTTCTTAATGGTTTGATGTGTTTATTGTGAAGTTTAGCAGCTACACACACAACTTTGGTCTTATCTCAGCAAGAGAACGCTGTTTTTGTAAATCTGACTGCAGTTCACTTCTAAACAAGTTTACAGACTGCTTTCTTCATCAGACATATGCAGGATTGAGAAAATAGCAAGTTCTTAATGGTTTGATGTGTTTATTGTGAAGTTTAGCAGCTACACACACTACTTGTTCATTTTGGCCTTATCTCAGCCAGAGAACGCTGTTTTTGTAAATCTGACTGCAGTTCACTTCTAAACAAGTTTACAGACTGCTTTCTTCATCAGACATATGCAGGATTGAGAAAATAGCAAGTTCTTAATGGTTTGATGTGTTTATTGTGAAGTTTAGCAGCTACACACACTACTTGTTCATTTTGGCCTTATCTCAGCGAGAGAACGCTGTTTTTGTAAATCTGACTGCAGTTCAAAGGGAACAAGTTTACAGACTGCTTTCTTCATCAGACATATGCAGGATTGAGAAAATAGCAAGTTCTTAATGGTTTGATGTGTTTATTGTGAAGTTTAGCAGCTACACACACTACTTTGGCCTTATCTCAGCGAGAGAACGCTGTTTTTATAAATCTGACTGTAGTTCAAATCAAGTTTACAGACTACTTTCTTCATCAGACATATGCAGAATTGAGAAAATAGCAAGTTCTTAATGGTTTGATGTGTTTATTGTGAAGTTTAGCAGCTACACACACTACTTGTTCATTTTGGCCTTATCTCAGCGAGAGAACACTGTTTTTGTAAATCTGACTGCAGTTCAAATCAAGTTTACAGACTGCTTTCTTCATCAGACATATGCAGGATTGAGAAAATAGCAAGTTCTTAATGGTTTGATGTGTTTATTGTGAAGTTTAGCAGCTACACACACTACTTGTTCATTTTGGCCTTAGCTCAGCGAGAGAACGCTGTTTTTGTAAATCTGACTGCAGTTCAAATCAAGTTTACAGACTGCTTTCTTCATCAGACATATGCAGGATTGAGAAAATAGCAAGTTCTTAATGGTTTGATGTGTTTATTGTGAAGTTTAGCAGCTACACACACTACTTGTTCATTTTAGCCTTATCTCAGCGAGAGAACGCTGTTTTTGTAAATGTGACTGCAGTTCAAATGAAGTTTACAGACTGCTTTCTTCATCAGACATATGCAGGATTGAGAAAATAGCAAGTTCTTAATGGTTTGATGTGTTTATTGTGAAGTTTAGCAGCTACACACACAACTTTGGTCTTATCTCAGCAAGAGAACGCTGTTTTTGTAAATCTGACTGCAGTTCACTTCTAAACAAGTTTACAGACTGCTTTCTTCATCAGACATATGCAGGATTGAGAAAATAGCAAGTTCTTAATGGTTTGATGTGTTTATTGTGAAGTTTAGCAGCTACACACACTACTTGTTCATTTTGGCCTTATCTCAGCCAGAGAACGCTGTTTTTGTAAATCTGACTGCAGTTCACTTCTAAACAAGTTTACAGACTGCTTTCTTCATCAGACATATGCAGGATTGAGAAAATAGCAAGTTCTTAATGGTTTGATGTGTTTATTGTGAAGTTTAGCAGCTACACACACTACTTGTTCATTTTGGCCTTATCTCAGCCAGAGAACGCTGTTTTTGTAAATCTGACTGCAGTTCACTTCTAAACAAGTTTACAGACTGCTTTCTTCATCAGACATATGCAGGATTGAGAAAATAGCAAGTTCTTAATGGTTTGATGTGTTTATTGTGAAGTTTAGCAGCTACACACACTACTTGTTCATTTTGGCCTTATCTCAGCGAGAGAACGCTGTTTTTGTAAATCTGACTGTAGTTCAAAGGGAAACAAGTTTACAGACTGCTTTCTTCATCAGACATATGCAGGATTGAGAAAATAGCAAGTTCTTAATGGTTTGATGTGTTTATTGTGAAGTTTAGCAGCTACACACACTACTTTGGCCTTATCTCAGCGAGAGAACGCTGTTTTTGTAAATCTGACTGCAGTTCAAATCAAGTTTACAGACTGCTTTCTTCATCAGACATATGCAGGATTGAGAAAATAGCAAGTTCTTAATGGTTTGATGTGTTTATTGTGAAGTTTAGCAGCTACACACACTACTTGTTCATTTTGGCCTTATCTCAGCGAGAGAACACTGTGTTTGTAAATCTGACTGCAGTTCAAATGGAAGCAAGTTTACAGACTGCTTTCTTCATCAGACATATGCAGGATTGAGAAAATAGCAAGTTCTTAATGGTTTGATGTGTTTATTGTGAAGTTTAGCAGCTACACACACTACTTGTTCATTTTGGCCTTATCTCAGCGAGAGAACGCTGTTTTTGTAAATCTGACTGCAGTTCACTTCTAAACAAGGTTGCAGCCTCCTTTCTTCATCAGACATATGCAGAATTGAGAAAATAGCAAGTTCTTAATGCTTTGATGTGTTTATTGTGAAGTTTAGCAGCTACACACACTACTTGTTCATTTTGGCCTTATCTCAGCGAGAGAACGCTGTTTTTGTAAATCTGACTGCAGTTCAAATCAAGTTTACAGACTGCTTTCTTCATCAGACATATGCAGGATTGAGAAAATAGCAAGTTCTTAATGGTTTGATGTGTTTATTGTGAAGTTTAGCAGCTACACACACTACTTGTTCATTTTGGCCTTAGCTCAGCGAGAGAACGCTGTTTTTGTAAATCTGACTGCAGTTCAAATCAAGTTTACAGACTGCTTTCTTCATCAGACATATGCAGGATTGAGAAAATAGCAAGTTCTTAATGGTTTGATGTGTTTATTGTGAAGTTTAGCAGCTACACACACTACTTGTTCATTTTAGCCTTATCTCAGCGAGAGAACGCTGTTTTTGTAAATGTGACTGCAGTTCAAATGAAGTTTACAGACTGCTTTCTTCATCAGACATATGCAGGATTGAGAAAATAGCAAGTTCTTAATGGTTTGATGTGTTTATTGTGAAGTTTAGCAGCTACACACACTACTTGTTCATTTTAGCCTTATCTCAGCGAGAGAACGCTGTTTTTGTAAATGTGACTGCAGTTCAAATCAAGTTTACAGACAGCTTTCTTCATCAGACATATGCAGGATTGAGAAAATAGCAAGTTCTTAATGGTTTGATGTGTTTATTGTGAAGTTTAGCAGCTACACACACTACTTTGGCCTTATCTCAGCGAGAGAACGCTGTTTTTGTAAATCTGACTGTAGTTCAAATCAAGTTTACAGACTGCTTTCTTCATCAGACATATGCAGAATTGAGAAAATAGCAAGTTCTTAATGGTTTGATGTGTTTATTGTGAAGTTTAGCAGCTACACACGCTACTTTGGCCTTATCTCAGCAAGAGAACGCTGTTTTTGTAAATCTGACTGTAGTTCAAATCAAGTTTACGTAGACTGCTTTCTTCATCAGACATATGCAGAATTGAAAAAATAGCAAGTTCTTAATGGTTTGATGTGTTTATTGTGAAGTTTAGCAGCTACACACAC